>NC_052315.1:42856596-45816596 GCF_016432855.1 Salvelinus namaycush
ATTGGACATGATTTGGAAAGGCACACACCTGTCTATATAAGGTCCCACATTTGACTGTGCATGACAGAGCAAAAACCAGGCCATGAGATTGAAGGAATTGTCCGTAGAGCTCCGAGACAGGATTGTGTTGAGGGACAGATCTGGGGAAGGATACCAAAAATGTCTGCAGCATTGAAGATCCCCAAGAACACAGTGGCCTCCATCATTCTTATATGGAAGAAGTTTGGAACCACCAAGACTCTTCCTAGAACTGGCCGCCCGGCCAAATTGAGCAGTTGGGCCTTGGTCAGGGAGGTGACCAAGAACCCGATGGTCACTCTGACAGACTTACAGACTTCCTCTGTGGAGATGGGAGAAACTTCCAGAAGGACAACCATCTCTGCAGCACTCCAGCAATCAGGCCTTTATGGTAGAGTGGCCAGACGGAAGCCACTCCTCAGTAAAAGGCACATGACAGCCCGCTTGGAGTTTGCCAAAAGGCACTTAAAGACTCAGACCATGAGAAACAAGATTATCTGGTCTGATGAAACCAAGAATGAACTATTTGGCCTGAATGCCAAGCGTCACGTCTGGAGGAAACCTGGCACCATCCCAATGGTGAACCATGGTGGTGTCAGCATCCTGCTGTGGGGATGTTTTTCAGCGGCGGGGACTGGGAGACTAGTCAGGATCGAGGGAAAGATGAATGGAACAAAGTATGATGAAAACCTGTTCCAGTGCGCTCAGGACCTCAGACTGGGGTTCACTTTCCAACAGGACACTGACCCTAAGCGCACAGCCAAGACAACGCAGGAGTGGCTTTGGTACTAGTCTCTGAATGTCCTTGAGTAGCCGAACCAAAGGCCAGACTTGAACCCGATCAAACATCTCTGGAGAGAACTGAAAATAGCTGTGCAGCGATGCTCCCCATCCAACCTGACAGAGCTTGAGAGGATTTGCGGAGAAGAATGGGAGAAACTCCCTAAATACAGGTGTGCCAAGTTTGTAGCATCATACCCAAGAAGAACAAAGTACTCAGTAAAGGGTCTGAATACTAATGTAAATGTGAAATTTCTGTTCTTTTTTTAATACATTTCCAAAAATGTCTACAAACCTGTTTTTGCTTAGTCATTATGGGTTATTGTGTCTAGATTGGTGAGGGGAAAAAAATATTTAATCCATTTTAGAATAAGGCTGTAAAAATGTGGAAAAAGTCAAGGGGTCTGAATACTTTCTGAATGCACTTTCTGAATGCACCCGGGTTGCATCCGGTTTATACGAACCAACATCACATGAGCAGCGCAGGAGCAGGAGCAGCGCAAGCAGCGACGACGTCATCCAAAAACATGGCAGACATTGGATGAATATAAAATGTTAATATCTTCAGCTATGAGTGATGAAAAAAAATGGCCTCAGCAACAATTATTTGAATAATTCAATGGATTTTTTTTGTGCACAAAGGTGATGACTAAAGTGTCTTATTAGGAATTTTCAAATCTGACTTCTCTATGTGGCCATGTATGGAAATTCATTTTTTTTCCACACCCCAGCCCAATTCCTCAAAGCTGATTAGTCTGTTATGGTTTTAGGTAGGTTGTGAGATTGATATTCAATCTCATTTTTACCACTCGGTTACATCTACATAGAAGAAAGTACATTGGATGTTGGCCATCTATTCTATGGCACATAATCATTAACCTCAAATCACTGCAGACTAAAACAACCGTGTTCTATGAGCAACCATTTTGTTTTACATCATAGCATCTCATAAAAAATGACTTATCACCAAACTCCAAATTAGGTTACATATCATTATCAGGCCTAAAAAATGTATAGCCTTAGAGCCAGGCCAAATAAGTGATGTGTAGGTCAATTCACAGTTCACTGAGCTGGAATGAACTCGCTCACAATTCTCTCTGTTTAAACAGAGTAGACTAAAGTCAGCCTGGGTCAAGCCAGCCAAACAGAGGAAGAACGGAGCAGGTAAAGAAACAGAGCGAGAGAGAGAGTGGGACGAGAGAGAGAGGTGAATGACTAAATTTGAATCCTCTTTTCAACATTTGTTCAATAGAATGTATGCTTTACTATAGGCCTACACCTGTTTTGCATACTCACAAGATAACAAGAATAATGTATTACACTATACAGAATAATCTCAAAGTGCATAATTTTTTGAAAAAATACAAATATTAACAAAATATACAAAAAACGAATAAAAAATGGACACATCTATCTATAGATCTGCAAGGTGCAATCAGTGACTGTATGCCAATTATTTTTGGGGGATTTCCACAATCGTTGATGGCGTGCAGCATGTAGATTTGCACAAAATGTCAGTGAGCATTACAGAAATATCCCCCTGTTGTACTCTCCTACACGGGTACTCCCACTCCCTCCTGTGAGAGTGCAATGTTCTGGGACTACCACGCAAATGTGGAATATTTTGGAAATGTCTCTAGGGACTAGGGGGAGGTGCTCTAAATTTCGGACTATAAATGTCACTGTTAAATGGGAGGGAACACTTCTCCAATCAGAACATCCTGCAGAGGTAACTGTGAGACAACAGCAGGAGTCAATAGACAGCTCTGAGCAATGTCAGTAAAAAAGAGGCTAATCATTCAAACTCATTGTCATTCCTTGTTACTTTGCTTTTTTATCAGACGAGACGATAGGATATTTTCAGTAACAGTCGTTTGCTAATGAAAAGGCGGGTATATAGATCAGGGGAAAGAAGAAGAGGTAATTGAAGCAATTTCAGCGCATCACTTTTAATGTAGCCTCTTATGGGGAGAATGGAGGACAGCTGACACAATGAGACTGTCTGTCCTCTGCTGAGAACTGTGTTCAGAGAAATAGAGAGTCAGATGGACAAGACACTGATGTAGCATCAGATCTGAGGAGCAATAAGACTTAAGCCAAAGGGCTGGCCACCATTTGAACACAATCTGTCCCCACCAATCTGTTCGATAGTCAAACATTTTTCAAGGACCTCAAGTGCGTGGGTGTGCATGCATAGTTGCAGTATCTGGGTTTCAGGGTGTTTTTGCAGGCTTTAGTACACAATTTCTGTGCTCAATGCATGGTGTGTGCAGGGGCCGTGAGTGGTTTTGGTGGCAGAGGTAGGTATTGCCTGAAAAGAAACACAGCTTTTACTCAGTCAAATTGCACACCAAAAAATCCAGGAAAGCTCAGTCTTGAGCAGCACCACAATATATACTTGCAAAGGAATGGAATAGCTGAATAAAAATGAAAGAAGTAGCTAAATAAAAAATTGAAGAGGGCAAGCTAAATTTGTCATCCCTTACTTGTCTGCACAATCATTTTGCCAAGCAGGGGGGGGGGGGGGGGGGGGGTTTAGGGATGCTGTCTCTTTTAATCTCAGTTGTGGGGAGGGGGAGGGAGAGGGAGCAGGAGAACCTCACTGACTAGACACCTATTCTCTCACTGAGGGGTTTGAACTAATCTCAAATGACAGGATCAACTGAGAAGGTGAAAAACCAAACCCGCGAGCAGCATGCACTGATTTCACACGCGCACTGAGGTGGTGGTGCCTTCTGTTTCAAGTATCAAGGCTTTGAGCATCCTGTCATATCTTCACATTCAAACTGAGAGTAAAGTTGAACTTTCCATATGAGGCTGCCTAGCAATTCGACAAAGTGGAAATTAGATCAAGCAAAGCGTGAGCCCTTCTATGTTTTGGAGCTGCCTGCGCTGAAATGGACTCTTCTACAGTAGTTATTGCGTTATTCATAGGCTTAAATAGGCAATGCTTGCAATATCATCTCGTGGAAAATAAAATGGCATGAACATCTGTAAGGGGTGATCAAGAGTGTGACAACCCAAAGTTAAGGAAATAACATGGTGCCTGCTTTTCTCCAAGACATCACAGCAATAGGGACATGGGTCTCTATTTTTAGACACCAATGTTCCGACCATAAATTAACAACTTGCTCCTAAATGTGTTCTGATAGTGTGCGTTGCACCTGATCTAGAGTAGCCTACATCGCTGGAGAACATGGAATGCCGTTTACCTTATTCATTTTCCTCAAGTATTGCAAAGTGATGAGAGGTTTGCCGTATACTCTCCTAGAAAGCGACATGGGAGACATATAACTTTTGCACAATGGAATCCAGAACACTTTTATCTGCTAATAGAGGTCGCTACTCCTGTGAGACTTTATGTCGTTTTTTTGTCTTATAAATATAATTTCACAGCAATTGTGTCTGTAAATTACAAGTTGAGGAAAAGTGTGGACAAAAGTAACTCCGACGAAATCCTTTCAAAAATAATAATTTCATCCTATCGAGACCAAATCTCCTGGGCTTTTATGGGAATTAAACACTCCTCCCGCTGTATGCTGCTCAGGGGGAAAATGGCGGAGTCTGAGAGCACTGAGGTAGGTGTGCAATCTTCGATTACTTCATAGGCAAAGCTACACAACAACGTGAGTGATGAATAGTTCACTGCGCTGTTACTGTCAGGTTAATTTCTCATTTCAAGCATGGAAAGCACATCGCGCACAAGTGTATGCTGGTACTTCTGCAATATATGTGTTGGTATTCTTTGGGTCCACTTTTGTGCAACATAGTCTATGCCCTGTAAAATGTCTATACCAAATGGCACGCTCCACTAATACAATATTTTTTATCCTAAGCATACAGTGACTTCAAACTGTTCATTGACCATTAGTTGAGTTCCGTAAATGTAATTGATTCGTGTGACACTCTGTTTAATAGGAGCTACCCTAATGATAGCCTACTCGTGTCTGCCACTAATTATTTTGGCTGGTTCGTAATCAAGAGAAAGGTTGCATTCGGTCAGTCACAGGTCAAGATTCAGAGAAACGTGATTTAAGGCGCGAAGCTCGCGTTTATAGCTCGTGCGCTGCGCTGTCCTTGTTGCTGTAGCAACCTCAAACTGGAACGGCTATCTTTCTTGAGTGGACCATCCGGCGAAACGCATAGCCGCGGTTTGTAGGGGTGCTGAGGGTGCTGCAGCACCCCCTGATAAATCACAATAAAAAACGAATTTATATACATATTAAACATTCCACCAAATTACTGCACTAGGCCTTTATTACTCCCTGCATGAGCAGAGAGAGGAGAAAACTTCTCATCAGCAGAGCGAGAGTTTACTTTAGATGTAGTTAACATGAGAATTGTAGCATTCTCTGCTTGAGAGTAAAAGTTTGAGGAACAGAAGATAGGTGGTGAAAAAAGATGACTGTGGTACCCATATAGTTTTAATACACTTTTTTCCCCCTTGTCTCTGTGTTTGTTTTTGCCCATCCTGTTTGTCCATCTGTGAAAGTAATGTTTGTTGCCATGTAGCTTTCTGCTTACCCAGCATGTGAATAGAACAGGTTATTCTGTGTGAATGGAGCCAGTGTTTGGAGCTGCCTGTTGCTCCGCCCCCTGTTGACAGACCATCCCCATTACTAGGCAAAACAAGGACAAAGACAAAGCTGCACAGTCAGAGTGGCTGCCGAGCACAAGACTGAGGAGAAGGACTGACTCTCTTTAACAAGGCCAGATCAATATCCCTGATAGCCATGAGAGTGAAATCTAACTCTTAAGATATATGTGCACCAGGGAACAGAACATGACATGGGTTGAGTTGAATGCTCAAATGAGTTTTTCCCCTTTTTCCTCTCTTGATAATATGTCTGGAAGGGAAGGAAATCCTGGATCCTTTTTCTTCCGCTGAGCTATGGGCTGATCAGACAGGCTTCTGTCTGTGCTCTCCCAGCAGGCATTAAAGGTGACAATCAGAGTTTTACAGGCACACCTTCTGTGTAGAATTCTGTATTTTCTGCTTTCCTCAGACAGACTGACAGACAGACATCCTGTCAATACTGTTAGTGTTGTCTCTAGACAAATACGCTTGATCCACTCACCTCTGGGGCTCCATGGGAAAGCCAATGACCGTTGAAAGAACAAATGAGAGAGGAAAATAGCAAAGAATATAAACTGCTGCAAGATCGGTTCTTCCCACAGATTGTGAGGTGAATGCAAAGAGTGTTGTCCTAACACAAAATCAATTCATTGGGTTTTACAGTTTTATCATCATACAGTATGTCCTTCACCCACTATTTCTCTGTAGAAGACCTGACTTTTAGAAATCTGCTCCGGCCCCATGATGTCTTTATTGTGTGTTACCATTCTCTAAAAACCCTTAGCAACAGCAGCAGCCACAGCCAATCCGCATCATCCAATCTCAGCGCGTGCAGCCCACCTCGCTGCCCAAGCCTGTGCCCTTCGTCCACCATGTCCCGCGGCCGCCCCATACTCCCCACGCTGCCCCCCTGCCTAGCTGCCCTGGCCGGGGGAAGATGGCCAAGTTCCTCAACCCTGAGGAGATGACCTCCAAGGACTACTACTTTGACTCCTACGCCCACTTTGGAATCCATGAGGTAGGGCTGCCCAGGGGCTGTATGCATCAAGCCTCTCAAACTTAAAGTAGTAATGCTGATCTAGGATCAGCATAAGATTAGACAGGGGTCTTAATTTTAGATGAGCCCTCATACTATTTTTTATTATTATTATTATTAGTATCATTATTATTATTGTTATTATTATTAGTATCATTATTATCATTATTATTATTGTTAGTATTAGTATTATTAGTATCATTATTATTATTAGTAGTAGTAGTAGTAGCAGTAGTATCATTATTATTATTATTTCATTATTATTATTATTATTGTCATTATTATTATTAGTATCATTATTATTATTATTATTCTACTTTAAGATGCTTTGTAAATATACTCTCAGTTCTTACCAACTGTGTTCTTACATGACTCTATGTAAAGTTAGTTCCACTAAAGGCCAGCCCACATTAGACCACTTCACAGAACTGCAGCTCTTCCCCAGAGATGTCCAACTGTTCCAGGGTATATGGGAGGAGGGTGTCAGAAGGGTAGGGAGCATATTTCAAGTAAGACCTGTGAGATGGGGTTTGTTCTGTGACATTTTTTGAATTTACTAGGTCAGATTGGTTTTTATAATTTCTGCTCTGTGAATGTTCCTGACAGACAGAGAAAGAGAATGGTTGAATTGACTTAAGAGGGATATGCAGTAACCCCACACTGTTTTTCAATGTGGACCAGTGTGTCTGAAATGGAAGGGTGGGATCACAGTGACTGGCGGATTCATATTTAATATACTGTATTTCATCCACTCACACTACACTAAGTCTACGTTCATATTGTCATGGAAGTTAATATGGCTTTGATTGAAAAGCACCTTGTTTTTCACCTTGATACACTGTTAGAAGTGGTTTTGACATCTCCCACCCTGACACCAATCATTTGTCACTGAACAGGAGATGCTGAAGGACGAAGTGAGGACGCTGACCTACAGGAACTCCATGTACCACAACAAGCACGCCTTCAAGGACAAGATCGTCCTTGACGTCGGCAGCGGGACCGGCATCCTGTCCATGTTTGCAGCCAAGGCGGGAGCCAAGCACGTGTACGGGGTACGAGAAGCTGCCTCACTCCTTGCTCCCTGTCTGGCCTCAGACTAGAATGTTATCAGGCAGAACCATCATAACCGACAGCATCAGGAAATGCTGTGAAGCCTAGCCTGACAAGCCGCTTGCTCTCCCCAGACCGTGTGCGTGCGTGCGTGCGTTGCGTGAGTGTGTGTGCGTGCGAGCGAGTGTGTGTCTGTGTACTTCTATGTTTACATGTGTATACTATGCATATGCACATATATTTGTTTATGAATGTATGAGTTTGTCACAGTGCAGACTTGGTTTACCTCAGGTGGTTATTTGCTGTCTGCTTGTCAGGCAGGTTGTCTGGATAAGCTCTCTCTATTTTAGAGCTCTCAGATGCTGAGTTGTGCATTGTGGAGTAATTTCCACTCTAGGCAAATCTGAAAATGCATGCTGGATTTGGGCCAGTAGCTTGTTGACAACCCGGTGGTTCTCATTTAGTACATTGGTCTTGGACAAGGTTTTTTGTCAGTTTGTGTAACTGTGTGTGTGTGCGTGCGTGTATATATTTATTGTTCTGGCAATAATCACAAAGAAATGTCATTGGGAGGAAGGATGTTTGACATGCTTTTCACATTTGTATCACAAGTGATATTTTTTTTAAATAATGACAATTGGTATTTTTAGACCTACAGTGCCTTCGGAAAGTATTCAGACCCCTTGACTTTGTCCACATTTTGTTATGTTACAGCCTTATTCTAAAATGTATTAAATCGTTTTTTTCACCTCATCAATCTACACACAATACCCCATAATAACAAAGCAAAAACAGGTTTTTAGAATTTTTGCTAATTTATTACAAATAAAAAACTGATATCACATTTACATAAATATTCAGACCCTTTTCTCAGTACTTTGTTGAAACACCTTTACCAGAAATTACAGCCTTGAGTCTTCTTGGGTATGACACTACAAGCTTGGCACACCTGTATTTGGGTAGTTTCTCCCATTCTTCTCTGCAAATCCTCTCAAGCTCTGCCAGGTTGGATGGCGAGCGTTACTGCACAGTTGTTTTCAGGTCTCTCCGAAGATGTTCGATAGGGTTCAAGTACGGTCTCTGGCTGGGCCACTCAAGGACATTCAGAGACTTGTCCCAAAGCCAATCCTGTGTTGTCTTTGCTGTGTGCTTAGGACCATTGTCCTGTTGGAAGGTGAAACTTCGCCCCAGTCTGAGGTCCTGAGCGCTCTTGAGCAGGTTTTTATTGAGGTTCTCTCTGTACTTTGCTTCGTTCATCTTTCCCTCGAACCTCACTAGTCTCCCAGTCCTTGCCGCTGAAAAACATCCCCACAGCATGATGCTGCCATCCCTATGCTTCACCATAGGAATCCTGCCAGGTTTCCTCCAGACGTGACGCATGGCATTCAGACCAAATAGTTCAATCTTGGTTTCATCAGACCAGAGAATCTTGTTTCTCATGGTCTGAGAGTCTTTAGGTGCCTTTTGGCAAACTCCAAGTGGGCTGTCATGGGCATTTTACTGAGGAATGGTTTCTGTCTGGCCACTCTACTACCATAAAGGCCTGATTGGTGGAGTGCTGCAGAGATTATTGTCCTTCTGGAGGTTTCTCCCATCTCCACAGTGGAACTCTAGAGCTCTGTCAGAGTGACCATCGGGTTCTTGGTCACCTTCCTGACCAAGGACCTTCTCCCCCGATTGCTCAGTTTGGCCAGGTGGCCAGCTCTAGGAAGAGTCTTGATGTTTCCAAACTTCTTCCATATAAGAATGATGGAAGCCACTGTGTTCTTGGGGAGCTTCAATGCTGCAGACATTTATTGGTACCCTTCCCCAGTACCCTTCCCCAGTCTCGGAGCTCTACGGAACATTCCTTCGACTTGGTTTTTGCTCTGACATGTACCGTCAACTATGCAGCCTTATATAGACAGGTGTGTGCCTTATCAAATCATGTCCAATCAATTGAATTTACCACTGGTGGACTCCAATCAAGTTGTAGAAACATCTCAAGGATGATCAATGGAAAGAGAATGCACCTGAGCTCAATTTCGAGTCTCATACCAAAGGATCTGAATACATATAAATAAGGTATTTCTGCTTTTTATTTTTAACACATTTGCAAACATTTCTATAAACCTGTTTGCGTTTTGTCATTATGTGGTGTTGTGTGTATATTGCTGAGGATTTTTTTTCAATGTAATCCATTTTAGAATAAGGCTGTAACGGGATCTGAATAAAAATATTCCAAAACATGCATCTTGTTTGCAATAAGGCACTAAAGTAAAACAAAGAAATTCACTTTATGTTCTGAATACAAAGCAAATCCAACACAACACATCACTGAGTACCACTCTTCATATTTTCAAGCATGGTGGTGGCTGCATCATGTTATGGGTATGCTTGTCATCGGCAAGGACTAGGGAGTTTTTGAGATAAAAATAAATGAAATAGAGCTAAGCACAGGCAAAACCCTAGAAGAAAACATGGTTCAGTCTGCTTCCCAACAGATACTGGGAGATAAATTCACCTTTCCACAGTACAATAACTTTAAACACAAAGCCAAATATGTACTGGAGTTGCTTAGCAAGATGGCAATGAATATTCCTGAGTAGTTTAAAGAATAGTGTGCAAATATTGTTCAATCCAGGTGTGCAAAGCTCTTAGAGACTTACCCAGAAAGACTGGCAAAAGGTATAACATGTATTCACTCAGGGGTGTGAATACTTATATAAATGAGATGTTTCTGTCTTTCATTTTCTATAAAATTGCAAATAATTTTAAAAACATGTTTTCACTTTGTCATTATGGGGGATTGTGTGTAGATGGGTGAGACATTTTTTATAAATCCATTTTGAATTCAGGCTGTAACAAAACAAATGTGGAATAAGTCAACGGGTATGAAGACTTTCTGAAGGCACTGTATCTAGGGAGACAACCACATATCAGCATCAAATATACAGGATACCAACATTCAATTTCAGGTAAATAATTAATAAATAGCGTTTTGCAAGAAAAACATTTTAATTCATACCTAAAATCGATTAATAAAACATCTGAGAATAGTAATATTTTACACACACATGAAGGTACCCATAAGCAATCATTTCTGATGACAAAACACAAATGTGAAAATTTGGTCGATATAGCGCTTTGGAAATAAACTCTTCAAATGTAAAAAGTATGTCAAACATCCTTCCTCCCAATGAAGTTTCTACGCTGGTGTGGAATCGCCCAGTGGTACAACTAGGCTATGTGCAATTACACTGAGTGTACAAAATATTAGGAACACCTGCTCTTTCCATGACATAGACTGACCAGATGAAAGTTATCATCCCTTCTCACCTTCACCTTAAATCCACTTCAATCGGTGTAGATGGGGAGAAGACAAGTTAAAGACGATTTTAAACCCCTGAGACAATTGAGACATGGATTGTGTATTTGTGCCATTCAGAGGGTGAATGGGCAAGACAAAATATTTGAGTGCCTTTGAACGGGGTATGGTAGTAGGTGCCAGGCGCACCGGTTTGAGTGTGTCAAGAACTCCAACTCTGCTGTCAAGAACTGCAATGCCGTGTATGTCAGGAATGGTCCACTTCCCAAAGGACATCCAGCCAACTTGACACCACTGTGGGAAGCATTGGAGTCAACAAGGGCCAGCATCCCTGTGGAACGCTTTTGACACCAGCGTACATGCACCTGATGAATTGAGGCTGTTCTGAGGGCGTGTGTGTGTGTGTGTGTGTGTGTGTGTGTGTGTGTGTGTGTGTGTGTGTGTGTGTGTGTGTGTGTGTGTGTGCGTGCGTGCGTGCGTGCGTGCGTGCGTGCGTGCGTGCGTGCGTGCGTGCGTGCGTGCGTGCGTGCGTGCGTGCGTGCGTGCGTGCGTGCGTGCGTGCGTGCGTGCGTGCGTGAGTACGTTTAAGCCAACCTTGTGGAATTTATTCCTTAGAGGTAGCTATGTGACAATTGGAGACTGTCTCCAGGGAGGAGGAGCTCGGTGACTGCCTGTGGGTGAGAGATAGATTGATGCCTTCTGGCACCATTGGGAGCTGGGAGGCAATGTGAGGGGCATACAGATCTCTGTGGGTGAGAGCGCCCACTCAGGCATGGCACTGAAGGTAGGTGCCTGTCACTGTCTTCTGTCTTCGGCAAAGGGAGAAATCAGTGCCAATTAGTGTGAGCTGACACACACACACACACACACACACACACACACACACACACACACACACACACACACACACACACACACACACACACTCACAGGCTACACATTATCGATGGCATTCTCTCCTCTACATGCCATTTTACAGCAGGCCAGGCCTGGGGGAACAGATGTGTGTGGCCAGTGGTGGCAGGCTGGCAGCTGACTGATTACCATGGGCACTGCTACTAATGGGCTGTAGAGGTCCAGCTGTGCCCAGGTTGACACCTCCAGAACAGCAATGCACAGAGAAGGCAGGCCACAGCTGTGTCCTACCCCGGCTTAACCAAGGGCTCCAGCATTAGCCAGCTTCACCCTGTCGCCCTGTCCTCTCTGTTTTCCGGAGAATAAATGGGTGGTGTAGAGCATGAATCACCTCGTACAGCTCAGAGATACTTGCAGGGTTGGGGAGTAACTGATTACATGTCTTCGATTACATGTAAACTGGTCACAAAAAAACTGTAATAAATTACATTACCAGCAAAAATATTGTAATCAGATTAGAGATACTTTTGAAAAACAAGATGATTACTTCTTGGATCACTTTTAAATTCAGAAAGGATGTTTGCAAAAAGTACATTATGACAACTTTCTGTTTTCTCAATGACATTCAATTCATCATTGAAAAAACACACAGTTTAAGTTTGTTCCACCTGAGCGAGTCTGACCAGATGTCAGAGACAACTATGATGACACACCAAATGCGTTTGATGGATCCTTTTTGTCTTCTTGTAATGGCTCTTAAGGGGAAAGTAATCCAAAAAAGTAACTAAAAGTAATCAGATTCCATTAATGAGTTTCAGTAATCCAAAAGTTACATTGCTGATAAATTTTTTTGACAGGTAACTAGTAACTGTAAGAGATTACATTTAGAAAGTAACCTACCTTACCCTGGACACAAGCCCATAGTGGGAGTTATTTAGCGTACATGGGAGTAGAAGTCTATACCTGCAGAATTCTGACACTTTCAAGGTTTAATATTGATCAGTATTTTTTTATTTATTTCACCTTTATTTAGCCAAGTAAGCTAGTTGAGAACAAGTTCTCATTTACAACTGCGACCTGGCCAAGATAAAGCAAAGCAGTGTGTCACAAACAACAACACAGAGTTACACATGGAATAAACAAACATACAGTCAATAATACAATAGAAAAAGTCTATATACAGTGTGTGCAAATGAGGTAGGATAAGGGAGGTAAGGCAATAAATAGGCCACATTGGCGAAATAATTACAATATGGCAATTAAACACTGGAGTGATAGATGTGAAGAAGATGAATGTGCAAGTAGAGATACTGAGGTGCAAAGGAGCAAAAAAAAAAAAAAAAATAACAGTATGGGGATGAGGTAGTTGGATGGGCTATTTACAGATGGGCTATGTACAGGTGCAGTGATCTGTGAGCTGCTCTGACAGCTGGTGCTTAAAGTTAGTGAGGGAGATATGAGTCTCCAGCTTCAGTGATTTTTGCAGTTCGTTTCAGTCATTGGCAGCAGAGAACTGGAAGGAAAGGCGGCCAAAGGAGGAATTGGCTTTGGGGGTGACCAGTGAAATATACCTGCTGGAGCGCGTGCTACGGGTGGGTGCTGCTATGGTGACCAGTGAGCTGAGATAAGGCGGGGCTTTACCTATCAAAGACTTATAGATGACCTGGAGCCAGTGGGTTTGGCGGCGAATATGAAGCGAGGGCCAGCCAACGAGAGCGTACAGGTCGCAGTGGTGGGTAGTATATGGGGCTTTGGTGACAAAACGGATGGCACTGTGATAGACTGCATCCAATTTGCTGAGTAGAGTGTTGGAGGCTATTTTGTAAATGACATCGCCGAAGTCAAGGATCGGTAGGATAGTCAGTTTTACGAGGGTATGTTTGGCAGCATGAGTGAAGGATGCTTTGTTGCAAAATAGGAAGCCAATTCTAGATTTAATTTTGGATTGGAGATGCTTAATGTGAGTCTGGAAGGAGAGTTTACAGTCTAACCAGACACCTAGGTATTTGTAATTGTCCTCATTTGTAGTTGTCCACATAAGTCAGAACCGTCCAGAGTAGTGATGCTGGACGGGCGGGCAGGTGCGGGCAGCGATCGGTTGAAGAGCATGCATTTAGTTTTACTTGCATTTAAGAGCAGTTGGAGGCCACGGAAGGAGAGTTGTATGGCATTGAAGCTCGTCTGAAGGTTAGTTAACACAGTGTCCAAAGAAGGGCCAGAAGTATACAGAATGGTGTCGTCTGCGTAGAGATGGATCAGAGAATCACCAGCAGCAAGAGCGACATCATTGATACAGAGAAGAGAGTCGGCCCGAGAATTGGGTTGGCACCCACATAGAGACTGCCAGAGGTCCGGACAACAGGCCCCCCGATTTGACACACTGTACTCTATCTGAGACGTAGTTGGTGAATCAGGCGAGGCAATCATTTGAGAAACCAAGGCTATTGAGTCTGCCAATAAGAATGTGGTGGTTGACAGTCGAAATCCTTGGCCAGGTCGATGAATACAGCTGCACAGTATTGTCTCTTATCGATGGCGGTTATGATATCGTTCAGGACCTTGAGCGTGGCTGAGGTGCACCCAAGACCAGCTCGGAAACCAGATTGTATAGCGGAGAATGTACGGTGGGATTTGATATGGTCGGTGATCTGTTTGTTAACTTGGCTTTCGAAGACCTTAGAAAGGCAGGGAAGGATAGATATAGGTCTGTAGCAGTTTGGGTCTAGAGTGTCTCCCCCTTTGAAGAGGGGGATGACCGCGGCAGCTTTCCAATCTTTGGGGATCTCAGACGATACGAAAGAGAGGTTGAACAGGCTAGTAATAGGGGTTGCAACAATTTTGGAGGATCATTTTAGAAAGAGAGGGTCCAGATTGTCTAGCCCGGCTGATTTGTAGGGGTCCAGATTTTGCAGCTCTTTCAGAACATCAGCTATCTGGATTTGGGTGAAGGAGAAATGGGGGAGGCTTGGGCAAGTTGCTGTGGGGGGTGCTGGGCTGTTGACCGGGGTAGGGGTAGCCAGGTGGAAAGCATGGCCAGCCGTAGAAAAATGCTTTTTGAAATTCTCAATTATCGTGGATTTATCGGTGGTGACAGTGTTTCCTAGCCTCAGTGCAGTGGGCAGCTGGGAGGAGGTGTTCTTATTCTCCATGGACTTTACAGTATCCCAGTGTCCTAACTTCCCTGAAAAGTTGCATATCGCGGTGGCTATTTGATGCTAATGCAGTACGCCACAGGATGTTTTTGTGCTGGTCAAGGGCAGTCAGGTCTGGAGAGAACCAAGGGCTATATCTATTTCTGGTTCTACATTTTTTGAATGGGGCCTGCTTATTTAAGATGGTGAGGAAAACACTTTTAAAGAATAACCAGGCATCCTCTAGTGATGGAATGAGGTCAATATCCTTCCCGGATACCCGGGCCAGGTCGATTAGAAAGGCCTGCTTGCTGAAGTGTTTTAGGGAGCGTTTGACAGTGATGAGGGCTGGTCGTTTGACCGCGGACCCAGTGCACACGGCATGACTGTGTCCCTGCTTTATTCATGTGGAGGCTTTCAATTGGATTCTCTAAAGTTGATAGAGGAGTGTCTTTATTATATAAAAACGTCTTTATTGTATAAAAACAAAATTTTTGTCAGTTCAATAAATCAAGCATATTGGAAGTGCAGTGGGCATAGTTAGGCACTCCTGGTGGGGTTCCAGTCTATGGGCCTCGGGCCCGTAAAGTGTGGCCATTGTGAAATCCAGACAGGACGGCAGAGCACCACTGACATGGGGTGAGCTGCTTTTTTTATACAGGCGCCTATCTCGCTGTGCTCTCTCTGTGTGTGTGTGTGTGTTCGTGTCAGTGTGCCTTGTGAGTGTGTCTGTGTTAAAGGGAGAGAGAGAGAGAGCGAGAGAGAGGAATAAAAGAGAGAGAGAGTGAGTGGGCGAGAGGTTCTTTAGGTCCTGCTTCCATTGGGAGGACTGCGGGCAGGCGACTTGTGAATAACCTGTACTTGGCCCATTACCTGAAGTACGCAGCTCTGACAGCTGGGCACAGGAATGGACAGACTGTTATATTCTTTGTTTCTTTAACTCTACTGAAGAACACTTCAAGTTCTGGACTCCCAGTGCTAACTACCGTCTCAGAACCCACCTGGTTGGACATAGTTAGAGAGTGGCATATTCAAGCATCTCTTTACTTTGGTGATCACTGGTATTAGTGGCAAAATGTTTGAAATTATTTTTGTTTTGCTTTTTCCCCAGATTGAATGTTCCAGTATATCGGAATACTCTGAGAAAATCATCAAGTCTAACCACCTGGACAGTGGTAAGAGCTGAAGGTCTTTCTTATTCACTGTGCCTATTCACTATTCTCCTCAGAGATGCAGTACAACAGGGATGTGTGGTAGAGTGTCTGAAAGGGGAGGATTCACCAAGAACATGGGAAGTTGTCCTTCTGTGTGCGATAGGTTAATTTAAAACATAATATGAAGGTAACCTCTATTCTCACTTATCTGTAGTACGGTCATATTTTATAGGGGAACAACAACACATTCATGCAAAATGGTCACTCAGCTATCAAATCAAATCAAATGTATTTATATAGCCCTTCTTACATCAGCTGATGTCACAAAGTGCTGTACAGAAACACAGCCTAAAACCCCAAACAGCTAGCAATGCAGGTGTAGAAGCACGGTGGCTAGGAAAAACTCCCTAGAAAGGCCAGAACCTAGGAATAAACCTAGAGAGGAACTAGGCTATGAGGGGTGGCCAGTCCTCTTCTGGCTGTGCCGGGTGGAGATTATAACAGAACATGGCCAAGATGTTCAAATGTTCATAGATGACCAGCAGGGTCAAATAATAATAATCACAGTGGTTATAGAGGGTGCAACAGGTCAGCGCCTCAGGAGTAAATGTCAGTTGGCTTTTCATAGCCGATCATTCAGAGTATCTCTACCGCTCCTGGTGTCTCTAGAGAGTTGAAACAGCAGGTATGGGACAGGTAGCACGTCCGGTGAACAGGTCAAGGTTCCTTAGCCGCAGGCAGAACAGTTGAAACTGGAGCAGCAGCACAACCAGGTGCACTGGGGACAGCAACGAGTCATCAGGCCAGGTAGTCCTGAGGCATGGTCCTAGGGCTCAGGTCCTCCGAGAGAGAGAAAGAGAGAAAGAAAGAAAGAAAGAAAGAAAGAGAGAAAAATAATTAGAGAGAACATACTTAAATTCACACAGGACACCGGATAAGAGGAGAAATACTCCAGATAACAGACTGACCCTAGCCCCCCGACAAACTATTGCAGCATAAATACTGGAGCCTGAGACAGGAGGGGTCGGGAGACACTGTGGCCCCGTCCGACAATACCCCCGGACAGGGCCAAACAGGCAGGATATAACCCCACCCACTTTGCCAAAGCACAGCCCCCACACCACTAGAGGGATACCTTTAAACACCAACTTACCATCCTGAGACAAGGCCGAGTATAGCCCACGAAGATCTCCCCCACAGCACAAATCCAAGGGGGGCGCCAACAGCTGACAGCTTAGCTAAGTTGCGATTTAAGCGCTAACAAAATAATAGCAGCATAAACAAAGTGGCACCAGCAAAATATATCTAATTAAATATGGATGGGGTAATTGAGTGGACCAGCTCATTTGTAACATCCAGTGTGTTTTGGAAAGCTTTTGGCAAGCCAAGGATAGAGTGCAAACTGGGACCAAGCCTGGGGGGGGGGGGGGGGGGCGCTAAGTGTTCATTTCATGCTGACAAATACTTCCTTTCTTGGAGAAACTGTATTCAATTACTTCCAGTAGGAGAACAAAAGTGATTGTCGCCAACTCATCTCAGCCAGAGTGAGATTCCGCTCGTTTTCTTTAACCTCCAGCTGAGCTGATTTACATGAGAACACTAAGGGCTGGCTCTGCATAGGGATAGCTGGGACTCGGATACCATAATATATGATGTAATGAGTGCTCACCACTAAAAGTGTGTCTGAGATCTTTTGTCAGTGTTCGTATGTGACAAAATGGCGTCACGGCCAAATAATAGAGTGACACATCGGTAACACTTTACCTAAAGGGGGTATACATAAGACATTCATAACATCTTTATGAAACCAGTCATAACACCTTTGAGTGTGGCAGTATCATTCATTATAATGTGGTACTTACTGTACGTTTGGTCTCTACCAGACATCAAATACACTGAGAAAGTCAAAGCGTACCCAAAAGCACTTCAGCCCAACTTGAACAAAAAGGGGACTTGATAATCCCAAAAAAGCTTTCCTAACCACAGGATACTTCAACAGGTGACTATGCCAGCAGGATACCACCCTGCATCCCACTGCTGGCCTGCCTCTGAAACTAAGCAGGGTAGGTCCTGGTCAGTCCCTGGATGGGAGACCAGATGCTGCTTGCTGTAAATGGTGTTAAAATTCCAATCCCAATACCCCAAGGCATTGATGGGAACATTGCCCTGCGTAGGGTGCCCTCTTTTGGATGGGATGTTAAACGGGTGTCCTGACTCTCTGTTGTCACAAAAAAATCCCATGGTGCTTATCGTAAAAGTAGGGTTGTCATCCCCGGTGGCCTGGCTAAATTCCTAACCTGGCCACATTATCATCCCCCTCATTCCTAATTGGCATATATCACTCCTCACCTGATAGATGATGTGTAGTGAGCATTCTGGTGCAAATCGGTTGCCATGCATCACCCAAGTGGGTGCTACACATTGGAGGTGGATGAGGTGAGCTTCCCCCTTAATTTGCAAAGTGTTTGGGTGTCTCAAAATCGCTATACATGTCCAATCAATTAATTATCCCAGAGAAAAGAAAAGGAGTTCTGCATAGATCTGTGTATATTGAAACAGACAGGCTTGCATTTCAGTAAGAGGCTTTCATGAGAGAACGAAAGAGTCATTGCTTTGATCAGAGCTAACAAGGTTGTGATTATGTCATTTGCAAGGACAAGCACACCTACTGTACAGATTATTTCAGGTAAACATGTGAAAAAAGCCAGATGGTTCTTTTGTTGTTTGTCAACTGTTGCGATACATTTTGGACAGTGCGCTAGAGTTGTTTGTCTCGGTGTTAGAATGATTTGGGGTGTAGGGTTAGGGGTAGAGGGTAAGGGTCAGCTGGTATGATTAGAAGGTTTCGGGTAAAGGGTTAGAGCAGAGTTTAGGAAACCCTGGATTAGAGTTATGGTTGGTTCAATTCAGCCAATTCAGGAAGTAAACTGAAATTCAAATATCAAATCTAAATTTCCAGATTGCCAACAATGAGAAAAAAATCTGAATTGGAATTTCAGTGTACTTCCTACATTGAAATGGAATTGGGTTAGGTTTAGGGTTAAGGGTTAAAGGATTAGGGTTAAGGTTTAGAGGGTTAGGGTTTAGAAGAGACCGGTATAGCTCCCCCTGCAGGAGCAATTCACATGGGTGTTCCTGCTGGCCCAAATCATGGGGGACCGGTGGGAAGAGGGCCTTGTTGAGAATGGGCACATGACCCTGGGCACAGTGATCTGGGACAAACACCGACATTACATTGGGGTGAATAATAGGCTCAATAGTGAAGCATGTGAGTTACTAGTCAGTATCAGGTTTTGAATTAAACACTCTTGGCATTTTCTCAACCAGATTCACCTGGAATGCTTTCCAACAGTCTTGAAGGAGTTCCCACATAAGCTGAGCACTTGTTGGCTGCTTTTCCTTCACTCTGCGGTCCAACTCATCCCAAACCATCTCAATTGGGTTGAGGTCGGGTGATTGTGGAAGCCAGGTCATCTGATGCAGCACTCCATCACACTCCTTCTTGGTCAAATAGCCCTTACACAACCTGGAGGTTTGTTGGGTCATTGTCCTGTTGAAAACAAATGATAGTGCCACTAAGCGCAAACCAGATGGGATTGCATATCGCTGTAAAATGCTATGGTAGCCATGCTGGTTAAGTGTGCCTTGAATTCTAAATAAATCACCGACAGTGTCACCAGCAAAACACCCCCACACCATCACACCTCCTCCATGCTTCACGGTGGGAACCACACATGCGGAGATCATCCGTTCACCTACTCTGCGTCTCACAAAGACACGGCGGTTGGAACCAAAAATCTCACATTTGGACTCATCAGACCAAAGGACAGATTTCCACCGGTCTAATGTCCATTGCTCATGTTTCTTGGACCGAAGCAAGTCTATTCTTCTTATTGGTGTCCTTTAGTAGTTGTTTCTTGGCAGCAATTCGACCATGAAGGCCTGATTCACACAGTTGATTTTGAGATATGTCTGTTACTTGAGCTCTGTGAAGCATTTATTTGGTCTGCAATTTCTGAGGCTGGTAACTCTAATGAACTTATCCTCTGCAGCAGAGGTAACTCTGGGGCTTCCCTTCCTGTGGCGGTCCTCACGCTAACGTCCCACATATCCCAGAGAGGTTTAAGAAGGAAAGAAATTCCACAAATGAAATTTTAACAAGGCACACCTGTTAATTGAAATGCATTCCAGGTGACTACCTCATGACGCTGGTTGAGAGAATGCCAAGAGTGTACAAAGCTGTCATCAAGGCAAAGGGTGGCTACTTTGAAGAATCTCAAATATAACACTTTTTTGGTGACTACATGATTCCATATGTGTTATTTCGTAGTTTTGATGTCTTCACTATTATTCTCCAATGCAGAAAATCATAAATGTGATATGTGATAAACGGCACAAAAGGGTCATGACACCAAAAAAGTGTCAGTCAGTCAATCGGTCATTCATATAGATGATTTGTTGTGCAGTTTCCCTTACCTTGAACTCAAGCTCCAGCTGTGCTTTTCTGTCCTTGGCCTTCTCTTCCTCCTTCCTGGCTTCCTCCTGAGGCTTCTCCCTGCCCTTACTGGCAGCTTCATTAAATAGTACCCACAAAACACCAGTCTCAACATCAACAGTGAAGAGGCGACTCCGGGATGCTGGACTTCTAGGCAGAGTTCCTCTGTCCAGTGTCTGTGTTCTTTTGCCCATCTTAATCTTTTCTTTTTATTTGCCAGTCTGAGATATGGCTTTTTCTTCACTGTTAACGTTGAAGCTGCCAGTTGAGGGCTTGTGATGCATCTGTTTCTCAAACTAGACACTCTAATGTACTTGTCCTCTTGCTCAGTTGTGCACCGGGGCCTCCCACTCCTATTTCTATTCTAGGTAGAGCCAGTTTGCACTGTTCTGTGAAGGGAGTAGTACACAGCGTTGTACGAGATATTCAGTTTCTTGGCAATTTATCGCATGGAATAGCCTTCATTTCTCAGAACAAGAATAGACTGACGAGTTTCAGAAGAAAGGTCTTTGTTTCTGGCCATTTTGAGCGTGTAATCAAACCCAAAAATGCTGATGCTCCAGATACTCAACTAGTCGAAAGAAGGCCAGTTTTATTGATTCTTTAATCAGCACAACAGTTTTCAGCTGTGCTAACATAATTGCAAAAGGGTTTTCTAATGATCAATTAGCCTTTTAAAATGATAAACTTGGATTAGCTAACACAACGTGCCATTGGAACACAGGAGTGATGGTTGCTGATAATGGGCCTCTGTATGCCTATGTAGATATTCCATAAAAAATCTGCCGTTTCCAGCTACAATAGTCATTTACAACATGTCTACACTGTATTTCTGACCAATTTGATGTTATTTTAATGGACAAAAAAAATGCTTTTCTTTCAAAAACAAAGACATTTCAAAGTGACCCCAAATTTTTGAACGGTAGTGTACTTAATGAGTATATACTGCATACTATTAGTTAATTTTTGTATACTGTAAACGAACGGTATCCTTTCAGTTGAGAGTACTAGCGCATGTCTACTGGAAGTTGATGCTGTTGCTATGCAACTTCATGCTAGCTTGTTAGCGTAAGAAATTACTAGCTAGACATCTTACGACTTCATTAGCAATGTCCATTGAGAATGCACAACGACTATACCACTTAGCTACGTTAGCTAAGCTAAGCTAATTTGAATAATCAAATCAATAAATGTTTTCCTCCATCTGTATTTGATATTTCATTATTTGTATCCATTCCTATGTTAATCCCTAAATGGCTCATCGGCATGCGATGCACTGTATGTGGCTTGAGACAGACATACACAACTATGTAATAGTTCATATACTGGCAAGTTTGATGTATTAGTATCCACCTAACATTAGGTAGCTAGCTAATATACATACATACAAGCATCTGCTGTAATGATATGCTATGCAGTTTAAGGCTAGTAGTGTAGCTAACAAATAATCAGCCAACATAACATGTAACATTTGTAATAATGTAACATGTAACATTTGTAATAATTAGTTAAAGCAATTAATATTTACATTTTGTATTTACATTTGTATCATCTCTCATTGGACTTTCTTCAAATCTGCAAATGTTGCGAAGCCATGCCCATTTTCTTGAAGAATTGCATTATGGGGCCTAAAAGCACAGCAATAGTGTCCACTGCTTGTATATTTCGAAATTTGGCGAATTTAGTATGACATCCGGAAACTTTTGGCATACTAACTATATCCATACTATGACCAATAGTACTCAATACATTTTTAGAAAAACAGTATAACTTTACACGCATAAAAACTGTGGATGGAAACGTCCTAAATGATTAGAATCTTTCTGTATGAATGTATCTTCCCAGCTAGCAAATACTTTTCTGAGAACCATGTTTCTTACAGCTTGGGTAGAGCATGTTGTTCTTTGCTTATTTTGCATACAACCTTCCCACAACTTTCTGGATTAAAATAAAATAGAAATTGGTAATGTTCTAGGAATGTTCTCCAACTGGTTTGACATTGAGAATGTTCTCAAATTGTTCAGAACACTTTAAGAAAGTAAGTTGAGACCCCGACTGAGTTAGAAGCAGAGCTTAAGTGATGGTGTTCTGTGCTGTGGTGTTGACCTCCTATGTACTCTTCACATAGACCTAATATGATTGGCTCCATGGTAATGGTGTGTTATGGTATGTCTTGCAGTTATTACTATCTTCAGGGGCAAGGTGGAGGAGGTGGAGCTGCCAGTGGAGAAGGTTGACATCATCATCTCAGAGTGGATGGGCTACTGTCTCTTCTACGAGTCCATGCTTAATACCGTCATCTTTGCAAGGGACAAGTGGCTGGTAGGCGTGTTTGTGTGTGTGTGTGTACATATGTGTGCGTGCACATGCATTAACCAGACATGCTAGCAGAACGAACAACGCTCAAACCTCACAGACTTAACCAGGGATGAAAACCATAACCTGGCCCGGTGTTTGGTTCTTCTCACATGCAGCACAGCTGATAAATGACATGTCTTGTGTGCAGGATTGATTGCAGGGTGTTTTTTCCTCCCCATATTTTACACAGAAACCCGGCGGTCTGATGTTTCCCGACCGTGCTGCGCTGTATGTGGTGGCCATCGAGGACAGGCAGTACAAGGACTTCAAAATCCACTGTGAGTGTGTTTGTGTGTGTGTATGTTTAGTTGGCCCTGGGCCCTCACATAAGTCCTGCTGCCCCTAACTCGCTCTCTATTCCCAGGGTGAATCTTATCTGGCTTATGTTTCTGCTTCGCTAATAGACCGTGAATGTAGAACAACCTTGGCAGCACATGCAAAAAAAAGACACACACACAAACACACACACACACACACACACACACACACACACACACACACACACACACACACACACACACACACACACACACACACACACACACACACACACACACACACACACACACACACACACATTAGTGTTGGTGCATTTTAACTTTTCAAAGACATAAGTGATGATTGATCTGATATTACAATTCAACAAGCCTCTCCATTTCTGTGCTAGCCCACACTAAAGCTCTCCTGGAGGATTTGGTGGAATTGTTCATCTTCATTTCAGCACAGAGACCAGAGACACAAGCCATGGCAGCAGAACAGAGGACAAGAAGCAGAAGCAATACACGCACCAACTCCACATACACACCGCCACAACTAGGGAATTACACACCATGAGACAGAGCTCCTTAGGCTTACAGAAACCCAGGCCACATGACTGAGCCCTGAAGAGAAGTCCAGCTAGTGCTGTTTCGCTCTCTGCGTGTGCAGAGGGATGTTTTAGGGAAAGCTTTGAGAAAAGATAGAAGACGATTGGGGCACATTGTCCATGTTGGGCCCAGTCTGGTTCCAACAAACAAATGCTTATACTGTAGATGCCTTTTGGGAAGGGATGGCATGCTGGATCACTTAGTGCTCTAAAATAATGTTCTGTCGTCCTGAGAGAATTTTGTTGTTGTATTCATTAGGGCATACCATAGCAAAACATTTTGCAATAGAAAATGGAATTAGCATTTCTTGTTCTTGCCTTGCCTTCCTGTTTCAGTCCATTTTCTTATGTTTAATGCTTAAGGAATATGACCTAGGACTAGACTACTTCAGTTTTAGGGCATGAGAATGCACATCAACAGCTGAGGTGCGACCTGCTCATTATTCCTTCCTTCTCCTATCGTTAAACTTAAGTGGTTCCACTTTAATGGGACACAGTAGAGATGCTTACACACACACTATCCTATCTTAAAGATGCACTTCGGGATCTAAAATTATACAAACATTTGACAGTCCATCTTTAAGTACTGTGGCCATGCATAATCCATGATCAGTTAGCCTGAGGAGAAAATATATTAGGGAAGAGAAGGAGAATCTCTCTGTTTACTGCCATGCACTGCACTGCAGTGATGGTTAGCCGGCAAAGTGCAACAGAGTCTAAGGAAGCTGTCTACCCGACCTTATAGAAGGGCAATGAAATACTGTAAATCCGACCTAGAGAGGGGGGAATACAAATGTTTCTGAAATGCCCCTCAATTCCCTGTTTAGTCCACTACTTTAGACCAGAGTCGTTGGGCCCTGGTCAGCTACATAGGGATTAGGGTGCCATATCGGATAGACACAATGTATTCCTCCCTCTCTAGGGAGTCCTTATGTAATAGCCCTTCTTCCACAAAGGTGTTCCATAATGCGCTGTGTTTCCACAGGGTGGGAGAATGTGTATGGCTTTGACATGACCTGCATCCGTAACGTGGCCTTGAAGGAGCCCCTGGTGGACATAGTGGACCCCAAACATGTGGTCACCAACTCTTGCCTGATCAAGGTCAGCTATGTCTTCACTTCACGTTTGTGTGTGTGTGTGTGTGTGTGTGTGTGTGTGTGTGTGCGTGCGTGCGTGCGTGCGTGCGTGCGTGCGTGCGTGCGTGCGTGCGTGCGTGCGTGCGTGCGTACAGTGGCAAGAAAACGTATGTGAACCCTTTGGAATTACCTGTATTTCTGCATAAATGAGTCCTAAAATTTGATCTGATCTTCATCTTAGTCACAACAATAGACAAACAAAGTGTGCTTAAACTAATAACACACAAATTATTGTATTTTTCTTGTCTATGTTGAATACATCATTTAAACATTCACAGTGTAGGTTGGAAAAAGTAGGTGAACCCTTGGATTGTCCCTATGATTGTTCAAAAGGGGTCCCCCACCCGTCTCTTCTACTGTTGCTCTCCTCTGCTGTCACCCGGCATCCGGCGAACTGTCGTGTAGTCCTGAACAGAACTACAGAGCTCACTCTGCTTCCACTCGCTCTGGAAGATGTTTACTTGAAGATAGGCTATCCAGTGTAGTCGAAGGTTCTCAGTTGTGATGAGAGTAGTAGAATACGTTGGTTTGAAGAGTAGTAGAATGGTCCCACTTAAATTCTCTTTTCTAGATACTTTACTTAGGACAGCTAATCAGCCACACCAGTGATTGTCCGGGAGGTGACGTTATTGTCTCTACCTCGTGTTGAGATTTCAGAGTTCAAACCATTTCGGACGTGAGTTGCAGCTAAAACGTCTCTCTGGTCTGATATGTTAATTCTTAACGCACCGTTTTATGCAGTTCAGTCAAAAGTGGCGGTTCGTGAGGCTGAAACGCTCTCTGACCTCACTCAAGGGGCGGTGACTACTCACTTGTACAAAGTTATAGAAACAATTTCCTCTTATAGTTTCTAAGATCACATCCCTCTCTTAACAAAAACACTTTCATAATTTTTCATATTTCATACACAACGTAAAGGATGGAGACTTCGTACATATAGTGTATTTACTTTTCAAGTTACAGTATTTCCTTTATAACATTTAAATTACATTATTATTCTTTAGGTCGCCTCTGACCATTCCCCAGTATTCGCTTTAAAATGTGTTAGAGTTTTAGCAGGAAACGTCTGTGGAACAAAGGCACATTCCTGTGTGAATTTGGAGAGGGAGATAGCTTAAAAATTCTAATCCTTGATTTACAACAGGGTGTGAACTGTCAACCCCCCCCCCCCCCCACAGAGGAGAGGGGTCATCCACTGTAAAGCTGATCCAACCCATCTGGATCCTCACAGGACAGTCATGACACTGTCTATAGACACTATTACATGCATATATATATACAGTAACAGTCAAACGTTTGGACACATCTACAGTTGAAGTCGGAAGTTTACATACACCTTAGCCAAATACATTTAAACTCAGTTTTCACAACTCCTGACATTTAATCCTAGTAAAAATTCCCTGAAATGTCAGAATAATAGTAGAGAGAATGATTTATTTCAGCTTTTATTTCTTTCATCACATTCCCAGTGGGTCAGAAGTTTACATACACTCAATGAGTATTTGAGTATTGCCTTTCAATTGTTTAACTTGGGTCAAACATTTCGATAGCCTTCCACAAGCTTCCCACAATAAGTTGGGTGAATTTTGGCCCATTCCTCCTGACAGAGCTGGTGTAACTGAGTGAGTTTTGTAGGTATCCTTGCTCACACATGCTTTTTCAGTTCTGCCCACAAAGTTTCCATAGGATTGAGGTCAGGGCTTTGTGATGGCCACTCCAATACCTTGACTTTGTTGTCCTTAAGTAATTTTGCCACAACTTTGGAAGTGTGCTTGGGGTCATTGTCCATTTGAAAGACCCATTTGCGACCAAGCTTTAACTTCCTGACTGATGTCTTGAGATGTTGCTTCAATATATCCACATAATTTTCTTCCCTCATGATGCCATCTATTTTGTGAAGTGCACCAGTCCCTCCTGCAGCAAAGCACCCCCACAACATGATGCTGCCACCCCCGTGTTTCATGGTTGGGATGGTGTTCTTCGGCTTGCAAGCTTCCCCGTTTTCTCCAAACATAACGATGGTCATTATGGCCAAAAAGTTATATTTTTGTTTCATCAGACCAGAGGACATTTCTCCAAAAAGTACAATCTTTGTCCCCATGTGCAGTTGCAAACCGTAGTCTGGCTTTTTTATGGCGGTTTTGGAGCAGTGGCTTCTTCCTTGCTGGTTTCAGGTTATGTCGATATAGTACTCATTTTACTGTGGATATAGATACTTTTGTACCTGTTTCCTCCAGCATCTTCACAAGGTCCTTTGCTGTTGTTCTGGGATTGATTTACACTTTTCACACCGAAGTAAGTTCATCTCTAGGAGACAGAACGCTTCTCCTTCCTGAGAGGTATGATGACTGCGTGGTCGCATGGTGTTTATACTTGCGTGCTATTACATGTACAGATGAACGTGGTACCTTCAGGCGTTTGGAAATTGCTCCCAAGGATGAACCAGACTTGTGGAGGTCTACAATTTTTTTCTGAGGTCTTAGCTGATTTCTTTTGATTTTCCCATGATGTCAAGCAAAGAGGCACTGAGTTTGAAGGTAAGCCTTGAAATACATCCACAGGTACACCTCCAATTGACTCAAATGATGTCAAATAGCCTATCAGAAGCTTCTAAAGCCATGACATAATTTTCTGGAATTTTCCACTAAGTCAACTTAGTGTATGTAGTAAACTTCTGACCCACTGGAATTGTGATACAGTGAGTTATAAGTTAAATAATCTGTCAGTAAACAATAGTTGGAAAAATTACTTGTGTCATGCACAAAGTAAATGTCTTAACTGACTTGCCAAAACTATAGTTTGTAAACAAGAAATTTGGTTGAAAAACGAGTTTTAATGACTCCAACCTAAGTGTATGTAAACTTCCGAATTCAACGGTACTCATTCAAGGGTTTTTCTTTATTTTTACTATATTCTACATTGTATAATAATAGTGAAGACATCAAAACTATGAAATAACACATATAGAATCATGTAGTAAGCAAAAAAGTGTTAAACTATTCAAAATATATTTTAGATTTTAGATTCTTCAAAGTAGCCACTGTTTGCCTTGATGACAGCTTTGCACATTCTTGGCATTCTCTCAACCAGCTTCATGAGGAATGGTTTTCCAACAGTCTTGAAGGAGTTCCCACATGTGCTGAGCACTTGTTGGCTGCTTTTCCTTCGCTCTGCGGTCCAACTCATCTCAAACTATCTCAATTGGGTTGAGGTCGGGTGATTGTGGAGGCCAGGTCATCTGATGCAGCATTCCATCTCTCTCTTTCTTGGACAAATAGCCCTTACACAACCTGGAGGTGTGTTGGGTCATTGTCCTGTTGAAAAACAAATGATAGTCCTAAGCGCAAATCAGATGGGATGGCGTATCGCTGCAGTAGCCATGCTGGTAAAGTGTGCCTTGAATTCTAAATAAATCACAGACAGTGTCACCAGCAAAGCACCCCCACACCATCACGAATCTTCCTCCATGCTTCCTTTTGGGAACCACACATGCGAAGATCATCCGTTCACCTACACTGCGTCTCACAAAGACACGGCGGTTGGAACCAAAAATCTCAAATTTGGACTCATTAGACCAAAGAACAGATTTTCTTGTATGTTTTGGCCCAAGCAAGTCTCTTCTTATTATTGGTGTAAGTCGCTCTGGATAAGAGCGTCTGCTAAATGACTTAAATGTAAATGTAAATGTGTCCTTTAGTAGTGGTTTCTTTGTAGCAATTCATCCATGAAGGCCTGATTCACGTAGTCTCCTCTGAACAGTTGATGTTGAGATGTGTCTATTACTTGAACTCTGTGAAGCATTTATTTGAACTGCAATCGAAGGTGCAGTTAACTCTAATGAACTTATCCTCTGCAGCAGAGGTAACTCTGGGTCTTCCTTTCCTGTGGCGGTCCTCATGAGAGCCAGTTTCATCATAGCTCATGATGGTTTTTGCGACTGCATTTGAAGAAACTTTCAAGTTTTTTAAATGTTCTGGATTGACTGACCTTCATGTCTTAAAGTAACATTTCTCTTTACTTATTTGAGCTGGTTTTTGTGACTGCGCTTGAAGAAAGATTGACTGACCTTTATGTCTTAAAGTAATGATGGACTGTCGCTTATTTGAGCTGTTCTTGTCATAATATGGACTTGGTCTTTTACCAAATAGGGCTATCTTCTGCATACCAACACTACATTGTCACAACACAACAGATTGTCTGAAACGCATTATGAAGGAAAGAAATTCCACAAATTAACAAGGCACACCTGTTAATTGAAATGCATTCCAGGTGACTACCTCATGAAGCAGGTTGAGAGAATGCCAAGAGTGTGCAAAGCTGTCATCAAGGCAAAGGTTGGCTACTTAAAGAATCTCAAATATAAAATACATGTTGATTTGTTGAACACTTTTTTGGTTACTACACAATGTGTTTTTCATAGTTTTGATGTCCTCACTATTATTCTACAATGTAGAAAATTGTAAAAATAAAAACCCCTTGAATGAGTAGGTGTGTTCAAACTTTTGACTGGTACTGTATTTATTTTTCGGACTCTGACATGGTTCGTTCTGATATTTTTGTATTTGTGTGTATTGTTAGATATTACTGCACTGTTGGAAAGACACAAGTCGCTAATAACAAGACAAGTCTATCGATACACTTTGTAACGCGAGTGGATGGGGAGCACATTTAATATCTTATAAAAGTGTTGAATAAAGTGACAGTGTTTAATAAAATCTTAAACATGAAGTCAATCATAAAAACAGCAGACATTGCTGTATTCGTTGACAGTCTCTCTCTAGTTATGGTTTTTAAAGTTTCAAAATCAAATCTCACACGTTAGAGTCGACTATCAACTTCGCTGTGGGCTCGTAGAAGCTGCAGACAAAGTGATTTGATCTCATTGGCCAGCCGTAGCCTATTTGCACTTGATTTGCTCTCCGGGCCCGCCGTGTAGGCGGAGTTTGTACCTTCAGACATTAAATGGTTGAAAATGGGAACACTTCGAGTACCTGGCTCGCAGGGCAGCTGAATCAAGTACAAATAAAAAATTAGTGCTTTTTGTTTGGTGATTGACTAGGAAAGCCATGGAGATCGCGATCGGCCGGTTGGTGATCACTGGGTTACAGTAAAGGGACAGTAAACAATCCACATACCAATCCCAATTCAGAGGTGTATGACCTCAGCTGTAACTAGACAATATGTTACCGTAACGTGATCCTTCAATCTGAGCCTTCTGGCCATGCTGGCCATCCTTCACTACTAGGTACAGGGATTGTTCCATTTATGATGCTATGCATCTATTCCCATGTCTAGACCGCTAATTGTGTATTTTGTCCGAGGTGCCCTTCTTATCTCGTTTATTGATTGGATTGTTCTGCCCTTTTCTCAGTTCAGATGTTACATAACTAAAAATGTGTTTCTATTGTTGCTATCTAAAGCCATTAGACTGTAATAATAGGAAGCAGGGAAATAATATTTGAAACAGTCAGTGTTTTATATTCAAGATTTTGACACTGGTGCCTTATTTGTCCTTCGCGCCTGTAAGATGAAACCCCTTTGAAAATGACAACCCACTCACATTTTATTGGTCGCGTACACAAATGTTGTAGATGTTATCGCAGGTGCAGTGAAATGCTTATGTTTCTAGCTCTCCAATAACGAGGAGGATTTCACGTTCCCTGGTCATACGAGTAACAACATGAATTTGTGCATGAGTCAGAAATAAAGTGTGACTCGAATTTCGCCATCAGATGGAAGACGGTGTCCCTTTTGTGGTCAGTCAGAGGAGGGAGGAAGAGCTGAGGGACGGTGAGAGGCCTATCCGCTGCTCTCTTTCAATTTCAATTTAAGGGGCTTCTCACTCTCACACACACTCCATCTCCCTCCCACTTTCCATCCGCTGAGACTGACCATCACATACAGGCACCATCAGTCACCAGCAAAATAAAAAAACGCTTTGATGTTACATAACTAAAATGTGTTTCTATTGTTGCTATCTAAAGCCATTAGACTGTAATAATAGGAAGCAGGGAAATAATATTTGAAACAGTCAGTGTTTTATATTCAAGATTTTGACACTGGTGCCTTATTTGTCCTTCGCGCCTGTAAGATGAAACCCCTTTGAAAATGACAACCCACTCACAAGCTGTTGCATGTCTTCTAAATGGATTACAGGATGAATCATGTCATTAATCTTGTACACAGACAGTGTGCAAAAAGGAGCTTAGGCTGTTAAAAAGATCAAATGAGTGCCTCATGTTCAGAACTTTACCTTTACTGTGAGTGAGAAAGAGAGAGCTGAATTGAATTGTCGTCCTGCACTATAAAAATATGACTTTCAGGAGTTTGTGGTGCATGACCAAAATAAAGAGTTTTTACTCTTATGGAAGCTGGAATTTGTTTGCGAAAGATAGCAGGGGAGCTTGACTTTGTATTGCGCACTCTTTTTTATTTTTTTTACTGCTGATCGCGCGATACATAAAAGTCATTTTTCCACAGCAACTATGTGGGTCTCACCAGAACAGAGAGCTGTGTTTCACTGCCATATGCTCTCCTTTCTCTCCTCTCTCCCACTGCAGAATCATGAGGCATCAGATACCCTGTTAAAATATGGGATATGAACCAGGGGAGGTCTATAAAGGAGCAGGACACCAGTACAATGCTACCCTGACAATAGTTACTGCCTTGGTTCTCCAGCCAAATGACCCCATCTTCTCCTCGTTCTCCCCCCTATAGTGGGGTTTCCTTGGCTGGTCCCTCTGGGGGGAGGGGGTGCTGGGGTTTGGTTTCAGCTGCGTGAACCTTGAACCCAAAGGGAGAGGTTGGAGCAGAGTAGCAGAAAGCAGAGGCCTCATCCTTGACAGAGAGAATAAGGGACTCAGGGATAATACAGGACACAATGCTCAGAGGCACCGCCACATAGATCATATGACATGCATATAAGACCTGCACCTGGACACACTCACACCTCTCATCTCCTTACAAGACTTACTGTAAGACTTGACCAGCCTCCCATGTCACACTGCTTAATGGCCACCCACAGAGGAAGAGTTAGGCCTACAGATGTAGAATCTTAATTTGACCTGTATTTTCGCAGCAAAAAAAAAATCCTGCAGCAACATAATTTTGCTTGATCAGTGGTTAGGCTATTAGCTGGTCCAAATGAGGGTACATGAAACGTGGAATACTGTTAATATAACTGTGTTTAGTATGGGTTTTCAGTGAATTTATGTAAGTCACGAAATTCTCAGCAACAAAAGAGTGATAAAATTCAAATCCTACATCTGTACATGTACAATGGAGAAACCACTGTGCTGGCAGTGAATGGTGTGAATAGAACCCCAATCACTATGGATTCTGTATGTGATTAGCATTAACAATGCAAGATGTAGATGTAACAGAGCAGTGTGGTTATTCTCTCTCTTCAACAGGAGGTGGACATCTACACAGTGAAGACTGAGGACTTGTCCTTCACCTCAGCCTTCTGCCTTCAGATCCAGAGGAACGACTACATCCACGCCCTGGTCACCTACTTCAACATTGAGTTCACCAAGTGTCACAAGAAAACTGGCTTCTCCACCGGTACGTCCTCAACTTTCTTTCTCTTCTCAGTGTTGTTCTCTCTCTCTCTCTCTGATTTTTCACATAGGCTCATATAATATATTATGAACTGGGTGCTTCGATCCCTGAACGCTGATTGGTTGAAAGCCGTGGTATATCAGACCGTATACCATGGGTATGACAAAACATTTATTTTTACTGCTCTAATTACGTTGGTAACCAGTTTATAATAGCAATAAGGCACCTCAGAGGGTTGTGGTATATGGCCAATATACCACGGCTAAGGGCTGTATCCAGGCACTCCGCGTTGCGTCGTACGTAAGAACAGCCCTTAGCCATGGTATATTGGCCATTGACCACAACACCTCAGGCCTTATTGCTTAAGTATACTATGGTATAAATACTATAGTATTTACTGTAGTGTTTTTGCTGATTTTACTGTAGTATTCATTGTAGTGTTTTTGCGGACTAGAGTCAGCAAAAACACTATAGTGAATACTGTAGTTTTACTGTAGTATACTGTATTTTTTACAGTTAACTATATTAGAAATACTATAGTAAAAGAACTGTAGTAAATACTATAGTAATTAATGTAGTGTTGTTGTGGATTATAGTATACTGTAGTATTTACTGTAGAGTTTTTGTGGACATTACTGTATTATTTACTATAGTGTTTTTGTTTAATTATCTTTGACATAGAAGTGGAGTCTTTCTCCTTGATGAAACGTACTGGAGAAATACTAAAATACAAATTGTTCACAACTTGTAGGTAGGTAATTCTGGGGTCTGAATGGATAATTCAGCATTCCACTCTTTTCTATAACCTGTATGGAACACAATATGATCTATACTTGGCATGTATGTTTCTCACTTATGGGTGGCACAAATTGGGATATGGAGAAGGGCAATGGGCAGGGTACTGTATATGCAAATGAAATACTGAAGTATTTACAATAGCTAAACTGTTGTGTTTTGCGGACATTACTGTAGTATTTACTACAGTGTTTTTTGTGTGAATAATGCTGTAGTTTTTACTATAGTATTCTACAACATTCTATAGTAAATACTATACATGATCAAGGGATACTACAGTGTGTAGTGTATTATTCTACAGTATACTACAGTTTACAATAGAATTCTATAGTAAGTACTGTAGTATTTTTTTCATGTGGGAGGCCAAGCTCCCTGCCATCCAGGACCTATATACTAGGCGGTGCCAGAGGAAAGCCCCAAAAATTGTCAAAGACTCCAGTCGCCCAAGTCATAGACTGTTTTCTCTGCTACCGCATGGCAAGCGGTACCAGAGCGCCAAGTCTAGGACCAAAAGCCTCCTTAACAGCTTTTACCCCCAAGCCATAAGGCTGCTGAACAATTAATCATATGGCCACCCAGACTATTTATATTGACCCCCCCCCCCCTTTTTGTTTTTTACACTGCTGCTACTCGCTGTTTATTATCTATGCATAGTTACTTCACCCCTACCTACATGTACAAATTACCTCGACTAACCTGTACCCCTGGACATTGACTCGGTACTGGTACCCCCTGTATATAGCCTCGTTATTGTTATTTTGTTGTGTTACTCTTTTTATAATTTTTACTTTAGCTTATTTGGTAAATATTATATCAACTCTTTCTTGAACTGCACTGTTGGTTAAGGGCTTGTAAGTAAGCATTTCACGATAAGGTCTACTACACCTGTTGTATTCGGCGCACGTGACAAATAAAGTTTGATTTGTTTTGATTCATTAGCACTCTTTTTACTGTAGTACTAGCATCTCTCCAGTTCACTGTGTCATTATCAGACCAGCTCCTGACAGACCCAGGGTTTCATCCTTTTAATTGGCAGCAGCAGATTATAGGCTAGGAGAGTCCCGTTGCTCCCTGCCCACCATCCTCCCATCCTCCCTGTGGGTTCCATCCCGATCTGTATTCACAGACAAAGACCCCCCTTTAATGAGCTCTTTGATGAGTCAGAAAGGCCTGGAGTACAACAGCAAACACTGATACCACTGGAAATTAGAAGACATTTGAGTCCCCAGTTGATTTGCATGATCCAGAGAAGTTGTGTGATGAGCTAAATTCATTTAGCAAGAATCGTGTTTGGATTTGTCTGTGAGCGACCTCTAGTGGTGGTGTGATGTTATCGCTCCTCTGTGATTATATGCATAATGTCTACAGTAGTTCGCCTTTATCAGAGTTTGTGATGCAAATAGGAGACTTTAAACTGTGACTTGCATTATGCAGAGGCAGTGGCTAGATGACCATGTGTTGTCACTCTTAAAAGTGGACAATGTCTTACTTTTGACCTCCAATCATATACAGATCTTCCAGCTCTTCTTGTATTGATTTGAGCCTGTCCATCAAACCAAATCACCTTATCAAATGCTAAACCCTGCTAGCCTCACTGAACCTCTGATACACATCTAAATGCGCACATGGAGGCCTAAGTCCTCTATGGCCATTGATTTCCTATATTCTCCTGTAGGACAGGTATTTCTAGTTTCAAGTTTATTCGCCACATGCACAGGATACACCAGGTGTAAAACAGTACAGTAAAATTCTTACTTGAGAGCTCTTTCCCAACATTGCAGTGATTATATAGATAATAATAGATAATAGAACAACACAAGAAGTACGATATAAATTGAAGAAACATGAGAATGCAAATATATACAGGTATCTTATTCAATGTACAGGGGTACTGGAGTGTTTGAGGTGGGTTTATACATAAAACGTGACTGGTAGTAGGATATACTATACATGTAAACATGGATGAAAAGTGACTGGTAGTAGGAATATACTGTATAAATACTTATGGTAATACACTAATGGTAATATATACAGTACATGGAAAAAGAGCACACAGAGAAACTCGGACATATGCTGTACGCTGCTGGAAAATATCACCCATTGAACCACCACAACAAACACAGCCTTATCTATTCCGTTCAGGTTCCCACTGAGTACAGCTTTCATAATCTGTGTGTTTATGCAGCATGATCAGCAACTCAATTTATCCATGAGCCCTCAAACGGCATGCCTTTAAAGTCTGAGGTACAAAGTTATCCCAGGACAGCCGGCTGAAATTCAATTAAAGTTGTATTGACCTTTGAGCCTTTGAGCCTTGGCCAAGCGGTAATTTAACAGCGCAGGCACAGGTGGGCGCACGTTGTTTTGGGCGGGGGTATTGGCTATCAGCAGTATGCAGCTGGAGTGAAGCTGAGACACACAAATACAAACACACACACACGCATGCACGCATATCGTTTATAGACCCACACAAACACACATGTACAGTCAGGTTCAAAATGATTGGCACCGTTGATAAAGTTGAGCAAAAAATACTACAAATACTTAGCTATATTGTAGGCTTCAAAATGTTTGTTATTATATTATTTTAGAATACAATTGATCAGAGAAAGAGATTTTGTTTAACAAGTCATATTTTATTTTCTCAAAAAGATAGGGGTCAAAATGATTGGCACCCCTGTTTTCAATGCATTTCAATACATCACCTTGCGAGGATAACAGCACTGAGGCATTTTCTAAAATGTTTTATGAGGAGAACACATTGGGAGGGATCTTAGACCATTCCTCCATACAGAATCTTTCCAGATTCTCAATATCCTTCGTCTGCTCTTATGGACTTCCCTCTTCACTTCAAACAACAGGTTTCCAATGGGGTTCAAGTCTAGAGACTGAGATGGTCATTGCAAAATGTTGATTTTGGGGTCAATTAACAATTTCTTTGTGGATTTTGATGTGTGCTTGGGGTCATTGTCTTGCTGGAAGATCCACATGAGCATATACACACGAGCACACATACTGTACTCATGCACAAACACACACACACTTCAACTAGCAGAATGCATGTGGGCGAGGTAATGGGAGAATGGAGATTGACAAGGACAAACGGCAGTAGGGAGGGTCAACTCAATCAATTCCTCTTATCTGTCTATTATATCAATGTCATTTGATATCCTGATTTTAACCAGCATTTTAGCATGATCGATCCTCAGTGCTGCATCTACGCTTGTAAATAGCATGATGATATAGTGAATCACGTATATTCAGTCAGAACCATGGGTAACATTTTTTCTAAACCAAGAGATAAAAAAAAAAGCGAGAAGAAAAAACTTTGTCTAATGTTACAAAAGTTGTGTCTTCGTGACTAATAAGTGCATCAGAGGTCCAATGTCAAAGGTGAAAAGTTAAATTTATGTTAGTTTTTGTTGGGGGTCAAAACTTTGGCTCATGATTGTTTTGGTTTTAAGGGTCAGGGGTCGTGTCCACTCTAAGAGCCAAATGAACTCTGCGCGCTTCACTTGAGTTTCTGAACAAATCTCCCATTGACAATAATGCATTATTTATGTTAAAATATGAATTAAACATACAAATCTGAAGTTGAGATTTGGCCCTAACTGCATGCCTGTCATCCTACAGCCCCTGATGCTCCGTTCACACACTGGAAACAGACAGTCTTCTACCTGGAGGACTACCTGACCGTAAAGAGGGGCGAGGAGATCATTGGCAGTATTAACATGAAGCCCAACGAGAAGAACATAGTGAGTGTTCTGGAATCTATGACCAGTAAAAAGCCATTCACTTTGAGACACTTATAGGGGCAGTTTCCAGTCTTGGACTAAAAAGCAAGGTTCAATGGAGAATCTGCATTGAAAATGCTTTGTAGTGCAGGAATAGTGTTAATAGTGTTCGGGAAACCGCCCCATCTAGGGACCAGAGTCCTGGGGCCTCATTTATCAACCGTGCATACATTTCATACTAAATTCTGGCGTATATGAGCATTACATCCCCGCCTAGCAATTGCCCTCTATTTACCTTTTATGGTAGCAGAAACGTCATCATTTACTGTATGATTTGGAAATGTTGGAACTGGGCCATGACCGTCTCTAAAAGAAACACAACGGCAAATTTGATGACATTTCTGTAGAGGTGTGGATAGAACGTTTTAATATTTAGCAGTGACTTTTTCAAACGAAAAATGCATGCTCCCAATAGCAAGTGCCAAACACTGGCCGCAAATTCTGCAAGATTGATTGTCTATTCGAACGATTGTAAAGTAAATGCTACAGCCCACACTTCTATGCAAAATGAAAATTGTTCTTTAATAACTTGTTGATCAATAGATGATTGTATTTCTCCTGCCGTGGTATAGGCTTTGAGATGAAATAGGCTATGATGTCGCGCTCCTATCGCACACCAATACTGTAGCCTACCCATACTGTCAAATAGTTTAAATAGGGTACCAGTCTATTTACTTTCAAGCATGCTTGGCTATTGAATGAGTGACGGATGAATGGTAGCCTAATATGTGTTGTGTGGCGAGAATAAACAAGTAATGTAAGAAAAGGAGATGTCCTGCAATGTGATTATGATTTAGGCCTATATAATAACATTTGAAGAAACATACGCCTACCTACATGCTGCTATGTGATCTCCTTACCAACGGCAAATGCATCATTACGTTTGAATGTTTTTATTAGCCTACCCGTGTGCGTAAAACACAATTTCCCCCAATACAATTGTCCAACCATTAGAAGTTGTGTGTACGCATGGTCTGAGCTGTGCGTGGAGATGCACACTTTTCCCGTCAAGTTCAAAAAGTATAAATACCAACCTTTGCGGGAAGACTGGCGGATGCAAGGTTGAGTTTATTTTGTGCACACGCACCTTTGATAAATGAGGCCCCTGGCCCCTACCTACTGTATGATAACTAGACACTGGCCCAACAGGGATAGGTAGAGGTCATACATACATTTGTACTTGTCTAACAAAATAAAGTCAGAAGGTCAAATCAAGTCATTTCAGGCAGGCGAGGCATTTTAACCAACATTATATGGCTAGAAAGAAACCCAATTCCACCACTACCTCTCCACAATAGACTGCTTGTTTGAACTTCAATCATCATCTTTTTGATAGAGGTCAAAGGAGAGAGAGCACTAATCACTCCCAGACCAAACAGCAGATGAGGATAGCAACAGCGTCAGTGCCCCACTCCTGATTGAACCCTCACTTAGATTTCTCTCTTTTATTCCCCTGGTGAATTACCTCTCTCTCTCTCTCTCTCACACACAGCGTGACTTGGACTTCACCTTTGAGCTGGATTTCAAAGGACAGATATGCGAGGCAGCCATCTCCCACGACTACAAGATGCGCTAGCTAGGTGTCCAATAGGGAGAAGCCGGCGCGCAATGCCGCCTGCAGCCCTACAAATACACAGAGGGAAAGAAGAGGCACTCCTCTCGACAACAGACAATAATGAGGATGGGATGGAGGGAGGAGAGGGAGTGCATTGGAGGGATCAGAGAGGGTGGGATGGAGGGAGGAGAGAAGTTTGGATAGAGGTAGGAGATGAAGGGATGAGAGAGGGTTGGATGCAGGAATCAGAGAGGAGATAGAGAGAATAGATGAAGGGATGAGAGAGGATGGCTGGAGAGAAATGGAGGGATAGGCTAGATCAGAGGAGGCAGGCTATGATGAGAGAAGCTCATCAGTGCAGGGGTGGCACTCCAAGCAATATCAACATGCTCACATTGACACCTCTAACTGGCACTTTACTGTTAGGCCAACTGTTCAGAGGACAACTTTGAATGTAACACCTTATGAATTCAAGAATGTTCGAGTCATTATGAATGTTATTGATTGATCTATACTGTATGTGAGAGGTGGCAACCAATGTTATCTTCTACAGCAAGTTTGGATCCCATATAATCAATTACTGTATTTTTCAGGAACTTCACATTTATATTGCATATAATAATACATCCTACAGCCAGTAGTATTGATTTTTCTTCAAATAGGCTTTTTAAATTACCCAATTTTGCATGTTTAATAATAATCTTCATATCTGGTAAAAGTACAGTAATTGAATATATCAGAAATTCAGTACTGCATACTGTATTGTGTAAGGATGTGAATATATGTAAATGTGTATTTGCAGTCAGGCGACGTACTGTAGCTTTTCAGGTGGGTGCAAAATAACAGTATGAGAGCTCACACATTTGCACAGCTTGCACTCCAAAGTGGTGGTCTGTGGTTTCTGTTAGCGCTGTGATGTCAACATTGTAATCAGTATAGACCGGGGCCCCGTCTAGATGCCTGCAAAAGCTCCTGGCTACAAAGCCTACATTTCTCCAATCCTCCCTAACTCTATTCTATAGTGCTATATTTCTCATACTATAGATAATTAGGTAATCACGATTTTCAACAATAACCATGATCTCTTAAGTTCTGTAATTGATAATTGTAGTTGATGTGGACACACTGAAACCACACCAGAGGAAGATCTTAATTCCATAATTCTCATGTCTTCTTAACTCGCCTCCTTCTCAAAACCCATTGGATGAGAAAGCCAGAGGTCCCACCCCTCTGACCATCTCCACTGGGTTTTGAGATGCAGACGAGGAGAGAGGACACGAATATGATGCAATTGAGATCGCTCCCAGGAAGTGGTGAGTGCGCTGCAGCATTCAGTGGGCGGGGCCTCACATCGTTACCATTTTTTTCTCTGGCTCCACTGATCTCGGGTCTGCAACTGGCCTGGCCTCAGAGCCTAGCAGAAATCATCAGTTAGTCCCATCCTTAGATCAGTAGCAGTGTTCATTCTGGCCTCTCTGTTCGGCGCGTCAGTTGACAGCAGCTCCTTCCCTTAACCTGTGCTCTTACTAAGGTCATCGCCAAGGCAACAACTGGAGGTGTCCTCCAGTCCAACTGTGACCTCCCCTCACAGTTGTGTAGTACTGTTACACCAGAGTTGTCAAACTCATTCCACAGAGGGCCGAGTGTCTACAGGTTTTTCCGTTCAATTAAGACCTAGACAACCAGGAGAGGGGAGTTCCTTACTAACTAGTGACCTTAATTCATCACTCAAATAGAAAAGGTGGAGCGAAAACCTGCAGACGTTCGGCCCTCCGTGGAATGAGTTTGACACGTGCGTTTACACCATCCTTCCTTTACGCAGCCAAGATCCTCACTCCCAGTCCGCTCGCTCTCCCATGCCTTTCTGTGAAGCTCATCAGCACAGCACTTATGACTGTTCAGAAGATGTAGGACATGCCATGTATGAATAGACCAGTGGCTAGTAATGAGTGAGTCACATTTGATGGATGTACAATCTATTCAGTAAAGGGTCTGACTATTTTCTGTTTCATGTTGAGCGCTTACTTGTGAGAGCATAGATTTGTATAGTATTCTATTGTAGATGCTGTGCTATACATACAGTAGATGAATAATAAACTAAACCTGTAGATAAACAAGTTGATACTGGATCAAAAGCAAAAGTAGTTAGACTAACTTTAATAGAATCCATTGAATCACTTTCAGTAGCATGCATACAAAACTGTTGTCTTTGGAATTAAGTCAGTGATTTAAGCTAACTTTAAGGTTTGGCCTTTAGCAGATCTAACACGACTAGTGTCATTCCAGTTTACCACTCATGGCATTCAGTTGGTTATTTACACCAAGTACTAAAACAACATGGTTGCCACTATTTCATGTCAGCTACTGAAATTGTGCTGTGTATGTTAATTTGGTATGACAATTCTGAGTTGAAAAATAGTTATATTCAAGCTTTGTATTGTATTGTTAATTTTACCTCCTGTCATGTAACAGTTAAATAAAAGTTATCGACTCTAGATCAACATTGTCCACTAGGTGGCATCTGAAATTCAAGTTTCACAATTGCATCCACTTTCTTACTTCAAGGAAGTGGTGTTTTAATTGGGTTAGATTATTTAATTTATCACTGAAATATACAATATCTGTTTATTATTCAGAGAAACCATACAACATTTTTCATATTTACATTTTCACATACATTATTGTGCAAGAACACAGGCCCAGTAGCGTGGCGCAAATGCAACAATTGGTTCATTTAGAGTAGTCATGGTGCTATGGCACACTGTCAAATACACAAGGAATACTCTCTATACCGGAGGGCTCCAAATGACGATTTCTCAGTATCCTTCAACATCACAGAACATACACATACAGCACGTATCTAATACCTCCAATGTCTCATACGTATCTGAGGATCTTTCCAGGTGCAGTGATGGCATACATTGCAATGTGTTAGATTTAAAATGGAACATTTGTTCAAGGATACTTGGCACAATATACATTTTTATGGAATTATTAGGAGAAACGTTTTAGTGCGCCCACAAACAAATACTTCTAAGAGAAGGCAAATCTCTTGGCAAAACTAAGCAAACAACTACAGTACAAAACTCCTTCATAGAAATAACACTGTGCCAATTACATAAAAAAGCCAAACAGTGGTGACGGTTTATATGCAAACGCTTTGAGAGAGGTATAGTATGTCAGAGCTTTACTACCTTCCACTGTCAATGCAAAGTGTAAAACAAACATTTGTGTAAAAGGAGAAGCTGCCAATTAGACTTTATAGACACATACAGATGTAGGATCTTCACTTGATCACTGCTGTTGCTGAGGATTTCTGTGCCCCAGAATTGACATAGATTCACTAAAAACTCACACATTATATTAACAGTTGCACTTTTCATGTAGCCTAATCACGATCTAGCAACATTACATCGGCAGAAAAGTTAATGGACTAAACGTTCAAATCCTGTTGCTGCAGGATTATTTTGCTGCGACAATACTGGTCAAATTAGGATCCCACATCTGTAGTTGACTTCTGGTAAATCATCCCAACATTACATATACAACACAGTAAACCTTATTACATTTGAGGGATAAGCTAATCTATTCATCAAATTGATCTGAGATAAAGTCCAAATCTGACAAATGTTATAACCCTTCTCTACTATTGGAAAATGTTAAATTGGTCCTGAATGAAATTCAGATTTCATGAAACCTAACCCAACTATTAACAAGGTTTACTTTTATTTTTTCAGTACATTTTTCAGACAGTGTAAACTGTACTGAATTAAATATAAAAGTAGTATAGTTACTGGTTTTGACTTAGCTAGTTGAAAATAAATGTATTAAAAATAAGTTGTCATTAGGAAAATCCATATTTTATTATTGTAGTGCAAGACTGTCTTTAAAAAAATGTCATTATCCATGTATGGCAGTGTCAGCACCTACCCTGGCCCTTTCATCGTGTGAAATGCTAAGACATTTTTATTATTTTTTTTTCCCCCTCAAAGAGGTGTTTTTTTCTTTTTAAAACCACAGATTCAAGAAACAGGTGTTCACACCGTAGGTGGACTGGGTGACAGTGAGAGGTATTGTGCTGTAGATCTTTAAGTTCTTAAGGAACTCTAGTCAGAATATACTGTATATTTAATTAGGTGAGTTCACCATCACCTTGTGTGTTGAGAAGATAGAAGCTAGCTAGTAGCATTCTTGTTGCTAGCAGCAGGACCTCTTCTTATGTGAAGAGCTGTTTACCAGTTGGACCGTCTTCTCTTTCTCTCTGTCCTCCTGCTCTTTCAGAATTCTAGGGGACACAGAAGAGATTTTACTCAGAAATGAGCCAACGTCACATACTGTAGGTTAATTGTTTATTATTGAGTGAGAACCCAACATAAACTACATTGCAATAGACTTGACTAAAGAAATTACACAATATTAGATTCCGATACTATTATTGAAGTTGGGAGAATTAACTGCTAGGATAAAGTTGTTTATTATGTGTGTTAAGTGTATATTTAGGAATGATAAGATTGGTCATTGTTTTCCTTTCTTTCCCTGTACTTGTTAACATCAACAAAGAGTTTTTTTGTACCTCCAGACACACTGACACATTTGGCCTAAAGTGAGTTGTCAGATTTCACTGCAAACCACATAAAGCCTAGCTTGGATGAAGCCCAAGCAGACAGTTATTACATTTTTGGCCTGACAGTATTAAGCATATTTTCCCTTCGTATAGCCTTGCTAAATGGCCAAAAATCGAAATGACAAACAGTCGTGTTAAGACAATAGTAAATGTGGAAGTAGTAAGACTTATGTCCTGTTAAAACGCTGGGCAGAATCCCACACAGCGCTTAACTTAACTCACCTTGCCAAATGTACCAGAGAGTCTACGACGTTTTGTCCAGAGCAAGCACTGCACTCATAGAAAATCAACTGGCAGTCCTGCAAAGGAGATTTGATAACTGTCATTAGCAGATGAAAAACAGGGCAGTCAATGGGATGTACAGTACAGTGCTCTGATTGGAACTGGCTGTAGTAGGTCGATCACGCTCTCCTCTTCCACACAGCCTCCTACTGAGGCCTGTTTAGTAACATTAAAGGTAATCATTGTCTGGACTAATGGCCATTGGAGCAAAATGAAAAATAAGAGCAGCTCGACTGATCTAAGGCCCTTAGCAATTATCTATCACCGTAGAAACTACAGACCCAAATGGGAAAAAAAATGTAATATACAAAATTATAGAGGGATGATAGAAGTTGAAAAACTACTCCTAGACCTTTAAGGCCCACACACGCACATCTCGTAAAAAAAATATATATATTTGTTGCTTTTACTTATTCAGTGAGAAGATGGCCTACTACTTTGTGGCTGTGGGCACTGAGAAGCCTGCGGGTTGAAGACAACACCCAGGGAATTGCTGATAGACAGACCTTGGCCAATTTCTCGCCTACTCTCGTCTGAACCTCCCGCTCGCTCTCCTTGTCTGTTTTGTTTGCCAGCAGCATGATGGGAATATCCTCGCCGGCCCCCTCCTGTGAAGAGAGATGGAGATGTTGGGCACTGATGCACTCCATTAGGGCTAGAACCTCAGCAGTCTCTTTCAGATACCCAGTGGGTGGGCAGCATTCAGCGTCGCAGGTTTTTAACATCAGTGTTACACTGAGCAAGGTCACGGACAAATCTATATTCACTACATGTTGCATAACAGTAGTACATAACACACAATCCGTAACGATAATGAATGGTAACTTGTATCGTGCCGCTTTACAAATATCCAGTAAGAATTACAATAATTAGCGCATTTGATCTGATATTGTATATAAAATGTTCTGTAAGCCTACATTGAATGTGCTATTGAGCAGGAGGAGGCTCTCCGTATTATCTACATTTCTCTGAGCTTGTATGTGTAGGCCTGCTATTTCAGAGGTGAGCAGTGAAGTGTCTGGGCTCGTCTCACCTGTACACTGGTCAGCCACTGTCTCACCGCAGTGAAGCTCTGCTCATCAGTGATGTCATACATGACTACCACACCGTCAGCTTTGCGGAAGAACTGCTTGGTGATGCTGCGATACCTGAAGGGGTGGAGAAGGAAAACTGAGAACTCCCCCATTTGTACATTATCCTCAAGCACAACAAAATAAGTACGGAATTTGATCTTATACTAAAAATGTTGTCTCATTAGATACTATTTTCAAGTGTCATGTGCAACATGGTCTCATTAGAAAATACTGTAAAATAAAAAAGGGGGAAAAAGACATTTAAGCACTGCAGTAATATTTCACTTCACTGACATTAGCAACGTGCCATACAGCATAACTGCATGTAGCAAAACAAAAGCTGCTGAGGTAAAACGTGGAATGTGTGTAAATTCACTTAATATGTTCAAGCTCCCACCTCTCCTGTCCTGCTGTATCCCACATCTGCAGCGCCACCTTGCTGTTGTCCACCGTTATCGTTTTCACACTGTAGTCTATGCCTGTTGATGCAGGATGGACAAGATAATATTCCTCTGATTTAAGTCACCTAAGTAATTTACTAGATTTTGCCTTCCAATTATATTTGTTCTTGTAATTTTCTGTCAGTATTATTTTTTAGAAGTGCTGGGTTTGTAGCAAGATAGAAAAGGTTAAACATGATGAAAGGAACCAACAATTGATTTCCGGGCAAATTTGGTAGAACAAGGAACTTCAAAAGGATATGTCCTTCTGAGTTTTTGAAATGTTACTCCCATCGATGGTTGCAATCAACAATATTTGTCCCCTGTGCTCAAATAGAAAAGGAGAAATATGTTTTTTTTGTCAATGATTGCATCACAATTGCGTCAATGAGAGTATATTGCCCATTGTTCTAGAGGGACCATACAATTCAAAATCCATCTGACTCTCCTAAAAATGACTATTTTCAGAATCAAATCATTTTTGTGTGCTTCCAAACAGGGTCTAATAGAGAGGAGATTAGAGTTCTGGAGCTGTTCGTACTAGGATTCAGAATAATTCAGTATGCTCGCAGTCAGTCAAGGAACAAACTAGGTTTGGGTGTGTAACAATCTACTGTACAACAGAAAGCCCAATTGGAAGTATCCAGTTATGGTCTGTGTGAATGCAAGTCAGTCAATACAACAGTACCACAATATGGTTTATCTGCTTAGGCTGTTGCCTATGTAGTGCAAGATCAACACAACAGTCGGACCTCCACAGTGTAAGCAATCGGCATTTAAAAGAGCTTAATGAGTAAAGCCAGTGTGAGGTGTGAGAGGGAGGGTGAGGTCAGCCAGCCACATGTCTGTGGGCTCAGCTCTGCCCTGGGTCATGTTGATTAGGACACACCGTATCAAAACAGTTTGCAACATAAAACTAGAGATTCTTATTCTTAAGTCCAGGTAGTTCCTCCTGGGTTTCCGTCCACTTTGTTCCATTGGTGCCTAATGAAAACCCTGCTCTGCTGTAGAAAAGGAACCCTGGAGAGGCCAGCCACTACTCACCCACGGTGGCAGAGGTGCCTGGGTAGAAGCAGTCGTCACAGAACCTCATGAGGAGTGAGGTCTTCCCCACGCTAGAGTTCCCTACCAGCACGATCTTAAACAGGCGGTCCGGGGGTGGCGCTGCACCCTCCTGGAAACAACACAGAGAGATAAAGCAGAGGGAAGAGGTAATTCTATAAGTTTCATTACATGTTGCCATACTCCTTTTTGTGCTTAAGTTATCTTGCTTATTACTTGAGGAAAAGTTATTTCAGATTGCGGCTATCCAAATCGATATATGCTGGGAGAGGGTATACTAAAACGATGACATGGCCCTAGCTGATGCACCAAATATTTGAGCATTGAGCAACATATTTTAGCATATTTTGAATACATCATATAGCCCCTAATTCTAAGTCCACAACACAACTACTATCCTATAAAAACATCAAGTTGTAAAGTTCTTGAAATACAGTGCATTCGTAAATTATTCAGGCATATACGTTAGCCTTATTCTAAAATGTATTCAATTAATGTTTTTCCTCAATCTACACATAATACCCCATAACGATAAAGCAAAAACAGGTTATTAGAAATTTTAGCAAATTTATAAAAAATGTAAAACAGAAACATCTTATTTACATAAGTATTCAGATCCTTTGCTATGAGACTGAAAATTGAGCTCCGGTGGATCCTGTTTCCATTGATTATCCTTGAGATGTTTCTACAACTTGATTGGAGTCCACCTGTGGTCAATTAAATTGATTGGACATGATTTGGAAAGGCACATACCTGTCTCTATAAAGGTCCCACAGTTGCCAGTGCATGTCAGAGCAAAAACAAAGCCATGAGGTGGAAGGAATTGTCCGTAGAGCTCCGAGACAGGATTGTGTCGAGGCACAGATCTGGGGAAGGGTATAAAAAAAACATCTGCAGCATTGAACACATTCTTAAATGGAAGTTTGGAACCACCAAGACTCTTCCTAGAGCTGGCCGCCCGGCCAAACTTTGCAATTAGGGGAGAAGGGCCTAGGTCAGGGAGGTGACCAAGAACTCGATGGTCACTCTGACAGAGCTCCAGAGTTCCTCTGTGGAGATGGGAGAACCTTCCTGAAGCACAACCATCTCTGCAGCACTCCACCAATCAGGCCTTTATGGTAGAGTGACCAGACGGAAGCCATTCCTCAGTAAAAGGCACATGACAGCCCACTTGGAGTTTGCCAAAAGGTACCTAAAGGACTCAGACCATGAGAAACTAAATTCTCTGGTCTGATGAAACCACGATTGAACTCTTTGGTCTGAATGCCAAGCGTCACATCTGGAAGAAGCCTGGCACCATCCCTAAGGTGAAGCATGGTGGCAGCATCATGCTGTGGTAAGGTTTTTCAGCGGCAGGGACTGGGAGACCAGTCAGGATCGAGGGAAAGATGAACGGAGCAAAGTACAGAGAGAACCTTGATGAAAACCTGTTCCAGAGTGCTCAGGACCTCAGACTGGGGCAAAGGTTCACCTTCCAACAGAACAATGACCCTAAGCACACAACCAAGACAACGCAGCAGTGGCTTCGGGAGCTTGAGGATCTGCAGAGAAGGGGAGAAACTCCCCAAATACAGTTGTGCCAAGTTTGTAGCGTCAAGAAGACTAGGCTGTAATCGCTGCCAATTGTGCTTCAACAAAGTACTGAGTAAAGGGTCTGAATATTTATGTAAATGTGATTTAAGTTTAGCAAAAATTTCTAAAAACCTGTTTTTGCTTTGTCATTATGGGGTAGTGTGTGTAGATTGAGGGGGGAAAACAATTTAATCAATTTTAGAATAAGGCTGTAACTGAACAAAATGTGGAAAAAGTCAAGGGGTCTGAATACTTTCCAAATGCACCGTTATCATTTTCACACTGTAGTCTATGCCTGTTGATGCAGGATGGACAAGATAATATTCCTCTGATTTAAGTCACCTAAGTCATTTAAGTCACCTAAGTAAGTAAGTTCCTAGATGACATTAAATCATGAAAACCTCCTGAAACATTCATTCAACACAAATAGCTAAACCTGTTGCCAGGGTAACTGTGGGGTCAAGTCACTAAGTGAAAAACCCAACCCTGTGACCGCTGTTCTCCTATCTCAGGTCTGCTCAGAGAAACAGGACTTTGAGAACACATTGTGCTGTACATCCACCTTCACCCCTCTCTATACGGGTCAGGAGAACCAACAAAAACACTGACCTATAAACAACCCTGAAGGACTGAAGAGGACGGCAAGGTTCTTTTAAAGGGAAGGTTACTAGGCCAACTGACACCTTCTCATTCTCTATTGATCAGAGACAAAACAAAGCCTGTCCACATTATGACCAATCAACCTCGTCTCTGAGCACACAAGTCTTACGTTCACTACGGTCTCCTTGCCGACAGGCTGGCCCCTGGGGGATGTAGGCGTCTCTGACTCTCTGGTGTCAGCTGGCTGCTGCTCCCTAGTCGGAAGAGAACTTGGAGGATATATTGAGTTCATCTGCAGCTCTATGTGTTCTTCCTCCTCCCCGTCTTCCTCTGCCTCCTCGCTCCACTCACAGAGCTGGGCATGGTAGTCGTCCTGCAAGAGCTGGGGTAGGTGGTCCTCCTCTATGGAGATGATCCTCTGTAGGGGTCTGTGGGGGGGTTTGGAGGCTACCACATCCTCCAGGCTGTAGCCATTCACTCCCCCCGGGCTCTTCTTAGAGTGGGGGAGCCCTACCTCTTCCTCACTGGAGAGACAGGGATGAGATGGTAATTGAAGGGACAAATGTGAATTGGCTGACAATTGCTTTTTTTTTTTTGGAACATAACGGTATGGCTGTAGAATGTGAATTGACTCGCATATTTATATAAGCATTTGCATATTCAGAACAATGTAAATACAGTACGGACATGTTCTGCAAAGAGTTACAACTGCAGCCCTATTGAACAGCTTTCTGTCCTACATTTGAATTCTGTGTCATGTGCTTTGTTCTACTTTGTGTAATGCCATCTACTTAGAAAATATTAATCATTCACCATGAATAACTACTCAAGCTACAGTCAGTCATACTGACGTGTGTATTGTAGGTGAATTGAACATTAGTATAAATGAAGGCCTCCACGACTGAATCAGACAGTATTCACTCAATTTGTATTAAAAGCATTTCAGAGCAAACGGTGTACCATTTAAAGGCCTTTTTGTCAAAGGGATTCAGAGTATTTGATCCAGGCCTCGGGTTCCAAGCAGGATTTTCAACAGTATTCCTCAGTTTCTGCAAAACAAATTTAAATCTACAGTTTGATTGCAATTGGATTTGATAAAAAATGTTTTTAGGATAGGCTCTATCAAACAGAGCAGACAGACATGGGATTTCACAAATGGACAATGAAAAATGCATGCGAATACTTACTTGATACGAGGACATATCTCGTTCATCTCGTAAGTGTTTGTTCATTTCCCTGGAGACAATATAACAAGGAATGGGTTCATTGCAAAAAATATAAACATTTTCTAAGAACAAGTGAGAAAGCGCTTCGAGGAGTTTGCCTGAGGTCAATGCTATATGCTTTGCTATCTGCTCGATGGATGCGTGGCCTTGGTTTGTAGTGAAAATAACATTGTACACTATTGTACACTTGGAGAACAGTGGCCCCTGGACTAATATAACCCATTGCCTCTCTCCTAGTGTGTGTCTGTCCGTCTCCACTCTTACCTCAGCAGGTCAAGTTGTTTCAGCAGGCTTGCTCGCTCTCTCTGCAATCCCTCTGTGACCTGGTACATTTCCCTGTGTTGGAAAACAAATCCACATATTCGTGTACTGTACTCACAAGGAGACCCAATCAGGATCCCAGACAGTCAGCTAGCCAACCAGCCACAAACAAGCAGACTTACCTCTCCCTCTCCTTGTGCAGGCGTGACGACTGCTCCTGCAGGAGGCCCAGCTGCTCCTGTGCCAGGGTCAGCTCCTGACTGGTGTGCTCCAGCTCTTGGGCCAGATCCTCATTGGTCTGCTTCAGCTTCACATTCTCCACCTTGGTCACGTGCTGCTCGCTGTGCAGCTCCCGACACTGACACTCCAACTGGGGGAGGGGGACACAGGGGAGAGGGGCCACGGTCACACAGAGGAGACGGGCAGAGGGGACAACACACAAAAACACTACGGCCAAAAGCAGACGCCCTACGAAATGCACTTTCATCTGATCATATACAGCTTTAAAAACACAATTTCCCAGACACTACTATGCAGTAACAATCATAGTCTGATCGTCCTTAGCAATCAGTGACTATTGTGTGATTGCAACAATACACCGTGCATTGATGAATGGAAAATATGAAACGAGTGATATCTCCCGGCCTGGTCTGACCCACACACACCCATTAAATCCAGGGGCTGTGTGAGGACACACATAAGGCTGCTGTCTGACTGTAGCCTCAAACACTACTATCACTGTTCTACATATATAAGCCAAAGTGCTCCAACAGGGGATCTAAAACAATATATGATGAGGCTAGCCAGCATAAGGTCTGGATGCCTCCTTTACAGAGACTGTGTTGGCAGCATTGAAATAGAATCTCTAGAACAGACATTCCCATTAAAGTCAATGTTCTGCCATTCTATTTCCATGGTCGGCAGAGAGGAACATGGAATGTGAATTACAGACATAATAATTAGAGGCACTCCGGTACCTCTGAGAGAAAGCCTTGGTGCCTTGGGTACAGTAGGAACTAATGCCTTATTCCCCTTTGTAAAGCAAATGAAGAAGTACTGGTAAGACTAATTGTTGCCCATTAGTTTACTCCAGTTAGGCGAGGTAGGGGAAAATAATAAATTTTGGAAATGATGCAGACAATTACATTGATGGAAGCCACAATCTGCAATATTAAAGCTAATCTCCACCTCCCAAATTTTTTTAAAAATGAGACTAATTTCCAATGGACAAATTAGTCTTAAAAGCTTCAGTGGAGTTCTGTTTGTGAGTGTGTCACGGTTAGACATGATCATCTCTTAGTTTCCATTAAAGAATATGCTGCAGACAGACACTCAGCAACAGCTCTTAGAGTCTAATAATAACTGGTGACAATTCAGTCACCAAAATTAGATTTGATCAAAAATAATAAGTTCTGTACAGTGCAAATCTACCCATCAGTGTGATGCCTGTGATCATCAAGGACTCATCCTTCGTATCCTGACTCACCCGCCTCTGTTTCTGGAAGATCTGCTCCAGCTCCCGCTCCTTACTGGAGAGCTGATGCTCTAAGTCCTGGCTCCTAGACAGGAAGCGTTCAGAGTCCTGCAGGGGGAGAGAGAGAGAGAGCGGGAGGGAGAACGAGAGAGCAAGAGGATCTTCCCGAAAACTGAGGTTACTAACAAGGCGTATGCAGTGGGAGATCTCTTCCTTTACCTGCAGGAGGATCCTGTCCTTCTCATTTTTGATTTGCTGCTCCATTTCTTCATATAAGCGCTGGATCTCGTCGTCATGTGTTGCTGCTTTTCTGTTCGGATGTAGAATTATTTTTTATTTTTTGGGGGGGTGGGGGTCTTGTTAATGCTAATAAAGCATTTTCCATTAGCTTTGGCAGCACATAAGAAAATGGGCCGCTCAAGCGTTATCAAATGTTTAGTTAAGCTTTCAGTCTGCCATTTCAAATCATACAGTAGGTCAACTGTAAGCTAGCACGACGCATTCTGAACAGGCACAGCAACAAATAACAGTTTGAGGGTTGCTTTTCAGCTATGGGAAACTGTGTGACAATGCACCACTATGGTACAAAAGCTAAGCTGTGCTCAGTTGAAACATGACATAATAAACAAGTAGGTGGAGATTGTCAAGTAGTACTCCTTTGCGTAAAATTGCCATGAACATTGTCCGTCACAATTTGGAGAAAGTGAGAGATTTGGGAGCACATTCACAAGCACTTAATATTGCTTTGGAGCTGGGAGGTTAGCCACATCCCAACGGTGGAGTAAAAGTTTGTTTCTCCCACACTGTAAAACTTTAACACTTTCTCCCCTCCCAAGGCAGCACTAGCTCTTAACGTGTGGAATTTAGCAGGCTTAACTAAGGACTACAAATCTGTCAGTCAGAAAAAGCTATACTTTTAGTAAAACATTTTTTTAAGGGAAAAAACACAGAAAAAACAGATAACTGGGGACGATCATTCTATAGATGCACTAATGCAAAAAAGGTTTAAATGACATTCATATTGTAGCAAGCACATACAGTAAGCTACTTTGCCCTTCGTTACTAGGGCAGAGGTTATCTGTAAAGGAACATTGAGCTAGCCTGGTCCCAGATCTGTTTGTGTTGTCTAGCCAATGACTTTTGGAGTTGGCAAGACAGCACAAACAGATCTGGGACCAAGCTACAGTGAGCTACTAATTGCCCAAATTCTACCAATACCTGATGAATGGCGATATTTCTACCTTTTAAGGGCGCTCTCCATCTCCCTCTTCTCATGGTTGGCCTCTTTGATCTGGAAGGTGACCCTGGCCAGGAACTCCTCAAAGTTGGACAGGAGATGCGGCTCATCTCTTCTCAGCTGGGCCCACAGACTACGCACCTCACCAGGGCTGATGGGAAGGGGGTCAGAACAAAGATTAGTCTGAATGACAAGACCTGGAATACAGTCTGTACTCAGGTTTCTGTGTAGAACAACTGTACTGAGGTACTTCTTGGTGTGGGAAAAAAAAAGTACTTTTAAGTCGAATTATCTTTTAGGTCAATGTGAACAATGTAGGCAGGCAGGCAGTGGGTAGCTGTGGGCTGCCTGCAGCCGTGCTGACATATTTATGCAAAATTGACATTTGGTCAAGATGATCTTAGCCTAGAAAATCCCATTTCCTGTTAGTTGAAAATAGTGCTATTTTGATACAACAGTTTAAACGCAATCTTTGTCTGTGCCATGGTCTTCACGTCAGTGTTCAGTAACGACTGGAATACATTTATGTCATTTTTTGGCAGGGCCATATGTGGAAAGACCAATTGAGAAAATGATCTGAGAAAATCATCTCATGCAATGCATGTTTGATGGATCTCTGTTCATTGAAATTTGGACTGATTGATAAGACTAGCAGGCCTCTGGAAGACTCCTAAACAAATATGGAAACTTTCCAATCCTCACAGTAGAGTTACATGCCGTGTCAACTTCAGGAAAACACACCGGAGGTTGAAGCAAATTCATCTGATGTAAATTGTCAGCATTCCTTTCTGGTTCTAACCCAGGTTTGCAGACAGTCAATAGGATGTACTTATCAAGTTGACATCCTCACCTACTACCGTTTACTATTATTGAGCCACATTTGTTTGCTGAAGGTGAGTCTAGTCATGCATTAAATGAGGCCCGGCTCTCTCGTTTCTCTCCTCTGAATGCCTGGAGTTCAAAAGGCCAAAAGCACTGGTACCAGCACCCACCAATGTCTGGAATACATCCACAGACATGAATGTCAGTGACTATAATGATTTGTTCAAGGTTAAATAACCCAACTCAACTTAGACTAACTTTTCCTATGTGAGGTTTTTTGGGTAGACGACAGTGACCTCAGGTATTTCATCTGTTTTCTACTTAAACATGTCTGTAGACTTTATGCTTGTTTGTTAAGCTTATAGAATTTGAGAAATATCAAAGCAAGCAGATTGAAACAGAATGGCTAGCACTACTATGGAGCGGCAACTTAGCGCTTTTTGTTTTGCACAGCTGACTTCAATCAATCTAATCCTTCTAAAGGAAAAGACTGGTCATTTGAGGGCATTATTGAGGATTGGGACAAAGATTCACATAGTATGGACGTCACAGACAAAAAGAAACACTCACTCCTCAAAGACATTGCTGGCGCCCAAGCTCTCCATGAGCATGCAGAAGTGCCTCTCTTCCTCGTCCTCGCTGCCCATCAGCCTCTCCTCCCACTGGGTCTGGTAAAGGGAGTCTGGGGGGCCCTGGTTGGCTTCCTTGGCAATGGGGCTGGCCTCTCCCATCCCTTCTGTTACAGAGATCCTTCGGCCAAACAGGAACTCACCTGGAGAAATAGAGAGTCCAGGAGATGATTTATAATACCCTTTACTCCCTCTCTTTCTATATATCTATACCTACTCAGAGCTGCATAATCTGCTTGCACTAGCACAGTTAATGTTATTATGTGGAAAGGGAAGATGCATCAAATCAAACTACATCACTTTTTCAAAACAACATGCATAGGACAGTAGAAAGTGAGAAGAGGACATAGTCAACGTACTGAACCCTGAGGAGAACTCCTGCAGGGTGAGGTATCCATTGCCGTCAGAATCCAGGGTGTCGAAGACATTCTCCAGCTCCTCTGCACTGAGGGGCAGCTGTCCATGGAGCCTCTGCGGAGCAGGACACAAAACACAAATCAGGTGCCATGGACACAACTGGGGACCTGAAGGACTCAAGAGTCTTTACGTTAAACAGACACCGTAATTGGGGGAGAACATGCTCATAGTAACGGAATAAATAGAATTGTATCAAACTCAAAAAACACACGGTTTCCATGCATTTCACGCAGTTCCAGACATTATTACGAGCCATTATCCCTCAGAAGCCTCCTGTGCCAACAATACAGTGCAGAACAACAGCTGCCAGCCAAGCACAAACACCTGGGAACACACTCAACAGTATCATCAGAAGAGACGGTCATGTACCCAAGTACAGGAGAGCAGATGTTCTTCCTGTTCATAAAGTGTAGGATGGTGTATCATTTGCATTCACACAACCGACGTAACGCAAGTTCATGACAAAAAGGAACCGTTAACAACTAGGACAGGCTGCTCCATAAAACGTTTATATTAATAAACTTGAGACATTCATCCGTTCAGATTGAACTCAAAACATTATAGAAATGAACATTTCTGCCCAAAGTCAAAAACAGTCAGTCAACATACGCCCAAACCGCCATTTACACGCGAAGGCCAAGCAGTGTGTAAAAGCAAACAGACTCTGAAACCCTGAAAATAAGCAGTAAAGACCACAACGATGCAGAAAAGCCAAAGCTCCGCCTCACCTCTGTGAGCTGGGCATGTCTATGTTTACACCGAAACCACTTGTGAAATTTGTGGTAGGAACTCCTTGTTAAACTCTCTTATCTGGGCTGAACACATCCCTTATGTCAGCAGACAGATCACAGCCGGAGACACCACTGCCACCCTCTTGGTCACGGTGTGAGAAACATTGTAAGGCTGTTTGTGCAATCAGCAGAAAATGACACGCACACATACAGGGTAATGCTGGCAGTCGCTAGAAAACATTCATGAAATGTAAAAATATTTAAATAAAAATTGATGTGTTCATAACTTTGCCAAATTACTTTATCCACTTTGCCCTTATGGATAAACAAGGTAAGCCTAATCAGGCATAGTAAATACCCGACTAAATCTAAAACCAACTTGCATATGGCAGAGAAATACATTTCCACTCGGGTCGTATAAGGATAGACCAGCAGAAATGCATTTCAGTTGCATAACACATTCACGCAGATAATTGTAATGTATTATACAGGAGTGCACACAGTTATGCACTGACGTTATTACAAAACATTTTGGGGGGCTGATTTCATTACTTTCACAACTCATAAATGAACACGGGGAGCGGGTATAGGGAATCTTTTTGTATATTTCCATAAACATTGGATCAAAGGGATCTATTCTATTGAGACTCTCGTCACGGCGTGGGCTCACAAGTGCTCGATCAAAGGAATACTCTGCCCATCGATGAATATGTAAGAAGCGTTTGGATTTGCACAGTCACGCAAATGAAGTTGCTGTATGACAAAGCACGGCTCTGTGTGGCTCTTTGCTGCCCGTATGTGTTGTGGGTTCCTGTCACTCTTTCACATGCTCTCCTGAATAAGATAGATACAGGCTACATCCTCAGAATCATCTCTAATGAGCATGCCACAGAGACATAAAAGTGTCCCATTTAATTCTATGGAGCAAACGCAGCCCCTGTCCTCCACATGCAGCCTTGTGAAATGACCAGATTGTTGTCTCCAAATCTAACAAAGGGTCTACGGAGGATTTGTTGCAGTTGTTAGGTTTGGGATTATTTAGCCTAATGTACAGTGCCTTGGGAAAATATTCAGACTCCTTCCCTTTTTCCACATTTTGTTATAAATCAATATTAGAATAAGGCTATAATGTATCAATCTACATACAATACCCCATATTAACAAAGCAAAAACAGGTTGACATTATTGGTAATTTATCATTTAAAAAAATATAGTATATAGTATTCAAACCCTTTACTCAGTACTTTGTTGAATCACCTTTGGCAGTGATTACAGCCTCGAGTCTTCTTGGGTAAGCTTGGCACACCTGTATTTGGGGAGTTTCTTGCATTCTTCTCTGCAGATACGCTCAAGCTCTGTCAGGTTGGATGGGGAGTGTCGCTGCACAGCTATTTTCAGGTCTCTCCAGAGATGTTTGATTGTGGTCAAGTCCGAGCTCTGGCTGGGCCACTCAAGGACATTCAGAGACTTGTCCCTAAACCACTCCTGCGTTGTCTTGGCTGTGTGCTTACGGTCGTTGTTATGTTGGAAGGTGAACCTTCGCCCCAGTCTGAGGTTCTGAGAGCTCTGGAGCAGGTTTTCAAGGATCTCTGTACTTTGCTCCGTTCATCTTTCCCTCGAGCATGTCTCCCAGTCCCTGCCACTGAAAAACATCCCCACAGCATGATGCTGCCACCACCGTAAGGATGGTGTCAGGTTTCCTCCAGACGTGACGCTTGGCATTCAGGCCAAAGAGTTCAATCTTGGTTTCATCAGACCAGAGAATCTTGTTTCTCATGGTTTGAGATTCTTTAGGTGCCTTTTGGAAAACTCCAAGCGGGCTGTCATGCACCTTTTACTGAGGATTGGGTTCAGTCTCGCCACTCTACCAAAAAGGCCTGATTTGTGGAGTGCTGCAGAGATTGTTGTCCTTCTGGAAGGTTCTCCCATCTCCACAGAGGGACTCTGGAGCTCTGTCAGAGTGACCATTGGGTTCCTGGTCACCTCCCTGACCAAGGCCCTTCTACCCAGATTTGGCCAGGCGGCCAGCTCTAGGAAGAGAGTGGGGGTTCCGAACTTCTTCCATTTAAGAATGATGGAGAGCACTGTACTCTTGGGGACCGTCAATGCTGCAGAAATGTGTTGGTACCCTTCCCAAAAACTGTGCCTCGACACAATCAACTCTGTGAGCTCTACGGACAATTCCTTCAACCTCATGACTTGGTTTTTGCTGTGACATGCACTGTCAACTGTGGGACCTTATAGAGACAGTGTGCCTTTCCAAATCATGTCCAATCAATTGAATTTACCACAGGTGGCCTCCAATCAAGTTGTAGGAACATCTCAAGGATGATCAATGGAAACAGGATGCACCTGAGCTCAATTTCGAGTTTCATAGCAAAAAGGTCTGAATACTTATGTAAATAAGCTATTTCTGTATATTTTTTTTATTTTTATGAATTTGCTAACATTTCTAAAAACCTGTCGTCGCTTTGTCATTATGGGGTATTGTGTGTAGATTGCTGAGGATAATAATGTTAAAAAATTATTTTTTTGGATAAGGCTGTAACAGAACAAAATTTGGAAAAAGGTCAAGGGGTCTGAATACTTTCCGAAGGCACTGTATGCTATTGTCAACAGCAGTCATTCAGATGCCCTGACAAAAGCCTAAGTTACAACAATGAGCTATGGGAGCTGGTGCATAAGTTAGGATACATCCACAGAGTAATCCACAGAGTATCATGTATTCTCTATCAGAGTAGTTCAAAGGTAACAATTATGCTAGCACTAGGCTGGGCCAATTCTTACTGGTTTCTCAGGGTAAAGAGGCTAACAGGAAAGATGAATTATTCTTCTGAATTAAGCATCCAGGCCACAGGGGGAAAAAGCCTCAAATGGTCCAGAATGCAACTCCAACAAACCCACCACAACTCATGATTGATTCTTGCTCTGAAGGATCAAAACACAGTTCAAAAAACAACTACAACAACTTGCACTGTCAATCAATATCAAAAGTCAGCCATTTGAAATGAGTTACTCTGAAATAATGACAAAAGTAACATCGAGGGTATACATGACTAGGTAACTAATATATACACAGTACTAAGGATGGGAACATGCATAATGCTGGTGTAGCCTAAAAACGTCAATAACTCCCATGGGACGGTTTGGTCACACTCAGTGAGCCCCATAGACAGTAGGTGATCTCACCTGCATGTCCCGGTGGGTGATGAAGCCTTTGTCCTCGATGTCACAGATCTGGAAGAAGTCCTGGGTCTTCTCCAGCATGGTGCTGTGTCCTGTAGATCTCTCACCGCCTCCAGCCTCACAGTCCTTCCAGTCACACTCGGCCGGGCTCTGGTCCCAGTCTCTGTGCCGAGGAGCACTCCTGGATCTCACTTTGGGGGTACTGGTGAAAGCTGCCATGGCGTGTGTGTGGTGTGGCTCCTCTCGCTCCCTCTCCCCCTACTCCTTCACATGGGTCAGGTGTAGTCAGGTATAGACAGGGGTTGAGAAAAGAGACCCAGAGTAGAGACGCAGGTTCAGGCTGCAGCACAGAGGCTCTCAGCAGCGATGTCACCGCTTGTCATCTCTTAGCAACCGCCTCTTTAATTAGTCGATGAAGCCCAGGCTCTGAGCGAGAGAGAGAAAAGGTAAAATGGATCCCTTCAAAATAACCCTCTCTCTGAATGATGGAGTGTGACATGTCAGACTATGGTGTTTCTTCACATAGCATTTTATGTTGTTCATTTTGGGGTGATAACATAACCTAGGTCTTATTACAATATAATGACTTGTAGTCTAATAACGCAGCCAACTTAAAAAAAACATACAGTACAACAAGCCTAGAAGGAGCGATGCAAAACTCATAGCTCACAAGGAGAAAGATAACCTACTTTGAACACATCAACAAAGAATGGTGCTAAAGAGAAGTGACCATAAACAGTTTACACAAACAGCTCCAATTTAGGCGGACTACTGGGACAAAGAGGAGCACCGAGTGTGTAACTAGATATTAGGTCCATCTTCGAAAAACCCATGAAGTAAATTCACAGAGCAGATGGCAGAAGTGCCAAGTTCGAACTTAGTTCCCTCCCCCTATCAGTGTGAAGTAGCATGTTCTCTATCAGAGTAGTTCAAAGGAAACAATTATGCTAGCACTAGGCTGGGCCAATTCTTACTGGTTTCTCAGGGTAAAGAGGCTAACAGGAAAGAGACATTCTTCTGAATTAAGCATCCAGTCCACAGGGGAAAAAGTCTCAAATGGTACAGAATCCTACAATTCTTACAGCACAGTATTATGCAATGCATCAACATAGGAGACTGTTGAACTCTCAATCCAACAAGGTTGACTGTGTGTTGTGCGTCCACAAAAGACCACAGTACTACTGTTCTCTTGGTACGGCACACATTGTGACCACAGCACGTACGAGTGAATGGATTGATGATCGGCGACAAGTTGAGAGGCGGAGGAGTACTTTGGCCTGTCTGGAAGGGCCGTGCATGGAAATATTGACTGGTAAAGCCACACGGCGGTTAGGTCTATATGGGCTCCTGTGTGCACTGGTATGGAAGACTGCCTTAAAGGGGCTGTCCCGCTCTTGTAGGCTGCAGGCTGAGTCACTGCAGGGCAGGCAGAGAACAGACAGCGCACCACCACACATGCACGCCAATTCAGACATACACACACTTCAGACTGTCTGCAGCTGGAATACATGTGCTCCCTATTCCTCCTCATGCTCCAACTAGCTTAATGTTTGATGCTCCGCATCAACATTTTTGGACGGTTATTTTGTTGACAAATCTGCTCACTCCAAAGTAAGAGAAAACCTTGTAGACTAAACCCTGAAAGACGAACCAGGAGATTCTGAACACTATTAAATATAGAATATGAAATACTTTTTATTGTGCATTGCACTCTAAAAGCTCTGAAGTTGACACTTTTCTTTTGCACAGGACCAGTAATCCTATAATTTTTAATCGCGTGACAACACGACTATCATGAATAGACCTACTCAGTTTATGTTCTCGACCGAGAATCTCATCATCCTGGATGCATCTCGACCCACAGGGATCAGACAATATTTGATACGGAGGTTGAAGACTTGAGATCTTATGTAGTGGTCTCATAACAATCCACATGGCATGATGACACATCACCAACTCAAACACATAGGCTATTTACAATGCAATGAATGACAACACCCTCTGTTGAATAGAATAAGAGACCGTGCGTCTTAGCTAGGAGTCTATGACCTACAATGTAGGCTAATGAGAGAAGTAGAACAGAGTAGCATATGCCTTATGCAGTTTCCATAACAATTGAATTTCAAACAGTCTAAGCTAAATGTTGCTGTATGCTATTGGCTTGTTTCAATGGTCAACTTAGGAAAATAATCTGCTGTACTACTTTGCATACAGTTAGCTAACTTATCTTCCAAGTTGCTGCATCAAACCAGAAGTAATTCAGGGAGGCAACATAGGGCCTTCAATGTATGACATTATTTGATTAAGCGAGATACTAAAATAGACAACACTAAATCAATATAGGAAGCAACAACTGTGTAAAGTCAGACATTCATTAATGTAAAAAAACAACAACAATGCACTAAGTTCAACAGAAAATTGTGGTTGCCTACAAATAGGCTGCCTATGAAAGTGACTCATCTCCGGAGCAGAACTCTTACTGGGCTGTCTCTGAAGCACTCAGACTCTGTGCTGCCAGTCTCACTACTCTACTTCCTTTGTTTGAACTATGACAAGAGCCATTTGCCCTAAAAAAATACAACTTCTCCTGGGTGTGCTGGTCCACCAGCAGGTCAAAGTCATACTGGAGCTTATGACCACAGGTAAAGTTATTGAAGAGTACCTGAATGAATGGTCTCCAACCCCTTTTGACCACTTCACTAGGTTAAGCCTAATCAGCAAGTGCTTGGATGTTGAGGTGCAACAAAATAGCAAGAGGGAGCCAACCAACCTTCGCAAGAGAAAAAGTCACAAAGCAAACTTTTTTGTAAGACAATTACTGGATTGTGGAAACAGGATAAATGTGTAAATATGTGGTAACGGAGCATTATTCCACCTCCTACCACCCCAATTCATACATCAACGGAATGGGTATACTGTCATTTGACAATTACTTCTCACTATGACATAAGTAACTAGATCAATGTGTGGTAACTAAACCGCTTCCTGTTTTGTTATGTGATCTAATCTTTGTTCTTGGGAGTGTACAAACAAACGCTGGCCTGCCTATCAGGCCATGTGTCAGTCAGTGGTTTCAGCACATCCGACCTGGTCATAGGTTTTTCAAGTTTACCCAGTCAGATAACTGACAATTGAAAGTCACTTCCTGGTTGAGGCCACTTCTCAGTTTAACCATCATGGATAGTGAAAAATTATACAATTCCAACGTGGTGTAATGCAATTGTCTAACAGGTCTGCAATGTAATATTGTGATGCAATGGCAAATCAGTGTTGCAGGTTATCATAAAAGTAATGACTGGATGAAAAATGTGGTTCTGATCTGCATTTTCTAAAGATGTAGACTAACCTTTTTAGTGAACTTTAGTGATAACCCATTTCTGTTGAAAATCAATCAACAATATCCTGGCTGGCACAGTGCCCAGCACACCCTATGAGACAGAGATGCCAAAATCATTGAATATTACGTTTACTTATTTGACCTCTTAACAGGCCATCAAACCAGAAGCGTATTCATTACGCCGATTTTGTTGCAAAACGTAAAGGGACCTAGCTGAATTTGTCCAATAGAAATTTGTTCGGACTAATGATTAGGCCTAGACCCCACGGCATGTGAAACTTCCAGTTCACAACACGGGGGGAAAAAAAATCACCAACACCACTACTTTAAGAACAACTGGGAACTCGGAAATCTCGACTTCAGTGCATTAAAGACAACTGGGATGTCGGAAAAACGAGCTCCGACTGAAAAATATTTTGAACGGTCATCCAACTCGGGAATTCCAAGTCGGGAAACTCTGGCAAACTCTGGCATCTTTCTAGTAACGACTTTCCGAACTAAAGATCACTGACGTAATAAATTTGACTTTTTTGTTGTTGTTGAAGTTATCAGTTGTCTTGAAAGCACCAACAATAAATCTAATTGTGTTGGTCGCATACACATATTTATCAGATGTTATCGCGGGTGTAGCGACATGTTTCTAAAATAAAAAGCATTCTTGTCACTTCAGCCAAAAATAACATATTTAGCACTAAGGTAAAATAGAAATGAGAGTTGTCGACAAAGTTAACAAAGAGTGACCCTTCTCAAACTGTTAACGTTACCCGCCACTTGAACCAGAATCTATGAGGAGAACGTCTCCCGTAAACCCAGATTCTGGTTCACCCGTCACTGCAGATAGTTGTCCAGTCCAACTAGCTAGCTAAAGTAGGCTACTTTCTAAAATAGTAAGCGAAAGTAAAGTAATACATTACCATGTGTTATTGGAAGGCACTAAAGACAGTCAAACGTGTATCTGTCACAACTTCAACAAGCTGTATTTCCTCTGTTAACATAACTGGAGGAATTTCACAGACCTGCCTGCGGGGAGGGACTCAATGTCGATTCGCGTCTGTAGATATAGGGCAACTCCATGGCAACAGTGTGACAGACTCAGATTCTTTACTTTGAAATGTTATTTCAAACTAAAATCAATAATTGCAGTTAAACGAACCACATCTATGCACAAGGACTACTTTTAACAATTTTCACTGAACATTTGTACAAAAACTTTACTTGAAGAACAATGCAGATGCAAAGTTTAGTAACAGTGAGTGTTCGTGCCATCATTCTGTTACCAGAATAACAGTGCAGATGCATTTAAGTATATGTGTTGTAAACTTTTCAGTGGAAAGTAGGGTTTGTTTATATGTCCAATAAAGCCATTTTTTAAATCTCAATATCAAATAATTTCTGGGTAACAATTACATACCTTACTGTGACTGTTTTAAATTAAAATGGTCAAAAAGAAACAAACCAAAAAAAAGCTTCTTAGCAAAGAGCTAGGACTGTTTGGGAGTGGACTGAGTGGGGAGAGGAAAACTGAAAACTAGCTGTAATTGGCAGAGTGGTTTAGAACTCTCTTTCTTATTGGTCTATTCTAATTCACCAGGCTTGCCAAAACTCCATCACACCAAAACAGGCTCAAATTTCAGGTGGTCGTTTCAAACAGCTCTTTATTATAATTTTCACAATTTCAGTATTATTCCAACCTCATAGTGTAATATATATATATATATATATATTTTTTTTTTTTGACTGCACTGGGCCTTTAACTTTGCAATCATTGGTTTTTGTTTGACACATTTTAAAGTGAAAATCTGAGTCTCAATGTCACTCTCTTACCATGGATTGCCCTATAGTAAACTTTATAAGTGCCATATTTGACTACCTGGTTTTTCAGGTGGGATTATCTGTCTAGAACAGGAATGTCACTCTTTTCCCACATCCCTAGCAAAACAGGTGATTAAACTAATTGCATTCTAAACAGAAGATCATGATTAGTTGATTATTCATGATTAGTTGATTATTAGAGTCCGGTGTGTTAGCCAGGGCTGGGGAAAAGTGAGACACCAGTGAAGACCCTAAGGACTGGAGCTGCCCATCCCTGGTCCCGAACAAATCCCGTGCAGCAGCTGGACTTTCTCAAATCATAACGCAGTGTGCACTATCCAGAGTAGAAGAAGAAGAAGAAATTAATGAACATTTGTTTTTTGACATCATAATCAGACCATGACCTCTATGATCTGTATGCCTCAAATTTGCAGCTGAATCCCATTCACAACTGGCAACTAATTACAGAGGCTGATTAATTTACAGAGCGCTATGACAACCCTGACAGTTTTCCTCTTCAAAGCCATAGATACCTTTGAAATGCTTATTGACATGGGCAATAATTTATGTTCACTTACTCTTCTCCTCAGACGAGACAAGCGTTATAAATAAAATGGTCACTATGTTGATGAATAAAACAATAAGTTGTTGTATAGACATTTAGGCCTACTCCATCTCAAAATAAGGAGAACATTCAATAACCAGAACATTCTTGGAAAGAGTTTCCTGGCTTTTGTCCAATCGACAAAAGCTTATGTCCTCTTGGCTTGCAATGATGCTCCATATGGGATGCTGATGCTTATATTAAGATGCTGACAAGTTGTGCCAAATGAAACAACACCTCAAATTGATGGAACTTAATCATTGTATAGACATTTGGTCTAGTAGTGAGAACATGACAGAATAGCTAACTAAGATACTTATAATGAACAAGGTGGGTTGTAATGTCACACTCAATGTATTTTTGTTATTTTTTACAGAATGGTACAGTATTTGTGTGGTGACTGTACTCAGCAGATCAGAGGTATGAGTTGTAATGCCGGCAATGTTCAGATGAGGGCATTAGAGGAGCATGTACAGTACCATACAGCCCGAAAGCTCTAATGTATGTACACTATAGCTTTCGAGAATTAAGTATAGAACAGTATGGTAAAGGCCTTTGTGAATAGGAAACAGAGATGTTATGCATCTTTGATTCAAGGCATTGTTTTTGGAAAACTGAGGTTTGTGCCGAGCATCTGGAAACTGCATTAGTTTTTAATGTGGAAGAACATATTATCATCAAAACAGAATTATACCCTCTTAAGTTAACTGGACCAAGTCTTTCATAGCCTTTAGTGAGAATGAATTTGTCTTTGAGAGAATCAAAGACCAATAAATCAGAGTAGATAATGGTTCCATGGTTCATGATGGCTATGAAACTGTATCTATAGAAATTTCTAAATAGGTCAAACTTGGCATTCAGCAGCAGTATTACTTGCAGGCAATTAGCCAGGCTTGGCAACTGTATATACTCTGACAAAATAACTCATTTAATTTACAGTAACACTGGCATGTATCCATAAACAACTTTTGATTACATTTGAACTTTTGACGCTTGATCGTTATTTAAAATGTGAATGTTCATCAACTTGCCAAAAGTGCTGTTTTATATGTGGCTGTTTCACAGATATAATCCAATAAATGCTGCATGGATTAGTCTTGTGCCGGTGGGGTCTCCACTTCAGGCAAGCAGCCTGATGCTATAAAAAATGTGTCTGCTCCATCTCACAGCAGCCAAGCAGGTGTAAAAATACTCTCTCCAGCCATGTCTGTCACTGGACTAGACTAGGCCTCTAGAATGTTCCACATATTTTGTGATGAGTAAGGCCCTAGAGAGCTTTGATCATCTTCTAAAATGTTGTTTTGTGAGTCTGGTGCTGCTGACAGATACAAGTGGGATTCCAAATTAGATTCTAAAGCCAGATGCATGTATGGAGTTTTGAACAAAAAAGATTGTCATTGCAAGAAAGTACACAGACAACTATTTTAGGATGCACATCACTGATGAAGATTATGATGGTGACTGCACTAGAAGCTAGGCTACAGGCCTCCTCTATATCTTGCTTACACAATCGATGGCTGTGAAGAGCACCAGTTTCCGCTGTCTTCCAAGGGCTCAAGGTTTACAGCTTTGACTCATCCAGCCCTAACACCCCGGGAGGAGCTCAGGAGACTGAAGAGAGGAACAGGAAGTTCTAGAAGTCATCTGAAGCTTACCAAAGAAAGGCACCACTAGACCCCTGGGAGCCATCTCACTGAGTGGAGAGGAAAAGCAGACCGCAGGAAGAGAGTGACAACGCTGCCAGGCCAGGGTCACACCGTACGGGTGTAAAGGGCGTAGAAGGAATGACATCACACTTGGAGTCTCCCTCTGTCTCGCTGAGAATGAGAGGGGCAGTGGTCAGGGTCTTAAGACCAACCATGGTATCCCTGTTTCAGGAGAGGCTACAGGAGAAGAGCCCACAGCCCTTTCAATCTGCTACATCACAAAACAGAAAGACAACAATATAAACAATGTATAAAGACCAACCCATGCCTAATTGTTTTAGTGTACCACTGCAGTCTCTGCACTGCAAATAAATAGTCTGGTCATGAAAGGCTGGTCATGGCTCACATCAACACCATCATCCCAGAAACCCTAGACCCACTTCAATTCGCATACCGCCCCAACTACCCTATGTAGTGCTTCCGGTCGGGTGCAGAGCAGTAGCCATACCAGGCGGTGATGCAACCAGTCGGGATGCTCTCGATGGTGCAGCTGTAGAACTTTTTGAGGATCTGGTGACCCAAGCCAAATCTTTTCAGTCTCCTGAGGGGCATGCCCTCTTCACGACTTTCTTGGTGTGTTTGGACCATGATAGTTTGTTGGTGATGTGGACACCAAGGAACTTGAAACTCTCGACCCGCTCAACTAAAGCCCTGTCGATTTTTTTGTACATGTATTTAGCTACTAAGCTACAGTACCAGTCAAAAGTTTTGACGCATTTACTCATTCAAGGGTTTTTCTTTATTTAGACTCTTTTTCTACATTGTAGAATAATAGTGAAGACATCAAAACTATCAAAACTGTCAATGTGTTTATGAAATATTGGAAATGTGAGGAATCATTTGCTTGTTACCACCCCTAGGTGGCAATCTTTAGCAGTGATAATCATGGTCGGTGGCAGAATTTTCCGTTGAGCACCTAACAATGGCTTCCATGCACTAACTAACTCTGATGTTACCCTGCAAGTGTCATTTTTATTTTCTTCCATTTATAGTTTGACTTAAAGTGAATGAAATAAATATATTAAGTGAATAAATCTACACTAAACAAAAATATTAACGCATAATGCAACAATTTCAAAGATTTTCTGAGTTATAGTTCATATAAGGAAATCAGTCAATTTAAATAAATTCATTACGCCCTAAAATATGGATTTCACATGACTGGGAATACAGATATGCATCTGTTGGTCAAATATACCTTCAAAAAATGTCACGCCCTGATCTGTTACACCTATTCTTGTGCTTGTCCCCACCCCCCTCCACGTGTCGCCGATCTTCCCCATTATCCTCTGGGTACCTATACCTGTGTTTTCCGTCAGTTTGTCAAGTCAACCAGTGGTTTGTCTCAGCTCCTGCTTTTCCCCAGTCTCTCTTTTTCCTCGCCCTCCTGGTTTTGACCCTTGCCTGCACTGTCTCTGAGCCTGCCTGTACCTTTGCCCCACCTCTGGATTACCGACCTCTGCCTGACCTGAGCCTGCCTGCCGTCCTGTACTTTCGCCCCCACTACTCTGGATTACCGACCTCTGCCTGACCTGAGCCTGCCTGCCGTCCTGTACTTTCTCCCCACTACTCTGGATTATCGACCCCTGCCTGCCTTGAGCTGTCGTTTGCCTGCCCCTGTTGTTATAATAAACATTGTTACTTCGACACAGTCTGAATCTGGGTCTTACCTTCAAACCTGATTAAAAAAAGGTAGGGGCGTAGATCAGAAAACCAGTCAGTATCTGGTGTGACCACCTTTTGCCTCATGCAGTGTGACACATCTCCTTCGCGTAGAGTTGATCATGCTGTTGATTGTGGCCTGTGGAATGGTGTCCCACTCCCGATTTTTATCGTTTTACTTGTATGATTAACCATGTGACAATGATTTTGACAAAGGACAATGTTATTGAAATTAAACTGTTCCACAAAAATGCCTATCTAATTTTTTTTTATTAATAATACCTGGCACGCAGATCAGTAGAAATGGTAGGATAAATTGTATGCTTCCCCAAACTTGAAACTCACGAACCACCTATGGTTTTTAATATAACGCCCATCAAAAAAAAATGAGTGCACGCGCTTGAGGTCCCTTGCGAAAATGTGCCTGCCTATGGAAATCAAAGGCCCGTCCCACTGATTAGTTCTGGCGCCGGCCCTGCGTAGACGGGGTAGACCCTCCACAAGCCAGCACCGCTTTGGCACTCAACGAACAGGCAGTGTTTCTGGTGGGCGGAGACTGTAACGTGGGGAGACTTAAAGCCGCTCTACCTCACTTTTACCAATTCGTCACAGGTGCCACTATCAGTGCTGAAACTTTGATTCTACCCACAGAAATGCATACAAGGCCCTCCCTCGTCCTCACTTTGGCAAATCTGACCATGACTCTATTTTCTCCTGCTTCCTGTTCACTTAAATACGGAAGTGGTCTGATGAAGCAGACACAAGACTGTTTTGCTAGTACAGACTGGGATATGTTCTGGGTTTCATCCGAATGCATTGAGGAGTTTACCACAGTCACAGGCTTCATCAATAAGTACGTAGACTACGTTGTTCCCATTGTGACTATATGAACGTATCCAAACCATAGATTACAAACAATATCCGCGCTAGGCTAAAGGCTAGAGCTACCACTTACAAGGAGCGGGGAGCGGACAATATAGGAGAAAGGTGTAATCCTATTACACCAGCTCCAATGTTTGACATATGTGGCAGGGCTTGCAGACGATAATGGATTACAATGGTAAACCCAGCCGTGAGATGCCCAATGATGCAGAACTCCCAAACAAGCTAAATACCTTTTATGCTCTCTTCGAGGAACACAACACCGAGTCTTGCGTGAAAGCCCCTGTTGTGTAGCCCTTTACAGGTTGAAAATTGCAGATTTGGACACTAAGCGCCTACATTGGAACGCCGTGGATGTACAGTAACATGCTATACATGACGCTAGAGCTCTGGTGAGGCCTGTCCTCTCCAAGCACATTACCAAGTTTGGGACCCTGGGACTGAACACATCCATCTGCAACTGGACCCTGGATTTCCTGACTGGCCGGCCCCAGGTGGTGATGGTAGGCAACAACACCTCTGCCACGCTGATCCTCAACACGGGGGCCTCTCAGGGGTGTGTACTTGGTCCCCTCCTGTATTCCCTGTTCACCCATGACTGCATGGCCATGCACAACTCCAACACCATCATCAAGTTTGCTGTCGACCCGACGGTGGAAGGCCTGATTACTAACAGTGATGAGACAGCCTACAGGGAGGAGGTCAGAGACTTAGCAGTGTGGTGCCAAGACAACAGCTGATCGTGGACTACAGGAGAAGGAGGGGAGAGCACGCCCCCATCCAAATCGACCAGGGATGCAGTGGAGCGGGTCGAGAGCTTCAAGTTCCTTGGCGTCCACATCACTAAGGATTTAACATAGTTCACACACACCCGCACAGTCTTGAAAAGGGCACGACAGTGCCTCTTCCGCCTCAGGAGGCTGAAAAGATTTGGCATGGGTCCTCAGATCCTCAAAAGGTTCTAGAACTGCACCATCCAGAGCATATTGACTGGCTGCATCACTGCTTGGTATGGCAAATTCACCACCCTGCACTACAGAGGGTGGTGTGGACAGCCCAGTACATCATTGGGGCCGAGCTACCTGCCATCCAGGACCTCTATATCGCAAATTGCCAGACTCCAGCCACCCACGCCATAGACTGTTCACTCTACTACCGTCCGGAGCATCGGCTCTCGGACCAACAGGCTCCAAGACAGCTTCTACTCCCAAGCCATAAAATTGCTAAGACTGCTAAATAGTCAATTAAATGGTTACCCGGACTATCTGCATTGACCCTATCTTGCATTGACTTTACGCACACTCACAAGACTATATACAGTATACACACAATATACACACACACACACACACACACACTACACCAAAACAATCACATAAAACCCACACACATTCAGATACACCACACACATAACACACACAACACACAGGCGCATATCAACACAACATAAACACACGCACACACTTTTACACTCATCATATGCTGCACTCTGTTCTTTATTTTACTCTTAATTATTAACTATCCTGATGCCTAGTCACTTTCCCCTGCCTTCATGTACATATCTACCTCAAATACCTTGTACCTCTGCACATTGATCTGGTACTGGTACTCTCTGTATTTAGCTCCACATTGATCTGGTACTGGTACTCTCTGTATTTAGCTCCACATTGATCTGGTACTGATACTCTCTGTATTTAGCTCCACATTGATCTGGTACTGGTACTCTCTGTATTTAGCTCCACATTGATCTGGTACTCTCTGTATATAACTCCACATTGATCTGGTACTGGTACTCCCTGTATATAGCTCCACATTGATCTGGTACTGGTACTCTCTGTATTTAGCTCCACATTGATCTGGTACTGGTACTCCCTGTATTTAGCTCCACATTGATCTGGTACTGGTACTCTCTGTATTTAGCTCCACATTGATCTGGTACTCCCTGTATTTAGCTCCACATTGATCTGGTACTCCCTGTATTTAGCTCCACATTGATCTGCTACTCCCTGTATTTAGCTCTACATTGATCTGGTACTCTCTGCATTTAGCTCCACATTGATCTGGTACTGGTACTCTCTGTATTAGCTCCACATTGATCTGGTACTGGTACTCTCTGTATATAACTCCACATTGATCTGGTACTCCCTGTATTTAGCTCCACATTGATCTGGTACTGGTACTCTCTGTATTTAGCTCCACATTGATCTGGTACTGGTACTCCCTGTATTTAGCTCCACATTGATCTGGTACTGGTACTCTCTGTATTTAGCTCCACATTGATCTGGTACTCCCTGTATTTAGCTCCACATTGATCTGGTACTCCCTGTATTTAGCTCCACATTGATCTGCTACTCCCTGTATTTAGCTCCACATTGATCTGGTACTCTCTGCATTTAGCTCCACATTGATCTGGTACTGGTACTCTCTGTATTAGCTCCACATTGATCTGGTACTGGTACTCTCTGTATATAACTCCACATTGATCTGGTACTCCCTGTATTTAGCTCCACATTGATCTGGTACTGGTACTCTCTGTATTTAGCTCCACATTGATCTGGTACTGGTACTCCCTATATTTAGCTCCACATTGATCTGGTACTCTCTGTATTTAGCTCCACATTGATCTGGTACTGGTACTCCCTGTATTTAGCTCCACATTGATCTGGTACTGGTACTCTCTGTATTTAGCTCCACATTGATCTGGTACTCTCTGTATTTAGCTCCACATTGATCTGGTACTGGTACTCTCTGTATTTAGCTCCACATTGATCTGGTACTCCCTGTATTTAGCTCCACATTGATCTGGTTCTGGTACTCTCTGAACCAGATCAATGTGGAGCTAAATACAGGGAGTACCAGATCAATGTGGAGCTAAATACAGAGAGTACCAGTACCAGATCAATGTGGAGCTAAATACAGAGAGTACCAGTACCAGATCAATGTGGAGCTAAATACAGGGAGTACCAGATCAATGTGGAGCTAAATACAGAGAGTACCAGTACCAGATCAATGTGGAGCTAAATACAGAGAGTACCAGATCAATGTGGAGCTAAATACAGAGAGTACCAGTACCAGATCAATGTGGAGCTAAATACAGGGAGTACCAGTACCAGATCAATGTGGAGCTAAATACAGAGAGTACCAGTACCAGATCAATGTGGAGCTAATACAGAGAGTACCAGTACCAGATCAATGTGGAGCTAAATGCAGAGAGTACCAGATCAATGTGGAGCTAAATACAGGGAGTAGCAGATCAATGTGGAGCTAAATACAGGGAGTACCAGATCAATGTGGAGCTAAATACAGGGAGTACCAGATCAATGTGGAGCTAAATACAGAGAGTACCAGTACCAGATCAATGTGGAGCTAAATACAGGGAGTACCAGTACCAGATCAATGTGGAGCTAAATACAGAGAGTACCAGTACCAGATCAATGTGGAGCTAAATACAGAGAGTACCAGATCAATGTGGAGCTAAATACAGAGAGTACCAGTACCAGATCAATGTGGAGCTAAATACAGGGAGTACCAGTACCAGATCAATGTGGAGCTAAATACAGAGATTGATCTGGTACTCCCTGTATTTAGCTCCACATTGATCTGGTACTGGTACTCTCTGTATTTAGCTCCACATTGATCTGGTACTGGTACTCTCTGTATTTAGCTCCACATTGATCTGGTACTCCCTGTATTTAGCTCCACATTGATCTGGTTCTGGTACTCTCTGTATTTAGCTCCACATTGATCTGGTACTGGTACTCCCTGTATTTAGCTCCACATTGATCTGGTACTGGTACTCTCTGTATTTAGCTCCACATTGATCTGGTACTCCCTGTATTTAGCTCCACATTGATCTGGTACTCCCTGTATTTAGCTCCACATTGATCTGCTACTCCCTGTATTTAGCTCCACATTGATCTGGTACTCTCTGCATTTAGCTCCACATTGATCTGGTACTGGTACTCTCTGTATTAGCTCCACATTGATCTGGTACTGGTACTCTCTGTATTTAGCTCCACATTGATCTGGTACTGGTACTCCCTGTATTTAGCTCCACATTGATCTGGTACTGGTACTCTCTGTATTTAGCTCCACATTGATCTGGTACTCTCTGTATTTAGCTCCACATTGATCTGGTACTGGTACTCTCTGTATTTAGCTCCACATTGATCTGGTACTCCCTGTATTTAGCTCCACATTGATCTGGTACTGGTACTCTCTGTATTTAGCTCCACATTGATCTGGTACTGGTACTCTCTGTATTTAGCTCCACATTGATCTGGTACTCCCTGTATTTAGCTCCACATTGATCTGGTTCTGGTACTCTCTGTATTTAGCTCCACATTGATCTGGTACTGGTACTCCCTGTATTTAGCTCCACATTGATCTGGTACTGGTACTCTCTGTATTTAGCTCCACATTGATCTGGTACTCCCTGTATTTAGCTCCACATTGATCTGGTACTCCCTGTATTTAGCTCCACATTGATCTGCTACTCCCTGTATTTAGCTCCACATTGATCTGGTACTCTCTGCATTTAGCTCCACATTGATCTGGTACTGGTACTCTCTGTATTAGCTCCACATTGATCTGGTACTGGTACTCTCTGTATATAACTCCACATTGATCTGGTACTCCCTGTATTTAGCTCCACATTGATCTGGTACTGGTACTCTCTGTATTTAGCTCCACATTGATCTGGTACTGGTACTCCCTATATTTAGCTCCACATTGATCTGGTACTCTCTGTATTTAGCTCCACATTGATCTGGTACTGGTACTCCCTGTATTTAGCTCCACATTGATCTGGTACTGGTACTCTCTGTATTTAGCTCCACATTGATCTGGTACTCTCTGTATTTAGCTCCACATTGATCTGGTACTGGTACTCTCTGTATTTAGCTCCACATTGATCTGGTACTCCCTGTATTTAGCTCCACATTGATCTGGTACTGGTACTCTCTGTATTTAGCTCCACATTGATCTGGTACTGGTACTCTCTGTATTTAGCTCCACATTGATCTGGTTCTGGTACTCTCTGTATTTAGCTCCACATTGATCTGGTACTGGTACTCCCTGTATTTAGCTCCACATTGATCTGGTACTGGTACTCTCTGTATTTAGCTCCACATTGATCTGGTACTCCCTGTATTTAGCTCCACATTGATCTGGTACTCCCTGTATTTAGCTCCACATTGATCTGCTACTCCCTGTATTTATCTCCACATTGATCTGGTACTCTCTGCATTTAGCTCCACATTGATCTGGTACTGGTACTCTCTGTATTAGCTCCACATTGATCTGGTACTGGTACTCTCTGTATTTAGCTCCACATTGATCTGGTACTCTCTGTATTTAGCTCCACATTGATCTGGTACTGGTACTCCCTGTATTTAGCTCCACATTGATCTGGTACTGGTACTCTCTGTATTTAGCTCCACATTGATCTGGTACTCTCTGTATTTAGCTCCACATTGATCTGGTACTGGTACTCCCTATATTTAGCTCCACATTGATCTGGTACTCTCTGTATTTAGCTCCATTCTTGTGTATTTGATTTCTCTTGTGTTACTATTTGTATTTTTATTATAATTTTTTTACTCTGCATCGTTGGGAAGGCTCATAAGCAAGCATTTCATGGTAAGGTCTACACCAGTTGTATTCGGGGCATATATTTCATTATCACATTATGCGGTCATGGTTGGCCTGCAGTCATTCGGCAACCTGGCTCGTAACCGTAGCCAAATTAAAGCTTAGGGCTGCATGCAGAGTAGGGTGCTTTCCTCGCTGCTATTGCCTCTTATCGCACAAAGCTTTATTGTGCAAGACAAGCTATTACACGCACCATTTTCAGCCTGGCTGCAGATACGATGTGGAAGGCCAGAGTTGCCAGATAACTTTGTGATAAGGTAGCAAAACGGCCCGTTACAGAGCGTTACCAATCCAGCCACTTAGCCTAGATTCGATCAAGATTAGCGTACTAAAATTACAGCTAATTGATTAGCCAGGTGCCTACTGTAGGGTACGTTGTCCTGTATTTCTGCTCACCCTTACAGTACATGAATGAGCATTAGGGATTTCCATCGCCTCTTGAAACTGGACTACGCCATTAGACATGATTGCATGTAAGCACCAGTCCCCATAGGCCTATCCCTTGAGAACATATATTTTCCATTGCTTAGTGAGTTCCACCATACAGTACAGCATTTTGGACTCCCTAGCTTTCCAGTGTCTCATACGCCTCCATAGCTCTCCTCTCTCTCTGTATTTACAGACTAAGCACCTGAGCAGCACCTGAGTTTAGTAGCACATTGCATGCTTTGTGTATTGAGTATCTAATCTAGCGTGAATCAACCACATTAGCTCTGTTGCGTTACTTTCATTTAGTAGAGTGGCAATTGGTGGGCTGAAAATGTGAGATTTATGTTGGTTTATATAAAAATTCCAATTTCCAACATATTTAATTCTAATTAAGAGTTGAGGTGATCTGAAGGGGCAAATGGTGGTTAAGGGAATACTGCAAAGTGTTCCTCGTGTCAGAAGAGAACATTTAAGCCATGCACCACTGTTTTTCCAGTTGGTCGCTAAGTGTGCCATACTCCAGTTTCAAACATCTGTCTGAGTTCCTGCAATCCCTTTAATTTCAGCCCCAATGATAACCTAGGCAAGTGAAAACATTATCTTTTTATATTTTATTTGGCTCAGCTTCTCAAAAAACCCTTTAAACAACTCACAGCAGTCAAAACCTCATACTCAAAGGAGGAAAAAAGGCAACTTTTCTGGCCCGCACAGCTTAAAGGTAAATGTTGCATGTAGAAATGAATTAAAGGTGTTATTTCAATCATGTAACGGCCCTGTTTTAAGAAGAATAGCTTAAGGATTTGGTTAAACCGAACAAAACGTAGCTTATGATTTTGTATGTGCACCGAAAGCTGACCAGAGGAGAAAGTGAACTGTAGCTCCCCTCCCTTATAAAGAACAGTTCACGCTCTAACATTGTGAATACATATCTCCCAGACCAGTGCCTCCCTCACTGTCCTCCTGCGCCTACATTAAAATACAACCAGAAAATCCTCAAGATGAACTAGAGCCATTGGAATTTCACATTTAAAATGCCAGTAATTTTTTTGGTTAGTTCTGCATTTTTCCCACCTCGGATTTGGATACGTAAACACACTACACTAAAGCATTATAGCATGGTAAGATGTGTGGCTAATTCTTTTCTAAGAGTTTGAAGGATGGCAATGTACCACACTGGACATGTTGGGAAAGTGGGGGTGTGGTGTGAATGTGTTTACTTGACTGAAGTAAAAGGATTCTCGACTGGTTTGCCACTCATATCGCAACATGGCACCATCAGTCCTTCCACATGACATCATCCACTCAACCTCATTTTGCTGGGGGTTTTGACATTAACATACACTGAGTGTACAAAACATTAAGAACACCTTCCTAATATTGAGTTGCTGGCTCTTGTTGACTTTAATGCTTCCCACAGTTGGGCTGGATGTCCTTTGGGTGGTGGACCATTCTTGATACACACAGGAAACTGTTGAGTGTGAAAAACCCAGCAGCGTTGAAGTTCTTGACACCGACCAGGGTACCTGTCACCTACTATCATTCCCTGTTCAAAGCCTCTTAAATCTTTTGTCTTGCCCATTCACCCTCTGAATGGCATGCACACACAATCCATGTCTCAATTGTATCAAGGCTTAAAATGAAACAAAACACATTCTTTCCCACTAAAACATATAGAACATCTTCAAAACAGGTTACAAGTCCATTACTTCATCTACACAGGCTATTCCTAAACTGGGGTACGCAATGCCTTCGGGGGTACACCAAATAAAAATGTGATTCACATTTTCAAACAGTCCATTTAAAGTAGCCTCGTTTCACTGCCAAAAATAAAATTAAACCATCTAGTGTTCAGCGAGATAACAACACAATGTCAAATACAGGTAGTGTAACGAACGTCGTCGGGAGAAGGAGAGGAGGACCAAGGTGCAGCGTGGTAAGTGTTCATTATTTTAATTAAACAACTGAACACTGAACAAAACAACAAAAACGACAAACGAACAGTCCTGTAAGGTGAACACACAAAACAGAAAACAACCACCCACAAACACAGGTGGGCACAGGCTACCTAAGTATGATTCTCAATCAGAGACAACGATAGACAGCTGCCTCTGATTGGGAACCATACCAGGCCAAACACATAGAAATACAAAACAAGGACAACATAGAACACCAGACATAGAAAGCCCACCCAAACTCACGCCCTGACCAACCAAAATAGAGACATAAAAAGGATCTCTAAGGTCAGGGCGTGACAGGTAGCCTAGTCAAATAATTAACATCCAATCACATTAACCGTTACTCTCTCGCAGGAATTCCACTATGTAGCCAAACGTAGCTGCTGCTCATTCCGTTTAATCAAAAATTGATAAATGGTTAAAAAAAAAGTAAGGCCCACATCCATGGAGACACATACCAGCTCTACCAGCAGTACTACACCTGCACCTATCGATGACACAAGTTGTTCTGCTTCCACGAGCACATCCAATGCTAGCATCAGTAATTCTATATTTGTTGCTAGCCCAGCTAGCATGGACACTGACAGTTGAGAATCTGATGCAGCCGAAGAGCTACTGCCCCCTTACCCAGGAAAGCACCGAACAACAGACAGGGACGTTGGACCATCGAAGAGGCGCACATATGATGAGAACTACATTGATTTGGGGTTCACTTATATTGGGAGTAGTGCCTTTCCTTAGCCACAGTGTGTTATATGTGCAAAAGTACTATCTCACAACTCGATGAAACTTTCACTCTTGCGCAGACATTTAGAAACGCAACATGCCAATTTGAAAAATAAGCCACGGGACTTTTTTGAATGAGAATTAAGACGACTTTTGAGTAGTATAAAACTAACAGATAGCATTAATAAAAAGGGGCTAGAAGCATCTTATATGGTGGGCTACCGAGTGGCTAGGACAGGCAAGCCCCATACAATTGTAGTGGACTTAATTTTTCCTGCTGCAGCAGATATGGCTCGGACAATGCTAGGGGAAAAGGCCAAAAAAAACTATACAGACAATGTCTTCATCAAACAACACTGTTTCATGACGCATCAGTGACATGGCAGGAGATGTTTTGAAGCAACTACAGCTGGATGAGTCAATAGACGTGGCGGGCCTGGCACAGCTCCTGGTATTTTGTCTGTTACGTTTATGGTGGGTCAATTAAGGAAGACATCCTCTTATGCAAACCACTGGAAACCAGGACAACAGGAGAGGATATTTTTAAAGTACTGGACAGCTTTGTGACATCAAATGGACTTGTGGTCAAGATGTGTTGGTATCTGTACTGATGGCGCAAACGCCATTACAGGGAGTGGAGTGGTAACGCACGGGCAAGCATTTGCTCCCGACGCCACTTGGGTACACTGCAGCATCCACCGAGAGGCTATTGCTGCCAAGGGAATGCCTGACAGCTTGAAAGACGTTTTGGACAATGCAGTGAAAATGGTTAACTTTGTTAAAGCAAGCCCCCTGAACTCTCGTGTATTTTCTGCATTATGCAATGATATGGGCAGCGACCATGTAACGCTTTTACAACATACAGAAGTGCGCTGGTTATCAAGGGGCAAAGTATTGACACGTTTTTTTAAATTGAGAGACGAGCTTAAAGTTTTCTTTACTGACCATCATTTTCACTTGACTGACCGCTTGCATGATGACGAGTTTCTCACACGACTGGCCTATCTGGGTGATGTTTTTTCTCACCTGAATGATCTGAATCTAGGAATACAGGGACTCTCTGCAACTATATTCAATGTGCGGGACAAAATTGAGGCTACGATTAAGAAGTTGGAGCTCTTGTCTGTCTGCATTAACAAGGACAACACACAGGTCTTTTCATCATTGTATGATTTTTGGTGTGCAATTAACTCAAGCTTACGGACAATGTCAAATGTGATATAGCGAAGCACCTGAGTGAGCTGGGTGCGCAATTATGCAGGTACTTTCCCGAAACAGACGACACAAACAACTGGATTCGTTATCCCTTTCATTCCCTGCCTCCAGTCCACTTACTGATGTCTGAACAAGACAGCCTCATCGAAATTGCAACAAGTGGTTCTGTGAAAATTTAATTTAATTAGAAGCCACTGCTAGGGCTTCCGAGTGGCGCAGTGGTCTAAGGCACTGCATCGTAGTGCTAGCTGTGCCGCTAGAGATCCTGGTTTGAGTCCAGGCTCTGTCATAGCCGGCCGCGACCGGGAGACCAATGGGGCGGCGCACAATTGGGCCATGGTCGTCCGGGTTAGGGGAGGGTTTGGCCGGCAGGGATGTTCTTGTCCCATCGCGCACTAGCAACTCCTGTGGCAGGCCGGGCGCAATGTACGCTGACACGGTCGCCCGGTGTACAGTGTTTCCTCCAACACATTGGTGTGGCTGGCGTCCGGGTTCCGGGCATTGTGTCAAGAAGCAGTGCGGCTTGGCTATGTGGTGTTTCGGAGGACGCACGGCTCTCGACCTTCGCCTCTCCTGAGTCCGTACGGGAGTTGCAGCGATGGGACAAGACTGTAACTACCAATTGGATACCACGAAATTGGGGAGAAAAAGGGGAATAAAAAATAAAAGAAGCGACTGCTAGATTTCTGTATAGGGCTGCACTCACAGTATCCTGCCTTGGCAAATCGCGCTGTTAATAGACTGATGCCCTTTGCAACCTCGTACCTTTGTGAGAGTGGATTCTTGGCCCTCACTACCATGACAACTAAATACAGGCACAGTGTCACGTTCTGACCATAGTTCTTTTGTATTTTCTTTGTTTTAGTGTGGTCAGGGCGTGAGTTGGGTGGGTAATCTATGTTTTCTATTTCTGTGTTGGTTTTCTGTGTTTGGCCTGATATGGTTCTCAATCAGAGGCAGCTGTCATTCGCTGTCCCTGATTGGGAACCATATTTAGGTAGCCTGTTTTCGGTTGGGTTTTGTGGGTGGTTGTTTTCAGTCTTTGTGTGTCTGCACCAGATAGAACTGTTTCGGTTTTCACTTTGTTGTTTTTGTATTTTGAGTTGTTCACTTTCATTAAATAAGATTAACAATTACCACGCTGCGCATTGGTCCTCCGATCCTTCAAACTTCTCCTCCTCAGACGAGGAGGAAGACGACAGCCGTTACACACAGACTGTGTGTGGAAAAGTATTTAAGACAGACTCTCTCCAATACAACCCAACATTGCAGAGTTATGTGCATCTTTTCAAGCACACCCTTCTCGTTAACCTGCGGTGAGTTATTCACAATTTCTGATGAACAAATTAGGTTTAATATGTAAGATGGCTAAATAAAGAGCAAAATTATTGATTATTATTATGTTATTATTTGTGCCCTGGTCTTATAATAGCTCTTTGTCACTTCCCACAAGCCGGGTTGTGACAAACTCACACTCATTCTTATATTTAATAAATGAATCGTATAGTATGTGTGTGTGTCAGGCTTACAACGATGGCAAAAAACAACATTTCAGAGTGCGCTGACCCTGGTGCTAGAGGGGGTACGCAGCTGGAGGTTGAATGTTTGAAGGGGTACCGGACTATAAAAAGTTTGAGAACCACTGAACACTGATTGAAGTGGGCTCCTGAGTGGCGCAGCGGTCTAAGGTCAGTGTTAGAGGCATCAATACAGACACCCTGGTTCACAACCGGCTGTGATTGGGAGTCCCATAGGGCGGCGCACAATTGGCCCAGCATCGTCCGGGTTTGGCCGGTGTAGGCTGTCATTGTAAAAAAGAATTTGTGAACAGTTGAAACTGGAGCAGCAGCACGGCCAGGTGGACTGGGGACAGCAAGGAGTCATCATGCCGGGTAGTGCTGAGGCATGGTCCTAGGGCTCAGGTCCTCCGAGAGATAGAAAGAAAGAAAGAAAGAGAGAATTAGAGAGATCATACTTCAATTCACACAGGACACCGGATAAGACAGGAGAAATACTCCAGATATAACAGACTGACCCTAGCCCCCCGACACATAAGCTACTGCAGCATAAATACTGGAGGCTGAGACAGGAGGGGTCAGGAGACACTGCGGCCCCATCCGATGATACTCCCAGACAGGGCCAAACCAGCAGGATATAACCCCACCCACTTTGCCAAAGCACTGCCCCCACACCACTAGAGGGATATCTTCAACCACCAACTTACCATCGTGAGACAAGGCCGAGTATAGCCCACGAAGATCTCCGCCACGGCACAACCCAAGGGGGGGGGGGGGTGCCAACCCAGACAGGAAGATCACGTCAGTGACTCAACCCACTCAAGTGACGCACCCCTCCTAGGGACGGTATGGAAGAGCACCAGTAAGCCAGTTACTCAGCCCCTGTAATAGGGTTAGAGGCAGAGAATCCCAGTGGCGAGAGGGGAACCGGCCAGGCAGAGACAGCAAGGGCGGTTCGTTGCTCCAGAGCCTTTCCATTCACCTTCACACTCCTGAGCCAGACTACACTCAATCATATGACCTACTGAAGAGATGAGTCTTCAGTAAAGACTTAAAGGTTGAGACCGAGTCTGCATCTCTCACATGGGTAGGCAGACCATTCCATAAACATTGAGCTCTATAGGAGAAAGCCCTGCCTCCAGCTGTTTGCTTAGAATTTCTAGGGATAATTAGGAGGCCTGCGCCTTGTGACCGGAGTGTACGTGTAGGTATGTACGGCAGGACCAAATCGGAAAGATAGGTAGGAGCAAGCCCATGTAATGCTTTATAGGTTAGCAGTAAAACCTTGAAATCAGCCCTTGCCTTAACAGGAAGCCAGTGTAGGGAGGCTAGCACTGGAGTAATATGATCAAATTTTGGGGTTCTAGTCAGGATTCTAGCAGCCGTATTTAGCACTAACTGAAGTTTATTTAGTGCTTTATCCGGGTAGCCGGGAAGTAGAGCATTACAGTAGTCTAACCTAGAAGTAACAAAAGCATGGATTAATTTTTCTGCATCATTTTTGGACAGAAAGTTTCAGATTTTTGAAAAAGCTGTCCTTGTAAACAGTTTCTGTAAACAGAAATAAAGAAACTAGAATGCCCACCCTAGTCACAACCTGGCCTAACCAAAATAGAGAATTAAAGCCTTTCTATGGCCAGGGCGTGACAGTACCCCCCCAAAGGTGCGGACTCCGGCCGCAAAACCTGACTCTAAAGGGGAGGGTCCGGGTGGGCTTCATTTACGGCGGTGGCTCTGGTGCGGGACGTAGACCCCCCTCTGCCTCTGGCTCCCCCCACTTTGGTGGCGCCTCTGGTGCGGGGACCATCGCCGCCAACCCCGGAATGGGGACCCTCGTAGCGGGCCCCGGACTGGGCACCCTCGTCGCTGGAGTCTCCGGACTGGAGAACGTCGCTGGAGGCTCCGGACTGGAGTCCATCGCTGGAGGCTCCGGACTGGAGTCCATCGCTGGAGGCTCCGGACTGGAGTCCATCGCTGGAGGCTCCGGACTGGAGAACGTCGTTGGAGGCTCCGGACTGGAGGCCTTCGTTCCATGACTCCTCACTGGAGGCTTCGTGTCATGGATCATCACTGGAGGCTTCTTGCCATGGATCATCACTGGAGGCTTCGTGCCATGGATCATCACTGGAGGCTTCTTGCCATGGATCATCACTGGAGGCTTCTTGCCATGGATCATCACTGGAGGCTTCGTGCCATGGATCATCACTGGAGGCTTCTTGCCATGGATCATCACTGGCGGCTTCGTGCCATGGATCATCACTGGAGGGAGGAGACGTATGGGCAGTCTGGTACGTTGAGCTGCCACAGGGCTCACCAGGCTGGGGAGACATACGGGAGGATTAGATCTAGGCGCAGGCACAGGACTCACCAGGCTGGAGAGACATACAGGAGGCCCTGTCCTAGGCAGAGTCACCGGATACACTGGGCCGTGGAGGCGCACTGGAGGTCTTGAGCGTAGAGCCTGCACTACCCGTCCTGGCTGGATGGTTATTTTCACCCTGCAGATGCGGGGCGCAGGCACAGGACACACTGGGCTGTGCAGACGCACCGAGACACAGTGCGCAGAGCCGGAGCAGGATATCCCGGGCCGTAGAGACGTACTGGCGGCCAGATGCGCTGAGCCGGCATCCTCCGACCTGGCTGGATGCCCACTCTAGCCCGGCCCGATTCGGGGAGCTGGAAGGTAACGCACCGGGCTGTGCACGCGCACTGGAGACACCGTGCGCTCCACCGCATAACACGGTGCCTGACCAGTACGACGCTTGCCACGGTAAGCACGGGGAGTTGGCTCAGGTCTCCAACCTGACTCAGCCACACTCCCCGTTTTTGGAGCTGCCTCTCGGGCTTCCTTGCTAGCCGAGTCCCTTCATAACGCTGCCGCTCTGCTCTTGCTGCCTCCAGTTCCTCCCGTGGACGGCGATACTCCCCAGCCCCCGGAGTGGCGCCACTCCCCGGTACTGTCTTTCCAAGCTAGTCGGAAGACTTCCAGTTTGGTGTGACGCCATTTCCGTTCCAATTTTCTGGAAATTGCTTCAGAGCTCGGGTATTTTCTGTATACCAGGGAGCTAGTTTCTTATGACAAATGTTTTTAGTTTTTAGGGGTGCAACTGCATCTAGGGTATTGCGCAAGGTTAAATTGAGTTCCTCAGTTAGGTGGTTAACTGATTTTTGTCCTCTGACGTCCTTGGGTAGGCAGAGGGAGTCTGGAAGGGCATCAAGGAATCTTTGCGTTTTCTGAGAATTTATAGCACGACTTTTGATGCTCTTTGGTTGGGGTCTGAGCAGATTATTTGTTGCGATTGCAAACATAATAAAATGGTGGTCCGATAGTCCAGGATTATGAGGAAAAACATTAAGATCCACAACATTTATTCCATGGGACAAAACTAGGTCCAGAGTATGACTGTGACAGTGAGTAGGTCCAGAGACATGTTGGACAAAACCCACTGAGTCGATGATGGCTCCGAAAGCCTTTTGGAGTGGGTCTTTTCCATGTGAATATTAAAATCACCAAAAATTAGAATATTATCTGCTATGACTACAAGGTCCGATAGGAATTCAGGGAACTCAGTGAGGAACGTTGTATACGGCCCGGGAGACCTGTAAACAGTAGCTATAAAAAGTGATTGAGTAGGCTGCATAGATTTCATGACTAGAAGCTCAAAAGACAAAAACTTCGTTTTTTTTTTTGTAAATTGAAATTTGCTATCGTAAATGTTAGCAACACTTCCGCCTTTGCGGGATGCACAGGGGATATGGTCACTAGTGTAACCAGGAGGTGAGGCCTCATTTAACACAGTAAATTCATCAGGCTTAAGCCATGTTTCAGTCAGGCCAATCACATCAAGATTATGATCAGTGATTAGTTCATTGACTATAACTGCCTTTGAAGTGAGGGATCTAACATTAAGTAGCCCTATTTTGAGATGTGAGGTATCACGATCTCTTTCAATAATGGCAGGAATGGAGGAGGTCTTTATTCTAGTGAGATTGCTAAGGCGAAAGTTAAATAAAGGTTAAATAAAAGTGGATTTTACAAGTGACATCAATAAGGGATCATAGCTTTCACTTGGATTCAACTGGTCAGTCTATGTCATGGAAAGAGCATGTTTTGTAAAGTCAGTGTATTTCCACAGGTTGTCAGTTTTTATCCTCAACTGGTCCCTTGCCCAGTGTTGTGCGAAAAGGTGAGAGTGTTTGATGAGGTGGAGGGATAGAGGGAGGGATCATGGAGTAGGGGTGGAGGGATGAGATCACAGGTTTTCCTATGTAAAAAGACATCTGATAGGTCCCCCCTGTAGAGGGCTGTATAAATTGTAGTGACTAATAAATAAAACAGACACTTGGTTTGGAAAAGTGTCAAATGTTTATTGGCAGTAAAGCCAGCATTAAATGTGTCATATTTTTATATATATAAATGTGTTTTCTGAATAGATTACAGGCATGATATCACGTCCCAAAAAATGATAAGGATGAGTGTTACTGTATGTGGATGCATGTGAGGATGAGCGTCTGTATAATACTGAGTGCTGTATTGTTTTTTACTATATTCTCATTGATAAGATATTCTTGTCTGGTTGCCGGTTGTTGGACCCTACGTCTTACTGTTGACATGGGTCACCTGTGTACTTTTGTTAGTTTGTCTCTTTATTATTTTGTCAACGGTTCGAGACAACTGCTTTTATGTCCCTGCTACATTTCAAGATGTACAGTCCAACGTTAAAAAAGGAAATTCCAGGTCCACTATATTCTTTACAGGCCCAGCCATAAATAATTGATTGATTTATGACATTGATAGTGAGCCAGATGAAATAGTCCTGTTCCGTCTCGCAGGTCATACAGACTTTATATGTTATTTTAATTATATTCTGCCTCAGCTCTTTATGCCGTCTCAATGGGTTATATTTCCCATTTGACTGGTTAGAAGGACCTCCTAGGTCAGTGGATTCAAGTCGTTGTTAAATGCATTTTCAACTTCAAAAGGTATCTCAAAGTTTTTTTACTCAGCACATAAAAGTGGTATTTCTTTTCTTCTTAGAATCTTTTCATTGGCACAAGAGGGCACTTGTTCATTTTTCTATCAGACCCGGTTGAATGACTTTACATAGTCAGGTAAAATTCACGGCCTAAACTCACAGCTCAACTATTCAGTCTTGTATGTTGTATTTTTGTATAATATTTTTATTTTCATCTCTTGATCCATATCATGCATTCCTCATGTTATGCTCACAAAGAAAAATGGTAACGGTATATCAGACTAAAAAGAATGGAACATAGAAGCTATACATTTGCTTTATATTCTTGGTATAGGCTACTAATATATTGTTGGATCAAATAACAGTGGATTTTCAGTATAAACACTGCTGAAAAGCAGGACAAAAGCTCCACCTAAAGATATAACTTTTAAAAATATATTTAATGTACTGTACTGTAGGCATTGTCACAGTAGGTCTCTGTTGAAGCAAAAGGCACTTGCGCAACATTCTTAATTTGTATCATTTTTAAAATCTCATTAAAATCCATGTAATGTCTTCACTTATTGTAACTTGTAACATATTTCATTTAATTGCAACATATTAAATTAGATTTGAAGAACTAATCTGGTAGTCAACCTCTTGGTGCTTTATGAACAACCTGAACCAGATGTCTCAATGCTTCCATATCAACCTACTACCGTTCCGTCTCATAATTTTGGAGATATCTTACACCAATGTGCCGTCATTATCCCTGTTTCCATTATCTAACATTCCAGCCATTACATTGATTTATGAAGAGAAACTTTTGCAGGTGCACGAGAAACGATAGCCAACGTCATTTTATAGATTCTGTTATCTGTCTGAATGTAGAGGCCGTGATTAGAATAGTCACTTGTGAATGACATATCTTTGTGAACTTCTGACATGGAAATACTTTTATTGACAACTATAATGTTTGATCTCTCATAGTTGAGATACTGCTGTACTCTGGCATTGTCTGCTTGTTGAATTGACTAGGATTTTGAATATTCTCAGTTTAATAGGTCTGCAGACAGTATCCAACTCCCACACAGTCCCCTCAATGACATACAGTTTGCCAGGATATAAAGGATGCCAGAGTGGCAAACCTAAGAAACCAGACGATCCATTCATTGGTGTGTGTGTGCGTATAAAACTGAATATTCTTAAAATCAAGGATAGATGACGAGCCCGAGGCGGAGGATATACGACTCCCTCGGAACAGGCTCCAAACCAAGTGATCTGCGTGAAGAGGAGGTGGAGATAGAGAGGACGGAGGGCGGGCTGACTTCTGAGGAGTCAGAGAAGATCAAATAAACCCCCACTCCCCTCAATTCTGCTAGCAAACATGCAATCTTTGGACAATAAAATGGACGAGTTATTGGGAAGATTAAACTACCAACGGGACATTAAAAACTGTAACATCGTGGCTGAACGACGACAATATCAACATACATCTGGCTGGTTATACAATGTACCGGCAGGATAGAACAGCACCGTCTGGTAAGACAAGGGGCGGCGGTCTATGTATTTTTATAAACAACAGCTGGTGCCCAATATCTAAGGAAGTCTCGAGCTATTGCTTGCCTGAGGTAGAGTTTGTCATGATAAACTGCAGACCACATTACCTACCGAGAGAGTTTTCATCTATATTCTTTGTAGTTGTTTACATACCACCACAGTCAGAGTCTGGCACTAAGATAGCATTAAATGAGCTGTATTCCGCCATAAGCAAACAAGAAAACGCCCACCCAGAGGCGGCGCTCCTAGTAGCCTGGGACTTTAATGCAGGAAAACTTAAATCAGATTTACCAAATTCCTATCAACATGTTAAATGTGCAACCAGAGGGAAAAGAACTCTGGACCACCTATACTCCACACACAGAGATGCTTACAAAGCTCTCCCTCGCCTTCCATTTGGAAAATCTGACCATAATTCCATCTTCCTGATTCCTGCTTACAAGCAAAAATTAAAGCAGGAAGCACCCGTGACTAGATCAATAAAAAAGTGGTCAGATGAAGCAGATGCTAAGCTACAGGACTATTTTGCTAGCACAGACTGGAATATGTTCCGGGATTCCTCCAATGGCATTGAGGAGTACATCACATCTGTCATTGGCTTCGTCAATAAGTGCATCGATGACGTCGTCCCCACAGTGACCGTACATATATACCCCAACCAGAAACCATGGATTACAGGCAGCATCCGCACTGAGCTAAAGTGTAGACCTGCCGCTTTCAAGGAGCGGGACTCTAACCCGGAAGCTTATAAGAAATCCCGCTATGCCCTCCGACGAACTATCAAACAAGTAAAGCGTCAATACAGGACTAAGATCGAGTCGTACTACACCGGCTCTGACGGTCGTCGGATGTGGCAGGGCCTGCAAACCATTACAGACTACAAAGGGAAGCACAGCCGAGAGCTGCCCAGTGACACGAGCCTACAGGATGAGCTAAACTACTTCTATTCTCGCTTCGAGGCAAATAACACTGAAACATGCATGAGAGTACCAGCTGTACAGGAAGACTGTGTGATCACGCTCTCCGCAGCCGATGTGAGTAAGATCTTTAAACAGGTCAACATTCACAAGGCCGCAGGGCCAGACGGATTACCAGGACGTGTACTGCAAGCATGTGCTGACCAACTAGCAAGTGTCTTCACTGACATTTTCAACCTCTCCCTGTCCGAGTATGTAATACCAACATGTTTTAAGCAGACCACCATAGTGCCTGTGCCCAAGAACACTAAAGTAACCTGCCTAAATGACTACCAAATCGTAGCACTCACGTCTGTAGTCATGAAGTGCTTTGAAAGGCTGGTCATGGCTCACATCAACACCATCATCCCAGAAACCCTAGACCTACTCCAATTTGCATACCGCCCCAACGGATCCACAGATGATGCAGTCTCTATTGCACTCCACACTGCCCTTTCCCACCTGGACAAAAGGAACACCTATGTGAGAATGCTATTCATTGACTACAGCTCAGCGTTCAACACCATAGTGCCCTCAAAGCTCATCAATAAGCTAAGGACCCTGGGATTAAACACCTCCCTCTTCAACTGGATCCTGGACTTCCTGATGGGCCTTCCCCAGGTGGTAAAGGTAGGTAACAACACATCCACCATGCTGCTCCTCAGCAAAGGGAACTCAGGAGATCGTGCTCAGCCCCCTCCTGTACTCCCTGTTCATTCATGACTGCACGGCCAGGCATGACTCCAACGCCTTCATTAAGTTTGCCAATGACACAACAGTGGTAGGCCTGATCACCGACAACAATGAGACAGCCTATAGGGAGGAGGTCAGAGCCATGGCCGTGTGGTGCCAGGACAACAACCTCTCCCTCAACGTGATCAAGACTAAGGAGATTATTGTGGACTACAGGAAAAAGAGGACTGAGCATGCCCCCATTCTCATCGACGGGGCTGCAGTGGAGCAGGCTGAGAGCTTCAAGTTCCTTGGTGTCCACATCACCAACAAACTAGCATGGTCCAAGCACACCATGACAGTCGTGAAGCAGGCATGACAAAACCTATTCCCCCTCAGGAGACTGAAAAGATTTGGCATGGGTCCTCAGATCCTCAAAAGGTTCTACAGCTGCACCATTGAGAGCATCCTGACTGGTTGCATCACTGCCTGGTATGGCAACTGCTCGGCCTCCGACCGCAAGGCACTACAGAGGGTAGTGCGAACTGCCCAGTACATCACTGTGGCCAAGCTTCCTGCCATCCAGGACCTCTATACCAGGCGGTGTCAGAGGAAGGCCCTAACGATTGTCAAAGACTCCAGCCACCATAGACTGTTTTCTCTGCTACCATACGGCAAGCGGTACAGAAGCGCCAAGTCCAGGTCCAAGAGGCTTCTAAACAGCTTCTACCCACAAGCCATAAGACTCCTGAACATCCAGAGTACTCACATTGCACCCCTCCCCCTCTTCCCTCTCCACATCACTGCCACTGTCTGTTGTCATCTATGCATAGTCACTTTGATGAACTCTACCTACATGTACATACTACCTCAACTAACCGGTGCCTCCGCACATTGACTCTGTACCGGCACCCCCCTGTATACAGTTGAAGTCGGAAGTTTACATACACGTAGGTTGGAGTCATTAGAACTCGTTTTTCAACCACTCCACAAATTTCTTGTTTACAAACTATAGTTTTGGCAAGTCAGTTAGGACGTATACTTTGTGCATGACACAAGTAATTTTTCAAAAAAATAGTTTACAGACAAGTGAAATAATCTATAAATCCCTGTATCACAATTCCAGTGGGTCAGAAGTTTACATATAGTAAGTTGACTGTGCCTTTAACAGCTTGGAAAATTCCAGAAAATTATGTCATGGCTTTAGAAGCTTCTGTTAGGCTAATTGACATCATTTGAGTCAATTTGAGGTGTAACTGTGGATGTATTTCAAGGCCTACCTTCAAATTCAGTGCCTCTTTGCTTGACATCATGAGAAAATCAAAAGAAATCAGCCAAGACCTCAGAAAAAAATTGTAGACCTCCACAAGTCTGGTTCATCCTTGGGAGAAATTTTCAAATGCCTGAAGGTACCACGTTCATCTGTACAAACAATAGTACGCAAGTATAAACACCATGGGACGCAGCCGTCATACCGCTCAGGAAGGAGACGGGTTCTGTCTCCTAGAGATTAACGTACATTGGTGCGAAAAGTGCAAATCAATCCCAGAACAACAGCAAAAGACCTTGTGAAGATGCCAGAGGAAACAGGTGCAAATGTATCTATATCCACAGTAAAACAAGTCCTATATCGACATAACCTGAAAAGCCTCATAGCAAGGAAGAAGCCCCTGCTCCAAACCACCATAAAAAAGCCAGACTACGGTTTGCAACTGCACATGGGGACAAAGATCGTACTTTTTGGAGAAATGTCCTCTGGTCTGATGAAACAAAAATAGAACTGTTTGGCCATAATGACCACTGTTATGTTTGGAGGAAAAAGGGGGATGCTTGCAAGCCGAAGAACACCATCCCAACCGTGAAGCACAGGGGTGGCAGCATCATGTTGTGGGGGTGCTTTGCTGCCGGAGGGACTGGTGCACTTCACAAAATAGATGGCATCATGAGGGAAGAAAATTATGTGGATATATTGAAGCAACATCTCAAGACATCAGTCAGGAAGTTAAAGCTTGGTCGCAAATGGGTGTTCCAAATGAACAATGACCCTAAGCATACTTCCAAAGTTTAGGCAAAATGGCTTAAGGACAACAAAGTCAAGGTATTGAAGTGGCCATCACAAAGCCCTGACCTCAATCCTATAGAAAATGTGTGGGCAGAACTGAAAAAGCATGTGTGAGCAAGGAGGCCTACAAACCTGACTCAGTTACACCAGCTCTGTCAGGAGGAATGGGCCAAAATTCACCCAACGTATTGTGGGAAGCTTGTGGAAGGCTATCAAAACGTTTGACCCAAGTTAAGCAATTTAAAGGCAATGCTACCAAATATTAATTGAGTTTATGTAAACTTCTTCTTTTATTTTTTTTAGCCCTTTTTTCTCCCCAATTTCATGGTATCCAATTGGTAGTAGTTACAGTCTTGTCTCATCTCATCACTGCAACTCCCGTACGGACTCGGGAGAGTCAAAGGTCGAGAGCCACGCGTCCCCCAAAACACAACCCAACCAAGCCGCACTGCTTCTTGACACAATGCACATCCAACCCGGAAGCCAGCCGCACCAATGTGTCGGAGGAAACACCATACACCTGGTCAGCATGCACCGAGCCCAGCCCACCATAGGAGTCACTAGTACTCGATGAGACAAGGATCTCCCTGCCGGCCAAACCATCCCTAACCCGGACAGCGCTGGGCCAATCGCGGCCTGCTACGACAGAGCCTGGGCTCAAACCCAGAATCTCTAGTGGCACAGCTAGCACTGCGATGCAGTGCCTTAGACCACTGCACCACCCGGGAGGCCTGAGTTTATGTAAACTTCTGACCCACTGGGAATGTGATGAAAGAAATAAAAGCTGAAAAAAATTATTCTCTCTACTATTATTCTGTCATTTCACATTCTTAAAATGAAGTGGTGATCCTAACTGACCTAAAACAGGGAATTATTACTCGGATTAAATGTCAGGAATTGTGAAAAACGGTGTTTAAATGTATTTGGATAAGGTGTATGTAAACTTCCGACTTCAACTGTATATTGTTATTTTTTACTGCTGCTCTTTAATTACTTGTTAGTTTAATCTCTTATTCTTATCCGTATTTTTTCAAACTAAACCATCGGTTAGGGGCTCGTAAGTAAGCCTTTCAGTGTAAGGTGAATACCTGTTGTATTCATGTGACGAATAACGTTTGATTTGATTTGAGATTAAGACATAAATGTAGCTATATTTCCTTCCTACTGGACTACACATCTGGAGATTATTGTGTTTGTCCTTGGAGTCAGCAGTTTGCCAGTGTCCCTATGTGCACTGCAGTTGACCTGTTTAACCAACTAAGATCTGACAACCTCCGTCTGTCACGTTCTGACCTTAGTTCCTTTTTTATGTCTTTATTTTAGTTTGGTCAGGACGTGAGTTGGGGTGGGCATTCTATGTTGTTTTTCTATGTTTTGTTCTGTTGTTAGTTTTCTATGTGTTGGGCCTAGTATGGTTCTCAATCAGAGGCAGGTGTCAGTCATTGTCTCTGATTGGGAGCCATATTTAGGTAGCCTGTTTTTCATTGTGTGTTGTGGGTGATTGTGTCCTGTTGCAGTGTTTATGGCACATTTCAGAACTGTTTCGGTTTTCGGTATTATTTACTTTGTTATTTTGTATTTTTCAGTGTTCAGTTTTAATAAATTAAAATGGACACTTTCCACGCTGCGTATTGGTCCGATCCTTGCTTCTCCTCAGACGAAGAGGACGAGAACCGTTACACCGTCTTTAATAGAATGTGGTTGATTACAGCTTTAAGCTTATCTTTTGGTATTCAACAGATATAAATTAAAGTGGCAGGCTGCTCTGAAATTCTGCTTCTCTGTCAGTGCTTTTGGATGATTTATTGCGCAAATTTTAGCCCAAATAAATTGTTTATCAGATCGTCCAGATCTCAGTCTAAAATGTCCTAGGAACATCATGGAGTGAGCAGCGAAGCGTCACTTCAGCGTTCCTATGTGAGTGTAAAGTCTCCAAAGCACTGATCAAATAGTTTCACTGGAAATACTGCACATGTAGAATTGTGTATGTGGATTTATGTTCTGTCAAGGTCTCAGGTCTGCTTCGGTCTGCTTGAGAGGCCAGAGTACAGCATGAACTGATTTGAAATGGAGCTATATTTCAATACACTTAAATGAAGACTGTGTAAAAATCAACAACACAATAAGAAAACTGTCTGTCCCATAATCGTACTGGTTATTTTTAGTTATAGCCATATAATCCTCAGATTCAAAGGATAAGTATATTGGAGATCAAACTGCTTTCTTGCGCTGTAAATACTTCCTGCTGTTGCTCTCGAACATCGTAGAACAAGTAACGCATTTCTTTTATACCAATTACAAGTGTTTCAGTTTTCGTAACGAACTGGACTCTTTCTTTGCCTCATAATTATTTTCAGAATTGAACAGAGGAATAGTAACTGCTGTTGATGGAATCAATGCAGGGTAAGAGCACAAATGTTATGAAAGCATAATTTGAAACTCTGGACTTACGCAGCCTAATTAACGGGGTTCTGAAAGTTCTGATTTAACCTCTGTTTCAATTTTCCTCATTAGGAAATGCGACTGAGAACGAGAAATGGGTTTTGGAGGCATGCTTTGATGTGGGTGTCTCTTGTGTGGTGTGTGTGTGTGTGTGTGTGTGTGTGTGTGTGTGTGTGTGTGTGTGTGTGTGTGTGTGTGTGTGTTCGAACGTGGGAAGCGTTTGTACTTTCATTCTGTCAAAAATAGTACACATTTACAGTCACTCTTCTAGATAACTTGAAACAGTCTAACCAGGTTGTGTTTGGAAGTAGCCTAGACTAGCTAGCAAGCTAGCCAACTTCTTTCACCAATTAGCTTCAGCCAGGCCGGTGTGCGATCGTGGCAAAATTGGTTTAGTTAGGGACCGGCAATACATGACAATCACACAATAGTTATGTAATTAAATGCTTTTAATATTTGTACATTAATATCTACAATTTATAGTTAGTTTTAAGTTTTTAAGCCATTGAAATTTGGAGCTATTGACGTTTAAAAAATATTGTCCCATGTACATTGTGTAATTTACTGATGGTAATAAACTAGCCACATATGGATATAAAATGTCAAACCAAATCAAAGATGGGCATAACGATTGGGTTGCGTGCAGCTGCTCTCTGAATTGTGGGCATGTGGGCAAAATTGAAATAAACCCAACCCAAGGAAAACTCTTATGGTATCCTTCATTCCGTGACATAAATTGTTTTCCTAATTATCTCACAAATAGTTGGACGAGACTGACTTTTACACTCTGTAGTCAATTCTGAGACTAGATTCCACTAGAATAAATGTTGACTAATATTAATGCCACATTGCCAGTTTTCTACTAGATAAGTTGTTTATTGCCTTCAGTTGCTCTTTAAGCCCTGTGGCTCTTTCTGGTGGAGGGGCCACAGACAACACTTATCCTCCGCACAGGGTTTCAGTCAGCTTGCTCCACGGGGGCCTCTCTGTCTGTCTCCTTCTCGACTTTCTCCACGCCATGTGTTTACTTTCTCAATGTCAGTGGTTTCTTAGTTTAAATCTGACAGTTATTGTTGGCAATTGACTATGAGACTTGTAGTAATAACAATTGCATTTATCAGTCATACTGTATGTGGGTTGTAGGGAGGGTGAAACACTAAAGAAGTGACTCAAGGTCACTGACTGTTTAATTATAAAAAAATGTTTTTGGGGGGGGGGTCTCCTGAATGTCTCATGAGTAAGTACAGGGAAGATGGATTGTGCTGTTGAATTGTATACAATTATAGATTATATGGTATCATGCTAAATACAGTGCCTTCAAAAGGTATTCACACCGCTTAACTTTTTAACCATTTTGTTGTGTTACAGCCTGAATTTAAAATTGATTAAATTAAGATTCTGTGTCACTGGCCTAAACACAATTATGTTTTTAGAAATTATGTTTTTAGAAATGTTTACAAATGATAAAAAATGAAAAGCTGAAATGTATTGAATAAATAAGTATTCAACCCCTTTGTTATGGCAAGCCTAAATAAGTTCAAGAGTAAAAATGTGCTTAACAAGTTACATAATAAGTTGCATGGTGTCACGACTTCCGCCGAAGTCGGCTCCTCTCCTTGTTCGGGCGGCGTTCGGCGATCGACGTCGCCGGCTTTCTAGCCATCGCCGCTCCATTTTTCATATATCCATTTGTCTTGTCTTGTTTCCATACACACCTGGTTTTCATTTCCCCAATCAATCTACTTGTATTTAACCCTTTGTTTCCCATCGTGTTTTGTGTGTAATTGTTTCATGTTATGTGGTGTTAGTTTACGCGCTTTACTTTTATGTTCTGTTTTTTGAGCGCGTTTGATTTGTGTAGTTCTCTCGTTTTTGGAACAATAATAAAAGTGTGCCTGTTCATTATACTCTGCTCTCCTGCACCTGACTTCGCCTCCACTACACCATTGACACATGGATCACTCTGTGTGCCGTAATAGTGTTTAACATGATTCTTGAATGACTACCTCATCTCTGTACACCACACATACAATTATCTGTAATCTCCCTCAGTCGAGAAGTGAATTTCAAACACAGATTCAACCACAAAGACCAGAGAGGTTTTCCAATGTCTCGCAAAGAAGGGCGGGCACCTATTGGTAGATGGGTAAAAAAAAAGCAGACATTGAATATCCCTTTGAGCATGGTGAAGTTATGAATTACACTTTGGATGGTGTATCAATACACCCAGTCACTAGAAAGATACAGGCGTCCTTCCAAACTCAGTTGCTGGAGAGGAAGGAAACCGCTCAGGGATTTCACCATGAGGCTAATTGTGACTTTAAACAGTTACAGAGTTAATGGCTGTGAAAGGAGAAAACTGAGGATGGATCTACATTGCAGTTACTCCACAATACTAACCTAACTGACAGAGTGAAAAGAAGGAAACATGTACAGAATAAAAATATTCTGTTTGCAACATTGCATGAGGCTTGGTGCTCATGAAATCAGTATACTATTAAACAAATACTCAAACAGGCACCAAAAGCAAGATCTGTCTTATTTATGTAGATATATATGGATGATTTATAAAGCCAGGCACATTAAACGGTTAGACTATTGATTATAGACCTAATTAAGTTGGGGTTTCTTCTCTACTAAAGTAATACTAAAAGAAATGTGGCAAAGAAATGTACTTTTTGTCCTGAATACAAAGTGTTACGTTTAGGGCAAATCCAATACAGTACATTACTGAATGCATCATGTTATGGGTATGCTTGTAATTGTTAAGGACTGAGGAGTTTTTCAGGATAGAAAAGAAACGGAATGGAGCTAAGCACATGCAAAATCCTAGAGGAAAAACTGGTTCCGTCTGCTTTCCACCAGACACTGGAAGATGAATTCATCTTTCAGCAGGACAATAACCTAAAATCAATTTAATCAATTTTGAATTCAGGCTGTAACACAACAAAATGTGGAATAAGTCAAGGATTATGAATATTTTCTGAAGGAACTGTGAGTAGGGGTAAATGTTACTAGTCTTTCAGGATATATAATAAACAGAGTAGCAGCAGCGTATGTAAAGTGTGTCTATGTATGAGTGTGTGGCGTCAATATACATGTGTGTGTGTGTGTGTGTGTGTGTGTGTGTGTGTGTGTGTGTGTGTGTGTGTGTGTGTGTGTGTGTGTGTGTGTGTGTGTGTGTGTGTGTGTGTGTGTGTGTGTGTGTGTGTGTGTGTGTGTGAGCGTACGTATGTAGTGTGTGTGCGCGTGGGTTGGAGTGTCAGTGTAGTATGTGTGAGTGTGTGGGTAGAGTCTAGTGAGTGTGCATAGAGCCAGTGCAAAACAAGATAAATAATAAAGAGGGTCAATGTAAATTATGGGTAGCCATTTGATTAACTGTTCAGCAGTCTTATGGCTTGGGAGTAGAAGCTTTTCAGATGCCTTTTGGTCACAGACTTGGCGCTCTGGTACCCCTTGCCGTGCGCATTGAGTGCATCACTGGTACTTCCTGTTTGAGTTTTTGTTTATAAGCAGTTATCAGGAGGATAGCGTTATGGCCCAATTTGCCAAATGGAGGGCAGGGGAGAGCTTTGTATGGGTCTCTGTGTGTGGAATAAATGTGATCTAGAGTTTTTTCCCCTCAAATTGTACAGGTGAGATGCTCGTAGAAATGAGGTAAAATGGATTTCAGTTTTTCTGCATTAAAATCACAGATCTTCTTGGCCTTCCTGTGACACCGGGTGCTGTAGATGTCCTGGAGGGCAGGCAGTGTGCCCCCGATGGTGCGTTGGGCTGACTGCACTACCCTCTGGAGAGCTCTGCGGATGCGGACGGTGCAATTGCCTTACCTGGAATTGATACAGCCCGACAGGATGCTCTCAATGGTGTATCTGTAGAAGTTTGTGAGAGTATTAGGGGCCAAGACAACATTCTTCAGTCTCCTGAGGTTGACGAGGCGCTTTTGCGCATTTTTCACCACACTGTCGGTCACGGTTAGATCTTTCCTGGGGGACACCTCCCAGAACTACTAATATCCCTACAACAGGTTTAGGCTACATGTGGACATTGTACTAACATCACCCAGCTTGAGTGTAGATACATTTATCAACAAAAAAGTATGTTTGTGTTAGAAAGACAAAATATGTTATGCTTTAAATATCATATTGATGTGCTTATAAAGACAGTAACTATGCCTACACTTAAAAATAAGTTCTGTGTAGAGTACAACTGCAGGTGTCTAACATAACTGGCATTGCATTTGTTCTGTTTTGCCATTCTATTTGTCTATCTAAGGATTTGGCTGTCTAACCACACACTGACATGGATAGCTATCTGGGTGAGGTTCTGTCTTCAAGTCTCCAGTGGGTGATAAAGTCCCTTCCATCTACTATATGTAATGTATTACAGGTTATGGACAGGTGCAGCCAGGTGGCAGGAGAGGTGGAATGCATGACACTCCATCCTGGATATGACAGAGTTTGCCTCAACCCATGGGTCCAGCAGGCAGAGTTCAATAACTACAGGTAGATGTGAGATGCAGGAGGATGGCACTCTTCTCATACCACTCTGTAGGCTATTGACCAATTCAAAGCCTCCTCCAGGAGGAAGCATTGTATCGGCCAGTAGCCTGCAGAGTAATATGAGAAGAGAGCAATTGCTGAACTTATGTAGATATTCTAAATAAGGTGTTTTGATAACTTTCAAGTGTGACAGTTCCATGTAGAACAAACCATACTTCACATAATACTGTAGAAGCAGTGTTCTGCTAATTTAACAATGTGCAAATATTACACCTCCCTGTATGGCAGGGTTCCCCAACTTTATTTGTCCCCCCAAGTTTACTGAGCAAAAAATATCCACTAGGTTTTAGCACGTGATTGAAATAAAATATTATCGCTCAATAAACATATCGCGAGAAAAATAACTTTCTCTACTTTGGAAGTAATTTATATGCTGATAGAGGAACTGTAACTACAGAATAGATTCAAGCTGGTGATGCTGACGCTGTTACTGTGCAACCAGCTGGTTACGTTGCTGAATGCTTGTTGATATGTTTTACTATTTGCTGCCAGAGCCATAGCTATCTTCGTAGTAGACAATTACCCTCCACAAAGTCAAAATTGGCAACATCGCAAAAACTCATGAAAACAAAAATGTGCCTTTTGGTTTTAATTTAAGGTTAGGGTTAGGCATAAGGCCAGCAGTATGGTTAAGTTTAGGTTTAGGTTTAAAAGCACATTTTAAGAAGAGAAATTGTAGAAATAAGCGGGGTTCATAGTGCTGAGCGATTAACCAAAATGTCGGTTATTTTCCATTGTTTAAACAACTAATTGACCAATGTCGGTTCAATTATTTGAAATCCATTTCATTCAGTTTTTTTCCCTGCAAGCTCAAAGCACAGTTTCTCTAGAGATAAGTCTGATCCAGCCTGAACTGTGCAATGTAGTAGGGAGTTTCCAACAGGCCAATATTCTCAATATAGTTTAGGGCACAAAACGTGGTAATTAACAACAATGATCATAATCCATTGCACATCTACTTGTCTGGTATGTGTTTCTTTCAGGGCCGGCTTGCTCTTTAGGCAGGATTAGGCGGCCGCCTGTGGCGGCAGATTGACGAGGGCAGCATTTTCCAAGCTAAATTAACCAAATCAAATCACATTTTATTGGTTGCATACACATATTTAGCAGATGTTATTGCGGGTGTAGCGAAATGCTTGTTTTCCTACTGTAGCTCCAACAATGAAGTAATATCTAACAATACACACAAATCTAAAAGGAAAGAATGGAAATAAGAAATATAGAAATATTAGGAAGAGCAATGTCGGCGTCTGGAGTATAAATATATAAATATATATATACAGTATATGTGTGTGATGGGATGCATAGACATTATGGACAGTATATGGATAGAATATGTAGTATATCTGAAGAATACTTAGGATAGAATAGTATATGTACATCAATAGTGGAATAGGATGGCCTTGACTACAAAACAGTATATACATATGAAATGGGTAAAACATTATTAAATTAACCAGTGTTCCATGTCTATGTACATAGAGCAGCAGCCTCTAAGGTGCAGGGATGTGTAACCGGGTGGTAGCCAGCTAGAGACAGTGACTAAGTTCTGGGTACTGGCTAGATGATCAGTGGTTTTAAGTTTGTATCCGCAGATGTTTTAAGAGCTGATCATAGCGGGGGAAAAAATACTTTTGCATTTCCAGCTGTGTAAACACATTGCAAATAGGCTCAGGATAACTCTTCCTAATAAAGTTTGGTAGCTGATATTCAGATCTTAAATATCCAAATTGATTAGTCACAGAATTCAGGACTAATAAGGCCAATGCAATGGCCTGTTTTACAAACAGTGGGCCTACCACATGGATGGGTATTCACAAAATTCCATTGCGGGCCGACATGTTAGGCTACACTCCACTAAGCACGGATGCCGACGTCTTTGGCCGTCTTTTTTTGGTCCTATCTGGACTGGACTTCTATTTTTTTGGGGGGTGGGGGGGGGGTTTACAAACGGTAGACCTACTACATAGATGGGCATTCCTAAAATGTAATTTCAGGCAACACTGTAGGCCAGGGATGGGCAACTCCAGTCTTCTGGGGCCTGATTGGTGTCACTATTTTACCCCAGCCCCAGCTAACACATCTGACACCAATAATCAACTAATCATGATCTTCAGTTTAGAATGCAATTCGTTTCAGCTGGAGTTGCCCATCCCTGTTGTAGGCTATAACTCAGTAAGCACGGACCAATGCTGACGCCTTTTGGACATCTTTTTTTCTCCTTCAGTGACAGGGGGCAGGGCTTGGTGTGGGAAGCGGCATGCAGCAGGAGGAGAGTGAGAAATATGACTCAAGTAGCTAACTGAGTAAACGTTGAAATACCCCTATAGAAGGTAAAGTACAAACCCAAAGCAGTCCGCGCATCAATACCGGTGTATATAGTAAAATACAGTATACCGCCCAGCCCTAACGTAATCTAATTCGTATGATATTGTACACTGCTATTCCAGTCATAATGTAACTGTAAGCGGGTGCATGCTGGTGGCAGGGAAGTCAGGCGCAGGAGATCGAACTTGGTATAAACAGAGCAGTTAAATAAATGCTCAAAAACCAAAGTAATACAAGTGGGTACAAAACCCGTCGCACACCAGAACATAACTTGCACATAGCTTACAAACAAACAATCACAGACGAGACATGAGGGGGAACAGAGGGTTAAATACACAACATGTAGTTGATGGGATTGGAACCAGGTGTGATACAAGACAAGACAAAACCAAAGGAAAATGAAAAGAGGTTTAGCGATGGCTAGAAAGTCGATGACTTCGACTGCCGAACGCCGCCCGAACAAGGAGAGGGACCAACTTCGGCGGAAGTCGTGACAGTAACCTAATGTAAAGTAGTATACAGTATAATACTAAATGGAGGGAAACAAAGGTACGTACCAAATCCTACGAATTGGGTAGGTTGCAAGGATAGCCCTTTAAAAAATAGAAGCTTTCATACTGGATGAAAGTGAGTGGCTAAGCAGTTTAATGATTGGGCGATAGGAAATGCTGTTGTAGTTATATGCTCTTCGGTAAAATACACCCACCAGGTGGTCAATGGAGATGCATTTATTGGGCAATTCAACTCTGGTTGCCTGGTTTGGTCTGCAAACACATGGGGATCATTCATTGCTGCCCATTTCAAAGTGAAATCCTGCAGCTGCACAGGCCTGTCAAATGAAGAGTAACAGACGGTAAGTAAGAGAAAAGGGTCTGTGGAAAACACAACCTTGAGTTGCACACTGAGATGTATCTTTTCACATCCATGATCCAAGTTCTAAAAATACAATCTGCCTTAACCATCAATAGCAAAGATATCAAGGGTATCAGACAGAAGTTTAAAGGGTGCTTTGGGTCTAAATGTTTACTGTTTGGCTTGATGTAGGCTAGTTTCCATGACAGTAGTGTTCAATACAGTTCTGTATGGAAAGACACCCTCTAAAAAATGGATAGTGGATCTTAAATTACTTTATGGTTGGTGTTACAATTCACTCACAATAGCTGTGCATGTCCCAAGTTCATAGATTTTCAATACTTTTTTATATTGTCATTGACCTTCACGATTGTGAAGATGATTAATGAACTTCTTACTTTTCTTCCTTGTGGCAAACTATTGATGCCATTTACTTTTACCCTCTTGGAGATATCAAATGTTAGCTGGATTCACAATAGGTTTAGTATCAGGCTGAAAGCTAACAGAATGAGAGTGTGGTGAGAGCCATATCGCCCTCTGGGGAGTGCAGGGCTTCAGATCAGGTGAACAGCTTCTTTTCCAGCCATCTTCAACTGATTCTTTCCATTCCGGCCCACAGTCGCCACCTCTGCCAAAACACCATATTTTTAACATAGCGTAGACTTACTGCACAGAGACTACTGCTCACATAGCATCCTCAGAGACCTTCAGTCTGTTGAAGGACAAAACGTCTGTGCATTTAATGGTGGGCGGTGTTAGCTATCTGTATAGTGCTTATTAGTTGGTAGTAGCCCTTCCTGGATGCTGTTTGAATGTATAGGCAATGTGTCTGTCCACACATATTACTGTGTCATTTAATGGGTAGCCACAAACTGCTCTCTCAACCACAATGATGCCCTGCCTTAGGTAGCGAGAACACCCACCGGTACGCTGAGTGAGCATTGCTGTCTTTATGGGTGGCTTAGCTTGTAAAAAAAAAAGCTGACCTCACAAGACAGGCAGACAACCGCAATCAGGCCAACACTGTGTTTTGGTTGGTTAGGGCTCATGAAGGCCAAGACATCAGTCAGGCAAGAGCTTGAGAAAGCTCCCTGTGATAGGGTTCCAAACTAAATGGGAGGTGACCTAACCCAAGGCCAAACGGCTTAGAGGTTGATGTACAGGGCGGCATTATGAGGGTAGACAGGGCAATTTCAACACCCTGTTTTCTGTTGAAATTTTCTCGTTGGATATGTCAGACATGGATTATTGGGAGAATGGAGATTTGCCTTGCTGGCTATAAATCAAAAGCTAGCTCATCCAGGAGATAAAGACATTGTAAAAATGAAATGCACTGAACAAGTGTTTTATAAGCATGCATTCACGTATGTACTGTGACTATGCCTCATACTCCAGAAATGGATTTGAAATACAGTATGATTTATATATCTATCAGCCTCAGCAGTCCATGATGTCACTCTTTGCGGAAATTTCCTTCACGCCAATCATTAAGTACGTTCGTCCTACTGAGAACTTTAAAGATCATTTAGAACAATTGGATCTATTAACTTTTGGCTTCGGATGGTAACTGTAAACGTCCACTAATATGCTATAACTCACAGGGTTTTCTGGATGAGTTTTGTGAAATCAGTCTGCAGTTTTATAGAGGAGAGAACCGTACTGAATACTACTCTGTTCTTACTGTGCCTTGGAGACAATTCTAATGCCAATCACAGGCCATGTGAGGCAGTGGTTTGTTGGAGGTAGTAATGTGGTGATACTGTAGGTATTCCAGAGGGTGGCACAATTTTACTTCTTAGAATCAATGGCTTCTCTACATTGGAAACACAGTAACAGGGATATCAGAGTGGTATTCTTGTGGGTTTGTCACTGGAAGAATTACAGTATATTTTCATATCAACTTTATTTGTCTTATTTTTTTCACAGCCGGTAATGTGGTAGCAGTTAACCTTAAATAACTGTGGGTTGGTTGGTCTCTGCACCTTTTAGTGCCGTTTATATCTTTCATGATTAAAGCTCTGAATATACTGTCATTAAATCTGTTAAAAGGCTTTAAATGGAGTTGCTGTTGTCTGAGGAGTATAGGTATTGGCAGACCAGACATGAATATTAGGAATATAAAAGTGTCTGCCTTCATGCCATGTGAGAGCCCATCCAAGTACTGCTGCTCTTACATGGAGTTACATTAGTTTCGTAAGTTGTTTACTTTCCTTTAGATCATCTGGGATTTCAAATCAATTCTGTATACTTGATTTGATTTGAGCTCTCGACATCGGGCATCTCTCTACCATAATGCAAAAATGAATATGCCACATTCCAAAGAAACCTGGGTAGAGCTAGAGGTTAAGTTTAAAATACAATTTTAAGACGATACATTGCAGAAATAGGCGGGGTTTATACCTTTGTGGCTGTGGTAACTAATGACAACCCTTCCTCATATCAAGCAATGGGATAGCACTGACCATCAAGCACTGACTATGAAACGTCCCTCTTAGAGGATGCATGTACTCAAACACTTGGCTGCTGTTAAAACGGCCAACTCAGTCAGCTGATTCTAGCCATCCCTTCTGGTTAGTTTTAGTCGGGAATCTTAGTCTCCCATTCAGAGGACCCCCACTTTTCTTAGTGTCTTATTGGCCAAGGTCACGCCAAATCCTTATCACCACATCTCGATCAGCCTACCAGTGACTTTGATTCACGGGACTTCAGTTTCAGTTAGTCTAGCACGCTGTGTGGTCAGAAATGTGCTTTCCCCATCCTGATGAGCACTTCCACAGTTTTCCCTCCTACTGAACTTTTACTCCTGTGGGCTGAATCTCTTTGTCTGATTGTGTGTGCATCTAAACGTAAGTGCCTTGAGATCTGTGTGCTATTATGTGGAGCTAAGTTTTGTGGTCTATTGTGTATAATTACCCTGTGTTGAGCTTGTTAGCTAGCTCCTGCTCCCTCTAGTGTTAGCACTACCTTTAGCATTTTGCATTGGAATACATGAGCATTTTACCATGACTGTTAGCGATTAGCTGTTGATTAGCGATGCTAATTTATGGAGCCATCCAAACGATCGTAAAAACAAAATCAGTAACTTGGCAGAACAGCTTTGCCTCATATGGATACTCTGCCCTGCAGTCTGCTGAGCGTTGCAGCAAACACTTCTCCTTTCCCAGCTAGCAATGAGGAATCACCCCAGAAGCGGCCCTCTTCCGGGGAGCCAGAACTGATTGAATTGGCCCGGAATCGGGTGTCAGACTCAGCCCGAATCATAATGAATGACTGCCCAGAATCGGCCCAAGTACATTGGGCCGTTTCAGTCTACCGGAATTCAGCCGACTTTGCCGGCATCTTACCAGAATCCCCCCAGAAGCGACCTGATGCAAATGTAAATACATGTATACAAAATTACCCGATTTAGTAATTTTAAATATTACTATTATTCATTTTATACATACAAATTATACACATCCACAAAAAAAAACATTTTGTGTCGAAGGAAACACCATACACCTGGTAACCATGTCAGCGTGCATGCGCCTGGCCCGCCACAGAAGTCGCTACAGCGCGATGGGACAAGGACATGGTTTGCCCCAGCCGGGCAAACCATCCCCTAACTCGGACCACGCTGAGCCAATTGTGCGCCGTCTCATGGGTCTCCCAGGTGCGGCCGATGCGCCACTCAGGAGGCCCCATCCACAAAGTTGTTAATGCTTATCAATTGCCTTGCACAAAGTATCAAAATACTAAAATACTACACTGGACTCTTAAAGAAATTAATTTAAATGCTAATTGTATTTTTTGATCACAGAAACCATGAGAAAATATGGAAAAATAAATAATGAAATGTTAATGTCAAATTCCTTATATTAAGCAAACCAGATAGCACAATTGTATTTTTTTAATTTACTGGCAGATAGCCAAGGGCACACTAACACTCAGACATAATTTACAAAAAGCATTTGTGTTTCGTGAGTCTGCCAGCTCAGCGGTAGTAACGGAATGACCATGGATGTTCTCTTGATAAGTGTGTGAAATGGACCATTTTCCTTTCAAAATGTAATGAGTACTTTTGGGTGTTAGGAAAAATATGGAGTAAAAAGTACATTATTTTCTTCAGGAATGTATTAAAGTAATAGTTGTACTTTAGAGTATTTTTACTTAAGTACTTTACACCACTGGCTGTCAGTATGTGTATGTCATGAAGAGCTTAGCCTATGTGGAGTCGCCTGAAAACGCTAACATCTGGTTTTCAGGGATACAGTATTTTCAAACTAACTTCCCTTTCCCCTGAAAACGGAAGTGGGAACTTCGCTCAGACGTCTTTCTACGCCTGCTAAATTAGGTTAACTTTTTTTTTGTATTATCACGCAGCCTAGCCTGTATGTTAATATGCTTCCATTGACAAAGATGTATGTCTGTTTTCAAAACACTGATTCAGGCGTGCCACGATTTATATGATGTTGCATTAACCCTTTACACTTATGGGAATTTGTCTATATGGATAGGGATAAATGAAACTTTTTTTTTTTTACAGAAGAAATACGAAAAGCATAAGCATGGTAACAATTGAAAGGGAACAGTTGGGAGATTATGGGAAAAATTATTAGACCAAAATTCAGGACAACGACAGTTCACCTGACACAAGACGGAATCCAAACATTAAACTGTTGATTTTATGTGCATTTTTCATTTACTGTTTTCAATGCATTTGCTAATAACGAAAAAAAAAATACTCTGGAAACATTTACTAACGTGATAAGTGTCACGACTTTCAGCGAAGGTAGTTCCTCTCCCTGTTCGGGCGGCGCTCGACGGTCGGCGTCACCGGTCTACTAGCCATCACCGATCCCTTTTTCCTTTTCTGTTTGTTTTGTCTTTGGTTCTTTTCACACCTGGTTTCATTTGCCTTCATTTCTGTGTGTATATATTTACCCTGTTGCCTGCCTAGGTTTGTGTGGGATTATTCTTTCATTGTGATGTGCTCGGTGAGGTTATGCCATTTTTTGTTTTCACGGATTCATAAGAGTGTGTTATTGTCGGAACTTTGTTTGTTCCTCCGTGCGTTTGTACGGGTTCTCTGTTGTCGAGGGCGTTGTACCTTTTGATTGTGCCATACCTGTGTGGGTGGACTTGCCAATTAAAGTACGCTTCTCAGACATCTCTGCTCTCCTGCGCCTGACTCCTTCACCTACCTCCTAAACGCAATATTATCACAATAAGACTATTTCTGGGAAATGTGGGGTAGGTGCAACATAAGACAAACACATGAGAAGGGTATGGGTGAGAGGACTAGGTGGTGTCTCCAAGTGGCTTCACCCCCCTCCAAAGTGTGTACAGTTCCTAAGCAATTTCAATGCATTTTTATGACTCAAAGAACAGTCTTCAACTATAAGGTACTTTTTTTGTGCTTTCCTAACTGTGCAGTTGAGGAATTAGAACAAGCACACTTGTAGTTGTTTTATTTGGAACACAATCCTGCATCCCACCATCACACAATATGTTGTTGTTTATGCAATCCAAAAACAGCCTGGGTCAGGTGGGCATGATTTGAAAGCTTGTTCTATTGACAACATGACTAGCTAAGTAATAAAATACGATATTACACAATGCACGGAGTCAGGAAAGGAGTCATGAGTGCATTTAGGTGTGTCCTGGGCCAATTTTCTTTCACAATAGACAAACATGGCTCATTCTGTTCAGAACAACCCAGGGTATGACGCCATGTCATCTTGTAACTGTATATCAAACATAATGACCATAAATGTTGACACTGTATATGACACGAGTGTTAGGATATGGAAATGTGAAGTGCACATTTGGATTCACAGGTGTTTGGCTTGACACCAAAGCTGTGGTATTTAATATAATCCTCAATGTCTCATCTTCTAAAATACATAGTTTGAAATTTACAGCATTTCCCTCAAAATGTCAAGAGTTGCCCATTTAACAGGAGAGATGGGGGCAACTTCTTGTTGCGGAGGTGCTCAAGTTCAGAACGCCTTTCAGTCAAAACCCGTGAAGCGCAGAGCCAGAGCTCTGGCGTCATGTAGGCTATAGCATGTTACTGTACTGTGCAGCCACTGCATTCCAATGTAGCCATTTATCAGTAACCCAAATCTGCCATTTTCAACCCGTATACGGGTACGAGTGCAAAGGCCTACATATAGGGATCAAACTGTGAATACATTTGCGCTAAAAATCTCCCAGGAATTTCATGAGGTTAACCTTGTCTCAAAATGGCATTATACACCACTCAGAAGCAGTGGCAGCTATGACATTGTTTTGGTTGATTTGTTTGCCAATCTGTCTTCCTGGCTCAATTATCTAGTTTTAGCAATTGTAAATTAAGTGAATTTGGTACTGCAACTGAGTTACTGGATCACAGTCATCTGTTGCCAATTGAGTCGCCATAATTTTCTATGCTATAGGTTTCTCCTGCAGTTTTGCTGATGCATTCAATCAACCGCTCCAGAGTAGAGAATGAAATTAGGCATTTTAGTATTATTTGTTTATTTTATTTTAACATTTATTTAACTAGGCAAGTCAGTTAAGAACAAATTCTTATTTACAATGACGGCCTACCCCGGCCAAACCCGGACAACGCTGGGCCAATTGTGTGCCGCCTTATGGGACTCCCAATCATGGCGGGTTGTGATACAGCCTGGAATAAAGCCAGGGTCTGTAGTGACGCCTCTAGCACTGAGCGGTCTTAGACCGCTGCGCAACTCTGGAGCCCTAAAACATACATCTGACCTTGAAATTGTATAAATGGAGTAAATGTAATGGCTGTACTTGGGCAACTCAAAGAAATATGTCAGACTAAATGAGCAGAGTACACAACCTCTCAAGTAATCGCCTTACATGAATTCATTTTTAATCCATGATGGATGACATGTTCTTGACCAACATTTCTGGTCCTGAAGTTGTGTTAAAGGCAGAGGTGTGTATTAATTTGGGATGGGCACGGTTATTTGAATAGTAGAATATCCAAACGGACGTTAGTATTTGAATACTTGCAAGAGTATTCATTTTTGGAGAAAGACAAATCATTTCATGTGACATTGCTACACCCAATGATATACCATGACGTTTGAAATTCTTAACTCAATAAAACAACAAACCTTTGAATGTAGTTTATGACGTGCCCCATAAAAAGACATACCGTAGTAACCTACAAGGGTTTCACGTGTTTGTTTTTGTGGTTGTTAACCGGTGTCTGTATGTAGCCTCGTACTTTTATAGCCTCGCTACTGTATATAGCCTGTTTTTTTACTGTTGTTTTATTTCTTTACTTACCTATTGTTCACCTAATAGCTTGTTTGCACTATTGGTTAGAGCCTGTAAGTAAGCATTTCACTGTAAGGTCTACTACACCTGTTGTATTCGGCGCACATGACAAATAAACTTTGATTTGATTTGTCGTGGCAGTGTCTACAGTCAGTGGCTCCATTTTTAGCCAGCAAAGTGGGAGATTTCTAATCAATGCAAAATGGAATACACATTACATAATAAAGTTTGTTAAATGAGAAGGAGTAGGCTACAACGACGAGCAACCATCAGGTAGGACGAGAAGCGTAGCAAAATAGCCTTAGCTAGCTAGCAACCTAGGCTTATTAACTGGCTAACAGCTGGGTATCTTATTTAGCTAGCTATCGTCAAGACAGGCACTCCCAGATGTGATGATAACCTTTGGAATCTACAGGTTTGTCTAACTAGCATGAGTCTGTATGGCTACTCTTCTTCTTCGGTGAGGTTTACCGGCGGTTGGCATCCAATATATTGAATTACCGCTCCCAACTGAACTATAGTATAAATTCATTACACTTTGTGATACAACATGGGAAAAGGGGAAACGGGAAAAATAAATATAGTTTTAATTACCCTAACAACTAACCCTACACCCATTAAAACCCACCACCTTATTCCACTACTTTAACCCTATCTGATCCTTCCCCAGGCCACTGACCTGAGAGGACAGACACTACCACTCCACACACCCTGTAACTCTTCTGAAGTCAAATCTCTAACCCCCAAGTACTTCTCTGCAGCTGCCACCACAACATATATTTTCTGTGACTAATGTTCCATCTCTGCGGTACTGTCAGGCTTGTTGAAATGAGTGGACCAAGGCGCAGCGTGAGTAGAGTTCGACATATCTTTAATAGTGAAACTTACAACAAAGAATAACAAACGTGCAGTCACGGAGCGCAACAAAGCACTTACCAAAACAATATCCCACAACCCAGGTGGGAACAATGGAGAACTTAAATATGATCCCCAATTAGAGACAACGATAATCAGCTGCCTCTAATTGGGAACCATACCAAGCACACCAACATAGAATTAGAAAAAACTAGAACACCCCCCTAGTCACGCCCTGACCTACAATACCATAAAGAACCAAGGGCTCTCTATGATCAGGGCGTGACAGGTACAGTTGATAACCATTGCTAAGAAGCCAACCTTACTGAAACATATTGGCTTATCCCTCTGTTCTAGCACAGACCTAATATTCACAGGGTTCCTCTCAGAATCCCTCACCCTTGATCCTCCCTCTACTTTCTTCACTGCCTCAGCATGCGGCATCTTCTGCACTACTCTGACCCTGGCCACCTCAACCTGCCTCTCTGACCCTGGCCACCTCAACCTGCATCTCTGACCCTGGCCACCTCAAGCTGCCTCTCTGACCCTGGCCACCTCAAGCTGCATCTCTGACCCTGGCCACCTCAACCTGCCTCTCTGACCCTGGCCACCTCAACCTGCCTCTCTGACCCTGGCCACCTCAACCTGCATCTCTGACCCTGGCCACCTCAAGCTGCCTCTCTGACCCTGGCCACCTCAACCTGCCTCTCTGACCCTGGCCACCTCAACCTGCCTTTCTGACCCTGGCCACCTCAAGCTGCATCTCTGACCCTGGCCACCTCAACCTGCCTCTCTGACCCTGGCCAACTCAAGCTGCCCTTCTGACCCTGGCCACCTCAAGCTGCCTCTCTGACCCTGGCCACCTCAACCTGCCTCTCTGACCCTGGCCACCTCAACCTGCCTTTCTGACCCTGGCCACCTCAAGCTGCATCTCTGACCCTGGCCACCTCAACCTGCCTCTCTGACCCTGGCCAACTCAAGCTGCCCTTCTGACCCTGGCCACCTCAACCTGCCTCTCTGACCCTGGCCACCTCAACCTGCCTCTCTGACCCTGGCCAACTCAACCTGCCTCTCTCTCAGTTGACACACACAACTTTTCCTACCGAAACTTAACATTATTCTGTCCCATGTCCTCCTGCACACTTCCCAAATCTTAGATTCTCCCTCCCACATACTGCTGTGACATGCCCATAAACATGACAACTAGAACACTGCAGTGGATTCAGCACAAAAGCTCTAACAGCATAACTCATATATCCTAACATTACTTTATCAGGTAAATCCTCTGAATCAAGCTCAAAGAACAGACTGTGTCACCTCTGTTTTCACCACCACAAGTCTACTTCTGATAAGCTTCCCAGTAAAGCATCGAAAACAATCAAGCAAATCAGAAAGTGCTAAAAAATAGCCCATATTAACTTATGTAGCCTAAGAAACAAGGTTCATTCCGTCAACTTGCTTGTAACAGATGACATTCATATTCTGACTATCTCTAAAACTCACTTGGATAATACCTTTGATACAGTGGTAGCAATACATGGTTATAACATCTACAGAAAAGAGAAATGCTTACGGGGACGGTGTTGCGGTCTATATTCAGAACCACATTCATGTAAAGCTTAGAGGATCTCACATTGACTAGTTACCGGTACCCCCTGTATATAGCCTTGTTATTTTAAATTCTTTTACTTTAGTTAATTTAGTACATTTTTTAACCAACAATGCAGTTCAAGAAATAGTGTTAAGGGCTTGTAAGTAAGCATTTCACAGTAAGGTCTACACCTGTTGTATTCAGCGCATGTGACAAATACAATTACATTTTATTTGATGTTGAAGTAATATGGCTACAAGTTCATCTGCCTCACCTACATCCTCTTCTTGTGGAAAGCTGCTATAGACCACCAAGTGCTAACAGTTAGTATCTGCATAATATGTGTGAAATGCTTGATTATGTAACGTAAACTCACCCCATTTCGTACAAATGTGCGCAACCGCGACATTCAAACGAGGCTGCAAAGAAAACTAATGGGACTGTAGCGACTGTGTTGACTTCAAAATCTGGGGTGGGGACTACGTTTCTATTCAAGCGTTGATCGACATGGTAATGGCTCTATAGTATTGGAGAAAATTTTGAACAAACTGACCCTCCGTTACATCGTGACGTGTCATGCCGTAACGTACAGCACGCATAAAGCTACTATTTCTGTCTTACAATCAATCTCCACCAGGTGTAGCACTTCTCTCATTGTTTAAAAACAAGAAATGGACAGTGACGGGGGTAAGGGGGGATACCTAGTAATTTTTTGCGTCATCACTGTAAGCGATCATGACTCTCAAAGCCTCTGTTTACTTCTGAAGATCACTTTAGCACCGCCCTAAAAACCCGATTTCAAATTCGACACAAACCTTCAAATAGGTATGTAATGACACATTATATAAACTCTTTATAGTGTTTTATTTACATTTTAGAGGCGATAAGGTGATAAGTTGGACAGATCGAGTGAAAAAAAGCTGTTTTCCCACACATATCCTCTCCTTCTCACTACCACACATTCGTTTTTCTTCCCCACCCGCCATTTTTAAAAAGACCCGACGGAGCTCATTGCCTTTTTGAATAATGCAGAAACGGGCAGCTTGGAGGTCATGTCATTAAATTTGTTGGAAAGGGGAGAAATTGTGCTTTACAATGGTATTGACATTACAGTTGATCTGGAAGTATTACGTTTTTGGGGCGCTAAAATAAGGTCAATTGTACGGACCAAGGCGATGTACAAAAGTGAGTGAGTTTACGTTATGTGATATCAACAGAGAAGTATATTTTCTGGGTGATTTAAATATTGACTGGCTCTCATCAAGCTGCCTACTCAAGAAAAAACTTAAAACTGTAACCAGTGCCTGCAACCTGGTTCAGGCTGTCAGTCAACCTACCAGGGTAGTTACAAACAGCACAGGAATGTGTAACGTCTGCTTCCAACTCGCATTCTCAAACACATAGATCCCCTGAACGCAGCTCACTTTCCCGCCCACTTTCCAGCTCACACTCTCAAACACATAGATCCCCTGAACGCAGCTCACTCTCCAGATCCCAATCACCTGAATTCTGATCACCTGTTCACACACCTGTATGTCATTTACACACACTATTTAGTTCAGTTCTTTGCACCCCATCATTGTGAGGTATTGTTTGTTTTGGTAGACATTCTATTCGGAGCTCTGTTTATTTCCATATTAGTCCTCCCGTGTATCGTAGTTTTTGGCCATCCTCACTAACAACGCCTTTTTGCCATCCCTGCCTGTACTTTTGCCTATCAGATTTCCTGTCATCAACCGCTTGTCTGATCTCCCGGACTACGTTATTAGCCTTTTCCCTGCCTGTACTGTTACCTTTTTGGAGTCCCTGTGTATGACCTTCTGCCTGTCCCTGGACGCAGCTACCTGCCTCCTCCTGTGGTCCTTTACTAATAAACACCTGCTGTGCCCTGCGCTTGAAACCAGCACTCTGTCTCCCATCGTACTCATTATAGAATGAAATCATCAACATGTATTCATATCTTTACTAATGCTGCAGAAATTTGCTTGAAAGCAGCATCCAAATCCATAGGATGTAATGATCACAATATAGTAGCCATATCTAGGAAAACCAAAGTTCCAAAGGCTGGGCCTAATATAGTGTATAAGAGGTCATACAATAAGTTTTGTAGTAATTCTTATGTTGATGATGTAAATAATATTTGCTTGTCTGTGGTGTGTAATGAAGTGCAACCAGACGCTACACTTGACACATTTTATGAAATTGCTTATTCCAGTTACTAATAAGCATGCATGCACCCATTAATAAAAGGACTGTAAAAATGGTCAAATCCCCTTGGATTTATGAGGAATTTAAAAATTGTATGGATGAATGGGATGAGGCGAAAAGGTATGGCAAATAAGTTTGGCAGCCCAACTGATTGTCAAACATACTGCAAATTGAGAAATCATTTAACTAAACTAAAGAAAAACTATACTATGAAACAAAAATAAATGATATAAAGAATGATAGTAAAAAGCTTTGGAGCACCTTAAATGACATTTTGGGAAAAAAGGCAAACTCGGCTCCATCATTCATTGAATTAGATGGCTCATTCATCACAAACCCCACTGATATTGCCAACTACTTTAATTACTTTTTCCATTGGCAAGATTAGCAAACTTAGGCATGACATGCCAGCAACAAACGCTGACACTACATATCGAAGTATATCTGACCAAATTATGAAAGACAAGCATTGTACTTTTTGAATTCTGTAAAGTGAGTGTGGAAGAGGTGAAAAAATTGTTATCTATCAACAATGACAAGCCACCGGGGTCTGACAACCTAGATGGAAAATTACTGAGGGTAATAGCGGACGATATTGCCACTCCTCCATTTGCCATATCATCAATTTAAGCCTACTAGAAAGTGTGTGCCCTCAGGGCTGTAGAGATGCAAAGGTCATTCCGCTACCCAAGAATAGTAAAGCCCCATTTACTGGCTCAATAACCGACCAATCAGCCTGTTACCAACCCTAAGTAAACTTCTGGAAAAAATTGTGTTTGACCAGATACAATGCAATTTTACAGTTAACAAATTGACAACAGACTTTCAGCACGTTTATAGGGAAGGACAATCAACAAGCACAGCGCCAGCAGTAATTACTGATGATTGGCTGAGAGAAATTGATGGTAAAAAGATTGTAGGGGCTGTTTTGTTAGACTTCAGTGCGGCTTTTGACATTATCGATCATAGTCTGCTGCTGGAAAGACTTATCTGTTATGGCTTTACACCCCCTGCTATATTAGGGATAAAACGTTACTTATCTAACAGAACACAGAGGGTGTTCTTTAATGGAAGCCTCTCCAACATAATCCAGGTAGAATCAGGAATTCCCCAGGGCAGCTGTTTAGGCCCCTTACCTTTTTTTAATAATGATATGCCACTGGCTTTGAGTAAAGCCAGTGTGTCTATGTATGAGGATGACTCAACCCTATACACGTCAGCTACTACAGCGAGGGAAATCACTGCAACACTTAACAAAGAGCTGCATTTAGTTTCAGAATGGGTGGCAAGGAATAAGTTAGTCCTAAATATTTCCAAAACTAAAAGCATTGTAATTGGGATAAATCATTCACTAAACCCTAAACCTCAACTAAATCTCGTATTGAAAAATGTGGAAACTGAGAAAGTTGTGGTGACTAAACTGCTTGGAGTAACCTTGGACTGTCATAGACAAAACATTTTGTTACAACAGTAGCTAAGATGGGGAGAAGTCTGTCCATAATAAAGCACTGCTCTGCCTTAACAACACTATCAACAAGGCCGGTCCTATAGGCCCTACAGTGGTTCTTCCTTTAAAAGTTACGAGCTTATGCCGCAACCGTTTGTGGTAGATGGTGGCATTCTGTCATTGCATCATACTGTCACAAGAGGGAGTTAGAAGGCTGTCGGAAGTCTAAACTGTGGCAATTAATGGAGGCGTTTTCAGTCTGAGAGTCTCTCCTCTGGCACCAGAGTCCTGCGTCAGGCAATAACAACAAAAACTGTCGGTGGTCCTGGAGTTAAGAGAGAACTTGGGTAAATACAATGGAGGAATTTCACTTGACATGTGGACTGACGATTTTCAAAAAATAGGCACGGTGGGCTTTGGGTTTCTCTCCCTCTAAAAACAGAAATAAATAATTCTAAAAAACAAACTGGCTTTATTTACAAATTTGTAAGCCTAGTAGTTAGAGCGTTGGGCCAGTAACCGAAAGGTTGCTGGATCGAATCCCCGAGCTGACAAGGTAAAAATCTGTCATAATAAATAAGAATTTGTTCTTAACTGACTTGCCTAGTTAAATAAAAAAAAGAAGAAGAATGTCTCACCCATGTCCAAGGATGGCCTTTTCCCTTTATTCAGATTACAATCGCTCACTTTCGATTATTTTAAACAAAATCATCTCCAAAATATTGTTATTTTTTAAACAAGCCATAGAAAGTTGGTTGCAATTTCAGTTTAAAAAATCTAAGGAACTTGTCTTAAGGCCCTGCATTAAAGACCAAAATTGGTTAAAGAAATTTGTGATGAATAAAAATATATACCACCTTCTCTCGCGCATGTCATTTTACTTTCATAATGCATCCTTATTTACAAAATGATTATTATTAACCCTGCATTATAATTATATAAAAGCCCCTTAGATTTTCTCACAGACCAGTTTTGCCCTAACGAAAAATGCCCCTTAGATATTAATTTAGAATCCTCCAATCCTCTAAATGTAATTATTGGCGGAGAGTCACGTCATTGGCGGAGAGTCAGGCGGCATTGGCAGTGTTGGAGTCACAATCCATGCCAGACAAACATGCAGTTGCAACAAGTTCAGGTTTAAATCAGAAGACCTACACATTTTATTTGATATACTGTTGTAACGGTTTTCCTCCTCCTCTTCAGACGAAGAGGAGGAGTAGGGATTTGACCAAAACGCAGCGTTGTGATACGACATGAATATTTATTAAACAAGACGAAAACTAAACATACTTGAGAATATACAAAATAATAAACGAAGTCAAACAGACCCGAACAAACGAACTTACATAACACGAAGAACGCATGAACTGGTACAGACGACACAAACGAACGAACAAACGAAACAGTCCCGTGTGGTGCACAGACACAGACACGGAAGACAATCACCCACAACAAACAATGTGAAACAACCTACCTATATATGGTTCTCAATCAGAGGAAAACGTAAACCACCTGCCTCTGATTGAGAGCCATACAAGGTCAATTAACACTGACACTTAACATAGATACACAAAACATAGAATGCCCACCCCAACTCACGTCCTGACCAACTAAACACATACAAAAATAACAGAAAACAGGTCAGGAACGTGACAACTGTAGGCAACATGAGTCTCACTAGTGTTGAGTAATGTGCTATTAAAAGTGTAGTAGGTCTTTAATTTATTTATTTTTATTTAACCTTAATTTTACTACATAAAGGTCTAATTGCTCTGCTGGCGTCTTGACCCAGTTTATGCCCTAATTTGCAATGCAAACAATAACGAATTACTATTGGAATAAATGGAAGAGGCAAGTGGAAGGGGGAAAAAGTAAGGAACTTCTCTGTCGGCCCTGGAGGCCTTTTGAAAACATGTTTTCACAAGGTCTATTAGCAGGACAATAGACACGATGTGGTCCCAAAAACACCTCTCTGAAGTAGGGTCCAGCATATCTCTTAATGATGTCATTGAATGTCTCGCCAGCTTTGATCCATGCATGGTCCTGCAGTACGCAAAGGTCTTTGTTTGTCAGAGAATCATTGGGTCAAAACTACAGAACAGTACAAAACAAGAGAACACACATGTTCTGGAAAAAATTATATATATATATATATATATATTTATATATAAAATGTCTTAAAAATAAGACATTTTATAAATGTAGGCTAATGAAGTAGGCTAATGAAGAAAACAAATATTTGCTTACTGGAACACCCAATGTCATCCAATTGTTATAATAGGATTTGAAGCAATAGCCTACCCGCGTGTGGTCAACTATTTCAGTACCGTTTCACGCTGCTCTGAGACAAACAAGACTACTTAACCCTCCTGTTGTGTTCCGGTCGAATTGGACATATTTACAAGTTTTCTCTCTGAAAATGTAGTTCATTTAATCTGATTGTCATAGGGTTCCATGACTTTGTCCACACAGGGTATCTGAACACACAAAATAAATGTTGATGATTTTCATAACATTTTGGGTGTTTTATTTAACTTTTGTACACATGTGTTGTTCCCAGTCAAAAATGACTGGTTGTTAGAAATGGATGGGTGAGACTACAATTAGTGTATAAAATTGAGTTCAGGCACATGCCCATTCATCAGATGGACTCACTTCCTTTCCCAGACCCCCACATGCATGTGTGTTTGAGCACACACACACACCTCACTCCCCTTCTTGGCTTCCATGGCAACCCCCACGGGAACCTTTCCCCAATAGAATCTTTCCCCCACGGGAACCACACCTGTTGGAATTCTCACAGACAATCGCAACATTGTTTCAATAATATATAGAATTTTTCTCGCAGCTCTGGTATATAAAGCTTTTTTGAGGCCTTGCTCACAATTCAATCTGTGGCAGCACAATGACCAAACGATATACTGTATGTGAGGCTCTTGATCATATCTTTGATCATGACACTGGTGAGGAGGAGAGAGGCCAGGAAACTGACAGTGAAGATGCATTAGAGGATGAAGTGTCAGAAGTTGAAGACACCACAGAATATGATCCAGACCAAGAGACAACCGATGTGGAACAAGCCAGTGATGAGGAAGAGGGCCCTGCTGAGGTTGTTGTTACATTCTGGTCAAAGAATGGGAATTTGTCCTGGTCTTCATCCCCACCTGAGAGGAGAGGTCGGCTGTCGGCTGAAAATGTTATCAGGATGACCCCAGGGCCAACGAGATACGCCATATGCCGGGTTGATGACATAAAATCCTGCCACTATTTAAAATTTGAAAGGGTTTCAAAACAAATGTCTTTGTTAAACTTTGACACAAAATAGTCTGTGATAAATAGCACTATGTTTCATCTGAGTATTTGTTATAGTCAAAATAATACATACATTATGCTTTTTTAAACTCAAAAACGAGTTGTATGAGCTCAGGTCAATGAGGCCTCTGGCCATAAATAGCAAATAGTAGTTCAAAACATTGTAATGTTCACAAGAACTTAAGTTGATAAAAAGATCTAACACAACATTAGGTGATAATATATGTATTATTATGGATTTATAATCAGCTATAATGGGGTGGTCATTTTGGACTGGGAACACAGAATTAATTAACATGAAACAAACACAACAGGAGGGTTAATAAACATATACATTTAAAACAGTTTTTTTTATTCAATAATATATTTGTACTATTGTAAAGTGTACCCTAAAGGCCAAAATGGGCAAACTTGCAATGTATTCGATGCTTAAGTACTCTAAAACTACGCTTGTGAAAAACAAAATGCCTCCAGCTGTCCATCACTACTGTAAATGGGGCGGCAGGTAGCCTAGTGGTTAGAGCGTTGGACTAGTAACCGAAAAGTTGCAAGATTGATTCCCCGAGCTGACAAGGTAAAAATCGGTCGTTCTGCCCCTGAACAAGGCAGTTAACCCACTGTTCATAGGCTGTCATTGAAATAAGAATGTGTTCTTAATTAACTGACTTACCTAGTTAAATAAAGGTAAAACAAAAAAAGAATAAAATAAAAACACAGAATATCTAATGCATTCTGCGGCAGCCCACAAGGTGTGCTGCAGTATAATGCAACTTGTAAAAGAAGAACCACTGTAGCTCAGTAGTGTGGTCCAGTTCCACAAAGAGGGACTAAGGAAAATTACAATTGGCTCAGAACAGGGCAGCACGGCTGGCCCTTAAAAGTACATGGAGAACCAACATTAATTATATGCATGTCAGTCTCTCATGATTCAAATTGGAAGAGAGAACTTCATCACTACTTGTTTTTGTAAGAAGTGTTGACAAGTTGAAAGTACCGAGCTGTCTGTTTTAAAGTACTAGCACACAGCTCGGACACCCATGTATACACCACAAAACATGCCACCAGAGTCTCTTCACAATCCCCAAGTCCAGAACAGACGATGGGAGTACAGTACTTCATAGAGCCATGACTACATGGAACTCAATTCCACATCAGGTAACTGATGCAAGCAGTAGAATCAGATTGAATTTTTTTGGTAAAAATACACCTTATGGACAGCGGGGACTGTGAAGAGACACACAAAGGTACAGACACAAGCATACACACTCTACATACATGTACATTGTAATGTTGTTGTATGGTGGTATTATACATTGTATTGTAGATACAGTTGAAGTCGGAAGTTTACATACACCTTAGCCAAATACATTTGAACTCAGTTTATTACAATTCCTGACATTTAATCCTGGTAAAATTCCCTGTCTTAGGTCAGTTAGGATCACCACTTTATTTTAAGAATGTGAAATGTCAGAATAATAGTAGAGAGAATTATTTATTTCAGCTTTTATTTCTTTCATCACATTCCCAGTGGGTCAGAAGTTTACATTAACACAATTAGTATTTGGTAACATTGCCTTTCAATTGTATAACTTTGGTCAAACGTTTCGGGTAGCTTTCCACAAGCTTCCCACAATAAGTTGGATGAATTTTGTTCCATTCCTCCTGACAGAGCTGGTGTAACTGAGTCAGGTTTGTAGGCCTCCTTGCTCGCACACGCTTTTTCAGTTCTGCCCACACATTTTCTATAGGGTTGAGGTCAGGGCTTTGTGATGGCCACTCCAATACCTTGACTTGTTGTCCTTAAACTATTTTGCCACAACTTTGGAAGTATGCCTGGGGTCATTGTCCATTTGGAAGACCCATTTGCGACAAGCTTTAACTTCCTGACTGATGTCTTGAGATGTTGTTTCAATATATCCACATAAGTTCCCTTCCTTATGATGCCATCTATTTTGTGAAGGGCAACAGTCTCCCCTGCAGCAAAGCACCCCCACAACATGATGCTGCCACCCCCGTGCTTCACGGTTGGGATGGTGTTTTTCGGCTTGCAAACATCCCCCTTTTTCCTCCAACCATAACAATGGTCATTATGGCCAAACAGTTCTATTTTTGTTTCATAAGACCAGAGGACATTTCTCCAAAAAGTCCGATCTTTGTGCCCATGTACAGTTGCTACTGATACTTTTGTACCTGTTTCCTCCAGCATCTTCACAAGGTCCTTTGCTGTTGTTCTGGGATTGATTTGCACTTTTTGCACCAATGTACGTTCATCTCTAGGAGGCAGAATGTGTCTCCTTCCTGAGCGGTATGATAGCTGCGTGTTCCCATGGTGTTTATACTTGCGTACTATTGTTTGTACAGATGAATGTGGTACCTTCAAGCGTTTGGAAATTGCTCCTAAGGATGAACCAGACTTGTGGAGGTCAACAATTGTTTTCTGATGTCTTGGCTGATTTCTTTTGATTTCCCCATGATGTCAAGCAAAGAGGCACTGAGTTTGAAGGTAGGCCTTGAAATACATCCACAGGTACACCTCCAATTGACTCAAATGATGTCAATCAGCCTATCAGAAGCTTCTGAAGCCATGACTACATTTTCTGGAATTTTCCAAGCTGTATAAAGGCACAGTCAACTTAGTGTATGTAAACTTCTGACCCACTGGAATTGTGATACAGGGAATTATAAGTGAAATAATCTGTCTGTAAATAATTGTTGGAGAAATGACTTGTGTCATGCACAAAGTAGATGTTCTAACCGACTTGCCAAAACTATAGTTTGTTAACAAGAAATTTGTGGAGTGGTTGAAAAACGAGTTTTAATGACTCCAACCTAAGTGCATGTAAACTTCTGACTTCAGCTGTATGTAGTGGTGTAATAATGTTATATGATGTACTGTTTTATCTTTTGTTTTATATGTCATGTAAGTGCCTTAATGTGTTTGGACCCCAGGAAGAGTAGCTGCTGCCTTGGCGTTAGCTAATGAGTATCCCTAATAAATACAAATACCACTCTCCCCACCGGGTCTGCGTTGCTCCAAACGGCAGGGCACTCCTTTCAATAGTGCCCTTTACCTTAGCGCAAAGCACGATACAGATCTTTCCTCAAGTTGCGTCGCACAGAGCGCCTGCTCCCTCTGATCTGAAGAAACACAGATAAACATCACAAGTCCACTTCGGGTTACCTTCACCGCACCCACCATCTTTTCCACCCAACCTGAAACCACCCATGGATCAGCCTGGTTCCACCCTCTTCAAAAATCTCACTCCTACTGGGCCAAATGTACACTGCATGACCAAAAGTATGTGGACACCTGCTCGTCGATAAATTACATTCCAAAATCATGGCCGTTAATATGGAGTTGGTTCCACCTTTGCTGTTATAACAGCCTCCACTCTTCTGGGAAGGCTTTCCACTAGATGTTGGAACATTGCTGAGAGGACTTGCTACCATTCAGCCACGAGCATTAGTGATTTCGGGCACTGATGTTGGGCGATTAGGTGTTCCAATTCCTCCTGAAGGTATTCAGTTTGGGTTGAAGTCAGGGCTCTGTGCAGGTCAGTCAACTTCTTACACACCGATCTCGACAAACCATTTCTGTTCTGACTTTGCTTTGTGCATGGGGGCGTTGTCATGCTGAAACAGGAAAGGGCCTTCCCTAAACTGTTGCCACAAAGTTGTAAGCACAGAATTGTCTAGAATGTCATTCTCCTAGTATCCACCAAAACCAGATTTGTCCGTCGGGCTGCCAGATGGTGAAGCATGATTCATCACTCCAGAGAACGCGTTTCCACTGCTCCAGAGTCCAATGGCAGTGAGCTTTACACCACTCCAGCCGACGCTTGGCATTGCACATGGTTATTGTAGGCTTGTGTGCGGCTGCTTGGCCCTGGAAACCCATTTCATGAAGCTCTCGATGAACAGTTCTTAACTAACCTCTTTCCCTCCAATCCTCCTCCCTTAACCAATTACCCGACTCCTGAAAATATTCAACTTTTCCAAGTAGAAATCTCTTTTTAGCCTCCTCGAAGGACATGCTAAGCCCTGTACTCCCTCCACTTCCAATTTAAGCTCCTATCATCCATCAAATGGGTGAGGCCGCTAAACTTCGTATGGCTACTCTCTCTCTTTCCCTCTCGTGCCAAACTCACAGGCCCCTGCCCATCACACTGCTGCAAGCAAGTAGCACCATCTTTTTATTTAACATTTATTTAACTAGGCAAGTCAATTAAGAACACATTCTTATTTACAATGATGGCCTACCCAGGACAAACCCTATCCCGGACGACGCTGGGCCAAATGTCCGCCGCCCTATGGGATTCCCAATCACGGCCGGTTGTGATACAGCCCAGAATCAAACCAGGGTCTGTAGTGACGCCTTTAGCACTGAGATGCAGTGCCTAGACCGCTGCGCCACTCGGAGGAGAAAAGGAGGAGATAAGAATCCCAGCAGGAAATGAACGGAGAAATATACAACACTCCGCCCAGCAGACTGTCGACCAATCCTGTTCATGTTGTCATGCTGTGTCATGCGATTGCTAAAATAATACTCACGCAATCCCTTCTAAAAATCAGAGTTTGCTCTCGATACTAGGAAACTTGAAAATGTCCGACTTACTAACTGGTTGTAGTTATACACATGCCACGTACAACGAATTAGCAAGTCGAAAATGTCAGAGTTTCCTAGTTCCGACTAGCATGTGAACGTGGCACGAGTCGAGAAACCTGCCTATTTTCCTCGAAAGTAAATAATGTGACAATTTCAAAGCTATACGATATTATTATTTATCTAAAATCCTATAAAATATTTGTAATGTTGAGCTTCTTGTTCACATAATTCGTGCTCATGTTATTTATTTTTTCTAGCGCACAATTGACTCCCATTGACTCCTTGAAGGAGAGCTCTTTTGTAAGAATTAACCCAGAATGCACACCACAGCCCATTGACAACGTATGGGCAACATTCACAGTGGGCATTAATAGGGTTCCAACGGAGTTTCCCATCTCCTCAAAAATATCTCTGGCGGCACCCAAGTCTTCTTCTTCTTTGGTATCATAGCATTCGCACATTTTGTTTGTGCATGCCACCACCTACTGTTGCAGTAGTGTGTAATTGATCTCGTTACATTTTGTGATGCAAAAAAGATAATTGTACCACCAACTAACCCTACACCCATATAGCACTACTTCATAAAACATTTAAATCACCACCCCATTCCACGACTTTGACCCTAACTGATTATACACCAGGCCGATAGCCTGGGGGGGAAAGGACTCTTACTGCAGCACAAATTCATATCACTGTGTATTGGCCTAGGCCTACTACTCACCCTTGACCCATCATCCTCTACTCTCTTCACTGCCTCAGCATACGCCCTCTGTTCTACTCTGACCCTGGTAACCTCAGCCTGTCTCTCTCGCCCCGGGTGCTTCTGTTCCCCAGCAACATGGGCACCCTCACAACAGTTTTTCCCACCGATACTACACAATCCTTTTTCCTCATGCCCTCCTGCACACTTCTCACATCTCGGAATCTCCCTCCTACACACTGCTGCAACATGACCATAAGCTTGGCATCTGAAACAACTTAGTGGATTCGGCACAAAAGCTCTCACAGGGTAACTGACATATCCTAACATGACTTTTATCAGGTAAAGACTCTTCTTCTAAACTCAAAACGACAGACAGTGTCTTCTCAGTTTCACCACCCTCGCCACCAGGTCTGCCGTCCACCAAACGGCTGGCGTCACAGACACAGGGAATCTTACATTTCAGTTGCTCCACCTCAACAATTACATGTAACGCCACCCCAGTAATCACTCCTTACAAAGGTGCCCTACTCCGGAGAGCAAAGCAAGTCACAGGTCTTGTCCCTAGGTGCGTGACGCAAAAAGCCTGCTCCCTTTGGACGGAAGTCCACTTCAAGCTACCTTCACTGATTTTAACAGTACCCGACTTATTTTCTACCCAGCTTAAGACTACATATGGATCAGCCAAAAGGCAGGGATCCACTTTCTCCAAAAATGTCACTCCCACTGGGCCCAAATCATCCTTTCCATGACCATCGGAGCGACCCTCCGCCTCTGAGGTCTTCACCACACCTGCCACGACAAGTAATTCATGCTCACTCTAGTAAGATTACATTTCTTAGCCATCAGAGACAACAGAATACGGTTTGTACTTGGCGTCATTCTTCCTCAACAAACAACATCCCACTTGGCTCTTCTCCTTCTTCCTCACTGTCCATAACCACATTTATCCGTTCACCCCGCTCATGTCGCGCCTTCATCCGCTGTACTGCTTGCAGAACATGCACTGATGACCATTCTCAAGTCACAGTAAGCCAGTTCCCAAGTTTAACGTTTTTTTGGGCAAAACATGGCATGATATTATTTGAAGAGTGAAATTATTTCAAATGCCCATCCCTAGAATTAATCATGCTGAGTGATGTTAGTACAGGGAACACTGTATGGAACTGCATTTAAACAGGCTCTAGTCTTGGCAGAATAAGCACAAACTCCACATGGAAATAAATTGCAAGTTAAGGTCAGTTATTGGAGCTGGCGCAGGAGTCATTTTGGACTCGATCAGCAGAAATCTGACTCTACCAGAGTGTTATTTGAAAAGCCACCATGACTTCTCTTGGATGTGAGCAGGGTTCTGTATTGGAATGGACTGATGTTGAACCAACCTGCAACAGTAGTGTGGTTTTGCCTTTACCTTGTCAAGCATTCCTTGGATTCCTCAGAAATGGACTCAATGTACTCTGAGGCAGCATGCTTTATTGTTTTCATTTGTCTTTGTCACTGTGAACACTAACTGGACTGGTCCATTCATTCTCTGATTGGCGTTGGATCCTTGTTTTCTCACATATGATCCCATAAGACCCTCATACTAATGTTCAGGGCAACCATGTTATTCCAAAGAGCATGTACTGTCTGTCTATCTTGAAAGCCAAATATCTGATAAACGTAAGTATAACATCCTTATCCTTCTGGATTTTTATTTAATTCAAGAGTGTTTTGTAGCTCGGCCGGAGGATATAACCTAACCTGTGAGTCGACATCCAAGAAGTATTATGTGTGGTCTCTCAGACTCTGTCAGTGACCACATTCAAGCACGTACGCCTAAGTGTTAGCAAGTGGACGGACTTGAGGCATTATCTACATGTTTCTATTTGTCAATGATACCACTACACCTGTTAAACTTGCCATGAAACCCACCAGGCCTGGTTCTCTGCACCTCACAAGTAGTGTTTCCTGCCTGCCTTCGTATCACCATACATTCAGATGTCCCACGTAGCAAAACTTCAAAACTTTCCAGTCTATGGTGTTGCTGATATTAAATTCCTCTCCTTTGTCTTGCTTTTCTACCTCAATCATGGTAATGACTCCACTGATTAAATGAAGAAAAGTGACCGTTTTAAAACAAATGCTCTTTGTGCTGGAGCTTGGAGAGCTCAGGCCATCTTGATTGTGTTCCAGTCCACCATATGTTTCCAGTCTTTGTGTTTTTGTGTTCAGTTTTATAAAATTAAGAATGTTGTCAAAAAAGATAAAACCCATCAAGCAGACTGAATAATCATGAATCAAGTGTCCTCCTCTCTAAGGTAGAAATGTGCGCACCACATGGTCCATAAAATGGTCCTATAAGTACCTGGCTGGAGAGGCATTGGGTGACCTTACCTTTCTTCTGTTTCCCAATCACTTTTTCTCAGCAAGAACAGGACAGCTGCCTCCCAAAAATGTTGTACAATTCATTGTTATTTCTTGAATGCTGTTTTTGTGCTTCGTCTTACTAGGGGGCAATTTTGTTTGTCATTCTGAATTTGAGTTATTTGGCAAAAGCCTTATCTTTCATTTAGCAAGGAATGCTCACATATAGTCACAATCATTTGGTACTAAATCCTTGATTAGTTTTGTTTCGTGACAATATGTTAGCCATGGTTCTATCGGTTTTTAGTAATTCACAGTGGTGACACAATGCAAACACCCCCGTGACCATGCTTTATGTCTGTATGGTACTATTATCTTTTGCCAGCCATCATTTTGTTTCTACTGTTCCTACTGTTGTAACCTTGTGATGTCTTTTTAATAACTTTCTATGGGATGTGATGAGTGCTGATACACAGATGCGAACCGTGACAATAGGACATAGGCCTTCAGAGGGACCAAAAAACAAAAAAGTGTTAAACAAATCAAAAAAAATATATTTTTTAATTCTTCAATGTAGCCTCCCTTTGCCACGATGACAGCTTTGTACACTCTTGGCATTCTCTCAACCAGCGCCATGAGGTAGTCACCTGGAATGCATTAAATTAACAGGTGTGCCTTTTTTAAAAGTTAATTTGTAGAATTTATTTCCTTCTTAATGCGTTTGACCCAATCAGTCCTGTTGTGACAATTTAGGGGTGGTATGCAGAAGATAGCCCAATTTCGTTAAGACCAAGTCCATATTATGGCAAGAACAGCTCTAATAAGCAAAGAGAAATGACAGTCCATCACTACTTTAAGACATGAAGGTCAGTCAATCTGTAAAATGTTAAGAACTTTTAAAGTTTCTTTAAGTGCAGTCGCAAAAACCAACTGCACCTCCGATTGCAGCCCAAATACATTTTTCACAGAGTTCAAGTAACAGACACATCTCAACATCAACTGTTCAGAGGAGACTGCGTGAATCAGGACTTCATGGTCGAATTGCTGCAAATTAACCACTAATAAGAAGAAGAGACTTGCTTGGGCCAAGAAACACGAGCAATGGACATTAGACCGGTGGAAATCTGTCCTTTGGTCTGATGAGTCCAAATTTGAGACTTTTGGTTCCAACTGCCGTGTCTTTGTGAGACGCAGAGTAGGTGAACGGATGATCTCCGCATGTGTGGTTCCCACTGTGAAGCATAGAGGAGGAGGTGTGATGATGTGGGGGAGCTTTCCTAGAAGGCCAGCATCCCGAAGTCACCTCTTCACTTTTGACGTTGAGACTGATGTTTTTGGGTACTATTTAATGAAGCTGCCAGTTGAGGACTTGTGAGGTGTCTGTTTCTCAAACTAGACTCTCTATTGTACTTGTCCTCTTGCTCAGTTGTGCACGGGGGCCTCCCTCTCGTTCTGGTTAGAGCCAGTTTACGCTGTTCTGTGAAGGGAGTAGTACACAGCGTTTGACGACCACTTCAGTTTCTTTGCAATTTCTCGCATGGAATAGCCTTAATTTCTCAGAACAAGAATAGACTGACGAGTTTCAGAAGAAAGTTATTCGTTTCTAGCCATTTTTAGCCTGTAATTGAACCCACAAATACTGATGCTCCAGGTACTCAACTAGTCTGAAGAAGGCCAGTTTTATTGCTTCTTTAATCAGAACAACAGATTTCAGCTGTGCTAACATAATTGCAAAAGGGTTTATAATGATCAATTAGCCTTTTAAAATTATGAACTTGGATTAGCTAACACAACATGCCATTGGAACACCGGAGTGATGGTTGCTGATAATGGGCCTCTGTACTGCTTTATAGATTGTTAATGTTGTAAATGACTATGTCTACACTGTATGTCTGATCAATTTGATGTTATTTTAATGGAAAAAAATGTGCTTTTCTTTCAATAACAAGGACATTTCTAAGTGACCCCAAACTTCTGAACGGTAGTGTATGTGTGTATAAACAGTTGAAGTCGGAAGCTTTTATTACTTTTATCACATTCCCAGTGGGTCAGAAGTTTACATACACTCAATTAGTATTTGGTAGCATTGCCTTTAAATTGTTTAACTTGAGTCAAACGTTTTGGGTAGCCTTCCACAAGCTTCCCACAATAAGTTGGGTAAATTTTTCCCATACCTCCTTACAGAGCTGGTGTAACTGCGTCAGGTTTGTATGCCTCCTTGCTCGCACACGCTTTTTCAGTTCTGCCCACACATTTTCTATAGGATTGAGGTCAGGGCTTTGTGATGGCCACTCCAATACCTTGACTTTGTTGTCCTTAAGCCATTTTGCCTCACCTTTGGAAGTATGCTTGGGGTCATTGTCCATTTGGAAGACCCATTTGCGACAAGCTTTAACTTCCTGACAGATGTCTTGAGATATTGCTTCAATATATCCACATAATTTTCCTTTCTCATGATGCCATCTATTTTGTGAAGTGCACCAGTCCCTCCTGCAGCAATGCACCTCCACAACATGATGCTGCCACCCCGTGCTTCACGGTTGGGATGGTGTTCTTCGGCTTGCAAGCCTCCCCTTTTTCCTCCAGACATAACAATGGTCAATATGGCCAAACAGGTCTATTTTTGTTTCATCAGACCAGAGGACATTTCTCCAAAAAGTCAGATCTTGTCCCTATGCGCAGTTGCAAACCATAGTCTGGCTTTTTTATGGCGGTTTTGGAGCAGTGGCTTCTTCCTTGCTGAGTGGACTTTCAGGTTATGTCGATATAGGACTCATTTTACTGTGGATATAGATACTTTTGTACCTGTTTCCTCCAGCATCTTCACAAGGTCCTTTGCTGTTGTTCTGGGATTGATTTGCACTTTTCGCACCAAAGTACGTTCATCTCTAGGAGACATAACGCGTCTCCTTCCTGAGCGGTATGCCAGCTGCGTGGTCCCTTGGTGTTTATACTTGAGTACTATTGTTTGTACAGATGAACGTGGTACCTTCAGGCATTTGGAAATTGCTCCCAAGGATGAACCAGGCTTTTTTTTCTGAGGTCTTGGCTGATTTATTTTGATTTTTCCATGATGTCAAGTAAAAAACAGCAAAGAGACACTGAGTTTGAAGGTAGTCCTTGAAATACATCCACAGGTACACCTCCAATTGACTCAAATGATGTCAATTAGTCTATCAGAAGCTTCTAAAGCCATGACATAATTTTCTGGAATTTTCCAAGCTGTTTAAAGGCACAGTCAACTTAGTGTATGTAAACTTCTAACCCACTGGTGTTGTGATACAGTGAATTATAAGTTAAATAATCTGTCTGTAAACAATTTTTTGGAAAAATTACTTGTGTCATGCACAAAGTAGATATCCTAACCGACTTGCCAAAACTATAGTTTGTTAACAAGACATTTTTGGAGTGGTTGAAAAACGAGTTTTAATGACTCCAACCTAAATGTATGTAAACTTCCGACTTCAACTGTATATATACACACAGTGCATTTGGAAAGTATTCAGACCCCTTTACTTTTTCCACATTTTGTTACGTTACAGCCTTGTGCTAAAATAGATTTAAAAAAAATCTTAATCTCTTAAAAAAAAATTTTTTTTTTATCTACACACAATACCCCATAATGACAAAGCAAAAACTTGTTTCTAGAACATTTTGATAATAAGTATTCAGATCCTTTACTCAGTACTTTGTTGAAGCACCTTTGATGCTGCCACCGCCATGCTTCACCGTAGGGATGGTGGCAGGTTTCCTCCAGACGTGATATTTGGCATTCAGGGCAAATAGTTCAAACTTGGTTTCATCAGATCAGATAATCTTGTTTCTCATGGTCTGAGAATAATGTTGATATCATGGATGGTCAGTCCTTGCATCCATAGCTCTTTCTATTAATCTGAGAGTGGTTACATTTCTCCAGGCCTACCCGTCAGCTTTTTACCAAAACGGAGACGGGGCAACCATTTTGTTATTGTTTCATATGTGGATTTGCCCTTTAAACAGCTGCATATTATCAAGATATCAAACTGTCACCAACAAAAAAAGTAAAGAATAGGCCTATAGCAAATGCAGCATATGGCATTCATTTTTCACATGTAAATAGCACTTTTCAGTAGTGCTCAAGTCATGCCATTCCATGAGCACAGCATTTTTTCCCCAACTTGAATCAATGAGCCCAATCAGTCCTCCATGACTAATAATTCCTTAGTTTTGGGGTTATGCTCAGGTAAAAGAATTTGGCTAATATATACTTCCATATTTCCAAGTTCTATTGGAATCACTGGAATACTGATAGGCTCTGGTTTAAATTGTAAAGATATAATTGAATCGTGAATATGTAATGGAATGCGATGGGTTAGAAGAAGCCCACATAACCAACCCATAAAGTAAATTTTAACATCCATATATGACCAGCTATGTAAACTTTAACATTGATTTATCTTGCAATAGATGTCGTTCAATTGGTAACATATATTTTTGTCTTCTTCTAATGCCTCTTAAAGGGAAAGTAATCTAAAAGTAATGGAATGTAATCAGATTATATTACTGAGTTTGGGTAATCCAAAAGTTACGTTACTGACTACAATTTTGGACAGGTAACTAGTAACTGTAACGGATTACATTTAGAAAGTAACCTACCCAACCCTGAATATACACTGAGTATACCAAACCTTAGAAGCGCCTTCCTAATATTGAGTGTTTTGCCCTCAGAACAGCGTCATTTTATCGGGGCATGGACTCTACAAGCTCTCGAAAGCGTTCCACAGAGATGCTGGCCCGTGTTGACTCCAATGCTTCCCACAGTTGTCAAGTTGGCTGACTTTGGGTGGTGGACTATTCTTGATAAACACGGGAAACTGTTGAGCATGAAAAACCCAGCAGCGTTGCAGTTCTTGACACAAACCGGTGGGTCTGGCACCTACTACCATACCCCGTTCAAAGGCAATTCAATCTTTTGTCTTGACCATTCACCCTCTGAATGGCACACATACACAAACCATGTCTCAACTGTCTCAATACTTAAAAATCCTTCTTTAACCTGTCTCCTCCCCTTCATCGACACTGATTGAAGTGGATTTAACAAGTGATATCAATAAGGGATCATAGCTTCCACCTGGTCAGTTTATGTCATGGAAAGAGCAGATGTTCTTAATGTTTTGTACACTCACTGTAGTCGTTGCATAAGTATTCACCCCCTTTGTTTAGTCAAGCTTTAATTAGTTCAGGAGTAAAATTGTAACATAATACAGAATGTTACATGGACTCATTCTGTGTGAAATAATTAAATAATATGGGTTGACATAATTTTTCATAGACTACAGTACCCCTTCCTCTGTCCCCCATACATACAACATCTGTAAGGCCCCTCAGTCAAGTATTGCATTTCAAGCACAGATTAAACTGCAAATACCAGGGAGCTGTTCCTTTCTTTTCTTAAGCCTCATAAAAAAGGGTAGATGCATAACAATATCAAAGCAGACATTGAATATCTAGTGCAAATATGGCACAATCCAGGTGTGCAAAGCTTTTAGAGACTTACCCAAGAAGACTCACAGCTGCAATCACTGCCAAATGTGTTTCTAACATGTATTGACTTAAGGGGGTACTAATACTAATCAAGTGTTTTATTTTTTGTTAATCTTTAAAAAAAAAATATATATACATTTTCTTCCACTTTGACATTACAGAGGATTTTGTGTAGATCATTGACACAAAAAAAATCTATTTTAATTCCACGTTGTAACACAATAACATGTGAAGAAATACAAGGGGGGTTAATAGTTACAATACCCACCGTATATCTCCTGGGGAGGTGTAATGGGGTGGTCTTTGTACATTTGTTCTTTATCACAAGGAAAGTCATTTCAGAACTTCAATCACTTAGGCCACGTATGGGATTATCATCCAAACGCACACTTTCCAAATATTCTGACCCATCCCCATAATCTCTCCTTCCAACTCTCTTTGCCCCTAATGACATCACCCAAGTCTCATGTCTCGCACATATTTAGTGATGTAGTACCTAGCCAAACATGTGCAAACATTGCTCTCTTCTACTGTTTGTATTTATTTCCAGAGACAACCCCTCTGCTCTCTCTCCTGGCTTCACAAGTCCATTCATCACAGCAGTCTCTCCATTTATTCTTGCTCAAGTCAATGCTTTAATCACATATTCCCAGTGCAATGCTGCATTTAATCATTACGCTAACTGGTTTCAAATGACTCTAATAACAAGTGATGCCTCTGGGAATACAGCATTGTTGGAGTGGTACGGTATGTATGTACTCTTTGCAATAAGAGTACATCTATTTTTTGTTGGCTGAAACAATGCCAGATTGAACTCATCCATCAGCACAAATATTATAGGAGAGGGGAAAGAATGTATTTGCGTAACTCCAAGTGACCTATGGAATGTCGAGCTTCGCTTTGCATGCTGTGCTTTATGCTGTTGAGCATTTAAGGCTGAAAATGTATTTGAAATGAGTCCAGAAAGGCGTGATGAATGTGTGGTGAAAACATCCATCAAAATTGAACACTTGTGTTCACTTTGAGAAATGCTTACCGCTACACAAGTTGAACTTATTTATTTCATCATTAATTATCCAACTGGTACTTGGGAGACTTGACTAGGAAAATACTATTATTTTTCTCTCTCTCTCTCTCTCTCTCTCTCTCTCTCTCTCTCTCTCTCTCTCTCTCTCTCTCTCTCTCTCTCTCTCTCTCTCTCTCTCTCTCTCTCTCTCTCTCTCTCTCTCTCTCTCTCTCTCTCTCTCTCTCTCTCTCTCTCTCTCTCTCTCTCTCTCTCTCTCTCTCTCTCTCTCTCTCTCTCTCTCTCTCTCTCTCTCTCTCTCTCTCTCTCTCTCTCTCTCTCTCTCTCTCTCTCTCTCTCTCTCTCTCTCTCTCTCTCTCTCTCTCTCTCTCTCTCTCTCTCTCTCTCTCTCTCTCTCTCTCTCTCTCTCTCTCTCTCTCTCTCTCAATTCAATTCAATTCAATTGACTTTATTGACATGGCAAGTTCATTATTACTTACATTGTCAAAGTATACATATCGAAAAATAAAAATAAAATATATATGTGTATATATATACAAAATATATATATATTTATATATAAATAAATGGTGGGACCAACAGCAATAATAACAGTAGTAGTGGACATGGGATTACCATTAACAACAACTACAACAACAATATTAATCAGAACAACAATAAATTAAAGCAACAGTAGTAGACCAGTGTCAATATGACTTGAGAAGACATATGACCTGGTATGAAAGACAAAACAAAACTAAGCTAAATGGGAAATATTATCAACATTACTTTGCATTTTTCACTGGCTGTCCCTCAGGTTGTGGCAGGAGGACACATATTTGGCTGCCAAAACTGCACATTTTGGCTTTTCACCCAATAAATATTTGATTTTTTCTTCATCTTTTATAGTTTCAAATTCTTTGTATTGAGTTATAATTTTGGGAAAGAAATATGCTCTTAGGTCTGAGTATTTGTCACAGTGTAGTAGGAAATGCACCTCTGTCTCTACCTCTCCCCTGGAGCAGAGTGAGCACAGCCTGTCCTCTCTGGGCAGCCAGGTTTGTCTGTGACGACCGGTCTCTATAGCCAGACGGTGCTCACTGAGTCTGTACCTAGTCAATGTTTTCCTCAGTTTTCTATCAGTCACAGTGGTCAGATAGTCTGCCACCATGTACTGTCTGTTTAGAGCCAAATAGCATTGAAGTTTACTTTGATTTTTTGTGGTGTCTTTCCAATAGGTGATATATTTTTCTTTTTGTTTTGTGATGATTTGGTTGGGCCAGATTTTCTGAGGGCTGTCCCGAGGCTCTATGGGGTTGGTTTGGGTTGGTGAACTGAGCCTCAGAACCAGCTGGCTGAGGGGACTCTTCTCTGGTTTCATCTCTTGACATTGTAGAGCTGTGTGATGGAATGTTTTAGGGTCACTTGTTTTTAGATGGTTGTAAAATTTGATGGCTCTTTTTTCTATTCGAATGAGGAGGGGGTATTGGCCCAATTCTGCCCTACATGCGTTATTTGGAGTTTTTCTTTGTACTTGCAATACAGTCTTGCAAAACTCTGCATGCAATATTTCAGTTGGATGTTTGTCCCATTTAGTAAATTCATTATTAGAGAGTGGACCCCATACTTCACTGCCATATAGAGCAATTGGTTCTATAACTGATTGAAAAATTTTGAGCCAGATTCTAATTGGAATTTCAATTTTGATGTTCCTTTTAATGGCATAGAATGCTCTTCTTGCTTTGTCTCTCAGCTCATTCACAGCCATGTGAAAGCTACCTGTGTTGCTCATATTTAGTCCTAGATATGTGTAGTTTTTGGTGTGTTCTAATAGAACTGTGTCCAAATAGAATTTATATTTGTCATCCTTATTTCCCGACCTTTTTTGGAATATCATTATATTTGTTTTTTTTAGGTTAACGGTCAGAGCCCAGGTCTGACAGAACCTGTGAAGACGATCTAGGTGCTGCTGCTCTCTCTCTCTCTCTCTCTCTCTCTCTCTCTCTCTCTCTCTCTCTCTCTCTCTCTCTCTCTCTCTCTCTCTCTCTCTCTCTCTCTCTCTCTCTCTCTCTCTCTCTCTCTCTCTCTCTCTCTCTCTCTCTCTCTCTCTCTCTCTCTCTCTCTTTTTTTTCCTTCCCCTCTTCCCCCCCTTACTTTGGGAATCTGGGAATATACTGACATGTATATTGACTTCCAGACACAGAATATGAACTGTAAACAACGAGATGTCACAAAATGTCAGCCATAAGGGGGGAAATCCAGAGGAAAAAACAGAAAGATTCAGACGACAACACTGAAATGCTGTGGCTTCCAAGGTCGTGTCCAGAGCCGGGAATGTTTAGGCTGGGTCTTATGCTCTTGTGGCCCCCGTATAGAGCCCCACAGTGGAGGTGTCACAATACCCAGAAAAGCTAGTGGTCAAACAGGGAAATGGTTCCAATCGTTTTCCCACGATTCATTTTTCCCATAGGACATTTTTGAAACATTTAAAATAAGGGCTGTGTTTCGCGTAGGCTTACCCTGGAGTGACTTTTGATAACCATGTAATTCTCTCTTGAATCTCTCTATTTACTGTCAGATTTGAAAATGCTAATTAGCATCAAAGTAGACATCATGCAAGCCTACAAATCCCTGCAAGCTCCTGCACGTAATCTCTAGCTGACACCTTTGTTGACAGTTGTTCTGTCATTTTAAAACTTGCACAAGACAGTTCACAGAATTGTACATTTAAAGAAAGTTGCCAATTTATTAATTACTAAATTTAGCTAACATTAGAAAGTTTATCAAGATCATCTTGGTATTTTGTGGTTCTTTATGATAGCAACATTATCATCTAATTAGCATTATTATATTTTTTTTGGGGGGGGGGTTAAATACAGGTGAATATGTTGATAAAAGTAATCTTGTCCTAGAGAGATGTATACAGTTATCAAAACATCACACCAAGGTAAGCCTACATGAAACCCTTTTTAAGTGTTTCTAAAATGAATGAATGTTGGAAAAAATGATTGGAACCATTTCCTTGTTTGACTGCTAGGTTTTATGGGTATTATGAATGTGATTCTCTGTGAAAGACAACCAGTTGTCTTATTTTGAGGCTGCCCTTACATGGTGAACAAATCATTTATTTCCCTGTTTTAAAGCCAAAAGCCACTTTATGACAGACTGTATATACGTGTCAATCTCCCATGATATGTGTCCCAGTTCTGGTATTGATCCCATCAGTAATCATACAGTATATCTCTTGATCAAAAGCTAACTTTGTGATTCTAAACTGCATAGTAGTAGAATCATATAGGAATGTGTGTCCATGTCAGCATTTGTCTTAAAATTCTGCCTGATAATATCCGGCATTGGCTCCAATTCGATTTATTCTAGATATCTCCGTTAAATCTATATTGCGGCCACTGCAGCCTGTGAACCTCTTATGTTCATTTTGTCTTTGGTGCTCAGTGGCATTCAGTTTGATATTGCGTTGCCCATCAGTTTAAACATTCTGACAGGTGGAGTCAATAGGCGTGCTGATGTGCATTAATATAAAGTCCTTCGGGTGTGTTTGACATTGGATTATGCTCTGTTTGCAAAGGGCCACAAACCCAGGCACATGTTCTAATTGTGAGGTATTGTAACAAAATATTATATTTTTAGGCCAAATCTCTGATGTTATACATTTATAGTGAGTGATAGTGAGTGATTTGGCTATAATGGAAGATGACAACCCAAGGGACTGAATCAATGTCTTTATATGCAGTTGAAGTCGGAAGTTTACATATACCTTAGCCAAATACATTTAAACTCAGCTTTTCACAATTCCTGACATTTAATCCTTGTAAAAATTCCCCATCTAAGGTCATTTAGGATCACCACTTTATTTACAGAATGTGAAATGTCAGAATAATAGTAGAGAATGATTTATTTCTTTCATCACATTCCCAGTGGGTCAGAAGTTTACATACACTCAATTAGTATTTGGTAGCATTGCCTTTAAATTGTTTAACTTGGGTCAAACGTTGTGGGTAGCCTTCCACAAGCTTCCCACAATAAGTTTGGTGATTTTTGGCCCATTCCTCCTGACAGAGCTGGTGTAACTGAGTCAGGTTTGTAGGCCTCCTTGCTCGCACACGCTTTTTCAGTACTGCCCACAAATGTTCTATAGGCTTGAGGTCAGGGCTTTGTGATGGCCACTCCAATACCTTGACTTTGTTGTCCTTAAGCCATTTTTCCACAACTTTGGAAGTATGCTTGGGGTCATTGTCCATTTGGAAGACCCATTTGCGACAAGCTTTAACTTCCTGATTGAAGTCTTGAGATGTTGCTTCAATATATCCACATCATTTTCTTCCCTCATGATACCATCTATTTTGTGAAGTACACCAGTCCCTCCTGCAGCAAAGCATCCCCACAACATGATGCTGCCACCCCCGTGCTTCACGGTTGGGATGGTGTTCTTCGGCAAGCCTCCCCCTTTTTCCTACAAACATAATGATGGTCATTATGGCCAAACAGTTCTATTTTTGTTTCATCAGACCTGAGGACATTTCTCCAAAAAGTACGATCTTTGACCCCATATGCAGTTGCAAACTGTAGTCTGGCTTTTTTATGGTTGTTTTGGAGCAGTGGCTTCTTCCTTGCTGAGTGGCCTTTCAGGTTATGTTAGTATAGAACTCGTTTTACTGTGGATATAGATACATTTGTACCTGTTTCCTCCAGCATCTTCACAAGGTCCTTTGCTGTTCTTCTGGGACTGATTTGTACTTTTCTCTAGGAGACATAACGTGTGTCCTTCCAGAGCGGTATGACGGCTGCGTGATCCTATGGTGATTATACTTACGTACTATTGTTTGTACAGATGAACGTGGTACCTTCAGGCATTTGGAAATTGCTCCCAAGGATGAACCAGACAAATTCTGAGGTCTTGGCTGATTTCTTTTGATTTTCCCATGATGTCAAGCAAAGAGGCACTGCGTTTGAAGGTAGGCCTTGAAATACATCCACAGGTACACCTCCAATTGACTCAAATGATGTAAATTAGCCTATCAGAAGCTTCTAAAGCCATGACATAATTTTCTGGAATTTTCCAAGCTGGTTAAGGCACAGTCAACTTAGTGTATGTAAACTTCTGACCCACTGGAATTGTGATACAGGGAATTATAAGTTGTCACGATCGTTGTAATGATGAGACCAAGGCGCAGCGTGAGTAGAGTTCCACATAATTTTAATTAACTGAAACTCACCTAACAAAACAACAACCAAACGAAACGTGCCGCTACAGGTGTGCACTCAGGTAACTCAATGTAGATAAGATCCCACCACACAAATGAGGAAAATGGCTACCTAAATATGATCCCCAATCAGAGACAACGATAAACAGCTGTCTCGGATTGGGAACCATATCTGGCCAACATAGACATACAAAACCCCTAGACATACAACACCCCTAGACATAAAAAAACTAGCGTACCCACCCTAGTCACACCCTGACCTAACCAAAATATATAGAAAAACAGAGATATCTAAGGTCAGGGCGTGACAATAAATGAAATAATCTGTCTGTAAACAATTGTTGGAAAAATTACTTGTCATGCACAAAGTAGATGTCCTAACCGACTTGCCAAAACTATAGTTTGTTGTCATGAAATTTGTGGAGTGGTTGAAAAACGACTTTTAATGACTCCAACCTAAGTGTATTCAAACTTCTGACTTCAACTGTATCTGCCTGTCCCCTATAGCCAAGTTTTTTCACCCGTGTTCATTTCAAAGAGGTAGTTTAATGATCACGCATAGCTACATGGTTTCACTTGTCACTCAGTGATAGCCTCACCCAGGTAGCAAAAATTGTGATTGGTTGTCTAAACATTCTGAATGCATTCAGATAAACGTTTGGTTTTGGTTAAAGTGTAGGGGACAAATTACGTTTTGTAAAATTTTGTCATAGGTGTCAACGTTTGGTAAACGTTGGTATTAGTGTAATTTACTACGTTGGGTTTTAGTTCCTTTTAAAACGTTAATGAACATCCACCAACGTTCATCAAATGTTGGCAAACGTTTATCATAGGTGTATTTTACAACGTTGGTTTGGTTGGGTTTCAAACGTCCATCAACGTTTGCCAATGTTTAACAAACATTGGTTAACGTTGGTAATAGGTGTTATCTGCGACGATGGCTTCAACTAATAAAGACAGGAAATTTCAACTATATATATATATTTTTTTTAACCAACAAGGAAATACAAAATACAAAAAAATGGTTATTTACTAACTACTGATTAACTGTAATTGGATTGGTAACGATTTACTGCAGTGCCAAGTGCTGTATCTCATCTGTAGCTCTTTGACAACCTCATTCAGAGCCACAGGAAAATTATGAGGAAGATAGGTTACCTCCATGCAGTGGTATTATCTCTCATTCCTCAGAGAAAAAACATTGAATACTCTGTCGTTGATAAACTAGTAATCTCATCCTTCATAAAACAGGTATATGTACTGTAGTCACCTTAAAGGGGAATGGAAACACTGGGACGCCAGCTAACTGTAACTGTAAATCACCATATTGGCATTGTTGCATCACTGGCAGGAGACAAAATGTTGGCACTCCCAAAAATGGCTGAATTTACAGTGTAGCGCTGGTAAATTTAATTACAAAGTTTATTACAGAGAATGAAATAATGTTAGTTAGCCAATAAACCTACTGACGCCGTTCATGTTTGAGCCGATCGTTGCCCCAGATCAAAGAGTTTGTTCTCGTAGCAGTAACAACATGACATGCCGCCTGAAAAACCTCAGCTAGAGGGTCGGTGTAGCCAAACACAAACTGGTGTGAGTGGGGATGCTGCCAGATAATGGCTAGAGTATGAGTGTGTGTGTTGTAGAGATGGTGGCGATACAGCACAAGATCCCAGATGATGATGGCTGTATTACATCCAGAGGTTCCTGTCAGTCTGTCTGGATGGTGATGTATTACATCCAGGTCAGAGGTTCCTGTCAGTCTGTCTGGATGGTGATGTATTACATCCAGGTCAGAGGTTCCTGTCAGTCTGTCTGGATGGTGATGTATTACATCCAGGTCAGAGGTTCCTGTCAGTCTGTCTGGATGGTGATGTATTACATCTAGTCAGAGGTTCCTGTCAGTCTGTCTGGATGGTGATGTATTACATCCAGAGGTTCCTGTCAGTCTGTCTGGATGGTGATGTATTACATCCAGGTCAGAGGTTCCTGTCAGTCTGTCTGGATGGTGATGTATTACATCCAGAGGTTCCTGTCAGTCTGTCTGGATGGTGATGTATTACATCCAGAGGTTCCTGTCAGTCTGTCTGGATGGTGATGTATTACATCTAGTCAGAGGTTCCTGTCAGTCTGTCTGGATGGTGATGTATTACATCCAGAGGTTCCTGTCAGTCTGTCTGGATGGTGATGTATTACATCTAGTCAGAGGTTCCTGTCAGTCTGTCTGGATGGTGATGTATTACATCCAGAGGTTCCTGTCAGTCTGTCTGGGTGGTGATGTATTACATCCAGGTCAGAGGTTCCTGTCAGTCTGTCTGGATGGTGATGTATTACATCCAGTCAGAGGTTCCTGTCTGGATGGGGAGGCATTACATCCAGGTCAGAGGTTCCTGTCAGTCTGTCTGGATGGTGATGTATTACATCCAGGTCAGAGGTTCCTGTCAGTCTGTCTGGATGGTGATGTATTACATCCAGGTCAGAGGTTCCTGCCAGTCTGTCTGGATGGTGATGTATTACATCCAGGTCAGAGGTTCCTGCCAGTCTGTCTGGATGGTGATGTATTACATCTAGTCAGAGGTTCCTGTCAGTCTGTCTGGATGGTGATGTATTACATCCAGGTCAGAGGTTCCTGTCAGTCTGTCTGGATGGTGATGTATTACATCCAGGTCAGAGGTTCCTGTCAGTCTGTCTGGATGGTGATGTATTACATCCAGTCAGAGGTTCCTGTCAGTCTGTCTGGATGGTGATGTATTACATCCAGGTCAGAGGTTCCTGTCAGTCTGTCTGGATGGTGATGTATTACATCTAGTCAGAGGTTCCTGTCAGTCTGTCTGGATGGTGATGTATTACATCCAGAGGTTCCTGTCAGTCTGTCTGGATGGTGATGTATTACATCCAGTCAGAGGTTCCTGTCAGTCTGTCTGGATGGCAAAGTATTTATTGGAAGTGTCACTAATCCTTATGAAGGACTTCCTGGCAGAAGAGGTTACTCGACCAGTCAGTATCCGGTATGCCAGTTAAATAATTTCTGAAATTTGGCTTTATTATGTTTAAGGTCAATATCAGTAGTGGGTAGGTGCTCAATATATACAGCTGAAGTCGGAAGTTTACATACACTTAGGTTGGAGTCATTAAAACTAGTTTTTTCAACCACTCCACAAATGTCTTGTTAACAAACTATAGTTTTGGCAAGTCGTTTAGGACATCTACTTTGTGCATGACTGTAATGATTTTTGTTGTCGGATGAAGAGTAGTCGGACCAATGCGCAGCTAAACACTAAACAAAATAACAAAGAGAAGGAACGAAACCGAAACAGTCCTGTAAGGTGCAGCAACACAAAACAGAAAACAACTACCCACAAAACCACATGGAAAATGGCAACCTAAATAGGCTCCCCAATCAGAGACAACGAGAAACAGCTGTCTCTGATTGGGAACCAATTCAGGCCACCATAAACCTACAAACCCCTAGACCATACAAAATCCCCATAGATAAACAAAAACCCTAGACAAGACTAAAACCCCTAGATAATACAAAAACTAAACAAACCACCCTTGTCACACCCTGACCTAACCAAAAAATAAAGAAAACAAATATAACTAAAGTCAGGGCGTGACAATGACACAAGTAATTTTTCCAACTATTGTTTACAGACAGATTATTTCACTTAAAATTTACTGTATCACAATTCCAGTGGGTCAGAAATTTACCTTGGGAGCAATTTCCAAACGCCTGAAGGTAGCACGTTCATCTGTACAAACAATAGTACTCAAGTATAAACACCATGGGACCACGCAGCTGTCATACCGCTCAGGAAGGAGACACGTTCTGTCTCCTAGAGATGAACATACTTTGGTGCGAAAAGTGCAAATCAATCCCAGAACAGCAAAGGACCTTGTGAAGATGCTGGAGGAAACGGGTACAAAAGTATCTATATCCACAGTAAAACGAGTCCTATATCGACATAACCTGAAAAGGCCACTCAGCAAGGAAGAAGCCACTGCTTCAAAACCGCCATAAAAAAATCCAGCCTACGGTCTGCAACTGCACATGAGGACAAAGATCGGACTTTTTGGAGAAATGTCCCAAGGTCTGATGAATCAAAAATAGACCTGTTTGGCCTTAATGACCATCGTTAGGTTCGGAGGAAAAAGGGGGATGCTTGCAAGCCGAAGAACACCATCCCATCCGTGAAGCATGGGGGTGGCAGCATCATGTTGTGGGGGTGCTTTGCTGCAGGAGGGACTGGTGCGCTTCACAAAATAGATGGCATCATAAGGAAGGGAACTTATGTGGATATATTGAAGCAACATCTCAAGACATCAGTAGGGAAGTTAAAGCTTGGTCGCAAATGGGTCTTCCAAATGACCCCAAGCATACTTCCAAAATTGTGGCAAAATGGCTTAAGGACAACAAAGTCAAGGTATTGGAGTGGCTAGCACAAAGCCCTGACCTCAATCCTATAGAACATTTGTGGGCAGAACTGAAAAAGCATGTGCGAGCAAGGAGGCCTACAAACCTGACTCAGTTACACCAGCTCTGTCAGGAGGAATCGGCCAAAATTCACCCAACTTATTGTGGAAAGCTTGTGGAAGGCTACCCGAAACGTTTGAACCAAGTTAAACAATTTAAAGGCAATGCTACCAAATAATAATTGAGTGTATGTATGTAAACTTCTGACCCACTGGGAATGTGATGAAAGAAATAAAAGCTGAAATAAATAATTCTCTCTACTATTATTCTGACATTTCACATTCTTAAAACAAAGTGGTGATCCTAACTGACCTAAGACAGGGAAGTTTTACTCATTATAAATACATTGTGATTTAGTTTCGGTATCAGAATAACTTTTCTGATGATTTTGTTTGCAGAGCATACAGGCTGGCAGTTTATCGCCAGTTCACCCTATGAACACAAGGGAGAATTAGATGAGGTATACGGTGTCTCATCCCTGCGTGTGTTGTTTCTTCCATAAGGCGCGCATATCCAGAAGCAAAGGCGTTTACATAGGGTTTGAGTTTGAATAATACCAGTTCCTTTAGTAAATCTAGCCTGCTGTAATAATGTAAAAATAGTATTAGTTAGCTTGTCCACTATAACAACAGATATAAGCGTAACCAGATAAACTTGCTCTGAAGATAAAACTACTTTCAATGCACACTAATCCCGTGTCCCTGTCGCTAGAGTAGTGACTTCATCTAGCTTTGGCTGCCATCTATTAGAAAGTAATGTTAACTACAGTCATGGCCAAAAGTTTTGAGAATGACACAAATATTAATTTTCACCAAGTCTGCTGCTTCAGTTTGTATGATGGCAATTTGCATATACTCCAGAATGTTATGAAGAGTGATCAGATGAATTGCAATTATTTGCAAAGTCCCTCTTTGCCATGCAAATGAAATGAAATGAAATCAAATTTTATTTGTCACACATACACATGGTTAGCAGATGTTAATGCGAGTGTAGCGAAATGCTTGTGCTTCTAGTTCCGACAATGCAGTAATAACCAACAAGTAATCTAACCTAACAATTCCACAACTACTACCTTATACACACAAGTGTAAAGGGATAAAGAATATGTACATAAAGATATATGAATGAGTGATGGTACAGAACGGCATAGGCAAGATGCAGTAGATGGTATAGAGTACAGTATATACATATGAGATGAGTAATGTAGGGTATGTAAACATAAAGTGGCATAGTTTAAAGTGGCTAGTGATACATGTATTACATAAAGATGGCAAGATGCAGTAGATGATATAGAGTACAGTATATACATATACATATGAGATGAGTAATGTAGGGTATGTAAACATTATATTAAGTGGCATTGTTTAAAGTGGCTAGTGGTACATTTTTACATAATTTCCATCAATTCCCATTATTAAAGTGGCTGGAGTTGAGTCAGTATGTTGGCAGCGGCCGCTAAATGTTAGTGGTGGCTGTTTAACAGTCTGATGGCCTTGAGATAGAAGCTGTTTTTCAGTCTCTCGGTCCCTGCTTTGATGCACCTGTACTGACCTCGCCTTCTGGATGATAGCGGGGTGAACAGGCAGTGGCTTGGGTGGTTGTTGTCCTTGATGATCTTTATGGCCTTCCTGTGACATCGGGTGGGGTAGGTGTCCTGGAGGGCAGGTAGTTTGCCCCCGGTGATGCGTTGTGCAGACCTCACTACCCTCTGGAGAGCCTTACGGTTGTGGGCGGAGCAGTTGCCGTACCAGGCGGTGATACAGCCCGACAGGATGCTCTCGATTGTGCATCTGTAGAAGTTTGTGAGTGCTTTTGGTGACAAGCCGAATTTCTTCAGCCTCCTGAGGTTGAAGAGGCGCTGCTGCGCCTTCTTCACAACGCTGTCTGTGTGGGTGGACCAATTCAGTTTGTCTGTGATGTGTACACCGAGGAACTTAAAACTTTCCACCTTCTCCACTACTGACCCGTCGATGTGGATAGGGGGGTGCTCCCTCTGCTGTTTCCTGAAGTCCACAATCATCTCCTTTGTTTTGTTGACGTTGAGTGTGAGGTTATTTTCTTGACACCACACTCCGAGGGCCCTCACCTCCTCCCTGTAGGCCGTCTCGTCGTTGTTGGTAATCAAGCCTACCACTGTAGTGTCATCCGCAAACTTGATGATTGAGTTGGAGGCGTGCATGGCCACGCAGTCGTGGGTGAACAGGGAGTACAGGAGAGGGCTCAGAACGCACCCTTGTGGGGCCCCAGTGTTGAGGATCAGCGGGGTGGAGATGTTGTTACCTACCCTCACCACCTGGGGGCGGCCCGTCAGGAAGTCCAGGACCCAGTTGCACAGGGCGGGGTCGAGACCCAGGGTCTCGAGCTTGATGACGAGTTTGGAGGGTACTATGGTGTTAAATGCTGAGCTGTAGTCGATGAACAGCATTCTCACATAGGTATTCCTCTTGTCCAGATGGGTTAGGGCAGTGTGCAGTGTGGTTGCGATTGCGTCGTCTGTGGACCTATTGGGTCGGAAAGCAAATTGGAGTGGGTCTAGGGTGTCCGGTAGGGTGGAGGTGATATGGTCCTTGACTAGTCTCTCAAAGCACTTCATGATGACGGAAGTGAGTGCTACGGGGCGGTAGTCGTTTAGCTCAGTTACCTTAGCTTTCTTGGGAACAGGAACAATGGTTGCCCTCTTGAAGCATGTGGGAACAGCAGACTGGGATAAGGATTGATTGAATATGTCCGTAAACACACCAGCCAGCTGGTCTGCGCATGCTCTGAGGACGCGGCTGGGAATGCCGTCTGGGCCTGCAGCCTTGCGAGGGTTAACACGTTTAAATGTTTTACTCACCTCGGCTGCAGTGAAGGAGAGCCCGCAGGTTTTGGTAGCAGGCCGTGTCAGTGGCACTGTATTGTCCTCAAAGCGAGCAAAAAAGTTATTAAGCCTGTCTGGGAGCAAGACATACTGGTCCGCGACGGGGCTGGTTTTCTTTTTGTAATCCGTGATTGACTGTAGACCCTGCCACATACCTCTTGTGTCTGAGCTGTTGAATTGCGACTCTATTTTGTCTCTGTACTGGGACTTAGCTAGTTTGATTGCCTTGCGGAGAGAATAGCTACACTGTTTGTATTCGGTCATGTTTCCGGTCACCTTGCTCTGGTTAAAAGCAGTGGTTCGCGCTTTCAGTTTCACGCGAATGCTGCCGTCAATCCACGGTTTCTGGTTTGGGAATGTTTTAATCGTTGCTGTGGGTACGACATCGTCAATGCACTTTCTAATGAACTCGCTCACCGAATCAGCATATTCGTCAATGTTGTTGTTGGACGCAATGCGGAACATATCCCAATCCGCGTGATCGAAGCAGTCTTGAAGCGTGGAATCAGATTGGTCGGACCAGCGTTGAACAGACCTGAGCGAGGGAGCTTGTTGTTTTAGTTTCTGTTTGTAGGCTGGAAGCAACAAAATGGAGTCGTGGTCAGCTTTTCCGAAAGGAGGGCGGGGGAGGGCCTTATATGCGTTGCGGAAATTAGTGTAACAATGATCCAAGGTTTTACCAGCCCTGGTAGCACAATCGATATGCTGATAGAATTTAGGGAGTTTTGTTTTCAGATTGGCCTTGTTAAAATCCCCAGCTACGATGAATGCAGCCTCAGGGTGTGTCGTTTCCAGTTTACAAAGAGTCAGATAAAGTTCGTTCAGGGCCATCGTTGTGTCTGCTTGGGGGGGGATATATACGGCTGTGATTATAATCGAAGAGAATTCCCTTGGTAGATAATGCGGTCGACATTTGATTGTGAGGAGTTCTAGATCAGGTGAACAGAATGACTTGAGTTCCTGTATGTTGTTATGATCACACCACGTCTCGTTAATCATAAGGCATACCCCCCCGCCCCTCTTCTTACCAGAAAGATGTATGTTTCTGTCGGTGCGATGCGTGAAGAAACCAGCTGGCTGCACCGACTCCGTTAGCGTCTCTTGAGTTAGCCATGTTTCCGTGAAGCAGAGAACGTTACAATCTCTGATGTCCCTCTGGAATGTTACCCGTGCTCGGATTTCATCAACCTTATTGTCAAGAGACTGGACATTGGCGAGTAGTATGCTAGGGAGTGGAGCGCGATGTGCCCGTCTCCGAAGCCTGACCAGGAGACCGCTACGTTTGCCCCTTTTACGGCGTCGCATAGGGTCGCCGGCTGGGATCAGATCCGTTGTATTGGGTGGAAGGCAAAACACTGGATCCGTTTCGGGAAAGTCATATTCCTGGTTGGAACGATGGTGAGTTGACGTTGCTCTTATATTCAGTAGTTCCTCCCGACTGTATGTAATGAAACCTAAGATTACCTGGGGTACCAATGTAAGGAATAACACATAAAAAAACAAAATACTGCATATTTTCCAAGGAACGCGAAGCGAGGCGGCCATCTTGGTCGGCGCCGGAAGTAGTATGTGTCTCATTACATGAACTGAATCCCCCAAAAACATTTCCACTGACATCATGTCAGTGATTCTCTCGTTAACACAGGTGTGAGTGTTGACGAGGACAAGGCTGGAGATCACTCTGTCATACTGATTTGAGTTCGAATAACAGACTGGACGCTTCAAAAGGAGGGTGGTGCTTGGAATCATTGTTCTCCCTCTGTTAAACATTGCTTTGCACAAAAAGTGCTTAACAGACAAGGATATCGCTGCCAGTAATATTGCACCTAAATCAACCATTTATCGGATCATCAAGAACTTCAAGGAGAGCGGTTCAATTGTTGTGAAGAAGGCTTCAGGGAGCCCAAGAAAGTCCAGCAAGCGCCAGGACCGTCTCCTAAAGTTGATTCAGCTGTGGGATCGGGGCACCACCAGTACAGAGCTTGCTCAGGAATGGCAGCAGGCAGGTGTGAGTGCATCTGCACGCACAGGGAGGCGAAGACTTTTGGAGGATGGCCTAGTGTCAAGAAGGGCAGCAAAGAAGCCACTTCTCTCCAGGAAAAACATCAGGGACAGACTGATATTCTGCAAAAGATACAGGGATTGGACTGCTGAGGACTGGGGTAAAGTCATTTTCTCTGATGAATCCCCTTTCCGATTGTTTGGGGCATCGGGAAAAAGCTTGTCCGGAGAAGACAAGGTGAGCGCTACCATCAGTCCTGTGTCATGCCAACAGTAAAGCATCCTGAGACCATTCATGTGTGGGGTTGCTTCTCAGCCAAGGGAGTGGGCTCACTCACAATTTTGTCTAAGAACACAGCCATGAATAAAGAATGGTACCAACACATCCTCTGAGAGCAACTTCTCCCAACCATCCAGGAACAGTTTGGTGACGAACAATGCCTTTTCCAGCATGATGGAGCACCTTGCCATAAGGCAAAAGTGATAACTAAGTGGCTCGGGGAACAAAACATCGATATTTTGGGTCCATGGCCAGGAAACTCACCAGACCTTAATCCCATGGAGAACTAGTGGTCAATCCTCAAGAGGCGGGTGGACAAACAAAAACCCACAAATTCTGACAAACTCCAAGCATTGATTATGCAAGAATGGGCTGCCATCAGTCAGGATGTGGCCCAGAAGTTAATTGACAGCATGCCAGGGCGGATTGCAGAGGTCTTGAAAAAGAAGGGTCAACACTGCAATTATTGACTCTGCATCAACTTCATGTAATTGTCAATAAAAGCCTTTGACACTTATGAAATGCTTGTAATTATACTACAGTATTCCATAGTAACATCTGACAAAAATATCTAAAAACACTGAAGCAGCAAACTTTGTGACACAAATATTAATTTCCATTCTCAAAGCTTTTGGCCACGACTGTACACTGGGAAGCTAGTTGGCAGAGTCAAAGTAGACTTTAATAATAGATGCCATTTAGCAGATGCATTTATCCAAAGCGAACTGGGTACATGGTAGTGGAAACAGATCATAGAAACAGGATTACAATTTTGATATCATGGATGGTCAGTCCTTGCATCTATAGGCCTGTCTATGAATTTGAGAGTGGTTACATTTCTCCAGCCCCATCCCTCAGCTTTTTATCGAAAGAGGAGCAGGGAGACACTTTGTTATTGTTTCTACTGCTGATTGCCACTTTAAGAAGTTAAGATGCAGATTAAATGCACAACAAAATATGTTACAGACATAAATGTCCCATCACTCGGACAGTTAGTGAATACACAGCATCCAGCACAGCAAACAATCTATCAAATGTATTTCACAAAAGCCGTTTTTACATCAAAATAATAACCACAGTGGTTATAGAGGGTGCAACAGTTCAACACCTCAGGAGCAAATGTCAGTTGGCTTTTTATAGCTGAGCATTCATAGGTTGAGAGAGAGAATCGAAACAGCAGGACCGGGACAAGGTAGCACATCTGTTGAAACGGGTAAAAAATCTGTGGAAACACAATTCCACTCCGATTCCCTTTATGGATGGGTGTTTCTTTGAATTTGCTGTCCATGGCTTGATCCTTTTCCATTTTCGGAACACCAGCCCGCTCCCCCAAAGTGATCGATAGTATATCTTGACTCGTACTGTGATGATTGTGATTCTGAGCTCTCAGGTTCATACAGCGAGTTCTGGTCTTCACTGATCTCACTCTCCGTCAGCTCCATCTGTGGCGTTTAGGGGCCGGACTCGGTTGTATACGGATGGTCGTGAGCTCAATCTAGCTGGGCCCCGAGCTCTTTAGTGATGGTCCTGGTGGACCTCTTCTCTACCGCAGCACAGGAACACTCTGGCACCCAGGGGTCAGTTTGGCATGCTGTACTAACCCTTCTTTCCTGTTGGTAGAAAACAATTAAGGCATCTGTTAGACTATAGTTATATTCAAGAATCAATGCATATGCTTGAAATAAACAATGGCCTTAGAAATAACATGGATTTGCATGTACCTCCTCTGCCTCCTGCACAGTCTCATCCAGGATGAAAACCTTTTCAGGGATGAAGATGTCATCCTGAAAACAAACAAACGTTTTGTTAAGACAAGTAAACCCTAATATATCAGTTGGCGTTAACAAGCTACATGTCTTGTATGCGTTGTCAACGTACACACACACATAAAATACAGCGACATTTAGCTATGTCAACTTCAGTCTAGCTAAATGAGGTGGGGCTAGCAAAACATTACAAAACATCTGTCAAACAAAATGTATTACAGTACTTGACTATCCGAGGTGGAAGCTAGCTACAGTAACTACCTAATAACGGGTACACAGAGAAACTATGTTGCAATTATAGTTGCAGTTGAGTTGCTTGCTAACGTTATTTGCTCGGGGGTGTTCCACAAAACCCTTCAGATGCAATTAGCTAGTTACCTTCAACTAGAGTTGCAACAAAGTTGTCCAGCAGTGTCTAACGCTAGCCTAGTCAACAACAGCTGAGACCGGTTAACGTTACCTCAGACTCCATTGCATTGTAGCGACCCGCACAGACAGCTGTGTGTTATGTGTTAGGCTAGTAGGTGGTTGTGTTGTACTGACCAGTACCCAGTGTTCGCGGGGTCCGACATGTCAATCAACCTGCTATCTGCCAATCACGGGAATGCCTGGAATGTTCTGATGCCAGGCATCCTGGGGGTTGGCGGAGTGGCGTGGAGGGGGGTTGGGCAGGGGGATGGAGCATTGGAAGTTAAGACCAGGTTTAGCCTTTGTTCTCTCTCTTACGTCTGGGCTTCACAAGAGAAGGTCACGATTGGCTTGTGGGTTATCTTTCACTTATTTGGCGTGGGTTACGGCCAAACAGTAGCCTGTGTAAAGTTGGTTTAATAAACCGTCAATTCGTAAACTCAATCCTCTGTCTGGACAATTGTTCCTTTATGATCTAGTCAGGTCATTACAGCATTGACTCGCGTCGCCTCCTACGTCCAGTCGCTTTTGCTTGACTCCGAAGTCAGCGATGTTGATGATGGTCGGTCGGTAACCCCTACACCATAACCCTCCAAATGTAAAATGGAGGCGCAAGCAGAGGGCTTCAACGTAGGCCTATGACTCCTTTCCATTCGGAAACTCCCGGTTTTCGCATCGAAAGTGCCCTTCATTGCGAAGTCTGCCTCCGCAAAGTGCTGTCTGCAGACCCTGCTAGCTCGATCTCTATACTAAATATAGAGATGTTTTTATGTTAAATGCACATGTTTTAGTAATAGTGTATTGAATACATCTCTTTGCTTAGATATACTTCCTAAAGTGTTTCCATTCCCCTTTAACCATGCTTGCAGTTCGATAGACAACAAAGCCTCAACTGATGTAGATAAATGCACATATTCCTAGTTCTGCCCTTATCTGTCATCGAGGTGCAGACTCAGCCAAAGGAGTCTGTATTGATTGATCATATACGCACAGTTCTTTATGTTTCCTGGCCAATGTTTATGGTTACAGGACTGTTATGTGTTAACATTGAGATGAATTCAAGGGGAAAGATCTGTGTTACGTCAGCATGTGAAACGTGTGGAGCCAAAAGCACTAATCCTGTTCATGAGAGCCATCAGCTGCTGCACTCAGCTGAATGCGGCATGTAGATATGGATAGACGTACTGTGGAGCTACAGATAACAAACACAGCCAGCCGTTTAGACAGTCCATGTGCATCTGTCCAGCTCCTCCAGTTACAGTGCTCTCTTCGAACAGGTCTCTAGTTAATTTACTTCATTTCCTTTACAGACGCTCTTATCCAGAGTGACTTACAGGAGCAATTAGGGTTAAGTGCCTTGTTCAAAGGCACATCGACAGATTTTCAAATGCAGAAACATTACTGCATGCTCTTGGGGTGAACTCACAACTTACACAGCCTTTCCCTGTGTAATTTATTATATTCAAGTATTGGCATTGTAAAGACGTTGAATTTCTTCTAAACACAGGAAATTGTGTTATTCGAGCTAGATTTAATACACACCAATCTACCATGATTTATTGCACATAGCTAATGAGCTTTGGAACTACTGAATAAAATGTAAATGTATTTCTCAGATTTATGTGTAATAATCAGTGTGATGCTATAGATTTGGAATGTACTGTATACTGACCGGTCTGCCTGCCTTTGTTAAAAAAAAAAATCTATATGAAGTAAGTTAATGCAAAATGTGAAAGATTTAACCTCCCTTGTTTTCAATCTTCCTATAGTCTCAGAAAGGTAACCTGGTCCTAATGCCCTTGGCTTGACTTAAAGTAAATGTACCTTCACTTCGATTGAGGACACAATACCATTTAGCTCCATCTTCAATCCTTGCATTTGGTTTGCAGTCAGATACCAGGGTCATATATCCTGTTAACCATATGAGGATATGATAATTTTCTGATTACGACATAAAAGGGACTCTCTTAATGGATGCCACTGTTTCCTTTCACTCTGCTCATCCTTTCCACCACTGTTGTTAATGAATCTTGTTTCAACACTGAGGCAGAACAAGTTTGTGCTCTAACCACAAACACAACATTTAATGTCGCCGTCATTTCACCATAATTACCAGTGTCGGCAGCCTAATAGCCGGCTCATATGAAAACGTTACCTCAAGATCGCATATGAAAAGGTTGATTTCAGACCAGGTTTAAATGTTTCAGGGCTGTTGTACATTGTTCATAGAAGCTCAGCGATGTCCTCTTTGAGAAGCTCATATCATTTTTGTTGTTGTGCTTTGTGAGTATGTGTGTGTGCATACGTGTGAGTTTGTGTGTGTGCATACGTGTGAGTTTGTGTGTGTGCATACGTGTGAGTATGTGTGTGTGCATACGTGTGAGTATGTGTGTGTGCATACGTGTGAGTATGTGTGTGTGCATACGTGTGAGTATGTGTGTGTGCATACGTGCGGGCATGTGTTTCTGTGTGCGTGGTGCATGTAATAATACATGGGACTCCCCCGAGTCCCTGGTTCAAATCCAGGCTGTATCACATCCAACTGTGATTGGGAGCGTGTTGGGGCTCCCAATTGGTCTGGGGTAGGCCGTCATTGTAAATAAGAATTTGTTCTTAATTGACTTGACTAGTAAAATAAATACATAGTATTTTTCATGGACCCAAGGTCACTTGCCATGTGTATGCACCTGTGTGTATTCAAGGCACTCGTTGCTTTAAGAGCACACAATCCCTCCTGCAACAAAAATGCAAACACGCTTTTTGACAGTCCAAAGATAGAGGCAATAATATAATTACATGTTAGTTTTTCAGAAAAACAACAGAAAAGACCACATATTTCGATGTTGGCAAGTCATACTGCATTACACATTGTATACAGTACATGTCTTTAGCTATCCTGTGTGGGTGGTTTCACGGTCAGTAACTCTAAAGCTAATAAACCTCTGCTCTATGACTTAATTGGATGTTTTTCCATATTTTTTCTCTGGCTTACATGCATTTCTGAGCCTGTTATATTGTCTCGATGAAAGATATGCAAGCAGAGTTTGCTCACGGAAATCCATGTGGACGTGATGACAGTCCTCTTGGTTGCTATTTGTATTTGTATGTTATTTCAGAGCTTTTGCGGCCATCTACAGTTTTACCATTCTCGAACATGAAACCAGGGTTTTAAAGCTGGTTATCTTAGGGTGTTACACTGACTGGATACTATGGGGCGATGCTATACTGGATCTGTGGATCTCTTAAGACCGGTTTAAATTGAAACTTTCTTGGATGCAGACAGCAGTCAGCTGGATATGTCACTTGAAATCATAGGCCTACATAAAAAGCAATCACTATCATATTTCACTTTGCACTCAAGATAGAGTAATATACATTTCGATCTTTCCATTTTAACATTATGGCATAACTATCTCCGTATGCTAAAGTGGAATAGGCTGCTACAGTACCCCCCCATTCAAGACCGGTGAAATGTGAGATGCGAAACTAAATTAAACGTTATTGCCCCCTCTGTAGTGGAGGATTTGATCTGATCTGACCTCCATGCAGCCTATTAGCGTTAGCTGTGCTGAACGATAAACCTTCCCTCCCGGGACACCAGTGTCCCTGAGCCACATTTGGATTCAATTTGCACCAGACATTCTTTGTTGTTAAAAAATTATATTTCACTTTAAGGCATGGCGCAGGGTGGTCGTTGCATTGTCGTGCAAAGTTAGAGTGGGGAGCGTTCCCTGCGATCCGATAGCGGTGGATTTATGGTGCCCAGTTGTGGTGGGGCTTTGTCACAGCTCTTGCTGACAGGCCAGGTGCTGGAAAAGCCACCATTGCCTCTGGCTGCTCCTCCAGCTCCCCACACCCACTGTGGTTGGAGGGGTGTAGGAGAGCCAGGACTGGGTGGGGGTGAAGAGACAACAATTCTGATGTCTCATTGTCTCCTTTCTGTTGGCTGAAAATCTGAGGTTTTCAGGAAGAAGAATGGGTACCTTGAGATCTCTCACCTGTGCAGTCTGTAGGGATTGTGAGGGACAGGTTCTACTTCTCTTCAGCTGGTGAGGTCAAGCTAACGTGCCATCATAAGCAGATCCCAGAGAACAGTCTAGTTTCAACAAAGCCAACTAAACTAAGGCTGAAAGCAGTGAAAGGAGACAGACTTTCCAAACCTAAATAGATGTCTCGTGACTTGTTTCTCTACCATATGGAGAGGGATGCAAATGTTTTATATAATTACATGATAATGGAATATATGTTTTAGTTGATTCATACCATAGAATAGGGAATCACAGTACCTGTAGCCAATTGAAGAGTACAAAGAGCAACATAACAAAGGGGAGTATAAGGACGTTGACTGTCCACGTTGTTTTGGAAAAGCTCCTGTTGCAGTGATATTTTAACAGATGTTGTAACTCATGGGGATCATTGATGCCATATTATTAAACCATATTGTTCCTCCAGGGTCTATATTCACTGTCTAAGAATATGGCTTATATTGTAAAAGGGAAATATGGAATGTGCTTATATTGATGTGATGATGGTTTTTGTGTCCCCAAGAGACTACACAATTATCTGTACCGACAATCTCTGGTGTCAGACAGAGATGTTCCGGGGCCTCCAGAGAGAACTCTTTGGACAACTTGAGAATTATGACTTGTTTTAATATGTACATCTTGATTTTATGCATCTTGTTTTTAATGTCCTGGAAATCACACTCTCACACTTTTTTGTCTTGTTATGCTCCATTAACTCCTATCCCTACAGTCCCAGTGAGACGTTCAGGTCATTCATTTTCACCTGAATATTATTTGCAGCGTGATACATGGCCTTTTTACGACAATGACACATAAATTGCGGCAGAGATGGAAAATTCGATGAAATGTTGTAGTGACATTACAGCACTGTTTCCTCTGCAGTGGCCATGGATTTAATATGTATTATATCCTGAGTTATCTCTTTCAACAGAGGACAAAGCCCTCATCAAGAAATAGAGCTGAACATTCAGAGAGAGAATAATGGCAGGTCTGCAAGCAGAGAACATACATTTGTCTTTTTATTGTAGCACATCCCTTTTAGTGTTTATTACTGTACAGTAGCCTTTGTCGGCCTCTCGTGTGTACAAAAGCAGTGCCATAAGTTGTTTCACATTATACATGTTCAGATTACATTGCATATCCCACATCATCAGGCCAGCTGTTTTTAAATATGTATCCCTCCTAGTGCAGTGCCGTTTGTGACCCGCTTTTTCATTTCGAGAAATTCACTTTAATACAGTGAAGTTGTACATGCTACCATAAAATCAACAATACCATTGAAAGTGATGTTGACATGTTGTATTTTTTGCCATAAATATTATGTTGTGAAAGACACATTCAAAGTACAGAACAGTACAGTACAGCACTCACTTCTGTAATTTGAGAGGCTAGTTAAGGACCATATCATCTCCATTTTACCTGACAGCTTAGACCCAGTACAATTTGCATACCGCCGCAACAGATCAATGGACGACTCAATCGCCATTGCACTGCACACTGCCTGCGTAGCGCAGTTCCTTTGGAGCCCCCCCACCACAAAAATCGAATGGGTCATCCACTCACAAAATAGACTACCAATCGCTGTCCAGGGTTCTGAAAATGCGGCATTTACGCAGCCTCTTATCGACAGACTATCAGATTATATGGTGATGGTGCTTGAGTATAGCTTTGCTTTAATGGATACAAGCCAGGCTTCCCCAAAATATTTACCATGAAAAAAAATCAAAAAACGTATAAAATAATGCATATTTCGTCTCTCTGTGTTTCATAATGTACCTTACATTCACAAGAGGCTGAATGTATCGTGAAAGCTTCTGAGGGAGCGAAAAAGCGCCCCCTCTGTCTCTGTATGTGTAGGCCAACTATCTGATGCTGTCTGGTCCAAAGGAGTATGACATTGTTGGCAGCGAGCATTTGGCCTCCCTTGATAAAAAATGTTAGGAAAAAAACAAAAAATGCCAATCAGCGTTGAACTAAACTGAGTGAGCTCAACTGTGAATGGTCCTGGTGCACAAAAAAAAGTGCCAAGGGAAGCCAGGTTGGACTGCGCTTCACTCCAAACACATCACATCGAGAGCATACATCACTGACAGAAACTCGTTGTGCATCTTGTTGTGTTGTTGTGCTCTGGTGGCTAGCTAGCTAGCTAAAATTAACCCTTTCCTAAATTAGCCATGGATGGAGATAGGGATTTGGACTTGTGGTTTTACTTAATTCTCCGTACTGTCCAAAGATTATAACCGCGATTCTGATCCAGCCATAAATTCATACATTGTGCCCCTGGCCTGAGAGGATGGAAGTTCTATATGTAGCTAGATATAGAAGGCTAATCATAACTAGATAACGTTGCCCATGAAAGGAAGTTGGCTAGCGAGCAAGCATTTTAGCCCCCAAAAAATCTAAGTGTGTACTGTATAACAGAGTGATAGACCATTTCATCAACATGAAATAGAGGACGGGATTGGTGTTCCTCTACAAGTAGGGTGAGTCAACATGTTTTTTCTACTTGCACAAACGCATGCACGCGCACACACACACACACACACACACACACAGAAATCAGAGCCATGGACAGCCACATCATATTTAGCTTATGTTGATTGGACTAAATAGTTTTTGGTATATTTTAGTTGTCACTGTATTAGACTAAGAATAGGTCATTTGATGATGTTGAAGTTGAAATTGTGTTGGAATAGTGGAGGCAGCTCCTGTTTTCTTTGCAACTTGTGGTAACTCTCTGTGGTTCTAAATCAATAATTGTTTAGTGGTTCGAAAATGTTGGAACATTAACTTGCTTGAGCAATATGCTTTGTGGACTTCACCGAACAGAGGTTGCTGTCCTGTTTTGTGATGAAACAAAGGTGTGGTTAAATTTATTCTGCCACTGTGTCTTCTTATTGTCTTGGCCTTGGGCCTATATATCACGGTGGCAAGGCATATGAACTAACAGATTATAGAGCAAACAACGCAATTATCACAACAAATAGGTTGTAGTGTGGCTTTTTTTTCTGGATCGGCTTCCCCAGAGATTTTACCCACGTTTCGCTACTGATTATGCAGACAATGCAATCTACCCTAATAGCATATTTATAGCTATCTGAAGTATTTAGCTGGTAGCCTATTTACTGTATATTACATATTGGAACCAAATTTCAGGCTATCCGTCTCATCATTTGTAGGCTTACCAGTGTTCACAGAAGGGGGGTCGCTCTCAAGAGCACTGCTGGGTCTCTGGCAGTCATCAGCTTGGTTTTCTGGGAGAGGAAGAGGGGGAGGAGGGCCAGCACTCTCACTAGAGGAACTGTCACCATTTGAGGGGAGGAAGAAGAGAAGGAGCAAAGTCACTGTCATTGCCAGGTCCGGGCAGTGAGGTCTCTGTCAGGACTGGGAGGCTGCATAAGTAGGCTTACTAGTTTCCACTTGCGATGATGTTTAGTCAGTCGAGGGCGAGGTGGTAGCTTTGCTGATGTGGTTATCTTTGGTAATTTGGCACGAGCTTGATCAGATTGATTCACCTAACTTTTTTGAACTTGATAGCCAATTACAGAACCAGTCAAAAATTTGGATACACCTACTCATTCCAGGGTTTTTCTTTATTTTTACTATTTTCTACATTGTAGAATAATAGTGAAGACATCAAAACTATGAAATAACAAACATTGAATCATGTAGTTACCAAAAATATGTTAAACCAAAATATATTTGAGATTTGAGATTCTTCAAAGTAGCCACCCTTTGCCTCGATGACCGCTTTGCACACTTTTGTCATACTCTCAACCAGCTTCATGAGGTAGTCACCTGGAATGCATTTCAAATTAACATGTGTTCCTTGTTAAAAGTACATTCATGGTATTTCTTTCCTTCTTAATGCGTTTGAGCCAGTCAGTTGTGTTGTGACAAGGGAGGGGTGGTATATAGAAGATAGCGCTATTTGGTGAAAGACCAAGTCCACATTATGGCAAGAACAGCACAAATATTCAAAGAGAAATGATGGTCCATCATTACTTTAGAACATGAAGTTCAATGAATTCCGAAAATTCCAAGAACTTTGAAAGTTTCTTCCAGTTCAGTCTCAAAAACCATCAAGCGCTATGATGAAACTGGCTCTCATGAGGACCGCCACAGGAAAGGAAGACCCAGAGTTACCTCTGCTGCAGAGGATAAGTTCATTAGAGTTACCAGCCTCAGAAATTGCAGCCCAAATAAATGCTTCAGAGTTCAAGTAACAGACACATCTCAACATCAACTGTTCAGGATACTCAGGCATCAGGCCTTCATGTTCGAATTGCTGCAAAGAAACCACTACTAAAGTACACCTATAAGAAGAAAAGACTTGCTTGGGCCAAGATACACGAGCAATGGACATTAGACCGGTGGAAATCTGTCCTTTGGTCTGATCAGTCCAAATTTGAGATGTTTGGTTCCAACCGCCATGTCTTTCTGAGACGCAGAGTAGGTGAACGGATGATCTCTGCATGTGTGGTTCCCACCGTGAAGCATGGAGGAGGAGGTGTGATGGTGTGGGGGTGCTTTGCTGGTGACACTGTCAGTGATTTATTCAGAATTCAAGGCACACTAAACCAGCATGGCTACCACAGCATTCTGCAGCGATACGCCATCCCATCTGGTTTGTGATTGGTGGGACTATCATTTGTTTTTCAACAGGACAATGACCCAACACACCTTCAGGCTGTGTAAGGGCTATTTGACCAAGAAGGAGAGTGATGGAGTGCTGCATCAGATGACTTGGCCTCCACAATCACCCGACCTCAACCCAGTTGAGATGGTTTGGGATGATTGAAGGAAAAGCAGCCAACAAGTGCTCAGCATATGTGGGAACTCCTTCAAAACTGTTGGAAAAGCATTCCAGGTGAATCTGGTTGAGAGAATGTCAAGAGTGTGCAAAGCTGTCATCAACACAAAGGGTTGCTACTTTGAAGAATCTAAAATATAAATGATTCCATATGTGTTATTTAATAGTTTTGATGTGTTCACTATTATTATACAATGTGGAAAATAGTAAAAAAACAAAAAAAAAACATGAATGAGTCGGTGTGTCCAAACTTTTAACTGGTACTGTAGGTAAGGAGGCAGAGATTGGCTGCCGCCGGCATCTCTGAGAAGTAGGTAATTAGATGAATGACAACTATATTGTCTGTCTGATTTACCTACTACCATGCAGATTGGTCAACACAAACACTTCGCTTGCTAAATGTGGAAATTAAAAAGGAGGGTTACTGTCAAAACTTACTGTTACAGTTAAAAAATAGCTTTGGCTGCAGGGGTTTCCGCTACGCATGTGGCCCTATCCCATTTGGACAAGAGGAATACCTACAGTTGAAGTTGGAAGTTTACATACACCTTAGTCAAATACATTTAAACTCAGTTTCTCACAATTCCTGACATTTAATCCTAGTAAAAATTCCCTGTCTTAGGTCAGTTAGGATCACCACTTTATTTTAAGAATATGAAATTTCAGAATAATAGAAGAGAGAATGATTTATTTCAGCTTTTATTACTTTCATCACATTCCCAGTGGGTCAGAAGTTTAAATACACTCAATTATTGCTGGTGGTGTAACTGAATCAGGCCTCCTTGCTCACACATGCTTTTTCAGTTCTGCCCACAAATGTTCTATAGGATTGAGGTCAGGGTTTTGTGCTAGCTACTCCAATACCTTGACTTTGTTGTCCTTAAGCCATTTTGCCACAACGTTGGAAGTATGCTTGGGGACATTGTCCATTTGGAAAACCCATAACTTCCTGACTGATGTCTTGAGATGTTGTTTCAATATATCCACATCATTTTCCTCCTTATGATGCCATCTATTTTGTGAAGTGCCCCAGTCCCTCCTGCAGCAAAGCACCCCCACAACATGATGCTGCCACCCCCGTGCTTCACGGTTGGGATAGTGTTCTTCGACTTGCAAGCATCCCCCTTTTTCCTCCAGACATAACGATGGTCATTAAGGCCAAACAGTTCTATTTTTGTTTCATCAGACCAGAGGACATTTCTCCAAAAAGTACGATCTTTGTCCCCATGTGCAGTTGCAAACCGTAGTCTTGCTTTTTTATTGTGGTTTTGAAGCAGTGGCTTCTTCCTTGCTGAGCGGCCTTTCATGTTATGTCGATATAGGACTCATTTTACTGTGGATATAGATACTTTTGTACCTGTTTACTCCAGCATCTTCAGGTCCTTTGCTGTTGTTCTGGGATTGATTTGCACTTTTCGCACCAAGGTACGTTCATCTCTAGGAGACAGAACGCGTCTCCTCTGTGAGCGGTATGACGGCTGCGTGGTCCCATGGTGTTAATACTTTCGTACTATTGTTTGTACAGATGAACGTGGTACCTTCAAGCGTTTGGAAATTGCTCTCAATGATGAACCAGACTTGTGGAGTTCTACCGTTTTTATCGTTGGTCTTGGCTGATTTCTTTTGATTTTCCCATGATGTCAAGCAAGGAGGCACTGAGTTTGAAGGTAGGCCTTGAAATACATCCACAGGTACACCTGCAATTGACTCAAATGATGTCAATTAGCCTATCAGAAGCTTCTAAAGCCATGACATCATTTTCTGGAATTTTCCAAGCTGTTTAAAGGCACAGTCAACTTAGTGTATGTAAACTTCTGACCCACTGGAATTGTGATACAGTGAATTATAAGTGAAATAATCTGTCTGTAAACAATTGTTGGAAAAATTACTTGTCATGCCAAAACTATAGTTTGTTAACAAGAAATTTGTGGAGTGGTTGAAAAAAATGAGTTTTAATGACTCCAACCTAAGTGTATGTAAACTTCCGACTTCAGCTGTGTGGTAGAATGCTGTTCATCGATTACAGCTCACCCTTCAACACCATGGTGCCCTCCAAGCTCATCACTAAGCTCAGGGTCCTGGGTCTGATCACCTCCCTGTGCAACTGGATCCAGGCCGACCACAGGTGGTGAAGGTAGGCAGCATCACCTCCGCCACACTGATCCTCAAAACGGGGGCCCCACAGGGGTGCGTGCTCAGCCCCCTCCTGTACTCCATCTTCACCCATGACTGCATGGCCACACACGTCTCCAACTCAATCATCAAGTTTGCCGTAGCCACAACAGTGGTAGACCTGATTACCAACAACGATGAGACGGCCTACAGGGAGGAAGTGAGTGCCTTGGTGGAGTGGTGCCAGGAAAATAACCTCTCCCTCAATGTCAACCAAACAAAGGAGCTGATCTTGGACTGCAGGAGACAGCAGAGAGATCACGCCACTGTTCACATCGACGGGGCCGCAGTGGCGAGGCTTAAAAGCTTCAAGTTCCTCTGTGTTCCTGAGGACCTGAAATGGTCCCTTCACACTGACATTTGGCTGGTACGGCATTTGCACCATCCGCATCCGCAGGGCTCTCCAGAGGGTGGTGCGGTCAGCTCAACACACCATTGGCAGCACACTGCATGCACTCCAAGCACCCGGTGTCACAGGTTGACAAAGAAGGCCATCAAGGACCTCATCCACCCAAGCCACGGCCTGTTCACCCCACTACCATCTATAAGGCGGAGACAGCACAGGTGAATCAAAGCTGGGACTGAGAGACTGATAAATAGCTTCCATCCACAGGCCACCAGACTGTTAAACAAACAGCCACCACTAGACAGCCTCCGCACAGCACCCTGCCCTCTGCCCAGTACCCTACTCTGCCCCTTAGTCACTGTCACTAGCCGGCTACCACTGGGTAATCTATGTACTTAGTCATGGAACACTGGTCACTTTAATAATGTTTACATACTATTTATATGTGACCGACCGCCTTGATTCAGTCTTATGTAGCAAAATTTGAAATTGTGTTTTTTACATTGGATAAAAGCAGAGACACAGAGCTACAAAATGGTATTTCATACACTGCATTTGAGGAACAATGGGAAAGTAATTCTGCTTTGAAAGTTGATAAACGTGTATCCTCACTTTTGTGAAAATGGCCTTTGAATACTTTTGGTACCTACTGGAGAGCTCTTCTTTGTCTTTACCCATTCAACATCGTTCACACCCTCTTAAGCTTTAGCCCTACCCATCTCTTTAAGGATTGATCAGGGCATTCTGTCCTAACAACAGCTGTCAAGCACCCAAGCTAACTAGCTAACAATGGCTAGCTTGCTAGCTACATTCAGACACAAATGAGAGAACAGCTCACTGACCATTTTACTTGCACTAGCAGAGCTGGTTAGGCTGTTTTTATGTTATCCAGAGCATTGGTGACTGTAACTGTGCTGCTGGCAACAATTTACGCTTTTTGCTGGCACCGGCCATGAAATCGGAGTAAATAGCCAGAGCAAAATTACCAGCTACGTCTATCAACAGTTGTCGCAGTGACATTCTATTGAAATGGTTACTTGCATAGTGGAGTCTTTTGTTAAGACATGTTGCTAGATAGCTAGGCAAACAATGAACCATAATCCCAACTCATGACGTTACTACCCTGCATGAATCTGCAGGTAGCTAACCAAACAGGTTCAATGTTAGCTAGCTAACATTAGGCTATAACTAGCAAAGCAAATGGCTCTGAGATACAAATAATGAGATCATACACGTAACTTTAGCTAGCGATCCTTGACAGCTAACGTTAGCTAGCTAGCTAACAGTACACTTCAACTTGAAATGAAAAAGACTTTCTGTCAAAATTGGAAACGTGTAATATCTGAAAATGTTGCTAGCTAGACTATTTTACCCATATACATCATGAATTGACTCTTCTCCCTGTCACGAATGCCATGGTTTCCCTTAATTTGAAGATTTAATCCGGAGACAGGTGTTTTCTCCATCTCCTAAACTATCAAACTCTAATTCCACTGATTTCAAAACTCAGTCCTTCAGAAAGTGGAGAGCAGCAGTTATATAGTTCTATTACGAAATACATTTAAAAAAAAGCCGCGTTAGACAAGATTACCTACTGTACAGATACTGACCAGCTCAAATAGACAGAAGCGTGCTGTATGGCAGACCAATCCGAACTCATCACTTGGTATGTCCAGCCCACTCATGATCTCAGCCAATGATGGTTTGCGGGATGGTTGCCGACTGTTTCTGTGGCTAAAACACCTAGGCTCGTAATTTAACAATTTTATTCATATTTACAGATGGCATGCAAGTTTGTTATTAAGGCACATGAAAGTTCACATGTTTCAGCAGGCATTTCTGCAAAAAAACACATTGGATTAAAACATGTTTACGTTCAAATGGCTCTCCTGTGAATCAGTGGCCCACGACATACGCCTACTTTCCTGAAACAAGTCACACATATTAATTCTACTGCTGTAGATGATTTTTTCTTTCTGGATTATTGTGTGCTTGTTTGACATTTACTGAATTGATAAGAACTAGAAAAATAAGCATTTCGCTGCAACCGCCATAATATCTGCTAAATTGTGTATGTGACCAATCAAATTTGATTTGATTTTAACAGTACAGTGCAGTGTCAGAACATACGTTTCTGATATTGAGTTTCATTATATTATGATCAATATTGTGTTACAGTGTAAGGAGTGATAAACTACCATACTGCACTGCACTGTACATACAGTACAGTACACTGTCTTGATCCCATCAGAGCAACGTCTCCAGCAGTGCCGACCTCTAGTTGACTTAGGGGCTATGTGGATAGGGGAGTTTCACTGTGTCACCATTATCGCTTCATAAACACTTAACTACCACAGAACTTTGGTTTTCTCAAACCTGCTGGGAGAAAAATAGAGCCCCCTTGGTACATTAATGTTGATCATATATCCTGAGGTGGAACCAGAGCAAGATGACTGGGGAGGAGAGCTAGGAGATGAAGAGCACTGTGGCGTGGAGGCTGCGACTCCCCCAGGGTACACTTATTCAGACGTATCTTCAGTCCGCTATGTTTTTAATTCAAATAATCATGTTACCTGGAATGTGGCTGTTATACCGCTGTGAACGTTGGTTGTTTTGTCAGAAAACACTCTGATCGAGGCTGACGACAGCTTATCATCGTAACAGCTTTGAACTCTATCTTCTGATGTATTCCCCACACACAGATAATGGCTTAATATTGCTCACATATTGCAGTAGATGAGCAGTGTGATAGCAATAGCTCAAGGAATCCCCCGGGTATGCCCTCCCTGTAACCGAACCGAACCGAAAGTCATCACTTTCAGTGAAATATTTTCAATTATTTCCACAGACCACCTTGTGGTTGACACACCTGCTAGATAGATATTATGTTGTGGTTTCCTCTATGTTTTGGTCATATATCTCTTTTAACTGTGTCCTGTGAGCACAATTGGCCACACAGCGTCCAGCAATCCAGTCCCACGGTTTAAATTGGGCAATAAATCTCTAGCACTGTGCTCCCAGGGTGAGGCCTCAGATGCTATAGCAATGTCTTACTGGCAAGTCTGTCCTCTCAGTCTGAGCTGTAGTACTTGTCTTCAGCTTGCTACTAATGATCCTGTGGCCTCCATGCTCTGATCAAGGACAGGCTACATCCTCCCCCACAGCCCAGCTCAGTGATCTCTGCCTGGTGAAGCTCTTGGGTCGAGTCACGCTCATTATTCCATACATCAGGCCACACCAATAAGCAGCAAATTGGCGCCGTCTTTTTTATTGTTCCCCCTAGATTATTCACTACCTTCAATGGGAAGATGACTTACATGCACATGCCATTATAGACTCCTTTTGTAATTGCTTAATTACTGTGCCACCATCCGAGAGAAAGGGAATACATATTGCTTTCACTTAAATGTCACGGAGAGAATGTATTTGTACGGAAGAAACCTTTACCTGAGTAGATTTGAATAGCTTCTCTTCCGTTAATGGACATTGTTGGGACAGAAAGGTCAGTTCACTTCAGGAGGCCCCATTCAGCCGGCAACGTCATTAGGATAAGCCTTGAATGGCGTAGAGCTAATGGGCACCAGATAATGGGCACCCCGAGCATATCAATGAGGAGGGAGGGTAGTGAGCTGTTAAATTAGGGATATTTATCATTTAAGTTGAAATGCAGTTAAGCTTGACAGTGACATATTGAGTTCGCCAGTTCATCACAAAAACAAATCATTCCATATCATCCTGGGTGATCCTCCAGTCCCCAGAAAAAACTCCACACAGAGGGCCCCTCCTAATGCACAATGGCCCTGCACATGGGCTGTGCTAGTTAGGTCAACGCCTGTGTGTCAGTGTGGGGAGATGGGGTCCAGATGGCTGCAGATATATGGCCGAACGGTGGCTTTTTAATGTGAATGTGTGGGATGAGAGAGCAGGGACCTCGGAGCTCCACTGCTCTGATCAAGTCAGCCTGGCGGGCCTGCCACAGGTCTGAGTCTGGGCCCTATGTTAATTGCCTGTTCCATGCAAACATTCCAGCCTGAGCCTCTGAGGGAAAGGAGGAGGAAAGGAGACACTGCTGGCAAGCACTCTAATCCCAAGAAACATGCATCCTCCATATTTCCACGACCTCTCCGTTGGATGTAATCTTTGGAGCATCTAATTTCTCGCTTGTCAAGGCTGTGAGTGTTTATGTGTCAGTGTGGAACTTGCTCCTCCCTACCGATCCACAGGCTCACTCTCTTTCTTTTTTTCTCTCTCTCTCACGCACGCACGCGCGCACGCACGCACGCACGCACGCACGCACGCACGCACGCACGCACACACACACACACACACACACACACACACACACACACACATAGATTCCCCAGTGACAAAATTTTCATTCAGCAACTCCTGCAGGGGGTGCCATTTCACCAGGATGGAGGCCCCCCTAGGTCCTGCCCTAAAGACCACCCTTTATAGATACACACAAGGCATGGTTTAACGTGACCACACCCCCGAGTAGGATACAGCCATAGGGTACTCCCGTTACTTTAAAATTGCCTACTTTACTCATAACCCGACAACGGCTGTATTCTTTTTTTTATCATTCTATAAACATTTTGGATGTACTTGGTTGGTCATTTTTCACATACTTCCATGTAATCTTAATCAAGAAACTACCTCATACCTAAAAAGATGGATTCTAAATGTAAATTTTTAGCATTAACAGAGACTGCCGCATGGAATGTACGTCATGACTATCAGTCAAAGAGCTGATTCCAACAGACTTTCTTCAACTAGCTAACTAACCCTGCTTTTAAAATGCCGAACAGCTGTTACGTACTGCTTTGTTTGAACAATAGTAGGAGAAAAAGAGGTAGGTTAGGTTTCAATGACCAGGACCAGGTTAGACGAACCTCGTGGTTTCAGGCTATTACGCCACGATGATGATGGCAAGCTGTGGGTTCCAGTTACTCAACACATTTATGTGTGTTCGAAGCACTTCATCACCGGTAAGTCGCTGACACTTGTTTGTATATAACTAGCTATGTGTAATGCATAAAGCTTGTTAGTTAGCTTGTAGTAAGGACTAGTAAGCTGTATCCTTCCAAATAACAGTTATAATAATTTTCTGCATTTGGATATTTATGCAAACCTGGAGATTCCACCAAGAAGGTGTAGATATCACTATAGGCCACTTTGGGCCATTTGGTATTGTTGTCTCCCCAGCTGGTCTCCGGCAAGTTGAAAGGATGTATAGGCAAGCCAACGAGAATCAACTAAATACCTAGCCCATTCAGGGGCAGGCAAAGACTGGAAGTAGTGACACAACATTTATAAGACTAGCGAATTAGATTGCGATAAACTTCAATCGCTAGCCAGCCAGCTAACGTCAGCTAACCGGTGAAAAGGCAAACAAACAGTGACGTCAGTATAATGCGACAGCTTTACTAACTTTACTGTCAGTGTTAGCAGGTTGGGGGAAAGAATGATAGTGGCAGAATAAGTATCATGCAAATAATTTGTTGTTGTGACAGCCAAGTATGTTAATAATGACACGTGAGGCTCCTGAAAACATTTATTGAAGCTACAAAAAAGTGTCAGTATTTTGCTTAGGATGATGTTAATACCCTACTTGGGGGCGATGTCACGTTAAGCCACGCCTCTCCACGTGTATTTATAGCCGAGTGTAATGAGAGGAGTGAGCTGAGGATTAATTGGGCTTTCGCAGGCATCAGGCTGTGCTTTATGATGTATGGGTGGAATATGTACGGCTGAGGCTCAGCCAGCCTGCCACTTCTGAGAGAGCGGCAACACAAATAAAACAGCCTTGATGAGATTAAGCGCTTCAAGATGTGTTCGCGTTCATTTAAGGCAAACCGTGAGAGAGAGACACTCAGGGCACTCCGTTGTCACTTCCTGTTGTTTTGTACGTGTACCTTGCTCCCTCTCTCTCTCTCTCTTTCTCTCTCCGTCTGTCTGTCTCTCTCCTTCACTCAGATCAGCAGACATGCCATACCCACACCCACACAGGCCTTATGTGTCCCACTGCAATAAACAAATTCTGCCATTTCCTGGATCCACATTCAAAAGGGAAAAGGCACATGCAGGATATTGTTGAAGATATACTCGAAGACGTCTGCTGCCCTTAAAATATAGTCTTAATGGGAAACAATGCTCTTTCTGTCTGGGTTCCTGGAGAATCTTTTTACTGGCAGAGATGAGTAAGTAGAGAACTCACAGCGAACATGGGGGAACATGTGTCCTTCCTTACAGCGGTTAGAAATCTTGAATGTCTCACACACATTTGCTAGCTAGTCTAAAAAAAGTTTCCATTTCTGAAGCCAAAATGTGACAGAGCTTTGGCCCCTTCAATCTGGTTGCAAAGCTCTGAGTTATAGCCCAAAACAAATTCTGTTTGAATAGTTAATTTTATACTTGCTCATGTACACACATTCCCGGCCCGGATTGCCCTGGAGGACGGCCCAATGTCCTGATTTCTGAGCCGCAGCAGCTTTTTCATTTGGCTCCTGGTTCCCTCCAACGTACACAAGTTCATTCCTTTTTCCCACTAAAAAGGGAAAACAGTCTCATTAAAAAGCAGTGCTGAAATAACCTTTGTATGTTTGTTTTTCATGGTGGTATCGCACGCAGATAGTGAAAATGACGTTTTTGAGAGAGTGTCATAGAGAGTCACAGCAGTAGAGTGTACACACGGCTCTGTTGGTGGCAGGGCCTGCACAGCACTGGGGAGCAGGATCCACAGGGCACCCCAGCACAGATAAGATCATCGTGAAGTGGAGGCCAACTGAACAACATCACTAACCCAATGACAAACAATAGGTTGGTGAAGGTTATCTGACATTGAAATAGTGTGTTTATAGTCTAGCCTGACCTTTGCGCTTGGAGGGAATATTTGTTAAGTTTAGCTTGCCATTTCATAAATTTTTATTATGTTATTTTATTCATACTCCTAGTCCTAGTCTTATTCGATCAAGACTCTCTGTAACCTGCACTCTCTGTAACCTGTTTGAAATTAAGCTTTTTATGATAGTACATTCAGTGTATATTAAAGATTTTCTAAAGAGTAGGAACACCTGCTTTTTCCTTTTTTGTAAGATTTTATTTAGGATTTAGGTTTTTTACAATACAAAACATACACTTACAGATGCACACAAAGATCCACAACATCTCCCCTGCCCAGACCCACCTCCTCACACCCCTATCTCCAACGCGCGTATCACTCTCCGCCACATGGTCTCCAACTGCACCGTTTTGTTTCTCTCCCTCGCTCACACACTTAAAACCTTCACATACAGGGCCTTAGGAAAGTATTCAGATCCCTTGACTTTTTCCACGTTATGTTACATTACAGCCTTATTCTAAAATTGATTAAATACGATTTTTTTCTCAGCAGTTTACACACAATATCCCATAATGACAAAGCGAAAATAGGGTTTTAGAATTTTTTTCAAATTTATTACAAATAAAAAACAGAAATACCTTATTTACATAAGTATTCAGACCCTTTGCTATGAGTCTCGAAATTGAGCTCAGGTGTATCCTGTTTCCATTGATCCTCCTTGAGATGTTTCTACAACTTGATTGGAGTCCACCTGTGGTAAATTCAATTGATTGGACATGATTTGGAAAGGCGCACACCTGTCTATATAAGTTCCCACAGTTGATAGTGCATATCAGAGCAAAAACCAAGCCATGATGTCGAAGGAATTGTCCGAAGAGTTCCGAGACAGGATTGTGTCGAGGCACAGATCTGGGGAAGGTTACCAAAAAATGTGTGCAGCATTGAAGGTCCCCAAGAACACAGTGACCTCCATCATTCTTAAATGGAGAAGTTTGGAACCACCAAAACTCTTCCTAGAGCTGGCCACCTGACCAAACTGAGCAATATGGGGAGAAGTGCCTTAGTCAGGGAGGTGACCAAGAACCCGATGGCCACTCTGACAGAGCTCTAGAGTTCCTCTGTGGAGATGGGTGAACCTTCCAGAAGGACAACCATCTCTGCAGCACTCCACCAATCAGGCCTTTATGTTAGAGTGACCAGACAAAAGCCACTCCTAAGTAAAAGGCACATGAAAGCCCGCTTGGAGTTTGCCAAAAGGCACTTAAAGACTTTCAGACCATGAGAAACAAGATTTTCTGGTCTGATGAAACCAAGATTGAACTCTTTGGCCTGAATGCCAAGCATCACGTCTGGGGAAAACCTGGCACCATCCCTACGGTGAAGCATGGTGGTGGCAACATCTTGCTGTGGGAATTCCTTTCAGAGGCAGGGACTGAGAGACTAGTCAGGATCGAGGCAAAGATGAACGGAGCAAAGTACAGAGAGATCCTTGATGAAGTACATTAAAGTGTCTAGTTTGAGAAACAGACGCCTCACAATTCCTAAACTGGCAGCTTCATTAAATAGTACTCGCAAAACACCAGTCTCACCGTCAACAGTGAAGAGGTGACTCCAGGATGCTGGCCTTCTATGCAGAGTTGCAAAGTTAAAGCCATATCTCAGACTGGCCAATAAAAAGAAAACATTAAGATGGGCAAAAGAACACAGATACTGGACTGAGGAACTCTGCCTAGAAGACCAGCATCCTGGAGTCGCCTCATCTCTGTTGACATTGAGACTGGTGTTTTGCGGGTACTATTTAATGAAGCTGCCAGTTGAGGACTTGTGAGGCGTCTGTTTCTCAAACTAGACCCTCTAATGGAATTGTCCTCTTGCTCAGTTGTGCACCGGGGCCTCCCACTCCTCTTTCTATTCTGGTTAGAGACAGTTTGCGTTGTTCTGTGAAGGAAGTAGTGCACAGCGTTGTACGAGATCTTCAGTTTCTTGGCAATTTCCCACATGGAATTGCCTTCATTTCTCAGAACAAGAATAGACTGACGAGTTTCAGAAAAAAAGGTCCTTGTTTCTGGCCATTTTAAGCTTGTAATCTAACCCACAAATGCTGATGCTCCAGATACTCAACTAGTCTAAAGAAGGCCAGTTTTATTGCTTCTTTAATCAGCACAACAGATTTCAGCTGTGCTAACATAATTGCAAATGGGTTTTCTAATAATCAATTCGCCTTTTAAAATGATAAACTTGGATTAGCTAACACAACGTGCCATTGGAACACAGGAGTGATGGTTGCTAATAATGGGCCTCTGTACGGCTATGTAGATATTCCATAACAAATCAACCGTTTCCAGCTACAATAGTCATTTACAACATTAACAATGTCTACACTGTATTTCTGATCAATTTGATGTTATTTTAATGGACCAAAAGTTTGCATTTCTTTCAAAAACAAGGACATTTCTAAGTGACCCCAAACTTTTGAACGGTAGTGTATGTATATATATATATATATAATACTGATATTAGGATTTACTTTTGGGACATTTGATTATATCACATAATCCACATAAACGTCTCATTATCTTGAGTAAAATGTTTTGCCATATCCACAGAACAGTGTAATCAGCACAGCATGCAAGAGTATACAGAAGAAGAGTGGCGGTTTTAGCATGTAAATCTTGGTGTGGCAATAGAACAAAAATTGTTTATCTTCATATGACAAGGACTTAAAAGGATTTGTCAGTAGATTGTCGACTTGATTTATGATGTCTGCTCGCTAAGATTTTTAAAGTATGATGTTGACATGATCAGTCCAATCAAAGCTACTGTAGATATAACGGGATTTGACAATTGTATCTGTGGCCAATGACCTTGAGCCTTCTTGGATGGGCACTTCTAATGCAACTCTATGACAGCATCCAAGGGGCTTGAATTTCCGAGCTCTACCCTTAGACTTGGCGGTGACGTAGTGTCCCCATGAGTGACAGAACACTGAGCCAATTACAGCGCAACTAGAGAACATTACCAACACCTACGCTCCGTATTTTCCGCTGGCTGCCCCACCACCACAGCAAGCACTGAGCTAGGCTGAAACACCTGCATTTTGTTGCTGGGCTCTGCCCCACCTGCCATGAATGACGGGTTGCCACTGCAGAAGAGGCATCTCACTGGGTACACCACATAAATTCAATGTGGAAATGTGGGCCAATACTTTGGCTGAGATGTTGATCAATGAGACTTCAACCATTATTCATCCACTCAAAAAGACAGACAGAAGTTTGTTGAATTCCCAATGTGTCATCAATATGCTCTCAACCATCTAAAAGCACAACCAAATTCCAATGGAAAAACAATGTCTGATTTTCGGTGAAGTTGCTATCGCTGCGCCATTTAAATACACAACAAAGTTCAAACGGGAATACAATGTCAGATATTTTGAATGTACCGTGTATAACAACTTAATGTGTTATCACTGTGCTTCATCTAATAGCACAACCAAATGACCTGGATTGCAGTTGAGATTACATTAGAAGTACATAGTGCAAGTGATTAATGTTGTTTGACATTCTGCACAGATTATTACAGCAATTGTGAATCTCTCCTTATTCCTGCGGCCTTTGCATGCTATCTTGAACATGCGCGCGTTCTACGATTACATAACAAAACATTTATAGTTCAAGTAATCTCATTTAAAGTAACCTCAATGTGGCCATGGATGTGTTACTCATTTCGAGGTTTAATAAATACTGTTACAATAGTTTGTAATATAGCCTTAACTTTAGGGAATGACAAAAGTAATAATGAATTGTGTTTGGTTGACAACACAACCAAATATCAACATTTAAAGAAAAGGACTAAATCAAATCCAACTTTATATAAAGTGCATTTGAAGTTTGATTTGATCCTATTCTTTAACTTTGATTTTAGGTTGAGATGGAGACTTGAATCTGACATATCAATTATTAATTTGTAGACAAACTGGAATTAAAGCAGATTAAATCAGTGGCACAGATGGTTGCATTAACAACCAAACACAATTCAACATTCAGTTTGACTACAAATTAATAATTGATATGTTGGATTCAGAAATATATACTGTATATATATATATATATTTTATAAAGTATAGTTACATTTAATTTGCTCTGTTAAACACACCATTTGGAATGACTTCGATAGCAGTGAATCTATTTAGTTATTAAGGGAACTCTCCGTAATCATTCTCACGATAGCACATCGGTAGTAGTCAGTGACAAATATCAGGGCTGGCTTTAGTGAACACCCTGGATGGGAGACCAAATGGACAGCTGTAGACAGATAAACTCTCCAGTCGGAGCTTGTTTCTTTCTGATAGTGGATCTGATGTTTCACAGGTACAAATTCAACATATTTTATACAAGGTTTGTCTATGTTGAAAATTGGTTGCATTAATGATATAATCCTGTGGTTAAAATGATACTCTCAAAACAAGAGTTTACGTTGTGAATTTTTGAAAATCCAATGTATTTTCCCCATAGATTCCACCTCACAATACATTGACAAATTACGTTGAAACAACGTTGATTCAACCAGTGTGTGACCAGTGGGATAGTCTTTAATTAATGTTATACTTGCTGTGTTTGCACCATGCTGTAATGTAACATTAATTCCAGCTCCTGTATTAGTAGCAGAGCCTTGAAGAATTCCCCATCGGTGTTCAGTGTTTCCACTAGGAACTGGATGTGAGTAGAGGGACCATTTTATCTTTGCATTGAACATGGCCAGATCGGTTCCCAAACTGGATGCTGTAGAGTGGGAAAAAAATATTTCGAAATCACTGAGCCTGGCTTAGAGCGACAACGGATGCTCAATATCATCTGATGACTTCCATTTGAAAATAATCACTGGGGCTAACTGTTGATGCTGTTTTCATTGTCAGTGAGCATGGAGGGATTGAATCATTCAGCCACATGTGTTTTGGAATGGCTGCAAAAGGAGACAAAAATAACACGAGTTGATTTATGTTTTTGTCTTTAGGAGTTGAATTGGAACACTGCAACAGGGATACATCAGTTGTGTCAATGGCAGTATACTGTGTTATAGTAGGCCTACCTTTATTTCTCATCATGACAAAAGTTGAGGCCAAAATAGCAGGGTGACAGCTTGTGAATGCATGGAACCCTGACCTGTTCACCGGACGTGCTACCTTGTCCCGGACCTGCTATTTTCGACTCTCTCTCTCTACCGCACCTGCTGTCTCAAACTGCGAATGCTCGGCTATGAAAAGCCAACTAAGATTTAGTCGTGAGGTCCTGACTTGTTGCACCCTCTACAACCACTGTGATTATTATTATTTGACCCTGCTGGTCATCTATGAATGTTTGAACATTTTGGCCATGTACTGTCATAATCTCAACCCGGCACAGCCAGAAGAGGACTGGCCACCTCTCAGAGCCTGGTTCCTCTCTAGGTTTCTTCCTAGGTTCCAGCCTTTCTAGGGAGTTTTTCCTAGCCACCGTGCTTCTACATCTGCATTGCTTGCTGTTTGGGGTTTTAGGTTGGGTTACCTTAAAGCACTTTGTGACATCGCTGATGTAAAAATGGTTTCATAAATACATTTGATTGATTAATTATAAATACATTTGATTGATTTGATAGATGTAACACACCGTTACGTTTACCAGGGTTAGAATGTTGCTTCTGCTTTTCTCACCACCTTTACATACTGCAATTTAAATGTCTTGTGCCGTTTTGTTTTCAGGAGCTCTAGGGCTGACTTAGTTCCTGGCAATGGCAAAACAAACTGATCTCGATGTGGACGACTGTCAAACTATTATCCATATCACCCATCCAAATATTTACCCTGAAGCCTCCATTTCTCTCTCCACCACACGTATGTTTACCCCCAGTGTTGAAGGTCTCTCCAGATGAAGACATATTATTACCAGAAGGATATCTCTGATCACCGGCGCTGCCGTGGAACCACAGAGGTTACAGTATGTAACTCTAGACAGCATGATAAACTGTTAGGAATATTACACTGCCCAGAACACAGAGGACAAAAGACATTCCTGTATGGTAGGACGTGCTTCACTCATGGAAGCCATTATTTTGTGATACAGTCCTGAGCTATCGGAGGATTTCCTGTAATTTAATTTGGAGTTTTGAACTGAGCACTTTCTGCTCTTTTATCTGCTTACCTTGCTGCCACACTGTATTTTCTGTAAAGGGAGGATCCTGAGTTGCAGATAAGCAGACTCCTTTATAATGTTGAGTTACTGATGATAAACTGTAGTTAAATGGACTCTTAGAAACCTCATCTGTATCTTGTATTTCCATGTTTTTTCTTTCCTACCCCTGCAGGTATTTATAGTGCCTAATATTTCAGGAGGACATCAGGCTTACTGGTAGAGAATCGGTCTGGAGTAAAACCGTTCGTTGACCATGTGTGATTGACAGGTGAGTGGATGTGACTACATGTATTGTCTCAGCAGCGCACAGCAGCCTCTCATGATGTAAAATGCTACCTTAATTCAATGATAATTCCGAGGATAATGACTTTGTCTCCTTAAGTTAAACAGACATTGTCTATCAAAAAATGCTTCTGAATGTTAGTGGCCTGGCATTCACTGAGAATTCTAGTGGCATTTCAGTACGTTACCATAATTGATCACAACATTACCAAGGTTCATACATTGGACTTGGAGAGACTCCTTTAGAAAACAGGCCATCGATACCCATCACATTAAATCAGCTCAAAGCTGATCAGTCTGTTGTGGACCTAGTGTAATAAAACTGATGTGCTGCACACAGAAAGCATGAAATCCAAAAACATTACATGTGAAGGAAAATATGCAGAGGTTGGTTGTGGCATTTATTTTCATTTTCAACTTTCACTCTTTGCTTCGTTTCTTCCGTCTCCACACTGCCTTTCCAGGACTGAAGTGGTCTTGTCTTCAGCTTGTTTTATATAATACACTATGAACTCATATTTGTCCGATCCAATTTGGTCCTTATGCATTGAAGGCCTTACTAAAAAATGAAATGTCCGTGCAACAGGCTAAATGGATGCAGAAAGTCCCTTTCATGTGTCAGTTTGCATCTGAGTAAAGTCAGAAATGAATGGCTTTCGCTCGCATTTCCATCAGAAAGAGGACACATCCATCCGCACTGTAATTGGCTGTGCATCTGTTCTTCTGTGGCTGCTGTGTTTGGGTTATGTCATAAAGAAACATACCAACATAAGCACTGTAACTGAGAGGTGTCAGCATGTTCAGCTCTCCTGACCATCTCGTCCTGTGGAGGAGAGTCCAGTTATTTCAGGGCAACAATCCCTCCTTTCCCCTCCCATTATGTGCAATTCATCATGAACTTGTAGCAATAAAATAACAGACTCAGAGATCCAATAATGGTCAATGTTATTTGATCAGTCTATCACCTCAGAGTGCAGTCCTTCTGACAGCAGTGTGGTGAGTTCACTCGCTGCATGGGTCCTCACTCAATATGCCTAGAAATGCCTGCTGGAATCCCTTGCTGTCCCACACGGCCATGCTGTTTCCATAGACTTTACTGCTCTAATCACTAAGTCCCTCTCCCCAATACTCTATACAGATTATTCTGTATCAGCCTATACACTACAGAGCTCTAGGAACAGCCGATCCCTATGGTACAGAGTTAAACGCTAGTTTCACGGTCGTTTAAAGGAGTGGACCAAGGCGCAGCGTTTTGAGCGTACATACTTGTTTATTTAACGATGTCGCCAACAAAACAATAAACAACCAACCGACACGTGAAGCCAACGTAGTGCTCACAGGCAACTAAACATGGACAACTACCCACAAAACCAACATAGAAAATGGCAACCTAAATTGGCTCCCCAATCAGAGACAAACCTAATGAGAATGTTTGGGGACTGTTCTGTGATGGTTGTTACAGATGTTGTGCACAACATTTCAGTGAATGTTAGAAGAAAATTAATTTAAAACATTTTCAGATATAAAAAAAGGGTTTTATCGAAAACATTCTTTGAATGTTTTTGGGAAGGTATCATCCTAGTGTTTAGCCTGTTCTCACAGACTAGACATAACAGTAAATTCTGGACACTAAAATGATTATGATAGGTTACGTTTTGGTATGGCTATATAAGTCAGAATGTTACTTAATGAAAGAACGAAAGGAGGATGGCAGTATAATGCGAACGTCTAGCAACCCAAACGTTGCGTGTTCGAATATCATCACGGACAATTTTAGGTAATTAGCAACTTTGCAACTACTTACTATTTTTTAGCTACTTTGCAACTACTTACAATGTTAGCTAACCCTTCTCCTAACCCCAACCCTAATGTTAACCATTTAACCTAACTTCTAACCGTAACCGTAACCCTTACCCCAAGCCTAGCTAACTCTAGCCACCTAGCTAACATTAATGTTAGCCACCTATCTTTTGTTAGCTACATCAAATTGGAATTCGTAACATATTATACGAATTGAAATTCGTAACATATCATAACAATTGTAATTAGTAACATATCTATATATCTACATATCTACGAAATGGATGATGGACATTCACAAATTAGTACATACCATACATATTATATTAAATGGAGGGATTTTTGATTTTAATATGTTACGTCTACCCTTTAGTCCAGGTTGTAATGTTAGATTAAACCCTAACTACATAGAGCTTCATGGGAATCTTAGGGAATGTTCTGGGAATGTTCCCAGTTTGCTGGGAGGACAGGGAGGGAATCAGAGGAGAAATCGATGGAAAATGCTAGAAAGACCAGCTCCCCAATAGGCTACAGTAACTAAACCCCAAGCCTCTCCTCCCAGTATGTGTGGGTGTGTTTGTGCGTGCGTGCGTGAGTAAATGAATGTCGCTGGCAAATAAGAAAAAGGGGGGAATGAGCGTGCAAGACTTAAAGACCAAAAATGTGTATGCAAGACTTAACTTCCCTGCACTAGCTTCAGTGACTATTGCCCCTTTCTGCTGAGTGTTCAATCCATGATAAATCAAGTAGCATGTTTACGACCAAGAAATACTTCATCTTAGAGGTTTTCACTGCTACACACCGTGTGACTACTCTGTAAGCCCTCCATATTTAACACATTACAGATGTCCAATAAGTAGACTCAGATTCACCAGTTGTTCATTCTTCAGTACAGCATTGAAGTATTAAATAGAGCACTGCATGAAATCCACATGAATGATGACACATTAGGATCATTTAGAGATAATACAAGTAACTGGCTTACAAATCTACCAAATCAAGTTTTAGTCACAATTATAATGTTGATTTGTACTGTAACTACTGAAATAAACTAGCAATGTGCTTTAAAGTGTTTGTGGCCAGTAAGTACATGTAGAACATGGCAAGAAACAAATTGAAATTAGGATTGTCTTAGTTTGAGTTCATGTGATTTCCAGAGGCATAATGTCAAAGTCATTTGGGGGGTCAGGGATGTCAGAGGGGTCGGAGAACTACTACCTTAACATCCCATTCACCAGCTGTCACGAACCGGCTCAAAGCCCGTAACAAAAGGGAGACAACGTGGAGATAAGGAATAACAAAATATATTTATTTAACTAAGGTAACCTAAATGCAATTAACAATGGTGTGTGTAATCAGTAATCAGTAATGTAAGTGGGTGTTTTGCTTGCATAAATGTGATAATGCGGTGTGTTGAAAGGTGCTAAAGCAAACAACCAAAAAGTCAAAAAAGCCACAACAAAATCTATGACGGTGTCTGCATGGAGAGAGTCTCCTCCATGAATGGGGAAGTGGTGTATTTATCCTGGGAGACACTGGGCCCAGGTGTTTCCCATGTAGCTGACGACCCTCCCAACTCCGCCCACCGACATCCTAATAAGGAAACAAGAACAAAGAGAGAATACGGCAGACAGAGTGGGAGGGTCGTCACATCCCCCCCCATAAAACCGGGGACCAACAAGGACCCCGGAACAACATACCAGCCTCTGCGTCCCAAATTGACACAGCCTCTGCATCCGAAATTTATGAGGGGTTACGTGTTCACACTTCCAATTTGCCCCAGCCAACCTCCTCCCCAGACCTCAGCAACCGTCGCACAGGAAGCAACATTTAAGAGGAAAAAAGAAAAGACCATGAGGGAACAGACAGGACAGAGAGAACATGGCAATACGAAACAATGGTCAGTCACGTAACCATTTAGGAACAGGGCGCACAAGAGAGCGCATCAGCAATCACGTTTTCAGTCCCCCGGATGTGCCGCACATCGAGATGGAATGATTGTAAAAATAAACACCATCTCATTATCCTCTGGTTCGGACACATCATGGACCTCAAAAAAGTGAGAGGGTTATGGTCGGTGTAGACCACAATAGGTACTACCCCCGACCCGACATACACTTCGAAGTGTTGTAGCGCCCAGATGAGTGCTAGCGCTTCCTTTTCAATAACCGAATAGTTCAACTGATAATCGTTAAACTTTTTGGAAAAGAAACTAACAGGCCTCTCAACCCCAGACACATCTGCTTGCAGCAAAACTGCACCTGCTCCCACATGACTAGCATCCACCTGCAAGGTAAATTACAAATCCACGCGAGGAGCAGCCAGCACCGGAGTTGAGGTAAGCAACCTCTTTGCATCTTCAAAAGCGTGTTGACAACGAGTAGACCAAACGTAAACAGCCTTTGCTTTCAGCATATCTGTCAAGGGAGCGACCACAGTAGAGAAGTTATTACAAAAACTACGGTAATAACCAATCATGCCCAAGAAACGCATCTTGAAACTTGGCTTGAAAAGGAGAACCAACAATTGGCAGCAGAGCAAGAACCTGGTCACCCGGACTAAAGTGACGAGGCTCAGTTCGGCAATCAAATATGCCCTTCATCCTCTCCTGTGAAGATGATAACTTCTCTTTAGCCATTTCACCAGCGGCGTACAGGCGTCGCCGGAAATCACACACATACAATAACAGGGACTGAGGAGGCTTGGGAGACTTCCAGTCATCCTGGAGAACAGATAAAAGTCCACGCACCCTATGTCCAAACACAAGGTCATTTGGACTGAAACCCGTGCTCTCCTGTGAAACCTCCCTAGCGGCTAACAGTAACCAAGGCAACCCGTCCTCCCAATCATTATACATCTCAGTACAATAAGCTCTCAACAAAGACTTAAGTGTTTGATGGAAACGTTCCAGTGCTCCTTGACTTTGCGCGTGATAGGCGCTAGACAAATTGTGTTTAATATGGAGCTGTTGGAGAACCTGACCAACTGGGTTTTTGGGTTTTGTTTTATATTTTATTAATAAAGCCAGTGTTGAATAATACCTAAATATGCAAAGTAGGATATTGCATATTTATATCTTTGTGTACCTATTTAGGATACAACCCCATGAAGAGAATGACATTGTAATGTGGATGCTGGGAGTCAGGAAGCAGGTGCAGTTAGTGAGTTTAATAATAACGAACATGGAACGTAACAAAACAAGAGAAGCGTCTGACATGGGAACACAAACAATACTACCTGATGACTGACAAAACAGAGTGCTAGATAAATGGTAAGTAATGGAGGTAGTAATGAAGTCCAGGTGTGACTGATGGTAGGGCGCAGGTGTGTGTAATGATGGTTGCCAGGTGTGCGTAAAGATGGGTTGCCAGGACCAGTGCTTAGTAGACCGGTGACGTCGAGCGCGGGAGCGGGAGTAGACGTAACAGAAGTTCATATTAATAATAATGCATTTCTGAGTAGTATAGATCAGGGACCCATGATGAAATTATGTTACTGCAATTCCGTTACAGGGTGGAAATCTACTTAACTTACTGTAGTTCAATAACCAAAATAGATTTTTTCAAAGTCAATATGTCATGTCATAGCTGACATCCCATTCTTTCTAGGGGTTCTACATTATATGCCCTACATTTTTTTGTAGGGTGGCAGGTAGCCTAGCATTTAGAGCGTTGGGCCAGTAACTGAAATACCTGGGCCGACAAGGTGAAAATCTCTTGAAGTGCCCTGGAGAAAAGCACTTGACCCTAATTTTCTCCAGGGGCGCTGTATTATTATGGCTGAACCTGTAAAATAAATCATTCCACTGCACCTATCCGGTGTATGAGACAATAAAACATATATTTAATTGTTTTTTCAGACAATGTACAATCTTAATTTGGAGCAGATATTAACAGAGTTTTTGGAAAACGTGGACACATATATGTAGATTTTACCTAAATTCTGTAACCAAACTTTGCATATGCACAGTTCTTCCAGTTAAAATGTTTTGTCAAATGTTCAACGAAAATTGTTAAAAATAGTCATTGTGGGTAGAGTTGTATGGTTTGTTAAAATGTTAAATCAATTGTTTTTGTTTGGCATACCTTTTAAGTGAAAAATCAATCTCAGTGCACTTCTTTTACCGTGGAATTGACCACAAATACCTTTGTGCATCTTTAATTCCCCCAAAAATCTTCCATCTACAATTTGGAAACATGTTGCCTTTTGTCCTTGAATGCCTGACTCTAGCCTCACATAACACATATTCACTGTTAGCATAGCTGCTCCCTCAAACTCACTCTGATATAATGACATCACCACGAAACAAAATTCCTGACTGTCCGTATCCTCTACCTTCCCTCTACCAGGGGAAGGGAGGAAGAGCGGGCCAAGGGGATGAGTAGGAGGACTCTGCCTCGGGCTCCTCTGTCGGAAGCTTTAACACAGATCATCTGGGATTCTCATCAAAAGCGTTCAGGATTATTACCACATGCTACACATCAGGCCCAGTGCTGCTGAGGCATAAACACACAGACACAGCATTGTGATTCACAGTCTTCACTGACTGCTAGGGTGGAGCGCGACAGTGTTCACTCATCACTCTAATCCCCACTCCTATCACACGTGACTCCCATTTCCATGGCGTGGAAATATTCAATGTGACAAAGTTATTGGAGTTTATTTTGAATGTGATCATTAAAACACTTCAAGGGTGTTGAGTTAATGCAGGTGCTCAGACATTCCCCTAAGTATTAGCATGGGTTTTTGGGATTGGGGTTTTATTTTATACTTTATTAATCAACAATTGTGTTACCACATATACCTTTTGTGCAACCAAACGTTCCCTCCATCTATCTCTCACGGTCTCTCTTCCTACTATTTCTTTCCACTTTACCCTCCTTATTGTTCTTGCTTCTCATTCCCCTCTTCTCATTGTCCATTAAAAGCCACCCCAGCCATGTGAGCTGATTGTGGAGGTATGTTGTGGTCAATGTTCCCTCTAATTTCATCACTGAGCAAATTTCAGGTCTGCTGAGCACAAACTTGAATGTTTTGAAAATTCAATGCAACTTCCGGCACGCATTTACTATTAACACTGAGGCCGTACCCACTTTGAGTTAGTTTTAACAGTGGCCAAGTAGGTCTACTGTGGTATTTGATCATGATGTAGGCCTACCAAAGTGGCCTACCATCAAAAACAATGTAGAAAATACATCCAATAACATTTTAACATGGAAATAGCTGTACTATCATTCAGCCTACAGTAGCAACCAATGTGTGGTGTTCAATGTAGGCCTACATTCCATGAGACTTTTGAAGAAAACATGCAGGGCTTGACATTAACCTGTTCATCCACTTGTCCTTCAGACAGGGAGGTGACTGAAAATGTTGTTGTGTTGTTTGATGCAAGACACCAATTTACAAAATAAAATGCATCATTATTCCCATACCATTATAACAGAGAATCAGACAAATTATGCTACCCTCAGCCTATTTGCTACTTAGCTTATTCAAGCCTGTCTCAAATGCAACACTGCCCCTTTAAGACATAAAAAAGCTCTTTACCTGATTTGCTTTTCAAAGATGTCTAAAAATGCACATGTTTTGTGCTCTTGTAAGAAGCAATCCACTCCCCCATTGCTGACTACAAATTATCTATAACTAGGCTAATAACTCACTAACTAGCAAAAGATATGAACAAATGTACAAATGTGCACACGGCGCTACATGTCACTTTTGTTTTGATCTCAAAACAAGCGCATCTACTCACTTCAGCTGATGCTGTAGAAACAGTCCAGTTCAAAGTGGATGGCACAGATCCATATATGGCAATGGTCTATTTGCATATTGGCCTGCTGCAGCTCTGATTGGTTATGGCGCACCGATATGTGTAGAGTACGGGCCTGAGTTGTGCCTGTTAAAGCAATAGAATCTTACTCCGATGCGTTCTGCCTATAACAAAATATATTGTATAGTTCGTTTTGCATACTAAGTCTTGCATAGTTAGTTTTGTTTCGGTATGTTGCATTGAAAGTGGCTAATATTGTGTTGATTCGATCACAATTGCCACAGTAAAGGGAAACGTTGATGGTGTTAACGAACAGGGAAACTCTAGAAAATTGAGTGAAGTTAAATCTCGTGCTTCTCAGCGCACGCTGATATTTCTTATTCGAGTCAGAGGGAACATTGTTTGTGGTGGCCATGTTGGATTTGGTCCTGTACTGGGGTCACTGCCAGAGTATCTGCCTTCTGACCCACTTCTGAGGAGCTACCAAGCTCAGCCACATCCAATCACCAGAGGGCATTCACCAGCGTAAACAATGCCAATTAGGGCAGATGGCCTAATGGCACTATGCCATTTGGGGCAACGCGGGATATGGTGGGTCATGGTGGGCTATAGTGATCCAGTGAAACGCTGCTTGTGTAACAGATGGAGATTTGTAAACTTACTCCTAAGCCTGAAATGTCTCCACTTGCGTTGCCAAATACCTAGCTTTTGTGTGGCACGACTGGGTAAGAACGTTTTAGGAGGGCGGTCATGTGAGTTTGCCAAGCAGAGTTCCTGGTTTCTATTCTGTGTGAACTAGAGCAGGAGGAAGTGGGAAGGCTAAGCAAGCAGCACGATGTCTATTATACTTGTCCACGAAGAACTGAGTTTCAGGAGGATATGAGCAAAAGCCACATAAAGTCTGCGTTGATGTTATACGCCGTCAGTCAGTTGGCCGCCAGTGTGGGATGTGGAGACAGACGTTAGGAATGACAGAGGTTTTAGTGATTGTCTAGAGAGACTTTGATTCAACCATGGAGGAACTCTGCTCTGATGTCATTTGATCATGTAAATGAGTAGGAGTGCTCCTGAGTTTGTTTGTACGCTGAAGGGGACAGGGGCATGTGTCTGGTGGGATGTGTGGGGGTAGGCAGAATTATCCGGACATTTTGCGGGAAGCGTGCCACCACCCTGACCCTTGATGACTTGCAGTGATCCCCTTTGATTTGCTTGAGAGAGAAAATGGCATTATGAGAAAGCCGCAACATTCCTTCCGGGAATGTATAGCATAAACAGATGGGAGGTCTTGGCGGCATCAGTCCAGACAGATATAACCCATTGTTCACTTCTAAAAAGCAGAAGAGTTAGCGAGCTAATTCTGCCAAGGAATCATTCAATCAGGTAATGTACAGTGTCAGCAATATATGCTGATAATTATTCATTCATCATATAAATAGTTTCTAAATAAATAGTTGCTTGTCCTTCTTGCGGTTAGTTGCATTGTTCCCTGTCTTCTCTAGTCCCTCTCTCTGCTGTTTGAATAAACAGAGTGCTCCATCTTGTCCGGAAATAACCTTGACCTCTTCTGATGCGTTGCAAATGTGTGCAGGTGCAGGTACCGGAGGGAAAATACTGATGCTTTGAGCTGTATGGGCATGAAAAACATTGGCCCCGTTCCCATAATAGGAAGTGACTAGTGGAAATTGCCCAAACAGAGAATTCTCTCCCACTTGACATCACAAGTGCACATACTTGAATGGCCACGAGAACTGATACAAGCTAAAAAAGAACTAAGATTCCCCAAAGAGATGGCGTAGTCCGATGCAGCAGCGTGGGTGAGGGAGCGGAAATATTAAAGTTATTTATCCGTGACTCATTCAATCCAGCTTGCTCAAATTCTACCCAGAGAATAATGAGAATTAAACTCAGAACTACCCTGTTTTTTTTTACCCTCCTAGCCAGAGATCAGGAAAGGCCTGCTCCCTTTAGACATGTGAAAAACACAATAATGTAACCAGTGTCTGTCACAGTTCAACGGAGAAGGCATTGAGAGCACTGACACGTCAGCACACAGCTCGCTGATGGACTGAGAGGAGTGAGGTTAGACTACTGGTAATCTGACTGTAGAACAGGAAGTGAACAGTGTGTTGACATAATGGGAGTCAAAAGGAGTCAGTAATTGGAGTCAATGCCCCTCTGTATTAAGTACCTATGACTTAGTCAAGTTCAGTCTAAGCTAACAGCGGGTCCTGATGGACTTCTCTGATTATACAGTGAGCTTTCTACTCATTTTCCCACTCAATTGGATTGTCTCTCTCTCTTTATCATTACACTTGGGGAGAGCTGACGTCATCGCCAATGATGGTTCTTTTATATTATCAGACAACTCAAGAGTCTCAAGACCCTACTCCCCTTTAGCAATGTTAGAGTCTGTAAATGTACAGTAACAGTACCACCCATGTCAGAATTGGAGGTGGTCTGACAGACCTCCACTTCCTCCAATCTCCTCATTATTAATAGGCCTGCTACTGTAGTAAAACTCCCTTCAGTCTAATGGGGAGGGAAAGAAATTATATTAATGACCATGTAACGGATTCCAGACCTATGCTGAATACATCTTCCTCACTTTCCAGCTCCATCTAGCCATAAGCAGCCTGTCCCTCTCCGTTAGGCCATCAAACCTGAAGTGACAACATTATTTATTTTAAAGCTCTCTATTTTGCGGCTGAGCGAGCCATGTGAGAGGAGGAGTATTTTGAGCAATGATATAAAGCTAATGATCTCATGTTTTCCCTTATGGCTGTGAGGCTGCCCATTATGGGGCAAGACTGTCTGCGATTGGAGCACAGATTGCACAGCAGAAGGGAGAGGTTCGATGTCACAACAGGGAAGAACAATATGACCAACAATACGCATGAGGAGGTAGAGGAAATGAAGTACAGGGAACTGCTAACGGTGCTACAATAATGTTACCTTTGCCAGAGAATGCATTCATAAGAGATAATCCTACGTTACCTCATGCATCACCTACAGAATGAGAATCTGTCTTCTGTTTCCAGCTTTTTGTCTTTCTCCGTTTCCATTGTAATGGATGAATGAATATCGATATTCAGGTGGGCTTCATTGAGTTGCTGCAGTGTAAAACATTATAGAGCAACTGGCTGGTTAGCCATGTATATATTTCTGTTCATCACCCTCATTATATTTTATGTGTCAGTCAAACCGTATTACACATGTATCCCTCCAAAAAGGCCCTGTACTGTAGATGCTCCCATTAGAGTTCATACGATGTTACTCTCCGCTTCAGTTACTGTAAGTACCATTCACATTTTTTCCACTTTCTTTCCAGACAGTACTTCCTTTACCCCCAGATGTGGTCCTGAACCTGTTATTATCTCACAAGCCCAGAGCAACGTTCCTGTAATTCCTTGAACATGTAAGATCGGAAGATACAGCAAGATGGTCTGTCACATACTCGATCTCAGGCTGCACACATGTTTTCGCTTAGGTGGACACCTCACATGTGTCGGGACTAAGGGTTTATGGAATCAACAGGACAGGATTGATCAACAGTACCACAGTATTAGAGCGCTCTGAAAGGGGAGCAGCAGGAGATGATGCAATATCTTGAGTTGAAATGGGCTTGTGATCTGACAATACAACCTCTCACCCTGATTATTGGCCTACAGCTGTGTAGCACTTGTGACCTCACTGTCCATCAGTCCTTTGTAATACATGGTAGGCCACACAAGCTCATAGAATGGGACCTCCGAGTGCTGAAGCGTGTAGAGCGTAAACATCGTCTGTCCTCAGTTGCAACACTCACTACCCAGTTCCAAACTGCCTCTGGAAGCAACGTCAGCACAAAAACTGTTAGTCTGGAGCTTCATGAAATGGGTTTCCACGGTCGAGCAGCTGCACACAAGCCTAAGATCATAATGTGCAATGCCAAGCGTCAAATGGAGTGGTGTAAATCTCGCCACCATTGGACTCCTAGCAATGGAAACACGTTATCTGGAGTGATGAATCACACTTCACCATCCGGCAGTCGGACGGACGAATCTGGGTTTGTTTGATGCCAGGAGAACGCTACTTGCCCGAATGCATAGTGCCAATTGTAAAGTTTGGTGGAGGAGGAATAATGGTCTGGGGCTGTTTTTCATGGTTCGGGCTAGGCCCCTTAGTTCCAGTGAAGGGAAATCTTAATGCTACAGCATAAAATTATATTCTAGATGATTCTGTGCTTCGAACTTTGTGGCAACAGTTGGGGAAGGCCCTTTCCTGTTTCAGCATCACAATGCCCCCGTGCACAAAGCGAGGTCCCTCCAGAAATGGTTTGTCGAGATTGGTGTGGAAGAACTTGACTGGCCTCTACAGAGCCCTGATCTCAACCCCATCAAACACCTTTGGGATGAATTGGAACGCTGAGTGCGAGCCAGGCCTAATCACCCAACATCAGCGCCCAACCTCACTAATGCTCTTGTGGCTGAATGGAAGCAAGTCCCTGCAGCAATGTTCCAACATCTAGTGGAAAGCCTTCCCAAAAGAGTGGAGGCTGTTATAGTAGCAAAGGGGGGATCAGCTCCATATTAATGCCCATGATTTTGGAATGAGACGTTCGAAGAGCAGGTGTCCACATACTTTTGGTCATGTAGTGTACCTCTGTCTCCCAGATCTGGAATACTACATTTGCTCCTATGCTCCCCACACAGCAGGCTTCCTGTTGCTCCTGGCCGAGATGACATAAAGCGAAGCAGGAGAAAAGAAAGGAAAGGACTCCAAGCTAGGCTGAAAACATAGTATCCTGATGTCTAATGTCCAAACTCTGGAAAATAAACTTTGAACTCAGAAGAAGGCCTCAATCGCAGAGGGACATCAGTGAATGCTGTGTCTTTTGTTTTTACAAGTATGGCTTTCAATTTTATGTATTGATTGAACGGCAATTTGTACCGAAATTGAAAACATCTCGAGCTCCTGTTCAGCTGACCGAGTTTGTGATGCTAAAATGCCGACTCCACTATATGCCAAGGGAATTCACGTGTGTTATTATCACAGCTGTGTACTTACCGCCACAAGCAAACATCAAGGCGGCACTCAGCAAACTGTACAAGAAAATTAGCCAGCAAGAATCATCTCACCCGTAAGCAGTTTTTATTGCAGAGAGAGATTTTAAACAAGCACGTTTAAAACAAATTCTTCCAAAGTATCACCAACATGTATCCTGCCCCACGAGAGAAAATAACATGCTGGACCATGTGTACACAAACATCTGTGATATGTACAAAGCCATCCCCGCCCCCACTTTGGCCAATCAGGTCATGTCTTTCTGTTCCTACTCTCCGCCGACAAGCAGCAACTCAAGAGGGGGCCACCATCAACGAATGAGGCGCTGGACAGAGGAGGCTGACTCAATGCTGCAGGACTGTTTTGAGAATATTGATTGAAATATGTTCAAAGAGTCATCCACCCCGGACTCATCCATCAACATTGAGGAATATACATCGTCAGGCACAGGCTTCATTAGGAAATGTATTGATGATGTTGTACCCACAATAACAATCCGGAAATATCCCAATCAACTCACAAAGCCGCCAGCCCAGATGGCATCCCTGGCCGCATGCTCAGAATTTGCGCTGACCAGCTGCCAGGCTTCTTCTCTGACCTCTTCAACCTGTCTCTGTCCCAGGTTGTAGTCCCCACTTGCTTCAAGGAGAACACCATTGTCCCAGTGCCCAAGAAAACCAAGGTGACATGCCCAAATGGCTATCACCCCATCACACTCATTCCTGTCATCATGAAGTGCTTTGAGAGTCTGGTCATGGCCCACATCAAGGCCAGCATACCAGGCACACTGGACCCACTGCAATTTGCCTACTGCTCCAACACATCCACGGAAGATTCAATTTCCATAGCTATTCACATGGCCCGAACACAGTTGGACAAGAGGAACGCCTATGTGAGAATGCTGTTCATTGACTACAGTTCAACACTATTGTTCCCTCCAAGCTTGTCACCATGCTCAGAACCCTGGGTCTGGACACTATGACTTCCTGACGGCAGACCATAGACTGTGTCGTGTCTTTGGCTATGCCGGATTAAGTGATATGACATGCTATTCTATAAAATAATTTCTCTGTAATTCATATTACCTGATTAAGCTAATCAGGTGAATGTAAATAACTAGAAAGTCGGGGCACCACAAAATCATGTTTATAGAGCTGTTTTCTTCTGAATAAACTCTTAAAGACCTAGTAATCTTTTACATCAATAGCAGTCAATATTTAATCCTCGCCTTATTTAGTTGCATCTGAAAGTTGTAAATTCTTGGTTATCTTCACGAACCCTGGCTAACAAGTTGAATCAGCAATACAAAATTTGGTTTAATTATTTATTTACTAAATACCTAAATAATCAAACAGAATTACATCTACACAGAATGGATCATACATTGATTACAAATTATGTCATTAAGGAAAACGTCCCTAGCGGACGGAACAGATACGACGGCTGGTTACACAAAGAGAGGGGGTTGGGTTTGAGTGAAAGAGCGGGAAGACTGAGGAGCAAAAAGGTTTTGTGTCTCTATCGGGCCGTAGGCAGCCATGCTATTGTAAATACAGTATCTCATGCATTCTAAATAACCGCCCATTTGAAAAAGGAGAATGCAATAAATATTTACTCTGAGCTGCGCTTCGATAGATTGTTCGTAGATGGGAGACCGGGTGGTCCAGCATGGAACTCTGGTCGTCTGAAGAATGTCTCTGGTGGTAAACTATATATGTTGTAGTATCGTTGTGTGTGTTAGACTGGATACGTCGTCCGTCCTTTCCTAGCCCACATTTACAGCGACTGCTGCTAACTCAACGGCTAGGAGGTATCACTTCTGGAGTGAATAAGAGTTCAAAGTTCATACCAAGTTGCCATACTGTTGATGGAATTTATATGTTTAAATTAATGATTAGAATATTCCACCCTGAAACCATATAATGGTATGAAATTGATTAGAATCATAAAATTATTATTAATGATGTGTGTAGTTTTTAGTCAGTAAAATTATATATCTGTACAATATGTCTCTATAGTATCTTAAACACAAACTGTCTGAGCAAGATTCGGTGCCGACCGTGGCTAGGGGCCACTGAGAGATTTGGGAAAGGACAGGGAGTGCTTCTCACGGTCCCTAATCTTTGTCGGCTGGGTATTGATACAGTATGTGCGTAGGATACCTACTGTTCGTGTGTATGTATGTGCGTATGATATCTACTGTTTGTGTGTGAAAGTATGTGCGTAAGGAGCCAGTATAAAATGAATGGTTTTGTACAACGGACTAGCACGCCCGTGAATAAACATTTTGACTATCATAGCTGGGCCTCCGTCTGTTTCATTCAACCAGTATCTTATAAATCCTGGGTTGCAGACTGAGTAGTTTAATTGAATTGGGTTATGAACATTGAGAACATAATTCTTGTAACACATACTTTTAAGCTCATGCTATATTCTGGTATAGTCGAAATTCATCCTTTCGGCATGTTGACCATCAACGGGATGTGGTCCCGTGTGGCTCAGTTGGTAGAGCATGGCGCTTGCAACGCCAGGGTTGTGGGTTCGTTCCCCACGGGGGGACCAGGATGAATATGTATGAACTTTCCAATTTGTAAGTCGCTCTGGATAAGAGCGTCTGCTAAATGACCTAAATGTGAATGTAAATCTTCGCGTTGAAATTCAATGCTAATTTCGTTAGGTTATTATCTGAGCCCTTTTAACGTAGGACCGTCGCCCTAACGTCCTCGGAACAGAAAGTTACATTTTCGTAAATGGGTTTATATAGTGGTGAAAGAAGGGCGTGTTTCATAGTTTACAACCCATGTCTGTTCATAGGGCGGGGCCTCTGAGTGAGCAGAGTGGTGTTCTTCTGACAAACCGTCCTCTCATTAAGAAGATAAAAATTACATTTAATCTTTTCACAAATAGTTTCATATTAAAACATTTAAATTGCACAACAATTCCATGTGAATCTGATAGCTAGAATGTGTAGATTTTCCAAGATACAGTTTATGTCGTCCTATCATCAGTAATCATGTCTCAGACATCAACTGAACTGACATCAAATTCATTAAGTCCCAATGCATATTTTCAACTGGTTGGATTACTGAAATATGGTTCCGTTTCCCATCTTTTGATGTCACCAGACTCTCTCTCAATGTTAACAAAGGGATTTTCAATAGTCACATCGGTAGAGTAGAGAGAGGAAAAAGGGGCAAGGTATTTATGGGGGTCATAAACCTCCCCCCTCAGGCCAACGTCATGACAACTGTGAGGATTGGCAACAACACCTCCTCCACACTGACTCTTAACACAGGGGTCCCAAAAGGGTGTGTCCTCAGCCCTCTGCTGTACTCCCTGTTCACGCACGACTAGGTGGTTTTGCACGACACCAACTCCCTCATTAAGTTTGCTGACGACACCACAGTTGTAGGCCTGATAACCAACAATGACGAGTCAGCCTATAGGGAGGAGGTAAGTGAACTGGCATTATGGTGCCAGGACAACAACCTCTCCCTAAACATCATCAAAACAAAGGAGTTGATTACTGTCTTCGGGAAGCAGAGGAGGAACACACACTGATCCACATCAATGGGAATGCAGTAGAGAGTAAGCAGTGTAATGTTCCTCGGCATCCACATCACTGAGGACTTGTCATGGACCAACAACACCACCACTATTGTCAAGAGGGTGCAACAGTGTCTCTACTTCCTAAGGCAGCTGAAGAAATTAGGCATGCCACCCCTGGTCCTCTCCAAATACTACCGCTGCATCATCAAGAGCGTCCTGAGCGGTTCCATCATGGCCTGGTATGGGAATTACTCCGTCCACGACCACAAGGCCCTCTAGGGGGTAGTAAAGATGGCCCAGTAGAAATCTGGGGCCATGTTCCCACCCATCCAGGACATCTTCTTGAAACGGTGCCTGAGGAAGTCCCACAGCATCATCAAGGACCCCACACACCCCAGCCACGATCTGTTCACTTCCTTACTGTCAGGCAGATGTTATCGGAGCATGAGGTCTGATACCAACAGGCTCAAAGACAGTTTCCAGCTAGCACATTTGGTTCCTTGGAAGTTGTGGGAAAGTACGTTTTTGGTTTCCGATTGGTTCTGAGTACGAAGCCATACGTTTCCTGACCGGTAATACGGAACGTTTTTTAAACGTTCTGAGAACTGGAGTGAACATTTTACTTGTTCTGGGAACATACTGTCCATTTTTAGGACGCTACGTCACTGCCATGACTAAGGGTAGACCTCGAAAATTCTAGCCCCTAGAGTTACATTAGAAGTGCCCATCCAAAAAGGCTCAAGGTCATTGGCCACAGATAAAATGACATGTCAAATCATGTTATATCTATGGTAGCTTTGGTTGGACTGATCATGTCAACATCATACTTTCAAAATCTTACCTAGCAGTCATCATCATGAGTCAAGTCGACAATCTACTGGCAAATAATTTTTAATCCTTGTCATATAAAGAGAAATAATGAAGAGAAATTATAGATAAAACGTATCGGTGCTTATCGGCCGTTGGACATAAACATTACACAAGTTGGAAATCGCAAATTCAACAATGAGTGGTTTGGAAGGAATCAGTGGCTAACTGCAAGCATTGCAAAGCAATCATTAGCCTGCTGTTCAGTGGAGTGGCTGTGGCTGTGTGGTCTAAGATTAAGACTCTCTTTTCCTAGTTTGAAAGGATAAACATTCAACATTGGCCATGCTGTCAATGAAGCATGATTTGTGCCGCGCTCAAAACAACTGTTAACTCGGTACTGCAAAATCTAACTTTAGTGAGTTCAAGACAACTGGAAACTCTGGAAAAACGAGCTACGACTGAGAAAATACATTTTGAACCTTAATCCAACTCGGAATTGGAATTCGGCAACTCAGGCCTCTTTCTAGAGCTACAACCTGAAAATTACTGACATCATCATGATTCAACCTTTTTTTCGAGTTCCCAGTTGTCTTGAAAGCACCATAAATCCAGAGAATTTGATGACAAAGTTTGATGACAAAAGTTGATGCGACCTTCCTGTTCAAGTGAGCACAGCACAACAAGGTGAGTCCAAAAATGTATTGTATGCTGCTGCATAAATGATGTAATATGCCAGGGAGATATGTATACTGTAGCTAAGAAAGTAATACTAAGTGTATGTTGTGCAGTAAGCTGTTAGTAGCCCATAAGTGTCACCCTAATAATTTGCTCTATTTTCACCTCTTAATTTTGCTTACTGTTCAGACTTGGTGGTGCATATGTAGCCTATAACCTGTTTTTGAGAAATGTAATTATTGAATATCGTGAGAGCTTTCATTGTCTGCTTATATGCCCCCTTTATTTATCCTTACGGTTCTGACTCGATGTACAGGGAGAATACTGTAAGAACGGCCCATGTTCTGATTTCTGTTGCTGTACAAATAGTTATATTGACTACGTCCATCCTAGCTCGCTCATTAATGTGTTAATCGGAATTACGGATTGCCTCTTATCTGCTTGTTGTCCCCTTGTGCCATAGTTTGTACATATCAATTGTCAGTAGGAACCACATTTGTTTAAGCAAGTCAGCCATATCAGCTATGTTTTTTTTTAAAGGCAGTAAATTAGGCTGAATGAACTGTTTCGCTGCCAGACAAGGCTCCACTGATAGCCAGTGGTAAGGTGTTGGGACTGCTGTTGGGACAGCTTTCTGTAGGCCGTAACAATTTGTTGGCACAGTTTGTCACCGTTATAGTGCAATTAATGTATTGTTTAGTGCAGTGGCTTGCATCCCATTTTTTTTTTACCCACCAAGATTTACATGCTAAAATCACCACTGGTCTGGTATAAAGCAGACTGAAATATTATTATGCAGTTTTTATTTTATTTTACCAGATAAGTTGACTGAGAACACATTCTCATTTACAGCAACGACTTGGGGAATAGTTACAGGGATGAATGAGGTTTTGTAAGCTGGGGATGATTTGGTGACCGTAACGGTATGAGGGCCAGATTGGGAATTTATCCAGGACACTGGCGTTAACACCCCTACTCTTATGATAAATGCCATGGGATCTTTAGTGACCACAGAGAGTCAGGACACCTGTTTAACGTCCCATCCCGGAAGACAACACACTACACAGGGCAATGTCCCCAATCACTGCCCTGTGGCATTGGGATATTTCTTTTTACTTAGAACAGTGGAAAGGGTGCTTCCTTCTGGCACTCCAACACCACTTCCAGCAGCATCTGGTCTCACATCCAGGGACCCACCAGGACCAACTCTGCGTAGCTTCAGAAGCAAGCCAGCAGTGGGATGCAAGGTGGTATGCTGCTGGCAAAAGCAAGTTGATTAAATTAAACCTGAAGCAGGTTTTTCTCTAGGACGTTGCCTGTGCTAAGCCATATCCTGTGTATTTTTATCCTGAAAAACTCCCCAGTATTTTCCAATGTCAAGCAAACCCATGATGCAGCCACCACCACGCTTGAAAATAAGGAGGCAGTTACTTAGTGATGTGATGTGTTGGATTTGCCCCAAACATAGGGCTTTGGATTTAGGTAAAAATGTACTTCTAGCAATGTTTTTTTGCAGTACTGCTTTAGTGACTTATTGCATTCAACATGCATGTTTAGGAATATTATTATTCAGTCTTGAGTGGCCCAGCCAGAGCCCGGACTTGAACCCGATCGAAAATCTCTGGAGAGACCTGAAAATAGCTGTGCAGCAACGCTCCCCATCCAACCTGATATCGCTTGAGAGGATCTGCAGAGAAGGATAGGAGAAACTCCCCAAATACAGGTGTGCCAAGCTTGTAGCGTGATACCCAAGAAGACTCAAGGCTGTAATTGCTGTCAAAGGTGCTTCAACTAAGTACTGAGTAAAGGGTCTGAATACTATATACAGTTGAAGTCGGAAGTTTACATACACTTAGGTTGGAGTCATTAAAACTAGTTTTTCAACCACTCCACAAATTTCTTGTGAACAAACTATAGTTTTGGCAAGTCGGTTAGGACATCTACTTTGTGCATGACACAAGTAATCTTTACAACTATTGTTTACAGAGAGATTATTTCACTTATAGTTCACTGTATCACAATTCCAGTGGGTCAGAAGTTTACATACGCTAAGTTGACTGTGCCTATAAACAGCTTGGAAAATTCCAGAAAATGATGTCATGGCTTTAGAAGCCTCTGAGGCTAATTGACATAATTTGAGTCAATTTGAGGTGTACCTGTGGATGTATGTCAAGGCCTACCTTGACTCAGTGTCTTGACTCAGTGTCTTGACTCAGTGTCAAACTCAGTGCCTCTTTGGTTGACATCATGGGGAAATCAAAAGAAATCAGCCAAGACCTCCATTTTTTTTTGTAGACCTCCACAAGTCTGGTTCATCCTTGGGAGCAATTCCCAAACGCCTGAATGTACCATGTTCATCTGTACAAACAATAGTACGCAAGTATAAACACCATGGGACCACGCAGCCGTCATACCGCTCAGGAAGGAGACGCGTTCTGTCTCCTAGAGATGAACGTACTTTGGTGCGAAAAGTGCAAATCAATCCCAGAACAACAGCAAAGGACCTTGTGAAGATGCTGGAGGAAACAGGTACAAAAGTATCTATATCCACAGTAAAATGAGTCCTATATCGACATAACCTGAAGACATCAGTCCGGAAGTTGAAGCTTGGTCGCAAATGGGTCTTCCAAATGGACAATGACCCCAAGCATACTTCCAAAGTTGTGCGAAAATGGCTTACGGACAATAAAGTCAAGGTATTGGAGTGGCCTACAAACCCGACTCAGTTACACCAGCTCTGTCAGGAGGAATGGGCCAAAATTCACCCAACTTATTGTGGGAAGCTTGTGGAAGGCTACCCAATTTTTTTTTACCCAAGTTAAACAATTTAAATGCAATGCTCCAAATACTAATTGAGTGTATGGTAACTTCTGACCCACTGTGAATGTGATGAAAGAAATAAAAGCTGAAGTAAATCATTCTCTCTACTATTATTCTGACATTTCACATTCTTAAAATGAAGTGGTGATCCTAACTGACCTAAGACAGGGAATTTTTACTAGGATTAAATGTCAGGAATTGTGAAAAACTGAGTTTAACCTTTCTAGCCCAGGAGCCCTTTCTAGCGGAACCTCCCCCCCCCAACATTCCGCTGAAAAGGCAGCGTGGGAAATTCAAAAATATTTTTTTGAAATATTTAACTTTCACACATTAACACGTCCAAAACAGCAAATGAAAGATAAACATCTTGTGAATCCAGCCAACATGTCCGATTTTTAAACTGTTTTACAGCGAAAACACAACATATATTTATGTTAGCTCACCACCAAATCCAAAAAACACACAGCCATTTTTCCCAGCAAAGATAGCTTTCACAAAACCCAGAAATAGAGATAAAATGAATCACTAACCTTTGAACATCTTCATCAGATGACACTCATATGACATCATGTTACACAATACATTTACGTTTCGTTCGATAATGTGCATATTTATAGCCACAAATCTTGGTTTACATTGGCGCCATGTTCAGAAATGGCTCCAAAATATCCAGAGAAATTTTAGAGAGCCACGTCATCTAACATAAATACTCATCATAAACTTTGATGAAAGATACATGTTTTACATATAATTAAAGATACACTGGTTCTTAATGCAACCGCTGTGTCAGATAAAAAAAAAAAACTTTAGTAAAAAGCACACCATGCAATAATCTGAGACGGCGCTCAAATATAAATAACATTTCTCCGCCATGTTGGAGTCAACAGAAATACGAAATTACATCATAAATATTCCCTTACCTTTGAATATCTTCATCAGAATGCAATGCCAGGAATCCTATTTCCACAATAAATCGTTGTTTTTGTTCGACAATGTCCATTACTTATGTCATATTAGCAACTTTATCTAGCATGTGTAGTACACGTGTCCAAACACCGGCGCATTGAAGGCAAACGTCGGATGAAAACTTCAAAAAGTTATATTACAAGTCAAATAAACTGGTCAAAATTAGTAGAGAATCAATCTTTAGGATGTTGTTATCATATATATCCAATAACGTCCCAACCGGAGCATTTCTTCATGTCCGTATAACTCATGGCACACGTGGACATCACATGGCTAGCGTGCGTGGCCAGGAACTGGAACTCTGCCAGACCAGTCACTCAAATAGCTCCCATCCAGCCCCACATCACACTAGAGGCTTCATTCCACGTTCTCCTGACTGTTGACATCTAGTGGAAGGCCTCTGAAGTGCAAACAGATCCATAAATTACAGCGATTTGAATAGGCGATGACTTTCACATCAACCCATTTCAGATTTTTCACTTCCTGTTTGGAAGTTTGCCTGCCAAATGAGTTCTGTTATACTCACAGACATAATTCAAACGGTTTTAGAAACTTCAGAGTGTTTTCTATCCAATAGTAATAATAATATGCATATATTATCATCTGGGACAGAGTAGGAGGCCGTTCAATTTGGGCACCAATTCATCCAAAAGTGAAAATGCTGCCCCCTATCCCAAACAGGTTAAATGTACTTGGCTAAGGTGTATGTAAACTTCTGACTTCAACTGTATATATATATATATATATATATATATATATATATATATATATATATATATATATATATATATTATAATAAATATATATTTCTTTGGTATAACTTAGCAAAAAAAATACAAACCTGTTTTTGCTTTGTCATTATGGGGTGTTGTTTGTAGATTGATGAGGGGGAAAAGCAATTTAATCAATTTTAGTATAAGGCTGTAACATAACAAAATGTGGAAAAAGTCAAGGGGTCTGAATACTTTCCGAATGCACTGTATGCTATCACAAAAATAATAATTTAGTTGTGTTAAGTGCTAGTGTAACATTAGAATACGATTTTTATTTTATTTTAAGTAAAACAATAGCATTTTCATTAGTGTATGTTACTGTAGGCTATATGTTTAAAAAAAGTATTCAATCAATTTTTGGGGTGGAATGCCTTTGTTACAACTATGAAACAGAAAGCATATGTGTTGGAATACGGTAACAGCTTCTTTTTATAACAACGAAATAAATACAAAAATACCCCAACCACCAAGAAGCACAGTCATAAGACGCGAGGTCAAATGATGAAAACATCAGTAGCCTAAACCTCATAATAAGCGTCAAGTGGCCTTGATAAATAGTGAAACTTGACACAAAAGCAATAATGGCATTAGAATGAAAGTATTCACACCCCTTGAGTTTTTCCACATTTTGTTGTGTTACAGCCTGATTTTAAAATGGTTTCAATTGATATATTTTTGTCACTGGCCTACACACAATAATCGGCAAATGTTTCACATTCCAGGCGTGGAAAGCTCTTAGAGGCTTACCCAGCACAAATGTGCTTCTACTGTCACGATCGTCTATGGGTGAGAGAGAGAACCAAGGCGCAGCGTGTGCAAAATACATTCTCTTTTATTTAGAGAAGGGAAAACGCGAAACGAACACTGAATACAAACTAAACAAAACAACAAACGACCGTGAAGCTAAATGACGTAAGTGCATAGACAAGCAACAAACGTTCAACATAGACAATTACCCACAAAAACCCCAATGCCTATGACTGCCTTAAATATGGCTCCCAATTAGAGACAATGAACCACAGCTGCCTCTAATTGAGAACCAATCTAGGCAGCCATAGACATACAAACACCTAGAAAAGACACTGATCCCTTTACCATACAAAACCCCTAGACAATACAAAAACACATACATTCCCCATGTCACACCCTGACCTAACTAAAATAATAAAGAAAACAAAGAATACTAAGGCCAGGGCGTGACAGTACCCCCCCCCCCAAAGGTGCGGACTCCGGCCGCACAACCTGACATTGAAGGGGAGGGTCCGGGGTGGGCCTTATTATGGCGGCGGCTCGGGTGCGGGACGTGGCCCCCACTCCACCATTGTCAATACCCGCTTTGGTGGCGCCTCTGGAGCGGCGACCCTTGTAGCAAGTCCCGGACTGAAGACCATCCCAGAGGGCGCCACCGGACTGAGGGGTAGCTCCGGACTGAGGGGTAGCTCCGGACTGAGGGACGGCTCCGGACTGAGGGACGGCAGCTCCGGACTGAGGGACGGCAGCTCCGGACTGAGGGACGGCAGCTCCGGACTGAGGGACGGCAGCTCATGGCTGGCTGACGGATCTGGCTGCTCATGGCTGGCTGACGGATCTGGCTGCTCATGGCTGGCTGACGGATCTGGCTGCTCATGGCTGGCTGACGGATCTGGCTGCTCATGGCTGGCTGACGGATCTGGCTGCTCAGGACAGACAGGCGGCTCTAATGGCGCTGGGCAGACGGATGGCTCAGATGGCGCTGGGCAGACGGATGGCTCAGATGGCGCTGGGCAGACGGATGGCTCAGATGGCGCTGGGCAGACGGATGGCTCAGATGGCGCTGGGCAGACTGATGGCTCAGATGGCGCTGGGCAGACGGATGGCTCAGATGGCGCTGGGCAGACGGATGGCTCAGATGGCGCTGGGCAGACGGATGGCTCAGATGGCGCTGGGCAGACGGATGGCTCAGATGGCGCTGGGCAGACGGATGGCTCAGATGGCGCTGGGCAGATGGATGGCTCAGATGGGGCTGGGCAGACGGGCAGTTCAGGCGCCGCTGGGCAGACGGCAGACTCTGGCCGACTGAGGCGCACTGTAGGCCTGGTGCGTGGTGCCGGAACTCGTGGTACCGGGCTGGGGACACGCACCTGAAGGCTAGTGCGGAGAGAAGGAACAGGGCATACTGGACCCTGGAGACGCACATTAGGCCTAGTGCGTGGTGCCGGAACTGGTGGTACCGGGCTGGGGACACGCATCTCAGGGCTAGTGCGGGGAGCAGGAACAGGACGCACAGGACTCTGGAGACGCACAGGAGGCGTGGTGCGTGGTGTAGGCACTGGTGGTAATGGGCTGGAGACACGCACCATAGGGCTAGTGCGTGGAGGAGGCACAGGGCTCTGGAGACGCACAGGAAGCCTGGTGTGTGGTGTAGGCACTGGTGGTACTGGGTTGGGGCGGGGAGGTGGCGCCGGAAATACCGGACCGTGCAGGCGTACTGGCTCCCTTGAGCACTGAGCCTGCCCAACCTTACCTGGTTGTATGCTCTCAGTCGCCGACCAGTGCGGGGAGGTGGAATAACCCGCACCGGGCTATGTAGGCGAACCGGGGACACCATGCGTAAGGCTGGTGCCATGTAAGCCGGCCCGAGGAGACGCACTGGTGGCCAGATGCGTTGGGCCGGCTTCATGACATCCGGCTCAATCCTCAATCTAGCCCTGCCAGTGCGGGGAGGTGGAATAACCCGCACCGGGCTATGAACACGTACAGGAGACACCATGCGCTCTACTGCGTAACACGGTGTCTGCCCGTACTCTCGCTCTCCACGGTAAGTACAGGGAGTATGAGCAGGTCTCCTACCTGACTTCGCCACACTCCCTTTTAGCCCCCCCCCCCCAAGAAATGTTTGGGTTGTACTCGCGGGCTTCCAGCCTTGCTTCCGTGCTGCCTCCTCATATCGCCTCCTCTCGGCTTTAGCTGCCTCCAGCTCTTCACGAGGGAGGCGATATTCTCCCGGTTGTGCCCAAGGTCCCTTTCCATCCAATATCTCCTCCCATGTCCATGAATCCTTTATGCGCTGCTCCCGTTGCTGCTTTACACGCCGCTTGGTCCGATTCTGGTGGGTAATTCTGTCACGATCGTCTATGGGTGAGAGAGAGAACCAAGGCGCAGCGTGTGCAAAATACATTCTCTTTTATTTAGAGAAGGGAAAACACGAAACGAACACTGAATACAAACTAAACAAAACAACAAACGACCGTGAAGCTAAATGACGTAAGTGCATAGACAAGCAACAAACGTTCAACATAGACAATTACCCACAAAAACCCCAATGCCTATGACTGCCTTAAATATGGCTCCCAATTAGAGACAATGAACCACAGCTGCCTCTAATTGAGAACCAATCTAGGCAGCCATAGACATACAAACACCTAGACAAGACACTGATCCCTTTACCATACAAAACCCCTAGACAATACAAAAACACATACATTCCCCATGTCACACCCTGACCTAACTAAAATAATAAAGAAAACAAAGAATACTAAGGCCAGGGCGTGACATCTACAAAATATTGACACAGGGGTGTGAATACTTATTTAAATAAGATATTTCTGTATTTAATTTTCAATGCATTCACAAAAATGTCTAAAAACATGTTTCACTTTGTCATTGTGGGGTATTGTGTGGGGGAAAAAGTACTATGTTTAAATAAAAAATGTATGTCTAATCCATTTTGAATTCAGGCTGTAACAGTGTACTGGGATACAAGGTAGTTGGGGTGATTGATTGAGGTAATATGTACATGCAGGTTTGGTTAGGTGATTGATGGAAGTACTATGTACATGTAGCTAGGGGTGAAAAGTCGAAAGTCTGGGTAGCCATTTGATTAACTGTTCAGAAATCTTATGGCTTTTGGGTAGAAGCTGTTCAGGAGCCTTTTGGCGCTCCGATACCGCTTGCTGTGTAGTAGCAAAGAGAACAGATTGTGAATTGGGTGGCTGGAGTCTTTAGCGCCTTTAATGCCATCTGTAGTGCCTTGCGGTCAGATGCCGAACAGTTGCCATAACAAGCGGAGATGCAGCCAGTCAAGATGCTCTCAATGGTGCAGCTGTAGAACTTTTTGAGGATCTGAGGGCCCATGCCAGATCTTTTCAGCTGTGCCCTCTTCATGACTGTGTTGGTGGGTTTGGACCATGATGGCTCCTTAGTGATGTGGACACCGAGGAACTTGCAGCTCTCGACCGTCTCCACTACAGCCCCGTCGATGTGAATGGGGTCGTGCTTGGCCCTCCATTTCCTGTAGTCCATGATCAGCTCCTGAGGGAGATGTTGTTGTCCTGGCACGGCCAGTTCTCTGACCTCCTCCCTGTAGACTGTCTCATCATTGTCGCTGATCAGGCCTACCACCGTCGTGTCGTCGTCAAACTTCATGATGTTGGAGTCGGCCACCAATGTGAATGCGTTCTATAGTTTATATGCTTAGAATACCAGTAAAAGTACATGTACTGAATGATATTGTAAAACATATCGAAGATAACAGCCAGACAGTAAATAATGATATGGATTTGAAACAAGTTTTGTATTTGCACAGGCAAAAAAAAACATAACAAACTATTGTCCATTATCACTAGCTTTGACTGAATAGCATTCCTTTAATAGGCAACTCAACCGCCTGGTAGATCATATTTTTCAAGAGTTCTTATAATAGTAAAAGAACAACATATTAGTAATTTAATCATTCTTAAATTATGTTTTAGAGGTCAACAACATTTTACAACTTTGTAATTTCCCATTTTATACACAATTAGTTTGAGAAAAAGTGTGGTAAATGATGTTCGGTTTTGCGCATGTTCACTTCCTTGTTTTCAACCATCTTTGACTGGGGTGTTTAAACAAATATGTGAGTCTGATAATGAAACCCCACTGATCCTTTTACTAAATAGCATTGGTTGAGATTATAAAATGTGCGAAACAAAATTAATATGTTTAATTTAATTTAAAATTGGTTGTCAACTGCCCGGTTTTCTGAATTTAGACCTTAAACAGACAGTGCAAGGTGCAAACACAGTATTTGAGCATATGCGTGTAAAGATACCTGAGGAAATCTACACAAACACAGATATGACGATGAATCCAGCACAATGACGATCTTAGATATTGATGACGACACATATGCCATGCCCAGAACAAGAGATGGTGTTAAATATTCAGGTATCAACACACACGCTCCGGAGTTGCTGCGTTGTGTCTGGGGCTGTGTGTGTTCTCCTACTGGCTGGGATCATAGGCCTGTGTGTTCACTGTAAGTTTAGTATGTTTTCCCTGAAATATTCTTAATCATCAGTGACATAATCATTGATTAACTTTTCCACTGTTCCCTTAGTCACACTGGTCAAAACCCACTGGGTACACACTGACTGAATCAACGTTGTTACCGCGTCATTTCATTTAAATTTTGTTGAACCAATGTGGAATAGACGTTGAATTTGCATCTGTGCCCAGTTGGAATTCTTGTGCAAAGAGAGACCAGATACAGACCAGCTACAACAACATGACTAATGAGAGAGACCAGCTACAGACCACTTATAGCACCCTGACTAATGAGAGAGACCAGCTACAGAGGGAGACAGAAAGGCTGAACAAGAAGCTCAAAGGTGAGTCAACTAATGAGTTTATCAGGAGTGCTTTCTCTATGCAAAGTTTTATTCTGGTTACTTCATTCAATGTGAGTGGTATCAATCAATGTAACTAAAATAAGGACATGAACAACTTCTAGGGAGACCTTGTCAAGAAGGATGGAGTGTTGAATTCAATTTTTACTTCCTCTTCCTGTCTGCTTAAACCTGGGAGGAAAGCAGACAGAATTGTCTAGGGAGCGAAGCACACCTTGTGATCATAAACAACAGAAAGGAACAGGTGAGAGAAAGACAGAGAGAGGGGCGTGGGGGGCAGAGAGGCTATGTACAAACAATGTTTTTTTCTGTGCCAAAATAACAGATATTTATTAATTGCTTACACGGAGTGAAAACAATCTAGATTGGTCTGACTAACTCAATTGCCTGGAAATGGGTGGATGGCACATCACTGACCACACCGTAAGACATGAAGAGTTCTGTGTCACTAAGAAATCCCTGACTGGAGTAGTAGGATCTCAGAGGGTGGACCGTTTTGAATCTACAGTATGTGTTGTTTCTACTGCAGATATTGGCAGGATGGACAGCCTCATAAAATGTTTTGACAGAATTTCTGGCAACCCCATTTTTTTTGTGCCAAATTTCCGTTGACCACAAATCTCGTGATGCAACTTTAAAATCTGTAAATTTCAATTAATTTTATTTTCATATCTCTTATCAAGTTATCTTTCCCAAAAGCATGTGTATCTTGTTGCATGTAGTAATATGTACTCTTAATTTAAAAAAATACATATTTATATGTATAAAATATACATGTTTTGGCGTCCCCACTGCAATTCCCCCACTAGGGGTTGCGACCCTGACTTTGAAAATCACTAGCCTAATAGCTGGAAAGGAACAGAGCAAGACTGTGTGGAGTTTGTATACTGTTTAGAAGAAAATTACAATCTGTTTGTCTGAAGAGCCTAACCCTGTAAGATCATATTTTATAATTTAGCTAGACATGTTGGCAATAGAATAAGATTTCAAATGATGCCCACCTGACCCAGATTACAATGTATAATGGAACGTTTTTGGATTACGTAAAGAGTACAACAGTAATTGTGGGACGCTGTTCTGTGTTACAAACACAAAAACTACAAGCGTGCTTGCTTCAGTTCCTCAGTGGCAAAGCTAGGAGATATGAAAAAAGCCTTTTATAGTTGAAGGCTGTTTCATAAAAGTGCATTGAAATGACATAGTTTGGAGAGATGTGCGGCCACTTGAAGACACCAGTTAGACACCCTTGTAATCGTTTTTCTTATCTTGAACCTACTCTAAAATGTCAATGAATATTCTTGTTATGCTGTATGAACGTATCCAGAGTATTTTCAGAATTTGTTATTGATAAAATGCTTTGAAAAGTACAATAAATTAACAATGCACATACAATCAACAGTGTAATGTTTGGATTCAGTCTTGTGTCAAGTGAACTGTTGTGTCCTCACCTTTAGTCTGATAATTTCCCCTTAATCTCCAAAGTGTTCTCTTTCAATGGCTACCATGGTGATGCATATGCTTTTTATAGTTTTACATTTCAATTTGGCCCAATTTCCAAAGGACCTCTCTGTCCTATCAATATTACCCATCTAATCTTATGTCTGAAGACTGTTATTTGGTGGATTGGTAGTCTGAACTAGATGTGGGAGAATGGCACATGCCCACACACACAAATTATCTTAATATTGTCACGTTCCTGACCTGTTTTCTGTTGTTTTGTATGTGTTTAGTTGGTCAGGGCGTGAGTTGGGGTGGGTATTCTATGTGTTGTGTTTCTATGTTGGGGTTAATGTGTTGCCTGATATGGTTCTCAATTAGAGGCAGGTGTTTGACGTTTCCTCTGATTGAGAACCATATTAAGGTAGGCTGTTCTCACTGTTTGTTTGTGGGTGATTGTTCCTGTGTCAGTGTTGGTGCTACACGGGACTGTGACGGTTAGTGTGTTTTGTCAGTTTGTATAGTGTTTTGTTTTGTCTGATTAAATTCATTATGTCTAATTACCACGCTGCACATTGGTCCTCTGATCCTTCTCGCCTCTCCTCGTCTGAGGAGGAGGACGAAGTAGACTGCCGTTACAAATATTTCACACAATGTACATCATTCAATAGCAGTTGTCAATAAATCATTGTTAAAGGTCCAATGCAGCCATTTTTATGAGTGTACAAAACATTAAGAACACCTTCCTAATATTGAGTTGCACCCCCCCCATCACCCGCCATTTTGCCCTCAGTCAATACTGATTCCAATACTTCCACAGCGCCAGCCACCTACTACCATACCATGTTCAAAGGCACTTAAATATTGTGTCTTGCCCATTTCCCCTCTGAATGGCACACATACACAATCCATGTCTCAATTGTCTCAAAACCTTCTTTAACCTGTCTCCTCCCCTTCATCTACACTGCTTCAAGTGGATTTAACAGGTGACATCAATAAGGGATTGTAGCTTTTACCTGGATTCAGCTGGTCAGTCTAAGTCAGGGAAAGAGTAGGTGTTCTTAATGTTTGTATACTTAGTGTATTTCCACACTATGATGGTTGGAATAATACCGGGAAATTGTGAAAATAATGAAAATGACATTTTTGTGTAAGAGCTGTTTGAAAAGACTGCCTGAAATGTTTGCCTGTTTTGGTGGGATGGAGTTTTGGCCTGCCTGGTGATTTCACCATGCCAAATTAGTTAATAGACCAATAAGAAAGAGTTCCAAACTGCCAATAACAGTTCATTTGAAGTTTTCCACTCCCCACTCAGACCACTCCCAGACAGTCATAGCTAAATTCTTGCTTGAGAAATTTCCCTTTGCGAGGAAGACAATTTAAGTTGAAAACAATCACAGTAAAGTACTTAACTGTTACCCAGAAATGATTTGATATTTATATAAAATGGCTGCATTGGACCGTTAACTATACTGCCTCCACTATTATAATGCAGAAAAACATTGCCTGATCCCAGACATTTACTAGCAGATGGGTTAAATGCACATGAAAACACTGGGTCAGTCACTCCGATCAGTTTAATTAATTCTTGAAATCTATTACATCATCATGTCCTGCTGTTCTGTGAATGGCCACATTGATGCCTTCCTAGATAGACTGGGGTCCCTCTATTGAAATACCATTGCATCAATATGCAGTGGACCATACTGTCCTCTTTGTCTATGGAGCACACTTTGGAGAACACTATGGAGCACAAAGATTGATTTAGTTTTTCTTCTCATCTGTTCCCCTGCTTCCTCACATTCTCCTTTATAGTGTGCAATCTCAAAATACTCAAATGGTTATATTCCAATAGTGGATGTTGAAAACACTTGCTTTAGTGTAAAACATTTGCTACAGTTGGAAGCATGACTGTGCTGCTTTGCTTCAGTGTTCAGACTCTGTGTAACTGTGTACACTCAGTGTTGCTCTTCTTGCTGGGTGAGCCCTCTACTGGACGTTTTAAGGAAGCACTTGTAGTAGCCTGCAATGGCCACAAGTCAAGAAAAAATAAATACAACCCTCCTGGTTTAATTAATACTAAAGCAATGGACCTGCTATAAATGTGTAATAACCATGGTATACATTATGGATAGTAATAGGGCATATACATATCAGGCCTACGTCCCCTAGAAATCACAGTTTTCCCCAACTGTTCATATTCCTTTCTGCCATACATTTGTTTCACACAATAAGTTTTAGTAAATGTTATTTAAAACAAATAACAAACTCTCCCTTATTTACCTCTTGAATCATTGTTAGTTGTTAAGTTCTTTACTGAGGCTTCTTAAAATATTGTTAATTACTTTTTTATTGGATTGTCTTTTCTGCCTCAGGTTTATTGCACCGTGGAGTGTTTTGACTCAAGGCAGGCACCCATGGAATATTTACTACAGGGTTAACATGTTGTAATGCTCTAGAGCAGACTACTGTATTTTCACATGATCGTTTCTGACATATAATCCTTAGTCTCTTATAAATACTAACTAGTTCAATATACAGTTGAAGTCGGAAGTTTACATACACCGTAGCCAAATACATTTAAACTCAGTTTTTCACAATTCCAGACATTTAATCCTAGTAAAAAAAACTCAATTAGTATTTGGTAGCATTGCATTTAAATTGTTTAACTTGGGTCAAACGTTTTGGGTAGCCTTCCACAAGCTTCCCACAATAAGTCGGGTGAATTTTGGCCCATTCCTCCTGACAGAGCTGGTGTAACTGAGTCAGGTTTGTAGGCCTCCTTGTTTGCACACGCTTTTTCAGTTCTGCCCACACATTTTCTATAGGATTGAGGTCAGGGCTTTGTGATGGCCATTCCAATACCTTGACTTTGTTGTCCTTAAGCCATTTTACCACAACTTTGGAAGAATGCTTGGGGTCATTGTCCATTTGGAAGACCCATTTGCGACCAAGCTTTAACTTCCTGGCTGATGTCTTGAGATGTTGCTTCAATATATCCACATAACTTTCCTTCTCATGATGCCATCTATTTTGTGAAGTGCACCAGTCCCTCGTGCAGCAAAGCACCCCCACAACATGATGCTGCCACCCCCGTGCTTCATGGTTGAGATGGTGTTCTTTGGCTTGTAAGCCTCCCACTTTTTCCTCCAAACATAACGATGGTCATTATGGTCAAACAGTTCTATTTTTGTTTCATCAGACCAGAGGACATTTCTCCAAAAAGTATGATCTTTGTCCCCATGTGCAGCTGTAAACCGTAGTCTGGCTTTTGTATGGTGGTTTTGGAGCAGTGGCTTCTTCCTTACTGAGCGGCCTTTGTTGTTTGTTGTTGTTCTGGGATTGATTTGCACTTTTCGCACCAAAGTGCGTTCATCTCTAGGAGGCAGAACACGTCTCCTTCCTGAGCGGTATGACGGCTGCGTGATCCCATGGTGATTATACTTGTGTACTATTGTTTGTGCAGATGAACGTGGTACCTTCAGGCATTTGGAAATTGCTCCCAAGGATGAACCAGACTTGTGGAGGTCTACAATTTTTTTTTTATTTTGATTTTCCCATGATGTCAAGAAAAGAGGCACTGAGTTTGAAGGTAGGCCTTGAAATACATCCACAGGTACACCTTCAATTGACTCAAATGATGTCAATTAGCCTATCAGAAGCTTCTAAAGACATGACATCATTTTCTGGAATTTTACAGGCTGTTTAAAGGTAAAGTCAACTTAGTGTATGTAAACTTCTGACCCCCTGGAATTGTGATATAGTGAATTATAAGTGAAATCATCTGTCTGTAAACAATTGTTGGAAAAATTACTTGTGTCATGCACAAAGTAGATGTCCTAACCGACTTGCCAAAACTATAGTTTGTTAACAAGAAATGTGTGGAGTGGTTGAAAAACTAGTTTTAATGACTCCAACCTAAGTGTATGTAATTTTCCGACTTCAACTGTATATCTAAAAATCTAGTTTTGGTTGATTCGTAATTATGTTATGACTCACATTATGCCATTTCAGATTGTATAATCCAATAATCAACAGACATTTGAAGCCTAAATTAATAATATTTTGTATCATTTTGGGACAGTAGTTCTATTGAATTAGGTTACATTTTATATGTATATATATAAAATTGGTTGTAGTAGAGCACAGATCAAACCTAGTGTTTTGTATGCCTGGAGGGTGAAGCGCTATAGCCCAGGTTTTCCCAAACTCGGTCCTGGGGCACCCCCTGGGTGCATGTTTTGGTTTTTGCTCTAGCACTACACAGCTGATTCAAATAACCAACTCATCATACATGATTTTAATCAGCTGTGTAGTGCTAGGACAAAAACCAAAATGTGCACCCCAGGACTGAGTTTGGGAAACCCAGCTATAGCCTACTGCTCGGATTAAATCCAGATTATGGCACTATGCTGTATAGGCCTATACAAAGAGCTCTCCTGAGGGTGAGAATTGGAAAACACTGGTGGGCCTGGTGTCACTGCTCCACCGAGATTGACATATTCACACTCATAAGGGGCTATATACCGTAATTATGGCTAGATTACCTATAGCAATGCAATGTGGATACAGCAGTTGGCAATAAAGAGGTGTCCCATCATGCAGTCTAGCTCTAGCCTAATCCTCAAATCATCAGCATCATTTTCTTCTATTCACTGCGAGGAGGAGGGACACCGCACATGCGCAGAAGATCCTTTAAACCACACGCGGCTCAATCACGACGTTTATCCACCGGACCACTATGAATCACACGAGCAGTCTTGTAGGAAAGGCGTGCAAATGCAGTCAGAGACACTGTAAATGCTGGCCGTTTGCTCTATTTCGTGTCGGATCATAGCTGTCCTCCTCTAGCTCAAAATGGGTTAGAGGGAGGATGCCTGCCTGGATTATCCACTCTCAACACTTTGCGAGGATGTGGAATTGGAATATCTGTTTTTGCAGAGGCATCTTGACAAAGACGGAGAGAGATAATAGAGATAGTATTTGAAATATATCTCCACTGTTCTTCTTCGTTTTCTTTCATTGTTTATTTTTTTGAGAAATGATTGCAGAATTCGTGTGCAGCGCCGTGGCTTTGGTCCTCTATGTCAACACTCTGGGCGCCGATTTCTGCTACGATGACAGGTACATGAATGAATGACATTGCTGTGCTGCCCGTAGGCCTACTGTCAAAGAATACAGTGGTTTTTAATAGCGGTAGAGAATTGCTTGGCATAGTAAAATATGTCTTAACATCTCTAGACAACATTTTGCGGTAGCGTACGGAATAGCGGGCAGAGGGAGGGTGACTTCTGTCAGTTCTCTCTGTTGGCTGCAAGGTCTCGGTAAACAGCAGGCACTTGCTTGCCAGTACGGTGTCACTGCATAAAGTTTGAGTCCTGAGAGGATCCAATGATACATAGTTGCAGGCGAGATGAACCGAACGCTACGAAATTATTAGGGGAGTAATTTGATACATTGTAACTCCATAATGCCATGCTAATAGTTGCATGAGGCAGCACCATGTACGTAGCACTGCATTAAAACCATTATCATGGCCAAGTCTCGTCTTAAACAGCGATACTATGTATGACACAGTCATATTTGTTAGGGGCTGTACCGTCCACATAAACGGGTGAATAATATTTTCTGAATATCATTATTCTAACAGACAATAGTGAATGATGATCCCAAACGAATGAAATAAAACAACCCTGTTTTATATAGGCGATAGGACTGAAATCAAATAAGACCAGTGCGCTTCATTAGGCAGGCTAAAACATATTGATACATTTTAATGTGGTTAATTCTCCATTAAAAAAGGAACTGTCTAAAAAGTGGAAATGCGTTCAGTGCAGTCTGCCGCCGGCTGTTGTGCCTCCAGATAAATAATATTTCTCCCGGGCCTGATAATTTATTGTGCCAAACAGATTTAAGTACCTGTAAGGGCTGAAGATCTTAACACAACACCGTCCCGGTTTTATTTTACCAACGGCTGCAATACTTTTGGACAGTTAAACATAATGGCCTCTGTATAATAGCTTGGTTGATTGATTTAACGAGTGATAGTGTAGTGCAAATCACACTATATTACATTTCAATATTTTATAACTGGTTTGATACATGCAGAATTGGAGGGTGGTCTCAGGGCAATTTGTATTATTCTGTACGTGATTCTGTGACACTCCATTTAGAATGATATGTTAGATTCGGTTACATTATGAATGGAATAGAGGTTGTAAAATATCATACGATTTAGAGGACATACACAAAACATTAAGAACACCTGCTTTTTCCATGAGATACTGTAGACTGACCAGGTGAAGGCTTATTGATGTCACTTGTTCAATGACGTCAATCAGCGTAGATGAAGGGGAGGAGACGGACTAAAGAAGGATTGTTAATAGGGATGCACCGATATGACTTTTTTGGCCGGTACTGATATCCAATATTTTCCTTGCCAAAAAACCTGATACTGATAACCGATATTTAACATTTTAGCAGCCTTTTAAGCATTCTAGTACAGTTAACTAGTTGAAACAAAGTGTCATATGTTCATTTGTTCAGTTAGGAACAGATTGTTTAATAACTTGTAAATGAGAAAAATGACATATCCATGAATGTATTTTATTCCACAACAGATATTCATGACACAAATATTTTATCTGCCCCGCATTACAAAGATGGTTAAGTGGTTGGTGGCTCTTCTTACTCTCCAATCTTGACTGTATGAAGAAACTTTAAAATGATTTGAAAGAAATATAGGTTGAAACTAAAATTCAGTTAATCATTTTAGCTATAACTGCTTGAAAAAAGTACTGTCTCTAGGCTGTCATAAACTGCTATAAATGGCACAACTTCAACTTTTCAAATGTGCTCAACTGACTTGACTAGTGAAATGAGAGCAAATTTACAACATGTCATCTCATCTTTCATTTATGAAATGAAAAAAATTAACAAAAAAACACAACTGCTTTGTTTTAAATGAAATTAAAGTCTTGACCTATACCAGCCATGAATGAACAACAGAAAAGCCATTGGGCTTAGTACATTTTTTCCCAGTGACTCTAGATGGCTGTGTTACAATATGACTGCCCATTTACAATTTTAACATTTGGGGGAGGTTTTTCTTCACAAAGAGGACCTGCTCGGCCTTGTCACAACAGAGTCTGTTTCTTTTTTTCGTCTACAATGTGTGAAGCTGCTCTGAAAAGCCGCTCACTGTCCACACTACTACAAGGAGCACCAAGATACTTGCACGCAGCTTTAGCTAGGATGGGGAAACGGTGCTTGTTACTTCTCCAGTATCCAAGTGCATCTTCATTCCTGGGAATAGTAGGTTCTGTCAGGTATGCTAGTATCTGCAAATAATAGGAAGGGGGGGTTAGTACATTTAATACAACATATTGCGTTATTCTTGCATTCCAAAGGATCATTAGGCGTAGATCAACAATGGCAAATGTTGGCCGATGTAGTAACAGAAAATGAAAATACAACGCGTCTCTCTCACAGAGATACATACACACACTGACCAAAAAGTTATTTTGTTGGCATTTACGTTTGTCCTCATTACCAGTAAAACATAATCAAAACCTAGTTCTTTCACTTACTCGCTGTGCTGTTTCGTTGTTCATTTGTTCAGTCGTTTCATTCTCAACCAAGATTTCATCATACATGTCAAGCAGTGAAATTTCAGCTCTGTTTGTGGCCTCTTCTGTCGTGGGTCCCCTTCTTTGGTGCGAACTGTCACTGTGTCCATTTCCATATTGTCCAGCTATGTTTGTAACATTTCACATAAACCATGTTTTTGTCTGCATCGAAGTAGCGGTCCTTGTACCTAGCATCAAGCATGGTGGCGACACAGTAAAGAGGCTCAGAGAGAATGCCACCGAATCGCTTGTTCAGAGCGTCTAGTAGAGTACTTTTGCAAGTTTTAACCCCACGGTCTGTGTCGGCAGTTTTGTTGAACAGGCATTTCAATGCCATGACAGAGGGTATCACGTCTGCTGCAGACGCAGTTGAAGAACTTACTTCTCGAGTCATTTGGTCGAATGGAGCTAGGAGTGTGTTCATGTTTTCAATGAGCGTCCACTGGTTTGTACTGATTGTTGCAGGTAACGCATAGTCGGCTGCGTACACGCCAAGCACGCATTTTTGTTCCAGCAGGCCCTCCATCATGTAGAAAGTACTGTTCCATCTGGCCTTGCAAAAGCGTTTTAATTTTCACTCCAAGCTGCTCCTGTATTGCTTGCAGGCGGCTATATGCTCGCTGTGAGTGTTTAAAATGACCCACTATCTTTCTACCGGTTGCCACTGTCAAATATGCTGCATTGGGCTAAAACACCTTAGTTCACAGCCAGTTGCAGCATGTGCATTCTTCCAAAGCCTTTGTCATGTTACGTGCATTATCACGTAGCACAGCGTGTACATTGTTCTTGGAGATTTTCCAAGTTTCAAACATGTTCTTAAATGCCATTTAAGTGGCAGCAGTGGTATGAGAACCAGCACATTCTTGAGCATGCAATATGGCTTTCCTCAGTACGAAATCCTTGTTAACCTACTGTGCTGTCAGACTCGGCATGCTCATGGGGCTGACAACGCTGGTCCAAATGTCAGTCGTGAAGCTAATAGCAGTGACGCCCATAGCAAGTAGCTTGTGGATGTGCGATTCAACAATCCTGTGTAACTCCGGTAGGGCAACATCTGAAAAATAGCGCCTACTTGGTAGTGTGTACCGGGGCTCGAGGAGAGCCAACATCATCTATAACAGAGAACGGTTGATTGTCAAGGGCAATGAATTCCATTATCTTGGCGTTAATGGATTTCGCCTTTGAGTTGTCTTGCTGAAATTGTATTACTTTTTCAAATGACTGCTGGACTTGAACTTGTTTAGTTTTTGGAATTGTGCGCTTATTTTTTTCTGCTTTTGTTCTAAGTATTCGCTGAACGTCTGGGGGTGATGCACTTTCAAATTAGTAATTAGGTTAGTGGTATTGAAAGATTTGAATTTCTCCCCTCCTCGGGAAATAATATCAGCACAAACGTTGCATATGGCCTTTTTGTTATCTTCCTTTGAAACTTCAAAATAGATCCACACCGCAGACATTGTGGGCTAGGTTAGGAATGCTGTGTTGCAAGTGTGATACTGTATTTTTCGTGGCATCATTATGTCACCTACCTATGTTATATAGGTATGCACGTCAGCTTTGACATCGGTTTTGCACATTGGCGTTAAACTAGACATCGGGCCGATGTCGATATTGGCATTTTTGGCTAATATTGGCCTATTCCGATATTCTCACCGAAATATCGTGCATCCCTAATTCTTAAGCCTTGAGACAATTGAGACATGGATTGTGTATATGTGCCATTTAGAGGCTCAATGGACAAGACAAAATATTTAAGTGCCCTTGAATGGGGTAGGGTAGTAGGTGCCAGGCGGACCGGTTTGTGTCAAGAATTGCAACGCTACTGGGTTTTTCACGCTCAACAGTTTCCTTTGTGTTTCAAGAATGGTCCACCGCCCGAAGGACATCCAGCCAACTTGACACTACTGTGGGAAGCGTTGGCGTCAACATGGGCCAGCATCCCTGTGGAATGCTTTCGACACCTTGTATAGTCCATTCCCCAACGAATTGAGGTTGTTCTGAAGGCAAAAGGGAGGGGTGAAACTCAATATTAGGAAGGTGTTTCTAATGTTTTGTATATTCAGTGTATAGTGTCATCAGTTGTGCACACAACAACCCATGTTGTTAAATAGCAAGGAAAATGGCAAGGAATCAAATATGGATATTTTATCACAATGTTTAGTAAATCCTCCTCTCGAAATTCAGAAAGCAAATTTGTACACTAGTAGAGAAACCTCAAGTCAGGTGCCTTGACTTAACCCAGCTAATGAGTTTAAATCCAGTGTGGCACTGTGTCGAGCATAGCAGGGAGCACCAAGGGTGGCTGAGAACACTACCTGAGGATTTCTCATCGGTCTGGTTCTGGAGTCTTGCTGCTCAGGAATACGTAAGTATACTGCTCTCGTTACATTCAGTTGTTTTCTTGAGAAAATAAATCCTACAAGAAATTGAGTGCTCTGCTTGCTTTAATTAATGTAGGGTTTGCTGAGTCAGATCTCTATAGGACAACCCTGTTCAAAGATCACTGGTTTTACGGGTTGATTTAAGTCACCTTCCACTTACCAGTTGTTGTACATTGTAACTCATCATGGTTAAAGTTAACAACACCTTAACTACATGTTTTGTGTGATGTGTTTGCTAGCCTAGCACCAAACAACTCTTTTATATGGAGGAATCTAGGGACCTCACAAGGCTTTCCACTGTCAATGCTCTCAGCACCACCACCAGTTCCCTGCACAAACAACCCAGCCTTGAAGAGTCATCCATTATGTGGTGCCAGAATCACCCCTGGAAGTTGGTTCTCCATCTGGCCATGGTCACCATTATCACACAGAGCCTTGACACCTGCACTAGAACATAGTGAGTCATATGTATAGTTCATATCTCAGCCTATTGCTATAATCCTGTATGAAAATAAATGGTCTGTACTCTGCAGTGTTGTGTATCCATGGATGCCATGAATACACCTTTATTTAACTAGGCAAGCCAGTTAAGAACAAATATGTTTTGTTCTTTTTTATTTATTATACAAAATGATCAACAATTTACATCCCTACATCAAACATGTTTAACAAAACAAAACACGTGTATAAAAAGAAAATACTAAATACATACAAAAAATATATATATGTAAATAAAAATATATACTGTACATTTCTAAAACAAATATATGACAAAATTCTAGTCCAATTGTATTCCCTCAGAAAAAAATCTTATATTCCATCAGAGAAAATCTGATAATGCTTCAGGAATTTTTATTTTTTATTCAACATGCTTAATGTCTTAACAAGATGATTAAATTCAATCAAAAATATTTGTAATTTTGGTGTAGAATTCTGGAATTTTTGTTTGTGTATAAAGTATTTGGCAACATAACAAAATAAATCACAATCATTTCAATGGTCTTGTTATCATTGCAATAGTATCACATTATATCCTTCATGTCAAAAACATTGGTAGTGTTCAAAAAGTTTAAGTATTCTGCAAGGTTTTTCCAAAAATCTATCACATTCATAGAACAAGAACAAGTCAGATTTTCACCTTTTTTTCTCTGCAGAAAACGCAGATATCATCAATATCAACAAATTTCGACAACAATTACATGGATGTATCTTATGTAGAATCTTAATATACAATATTTGTAAGGCATCAACCAAGCTTTTTTCCAGACAATGTCAGGAATAAGCATATTCCAGAAAGGCGTAAGTTGGTTCCGTGAATGGAAAATTTGTCTTATGTATTTGTTACAGCAAGATTTGTAAATGAAGGCCACGCCTTCCAAGCTGAGTTTTGGATAAACTCTGTGATTATCACCAAAGCTAAAATGAGTTTTCATTAGTGTAGTTAGACCACTGTAAATGGCTTAGATCACAGAAATAAACTGTCTGAAAGGTATTGGAATGTTAAAAATTCATTCAATGTTATAAATTGTTCATATGAAAGAATATTACCCATGTTGTCGAAAACATCAAGAATAAAGTCAATATTCCTCTCATGCCAGGTACTGTAGGGTAGAACAATGACTTATTCCTTACAGTTATGTCTGAATTTTTCAACAAAAGAGCTTTATTAGGGGAAAAGTTGTGCAGGAAACATATTTTCCAGGACATTAAAGCTTGTTGGTGAAACATAGATTACACGCTAAATTGGCTTTCAGGAATATAATTACAATTTGGTAGAAATTGAAGATCTCCCAACTTATTAAACACATTGTTTGGAATGAAATACTAAATAGATTCTGTATTGCCAAACATCTTTTCAACCAGTTGATCTTGAAAGTGTTATTTATGTCAGCAAAATCCAACACTTCCAGACCTCCTTCGGCTCTTTTATTTGAGAGGACTGACTTTTTTAGTTGGTGAGACTTATTTTTCCAGATGAAGTCAAGAAAGATCTTGATCTTTTTACAGGTTGAGGGATTTATAAATAAAGATAATGAGGTTTACACAAAGTGAGACAGTCCCTCTGCCTTGGACAGAAGCACTCTCCCAAGTATAGATATATCCATTTCTAGCCAATTATTAAATATATACTAATTTTACGAGAGAAATTCATATGTTGTCTGACTAAGTTGTTTTTTGATAGACGTATTCCTAAATATTTAATATAGTCCTTTACCGGAATATTTTATATTTATTTATCATCAGAGTCATATAAACGTAAGATTTCACATTTAGAAATGTTCAGTTTGAATCCAGATGTAATGGAGAATGCCGTGATAGCATTAAGGTCATGGGCGACCTGGTCTTTGTCTTTAAAAAAAAGAGTAGTATCGTCAGCCTGTTGGGAAATGTTGATTTCTCTGTTAAAAATGGATAAGCCATGCAGATTTACATTATTCAGAATATCTAGTTCCACTACCAAAATTAATAAAAAGGGCGAAACTGGGCATCCCTGTCGTACACTTCTGTTGATACTGAATCTTTTGGATGTATTAAGGTTTAGTATCACAGAACTATTCATATCTTTGTAAAACATGAAAATGACTTTGATAAAAATTGAACCGAAAACGATCAGCCGAGTCATCAGGTGTTTCATTAAAATCCCTTGAGAGAATTAGAAAAGCGTCTGAGTATTTGTTGCGTAAATCCTGTAATTATCTGGTAAATTTTACTAAAAGGGTCTTATTTGGAGCATGTGAGTAATGTCCATACACATTACAGATGATGAAAATAGCATTGTCAAGTTAACAGTTACTATGACCCATCTCCTTTCCTGTGAAGATGTGGATTCTAGAATGTTGATTTTTATACTTGTGGATAAACGTCAAAACACCAGCAGAATGGTTTGATCCATGACTGAGATAGACCATGTTTCCCCATTGTGACTTTTAAAATTTCAAGTCACTTTCACACGAATGAGTTTCCTGAAGAAGGACAAAATCTGCGTTTACAATATAAAAATAAGCCTTTCCTTTTTGTAAGCTCTCTCCTAGCATTCAGGCTAACGATATTGAGTGAGTTGAAAACAACCTCGTGCATAAAAAAGAAAGACACAAACTAGACAGCAGATGAGTAATGTGAACAATAAAACAAACAGTAAACCTTGAGAGGGTAACTCCGACGGAAAACTACGCTCATCTGAGGTAGAGGTGGTTAACAGTATAACAAATCCTTTTTGAATTTTTTTGGGTTGGCAAGTGTTCATAAATTGTAGTTTGAACGGTAAATTTACTTGTGGCAGTACAGTAAATGTACTCTTGGCAGTGCTCACAGTTCAAGTGTGGTTCATGTCATGTCACCAGAGTTACCCAGTCATCTTTCTTCTTTCGATGAACACGTGTTGGCCCTTGAACCCAGCCTTCTTTCCTTCTTGTCGAGCCTTCTGTATAAGCGGCCACAGTTTCTCCCTGGCAGTCTGATCCTGCGGTATCAGAGCCTCTTTGATGCAGAGCTTCTTCTCGTCCAGAAACGTATTCCCCGTGGTCATTTTCCAGATGATGTCCCTGTAGTGGCGCATAGGGTCCATCTGATCTTCGTTTCCCAAGTCGATGTACCACGTCAATCACGTCTCTTAGCTTGTCTTTGATGCACGGAGCCACCTTTCCCAGGATAATGATAACTGCTTCCCTAACCTCTCTTATACTTTGGATTTTCAGATTCCACCAGCGAGAATACCATTGAAGTTCAGCTACATTCTCATACAGCTCATTATTTTGGGATTGCAGTTTCTTCAGCTCGTTCTCCAGGAACGTTATATTTTCCTTGTTCTCACTCACAACTGTGAGAAGCCGACGGACAGTTTCTAACAATTTATCAATCTTCTTTGATGTTTCTTTGGTAGCCCACTCTATGGTGGAGACTTTGGAGACCGTGGCGTCTTGTTTAGTAGTCAGGGTATTGATTACATAGAGAAGTTCAGACATGGAAATGTCCTCTCTCACTTTTTTCTCCGGTGGATTTTTAATTGGGGTCTGAGGTAAAGCATGTAGCACTGCAGTCTGATGATGTGGTGTGGCACTTGGTGGCGAGAGCGCTAAAAGTTTCAGGTCAATGACACACTAGATTAGTCATTCTAAAGTTCATCAGTTGGGGAGAGACAGTGGAATGCCAAAATGACTAAATCAAATCAAAGTTTATTTGCCACGTGCACCGAGTACAACAGGTGTAGACCTTACAGTGAAATGCTTACTAACCAACAGTGCAATTTTTAAGTAAAAAATAGGTATTAGGTGAACAATAGATAAGTAAGGAAATAAAACAACAACAGTAAAAAGACAGTGAATAATAACAGTTATGAGGCTATAACAGTAGTGAGGCTATAACAGTAGTGAGGCTATAACAGTAGTGAGGCTATAACAGTAGTGAGGCTGTAACAGTAGTGAGGCTATAACAGTAGTGAGGCTATAACAGTAGTGAGGCTATAACAGTAGTGAGGCTATAACAGTAGTGAGGCTGTAACAGTAGTGAGGCTGTAACAGTAGCGAGGCTGTAACAGTAGCGAGGCTGTAACAGTAGCGAGGCTGTAACAGTAGCGAGGCTGTAACAGTAGCGAGGCTGTAACAGTAGCGAGGCTATAACAGTAGCGAGGCTGTAACAGTAGCGAGGCTATAACAGTAGTGAGGCTATAACAGTAGTGAGGCTATAACAGTAGTGAGGCTGTAACAGTAGTGAGGCTGTAACAGTAGTGAGGCTGTAACAGTAGCGAGGCTGTAACAGTAGCGAGGCTGTAACAGTAGCGAGGCTGTAACAGTAGCGAGGCTGTAACAGTAGCGAGGCTGTAACAGTAGCGAGGCTGTAACAGTAGCGCGGCTGTAACAGTAGCGCGGCTGTAACAGTAGCGAGGCTGTAACAGTAGCGAGGCTGTAACAGTAGCGAGGCTGTAACAGTAGCGCGGCTGTAACAGTAGCGCGGCTGTAACAGTAGCGCGGCTGTAACAGTAGCGAGGCTGTAACAGTAGCGAGGCTATAACAGTAGCGAGGCTATAACAGTAGCGAGGCTATAACAGTAGTGAGGCTATACAGGCACCGGTTAGTCGGGCTAATTGAGGTAGTATGTAGATGTAGGAATGGCTAAAGTGACTATGCATATATGACAAACAGAGAGTAGCAGCAGTGTAAAGAGAGTAGGGGGGGGTGCAAATAGTCCAGGTAGCCATTTGATTACCTGTTCAGGAGTCTTATGGCTTGGGGGTAAAAACTGTTGAGAAGCCTTTGTCCTAGACTTGGCACTCCGGTACTGCTTGCCATGCGGTAGTAGAGAGACTGGGTTGGCTGGGGTCTTTGACAATTTTTAGGGCCTTCCTCTGACACCGCCTGGTGTAAAGGTCCTGGATGGCAGGAAGCTTGACCCCGGTGATGTACTGGGCCGTACGCACTACCCTCTGTAGTGCCTTGCGGTCGGAGGCCGAGCAGTTGCAGTACCAGGCAGTGATGCAACCAGTCAGGATGCTCTCGATGTTGCAGCTGTAGAACCTTTTGAGGATCTCAGGACCCATGCCAAATATTTTTAGTTTCCTTAGATGGAATAGGCTTTGTCGTGCCCTCTTTATGACTGTCTTGGTGTGTTTGAACCATGATAGTTTGTTGGTGATGTGGACACCAAGAAACTTGAAGCTCTCAACCTGCTCCACTACAGCCCTGTCGATGAGAATGAGGGCGTGCTCTGTCCTCCTTTTCCTGTAGTCCACTATCATCTCCTAGACTCAGCATTTGGGAATTGACCTGTTTGTGTCTGACTCAGATTGTACATTCTTTCTGTATGATGAAATGGGGTGATGATATGTGGGAATAATATTTTCACCGATATAAAGCACTGCTTAGAGGTAGGATGAATATTTTATTTCCAACATGAGTTATAACTTAGTGTTCGGAACGGATTATGGTCCTTAGTTCTTTCCTGCCTGTCTGCCAGTAATCTGTTGTTCAAAAATAGCCTTGACATTATGTATTTTCCCACGGATCACATTAAGGAGTGGCTGAGTGGCTCAAACTATAATGAATCACTTGGTTTGATGACACACGCCTCTAAGTAGCTTTCTGTTCACTAACACCCTCAGCCTCGTATAATGTGCTCAGAGTGCTGTGTGTCTGTCTGTGTGCGTGCGAAATCGTCATCACTGACAAATCATCCCACGTACCTACCAGGATAAAGGAAATACAGACAATAAATATGTCGTCCTTCACACGTCTTAGGCATTCCTTCTTTATTCTTTCCTGCCTGTGCTGAGGGCCTGAACGTATCTGGGTTGTCTGTCTGTGTGAGGCTGACTGCCCTGTAAATAGCCCCGGCTGGCCTGCCCCTGGTTGGGTTTCGGTGGTATTGCTGTCTGAGCTGGCTCTGCTCTGCTTTGCTCCGGCTCTGGCTGTAGTGTCCACCCAGTGGAATAGGATGGGCCAGCCCACTCCAGTCCGGGCCCAGCACTGTGGTAATGTAGCGAGCCCAAGGGCGTCATCCCAACAGTCTGAGCATCTCTCCCACAGTCTCTCCCAGTGCCCTGTAATTAGTGGAAGCCTCCAGAGTGGCGTGGAGGCACGGACGGCAGACTCTCAACAGGCGTGCAAAGCCTCTCGCTCTAATCTTCCGTCGTCTGCAGCCAGATGGTCGTGTTTTTGCGAAGCCTTGAGGGTTTTTCTCGCCTGTGCTCTCGGGTTTGAGGTGGAGTCAAGAGGAACACGTCAGTGCAGCCAGGATGGAGACGTCAGTGTTTTTCAGACTGAATGATGAAGCAATCTAGGAGGTCTGTGTGAGAGGGGTCCTTTGGTATTGTTCACACATTGACGTTTGTTCTTTTTTTGTTGTTGATGTGCCTCGGGATTGATTTAAACGTCATTGAGACGCTGAAGAGTTTTGATGTGTTCTCTTATTTCAATGGTTTACCATACAATACAAGGTCCTTCCACGCTTTTCTGGCCTGTCACTGAAACAGCGTAAATCAGGGATGCATTTTCAAGTCAAGCAATCATTTCCACTTATTGAGTCATTCAGTTATTGTTCTCTCTATGCGAATGCTTGGAAGTTGGCTTCTATTGTGATCAGACAGACAATTTCTCATCTACCTATAGCCCAACAAGATCAGCACACAGATATATGGGTTGACTTCCTTTCATAACTATATTTTCCAGCAGATAAAGAGCTCAAATTGTAAATGTTATTTTCACAAATGTGACATAGACTAAGAAGCTTTCAGTATTTGTTGCTAAAAATACTATTAATGAGGTTTCAGTATGTTGTGCATTGCTTCAGTTTCGCATAAACCCACAGAATTACTTGAAGCATTTTAGCCTTGGATTCGATCAGTTCACCTTTAGGCCGTGGGAAACCATTGACTAGATGCGATGCACATTTTTCCATCAAAATTTCCATCAAAATGAACAATCGTATCGTATCAAATTTGTAAAAATGTGCTCAATATTCCAAGTTTTAACAATAAATGGTGTTGTTGATGATGCAAGGTACAGCACATAATCAGGAAGTGAGTAGGAAGTGAGGGATGGATTGGGGCTACATGTTACGCAGCAGCAACAACTCTGGGGTATATTTGACTCCCCTTTCCCTCTGGGTCACTGCCTCACTCAGTGACTGTCAACACTATTACTATTTAACCCCATCTGCGGCGCGGTGTGTGATGGCAGCTCCCACTGGGTGATCTGTGTGTCGGCGGGTGTGACCCTACCGTGCTGAGGTGAACTTTCTCAGTCATTATCCCGCTGAGCTCTCACTGTCTGAGCACTGCTTCAGGTGATCAAACCTGGATTTGGGATTTTTTTTTAATCATGGGGATTTGTGGAGAGTAATAACTTTTGGATAGGTATCTACTGTGTAGTAACATACTATATATTTGTTTTAACATCATTTCAAAGTGATACATCCTCTGTAATACATCACTATAGGTTGATTCAAAACAGTAGTGTAAAATGTGTGCAAGTCAATTAACTTTTGATTTACAGTCCTTGTCGATAGCATTTAACATGATGAACGTGTTCCGGAGATGCCACCAGATAGCCATAACCGCCGTTGTCCAGATGGTGTCTAGACTTAAGACAGGGGACTTAAGATAGGGGACATCCATCCATCGGGTTTTACCCTCTCTCCATGGGAGAAATTGGATAGGCCTGGCCCATTCTGCTGCTGTAGTAGGGGAGTAAATTGCCTCTGTGATTGCCTGGGCAGATGATTGTCATGTGTGAGGTGCAGTTGGAATAGGGTGATTGTGGGTTGGCCTGATCAGATCAGTCACTGCCCACCGGTTCATGAAAGACCCTGTGCACAGACAGACAGCTTCACAGTCAGTCTTCCCAAATTCAGCAGTCCTGGATGCTTTGTAATCGTCCCACTGGAACCCGCAGAGATGAGGAACGGGCCATAAGTAGTTGTCGGGTTTACTGCTTTGTGGTGGACAGCATTAAAGATGAACTTGAACCACGTTACACAAGAGTTTAATCAGCGCCCTCTTTGCCTTTTCACAATCTCTTTGTTGACTATTTAATTAAAGCCAACAGATTATCTCTCCAAATGTATCATGTGGTGCACCTACCACCCCTCTTGACACACACACACACACACACACACACACACACACACACACACACACGTTTATACACACCCACACGGAAACTAATCATAATCACCATAGACGTACATATAACGGCAGATTGAATTATCCAGCATTAAAATCCTTCATGGGCAGCAGTGCATTGTGAAACATTTTACAGCGCAACAAAGTAATGAGACGTACTGTAAGTACTTAAGCTGCCAGAAGAAGACTTGAAGCTTGTCTGGGCAAAAATCATCTTTTTGGAAAAAGCTGCTTGGTCAAAGAATAAAACCCTTGCAGCAACACGATACTGCACTCTCCACAATGGCTGAAGGGAGGCCCCCCTCTGTAAAGGTTTGGTGTAGTGTTTCCTCCCATCATTAGACATGGGTTTTAAATCATTTGATTTCATGCGGGTGAGTCGGTAATGGGTCTAGACAAGGCCTTGGATTCAGAGGGCCAATGTTGGCTGATGGATCTAATGCCGTGTCCAGGCCCGGGTTGCCGAGCTCTCTTCATATTAATGGGATTAACAAGGGTTTTGGATGAGAGGGCGACTGTAAGCAGAGAACCCAATCCATTAGAAACAAGAACTCCCTTGTTGCCAATATCAAACAAGGATGCTATAGTTCATCGGTGGCCTTGTTTTCCTGTAACATGGGACATTGGCACGTTGTGATAAGACTATTGACAGCCTGGCCCGGGCCTGGGCCTTTGTCCATTGTGCATGGACTGTGTGCATTGTGAATGGACTGTGTGCATTGTGAATGGACTCTCACTATTCTCCCTGGACCCAACGAAGGTCCTTATTTGTCACAGATGGGCGAATTAAGACCCTGGTTGTGTTGGCTGTTGTTTTGGGCAGATAATGAAATAAGACCTCACTGTTGTGGCACCTTTGTGGGCCAACTTGTCAGAACCAACCGGGTCCGCTTTTTGTGGGTGTACGTGCCTGGATTAATGTAGCCTACTCAATGGGAGGGAGAGCTCCGTTTTGCAATGGCCAACCCAAGCTGTTTTGTTGTGTCCACTCAGCAGTGGGTGGCATGGCTGTGGGGTGGAAGGATGTCGGAAGAGCTGGGAAAGAACAAACTGAAGTGACCTGTGATAAAAGTGTCATATTGTATCCAGTGCTGCAAAATACAAGTGTTGGATTTCTTTGACGTTCTATTATTATTGTGGTCAAAGGGGTTTCAAATATGATTACAGCATCCTATTTTTGGAGAGTGGGTCAGATGTAGGACACGAGGACCTGCGGTTAGTTTGATTTAGCTACTGTACTGTTGGCGAACAGGCAATCCTCTCAGGTCGACCTCCAGAGGGACGTGATAGGCCTACTGCTACTGTCCTCACTGCTGAGGTCATTTTGATGCCACAGATGGGTTTGTTACAGCAGAAAGAGAAAGAGAAGGATTAGGCCATATTGTGTTGTCAGTCAAAAAGTATTTTGATGGTGATTTGTGGGTAGGCTGTGTGGGAGGTGCCTGCACTGAGGACCTTTATGTTTTCCAGGTCTGTGTGATGGAGAACCCATCTCAGGTTGTCACGGTCTGTCTCTAATTGCTACTGTAAAAGCATGAGTCCTCCCAGCGTACCTTTGAATTCACGTCACTCTGCGTCGTCAGACAACCTTTGGGACATCGGCACATATTAACATCCAGACGGTACTGTCTTTACTGTATATCGTTTCTCTTAAGTGGGTGAAAAAACAGCTTGGAAGTGGGACCCCCAGCATTTCATCAAATTGCTACATTGAGAGAGGGCAAGAGTTGAATCCACTCTAGCACTGTAATCTAAGCTCTCTGAGCTTTTCACCAAGTGGTTGTGTGGGATATGAAAGAATGAAACCAGAGCTGTTGCAATGTTAAGTCATCGCTAGTGGAGCTGGGGCAAACTTCATCCCACCTTTTTTTCCCTGAGCTCAGTCTAACCCAGGCTGGCTGTTATTTTAATGTCTGCTGAGCAGTGGGGGTTTTGTCAACCCTATTTCTGTTTTGGCCATAACTGTTTTTTTGTGTGTGTTGGACAGTTGCATACAAATGACATTATTTGCACAACAAGTAACAACTATGGTGATGAAGTTTAGTGTGTAATAGATTTTTTTCTAAATCCAGAGGAAGACAAGTCTGACATTTCTCCAGATGGAGAAAGACTCATGTTATATTGCATTTCTCATTTTCAGTCAACTCTCTCCGTCTCTCTCTCTCTCTCTCTCTCTCTCTCTGTGTCTCTCTTCTATCTCTCTCTCTCACCATCAAACGTATTTATTTTTAAACAGCAAATTCTTCATGAAGACTTCACCAGTGAGTCAGCAATAGACAGTGTCAGTTTGAAACGTGAACACATTTGATTCCCATAGTTTATTTTGGCTATGCATTGACCCTCAGGATCGCAAAACATATTATAGGCATACTGTATACGTTGGCATAATGTACATGTTTTTCCCCCCTCTAGTGATCCAGCCAAGTGAGGTCTTCCTCTCCGACGTGAGGAGGATACACATGGCGAGTGACAAAGGTTTATTTTTGGTCGGTGAGGAAGTTTGGGGTTCTGAGAGAGTGCGTGCAAATTATTTGATTTGACTTCTTGGCCCCTGAGGTTTGAGAAGCTGTAGTGGTGTGCTGTCAGCTCGTCTGCCAGACTAATGAGACTTCCTAAATGTGCTCTCAAGAAAAATAACGAAGTGGTCAATGTGGAGGAGAGAAAGAGAACGTGAACTGATCTCTGATCTGCTGTCTGTTGGCTCATGCTGCTGAGAAGACCTTGGGCTATCTGTTCTCAGTCTGTACAGAACAGCAAGAGTACTGACCATCAACTCCTGCAGCCTAAGGACTAGACTTAAAGGACTTTTACCTGAGGAGCTGTTAGAGATGTCATCACCACATCGGAGGCTTTGCATGGGTATTCTTTAGGCATCGGCACCAGCCACACCATCATCAGCCTGTCTAGTAAGGAGCAGTTTAAGTCAATCCATCCTAGTATTGATTGGTGTTTTAAGCTCTGATTTGCTTCAGGGTGAGGGACTGCTGATAAAGCCTGGCGTCTTCTTGAAGCCATTCACATCTGAGCGGGAACTCTTTGCAACAAATTGTCACTCATCAGGGCTCATTTGGACCCACATTACAGGATTGGTAATGTGGTGCGCTTGTCACTCTCTCTGATTGATGTGTCTGAGTACTGAATGGCAGCTAGCTAGCACAGCCCGGTAATCCTCAGGTTGGTGTATTGTGTTCTCACTGGACCCAGGCTGTTTATTTGAACAGAATAGATTGACAACATTATCTGTGATCTCCTTCAGGAACGCTCCACAGCTATTGTCATTTGCCATAGAGGCATTAAAGACTGACATTATGGGGGTTGATTTCTGTTGATGAATAAAAGTGTGGGTCGTAGGTCGGCACTGAGTCACAGATGTCTGGTCTTCATCGGAATACTTTTTTCAATTTTCATTCAACCCCAGTTTGACAATAAAGGGTTTTAGTGTCTCTTGCCTGCAATTTCACAGCGGTATATGCTTTTATGCATTATATATACACCCTGGGCCTGGATTCCGTCTCAAAATGGCTTGTGCACTTAGCCTACATATTGATGAATGGTGCCGCAAAGCCCATTTTTTTGGGCTAGCACAAGGAAATGAAAATGCACTAAAATGACTCTTTCATATCTTCTTAACGTGTGATCCATAGCATGTGGGGCCTGCTGACACGCAGAGATTTGAGGTGTGTCTGGAGACGTGGTGTATCTCACCCGCTGGGTGCTGTATTGGGAAGGGCGTCTGGGAGTAAACCTTGGGAGTGATTGATACTGGGTGTCATGAGAAACAGATGTGTTTGTGTGTTCCATGAGCCTTTAATTGTGTGGTAATTACTCGACATGAACAAAGATGGGGGTCTCTGGTAATCAGAAGCCTTGGGAAAGAATACTACCAGGTTACATTTCCATTTCTCAGGATGCAGTGTGGTAACACATGGCAGCTGTGTCTGATCGACGAATCTTGCGGTGAGAAGAGTTGTAAGATGTCTGTTGGACAAGGGTGACCCAAAGAAGTCATTTCAAAAAGACAGTCCGGTGACCTTAGATGTTTCAGTTGTTTCATTTTGATGTCCTGCTGCCCGACGTGATCGCAAGCTGTGCTCCCAGAGCGCTTGTTCTTGTCAAAAGCGAGCAGAAACTGAAAACTAGGAGACGTCTCGTCTGAAAGTGCCTAAACTACACGTTAGACATGTTCCCTTCAAAATCAAACAGAAGAATCCATGGTTGCTGTGAATTTCTGCTACTCTGCACAACATTTGGGATTGATCAAAATCTTTAAAGTTTCAACGTTTATTTGCCATGTGCACAGGATAGAACAGGTGTAAAACAGTACAGAGAAATTCTTACCTTGAGAGCTCTTTCTTAACAATGCAGTAATAATAACATGGGCACTAATAACATAGATAATAATACAAAATAGAATTAAAAAGAAATACGATGTGAGTTAAAGAAACACAAGAATGCAAGTACAGTGCATTCGGAAAGTATTCAGACCCCTTGACTTTTTCCATATTTTGTTACATTACAGCCTTATTCTAAAATGGATTAAATAGTTTTTCCCCCCTCATCAAACTACACACAATACCCCATAAAGACAAAGCAAAAATGGGTTTTTAGATTTTTTTACACATTTATAATTTTTTTTGACTGAAATATCACATTTACATAAGTATTCAGACCCTTTACTCAGTACTTTGTTGAAGCACCTTTGGCAGAGATTACAGAGGAGGAGTTTCTCACATTCTTCACTGCAGATCCTCTCAAGCTCTGTCAGGTTAGATGGGAAGCGTCGCTGCACAGCTATTTTCAAATCTCTCCAGAGATGTTCGATCATGTTCTAGTCCGGGCTCTGGCTGGGCCACTAAAGGACATTGAGACTTGTCCCGAAGCCACTCATGCATTATCTTGGTTGTGTGCTTATTGTCACTGTCCTATTGGAAGGTGAATCTTCGCCCCAGTCTGAGGTCCTGAGCGCCCTGGAGCAGGTTTTCATCTTTCCCTCGATCCTGACTAGTCTCCCAGTCCCTGCCACTGAGTAACATCCCCACAGCATGATGCTGCCATCACCATGCTTCACCGTAGGGATGGTGCCAGGTTTCCTCCAGACATGACACTTGGCATTCAGGCCAAAGAGTTCAATCTTGGTTTCATCAGACCAGAGAATCTTGTTCCTCATGGTCTGAGAGTCTTTAGGTGCCTAAAGCATGCTGTCATGTGCCTTTTACTGAGGAGTGGCTTCCATCTGGCCACTCTACCATAAAGGCCTGATTTGGTGGAGTGCTGCAGAGATGGTTGTCTTTCTGGAAGGTTCTGTCATCTCCACAGAGGAACTTTAGAGCTCTGTCTGAGTGACCATGTTCTTGGTCACCTCCCTGACAAAGGCCCTTCTCCCCTGATTGCTCAGTTTGGCTGGGCGGCCAGCTCTAGGAAGAGCCTTTGTGGTTCCAAACTTCTTCCATTTAAGATTGATGGAGGCCACTGTGTTCTTGTGGACCTGCAATGCTGCAGAAATGTTTTGGTACCCTTCCCCAGATCTCTGCCTCGACACAATCCTGTCTCGGAGCTCTACGGACAATTCCTTCGACCTCATGGCTTGGTTTATGCCCTCACATGCACTGTGAACTGTGGGACCTTATATAGACAGGTGTGTGCCGTTCCAAATCATGTCCAATCAATTGAATTTACCACAGGTGGACTCCAATCAAGTTGTAGAAACATCTCAAGGATGATCAATGGAAACAGGATGCTCCTGAGTTCAATTTCAAGTCTCATAGCAAAGGGTCTAAGTACTTATGTAAATAAGGTATTTCTGTGTTTTATTTTTTATACATTTGCAAAAATGTCTAAACCTGTTTTCGCTTTGTCATTATGGTGTGTTGTGTGTAGATTGCTAAGTATTTTAAAAAATGTAATCCATTTTAGAATAAGGTTGTAACTTAGAACTTGGAAAAAGTCAAAGGGTCTGAATAGTTTCCGAAGGCACTGTATATACATGTCAGTGCCAGTACCTTATTCAAAGTGCAGGGGTACTGGAGTGGTTGATGTGGGTTTATACATTAAAAGTGGAAAGTGACATACAGTACTAGCAGGGATATATAAATACTTATGGTGATATACTAATGGTAATACTGTATACTGTACACCTAAACAGGAGTGATAGCCTTCATGTAGGTCCTGGATGACTGGGGGCTCGCCCTCAATGATGCACTGGGCCATCCGCACCAACCTCTGTTGGACCTTCCTGTCGCGTTTGGTAAAGTTGCCATACCAGATGGGGACACAACCAGTCAGGATGCTCTCAATGATGCAGATGTACTAGTTCCTGAGGATCTGAGAGGCCATGCCAAATCGTTTCACCCTCCTGAGGGAGAATGGGCGTTGCCGTGCCTTTCTTCACGGCTGTTTGGGTGTGAGAAGAGCATCTTAAGTCCTCAGTCCTCTACAAAAGCTGGCCTATATTTTAGCCCAGCACTTTGTGTCATGCTTTTCATACAAATGGGACATCTTCAGATTAATTGCGGTACACTTATGTCACCTATTGTCAGGCTCAAAATATTTCCTGGTATTTGACCAGGAATCCTGCAGCAACTGATGTGCAGCCATGCCTGTCTTTGGGAGCCTGTGTTTGAGTGCAATACAAGCTTGTAGTGTATTTGAGTTTTAAAAAGCCTTCAACATGTTTGTAATTTCCACTTTGAAATTTCCGACTTGATTTGCCCTAACAAAAAATGTATCAATCACTACAAAAATGTCCATTAATTACAATCCACATAATAATTCAAATTTCCTGTTGCTGCAATTAAGATCCTACATCTGTATGCAGAATCTGGCCTGATGTGAAATACAATGAGGCTCAATAATGCTTAATTTGATCCAGTTTTCTATAGCAGGAAAAAAATCTGAAAGGTTGCTGAATCGAATCCCCGAGCTGACAATGTAAAAATGTGTCGTCCTGCCCTGAACAAGGCCGTTAACCCACTGTTCCCTGGTAGGGCGTCATTGTAAATAAGAATTGGATGTCCCATTTCCTCGCCTAGTTAAATAAAGGTTACAAAGTTTTTTAAATACACGTAAGACGAGCATTACGCTTTGAAGCTTATTTCTTTATTTAACCATTGAGAACACATTTTGTTTTACAATAACGACCTGAAAGTAACTTGATTTAGCAGCATCTGGGAAAGAGCAGTTAGACGTTAAACATTAGTCAGTGAAATTATCCTCCCCTTTCTTTTTGGCCAATGGTGTTGTGCCTTGGGCTTATTTCAGGCCAATTGGCAGTTGGTTCCTTGCGAGTTTGCAGTTACACAATTTAAGATCTTGGCCCTCACCCTGAACAATTACAATCCCTCAGTTGACTGCCGTGATTAGCTGTTCTTGCTCTCCATGACACACTCAACACTAGTCACCTATACCGTAAAGTGGTAGCACTCATTCCTGAATAGCCGTACATGTTAGAGTTTTAACAGTATCCTCTCTGAGGCTAGAGACATTAGCACTGGGGCCCCGCAGGGTTGTTTGAGTTTACCCATCTTATTCACACTGTACACAAATGAATGCAGTAAATGGGCTCCCGAGTGGCGCTGCGGTTTAAGGCACTGCATCTCAGTGCTAGAGGTGTCACTACAGACCCTGGTTCTATCCCAGGCTGTATTACAACCGGCCGTGATTGGGAGTCCCTTAGGGCGGGGCACAATTGGCCCAGTGTCGTTAGGGTTTGGCCAAGGGTAGGCTGTCATTGTAAATAAGAATTTGTTCTTAACTGACTTGCCTAGTAAAATAAAAATCCTGATAACTATATTGTCACATTTTCTGATTATACTGCCATTCTTGGTCTGATGTATAATGATGATGATATGTACAGCTCAGGGATTCAAAGATTTGTCAAGTGGTGTGATGAGCACCATCTCATCCTTAATGTAAACAAAACGGGGGAGATGGTGTTTGACCCCAAATCTGTTGGCGACCACTTGCCTGTGGTTGTCCACAATACCAACATAAACAGGTTAGTTCGTATAAGTACCTGGGTGTCCACATTGACAATGCGCTGAGCTGGAAGGTCCAAGTAGAGTGTCTGCTGCAGAGTCCAACAATGCCTCTATTTCCTACGTAGACTCAGGGTTTTTGGAGTTGACCAAAAAATGCTCCTGTTCTACCATGCGGTCATAGAGAGTATCCTGAGATTCGGCCTCAGTCTGGTTTGACAATTTATCAGTCCAATTGAAATCCCAAGTTTGCTGCCTGATACAAACGGCCATGAAGGTCATGGGTGTGAGAAACATCCTTCCCTGCAGAGTACTTCTGAACAGACCTTTATCAGACAAGCGCAGAAAGTAATTTCAGGTCAGACCAGATCAAATCCCTCCCATGTACTTTACTCTGAGTATCAGCTCTTCTCCTCAGACAGAGACTACAGGGTCCCTCCTCCCCTCAGACAGAGACTATATGGTCCCTCCTCCCCTCAGACAGAGTCTATAGTGTCACTCCTCCCCTCAGACAGAGACTATAGGGTCCCCACATGTAAGCTGAATAGATATTGGCTGGAATAGATATTGGCTGGTGTTTTTACAGACATTTTCCAATCCTCACTTGACCAGCAACACGTGCCAGTATTGTGGAAAAACTCAATAATTATACCAATTCCTAAAGCATCTAATCCCTCTGTGCTGAATGCCTACCGCCCTGTCGCCTTGACATCCTTAGTAATGAAATGCCTTGAGAAAATTGTGAAAAGTCATATTCTCAGCGTCACCCAGAAGCTCCTCGACCCGTTTCAGTTTGCCTAACAGCCTAGCAGAGGAGATGATGATGCCATTCCTACCCTCCTTAACATGGTCTATAGACATCTAGAGGGTGCCAAATCTCATGTCAGGGTTCTGTTTGACTTTTCTTCTGCCTTCAACACAATCCAGCCTTACATTCTGGCACAGAGACTTCTCCTTAGATGGGGGGCTGGTTTTGTGGCTGTTTGACTTCCTGAACCAACGCTCACAGCGAGTTAAAATAGGTCCCCACTCGTCAGACATACGCAATACCAACACAGACTCTCCTCAGGGATGTGTTTTGTCCCCACTCCTGTACATCTTGTACACTAATAATTGTACTAGTTCCCATCCTGACAGACACCTCGTTAACTTCGCTGATGACACTGCCTTGATCAGCCTGTTGCATGATGACGAGGAACATCCAAGCCCGGTCCTAGATGACTTTGTAGAGTGGTGTGACGAATCACACTTGGTCCTCAATACCAACAAGACCAAAGAGATGTGCATAGACTTCAGGAAGCATACAACACCTACCTCTGCAACATCTATCAGAGGTCAGAACATGGAGATTGTAGAGGAATACAAATATCTGGCTGTCCTCTTGGACAATAAGCTTCAGTGGAGAAAATGTACAGACCTGATCTACAAAAAGAGCCAACAGAGACTGTACTTTCTCAAAAAGCTGGGATCTTTTCGTGTTGACTGTACTATACTGACTCTGTTTGACAAATCTTTCAGTGAGAGTATTTAAACTTTTTGTATTGTTTGTTGGTTTGGCAATGCCACTGTCATCCAGAGAAATATGCTGAGAAGGATTATCACCACAGCAAGCAAGGTACTTGGAGTCAAACAGACAGGCCTGGATGAGATCTTTTAAGGTCAGGGCCCTCCGCAAGGCTCACAAAATCATTTTAGACCCAAGCCACCCCCTGTACCCGGACTTTGAACTACTCCCCTCTGGGCGCAGGTATAGGGCACCCCTCGGCAGGAAAAACAGAACTAGACAATCATTTGTGCCAGGTGTGAAATCCCTCCTAAATAGCTCGGGCGAATGTTCCTATCGACCCAGTAAGGCCAGCAGGCTAATGTTCCTATAGACTCAGTAAGGCCAGCAGGCTAATGTTCCTATCCACCCAGTAAGGCCAGCAGGCTAATGTTCCTATCCACCCAGTAAGGCCAGCAGGCTAATGTTCCTATCCACCCAGTAAGGCCAGCAGGCTAATGTTCCTATCCACCCAGTAAGGCCAGCAGGCTAATGTTCCTATCCACCCAGTAAGGCCAGCAGGCTAATGTTCCTATCGACCCAGTAAGACCAGCAGGCTAATGTTCCTATCAACTCAGTAAGGCCAGCAGGCTAATGTTCCTATCAACTCAGTAAGGCCAGCAGGCTAACGTTCCTATCCACCCAGTAAGGCCAGCAGGCTAATGTTCCTATCCACCCAGTAAGGCCAGCAGGCTAATGTTCCTATCGACCCAGTAAGGCCAGCAGGCTAATGTTCCTATCAACTCAGTAAGGCCAGCAGGCTAACGTTCCTATCTACCCAGTAAGGCCAGCAGGCTAATGTTCCTATCAACTCAGTAAGGCCAGCAGGCTAACGTTCCTATCAACTCAGTAAGGCCAGCAGGCTAACGTTCCTATCTACCCAGTAAGGCCAGCAGGCTAATGTTCCTATCAACTCAGTAAGGCCAGCAGGCTAATGTTCCTATCAACTCAGTAAGGCCAGCAGGCTAATGTTCCTATCAACTCAGTAAGGCCAGCAGGCTAATGTTCCTATCAACTCAGTAAGGCCAGCAGGCTAACGTTCCTATCTACCCAGTAAGGCCAGCAGGCTAATGTTCCTATCAACTCAGTAAGGCCAGCAGGCTAATGTTCCTATCAACTCAGTAAGGCCAGCAGGCTAACGTTCCTATCTACCCAGTAAGGCCAGCAGGCTAATGTTCCTATCCACCCAGTAAGGCCTGCAGGCTAATGTTCCTATCCACCTAGTAAGGCCAGCAGGCTAATGTTCCTATCCACCCAGTAAGGCCAGCATGCTAATGTTCCTATCCACCCAGTAAGGCCTGCAGGCTAATGTTCCTATCCACCTAGTAAGGCCAGCAGGCTAATGTTCCTATCCACCCAGTAAGGCCAGCAGGCTAGTCTTTTTTTATTGGTATGTAACTGTTATGAAAGTTGTATTGTCAATTTTGTTTTGTATTTAAACGGCACTTTAAACGTGTACATGACACTGCAACAAAATGTCTCTATGGGGACAATAAAGTCAGTAATTAAGTAAGATATAAATAAGCACTCATTCATTCCCATGTCCATCACATACTGTACCTAAACAGCAATAAGTAAAGCTGAGCTGTGTTAGGACACCACTGTGGCTCAGTTGGTAGAGTATGACACTTACAACACCAGGGTTGTGGGTTTGATTCCCATGGGGGACCAGTACAAACAAAACATGAAAATGTATGCAACCATTACTGTATGTCGCTCTGGATGAGAGCGTCTGCTGAATGCCTAAGTATGTAGCTAGATGATAAGGGTAATGCGCAGTGTATGTATTATGTTGAGTGTGTAATGTACAGTGTCTATTTTGTACACAGCAGTACTGTGTGTCGAAGACAATTTTCCCCTTGGGACATTAAAGTTCATCCTATCCTAGTCAAGCCCAGCTGTTGCATTAGCCTAAAACTCACTATATTTAAAAAAAACTTTTAAAAAAACTGCGCAAACACCACAATGCATAATGTAGTTCGTGACCTTGTGGACGATACAGCGGTAGTGTTTAATGCTCAAGCATCTTTGGAGAGCATATTCAGCTCTGCTATAATCATCGTGAAGGATCTCGTGTCAGTGAAAAGGGCTTCTGCCTTGCTTCAGGTGTACTGTGCTGCTTTATTCCTATGTCCCGCTTTGATTTATAGTGGAAAGAGCTGTTTGAAAGAACAATTTCTCTTGAAATATATATATATATATATATATGCTCGGAAGCCCTCAGAGCTCATGGTGGTTCACAGTGTAACATTTTTCCCCCTTGTGGAATGGTTGTCATTGTTTAATATCAACGAGTTCAGCCCCATTAAATTCCCGTTAGTCATCATCTTGGGCAGGATCATCTCTTGCGTGGGACAGAGCCAGTGAGGGCTAGGTAGGCTGCATCTGCACTGGGTAATCGGAGCTGGGTTTGAGATGAGCCGTAGGTCAACTGCACTGCCGCGTGCGTTCACCACAGTGTGTCTCAGCGATGATTCAGCCGCCCCTAATCAAAAGCACATTTTGTGTGCGGTTATGCAAGTCCCCTCCAAAACCCTGCTGGTAACGCTGAAGTGCTGTGGTGGACGTCGCCTCACATGAGACGTTTGCCTCTTCCCTTTGCGCTGATCTTTTCTTCTCTCAAAGGAGAGATCACGGCACACAGACAATTTGGCACCCTGAATTGTTTTCTCATTAAGGCATTTGTTTTCTCTGTGTGCAAGCTCTGAAGGTATTACAAATAAAACAGCGGACAACCCACCGAAGCTTTAATTATTTGCAGATTTGTCTGACTTCACAGGGGATGAGGCAGCTGTTACAATACTAGACCCCACTAAACCAGATTAGGGGTTAAAACCTTTTAGAGGCAGGGGTTGGGAAGCTCTTTAAAACTCTCCTGTGGTGTGCATCTATTCTCTACGAAGGCTTATACAGTACATGGGAGAACAACGTACAGTAATTGCATCACAGATCCTCATCATTCAACTCAGGTTTAGAATCCAATTCAATCTGCAGGAACATGTCCAAATTCATGACAAAAATTCTGTTCTGCTGCCATGGCTCAAAACTGAGGATGAATCTCAAAGGGTCAAAGAATCAAGCCTCAGATCTCTGGAAGCAGAGGAAAAATCCTGCTACACTTCCTGACACCTGGAGACCCAGGTCCACTCTTGCATTTAATAAGCCCTTGGAAGGTTGACCTAACACAGGGAGGTGTACAAGGTTCTTTGACGCCGGCAGGAAAGGACAGCTCTGACAGGTTCATCCATCGTTGTTGGAAAAATGGTAGTGAGATTTATTGAAATCACACAAAAGCAAGTTTGGCTGTACAGGTCATTGCTGGGGACTTACAAGAACCATTTATCAGGGCAGGCCTCCAATCAATTCAAATGTTCAGGGGATTGCAGATGCTGTCATGCTGCGGAAAAGTGAACAGCTCTATAAAGGGTATGCCTAAAGGCCAGGGTATTCAAGCTAACAGCAGAAATACTCAAATATAGGCACCTCCTAGAGCTCCTGCGCTGTCAATCGAATGAACTAGTGATGATGCAAGTGTAGTGGGGTGAGGGGTAGCCCTTGTCTCATGCCCAGCCAGCCTCTTGTAGCAGCCAGCCTCGCTCTCGCTCCTTAGCTATGTAGTCGGCTTCCACGTCTACTTTTACAGAGGTAACTGCTGGCAACCCTAACAGGAAGGGGCTTACATGGCCAGACGCGGCTTTATAAACATTGATATATTCAGCAAGTCTCCTCAACATTTTTATGCAACACAAATCGGACAGATGGCCACATTAAGAGTGTTTTTGAGGTCTAAACAGTCTTTATTAGCATAAGCATGTACTCACCTATTTCTTTTAGCAGAAATCCAAAGAAAAACGAAGCTTTGTGACCTTTGCCATTTTATTCCAATGCATATTTGACTGTTTTACTGATTCACGTTGAGTACTACTTTTCAGCAACCAGTACAAGGCTATTGACTGGACGGTAAAGCCAGGATTTACTTTGAATGTCGAATTGTTCCTTTCTTTTATGACTGAGCTAGCAGCAGCCAGGAAGTGTTCCTGCACTGTGAGACGCTTAAAGAACAAGACACTAGCACCGATAAAACATGCTTTACTTAGCCACTCTACTTACACGTTGTTCGCTTCGAGGCTGAATGCCCTGGACAGCTGTATGCAACAGTGTTGTTGGCTATGTGCTGAGAACTTTATTTAAAAAAAAAATGTATTGCTGTTTTCCCAAACATGTCAAGGAAGTTTGACCGTGTGTATTTGCTTTGAGTTTACGTCAGTGTGTATTTCCATTTCAACAGCAGCTGAGTTATTAGATGGATGTGTGCATATGCCTGTGTTTATTTTTTAGAGATTTAAAGCAGATTTGATTAGGATCAGAGCCCAGGCTCAGTGTATAGTAGTGGTAGTTAGATAATGCAGAGTAATTAGATAATGCGGAGAATTCATGAGTTCCGTAAAAGGCCAACGGTTTTGGTTACCAGTGTTGGAAGGTCTGCTCTGGCCTTTACATTGATAAAAAAAAAGGTTGCCCCTGACCTCAACACACTCGCTCACCTCAGGTTTTTGTCCATCGTCCACCGTTTCCTAATTGGCAGCATTTAATCAATAGCACCTGGTGTGGAATGGGCAGAATGAGCCCTCTGATTGTGAGAGGCATAGAGTGTACCACAGGCAGTCCGCTAGGGCTAAATAATTAAAACATTGTCTGTGTTCTACCCCACTTTGAGGATTGAGTGGGCTGCCTAAAAAATGGAACCACAAATGATCCAAAAAAAGACAGCGCCGCCTTCAGACGAGGGATACTGCCGTAGGTTTGTATACAATAACCTTCATTGTGTACCATGGCAACAATGGTGATGACTCACTGCTTACTGCAGTGGAAGTCGGGATGGGAATTCCCAGGCACCTCACGATGCAACGTTATCACAATATTTAGGGGCCTATACGTATTCACTCATGTATTGCGATTCGATATTGCGATTCGATATTGCGATTTTATTGCGACTTCATGTTCCAAACATATTGCTCACTATACGTCTGCTGCAGAGAGTCGACAGAACATTAGAAAACAAGTTTTTTTTTAACCAGTTACAAATAAAAGTGCTGAAAACATGTTGGCTCTATTTTAAAAAAAGATGGAGAACAACTATAGGATGAAGAATACCAGCGTTTTGGCACAGGTAGAGCTGAGAAGCGCTAGCTAATGCTACCCTACAGTAGCAAAAAATACTTGGAGACATGTAACTGTATCGACCCCCCCATCACTACGTGGAAGATCCCATTTAGTCTCATGAAGCATGACATAATCCAACAAAATGCTCATTGTAATGTGTGCATTCAAACTCATGTCCATGTTTAGCTTGGTTTTTTGTTGTTAATCATGTACTAATCGTGTTCTTTAAAAGAAAAAAATGATCCTATGGTCCTCAACCTCTCCCTGACTCTGTGCTGCTGGCTCTTTATCAAAGGCAATGCAATCATGTTGATTTCTGTATGGAATGCTGTGCTCTGCTTTGTTGTGAACATCAATGATGGCTTTTAAGTTGAAATTCCACCCGTACTAGATCAGACCCAAACTGCTCTCTCCTCTCAATACTTTCACATTTCATACAAAATGATTCCAGTTCTTCTTTGTGATTTGAGGGAAAACAGGCCTTCAGTCGCATGTCTCCAAAGGCAGGCAGCACTGGATCAGTCCAGTTCATTCCTATTAAGTGGAGGGGGCAGCATCTGATCTAACTCGACAGACTAGAGCCAGGGAAGCTTCCCACAGCATGTGGCTGGTAATTGATTTGATGGAGCTCCCCTCACTGAGGTGGTGAATGAGATGACAAGCCCAGAGTGGGACGATGGGAGATGAGAGAACATGGGGGCGATCAATGCTGCGGATACAGAGGAAAAGGCCTCTAAGATGGGCGTTTGTTTGCCGAGCATGGACCTCTCTTACCAACTGCCACTCTCCGTTGTAAGATTACAAAAGGACCATGTTTCTGCACAGCCCATTTGTTTTTACGGCCATGTATTAGATCATGTGGTTTTTCGTACCACAGGCCAGAAATATTTTTAACTTCCCCTCATTTTAAGAGATATCAAGGTCATAAATTCAATATGAGTCCTAACCAAAATCTGTTAATATGGCATAACACGGTCCTGCTATGAGGGGATGTATACGTTATTCCCCCTTTTACTGAACTCAAGTGTGGTTTAACATCCCCTAGAAGTCATAATGAAGGGCAATAACCACAATTATTTTCGATTGGAAATGTGATATACAGGAGTTGATGCGCGACATTGAGATTGCAGTGGAATTACTGCGAGGCGTTGAATGGAATAGTTCTCCCTTTAATGACTTAACAAACACTCTTGTTGGGGTTTGTGAGTACAATATGCATTTCACAGTGGAACATTAATGAAAAAACGTAATATTTTGAATGCCTTGCAGTACGTATAAACTCCAAAACCAGATGTACCCATAGAGTTTCATTCATCTGTTTTCATGCAACTGAATCCTACCACACAATACAGTACCTGACAGCTTTGCCTTCCAGCACAGCCTTTAGCAGCCAACAGACTAGCTTGCTCAATTGCACTGACACTTCTCAAATCGTAAAATTCCATATTCTGTAATTTTTTTTCTTTAAGTTCAGAATTCCATACTGTGGGGAGGAGAGGGGAAGAGAATAATACCCCAATTTGCACCTCATAAAACACAAGCGTTTTTCAGCAGAGTGCTCTCTCTCTCCTTCTCTGAAGGGGCCTCAGTTGCACCCCTCCAAGGGGGCGTCCCAGAGGAGAGTAATTTGAAGTGGTGAGGGAGGGCGTGTGAGGGTACTAACTGTCCTCACACTGTCATGTGGATCTGATCTCCTTCACCTGGGAATGGATAGGTATGGCAAGTATTCAGGAATGCCTCTGCTATTTCTCTCTCTTTCCCTGTGAGAATAGGCAGTTATTTGGACTGATAAAAACAAAAGAGTGTCTTAAAGAGGACAAGTATGAAAGAGGTTTGCACAATTTCTTTCTTTCTTTCGTGTTCTTTCTTTCTTTCTCTGCTCCTTTCCCTCTGCCTATATCTGAGAGTTGGGAGTGGAAGTTGATAGGATGCAGGAGAAGCTTGTGGCTGGCTTCCACTTTGACCCTGCTGACTCCTCTACCCCACGCGGCTGCCAGTCGACACTGCCGAGCGGTAAACTGTGTACTGAGATTATCCCCTTTTTTGCTGCAAATCCAAGAGTCTGGGCTGAGCCTGTGCCTACTGAGCTGAATAGAATGTGTTCACTGTGGTGTTTTAGCCCAGTTTGCGTGACTTAAATTTTTTATATCTGTTAAGCTCTAGGAATGCTCTCTGTGGCACTGCAGTAGCGGGATGGGGGGGAGAACTACTCTCCCCCTAAGTGATTCAATTATTTTGCAACAGTTCACGAACACCCACCACTGTTAAAGTGCTATGACAATTCAGTGAGGTGGAACAATTGAGGAAGTGTTTAAAAAAAAAAATTGTAAGCAAAAAATGTAGTATTGCCACAGATAGACGAAAAGAGGTAGACGAAAAAGAGGTAGACGAAAAAGAGGTAGACGAAAAAGAGGTAGACGAAAAAGCCAGTATCCTCGTATAAGAACAAGCCCTCTTGAACGTGTTGTTGGTTTGAAAGCTGTATTGTCTCAGTATTTGGAAAATGCAATATAACATTCAGATTCCGATGTAGTCCATGTAAAACTAAGAGGGGGGGAAGAACATGAGGCATGCTCATACTCCTAGTGGTTTATAATGACAGACTGGGTCATTATCCATGTAATGTGGTTATAGACCTTCCACCGGGAGATGGGTAAGTGATTGAGGAATGATTGACCTTGTTGTGAGGGATATTATCGTCCCAGAGATGTCACCAGAGCTTATCAAACCACTTTGTGCTCTGCTTGTGATTGTGATGTGTAGCTTATATCAGACAATGCCAGAACAGGAGGTATTTTGTAGCTGCTATAATTTATCAGACCAGAGAGATCAGGACAATCAGAGTCAAATTGATTGTCTGGGGGGGTGGCAGAAATTAGCAAGGAAATGGCTTCCCCTGCTCTTCTCAGAAGTAATAAATTATAGTATGCCACTCTGTTGTCCAGATGGATGTGGTCCTCATGTCAGTGGATTATGTTAATTATCAGACTGGGTTGGAATATCATACAAATAAGACTTTACAGTACTGTATGTGACATGATAGGACATTGAAATAAATCTGTTAATTCACTGACTTATCCCAGACAATGAGGCCTAATCCTCACAATGAAGTGTAGTGACCACACGTGAACTCTGTTATCAGGGATCAGATCTCTTACAGGCAGGTTGAGCCCAACCATGAATATAATTCAACTTAATGTTTTAATGGGGAGCTCTCTCTCTCTCTCTCTCTCTCTCTCTCTCTCTCTCTCTCTCTCTCTCTCTCTCTCTCTCTCTCTCTCTCTCTCTCTCTCTCTCTCTCTCTCTCTCTCTCTCTCTCTCTCTCTCTCTCTCTCTCTCTCTCTCTCTCTCTCTCTCTCTCTCTCTCTCTCTCATATATTACTAGGTGAAAAGTCTGTCGATGTTCACTTGAGCAAGGCACTTAAAGGGATACTTTGGGTTTTGGCAATGAGGCCCTTTATATACTTCCCCAGAGTCAGATGAACTTGTGAATACCATTTTTATGTCTGAGTGCAGTTTGAAGGAAGTTGCTAACTAGTGCTGGAAGTCTATCATTGCGCTAACGCTAGTTAGCATTGACTTGTCCTTTATTTGTCATCTATGCTTCAGAACCAAAAAGTTGTGTTTTGATCGTTGACCAATGACCATATCCAGATTGGTGACCAGAAAAAACGTGTTTATTCTCCTCCAGTATTGCCTGGAAAAAAGAGAGTAAGCTTATGTTTATCATCCATATAAAATGCAGTTTAGAAATCTACTGCTGACTCAGCTTTGCCAGAAAAATAGTCTACCTGGCGATTTGATTGATCATTTTCATATTTCAGATCGGCCTAGTTTGGGTGGCGACTAGCTACATGTCTAAAGACAAGCAGCTGTAACAGTTGACTACCTTCAATATTATGGGTAAAAAAATGTAACACTGGTGAATTTGTTACGATATTTGTGAGGAAGAACAGGGCAACCCAGCAGGCAACGAGCACTCTGCAGGTAGACTACCCTTCAAAGTGATAGTGCGGTGCAGACAGAGCACGCTTTCCATCTGATCCTGCAACCTCTGCTACAAGTATATCGTATGATTTCCCTGGACTCCAGAGAAGTGACATGACACCTGCTCGTCGAACATCTCGTTGCAAAATTATAGCCATTAATATGGAGTTGGTACCCCCTCTGCTGCTATAACAGCCTCCACTCTTCTGGGAAGGCTTTCCTCTAGATGTTGGAACATTGCTGCGGAGACTTGCTTTCATTCAGCCACGAGCATTAGTGAGGTCGGGCGCTGATGTTGGGCGATGAGGCCTGGCTTGCAGTCAGCATTCCAATTCATCCCAAAGATTTTTGATGGGGTTGACGTCAGGGCTGTGCAGGACAGTCAAACTGTTGCCACAAAGTTGGAAGCACAGAATCCTCTAGAATGTCAATTTATACTGTAGCGTTAAGATTTCCCTTCAGTGGGAAACCAACCAAACTTTACAGTTGGCACTATGCATTGGGGTAGGTTGCGTTCCCCTGGCATCTGCCAAACCCAGATCCGTCCGTCGGATGGTGAAGTGTGATTCATCACTCCAGAGAACGCATTTCCACCGCTCCAGAATCCAATTGCGGCGAGCTTTACACCACTCCAGCCAACGCTTGGCATTGCGCATTCATGAAGCTCCCGACGAACAGTTCTTGTGCTGACGTTGCTTCCAGAGGCAGTTTGAAACTAGGCAGTGAGTGTTGCAACCGAGGACAGCTGATTCTTACGCTGTTCAGCACTCGGCAGTCCGGTTCTGTGAACTTATGTGGCCTACTATTTTGCGGCTGAGGAGTTGTTGCTCCCAGACGTTTCCACTTCACGATACCAGCACTTATAGTTGACCGGGGCAGATCTAGTAGGGCAGAAATGTGATGAACTGACTTGTTGGGAAGGTGGAATCCTATGATGGTGCCACGTTGAAAGTCACTGAGCTCTTCAGTAAGGCCATTCTACTGCCAGTGTTTGTCTAAGGAGATTGCATGGCTGTGTGCTCGATTGTATACACCTGTCAGCAAAGGGTGTTGCTGAAATAGCCAAATCCACTAATTGGAAGAGTGTCTACATACTTCTGTATACGGTGCATTCGGAAAGTATTCAGACCCCTTGACTTCTTCCACACTTTGTTACGTTACAGCCTTGTTCTAAAATTTGTTACAAATAAACATCTTCATCAATCTACATACAATACCTAATAATTGCAAAGCGAAAACAGGTTTTTAGAAATTTAAAAACCAGAAATACCGTTTTGAATACATAAGTATTCAGATCGTTTGCTATGAAACTCGAAATTTCCATTGAGCTCCAAGACAGGGTTGTGTCAAGGCACAGATCTGGGGAAGAAGCCCAAAACATTTCTGCAGCATTGAAGGTCCCCAAGAACACAGTGGACTCATTTTCATTCTTGAATTAAAGAAGTTTGGAACCACCTAGGCTCTTCCTAGAACCCAATGGTCACTCTGACATAGCTCCAGTTCCTCTGTGGAGATGGGAGAACCTTCCAGAAGGGCACGCATTTCTGTAGCACTCCACCAATCAGGCCTTTATGGTAGAATGGCCAGATGGAAGCCACTCAATAAAAGGCACATGACAGCCTACTTGGAGTTTGCCAAAATGCACCTAAAGGACTCTCAGACCATGAGAAACAAGATTCTCTGGTTTGATGAAACCAAGATGGAACTCTTTGGCCTGAATTCCAAGCATCACGTCTAGAGAGGACCTGGCACCATCCCTACGGTGAAGCATGGTGGGGGCAGCATCATGCTGTGGGGATGTTTTTCAGCGTCATGGACTGGGAGACTAATCAGGATCGAAGGAAAGATGAACGGAGCAAAGTGCAGAGATCCTTGACGAACACCTGCTCAGGACCTCAGACTATGCGAATGTTCACCTTCCAACAGGACAATGACCCTAAGTACACTGCCAAGGAGTAGCTTCGGGACAAGTCTCTGAATATCCTTGAGTGGCCCAGCCAGAGCTCGGACTTGAACCTGATCGAACATCTCTGGAGAGGCCTGAAAATAGCTGTGAAGTGACACTCCCCATCCAACCTGACAGAGCTTGATAGGATCTGCAGAGAAGAATGGGAGAAACTCCCCAAATACAGGCGTGTCAAGCTTGTAACGTCATACCCAAGAAGACTCAAGGCTGTATTCGCGGCTAAAGGTGCTTCAATAAAGGGTCTGAATACTTATGTAAATGTGATATTTCAGTTATTTTATTTCTTATACATTTGCACATGTGCATGGGCGTGCGCTGGGGTCGCAAGCTTGGTGGGCTAACGCTCCTACTCCTTTTTGGGGTCGAGGGTCAAAAAGTTTGAAAACCACTGGGATACATGATAGTGGCAACAAATGGAGTTGGGTTGGATATAGTCATGGTAGCCTACAGTATTTCTGACAATATTCTATTTTGACTGAAATTGTGTTAGTCATTGTTAATAAGTGCAGCATTTATTCCACTTCAAAATAGTTTACTCATCAGGTTGTGCTGTTTTCCCCTCATCTTGTAGTAATTGCTCAAGGAGTCTGTGACCGCAGATGCAGGATTTTTTTTGCCCCCAATAGATCTGTACCCTGCCCTACTTTTGCTCCTGTAAGTCGCTCTGGATAAGAGCGTCTGCTAAATTACTCAAATCTAAATGTAATTTAGTACATCAGTGAATTAAAGACTCTCAGACTGGCTCGCTCAGGTGGCACACTGGAATTGTCCGCACACGCACGCACACACACGCACGCACACACACACACACAAAACCTAATGGAACTGAGTATCAGCTGAAGTTTCAGGAGTACATGAGCAAAAGCCACAAAGTCTGCGTTGATGGTATACGCTGTCACTCAGTTGGCCGCCAGTGTGGGATGTGGAGACAGACGTTAGGAATGACAGAGGTTTTAGTGATTGTCTAGAGACACGAGACGTTGATTCAACCATGGAGGAACTCTGCTCTGGTATAATTTGATTATGTAAATGAGTAGGAGTGCTCCTGAGCTTGTTAGTTCGCTGAAGGGGACAGGGGCGTGTCTGGCGGGATGTGTGGGGGTAGGCAGAATTATCCAGACGTTTGTGGGAAGCGTGTCACCACCCTGACCCTCGATGACTTGCAGTGATCCCCTTTCTTTGGTTTGCTTGAGAGAGAGAAAATTGCATTTTGAGAAATCCGTAACATTCCTCCCAGAGTGCTTATGTCTGTACAGCGTAAACAGATGGGAGGTCTTGGCTGCATCAGTACAGACATAACCCTAGGTTTCATTGTTCCCTTCTAAAAAACAGTAGAGTTAATTCTGCCAAGGATCCAGCAGTAGGTGTCATACCCCGCGCCAGCTGGAATAGGTCGAATAGCTGGAATAGGTGTCGTTTTTGGCTGCAAAGGAGTTCAGTAAAGCGTAGCAAAACAGCGTGGGCTCAGTGTTTGAAAACATTACCTCTCCTCAGGCTAACGAGAGGCGTTCTGGGTAATCCAGGGAGACAAGGGGATTTGGATGGTGATGTGATCAGCTCGAGGCTTTCTTCCCAGTAATCTGTGTGATTACATTGAAGAGAGGCGACTGACCAATCTCTTGATTTACAGATACTCTGGGGCTGTATTCAAAAAGCATCTCGGAGTAGAAGTCCTGATCTAGGATCGGGTCCTCCCTGTCCATATAACCTTATTCAAAGAGAAAAATGATCTTGGGTCAGAACTCTTTTGTGAATACGGCCCTGGACTCAACGGACCGATGGTCCTCTACCCCTTCAGACGACGGGCCTGGGGTGCTTACAGATTGAAACAGGAGTGAGTACAAGTCTAAGCAGCTGTAATTTCAGCACTGTTAACCAATAAACCCTGATGTCTGACTGTTTCAAAAGGTCTTGGCTTCGAGGAATGTTTTCAAAACGGCCGTGTCCGCATGACAGAAATATTTTCTATCGACGCCGGAAGCCTCGACTGACATGCCAAAGGCACCAGCCATCCACCCAAACAATAACCAAATCCCTCTCCAGGGACAAAGAGTGATAAATCCCTGTGAATTGATGATGATTGCTCAGTCACTCAGAATGCCCTGTTTTTATGAGCTCGTATCAGTAATATCCCAGAGAGTTTTACTGCTAGATTCCTCTAGCATGAGTTTGACTGTTTCACTGGCCCAGTCGACCGCCAGACCTCCCAGTCTCTGGTTTCTTAATGAGCGTCACTCCTAACAGGTGATCCGGGTGTGAGGAAGGATGCTTGCGTGTGTCCTGTTTATTTGCCTTACTGTAGATTATAGGCTATACTCTTATGATTCCAGCGTCGCCTTCTCTATGCTGCAAATACCATAGTGATCCATAATGTTGAAATCCCAATATACTGTATACCAAATGCCTAAATCAAGGAATGCAAGATCTTAAAGTAACTAATCATCCCTAATTGAAATACATGATTGTTTACCATGACATTTAATAATACTGTAATAACTCTAACATGAGGCTGCTGGCGTTTCCTACACATGCTGCATTGCACGGTGAGTGGGCTGTTTTGCAATCCAAATATAATGGCGGCTCCATGTAACAGCACAGCTGGAATGAAAACAGACATAAAACAGGCTATTAATTGTTTCCAGTCGTTGCCTGTCCATCATTCTGCTGGTGCACAGCATGTAGTCATTACATCTTTTTGTGAAAATGTATCTGTATGTATAAAGGCCTATATCCAAACAGTTTCATGCATCATATACTGTTGTTGCCTTCTGTTATTTTCACACTTGAAAACCCAACATAAATATCGCACGCACATATGTTTCTTTTCCCGCTTTCAATACAGGCCTGTATGGTGAACCACAACTATACTTTTTTCCTATAATCGGCAAATGTTGCGCCCATTACTATCTTGTGTTTTACATATGCTTAGGGCTGAGTCAAGTCTGTTTCTTTGTGTCACGACCGTCAAAGGAAGTAGACCAAAGCGCAGCGTTGTGAGTGTACATATTCCTTTTTATTTAGGATGACGCCAACAAAAACAATAAACAATACAAAAAAAACTGTGTAGCTTAAGGGCTATAGTGCCACAAACAAAGACAACTACCCGCAATGAAAGGAGGGAAAAGGGATACCTAAGTATGGTTCCCAATCAGAGACAACGATCGACAGCTGTCCCTGATTGAGAACCACACCCGGCCAAAACATAGAAACACAAAATCATAGAAAAAAACTAAACATAGAATGCCCACCTCAAATCACACCCTGACCAAAACAAATAGAGACATAAAAAGGCTCTCTAAGGTCAGGGCGTGACACTTTGTTTCAATTAATCATCAGGATCTGATTCTTTCTGTGATTCTTTGCCATTTCTTCAGGTGAGGAGAGAACTGTTACTTTCGCTATGCCAATGCATGCATAACAGGAGGGCTCCTATGTTCTTTTCACTTTCAACTCAACCTCACTTGCCAGTGTGATTTAGAACTTGTTAAAGCTATCCACATGAAACCTGTAGTTGTCACTGCTACGTTGGTAAATGGTATAATGAGTCACGCTGAGTAAATCTAGTCTGCAGCTCCATTCAACATCTATTATTTCCATGTACAAAATGTGGAAGTGCAGACCCTACCAGGGAATAAAATAAACCAACTTTCATCTTTAGTTGCTGGCAGTAACTAGGCTTTCATTTGATTACAGAATAAAATTTGGACACTTGCAAGGAACAGACTAAGGTCATTTCTCACAAGACTGTAACAACATGCACCGTGCTCCCCGGCTGTTCTCTACAGAAAACAAATGAGTCACACAGGACAAAACATTACTGAAGTCTTATTTGATACACGCTTTCATGTCAGTTTCAAAGGAACAAATGTGGAATGATACCTGCTACATCTGAAACATAGCTATGTTCTATATTGATCATTCATCTCCCTCTATTCTTAAACAGCCCCAATGTCAGAAGAAAATAATGGTATTATAGTATTTTGGAACAAATGGCTGATTAATGTTGCACTAATCCATTTGGACCATTCAGAAGATGAATAAGCAGAAAAGCAGTGTGCCTGGGTAGTTGTTTCCTTGGCAACCTAGAATGTTGGACAGCTGGTTGCTTAGGCCTACACTGACTGCCATGTGCATGTGATTCCACATAAATGCACCTCTCTTTAACAATATCCGGGAAGAAAGGTGAAAATAAAGCTGCCATGGACATTGTGGTGTATTAGATCAAGAAAAGATTATGGTGAATTAGATCAAGCTGTGTTTCTTTTTCCATCTGGGCCCCATGGGGACCATTTGTTCTTACACGTCTGGGTTTGCGATTCTTGGTCAGTGCCGGCTGACCAGAGTGATGGAACAAAGCAGGCCTGCCTGGCGAGCCCATGTCTTTGTCTCAGAAATATAGCTCATTAGTTGAAGCTGGCTGCTCAGGACATTCCTCTGTACTACAATGTTACGCCACAGGATTGCTCCTGGCTGCAGCTGACTTTCAATAGAAATCTGATTTGAAGGATGGTGAATAATTCCTTTTGGGGGGGGGGGGGGGGTGGTGGTTTATAGGTCACTGTGCCATCGTTTGTTCCTGGTCTGTCTGAGGAGGAGTGAAGTGGATTGGGGAGGGGCAATGGCTGTGGGGGAGAAGGAGCTCGCTTGTCTAGTTGAAAAATCTCAGCCCCACTTGCACTGCGCTGCTGTAGGGGGACAGGAAAATATTCCCAAGCCTGCTTGACCCAGAATTCCCCTCTTCACAGCAACAAAGGGATTCGAGTCCAAGTATAATTTATAATATAATTTAGTGCCTTCAGAATGTATTCGTACACCTTGATTTATTACACATTGTGTTGTGTTACAGCATCAATTCAAAATGTATTAAATACATATATTTACACCCATCTACACACAATATACCATAATGACAAAGAAAAACTAACTCGGTGTCACGTTCCTGACCGGTTTTCTGTTATTTTGTATGTGTTTGACGGTCAGGGCGTGAGTTTGGGTGGGTAGTCTATGTTATGTGTTTCTATGTTTGTTTAAGGGTGACCTGATATGGCTCTCAATTAGAGGCAGGTGGTTTTCATTTCCTCTGATTGAGAGTCATATTAAGGTAGGTGTTTTCACATTGTTTGTTGTGTGTACACTCTGTACATTCTTGTTGTGTCTGGGTATCGTGTTGGTTGGTATTTTCCGTGGTTCTCACTCTGTTTGGGGTGAAGCATTTGTTTTTTGAGTAGCGTCGTGTTTGCACCCGTGTGGGTAATTAAATTTTGAACGCTACTCTGAACTCTCTGTCTCCTGCGTTTGACTCCTGTTCATCCACTACACCTCGGGCATTACACTCGGCCACTCAGGAACATTTACTGTCTTCTTGGTAAGCAACTCAAGGATAACATTTGGCCTTATGTGTTAGGTTATCGTCCTGCTGAAGGTGAATTCATCTCCCAGTGTCTGTTGGAAAGCCGACTGAACCAGGTTTTCCTCTAAGATTTTGCTTGTGCTTGCTTTTTATCCTGAAAAACTCCCCAGTCCTTAATAATTACAAGCATACCCATAATATGATGCAGCCACCACTATGCTTGAAAATATGGAGAGTGGTACTCAGTAATGTATTGGATTTGCCCCAAACATAACATGTTGTATTCAGCACAAAAAGTGAATTGCTTTGCAAGTGCCTTGTTGCAAACAGGGTGCATGTTTCGGAATATTTGTATTCTGTTCAGGCTTCCATTGGCCTCATGGTGAAATCCCTGAGAAACGGAGGAAGGACGCCTGTATCTTTGTAGTGACTTTTCATGAAGTAGAGTATGTTACAATCCCTGGAAGGAGATTCTCGCCCTGAGCTTATCTACATTTTTATCCAGAGACTGAACATTAGCGAGTAATATACTCGGAAGCAGTGGATGGTGTGCGCACCTCCTGAGTCGGACTGGAAGTCCACTCCGAATACCTTTTCTCCACCGGCGGTGTTTTGGATCAGCCTCTGGAATCAGTTCATATTCCCGGTCGTAATGCTGGTGAGTTACCGCCGCTCTGATATCCAAAATGTCTTTCCAGCTGTATGTAATAACACAAACAATTCCCTGGACTAATAATGTAAGAAATAACACAAAAACTAAATACTGCAAAGTTACTTAGGACAGCTCTGCTTCTAGCTCCTATCTGTCAGCGCTATCTTTATATTTAAATGTTTATTTAACCTTTATTTAACTAGGCAAGTCAGTTACAAGTTCTTCTTTACAATGACGGCCTACCCCGGCCAAACCTTAACTTCTTATGGCTGCAAGCCCGAGGTCGGTACACCTATGACAACATCCAGCTCAAAGTGCAGGGCGCGAAATTCAAAAAAATATATTTTTTAAATATTTAACTTTCACACATTAACAAGTCCAATACAGCATATGAAAGGTACACATCTTGTGAATCAAGCCAACATGTCCGATTTTTAAAATGTTTTACAGGGAAGACAAAATATGTAAATCTATTAGCTAACCACGTTAGCAAAAGACACCACTTTTCTAACTCCATCAGTTTCTTACTCCATCAGGTGCTATCACAAATTCGACCAAATAAAGATATAAATAGCCACTAACCAAGAAAAAACTTCATCAGATGCCAGTCTGATAACATATTTATTGTATAGCATAGGTTTTGTTAGAAAAATGTGCATATTTCAGGTATAAATCATAGTTTGCCATTGCAGCCACCATCACAAATCTCACCAAAGCGACTAGAATTACTACAGAGAGCAACGTGTATTACCAATTTACTCATCATAAAACATTTCTTAAAAATAGACAGCGCATAGCAATGGAAAGACACAGATCTTGTGAATTCAGACAACATTTCAGATTTTCTAAGTGTTTTACAGCGAAAACACAATAAATCGTTATATTAGCATACCACATGTGCAAACGTTACCCGAGCATTGATTCAAGCCAAAGAGAGCGATAACGTTATCATCGCCAAAATATATTAATTTTTTCACTAACCTTCTCAGAATTCTTCCGATGACACTCCTGTAACATCATATTACAACATACATATAGAGTTTGTTCGAAAATGTGCATATTTAGCCACAAAAAAACGTGGTTTTACAATGAGAATAGTAGCAAAACTGGCCTGAAAATGTCGGGCGCCATCTTTCACAGTGATCTTGTCTAATGAATAACTATTCATAAACTTGACTAAAAAAATATAAGTTGGACAGCTATCGAAAGACAAATTAGTTCTTAATGCAATCGCTGAATTACATTTCTAAAATTATCCTTACTGTGCAATACAGGGTTCGCCAAGCGAAGCTATACCAAAAAAAATGGCGGAATATGCGTTTAACATTTTTCTACAGAACAACGATTTATCATCTTAAATATTTCTTACTATGAGCTGATCTTCCATCAGAATCTTGGGCAATGTATCCTTTCTCGGGTCTAATCGTCTTTTGGTCGAAAGATGTCCTCTTGTCCGTCGAAATGGCCACTAACGTTCGACCGGTACTGGAAACGTGCCCGGCGCTTCAAAGTGCATCACAAAGAAATGCCTCAAAATCGCACTAAACGGATATAAATTGCTATAAAACGGTTTAAATTAACTACCTTATGATGTTTTTAACACCTATAACGAGTAAAAACATGACCGGCGATATATAAGTGGCTTAACCAAAGCTTGGAAAGAGAGCCAGTCCGACGTCCATCGTGCGTAAGGCGCAGCAGGAAAAGAAAGCCACTTCCGCCTTGTGCTCTTTTATACAGGCCCTGATTGCGCAATCGACTCCATTCAAATTGTCACCTCTTACTGACATCTAGAGGAAGGCGTGGGCAGTGTTTGTATCCTCATAGCATTTACAGGGACCTTAAAACTGACCTGGGACCAGGGGCCAAGATTTCTGAAATCTCACTCCCTGTCAGGAAAAGTGCTGTAGAATGAGTTCTGTTTCACTCAGAGACATAATTCCAACGGTTATAGAAACTAGAGTGTTTTCTATCCAATAATAATAATATGCATATTGTACGAGCAAGAATTGAGTACGAGGCCGTTTGAAATGGGCACCTTTAATCAGAGCTACTCAATACTGCCCCTGCAGCCATAAAAAGTTAACCCGGACGACGATGGGCCAATTGTGCGCCGCCCTATGGGACTCCCAATCACGGCAGGTTGTGATACAGGGTGTATCTGTAGTGACGCCTCTAGCACTGAGCTGCAGTGTTGATACACCATCCAAAGTGTGATTAATAACTTCACCATGCTCAAAGGGATATTCAATGTCTGCTTTTTTTTACAACAAAAAATATATATTTAAGAAACTTTAATATCTGAAGCGAGCAGTACTACCTTCATATGAGTAATGCAAATGTTGTTTTTTGAGTAAGACACGACTTAAAATGTATATGTAAATCAACAGTTATTTTTGTTTTCTCGTTAAATTAAATCAGTATGGTGAAGTAAACATACAATCTTTTTAAGTCAAGGTCACTTAAGTATATAGTTGCAATACTTTAAATGCTTGAGTTTAGGAAAGGCCACCTTACTTAGAAATTGAAAATGTATCTAAGTTTACTTAAAACATTTTAGGAAACTGATTAGCTAAAATGTTTCAATTAGCCTTCACTCATATAAAAACAGTGAGTTAACTACACTCAAAAAGCAAAAGTTCAGATGCAGAAGAGTTTAGCTAAACATTTTTTTATTGCACCTTAGGAAATTACACATGGTCAACTTCAAATTGCAGGTGTGAAAAAACATATTCAACCCTCCAAAGCTGCCCCTGTTCCATAAAGGGTGAGCTGGTTGCCTAGGGCCAGAGAAGAAGAGGCAAAACGAGAGGGATATGGACCAAACTAGGTCAAGAGAGTGATGAATTTGGTCAACAAAAATTGTAATGGCTTATTTGCTATGTGAGGTTCATTTGATCGAATAAAAGCTTCATAATGCTTAGGTTGTTTTGAGTGTACTGATATAAGTAGTGACACCCTGCAACTTTGAGAAAAAAAACACAGCTATGCATATTAATGATTTGAGGCTGCTATGCATATTAATGATATGAGGCTAGTAGCATAGCATCTCTCTCCATTAAATACAGGTGGTTGATGTCAACCCCCCTCATCGAATTTTCAAAAAAGTTTTAAAATCACAAACTGGCCACCAATCCAAAGAGAGGAATAGGCGGGAGCTTGGCTGCCTGCCGTTCTGCTCTGTGGACAACGAGTCCCATTGTTAGGGTGGAGACATAACCATCTCGTCATTTTATCCAAATCTCTGCTTGAGCCTTAGGCCTGTGAAGACAGCACAGGAGAACACAAGAGGTAAGAAGGAATAGTATTTTATAGCTTATTCCAAACAGATTTATGGGGAATATTTTCAAAATAGACTCAGGCTGAAGATGTGAAATAAAAGGAAGCAATCTATCCATAAAAGTGCACACAAGTCATTTGTGCCGAGTTCAACTGGAAGCAAATGTGCAAGTTTAAAAAAGATTAAGTACAAAGTAACTTTGACCCCTGTAAAATCCAACTACAACTAATAACATGGATAAATTGACATTTGTCACTACACATGAACATAGAAGAACATAGTACAATACATTCTACATCTTGATGTTGACGTGCGTGATTTACAATTGTTATCGTCTCCTTATATGGGGTCACTGCAAATTTCCACACTTTCGTTTAGAGGTTCGTAGTAGGTCCAAACCAAAATTGAGAGCGCAACATAGTGAGTGTATATAGACCTAGTACCTGTGTGAGTGTAAAAGAGAGGGAGAGTGTGTGCACGTGTCTACCACCCCACTGACTGTTTACATCACTATAATTGGAGAGCATAGACTGTGTGCCATTAATAGTGACCTTAGATATTCAGTAGATAGTGTGCCTTAAAATGAGAGGGCGTGCGTGAGAGAGAGCACAACACCCCACAGGCTGCTCACAGCATCACTACACATGCATCAATAGATCATTCTTCAATAACTGGAGCTGAGCCGTCAGCTTACTACCATCTACGCCCCCAACACAAATCTTTCTGGATGAATTCGAATGTGTTGGTGAGTACCTTTGGGTAGCTCAAATGTAGGGCGTAGATCATACCTAACGAATCAATGAATCCCTCAGCAAAAGTGGAGAGGTTGGTCACCACAACTTCAACCTTCACGACAACGGCCATCATGACAGGGTTGAAACGGACTGGTACTTGGCATGTTGTCATGGGTGACCGTGAGGATGACTACCGCTGCATCTCCCAGATCTGGTTCATCTGAATCCTCCAGCTGGAATAGATAAAAAGGAAAAGAACATTCAGAAATTTCACCAAATATACTAGTGATTAGGTATACATTGTCTTGCCATATTGGTTTCATCCAACAATCACAGGTCTCCTTATGTGTCTAGGAGTTAAGACAAGATGCTTCATGGGAAAGACATACATGTACAAATAAGCAATTGTAGCCAGCAAGTCTCGAAAAATCCTGAGGCATCTTCACGCAGAAACACAGGAAGGATGCGGAGAACAGTGGTTCGTCTACCGTAGGAATAAGCGCTATACATTTTTGTGACACCGCAGTCTAACCTGACCTGGTACATTTGGGCTCGGTTTCCCAGACACAGATTAATAAGCCTAGTCCAAGAATAAAACAGGATGTGATGGGAGATTATCCATGGCTTAATCTGTGTCCGGGAAACAGGTGGGCTGTTGACGATCTCCTGCTGTGATACATGTAGAATAGAAGGCATCTTAAGAAATACTGAGCTGGGTCGTCAATTGACCAGTGTCACTCAGATTCTCAGGAGCATCAAGTGTATCTGAGCTCGGGCCAGGACATTACTCTAGCACAGCATCTACATCACTGATGTCTGCTGACTGAACATGAGCTGGGTGTGTCCTAGACTCGTAATCGCAATTCTTAAACTGACATTTTACTGTCTCATGGTTCATTTAAGTGCCCCATTAAGTGACTGAAGAGAGTTGAATTTGAATATGGTTGCTTGAAAGCACACAAGGGACGAATAAAAGACACCTGCTTCACACCTGTACCAACCCTGGTCTGCTCAGTGTGAAACCGTGACAGATTAATTTTGAGGGCATTGGTTGACTGGAATGTGCAGATACAATCATTTTAGAGACACAGACGTGGACTGACCCTAGAATAATGACTGTGCTGCAAACTAATGTGTTTCAGCAATCCTGTCCTGAGTGAGATGAGGCAGCACACAGCTTTTGCTTTTTTTTTTTTTACATTTCCAACCCCTTCTTCAATGGCACTGTAATAATAACACAAGGAATAAGTTACTAGAAATTCATAAAAGGATAGCTAAATGTGAAATAATTGATATTTTTAAATACGCATACACTATTATTTACAGTGGAACATTTCTCTATACTCTTGCGCTCAGCTGGCATCTGATTGGCTCACTTGCTAAGCGCCAAGAAATTTGAATGATTCACAGCTGTTGACTTGAAAACCAACTAATTGGGAAATCTATAATTATACTTAACAATAAATAAATTCCACAATGTGTTTCTTCTTTCTACGTTTTAAGATTCTCCAACACGTCAGTCGACTGTTCTTGATAAAAGTTAGCTAGCTAGCTATCAACTTTGATAACTGAAGACCGCCATGTTGAATTAAATGTTTTACTAATGACGTACCGCACGTTACCCACGTTGATGACGTCTGTTAACGTTTATCGCCAAACGGCTGCAAACTCATTGGGTTCATTACTTGCAAAAAACGATTATCACAAGCCTCCTTAACTTCAAACATGTTATGCTGTTCAAGTTTTGTGCACTCAAAAATGAAATAAACGTTGAAGTCACACAAATGTGTCAATTTAGCACAACTACTTCACCAATATTGTGTGGCCCTCAATCAAATGAATCAGTGAATTTAACTGTCCGGGTTTACAGTGTGTTTTTTACCCATCTACCAATAGGGTCATTGGAAAACCTCCCTGGTCTTTATGGTGGAATCTGTGTTTGAAATTCACTGCTCGACTGAGGGACCTTACAGATAATTGTATGTGTCGGGTACAGAGATGAGGTAGTCATTCAAAAATCATGTTAAACACTATTATTGCACAGAGAGTGAGTCCATGCAACTTATTATGTGACTTGTTAAGCACAGTTTTACTCCTGAACTTATTTAGGCTTGACATAACAAAGCGGTTGAATACTTACTGACTCTAGACATTTTAGCTTTTCCTTTTACATTTTTTATTGTTTTATTTTGAAAAACTTAATTCCACTTTGACATTAGGGGCCAGTGCTAAAATATCTAAATGTAATCAGGCTGTAACACAACAACATTTTGAAAAAGTCAAGGGGTGTGAATACTTTCTGAAGGCACTGTACTTTCTGAATGTATTTATTCAAAGCATTTTTAACACATGCATCTGATTTATTCCTGATATGAGAATGCACGCAGGTTTATCAATACAACGTTTTCATCATGAGAAGCTGCCTCTGTGGTAACATTAGACAAAGAATAAAATCATTATATTATTTATATATTGGAAGTTGTGTATTCTTTAGTAGGTACTTTAAAGGAGTAATGATGAGGTCCAATGTGGCTACCTGCAATAACAAATTATTTTCCCGTAAGTGATTAGAGAGGAAAACAAGAATTGCACCTTGCATGCAGTTTGTTTTGTGCACAATATAGATTGTTCAGTAGTTTATCATTTTTCTCATGAAATATTACTCATGGTGTTGCATGCAGTATTGCTCTCTTTAAATGCACTGCTTCTTTGTGAATAGGGTGCACAGCCAAATATCTTTTCACATACAGTACCTAATATATTGTTACTCACTAATTGGATAAATTCCTGGACAGATGTTCTCAGCTGTCTGTAATATATTGGAGCCAGCTAAACTAAAATAACTTTGATCTCCACTTTGTTTGCGTTCCTGGTGTCCCATCTTTATCTCTGTAGAGATAGAGATGTGATTCCCGGACAAATGATCATGAGGTGGAGAGATTGAATAAGGCTATAGTAATCATCCAGAGTTTTCTTAAGTCACACAGATGGACTAGGGCTGTGTTTCATGGCTGGCTCTAGTTGTCTTATTTAAAGACTCTTGTCTTAATGGTGTGATAAGGCATATCCCAGGTTTATCCATTTTTTTATGAGGAAGAACGAGTCAGGCGATCGATGTGGCTATGTATCACAGAGGGTAGTTTTACACTAGAAAAGACATTAAGTGAAATGATTTTCCTGATAATGATAATTACATTACTGTTTTAATTTACTGTGATCGTTTAATGATCTTCATTAATATGGTCAATTGGGATTAACCAATTATTTTGACCTGACTGATACATTCATCACACAATCCTTTATCAGTTTATCACAGTCCTAATTGGTCAGATTGTGTTGCATTGATGTCTGATGCTTCTCTGTCTCACATGGGATGTGTTTGACTTGGCACGGTGGGAGAGCATGTGGGCTGTTACTCTGTGAGATATTGTTTGTTGTACTTTTTTCCCCACATCGCCCCTAGTGTCACGTTTCTGACCTGTTTTCTGTTAGTTTTGTATGTGTTAGTTGGTCAGGACGTGAGTTTGGGTGGGCAGTCTATGTTTTCTGTTTCTATGTTGGTTTAAAGGGTGACCTGATATGGCTCTCAATTAGAGGCAGGTGGTTTTCATTTCCTCTGATTGAGAGTCATATTAAGGTAGGTGTTTTCACACTGTTTGTTGTGGGTGGTTGTCTCCTGTGTCAGTGTCTGTATGTTACGCCACACGGGACTGTTTTCGGTTTTGTTTGTTCGTTCGTTTTATGTAGTCAGTTTTCCTGTTATTGCGTTCTTCGTGTTTCATGTAAGTTCGTCGTCCAGGTCTGTCTACATCGTTTATTTGTTTTGTAAATTCTCAAGTGTTTCGTGTTCGTCGTGTTTTCCGTTTTGTAAATAAATATTATGTCAAATCGCAAAGCTGCATTTTGGTTCAATCCCTGCTCCTCCTCTTCGGATGAAGAGGAGGAGGAAAGCCGTTACACCTAGATGCTGTATACCTGGGTAGTCATCCTCCCCATAACATAACACTATGCTGTTTACTGTCCTTCTGTCGTAAACTGTCTTTACACTTATCCTCTTTACAATTACAAGGAATCAAAGTGTGTACACAGTAGGACCATTTTACTACAGGCACCTTTGCTGGTTTACCTCTCCGTACACACGCAGAACACTTTGCGGTCGTGGGAGACAGACCCTGACGGGGATATTTCCAGATGTTCTAATGGTCAACTCACCACCCCTATTCTTAGACTTGTTGATTTTACATCGGGTTAAAGGGTCCAGTGAGAGCATGGCTGTTGTCTTGATTTTGATTCATTTACAGTGTATTTTGTTCCCAGTAACCTTGCATTTACTTCCTCATCTTGGGAGATCCACTCGCCTCCACGCCTTTGGGAGATGCACACAGCTACAGTTGAAAATTCTTCTCTTCTGGTAGTGTTGAGTTGCTGCTCTACCCTTATCTGAACCTTTCCTGGACAACCCCATGTTCCATGGACTTGGAAATACTGGAGGATGTCCACACTAAGCCCTCCACACTTACTCCATGTGCATTCAAACAACATGTCGTCCCTCCGTCATCGGCTGTAACGAGCTGTTGACTGATGTTCAAAGAATTTGTGCTTATGTGCCCAGTGTAGCAGGATCCTCTCTGACAGTTTGAGATATGTCATGAAGCACATACCGCAGGCTGGGGTTGTGTGTAAGCAGCAGATACAATAGCACAAAGCCTGTTGTGTAAGACCTGGCTGACTGGATGACTGGTCACGGCAGGGCAGTGGAGTGACGTCAGTGTCCTCCTGTTCTTTCCTGTGTTCCCATGATCTCTGATCCTATGAACTGTTAGGCTGTTATACGTCTTGGCAGGCTGACCTGGAAACAGTGAGAGAGCTGACGCATATAGGTCCGTGTGTTTTAAGAGACATGGACGGGTCTGTTTGGCCACTTCCATCTTTTGATGTGAGAAGGACATGGTTCCATCTGTTTCCTGCTGTTCTTTTTGCAGCATTCAGACCAAGACGTGAGACAGATGAATGTGGAAGAGATATATTCACGGTGACACATGAGTGAGTGCTTGAGTGTGATCGTGGAACATTGGTTCAGATTATGCTGAGTGGAGTTAAAGGAAGTGTTTTATGAATCAAGATGGAATGTGACTGAATAAACATCCTTAATTCCCAGATGTATGTGTAGACAATAGAAAAGTGTTTGAAGAGAGTTTTAATGCTGTTGTGTTTACCTGGTAGGGTTCCATTGTGTGTGTCCTTTCTAAACAAGTTACACAAAATGCAAGACATCAATTCCTGCGGAGACAGTTGTTTCGTAGGAGTTTGTCTGTTCCGTTTGCTGCCCAGCTACCTCCAGTCTCTGACCCCTTTCTGTGTCCTCTCTGTCCTTCTCAAGCACCTGTCAGTCCCATTGTCTTCCCCTGAAGGAGAGGAAGCCCACGCAGGCATGCTCTTATGGCCCCTAATCTATGGCTCTGCTTCTCTCTCACACTCAGTTGCCACTGGTCCTTTGTTTCCTGGCCCTTTCTTACCAGGTTTGGGGAGAACAACAAGGGACCATCCGTCTTCCTATTGATAATGGACCACACATGGTCCTGCTCCAGTAGCTTTCTAAGGCCAGGCCTCAGTGCGTGCGCAACAGGACCGGCTTTCCTTATCCCTCCCTGGCCGATGGAGAGCTCCACTCAGCTCTTTGTTCACAGAGCCAGCTTCTGGGCAGTGCTTTGCTTGCCTCTTTGTCCCACTTGCTGGGGGCCTGTCCCACTGTGTTCCCTCCCTCTGCTTTGTGTTCACTCCACCTACAATATGCCACCAGCAAGTATTCCAGAAATGCAATGAATGCCAGTCCCTTTGTGGTTGTGAATGTGTGAAGAGGTAGAAGGGGAAAGGGAGGTGCTTTATTTAATGTTGCTGAGGGCTTTGGGGTATTGTGATATTGTGCTGACAATTATGGGCAGTGTTGAGTAGGTAGGTCCGTGAATTCATTCGGGTGTAAGGATAAACGAAATTCCAGAATTCCTTTTCTTTCTTATAATAGGGTTTTTTACTGGGGTAAATTGGTCTTGCTCTTGTAAATGTTTATTTATGGAGGGTATTTTGCTGTGTGAAGTCTTTTATACAGCAAAATACCCTCCAAGTAATTGTGTCATTTTCTTAAGTCGATTTGAATTAAAGGCAACGTGTTGCAAAATAAAAATCTGAATGCTTTGGATTGAAACCCTGTGTATTGCAGACGCCTTAACCCAATGAGTCCTACCGTATCGCCAGCGTGTTTTGGACTTCTAACCCCTTTTAAACAGTGTGCATTTGAGCTACAGACTTCCGGGTTGTACCAATTGGATTAGGCTATTTCTTTAGGATCTGTAGATACCAACCATTGGTCTGTGTGATTAACGGGGGCTGAGCTAGAGCCTTGTTTGTGAGACAAGGACAGATCCTGAAGGGGCCGGGTCTTTTATACATAAACGTCTGTAGAGTCCGAATGGTTTGAGCTACAAACTACTAAAAGCTATCTAAAAAAGCAGAGGCTCTCACTAACATGCACCTATAGCATGTTTTGCTCTATGACACTCACAAGCTGTCAATAAAACCCATGAATGCAACTGTTTATGTCAAATAGTTTCGTGTCTACTTGTAGCCCTAGTTGTCCTGAAAAGAAAATGGTAAAACACTTTATTGTGAGGCTAAATATAAGGGCTGGACATGCAGATAAATGACAGTCAGATAAATGAAAAGCCAATATTTTTTGCTGGGGTCTCGGGATTGATAGGGTTAACAATACTGAACAGACATCACACCCACATCACTGGTATTGATTGTTGAATCCCCTGCATCACTGACCACGAAAATGCTAGGGAGTGTGGCTAGAAATGGGTGCTTTGGGTTTTGATCGAGCTCAGATCTGGAGACATTATACCGTGGCTCTGTTGAAAGAGAGAGCCAAAAATGTTCCTCAGAAGTCTGGATATCATAATAAACACGTCTGCAACGTAATACGGTATATGCCCTCTGTCTTTTAGTTTTAACATGGCTGACATTGCACCCATAAATCCCTCTACATGAGAAAGGCTTATTATGGGGCCTTTCTTTAAGGAAGGGAAGCCGTTTGATGTGTCACCCACATGTTGGAGTCTTTTTTTCCCCCTCTTTCATGATGCCGGAGAGCATGTTCATTTCTAAAACTTCTGTTGGGCCCTCCGGTTGTGCCTTACCCACTCTGTTAAATTCACATGAGGCATGTTTAGTAGAAATATGATGTAACCTTAATGACAACCCCAGGCTTGATTAACTACAGTTCATAGTTAAAATACTGTAAACATCCCTTGTGAAATGTTTTATAACTTGTTCACTCTCGTCAATATAACCGTCGTGACCAGCAAGACAGAGAAGAGTCAGTCGGATGTGGTAGAAGATTTCTCCGCTAATCCCATGATTTATCAAAACTGCCTTGCCGGTTGAACCGAGCCATAGAAATAAACTGAAGTGTTCTCTCTGTGGCTTGGGTTTGTCCATGCTAACAGTACAACTTAGCCATATGGGCCCCTGTTGTTCTGGTGCTCATCAGGAATTATACTTTGTGAGAACATCAAAGGAGCATATTTGACAATAGGAAATGGCCACTTCCTGTGGCTGGCTGTGCAGGGCAACTTTCCTTAAAAAAGCACTCAAATGTTTTCATTTTTGCTAGGCTAGCTCAGGGACGTTTGCTGGCAACGGCATAGTTTTATACATTCAGAGTGGATACTTTGAGGTATCAGTGGGCAGAAAAGTCATATTATGAAAGGAATGGATTTGATTACCTGACCCATGTGAAATTGCTGTTACTTTATTTGGCCTTTTTTTAGACGTTTTTTTTCTTTTCTGCTGCATTAGATCTGACTTCTGGTAAACTTTTATAACCCATCATCAAGAAAATAAGAGTACGAAGACCAGGAAACCACCCCAGACCAATTGTGCGTGTTTATGTGCTACCCTTACTTCCGCAGGCTTAGGGTTAGTAATAAAATAAAAGGCATCTGTATTTCTGTTGGTTTCCTCTCAGATCAGACCAGTGGCTTTTGCCTCCTGATTTGAGCTAATTCACAGTTTGGACGATTGAGGAGAAATACACACTAAATCTTATTTAGATCAAACTTAATCAAACTTGTACAACCTGGGAAAGATTGAGCTGAAGAAATGCTCCTAGCTAAATCCCACCGCACTGTTCTGTCTAGCTAATCAAGACAATCAGCTAGCTGTTCTGCCGACAGGCCTGCCATCGAAAACAGGGTCGGTTTCCGGTAATGCAATCCTTCTTTCTTCATAATCGCAGGTATAATGTGGTCAGGCAACGCACATCAATCATAGACAATTGATTCTGCTTAGTTTTGCCTAGGATGGTTCAATGCTATTGATATTGCAAAATCAGTATTTAGTTCTCCCCATTTAAAACACCTCAAATATTGTTTTACTGAATGGATTATGCTGACTGTTGCAGTACATCTAGGTCTGTGATTCAATTAAGCCGGCTGATTGGAGTGAGGAAAATGACCCAAGTATTGTATTGACTCAAGGAAAGTAACTACTTCATAACACATTGATATAATAATGCAGTGAAGACAATGTGAAGGGATCAGGAAACTGAAGTCAGAGGGGTTGGCATGGTTTGCCCCCTAGTCTGGTGAACTATAAGTACAGTTAACAGCACTGGCTGCGTTGTTGCATTGAAGCCGTTGGTTTCCGTGTGGCTCAGTTGGTAGAGCATGGCACTTGCAATGCCAGGGTTGTGGGTTTAATTCCCTTGTGGGACCATTATGAAAAATGTATGCCCTCAATACTGAAAATCACTCTGGATAAGAGCATCTGCTAAATGACTCAAATGTAAAATGAAACCACATGACTTCTTTAGCCTGTTTGCTAGCTGCAAGCCTGCTAAAAGCGTCCCCCCCCCAGATATCTGTCTGATTTAGTGTTTTTTCATGGTATGTGACCCGACGCTGTCAGACTGTGTGACGATTAAGCCCGCTTTGTTATAGCTTCTCACCAATAGTTTTCCATTAATTGTATTTAAACAGCTTGTTTTTATTGGCCAACACAGTTTTATTTTAAACTAAGCTCATGGCAGGACTTAAATAACCCGTCACGCCATCAACTGTCTGACCAACATGTTGTTAATTTGTTTTAATTTCTACATTGAGGAATTCAGCATTATGTAAATGGAAAAGTAAATGGTGAAGTCAAAAAGCAGTAAAAGTACAACTGCTTACCAGGAAGGATGTGTGGTTTTTGTGATTTGGTGGCTGTAAAATTTAAAATGCATAAATGAGCTCCTTCACAAAAATGCAAATTGACACCATGTGGAAGACAAAGCATTTAAAAACACTTACGTGGCTATTTGGATCCCTTTTAGACATGTTTATAGGATTACTAGACTCTGCAGTCTCACGCGAGAGCGGCGCTCCTCGGTTGCTTTGCATTAATGAAGGCCTGAAGGGCGAGGAGATGGACCAGATGTCTTCCTTTCCTCATTTGTTTTATACTTAGATTTATATAAATTTTTCAAAATCTCTTTCCAATACATTCAACTCTACATACAAATATTTGTGTTTACAAACCTGAACAAAGATACTGTATATTCCATGTTAAACATGATATGGAATAAGGAAGCTGTAGTTCGGTTTGGAGTCTACTCTGGCTCACCAGTAAATACCCCATTATCTGTTTGATACCCGATTACTAGACCTTGACCAGATTATACTTGTCCTAGCCTAGCGTGTTTGTTTTTCCAAATCACAGTCATTGGCCTTGGCTATCTGAGAACGAACACTGAGTTAAAGGCATTATCAGAGGTAGGCCGCAATGGATACCATTCGAGAGCTACCAACTACACAATGGGGAACCACTCAATGTTAAGTAGCCAGGCCCTCCACTGTTGCACTGGGAGCCTTCGCTCAATATGGTCTTCTCCAATGGGAGCTCCATGTGCCTTCAATTAAGCCCGGAACCCTAATGAGGAAGTAATAAGGTGTAGGGTGGGAGGCATATGTCAACACAGGCCTGTAGTGACTATCTAATGAGATCACACAGAGCCGCATCCCGCTCGAAACCTCCCTCATTTGCATAATACATCTGTGCACATGTGGATACGCCACCGGTCTGCCACCGGTCTGTGGTGTTGTTGTCTCGGGAAAAACAACACTATCCGATTTCAGAGGGTACAGTTGTATTAAATGAGCAAATGTGTTAGTGTGTCGTAGCAGTTTTTGTTTACATAATGTTAACAGGGTTTATTTTAATTTGGTAATGGCATCCACATTACACTAATCATCACAATGTGCCCGCCCTGAAGTTTTAAAGGATGGCAGTGTTTTTCACCTCTTGCTCATCTACATAAACAGGATATTGGGAATACGACATACCCAGCCATCACCTGTGTCTCAAGACATCTTGAGACATTGCTGTTTTGAATCAATAAGTAAATAATGAAACCTTAGCAATACTACTTAGTGTCTTAAAAAGTAGTATATTTTAAGACGTCTTGAGACATCTTTAAGACGCGACACGTCTTCACTTTTTAAGAAGTCTTAAGATGTCTCAAGACGTCTTCACTGACGTGTCTTAAGACGTCTCAAGACATGGTGACGCCTAGGTATGAATAGTTTAAACCCCTAGTTAGCTCTCTCTCTCGCATGGCTCCTTGGCCTATTCACATTTGATTTATTTTAAATTTTAAATTGAACCTTTATTTCACTAGGCAAGTCAGTTATGAACAAACTCATATTTACAATGACGGCCTACCCCGGGCCAAACCCGGACGACGCTGGCCCAATTGTGCTCCGCCCTATGGGACTCCCAATCAGGGCCGGATGTGATACAGCCTGGATTCGAACCAGGGACTGTAGTGACGCCTCTTACACAGAGATGCAGTGATAGATTGCACAGAGCTCTCAGAAAACACTAGGTAATCACAATCCCTCCCGGAGTGATCAGTAGAGTGGTAAACCATGGCCTCGTTGTGTCCTTATGCACCAGCAGATGCAGGACGATTGGCCATAGCAGCAAAATGAATAGAATGTAAAGTTACTCCTACAGCTCTTTTGAATGCCACCGACTGAAATAAGACTCGCGCTAGCGGAGATCAGAGCACTAAAAGCATCCTCTCCTTCTTGGTCCGCTGGCATTCTTTCTCAGTTGCTCTTCCTGCACTTATGCTCCGGCTATAAACTTCAGTGGACAGAGGAAAGAGGAAGGCTCAGCAGTGCCGTGCCACGACCTGGCCCATCCTGAATGTCGGCGTGCCTCTTAAAGTCCCTCAGCGCTGGGGGGCAGGGAAAGAGAGATGGCAGGGCACAGGCCCACCACCCACCCCTCTTCCCTGCCACATGTACTGCCTGCATGGGAGTCTAGGGCCCGACATTCTACAGGCCCGCTCTCATTCATCTGGGTCAACAACCCCCCAGCCCAAATGATAAAAAAGCCCCAAGGTGGGCAGGATGGGACCCAGCATGCAAACAGAGCACGAGCAGATGAGAAAATGGGCCCCCATATTGATGTTCCTGTCCATGGGAGACAGGAGAGCTCTCCAAAACACAAGGGGAACAAAGTTTAATTAATTTATTATACCCTGGCCGAAAAGGTCATGGCGTGACAAAACTTATCCTGTTGTGAATAAGGCTGTGGAGGAGGATGAGCCCCACTAAAACTGTCCGGACTGTCTAGTAGACTGTTTAGACATGGGTCAGAGAGAGAGCGAGAGACAGACAGACTGGCCATGACTAAGTGATAAGATGGATAACATCCTTCCTCCAGAGCATAGGATAAGAGGCATTGGATAAAGCGTATTTGTCTGCCGGAGCTGCCTGTCAGTAAGATTCTTAAGAGCTAAGCAGTTAAATGCAATTAATTGGCTTAAAACTGTTTTTAAATGTCTATTCCTCTGATTTCCTAATCCCGCCACAGATGTTCAAACCAGCAGCACAATGAGCACATGTATGACTGAGTTAATTTATTTTCCCTGTCTGGCATGGCCATACAATAGACCCGTGTTCATGTCTCCCTACACAACCGTCTTGAAGCCTGTCTCATCATACAGTATGTCAACAGGGAGCAGACAGGTGTTTGGGTCTCTGAGTAGACTTTCTCTCAGGAGGGCCTGCATGTTGAATTACACCCTCAGGAAGGAAAACACCTGAGATACAACAGTGGAAACCACTGACCTATGTCTACCCACAACACTTAACCAAGAGTCGATGTCCATGCCCCTGTAGAAATGTAATTACCGTAATCAAAAATCCCCATCAAAATCCGTCTGTTTAAGCTAGAGATATCTGGGGATTTTTTTTGCATGGGCTGCGTCTCAGTACACCGCATCCGGTGATGTCAGCCTTACGCATCTGCGGTGGAAGGTGGCAGAGTTACATCTGTGTTTGTCAGACCAGCAGACATCCCGAAAATCGGTGTTCTCAAAAAAAGTCTGTAGTGTCCGAAAAGTTTGACCTACGAACTAATATGGAAATATGAGACTCTCACAAACACGTACATGTCGGTTGTTTTTCTCTAGGACCCCCACAATCCTCGCAAGACTCGTCTGAAGTCAGTACCACCGATCTGCCAACTTCTGTCTGTAGCGTCTGACCAGTTTGACCTACAAACTAATATGAAAATGAGACTCTCACAAACACGCCGGTTGTGTTGCTTTAGGATGTCCTCAAGCCACACAAGACTTGTCTGAAGATAGCCCGGTACCAGATTAAAAATGTATCGAAGAAAAGAAAAAAAAGTATATATACCCCTTGATTTATGCCACATTTTGTTATGTTGCAGCTTGAATTCAAAATGGATTAATAAAAAAAAGTTAGCATCCATCTACACACAATATACCATAATGACAAAGTGAAAACATGTTTTTAGACATATTTGAAAATTAAATACAGAAATATCTGATTTACATAAATATTCACGCCCCCTTCTACAAAGTCAATACTTTGCAGAAGCACCACTCGGGAACATTCAAAGTATCTTGGTAAGCAACTCCAGTGTAGATTTGGCCTTGTGTTTTAGGTTATTTTCCTGCTGAAAGGTGAATTGGTCTCCATGTGTTTGTTGGAAAGCAGACTAAACCAGGTTTTCCTCTAGGATTTTGCCTGTGCTTATAGCTGTATTCCATTTCTTTTCATCCTTAAAAACTCCCTAGTCCTTGCCATGACAAGCATACCATGACATGATGCCACAACCATGCTTGAAAATATGAAAAGGGGTACTCAGTGACATAATTATTTGTATTCAGGGCAAAAAGTTAATTTCTTTGCCACATTTGTTGCAGTATTACTTTAATGCCTTGTTGCAAACAGGATGCATGTTTTGGAATATTTGTATTCTGTGCTGGCTTCCTTCTTTTCACTCTGTTGTTTAAGGTTAGTATTGTGGAGTAACTACAAGTTTGTTGATCCAGCCTCAGATTTCTCATATCACAACAATTAAACTCTGTTTTAAAATCACCATTGGCCTCATGGTGAATTCCCTGAGCAATTTCCTGCCTCTCCGGCAACAGTTAGGGAGGATGCCTGGGTCTTCATAATGACTTGGTGTATTGATACACCATCCAAAGTGTAATTAATAACGTCACCATGCTTAAAGGGATATTCAAAGTCTGCTTTTTCTCTTTACACATCTACCAATAGGTGCCATTGTTTGCGAGGCATTGAAAAACCTCCCTGCTCGACAGGGATCTTACAGATAATTGGATGTGTGGGGTACAGAGATGGGTTAGTCATTCAAACATCTTGTTAACCACTATTATTGAACATGGAATGAGTCCATGCAACTTATGTGATTTGTTAAGCACATTTTAACTCCTGAACTTATTTAGGCTTGACATAACAAAGGGGTTGAATGCTTATTGACTCGAGACATTTTGGCTTATTTTTATTATTATTGATAAACAACATTTCTACAAACACAAAATTCCACTTTGACATTATGGGGTATTGTGTGTACATCATTGATACAAAATCTAAATTGAATAGATGTTTTATTCAGGCTGTAACACAACATGTAAAGGGGAATACTTTCTGAAGGCACATTATATATGGAAGTAGTTTAGTGCCAAAACAAAGGGGTTACACTTTTGTTTATATATAAACTGATCAAAAATATAAACGCAACATGTAAAGGGTGTGTCCCGTGTTTCATGAGTATATATAAAAGATCTCAGAAATGTTTCATATGCACAAAAAGCTTACTTCGCTCAAATTTTGTGCACAAATTTGTTTACATCCCTGTTAGTGAGCATTTCTCATTTGCCAAGATAATCCATCCACCTGACAGGTGTGGAGTATCAAGAAGCTGATTAAACAGCATGATCATTACACAGGTGCACCTTGTGCTGAGGACAATAAAAGGCCACTCTAAAATGTGCAGTTTTGTCACACAACACAATGCCACGGATGTCTCAAGTTTTGAGGGAGTGTGCAATTGGCATGCTGACTGCAGAAATGTCCGCCAGAGCTGTTGCCAGAGAATTGAATGTTAATTTCTCTACCATAAGCCACCTTCAATGTTGTTTTAGAGAATTTGGCAGTACGTCCAACCGGCCTCACAACCACAAACCACGTGTTACCATGCCAGCCCAGGACCTCTGCATCCAGCTTCTTCACCTGTGGGATTGTTTGAGACCAGCCACCCGGATAGATGATGAAACTGAGGTGTATTTCTGTCTGTAATAAAGCCCTTTTGTGGAGAAAAAAATTATTCAAAACAAGCTTCCTTTTGAATTATCTGTTTTTCCATGTATGAATCTGTTAACCCCTTACACAGTAGGGGTTAAAACCTGTTTGGGCTGCAAGCCCGACACCGGTACACTTATGACAACAGCCAGCTCAAAGTGCAGGGCGCGAAATTCAAAAGATATTTTTTTTAAATATTTAACTTTCACACATTAACAAGTCCAATACAGCATATGAAAGGTACACATCTTGTGAATCCAGCCAACATGTCCGATTTTTAAAATGTTTTACAGGGAAGACACAATATGTAAATCTATTAGCTAACCACGTTAGCAAAAGACACCACTTTTTTTACTCCAACAGTTTTTTACTCCATCAGTAGCTATCACAAATTCGACCAAATAAAGATATAAATAGCCACTAACCAAGAAACAACTTCATCAGATGACAGTCTGATAACATATTTATTGTATAGCATATGTTTTGTTAGAAAAATTTGCATATTTCAGGTATAAATCATAGTTTACATTGCAGCTACAATCAGAAATTGCACCGAAAGCAGCCATAATATTTACAGACACCAACGTCAAATACCTAATTACTCATCATAAAACATTTCTGAAAAATACATAGTGTACAGCAATTGAAAGACAGGCATCTTGTGATTCTAGACAATATTTCCGATTTATTAAATGTTTTACAGCGCAAACAAAATGTAGCGTGATATTAGCATAGCCACAATAGCCAGAAACACTTGGGCGCCCACGACCAGTCAACATGCACGACAGATATTAGAAATAGCATCATAAAATGTTTCTTACTTTTGGTGATCTTCCGTCAGAATGTTGGATAAGGTGTCCTTTGTCCAGAATAGTCGTTGTTTTGATCTGGAACGGCAAATATCCCTCTTCATTTAGCATGGGCACTTGCCAAGTGGCACGGATCACTCCAAAGTCAACAAAGTTAGAGAACGGAACACGGCAAAACTCCCGAAAAAATTTCAATAATCTGATTAAACTATATTGAAAAAACATACGTTACGATGATATGGTGACATGTATCAAATAAAATCTAAGACGGAGATGTTCGTCGTTCATAACGACAGCTAAACAGAAGCCATATCCATGTCCTCTTTCGCGCGCTCCAGAAACAGGATATGGACGGTCACGTCAAACAAAGACCTTTTATTCCACCTCAGACCAAGATAGACACGAAATTTCTTCTCTCACCGCATCTTGACAACCAGGGGAAGGCGTAGGAAGTGTTTGTAGACTCTTACGTATCACACCCATGTATAGGCATGCAGTTGAACAGGGCATCGATTTCTGACATTTCACTTCCTGGTCAGGAAAAGTGCTGCAGAAGGAGTTCTGTTTCACTCAGAGAAATAATTCAAACGGTTTTAGAAACTAGAGAGTGTTTTCTATCCAATTGTAATAATAATATGCATATTGTACGAGCAAGAATTGAGTACGACGCCGTTTGAAATGGGCACATTTTATCTGGCTACTCAATACGCCCCCTGCAGCCATAACAGGTTAACTAAAGACAGAGGAGAAGGGGAGGGAAGATTGAGTGCTAGCAGGAGAGGGTGGTAGAGGAAAAGGGGCAGAGAAAGATGGAGGTAGAGAGAGAGAGATGGATAGAAAGTGCATGGCGTGGTGTTGTCACGGCAGCCCTCTGCTGTCTACCCAGGAGTGAGGAGCTTGTTGACGGGTTTATGGGATGTAATAATCAGAGTGTATATCACACAGCCTGCTCTGCACAGGCAGGTTTGTAATTGGCTCTCACATCTGGCTGAGATTGGCTAGGCAACGCTATAACCTACATACAACTTGAAAGTTAGCCTTGGAAAGAGGCACTGCAGAAAAGGGATTGTTGTACTGAAGAACGCCCTAACTTGGCTCAATGGAAGAAAACGTGATTTAGCCATAACTCTCATTTTGCAGAGGAACTGCTACTATGCACTACGAGGGTCTTCATGGCCTTTAGAGGAAGCCAAACTATGCTATGCAGTTATGAAAGGCAATATTTCCATCTGTAAGAAGTTTAGTTGCTTGCAGAGCATTTACCTCCATCCGTGGCTCCTGTTTGACTAAACAGTGCTGAGTGCGGAAAATTGCCTTTATTACTCTGTCCAATCCTGGGCAGTGCAGCCAGACATGGTTCCGTCTGAGGGGGAGGGGCACTCCGACAGCCCTATTAATCACAGCCCTGCTGTGGATCTGCTCTCCTCTGCTCTGGTCTGTTACAGTACCGCTAATGATGCAACGAACACCTCGCCCAAAGCAACCTTCCACCATGCATAGCTGCCTAACCAGGGCTGCCCGGCGCTCATTTCTCCATGGTGATCAGTATGCAGAGCACACCCCAATAGGACCATCCCAGTCTAGTACAAAGGAGTGATCAGGATGCTAGGGAGCAGGCGGTGTCGTCCATTGAGCTAAAACAGTACTTCATCACTGCCCAGCTCCGTTCCATGGTCTGTCAAAGTGTCCCACTGTCTGCTTATCTACTGTGGCGTGAAATGGAGTGAGCCTGTGCGTTTGTACTGATGGAGCATTGCAAATAACCGCAGGGATGGACTCATTCTGCTGTGTTAGAAAATGCTAATATGCTAAAATAGTTTTGGAGGTTTCATATTATAATTGTTCATCCTTCAGTTTTCTTGACCTCAGACTATGGAATTCTATTATATTCAATCCGATACAACTTTATTGTCCCTCATAGGGGAAATTTAATGAGTCATTTATGCAAATAAAAGACAAATTACTGTATAATGAGGGTAATATGAGCATATACATTTTTATATAAAAGCAAACCCCTAGAGGAGGTTATTGACTTTGACCCAGTGTCACCTGCATCTTAAACCCCCAGTATCTACTCCTCCATTAACAACTTTAATGTGGGATTGCACAGGAGTAATTTATCCTTGTCGAAGGAGAGATGCGTAACACCCAACACTTAATTTGTGTAGTTCGTAGGAAAATTAAATCTATAAATGAGAAAGTGCCTGGGCTGGGCTTGTGTCAATCATTCTGCTCTCGAACCAACAAGGAAATGCCAGTCAGATCTGAAGAGGTTTTTTTGTGGGAAGATATTGTATACAAAATCTGTCTTTCTTTTGCCTGCATTTTAGTAATTTATGTCAAATGCAAGTAGGTTTTCATGTGCATAGCAATCAAATAGGTTAGCTAGTTTTACTATTTCCACCTATGACTAAACAACAGATGCTTTTAAACAAGTGATCCAATCTTGTATAACACTCACGTTCCTCAAGGCTGATATTATAATCTCACTTATCATACATGTCAAACAGAGTGGAGGAACTATTCATTCCTGACAAATGGGGATTTTCAGTGACCACAGTGTTCGTGTACTGTCTACAATGATCTACACCACAATTGTGACCGACCAATTTTTACATTGGATAAAAGTAGAGACTCTAGAAAATGGTATGTCATACACTACAGTTGAGGAACAATGGGAAAGTAATTATGCTTTGAAAGTTGATAAACTTGTAATCTCACTTTTGAGAAAATGGCTCTTGACTGTTTTGGTAAACCTACTGGAGAGTTCTTCTTTGTCTACACCCATTTAGCATCGTTCACACCCTATTAAGCCTTAGCCCCATCCGTCTCTTTAAGGATTCATATGTGAAGCCACGTACAAAACAACCAAATATTTCAAAACTAAAGGCTGGTTTATTTTACGTCTATCGACAGTTGTCGCAGTGACATCATGAACATTCTATTGTCGTCTGTGTCACGATCGTCGTAATAACATTCGGACCAAAGTGCAGCGTGAAATTGGTTCAACATATTTTATTTGAAGTGAACCGCACAAAAAACAATAAAGAGCAAACCACACGTGAAGCTATGGAATGCTCACAGGCAACTACACATTAACAAGATCCAACAAAAACCCAGTGGGGGATTGGCTGCCTAAATATGATCACCAATCAGAGACAACGCTAAACAGCTGCCTCTGATTGGGAACCATACCAGGCCAACATAGAAATAAAACAACCTAGATTACCCACCCTAGTCACACCCCGACCTAACCAACATAGAGAATAAAAAGGCTCTCTATGGTCAGGGCGTGAAAGTCTGACATCAAACTTGTCATTGTCGTTCTGAAAAAGTATAAACACAAAAATGACAGGCTGCCCAAAATAGCCTAATTAGATTATTTTAACACCAATAAACCCACCCCTTTAAAAGGAATTTAGTAAATGTCAATCTAGCAAACCAGGTAACTAAAAACAACTTTCTAAACAATGTTTTGGTTTGTTTCTACCTTGTTAGCTAGCTAGCTAATGTTAAGTTAACTTGCTAGCCAGTTCAAATAATGACCATATCATATAGCTGACAACATCTTCCCTTTAGCTCATTTGTCTTCATTATTACAGGAAAATAAACTCACAACAAGATCATTATTTACAAGTTAATGGGGAGCCAATTACAGAAAATTGCTTATGGCTTGAGTGTGACAAAATAAAAGAAGGGCATTCTACCATGGAATTTTAGAACTCGGACACGGTCTCATTGGCCTAACGTTATATCCTAATTTGACTTTGGTGCATGTTATGTTCTTCACATTACCGTCTCTGGTAAACACATACTATATCAAATAAAACCAATGTTTATTTGTCACATGCACAGGATACAGAAGATGTAGTGCAATGGTTACATGCGTAGTGGTGTCTTTTGTTTAGACATGTAGCTAGCTTCAGAGGACACATGACTCGACCTTCGCCTCCCGAGCCTGTTGGGGAGTTGCAGCGATGAGACAAGATCGAAATTGTGGAGAAAAAGGGGGTAAAATACAAAAAATAAATAAATATTATAATAATTTCAAATGTATAATATCTGAAAATATAGCTAGCAAGACTATCGTACCCATATACATGGATGGATGCTTCTCCCTCTCTGTCACGGATGCCATTGCCCTATTTGAAACTCTCGACCTGCTGCACTACAGCCCCGTCGATGTGAATGGGGGCATGTTCGGTCCCTCCTTTTCCTCTAGTCCACGATCATCTCCTTTGCCTTGATCACACTGAGGGAGAGGTTGTTGTCCTGGCAGCACACTGCCAGATCTCTGACCTCCCCCTTATAGGCTGTCTCATCGTTGTCGGTGATCAGGCCTACCACCGTTGTGTCGTCAACAAACTTAATGATGGTGTTGGAGTCGTACTTGGCCACGCAGTCGTGGGTGAACAGGGATTACAGGAGGGGACTAAGCATGCACCCCTGATGGCCCCCGTATTGAGGTTCAGCGTGGCAGATGTGTTGTTGCCTACCTTTACCACCTGGGGGAGGCCCGTCAGGAAGTCCAGGATCCAGTTGCGGAGGGAGGTGTTTAGGCCCAGGGTCCATAGCTTAGTGATGACCTTTGTGGGCACTATGGTGTTGAACACTGAGCTGTAATCAATGAACAGCATTCTCACATAGGTGTTTATTTTGTCCAGGTGGGAAAGGGCAGTGTGGAGTGCAATAGAGATTGCATCATCTGTGGATCTGTTGGGGCTGTATGCGAGTTGGAGTGGGTCTAGGGTTTCCGGGATGGTGTTTATGTGAGGCATGACCAGCCTTTCAAAGCACTTCATGGCTACCGAAGTGGGTGATACGGGTCGGTAGTCATTTAGGCAGGTTACCTTGGCTTTCTTGGGCACAGGGACTATGGTAGTCTGCTTGAAACATGTAGGGTATACAGACTCATTTAGGGAGAGGTTGAAAATGTCAGTGAAGACACTTGCCAGGTGGTCCGTGCATGCTCTGAGTACACGTCCTGGTAATCCGTCTGGCCCTGCAGCCTTGTGAATGTTGACCTGTTTAACCATTTCACACATACCAACAAACGGGTGTGATCATTCTACAGTGGTCCCTGTTGCGTACGATCAAACCGGTGTGAATAGAACACTTGATTAGAACGCCTGATTAGAACTCTTATTTAGAACGTCCATTTTCGATTGATGCAACAATCAGTATTTGAGTTGGCCACACTTTTTATACAGAAACATTTTGCACAAACACAGTCCTTACAAAGTTATGTCCAGAATGTGGCCAATTTATTTTTGGATGGAATGATCAGACATTCACAGAAGTAGTTATAGCATAACACAATCATCCAAACCAGAAAAATGTAGGCTACATTTGTTCTAGCTCTAACTGAGGAAAGATTGATGTAGCACAAGCGGTCATATGTTTATTACTCTCAGCTGACATGAACTACAATATAAATTAGCTAATAGCAATTACTGTTTATAATTAATCACATCACGGGTGAGCTCATCATTGATCGAAATAATTGAGTAAAACACTTTCTAGAAATCGAAAGTAATCCGACGATGGGAAGTTTGTGCGCACCGCCAACGTGTTTTTTTTGCATCGACCAAAGATAATAAGAGGAGACAAGATGAGTTTGGTCTGTTTATAGTATGCATGTTGAAGGGGGTGTGTCGTCTACGATCATCCACTTCCCTTCATTCACTTCCGGAAGTTTGCCAGGAAGATGAGTGAATCATTCCTTCACCGCATTATTACATCTTTGGTCTGACAGACATGCATAATGCATTGTATAATGTCAAAAAACATGGCGCCACACATAGCTGGCAAATAGCTTAGCTCATTATAATCAGTACAACCATAGTTGTCCATTACAATATATGCAATAATCGGAATGCATGATTTTTCACCAGTAATTGAAAACGTGAAAAAAACTGTAAATACATTAAGCTCCATACATACATACATACTGTACATACATACATACATACATACATACATACATACATACATACATACATACATACATACATACATACTGTATGCGCCCACAGTAGAAACGACATCGCGATATACAGAAAATAAGGAACTTACTGTCCAAAGTTATTATTTGTAAGGAAAACAAGACGGAAGGCAAAGCGAGTGCCAGCAAGAAAATGTTCCAATTCTTGCAAGACTGCGCAAATATATGCATACTTGATCTGCGCAAACATGAGTGAAGTGCGGTGAAGTGAAGTTGCTTTGGGCTCAGTAAAGCCTCAAACATAAATTGTCTCTGAAATGGGCTACTTCTATGTGAATTAATGAGGAGGCGGAACACACCTCAATTCAAACTGTTGTTAGAAAATACAACTTGTTCGAAAATAGTTTGAAATTGACAAGTTGAAACAGCCTATAGATAATTAGCAGGCAGTGCGTGTTAACTGTCCTGTTGCGTATTAATCACATTTTGGAACAGTGAGTGCATTCTGACATCACGTGCATAAAACAACTCACGCTGGGGTGACCGTTAGAGATATTTGGAACGCACGTGTGAAAAGGTTAAAGGTCTTGCTCACATCTGCTATGGGGAGCATGATCACACAGTCATCCGGAACTGCAGGTGCTCTCATGCAAGCTTCAGTGTTTCTTGTCTCGAAGCGAGGCATACTGACCAGCTTATGTTATAGACAGAAGCCTGCTACATGGCAGACCAATCCGAACTCATCTCTCGGCATGTCCAGCCCATCCATTATCTCAGCCAATCATGGGAAGGTCCCTTCTTTTTCCGTGGCTAAACCACCTAGGCTCGTAATTTAACAATTGTATTCGTATTTACAGATGGCGTACATGTTTGTTATTATGGCACATGAAAGTTCACATGTTCCAGAAGGCATTTCTGCCAAAGTTTACTTTCAAATGCCTCTCCGTGGAGTAGTGACGTGCGACATACGCCTAGTTTCCTGAAACAAATCACAATTACCTTCTCTGTTTGTCCTGGCTGACTGGCGGGTCACTAAACTCTCTCCTCCACTGACTGTATAGCTTGTGGTCCCAGTTCTCTTGTGGTCCCAGTCTTGCCAACTCCTATGCATTGTCACACCATTGTCAAGACTACACAAACTGACAGCACAGATCTGAGACCAGTAGGCTACTTATAGGCCTACTAAACTCAATTAGCAAAATGGCTGACATTTATTGTAATCGGCCGCCAGCAGGTCATATAGAATTTTAAAAAATATATAATAATTGATGTTTAGCTGGGTGGTGCAAAAATTAATTGTAGTGATAATGTTACGTTCGTTATAGCGATGAGACCAAAGCGCAGCGTGATTTGAATACATCTTCTTTAAAGAAGAAAGAACACTGAACGAACTATACAAAAACAACAAAACGAACGTGAAGCTATATAATAATAGTGCTGACACAGGCAACTAACCATAGACATACAAAAACCCTAGACAGGGCAAAAAACATATATCACCCTTGTCACACCCTGACCTAACCAAAAATAATAAAGAAAACAAAGAATACTAAGGTCAGGGCGTGACAGATAACTCAGGAACCATTGTTTGTGATCAAGGTGTCTGTTGACAAAGATATCTAATATGATTGTTGTCTGAATATGAATTGAAGCAAATCAGCATTTACTCAGAACAGGCATACTTCTATATGAGTATGCAATAGCACTGAGACTTGATCATGTTTTGGTACGTTTGGCATATTCTTATCCAGACATATCCCATTAATAGTGTGTTTCTCTAATGCCTGATTTGTAACGATGACACAAAGGTTTATGTTTTTTTCTCTCTTTAGGCAAATTACTTCTGTGACTGACTTTGAGCTTTTTATTTTAATCTCTTACTTATATTAATAATTCATTTTTTCAAATGATATTTTGGGGGGTTTTGAGTATGTTGAAATTCAAAAGAATACAGTATTACAATTGATAAGACACCCTTTCTTCCACGAGTGAGAGTAAAAGTCAATCATAAAGATGACTTTTACAGTAGTACTCATGTTCTGTGGTGTTCTTGTATAAGAAAGATACAAATGTTTATGTTACACTTCCTTAACAGATACAGCATGTATTGTCATGATTTTACAAACAGAAGCAGTCCTCATAAGCACTTGAGCACAAAATGAAAGAGTCAGATTGCCAACCTTGAGAATTGGCACCATGAGAGTGGCATTAAGGTTTTATACTGTTCTATTGTTGACCTGTTAGCATGCCCATGGAAAGAAACATTACACAAAGGAGCTGGTGGAAAACCTGAGAGGAGAACACAAAGGCCTCAGTAGGCATTCGCAAAATACGGCTGTGCTCCTTTCAGATATTAAAGCAGGGTGATGACACATACTTGGCAGAGACGACATCACTTTTCCCAACTGCCAGTGCAGTTTTCCCTTGTTTTACATGCTGGCATAAAGTGGAAACGATTGTGTATTGTTCTGAGAAGACCACTTTTTACAGTCATTGCTCTCCCTCTAAAATTGTCTCTGATAGCATACTGTATGATAAAAGTAAGTAGGCTGTTTAAACGTTTTTCAAAATGTTTGCTTGTCAACTTTACGTTCTTTAAATCTGACATATTCCTGTCAAAGAGGATGTGTGAGTGCAGCAGTTTTGATGTGAAACTCTCCATTCATACATCTCAGCTGTAACTTATTGGAGGAAGGAAGGAAACACACTGACAGAATTAGCATAGTCATTAATCTGCCAGTTTCTTCTGCAGTCCTTGCCAGTTTCTTCTGCAGTCCTACTCGTATCTGGCTTCTGCTCTCTGATTCATCTGATTCATCATCCCATTCCAAATAGTTCATGGTACCCGTTAACCTTTTACTGCAGTGGCCTAAATCAGGGTCACACATAGTGTTTCTTGGTAGACTTAAAGAAATCTACTTTGAAACAAAAATATACACCTCACCAGTGGCGACTCATCATTCAGGGCAGGTGGGGAAGAGCCCCACCTGTTTTGAGCCCCATCTGTTTAGCAAAAAAAAGAACATGTTATTTTGGCGCTAATACGTGTCACATATCAGTTTGCAAACAATGTAATGTAACAAGTCGCCAGATGGAAGCCACTCCTCAGTAAAAGGCACATGACAGCTGCTTGAAATTTGCCAAAAGGCACCTAAATGACTCTCAGACCATGAGAAACAAGATTCTCTGGTCTGATGAAACCAAGATTGTAGTTCTTTGGCCTGAATGCCAAGCGTCACGTCTGGAGGAAACCTGGCACCATCCCTACTGTGAAACATGGTGGTGGCAGAATCATGCTTTGGGGATGTTTTTTAGCGACAGGGACTGGGAAACTTATCAGGATCAAGGGATATATTAACAGAGCAAAGTACAGAGAGAGATCCATGATGAAAACCTGCTCCAGAGCGCTCAGAACTTCGGACTGGGGCGAAGGTTCTCCTTCCAACAGGACAACAACCCTAAGTACTCAGCCAAGACAATGCAGGAGTGGCTTTGGGTCAAGTCTCTGAATATCCTTGAGTGGTCCAGCCAGAGCCTGGACTTGAACCCGATCGAACATCTCTGGAGAGACCTGAAAATAGCTGTGCAGCAATGCTCCCCATCCAACCTGACAGAGCTTGAGAGGACCTATAGAGAAGAATGGGAGAAACTCTCGAAATGCAGGCGTGCCAAGCTTGTAGCGTCATACCCAAGATGACTCGAGGCTGTAATCACTGCCAAATGTGCTTCAACAAAGTACTGAGTAAAGGGTCTGAATACTTATGTAAATTTGATATTTCATGTTTTATTTTTTATACATTTTCTAAAATGTCTAAAAACCTGTTTTTGCATCGTCATTATGGGGTATTGTGTGAAGATTGATGAGGGAAAAAAACAATTCAATCAATTGTAGAATAAGGCTTTTAGGAAAAAGTCAAGGGGTCTGAATACTTTCCGAATGCACTGTGTATATATATACATATATTTTTCAATATATTTTCCTTTATTATTTTCCCCTAACCCTACCACTCCTCCCCTAATTGGAGTAAACTAATGAACAACAACACTTAGGCTTCTACTTCCAGCTTATTCATACTATATACATTATACAGACACAGTGTATTTTGCAATAGTTATCTTGTTGTTTTTATTCCCACCATTCAACCCTTCCCATCTATCGCTTAACACCATCCAAATTGGATTTCTATATTTTTCAACTGTGATGTTTCACATAAGTTCTGAACCTTTCTAATCTGATAGTTTTTACAGATTGTAAATTAAAGATAACATTTTTTGCTAAAAGTGTTATTATATTATAGATTGATTGACTATGACTTTTTAACCTCTCTGCACTACGGATCCCTTTAGCGGGATCATTTTCCTAAACAACCGCTGAATTGCAGGGCGCAAAATATTACAAAAAATATTTATAATCATGCAATCACAAGTGAAATATACCAAAACACAGCTTAGCTTGTTGTTAATCCACCTATCATGTCAGATTTTGAAAATATGCTTTACAGCGAAAGCAATCCAAGCTTTTGTGAGTGTATCAATCAATGCTAGAACAGCTAGCCCCAAATTAGCATGGTCACGAAAGTCAGAAAAGCAATACAATTAATCGCTTACCTTTGATAATCTTCGGATGTTTGCACTCACGAGACTCCCAGTTACACAATAAATGTTATTTTTGTTCGATAAATATTACTTTTATAACAAAAAAAACGCCATTTGGGTTGCGCGTTATGTTCAGAAAACTACAGCCTCGTTCCGTTCGACGAAAATTCCAAAAAGTATCTGTAATGTTCGTAGAAACATGTCAAATGTTTTTTATAATCAATCCTCAGGTTGTTTTTAACATACATAATCGATAATATTTCAACCGGACCGTAACCTATTCAATAAAAGAGAGAAAGAAAATGGAGAGCTACCCCTCTCGCTCGCAGGAACTAATCAAAGGACCCCTGACTAGTTTTGAAATATCTCGCTCATTTTTCAAAATAAAAGCCTGAAACTATGTCTAAAGCCTGATCACAGCCTGAGGAAGCCATTGGAAAAGGAATCTGGTTGATACGCCTTTAAATGGAAGAAAGACGGGAAATGAAACACAGATACAATTTTAAAAAATCACTTCCGGGTTAGATTTCCTCAGGTTTTCGCCTGCAAAATAAGTGTTGTTATACTCACAGACAATATTGACAGTTTTGGAAACTTTGGAGTGTTTTCTATCCTAATCTGTAAATTATATGCATATTCTACGATCTGGACCTGAGAAATAGTCCGTTTACCTTGGGAACATTATTTAAAAAATAAAAATAAATAAAAATCTGACCCCTAGCGTCAAGAAGTCACCCAGTATTGCTATCTGCAGAGTTAGCTACATGTAAATGTTGCAATTCTTCAGCCATTCCTGGACCTGTGACCAAAAACAAGCTACATATGGACAGCACCAAAATAAATGATCTAATGACAAATGATCTAATGACACAGCAAAATCTGCAGAGCTGGGAAGGTTGTATCCCCCATATATTTAACATTCTATTGGATGCAAGAATTTTGTATAATCATTTAAATTGAAATTAAAGTTTTGCGTATCAGTTCATAAACCATGTGCCATGGAATCGGTACATTGAAAATATTTTGGGGGTCCATACATTGCAATTTCATTGTGGCATGATTCATACACACTCTTATTAAAATGAAAATACATTTATCATTTCAATTGAGCTTTTAACCATTGCATTTTCAAACTAGCTCTGATCAATCTCCATCATTTTGAGACGTCTTTGCAAAAAGGTATCCATATTTTCTGTTGCTATCTCTTTAATGTTGAGCCTTTTTGAAGGGAAAGTGATCTTCTTCATTGAGAAGATGTGGAGCTTGTGAGGGGAGTTAAAGGCGCTGCATGGTCAATCCGAAGTCTGCATTGGCCTTGCAACATTTACGGTGATATGGCCTCTGCAGAAGTCAGGGCATTCATTCTTCTTGCACTTTGCAGAGCAGCGCAGAGCTGTTGTGAAGGAAGTTGTCAAGGAAGTGAGTTACTGTTTATACCGGACTTCCTGCCCTCACCTACAGTACCGTCAACCAATCAATGCGGAGCTACACAGAGCCCTCCGCATTTTTACAAAATTTGAGAGGCGCACGGCAAAAGCACTATGAAATTCAATTTGATCTCTGCTTGCCTCCGGAGGCTCCGCAATTGCGTCACACCATCAATACGGCGCCTCCGACCTTATTATCGGATCAAGCATGAATTGGCTCTTAATCACGGCTTTGATATAAGCACCAGACACTTTACTGGGTTTGTTTTCCTTTCTGGGTGAATCACACGCCTTTGTTTTGATGAAGTCATGCACTACTCTGGTCTCAAAACATTTGAAGTCATGAGCTGCTATCAACACTGCTGCATTTGAGTTTTGTCTAGATCCACCACAACAATCACTATGAGTACTATATTGCCTGGTGGATTAAGTTATCTACATACTAGGCCTACATAAAGTTGATAATGTTTCCTCTATGAGCTTGCATCGTTTATATGTTTTTCTGACTAGCCTGCTCTGTAGGCCTATCTTTTCTTGAGCTTTGGATGAACCTTCCTGTTAAAAGTGAACATTGAAATACTTAGTACGTAAAAAGTGCACCAGAATCTGTGCAAAAACTTTGGCAAGCCAGAGTGATGAGGAAAAAAATATCTGACCGATTAAGTCACACAATACTCTTCCTAGAAATTGGGGCGCAGACATAACTTGGGTGGGACAGGGTGGAAGCCTGGGTGGGGTGTGAGGAAGTGGGAGGTGATGCTTTTTCGGGTTTCGCTTGTTAGCGGTCACATGATCCCACCGGTCCTCTGGGAGTCGCCAGGCAGGCGCAGAAAGCGTGCGGGTGGCGAAGGAATGCACTCACGTCTGGAAAAGATTTGCAGTGCACAGAGAGGTCTTCCTGCTGCCAGCTTCCCAGAAAGATGTGCCCAGCCACATAAACCCAATCTTCCACTCTGCCAGGCAGGACCGGCAGTCCCTTTAGCCAGAGCTGAATGGGGCTGGATGTGCTGCGGTGATCAGGACCCACGCAACCATGCTGAACAGGATTAATTAATGAATGGCCTTGGATTGCATTGAGAAACTGGCTATGATTAGACTTGTCATCATACAAATGTTTTAATTCCTCTGTAGACATCCACTTGGAGCAGTGGTGGGTAAGGAGACGTGGGTTATTCGACCCCTTCTCTTATTCCCCTCTCTCTCTTTCCACAGTCTTCCATCCTCTCCCCCTGAGAGTGCCTGTCAACTGCAGTGGTGTAGGTGATCGCCTGCCTCTCTGACATGACATTCAAGAAGCTGACACTCGGAGAGCTGAACATGCAGTGCATTCGAAAGTAGTCAGACCCCTTAACTTTTTCCATATTTTGTTACTTTACAGCCTTATTCTAAAATGAAGGAAAAAAATCCCTCATCAATCCGCACACGTTACCTCACAATGACAAAGCAAAAACAGGTTTTTATACATTTTAGCAAATTTATTTAAAAAAAAAACAAATATTACATTTACATACAGTAATTCAGACCATTTACTCAGTACTTTGTTGAAGCACCTTTGGCAGCGATTACAGCCTTGAGTCTTCTTGGGTATGACGCTACAAGCTTGGCACACCTGAATTCGGGGAGTTTCTCCCATTCTTCTCTGAAGATCCTCTCAAACTCTGTCAGGTTGGATGGGGAGCGTCGCTGCACAGCTATTTTCAGGTCTCTCCAGAAATGTTAGTTCGGGTTGAAGTCCGGGCTCTGGCTGTCCCACTCAAGGACATTCAGACACGTGTCACTCCTGCGTTGTCTTGGCTTTGTGCTGTTGTCCAATTGGAAGGTGAACCTTCACCCCAGTCTGAGGTCCTGAGCGCTCTGGAGCAGGTTTTCATCAAGAATCTCCCTGTACTTTGCTCCGTTCACCTTTCCCTCGATCCTGACTAGTTTCCCAGTCCCTGTTGCTGAAAAACATCCCCACAGCTGCCACCACCATGCTTCACCGTAGGGATAGTAATTGGCCAGGTGATGAGCGGTGCCTGGTTTCCTCCAGACGTGATGCTTGCCATTCAGGCCAAAGAGTTTAATCTTGGTTTCATCAGACCAGAATCTTGTTTCTCATGGTCTGAGACTCCTTTAGGTGCCTTCTTGCAAACTCCAAGCGGTTGTCATGTGCCTTTTACTGAGGAGTGGCTTCCGTCTGGGCTCTCTACCATAGAGGCCTGATTGGTGGAGTACCGCAGAGATGGTTGTCCTTCTGGAAGGTTCTCTTATCTCCACAGAGAAACTCTGGAGCTCTGTCAGAGAAACCATTGGGTTCTTGTTCATCTCCCTGACCAAGGCCCTTCTCCCCCGATTGCTCAGTTTGGCCGGGCGGCCAGCTCTAGGAAGAGTCTTGGTCGTTCCAAACTTCTTCCATTTAAGAATGGAGGCCACTGTGTTCTTGGGGACCTTCAATGCTGCAGAAATGTTTTGGTACCCTTCCCCAGATCTGTGTCTCGACACAATCCTGTCTCTGAGCTCTACGGACAATTCCTTTTGACCTCATGGCTTGGTTTTTGCTCTGACGTGCACTGTCAACTGTGGGACCTCATATAGACAGATGTGTGTCTTTCCAAATCATGTCCAATCAATTGAATTTAACACAGGTGGACTCCAATCAAGTTGTAGAAACTTCAAGGATGATCAATGGAAACAGGATGCACCTGTGCTCAATTTCGAGTCTCATAGCAAAGGGTCTGAATACTTATGTAAATAATGTATTTCTGTTTATTTTATTATTTTATTCATTTACAGACATTTCTTAAGACCTGGTTTGCTTAGTCATTATGGGGTATTGTGTTTAGATTGGCATTGGTTTTTGGTATTTTATTTTGGTGCCAGAGCTGGTGAGGTTTCAAACAGTATATAATGTATCTGTCCTTTCTGCCACCACTTCAATGGAAAAAAGGCACACTTGTCTTCCAAATGGATTAAAGATGTAATTGAACCATAATGCCTCTGATGTGAGCGCCTTGTGCTGGAGTGAAGATCTCACTTGACAAATTGGCTAAAGAAAATAAACTTGTATATCAGAGTCATGAACCAAAGAGAGATCTTACTCTGCCAGTGGTGAGCTGCCTGGAGGTCCAGAGAAACCCATCAGGCCTGGGTTCAAATACTATTAGAAATCTATCATATACTTTCAGCATTTGCTTTAGCCTGTCTGTAGAGCCAGATGGGTGGGGTTGGCACTTTTGTGACTATTCTATTGGTTCGATTGTGCCAGGCAAGCTCTATCAATCCCAGCTCATGTATATGAAATTATTTCAAATAGTTTTGAAACCAGGTCTGAAACCAAATGATCTGCTCACTGACATGTCAGGCATTTTCATTACATAGAAATATCTCTGGCTGATTTTTGCCTCTCCGCTTCCATATAGGCCAGGTTGGTTCTATTAATTTCCCCCCAGATCTATCATAAGGAGGGCTATCTGTCCTCGCCCTGTCAGAGGTAGTTCATTTAGCTATTTGTTGTGGGTTGCAATCTTCATACCTTTCCCCTTTTCAACAACCTCATCTGCTTTCTGGCATAGCCATATTGAGAAGCAGGGCAAGATGGCTGCTATTTGCGGCCATGTAGGACAATGCCGGGTAAAAGTTCTAGGTTTAAGAGCTACACAAAGGCAGCGTTTTCCCCCCCAAAATTATCCATAGATAAATTATTCACCTTGATTCATCTGCCGCCGTGGCGCATTTCTTTGAATTCCTTGTTTGTCTCAGTCCGTTATTGTGTGTTGTGCAGTGTGTGCCTGTTTTCTCCCTCTCCTCGCTCCATGTCTAATTGCGTGTGCTAATTGTGCCCGCCGTGGGGACTCATTACAACCTGTCGTTCTCGGTATGTTATCACACGTGTCATATCCCATCCATCAGGCTTTTTAATTACGCGGTGGCATTCTGTGTTATCATGCACCTCCTCCTCTCTAAGGAGGCTCATTACATAGCCATCATCTCCCCGCCTGCTCCACCTGCCTCCCCCTGTCTCCCGCCTACTTCCCAGACACACGGGGTTCAAGGTCTTGTGTCAGTGCCGGTAACAGCTAGGTAACAAAGACGCAGACATGATCTGCTCCGGTAGGGGGCTAATAGCACATCTACCAACCCTCACACCTCACACAGCTTGGGCCTGATGTATGGCCGTCAGGGTCAAACACTCAGGCGCAACCCCGAACACCAGCCATGGGGAGGGGGGACAGTACAGTACACAGGCCAGGGTTGCCCCGTGGTGGGGTAGCTACTGTACATGCACAGCATGGTCTCTCCATGAGTGTCCATGGCCCCTCAACACTTATTATGCATGGCCTTAACACTGCTCTCTAGTTTGCTCTCTCTAGTCCCTCCTGCTTTGTAATCCCTTCCACAAACATATTTATTCATCCGTCCTCCCTTGCCTCTCTCTCTTGACACAGTGTGGCGTGTCTGTGTGTGAGATACCCAGTACTCAACGGTTGGTAAACACAGGGCTAGCTGTGATTGACACGTCTTTGGTCCCTGGCTCCCCATGCTCCTTTATGCCAACATGGCATTCCCCCTCTCTCTCTCTCTTTGTTGCTTTATTTGTTTTTGGTCAAGGGTGTGGTACATGCGCCTCTGCAGTCCCTGAGTCCACACAGTAAGAGCCTTGGTGAGCACTCCTCTCTCTGCTTACTCAGACTTTATGTCGGTGAAGGCCACAATACCACTCTCAAAGAAGGTTTACTCAAGTTTCAAGCTACAGTACTTATATACAGCAATGTATCACACTCAGAGGGGTGATCACACATCTTTACATGTACATCAGCCTTCTCTGTGATGGGTTGTGTCCCTGTCAAGCATGAGCAGGTTTCAAGGTGATTTGATTTCTGTCTAAGGCTCCTATCTTTGGGGCATGATAAATGACCACTGCTGAGTTTGAAAAAAAGCCAGACATTTCTTTCAGTCCTTGCAATTCTACTGAATGTGATACTACAGTGAAAACATACTGTGTCATATTGATTGAATTGACTGAAACCCCAGTCCCAAGCGCTGTGGTGGCATTGCCCTTGATCAGGTTATCTATAAGCATGAGGATCATTGCACATGCATCTTCTAACCCCTCTGTTTTCCATCTGCCCACAGCCGTGCGATCAAAACCAATCAGGATCTGCTACCAGAGACTCCGTGGATCAACATCTTCTACGATGACTTCTGGGGCACCCTGCTCACCCACAGCGGCAGCCACAAGTCCTACCGGCCCCTGTGTACCCTCTCCTTCCGCCTCAACCATGCCCTGGGTGGTCTGGAGCCCTGGGGCTACCACCTGGTCAACGTGGGCCTCCATGGGGCCGTCACGGCCCTCTTCACCTGGCTGGCCCGCTTGCTGCTAGGAGAGGGCCTGTGGAGCCTCCTGGCTGGGTTATTGTTCGCCTCGCATCCCATCCACACGGAGGCGGTGGCGGGCGTGGTAGGCCGTGCCGACGTGGGCGCCGCCCTCTTCTTCCTGCTGTCTCTGCTGTGCTACGTGCGTCACTGCGCCCTGCGAGGGGGCCCTGCGGGGCCCTGCAGGCTGGGGGCCTGGCTCCTGGGCAGCCTGGGTTGTGCTGCCTGCAGCATGCTGTGGAAAGAGCAGGGGGTGACTGTATTGGCCGTGTCGGCACTCTATGACGTCTGCGTGTTCCACCGGCTCAAGTTGCGTCAGGTCATCATGCTCTTCTACAAGGTAAACAGTTTGTTTTTTCCCATGTATCTGATTTCCTCCTCTCTCTCTCCCTTTGGCAAAACCCTGGCAAACTGCAAAGTGGAAAGCCAATCTATTCACATGGGTTTTGTTGTGTGGAAGTATGCCTGTGTAATGTTTGCTTTTCATTAGGATGTAATTTGCAAAACCTTTTGCCATGTATGTGCAGCTGTGTGATCCGGAATGAGCTGCTGTTTTGTCCTTTGAATGCAAGGAAATATACACGTGGGGAAGAAAAACAAAGGGAAAGTAGGCTATTTCTATATACTGTTTGTGTATTTGGATACAAACACAAAGATACACATCCGTAAGTGACTGTCAGAGCAGTGACGTGAGTTAGGGAATCGTATTATTATGGAAATAGGGTCATGGGAAGCTGATAAGGACTTTTGTCAGTTGAATTTGAATTCTCATGGTGCCTTGCTGTCTGTCGTCTTGTGTACAAATCCTACATTATCCTTGAACAGTGTCATGATCATTATCCATCGATAACTCCCCTTGTGACACAATTTGTTACCAAACACATATTAGATCTCGCTTTAGTAATAAGTAAACAATCAAAACGATCACAGTTTCAGGATTTGTTAATTCATCGTCTGTCACTATAATGTAGTGCATGTTATTGAGATGAATGATACTTTAAAGTGACATAATGATGATGAGGTGGTACTTTGTTTACATGTAACACGTTATCATTGGAATTAATCTTCATCATGTGTTTTTAGCGTGTGTTTGTGTAACACTTAGGGCCTGTCAAACGATTAAATAATTGTATTGAGTTAATCACATGGTTTTCTGTGCGATTAATTTGATTAATTGAAACAAATATATATTGTTTAAATTTTACCATAATTAAAGATGTTTCAATTTAAAAGAACATCACATTTGGGCTGTAGGTATAATATATTTTGGTTATGGGGGTAATGTCACGCCCTGACCTTAGTATTCTTTGTTTTCTTTATTATTGTTGGTTAGGTCAGGGTGTGACAAGGGTGATATATGTTTTTTGTCCTGTCTAGGGTTCTTGTATGTTTATGGGGTTGTTACTAGTCTAGGTGTTTTGTTATGTCTATGGTTACCTAGATTGGTTCTCAATTAGAGGCAGCTGTTTATCGTCGTCTCTGATTGGGAACCATATTTAGGCAGCCATATTCCTTGAGTATTTCATGGGTGATTGTCTATGGTTAGTTGCCTGTGTCAGCACTATTATTATATACCGTCACGTTCATTTTGTTGTTTTTGTATAGTTCGTTCGGTGTTCTTTCTTCATTAAAGAAGATGTACTCAAATCACGCTGCGCTTTGGTCTCATCACTATAACGAACGTGACAGGTAAACACTAAATAAATAACAACAGATCAGCCAGGTCTGAGATCATGTAAAATATCATACAGCTATTAGATTTAGCCTGGGTTACTTATCCATGTTCTTCAACTAGATCACAAGCTGCTACTACTAGAATTGGGATAATTTGCTTTAATCTTTTAACCTGTTAACTACAACAAAAACAGTAGCTAAATTGAATGGATGTCCTGTTCCGATTTAAAATCATTGTGGGAAATTATTTTAAACAAGAGGCATTCATCCATGGCATTGTAAACATTCTCGTTTGGTTAGCTAGCTAGCTAACGTTAGCATTTGCTAGCGACTTCTGTGCACAACTGTGCATAACTAGACGGCTAGCTTTATTGTTGCTCAAAGCTGTTAATAGTGGCCTGCTAATAGTGTGACAGGCCTGGCATTGCCGGGAGAACGCAGTGCTAGGAGGGCTACAGGAGAGGATACTTCATATCTGACAGCTTCTAAATATTTGATTAGAAACTCAACACACAAACACACCTCCCCTGCCAATACAGGCCGATCTACTTGCACAATGCTGTCAGGGATGGGCCAGAGCCTATGGATTATCTTATGCTTTGCCATGGTGTTGATGAATTGTCTAGGAAAACACCTGTGCGCCATATTCTATGCATATGACAAGTAGAAGCTCAAAGCAGGAGCTGTTACAGAAGTCAGATCTTCAGTATGAAACGCACAGAGAATCTCACTGCCGACAGATACTTATCACAGTGGTAGGTCGTTCTACCTGCTTACTGTATGCCGACCCGGTAGTGATGGACATGCCGTTTCTACTTGTAAATTCGTAATGCTTGGCCAACAACTTGACTTTGAGCGAATCAGAGAGCACGAACCAACACTTGGGGGAGCCAATAGGGGTGACAACAAAAAGGAAAAAAAGAGGGCATTTTCTCTGTACATTAAATGTCATGAGCCAGTCACACTTCATATGCAATGTAGGCTTTGGGATGGTAGATAGCTAAGTGCACAGACGCATTGCACACCACATTAAATACTTCCTCCAAGCTAGCTAACCACTGTCGCTAGTATTGACATTATAATTAAATCACAATGGATTTGTTTCCATGAAACAGCTGCCTGTGTTAGCTGCCGAGTTAGTGCAGTGTAGCTAGCTATGTTGTGATATCTAGCGAATACGAGAATGTTAACTAGCTAGCTAAACATTTCGCTATGGGCTGGCACTGGCAGTATGGGATCATGGCGATTGAATTAAATTGTTTCTTCGTCATCTTGCTAGGTAGTTATCTACCTGTGGTCATCTGGCTAGTATCAACAAGGGCTTTCTACAAAATACAACATTGGAATATAGACCATAGGCAACACACATGGAAATGCATTGCAAAACAACGTTACTGCCGCCTTCTGGTGTGGAGTATTTTAACCAGGCCAAGTGGCTGACGACTTCAAGGTCAAATCAAACTTTATTTGTCTCATGCGCCGAATACAACAAGTGTTGTAAACACAAAAAGAGATTGACTGCTGACACTGTTCAGAGGAAACATTTGACTATCATACCGGTGTGTCTGAGCTATTAATTTAAGCCAGTTTGCTACAGCAGGAAATAATTCTGCAGCAACAGGACATGTGAATGATAGATTATAATTGTTGTGTATACAATTAAACTTCAGAAGCCTTTTTAACTAAGAGCCTATATCTGTAGCTGCTGAGACTGAGAGCACACAGCACAGCCGAGTACGTTTTGTGCTGCTCTTAAAAGGGTCAGTGCGGAAACGTTAACTTTTGGTTGAAGAAATGGAGATGAGATGAAATGTGTGAACTTTTTTTTAGGGCATTACAAATCTCAAACGTTAACTGTAAATAACGCGTTTGACAGCCCTAATAATATTACAGGGAGAGAAAAATAAACCAAGTAAAGCCTTTATACCTACACAAATCAAAGATAAACAGGAATGAGAATCTAGCCTAGTCTTACATTTTCCTTGTTTCTTTTTGAGCACAAAGCCATCATCAAGTAGCCTTTTCTTCTACTGCGCCCTGTCACAAATGCTTACCGTCTGCTGTCGAATCAATGTGACTTCCACAAGTCTCTGCACATCAGGCCAAATTGAACAGGACATGTGCACAAATGTGACAAAAGGGATCCAAGAAGTGCCGATGGCACTCCAGGATGCTGACTCATACAGGCAATGTACGAAGCCCATTTCTGCGAGGGGGAGAGTTGGTGGGGGCGGAGGAGAGGGAATAACAGAGACAAAAAATAGAGAAAGAGAGAGAAAGGAAGAAAATCTAGCCATTCTGTTTTAGTGCTCATCATAGTGTGAAAAAGTGAGCGAGGCCCCTAGCTGTCTTCGTCTCCACACGGGCCTCTCTCATGATTTAAGCCTTAACAGAGCCTTGGTGTCCTCTGGAGTATGGCCCATACATTGACTGAGGCAGACAGGCCTGCTAATAGTGTGACAGGCCTGGCATTGCCGGGAGAACGCAGTGCTAGGAGGGCTACAGGAGAGGATACTTCATATCTGACAGCTTCTAAATATTTGATTAGAAACTCAACACACAAACACACCTCCCCTGCCAATACAGGCCGATCTACTTGCACAATGCTGTCAGGGATGGGCCAGAGCCTATGGATTATCTTATGCTTTGCCATGGTGTTGATGAATTGTCTAGGAAAACACCTGTGCGCCATATTCTATGCATATGACAAGTAGATCCCATTTACTGTCAAATCAGTTGAATACATCAGAGGCTTGTGACGGATGTTTTGTCTGCAGTGCCATCTTTGAATTGGCCATGATGGAGTCATGGGGTCTACCTGCACCTGCTCAACACTTAACATAATTTACTCTGAGGGAGGAAAAGGAAGGAAACGTCTGTATTTAGATCAACATAGGACAGCAAACATTGTGAGGCTGTGTTCTCTCCCTGTGCTGTTTCAGATGAAATAAGGAATAAAGGATAGAATGCTTTAGAAATAAGTTGGGCTTTTTGGTGTGAATTTCTAGTGCAGTATCACAGACTCACTGCATATCTTTGAACCCCAGCACAGAGGAAACAAGCAGGGGAAGTTGACAGATCACTCCCATCACTTGAGTGTCGTTAAGGCTGGCAGGTCTCATGTGTTTACAGTATGTACGGTTACAGTATGTACGGTTACTGTATGTCTTTTTCTGCGATAACGACGCCAAGTCATCTGAATGAATGTTGAAACCTGATTTCAGATGTCTACTTTGTTAGTATGAATGGGAAAGGCCACTGTCATTAGGCCAATGTCCGCCTTACGAACCTATCAGCCTGTGTATGTGTAAAGATCTGGAATGGACACAACAGAAATAAATATACTTTTTCACAGTCTGGCCCAGAGATATATCAGGTGATGACAGTTGAGCCGTTAAGCTTTGTGATGAAGAACTTCCCATCGTTAAGTGTGAGAACAGGCCGTTGTGGAGGAATACAACTAGGGTTGCAAAGGGTCGGAAACTTTCCGATAAATTTACAGCATTTTTCCGGAAATTTTCCATGGGAAGTTAAGCCCGGGAATTTTGGGAACTTTGCTTAAATTCATGAAAAAAGTTGGCTTATAACAGTGAACCTTTTTTTGTGGGATACACATATGGCAATTCTAGGTCTTGTGGCTTATTTTGGTTAAACTATCACCAATTCAATGGAATTGCAACCCTCTGCATTTTCCATCACATGTGAGTGCACTCTTCCGTCACATGTACAGCTGATTCTCAAGATCTTGCACACTAATGAGATGCTATTGAGCCCACACTACTACACTGTCTGAGCCAAGGACTACATGCTTTCTGGTAAGTTTTGATTACGATACTGGGTGGGGTGAATATATTGTATATGACATACATGATTTTTTTGTTAACTAGTAAATAGTAGTCTACAGCAAAGTGTGTTTAAATCCTTTCTAACTTGTTAACAATTTCTGCGTGTTAGTTTTTGCTACCATGTGGGTTTTAGCTTGCTTGAGACTGCTATCTAAGGAGTGTTAATTCACCTGTTTCCATACATGTTTCATTTTTTTTTTTATCTTACAAAGGAGTTGTTTAATCTAACTGCTTAACTATTTATCTGTACATGGAATTGTATTTTTTTTTAAATTAAAAATGGATTCTAATCTTTACAGGAAAATGCCACGGGCATTATCTGATGTGTGAAGACATTTCACTGCAGTAAATGTATAAGGAAAAGCTGTGTACATTTGCAAATACTGTGCCAAATAATATATGAAGAATGCAACAAAGATGCAGAATCATCTGGCCAAGTGCATAAAGTTCCCTCATCGCTCACAACAAGCAACCTCTGACAAAAGTCCCGCTACTTCTATTCGAGGTGAAAATGATGAATCAGACACCTTATCGATAGCAACAGCTCATGGTCCTCCTGGAATCAGAAGTTCTTTTGACTCAATGGAGGAACGTAGTCAGAGAAATGCTGATGAATGTCTTGCTCGAGCTGTGTATGCAACTGGTTCACCTCTGATGCCCACAGGCAATGTGTATTGGAAGATATTTCTGAATGTTCTTCGCCCAACATACACCCCTCCAACCAGAAATGCTTTATCTACTCATTTGCTGGATGCAGAGTTCAACAGAGTTCAAGTGAAGGTCAAGCAAATCATAGAGAAAGCAGACTGTATTGCAATCATCTCTGATGGGTGGTCGAATGTTCGTGGGCAATAAATAATTAACTACATCATCTCCACCCCCCACCAGTATTCTACAAGAGCACAGACACAAGGGACAGAAACACCGGTCTCTACATTGCAGATGAGCTGAAGGCGGTCATTAATAACCTTGGACCACAGAAGTTATTTGCACTGGTGACAGACAATGCTGCGAACATGAACGCTGCTTGGTCTAAAGTTGAGTAGTCCTACCTTCACATCACACTCATTGGCTGTGCTGCTCATGCATTGAATCTGCTCCTCAAGGACATCATGGCACTGAAAACAATGGATACACTCTACAAGAGAGCCAAAGAAATGGTTAGGTATGTGAAGGGTCATCAAGTTATAGCAGCAATCTACCTCACCAAGCAAAGTGAGAAGAATAAGAGCACCACGTTGAAGCTGCCCAGCAACACCCATTGTGGTGGTGTTGTCATCATGTTTGACAGTCTCCTGGAGGGGAAGGAGTCTCTCCAAGAAATGACCATATCACAGTCTGCAGTTATGGACAGTTCCATCAAGAGGATCCTCCTGGATGATTTTGGAAGAGAGTGGTAAGCAGCCTGAAACCTATAGCAGTACCCATTGCACGGATTGAGAGAGACAATGCCATCCTATCTGATGTTCAGACTCTGCTTGCAGATGTAAGAGAAGGAATCCGTACTGCCCTGCCCACTTCACTGTTGCTCCAAGCAGAGGAAACTGCAGTTCTGAAATACATCAACAAGCATGAAGACTTCTGCCTGAAGCCCATACATGCCACAGCGTACATGTTGGACTCCAAGTATGCTGGCAAGAGCATCCTGTCTGGTGCAGAGATCAACAAGGTCTATGGTGTCATCACTACCGTGTCTCGCCACCTTGGCCTGGATGAGGGCAAGGTTCTTGGCAGTCTGGCAAAGTACACTTCCAAGCAAGGGCTTTGGAATGGAGATGCAATATGGCAGTCATGCCAACATCTCATCAGCCACCTGGTGGAAGGGATTTTGTGGATTTGAGGCTCTTTCCCCTGTTGCCTCCATCATCCTCCAAATCACGCCAACATCAGCCGTCTCAGAGCGCAATTGGTCCTTGTTTAGGAAAACACACACAAAAGCGCGCAACAGGTTGACCAATACAAGGGTTGAAAAATTGGTGGCCATCTGGGCAAATTTGAGGCTTTTTGAGCCTGACAAAGAGCCATCCTCAACAAGGTTGGAAAGTGACAGTGAAGATGAGGCCTCAGAGTCTGATGTTCAAGAGGTGAACATTGAGTAGGTCCAGGGAGAAGACATGGAAGCCTGTGAGGAAGACAATCAAAGCTTTAGTTTCTAGACTATCATTTTACAGATGTAAGTTGAAAACGTTTTTGGGGATCATTCAATAGTCCCTTTCTTTTGTTGTTCAGTGAAATCATCCCATGTGAAGAGTCAACTCATTTAATTAAAGTTCAATTCATAACTAAATAGTTTTTTAAATTTCTATTGGAAAGATTTAATCATTTGCAATTATGTCTACTTATGATAAGGTAAAATGTTTATGTTTCCATATGATATGGTAAATATATCCAATGCAAAAAACATCTACATTTAAATGGTATTAATATGAATTTGCATATATTTCTGTGTAACACTTCTCGTGGGCTGAAGGAAGAGTGGACCAAGGTGCAGCGTGGTACGTGTTCATGATAATTTATTAAACCTGAACACTGAAACAAAATAGAACAAAACGAAACAGTTCTGTCTGGTGCAAACACAAAACAGAAAACTACCCACAAAACACAGGTGGGAAAGGCTACCTAAGTATGGTTCTCAATCAGAGACAACGATAGACAGCTGCCTCTGATTGAGAACCACACCCGGCCAAACACACAGAAATAGAAAACATAGAACACAAAACATAGAATGCCCACCCCAACTCACGCCCTGACCAAACCAAAATAGAGACATAAAAAGGTCAGGGCGTGACATTCTGTTAATTCCCATATATTCCCGTTAATTCCCATATATTCCCGTGGATTCCCACGGAAAGTTTCCACCTCTGAATATTCCCCAAAATGTGCAACCCTAGATACAACGTTTAGGAAGTGTGAGAACAGACCGTTGTGGAGGGCTACAACGTTTAGGAAGTGTGAGAACAGGCCGTTGTGGAGGGATACAACGTTTAGGAAGTGTGAGAACAGGCCGTTGTGGAGGGCTACAACGTTTAGGAAGTGTGAGAACAGGCCGTTGTGGAGGGATACAACGTTTAGGAAGTGTGAGAACAGGCCGTTGTGGAGGGCTACAACGTTTAGGAAGTGTGAGAACAGGCCGTTGTGGAGGGATACAACGTTTAGGAAGTGTGAGAACAGGCCGTTGTGGAGGGATACAATGTTTAGGAAGTGAGGCTTGGAGATTGGAGAGAAATAAGGTATTATTTAAGGTGTTAAAGCTCAGTCTGCCACTGTGTTTCACTGTTTAACATCTAACTATTACGGTGTCCATATTAGGACAGCCTCTGCCTCAAACAGATGAGACTGACACCAACTCCTTTTGAGGCTGAGGCTGTCATAATATGGACACTGTAAATCACTCATTCTCTCTCGCCTCATCTCTAGATGACATGTTAACATGGTATTGTACATTTTCCTGTATACTCTCAGCTGAAGTAGGTTGACATTTCGAAAACGTTATCAGATCATGAAATGGGTTCCTTATCTGATTGTGGCTTTCAGTCAATTACATTAACGTTTTATATCCACTGCAACTCTCCCATTGTGTCATTATGTGTTCTCTGTGCGGTTTCGGTTTTTAAACAACTAATTGACCGATGTCTGTTCAGTTATTTTAATTCCATTTAGTTCGTTTTTTTCTCCTGTGAGCGCAATGCCCAGTTTCTCTAGAGATAAATCAGATCAAGCCCGAACTGTGCGATGTACAGTGGTTCTTTCTTTAAAAGTTTTGAGCTTATGCCGCGACCGTTTGAGACTCCGCCAGGCTAGATCATAGCTTTCACCTAGATTCACCTTTCATGTAGGACGATATATATCAAATTAATTAGGATGCATGTTTTTGCGCGATATTCCAAATGCTTGTATTGCAAGAATCAGTAAAAAAAAAAAAATGTTTTTCTGAGTATTTATGTCCACTTGTTCTCATGTTGTCTTTTTGGTCTCATCTCTTTCGCTCCTTCTGTGCTGTGTGCACCTTCCCATTTTCACACACACACAAAGCCCCTCCCCCCGTCACTCACAACAACAAAGATGAGAGATCACTTCTTCCTCTCTGACAAGCGGTTTCAACTCGCTATTTGCATTTGAGGTTTGGTCCAACAGTACCGGTCATGTCGACACTGAAATACATTGAGACATTATTTTACTGTAATAAAGGAGAAGTTAATCTTTCTAATGATTTTTATGTCTCAACTCCTCAAATTGCACACAGAGCAGACACCACTAAAACGGGAGGATCAATGAACATTGATTCTGGAAAATGAATGCTCAGTTTGTCACGCACAACATTGCGGTACCTCTAGCAGCATTTTGGCCAAATACTGTTATACTAGTTGTCTAGTCTGAGTTCTATAAATGTGCAATAAGCATAAAACACAATTATGTAAGGAATTGGCAACTCGTTTTCTCATTCTGGGAAATAAGGTAGACCACTCGATTTCAACATCTGAACAAAGTGGACAAGCTGACATGCTGTTCAAACAGTTGGAGCTGGACATACGGGTGTGTTCATAACAATTCAACTGTTCTACCTTGTAAGCTAGAAACTTTCAAATGAAATATAAAGATTAGCTGGCTACTCACTAGCACGTGGGCTTGCGTTTGAGAGATTGTCCATGAGACCTGTGTTCATTTTCTATAATACCTGCTACAAGAAGTTAGTCATTATTAGTGAATGTGCATTATGCATGGTTCTGGTTAAACTTGTAACAAAAAGGGAATTTTCACAGATAGACTTGAAAGCCAGAACAGTGATTTTTGCAATAAACCAGGTTAAACTATTTTGTTAAAATAATAAAATGATGGTTGTGGAAGGCTTATATTTAGCCTAGGTATAACTTCACAAGCCCTGAATTCATTAGATTATTGCTGACTGTTTGAAATGCAGTGTATTTAACCGAGTGGCACAGCGGTCTAAGGCACTGCATCTCAGTGCTAGAGGTGTCACTACAGACACCCTGGTTCAAATCCAGGCTGTATCACAAGTGGCTGTGATTGGGAGTCCCATAGGGCGGCGCACAATTGGCCCATCGTCGTCCGGGTTTGGCTGGTGTAGGCCATCATTGTAAATAAGAATTTGTTCTTAACTGGCTTGTCTAGTTAAATGTAAAAAATAAAAAATAACATTTAAATGTACAACAAAGCTTATTTCTTCTAGATATACACTATATTGTGAATCGACCATAGATTTTTTTTAGACCATATTGCCCAGCCCTACTTTCATGTCTACTGTGGTATCTATGGCATGGATATTTTGGAATGTGATCTCTGTGCATAACTTTTTGGTGAGTAGCTAAGCCAAAGGTTTAAATAAGATTTATACTAACTGCTAAAAAAATATCCCTTGATTTCAGTGTGTATTTATTGTGCCACTAATAGAGGATGACCAGGCTATAACCGGTGTCCATTTGTTACAACATGGAATGACACATGGGAATAATCTCAGCTGCTCGAGGCCAGCATTGTGTGTATGTGCGAGTGCATGTGTGTGTGTCTCCAGTCATTTCCTCTGAGTCAATGGAACCTGGACAAAACTAGAACCTGGACCTTTTCCAGCCATGGCCTGCCAGCCAAACTCAAATGCCTGCAGCAGAGGTGCTATTGGCACACTATGTACTGTATAGTGCGGATTCTACACATTCAGCGCTGACATTCAGTCCCCGCTCTCCATCAGCTCTGTATACTCTGAAAAGCCGGACTGACCAGTCAGCAGGTTTCATTTGTTGCCATTTCTGTCTTGCTAAATCATTGTCCACTCTAGTCTATGCCAGTGGCTGGCCACTGGACAACTTTTCTATCTGTGGTTTCTTCTTGACAGATTCATAATACAGCCTTTTCTGTCTATAAAACCAGCCAAAGAAACTGCCAACACATTGCTATTACTAGTGGGTGATGAGGAGAGAGAGAGACAGAGAGAAATAAATAAATATTTTTTAAGAAATAAGAGAAGTGACTTTTAAAGAGAGAATGTGCGTGACTAATGTGAATGGCTCGCTCTCTCTGTGTAGCCCAGTTTTAGCTGGCCCACCCTCCAAGAACACAAACCACTGGTGTACCAGGCCCTCGTCCACACAGTAATCAGCCATGTGAAAATCCCTACATATTTCATCACGTTTTATTGGAGCGTTGTTGTTGTTGCACTCCTTCCATTCCACAGGTATGAGTCTTGGCACCTCCGAAAACACCGCTTTATTTGAGCCTAATTTCTTGGAGCTGCTATTCACATGCTAATGTGTTTTGTCTCTGCCAGCATTAAGTGGCTGCTGTCCATGTCTTTTTACACCTTGGACGGCTTGCCGCTGATTGGTCAGTTATGGAGCCCTGTCACACAGATGCAGTGGAGAAAAGCATGTTATTGAACTGAAGGCGGAGAGGTCCATCACTCTTAATTTAGCATGTGCTATTTCCTGGGAAATGACATGATTTTTTCCCAGACCATTTTTGTATGCAAGCTACTGTTAGCACTGAGAATACATGAATATAATTTGTTTTTTCTATGCTTTTCTTCGAAAGAAGGACAGAATATTATTTTACCCTCTTTTCAGTGAGGTCACATCAAATGTGTCGCTGCTGTCAACCTGAGACGGCCACCATTTGGATTTGTGTTTAGGCATGCTAAAAGAAAATTCCTTAATATTTAAAATGTCATTGGTTTCAATGATTGTTAGACACATTGCAGGCATGTGGATTTTAGATACTGTAGATATGCTAAAGCAGCAGTTTGAGCGCAAGACTGATGATAAACATAAATCATTGATATGCTTAGTATTGTGTTCCATTTTCTTTATATATAATGTGCTTGTTGGAATGATAGATTTCATCTCGTCAGCATGAAATATCATCAGCATCAAATATGCTGGTGTTCAGTATTTCCCTTTCCTGACATAGTCAAGCAACAAAGAGGTGTGTGAGAGGCAATTGTGTGTGTGTGTGTGTGTGCATTGAAAAAAGAAAGAGAGGATGAGAGTAAGTGAATGAGCACATGTTGGGTTAACAGAGAGAGAGAGAGAGAGGCTGGAGGCTGGGTCTCTGAGCTCTTGGCAGCCTCTCCTTCCTAGTTCTCTGGGGAGAGTTTTATTGAGAGACCTGGTAGAACTCTTGGATGCTCTTGGTTGCTGCTTACCCCCTTTATAATTTTTTTAAAAACACACTGTGTTCCTCCAGCCAGTCACCCGTCACTACAATTAAACAGCTGTTTTTAATTACCATACAAACTTAGACATCTTGTACATCTAGTACACTCTTGGAAAAAAGGGTTCTAAAAGGGATCTAAAAGGGTTCTTCGGCTGTCCCCATAGGAGAACCCTTTTTGGTTCCATGTAGAACCCTTTTTGGTTCCAGGTATAACCCTTTTAGGTTCCATGTAGAACCCTCTGTAGAAAGGGTTCTACATGGAACCCAAAAGGGTTATACCTGGAACCAAAAAGGATTATTCTCCTATGGGGACAGCCGAAGAACCCTTAAAGGTTCTAGATACCACTTTTTTTTCTAAGAGTCAACGTCTTTTTGACAAACAAACAAACTATGATATATCCTGCCACAAACATTAGCACTGTCCCGTTTGCTCTAGCTAGCTATAGTTACACTGGTACATGTGTATTGGAGTCTGGCCTAATGTTTACACTAGGGATATCACATTCTGCACTATTTTCAACAGGTCAGGATTAGACTCTATTCCAATCCTAGACTACAGCCAAGACATGTAGTCAATAGGGATGGGAATCATTTTCTACACTGTCAGAGTGTGTTTATTCAAGTCCCCCTTTATAACGTGGATATTCATCATGTAGTGTTGTAGCATTTATGGAAGCATAGCATGCTAGCCTGTATTAAGCCTACTAAATATAACATGGCTGGCAGCGCTTACGTTTGTAGTGTAACTGATTTATCTTTGTGGAAAAAAAAGTTTTATTAGCTATTGTTATACGTGGAACTGGTTCATAGGCTCATTTTCGATAACAGATACTGAAGTAAGATACAATTAGTACACCTAGCTTGGCCAACGTTAGCATTGCTTTTCAATATGAGCTCAGAATGTTTCTTCATTAGCAATATGCAGTAAAAAGTATTTCCTGAGGACTTGGCGTATGCAATGTTTTTCCATCAAGCAAATTGCTTTGTTTGTTGGCTATTAAAGTAAATGTTTGTGTGACAAAGAGTTTTGTCTACTCGGGAGCTTTAAAAATGAGAAAAGAGAGAAGAGAACTAAATGTCTACCCCGTGATTTTGGGTTAACATTTTATGATGACTGAAATTAAAATAGTTCCCTTTTGATGTGCAGTTTAGATTTTGTATAAAGGGAGTGAAGGCCCATAGTTCCTCTGTTTGTGACTGTGGACAGTTGTGCCCACATAATAGTACATTCTGCCATAACAAACTCAAACAGGGGAGAAAACAAAGCAGCACTTGCATCATGTTTGCTTCAATTTGCATGCCACCCCAACAGATCCACAGACGACGCAATCTCAATTGCACTCCACACTGCTTTCTCCCACCTAGAAAAGAGGAATACTTACAGTATGTGAGGATGCTGTTCATTTACTACAGCTCAGCATTCAACACCATAGTGCCCTCCAAGTTCGGGACCCTGGGATTGAAAACCTCCCACTGCATCTAGATTCTCGATTTCTTGACGGGCCGACCCCAGGTGGTAAGAGTAGGCCGCAACACCGCCATGCTGACCCTCAACACGGGGCCCCTCAGGGGTGTGTGCTTAGCCCCCTCCTGTACTCCCTGTGCTCCCACGACTATGTAGCCTCACACAACTCCATCATCAAGTTTGCTGATGGTAAGCCTGAGCACCAACTGCGATGAGTCAGCCTACATGGAGGAGGTCAGATACCTGGCAGTGTGTTGCCAGGACAACAATCTCTCCCTCAACATCAGCAAGACCAAGGCGCTGATTGTGGCCTACAGGGGCGGGTGCACACACCCCCATCCACATCGACGGGGCCGCAGTGGAGTGTCAAGAGCTTCAAGTTCCTCTGTGTCTACATCACTGAGGACTTAACATGGTCCGCTCACACCAGCACAGTCGTGAAGAAGGCTCGGTAGTGCCTCTTCTCCCTCATGAGGCTGAAATTATTATTCTTAGGAACCTTTACAGCTGCACCATCGAGAGCATCCTGACTGGTTGTATCACCGTCTGGTATGGCAACTGCACCGCCCTCGACCCGAAGGCCCTATAGAGGGTGGTGCAGATGGCCCAGCACATCACTTGGGATGAGCTCCCAGCCATCCATGACGTACATGCCAGGCGTTGTCTGAGAAAGGCACGAAAAATTGCCAAAGACTCCAGCCACCCGAGACATGGACTGCTCCGGCAGGTGTTACAGGTGCATCAAGACTCAGACTAACAGACTCCTATACAGCTTCTACTCCGTGGACATAAGACTGTTAAAGTCCTAACAACTACTGCTCCCCCTCACACCTAGGCTGCTGCTAAAATTATTATTGACTAGATATATTACTACCGGTCACACTCCTGAACTATGTGGACTTTTTATGTTGGGAAAAATAAACTGGGGGTCGGTGATGTTGCTAAACTCATATGATCTCATGACCCCTTTTCCATACCATGCCTCCCATACTCAGCATTGTGAATACACAATGCTGAGACATGATACTTTACAACTGTCAGCTGGATAAAGAGGACTTATCCTGGCATGATGTCTTGACACCTCATGTGCCTAACATGTAAGGTTAGGTCATCCCCAAATTAGCCACCCACATCCACCCCTCCCCAAAGAGTCAAACTACAGTTGAAGGACATACTATATGGCTGTAGAGAACCTGAGAGCAATCTGCATAGGTCATTTATCCCTCTTCAACATGTATAAATCAACCATTACAGTGCCTTGCAAAAATATTCATCCTCCTTGGAATTTTCCCTATTTTGTTGCATAACAACCTGTAATTTAAATTGATTTTTATTTGGATTTCATGTAATGGACATACACAAAATAGTCCAAATTGGTGAAGTGAAGTGAAAAAATGTGTTGTTTCAAGAAATTCAAAATATAAATAAACAGGAAAGTGGTGCGTGCATATGTATTCACCCCCTTTGCTATGAAGCTCCTAAATAAGATCTGGTGCAACCAATTACCTTCAGAAGTCAAATAATTAGTGAAATAAAGTCCACCTGTGTGCAATCTAAGTGTCACATGATCTGTCACATGATCTCAGTACACAGTTGAAGTCGTAAGTTTACATACACTTATGTTGGAGTCTGTCACGTTCCTGACCTGTTTTCTGTTGTTTTTGTATGTGTTTAGTTGGTCAGGGCGTGAGTTGGGGTGGGCATTCTATGTTATGTGTTTCTATGTTTAGGTTCATTGGTAATTAGCCTTATATGGTTCTCAATCAGGGACAGGTGTTTGACGTTTCCTCTGATTGAGAACCATATAAAGGTAGGCTGTTCACACTATTTGTTTGTGGGTGATTGTCTTCCGTGTCTGTGTATGTCGCACCACACGGGACTGTTTCGTGCTCGTTCGTGTATGTAGTCTGTTCCTGTTCGTGCGTTCTTCGTGTTTATGTAAGTTCACATGTTCAGGTCTGTCTACGTTCGTTTTGTTGTTTTGTATTTTCCAAGTGTTGTTCGTCTTCGTCTTTAAATAAATCATTATGGATTCAACCTACGCTGCATTTTGGTCTGATCCCTACTCCTCCTCTTCAGACGAAGAGGAGGAGAGAAACCGTTACAGAGTTATTAAAACTCGTTTTTCAACCACTCCACAAATGTCTTGTTAACAAACTATAGTTTTGTCAAGTCGGTTAGGACATCTACTTTGTGTATGACACAAGTAATTTTTTCAACAATTGTTTACAGACATATTATTTCACTTATAATTCACTGTATCACAATTCCAGTGGGTCAGAAGTTTACATACACTAAGTTGACTGTGCCTTTAAACAGCTTGGAAAATTCCAGAAAATGATGTCATGGCTTTAGAAGCTTCTGATAGGCTGATTGACATAATTTGAGTCAATTGGAGGTGTACCTGTGGATGTATTTCAAGGCCTACCTTCAAACTCAGTGCCTCTTTGCTTGACATCATGGGAAAATCAAAGGAAATCAGCCAAGACCTCAGAAAAAAATTGTAGACCTTGTAGACCGGCTGGTTCATCCTTGGGAGAAATTTCCAAACGCCTAAAGGTACCACTATCATCTGTACAAACAATAGTACGCAAGTATTAACACCATGGGACCGCGTAGCCGTCATACCGCTCAGGAAGGAGACGCATTCTGTCTCCTAGAGATGAACGTACTTTGGTGCGGAAAGTGCAAATCAATCCCAGAACAACAGCAAAGGACCTTGTGAAGATGCTGGAGGAAACAGGTACAAAAGTAGCTATATCCACATTAAAACGAGTCCAGTATTGACATAACCTGAAAGGCCGCTCAGCAAGGAAGAAGCCACTTCCCCAAAACCTCCATATAAAAGCCTGACTATGGTTTGCAACAGCACATGGGGACAATGATCGTACTTTTTGGAGAAATGTCCTCTGGTCTGATGAAACAAAAATAGAACTGTTTGGCCACCCAAAACGTTTGACCCAAGTTAAACAATTTAAAGGCAATGCTACCAAATACTAATTGAGTGTATGTATGTAAACTTCTGACCCACTGGGAATGTGATGAAAGAAATAAAAGCTGAAATAAATCATTCTCTCTACTATTATTCTGACATTTCACATTCTTAAAATGAAGTAGTGATCCTAACTGACCTAAGACAAGGCTATTTTACTAGGATTAAATGTCAGGAATTGTGAAAAACTGAGTTTAAATGTACTTGGCTAAGGTGTATGTAAACTTCTGACTTCAACTGTATATACACCTGTTCTGAAAGGCCCCAGAGTCTGCATCACTGCTAAGCAAGGGGCACCACCAAGCAAGCGGCACCATGAAGACCAAGGAGTTCTCCAAACAGGTCAGGGACAAAGTTGTGGAGAAGTACAGATCAGGCTTGGGTTATAAAAAAATATCAGAAACTTTGAACATCCCACAGAGTACCATTAAATCCATTATTAAAAAATGGAAAGAATATGGCACCACAACAAACCTGCCAAGAGAGGGCCGCCCACCAAAACTCACAGACCAGGCAAGGAGGGCATTAATCAGAGAGGCAACAAAGAGACCAAAGATAGCCCTGAAGGAGATGCAAAGCTCCACAGCGGAGATTGGAGTATCTGTCCATAGGACCGCTATAAGCCGTACTCTCCACAGAGCTGGGCTTTACGGAAGAGTGGACAGAAAAAAGCTGTTGCGTAAAGAAAAAAATAAGCAAACATGTTTGGTGTTTGCCAAAAGGCATGTGGGAGACTCCCCAAAGATATGGAAGAAGGTACTCTGATCAGATGAGACTAAAATTTTGCTTTTTGGTCATCAAGGAAAACGCTATGTCCAGCGCAAACCCAACACCTCTCATCACCCCAAGAACACCATCCGCACAGTGAAGCATGGTGGTGGCAGCATCATGCTGTGGGGATGTGTTTCGGCAGGGACTGGGAAACTGGTCAGAATTTAAGGAATGATGGAGGATGCTAAATACAGCGAAAATCTTGAGGGAAACCTGTTTCAGTCTTCCAGAGATTTGAGACCTTCCAGCAGGACAATGACCCTAAGCATACTGCTAAAGCAACACTTGAGTGGTTTAAGGGGAAACTTTTAAATGCCTTGGAATGGCCTAGTCAAAGCCCAGACCTCAATCCAATTGAGAATCGGTGGTATGACTTAAAGATTGCTGTACACCAGCGGAACCTATCCAACTTGAAGGAGCTGGAGCAGTTTTGCCTTGAAGAATGTGTAAAAATCCCAGTAGCTAGATGTGCCAAGCGTATAGAGACATACCCCAAGAGACTTGCAACTGTAATTGGTGCAAAAGGTGGATCTACAACGTATTGCCTTTGGGGGGGGTGAATAGTTATGCACGCTCAAGTTTTCTGTTTTTTTTTGTCTTATTTCTTGTTTGTTTCACAATAAAAAAGATGTTGCATCTTCAAAGTGGTAGGCATGTTGTGTAAATGAAATGATACAAACCCCCCAAAAATCGATTTTAATTCCAGGTTGTAAGGCAACAAAATAGGAAAAATACCAAGGGGGGTGAATGCTTTCGCAAACCACTGTACCTTATTTCCCTTAACATGTTTATATTGAGTCTCAAGCTAACATATTCCCTATCATATTTTTACATCACAAAACCACCTCACATTACATATGATGTTCCGGCTACCACCCAGTTACTCAACCCTGCACCTTAGAGGCTGCTGCCCTATGTACATAGACATGGAATCACTGATCACTTTAAATGGAACACTAGTCACTTTAATAATGTTTACATACTGTTTTACTCATTTCATATGTATATACTTTACTCTACAGTATTTTAGCCAATGCCAGTCAGATATTACTCATCCTAATATTTATATATTTATTAATTCCATTCTTTTACTTTTAGATTTGTGTGTATTGCTGTGAATTGTTAGATACTACCGCACTGTTGGAGCTAGGAACACAAGCCTTTCGCTACACCCGCAATAACATCTGCTAAATATGTGTATGTGACCAATAAAGTTGTATTTTATTTTATTTTGATTTTATTTGATTTAGATATAGAACCTCCTCATATATTGTCTGTAGATGTACTCTCCTCAAACTGCTGTTATCAGGGACATGGTTTCTTTGTTCAGTTATGTTTCTGGCAGTGGACTGAGCATGCCCAGTGTAACCAGCCTGGCTCAGGTGTTGCAGACTCTCTGTCGTTGCAGACTCTCTGTCTGAGAAGAAGCAGGCAGACCTCTGGTGTTGCTCTGTCTGAAATGTTGGTAGTGTGTATCCCTTCATGAGAGAGGTGAGAACCAAAGGCGGCCAGGTGTGTGTGAGTATATAAAAGGGTGTGTGAGGTGCACGTGAGTTGTGCATGTAGATGTGACATGTTCTTGCCATGTGAGACCCTCCAGAGTCTCACAGATGTCTTATGTTCTAATGGCTGCTGTCACTGTATGATGGAGTGGGCATAGCAGAGGTAGCCAGTGTCCCCTGCCCTCACCCACCTGCCTCCCACCTGAGGATAGATACACTCCACTGGGCCTCGCCTGGGAGAGGAGACCCATATGCAGACTGTTCAGGTATAATGCGACTTTGTAATGCTCTGTGTATTTAGAAATGAAGCAGATGCAGTATTTTCCACCGAAGAGTAGACGCAGTGCATTCTATTTAAATGGGGAACACGGTCAACAGTGAGGCTTTGTTTTCAGTGTTTTTTCTCATTCTACAGAAGCTAATATCAAGTAACGCTATAATGTGTAGAAATTCCATCTGATGCTGAATGAACAGTTATCTACTGTTCCGTCCTTCAGCTCTACAGCTACTGGCTATGGTAGTGGACCTGCGTTGATAGAAAGTGACTGGAGTTGGGAGCTCTAGATCTTTCTTTCTCTGGCCCACCCCTCATCAGGGATAAGAGGCGCTGACACGCATCGTGTCAGAGACAGCCAAAGCTCTGACCCTGGCTCTCCCCTTTGCGAGAGTGAGCAAAACAGAAGAGAGAGAGAGAGAGAAACAGAGCACACTCACTAAGTAGCAGAAAGGAACATGACATCTCTTTGAAAACAAAGATCCGCTCGCTGGCCGCTCCAAATATCTTACAGCCACTTTCTCTCTCTCCGTTTCTTATTCTCTCTTTCCTTTATTTAGAACCAGTCTGCTCACAAGCAGTTTCAAATAAAATGTTATTGGTCACATGTTCAACATATGTTATTGCGGGTGTAGCGAAAGGCTTGTGCTCCTAGCTCCAACAGTGCAGTAGTATCTAACAATTCACAACAATACACACATCTAAAAGTAAAATAATAGAATTAAGAAATGTATAAATATTAGGACGAGCAATGTCGGAGTGGCATTGACTAAAATATAGTAGAATACATTATATACATATGAAATGAGTAAAACAGTATGTAAACATTATTAAAGTGACCAGTGATCCATTATTAAAGTGACCAGCGATCCCATGTCTATGTGCATAGGGCAGCTGTAGGGTTGAGTAACCAGATGGTGCAGGGTTGAGGCAATGGTGTAAGGTGCAGGTTTGAGTACCAGATGGTAGCCGGCTAATGATGGCTATTTAACAGTCTGATGGCCTTGAGATAGAAGCTGTTTTTCAGTCTTTCGGTCCCAGCTTTGATGCACCTGTACTGACCTCAGGATGATAGCGGGGTGAACAGGCCGTAGCTCAGGTGGTTGATATCCTTGATTATCTTGTTGGCCTTCCTGTGACACTGGGTGCCCCCAAGTGTCCTGGAGGGCAGGCAGTATGCTCCCGGTGATGTGTTGGGCAGACCGCACCACCCTCTGGAGAGACCTACGGTTGCGGGTGGTGCAGTTGCCATACCAGTTGGTGATACTGCCTGACAGGAGGCTCTCAATTGTGCATCTGTAAAAGTGTGTGAGGGTCTTAGGGGGCAAGCCAAATGTATTCAGCCTCCTGAGGTTGAAGAGGCTCTGTTGTGCCTTTTTCACCACACTGTCTGTGTGGTTGGACCATTTCAGATTGTCAGTGATGTGTACGCCGAGGAACGTGAAGCTTTTCACATTCTCCACTGGGGTCACGTTGATGTGGATAGGGGCATACTCCCTCTGCTGTCTTCCGAAGTCCACGATCAGCTCCTTCATTTTGTTGACGTTGAGGGAGAGGTTATTTTCCTCGCACCACTCCGCCAGGGCCCTCACCTCCTACCTGTCTCGTCGTTGTTGGTAATCAGGCCTACTACTGTTGTGTTGTCTGCAAAATTGATGATTGAGTTGGAGGCGTGCGTGGCCATGCAGTCATGGATGAACAGGGAGTGCAAGAGGGGGCTTGGCACGCAACCTTGTGGGGCCCCAGTGTTGAGGATCAGCGAAGAGGAGGTGTTTCCTACCTTCACCACCTGGGGGTGGCCCATCAGGAAGTTCAGGACCCAGTTTCACAGGGCGGGGTTCAGACCCAGGGCCACGAGCTTAATGATTAGCTTGGAGGGTACTATGGTTTTGAAGACTGAGCTATAGTCAATGAACAGCATTCTTACATAGGTATTCTTCTTGTCCAGATGGGATAGGGCAGTGTGCAGTGCGATGGCGATTGTATCGTCTGTGGATCTATTGGGGTATGCATATCTATTGGGTATGCATATTGAAGGGTGTCCAGTAAAGTGGAGGTGATATTATCCTTAACTAGCACTAAGGATCATATAATTTATAGTCATTTAGTTAAGTTACCTTTGCTTTCTTGGGTACAGGAACAATGGTAGACATTTTGAAGCAAGTGGGGACAGCAGACTGGGTTAGGGATAGATTGAATATGTTCGTAAACATTCCAGACAGCTGGTCTGCGCATGCTCTGAGGATGCGGCTAGGGATGCTGTCTGGACCGGCAGCCCTGCGAGGGTTAACACGCTTAAATGTCTTACTCACATTGGCAACGGAGAACGAGAGTCCACAGTCCTTGGGAGCAGGCCACGGCGGTGGCACTGTGTTATCCTAAAAGCGGGCAAAGAAGGTGTTTAGCTTGTCCGGGAGCAAGACTTTGGTGTCCATGACGTGGCTGGTTTTCCATTTGTAATATGTGATTGTCTTTAGACCCTGCCACATACGTCTTGTGTCTGAGCCGTTGAATTGTGACTGTACTTTGTCTCTGTACTGACATTTTGCCTGTTGTATTGCCTCACGGAGGGAATAACTACACTCTTTGTATTCGACCATATTCCCAGTCACTTTTCAGTGGTCAAATCCGGTGGTTCACGCTTTCAGTTTTGCTCGAATGCTGCCATCTATCCATGGTTTTTGGTTTGTGTAGGTTTTAATAGTCACAGTGGGAACAACGTCCCCTCTATGACGTCCCCTGATGAACTTAGTCACTGTGTCCGTGTATAAGTCAATGTTATTTTCAATCTTGAAGCATAGATTCCGATTGGTCAGACCAGAGTTGAATAGACCTTAGCACGGGTACTTCCTGTTTGATTTTCTACCTATAGGAAGGGATGAGCAAAATGGAGTCGTGATCTGATTTGCCGAAGGGAGGATGGGGGAGAGCCTTGTAGCCATCCAAGTAATAATGGTCGAGAGTATTTGAAACGTAAGTTCTACAGGCAATGTGTTGATAGAATTTCGGTAAAGTTTTCCTAAAATTTGCTTTGTTAAAATCCCCAGCTAGAATAAATGTGGCCTCAGGATATGTGGTTTCCAGTTTGCACAAAGTGGAAGTGGAACAGGGGAACTCAAGAGCAGACTCAGACGAGGAAACTGGGATGAAGTAACCAAGGTATTTATTGAGACACAGGGGGAGATGGAGTGCAGGTCAGGGGAAGCTCGGGCGGGTTGCTGGAAACCAGGTACGGAGGCTGAGGCTGGAGAGAGAGGGGTTGAGACAGGGTAAGCAGGTCTGGAGGGGAATCCAATGGAGTAGTAGAGTGGGGAATCCAGGACAGAGTAGCAGGATGAGGAGACGTGGGACTGGAGACAGGGACCAGAGTCAGAGCGGGCAGAACTGTAGCGGAGAGGAAAACAGCATCAGGCAAGGAAAACAGGCACAACAGGATAACAGGATCTGAAGAGTAACAAGCGGCTAGAAACGTAGACTGACTGAGCAGCGATTACAATCTGGCAGCGTGGAAGTGGCAGGGCTGAGTATTTGTAGAGGTCTTGATTATGGAACAGGTTGCAGTTGGTGGGGATCTGCTCTGCACACTTGTCTCCGCCCACACAATCACACAGAGAGGGAGAGGGAGAGAGTACTGGGGGAGTGGCGGCAGGTCAAGGAGACACAGGATGAGCAGTAGAGGGCGTTGCAGGACAGATGTGACACAAAGTCCAGTGTAGTTCCTTGAGGGCCGTCGTGGTATCGGCTTGACAGGGAATATACACGGCTGTGACTATAACCGAAGAGAACTCTCTTGGGAGGTAATACGGTCGGCATTTAATTGTGAGGTATTCTAGGTTGGGTGAACAAAAGGACTTGAGTTCCTTTACGTTATCACAATCACACCATGAGTGAAACACACAACCACCTTTCTTCTTCCCGTAGAGTTCTTTATTTCTGTCTGTACGATGCACTGAGAACCCAGCTGGCTGTATGGACAGGGAACGTTTAACCTCTCTGGGATATGGCCAATAGCCAGGGAAAATGTAGAGCGCCAAATTCAAAAAAATTATATAAAATCAAACTTTCATTAAATCACACGTGTAAGATACCAAATTAAAGCTACACTTGTTGTGAATCCAGCCAACATGTCAGATTTCAAAAAGGCTTTTCTGCGAAAGCATAAGATGCTATTATCTGATGATAGCACAATGTCAACAAAGAGAGAGTAGCATTTTTCAACCCTGCCGGCGCTACTCAAAACGCAGATATAAAATATAAAACATGCATTACCTTTGACGAGATTCTTTTGTTGGCACTCCAATATGTCCCATAAACATCACAAATGGTCCTTTTGTTCGATTAATGCCGTCCATATATGTCCAAATTGTTTATTTATTTGGAGCGTTTGATCCAGAAAAAAACAGCTCAATTTTTGAACAACGTCACTACAAAATATCTAAAAAATTACCTCTAAACTTTGCCAAAACATTTCAAACTACTTTTGTAATACAACTTAAGGTATTTGTAAACGTTAATAATCGATCAAATTGAAGACGGGTCTATCTGTTTTCAATACAGGAGAGCAACAAACTAACGCTACTTTTTTTAGTCTTGCGCAACTCTCAAACAGTACACATGACGTTACACTGCTTCCTGATGGCCTTCTTCTTCATTGCACAAATTAATAACCTCAACCTATTTCCTAAGACTGGTGACATCCAGTGGAAGCAGTAGGAACTGAGAACAGGGTGATTAGAAATCTGGCTTCCCAATGAAAGCTCATTGAACAGACAGTGACATAAAAAGAAAGAAAATTCTGAATGGTTTGTCCTCAGGGTTTTGCCTGCTACATAAGTTCTGTTATACTTACAGACATGATTCAAACAGTTCTAGAAACTTCAGAGTGTTTTCTATCCAAATCTACTAATAATATGCATATCTTATATTCTGGGGATGAGTAGAAGGAAGTTGAAATTGGGCACGCTATTTATCCGAAAGTGAAAATGCTGCCCCCTATCCTAGAGAAGATATCCAGAGAGAGCCATGATTCCGTGAAACAGAATATTTTACAGTTCCTGATGTCTCTCTGGAAGGAGATCCTCGCCCCGAGCTCGTCTACTTTTCTACTTTTTTTGTCAAGGGACTGAACATTAGCGAGTAATATATTAGGAAGCGGTAAATTGTGTGCACGCCACCTGAGTCGAACTAGATGTCCACTCTGAATACCTCTTATCCGCCGGCGGGGTCTTGGAGCAGCCTCTGGGATATGTTCAATTGCATTGGGGGGTACAAACAAAGGATCCAATTCGGGAAAGTCGTATTTCTGGTCATAATGGTCCCCACACGTGGTCCCGTGTGGCTCAGTTGGTAGAGCATGGCGCTTGCAACGCCAGGGTTGTGGGTTCAGTTCCCACGGGGGGACCAGGATGAATATGTATGAACTTTCCAATTTGTAAGTCGCTCTGGATAAGAGCGTCTGCTAAATGACTTAAATGTAAATGTAAAATGTAAATAATGCTGGTGATTTACTGCCACTCTCATATCCAAAAGTTATTTCCGGCTGTATGTAATAATACCCCAAAAGTTTTTGCCTGATAATGTAAGAAATAACACACAATAAAAAAAATATACTGAAAAGTTGCTTAGGAGCTAGAAGCAGAGCTGCCATGTCTGTCGGCACCATCTTCTATTCCAAACTTCTTCCATTGATTCTCTGTTCGCTTTCCCCCAGAGCTGCACACTACAGAAAGAGTGGGAAGCGTCGTACACAGCCGATCCAGGGAACTGTCATGCTTTAGGTTCAATATAGATTCTGTGGTTGTTGAGGCTGTCTGTTTCATGATCTTTAAGGCTTTCACTGAGCATGTTTGATTTATACGCTAGGCTGGAAATAACCCTGGTCACAATTACAGTAGTCGAAAAAATATGGAGCTCATGCCTTCGTCTGTGCAGTGTCTTGGAATTCAGATTTTCAGTGAGATTAGTTCCATGCACCAGAGATTCAGAACAATGAATGTATATATTGTTTTTACTCCTGTTCCCCATTTTAATGAGTATTTTATGAGAACACTCAGTGGTTTGTTATGACTGCTGATGAATAACATGATTTGTATGCTTTGCTAACACCCTCAGGTTAATTGATATTAATCTAACTGTGATTGCGCTGTCGCAAACCACTCTTTTGGAACTCAAAGCAATTCATATGTTTCTAGTGAAGAGACAATAAAGAAACATGTGAAGTCATCAACCAGCTCATTTTGGAGTATAAATGAGGATGGCACTGTAGTCACGGTGATGTTCCCAATGCAGCCAGAGAATACTGCATTATTAACCACAATGTGTTATCTCAAATCACATCAAATCAGAATTTATTTGTCACGTGCGCCGAATACAACAAGGGTAGACCTTACCGTGAAAAGCTTACTTACAAGCCCTTAACCAACAGTGCAGTTCAAGAAGAGTAAAGAAAATATTTACCAAATAAACAACAGTAAAAAATGAAATAAAAAAATTATAATAAGTAACACAATAACGAGGCTATATACAGGGTCAGTGTGCGGAGGTACAGGTTAAAGGTAACTTGTACATGTAGGTAGGGGTGAAGTGACAATGCATAGATGGTAAACAGCGAGTAGCAGCATTGTACAAAACAAATGGAGGGAGGGGGGGGGGGGGGGGGGGGGGTCAATGTAATAGTCCGATGGCCATTTGATTAATTGTTCAGCAGTTTTATGGCTTGGGGGTAGAAGCTGTTAAGGAGCCTTTTGGTCCTAGACTTGACGCTCCGGTACCGCTTGCCATGCGGTAGCAGAGAAGACAGTCTATGACTTGGGTGACTGGAGTCTCTGACAATTTTATGGGCTTTCCTCTGACAATCTTTTCAGTCTCCTGAGGGGGAAAAGGTGTTGTCGTGCCCTCTTCACGACTGTCTTGGGGGAAGAGGAGGACCTGGATGGTCCTCCTGTTATCCTCTTCAATCAAATGTTTTACTTTTAAATCCCTTCACTACATTTTGTATTATGGAGTGGTCAGTACTATACTCTAATATAGGTCTACTGCTTGTTTTTCTGAACCCAAGAAAGGCACAGCAAATAGGAAGGTGTATTTTTGACAGCTCTCCAGTATGTTGTCCTAAAACATCTATAGAATCTATACTGAGCTCACCCAAAGCAGAGCAGTGGTCCCATTTTTACCTGAAGTGATTGGCTAGCTGTCTGCTATGGTTATGTGTCTGGGCTGTGATCCCTCTCTGAGCGCAGCAGTCAAAGCCAGTAGACCACTATCCACCCACATCACCCTGCTGCCGAAGCTTCTGGAGATGAGAAGGAAGGAGAGAAGGAGGGAAAGAAAAGAGAAGAGAGGGAGGAAGGAGATAGGATGGAGGGTGGAAATGGTAGAGAGAGAGGGGTGTGAGGTAGAGAGAGGAAGAGCGAGGTAGAGAGAGAGAGAGAGGTAGAGAGAGATAGAGAGAGGGACAAAAATAAATACATACTGTAGAGAGAAGGATGGAGAGAAAGAGAAAGAGGCAGGCTCTGGACGAAACATTCTCAAAGGGCAATGTTCCATCTGACATCCCTTGCTTAGATGTCTTGTTGTTCTCAGTGAACCAGAAAGCGGGTGGTCTATTTTAGGACATGCAGAGTTGCAGATGCACTGGAATGTTCACATAACCTCTCTCTCTGTTGATTTCATGCAGGACATCCAGGTCCTCCACTGACCTTTAAAATTCTGCATTGCATCAACCACTAAATTCCTCTCGCTCTTACAGTATATTAAATACCCGTATAGTAGATTGTTTTTGATATGAATGTTATAGCGAGTTAAAAAAAAGGACAACAATGCAACAATTTAGTCGCCAACCAGGTAGGTGCATGCCTTGAAGGCCTCACGGAGGCCTCAGAGTCCCGAACCTCTGGTTCCAGCCCTGTCCTAGACCCTGTCTCAGGCAATTCCCATCTGTCATTGTCACACTGCTCTTGCTCACGGTCATACATACCATTTCATAACAGTCACAGTTAGTTACAGTGACAACAAATCACAGTGACCATATACAGTGCATTCGGAAGTATTCAGACCCCTTGACCTTTTCCACATTTTGTTACGTTACAGCCTTATTCTAGAATGGATTACATTATTATTTCCCCTCATGAATCTACACACAATACCCCATAATGACAAAGCGGAAACAGGTATGCTGAAATGTATCCACATTTACATATTAAAAAACTTAAATACCTTATTTACATAACTATTCAGACCCTTTGATATGAGACTCGAAATTGAGCTCAGGTGCGTTCTGTTTCCATTGATCATCCTTGAGATGTTTCTACAACTTGATTGGAGTCCACCTGTGGTAAATTAAAATGATTGGATATGATTTGGAAAGGCACACACCTGTCTATATAAGGTCCCACAGTCGGAAGTGCATGTCAAAGAAAAAACCAAGCCATGAGGCCGAAGGAAATGTACGTAGAGCTCTTAGACAGGATTGTGTCGAGGCACAGATGTCTGCAACATTAAACAAATAAAATGTCTGCAGCATTGAAAGTCCCCAGGAACACAATGGCCTCCATCATTCTTAAGTGGAAGAAGTTTGGAACCACCAAGACTCTTCCTAGAGCTGGCTGCCTAGCCAAACTGAGCAATTGGGGGAGAAGGGCCTTTGTCAGGGAGGTGACCAAGAACCTGATGGTCACTCTGACAGAGCTCCAGAGTTCTTCTGTGGAGATGGGAGAACCTTCCAGAAGGACAACCATCTCTGCAGCACTCCAACAAGAAGGCCCTTATGTTAGAATGGCCAGACGGAAGCCACTCCTCAGTAAAAGGCACATGAAAGCCCACTTGGAGTTTGCCAAAAGGCACCTAAAGACTCTCAGACCATGAGAAACCAGAATCTCTGTTCTGATGAAACTAAGATTGAACTCTTTGGCCTGAATGCCAAGCGTCACGTCTGGAGAAAACCTGGCACCATCCCTAAGGTGAAGCATGGTGGTGGCAGCATCATGCTGCAGGGATGTTTTCAGCGGCGGCATCATGCTGTGGGGATATTTTCACTGGCAGGGACTGGGAGACTGGTCAGAATCAAGGGAAAGATGAATGTAGCAAAGTACAGAGAGATTTTTGATGAAAACCTGCTCCAGAGCACTCAGGACCTCAGACTGGGGCGAAGGTTCACCTTACAAACAGGATAACAACCCTAAGCACACAGCCAAGACAACGCAGGAGTGTCTTCGGGTCAAGTCTCAGATTGTCCTTGAGTGGTCCAGCCACTGAAGGACCTGAAAATAGCTTTGCAGCAACGCTCCCTGTCCAATTTTACAGAGCTTGAGAGGATCTACAGAGAACAATTGTAGAAACTCCCCAAATACAGGTGTGCCAAGCTTGTAGCGTCATACCCAAGAAGACTCGAGGCTGTAATAGCTGACAAAGGTATTTCAAAAAAATACTGAGTAAACTGTCTGAATACTTATGTAAATCTCATGTTTCTGTTTTTTATTTCTAATACATTTGCAAACATTTCTAAAAACCAGTTTTTGCTTTGTCATTATGTGGTATTATGTGGAAATTGATGTGGAAAAAATCACTCAATTTCAGAGTAAGGCTGTAACATAACAAAATGTGGAAAAAGTCAAAGGGTGTGAATTCTTTCCGAATGCACTGTAAGAACAATTATTATGACCAGTGAATTAGCTCTTAGGTAATTTATCTTACTCCAAACCAGGTCCTTGTGATTAGACACATGTATTTTGCTGAATTAGCTTGTGCAGACATGAGTGATTGAATGATGTTCCACAGCAGTATTTTCCCCACAGCTCTAGTTTTATTGCTGAGCCACAGAGTTCTTATCCTGAAACATTCAGTTTGTAATTTGTGATTAACCGTCTTGGCTCAGACTAAATTAGAATTTCTCCATTGTGACACACTGGAACGATTATCACAGCGGCGTAGCGAAGCCACAATGGACAATCTGCCTGTAAACATGAATACAAATTGTGGAAAATCATTCTCATAACAATGCCACTTGAGCAGAGTTAAGACCCACTTTGATGAAATTCCCTCTCGTTCTGAGTGATCAAAGGTTTGTTTTGTATGCAACAAGATGTTTACACACCACAAAGGAATCAACAAAACCCAGATCGGAAGTCGATGACAACCATATAATGAATTGTGGGCTGATGTTTCATATTTGCAGATTTATTTGACATTTTACTCCACAGAAAATTATTTGCATAGAGCAAGTGAGTCATCCTTTGTATGTTCTAACCCAAGCAATCACCATTGAGATTCACCATTCACAATAAATAATATATTATATAAGAATATTGCAGATAAACTACTCTTTCCCAGATTAATCACCAACTCCAGTGCATCAAAACACTGTTTCCCAAACACTGAAACTGTGATGCCATAATATGACAGAAGAACAAAACGGGAACCAACCTCCTAAGGTGCCAACCTCCTGTGCTAACACAGCTGGGAATGTCTCCTCTCTCCCCCTCAAAATGCTGCTGTGTGGAGCCAGAATTGAGCTATCATGCTCTGGTTGGAATCCAAGGCTACAGGGAGTGACAAGGGAAGGTCGGGAGACCAAAAGGAAGGAGTCAGTCATGCCTCCTAGAATATTCCCACACTTCTAGCAGAAGTTTTTTTCTCTCTCGCCTGATTTGTTTCTCGCTTCATCATCCAAGGGCATAAAACATCTTAAAACATCTTTGTCTCCTTGTGTCCTTCAGTGTCACCATCCTTTCCATTAATATATACTGTGTGCCATATCATGTAGGCTAGGACGGTGACTCAATACTTCTGCAGCGCAGACACTAGTCCACGACAATGAACATTTTGTATTCAGCAAATTCTTTTTGTTCAATGCTTTTTAGATAGCTGTAAAAAAAAAAAAAAAGTTCTAAATGTCTCCTGGAAATTTTCAGATTAAGTGTCAGAAAATGTGAGTAAAATATTGTGATTGATTAGTAATCGTCACCAGTATAATATTTTTTAAATCTGTTTTTAGTCAATATCTTTAGCGCGACCTTATGGCACTCTAGCGTAGGATATGATATTATTTTCAGGATTTCAACTGAGGGCTCTGTAATTAAAGTGTAGGAGTTGACAGTACTCATTTTGTACTCAATGGAGAGGATGGCTCCGATATTCCACCACACAGACACACACACACACACACACACCGTCAGCTCACCCCATCCTCTCCCCGTCTGGCTTTTAAAATCAGACTCCAGAGGCGAGGGCCTGGTGTCAACTACATGTGCATCATATGCTGACGAAGAGAGGGAAGAAGGAAAAAGTTACATTTCTTTGAAGGCTCTCGTGCTATCCTCATGTTATATTTCCATCCAACATTGATAACGTTATGTAAGGTGGGCGTGTGGAGAGTTGGGTGGAAGGGAAGGAGAGTTGAGTGTGGTTGGGAGGAGAGACAGGGCTGGGGTGGGTTGGGGACGGGAGGTTAGGAGGGGGGGTGATGAGATTTGATTATTCTGTTTGCGTAAAAGAGGCGTTCGCTTTGCCCCTCCTCTCTCCTCTCCTCACGACACACACACAAGCACACACTAAATGTAATATTTGACTTTTTTGTAGACACTATAATTTATGATCGAAATAGCCATTATGAATAGATCTGGGGTGAATGTCAAATAGCTTATTATCGGGTGGTATTTGACCTTAAAAACAATATTACTCTCTAAATGCTCCCTATAAACCTGCGTCAGCAATTCATTGTCAAACCGCAAGTCCTCACTTTGTCTTTATTGAAGTGTTCTCCTGTCAAGTGTGGCCAATACAAACAGCGCTAATGTTACCTTGTCACAGAAATGCAGTGGACCTTATCAAGACAAAACATCACGACAACATCCAGAGAAAAGCACTCTGGGAAATGGCCCCTCTCTGAGAGAAGTGAAAGTGATTGGCTTCTGACAGCGCTCTGACAGCAGATCTTCTTGGCTTGGATCTCCTGTCTGCCTCCTCCATGCATGTACTGTGAAGAGGCTTACATTGCCTCTAAACCCAGTCTAAAGCCTGCATGCAGGAGGTCTGATCTGCCAAATGGCGTGGTAATGAGTGGGAATCCAAGGCAGAGAGCAGAGCTCTTTACATTTTAAAACAGCGTTGCCAACCAACAGGCGACTGGGAACGTACATCATGAAGCTCTTTAGAAATCCCAAATCCATGCAGTTTTCATGGATCGTGCTGAATTAACATCAAACTCCAGGACCTCTTTCCTCCGTCTTTCCTCCGTCCCTCCTGCAAGCAAACTTGAATCAGCATCTTGTCTCAGCCAAATTGTCATGTAGTTATCACACAGCCAAGCAGGACTTTGGAAAATGTTGTGAAGTTTGGTTTGCATTTCAGACACCCTATCAACTCAAGTTACGATATTGACTCAAACTTAACAATGGTAGGATCTCACATTGATTGACTGTTTATGTTTCCTAAGGCTTTAGGTTGGTGTTAGACCACCCCAATCATACTTCAGGGAGAGACTGTAGCGTTCCTGCTAACGCAGCACATTCCCTACCAAGGGGCGCTCTTTTTTATATTTCCTCCAGTTAGGAGGCTCCCTCAGGTTGAGGAGAGGGAAACGTGTCCTTTTTACACTTGGAATGAGGCTCTTCAGGTTGCCATGACTGATTGCTACTTATGAGGGACATTAATGGGCTCTGATTAAGACACAGGGGGAAGGGGAACCTCTCTGACCCTCAAACCAGGGTCACCCGTCTTTGGTGAGAAAGGAACCATTTCAACAGGTGTGTATGATTGTGCTTTCCTCGGATTGAGCAGAGGGGGTGATTGGAACATCAATATGAGTGTGCTAAATGGTTTGAGAGAGAGAGAGAGAGAGAGAGAGAGGTGTTGAATGTGCATTCTGAAAGGGGTCATCTGCTGATTATGATTATGGTTAATAAAGGCTGACCAACAGAACATGAGCTGGCGTAACTCAAGGCATTTAAGTTTCAACAGTTTCAAGGCTATATTCCGCCTGGGTTTTGTATATAGGCTGTCATTGAAAATCTAGTCCATATCAGTTTGGAAAGGAAAGAAAGTGCTTTGAAAGTACAGCAGTGAGCACCCAGATAGCCATTGTGGATTAATGTTGTCAGTCCCATGAGCTATGCTCTTTGAAAGTAATTTCCTCTCATGCGAAGTGATGGTGTGCCATCCTCTCTCATCTTCCCCTCTTCTTGGTCTTTGCCACTCTGCTGGAAGCCCCCATGTTTTTATTTCCCTTATCTTATATTTCTCACAGTCAATTAATGTCCGTTTTTATCTCAACCAGATTCCTGCCTCATCTCTGGCCTGTTCCCAAAGTCTCCTGTGGGTTTCTCCATGACTGTCTCTTGACTGAGGGGGTTCCATAACTTCCATACCAGGACCAGCTGACTCTGTGGGTTGTGTCCGGGCTGTGAGGAGGTTTACCCAGGTTAAATGCTTTGATACAGGCCACTGCTGTGGCTGACTCACTGAAGGTTTGACCCCGTGACCCCTCGAACCATGTGGGCCACAGGGGTCACATGAGTCCTGGTCAGGCTCTGTGGTCGTTAGAGGTGAACACTGTCAAGGTTATAGCACCACCTATGCCTTATTTTAACAACGTGTTATAGTGTGTGCGTGACGGGATGATGTTTGGATGTTTGTTTAACTGGTGAACGGTTCAGTTGAATATAATGTGTGTTTTTACTCGGTCGCTCTTCTGACAAACGGATCAACGTGTTTATTTGACAAATATTGAGGACAAGATCATAAAATGGAAAATGTCCATTGTACATTGTACAGCCTCATGCTCCTTCCCAATTTCCCCACTAACCAGAGAAGCTTATCTAAGGCACTATTTGGTTTCCCAGAGAGAGGAGTTTTCTAAACCATCTAGGGAACCTTGGCCAGCCGTTAGTTATCCATCACACATTTTTGGGAAGTAATACACAGAGACTCTTATCTTGTCATTCCTGCAAACAATCAGCGTGTTTTACTCACCAGGATTCACTGCTTACTTACTGAACAAACTCTGCAGATAAGGAGAGAGAACACAGAGTATGCTATGGTACAAGACAGGCCAGCATGAAGCTGGTTATCATGTTAGCCAGTGGAGGGTGTGAATATATCAGTTTTCAGGAAACGAGCGCAAAGTGAACAGGAAGGTCTAAGCAAGTGAACGTATAGGCTTTGGTATTGAAAACCGGATTGCCACAAACATGTACTTTTTTTGGAACGCTGCCAATTCCAGTTCTCAAGCCTAATCAATGGCAGAGCACCTCTCCTACAATTCAGTGGCAGCTCTCAATAACCATTTTTGGATCAAATTTTCTTTCCGCTCATTTCCACCCCAAGTGTTGAGAAAAAAGGCATTCAAAGCACCAGAAAATACTTTCTGTAAATGTTCAGTTTTGCACTTCATCTCCAAGGATATTTTCTTCACATGCCTTCCTCATAAAGTTGAAATACAAAAATAAAAAAGGGGGAGAAAAATCCCTTATGCCTCCTACCGGGAAGTGCTAAACCACTTATTTCAAGCTAAACGGGATTATAGACAAAATAGACAAAGCTGGAATTCCTTGGCTCACAGCATAATGGATTTGTGGCACTCGGGGACCCCTTGCTGGGCCCGTAATTGAACTTGTGCTTTTGAAAGGAGGACATTTTAACTGGAGGCATATTAGGGAGAGGCACATGTTTGTTTAATTATGAGATAATAGTGATGCGCATCAAGTTATCCAACACCGGCCAGTGAACCCTCAAAAGGTTTTCTTTAGCAGACCCATTGCATTTCCAGTTTGTTCAACTGATATCCTGTTTTGTTTTGCAGTCAATGTTCCCCAGCTAGTCTAAACCAGGCAGTAAAGTGAGTCCATATATGAAAGTGTAGAATTCACAAATGGTGTGTGTTGAAATGTCATTAAAGGCTCTTTTCATGTTTGCCATTATGCCTAAGGTATTAGCCTGTACCTAACAGAGACACAGAAAGTAGCATGGCTACTATGTTGTTAGCATGGTGGTGTTTGACTGTGCAACGAGGCTGGGAAGTGAGTTAGAGAGTTACCATGACATACTTGTTTGTCCCAGAGCCAGGTACTGGGTATGCGTACGCCCTGGGCCAGAGAGCCATCAGCAGCACACAGTCATCAGGAGACTCAAATGCCCTTCTGCCCTGCTGGAAAGTGGTCCCATCACAACAGGGATAAATCTGCCTGGCAGAGCCCAAGCCAGAGTCAGAGGCAGCCATGCGCAGCGAGCTCAGCCCTGCAGAGTGGGGTGGTGGTGTCACATTTGTTACGTGGCACTCCGTGAGCTGCCTCTGGCTCCCAGCCCACTCGCGGAGCCCCTCTTCAAATCGCTCCCCCCTGGTGCGCCTTGGCTAAACACAGAGGTGGTGTTTCAAGCCCCTGCCCAGGCCCGGGGGATGGTTTGAAAGCACTGTGACGCGGCGCTCAGTAAATCCTGTCCAGATCCCCAGCAGCAGGTGTTATTAACACCACAGCACTCTGACCTCCCTGGCAGCATCTTACAACAGCTGCAGATCCTGGTCCCCTTCCAAATCCACATCTTCTTATTTACAGTTTCTCCCGCTTGTTTAGATTGAGAAGTGGCGGAGCTACTTTGCACTATAATCTTTTTTTTGAGTTGGATTTAGTGTGTGTAAAGCCAGTGGTGTTATTTGTGGAGTTTTTTAAGTGGACAACCGACAGGTTCACGTGAAGTTCAGAGGACAGAACTGTGGGACATAATGGCAGGGGGATCTGGGATGTAGGGTGGATTTCACGGCCACCAAGAACAATGCTGATTTATATCTGTTGAAAAGCATGACATGTCCCGTTGCCGCTATCCTTTTTTTATGTATGTCATATATTTCAACCCAAGCTGTGCTTCCTCTCTGTTACTTAATTCCCAAACTAAACCACATGAACATATTTTTGGCTCTGCTTTTAACGTCACTCGAACATAGCAGCGACTCATACAGCTGTTGACGTCTCATATCTTTCTTTTTTTTTGAAAGATTAAGAATTAGGAATTGAAATGGGGTACGGCTCTGTCATCATCAGATGTGACGTGGAATGGTCACAATATCCCTACATGTTCTATCCATTGCCTAATTTCAGCTCCTCACACAGATTAATGCTGTCATAAGAGCGTCCCAAAGTGTACCTGGTCCCAGATCCGTTTGTGCTTTTTTGCCAACTCATATGGTCAGTTGGCAAGTCAGCACAAACAGATCTGGGACAAGGCTATCCCAGGGTCAGATCCTCTTTCAACTAAAATATGTACAGTAAGATCTATTATTTGCGGAGGACAAGCCCGAGGTGAAGGGGTGATGACATTGACCATAATCCCCTTTGTTCATCTGTTTATTTTAGTAATAACCATGACATGTCCCTTTGAACTGACACAATGGCTAATCCTACTGCGGTCAGCTTTAAATGCCACATTCGTCTGTGTCAATCACTCCTCCTAGTGGAGTCCTATGATACATAGATATGATATTAACCTCTGGTCCAGGGGAAGTGAGCCCGTATGTCTTCCTGCCCTATAGGGCTACTAACCTACTTTCCCTGTGTCTCTATGACCCTACTTACACATCAGCTCCCCTGTCCCACAGCTTGTCCTTTCACATACTCCTGACACAGATACCACACACCAACAGATACCACACACCACAGCAAACAACATTGTGATATTGGTGTGGTGTTCATCAAGATGTGTAATACTGTAGTCAGCCGTGCTGTAGTCGTCGGTTCGCTTCCCTTGAGCAGAACCACTAAGTTCATGGTGAGTCAGGCTAACTTTCTAAAAGATAAGTCATGGTCCTGTGGTTGTAATAGGTTTAAACATCCGTAGAGCTTGTTCATTATGTGTGCCTATAAGATTAAAGAGGAATTTTATAACATGAAAGCCAATGATTTCTTAAAAGATGCGCTATGCAGAATGGTTTCTAAAATTCAAATATTTAGCCGAATTTCAGTTTATGTTACAAAACAAGCAAGTATATTGTAGAGAATCAGTGTACCATCTAAACCGCTGTGAAATATATTTTCCATAACCAACAATATTATATTTTCAGTTGTTTGAAGCTGGTGTAAAAAAAAAAGCGTAAAAGACGCAAAAACAAAACTTAAGAACTGGAAGCATAGAAATAGCGCACATGGAACAGATCTACTGCTTCTTTGACTTGCTTTCAATAAGATGGCAGATCTATAACACACATTTATATGTGAATTTGGTCAGGTCACCCAAAAAGTTACAGCTGTAATGCTTTATTTCGGGAAGCATAGCCATTGTATGCTGTTTACCTGAAGTAATGCTGAGTAGGTGAAACTTTCCCTCCTCTTCATCTTCCATTGGGACCTGACCTAAGACTTTTGATAGTCATTCTTGAATTAGCAAGAAACATGGGATATGAAGAAACATGGGATTTGAACTGGTGACCTTTCTGTTGCCAAGCAACATATTAACCTCTGGAACGGACTGTATCACTGCCTGGTACGGCAACTGCACCACCCGCAACCGCATGGCTCTCCAGAGGGTGGTGCGGTCGGCCCAACGCATCACCGAGGGTACACTGCCTGCCCTCCAGGACACCTACAGCACCGATGTCACAGGGAGGCCAAAAAGATCATCAAGGACATCAACCACCGGAGCCACTGCCTGTTCACCCCGCTACCATCCAGAAGGCGAGGTCAGTACAAGTGCATCAAAGCTGGGACCGAGAGACTGAAAAACAGCTTCTATCTCAAGGCCATCAGACTGTTAAATAGCCATCACTAGCCGGCTACCATCTGGTTACTCAACCCTGCACCTTAGAGGCTGTTTCCCTATGTACAGAGACATGGGATCACTGGTCACTTTAATAATGGATCACTAGTCACTTTAATGTTTGCATACTGCTTTACTCATTTCATATGTACGTATATACTGTATTCTATTCTACTGTATTTTAGTCAATGCCACTCCGACATTGCTCGTCCTAATATTTATGTATTTCTTAATTCCATTACTTTACTTTTAGATTTGTGTGTATTGTTGTGAATTGTTATATATTACTGCACTGTTGGAGCTAGGAGCGCAAGCCTTTCGCTACACCCGCAATAACATCTGCTAAATATGTGTATGTGACCAATACAATTAGATTTGATTTGAACAGTGGCAGATCCTCATCCTTTGAAAATAATGTACTGATTTGTCATACATTTTGACAGTGTTGCCCTTACACATTGTTTTTTAATTGGGATGGTATCCAACGAGAGTCTACTCAACTAGCACATAACGCTGTGAGAACCATATGTTTCTTAGAGCTTAGTGAGAGTGTGGTTGTCCTATGGTTATTTTGCATACAAGCATCCCACATCTTTCTGGGAATGGTGCACGGTAGTTTCTTGGCTTTGTAACATTCTCAGCACATTTAAGGAACTTGACAAAAAACATTTATTTTCTTGGTGTTTTGTTACTTTAACAGAGCGTTTACTAAAAGTTCAAACACAGTTATATTTAATTTCAATTTTGGTAATGTTCTAGGAACATTCTCCAACTGGTTTGACATTGGTAATGTTCTCAAATAGAAACAACATTCTTCTGTGGGAATTTCAGTACAGAAATATTTTTGCCTGGTTAATGGCTAAGGAAATTAATTTCCATGTGTCCTATCTGTTCTTGGAGTTCAAAAAAGTGTATTCAAAATAAGCTAACAGTGTTATTAAAAGTCTTATTGAAACATTCAGTGAAAGTTTTCAAGAATATATTAAAAAACCTCAAAATAACCTATAATTTCCATTAATAAAACCTCCCAGGTAAACTTAAGGAACCTTAAGTTCCCAAATCAAAATCAAATCAAATCAAGTTTATTTTATATAGCCCTTCGTACATCAGCTAATATCTCAAAGTGCTGTACAGAAACCCAGCCTAAAACCCCAAACAGCAAGCAATGCAGGTGTAGAAGCACGGTGGCTAGGAAAAACTCCCTAGAAAGGCCAAAACCTAGGAAGAAACCTAGAGAGGAACCAGGCTATGAGGGGTGGCCAGTCCTCTTCTGGCTGTGCCGGGTGGAGATTATAACAGAACTATGCCAAGATGTTCAAAATGTTCATAAGTGACAAGCATGGTCAAATAATAATCATGAATAATTTTCAGTTGGCTTTTCATAGCCGATCATTAAGAGTTGAAAACAGCAGGTCTGGGACAGGTGGCGGTTCCATAACCGCAGGCAGAACAGTTGAAACTGGAATAGCAGCAAGGCCAGGTGGACTGGGGACAGCAAGGGGTCATCATGCCCGGTAGTCCTGACGTATGGTCCTAGGGCTCAGGTCCTCCGAGAGAGAGAAAGAAAGAGAGAAGGAGAGAATTAGAGAGAGCCAAGATTTTCAAAATGTTCATAAATGACAAGCATGGTCAAATAATAATCAGGAATAAATGTCAGTTGGCTTTTCATAGCCGATCATTAAGAGTTGAAAACAGCAGGTCTGGGACAGGTAGGGGTTCCGTAACCGCAGGCAGAACAGTTGAAACTGGAATAGCAGCAAGGCCAGGCGGACTGGGGACAGCAAGGAGTCAAAACCTAGGAAGAGCTCCTCCCAGAGCAGGAGAAATGTCCACTTCTGTTCTCAGAAGTTAAAATCTAAAACTTTCAGTTTTACCGGTCAGGGAACGTATGGCTTAGTTCCCACAACCAATGTGAAACTAAAAACATAAGTTCCCACAACCTCCAATTGTGCTAGCTTGGTAATGTTAAGGAATCTTGCTCTGGAGCTGTATGGTAACATAGCATACACCAACAGGCTCACTTACAAATTAGTACAGCATGGCTGGATACATATTTAATAAATGTTTTATTTAATCTCAATAGCCGGAGATAGGAAGATTGAGTCTCCGGCTGCCTCTGTCTTTCTCTTCAGTCATGCTGTTCCTCTCCGCCTCTGTAGCCTGCCGCTTAAAGATTAAACTGGATGGGTACACAGTTATACGACCGGGCCATTTTGACATGAGGCCTACTTCATGGGGGCCTAGACGGCCCACAAAACCATACCAGGGGTAAACGGAAGAGACTCAATGCTGGAATCAATTCAGATTTGATCTCTGTCAATTAGTCCTGCATCTAATGATCTGATGATAATTCCGTAGTTACTCTGACAACACACCAGTTCATAGTTTGTAAGTAGCAATTGTGATGGATTGTACAGCATAGCAGAATCTTGAATTTCAATGTTTGTTCGAAGCAAAACTTTGATCAATGAACTAAAACAGATGTCAAATGAATGAACAGTAATGACGAATTTTGATGTCTTCAACATGTAGGTTTACAACATATTTATTTTACATATTTAACTGATTAACAGACTGGATGTTCCATTGCCAATGTTATGTCTGTAAATTACTAGATAGAGTAATTAAATCAAGTGGCTATACTATTATTGTATTAAGCTATACCCCATCCATGAACCAATCAGGTTATGGTTTCTTTAAATAGCATCCCTATGTTTTTTAATATGGAATGACTGAATCACTCTCTTTATATCGCTTTCAGTGAGTAGCATGATGTGTGGGTTTGTGTGAACAATTCATTAACAGTACAAGTCTCTCTATTGTACTGTGATAGTAGCCTAGCTGAAGGCCTGTCTGTGTTCACCACTGTCACTATCTGTGGGGAGAATGACTCTGTACTGTACATCACTGCTAGTCATCAGCGGCAGATGAGAGGAGAGTATGCCCCTTTAATCCCATTTCCCCTGAGGATACACACATCTCCTCACTGAATCAATCTGCAATGACAAAAGACAGAGGGAAAATCAATAACACAGCCACAGCCACTGTCACAGCCACTGTCACAGGTGCGATATGCAGTAGGGTCATTCCACCAATTGGGTGACTTTTGAGTAGTTTAACTTGGTCATTCAAAAAAACACCTCATTTTAACATTCTGTAATAAAGAGCACATGTTCATTTTCAATAAAAAACACATTTTCCCATCTCAAGAGGTTACATCAAAAAATGACTATGACACGGAACAAGAATATAAAAGCAACAAAGATTTTTACTGAGTTAGGGTTCATATAAGTAAATCAGTCAATTGAAACCGAGGGATTTCACATGACTGGGAATACAGATATGCAACTGTTGGTCGCAGATACCTTAAAAAACAGTCAATATCTGGTGTGAAAACCAGTCAATATCTGGTGTGAAAACCAGTCAATATCTGGTGTGAAAACCAGTCAATATCTGGTGTGACCACCATTTGCCTCATGCCGTGTGACACATCTCTTTCACATAGAGTTGACTATGGCCTGTAGAATATTGTCCCACTGCTCTTCAATGGCTGTGTGAAGTTGCTGGACATTGGCGGGAACTGGAACACGCTGTTGTACACGATGATCCAGAGCATCCTAAACATCCTAAACAGGATGTTCGACTCGCCCACTTTTCCAGCACAAAACACCTGGAAATTCCCAAAAAGAGTAAAACCTGCTCACCTGCTTTTACACTATGGGTTGACTATTAGATGTTCAATGCTTCTTTAGAAAAAAATATTTAAAAAGGTACTGTTTCACCTCATGAAAATGAAAGTTCATTTCACGTAACAGGGTTGACCTTAAAATGAGGGACATACATACATGAAATAAATAATCAAATTACATAAATAATAATCTTCAGATATTACTTTGTCAAAGCAACAAAATATGTAGAGATTTACAATGATGGTAACATTTTGGGGGATTTAAATGGGTTAAAATCTTCCTAGAAGGAAAATGGAAAGGTTTTTATTCACATAAAAAAATGGAGATTTGTGGAATTCTCCATGTGGTGTATATTAAAGGGCAAGTCAATTAATGAAATTAATAAAATGCAATATTGGTGCAACATTTCTATATGGAATATCGAAGGGATGCAAAAGGCACTCATTTCATGGAACGACCCAGTATTTGATCATACAGTAGATGCTACATGTAATCCATTTGGCATACTGAGATGGAAGAGGGCACATCAAATGGACGTAAAGGGATTTCAGCTGTACACCAGCCATGGCTTTCTATTTAAATGGTAAAGAGGGGTGTACGTACCAAAAGAATACTGTACAGCACATGGGGAATAAAAGCCAATACTCTATTGCGTGTATGTCTGTGAGGGATGTCTATTATCTTGAGATCTCTAAGGAATGATACAAATTAAAGTCCATCGCATAGCTCCAGGGCTTTGTCTTTGTAATGTCACTTTGTGATAGGCAGTCTGATCTGATCCTTTATATTCAATCTCTATGGGGAAATTAGTCATTTACAATACATCTAAATTGGTAAGATATTATATGTTATGTATTATAGCCTCATGATTAGGTGCTGTGCCAGTATGAGATCAACCTCTCATGACCACAGAGCACTGTTGCAGGGCACAAATTAATGTTTCCCTGCATATATTAGTTGGCGTTATTGTGAAAGGGAAGCCATAAAGATTTTTTAAAGCGGGAGTGTTCTTTCCAAAATAAACACAGTAGGAATGGCCAGTTGATCCTACTGCAGGAACTGTTCTATTGGGATCAATATAGGCCAGCTTTTTTTATCTGCGCTCCCACCAAAGTGTAAAAGATTCAAACGCTTTATAAATACTTCACAATCATTTCCGTGTAGGAGTTTGACAAAGTATTTCATATCAAGCCTGCAATATGACGGTTAAGACCGTCTATGGGCCCGTATTCTGCCGTTTATTTTGACATGTCCACAAAGGCCAGGTCTGTGAAGAGAAAGACAACACGGAATAAGTGAATGCTATGATGTAAGACCACATTTGCTCAGCAACAGTCAATGAATCCAGCGTAGCCGTGATTATTTTGGCTTGAGTCAAAGATAAAGTCACAGGGCAGTTTTTCCCTTTCTTTTTTTCTGTTGGTTTATAATCCCAAGCAACTGTTAACTGATATCTTCCTGTTCATGGGTGTTTAAAAACCAACATCACAGCCAAAACATAACAATAAAATCCATTGTAGTTTACTTTTTTTGCAACACATTCTAAAGATGCAGTCTAACACTTGGCTGAGAAAATTGTGCATGAACACAGCTTTTGTTTCAGATAACGTTACATAAAACACTCTTGTGTTTTTCCTTTTCCATTTACGAACCGTTATACTTTCTTGTGTTGTTTTTCCAGTTATTACATTCAATCTTATGCTCAATTTACCGACATGGCCTGGATCAAAATCAAATGCAAAGACTCCAAGAGTTAGAAAAATCACCAATCAACCAGAAAAACGACTTTGGCTCTAGCTTCTCATGATGTTTTCTTGCTGTTGCTGCTTGCTTTCCAGTCGATTGCCGTCCTCCTAGTTTCAGCTCTGTTGTTGTTTTCTCTCTCTTCCAGAGGAGGAACGTCCACCTGCTGTTGAGTGTGTTGCTGTTGGCTGCCTGGGGTGCTGTTCTGCTGGTCTGCCGCCTTTACTGGATGGGTAACAAACCACCCAACTTCTCCAACTCAGACAACCCAGCGGGGGACTCCCCGTCCCTTCTCACCCGAGCACTCACCTTCCTCTACCTGCCCGCTGTCAACATGTGGCTCCTCCTCTGCCCGGACACACTGAGCTTCGATTGGTCCATGGACGCCTTGCCTCTAATCAGAGGCATTGTCGAATGGAGGAACCTTCATACCGTGGCCTTCTATGTGGGACTGCTCCTCCTGACTTGGTTTGGGCTTTGCACCCGCCGGGTCAAGGGCAAGGAGACCAACGGAAAAGCCCATCATGTAACCAACGGCAACGGGAGGTCCAACACCAATGGACACAGCTATCACCACCCTGACGTCCCCGACCACACAAACTCTGAAACAGAGCCTCACCCTGCCAGTGCACAAAACGGTACCAAAAAGCATTACGTCACGAGGACTCGACTGCCCACCACTGAGAATGTAGTGGTGTTCTCCTTGGGCCTACTGGCCATCCCTTTCCTCCCTGCCACCAACCTGTTCTTCTATGTGGGCTTTGTGATAGCAGAGAGAGTACTGTACATCCCCAGTATGGGCTTCTGTCTGCTGCTGGCGGTGGGGCTGAGGTCCCTGTACGTGCGGCTGAGGCGGAGGTCCTCCAGGACTGTTTTGGTGTACTGTAGCGCCGCCATGGTACTGCTGTTTGGGGTTAAAACGGTGCTGAGGAACCAGGACTGGCAGAACGAGGAGATGCTCTACAAGTCAGGAATATACGTGAATCCTGCTAAAGGTAACACACATAGACAAGCATACACACACACACTTTAACATTCTCACATAATATAGGTTGACTCTGTATGACCTAAAGTAACATCACGTTAAGTGATAGCGTGATAGCTACTCCCTGTTAATGTGGGAGTGAAAGAAAGGGTGATTTTAAAAATGTACTCTGAGATATGAGCATGAGTGTTCAGAGCTCCTTGATAAATTGTTTACAGTATATCTGCTTCCAGGCAGTATATCCTCTCCAGGCAGTATATCCTCTCCAGGCAGTATATCCTCTCCAGGCAGTATATCTGCTTCCAGGCAGTATATCCTCTCCAGGCAGTATATCCTCTCCAGGCAGTATATCCTCTCCAGGCAGTATATCCTCTCCAGGCAGTATATCATGGCTGAAGGACCTTTCAACACAAAGCCTCCATTGTAACCTACTAAATATCCCACTATGGCAGACTAGAGTCTCTCTCCTTCTTACTTTTGGAGGACATCTTCACTGACATCCCTGCTTGATTGGCAATGAGGGGAAACTACATTACTAGAATATTCAAACATTCAAATTTAGGGTCACGGTCATCCAAAGAGTACTGTGTAGCTAATAGTGTTACTCCTGAGATAGTGAGCCGGGGCTAAGGACAGAGGTAACGGCAGGACATGTTGTGTTAGCTAATTTCCCTTTCAGATTCTGCGGCAGGGCTGATACGTGACAGCTGTTTATCCTGGCAATGCAGAGCAGCAGCTACGTTCCTTCCCTGGACAACTGTCCTCATACGATGTGTGATGAGACGCAATGGGCCGAGTCTGAAATAGTGACACACTCCGTTAAGCATTGAGAATAAGTTCTGTGAGAAAACACAGTTAAAGAGACGGAACAAATTCACATGGCAAGGTTTCTGTTGTAGTATATTCCCTATAAAAGGTCTTATTGTATTTACAGTCACATTTTAGAGGGTAAAGTTATTGACTTGTTTTTTTCTCTGCTCGGCTTTCCTATTATTGTTATTGAGACTTCGGCGATATCTCTCTCAGACGCCTTAACTAATAAATAAATGCATAGCTCAAAATGCCTTTGGCATTACTGAGCACTTGATACATTTTTATGAAATGCAACCCGAATGATTTGCTATTTGTCTTTCCCCTCCTATACAGCCATCGGGTGAGCATGAAGAAACAGTGTCTAAGGGGCAGATTGTTCACTGTCATTCATGTTCACAGTTCTCTTACTCTTACTGCCTTCGGCAGTATATAGACCCAGTTAAATAGTGCATAAGTGCATACATAAGCCCATATGTATACATGATGGATCCCAACTGTCCATACTTAGCTACAGTATTGATTTAGTTGTCAAGCTAAAATATTGAAGAGAAACACTATTCAGTCGATTTGGTTGTCAAGCTACACTATATATACAAAAGTATGTGGACACCCCGTCAAGTGAGTGGATTTGGCTATTTCAGCCACACCCGTTGCTGACAGGTGTATAAAATTGAGCACATAGCTATGCAGTCTCCATAGACAAACATTGGCACGACAATGGCCTGACTGAAGAGCTCAGTGACGTTCAACGTGGCACAGTCATAGGATGCCGCCTTTTCAACAAGTCAGTTGGTCAAATTTCTGCCCTGCTAGAGCTGCCCCGGTCAACTGTAAGTGCTGTTATTGTGAAGGGGAAACGTCTAGGAGCAACAACGGCTCAGCCGCGAAGTGGTAGTCCACACAAGCTCACAGAAGGGGACTGCCGAGTTCTAAAGCACGTAGCGCATAAAAATCATCTTTCCTTGGTTGCAACACTCACTACCGAGTTTCAAACTGCCTCTGGAAGCAACGTCAGCACAAGAACTGTTCGGCAGGAGCTTCATGAAATAGGTTTCAATGGCCGAGCAGCCGCACACAAGCCTAAGATCACCATGTGCAATGCCAAGCGTCTGCTGGAGTGGTGTAAAGCTCGCTGCCATTGGACTCTGGAGCAGTGGAAACGCGTTCCCTGGAATGATGAATCACTCTTCACCATCTGGCAGTCCGACGGACGAATCTGGGTTTGGCGGATGCCAGGAGAACGCTACCTGCCTCAATTCACTGTAAAGTTTGGTGGAAGAGGAATAATGGTCTGGGGCTGTTTTTCATGGTTAGGGCTAGGCCCTTCAACCAAATCAAACACCTTTGGGATGAATTGGAACGCCGACTGCAAGCCAGGCCTAATCACCCAACATCAGTGCCCAACCTCACTAATGCTCTTGGCTGAATGGATGCAAGTCCCCTCACCAATGTTCCAACATCTAGTGGAAAGCCTTCCCAGAAGAGTGGAGACTGTTATAGCAGCAAAGGGGGGACCAACTCCATATTCATGTCCATGATTTTGGAATGATATGTTCGACGAGCAGGTGTCCACATACTTTTTTCTTGTAAAGCAGTAATCAATATAGACGTATTTTTTATAGGAAAATTGACAACAACCACTTGACAACAGAAATGTAGCTACTATACCTACTCCATTCACACCCCTGAGATTGATTGCACCATTTTCCAGTCTACCAGACTAAATTTTCACTCTATATTAATATACTATAGAGCAGTCGTATGGAACCGTTATTTTATTCATTTTCTGTTTGGAAATAATTGGGCTCTTTGACACACTGACTCCCTGTGGAGTCTTTTTTCCCTTAGTCTCCTTGGTCCCAGTAGCTCAGTACCAGCTGTGGATATGCCCTCTGTCCCAGCCTGCACAATGCCCTCTGAGGAGGGTAAAAACCAGACTGTTCCCAGATCTGTTTGTGCTGTCTTGCCAACCCCTATGGTCATTGTTTGACATGACATTTGACGTGACGTGGCAAGACAATACATACAGATCTGGGATCAGGCTTTATTTATACAGCACATTTTAGACATGAATGCAACGCAATATGCTTCACAGGAAAAAAAGAATTTAAAAACAATGAAATATTTACTACACAACAAACATAAGAGGATTAAAAAGAAAAGAATAACAATAAAAACTGAAAGTCTAAAAAAAGCACTGTAAGGAAAAGCGAAGGTGTGCTTTAAGATCTCTTTTAAATATGTCCATAGTTTCGAAACCCCTCAGGTTCTCTGGCAGGCTATTCCAAAGGCTGGGGGCATAATAACTAAAGGCTGCCTATCCATGCCTCTTGGTCCTAGACTTAAAAATGACTAAAAGGCCAGTGCCAGAGGACCTGAGGGACCTACTGGGTACATAACTCAAAAGCATGTCTGACATGCATTGGGGTGCACAATCATATATTGATTTAAATCAATCATCTTAAAATTGATTTTAAACCTCACAGGCAGCAAGTGCAGACTTGAAAATCGGTGTAATGTGTGCTCCCCGTCTGGTCTTGGTCAGTACCCGTGCTGCAGCATTCTGTATGTTTTGCAGTTGACCAATGGCTTCCTTGGGTAGACCAGACATGAGAGCATTACAGTGGTCAAGCCTGCTTGTAATATAAGCATGGATGAGTGTCTCTGTACCAGCCTAAGATAGAAACGGCTGCAACTTGGCAATGTTCCTCAGGTGGTAAAAAGCTATTTTGGTCCCATTCCTAAAGTGTCGTTCGAAATTGAGTTCAGAATCTAAAATGACACCTAGGATTTTTACCTGGTGTTTTATCTTTATTAAAATGTGCGGCCAGTTTCTTTCTCTGTGCTTTGGCTCCAACAATGAGTACCTCAGTCTTGTCTTGATTTAGCTGGAGGAAGTTGTGAGCCATCCAAGTATTTAAATCACTAATACGGTCTAATAATTTATCTGTGGAGCTAAAATCCTCTGGTGACACAGAAATGTAAAGTTGTGTATCGTCTGCATAGCAGTGAAAACCAATGCTGTGCTTTCTGATAACGCTGACAAGGGGTAACTCATATAAACTGAACAGTACCGGACCCAAAACACCACATGTGATATCTATTTTTAGAACCGGACCAGAGAGGCCAATCCACCTCTTTTTTTCACCTTTATTTAACCAGGTAGGCCAGTTGAGAACAAGTTCTCATTTACAACTGCGACCTGGCCAAGATAAAGCAAAGCAGTGCGACAAAAACAACAACGCAGAGTTACACATGGAATAAACAAACATACGGTCAATAACACAATAGAACAATCTATATACAGTGTGTGCAAATGTAGTAAGATTAGGGAAGTAAGGCAGTAAATAGGCCATAGTGACGAAATAATTACAATTTAGCATTAACACTGGAGTGATAGATGTGCAGATGATGATGTGCAAGTAGAGATACTGGGGTGCAAAACAAAATAACTATATGGGGATGAGGTAGTTGGGTGGGCTATTTACAGATGGGCTATGTACAGGTGCAGTGATCGGTAAGCTGCTCTGACAGCTGATGCTTATAGTTATTGAGGGAGATATAAGTCTCCAGCTTCAGTGATTTTTGCAATTCATTCCAGTCATTGGCAGCAGAGAACTGGAAGGAAAGGCGGCCAAAGGAGGTGTTGGCTTTGTGGATGAACCATGAAATATACCTGCTGGAGCGCGTGCTACGGGTGGGTGTTGCTATGGTGACCAGTGAGCTGAGATAAGGCGGGGCTTTACCTAGCAAAGACTTATAGATGACCTGGAGCCAGTGGGTTTGGCGACGGATATGTAGCGAGGGCCAGCCAACGAGAGCATACAGGTCGCAGTGGTGGGTAGTGTATGGGGCTTTAGTGACAAAACGGATGGCACTGTGATAGACTACATCCAATTTGCTGAGTAGAGTGTTGGAGGCTATTTTGTAAATGATATCGCCAAAGTCAAGGATTGGTAGGATAGTCAGTTTTACGAGGGTATGTTTGGCAGCATGAGTGAAGGAGACTTTGTTGCGAAATAGGAAGCCGATTCTAGATTTAATTTTGGATTGGAGATGCTTAATGTGAGTCTGGAAGGAAAGTTTACAGTCTAACCAGACACCTAGGTATTTGTAGTTGTCCACATATTCTAAGTCAGAACCGTCCAGAGTAGTGATGCTGGACGGGCGGGCGGGTGCGGGCACCGATCAGTTGAAGAGCATGCATTTAGTTTTACTAGCATTTAAGAGCAGTTGGAGGCCACGGAAGGAGAGTTGTATGGCATTGAAGCTCGTTTGGAGGTTTGTTAACACAGTGTCCAAAGAGGGGCCAGATGTATACAGAATGGTGTCGTCTGCATAGAGGTGGATCAGAGAATCATCAGCAGCAAGAGCGACATCATTGATGTATACAGAGAAAAGAGTCAGCCCGAGAATTGAACCCTGTGGCACCCCCATAGAGACTGCCAGAGGTTCGGACAACAGGCCCTCCGATTTGAAACACTGAACTCTATCTGAGAAGTAGTTGGTGAACCAGGCGAGGCAGTCATTTGAGAAACCAAGGCTGTTGAGTCTGCCGATAAGAATGCGGTGATTGACAGAGTCGAAAGCCTTGGCCAGGTCGATGAAGACGACTGCACAGTACTGTCTTCTATCGATGGCGGTTATGATATTGTTTAGGACCTTGAACGTGGCTGAGGTGCACCCATGACCAGCTCGGAAACCAGATTGCATAGCGGAGAAGGTACGGTGGGATTCGAAATGGTCGGTGATCTGTTTGTTAACTTGGCTTTCGAAGACTTTAGAAAGGCAGGGCAGGATGGCTATAGGTCTGTAACAGTTTGGGTCTAGAGTGTCTCCCCCTTTGAAGAGGGGGATGACCGCGGCAGCTTTCCAATCTTTAGGGATCTCAGACGATATGAAAGAGAGGTTGAACAGGCTAGTATTAGGCGTTGCAACAATTGCGGTGGATAATTTTAGAAAGAGAGGGTCCAGATTGTCTAGCCCAGCTGATTTGTAGGGGTCCAGATTCTGCAGCTCTTTCAGAACATCAGCTATCTGGATTTGGGTGAAGGAGAAGTGAGGGGGGCTTGGGCAGGTTGCTGCGGGGGGCCCTTCAGTGAAATAAAACAATAATAACTAACCGAAACAGCAGTAGACAAGGCAAATTGATATTAGAGATAGGCATAAAGCAATCACAGGTGTTGGTCGGGAGAGCTAAGACAACAACGGGTAAATGGCGATGAATGGGCAGAGAGGGTCAGTTAGGTACACACAGGACCTGTGTTTGAGCCTGGGGCCGACAGATAAACAAAATTAGGTACAGTGTTACTGAAAAGACCAGCAGGCATCAGCTGTGTAGCCTAGTGATCATAGGGTCTAAGCAATAGGTGAGTCAGGGAGCCGTTCGGTAGTCGCTACTAAGCTATGCGAGCGGGAGACACGGCGTTCAGAAAGCTAGCGGGCCGGGGCTAGCAGATGGGTCTTCGGCGAAACCGCAACGGAAAAGCCTGTTGAAACATCAGACGATTACGTCGGCAGACCAGTCGTGATGGATCGGCGGGGCTCCGTGTCGACAATATGGGTCCAGGCCAATAGGCAAAAGAGGTATTGTAGCTCACGAATTAGCTGGTATACTCTGTCGGCTGGCCGGGAGATGGCCCTAGCTCGAGGCTAGCTCAAGGCTAACTGGTGCTTGCTTCGGGACAGAGGCGTTAGCCAACAGGAGCCGCTAGCTAGCTGCGATGATCCAATGTAATGGTTCAGAGCTTGCGTCAGGAATCCGGTGATTTGGTGGAGAAAAGCAGTCAGATATGCTCTGGGTTGATATCGCGCTGTGTAGACTGGCAGGTAATTGTCCGAGCTAAAGCTGGCTAGTGTCCGAGCTAAAGGTGAAGACCGCTAGCAGTGGCAAACAATGACTAGTAGCTAGTAGCTAGTGTGCTGGCTAGCTTCTGATGGAGGTTCCAGTTATAAGGTATAAACGTACCACGTTGGGTGACGCTGGTTGCAGGAGAGTATGTTTCGTTCGTAGATGGAAAGTGAGATTAAAATATATACGAAAAAAACGAAAAACAGACTATTTACAGACTAATTAACACGCAACAAGAAAAACACACGTCCGACTGCTACGCCATTTTGGATCTCTCCAGTATGTCCAGAAGGACAATATGGTCAACAGTGTTAAATGCAGCACTTAAATCCAAGAGTACAAGGACAGAGACCTGTTTGGCATCTGTGCTGGCTCTAAAATAATTTACAACTTTAACTAAGGCTGTCTCTGTGCTGTACTGTGCTGGGTTCAAAAGCCAGATTGGAATAAAAAAATATATATAGTTGGCACTTAAAAAATAATTTAGCTGTTTTTCAAACTTTTTCTCCAGAATTTTCCTTAAGGTTGGATATTGGCCGAAAATTGCTAAAAGCTGAATAATCTAGATTATTTTTATTCAGAAGAGGTTTCACCGTAGCAGTTTTTAGTGCAGCGAGGAAAGTGCCTGTGAACAGGGAGTGATTAACAATAGCTCGTACTTTTTCAGATACGCAAAAAAAAACCTAAGGCAGAGATAGAGGGTGTTCGAAAGAGGCTGGCAGCCATGTTGATTGACACTGTTAACCTTATTTTCTCCCTCCATCAGCATGGGGCAATCTTGGAAACGTTCTAAAGAACCAGGGCAAGATGGCGGAGGCGGAGCAGGCGTACAGGAACGCCCTCTACTACCGCAGGAACATGGCAGACATGCTGTATAACCTGTGAGTGTCTATAGCAAATCAAATCAAATGTATTTATAAAGCCCTTTTTACATCAGCATAGACTCTGTGTGCATACATGAGCATCACTGTCTCCCCTTACACACACACGTCTGTCAATTGATCAGTGGTCTTCACAGAGAGGAAATTGTGTTTTGTGTTCCTGCTGTCTCTGTGACAGTAGGTTATTAATCATGCTGTGTCAGCATGAGGGTAGGACAACAGCCAGCACACAGCCAATACTCAACATTAGCCCCAAGGGCTTTAGGTGTTACTCAACAGAACCTTAGATTATTTTCCATTTTAGATTGTTTAGAACAGATGTAGAGATTAGGTACAGTAGCATTTTATTTTACGGCACTATTTCCAATTATATTGATCTAGTAATTACTAGGAAGCTGTATTACCTTGTTGTCTCACGTTATTCAGTCTTATAAGACACATTGGACGTTAATTAGTCACTTCTGTTGAGATTTGTAGACGTGAGAGTCCCTAACTTTCTCTGTTACTTCTTTCTCTGTTATAGCGGCTTGCTGCTACAAGAAAACAACAAGTTCTCTGAGGCGCTCCACTACTATAAACTGGCCATTGGGAGCAGGCCAACTCTGGCTTGTAAGTACAGCTCCTCTTTTTGTTAACAATTTCCAGCTCTTGGTAATGCACAGTGCCAATGTCCAGGCAACTGCCAATGGGACTGAGGGTGAGGGAGGGCACAGGCAGGCCTGCTACATTGCTAGATGAATGATTGAATACAACCTGTAGGTTAGCTTTCAAGGACCACAAGCCGACAGATTAAACTATTGCATAATTTAATTTAATATGAATCGAGGTCAAAGTCTCTCTCTCTCCTCTCTCCTCTCTCGCTCAATGATGATTATTTTCCTCTCTTACCTTGAGGAAAGTTGCATGCATGTTTTCTGTTAGTTCATTATCCCCCTCTTTCTCTCTCCTCCCTTAATGGTGCTAGTTTTCCTTGAGTCTTACCTTAACTCTTTCATGCACGCTTCCTGCTAGCTCGTTATCAGCATCGTTCAACTGTCACACTGCCTGGTTAGCAGAGGTCACTCTCACGTGCTCAATTATTCCCCATTGTTTTTCCTATCAACCGATGACAGATAAACAGTGGAGTCCTTGATTTCCCTTCCTTTGTCTCCCAAAGTGTAATTAATAATGATGAATATAAATCAAGATGATGATCATAGTCCTCATTCATTATGCAATTACCCCATCTTTTACTGGCGATAGCTAATTGAATGATTTACCTAAAGCGGTGGTCGTGGTGATGGAAGTGAAGGAATGAGAGCAAGTCAGATAATAGATGTCATTTGTCAAGGTTGTACCATTCTTCACTGCATTTAACTGACAGCTGGTACAACTTGGAATCTGGTCAAGTAACGATTCCAAAGTGCCATCTCCATGACGATAGAAAAGCTCTAATGATAGACAGTTCTATTCACACTCTTCTCATATCCCTTTCAGGCACAAATTCTTAATGGAAACGGTCTTCACCAACACTCTAGCCAAGGGAATATATGCAATTTATTCCTAGAATGGGATTGTTGAGTAGAATTTGGAACTTGGCCAGTTCACTTTGGATGGACAAAGGACAGAGAGAACTGAGGAGAGGGGCTAGGTAGGACACTAGTGTAGTCTACGTTTCATCATGGCATGCTGAGGCACACATACATTATTAGTAGAGCCAGTTCCACCCCGCAGACTCCCATTCACATTCCATCCCCTCGGAGTCTTGAACATGTATTGGCACCCCATGGATGTGGCAGCTAATTGATCCACAGTGGGTGGCCAATTTATTTCCGAAAGACGCTTGATAATGACTAGTTTCAGCCCCATAGAGCCTAATTACTCTCTGCCTGCATGTTGATCGTGTATTTGATCTCTCGTTCCCCCCTGCAGCAGCCTACTTGAACACAGGGATCGTCCTGATGAACCAGGGGAGAATGGATGAAGCCAAGAGGACCTTCCTGACCTGCGCCGATATCCCCGACGAGAACCTGAAAGACCCCCACGCCCACAAGAGCTCCGTTACCAGCTGCCTATACAACCTGGGCAAGCTGCTCCATGAGCAGGGGCATCAGGAGGTAGAATAGAGGGGCAGATGGAGGGCGCACACACACATACACACACACACACACTCACAAGGACACACACACACCAAACATACACACAGAAACACACACCAGTGGAGGCTGCTGAGAGGAGGAAGGCTCATAATAATGGCTGGAATGCAGTCAATGGAATGGCATCAAGCACATCAAACACGTAGTTTCCATGTGGTTGATACCATTCCATTGACTGCAGAAGAGAAATGACTTGTGGCCCCGGCCTGGTTGGGCCCTCGTGCCTAATGGATGGTTCCTTTTGTTTTATTAATTCCTAGGAGGCCCTCTCGGTGTATAAAGAAGCAATACAGAAAATGCCAAGACAATTTGCACCTCAGAGCCTCTATAACATGATGGGTAAGTGGCAATTCTCTTTCTCTCGAACCAAACACAGAAGCTGTTATTTTGTTTGTGAGAAAAATTACATTAAAATGGAATAGAAGATTGGTAGATCGGAATGCAAGTTAATGTGTGTTTCATTTGTAAGTGTGGGGGTACATTTGCAACCATTGTGTCAGCTGTTGGCTGTTAGCTTGGCTCCATTTACAGTACTTCTACCGGAGTTTGTTGAACTTTATTCCACCTGAAGGGTCTCAGGATTGAATTGTATTGCTTGTGGCCAGGGTCTTGAGCTCGTCAGCTGAGCTAGGCTTACAGTAAGCATGACAAATTAGCATGGTTTCGGAGGGTAGACTCTGCCTAGGGTTGTTCGTTTCAAAGGTGCTCTGTTTTCATAACGTCTTATAAATCTTCATCTGTTTTTTTTCTAAGATACGTAAACCGGCATCAAAGTCGGGGTGTGTGGCAGCAGCAGCTCAACGCACCCATTGAGGCCCCAATGTTGAGGTTTCCACTGTGCGTTAACGCAGTTAATTTGCTTTCCACTGCAATAATAACCGCGCTCCTCAAGTTACAGTCATGTGAAAGCAGCTGCAGACTGAGTTGTGACTTTTGATTGCAAAAAACAATAATATTTCATTTCAAGTGACCCCCAATTCCACTCACACCCTTGTCCCTCAATGGCCATTCTCAGCCCTGCTGAGAAGTCTCAATCTGCCTTTGCTCCCTCTGTGGCTCCCCCATGTTGTTCCTTTCTATCGTTCTCTCTCTTACTCTCTATTTCTCTCCCTCTCTCTCTCTCCCTCTCTCTTTTTCTTCTTCTAGGTCTCTCTCTTTCACTCCCTCCCTCTCTCACTCTCTTGCTGAATTCCAACAAGCCCCCCTAATACAGTACATTTACCAGTGGAGTCAAATTCAGCTTGACAGAGGTACTGAGATTATGTCCAATTGTTGACCAAATCATTTCTAACAGTTTGAAAGCTGTAAGAGCTGTGGGAGGTTGGGTGGTACAGCATTTTCCCATATTTCTGGCAACTTTTGGCAGTTTACATGGCTGTCTGGGTCAAAGTTGGGTCTTAATCTGACACCCCCCCCCTCCTCTCAAAGGTGCAATGGAATGTTCCACTATATGTGGTTTTCAAGTCCTTGAGATTTGTTTCACTTCAAATTTTATTTCCGTGTCTGTGCTCCCTCACAGAGCTCCATCTGAAGCTGATGGTTGGCTAAAAAGGCACGAAGTCGGTTGCTGTTACCAGCTCTACATTACACCATGTCTGACAAATATGTATATAGATTAAGCTATTCATATTGCCCGTATCATAATCATAACCATAACAGTCAATATACAGTATTATATTAGCTGCTGACAAGGACATTTATTAAGTCTGGGGATTCTGTAACCCAACTAGGACATACAATATCTCACATCTGATCTGAAAGGAAAGAAAGTTTGTGCTGATGGAGAACAGTTTTAAAGATATCTCTTCTAACAGACTTTCTTTGGATACTTTATATACTGGCTTACAAAAGACTTCCCAAACTCTGATCCTTATCATGAGCAAAAATGAAAATGGGGTCTTATATTTGATACCATTTACATGCTTGAGTATCCTGTATTTAAGGGTATATTAAGGGTACATTACAGGCCATTGCTAATGAAGAACACGGAGATGTCTGTTGATCGTCTCAGAGGTCAGCAGGTTAGCATTCCTCACCAGCCACCTGCACGGGCGGATTGGCCGAATGGCAATTCTGGCAAATGCGAGAAGGGCCGGACCATCTTTTATTGGGGTGGGCTGGTCGAAATTGACCCCAAAATGCGCTATATATACAAAAGTATGTGGACACACCTTCAAATTAGTAGATCTGGCTATTTCAGCCACATCCGTTGCTGACAGGTGTATAAAATTGAGCACACAGCCATGTAATCTCCATAGACAAACATTGGCAGTAGAATGGCCCGTACTGAAGAGCTCAGTGACTTTCAACATGGCACTGTCATAGGATGCCACCTTTCTAACAAGTTAGTTCGTCAAATTTCTGCCCTGCTAGAGCTGCCCCGGTCAACTGTAAATGCTGTTATTGTTAAGTGGAAATGTCTAGGAGGAACAATGGATCAGCCACACAAGCTCACAAAACGAACTGACGAGTCCTGAAGCACGTAGCGCATAAAAATTATCCATCCTCGGTTGCAACACTCACTATCGAGTTCCAAACTGTCTCTGGAAGCAACGTCAGCACAAGAACTGTTCGTCGGGAGCTTCATGAAATGGGTTTCCATGGCCGAGCAGCTGCACACAAACCTAACATCCCCATGCGCGATGCCAAGTGTCGGCTGGAGTGGTGTAAAGCTCGCTGTCATTGGACTCTGGAGCAGTGGAAACACTCCAGAAGAGTGGAGGCTGTTATAGCAGGTAAAGCGGGGACCAACTCCAGGAGCTGTTCGAGCAGGTGTCCACATACTTTTGGTCATGTAGTGCAGTGGTTCCCAACCAGGGGTACTAAGACCCCCTGGGGTACTTGGCCTATCCACAGAGGGTAAATATTTATTTGCTTCTGAATCTCAGTCTCTTCAGCCCAGCGAGTGGGTTTATGATCTTGTAGTAACGCGTGACTCCGCTTTCGGATTGCATTACATAGCCACCGCCTTTGGAGGCTGGAAAGTCCCGCCTATTTCGTTCGCTGAAAGGCCGGTCACTTGTTAGCAGTATTATATCCATCCAAAACATTAAGGAACTGGCAGTCTCTCTCTCTCCTTCTCGCTCCCCATTTTCTTCTATTAAATTACATGTAGCCTAATATTTAAACACTTAGCTAAGTGGGCAGGGGGTAACACATTACATTCTCTAATTTTAATTATAAACTGGGCGGTTCGAGCCCTGAATGCTGATTGACTTACAGCCGTGGTATATCTGACCGTACACCACGGGTATGACAAAACACATATTTTTACTGTTCTAATAACGTTGGAAACCAGTTTATAATAGCAATAAGGCACCTCAGGGGTTTGTATACCATGGCTAAGGGCTGTATCCAGGCACTCCGCGTTGCGTCGTGTTAAGAACAGCTCTTAGCCGTGGTATATTGGCCATATACCACACCCCCTCGTGCCTTATTGCTTAAATATGTAGTTACGCTGTTATAAGGTAGTAAATAAGACAATGGTCATCTATAAGGCATGTATTTTAAGGGTCCATAATAAACCATTTATAAATTGTGTTTAGCATTTATTTATAATTTCTCCCACATTAATAAACAATTTACTAATCATTAGACAATTATTTTTGCATTCTCCAATCTAAAGTGAGTGCTATTTATACTTTAGAAATACTTTATAAATGTTTTGAGTGACCAGTTTAATATCTCACAAAAAGTTGGCCATGCCATTGGTAGACATTCCTGCAGTACCTGGTAAAAGAACAAGCACACAAAACAGGATGTTCAAGGAAATGCATATGTACTGTATGCATGTGTGAACAACTAGCTAACTTACATCGACAAATGTTGGAGTAATAGTTCATAAATGGTGTGCAAACAGTTTGTAAATACCTTATAAAGTGTTAATTATGGACCCTTGAAATAAAATGTTACCCTAGGATGTTGCTGGGACCAGCACAGGCAGTGTGGTCCCTGGTCTTCTGGTCCCAGTGATGCTAGACACATGTACTGCCAGTTTATTTATAATTTGGCTCTATATTATATACAGTGCCTTCAGAAAGTATTCAAACCCGCTGGCTTTTTCCTCATTTTGTTGTGTTACAGCCTGCATTTAACATGTATTAAATTGAGATTTAAACCACATAATGTCAAAGTGAAATTATGTTTTTCAAAATGTTTACAGATTAATTGCAAGCCGAAATAAGTTCAGGAGTAAAAATGATCTAACAAGTCACGTAATAAGTTGAATGGACTCTTTGTGCAATAATAGTGTTTAACATTATTTTTGAATGACTACCTCATCTCTTTACCCCACACTTACAATTTTCTGTAAGGTCCCTCATTCGAGCAGTGAATTTCAAATTTCAAAACACAGATTCAACCACAAAGACCAGAGAGGTTATCCAATGCCTCGCATAGGAGGGCACATATTGGTAGATGGGTTAAAAAAAATCAACAGACAATGACTATCCTTTTGAGCAGGGTGAAGTTATTCATTACCATTACACTGGATGGTGTATCAATAAACCCAGTCACTACAAATATACAGGCGTCCTTCCTAAATCACTTGCCGGAGAGGAACAAAACTGCTCAGGGATTTCACCATGAGGCCAATGCTGACTTTAAAATAGTTACAAAGTTTAATGGCGGGATAGGAGGATGGATCAACAACATTGTAGTTTTATTTATTTATTTCATTATTTTTTTACCTTTATTTAACTAGGCAAGTCAGTTAAGAACGAATTCTTATTTACAATGACGGCCTACCCCGGCCAAACCCTAACCCGCATGACACTGGACCAATTCTGCGCCGCCCTCCACAATACTAACCTATACAAGCCAGCCACACTAATGTGTTGGAGGAAACACCGTACAACTGGCGACCGTATCAGCATGCATGCGCCAGGCCCGCCACAGGAGTTGCTAGAGCGCGATGGGACAAGGACATCCCGGCTGGCCAAACCTTCCCCTAACCCAGACGACGCTGGGCTAGTTGTGCGCTGCCTCATGGGTCTCCCGGTCACGGCCTAGATCAGTGCTGTGCCTTAGACCGCTGCGCCACTCGGGAGGCCCCAACAATTCACTTTTGGTCCCGAATACAGTGTTTCTACTTACATGTACAAATTACCTTGACTAACCTGTACCCCCACACATTGACTTGGTACCGGTACCCCCTGTATATAGCCTCATTATTGTTATTTTATTGTGTTACTTTTTTTTGTTTTTTGTAAACAATGTAAATGTAAATATAAATGTAAAAAACCAACAATGTAGTTCAAGAAATAGTGTTAAGGGCTTGTAAGTAAGCATTTCAAATAAAATTAGATTTGATTAGATATGTATGTTTGGGGCAAATCCAGTACAACACATTACTGAGTTACACTCTCCACATTTTAAACATAGTGGTGTCTGCATCATGTTATGGGTATAGTTGTAATCATTAAGGATTGGGGAGTTTTTCAGGATAAAAAGAAACAGAATAGAGCTAAGCACAGGCAAACTCCTAGAGGAAAACCTGGTTCAGTCTGCTTTCACCCGACACCGGGAGAGGAATTCACCTTTCAGCATGACAATACACTGGAGTTGCTTACCATGAAGACAGTGGCCGAGTTACAGTTTTGACTTAAATCTGCTTGAAAATAAATGGTAAGACCTGGAAATGGTTGTCTAGCAATGATCAACAACCAATGTGACAGACATAAAATAATTATGAAAAGAATAATGGGCAAATGTTGCACATTCCAGGTGTGGGAAGCTCTTAGAGACTTACCCAGAAAGACTGACCGCTGTAATTGCTATGAAAGGTGATTCTAACATGGATTGCCTCAGGGGGTTGAATACTTATTTAATCAAGACATATTAGTGTTTTATGATTCACCATTTTTTTAAACTAATGTTTAAAAAAAATCAATGTTGGCAGAGTATTTTGAGTAGATCGTTGACAAAAAATGACAAATCAATTTTAATCCCACTTTGTAACACAACAAAATGTGGAAAAAGTCAAGGGGTGTGAATACTTTCTGAAGGTACTGTATGTAATAGTAAACGTTAGGATAGGGGGGACATGTATGGCAGCCAGGCACTTGTATTTGTAATATAAGTACACTGAACAAAAATATAAATGCAACATGTAAAAAAATGTAATGAGCTGAAATGAAAGATCCTAGAAATGTTCCATACCCACAAAATACTTATTTCTCTAAAACATTTTGCACAAATTTGTTTACATCCCTGTTAGTGAGCATTTCTCCTTTGCCAATATAATCCATCCACCTGACAGGTGTGGCATATCAAGAAGCTGATTAAACAGCATGATCATTACACAGGTGCAACTTGTACTGGAGACAGTTAAATGCCACTCTAAAATGTTAAGTTTTGTCACACAACACAATGCCACAATGCCACAAGTTTTGAGGGAGCATGCAATTGGCACAATGACTGCAGGAAAGTCCACCAGAGCTGTTGCCAAAGAATTTAATATTCATTTTGGCCTTGCACTGCAGTTCGATGTCGTAACCGACTTCAGTGGTAAAGGCTCACTTTCGATGGCCACTGGCACGCTGGAGAAGTGTGCTCTTCACAGATGAATGCCGGATTCAGATTGCAGACAGCGTGTATGGCGTTGTGTGGGCGAGCAGTTTGCTGATGTCAACATTGTGAACAGAGTGCCCCATGGGGTTATGGTATGGGCAGGCATAAGCTATGAACAACGAACACAATTGCATTTTATCGATGGCAATTTGAACGCACATAGATACCATGACGAGATGCTGAGGCCCATTGTCGTGCCATTCATCCACTGCAATCACCTCATGTTTCAGCATGATAATGCACGGCCCCATGTTGCCAGGATCTGTACACAATTCCTGGAAGCTGAGCATGTTTGGGATGCTCTGGATCGACGTGTACGACAGCCTGTTCCAGTTCCCGCCCATATCCAGCAACTTCGTACAGTCATTGAAGAGGAGTGGGACAACATTCCACAGGCCACAATCAACAGCCTGATCAACTCTATGCGAAGGAGATATGTTGTGCTGCATGAGGCAAATGGTGGTCACACCAGATACTGACTGGTTTTCTGATCCACGCCCCTACCTTTTTTTTTTTAAGGTATCTGTGACCAGCAGATGCATATCTTTAATCCCAGTCGTGAAATCTGTAGACTGAGGCTTAATTTATTTATTTAAATTGACTGATTTCCTTATATGAACTGTAACTCAGTGAAATCTTGAAAATTGTTGCATATTGCGTTTATATTTTTGTTCAGTGTAGTTAGTCTTTCATAAGGTATTATGAGCCAATGGTCATCTATTAGGCAGTAATTGTTCTTCTTTATCTAATTCATGTGTTTATTCATTCACAACTAGGATGTTGCTGTGCCCAGCACAGTACTGTGGGAAAGGATGCTAGGCTTAGCAGAGACAGCTCAGAGGTGAGTGCAGTGGAAGTAGGAAGAAAAGAGAGACACAGATGTTCCTTAATATGTTGGCTCTATATGTAATAGCAATTAACACAGTGACAGACAGACAGAGTGACAACAGAGGAGAACAAGGAGAAGCCCAGACGGACAGAGTGACAGACGGACAGAGTGACAGACGGACAGAGTGACAGACGGACAGAGTGACAGACAGACAGACAGACAGACAGACAGACAGACAGACAGACAGACAGACAGACAGACAGACAGACAGACAGACAGACAGACAGACAGACAGACAGACAGACCAGACAGAACAGACAGACAGAACAGAGAGACAGAACAGAGAGACAGAACAGAACAGACAGACAGAACAGACAGAGTGACAGCAGAGAATATGCAGAGACAGACTGCACAACAGAGAGGCAACAACGGCAAAGTTATAGTGGTGAGTTGTATCTCCAGTGGTGCTTTTACATGTTGTTCTGGTTTTAAACATGAGCTGGTTAAAAACGGAGGAGGACTTTGTTTCACCATTCACTGGTACAGTAAAAGTAGAGAATTGCTGTACTATAGTGTACTGCAGCCATACTCAACTGGTGGACCACGCTCCGGATCTGGACCCAGAACGGGGTCAATACTGACCACGGGTCCCTTCTTAAAAAACTCAGTCAGGCTTTTAACTTACTGCTGTTGAGAATTGTAATAGTACAGTGCACAAAGTTCAATTTCGATATGGGCAGTTTTCCTCTTATGTCATTCACTGACAGACCCTAGAGAGCTATTTTTAACCTGTCAGAAATGTCAAGTTGGTCAACTACTGGCCATGTTAGCTAAAGACGAACTGTTTTGCCGGTAGTCGTGGTAATACTAGGAAAGTTTAGATGCGATCACCATATAAGTTCAACGATGAAAAAGCCTGGAAGGAGGAGAGATGACTAGAAATGATTCGGTTGGCCGTTTTATGTGTGGATTAATTTGTCGGAGTAGAGGACCTTGTGCAGTTCAGGTAAAATAACAACTCAATGTTTATATCCCAAGACAAATTAGCTCGCAACAGCAAGCTAGCTAAATAGGACAAATTAGCTAGCAAGTGCAAGCTAACTAGCTAAATTGCCATACATATTTAATGCTTTTTGAACTGTCTCCAAATTAATGTCATTGGTTCAGAGTTTGTTTTGATATTTTAACCTGCGTGTCGTGATCGCGTTTGGTGTAGGCGGACAAAATACATTTATGCACGATAGCGCAAGATGGCGCACGCGCGCAGCCGGTTTGGGTGCTGTGTTAGGTGTCCTGACACACATAACACGCATACGGTGATGTGGGCTGGTGTGGCTAAAATGCCAGGGATGAATTTTTGTCCCAGTCCACCCCTGGCCACCTGTTGTTTCTCTCCAGTTTCTTATCAATGGAAATGATTAGCCATAATCCCCAGTGTATTATCTAGCTTCAGTCCGCTAGTTTAGATTACACATCCCGTAATTTGCACTCCTCGTGGGTGTGGATTGAAAAACGTTCATGTGAAACCTATCACTGTCACGTCCCCTGTCCCTGTATTATTCCTGAGATAATTACATTTAAAACATTGTTTTGTCTTGTGTTTTCCCCATTTACCCAACTGTGTCGTCAGCGTTCTTATAATACGTGTGAGGGGCTGGATGAGGTATCAGATGATGTCTGAAGGATCAGGGAGGGTGTTTCTACTCATGTCATCAGCATCATGTCATCCGATCAGCTCAGGCCAGTCTTAGCAAAGTACGTTAGGCCTGAAGTACATTAGGCCTCCCACAGAACTCCATCTAACAAACACATGGGGGGATATGAAAATCCCCCTTTAGGTTCGATTATTATTTTTACAGGATTGTCACTGAGCAATGTTGTAATGGGTGTGTCCCTGACCCTAGTCCTAGTAATAGCTCCATTTGCTAATAAAACACGAGTTTGGTATCGGGTTTCAAAGTGCACTGGAGTCATGGCGGGCCTTTCTGGATGACTGCCCTAGCTGTCATTGAATGTGTGAGACAATGTGTGAGACAATGGGAAGACGTGTGGCTCCTTAACTTCTGACCCTTGACCCAACCCCTCACTTCCCCTCGCAGGAGAGGCCTACATGAGACTGAACAAGCTGACCGATGCCGAGCACTGGTACAAAGAGTCCCTGAGAGCCAAGCCAGACCACATCCCAGCACACCTGACCTACGGCAAACTCCTCGCCCTCACGGTAAGTTGTTCTTCATCATCGTTAGAATCTTCTTCTTCTTTCTTATCCTTCTTCAGCTTCGCAAGTAGCCTGGGAGTCTGTATACAGTTAATCAATGGCTTGTGCATGTTTGCGGGCTTGTGTGAGGATAACATTGAATTTCTCAAGGTGCCCCATCATCCTGTGGCGATAGCTTCCTGATTGAAACCCATGTCACGACTGCCCTGTGTGTTTTTAAGATCTCTTACCAAATCCCCGGACTAATTTTTAACAGGCACTCCATATTGAACCCTAATCAATTTCAGCAACAGAGGTTGCAAATGGCTCGAGCTAACTAACCAGCGTCTGAAACCCATTAGCCCTGAGGAATCTCTGTGGAGTGGCTGTGATGTGGATTCTCCTCTAACTCCAGACCGTGCTGCCTTTAGTGCGCCTCCTTCTGTGCCTCTGTGCACTCAGATGATATTGACCAAGGTCACGTGGTTGACCCGTGTTTGACTAAGAGGAGAAAGGCTGGTTTGTGTGCTGGGGGTAGTTGACTCCACAGGGTTCCAGAGTTCACAGGGAAGGGGTCGTGTGGTGCACACAGTGAGCAGTGACAGATTGGGCCCAGGATGGTGTGTAGAAACAGGGAAAGAGGGGTGAAGGTGGTCCCCCTCTCCCCAGGCTGACGCCACTCTCTTCCAGGCAGCAGCCCAGCGTCTGGCCCCTGATGGAGGGACATGAATGTGTTCAAAGGTCCTGGGATGGGGATGAGCCCTCTGGAGTGCTTAAGAAGGACCAGGCCCTTCCTGTCTGTCTCCCCTCATTTCCAGTGCTTTACCGGAGCCCTTTTCAAGTCCCATTCATTTGTTGGGTCAGGACAATCCAGGACAATCAGGATAAATAAGGAAAACAGTATGTATTCGCCCTAATCACTTCTCAGCAAGCAAGGACACCTTTGATGGTGAACTTTATTGATTGGCAATAATGTTATCTGTGGTAAAAATGGCCATGTCAGTGATTTTCATTTAATTCTGAACTAATGTGAAGCAAGAAAAACAGTTGAAGTCAGAAGTTTACATACACCTTAGCCAAATACATTTAAACTCAGTTTTTCACAATTCCTGACATTTAATCATAGTAAAAATTCCTTGTTTTAGGTTAGTTAGGATCACCACTTTATTTTAAGAATGTGAAATGTCAGAATAATAGTAGAGAGAATTATTTATTTCAGCTTTTATTTCTTTCATCACATTCCCAGTTGGTCAGAAGTTTACATACACTCAATTAGTATTTGGTAGCATTGCCTTTACATTGTTTAACTTAGGTCAAACGTTTCGGGTAGCCTTCCACAAGCTTCCCATTTTTGGCCGATTCCTCCTGACAGAGCTGGTGTAACTGAGTCAGGTTTGTAGGCCTCCTTGCTCGCACACACTTTTTCAGTTCTGCCCAAAAATCTTCTATAGGATTGAGGTCAGGGCTTTGTGATGGCCACTCCAATACCTTGACTTTGTTGTCCTTAAGCCATTTTGCCACAACTTTGGAAGTATTGTCCATTTGGAAGACCCATTTGCGACCAAGCTTTAACTTCCTGACTGATGTCTTGAGATGTTGCTTCAATATATCCACATAATTTTCCTCCCTCATGATGCCATCTATTTTGTGAAGTGCACCAGTTCCTCGTGCAGCAAAGCACCCCCACAACATGATGCTGCCAACCCCGTGCTTCACGGTTCGGATGGTGTTCTTCGGCCTGCAAGCCTCCCCCTTTTTCCTCCACACATAACGATGGTCATTATGGCCAAACAGTTCTATTTTTGTTTCATCAGACCAGAGGACATTTCTCCAAAAAGTATGATCTTTGTCCCCATGTGCAGTTGCAAACTGTAGTCTGGCTTTTTTATGGCGGTTTTGGAGCAGTGGCTTCTTCCTTGCTGAGCGGCCATTCAGGTTATGTTGATATAGGACTCGTTTTACTGTGGATATAGATACTTTTGTACCTGTTTCCTCCAGCATCTTCACAAGGTCCTTTACTGTTGTTCTGGGATTGATTTGCACTTTTCACACCAAAGTATGTTAATCTCTAGGAGACAGAACGTGTCTCCTTCCTGAGCGGTATGACGGCTGTGTGGTCCCATGGTGTTTATACTTGCGTACTATTGTTTGTACAGATGAACGTGGTACCAACAAACAAGTGTGATCATTCTACAGTGGTCCCTGAAATGTACGCTCAAACCGATGTGATTAGAACACTTATTTAGAATGTCCAGTTTCGATTGACGCAACAGTCAACGTTTGAGCTGGCCACACTGTTTTTTTAACAGAAACATTTTGCACAAACACAGCCCTTACAAAGCTATGTCCTGAATGTGAGCAGTTTATTTTTGATGGCACTATTCAGACATACACAGAAGTAGCGACAGCATAACACAACCCTCCAAACCCGGAAAATGTAGGTTACATTAGTCCTAGCGCTAACTGGGGGAAAATGGACGTAACACAAGCAGTCATATTTAGCTAACTCTTATAATAATTTAGTAAAATACTATCAAAAAAAATCTAAAGTAATCCGAGGATGGGTAGTTTGTGCACGCCACGATGTTTGTTTTTTCGCGTAAACCAAAGATAAGAAGAGGAGACAAAATGAGTTTGCAGTATGTAATTATATTGAAGGGGGTGTGTCGTCTACCATCATTCACTTCCCTTCATTCACTTCCGGAAGTTTACTTGAAAGATGAGTGAAACATTCCTTTACCTCATTTTGTTATAACATGTTTGGTCTGACAGATGTTTACGTGACACCCAGAATGCATTGTATAATGTCAACAAACATGGTGCCAAACATAGCTTGCAAATAGCTTAGCTCATTATACAACCTTCAAAAAAGTATTTTACACACATCATAGGTGTCCATTACAATATATGCAATAATCAGAATGCATGATTTGTCACCAGTACTTGAACATGTGAATAAAACTGTAAATACATTATGCTCCATTCATACTGTATGCTACAGTAGAAATGACAACACAATATACAGAAAATAAGGCACTTTGATAGGAACGCACACATATCCAAAGTTATTATTTGTAAGGAAAACAACTGTGAAGGCAATGCGAGCGCCGGGCCAGAAAATGTGCCAGGGGGAAAAAGTTTGTGCAAGACTGCGCAAATGTCTGCGTACTTGATCTGCGGAAACACTGGGGAAGTGCTTGGGCTCTCCTCGAAGAGAGAAGTTTGTCCGGCTCAGTAAAGCCTATCAAATTTTGGAACAGTGAATGCATTCTGACATCACATGCATAAAAAAACTAATGCTGGGGTGACCGTTAGCTGACACAAATTGGTAAGGATTCAGAAGCCACTAGACACAATCTCTGGAATTTACATCTGTCACAGCATACACTGGGTGAACAACACTATCCAAAAGAAGCAGAAAAATGGCAGGCAGGGTAAAACTCACTGAATCACTGGCCACTTTAATAATGGGACACTAGTCACTTTAATAATGGGACACTAGTCACTTTAATAATGGAACACTAGTCACTTTAATAATGTTTCAACAATGTTTACTTTGTGCCTTACTCATCTCATATGTATATATTGTATTCTATTCTACTGTATTTTAGTCAATGCCAGTCCGACATTGCTCGATTTATTATTTGTATATTTAATACTTAATTCCATTATTTTACTTTTAGATGTGTGTGTATTGTTGTGAATTGTTAGATACTACTGCACTGTTGGAGCTAGGAACACAACCATTTCGCTACATCCGCAATAACATCTGCTAAATATGTGTATGGACCAATTAAATTTGATTTGATTTGATAAGGAGTGAGAAGTAGATGTTGTTTTAGTTAAGAAAGGGCTATTGATTTAGAGGAAAGTGGGGAGTTCAGAGCTCAGGGCCGTGTGCCTCTCTTCTGGATCTCAGGCAAAGATAGACAACGGCCTCCTTTCTCCTCTGGGTGTAAATTATGGGATGAGGAGAGGAGAGCTCTGTCAGACTTACAGGCTAGCTAACCTTGAGATGATTTTGAAAGAACAGAGCATAGTGTAAAATGCAGTGGCTGAACCAGCCCCAGCACACATTTGTATCTAAAACGGCACAGGTATGTATGTTTATTTATTTGCTTTTTGGTTATTGTATTGCAAGATATTATTACTGCACTGTTGGAGCTAGAAACATAAGCATTTTGCTGCACCTGCGATAACATCTGCAAATCTGTGTAAGTCTGTGCTGTCCTGTCAGAGGTCCTAGGTTCAGATCCTGGCAGGGGTTTGTGGGTATGGAGAGGGGTAGTGGTGCATTGGGGGATGTGATTTGCTCGCTTATGGTGGAGGTTGGTGTCATTCAGAGATATGCACCGTGGTGGTGGGTGTTATTGAACTCAGTCATTCACAAGTCATTTCCGGGCCTAGTGTGATGCAGGCTCCATTCATAATTACCTCGGTGGCTGCCAGAGCAGCAGTACACATCTGTTCCGCATCTGATGTCACCGGGAATGTGGGGGTCAACACTAACAATAAATACAGTATGTGTGAAAACAGGATATTGCACCTCCATAATGAGTTGATCCTGAATAGGAAGTGGATATGGGTGGCAGGGATCTTTTAAATATTATTTCTCCACCTTACCAAATAGCGAGAGAGAGAGAGAGAGAGAGAGAGAGAGAGAGAGAGAGAGAGAGAGAGAGAGAGAGAGAGAGAGAGAGAGAGAGAGAGAGAGAGAGAGAGAGAGAGAGAGAGAGAGAGAGAGAGAGAGAGAGAGAGAGAGAGAGAGAGAGAGAGAGAGAGAGAGAGAGAGAGAGAGAGAGAGAGAGAGAGAGAGAGAGAGAGAGAGAGAGAGAGAGAGAGAGAGAGAGAGAGAGAGATAGCTAGCTAGCTAGCTAGCTACATATTAGAGGTCTTCACGGGTCCAGAAAGTTGGACTCGTTCTGAAATGGTCCTGGGTCTTTTCCACCCAGAAACAATATGCATGAATTCATTTATTTTATATAGAGACCCTTTCTGAACGGACCCGATGACAACTAGATCCGTTCTGTAAAGACCTGGTCGGATCCAGACCCGATCTGAGTGAGGGAAGCAGCAGAAGTCATTTTTTAACCTACTAAATTAACCAGAGCTGATAAAGGGGGAGAGGAGGGAGAGAGAGTTGCCGCTCTGGCAGACGGGGGAGGGGCCGTATTGTGAGCGAGTGACACGGGGAACAGGGAGGGAGAGATGAGAGACAGCAACCAACCAAGCCGACTCGCGCTATAGTAGTTTAGCTGCCATAGCTAGTTTATTTATCATCAAATATGATTACATAGTAACTGTCTTGACTGCATCAAACCGGGAGAAGCTAGCTAACGTTAGGTAGCTAGTCTAATTGAGACTACAACTCCATTCAGAATATTAAGTAGCAGCCTACCTGTTGGCTCTTGGTCGTTGTAGCCTATCCTTCTCCTTTAACTTTTAATTCCGGCATTTTAATTCCATCTTCTATTGATTAGATATCTGGAGGCTCTATGATTATTGCTGCTTTGATGACTTATGATTGGCCAACAACAACAAGATACAGGTGCCATGCTCCACTCTCATAAAAAGCAAGAGCAGCAGCATAGATGATAACATTTCCATATTTCGCTCTACTGCAGATTTCACGTTCAAATCTGTACTGGCCCTTCCGTCAGTTAAAAGAGAAGTTTTATTTTTTACAACCAAATCTCAATTTTTTATGTAAATGACATATTATAGAAGGGTCCAGAAACCTTTTTAGTGATTTCACATGTTTTAGAGAAACTTCCCCCAAACAGCAAATCAGTTCCTCATCCTCGTTGTGTAGTATGGGGCCCCCGAAGAAACCATTAAAAAATGCTCCAAAAACATTCAAATACATCATTTTAGAAATGGCAAAGCTCTCACTATAGTGATTCAGATGTTGTACATATGAAATTGTGTCATTCCAAACTTTATTCGCAACATTATATTCCATCTTGTTTCGATACCTCTTCATCCATATTACAGGTAACTTCCAAAATAAAGGAAACACTTGAGTAAATGAGGGATACAATGTATATTGAAAGCATCGTGTCTCGGGTATTCGGGTACAGGTGGATCCGTGATGACCTCTACTACATACAAACCACCACACTAAATAGAGTTTATCTGGATACCTGACAGTTGTGAGAGGGAAAGCTAATGGGCTCTAAGTGTTGAAATTATGCAGCTGGATTTCATTCAGCAATCTGCTCAGAGAACTCCTAAGACTGATAAGGCAAAGCATGGATTCAAAACATGAGAACATCAATGGAGTCATTTTCCACACATTGTCTGAACATCAATGGAGTCATTTTCCACACATTGTCAACTTTTCATCAGTAAAGAGAGTTCCTCACTTCTCAGTCAAACCTGCAATGTATGTACCTCATACACTGTAGATTCTCTATCAATATTGTGAAATGAACATTAGACTATCCGGGTCCATTCAAAACCACACGCACAATGAGAGCCAGTGCATTAAATTGTCATAACGTGGTTTCCTGCCAGACATTTTGTCTGAACTTGAGTAAACAGAAATATGCTGATGTTATGACTATTCCAGCTGCTCCTCAGCTGAGTGCTTTGTACTATTTGTGAATTTGAGTGTGAAAGCATACAGAAATAATGCCTTTCGCACTGGATCTGTTACTGTCACTTTCACGCCTTGAGCTGCATTAAACATATACTTATTGCTCGTAAAATGTTCCATCACATCAATGAATATTACACTCAAACATTTCCACTTGTGGATACTTCTTGAGTTATTGAAGGTCAGCCCAGTGAAAAATGTATTTATACAGTATTTTGATGTGTGTATTTTCTGTAATTTCTGTAATTTAGGGCTCATCTGTAAAACAGACCTTGGTCTCAGTATGATTCCCTGATAAAGTAAAGGTGAAATAAAATCCAGATCGGATTGCAGTGTTTAGATAAATGGCTTTTTTTTAAGACTGCAATTAAAATGTAAGATTTGTCTTCTTTCATTCTTTATAATGGAATGTGTAAACATAATTTATTCTGGTTACTGGCTTATGTACTGTAAAATTAAGGGAGTCCTTGCTGCTTTTTTTTTACATAATCTAAAATGATGTGGCATTTCTTATATTTAGATTTCTATAGGCAATGATTGATAACTGGCATTATGTTTATAGAATATAGCTGTATTGTTGATCAGAGTGCAGCTGATACACAGATGAGACCAGTGTTGTGAGACAGAGGCAGCTGTGCTGGCTGGAGCCTCTGTGTGTTAGCAGTGATTTGGTCCGGCTCTGAGGCCTCCGGGGGACTGGCTCCTCTGGGCCCCAATCTGTCACTGCTGCTGCTGCCCCTCATCAGGCTGGAGTAATCCAGCATGCCTCACCACGCCCTCTCTCAAGATCTACGTCTCTATGTCTGCCGTACTGTGTGTGTGTGTGTGTGTGCATTTGTATGTGTGTGTGCATGCGTGTGTGCGTGTCTGTTGGGTCTCGCTCTCTCAGCTGCAGTAGTTTGGCCACACACACCGCTTTTGCGGTCATACAAGTGTTATTTGTACAGATATAAGCGTGTTATGATTAAATGCTCAGACCAGGCAGTCAACTGTGCCAAGCATGACATTGTGTACTTTGAGAGTAAATCTTTCGTAGGATGACACAAGGTGTTAAAAGAATAATGTAGTTACATGTGTTTTATGTCTTCTTATTAAGATTTAATGTTACAGTTAGTTTGTGGCTTGGCAAAATCAGCTTTTACATGTAAAATTATGTTTTTATATTGAAATTGATGGCATAGCAACGGCAAAAAATAGTAACAATGTATCTAATTAATCTCCCTTCTTAGGGTCAGAAGACTGAAGCAGAGAGGTTCTTTCTGAAGGCCATCCAACTAGACCCCACTAAAGGAAATTGCTATATGCACTATGGTAAGTGGTACAGTTTGGGGTTTTGGGGTTTCTTTTGATTTACCAAAATTATATAAAGGTTATACTGTATACTAAGGTTAATCTTCTGACATGCCATTGGCCACATTGAATCAACCAAATAGTGTACTTTTGCACTACAACAAAAAATATCTGTATGTTACACTGTTCTGACCTCATTCAACTCATGAGTTGAAATTCAAATTGAATTGGCCAAACCCCACAGGATGTAGAATTTTTATTTGAGTTTGAGTGGCAGGAAGTAGAATTGAATTCAGTGCAATTCAAAGAAATTCCACTCAGTCATAAAACATGACAGTTTCATTAAACACTTCCAGATACCAAAGAATAAATAACTTTTCTCTGGAAACAATGTTCATATACTCGTTTAACCTTAGTGCTTAGAGTAGACAATTATATTTCCACCAACCATTTCATTTGTTTGGCCTCTTTTTGAAGGCATCAGGGTCAACTTGAGGGTTAATTAAGTATTTTTCCCCCCATATTGAACAAAATGTAAGTGATTATTGAAATATAATAACTTAGAATATTTGCTCACAGGTTTTGTTTTCCTTCATCATTCATTTTAAGAGTTTGTCCTGAAAATCATTTGTTTCAACAATACTGTTTGTATATAACGACATGTTTGATGTTTTATGTACAAGATGCATATTTTTATAGACTAGACCTAATATAGAATAGAAGAGGTATTTGAATTTAATTATATTTCCTTTAATTCTAATTCTAATTCAAAATTGCAATTCTGGATCCTGTTTACTACTTGAATTGGATTTATAAAAAATAAAATAAATAAAAAAATTCTGAATTGAGCCCAACCCCGAGAACAAGTCACTTCTCAGGACCACTCTCTCTTGTGGATTTTTGAACCAAAGCCTGTCCACACACACATCTTGACTGGATCCCTTCCAGGTAGTTAGCAATGCTGGCTGACCTCTCTTCCTGGATTAAGGTTGTGTACGTGGCTGGTTGGGGAGGATAGCGTGAGGGAATATTCACACTATTGACCAATGAAGATAAACCCCAATTTCCTCACATTGTTCTCAAATATGACATGTGCACAGATGTGGAAAGAAGGAGCGTGACAGTTGACATGTCTTTTTTGCTGAACACCATTTGATCTTACGAGAAACAACCAATTTTATCTCTACTAAGGTCACTTCAAGTGTCCTCTTTGAAATGTGGGTTTGAGAGCGAGTGCCAGCAGAAGAATTTGTGGTAATGTACCGTGTGATCAATCTTTTGTAAAATGAAAGAATTTCCTTTATTTCTTGATATTTTAAGGAACAGCTTTCACATATTCTTAACCACTCCAATAAAACAAGAGTTGACATATTGAAATCTATCCCATGCCATAGCAGTGTTTCTAACCTGGAGGTGCTCTGCAATACATTGGAAATCAGTCAGTGCCAAAGTGCTCTCTCCTTTACCTAAGACCTGTAGCAGCAAAGTCTACATTTCATCCGCAGCTATTTAGGAAAATATGCTTGGTTTCCACCAGTGGTCTGGGAGCATTGTACAGTAGTGGAGCTCACCAAAACCAACAGGCTATTAATTCCTCCACAAACCTGACCCTCTCCGAGAGGTCCGACCCCAGTTCATGCCCCCATCAGGGATCCACACTCTAGCCTCAATAGGATGGGCTACAAAGGCCCTGCTCTATAATTTCAGCTGCACCTCAGACATACAGAACTCCAGCCAGGCCCGACGCACATGTCAGAGAAACATACCTATCAAGATCCTCCTAATTGGACAAATGGACCTGAGCGATACCCAAAGAGCGATGGCTAAAGAGCGATGGTACGCTCTGCTTGTACCTTGTGTTTCAGCAAATCATTCGTAGGCCGGCCGCTGTCCGCCCTATCTCCGCGGGCCAAACACAATATTCCCAGCAAGTATTCATCCCACTCTACGAATACATCCACATACAGCATTTTAACTTGGTGTTTATGTCCTCTCTGGCTGCTCCCAGGTCAGTTTTTGTTGGAGGAGTCTCGTCTGCTGGAAGCGGCTGAGATGGCAGAGAAGGCGGCGCGTCTGGACAGCGGGGAGTTTGATGTTGTCTTCAGTGCAGCCCACATGCTCAGGTGAGTGTTGGATGGGACGGACACACTGTGAGGGAGGGGAGGGGACAAGAGCTGGGGGAGGTAGAGCGTCAACGGTCTGTACACTTTATCCCAGGGATTACAGCGCTCTACTGTCAGTGTGATTTACTTGGCCGGCTGCTGTAATCCCCTTCTCTGCTTCTGCAGCGGTAGCCAGGGAGCTGCCATCTTGTCTTAGATCGCCACGCAGCTACGTGCCTGCCTCTGCACTCCCTCTGCTGTTTCTGGCTCATTCATGAAAAGCCAGTTTCAAATCAGAGCAAAGTTCAGCAGCGCGGCGTCTGACTCACAGTTCTCCTGGAAGCCGCAAGCTGTTGTGTTTGAGGTGCAAGCCGCGAGTGGAAATGTGTAAATACAGGAACGTGCCAATTTACAGTATGCCACACAGACTGAGGGAGCTCAGCTTAGAGCCAACAATATTATATTTACTATTTTGTAGGTGTCCCTTGTTTAGACTTATTAGGGTAAATCAGGGTTTTTCTGTGTGAGAATTACTACTGCTGGCTGTGGGAAATTACGACTACTTAAACCGTTAATGCGATGTCTTGAATCATTGTGCTTCACTGAGGTAGTTTTTGCGGTTCACTTTCTTTACCAAAGACAGAAGGAGGTTGTGTCATGCAGTGCTATATAATGTCTTTATCCAGCTGGATTTCACATGGTGGCCCGCTGCACAGCACTCTGATCCAGGGGGATGTGCAGCACCACCAGCTCAGCTGGCCATGCTTTACAGAGCCTCTTCCGGGGTCCGGACCCCTGGCTGTTAAAGAGGGTCTCAGGCTGGGCTCAGCAAGGGGCTCCCCACCACCGCGCTGGCATGGGGTCTCGCTCCTCTGGAACTCATGTTCTTTATGTGTTTGTCTTGGAACCAAGACGTGGAAGGCCCTCGGTTGGTGGGGGATACTAGTGAATTTGAATAGGGAGGGTGGGGGACTGGGCTTTCAGATGTGAAAACCTTCTCTTATTGCTCTCTGGGGCCCTTGGTCTTTGACAAGTTTACTTCCTCACTATCCATTTCCCCCGGCCTTCTTTAAACAATCAGCACGTTATTCCAAACCTTCGTCTACAGTAGTGCTACGGAGCAGCGGCATCAGCTGGCAGGCGAAGGGAAGGGAAGGCTGGCTGAGTGCTATCTCCCAGGGGAATGTGCTAATGCTGCCCTTTAAGTGCTCAAATCCCTCTGCAAGCCAGACCCACCGTTCACTAGCTGTGTGATGTCACAACACTGTTCCGGGAAGCCAGACTTGTTTGACAGAAGGAACAAGGAACATTTGTGTAACGTTTGTGGGTCTTGTTGCTCGAGACAGATGGGCTCGCTGTAGTTAGTACACATATCGTACACTGGCTGTTGTTGCTGAAGCAATTTGTTCATTAAGTTTTTTTTTTTTGAAACTGCGTTAGATGTACTATAAGCAGTGCTGTCAGCTGTTTGACTTGTGTGTCTGTGCGTCTGCACTGGGGTTAATAAAGCATCTTTAGATTACCAACTGTCAGGGCTCGAAGACAGAGGGCTCGGCGGTCGTGTTGCTGATGTGAAATATGTTCCAACATTGTTTCATCCAGAGAGTTCTTTATTTTCATTCACTCATGATCCCTATTTTCCTTCCATCTCTTCCACTCCGTCCTCTTCTAGTTCTCCTCTCTTGCCTCTCTTCCCAGCAGCTTTATCTCAGAGGACTTGGGTCTAACCGAAGGCAGAAGTGTGTCGTCTTCTCTCATTGTGCTTGCTGTGCTCTCACAAGCCACTATCCCCTGGCAATCCTTTACCACTCATATTAAAGATCTTGTTTGTCTGGTGACAATGGTTTGACAGCTCTCCAGTTCGCCAGTCTGATAATGGTATGTTTATAGACTTGAAAATGATATAGAATTAGATTAATTCTCGAGAAGAAATTCTATTCTGAATATGATTGTGGTTATCGCAACACATGGTTACGGTCACGGTTAGACACCAAACCCATATTTGTCATCGCTGCACAATTTCTGGTATGGGGCACTATTTAAAAGTTACTTTTGAAAGGCTATTTGTTAAACAGTTCAATGAGGTTACGCAAGGAGTTATTGTTGAGAAAATAAGTAATACTGCTTTGAATGATGGTCATTTTGTGTGAAGTATTTGTTTATTCAACTCTTAGTTGACAAATGATGATCCATGCTGCTCAATTGAGGTGTTAGCTTGGGCTCTGCTTTCTCGAGTTGCACAAACACAGGGCGCTCTATTTTAACTGCCAACGCTTAAATATGAGGGTTGGCAGTAGTGCTATAGGTCCTGTGGTGTGTCAGAAATATGTTTTTCTATTTTCACAGCCGGAATTATGAGCACAATAGCTCGCAGTAGTGCGAAAGGCTGGGTTTGAGGAATAACAAGTTGTAGGTGTGACGAGGGCTTGGCCACTCACTGGCCAATCAACATCCAGTGTTTGCTCAATAGCCTACTATGTTTGGAGTATTGGCAGTCAACGTAACATTGTTGTAATTGGCTTCAATGAGCCTAGCTTAGCCTACATGTCTTTACGCGTCCCTCTTCTCCTAAAATAAAAAATACTAGGCTCCTGTAAATTGTATTGTATGTATGAGGCACATTCTCATTAAGAAAAATATAGCCTAGGCCTACCATTGGTAATGTATTATAGAACTGAATCATTTAAATACGTTTGGAGGAGCGCAGCTTTGGTAACCGGATGAGAGGCGCTCTTTGGAGATGGGGATGGATACTTGAACAAGCTAAATGAAGTATGCAGGTAGGCATATGGGTGTGTATGTTTTAGGATGTGTAGTATATTTTCAATTCAAGGCACTGTAATTGAAATAGACCATTTAAACAGATTTTATGGATAGGCTACTTTGCAAGGCCAGGATAAAAAAGACAGTACACTGCTGTTGAACCAGCCTTCTTAGCCTAGGCCTAGGGTAAGGGTAGCAGAGGGCTTGATATGAAACGGTAAACAAGCAATCAGTTTAAAAAATATATATATATATTTCTAAATAGGATGGGGTCAAAAGCATGGTATCATAAATCGCTTCTCTCGTACAATGGCACTTGTACAAAATGTGCACATGTGGACCTAAATGTCTTTATGCGTAGCATTCACACATCTATAAAAAATAATAGGCTCCTGTCATTTGTATTGTTGTGCGAGGCAGATTCTCCAGAAAAAAATGCAGTTGATATGGCATTATAGGAGAACTGAATAGTTTGGAGTAGCGTGTCTTTGGTAATCGGACGAGGGGCGCTCTTTAAAATGGAAATGGGTCGTCTACTTGAACTAGCATAATGACGTATGCAGGTATGTGAATTGTAAATAATGAAAAAGCATCAGGGTAAAAATCTCTAATATATTTCAAAGCACCCTCAGTAGACCATTTAAAACCCCTTTATTCATAGGCTACTTGGCTAATGGCCAGGATAAAAAAAGATGTGCCTATGCGATGCTGTAAACCTGAGGGCGGGAGGTAGCCTAGCGGTTAAGAGCATTGGGCCAGAAACCGAAAGGTAATTGCTTCTAATTCCCGAACCAGCAGGTGGAAAAATCTGCTGTTCTGCCCTTGAGCAGGGCAGTTAACCTGTCTAGCCCCAGCGTTCCGCTAGCGGAACTCCTCCCACATTCCACTGAAAAGGCAGAGCGCGAAATTCAAAAAATATTTTTTAGAAATATTTAACTTTCACACATTAACAAGTCCAATACAGCAAATGAAAGATACACATCTTGTGAATCCAGTCAACATGTCTGATTTTTTAAATGTTTTACAGCGAAAACACCACATATATTTATGTTAGCTCACCACCAAATACAAAGAAGGACAGACATTTTTCACAGCACAGGTAGCATGCACAAAGCCAACCTAACTAACCAAGAACCAACCAAACTAACCAAGAAACAACTTCATCAGATGACAGTCTTATAACATGTTACACAATAAATCTATGTTTTGTTCGAAAAATTTGCATATTTGAGGTATAAATCAGTTTTACATTGCAGCTACCATCACAGCTACCGTCAAAAATAGCACCGAAGCAGCCAGAGTAAATATAGAGACCAACGTGGAATACCTAAATACTCATCATAAAACATTTCTGAAAAATGCATCGTGTACAGAAATGAAAGACAAGCATCTTGTGAATCCAGCCAATATTTCAGATTTGTTAAGTGTTTTACAGCGAAAACACAATATAGCATTATATTAGCTTACTACAATAGCCTACACACAACCGCATTCATTCATCAAGGCACGTTAGCAATAGCAATAGGCACGTTAGCGTTAGCGAATAAACCAGCAAAAGATATCAATTTTCACTAACCTTCATAAACCTTCCTCAGATGACAGTCCTATAACATCAGGTTATACATACACTTATGTTTTGTTCGAAAATGTGCATATTTAGAGCTGAAATCAGTGGTTATCCATTATGCTAACGAAGCTTCTATTTCCCAGAATGTGCGGATATTTCTATTAGACTCTCACCTATTCTGACCAAATAGCAATTCATAAACATTACAAAAATATACATGTTGTATAGGAAATGATAGTAACACTAGTTCTTAATGCAATCGCAGTGTTAGAATTCTAAAAATATCTTCATTACGACATAAGGCTTATGTTATAGCGAGGAGAGTGGCCAAAACCTGGGCGCAAAACTACTAGTACACAGTTCGACACATTTATGAAATAGCATCACAAAATGGGTCCTACTTTTGGTGATCTTCCATCAGAATGTTGGACAAGGGGTCCTTTGTCCAGAACAGTCGTTGTTTGGATTTAGAACATCGTTTTTCCCTCTTGATTTAGCAAGGACACTGGCCAAGTGGCGCGAAGCTCCCCATCGTCAACAAACACAGACAACGCAACACGCCTAACGTCCCGAAAAAATTTCAATAATCTATTAAAACTATATTGAAAAAACATACTTTACGATGATATTGTGACATGTATCAAATAAAATCAAAGCCGGAGATAGTATTCGCCTATAACGACGGGTTTTCAAAAGGCAATTCCAGGTCCATCTGCGCGCTCTCCAGAAAAAAAAAATGGATGACTCGTCGTGCCAAGATGATTTATTCCACCTCAGACCAAGATAAACACTTCCTTTCTTCTCTCACGTCCTCTTGACATCTAGGGGAAGGTGTATGACGTGCATGTATACTCATACGTGTCATGCCCATTTATAGGCAGGCCCTTGAACAGAGCATAATTTTCAAACTTTCCACTTCCTGGTCAGAAAGTGTGCTGCCAAATGAGTTCTGTTTTACTCACAGACAAAATTCAAACGGTTTTAGAAACTAGAGAGTGTTTTCTATCCAATAGTAATAATAATATGCATATTGTACGAGCAAGAATAGAGTACGAGGCCGTTTAAATTGGGCACGTTTTTCCCCCAAAGTGTAAATAGCGCCCTCTATCCTCATCAGGTTAACCCCCAACAACAACTGCTCCCCGGGCGCCGATGACGTTGATTAAGGCAGCCCCCCACACCTCTCTGATTCAGAGGGAAGACACATTCTGGTTGAATGCATTCAATTGTACAACTGACTAAGTTTCCCCTAAACCAGCCTTGATTAAGGGGAGAGTAAGCTATGCTTTGTTTTTAAATGAAATGGGGGGAAACCAATAATGTTTTTCATGATTCTGGATATGAGATGCACCGGCATATTAAAACTTCCCATTAGCGAGTGAACGTTATTTATAATAAGGGTTACACGGAGAAAATCGGACCTCTCTGAAATGAAATTGGATGGCCCTCCCTATACCCAAAATAATGATTAAAACATAAAGTGGATAGCAGAGAACATGGCTACCGTTTACCTTCACTTCTTGGCCTGTGCTTTTTTCCATTTTCTTTAATAAAGGTAGGCCTATGGCATACCCTCTCATACCCCCCCAATTCCAGTCCTGGTTTAAACTTAACAGCCCTTCACTGACATGAAGGTAGGCTTTTCAAAGAGTGCATGGTGGGTGGAAGAATTGGCCGACAAATCTATGGATATAGCAGCTATTAGACTCATTTATTCTGTCAAACAGGTAGGCCTACCTCTTATTTCTTAAATAGGAAGAAATAGGCTCCAACACAAAGCCCTCTTGTTTTTAACAAAGTCTAATTAAAATGAAGGTGTTAAATAAATTATGCCTATTCAACATTGCCTACTTTCAGCACCATAAGCTGCCCATTTCCGATTGATTGTTTCAGCACCACAATGTAAGTTACTAGAATCTGGCTTATTGTGAGGTCAATAACTCTGATAAATACATCAAGGGCAAGAAACATATTGTTTTTATTTAAATCAATTATAGTTGTAACAAGCTATCAAAGTTGACCTCCGGTCCTCCTTCTCATCTTTGTGCTCCTGCTCTCCTTCTCAAACTGAACAGAACATAGGCTATAGGCTAGTAAGCACACAAGATATTGCAAAAAAAAAACATTTTTAAAAGAAGCCTTTGACTCTCCTCCTGAACTGCCACTATAGGCCTACACAGCACAGCCATTGGTTAGGCAGCACACACAAAAATGTTTTGATCAGCAGAGCAGGCCAGGGCTCAGGGTTGGAATATCCATTGCAGTGTGTAATGCAGCCTAGTTTTATTTACACCATCCCAGCAGCTATCTTAGAAATATAACTTTGATCTGTGCTTCTCCAAGCATGCACATCCGTAGCCTATAGCCTACTGTATAGGCAATTGTTAATTTGATTGAGACCACACTAAATAGCCTATAGCACACTTGATATTGTGCACCCAGCGGAGAATCAGAGATGAGGGGTGACATCAGGCACACATCGACATATAGCCTAATAAGCAACTCATTCTAAAACACAGAGAAATTTTGACTTTGTCAATTACAAATTGAATGACCCTACCCTGGACTAGATTTAAAAACCTCACCTTGACTGAAATTGAAAAAGCATGACCCTCTCCCCTCTCTCCCATTCCGTACATTTTGACCCACCCCTTAGAGCTGTGTGAAATTGTCACTTTTGCCCTTGTTTTTAAATATTGCCACCCCTCCAACCACAGCGCAAGCAAGCTGATATTAGACAGGTAAATTGCAGAACCAGGCACTAGGGCTGGAAAATGCCAGTGCCCCAGTTTTTACATGACGAAATTGTAAACTAAGGTGTGTTTTGACACAAGTCAAAAATAGAGACCAGTGTGTTTGAGTTTTCATAGTGATAACTTGTGAATAACAGTGACACACGCCAGTATCCACACCTCCTACACAAAGGCCTTGGACTGAACTGTATCAAGAGTTATTTGACGGAGGCAGGGCTCTCTGCACTGAGTAAGGATTCTCAATGATTCTCAACCCTCATTAGTGCTGGATATAGTATGACAGATGCCGAAGCCAAGCTGTGTTCTTTTCTTGAGTTCGATCGCATGTCCGTCCAAAACATCTTCAACATATCATTTCACACCACAGACTCCATTCCAGTCCCTCATACCACTACCGGTGTCACCTCACGGTGAAAGCATTCACCCATGTCTGTTGACCAGCCATTACCACTGTGGCTTAACAACAACGTTGGTCTCAAAGGAAGCTTAATGGTGTTGTGTATCATTTGTTTTTTTGTGTGCATTTTTTGTTTTAGCATCTGAAATGTGACATTCTGATTTGGCAAAATGAAAATTGAATGAGGGAAACTCCTCCCTACCGCTGGATATTGTGGTGATTGAAATATTGGTTTCTAGAGAGAACTTGGATTTTTGCTATTATTAGAATTGCACGCTGTATGCTGCTTTCAATAATGCAGACTGCCAAGAGAAGATGAGTACTGCGCATTTATCAGAACTGCTTCTCTTGCCTCTTGACCTATCAAACGTTATGTTCATCTTCTTATCTTGTATTATTTCTCATTGTTGTTTCGTTGTCGATAAAGAACCTGCAAGTAAGGATTTTGTTAGACGATGTATACCATGCGTATCCCATACATACGTCTAATAAAACTTGAAACTTGAAATCACAGCGTGTTCTGATTAAAGTTCAACAAGAATATGACAGCACTTATGCTCTGCAGAATAACCTGTAGGTCAGGTATTAGTCTCTTTTGACAGACTATGAGATTTTGTTCTGGGTTCAGAGATAACTCAGGTATGGATATCTTCGGGGTATTGTCGTGCTAGTCGTGGAATGTGAAAGTGGCTGTATAGCACTGCAATATGGAGGAGGATTCCTTAATATGGCCAGACAGGCTTAATGAAATCCCTGTTCAGTTCAGATGGTCTTGCTTTCATCATTACGACTCGGGACTCCGGAGCCAGCAGTCGTTGACTCCGTCCTTGACTCTGTCAAAGTTAAACTGTTTGCAGTGAGACAATTGTTACCATCAGTGAAATGCAGCTGCGGGTTGTAAAAATGATTTCTGATTGATAGGAATATGAATAAACGGAAAAGCTCTTGGCCAAAGGGAAAGATTCACACAGTCAGGTAGGACAGTAATCTAAGTTTACTAGCGTAGCATATTGATTCACACAGTCAGGTAGGACAGTAATCTAAGTTTACTAGCGTAGCATATTGTGGATGGAGATGATGAGCATATGGAGAACGTTCTTGTTTTGACTGGAACTTTTATTGGAGAATCTACAGACTCTAAGTACTTCTAGTCTTCTGGGATTTGCAGGCTAACCATCTGTCTAGAGGTGCCTTTACCTTACATTACTATATCGTTTCCACTGCATGTTTTGTTGGTGTGTTTGTACAGTACAATCAAATATAATGATATGATGCTCCCAATTTTTGTAAAGTACATAAACTTGCAACACATCTTCACATGGGTTTCTGTGATAATCTCCTTCCTAGCTTTCAACCCCACCGACAGTACCAAAAACAATAGATGGGTTTACATAGAAGACAGGGGACAGGCCTTCGAAGTGATGTTTGTTCTTACTAAGGCAATGGTTGATGAGAGGCCTATTGTAATGACACGCAGGTCAAAGATCATGACACAAAGGTTGCGACCCAGGATATAATGAAAACAATCAGGGCATGCTGTATACCACTCAGCATGGAGGGCTGTCTGCTGAAAGGCCTGCAACAAATTGCCTGTTTCATTGACTCCTCTCGTTGCTACACGGCATTCTCAGCCGTGGCCTAACCTTACTGACCCCGTAGCAGCATTAAACAGACAGAGTTCAAGGTCTCTTATGAACCCTCTGAAGTTCGAAGCAATAAAGATGAGGGATGATTGCTTTTTGTGCTTTCCTTTGCAGACAAGCCAGTCTCAACGACGCAGCCGAGAAGTATTACGGACAGGCAGCCAGCATAAGACCTAACGTGAGTATATCAACCTCTGTTGACCTATTATTACTCAACATGATGGACACTCTGTCTGCAATCACTGGCTGTGTGGCTCTCTGACCAATCACTGCTCTGCCTGTTTCCTCACAAAGGCCTGCATTGTCAAGTCATCGGAGCTCCAAGGTTTGTTTGTGTAGGATCAATCAGGGACTTCAAAGGAGGGGCCAGGGCAATTTAAGGGTGGTCAGATTGAAAGGAATAATGATAATAACACTTAGTCACAGGGCTTTGGTGTGTGGATAATAAATAGGCTCAAGTAGTTGAGTATCATCTGACGACACAGATTTGACTTTGTTTGAACTGCAGTGGAGGAAATAAAGTTTGGCCTCTGTGGTCTTAATGTTAGTTCCATCCTGATTAGAAGAAATCACTTGTCAAGGAACAATGCAAGTTTGTCTGGACAGTGTCACCCGTCGTGATGTTTGATTCAGCCAACAGAAATGTTTCCCGTAGATGTAAACATACAACATACACAATTTACACCATTTGCCCACCATGTTTATGTAACATAGAGTGTAAAAATGTTGCAAATAGTTGTGTGCTTTCAATGGACTATCTTGTATTTGTGAGTCTCAAATTCCCACCATTTTAGAGCAGAAAAAATCCTTGTTATTGTCATGATGTAGTTCAAAGGATTAATAGAGACAGGACACCAAAGAGTGGAAGGTGAAGTGTGGAGCTCATTTCTATAATTCAGTGCTACTAAAGGTGAATTTAGATAACCCATGTTAGGAAAGAAAAAAGTCAAAAAGTGTACGATTCTGGATTTTTTTTACAGCGAAAACATCTGAAACCCTTAGCAGAGGCACTCTGGAGACAAAAACGACAGCCTGGCCAAATGGAGAGGAGGTGATGAGGGAGGGATAAAATGGACAATCGTAACATCAGTAGCCTATCAACATACACCTCACGATGTGTGCTGCGCACATACACACACGCCACACTCGTAGCCTAGTTTGAGCAGAATATCATCTGTCGGGCAGCAAGAGCACGCAGCTCAAACAACTGGTTGTCCCTGGACTAGTTTACAGCGGTAGGGTAGTTCAATTGAACTAGTTTCTCATAATTAATTAAAATAATTCATCAGTGATTTGTATTTCCTGCAACTTTCTGAAGAGGTAACGCCTGTTTGTGAGCGCCCATGTGTGTTGTGTTGCCAGTTAGCATACCGAAACAGTCATTTCTAAGGCTTTCCCCAAAACCCTTCCCAATTAAATGTTGACTCCAAAGTCGGCCTACCTGGCAGAATGATATCATGATGATTTGTAACCTATCAAGCGGGTGGTCATTTGTTCTTGCAAACTCAGCCATCACATGTACATTAGGCCTACTGTACATTGTACAGTACAGAAACACCACTAGCCAAACATATGGTGAATTAAAGGGCAACTACACCCCTCCCAATGTAGAATTGCAGGAAATTAGCTTCAAAATAACATACAAAATGCTAAAGCCCCTAAATTAAGCTTTTGGTGGTGTATTTTATTAATCTTAAGGAACAAATGAAGGCTCCAGTCACCATTTTAGCATTTTTGATATACCATGACATTTTAACAATTTGACCGCTGACCGTCTGTCACGCCCTGACCTTAGAGAGCCTTTTCATGTCTTTGGTTAGGTCAGGGTGTGATTTGGGTGGGCATTCTAGTTTTCTATTTCTTTGTTGGCCGGGTATGGTTCCCAATCAGAGGCAGCTGTCTGTCGTTATCTCCTATTGGGAATCATACTTAGGCAGCCTGTTTTTCCACCCTAGTTTGTGGGATGTTGTTTTTGCACAGTAGCTGTATAGCCCTGCAGAACTTTACGTTCTTTTTTTCCCTTTGTTGTTTTTTGTGTTCATTCAAATAAAGTATGATGTATGACTTTCCACGCTGCGCTTTGGTCTCATTCCGACAACGGACGTAACACCGTCGTTTACATGTGAATAAAAATTCGGAGCATGTCGGGAGTGTGTTAGAGGCCATTGTTTGAAATTCTTTCGGGAGAATCTTAAAGGTCTCATCAGTTCGATCTCCTTTGACACGAGCAAATTATAAGACAATCACCACAGAATGCAGGGTGTTCCCAAAGCATACTTTTTGGTACCCACGTGGACAGAAAGTGAATGCAGTGTTGAATTTGATGAAATGCAGACGAAATCATCATTTGATTTCTCCTCCATAAAATGTTGTCGGTAACAGTGCAATGCATCAGATTAGGGGAGTCCGGGGCTGTGCGTCACACTTTTACAAAAAAAATTTCACCAGTAGGCCTATAGGATGAGACTCTTTTCAACATTATTAGAAAGACCAAGGTCTTGGGTTGAAATGGCTTCCCTTTAGTCCTTATAGCTTATTCCAAAATGGGAGATCTTACCTATCAAAACACTGTCTACTTGAAATAAAGAAATGAATGTAGGCCAACAGAGTCTTAGAAATAGCCAGGTTATTTTGATTGAACAATATTGTTTCCAAAATTAAGCAGTTTATACTTTGTAAGTATAACTTATTATATAACCATCTCCAACTGAGCATAAAAGCAAGATTATGCTAATTTCCACTTGTCTTGACCTAGCAACTTTGAAAATAAGTTTGAAATATAGCTATCCCTTTCCTCATTCCAACAAACAAGTGTTCATGAATATCTGACTCCCATAGTTCAAACAATGAAAATACCAAGACTATACTTTCACCTCCCATAAAAACACACAAATTCCCTTCACCTCAAAGTAGTCACACATTTTAACCTTAAAATGACTAGACTACACAGCACCCTCTAGATTGGGAGTAACAGACTAAACTATACTGTGAAAACCAACCTATGTAACATAGAACCCCGGTGTCCCCTATTCCCCGTGCAGTTAATAGAATGCTTATTGCGCTGTTTAATCCCCCATTTTGTTAGAAGACCAGCAGAAAGTAAAAATGTGAACATTGGTACACTCAGGTGAGTCTCCATTATTAGGCTATCATAGATGGAGTTAAGGCAAGCATTTTGTCCAATAAATGAATGACTTGCATGCACACACAGGCACTCCCTGCTGTGAAGACATCTTATTATTGTATAGGAGCTTCATTCTTCTGGTGCTCAGCGGTAAATATGAGAAAAAGATAGAGCGTAATGCTGAAGCTGTGCGATCCATCCAAGTGTTCCTGTAGAAGTCATATCTAAAATTAGAATCTTTCACACTGAGATGTGTGAAGACGTGAGAGGTTTCTTGTGTGTGATGCTTGAAGTGTAAAGTAAAATGTCAGAACATTGGCTGAGATGCAGAGCAGCACGATCATCTGTATCTTCTTTCCTACGTGGTTGTCTATTTCAGGAACAGATCGTCATCATTTTCACCTCTTAGCATCCACAAATAATGTATGTAAACATGCATTTGATGCATCCAAGTCCAAAAACAGAGGCAGTTTCAGCCCAATGGGATCAAATAGTTGGGACGCCTCCTTTGCCATTTGGCCTGCTTACAGTGGAGGCTAGATACTTATTGAGGATGTTCATCCATCTTCCCCAGTATTACCCTTTGTTCTCTCTGATGTGACTTGACTTGGACCATGTTCCTGTCTATCTTCATTTGTCATTGCATGCTATGCTTCAGCCTCTGTATTGCTTAACTGCTTGACTTTTCAAATGATATCCGTGTGTCCATTCACTTTGAGTAGGACTGGATGATTGGCTTAACTCAAGGGCTTTGGTGCCTCAACCCTCCCCCGTCTCCTTCTGTCCAGAGACCAGCCTATTAGAGGCCTGCATAGGGCACCATAAAATGACAGCATCTGCAGTCTTTACAGTTGTCAGGCCAATTAGATATGGTCCCTATGCTTTCTATTTACAGTGGAATTAAGGAGGTTTATGGCCGGTCATTGCTCCCTCCTCATCATACTCCCATGGCTTTAAGCAGCTGTTTCTTCTGAGGTCCGGCGAATATATTGCACATCTGGTGGTGCTTCTGTCACGACTACATGCCAGAGGAAAGGGTAGCGTAGGGTGGGCGGAGGGTCATTGGGGCGGGAAGGGGGATCTTTTGAAGCTCGGCTGGAGCAGGACTAAAAGGAAAAGCAGGAAGAGCAGTAGAATCCCTACCCAGGAGTCCTTGCACACCATTCTCTCTAATGTGGAAGTGTCTTGTGTGAAGGCCTGTGATGCTATTTCATTGTGTTCAGCCAGATCTTCTCCTCTTCTTCTCCAGGGGTCACAGCTTTAACTTCACCTGATTATTCACTCCCAGACAGCTGGTTTCAATTTGTCTTCCTCAAGAAAGTTAGTATTTAGAATTTTAGTATTTTATTAGGATCCCCATTAGCTGTTGGCAAGGCAGCAGCTACTCTCCCTGAGGTCCAAACAGGTCTACATTACATCAAACAAAACATTGTGCATTATACAAATTTACATTGCTCCAATATTACATTACTAAGAATAATGTGTGTGTGTGTCTCTTCACAGTCCACGTTGTGTTATGAGGTGTTGTTTAATCTGTTTTTTAAATCTGATTTCAATGCTAGCTTGAGTTATCTGAGGTGAAATATCATTCCATGTAGTCATGGCTCTATACACTGAGTGTACAAAACATTAGGAGCACCTTCCTAACAGTGGTGGGCCGTCAGGGCCTGCAAGGCCTTCTCTGCTGGCCTAAACATCATCAGAATATAATTTTTTTTTAAATATATTTTCCCACAAATATGTATTAAATTATTCCCCAGAGTAAGAGTTATACTCTTCATTTCATAGCTTTCCTCTTGGTTGCACTGCTTCCAGCCCCAGGTTGAGATTTTGAGGGCTGGTCTTTATGTTAGATCTTTTATCCAATCATATTCAGCCATCATGTGTTGCCAGGGGTCTAAAATCTGCCCTCAGGCCTTCAGAATCAACAGTGCGGGCGCTTGTAGCTTATAGTGAATGGAAATTAAAATTTAGTGTCAACCAATCAGCTTTAGAGTTGGCTATTGTACGCCTTCTGGCTGGCTCCAGTGTTACACAGGAGCCAGCTAGCAGGCGTAGTGCGTGCACGTCTTTTGATTGGATTACCAATATTGAGAGGCAGGTCCTATGGAGATCTAGGAAACTGAATTTGATAAACGAATTAATTCGCGTACTACTAAGCTGTTTTTTCAACCCACAATGGAGGAAGGAGGAGAAGATATCGATTTGGTCGAGGATATAATTATAACGCCATTCTCAAGACGAACTTTTCAAGAAAAGTTAGACATTGTAAGGAGAGGTCGCCCGACGCCACAAAGCCTGTCACAGGCGGGAAAGTGCTTCGTTCGCTCGCCACTTTCAAAGTTTCAACTACGAGCGCTGTCAATGGCTCACAGGCTCCTAACAAGCAATGGTGCTTTTGAAAACTTTTGGGGACACCGGAGTGGATCGACAGCTCAAAGAACAAACGCGCAGGGCAACGGAGCTGCACAATGAAAAGGTGAAGGGAAATATTGAAAAGACTCATTGATTGTGTCATGTTTTTGGGTGAACACTGTTTACCCAAAAATGTCAATTTGTCAATTTCAAGGTGACGCAACGCCTGGTTATACTGCGTTTCTGTCTAAATGTATAGTTTCTAGAGCCATGGCATCATAATGAGGTGGATTAATTCGGGTGGGACTGTGTAGTACATCACTGAAGGCCCAGGCCCCAGGCCCACGGCACGCCACTGCTTCCTAATATTGAGTTGCATCGCCCTTTTACCATCAGAACAACCTCAATTCAACAGAGCGTCCACAGGGATGCTGACCCATGTTGACTCCAATGCTTCCCACAGTTGTGTCAAGTTGGATCGTCTACCATTCTTGATAGTCCAGAAGAAAAAGAAACGCACACCTATTTAGGCGAGGTGCTGGCTAGCAGAGTAGAAAACTTGAAAATAAAGGAGAGCTGCACACTCTAGGAGCTCAGATGCAAAAATGTAATATCCAACGTTTCGACAGCCAAGCTGTCTTCATCAGGGTATAAGGGTATATCACGGTATATATACCATTCTTGATACACACAGTAAACTGTTGAGCGTGAAAAACCCAGCAGTGTTGCAGTTCTTGACAAACTCAAACCGGTGCGCCAGGCACCTACTACCATACCCCGTTCAAAGTCACTAAAATCCTTGTCCTGCCCATTCACCCTCTGAATGGCACACATACACAATCCATGTCTCAATTGTCTCAAGGCTTAAAAATCCTTCTTTAACCCGTCTCCTCCCCTTCATCTACACTGATTGAAGTGAATTTAACAAATGACAGTAAGGGATCATAGCTTTCAGCTGGATTCACCTGGTCAGTCTATGTCATGGAAAGAGCAGGTGCTTCTAATGTTTTGTACACTCAGTGTATAGTACTGTGCATTTCCTAGCCTCTGTTCTGGCCTTGGGGACTGTGAAGAGACCTCTGGTGGTATGTCTTGTGTGGTATATATGAGTGGTCTGAGCTGTGTGTTATCCGATTGAACAGACAGTTTGGGAATTTTAACACGTCAATACCCCTCTCAAAGACCTGTAGTGTTCTCCCCTCTACTTTGAGCCAGGAGATATTGATATGCATGTTGTTGATATTAGCTCTCCATGTACATTTAAAGGCATACTTCGGTATTTTAGCAACGAGGCCATTTGTCTACTTCTCCAGAGTCAGATGAACTAGTGAATATCATTTGTATGTCTCTGTGTCCAGTATAAAGGAAGTTGGAGGTAGTTTGGCGAGCCAGTGCTATCTAGCATCAGTGCAAATGACTGGAAGTCTATGGGTACCTGCTGTGTTCAGGCCTATGTTCATTTATGTATGGAAAGGAATGAAGCCAGTTCGTCTTATCTAACGCACAGGCAAAGTACCCATCCAGCTCCCCTCTACCTTGTGGCCTTTTGGGCATCAGTGATGACAAGAATTCATCTTCATCAGATGAACGCTGTCTCTGTTGCTCAAAGTCAGTTTGTCAGATGTTCTCAGACCTAAAAACGTGTCTAATGTTGAGATGAGTCCATGTCTAGTTGTACTCATTGTGTAGACTCACAGTTATATGCACAGTTAGACTTACTGAGTCTCTGGCTTTTATATGAAGGTTATCCTAATTTACACAAAGTACAGTACATAGCTAAAAATCCTAGGTCTAAATACTGTATGTCATGACCAAGCAGGCTAGCTAGCTAGCTCACTTACAGTAGCTAGCTCGCTCACTTGCTGACTTTAGCCTAATGTTGTTAGCTAACCCAGATAACTTTCATAGCTAGCTAGCTAGCCACCACCACTAATAGTGACATTGACATGCTAGCCGTATAGTCTTTCATCATCAGGTGGTGGTTAGCCATGTAGCTAACTTAGCTGCAAGAATATCTTGCTAACATTAGCATGCTAGACAACTAAGCTAATGTTAACGTCCGTAAGTTAGACTATTAGATAACTAGCTATACTAGCTGATAAAGCCATCCATAGGGAAATGTTTGATTTTGATCATTCATAGAAAACTAGCAAGTTATCTTACCTCTACAATGTTTCCTGAAGTTTGAAGCAGAGTTTTTGTAGGCTGCCACCTCCGCCATCCTGGATAAGCAAAGCTTGCATTGCATGGCCTCTCCTGTGCTTAAAGGAGAACTGGTCACAGTCACAGTCTCCTCCATCTCCATAGAAACCTTTCCCCTCTTTCACGATACGTCTTGAACTAAATTAACTAAGACATTTGATTTGATTGGTCACTGACTAAACAACGATGAGCTCTCGCAAACTTTCCTTGCGCTCATATCTACTATTGTGGATAGCCTACAAAATTGTACTCTGTAATGGATGGTTTTAAAAAGGTAGCAAAGTACAATACTTCATTCAAACATAATTAAATACTCAAAAAAGTACAAGTACTCAGAAAAGCTACTCAATTACAGTACTGAGAGTATTTGTTACTTCCACCCCTGATTGATTGGCATATGGCTGAAATTGGAGCCACCTACTGTGAGTCCTCTGACTGTGGTTTGGGTGACTCCTCCACCTCTCCTCTGAGTGTATCAGTCAGGCCAACAGTAAGTAATACAGTGGGCATCTCCATTGGTGATGCTGGGAATTTCACCTCACACACAGTGGAACCACTCCAACACCACAGACGAACAGTAACACACATGGTATCACCACTACCGATGTGTTGCCCTTTCGATTAACAAGTTCAGTGGGTTTTTTTCGGTGTGGTCCGTTTATGGTTACTATTTCTCTGGGGTTTGACCCATCAATTTCAGGGTCAAAATTACCATGGTCATTTAGCCATGAAATCTGGCTGCTCATGTGATCTAAACGTAGAGAAAATATTTTACTTCTTCTGCTGGGAATATTGCTATAGCTACAAAAGTACCAGTCCTGCAGTCCGTGGTTACCAAAGCACTTCTAAGATGAAATCCCAAATGAATTTTTGTCTGACAATTAACTGCTTTAACACACTGGAGTCAGCAAGAGTGGGATTTCCTGGTCATGCCAGCCTTTACTTTGGCCCCGGCCACTGTAGCGAATATGTTTTCTTACAGTGCCCACGGAAAGTATTCAGACCCCTTGACTTTTTCCACATTTTGTTATCTTACAGCCTTATTATAAAATTGATTTTTTTTTAAATGTATCCTCAACCATCTACACATAAATACCCAATAATGACAAAGAGAAAACAGGTTTTTAGACATTTTTGAAAATGTATTAAAAGTTTTTAAAAAACAGATATACCTTATTTACATAAGTATTCAGACCCTTTGCTATGAGACTCGAGATTGAGCTCAGGTGTATCCTGTTTCCATTGATCAGCCTTGAGATGTTTCTACAACTTGATTGGAGTCCACTTGTGGTAAATTCTATATATAGACATGATTTGGAAAGGCACACACCTGTCTATATAAGGTCCCACAGTTGACAGTGCATGTCAGAGCAAAAACCAAGCCATGAGGTCGAAGGAATTGTCCATAGAGCTCCGAGACAGGATTGTGTGTCGAGGCACAGATCTGAGGAAGGGGACAGAAAATGGCTGCAGCATTGAAGCTTTAGGGACTGGGAGACTAGTCAGGATCAAGGCAAAGATGAACGGAGCAAATGTAACGGATGTGAAATGGCTAGCTAGTTAGCGGGTACGCGCTAGTAGCGTTTCAATCAGTTACGTCACTTGCTCTGAAACCTATTAGTAGTGTTGCCCCTTGCTCTGCAAGGGCCGCGGCCTTTGTGGAGCGATGGGTAACGATGCTTCGTGGGCGACTGTTGTTGATGTGTGCAGAAGGTCCCTGGTTCGCGCCCGTGTCGGGGCGAGGGGACGGTTTAAAGTTATACTGTTACATTGATGCTGTTGACCCGGATCACTGGTTGCTGCGGAAAAGGAGGAGGTCGAAAGGGGGGTGAGTGTAACGGATGTGAAATGGCTAGCTAGTTAGCGGGTACGCGCTAGTAGCATTTCAATCAGTTACGTCACTTGCTCTGAAACCTAGAAGTAGGGTTGCACCTTGCTCTGCAAGGGCCGCGGCCTTTGTGGAGCGATGGGTAACGATGCTTCGTGGGCGACTGTTGTTGATGTGTGCAGAAGGTCCCTGGTTCGCGCCCGTGTCGGGGCGAGGGACCGTCCCGCCGCAGCCTTTGTGGAGCGATGGGTAACGATGCTTCGTGGGCGACTGTTGTTGATGTGTGCAGAAGGTCCCTGGTTCGCGCCCGTGTCGGGGCGAGGGGACGGTCCCTCGCCCCGACACGGGCGCGAAGCAGGGACCTTCTGCACACATCAACAACAGTCGCCCACGAAGCATCGTTACCCATCGCTCCACAAAGGCCGCGGCCCTTGCAGAGCAAGGTGCAACCCTACTTCTAGGTTTCAGAGCAAGTGACGTAACTGATTGAAATGCTACTAGCGCGTACCCGCTAACTAGCTAGCCATTTCACATCCGTTACACAAAGTACAGAGAGATCCTTGATGAAAACCTGCTCCAGAGCGCTCAGGACCTCAGAGTGGGGCGAAGGTTCACCTTCCAACAGGACAATGACCCAAAACACACAGCCAAGACAACGCAGGAGTGGCTTCGGGACAAGTCTCTGAATATCCTTGAGTGGTCCAACCAGAGCCCGGACTTGAACCCGATTGAACATATCTAGAGAGAGCTGAAAATAGCTGTGCAGCAATACTCCCCATCCAACCTGACAGAGTTTGTAGCGTCATACCCAAGAAGACTCGAGACTGTAGTCGCTGCCAAAGGTGCTTCAACAAAGTACTGAGTAAAGGGTCTGAATACTTATGTAAAAGTGATATATCAGTTTTTTGTTTTTATAAATTAGCAAACATTTCTACAACCTGTTTGTGCTATGTAGTTATGGGATATTGTGTGTAGAATGATGTGGGGGGGGAAAATGTAATCCATTTTGGAATAAGGATGTAACCTAACAAAAGGTGGAAAAAGTCAAGTGGTCTGAATACTTTCACTGTATGTCTGTTAAGGGACACGTGGGGCTGTCTAAGGGACAATGGGATTATTTCACAGGCAAGTTTGATGTATTTATCAATTTAACACCTCTTATGAGAGGAGAGGCGCTATTGGACATAGTGTTCCCATATAAATTCTCATGCATGTATCATCACTCATCCAACCTTGGCACTGGAAAAACAGAGATGATAAGTTTCCTAGACTGGAGCAGAACAGCCCAGGGCAGAGCTGAAAACGATTGTTACTGCAGCTAGCACAGCTCAGACTAGTGTGGACAAAGCAAGACAAATGGCCAGACAATGGGAGAGTGTCTGTGGTTTTAATGTCCACGCCTCCAGGAACTCATTCATGACTGGATGACCAAAAATGTCTTTAGTCTCCATGACAAAATAAGTATTTTTGGTCCTATACCTTCAGACTAATGCTTCTAGGTCCTGGGGCTACTAGGATAAGACAGATGTATTATTAGCTAGCAGACAGCACGAGAGCCTGTTGAAATTACTAGTCAAGCTTGTTATTTTATGTTATTTTATCGATTACAACATACAAGTTGAAAATTATTTTAGTTTTACAGTCAAGACATGCATTTAGTTTTAATTCCAGAGATTAGTTTCAACTTCAAATATTTCACAAAGCCCCTGTTGTTTATACAAATGTGCATAGTGGGGTATGTTTAGAAATCTGTAAACCTTGCAGCATTTCCCATTGCGTATATAGTCACTTTTTCCCTGCCGTGCTACAGTATTGGCAGCAGCATCACCCCACATTGTTTTACGGTCTAAGGCTTTTATAAACTTTTGGGGAAATTTGCTAAAATGTCAAACCTTGACATAAACACGTGGCGTTTCATGAGGCAAAGTCCTATGGGTCATAATTACTTATGAGTTATTCTATATGACTTCACAGGCCATTATTGGTCATTTTATTGAGATGGGTTACATTTCATACTCCTGTCTTCTCTTTTTCTTGTTTCTTTTTTACAAATGGTAAATAATAAAAACAAACAGAAATCATCAATGCCCAGTTTAGGAATCACGTGTACGGTAGCACGTGTCATGATGCTCATGAATACAACTAGTGTTATTTGTTCCACAACATGCTGTCGAGTCAACTTTACATTCAAAACAGTAATGAATTAACAAAATGTAAAGCCATGTGCTATTACTCAGTAACAGTCGCTTAACTACACAAGTACACTTCTGCTCTACTCCTTCAGATAAAATGGAGATCAGATGTGAGATGTGATACACTCCCATGGTCTCTATTTAAACTCCCAGGGATTATTTAGATGGTGCTCTGAACACTTGCACTACTTTCCTACTATCCCGGGTGACACATCCCTTGGACTGGTTCTGGCATTTGCCTCTTGGCATCAGCAGGAAAATACATTATAATATGTTAATCATGTGTCCCACTTCAAAGAGCTGGGTTGAATTGTGGATATACCGCCCCAAACAGGCCACAGAGACATGGAGAAGTCCTGACACAAAACTCCCCTCAGAAGGGGACTACGGACTGGGCAGTCCGGATTGCTGGTCCAACAGCATCACTACTGTCACAATATGGCTTCCAAGATGAAACGATGTCCCTGTTAAGTGGGACTGTTTTAGTTGAAGGTCTGAAAAATGACTACTTATTCCTATTGGCTGACTCATTAAAGGGGTTAAAGCCCTTGGTTGAATTAACCTATCATGACATTTGTCCTCAGTTTTGGCAATCAGACATTATTGTAGTTGGTCAACAGAAAGCATGTTGTGTTGGGTTTGCCATAAAGAGAAAGTAATTGTTGTTCGCTGTTATCTTCTGTCTTTTCCTTTTTTCTCTTTAGTTCATTCTCTTGGTTGTTGGTGCATTGGGGGGTTCTTGGGGGTGGGGAATGGAATTCATTGTATTTTTTATTTTTTATTTTTCTTCTTGGGGGGGACTGTGGGAGGGGTCTCGAATGGTTGAGGGACAGCTATTGGGGAACTGTGGGGGGATCTTGGAGGGTTCGGGTTCATGTTTTTTGGCCTGGTGGGAGATCTGTCAACGTGCACTTGAGCAGGGCATTGACCCTGGATGCTTCTGTGTGTCACTCTGAATGGGAGTCTGTTGGATGACTGGTATGGTGTAGTTGTTGAGCGGCTTCATTGCAAGTATATTGTATGTTTCCGATATTCTATAAATAAATAAATAATAATAATAATAATAAAAAATAAGTAATTATGACCCATAGGTCTTTGCCTCATGAAACGCCATGTGTTTATGTCAAGGTTTGACATTTTCACAAATTTCCCCAAAAGTTTATAAAAGCCTTAATTTCTTCTCAGTGTGTGTATAGAAGTAGAGCTTGGTTTCCGGCAATAGAATGACTCCATTCTAGTCAAACAAGCTTCAATGTGATTAAAAATGTCCTGCTACTTTTTTCAACTTTAATCAATGTCCTATCAATATTCTCGGAACTTGTTAGTGTTAGACTGTCATGCCATCTCTTTTGAGAAGTACTTTCCTTAAAAATATTGTTTCGGGCCGTCTAGATTCATACATGAAGTACAGTATCAGTCAAAAGTTTGGACACCAATTCATTCCAGGGTTTTTCTTTATTTTTACTAATTTCTACATTGTAGAATAATAGTGAAGACATCAAAACTATGAATTAACACATATAGACTCATGTAGAAACCAAAAAAGTATCAAGCAAATCCAAATATATTTTAGATTTTAGATTTTTCAAAGTAGCCACCCTTTTCCTTGATGAAAGCGTTGCACACTCTTGGCATTCTCTCAACCAGCTTCACCTGGAATGCTTTTCCAACAGTCTTGAAGGAGTTCCCACATATGCTGAGCACTTGGTGGCTGTTTTTATTTCACTCTACGGTCCAACTCATCCCAAACCATCTCAATTGGGTTGAGGTTGGGTGATTAAAATGTGTTCTTAACTGATTTGCTTAGTTAAATAAAGGTCAAAAAAATTTAATAAATACAAATAAATTGATGTTTCAGCATGATAATGCACGGTCCCATGCATTGATCTGTATACAATTCCTGGAAGCTTAAAACAGTTCTTCCATGGCCTGCATACTCACCAGCCATGTCACCCATTGAGCATGTTTGGGATGCTGTGGATTGAAGTGTACAACCGTGTGTTCTAGCTCTCGCCAATATCCAGCAAATTCGCACAGCCATTGAAGAGGAGTGGGACAACATTTCACAGGCCACAATCAACAGCCTGATCAACTCTATGTGAAGGAGATCTGTCGCGCTGCATGAGTCAAATGATGGTCACACCAGACACTGACTGGTTTTCTGATCCATGCCCCTACCTTTTTTTTTTAAGGTATCTGTGACCAACAGAAGCATATCTTTAATCCCAGTCGTGAAATCTGTAGACTGAGGCCTAATTTATTTATTTAAATTGACTGATTTCCTTATATGAACTGTAACTCAGTATAATCTTAGAAATTGTTGCATGTTGCGTTTATATTTTTGTTCAGTGTAGATAATATGACATAACTTGTCTCCTTTTCTTTTTGTATTATTCTTTTTATGGTTCTCAGCCTCGGGATGACGTGATGTTCTAGATGTGCTTTGCAATTTATTCCTCAGTCTAACCAGAGGACATAAGTGTTTTAATGTGCTAACAGCTCTGGTACTCTGACTGAGTGGTACTGTATGAGACTGTTACTCTCCTGCCTCTTCTGCTACTGTCTCACTAGGTCTGACTCTGCTCTCGGCAGTCTACTCCACTCTCCACTCATTCTCTTGCATATCCATCTCTGACTGTTAGTGTCTGCTATTACTGAAGAGACCATTCAGAGTGACATTTAACCAATGATTTTGCAATACTTCTAGAAGAAATGGTGCTATAAAGAACCAAAAGGCACCGTACTTTTTTAGCAGTGTAGCCTTCTGTGAGATGTGCTTCTGAGAATGACTGAACTGTTCTGTCCTGCCCTTGTGTTCCAGTATCCAGCAGCCCTGATGAACCTGGGGGCCATTCTCCATCTCAACGGGAAGCTGCAGGAGGCGGAGGCCAACTACCTGCGAGCGTTGCAGCTGAAGCCAGACGACACCATCACCCAGTCAAATCTGCGTAAACTGTGGAATATCATGGAGAAACAGGGCCTGAGGACAATGGGGCCGTGAGTTATCTCACCAGCCAGTCAGCCATCTGTGCAGCAGGCCTGGGGAAGAAGTGGCCCGCTGCTCCCTTGGAGGAGACACTGGGGTAGTGAGGATGGAGGAGGACAGCAGAAAAAGGCACAGGACTGCAGAACGCTCCTTGTGACTCTTCACTACTCCTCAGGCCAGGAGTAGCTTCCCTGGTAGGCTGTCCATTTGGAGGAGCACTACCTTTGAATAATGTCTTCCTGGAACTTTGTCCAAAATGTGTGCTCTCCCAGGGTCTGTGAATCTCTACCAGAGCACTTCATTTGAAGTGGGCCATAGGTTCATACTTGAAGTCTTGTGATTAATTAGGAATTTAATTAGTTATAGATGCTTATAAGATCATGTAGGACAACATTTGTCCTGGGGCAGAGTCCCAAGGCGCTGCCCTCCGAAGCAGGAACACTGCAGTAGAAGTTACGTTTTTTTCTCACCGTCGAATTAAGTTTTTGGTCTAATGAAGTTGTGTTCATTGGCTTCTGTGCACATTAGTGAAACTCTTGGCATGATATAGGAGATAACAGCTTTATCAATGAATTCTCAAATTGAACACAACTAGTGGTGGCCAGGATTGATGAATCATTCATTGTGATTGTTTATGAGATTTCACTGATTTCACATGTTGTTGGACATTGAGAACTACAGCTTCTGCAAAGAGATGTAGCAGATTGTTGAGCATCGTTGAGTGATAAAAAAGGAACCCACTGATCGATATTGTCTTATAAATAACACTTCCACAAGAGTAAACAGATACCGTATAAATGGAACATGTGCCCTCAGGGTACAGTCAAGGAGCGCTCTGAGTATTTCCCACCCTGAAACATATGAATCCATAGAATATAATTTGCCAAAAGACACAGTGTTAGTTGTGAAAGAAAATACCAATAAGATAGTTTGAAGGAAAGGTGAAATGAATTTGAACTGGAGTTTCTGTCATTATTCCCTAACTCTATTATGCTTTTTCTATCTGAAGGCGCAAAACTATTCCGTGTAAATGTAGCAGTGAATTTCAAATTGCTTCGCTAGGCTTGTTGTTTCATAGAGTGACATAATATGGCTCCTGTGTAGGTCAGAGCCATATATTAAGATGAACATATGGCTCTGGTGTAGGCTACTCATGTCTCCTTGGATAATTTACTTCGAGGAAGGTAGCTAATGTGTTATGAAAGGAAATGGCAAATGACCTTCCCATGGTACTAACATTAGCCCCCCATCAGCTGACATGCTAGTTGGAGAGTTGGACAGCAGCAGAGAACTGAAGGCTTCCCCTCCCTTCTCAATACATACTGTACTGATGTGTGCTGATGACCGGTCTTTAGACATGATAAGAGGACAGTTGGAAGTCATTGTTGATGTCTGAAATCTTATAACCAAGTAGCAGTCAAACCGATGCACTCCATTACATAACAATGCACAGCCATAGTTTGTCCGAGGGAATCTTTTCATGTAATATTGCTTTGTTTGAAAATGTTCCTTTTCTTTTATTTGTATGTATATATGGATTTGAATATATACAGTAAAAACCTACATACAGTATAATAGACAATAGTCTGACTTGCAAGGGAAGGTCAGTGCCCACCCAGCAAGTTCAGTATCTGTAAGATATGAATCATTTTTCCTAGCGTCAAAACATCATGTTCTCTCACTCTTTTCAGTCTTAAATGTCAATATTGTATATATTCTGTGTAGTTTACATCTACTTGGTTGTTGTCATAAAAAATAATTTACCACCGTTTATTAACTGTGTCTCCAACTTGGAAGAAACTTTATTTTGGAGAAACAGATAATCCCGCTATGACATTTATGTTTATTGTAAAGAAGCCCACAGCCACCGAGCGGTTGAATATTTGTAAGTTATTTCTTTGTGTTATCTTGGCATATAAACCAGCTGGCACTGTGTTACATTTTCAAGTGTATGTTGAAGATAAGTATTGATCCATTTCACTTTATGAAATGTGATATACCTGTACACATTTGTCTAAAAGACTTTTCCTTGCGATTCTGACTGAAAAAATACAACTATTTGATTCCAATTTTTGAACAGAAGTATCTTAATTTCACTAAAATATTGCATTTGACACAAAGAAAACAAAGTTCATGATAATTGAAATGACTAGCAAAAAAGCCAAAAGTATTTAAACATTGCATTTTCTTGTGCTGTCCACTTCCCTACACAGTGACCCCATCCTCAGAGGTCATATCCAGTGCTTTATGGAGTTGTTCTTTCTTGAACATTAAACATGTATGAGCCCTTTTCCACTCTGTACGTAACCTCTGTTCTCATGTCTGTCTGTCAGTCTTTTGAAAGCACAGCACGGCAGTCTGTCTGGCTGGAGCTCGATAGCTCTACTGGTTCTTACTGTCGTAACGGTTGTGTATGTCTCGACTGCGTCAACACTGTGGTGTATTTAGCTATGATCACCATGTCTATCTGTCTGATATAATGAAGTGTTGAGCTAGGTTATCACCATGAAGTATTCTACCCTTACACCTTCTCCCCAACACCACCATCCCCCATCACAAGTTGTGCTAATTTGTCTTGTGTATAAAGTGTTGATGAACAAGCGAGAGTGTGTGTCTGAAGATGGAAATAAGTGTTTCACTCTGTGTCTCTGCTCAGGGATTTCAAGCGGTGAGTTGTATTGCAGACTCATGCTCACAGAGCACTCAGAGTTTCTAAAGTTATATTTTTGGAAAGTTGTATTTGTATAAATGATCAAGATTTGTAGCCTTTGCTTTTTGTAATATAAAAAAAAAAAACATATGCCAGAATAGACTTTCCCAATGTTTCTTTTTTCCCACAATAAAATAATGGTGTTCTGCTTTCATCAACTGCCTGAGTGTTTTGGGGGGGCCGTTTTGAAGAGTTTATTTTACATTTATTTTAGCATGTAATACTTAGCCTAAGAAACACATTTCCCATGACTTCCCTCTACTGAATATACTGATACAGTATATACAGTCCATACTCATATTTGCCTCATATTCACAAAGGGTATCAGACTTAATGGGGTGGTCTTGCAGACTATGGAACGGGTTTTACAAGGCATTTAAAGTTCCGCTGCAAATTTGCTGAAAATGTGTCATAAAATCTACTCAAATGGACCTCCTGCTTTCATCTATGTACAACACAAAGGGGATGTAAATATTCCCATATGGAAGGGAAGGGTAACACAGTGTCTACATCTGGCCTGCGCGTCTCGCCCGCTCCTCCCCCGCCCCATACCTCGGCCCTGACAAGCAGAAGGCCCTACCCAGTAACCCTTGTGATGTTTCTCACATGTGTGCGTCTGGTCCGCTCCCATGATGTGAACACCCCATGGTGTCCAGGGTTCCTTATTGATTCAGAATGTGATGTGCGAAGCCCATTGCCATTGTCCATGTTGGATCATATTCTACCAACACAGGTGTGCTTCTCTTATCGTGACAAATCATGATCAAACATGTCAGATAGCAGGGCCGTGGAAGCACGCACCAACTCAATGAAGTGCTCTTATTTCTTACCATTTGGTTTAACAAGCACGGTTGTTCCAGCCCCTTTGCGATGCTAACCATATGATATGGTTGACTGCGACACCGTTCTAAAAATGCACAGGCATTTAAAATACATTATGTGCATGTGTGGTGACTGCAGTTGGAGTGAAAGCCTATGCTGCGCTATGTATGCCAGTTCTATTGTAGCTAATGCTCAAAATTAATTCAACCATGTTAATCCATTTCCTCACTGCCAAAAAGCGAGGTAATAGTTCTGAGATGAGAGGAACAGGCACACATGAAAAAGGTATTCACACACAATATCTCCACATCATAATATGTCCTCATTGCCTCCATAGCCTACCTACCTACACTACAGGTGTTTATGTACCACTAATAACTCCATTATTAATCCAGGGATTATTAGCATAGCATTACAAGTTGAGGACATATGATGACAGATTGCATTCGGTAATGACATAAGGATGTTATGGTCAATAGCCAATAAGAGTAAATACAGTATAAGCCACTTACTATGAGTGCTCAACAGGTACTGATGCTCTTTGTCATTTTTAAGAATAAATTGACTGTCCGGTGCTGCCAAATGGGACCTTTTGTATGCATACCAATATGTTAGCCTTCAATTCTAGCCATGCAAGAGGATCACAACGACACTTTAAACTTTCAAATAAAAAAGGTCTGAACTTCCATCACCGAGGAGCACATCTCATGCGATCTGATTTCCTGCTTCCCGATCAATAAATGCACATTTTTATCATGGCATTAAACATTAAGTCATGGATTCCCTGGGTCCAGAACTCAAGGAAATATATCACATCTGTCTTCCATTTTCATGACCTACTTCATCATGTTACGATATTGCCTTTTGCATCCAGAGGAGTCCGAGCTGGAAGACAGGGGCTTACCACTTCCTTATGTGGGTATTTTTCTTATTATGTTGTTATATGGCAAATCTGCAAGCTTTTATCAAGCAAATATTTTGCAGAATGTGCCAGCGACCTATCAGGGCTTTGATCTGAGTGGTTTGGGCCAGGCACTCGGAGTGAACGTGCGCCGTCTTCAGAGCGGATCGCTGTGCGTGACGCAGGGAAGTCTTTCCCTTTGTACTCAACAGCCATTGTAATTGCGTGACAGAAGAAGCATTAGAACGAGGATTAGACACGAAATGCTTGCCTCAACAATAAGGCATCTACATGTGCATCTCCAAGACACCGCTTCATATTATTGAAGGGGCTTTTTTTAGCTTCAGGAAATTGCATCTCTTTTGCATTTCAATCGAATGCTTTTCTCAATGCTATCTGTACCACAGATCAACAACAACAAAAAAGTCAGGCCCTGCGGATGAAAGGTGCTGGAATGATGGGAGGATAGTGTGGCCCTTTCTTCCTCTGCTTTGTCAGAACAAGCAAAGTACAAGGAAACCAACTGAAAGAAAGACGTGTTTTGAACAGTTGGCTATTAACATAAATAGTAGTTATTGTCTTAAATGCATGTGAATATAGTCTTTGCTGGAGTCACATGAATCTGTGGAGTTATACCTGTAACAGTGTTGGGGAGTAGTGAACTCCATGTTGTTCAACTAGTAATTTAACAACGTTTTGCAGTAGCTTGGTGGTAGTTGAACCAAATTCAAATCTTGGTAGTGTTTTCAGTAGTTAATTACTTCTTTGCCATGTAGCTAACTATTGGAATGACACACTCGTTTTTTGCAAAAATAAATTACTGGTGAAGTAGGCAAGAATTTACTTTCTTTTTCAGTATCAGACCTGTGTGATTCTCACGAGAAACATAGTTTTGGTTTAATAGGATAAATTAACATCTGACTTACAATTTGTAGTCTATGATGTTTCAGACTAAGATATAATCATTAATCACAAAGTAGTGTGAATGTAGTGAACTACTTTTCAAAGTAACTCTGTTAAGTGTAGCTGTAATGTAGCTTAACTTCTTCCAGTGTGAAGTAATTGGTAGCTTGGTAAACTATATTTTCAGAGTAGCTTCCTGTACCTATAGCCAAATGCAGCCTACTTTTGACATTTCACAGGCCACCATCTGCTTAATAACTTCTGTACAATACTTCCCTTACGTCAAATGAATCATTTTAGCTGAGAGTAGAGGAGGACTAAGTCTTTCCTTAATAGGGCCTTCAGAATCATCTGGCAGGGTATACTGTATTTGAACTTGGGCGGCCGTTCTCATAGCTTGGACCAGAAACGAAAAGTGACACTGCAGGTCTTTACAGATACAACGATGAGAGAGGTATCTTGTCTATGTGCCGGTCTGTTCATTGTCTCGTTTATTGTTTTGCTATGACTTATTTCCCTACTTCACTGTAAATAAACGTGTCACCTTGGGCATTGCACAGTCACCATCTTGCTGCCTCCTCACTGAAACCTCCACCTCCAAGAGAACCACTTCACAATAGCATAAAATAAATTAAACATAAGCCTTCTGGCTACACAACGTAATCAAATTAAATGTAACTGTAGCTGACTGATTCTCAAGACCACAAATAAAAACAAACACATGTAGAATAACGTGAGCCTTAATTCTCATTAGCCTCAGGCCATAGGTTACTTAAAATAACCTGATAGACCTACCCGGTAACAAACAAGCAAAATAATTAGCATGTTTAACTTAAAAAAACAATCTCCTAAATGGGCTCTCAAAAAGCACAGTGCATCAATCAGACGGTTCCTGATTTTCGTCACACGTTGGCCACAGACAGCGAAACTCTCTCGGCCTCCATGGAGGTGGCCTGAGTTGTAGCGAGCCTCTCAAACAGGTGCTGGATGTATTTTGACCTGTTGTTGGTTGCTTCGAGCAGGGAGAATTCCTTAGACAAGATCTTCAGCAGATCGGTTTCCTTTTTTGTTCTCTCTCTCTCCTCAGCGCTCTGGGATTCAGGAGGTACAGTACCTATGGGTATGAAATATGAAAAGAAAAGATGAATTAATAAAATGTAAAAACAGCCACGTAGCTTAACCCATTTTACATAAAAGACAGACAGGACAAACCAATTTAATTTATATTATTAGCCTAATAGGCATACCTTACAATAAAAGAGAAATAGTATGTCAGCATACCTAAAGAAGGACATTAAGTTCTTCTGCTTCCTCTCCACGAGCATGGCCTCGATGGCACCTCGAACCTCTCATCCCGTCGGCTTTGATGATGGTGCAGTCCAGGTGGCACAGTGACTCCACGTCCATCTTCACCAGTTTACGGCAAGTACAGAGTTCGATCAGCAGCTTCAGTTGTGCGTCGGTCAGGGCTTGTTCACAGCCCTGTGCAACCTTCCAACCTCACGTTCCCCTGTAGCTTGTCATCGCTAACTCCCTTATTTGCGAAAGTGACGTGCAATCCTCCTAACTTTCTCCACTGTGCTGGGCAGCTCCCCTCTGAGCTCGTATGTTCCTCACACTCCCCATCTTCCTCTTCATAATCAGCATCATTCTTATCATCACTGTCACTCGGGGCCAGGGGTTGCGCTTGAGGGCAGTATATTACAGTCGGTCACAGTAGCACAGCTGTAGCTCTGGAACAACAAGTTTCCCATACATTCACCTTAACTGATGCACCATCTGTAGTGCTGCACACAATGTGGTCTTGCATTGTGAGGTTGTATGAGGCCAATTGCGCAACCAACATCTCCTTCACCCTTTCACCTGGCAGGCTACCTGGGAGTTTAACCATCCCCAGGGTCCAGTACTCTTGGAAGGTATGTATATTTATATTCATCAATCGTTTTTTCTGGCTGGAGGTGTACTCATTTATGGTTAGTGAGAAACGGATGGCTTTCCTCACCATGGCCTGGAACTTGTCGGCTAATCTGCTCTTCTCTTTCTCGGCATATCCTCCCACCAGTTGTGATATGTCCAAGTGATTATTGGGGAGGGTATGGCCATCTTTTTTTGTGCTGATCTGATGTAGTTATTGTTTGCAATGGCATGGTAGGAGAACCTGTCGCACGCAGCTATTTCTGATATAATCGGCTTGAGGTAGGACTCCATAGTTCTGGAGTGTTTTGCTGCTGAAGCCCCCTCTGCACCTACGGGTGTAGACTTGAATGTCTTATCAGTCCACTTGTTGAACCGCCTGCACATTTTATCCGGTGCTCGCAGATTTTACACTCAGCCTCGGTGGCATGGATTTTGATAAAGCTTTCCCACTGGTCACAAAGTGGTGGAATCAACGTTGTCCCAACGTACTGTGATGTGGACTCTAGGTGGAAAATACATTGGATTTGATCTCCAATTAAAATGAATATCGATATTTACTGATATCCAGTTTATCTATAAATTAATTAAATACAGTTAAATAAATGTTAAATAAAGTTAAATAGTTAAACAGAAGCTTTTCAAAATAAAAGCTTGAAACTATGTCTAAAGCCTGGTCACAGCCTGAGGAAGCCATTGGAAAAGGAATCTGGTTGATACCCCTTTAAATGGAGGAGGGGCAGGCAACGGAACAGGGATTTTTCCAAATAAAAGGCACTTCCGGGTTGGATTTCCTCAGGTTTTCACCTGCAAAATCAGTTCTGTTATACTCAGAGACAATATTCTGACAGTTTTGGAAACTTTAGAGTGTTTTCTATCCTAATCTGTCAATTATATGCATATTCTAGCATCTGGACCTGAGAAATAGTCCGTTTACCTTGGGAATGTTATTTTTCCAAACATAAAAATTCTGCCCCCTAGCTGAAAGAAGTTAATAGGGCAGTAGGCTGCAATATGTCCCGGTCGATTACAATTGTAACAGATAATAGGGTTTCCGGAAACCTCGACCCCCGGTCCAGGTTTCCGGCTTTTTCCTTAGTGTCTCGGCCCGATTCTGATTCTTTACTCATGGCCCCACGCTGCTCTCTTCCCCCTCCACATGTTGGGACAGTCTTACCCTGTCCGCTGGTTCGCCCAGACCTGGGGAATGGGAATCTTTCCTCCTGTGCCTGCTCAGCAGTTCCTGCCGTACAATACTGTTCAACCAGGCCCACGAGATGGTTGGCGGAAAGTACCTCGTTCTGGCCAACCCATCGTCGCACTTCTTGGGGTAGACCTCGCTGAAACTGGTTGAGTACGATGGTCTCGACGATCTCGGCGGATGAACGGGTCTCCGGTCGCAACCATTTCCGTGTCAGGTGAATCAGGTCAAACATCTGTGTTCGGGGGGGTTGTCCAGGTCTGTTGGCCCGCTGGTGGAAGCGGTGTGCCCTCACAGTATCAGTCACTCAGTCTAGTCAGAATCTCTCCCTTTAGTTCATCGTAATCCTGTGCATCTTTCAACTCTTAGGTCGAAATACACTTTTAGAGCGTCCCCTGCCAGGTATGGTGCCAGAAGCCCTGCCCATTCTTCTTTCGGCGACTTCTCCCTCTCTGCCGTTCTTTCGAAGGTGGTAAGATATGCTTCCACATCATCCTGCGTTGTCATTTTTTAAAGAAAATTATTGGCCCGCCTCTGGGTATTTGCAGCTGGTAACTGAGGCCCAATTTGGGCCGCTAGCCCCTTTAGGCCTTCTCTTAACTCCCGGGTGTTTCTCTGTTGCTCCTCTCTGAGCAGCTGGTTGGTGAGGTGCTGGACCTGTAATGTGTCCTGATACATTCGCATTGCATCCTGATGAGCTATTTGTTGAGCTCTAGTTGACTCTTGTTGGGCAGCCGCCGCTTGTAACAGGGCATGTATGGCTCCCTCCATACTCATTTTCCTGAGAAACTGTCCTAACCAAACAAAGCCACAAAACAAATAACCTGACTCCCCTTTGGAGTGCTAACTGAACTTTTTTTTCTTCTACTTAACCAGCGGTATGGTTAGTCCATGTGCCCGCATTCTCCACCACGTGTGGCAAACCTCTTCAAGGTTAGGAGCGTTTGTCACAAATTAAGTGGAAACTGTCAGCAGAATCACCCCAGAGTGAGAGTTCTTTCGAACAGGACAGTACCCGTGTGTTTGTTTCTCCATCCTGGTCCACCCAGGCCGCAGGCAAGGTCAAGGATAGCAGGGTTCGGTACACGAATCGGGTTCTCGGTAGGTCCAGGTCCAAACGCCAACAGGTGAGTCCAAAACAGTCCAGCTCATACACGGTAAATCCAGCCAATATATATTGTCTCTTTCTCTATGGTTCATAGATCCTTCCAGCCCTCTCTCTCTCTTCCTGGTTTGTCTTGACCCTTTATCTGTGGGTCGGCTCCACCTTCTGAGAGTTCCCCTTGCTTCTGGGAATTGTAGTTTTGGCAGTCGGCCATTTTTTGATCTGTAGTTCTGATCGGGGCGGCCATTTTAGTGATCGGGCAGAGCTCGTTTATTAGTTCTGCTCTCACATATCTGCCATTTATCACTGGACCCCCTTCGTTGCCACAGTACTTTTAATGGAATTTCAACTGCAATCCAGGTAATTTGGTTCTGCTATTAGATGAAGGACAGTGATAACATGTTCATCTGTTGTATAAATTAACAAAATAGCTCACACTGTATTCCCATTTGAACTTTGCTGTGCTATTAAATGGCTGAAAGGGCAGTGAAAGACATTTAGCTGAAAACTAAGCCCAAAACTCAGTCATTGTTTTTCCATTGGAATTTGGTTGTGCTTTTAGAATGGTTGAAAGCATATTCAACTAACTTTTGCCTGTCTTTTTGAATGGGTGAATATAGGTTGTAATCTCATTTATCAGCGTCTCAACCAAATATTACCAAATTATCCACATTAAAATTATGTGGTGTTCCCAGTGGGTTGCTACACAGACAACATTTTGGGAAGGAAGTAATTGGAAGCAGGTTGGCCCAACAGTAGCTCAAAAGTTGGAGCCATTTTTATTACCGTATTAACTACCTTTCAGTGACGCATCTACAGTTTTAGCATAAACCATGCGTGCGCTTTGAATTTATGGCGACTTTGTGTAAGTAAATACGGTAGGCTACTACAATGCACCCTGAGTGTTATTGAGCATGCAGATAGCAGAGCAGCGAAGGCCGAAGAAGACAGATTTAGACATTGCATATAATTTAACAGTTCCATTTCACGTCACGCTGTTCATAAAAATCATTTCTTATAATTTACAGATTTCTTAACATTATTTATCCCGGAAAAAGGGAGTGTGTTTGGGGGGGAAATCTGGGCTAATCTCTTCCTATTTACAAGCAGAAACTCAAACAGGATTTACCTATGACTCGCTCCGTTAAGATATAAGAATCAGAGATTATACTACAGGACTGCTTTGTTAGCGCTGATTGGAACGCCAATAACATTGACGAGCTAACCACCTCCGTCACCGGCTTCATTAGAACATTTATTTAGCGACGTTGTCCCCTCGGTGAGGAGGGCTGGTGTCCCCTCGGTGTAGAGTTTGGTGGAGGGCTAGGCCCCTTAGTTCCAGTGAAGGGAAATCTTAACGCTACAGCATGCAATGACATTCTAGACAATTTTGTGCTTCCAATTTTGTGGCAACTATTTGGGGAAGGCCCTTTCCTGTTTCAGCATGACAATGCCCCCATGCACAAAACAAGGTCCATACAGAAATGGTTTGTCGAGATCGGCGTGGAAGAACTTGACTGGCCTGCACAGAGCCCTGACCTCAACCCCATCGAACGCCTTTGGGATGAATTGGAAGGCCGACTGCAAGCCAGGCCTAATTGCCCATAAATCAGTGCCTGACTTCTTGTGGCTGAATGGAAGCAAGTCCCCACCTCAATGTTCCAACATCTAGTGGAAAGCCTTCCCAGAAGAGTGGAGCCTGTTATATAGCAGGAAAGGGGGACCAACTCCATATTAATACCCATGATTTTGGAATGAGATGTTCGACGAGTAGGTGTCCACATACTTTTGGTCGTGTGATGTATCTACCTCCATCACTCCAGTATCCATGCACATTGTAAATATCGTATCGGAACTGACCCTGTAAATAGTATGCTTTCTTACTTATTGTGTTCTTCATATTTATTATTATTTTAATATTTTCTTGTAATACATTGCTATTGATTATTGCATTGTTTGGTTTTGAGTTTGCAAGAAATGCATTTCACTGTACTTGTGCATGTGACATTAAAACTTGAAACTAACACGGTTTCCGCCATTCACCCATAAACCTGTTCTATGTCTGGTCATGACAGGAATGACAAGAATTTAAATACACTTTCATCAAGGCCTCACTTTGTATTTTACAACCATCAAATATCAATGTCATGAAATAAAGGCATGAAATGCACATAAACACAATCAGGTAATACAAACTTATAATTACCATGAATACACAATTCAATAATAAGTGCAGGCACATGCCTAGAGCATTAAAATAGCCTCCGTGTGAATTGGCAACATTGCATTACCCAAAACCACAGGATATTTGGCGCTCCTGAATGCACCTCTGTTTAACGGCTCGATTGACGACAGTGGAAGATGGAGGCAACGGAAGTTTGGTAGGCTATGAAGGTGAAGGTGTGTCGAATGAAGTTGTGGAGAATGCAATCCAAAGAATTTAACAAAAATGTATACCATTTTAGTGGAAGGTCTGTTAAGGTCTACGTCTGTTAGTGCCTTGTTTCGGGTTGGAATGTGTTTTTGAGATGAAAATATGTTCTTGAGAGATCTGTTTATCATCTCAAGGAAGGTGAAGAAAGCCTGCCAATAAACCCCAATGAAGAAGAGCTCTGTTTGACAGCCGAGCACAGCAACAACAACAAAAATAAAATGTCACCTCTTCAATTAGCAGGAATGACACCTAATACAAACTCTTTATCACATCTATGAAATAAAAATATAATGGGGAGCTTTTTGACCAGACCACTACGCCTCCTGTCTGCTTATTAATGAGACACAGAGCTTTCGATGGCAAATTGGCTTGCATATAAAAGCCAGAGCCGGCCTAGCCTGAACCTGAATCCTGCATAGAAAACAGCTCTCTTGTCATTGTGGCACCGTGTTAACAAGAGGCATTGTTAGTTCACAACAGGAGGCCCAACTTGTGTGGGTGACAGTGAATCGAACAGAATAATTGCTGATTTGTCACCTGCTGACATGCATAAACAGACAATGTTATATGACTAAAATTCATTCTGAACTTAGTCTTCTATGAAGAAATGTAAAAATGTGTCCTGGTAAGTCACACATTTCAACAATAGTCATTGTACAAGATGAAGCTCCTGAATAGAGGAGGATCTCGTATCATCAAAGAAAACAATGAATGTTAATGTTTTCTGTGTAATTTAGGAACCCAATATATTACTGTAATCAGATTGAACACATTCATTATACCAGTCTGGGCAATTAATAGATTAATCAATTATGAAAATATTCTGATCCATTGTTCACATTGTCGTGCTATACGTGGCATTTATTTCACCATAACACAAGTAAAACGTGTAAACAGTTGTTTTATCATTGCAAAATTCCAACCTAACTTTCTGCTATTCACAATTTCAAGGTGATTGATGTTTTCATAACAGTGGATATTGAAAATACCAGATGCAATCTAATAGCAACCAGCATACTCATTTCTAAAGATGAATCTACAACATTGTGCAAAGAACATTTTAAACAAATTCCATTTATATTTATGAGAAGTGTTGTACTGTCATAACAATTTTTTTCTGTGTTCATTCCTCATTAATAACGAGAGAGATGTCTACACTAATTTGTCGGAAAGAAGAGATTGGGGATTTTTGATTCCATTAAACCAAAGCAATCTTAGTGATTCATCAGTGTTGCAGAGGAAATGTGCTTCATAGTTACAACAAAAGACTGCAATTTCAGATACTATTAACTGCAAATGTTACATTTCTAATACAAAAAGCAAACACAACTGGCACTGTTATCATGGAGAAATATTCCACTCATCTCCTCTCTGCCAGCATCCTTTTATCACTTCATAACTCTAACGAGACAGCTTTGGACAGCCATAAAGAGCAAATATTCATCATCCTCCCCAGTCATGACTCCTATACAGTATGTAGGAGAGGTAGAGCCCACTCAAAAGACAATACATTCATCAACGTGGCACATGGATATTCTTTCAGTAACTGTCCCCCACAATGAAATCGGGAGGGGACTATGGATCTCCATACATTTGTACGTACATACGTTAGTTAGTCACAGGCAATATCTCAGACACCACTGGCATGATTTTCACGAAACTTGGTTGAATGATGCGTCTTGCCATAGCGATCCGCCATTTATAAAATTACACTGATTGGCCCAAGGCGGGAGCTACAGTATAGTAATCAACTGAGATTCCAGTCAGGACATGTTGTATATATATGTATCTCCTCATGAGCAACACGTTTTTACCACAAGGACCTATAAGCCTGACCCATTATATTTTCTTTCTCTCTCTGAGCATTGAGAATACAATTTCTATCTAAAAAGGACAGCAGCTGAGAATTTACCAAGAGCTCTAATATTTCCGCTAAACATGAAAGATTTGAGATTGGGTGATAATTATGAATTATCTCTATGTTCTAATCCCACTCTCTCTTCCGCTTCTTAGCCTCCATCTGTCTAACTACCTCCTCTATCCCCCCTTCTGTCACCCATCCGCCTCTCTCTCTCTCTCTCTCTCTCTCTCTCTCTCTCTCTCTCTCTCTCTCTCTCTCTCTCTCTCTCTCTCTCTCTCTCTCTCTCTCTCTCTCTCTCTCTCTCTCTCTCTCTCTCTCTCTCTCTCTCTCTCTCTCTCTCTCTCTCTCTCTCTCTCTCTCTCTCTCTCTCTCTCTCTCTCTCTCTCTCTCTCTCTCTCTCTCTCTCTCTCTCTCATATTAATCGACGCAACATAAGTTTGGGCGCTGCATCATTTGTGGGGGATGACATGTTTACTGTTGCCTTGTTAATTTATGTTGCACCATGTAGACAAGGGGCGGTGTAATTATGCCCCACTGATGTGACTGTGTGATAATAGTAATGTTGTGTGTGTGTGTGTACTGTAGGTGTGGGTGTGTGTGTCTGATACTGCCCAGGTAATGTAATTAAATTGGGTTGTCCTCCATCTTCCATGGTGGAAAGTTTCCTCTGCATGTCCTCATGGCCTTATCTTCTTGTACTGTATCAACCCTGGTGTGTTCCAATTTTAGCTTGGACTCTTACGGCAGCATTGGACATAAGACATTTTGCTATATGACAATTAAAAAATAGGAAGCTGAAGATCAGCAGTATCCATTTAGCTAACTTACAAAACTCTAGCTCCTGAGAGAGAACAGAGATCCTACTGAGAGAGAGTAAAAGAAAAAAAAGATTAAAAAAAAGAATGTTAAACTTCTGAACCATACTGCCACGTTGTACAGACACCACCACATTCAACCTCAGGGTAACCTCTCTTGAGCCTGGCCTCAGATCACCTCTAACGCTTCACCTCCTAGTGCCCTGGGCCCGGCCTGCCATGCCTTTACAGGGTGTAATCACACACAGCATGTGTGAAAAGAGGAGCCAGTGATGGAACCCAGAACCCTGTCATGTCAAAATGGCAGCCTGGGAGGATTTACAGAGCACTGTTACAGCCGAGGCCCAGGAGCCTCATAAACTCCCTATCATTTGGCAGCATCCGAGTCCTTTGCTCAGGAAATGACACCCTTTCTCTCTCTCTCTCTCTCGGTGAGGACAGAACACAGTTTGTCTTGCGTCTGTCCTCACTCCTCATCACTGGGTAGCCATTCCCATAGTTGTTCCCAGCCTACGTTGAGTCTGTTTATGCAGTCTGTGCATTACTGTATACTGTGAGAGAAGCAGGTGCGGCCGGAGCGAGGCGTCAGGATTGATTCGTTCCAGGGAGGGAGACAGATGTGGAGGATCCAGCAGCGTATATATCAAAACAAGGCACTTCTCCAGATTCCTAGACAGCTGGAGATCCATTCAAGATCAGGGAAGATGGACCAGGGAATATGGGAGGGGGGGAGCTCTCCGAGGGACAGCACTTGTTATTGCCCAGCAGGAAACATACGCTCCACCTACAATAATAATGGGCTATTAAGCATCTGGGCTGCATCTGGGCAGGTTTCCCACTTGTCTGTCCTTCTCTCAGGGGTGACTGTGGTCATTGGGATTGGAGTGGACTTCTATCCACTCCTACTCAGGTGGATTAGAGAAGAACATCAGTGGCTATGGAGCATGTCTGTGATGACAGGAATAGAGCATGAACATGACATATTCAACATTTATTTTGACAGGGAAGTCATAATGAGACTAGGGTCTCATTTACAGATGAGCCCTGCATAAATATATCAAACACATACAATATACAAAATTATAAAATGTTGTATATTATGGAGAGCTGTATTACAGAAAAGGTATTGCAAGCTATCTGTTTTCTTTCCAGTAACCAGATCAATAATGTTACTTTGCACAGTTGCATGACTGCCAAAAATATAACACTTGACTACCCATCACAGATAGCAACTAGCCTAAACTGAATGAAAAAAAGTGCAAAGAGAATGATAATTATACCCAATTAAAGTTTAAATAGAGAATAATTGCTGTTTATGTGATGTAATTGCACAGTGTTAAGTGCCTCCTGTTGCTCATCTGACATCCTAAATGCAGCTTGAGTGTGACACAGCACATCAGATTCACAAAGCACCACAAAACAACACAAAGCACTGTTATTCACAGCACCACTTGCATTGGTAAGCTCAAGAGGCCCTCTCTTTACCTCAAGATTCTTCAGAGACAAACCAAACTCTGTTCAGGATAGAGCTACAGTTTCACATTCCAATGGAACCTTGGATATTGCCTGACAACTCTTTGTTTTTTAGACCTTGATCCAAGCTTAAACTTCAGAACAAGAAAGCAGCTTGCCTACAACAGAACATCGCTCAGGGAATTATACTGTGCCTACTGTATTAAGACAATAGTCACTTGATTGGATTAAGCCAACAAACCTGTTTAATTTAATATATTTTTTACATTTTCATTCTGTTTTCTTTCTGCCAGTTTACTCAGTGGAATTATTGGACACATCACTGCAATCTATACTCTGTAATCAAATAAAATCAAATCCAATGTTATTGGTCACATACATATGATTAGCAGATGTTACTGCGAGAGTAGCGAAATGCTTATGCTTCTAGATCCGACAGTGCAGCAGTATCTAACAGGTAATATCTAACAATTCCACAACATCACCTAATACCTAACAAAGTCCACAACAAAACCTAATCTAGTAAAGGAATGGGATAAGAATATCTAAATATAAAATATATGGATGAGCAGTGACAGAGCGGCTAAGATGCAATAGATAGTAAAGAATAGATAGTGAAGGATACAGTATACAGTATATACATATGAGATGAGTAATGCGAGATATGTAAACATTCTTAAAGTGGCATTATTAAGTCACTAGTGTTCCATTTATTAAAGTGGCCAATGATATCAAGTCTGAGGTAGGCAGCCGCCTCTCTGTGCTAGTGGTGGCTGTTTACCTGTACTGACCTCGCCTTCTGGATGGAAGCGGGGTGAACAGGCAGTGGCTTGGGTGGTTATTGTCCTTGATGATCTTTTTTGCCTTCCTGTGATATTGGGTGTTGTAGGTGTCCTGGAGGGCAGGTAGTTTGCCCCCAGTGATGTGTTGTGTAGATTGCACCACCACGATCATCTCTTTTCTTTTGCGGATGTTGCGTGAGAGGTTATTTTCCTGACACCGCACTCCGAGGTCCCTCACCTCCTCCCTGTAGGCTGTCTCGTCGTTGTTGGTGATCAAGCCTACCACTGTAGTGTTGTCTGCAAACTTGATGATTGAGTTGGAGGCGTGCATGGCCACACAGTTGTGGGTGAACAGGGAGAACGCACCCTTGTGGGGCCCCAGTGTTGAGGATCAGCGGAGTGGAGATGTTGTTTCCTACCTTCACCACCTGGAGATGTACCGGCAGGAAGTCCAGGACCCAGTGGCACGGGGCGGGGTCGAGACCCAGGGTCTCAAGCTTAATGATGAGTTTGGAGAGTACTATGGTATTGAATGCTGAGCTGTAGTCAATGAACAGCATTCTTACATAGGTATTCCTCTTGTCCAGATGGGATAGGGCAGTGTGCAGTGTGATGGTGATTGCATCGTCTGTGGACCTATTGGGGCGGTAGCAAATTGGAGTGGGTCTAGGGTGACAGGTAGGGTGGAGGTGATATGATCCTTGACTAGTCTCCCAAAGCACTTCATGATGACAGTGCTACGGGGCGATTGCCATTTAGTTCAATTACCTTAGCTTTCTTTGGAACAGGAACAATGGTGGCCATCTTGAAGCATTTGGGGACAGCAGCCTTGCGAGGATTAACACGTTTAAATGTTTTACTCACGTCGGCCACTGACAAGGAGAGCCCACAGTCTTTGGTAGCGAGCCACGTTGGTGGCACTGTATTGTCCTCAAAGCGCGCAAAGAAGTTGTTTAATTTGTCTGGAAGCAAGACGTTGATGTCCGCGACGGGGCTGGTTTTCTTTTTGTAATCCGAGATTGTCTGTAGACCCTGCTACATACGTCTCATGTTTGAGCCTTTGATTTGCAACTCCACTTTGTCTCTATACTGACGCTTTGCTTGTTTGATTGCCTTATGGAGGGAATAACTACACTGTTTGTATTCGGCCATGTTTCTAGTCGCCTTGCCATGATTAAATGCGGTGGTACATGCTTTCAGTTTTGCCCGAATGCTGCCATCAATCCACTGTTTCTGGTTAGGGAAGGTTTTAATAGTCACATTAGGTACAATATCTCCTATACACTTCCTTATAAACTCGCTCACCAAGTCAGAGTATCCGTCAATGTTATTGTCTGAGGCTACCCGGAACATATCCCAGTCCACATGATCGAAGCAATCTTGAAGCGTGGAATCTGATTGGTCAGACCAGCGTTGGATAGACCTAAGCATGGGCACTTCCTGTTTTAGTTTCTGCCTATAGGAGGGAAGCAACAAGATGGAGTCAAGGTCGTATTTGCCAAAAGGAGGGCGGGGGGGGGGGGGGGGGGGGCCTTGCATGCATCGCGGAAGTTAGAGTAGCAATGGTCGAGCGTGTTACTCGCTCGTGTACTGCAATCGATATGCTGACAGAATTTAGGTAGCCTTGTTATCAAATTAGCTTCGTTAAAATCCCCAGCTACAATAAATGCTGCCTCAGGATATATGGTTTTCAGTTTGCATAAAGTCCAGGGAAGTTCCTTGATGTCCGTCTTGGTATCCGCTTGCGAGGGGGATATACACGGCTGTGACGATAACCAAGGATAATTCTCTTGGGAGATAATACGTCCAAGTGATTGGCAAATGTACTGCAAATTAAGAAATCATGTGACTAAACTAAATAAAAATAAAAAATAAACTACACTATGAAACGAAGATAAATTATATAAAGAATGATAGTAAAAAGCTTTGGGGCACCATAAATTACATTTTCGGGAAAAAAGCCAACTCGGCTCCTTCATTCATTGAATCAGACGGCTCATTTATCACAAACCCCACTGATATTGCAAACTACCTGAATTACTTTTTCATTGACAAGATAAACTAATTTAGGGATGACATGCCAGCAACAAACGTTGACACTACACATCCAAGTATATCGGACCAAATTATGAAAGACAAAGATTGTACTTTTGAATTCCATAAAGTCCGTGTGGAAGAGGTGAAAAACTATTGTTGTCTATCAACAATGACAAGCAACCAGGGTCTAACAATCTAGATGGAAAATTACTGAGGATAATAGCATAAGATATTGCCACTCCTATTTGCCACATCTTCAATTTAAGCCTACTTGATAGCGTGTGCCCTCAGGTCTGGAGGGAAGCTAAAGTCATTCCGCTACCCAAGAATAGTAAAGCCCCCTATACTGGCTCAAATAGCCGACCAATCAGCCTGTTACCAACCCTTAGTACATTTCTGGAAAAAATTGTGTTTGGCCAGATACAATGCTATTTTACAGTAAACAAATTGACAACAGAATTTCAGCATGCTTATAGGGAAGGGCACTCAACAAGCACAGCACGTACACAAATGACTGATGATTGGCTGAGACAAATTTATGATAAAATGATTGTTAGACTTCAGTGCAGCTTTTGACATTATTGATCATAGTCTGCTGCTGGAAAAACATATGTTTTATGATGGCTTTACACCCTCTGCTCTAATTTATGAGAGGTATTGACATGTTGAATGCACCGAGCTGTCTGTCTAAACTACTGGCACACAGCTCCAACCAACCAACTACCTACCTCATCCCATATTTGTTTTTGTTTTTCTGCTCTTTTGCACTCCAGTATTTCTACTTGCACATCCTCATCTGCACATATATCACTCCAGTGTTAATTGCTAAATTGTAATTACTCGCCACTATTGGCCTATTTATTGCCTTACCTGCTTACTTCATTTGCACACACTGTATACAGATTTTTCTATTGTGTTATTGACTGTACGATTGTTTATCCCATGTGTAACGCTGTGTTGTTTTTGTCACACTGCTTTGCTTTATCTTGGCCAGGTCACAGTTGTAAATGAGAACCTATTCTCAACTGGCCTACCTGGTTAAGTAAAATAATAAAATAAAAAAAATAAAAAAATGTGGATAAAGAGTTACTTGTCTAACAGAACACAGAGGGTCTTCTTTAATGGAAGCCTATCAAATATAATCCAGTTAGAATCAGGAATTCCCCAGGGCAGCTGTTCAGGCCACTTGCTTTTTCAATTTTTACTAAAACATGCCACTGACTTTGAGTAAAGCCAGAATTTGCTTTTCATAGCCGATCATTCAGAGTTAGATACAGCAGGTGCGGTAGAGAGAGAGTCCAAAACTGCCGGTCCGAGACAAGGTAGCACATCCAATGAACAGGTCAGGGTTCCATAGCCGCAGACAGAACAGTTGAAATGGTGGACTGGGGACTGGGGACAGCAAGGAGTCATCCGAGAGAGAGAGAGAAGGAGAAAGAGAACGAGAGATAAAGAGAGAGAGAAAATTAGAGGGAACATACTTAAATTCACACAGGATAAGACAGGAGAAATACTCCAGATATAACAGACCAACCCTAGACCTCCGACACATAAACTATTGCAGCATAAATACTGGAGGCTGAGACAGGAGGGGTCAGGGAGACACTGTGGCCCTGTCTGACAATATCCCCGGACAGGGCCAAACAGGCAGTATATAACCCCACCCACTTTGCCAAAGCACATCCCCCACACCACTAGAGGGATATATTCAACCACCAACCTACTACCCTGAGACATAGCTGAGTATAGCCCACAAAGATCTCCCCCACGGCACAAACCCGAGGGGGGCACCAACCCGGACAGGAAGATCAGGTCAGTGACTCAACCCACTCAAGTGACACACCCCTCCTTGGGACGGCATAGAAGAGCACCAGTAAGCCAGTGACTCAGCCCCTGTAATAGGGTCAGATGATGAGCTTTGTGGGCACTATGGTGTTGAACTCTGAGCTGTAGTCAATGACCAGCATTCTCACATACTGTAGTTGTTCCTTTTGTCCAGGTGGGAAAGGACAGTGTCGAGTGCAATTGAGATTGCGTCATCTGTGGATCTGTTGGGTCTGTATGCGAATTGGAGTTGGTCTAGTGTTTCCGCGATGATGGTGTTGATGTGAGGCGTGACCAGCCTTTCAAAGCACTTCATGGCTACCGACATGAGTGCTACAGGGCGGTAATCATTTAAGCAGGTTACCTTCGCTTCCTCATGTCAAAGCAGCTCTGCTCTTCCTCTGGATCTCCACAAGGTTGCGTGCTCTCTCCTCTCCTGTACATACTATACACTAATGACTGTCGTAGCGAATATGAAAACAAGCACATCATCAAGCTTGCTGATGACTCTGTCATCGTCAGTCTACTACATGATGGAGAGTCTGAGCATGGGCCTGTGGTAGATGACTTTGTGTCATGGTGTGAGAACTACCAAAACTAAAGATAGGGCCATTGACTTTAGAAGGTAGCCACTGGTCATGGGAAAATATATTGAGCTGGTCAGTACCTACAAGTACCTGGGAACAGTGCTGGACAACAAGTTGACGTTTGAAGAGAACACAGATGCCGTCTGTAAATAGGGACAGCAGCGGCTTTTTTCTCTGAGAAATGTCAGCAAGACAATGATGACACTGTTTTACATGAGTTTTATTGAAACCGTATTGATTTTCTCGATGGTGGCCTGGTTTGGCAATCTTAATGTTTGCAACAAAAATAGGTTGGACAGCTCTCGGTGAAATTCAGAAAGCAAGTGGTGAGGAGAGCTAGTGATCACCCCCTCCTCGACGATTTTGTGCTTCTCCCCTCAGGTTGTCGTTTTAGACTTCCGAAATTCAATAGCAACAGATACAAGAACTCTTTTATCCCACAGGCCATAAACATTCTGAATCTGCACATGAAATGAAATGTCTATTTTTTGCTTCACTTTTGTACATTGATTGCTTCTTTTTAATCCATCTCATTGTTTCATGTTATGTGTATATCAGATGTATGGTTATCACTGTTTTTAATCAATCTCATTGTTTCATGTTATGTGTATATCAGATGTATGGTTATCACTGTTTTTAATCCATCTCATTGTTTCATGTTATGTGTATATCAGATGTATGGTTATCACTGTTTTTAATCCATCTCATTGTTTCATGTTATGTGTATATCAGATGTATGGTTATCACTGTTTTTAATCCATCTCATTGTTTCATGTTATGTGTATATCAGATGTATGGTTATCACTGTTTTTAATCCATCTCATTGTTTCATGTTATGTGTATATCAGATGTATGGTTATCACTGTTTTTAATCCATCTCATTGTTTCATGTTATGTGTATATCAGATGTATGGTTATCACTGTTTTTAATCCATCTCATTGTTTCATGTTATGTGTATATCAGATGTATGGTTATCACTGTTTTTAATCCATCTCATTGTTTCATGTTATGTGTATATCAGATATCAGATTTTCAACTTCGGTCCAGCAGGAGTTGTTGATGAGGAAGCATACACCTCCCCCTACTGTTGCCACAAGCCGCCGTTCCATTCATACGGAAAATTGAAAGGCCGTCCAGTTGAGTCAAAAACATTACCTAGTAATGCCTTATACTGTTAGAAAGCTCTGAAACATAGCTTTTTGGGGTATTTATTGTTTATCTATGACTTGTATACACTTTTTGCACTGCTATAGTAGATTTCATTTTCACATGTTATTATTATTATTTTTTTAACCTTTATTTAACTAGGCAAGTTAGTTAAGAACAAATTCTTACTTACAATGACGGCCTACCCCAGCCAAACCTGGACGACACTGGGCTAATTGTGCGCCGCCCTATGGGACTCACAGCCAGATGTGATGCAGCCTGGATTCAAACCAGGGTCTACAGTGACACCTCTTGCACTGAGATGCAGTGCCTTAGACCGCGGCGCCACTCATTGTGTGTTTGTCATAGAACACAGATTTTGTGCCCAAAGTAGATTTTTATTAAGAGCGCGTGTCAGTGTAATACTTAACACCTCTTGAGCTTCCAGTGAACATAAACATTACAGTGGGGTTAAACTCATGGCTCACAGAGCAGGACAACCGGTCTAGGGCTCTGATATGCGATTTGACCGGGAGCCAGCACACCTTACGCTACCCTTCATCATGGATTTAGAAACGTTGTGAATGCACACAAATTGACATATAGGACTTGATTTTGGAAATATGGATGAATTTTAGGTAGTGTGTGTCTCCGGTTCTATGCATTCACTCACCATTGGGCTTATTATCTTGTTGAGATGGAGCTGGTATTTTAGGCATTTTTGCAGGGTGCTGCCTATTCCCTCCCAGTCCCTGCCGGACCCCCAGAGCAGAACCCTCCCACTCGTTATTTATCCGGAGCGCAGTGGAAATGGCTGATTGTGCTCCTCAGAGACCCATTAGAACAGACGACCTGCCGCAGCCAGACACCACTCTGATCCATCATGCAAATCTGGAACATGGACACCGTGCGCAAGTACACCAGAGTCTGCTTTATTACACCAGTGTATCAGGAGCGAGCACAAAGTGTTGCTAATAACTCTGGACACCAGGATAGAAAAACACAAATAGGGAAATGGAATACCAGCTGGTGGGTGGCTGTGTGGGAAGGGGCAACAGGCCCCAAATCAGTGAGGATTCTATTACCCAGCTTTGACATTCCCCGGCTTGGCTCCCCACCTCTGCCCTGTGCAGTAGCTAACCCAGGTACTTCTTGAATAGAGAGCAGGCTATGTTATTCTATCTTCATCTCTGGTGAAGGAGGTAATTTGCAAATAGGCTTCAGAATGTCGAGCGCCAGGGTTTCAGAGGCCCTTGACAGTTCTGAAATTAATTCCATTGGAAAACCCTTTAGAGTTGTGATTTGAAAATGGACAAGTTGACTTGAAATTCCGGGGATAGTTCTGGACTGATATAAACAATGTGTTTTTCTCATATTTAGCATGTCAGAGAATCCACTTCTGCTGATATATACAAATAATTGGGATGAAGAGTGTATGTGCAAAGAACAGCCATCTTGATGACATGACTTAATAACTCAAAGTGCCTCTCCAAGTGCCTGTCCAAGATACTATACGCTTCACAACCTTTACTGTGACTCGGTCTGTGGGAAATTGCCTATTGAAACTGAAATCAACTATTCTCTTTCATGTCCTACTATAACCATCTCAACATTGCTTCAGTTGGCAACCGCTCATATTTGAAACCCTGGATAGGGCTTGGGGCTGCGTTTCTATTGAGATCAGAGCATGTGCAAACCATTTTGCCTTCAAAACAAGGGCCTGGCTGAGGAAGTGCAGAGCTCCCTCAGATTTGCTGTGTGACAGTGATGTAGCAGTTTTTTGGATGAAATAGATTCGGAACTGTTAAAAACTATTAATCAGCGAGTCACATGTGAGCATTGTTTTTATTTCCTGACAAGTATTGCCATATTTTCCAATTGTCTAAGAAACATAAAAGTTAACGAAATATTAACAAACCTTTGCAGTCTTCGCACGAATCACGCAAACGTGTCTTTCCTCAAATAATTTTCTCCAGCTAAAGTACTGAGAGGCGGTATTCCCAAGTAATTTCAATTTCAAACAGTCCTGATAGTTTCCACATAAGCCTGATTGTAATCAATCATTTTGGAGCTTTTGATTATATCAAGCATTGATATCAGCAGAATATCCATACAGTAGGGAGCTAAGATGCTTCCTCATATGAGTAAACGTACCAAACAAAACACATACAGCAGGCAGTACCTCAAATGGCCCTAATCAGAAGCAGTAAACTATATAGGGAATAGGGCGCCATTTGGATTGATGGTAACCTAGTACTGCTGCTCTTCATCAAGGAGCATGAAGGGGAAAAGACCCGTCTCTACTGACACCAAAGGTAAAAACTCTCCTACTGCAAAAAGAGACAAATGAAAAGCTGCTGATTTGAGGCAAAAGAGCTGCAGACCAAAAAGGTAAATGTTATTGACGAAATTGTATATCAATGTGGACACATTAAATACCTTCCCACCTTTTCACTGAAAACATAATCCATGGGAAATAATCCAAACTAACCAGGTTTCCATCCAACCTTTTTATGCTTTAAGTATATACTGTACATGTCGGATAAAACATGTCATGACAGGCCTGATGGAAACAGAAAACATTTCGTCAAAACTAAATATGCGAGACAATGTGGGCTATTTTTGTGTTGGCACAATGAATTATGCGAGAAATGTCAGTGGAAACGATTTTATGCTCAAATATTGATATAGTAACCATCATATCGAAGTAAATTTGGAGCCATGCAATGACGTGTGGTCCTCCCACTGCGACTAGTCGGGAATGCATGCAGTTTGTTAGGCCACAGATGACATCAATTATGAAGGACTTCACAGGGTGGTGAAAGTGCAAGGTGATGAGTTTGCGTCTTATTCTGGTGAAATGATCATCAACGCTTGGCTGCCGTTTGATAAAAATAAATCTACCTCTTTTGTCCATAATGATCTCATCATGTAGACTACGTGTGCTCTATAGCCAACAGCGAGCAGATACTATCTAGAGTGCACATGCCAATACCAGAGTGGGCACTCTCACTATAAAACATTATTTCTATAACATGTGATGGAAATCCATTTAACTTGTATTTTTTATTCAGTACATTTAACTGGATTTTTTAAATGTGCGCTACCTCGTCACGCACAGCCTTTTATCTGCAACTAGTCAATTTGATGGAAATGCATCTCTGGTGGGAAAATGCGCATATTGTTTTTATTTGCATGAAAATCTGTCACCAATTGGATGGAAACCTACAGTAGCTAGTGCAATGCATGTACAATTTGATGAATGGAAATAGACTTTACATGTTGCGTTGATATTTTTGTTCAGTGTACATTATTATTTTTAAATCAATAGTACAAGAAGACTCACTCAATCAATGAGACGGATGTGCCTGTCTCTTCGACACCAACAGGTCAAACCTTGGAGGGAAGGAGTAGAGGGACAGTCTCAAAGTGTTTTCAACAGCCAGTCTGCTGCAATATTTAGATTTTGTTGCAGCAAGAGAGGAGTAGCTGGTCTCATAAGTAGGTAGAATGAAAGGGGATTAACAACTTCACTACCATCTCACTGAGTTGCGGGTTCTCTGCTGCTGATCAGCCAGAACATGGAAAGGTGCATCTCAATAAAATGACTGTGCAGACCGTGGTCACAGGACATCTACAATAGTTTATCCTGAAGAACCGATGAGAATATGTGAGTCTCTTCAGTGCTGGTGAATGGATTACGCATCCACTGCTTTCCGGGCGTGGGTCAGATTGTGAGGGGAAGTAATCCTCGAATTTGAGCAGATTTGGCTCAGATGTGACCCCATCAATTTACGCATGTGATCTATGTCCACATCACCCTCGTCAGCCAGAGTTGAGGATAGGGGGAACATATTGAAAATCCCTCTATACACTCGGTCTCTGCAGACACTGCTTTTTCTTGAAAGTGGCAATTTTATAGTTTGCCTGGAAAATGTCACTTGTACATCCCTGTATGGATAAGTTCAGTTGGTTGAAATGGTCAAGTACTGTATATCAGAGAGGTATGCAAGTTTAGTAAATCATTAATTGTCTTGAAGGTGCAGAGCTAGATCTGATTTATTTTGGGTGTGAAATGTCTGGATTTCACACCTCAGTTCATTGACCCTCCTGATCCCTCTCCCCCTGGAGAGCCAGCACATAAAAGCAGGTGACAGTGATCAGCACCCATTTCCTTGCAGCAAAAATGTGAGAGTTGGTAGCATTTGCCTTTATGAAGTTGACCATCTTAACAACGTTATTAAGGACCTCGTTGAGTTCTGGAGATAAGCGCTTTGATGCCAGCAGCTCGCAGTGAATGACACAGTGCCATGCCTGTGCAAAGGGAGACATCATGGCAGCAGCCCCATCGGTACAAATCCCAATACAATGGTCCCATTGTAATCCATGTTCCTTTATGTACTTGTTCAGAACACAGAATATTTTGCCTGCAGTTCACAGTTGTATTCTGAGGCAACTCTTTGCAACAAAGACATTCTTAATGAAAGGTTCCTTCATATACGTAGCGGATATTTACAAGAAGCTGGGCTGCATTTGAAATGTCAGTCGATTCATCTAGTTGGATTGCAAACCAATTTGATGCGGGGTCTGTCGAAAACATGTGATTCAATATCATCTGCCATATGACAGTGTCATTGGAAAGTGGGATTTCACTGATCTTTATAGCAGCAGTTGGGCCTAAAACCTCTCGACAAGCGTCCACGACTGAGGGGATGACCAGCTTTTCACCTATAGTGAAAGGAGCCTGGTACATGGACATTTTATGAGAGAGTAAGTATGAAGCCCTCAGTAAACTCTTGTTTTCTTGGAAATTATTGTGCAGCATTTTTGTTTGGTTGGTCATCAAATCTTTTTTTAATAAAAAATAAATCTGGTTTATCCTTGAGATGTGGATGTTTTGTTTCTAAATGTCTGCGCGATTTCGATGGCGTCATAGCATCTTTGTGAAGGCAAGTCTGACATATCACACAGACCGGTTTTTGCGGGCAGCTGTGGTTTGAAACAAATCCAAACTTGATGTAGCATGGATCATACTTACGAGGGAATGGATGATACTTTTTTGCCTCTGGTTAGTTTGTTGGGTCCACTTCTTTCGCATAACGTTTTTTAGCTCAGCACATTGAGCAAGTAGGCGTACGGCAAGTATTTATTCAGGTCAAATATGGTGTGGACCCAAAAACAAAAAATCATATTCAAGACAAATATTCTATGGACCGTCTAGCATTCCTCTACACGTGGACCGGACAGGGTTTGAGAAAGGCTTGTCTAAATAACAACATTGACTAGTTTGCCTGGCTGTAAATATCCTGCTGCTCTGATTGGATAGAGTGAACCTGTATTTCTCCATCCACTCACTTCATCATTTCATCCGATCACATTTCCTCACATGTTTTTGGTCTGATCATTTAGATTTCTGCTGCCTGCTACTATGAGAAATCACATGGTGAGGACGTTTGCTATCAAGCTATCAATGTGTACAATATCTAACTAGTGGGGCAAGGGTAGGGGAAAAAGAAGAAACGCTAATGCACATTCTGACTGAGTGAGAGTAAACTTGGCTGCCCTCTGCAAGTTGAGGACACAGACACACACTCACCCACCCCTCTGCGCACTGCTCCTAATCTGCAGCTTTTTTGCAGTGAGAACGTGCAGGAAGTTATTTTGCCAACATCTATTTAGGCATATTAAAACACTTGTTTTTTCCTATCATGAGTATCATCCGAGACGACTATCAACTGATATTACGGATACGAATACGAACATGGCCATGTCGCCACACCCCTATTCTGGATAAGAGAGGAGGGGATTGGGTGACAGACAATGTGACACATTCAATACCGCTTTGCACACTTGCCTGCATCTAGCTGATCTGGGGTGTAATCATTAAAATGTTCCCTTTTGCTACTGAAACTAGAGTTTCTATTGGACAAACATTTTGCAACAAAATTGGCGGACTGAATACACCCCTGATCACCCTCACACACAGTTCACTTTCATAGCAGCCACATACAGCATCATTACTTTGCTCATTGTATAAATACATGCTCTTCCCCACTCACCTTTTCTCTTCGCTTGTGGCTAGCTTTCTGTGACCAGGTGCAAAAATTTCTTCAAGCCAAACTTTCATGCCATAACTGCTAACCTCTACAGAGCCTACATACAATAGTTGTCACCATATTAACGTTATAGTCAACAAACTAGAACTAACCAACAATCAAATGCCAGCTAGCTAACATTGTTTGAGTCAGGTTATTGAGTCATCTAAATTAGCTGCATTAGCTAAGTGAAAGGTAAATTAAGAAGAAAAAAATTACAATAAAATATAGCCTACTCTCTCTCTCTCTCTCTACTGCTTCTCCTTGATATTTTAAGAATTGAATTTGTTTAAAATTCTTCAACTATTGTTTTTCTCTCTCTTTGAGTCAACTACTCACCACACTTTATGCACTGCAGTGCTATCTATCTGTAGCTTATGCTTTCAGTACTAGATTCATTCTCTGATCCTTTTATTGGATGGGCAGCATGTCGGTTCATACTGCAAGAGCTCTGATAGGTTGCAGGACGTCCTCCAGAACTCGTCATAATTACTGTGTAAGTCTATGGAAGGGGCTGAGAACCATGAGCGTCCTAGGTTTTCTTTTGAAGTCAATGGACCTAGAGGAGGATGGAAAATACCTGTCCTTTGGCTACACCATGGTACTACCCTACAGAGTGCTGTTGAGGCTGCTGTAGACATTCATTGCAAAACAGTGTGTTTTAATCTGTTATTTGATGACGTGAATATATTTAGTATAGTTTTATCTAAAAAGGATAACCTATTTTATTTTATTATTGTCCTCCCCTTCCTCCTCTGAGGAGCCTCCACTGATCAGAGGTACTGTTGCCTAAGTGTATTCCATTCATCATATCAGAAGATAATTAAACTGGTTAATTGTATCATTCCATTTTCTAGAGAGAGAGCAAGCAGCAGATCAGGAAGCAATCATATTTGCCAAAATAATATTCACTTTACGCTCTGTTTAAAACTGCTTTGTGGCGCTGAATAAGGACTGGCGGTTAACTCTTTACTAACCCAGCCATTAAGCTGTCAGTGTAAAACCGGCAATATTTCTTCATTAGCTTGAGAAACCCAGAGTGCTTTACAGCTCCTAGAGACCTTTTAACCAACATGAGAGACCAGGCCTTAATGACTGTGTCCTGTATACACCACCAGCTTCTCTTTGTGAATGCTTTTAATGGCCTTCTTGAAAATATCAAGCTTTTGAGGTATTTATTTTCTACTTTTTGCGTGATGTGAATCATTCCTCTGTTACTCATGTGATTGTGGGGCACACTAACCATGAAATGACATCTTAATTAAAGGACCCCTCTGCACTCGTTCCAGACTTTTTAACTTTTTAACTGGACTCATGGAGTTCATTGAGGTTTGAATTGCTTCGTTAGTATAGTGCATTCATGATGCAGTTTGTATCTGAGCTGATGCTCCAGGCGTTCTGTCTAACCACTTACTCCAACATCCCGAGGCTTGACATTTTACCAATAGTATTGAGATTGTAATTGAAATGGATCCGTCCACTTCTCCCCATCCTCTGGAATAGGCTACGCACACAGCTTGCCAAACCGACACGCAATCTGATGCACATTTTTACACTTAAGGTGCTGAATGTATTAGAGCAGATATAAATCATTTCTCTGCATAAAATAACTTTAAAAAAAGCATTCCATGCAGTCCTATTGGTCACATTTACTTTTGGATAAGCTTGAATCAACTATTTAGTTCACTATTGTGGTTGCCCTTTAGTATTCAGGGTAACACTTTTAACAGAGTAATACCTTTCAGGAACATAATTATGATTGATAAGTAAGAGAAGGAAAAAGGGCCAGAGTACCACATTCAAAAGACGTGAGTGTCGACTAGACTCTAATGCCGCCGGTTACGTGGACATTCGTGACTTCATGTGAAACAACAGATAATTGGTAAGGTCAGGGAAATTGAATTAATGGTCTGGTAATTAAATCTATAATGAAGGGATTGAGGCGTTTGGTGTCAGGGATCCCATGGGAGTGGTTCACCAAATCATTACCGGCTAGACACATTGAAGGGGCTTTCCTGTAGATATGCAAAATAACCAGAAAACCTGCATGTTCCTTAGGGGGAGAAGAGCACACGAGGCCAAACACATCATGACTTGGCTGCTAAAGACTAAAGATGCAGTGAAGATAACAATTACGTTCGAATTGATCAATGATAATATAAGGAATCAAATCAAATTGTGGATACTGTATCTACTGAAATAGAGTACGGTAATGCTAGGAGAGCCCTTCCTGCTGATTTATTATGTCAATTGTACATTTTCAAACCTAAAACAAAAAGCAGAATTTAAGAGATTTCTAAGATGTGCTGTGGAGGTATAACAGCAATCACTATGTTACAGTTACATTTAATCTCATTTTGAAACAGCTGTGTTTTTCCTTCAGATATGGGCTAGCTATACTATCCACTTCATGCAGCTCCTTCTAGATTCCAGACTTTCTATTGGATGTTTGATAAGAGTAAATCATGTTGGTAACTCTTTATTTGGATAGTCTATCTGTAGATTATCTACAGACTATCAGTAACATTTCAACTAACTATCTACTAACCCTAACCCTTATCCTAACCCTTATTCTAAACCTAAACGTATCCTTAACCGTAGCTTATCACCAGATAGTTTGTTGATCGTATGGCCATCTGTAGCGCATTTACAAATAGATAATCCGGACAATCCAAAGAAAGTGTTACCAATATACACAACTCTTGTTTTGCCATCTCAGCGGGATCCATTTGACATCACAAAGGAGACACACTGTTTTAATAATGGCTGCCTGCTCCTCAGGTGGTTCTTTTGAAGTCTTCTGTCAACATACAGTAGTACTTCATCTACCACAGGATTTCTGGATATCACAGTCTATCAGCCACAGGGTTGATGTCCTGAGCATGTGGCTCTGTTTCATATTTTCTGTATGGCATGGTCTTTGTAGATACTGCACTATAATTGTATTATATATATTTGACCCTGTGTTGACTGAGAATACATTCTCATTTACAGCAACAACATGTGGAATAGTTACAGGGGAGAGGGATGAATAAGCCAATTGGAAACTGGGGACGATTAGGTGGCCAAATTGGGAACTTAGCCAGAACACCAGGGTTAACACCCCTACTCTTACGATAAGTGCCATGGGATCTTTAGTGACCACAGAGAATCAGGACACTCGTTTAACATCCCATCCGAAAGACAGCACCCTACACAGGGCAATGTCCCCAATCACTGCTCTGGGATTGTATTACATTTTTGTCCAGAAGAAAGAGTGCTGCTGGCTATTATTAAATTTAGATAGTACATTTAGGAGGTCTAGAATACATAGTAGTCTCTCATTAGACCCTTCTTGCCAACCTTCAAATAACAGCAGCCATAGGTACCTCAAAATGCAATTTAACTAATGACATTGTAAAAACTGTATCAATCCCCAAAAGTTACAAGCAGAGAATTTTACAAGGTGAAACATTTACATATTAATGGAGGTAAAAAACATGTTCTTTGTTATCGCACTGAGCGTATCAAAGAGTGTTTTGTGTGAGTGATGTTTTTTAATGACCCCAGGTAGAACGTGCTATTTACACAGACCATGCCTTTGTCTTTACATCCACACCTGGACGAAAGAAACAGAGAAAAGCGTGGAGGTGCAGCAGAAGCATGGTTGGCCTGGTCTGTTTGGATCAAAGGCTTCTGTTCTCCCTCTGTTTCTCTGCACATATGCGTAACCACAGCCAATTACTCAGGTTCTACCTAAACAATGCATGTGAAAGACCCATTCACTATTCACAGCCATGCCCAACATGCTCATATACTCTAAGCATGCACATCCACTGCAGTTTTGGTCATTCTAACATCATTCCCATTATTCAATTGACTTTGTGTTTGTCCCCACCGGTGTTGTAGATCAAACTTGTAGCAGAGGATCAGGGATGCGTGGGGATTTAAGTGCTATACCAGTTGCTTGACCTCTGACCTAAGAAACAATGTCTAGTGAGTATCAGTGAGGAAAGAGTGGGAAAAATGCTCCTCGTAATTATGTACACCCCACACTTCCTGGAAGTCCCCAGAGATCGTAAATCATTGTTGGGTCAGTTAGCTAAAACACATGAGTTAATACGACATCAACAAAAATGACCCTTAGAATAAACATCTGTGTACCATAGCGAATATACTTTTCTATTAGGCTCACGAGCTGGAGCACACATGTGGAAGGAAAGGTGATTCATGAATGACAAGAAAGAAGCCATATGGATAGCAGATAAAAGAGCTGAGCTGGGATCGTTAAATCTATTCAGGTATGTGTGGACTTTCATAATCATTGGATTATGTGGAGACAAAACATTTGAATTAATAGTAACCTATACGCTACATTGGCACATGTGTGACTGAAACATATTCTGATCCCTATCCAATTCCAAAGCCTCCCATTATATGTCACGCCCTGAGCTTAGAGATCCTTTTTATTTCTATTTTGGTTTGGTCAGGGAGTGAGTTGGGGTGGGCATTCTATGTTTTGTGTTCTATGTTTTCTATTTCTGTGTGTTTGGCCGGGTGTGGTTCTCAATCAGAGGCAGCTGTCTATCGTTGTCTCTGATTGAGAACCATACTTAGGTAACCTTTTCCCACCTGTGTTTTATGGGTAGTTGTTTTCTGTTTTGTGTCTGCACCAGACAGAACTGTTTCGGTTTCGTTCGTTCTCTTTGTTATTTTGTTACTTAGTGTTCAGTTTTATTAATAAATCATGAACACTTACCACGCTACGCCGCTTTGGTCCACTTCTTCATGCAACGATGACCGTTACATTATACTGAATAAATGATACTGTAAATCACCAGGGTAAACATAACCAATCGCAGCTATAGCTGCCTCCCTGCTTGGCATACAGTATGTGAAATAGGCAGAATAAACAGTATTGGACAAATAATATACTGAACAAAAATATAAACGCAACATGCAGCAATTTCAACAATTTTACTGAGTTACTGTTATGCTGGTGAATGAGGACCCAAAAGCGACGTAATAGAAACAGAGTCTTTATTCCAGTATTAAACAAACAATGATTCTCCTGGATATTATCAAAGGTAAATCCAAAACAGGAAACTGAAATCCTCTTGTCAGTAGAGAGGAACGACTGGAGACGCGACCACAGACTGCAGGTCGCTTCAGGAAGGCACAGGCCGTAGCTGACATAGACACCTGCTCACACGCAGCATCTGAAGAAGGCAAAAACACGACAGGGCGGAACAAGGACACAGAACAGCAAACATCAAACAAGAATCCGACAAGGACAGAAGCGGAAAACAGAGGAAGAAATAGGGACTCTAATCAGAGGGCAAAATAGGGGACAGGTGTGAAAGAGTAAATGAGGTCGTTAGGAGAATGAGAAACAGCTGGGAGCAGGAACGGAACGATAGAGAGAGAGAGCGAGAGAGGGAGAGAGGGAGGGGGAGAGAGAGGGATAGAAAGAGGGAAAGAACCTAATAAGACCAGCAGAGGGAAGCACAGGGACAAGACATGATGATCAAAGACAAAACATGACAGTTACAGTTCATATAAGGAAATCAGTCAATTGAAATAAATTCATTAGGCCCGAATCTATGGATTTCACGACTGGGCAGGGGCGCAGCCATGGGTGGGCCTGGGAGTGCATAGGCCCACCCACTGGGGAGCCAGGCCTAGCCAATCAGAATTAGTTTTTCTACACGAAAGGGCTTCAATACAGACAGAAATACTCCTCAGTTTCATCAGCTGTCCGGGTGGCTGGTCTCAGACGATCCCGCAGGTGACGAAGCCGGATGTGGAGGTCCTGGGCCGACGTGGTTACACGTGGTCTGCGCTTGTGAGGCCGGTTGAATTTATTGCTAAATTCTCTAAAACGACGTTGGAGGTGGCTTATGGTAGAGAAATTAACATTTTATAGTGGTCTTTTATTATCTCCAGTACAAGGTGCACCTGTGTAAGGATCATGCTCTTTAATCATATTATTGATATCCCACATCTGTCAGGTGGATGGATTGTCTTGGCAAAGGAGAAACGCTCACTAAAAGGGATGTAAACAAATTTGTGCACAGAATTTGAGAGAAATAAGCTTTTCGTGCATATGGACAATTTCTGGGATCTTTATTGCAGCTCCTGAAACATGGGACCAACACTTTACATGTTTCGTTTATATTTTTGTTATTATAGTAGTATATTAGTTAGTATATTAGTTTGGGATGTTTGAGAGATGAGCTGTTACATCACCTGGGAATTTTCTGAACCATTATTTAAGAAGATAAGTGGAATATTATTGCCTGATTAGTTAATCACGCGGGTTTCCACCTTCCCAGATAGACAAACATGATTTAAACCTGACACTTATTCAGTGTGTGATCTACTGCCTGCTATATAATACATGAATCAAACGTTATGCGTTTTCTCATAGCAAGATGCCAAGAGGTGTATTTTAGTTCCTGACATCATCACAAAAAAAGGGAGCATGGTGCATCTGTGTTTTTTATCATCATCTCTCATCTTTTCCCTGGATAGTTCCTTTCACGAGTCATAATTTTTTCGATAAAAAATCTGGAGGCAGGTTCTGGTTTAACCATCAAATTTAACAGAGGTCTAGGGCATAGACAGAACACGCCCAGAGTTTAGGAAATAAATGCAGCTTATCACTTTAAAGGCCCCCAGTGGTATGGAAGCTCCAGTTCTTATAAACATGAAATAGCTGGAAGGAGTCTCATGGCATAGGAACAGACATTCATCAGGCCATGGTATTGCTGAGAGACAGCACTGGCCATCTGAGTGGACATGATGGATCTTTTTATTCCATGACTTCAGCACTTGCCAAGTAGGGTTGAAAGTGTACGCCTGAAGAAAGAATACATTCTGAGGCATGTGTTATTTGTGTGTTATTTATGTTGAATCTGAAACATGAATTCAAGTTAGCTAAAGTTATATCAAGACCACACAAACACCAATATCGCCCTGTATTTGAGCTTGATCATGATTAAAGGTAACCGTCCGTATGATGCACACAAGGGTAGACGTTTACAGAACTGAAAGCACATTGGTCAACAAGAAGTGTTCATGATTAGGGCTAGGATCAAACTGACAGGCATAAACTCCAGGGGCCTCATTTATCAATCATGAGTAGGCACAAATCTGTGCATAAACCATGCGTGGGATCATTTCTATGCAAAGTGTGAGATTTATTAATATGAATGTTTCCTTGAGAGTGTGACCATGCCTATGCACAGTGCAAAGTGGTGGAATAAGGGAACTGCTTGTCAAGCATAGAATGTGGAAAATATATGTTGAAAATGTGTGAAATTATGAGAGTAATAATTAAAGAAGTTTTCGATTGTGAATTCATGCAACATGTATTGACAGGCTATGTATAATTCAACCACAGTGCATTTGTTAAGATAATAATCCATATAAAGTACAGTCATTTGTTATATTAGAGGCACTTGTGAAAGTGAAACCATTGTTGAAATACTATAGAGACAGGTGGCACTTTTTCAAAAAGTAGAGATTGGCTCATCAGATATCGTTTCCCAAACAAATTTTTCCGGATCTTTGCGGGGATTTAAATATGGGGTCGTTTTCACGCCACATGTATTCAATTCAAAATAAAATAAATCGTGAACATGAAAAATAAAGTTGAGAATGTAAATATTATATTTTTGAGGATGGGTGAAATAATGGATGTGGAAATCAAAAACCCAACAATTTAAAGCAAAATGTATAGAATTGTAAACCAAAAAAAGGCATCAAAAGCAAAACCCAAATACTTGTAAGTAAATCATTTTTAAGTGGGAGCAAAACTCTATGACAAATTATTTTAAAAAACATTTGAAAACAAATGCAAAAATTGTTTTAGGTTAAACTTTCCCAGCAACCAATCCTATTGAATAGATTTTGCATACGCTCTTGCCTACATGTACCACCTTTTGGTTACGCTACTCGTATCTTTGCTTTCAATGTCTATTTCTTTGCTTTCACTGCCAATCTTTTCGATTGTGAGTTTTGGCATTATTTTTCAGTGAAGGGCGGGTTTAGAGGGAGGCGTAGACAATGAGTCTCCATTGGTCTGCTAGTTTTGGAGTGACGGTTCGTCTTAACCCAATCAATGAACATGATAGACAGGCTTTTTCTCTATTGCCTACTTAAGTAAAGCGCTATCCACTCGTGTTTTTGGCAACCGGCACTTTTCATTGGGAGCTTGCCGATTGGCATCGTACATCCCTCGACAAGCCAGACAAGCCAAACAAACTCTTAACATTCAATTTCCATACACCATCGCACAACAAGTTGAAGTCAAGAGGGGTTGCTTTGCCATCAATGGGTTCCGAAATACGAATGGAGCAATAGACGGCGCCCATATCTCCATAAAAGCACCATCCCAAAACAAGTTCAACTATGTGAACAGAAAAGGCTTCCACTCTTAATGTGCAGGTGATCGGTTATGTATGCTTAGAAAACGCTGCTGAATGTGTGTGCAAGGTGGCCAGGTGGAACGCACAACTAGTTTATTCTGCAGAACAACAATGTTGGTCTATACGCCTACAGGAGGGAGCTCTTGAGGATGGATGGATTATTGGTGAGTTTTAAGTATATTTGCCATTGCTAAATTAACTTGTCCTAATTGTCCTAATGTTCCTCTCTTTGTAGCTATGTTTTTGTTTTTACTTGTCAAACCACAACTAAGCGAGCCAAATAAAACATTTTGGTCGTACTCAATCAATAGCACCAGTGGAGGCTGCTGAGGGGAGGACGGCTCTTAATGATGTTTGGAATGGAGTCAATGGCATGGCATCGAACACATCAAACATGGTTTCCATATGGTTGACACCATTCCATTGACTCCATTCCAGACATTATAATGAGCCATCCTCCCCTCAGCAGCCTCCACTGACTAGAACCTCTATTTCAGTCTCGTAAAAGTTTTTTTTCCTTAGCCTTTTTGGTTGCACCGTTGTATTTCATGGTATGGCGTTGTAGATTTCCCACGGGTTTTAAAGGGATGATTCTTGACCATATATGGTTAATTAGGGGCGTTTCAAAATGCAAATAGCCAAGTTCGTGCAAGAGCACTGAGGCTGAGAGCAATTGGTATTTTATCAATGGTTCTCCTACCAGTGTGCATGTGATGCTCATAAGATTGTTTGATAAATCACACCTTTTCTATGCGTACAAACATTCTAAATTCCATCCGTAAGTAGTATTTTAGAATAGTTTCTATGCCATATTGATAAATGAGGCCCCGGGCCCTAGTTCACAAGCTCATGCAGGGAAAGCTCCTTGCCCTAATCATAAGATTTATAATTCCATTTTGATCTCTTGTCCTCCATCAGAGACGCAGCTGATGAGGATATGAGCTGGCTGGAATGGAATGGACTGGAGAGAGGACTGTGACTGTAGTCAGACTAGTCTGAAGAGTCCACCATGGAGACCCCAGTCCCCAGGCTCCCACAAACTCACAGCCAATCCAAACATTTTGATGTGTCCGACACTTATTCATTGAAGTAAATAGCTTGGACCTTAGCCATGGTCAAAAAGTGACATTAACATTAAGTTAGGTACATTTGAACTAGACTAGAATGTAGTCTGATGTGATGAACATTGTTTAACTTCTACTTATTCACTGCTGGCCTATAAGAGTTATAAGTATCAATCACATGTATTTATAAAGCCCTTTTTACATCAGCAGATATCACAAAGTGTTTATACAGAACTCAAGCCTAAAATCTCCCTAAAAAGGCAGGAAGCTAGGAAGAAACCGAGAGAGGAACCAGGCTCTGAGGGGTGGCCAGTCCACTTCTGTCTGTGCCGGTGGAGATTATAAGAGTACATGGCCTTTAAGGCTAGATCGTTCTTCAAGATGTTCAAGCGTTCAAAGATGACCAGCAGTGTCAAATAATAATCACAGTGGTTATAGAGGGTGCAACAGGTCAGCACCTCAGGAGTAAATGTCAGTTAGCTTTTCATAACCAATCATTCAGAGGTAGAGAGGTAAGGAGAGAGAGAGAAGAAACAGCCGGTCCGGGATATATTAGCAGGTCCAGTGAACAGGTCAGGGTTCCATAGCCTCAGGCAGAACCACAGAAACTGGATCAGCAGCACGACCAGGTGGACTGGGGATGAGGACGAGGACTGCCAGGAGTCGTCAGACCAGGTAGTCCTGAGGCAATTTCCTAGGGTTCAGGTCCTCTGGGAGGGGGGAGAGAGAGAGAGCATACTTAAGATCACACAGGGCATCAGATAAGACAGGAGAAATACACCAGATAGGACAGACTGACCCTAGCCCCCCGGCACATAGACTATTGCAGCATAGATACTGGGGATTGAGACAGCGAGGGTCGGGGGACACTGTGGCCTCGTCCGACGATACCCCTGGACAAGGCCAACCAGGCAGGGTATAACCCCACCCACATTACCAAAACACAGGCCCTACTGTACACCACCAGAGTGATATCAACAGACCACCAACTTACTACCCTGAGACAAGGCTGAGTATAGCCCACAAAGATTTCTGCCACCACACGAGCCCGAGGGTGTGTAACACCGGACAAGAAGATAACGTAAGTGACTCAATGCACTCAAGTCGAGTATAGCGGAAAAATCCTGGCAAGACTTGATGAACCCCTCCTATGAGAGAGCACTAGCAAACCAGTGACTCAACCCTCGTAATAAGGTCAGAGGCAGAGAATCCCAGTGGAGAGCCGGCCAGGCAGAGACAGCAAAGGTATTTCGTCACTCCAGTGCCTTGCCGTTCCCCTTTGCACCCCTGGGCCAGACTACACTCAATCATAGGACCTACTGAAGAGAAGAGTCTTCAGTAAAGACTTAAAGGTTGAGACAGAGTCTGCGTCTCTCACATGGATGAGCAGACCATTCCATAAAAGTTGAGCTCTATAGGAGAAAGACCTGCCTCCAGCTGTTTGCTTAGAAATTCTATGAACAATAAGGAGACCTGAGTCTCGTAACCGTAGCGTATATGTAGGTATGTACGGCAGGACCAAATCGGAGCGATAGGTAGGAGCAAGTCCATGTAATGCTTTGTAGGTTACAAGTAAAACCTTGAAATCAGCCCAGGCCTTAACAAGAAGCCAGCGGCTAGAACTGGAGTGATATTATATAATTTTGGGGTTGTAGTCAAGATTCTAGCAGCCGTATTTAGCTGACGTTAATTTAGTGCTTTATCCAGGTATCCGGAGAGTAGAGCATTGCAGTAGTCTAATCTAGAAGTGACAAAAGCATGGATTAGCTTTTCTGCATTATTTTGAGACAAAAATGATCAGATTTTGTAATGCTACAAAACTGCTCTTGTAATATTTTGATATGTTTGTCAAAAGAAAGATCTGGGTCCAGAGTAACGCCGAGGTCTTTTAGTTTTATTTTAGACGACGATAACCATCAAGTTTAATTGTCAGATCAAACAGCAGATTTCTTTGTTTCTTGGGACTTAGAACTAGCATCTCTGTTTTAAAAGAATTACGCCATCCACTTACTTATGTCTGAAACACATGCTTCCAGGTTAGGCAATTTTGGGGCTTCACCATGTGTCATCGAAATGTACAGCTGTGTGTCATCTGCATAGCAGTGAAAGTTGACATTGTGTTTCCATATGATATCACCAAGAGGTAGCATATATAGTGAAAACAATAGAACCTAGAGCAACACCGAAACTTACCATTGATTTGTCAGAGGACAAACCATAACCAGGGAGGATCTGATATCTTTCCGACAGATAAGATCTAAACCAGGCAAGATCTTGTCTGCATAGACACATTTGGGTTTCCAATCTCTCCAAAAGAATGTGGTGATTGACTGTGTCAAAAGCAGCACTAAGGTCTACGAGCACAAGGACAGATGCAGAGCCTTGGACTGACGCCATTAAAAGTAATTTACCACATTCACGATTTTGGTCTCAGTACCATGACGGGGTCTAAAACCAGACTGGAGTGTTTTGTATACATTATTTGTATACATTATTTTCAGGAAGGCAGTGAGTTGCTGAGTAAAATCTTTTTCATTTTTTTTTTAAGAATGGGAGATTCGATATAGGCCTATCATTTTGTATATTTTCCGAGTTTGGCTTTTTCAGGAGAGTCTTCATTACTGCCACTTTTAGTAAGTTTGGTACACATCCAGAGGATAGGGGGACGTTTATTATGTTCAACATATTAGGGCCAAGCACAGGAAGTAGCTCTTTCAATAGTTTAGTTGGAATAGGTCCAGTAGGCAGCTGGAAGGTTTAGAGGCCATGACTATTTTGTGAATGTGTCAAGAGATACATGATTAAAAAACTTGAGTGTCTCCAAGTAGGCTATTAATGTGCAATAACCAGGCTCACACCTATTTTACTAGTCAGGTCACACTAGGATTTGACCCTACTTATTACTGAAGTTTTTATTTGTAATTTATTTAATTATTTTAAAATAATGACACCACACAGCTCACTGTTGATTTACAGTAAAATTACTGTAAAAAAAAGTGACCGTCAAAGTACAGTATCTTGGCAACATTCTCTCCAATATAAAAGTTTATAGATGCGGCCATTGGCTCTGCTATCCCAGTTTGCTGTGGTGAGGTAATTGACGCTGTACAATGTTTCCCAAGTGGCCCTGACCCATTATCACCTTCGTTATTAGAAAATGGGACTTGGCAGCTAGTTCTAAGACAAAAGAAAACCAACAAGCCACACTGTCACAACAACAATTTATTTAGTGATAACAAGCCAGGAAGACAAGGAAGAACATCCAATTATAATAATGTAACTTCATCTAAGGAGCTGGTGCTTTGTAAGTTAACATTGAATGAACATTGGTCTTTCTCTGAGAGTACTGTATTGTACTTGACTACTTGGACCAAAACAAAGTGGCACTCACAATATTGCCAAGAAATGTATGATTGCTCAATAAGATCTAAAAGTTCAGCAAAGATTTAAAAAAACATCATAGGATTTCAGTAGAGGAGAATTTAGAGACACGTTTCCTAGTCCACACCTGGGTGGTTTACGTACCAGGAAAAATCCTAATTCACATGTCATACATCAGAGAGTCTACAGTCCAACATAAGCACAACCAAGAGCTTTTAGTGTGTTTGGTTTTCTGTAACTTTGAGACGACTTTGTTCATTATAAATGGTGTTGTGCACTTAAAGCAGAAACTCATTTGGTTCTGTTGTGTGAGATTGTGCAGAAGTCAGGGTGAAAGGTTTTAGCGAGAGAATCCAATTCCTATTCGGCCTTCAACAGTTTGAATATAAGAGCTTTATCAAGATGACATATCATCGTTAGAATAAGGCTCTGCTAAACTGCTTTCACATTTCACCCATTGAGTACCACCAAGTTAAAGCTGGAATCCTTAATTGAAATAATAACAAAGCAAGCACCCCACCTCTGTTTTGATAAAAAAAGCTGAGGGATGGAGCTGTAACCACTCTCAAATTCATAGACAGAGCCATGAATGCAAGGACTGACCACTCATGATAGGACAATTATAGCTTTAACCATGTTTTGTGGCTATACAGTGTTTGTTTATGTTAACATAGTTTACAAACATTAGTGGAAAACAAGCTTATATTTTGGGTTCTGATGAGGTAAGACAGTTGAACTAAGCTCATGAGGCATTTACAAGTTATATATTTTTAAGAATCAATGGGTACATATTATCAATGTGTAAGTCCAAAAATGGATGTAACAACTAAGGATTCTAGCTTTAAGTTACTGTACAGTATGTTATTCAATACTCGCAGTGCATGTTTGAGGGCATGAGTCCGGTTATGAAACGGTTCTCCACCTGTTGAATACTACTACTACAGTACGTTCCTTTTAGGACAGTAATATATGGTTCCATTAAATATGATTGATATTTCTGTAACTGATATCTTTCCCATAAAATACAGGAACACAAACATTTAGGATTTCTCATAAATCATGTAATGTGATTTAACAGAAATGATTTGATTTCCATAAATGGGTCTTTGAAAAAATCTAATATGCCTAGGAGAATCCGGACAGGAACTACAATCCACACAATAACTAATATTGTCAGAAATACATAGATTAGCCTCAATCACTCTGAATCGGAATCCTTGAAGAGATGAGTGTTGGAATACATGAGGAGAGTTTTCTTTGGCTTCTAATAGTAATGGTTTGAGGTAGGATTCCGATGTTTACCAAACTTGGAGCAAATGTGCAGTTATTGTTTTACATGCTGTATTTGCTGTCATCCTTATCTCAACTAACACTAGCTGAACCGTACAAGCAACACTTACAGTAGTTCAATCCAATGGTAACTTGAAAGTATTCTTAAGTGTTTTCAACCTATACCGTCCATTGAGAATGTTATTTTTCTAAAAATCACTTTACCTCTTTAACCCCCAGCTCTTATATTAATTTTCTCCTGAGCTGAATATCTTGCATTGTATCCTTCTGATTTGGGTGAATGCACTTTGAGGAGAAGTTGCTCCCTCAACAAAGTTATACCATATGTTATGATATTACATTTCCATGAAATCAGAATTTAAGCCATGACCAAGAAGGGCAACCAGCAATTGCTCTGAAAAAAACAAATAACTAGTTACAATTCCATGAAAGACCACTATTTAACACAAATTAATACTGGTGGCATGTTTTCATCTGGGAGTGATCATCCATTTTAGCTTCAGCCTGACCATGATGACAAATAGCCATTTTCTTTCCCCTTGTCTCAGTGTTTTTCCACCGCCCCATGCAACAACAGTGGAAACTTGAACTTCTCGCATGGTGCGAATTACTCATAAATTTGATGAATGCTGCTTCAGCTTAATGCATATAACCCTTATCATACTGTTCCCAGATGTTCTCTCTAAACCACATAGTCTTGCCTCTACTGATATAGGCAAAAAATATTTGCCTTTCACAAATAAATGTCAAGAGAGAAGAGCATTATTCTCTTTACGCAAACCTTAAAAGGTTCAATCAAAATACCACAAGAATCAGACCTTCCCTGAATCATGAGCACAGTACAATTTAGCATTGACATTTGACTTTTAAAGTAAAAAGTGAAGTTTCGTAAGCAGGCATCCATGAAATGAAGATACCCTATGTTCTTTTGTGGATGCAGTCGACCCAGCCCATGATGACTCATTCACCCTCTTTGGCCCAAAATATGAATCCCTAGAGAGGCTCTGGTCTCCCTTGTCATTCCTGGGCTAAATCAGGACCAGTACTACTCCCCTGATTACACACTCATTCATCTCACTTCACACACTCGCTGACATTTTATTTTCAGAATTCTCCATTGGAATGCTCTAAGAGCTTGTCAGGTTTGAACTTTTGGGAATATGATATGCACATACCCAGTGTCCAAAACAGGACAGCACCTTCAGCGTGTCTATTTGTCTGGCATATTACGAACATTGTGATATTTCTATGTACTTTACGTACAAGTGTAAATCAGATACGCATGTTCATTTGTCAGAACACTCTAAATACAGGAAAATGCTGCAGTTGTTGTGGGCAGCTGTACTGTCCACACACTGAAGTATGGTTGCTACTCACGAAGATACAATAGACCGAAGCCTCCAAGTGGGTAAAATACTAGACCGATTTATGCAGCTCTGAGTGTGGGAAGAGAAGCATCATAATTATTACCTGAAGGCACCCACTATGGAAAACAGCAGAGCCAGTCATTCACAGGCGTCAGCAGTCTCCTCATTCAGAGCAGCAGGCTTGTAGGAGTCCCCTTAATGAGACTGGGTGCATGTCTTTGGCCAGCTCTGAAGTGTTATGGGTGGCTGCCATTCTCATGACGGGAGGCCACATCCCATACCAGCTGCTATTTTTCAAAATGAAAGAAATCCACAATTAATTACACAATTTTGCTAATCGTATTGCCGAGCTGGTTGCTCTCATCCACTCCTCCAAAGTATTAGTCCCATTGAGGAATGTGTACAAGTGAAAGGATAGCCAATTTGACCTCGGAACGAGCATTCATCAGGGCCTGAGAGGGAATGTGCAAATCTGGAGGAGCTAAGAAGGATCTCAAGGGGAGCAAAACAAAAAGTTGTCTGGGAACCTACACAATTCCTCTTTTCATCAGTCAACTTACCATAACTTGAGAGTTTAATGACTTAAATCTAATGCTGAAAGACAGTTTATGCCTCAGCAATGAATAGACTCCATATGTCCCACTACTCGGTACACAATACATCTAGTATACAATATGCTGAAGAGTGTCACAGAGGTGGAGATGAAACAAACCTACCCTCATGTATCAATTCCATTATATGTACAGTATGTCCTATGTTAGTCTGTCAAACAACAGATGCTGGTATCCAAAGCGACTTTCAGTAAAGTGAATGCATTCATTTTTAGCATGTCAACAGTATGTAATCCTTACAGGAATTGAACCCACCACCTTTGCCAAGTCAACACCACAGTCTTACCAACTGGGCCACGTTCACACAGTACATTGAAATGACTATTTTGCAGGGCACCTAGCGATCTGTGCAGTTCCATTACCTTGTCACTCATGTTTCAGTGGTTTGGACACACTCAAAAAGTTAAATGAAAAATATATAATAAATAAATAAAAAATATTATTAATACACAATTCCTCTTTTCATCAGTCAACATCAGACACAAACAACAACACAGAGTTACATATGGAATAAACAAGCGTACAGTCAATAACACAATAGAAAAAAAGAAAGTCTGTATACAGTGTGTGCAAATGGCATGAGGAGGTAAGGCAATAAATAGGCCATAGTAGCGAATAATTACATTTTAGCAGATTAACACTGGAGTGATAAATGGGCAGATGATGATGTGCAAGTAGAGATACTGGTGTGCAAAAGTGCAGAAAAATAAATAAAAACAATATGGGGATGAGGTAGGTAGATTGGGTGGGCTATTTACAGATGGACTATGTACAGCTGCAGCGATCGGTTAGCTGCTCAGATAGCTAATGTTTAAAGTTAGTGAAGGAAATATAAGTCTCCAGCTTCAGCGATTTTTGCAATTCGTTCCAGTCACTGGCAGCAGAGAACTGGAAGGAAAGGCGGCCAAAGGAGGTGTTGGCTTTGGGGATGACCAGTGAGATATACCTGCTGGAGCGCGTACTACGGGTGGGTGTTGTTATCGTGATCAGTGAGCTAAGATAAGGCGGAGCTTTACCTAGCAAAGACTTATAGATGACCTGGAGCCAGTGGGTCTGGCGACGAATATGTAGCGAGGGCCAGCCGACTAGAGCATACAGGTCGCAGCGGTGGGTGGTATAAGGGGCTTTGGTAACAAAACGGCTGGCAGTGAATTTCAAACACATATGTGACCGACCGGCTCTATTAAAACCTCTTATGGCTGCAAGCCCGAGGTCGGTACACCTATGACAACATCCAGCTCAAAGTGCAGGGCGCGAAATTCAAAAAAATATATTTTTTAAATATTTAACTTTCACACATTAACAAGTCCAAGACACCAAATGAAAGATACAGATCTTGTGAATAAAGCCACCATTTCAGATTTTTAAAATGTTTTACAGGGAAGACAAAATATGTAAATCTATTAGCTAACCACGTTAGCAAAAGACACCACTTTTCTAACTCCATCAGTTTCTTACTCCATCAGGTGCTATCACCAATTCGGCCAAATAAAGATATTGATAGCCACTAACCAAGAAAAAACCTCATCAGATGACAGTCTGATAACATATTTATTGTATAGGATAGGTTTTGTTAGAAAAATGTGCATATTTCAGGTATAAATCATAGTTTACAATTGCACCCACCATCACAACTCGACTAGAATAAATACAGAGAGCAACGAGAATTACCTAATTACTAATCATAAAACATTTCTTAAAAATACACAGCTCACAGCAATGGAAAGACACAGATCTTGTGAATTCAGACAATATTTCAGATGTTCTAAGTGTTTTACAGCGAAAACACAATAAATCGTTATATTAGCATACCACATGTGCAAACGTTACCCGAGCATTGATTCAAGCCAAAGAGAGCGATAACGTAATCATCGCCAAAATATATTAATTTTTTCACTAACCTTCTCAGAATTCTTCCGATGACACTCCTGTAACATCATATTACAACATACATATAGAGTTTGTTCGAAAATGTGCATATTTAGCCACAAAAAAACGTGGTTATACAATGACAATACTAGCAAAACTAGCCTGAAAATGTCGGGCGCCATCTTTAACAGTGATCTTGTCTCATGCATAACTATTCATAAACTTGACTAAAAAAATATAAGTTGGACAGCTATCGAAAGACAAATTAGTTCTTAATGCAATCGCTGAATTACATTTCTAAAATTATCCTTACTGTGCAATACAGGGTTCGCCAAGCGAAGCTATACCAAAGAAAATGGCGGAATATGCGTTTAAAATTTTTCGACAGAACAACGATTTATCATCTTAAATATTTCTTACTATGAGGTGATCTTCCATCAGAATCTTGGGCAATGTATCCTTTCTTGGGTCTAATCTTCTTTTGGTCGAAAGATGTCCTCTTGTACGTCGAAATGCCCACTAACGTTCGACCGGGACCCCGAAATGTGCCCGGCGCTTCAAAGTGCAACACAAAGCAATGCCTCAAAATCGCACTAAACGGATATAAATTGCTATAAAACGGTTTAAATTAACTACCTTATGATGTTTTTAACACCTATAACGAGTAAAAACATGACCGGCGAAATATTACTGGCTAAACCCAAGCTTGGAAAGAGAGCAGGTCCGACGTACATCGTGCGTCAGGCGCAGCAGGAAAAGAACGGTACATCCGGTCTTTGGCCTTTTATACAGGCCCTGATTGCGCAATCGACTCCATTCAAATTGTCACCTCTTACTGACATCTAGAGGAAGGCGTAGGCAGTGTTTGTAGCATCATAGCATTCACAGGGACTTATGAACTGACCTGGGAGCAGGGGCCAAGATTTCTGAAATCTCACTCCATATCAGGAAAAGTGCTGTAGAATGAGTTCTGTTCCACTCAGAGACATAATTCAAACGGCTATAGAAACTAGAGAGTGTTTTCTATCCAATAATAACAATAATATGCATATTGTACGAGCAAGAATTGAGTACGAGGCCGTTTGAAATGGGCACCTTAAACAGAGCTACTCAATACTGCCCCTGCAGCCATAAAAAGTTAAGTCTTATGTAGCAAAATTTAAAATGTTTTTTTTTTTACATTGGATAAAAGCAGAGACTCAGAGCTAGAAAATGGTATATCAAACACTACAGTTGAAGAACAATGGGAAAGTAATTTAATTTTGAAAGTTGATAAACTTGTAACCTCACTTTTGAGAAAGTCCCTTGAATGACCTTAAATGTTTTGGTACCTACTGGAGAGCTCTTCTTCGTCTACACCCATTCAGCATCGTTCACACCATCTTAAGCTTTAGCCCCACCCATCTCTTTAAGGATTCACATGTGAGGTCATGTACTAAGCAACCAAAGATTCAAGACTAAAGGCTGGTTTATACTACGTGTGTGTTTGTACATTTAATCTGGAGTGCCTGAGTGTGCACTGGGCATTCATAAACTCAGAGCGTTGTCAGATTGTCCGTTCGTAAATTCAGAGCATTTTGGTCTCGGAGCGTTCAGAGTGCACACTGGACGCTCTGGCCAAGGAGTAGGGTTGATCCAAGCCTGCTAGCTACTTCCAGACACATAACGAGAGAACACCCCACTCTGACCATTTTACTCGACCTAGCAGAGCTGGTTAGGCTGTTTTTATGTTATCCAGAGCGTTGGTGACTGCAACTGTGCCGCTGGCAACAATTTAATTACGCTTTCTTGCCAGCGTTTACTGGGCACCGGCCATATTCAATGAGTTTCAACGCATTTTGATTTTGAAGTTTCCATTCAGATGGCGCTCCTGTGAAGTAGTGACGGGTGACATACACCTAGTTTCCTGAAACGAATCACAAATAGACCGGTATTTATTGTATCTCTCCATGGTTGAAGGATCTTGTCTCTTTCTCCAAATGTTTGATTGAAATTCATTGTGGAGAGCTCATTTATTCCTTTTGTGATATGATTACCAAGTATCTACTTCACCATTAGCCCATTCCATAGGTAAACTGCAGGGTAATGTAAAAGTTGTGTATTTTAAAGATCCAATACGTAATATGGTACACTTATCAAAATTTGGTTTTAGGCCAGAAAAGGTAAGTTAAGACTCCTGGATGCTGGCCTTCTAGGCAGAGTTGCAAAGAAAAAGCCATATCTCAGACTGGCCAATAAAAAGAAAAGATGTGCAAAAGAACACATACACTGGACAGAGGAACTCTGCCTAGAAGGCAAGCATCCCGGAGTCGTCTCTTCACTGTTGACGTTGAGACTGGTGTTTTGCAGGTACTATTTAATGAAGCTGCCAGTTGAGGACTTGTGAGGTGTCTGTTTCTCAAACTAGACATTCTAACGTACTTGTTCTCTTGCTCCAAGTTGTGCACAGGGGCCTCCCACTCCTCTTTATATTCTGGTTAAAGCCAGTTTGCGCTGCTCTGTGAAGGGAGTAGTACACAGCGTTGTACGAGATCTTCAGCTTCTTGGCAATTTCTTGTATGGAATAGACTTCATTTCTCAGAACAAGAATAGACTGATGAGTTTCAGAAGAAAGTTATTTTTTTCTGTCCATTTTGAGCCTGTAATCGAACCCACATGCTGATGCTGCAGAGACTCAACTAGTCTAAAGAAGGCCAGTTTTATTGCTTCTTTAAATCAGCCCAGCAGTTTTCAGCTAAGCTAACATAATTTCAGAAGGGTTTTCTAATGATCAATTAGCCTTTTTGAAATTATAAACTTGGTTTAGCTAACACAACGTGCCACTGGAACATAGGAAAGATGGTTGCTGATAAATGTAGATATTCCATTAAAAAAATCAGCTTCCAGCTACGATAGTCATTTACACCATTAACCTGTTTGGGCTGCAGGGGGCGTATTGAGTAGCCAGATAAAATGTGCCCATTTCAAACGGCCTCGTACTCAATTCTTGCTCGTACAATATGCATATTATTATTACTATTGGATAGAAAACACTCTCTAGTTTCTAAAACCGTTTGAATTATTTCTCTGAGTGAAACAGAAGTCATTCTGCAGCACACTTCCTGACCAGGAAGTGGAATGTCTGAAACCGAGGCTCTCTTCTACTCCCTGCCTATACATGGGCATGATACGTAAGAGTCTACGTGCACTTCATACACCTTCCCCTGGGTGTCAAGAGGCGGTGAGAGAAGAAATTTCGTGTTTATCTTGGTCTGAGGTGGAATAACAGCTCTTTGTATGACGTGACCGTCCATTTTCTGTTTTCTGGAGCGCGCGAAAGGGACATGGATTTGCCTTCTGTTTAGCTGTCGTTATGGACGACTAATATCTCCGGCTATGATTTTATTTGATACATGTGACCATATCATCGTAAAGTGTGTTTTTTCAATATAGTTTCATCAGATTATTGAAAATTTTTCGGGAGTTTTGCTGTGTTCCGTTCTCTTCCGTTTGTTGACTTGGAGAGCTTTGTGCCACTTGGCAAGTGTGCGTGCTAAATCGAGAGGGAAAATGAACGTTCTGAATCCAAACAACGACTGTTCTTGACAAAGGACACCTTGTCCAACATTCTGACGGAAGATCACCAAAAGTAAGAAACATTTTATGATGCTAATTCATATATCTGTCGTGCATGTGAATTAGTCGTGGGCGCCCAACTTTGGGGTACTCAGCTATACCGAAGCTGGATGTCGTAATGAAGTTATTTTTTAGAATTCTAACACTGCGATTTCATTAAGAACTAATGGATCTATCATTTCCTATACAACATGTATTTTTTACTTATGTTTATGAATAGCTATTTGGTCAGAATATGTGTGTCAGAAAACGTGTCAGAAAAATATCGTTGCTGTTTAGACGTTGTGGGAAAAAGATGCTACGTTAGCACAATGTGTAACCACTGATTTCAGCTCTAAATATGCACATTTTCGATCAAAACATAAGTGTATGTATAACCTGATGTTATAGGACTGTCATCTGATGAAGAAAATCAAGGTTAGTCAAAAATTATATATCTTTTGCTTGTTTGTTACGATCGTAACTTTTGCTAATGAGAAATTGCTTGTGTTTTTGGCTATTGTGGTACGCTAATATAACGCTCTATTGTGTTTTCGCTGTAAAACACTTGATAAATCGGAAATATTGTCTGGAATCACAAGATGCCTGTCTTTCAATTGCTGTACACTATGTATTTTTCAGAAATGTTTTATGATGAGTAATTAGGTATTTGACGTTGGTGTCTGTAAATATTATGGCTGCTTTCGGTGCAATTTCTGATTGTAGCTGCAATGTAAACTATGATTTATACCTGAAATATGAAAATTTTTCTAACAAAACATATGCTATACAATAAATATGTTATCAGACTGTCATCTGATGAAGTTGTTTCTTGGTTAGTGGCTATTTATATCTTTATTTGGTCGAATTTGTGATAGCTACTGATGGAGTAAAAAACTGTTGGAGTAAAAAAAGTGGTGTCTTTTGCTAACGTGGTTAGCTAATAGATTTACATATTGTGTCTTCCCTGTAAAACATTTTAAAAATCGGACATGTTGGCTGGATTCACAAGATGTGTACCTTTCATATGCTGTATTGGACTTGTTAATGTGTGAAAGTTAAATATTTTTAAAAAATATCTTTTGAATTTCGCGCCCTGCACTTTGAGCTGGCTGTTGTCATAAGTGTACCGACGTCGGGCTGCAGCCATAAGAAGTTAACTTGTTTACACTGTATTTCTGATCAATTTGATGTTATTTTAATGGACCAAAAATGTGCTTTTCTTTCAAAAACAAGGACATTTCTAAGTGACCCCAAACTTTTGAATGGTAGTGTAGGTCTCCATAGCCTTGGCCTCCGGACCCGACAGAGAATACAGTCATCCCCGGGGCAGTGTGGTGCCTGGAAGAAGGTCGATCCCACAGTCCTAGGGTCGGTGTGGAGGAAGTGAAGTTGCCCGGGTCCCGGTACTCCGCGGGTACACCGCGGGAATGGCAGAGGTCCGGGGCAATTTCCGAGTCCACAGGAAGACGTCCCAGGGCAGGCTGCGCTGACTTCAGGCAGTGGGCGTGGCAGAACGGGCTCCATCCCATAATGGCACCAGCAGTCCAGTCTGAGGGCATTGTGTCACTGGAGCCAAGAGAATCCCAATACCACAGGAACCTGAGGAGACTTAATCAGCATAAATTGGATTGCCTCGCTGTGGTTCCGTGACACTCGTAGGTTGATAGGAGTGGTATTATGAGTGACCCGGCCTATAGAGCACCCATCTAGCGCTCTAACGTCCTTGAGAATGGAGAGGGGCTGAGTGAGGATGCCCAGCTCGGACACCAGGGTAGAATCCAAAAACCTCTCATCGGCACCAGAGTTGATGAGTACCTGGAGGGATTTTGAATGGTTCCCCCACAGCAGGATGGCATGGAAAAGGGTGCGAGTAAGGGGAGAGGAATAGTTCACGGTATGGCCCACCAGAGTACTTGCCCCTTCTTGATGAGCCTGGGTTTTTAATGGGCAGGTAGGTACAAAATGTCCCATAGCTCCACAATATAGACAGCTCTGTGTGTGGAGTCGGCGTAAGCGCTCTGCCGGAGTCAATCTAGCCCTGCCCAGGTGTGCATGGACTCCGAAGGAGGCGAGTCGGCAGCCCTCTGTGATTCCAGAGAGAACTTGGGTGACGTTGGGTTCACTCAGACATGTAGACTTCGGGGGTTACCCAAATTCTACGGAGGCGAGGTGGGAATTAAGGGCGAATGAAGGCGATAGGGCACAGATTCCCTCTACCTCCTACGTTCTCGAAGCCGCCTATCAATCCGGATGGTCAAGGCTATTAGGAAGTCAAGGTCCAGGGGCAGCTCCCAGGCTGCGAGCTCATCTTTGATGACCTCCGATAATCCGTGAAGGAACATGTCGAACAATGCTTCCGGGTTCCAGGAACTCTCAGCCACCAACGTGCAAAAATCAACCGCGTAGTCTGCCACACTACAGGAGTCTTGATGTAGCTGGAGCAGCTTACAAGCAGCCTCTCTCCCGGACAACGGAGAACCAAACACCTTCGGAAATTCCACCTCGAACTCCTCCAGACTGAGGCAGACGGAGGACTGTTGCTCCCACATCAGCGTTACGATGTACGCTATCCTCAAGTGGTCTGAGGAGAACAAAAAAGGCTGCAGCTCGAGAATGAAGGAGCACTGGGAGAGAAAAGCTCGGTAGGTTCCAGAATCTCCAGCGTAGCGCTCCGGAGGAGGTAAGTGGGGTTCTCGGGATACTGGGGTAGGCTGGGAGATTACTAGTGTGACCCGCTACCCAGTAGGGAATCCGCGGAATTGCCCCAGCAATGTATCGAACGCCTGGTCTCGGCATTCTGCCAGGGTATGGAGTTCCTCCATAAGACATTGCAGTAACTCCTCTTGTCTTCCAATGGTGGCTCCTTGCAGGGAGACAGAATTGTGGAGCTGGTCTGAGTCTGCTGGGTCAGTCATGGCCAGTTCGTACTATCAGAACTCAGGATAAGACCCAGATGCAGAGTCACATATGTTTATTGACCCAAACAGGGGAAAGGCAAAATACAGGTCAAAGGCAGGCAGAGGTCCGTAATCCAGGGCAGAGTCAACAAGGTACAGAACAGCAGGCAGGCTCAGGGTCAGGACAGGCAGAGGTTCGTAAACAGGTCAGTCAGGCAGGTACAGAACGGCAGGCAGGCTCGGGGTCAGGGCAGGCAGAATGGTCAGAACTGGGGAAACTAGGGAACAGAACTTGAGAAAGCAGGGAGACGGGAAAACATGCTGGTAAGACCTGACAAGACAAGACTAACTGGCAACAGACAAACAGAGAAAACAGGTATAAATACACTGGGGATAAAGAGGAAGATGGGCGACACCTGGAGGGGGGTGGAGACAACCACAAAGACAGGTGAAAAAGATCAGGGTGTGACACTGAATAAGAGTAAGCCTATAGTGTGTGATGTCTGAATAGATAATGACCCGGACAGTTTTCCTGGTTGAGTGTCTATGTACAGTAAGTAACATAAAGTGAGTGTAGCCTTAATTTTCAGGATGATAATTGTAATCCATAGTATCAACATCATAGCTGCAGTAAACATCATATTCATAGAAAAACAAATACCAGCATTTCCATAGCAATTGACGTTTCACATGACTATAAAAGAGATATTTCATTTCTATAGAGACGCCTTCACTACAGTACAAATGTATCACGTACAAGATGATATTCCCCAATGTCGGTGTTCTGATCTCTTCCCATTGCTTGTTGTAAACCGGCATTGCTTGATTATGCAATAGGCTACAGTAAATCCGGAAAGTACAGCTAAAATGGGATATGTGTCACATAATTGTATTCCATGGTGACAAATTACCATTTAATGACTGGAGGACCTAATTGCGCTGGCAAACTCACTCCCCCACTTGCCACAATAGTGGCCACACTGTAAAACCAAGGAAGATGGATGTATTTTCATTGGCCTTGCCACTATCTTTTAATAGAGGCTTGTCTTTTTCTCTAACACAATACATGGTTCCCATTCGTAACCATGCTGGGTTTGTATTTCTTCATTCAGTCTGTGAAATAACTACATTAGCTCACCATGCTCCATGCCAATTCTAACAAGCTATTTTTTTTAAATACCACCTGAAACCACCAGCAACAGAATCCATTGAATCAGCAGGTCCATATTAATCCATGGTTGTGCTTGTGAAATAAGTTAAATTAAAGCCTTTTCTGTTATGTCCAATGAACACACAGGCGGCAGTGTCTCCGGTGTAGTAGCATGCCAACTATTATCAATATTGAGACATAAAAAAACAAAAAAGGTAATAGATTGCAAATATATTTTTTATCCCCTAGTCATGAGAAGCATCCCAAAGTCAGTGCCCTGTTCATATCCAGTATAACGTCTTAATTGTGCCCAGTTACGAAATGCAGTCTAAAATACATCAACACTGAATAATTAATCATTTCTGGCCTCACAAAGCCTGTTCTTCGAAATATGCTGTTTTCCAATGAATATTGCTTGGATCTGGCACAACACGGATTTCATTTAAAAAAATTTAACACCGATGTGATTAAACTATGATACAGACGGAAGTCCCGTCATTCTCTGCAGCTTTGCTATTTCAAGTCTGAATGGTAATAATAAACAAGCGTAAATAATAAATATGCATAAGTTCATAGATGCTCTGGAGTGCTTTGGTTTGAATTAAAATAGGAGCATCAATCACCGGCAAAATTACACCTGTGTGTCTCTGTAATTACTTACAGGGGTTCCAGGGCTTGAACTGATGTAAGTAATGTTACTGCTATAATATCCTCAGGCACCCCTGAGTGAAAGTAACGATGATCACATGTTTTACACTTGAAAATTGAAAAGCATGATAAAGAATATTCGGAATATCCTGTACTGTTCCATCCAACCTCCCAGCTAGCATATTTGGTTCTTTGGAAGTTGTGGGAATGTATGTTTTTGGTTTCCCATTGGTTCTGGGAACGAAGCCATACGTTTCCGGATCGGTCAAACTGAATGTTTTTTAAATGTTCTGTGAAAGGAAGTGAACATTTAGCCTGTTCTGGGAATGTTCATTTTTATATTGAAGGGAAGTTCTGAGACTGTTTTACTATGGTTCCCTGAAAGTTTTCTTGTGATGTTTTATTAACGTTCTGAGAACGGCTATTTTAAGGTAATTAAATAATGTTCTGAGAACATGCTTCAATAAGACTTTTAATAACACTGCTAGCTTAGTTTGGGTTAACTGTTTTGAACTGCAAGCACAGACAGGACACATGGAAATGTGTTTGCTTAGGTATTAATCATGCAAACACATTTATTTTTTATTGAGGCAGTGTCAGTGAGATTTGAACTTATGATCTTCTGTCGTTTATTCATAGTATTAGTCCACTACGCCATCAGGATGGCATGCCATGTTTTTTTAAACTCATACAAAGCTGTTTTTAGTCTCTTCAAACAAACCCCCTTTCAAAGGAAACAAGCACTCATTAAGATCAGGTGTGGCCAACACACCTGAACACACTTAACTGTAACGATTGTTCTCCTCCTCGTCTGAGGAGGAGCATGGATCGGACCAATATGCAGCGTGTTGTGAAGACATAACGAATTTATTTAATAAGGACGAAAAAACACTTAATAAACTACAAAACAATAAACGACGTTACAAGACCTGAACATGTGAACTTACATATAACGAAGAACGCACGAACAGGATCAGACTAAACAAACGAAACAGTCCCGTGTGGTACAAACACTGACACGGAAAACAATCACCCACAAACAAACGGTGTGAACAGCCTACCTTAATATGGTTCTCAATCAGAGGAAACTTAAAACACCTGCCCCTGATTGAGAACCATATCAGGCTAATTAACAATGAACCTAAACATAGAAACACATAACATAGAATTCCCACCCAGCTCACGTCCTGACCATACTAAACAAAGACAAAATAAAGGAAATAAGGTCAGGAACGTGACATTAACAAGATAGAGGATATAGTTTTTGTTGTCACTGAGAACTAAATGTATATGTTTTTAAATAACATTCTTAGAACGTTCTTTGATTGTTACTAATGTTTCCTTGTAGTTTTTATGAAACATTTTCTTAACGTTCTGAGAACATGACTTTAAATAGATCTATGAGGAAACCTGTAGAAAATGTTATGCTGATGTACTGAAATTCCCACGTAAGAAACATATGGTTCTCAGAACGCTATGTGCTAGCTGGGTATCCTGCACCATTCCCAGAATTTTATGGTAAAGTTATATGCAAAATAACCATAGGACAACCACGCTCTCACGAAGCTCTACATGGTTCTCAGAACGTTATGTGCTAGCTGGGCTACATGTCTCTCATGGAATGTATTATTGGTTTGAGAGCATACATAATATATAGCTGGAAATGTCAACGCTGTGGAAGGATACCATTGGATACTGTCGAGACATATTTCATTCATTACACGTCTCTGGCTGCTACATTGCTATAGCCCAGTCCACCTCTGACAATCAACATCAGTGAGCTGTGCATCTGAAGGCATGTACTAGGAACTATATCCTATAGAGGCCCAACAATGGCTACCCAGAGCCCGAAAGTCTGCCATCGGGGAAAATGAATAACTACTACTAGATAATTCCGCCTGTATGTGTGAGGGTTGTGAACTGAGGGGAAATTCGTCTCACGGTTCCCGGGAGATTTCTCTCTGAAACAAGGGCTGGCTCAAAGTTTGGTCTTGTCAGTCACCTTTCAGATGACTGAAAAGAGAAAGCAGCACTCCCAACCAGCCAAGTCACTGAGCACAGAGCATCCTCTTCCCATCGCTTGTCTCTGCCATGGAGACAGAGATGCAAGCTGGAGGTGGAGAGGGATTTTCTTCTGAATTTACAAAAGAACCAAGCTCGGTGCCCATTGAAACACTCACAATGCCTGTGTTAGCATTATATGCTTTTGTCACAGTTGTATTTTATGCTATACTAATGTAGGAAGTTAACCTTTTGTCAATAGGGGGAGCAGTTAGCATTTATTTTTTCTGGGTGTTGCCAAATTAAACTGCCTCGTACTCAATTCTTGCTCGTACAATATGCATATTATTAATTCTATTGGATAGAAAACACTCTCTAGTTTCATAAACCGTTGGAATTATGTCTGTGGGTGACCCAGAACTCTTTCTACAGCGAAATCCATGACAGGTACTGCGAAGGTCTGAGAGCGAAGCTCTGGTCTCAGATCAGTTTTAAAGGTCTGTGTGTATCCTATGGAACGACATGAACTGCACCCGCCTTCCCCTGGATGTCAGTAACCAATGAGAAGTGGAATGGGCTTGCTACGTAGCTCTCAGAGGTTATAAAAGGCCAAGGAGTGAGGGTAGCCTTCTTTTCGACGCTGACCATTACGCAGAGAGGGACCTCAGGATGCCATTTTCAAACGCTCAGTTATCAACGTTAGATGTATCCGTCTGTAATTTAATTCGATATAGGTGTTAGAAACATCATAACGAAGCTATTTTAAACCGAGTTATATCAGATTATGCGAGTATATTGCTATTTTTCGGAATTTCCTCAGTATTGCGTCTTGAGGATTTGGACACGTTGGGGCAAAATAGCTATTGTTAGCTATTGTTAGCTGCTATATCAGAAGTTGAATGCAACGTTTTACAACCAAGCAACGATTCTTTTGGACAAAGGACCACTTGGCCAAGATTCTGATGGAAGCTCGTCGAAAAGTAAGAGCTATTTATGATGTTATTCCGTTTTTATGTGGAAAAATGTAAACTCAATAATGGCGATTAGTGACGCCATTATTGCGGCACTAGTCTGGCTGTAACGCACACTGTATGTCTAGTAACGTTAATTTTAAAAATCTAACTCAGCGGTTGCATTAATAACTAATGCATCTTTCATTTCATGTCCAACCTGTATTTTTTTAGTCAAGTTTATGAATAGTTTTCGATAAAAATAGTTGTATTTTCAAAATGGCGCCGGGCAGATTGCTTGAGTAGTTGGACACTATTTCCATTGTGTAAGCACGATTTGTGCCGCTAAATATGCACATTTTCGATCAAACTCTATATGGATTGTGTAATATGATGTTACAGGAGTGTCATCGGAAGAATTCTGAGAAGGTTAGTGAAAAAATTAATGTATTTTGGTGATGATAACGCTATAGCCCATTTTGCCTTGAATCAATGCTCGGGTAACGTTTGCAAATGTGGTATGCTAATATAACGATTTATTGTGTTTTCGCTGTAAGACACTTTGAAAATCTGAAATATTGTCTGAATTCACAAGATCTGTGTCTTTCCATTGCTGTGAGCTGTGTATTTTTAAGAAATGTTTTATGATGAGTAAATTGGTCATACACGTTGCTCTCTGTAGTAATTCTAGTCGCTTTGGGGAGATTTGTGATGGTGGCTGCAATTGCAAACTATGATTTATACCTGAAATATGCACATTTTTCTAACAAAACCTATGCTATACAATAAATATGTTATCAGACTGTCATCTGATGAGGTTTTTTCTTGGTTAGTGGCTATCAATATCTTTATTTGGCCGAATTGGTGATAGCACCTGATGGAGTAAGAAACTGATGGAGTTAGAAAAGTGGTGTCTTTTGCTAACGGGGTTAGCTAATAGATTTACATATTTTGTCTTCCCTGTAAAACATTTTAAAAATCTGAAATGGTGGCTTTATTCACAAGATCTGTATCTTTCATTTGGTGTCTTGGACTTGTGATTTAATGATATTTAGATGCTACTATTTAATTGTGACGCTATGCTAGCGATGCTAATCAGTGTGGGGGGGGGGGGGGGGGGGGGTGATCCCGGATCCGGGTTTCTGAGGCGGTAAAAGTTAAAATACTGCTCTTCTAAGTTTATACATACATTCTGAATGAAGTAGCACTGGTTTTCAAAATATTTCATGATTTGTCGATAGATAACATATTGATGAAATTAAACTGTATTGCTCAAAGTCGAAACTGCTTTTAAATTAATCATATTGCAAAAACAATTGAGTATTTGGCCTTCAGCTATTGCAATACGTTGCTCTAGTTAGTCTTCCCTTATTCTGAACGAATAAAAGTACAGTCTGGAGCATCTCTAGATCATGATCATCAGAGTGGAATGTAACACTGCACTCACACAGGTGTTTTATTCCAATTCCATCAGATAATATTTTATTTCTTATACTGAACAAAAATATTAACTCAACATGCAACAATTTCAAAGATTTTACTGAGTTACACTTCATGTAACGAAATCAGTCAATTGAAATTTGAGCCAGACCCAGCCAATCAGAATGAGTTTTTCCCCACAAAAGGGCTTTATTACGACATAAATACTCCTCGGTTTCATCAGCTGGTCGGGTGACTGGTCTCAGATGATCCCGCAGGTGAAGAAGCTGGATGGTGGAGGTCCATGGCTGGCATGGTTACACAGGCTCTGCGGTTGTGAGGCCGGTTGAACGTATGCTGGAGGCGGATTATGGTAGAGAAATTAACATTCAATGCTCTGGCAACAGCTCTGGTGGACATTCCTGCAGTAAGTATGCCAATTGCATGCTCTGTGGCATTATGAAACGTGACAAAACTGCACATTTTAGAGTTGCCTTTTACTGTCCCTGACACAAGGTGCACCTGTGTAATGATCATGCTGTTTAATCAGCTTCCTGATATGCCACACCTGTCAGTTGTATGGATTATCTTGACAAAGGAGAAATACTCATTAACAGGGATGTAAACAAATATGTGCAATTATTTGGGGTGAAATCAACTTTTTGTGAGTACTGAACATTTCTGGAATCTTTTATTTCAGCTCATGAAACATGGGACCATGCTGAATTTATATTTTTGTTCAGTATACTGTATACAGTGCCTTCAGACCCCTTGACTTTTTCCACATTGTGTTAAGTTACAACCTTATTCTAAAATTGATTAAATAAAACCTTTTCCTCAGCATTCTACACACAATTCCCCAGAATGACAAAGCAAAAACAGGTTTTTAGAAATGTTTCCAAATGTATTAAAAATAAGGAACAGAAATATCTTATTTACATAAGTATTCAGATCCTTTGCTATGAGACTCTAAATTGAGCTCAGGTGCATCCTGTTTCCATTGATCATCCTTGAGATGTTTCTACAACTTGATTGGAGTCCACATGTGGTAAATTCAATTGATTGGACATTATTTGGAAAGGCACACACCTGTCTATATAAGGTCCCACAGTTGACAGTGCAGGTCAGAGCAAAAACCAAGCCATGAGGTCGAAGGAATTGTCTGTCGAGCTCAGAGACAGGATTGTGTCCAGGCACAGCTCTGGGTAAGGGTACCAAAATATTTCTGCATCATTGAAGGTCTCCAAGATCACAGTGGTCTCCATCATTCTTAAATGGAAGAAGTTTGGAACCACCAAGACTCTTCCTAGAGCTGGCTGCCCGGCCAAACTGAGCAATCAGGGAGAAGGGCCTTGGTCAGAGAGGTGACCAAGAACCCGATGGTCACTCTGACAGACCTCTAGAGTTCCTCTGTGGAGATTGTCCAGAAGGACAACCATCTCTGCAGCACTCCACCAATCAGGACTTTATGGTAGAGTGGCCAGATGTAAGACCCTCCTCAGTAAAAGGCATATGACAGCCCACTTTGCCAAAAGGTATCTAAAGACTCTCTGTTACGGATACAAGTGTTCTGTGTGTATCCTGTGTGTATTTCTTTTCTCTCCTTCTCCCCTACTCACAGGTGACCATCATAATTCCCCAATCAGTCATCAATCAGTCGCTAATCAGAAGACACCTGCTCCTTTCCTCCTACACAATCACAGTCCCTTTCCCTTGGTTTTAAAACCCTGTCAGTTGTTTTCTCAGAAGCTCAATCTCTCTGTAAATGCCATATGTCTGTAGATCTCTTGTGTAGTTTAGCATCTACATGTCACTTTGTCCCCACCTGTGAGTATTGTGTTTGTTATGGTGTTTGAGTGTTTGTTTGATAGTAGGAAAAGGGAATAACCAGACAGTTCGCCCATGGGCATACACTACCCGTAGGTAAACGTTGTTAAATACACTAGTTAGAACTGGGCGGACCACCCACTGTATTTTTGGTTAGTTAGTTAGTTAGCTGTTGTTGAAATAGGCTAGTCTAGCTTAGGGGTGTTTTTGGATGCTTATTCTTTCTTTCCTTGGGTCCAGCTCAGCCCCTTTTCCTGCCCCCCATTACCATGTGTTTACTAATAAACCCTGAGTTTGACGGTAGATTTAAGTTGTCTGTGGTTATTTGTTCTCACTGTTACGTTTTCACTATTATAATTTGCGTGAGTTGTGTTACGGGTCCCATTACCATCCCCCCCAGACTGTCGGACCAAAGGGAATCGTAACACTCTCAGACCATGAGAAACAAGATTTTCTGGTCTGATGAAACCAATATTGAACTCTTTGTCATGCTGTGGGGATGTTTTTCAGCAGTAGGGACTGGGAGACTAGTCAGGATCGAGGCAAAGATGAATGGAGCAAAGTACAGAGATTCTTGATGAAAACCTGCTCCAGAGTGCTCAGGACCTCAGACTGGGGTGAAGGTTCACCTTCCAACAGGACAATGACCCTAAGCACACAGCCAAGACAATGCAGGAGTGGCTTTGGGACAAGTCTCTGAATGTCCTTGAGTGGCCCAGCCAGAGCCCAGACTTGAAAAAGATTGAACATCTCTGGAGAGACCTGAAAATAGCTATGCAGCAACGCTCCCCATCCAACCTGACAGAGCTTGAGAGGATCTGCAGAGAAGAAGCTTGTGCCAAGCCTGTAGCGTCATACCTGAGAAGACTCGAGTCTGTAATCGCTGCCAAAGGTGCTTCAACACAGTACTTTTTTTTTTTTTTTAAGAAATTAGCAATTATTTCTAAAAACCTGTTTTTGCTTTGTCATTACGGGGTAATGTGTAGGTTGATGAGGGGGAAAAAACGATTTAATCCATTTTAGAATGAGGCTGTAACGTAACGAAATGTACTGTATTTAGCTAATACCCAACTCACATGCAGAGTGTTGAAGCCCTATGCATCATAAACCTGTCTACTCCTGGAGTAATTCCCTGTCAGAGTGACTGATTAGAGGGTTTTGCCGGAGGCCCTGGTCCAATGGGAGGTCAGGGGTGAGGGCTTAGGGGTCAGAGGGAGTGAGAGTGAATTTAGACATGAAGATACAACTTGAACCACAGAATAAGGCTACCTTCAAACCAAAATGCATGTTGGTTTGAATAGCTGCTTGAATAGCTTGCTCTCTCAAGAGCATTCAGTACCTCTATCCATCTCTCTACAGACTGGTCCAAGGACCTTCAGAGCCTTCTGACCAACTAGTGTACCTGCGATCTCTCCAGAGTACAGAGAAGTAAGCTCCGCTGGTGGTAATATACTTTATGCACTATGTAAACCTCCTTCACTGTGGCTGTCTGTTTGATGACATATAGCATATTATCCAGGGCCACTGGTTGGATTGGATTTACTGTACTCACTTCCAAAAGTCATGTGCTCTCCCCCCACAAAGTCTCCCAGACTTCTATGAAAACAAACGTGTCCACCCCTCTATTCCCAGGTGAGCCTGCTGGGCCATGGAAGCAGCACATCAAAAAACCTACCACCCTGTTGTCAGCTATCGACAGTTCCCTGAGGATGGATGCAACTACCAAGTCTTTCAAATTGTCACATTTGGGGGATGACCACCAAATGCAATAAAGTTTTGTAAAAACTGTGTCATTTTTGAATTGATTACAAAACAATAACTGTTTCTTAGCCTGTTCTCATTTTTTTCTAATTACTATGGTAACTTAAACATCTGACAACATGCAGACTTTATCCATCAAGACAACACTTAGAGCTTATGATTCAAAAAGGTCAAAAATCAATGCAAGTCTCATATCCAGAGTGAATAAATGTTTATTCATGTATAAAGGACATCACACAGGTGTGCCAACTAAAATATTTATCCCAGACAAGACTGAAGAATAGGACAAATAGGCTGTGTTAAAATAGGCAGCCCAAGTCTGAGCTTTTTTCCCACACATTGGTCTTTTGACCAATCAGATCAGCTCTGAAAAAGAGCTGATGTGAAAAGATCTGCTGTGATTGGTCAAAATATCCAAATTGGGCTGCCTGTCCAAACGCAGCCAGGGACAAGTGAATATAAGTCAGTTCTTGTGTTTGTAGAAGTTTCTATGAATTTGAGTGGTTACATACATTACATGTTAAATGGCTACGAGACCGAGGTAAAGATATTCTTGCTGTGATCAAAGGGAAGGTACCGCTGAAGGCCTCCGTATTCAGGCAGGCAGCTGATCATGAGATTACAATACATGCATGATGTACCTTTCATCACCAAAGCCGTGTTAGCATTTACTGCAAGTTGCTGAACAATCCAACCATTTGTTAGTGTCATTGATATAAATGGGCAATTCTTCTACATCTGCATTGCTTGCTGTTTGGGGTTTTAGGCTGGATTTCTGTATAGCACTTTAGCTGACAATATACAGTATGCTTTTAAGTCCCTTGCCAATTATTTTATTTTAGTAAAAATAATATAATTTAACTTAGCTGAATAAAATAGAAAGGAAATAGAAATTTTCCTATTACAGAGCAGGTACGCATATAAAGGGGATTTGTTGAGTGTAAAAGTGATCATTTGAAACAGGTCCTATATGCTAGATTTAGAGTTATTTGGCAACTTTAGTTATGAATGATACAACACTTAGAATGTCTTTGAAATCAAAACATATATGGGCTGCATGGTGCGACTATATGATATTGATGATTTGAGGAAGTAGCAAAAAAAGCTTGCGCTCTGTTCCTTGTACAGCCCTTCTCTCATCAAGTGATCATATTTTCACCCATCAGACTATTCTCAATTTAATATTGTCTTTACTAATATGTAAAATTAGTTTCGATCTAGAATGGCCCATTATCAAATGGGCATGAACAAGGGCAGGGGGAAAAAACATGTAATCTGTGTGCACTCGAATAGGGAATGGATCCGCACTCTTTCACGCGGGCCAGTTGTAGGCTACATCGATATTATAGCGAAGCATGTGCTCAATATGAGCAGATGAGAAATATGTATAAGAACACTTATTCGATCCAGGCATCAACCACTGTTTGAAGAGCATACTCTTGCTGCCGGATAGTTGATATCCCGCCCAAACTCTATGCCATGGGCTCTGCATCTTTGTTCTTGCAGCTACCCAGAGCTTAATTTGTGAAACCAAGTGAAATGTGTTCGGGAACATCGATAGTAACATCGATATTTCACTAAACTGTTGACAGCCTGTTTGCTCGCTCGAGAAAGGAATAAAGAAGAGAGTGGAGGAGATGGAAACATATGGTGGTGAGATATTCTGTATAGCTAAAGGTAATGTGTCACCCAATTAATTATGAAATTATAAAAAATTATATCAAATAAACTCAGTACAACATTCAAAAAAGTATTTTATACATTATTTTACACATCCATTATAATCTATGCAAGAATCGGAATGCATGTTTTGTCACCAGTATATACCACACGATGTACAAAAAATAAGCCACTTACTTTGATAGGAACACACACATGTCCAAATTCCAATTTGTAAGGAAAACAACCATGAAGGCAATGCGGCGCCAGCCAGAAAATGTGCTGGGGGAAAACATTTGTGCAAGGCCTGTTCTGACTAGAGATGTGCAATGTCTTCATACTTGATCTGAGGAAACACTAGGGAAGTGCTTGGGCACTCTTTGAAGAGAGAAGTTTGTCAGGCTCAGTAAAGCCTCAAACATAAATTGTCAGCAGCATTGAAGTAGGCTACTTCTTATGTGAATTAACGTGGAGGAGGAACACACCTCAATTCAAACTGTTGTTAGAAAATACAATTTGTTAGAAAATAATTAGAAATTGACAAGTTGAAACATAGCCTATTGTAAGGGCCGGCGTGGGAGCCCAATGATCCGGCGGAGAAGTAGCAGCCTGACGAGCCGGCTGGGCGTAAAAACCTGACGATCTGACTGAGGCCCGACGTGGGATGGGCGCCTTCCGAGCCAATGGGGGCAAGAACCTCTGGAGCCAGCTAGGGCGTGACAGCCCGACGAGCTGGCTTAGGCACCCCCGGTTCCATCGACATCAGCTCCCGGACCCGACTTCAACACCAACCCGAACGCCAGCACTCCCAGATGCCTCGTGTGGTGGCTTCTGCATTCTGTAAGGACCGACGCCGGAGATGAGAAGCAGGTACGTGGAGTCAACATTTAATCAGGAACAAACAGGTAACAAGACAGGCACAGCGTTGGCACACGGGCTAACAAGGACATACGACAATCAATTCTGAAGCAGGGAACGAAGCGGGGAACCAGACATATATAGGGAAGGTAATTACAGAGGTGATAGAGTCCAGGTGAGTCCAATAATCGCGGATGCGCGTGACGGGGGAAATGCAGGTGTGCGTAATGATGGTGGCAGGAGTGCGCAATGCTGGGGAGCCTGGCGCCCTCGAGCGCCAGGGGGGAAGAGCAGGAGCAGGCGTGACACCTATAGATAATTAGCAGGCAGCGTGCCTTGGTGTGAGGGCAGCTCAGGTAACTGTCGTGTTGCGTAACAATCACATTTTGGAACAGTGAGAGCATTCTGACGTCACGCGCATGAAAAAACTCACGCAGCGGCAACGGTTTGAGATATTAGGAACTCACACATGAAAAGGTTAATTGAGAAGAGGAACACCCCACTGGGCACACACTGGTTGAATCAACGTCGTTTCCAAGTCATTTCAATGGCACATTGGTAATTGTCAGTGACAAATATCATTCCTGATACTGGATATAACAACTTTGTTTTAAAGGTACAAATGAAACATATTTTATCCAAGGTTTGTCAATGATTACTTTTTTCAAATCTATTGTATTTTCCACGTAGATTCAACGTCACAATACGTTGACACAACGTTGATTCATCCAGTTTGTGCCCAGTGGAAACTGGTACGACTAGACCGATTACATTTAAATCCATTATAATACAATGATTAGACTAGTTTTGTGTGATGACTTGACAATATGCCATTAGAAATGTAGATGGGGTTGCTAAAAATTCTGATAAATTCCCTCAATCCTCTCCATTTTAAAAATGTCTCCTCCTAGACAGAGTTTTTCTTCATATTCGTTAATTTTCTTTACATATTATTCTATGTGCCCAATACAAGGTATCTAGTGACTAAATCAAGAAGCCAACACTCAGGAACAGCCTGCCTGTTATGTTCATTATAGTTGGAAAACCTGACCTGCACATAACATGAGCTAATTCCCCTCCTGCAGTCATTTCCTCTAAGCATTGTCCAGTGGTACCTCCTCTACACAGGGCACAACACGGGTCACCTCCAACTAAACTCAATGAAGATCGTTTTCATGGCAGATCGTTTTTCGACCCAACAGCATGAAATGCATCATACCAAACACACAAAAAACTCACCGACTCTTGTTAGTATCTTCTCAGTTGGTTATTGCCCTTTTAATGTGACAGGGTTAACCAGTTGTTTCATAACAGTACAAGCCCTTGCCCTCCTCCACGTATACAGTATATTCTGAAGCAAAAACAACCGAGTCCTACATTTTTTTTGTGAGTTCAAGTCATCATCTTGTGTGTACAGATATTGCCTTCCTGGGACTCGTTGGAAACACTGGCTGTGATTCCTTATTTACCAGCTGGAGTACAATCAGTAACGTTTCCCTGCTACTGAAATGTTGCAATGTTCCTTCCAAACACAAATACTCCGGCCAATGTATTTGTCTTTTAACTGTAGTTAATGTCATTTAAAAACAATCCCGGTATAACTTCAACTTAAATTTGACCACTTCGTTTGTATTTCAGGGGCAGCTTTAGTGGAAAGACCAACACTGACTGACCTTTAGATTAGAGTCCTGTTTGAGTAATATATTCTGACACAGGGTTTATTTTTTTCAGTTGTGGTTCATTGATTGACAGATGAGGCAAAGGTCAACTCCAATTAATTCCTCAGGGAAATCTGGTGGGTTTTGGTCACTGTTTTGTTGAGAGAGAGCCTTTTCTCCAGGTCTGTTATGGCTTCACATTTAACCACACTGAACCAGATTGAAAGGATAATTATTCTATTATAATCCTGTGATGAGGTTTTCCACAGGCTCTCTGGGAACCGAGCTTTCGGCCATCATGTCATCAGGCTCAGGAACTCACCAGAGGTCTAACCATAAACTAAGGGGTCAGGGGGAAAACATACACATGCAAGGACATTAGTTTTCATGTGGCGTGCACACCAATAGTATAATGCACAGCAGTTCTAATCTTTTACAAACATTAAACACATTCTTTGTCCTGAAATAGATCAATTAATTTGATACTTTTTTTGAACATCTTGTTAACATTTAAACAATTAGAAAATAACAAAGAACAGAAATAAAGTATATTTATTTATTAATCTAAAAAAGACTATTGGATGAACTGTATTGATGGACAAGATAGTGTTTTAGGTTGGACTGTGGGTTTAGTTCCTCTATTATATTAAGCAGTAGTTATTCAAAGAGGCTATTGTATCACATTTGATCAAGGAACATGAATAGTGTATTAACTGTTCTGTGAAGGTCTCTTTGTTCTGCATTGATGCTTAATCTGGGTATGGGAGTCAGCCATCATACAGTGCCATACCTAAGACTGTTAATAATCAAGAATCAGGTCTGTGTCTTTCCTCAGATCCTCTTATATCCCATGAGTTATAATATTGTATCCACTGCGCCAGCAGCCCATGCCCCTCTTCATAAAGTATAACCATTACAGTTCCGCCATGGTGTCTCCCACAACAAATGTCTACCTGGGTGTCGTCTTATTACGGGACATTCAAATCTTTCATTGAATAAAGATGAAGGGAACGTTGAGGATGAGAAAAGGCAGTAAAGTGTCTGAGGTGGGATTTACTGGGGTCTGTGTGATTTATGGTTACCCATAACAACCTGCTTAGGACTGTGTGGGTGGTGTGCGGCGTGTCAGAGGACAGCTCGCAAAAAGGCCCTTTCCACCGCCCCGTCAGGACAGAGTGCAAACACCATCTCACCTCTTCGTCGGCTGTATGAGAAGGTTTGAGGCTGTATGAGAAACACTTTTATAGTCCGAGCTGAGGGTGACAGGTAGCAGGCTTTTCCTGCACACGCACAAAAGAGCCTCAGTTGCCCGGGCAGCAAGAGGTGGAGGAAGGGGTTGGGCTCTGTCCGTGTGGGTCCTGCTAAACGCAGCATTATTTTTTACAAATGAAAGGCAAACCTCTGTGGAATATGGGTACTCAGCTCTTTCAAGCCCCATTAGTGTAACATCACAATTTGAATCATACCACGGCCAGTCAAGCTACTATATATGTGGTTTTGTATTAAGACTTCAGTGGAGGTTTCTTTAAAGAGGAAAATATTGTCAGCTCTTTGGACTGCATCCATAAGGAAGAGGAAGGGCACCATTTTTTGAATTTGCACCTTGTGGTTGCTCCCTGTAAAATAAAGTACTGTTATGAGGTTCAAAAACCTGAGGTAGCTGACAAGTGATGAAGGCCCACACACACCTGTGCCATACAACTTTCCACTCTTTATGTCCTTAGGCGGTTCTAATGGCATTCCCAGACACTGTGACTATGTTGCATCATAATGATCCTGAACAAAATGCCATCCTTCAGAGCTGCTATTTTACAGCAGGGGTAGCCTGACATATGTTAACAGAATCCTCACCATCTGTCTCAATATGGCCGTCCGCCGCAGACTCCTCCATACTGCTAAGCCCTGGGTTCTGCAGAGTCACACTGTGCCAACGGCTGTCAAACATCCACAGGGGCAGAACGGGTTCAACCTGTCTCTGACTTTCTTCCCTCTTCTCCTAGGTGTCATGTATTTCAGTAAGTGTGTCAATCTCTTCTCCAGTTGCCTCCATGGTTGCTCCTCGTCACCCACGGGCCATCCTCACCGCACACTCCTTCGTACGACTTACAAGGACTCCTCTAGTTACATGATTAATGAGCTTTTCAACACCCACAACACCCCAGCTTCTGTGTTTAGTGTATCATATACAACCTGCCCTGTGAGAAGTGACATTAGACAGTCAAATACTGAGGGTTTCGCAGGAGTATTTTTTATATAAGCCCCTGGCTGTTTGGGCATGTTTAAATATCTGTGAATTTGTGTGGCTGAAGTGGATTAGACTGTACAGCTCCGTGCCAACTGCACACCATATGACACTGATCCACGAGCCAGGAGGATGCCATTGGGTTTCTGGGATGTGAGGCTGGCAGATTCCAGCCAGAGGAAATCAGCAGCAGCTAGGACAATAACCAAAGCACAGGGCATTCTTGCATGACTGGCACGCTCAGCTCTGCATCGGAGAGAGAAGGATGTTGGTCGGGAAAGATGCTAGACAGAGATGCTGGGGATTGTGGATGGAGAGCAGTGGGTGGATTGAATGAAATTAATGAATGGCTGGATGGAATAATGGCTGGGTGGAAATAGGTGAAGTAAACCACCTGTGTTGTCATGTCTGGCTCATTAGTCATTCGAACTTACTTTACTGTACTGGGAGCACAGGTCCCAGGGATTTTCTCTGACGTTTTGCCCTGGGAAATAGAGGAGAAAAAGAAACATGACAAGGAAAAAGCAGACATATTACTCACAGAGTTAAACATCACATGAATCTTCACTTTCACAAGCGCCCTAATGGAACTGTTTGATGTCTACACTGCATGGCCTGATGGGAAGCTGCTTCTGACGTTCTCTGCCCAATAATTATTCCTCGGTGGCCACTCCTCTCTGCAGCTGTGGGCCACATGAACTCACATGAATCTGGCCCCTTACTGCCACATTTACATGGCAGGGATAAAAACAGACCAAACCTGGGGGGACGGGAACAACAGGACCCGATCATTTCTAATACTGACTGAGTATACACTACTGTATACATAACTTACATGGGTAGGTCCTGAACTTTAAAGCTACTTTGCTTTTTAATTCTATAAAATGTAGTGAATGACCCTCTCCCATAGCTAACATAGACCATGCCACAAACATCTGAACTGGATGTTCCCTAAATCACTCATGAATACGTTTGTAGCTAATAGAGAGAAGCCGCAGCTGCCATGTAGTTCAAGTAGACCAGTACAGTACGTACAGTACAGCACAACCCCTCTCTCTCATATTGGAAATGGAACTGTATTTGTTGCTGGTGGTGAGGTCTCTATTCTAATATAGGCATAACTGGAGAAGTCTGCCGTTCTCATGAAGAATCTAAACCAGCTGTCTCAATTAAAAAATGTCAGGTCCCCCCAACATTTATGGTCCCAGTCCAACCCCAGATTATGCTCTAAACACAATTAATCTCATATGGTCACACTAATCATAAAGCTGCTGGACCTTCCAGAATTCATCAAGTCACACTCATTTAGTCTTGACATTACACCTTCATTACACATCTAACACAGCAGATATGTAAGAATCTTTATCCTGCTTCCATACCATCATGGCATTTGTTAACGGATTAGTTAAAACCGCATTCCAGCCGGTGTCTATTCCACAAGTTACCACCGGCTAAATCTATGACTTTAAAATGCCTATTTACTTTGACTGTGCAATCCACTGTCTCATCAGCCCAGCTAGGCAATTTATAAACTTGATCTCCACTATAAAAGGCATCTAGACATTATCTCACATTTCTTTTAGGCTAACGTTGATTTTTCAACAGCTGAGATTTGTATAAACCTTGCGGTCTGTCTCGCCGACATTTGCAACCTTGTTTCAATTTTCAAACCCATAGTAATGAACGTGTCAGACAGGCAGCTTTTCTCAGGCAGTCGAAGTCATGAATCAGCTGGCATCATTTTTATGGATTTATACAAAGAAATGTCAATTGAATAAAAGGTCAAACGAAGTGCAGCTAGTTTGCAGTTTTTCCAGCTTCAGTTTGAAGTTAGCTGTGATGTTGGCTAGCTCCTCTGAACAACAGTGTCCTGACGAGTGAGCACATTGTCTATGACAGGCGAAATTGCACCTCATTAGCTTCTTGTTATGGATCAATCCAAATAAATGTCACTAGAAAAGAGTTTAAACAATTGCAAATGCAGCTACTTTGCTGTTACTCTGGATGCACTTTTTGACATGACTGTAAGTTAGTCGTAGATGGCTAGCTAGCAGGCAAGGGATAAGCATGTTGCGAGCCAGTATGGCAATGGGACATTTATAATGAACGACTGGGTCGCGTCCATAGATGCAGAACAAAACGACTGGATCGCATCTCTGTCAACTGAACAGACAGAATGAGGTAGCAACTCTAGATTTTTGTCGGGACTATATCTTGACTATGAAATAGTTAGAATAAATTCATAAAAATTATGTTTTTATCTCAGCATTATTAGAATTTGTTGCTAACCCGTTGTATAAAAGTGATAATGCCCTCGAAGCCGATGTTTGGGGATATATTGACACGGTTCATCTCGGGCCTAACACAAGCCTACTGCCTAGCCTAACTATAGCGTGAAAGCTAAATAAGGATGAAACCATTTAAGGGGGGTTCGTGGGGGGGGGGGTTAATTTCATTTGTGTTTTTTTAAGTCCATGGAGGTAGAAATGGGGGAAGGTATCGTGGGGGCATATGATGCAAGAAATATTACTTTGATGGGGGGTTTATCAATAAATTGGGGGCAAACACAGGAGTTTATACGCAAAATAAAAATACGAATCCTGGAAAAGGGAGTCTGAGCTGGCAACCCATAGTTGCAATCTGATGGCGCGTAAAAAAAGACTTGGAACTCGGAAAAAAACGAGCTCAGACTGGGGAAAATCGTTTTGAACAGTCATCCAACTCAGAATTCCAACTCTGAAACTCGGGCCTCTTTCTAGAGCTCCGACCTTCCGACCTGAAGATCACTGACGTCATTTGACCTCGTATTTTTCAGAGTTCCCAGTTATCTTGAAAGCACCATAAGTCAGTCGAGTGAACTATCCCTTGTTATAACATCTTTGGTCTGACAGACGCTTACGTGACAACCAGAATGCATTTTTATGATGTCAACAAACATGGCTCCACACAGAGCTGTAAAATAGTTTAGCTTTAGCTCATTATAATCAGTAAAACCTTCCAAAAATATTTTGCACACATCATATGTGTCCATTACAATCTATGCAAGAATCGGAAGGCGTGATTTGTCACCATTACTTGAAAACCTGAATAAAACAGTAAATACGTTAAGCTCCATACACACATACGGTATGCTACAGTAGAAACAACAACACGATATACAGAAAAAAAGGCACTTACTTCGATAAGAACGCACTCATGTCCAAAGTTACTATTTATAAGGAAACCAATAATGAAGGCAATGCGGGCCCCAGCCAGAAAATGTGGCAGGGGGGAAAAGTTAGTGCAAGGCCTGTTGTGACTAGAGATGCGCAATGTCTTCATATGTGATCTGGGGAAACACTGGGGAAGTGTTTGGGCTCTCATTGAAGAGAGAAGTTTGTTCGGCTCAGTAAAACCTCAAACATAAATTGGTGGAACATGTCACGTTCCTGACCTGTTTTCTGTTGTTTTGTATGTGTGTAGTCGGTCAGGGCGTGAGTTGGGGTGGGCATTCTATGTTATGTGTATCTATGTTGGTTAATGGGTTACCTGATGTGGTTCTCAATTAGAGGCAGGTGGTTTACGTTTCCTCTGATTGAGAGCCATATTAAGGTAGGTTGTTTCACATTGTTTGTTGTGGGTGGTTGTCTCCTGTGTTTGTATGTTGGTACCACATGGGACTGTATCGTTCGTTCGTTTTGTAGTATGTACCTGTTCGTGCGTTCTTCGTTGTATGTAAGTTCTCATGTCCAGGTCTGTCTACGTCGTTTTGTTATTTTGTTAATTATCAAGTGTAGTTCGTTTTTTTCGTCTTGTTTAATAAATTAAATCATTATGTCATCATACCTCGCTGCACATTGGTCTTCCGATCCCTCTCTCCTCTCCTCGTCCGAGGAGGAGGAAGAGCTAGAGTTTCGTTACAGAACACACCTCAATTCAAACTGTTGTTAGAAAATAAAACAATTTAGAAAATAATTTTAAATTGACAAGTTGAAACATAGCCTAAAGATAATTACCAGGCAGCGTGCCTTGGTTTGAGGGCAGCACGGGTTAACTGTCCTGTTGTGTAACAATCACATTTTGGAACAGTGAGTGGATTCTGACATCATGCGCATTTAAAGAAACTCACGCTGGGGCAACCATTAGATATATTTGTTCCTAAGAGCAAAGCAAAACAGATCTTGACCCAAGTTGTGTGACACAGAGCGCCCGCTCCCTCTAGTCAGAAGAAACACAAACAAATATCACATGTCCACTGCAGGTTACCTTCACTGATTCAACTGCACCCAACTCCTTTCCCACCCACCCTGAAACCACAAATGGATCCTCCAAAAGGCAAGGATCCACTTTCTCCAAAAATGGCACTCCTACTGGACCCAACTTATCTTTATCATCACCATGTCCATCACCTTCTACCGTTTCCATTTCACCTTCAGAACTTGAACTGGCATCCGGCTCAATCTTTTTGAACTTGACACCAATCTTCCTCGATGTGGGTGTCTCTCGTGTGTGTTTGCAGGTGGGTAGAGTTAGACAAATAGTAAATTACACATTGTAAATAGGACAATATTTTCATGTTGCACATATTTTAGTTTTCAATATTTGTATATGAATTTCTACAATTTATCAGTCATTGAAATTTGGAGCTATGGACTTTTTAAAATAATGTCCCATGTAAATTGTGTAATTTACTGATGGTCCCTAACTATTCCCATAGGGATGTTGAATGTCAAACCAAGTTGCCAATGGGCGTTACGATTGACTCAGCTGCACTCCGAAATGCTGATTACTTGGGTGCTGTGGGCATGTGGGCAGAAATAAAATAAACCCAACCTATAGGAAACTGTTATGGTACCCTTCATTCCGTGACATCATTTTGTTCCTGTCATCTTGCAAATCTCCTTTTGGACTTTATGACCCAAATGATCCTATTTACACTTTGCAGTCAATTTTGACACGAAAATAAATGTTTCTAAAGATGCCACGTAGGCCATTTTCAAAATGAGAATATATATTTTTAGGGGCAGTCTCTCTTTAAAGAGCGACTGAACTTCCTGATTAAGCCTTGTTTTGAAGCTTGGACATTAAGTTAATGTTAGCGGCCATGACTGAAGCCAAACAAAAGTTGTCTTGGGGATGTGGTTTGCTGTGGGTGTTTCTTGGGTGTGTCTTTGCCATTCAGTCACAACAAATAAGGGCATTAGTGAGTACAGCGAGGTAAGCTACGCTAGCTTTGTTATGGAGAGAACAATGTTTTGAAGTTAAGGACTTCTCCCCTCCTGACTTATTCGCCATCACAAGGTGGTTAGCTACATGGCCTAAAGTATCAGTGAATTCGGCTATTTCAGCCACACCTGTTGCTGACAGGTGTATCAAATCGAGCACACATCCATGCAATCTCCATAGACAAATATTGGCAGTAGAATGGCCCGTACTGAAGAGCTCAGTGACTTTCAACGTGGCACCGTCATAGGATGCCACCTTTCCAACAAGTCAGTTCGTCAAATTTCTTGCAGTGCTAGAGCTGTGCCATTCAACTATAAGTGCTGTTATTGTGAAGTGGAAATGTCAAGGAGCAACAATGGCTCAGCCGCGTAGTGGTAGGCCACACAAGTTCACAAAACGGGACCGCCGAGTGCTGAAGCACATAGCTTTTAAAAATTGTCTGTCCTCGGTTGCAACACTCACTACCGAGTTCCTAACTGCCTCTGGAAGCAACATCAGCACAAGAACTGTTCGTCTGGAGCTTCATGAAATGGGTTTCCATGGCTGAGCAGCCGCACACAAGCCTTTGATCACCATACGCAATGCCAAGCATCGGCTGGAGTGGTGTAAAGCTCGTCGCCATTGGACTCTGGAGCAGTGGAAATGTGGAGTGATGAATCACGCTTCACCATCTGGCAGTTCAACGGACGAGTCTGGGTTTGGCTGATGCCAGGAGAACACTACCAGCCCAAATGCATAGTGCCACCTGTAAAGTTTGGTGGAGGAGGAATAATGGTCTGGGGCTGTTTTTCATGGTTCGGGCTAGACCCCTTAGTTCTAGTGAAGGTAAATATTAACTTTACGTTATACAATGACATTCTAGACGATTCTGTGCTTCCAACTTTGTGGCAACAGTTTGCAGAAGGCCCTTACCTGTTTCAGCATGACAATGCCCCCGTGCACAAAGCGAGGTCCATACAGAAATTGTTCGTCGAGATCCGTGTGGAAGAACTTGACTGGCCTGCACAGAGCCCTGACCTTAAACCCCATTAAACACCTTTGGGATGAATTGGAACGCCAACTGTGAGCCAGGCCTAATCGCCCAATACCAGTGGCCGACCTCACTAATGCTCTGGTGGCTGAATGGAAGCAAGTGTGGAAAGCCTTCCCAGAAGAGTGTAGGCTGTTATATTAGCAAAGGGGAGACCAACTCCATATTAATACCCATGATTTTGGAATGAGATGTTCGACAAGCAGGTGACCACATACTTTTGGCCATGTAGTGTAGTTTCAAAGTTTAATTTCATGTAAAAACATGTTATTGTGGTGATGGTATCAACTGCAATTTTAATGCCTTGCTTTGGGTCAGTTCAGCTGTCCTACATCACAATATTCTATAACTGGCTAGTTTTGTCTCGTCTCTTGTCTCTCCTTATGGGGCGGCAGGTAGCCTAGTGGTTAGCGCGTTGAACTAGTAACCGAAAGGTTGCAAGATCAAATCCCCGAGCTGACAAAGTCAATTTATTTCGTTCTGCCCCCTGAACAAGGCAGTTAATCCACTGTTCCTAGGCCGTCATTGAAAATAAGAATTTGTTATTAACTGACTTGCCTAGTAAAATAAAACATGTCTGGTGTTAGATCTATCCCAGGGGACAAATCCCAGAACTTCTAATATTCCAACAGGTTTAGCTACATGTGGTCATTGCAAAAACATCACCCAGCTTGAGCGAAGAATATATACTTTTTTTGACAGTGCCTTCAGAAAGTATTCATACTCCTTGACTTATTCCACATTTTGTTGTTACAGCCTGACATTAATGGATAAAAAGAAATTCTCACCCATCTACACACAATACCCCATAATGTCAAAATGAAAACGTGTAAACATTTTTAGCAAATTTATTGAAAAATAAATGTCTAATTTAGTGTACATCAGTCTTCACACCTGAGTCAATACTTTGTAGAAGCACCTTTGGCAGCCATTACATCTGTGAGTCTTTCCACACCTGGATTGTGCTTCATTTGCCCATTATTCTTTTCAAAATTCTTCTAGCTCTGTCAAATTGGTTGTTGATCATTTTCAGGTCATGCAATAGATTTTCAAGTAGATTTATGTCAAAACTCGGCCACTTGGGTAACATTCACTGTCTTCATGGTAAGCAACTGCAGCATCTCCAGTGTAGATTTTGCCTTCTATTTTAAGTTATTGTCCTGCTGACAGGTAAATTAATCTCCCAGTGTCTGGTGGAAAGCAAACTGAACCAGATTTTCCTATAGGTTTCTGCTTGTGGTTAGCTCCATTCCGTATTTTTTTTTCTCCTGAAAAACTCCCCAGTCCTAAATGATTACAAGCATATCCATAACATGATGCAGCCACCACTATCATTGAAAATATAAAGAGTGGTACTCAGTAATGTGTTGTATTGGATTTGTTCCAAATATAACACTTTGTATTCAGGACAAAAAGCTTTGCCACATTTTTTGCAGTATTACTTTAGTGCCTTGTTGCAAACGGGATGCAAGTGTTGGAATATTGTTATTCTGTACAGGCTTCCTTTTTTCACACTGTCAATTACGCTAGTATTGTGGAGTAACTACAATGTTGTTGATCCATCCTCAATTTTCTCCTGTTGTTGCCATTAAACTCTAATTGTTTTTGAAGTCACCCTTGACCTCAAGGTGAAATTCCTGAGTGGTTTCCTTCCTCTTGGCCACGTGAGTTAGGAAGGAGGAAACTTTGCATTGGTCAGTAGCCTACTGAGTAATAAGAGTGCATTAGCTGAACTTATGTATATATTGTCAACAACGTGTTTTGATAACTTTCAAGTGTAACAGTTCCATGTAGAATACACCATACTTCACATAATGTTGCAGAAGCAGTGTGCTTCTAACATAACAATGTGCAAATGTTATACCTTCATGTATGGTGTCCTTACAGGAAGGCATAACACTTCACCAATCAGGCCAGACGGAATAGTTGTGCAGCAATGCTCCCCATCCAACCTGACAGCGCTTGAGAGAATCTGCAGAGAAGAATGGGGGGGGAACTCCCCAAATACAGGTGTGCCAGGTTTGCAGCATCATACTCAATAAGACTCAAGGCTGTAATCGCTGCCAAAGGTACTTTAACAAAGTACTGAGTAAAGGTTCTGAATACTTACACTACCGTTCAAAAGTTTGGGGTCACTTAGAAATGTCCTTGTTTTTGAAAGAAAAGCTATTTTTTTGTCCATTAAAATAACATCAAATTGATCAGAAAAACAATGTAGACATTGTTAATGTTGTAAATGACTATTGTAGCTGGAAATGGCTGATTTTTAATGGAATATCTACAGAGGACCATTATAAGCAACCATCACTCCTGTGTTCCAATGGCACGTTGTGTTACCTAATCCAAGTTTAGCATTTTAAAAGGCTATTTGATCATTAGAAAACCCTTTTGCAATTATGTTAGTACAGCTGAAAACTGTTGTTCTGATTAAAGAAGCAATAAAACTGGCCTTCAGACTAGTTGTGTATCTGGAGCATCGGCATTTGTGGGTTCGATTACAGGCTCAAAATGGCCAGAAACTGAAGATCTCGTACAATGCTGTGTACTACTCCCTTCACAGAACAGTGCAAACTGGCTCTAACCAGAATAGAAAGATGAGTGGGAGGCCCCGGTGCACAACTGAGCAAGAGGACAAGTACTTTAGAGTGTCTAGTTTGAGAAACAGACACCTCACAAGTCCTCAACTGGCAGCTTCATTAAATAGTACCTGCAAAACACCAGTCTCAATGTCAACAGTGAAAAGGCGACTCCGGAACCCCGCTTACCTTCCCCGGAACTCTTCGATGGAGAGCCGGGCACTTGTCAGGCGTTTCTCGCTCAGTGTGCCCTCATCATCGAGCTTCAGCCCTCCTCCTTCCCCTCGGACCGCTCTAAGATGGCGTACCTCATCATGCTGATGTCCGGGAGGGCTCTCGCCTGGGCTACGGCAGTATGGGAACAACAGCCGTATGCTTCAGTCTGGAGGAGTTTGTGGTGGAGGTCAAGAAGGTTTTTTTCGTTGCCCCATTGTCCAGGAGAGAGGCTGCCCGGAAGCTACTCCAGCTTCGGCAGGAATCTCGCAGTGTTGCAGATTATGCGGTGAATTTCCGCACGTTGGGTCGTCGGCCAGCCTGTCCTCCGGGTTCCACCCCCAGTCCAACGGCCATTCGGAGCGAGCCAACCAGGACTGTTTCCCTGTACCCTTCATATACATCCTACCTTTCATGTGTCCAGAGTTAAGCCCATGTCTCAGCCCTTTGTCTCCTGTTTCCAGGCCCCACCTCTCCCCCGTCTCATCGACGGCCAACCGGCATACATGGTGATGCGTCTCCTGAAGGTTCGACCTCGGGGCAGGGGGTTCCAGTACCTGGTTGACTGGGAGGGTTATGGCCCGGAGGAGAGGTGCAGGGTCCAGGGACATCCTGGACCCAGGCCTACAGAGGGTAGTTCGTATGGCCCAATACATTACTGGGGCCAAGCTTCCTGCCATCCAGGACCTATATACCAGGTCGTGTCAGAGGAAGGCCCAAACAATTGTCAAAGACTCCAGTCACCCAAGTCATAGACTGTTCTCTGTGCTACCGCACGGCAAGGGGTACCGGAACGTCAAGTCTAGGTCCAAAAGGCTCCTTAACAGCTTCTACCCCAAAGCTATAAGACTGCTGAACAATTAATCAAATGGCACCCGGACTATTTACATTGACTCCCCCAAACATTTCACGGTAAGGTCTACACCTGTTGTATTCGGCGCATGTGAAAAATACAATTTGATTTGATTTGATTTTGATACAGTACAGTACATTACAGTACATTACCTAATTTTAAAGCTTCTGTAAGTGTGATCCAAGTGAGAGAATACATGCACTAGTACACCAGAGTAATATCTGCATCAGTACAATGTAATTACTAGGTGTTACACAGGATTTGGCTAGTTAAAATTAAGTGTATCTTGAGAGGTACTTACTTGTAATTATAGTGTACCGATATCCAGTGGTGGAAAAAGTACCCAATTGTCACACTTGAGTAAATGTAAAGATACTTTAATAGAAAATGAAAAGTGAAAGTCACCCAGTAAAATACTACTTGAGTAAAAGTCTACAAGTATTTAATTTTAAATATACTTAACTATCAAAAGTTAAAGTATAAATCATTTCAAATTCCTTATATTTATAGTGGCTATATCGAGGAAAGCAAAAGTTCCAACAGCTGGGCCTAAATTATTGTATAAGAGATCACACAAAAGATTTTGCTGTGACTCTTATGTGGATGATGTTTAAAATATTTGTTGGTCTGATGTGATTAGTGAGGAGCATCCAGACGCTGCACTTGATGAATTTATGAAATTGCTTCTTCCAGTTATTGATAAACATGCACCTGTTAAGAAACTGACTGTTAAGGCTCCATGCATTGATGAGGAATTGAAAAACTGTATGGTTGAAAGAGATGGGGCAAAAGGAGTGGCTAATAAGTGGCTGCACATCTGACTGGCTGACTTATAACAAATTGAGAAATTATGTGACTAACTCAACAAAAAGAAGAAGAAACCATATTATGAAGCCAAGATCAATGATATAAAGAATGATGGAAAAAACTTTGGAGTACTTTAAATGAAATTATGGGCAGAAAGACAAATTCAACTCCATCTTTCATCGAATCAGATGGCTTATTCATCACCAAACCATTTGATGCTGCCAATTATTTTAATGATTACTTCATTGGCAAAGTGGGCAAACTTAGGCAGGAAATGCCAACAATGAACAGATAGCAATTATATTCATGCATAAATGTTTTATTTATTTTAAGTACAAATAATGAAAGAAAAGCATTGCAAGTTTGAATTTTGTAAAGTTAGTGTGGGAGAGGTGGATTTTATCGATCAATAATGACAAACCTCCTGGCATTGACAACTGTAGATGGAAAGCTACTGAGGATGGTAGCTGACAGTATAGCCACTCCTATCTGTCATATTTTTTATCTGAGCCTAGAGGAAAGTCTTTGTCCTCAGGCCTAGAGGGAAGCCAAAGGAACTCTGCTACCCAAGAGTGGTAAAGCGGCCTTTACTGGTTCTAACAGCAGACCTAAAAGCTTGCTGCCAGCTCTTACCAAACTGTTGGTGTTTGACCAAGTACAATGCTATTTCTCTGTAAACAAATCAACAACAGATTTTCAGCAGCTTATAGAGAAGGGCACTCAACATGTACTGCACTGACACAAATGACTGATGATTGGTTGAAAGAAATTGATAATAAGAAGTTTGTGGGAGCGGTACTGTTAGATTTCAGTGCAGCCTTTGATATTATTGACCATAACCTGTTGTTGAAAAAACGTATGTGTTATGGCTTTTCAACCTCTGCCCTATCGTGGATTCAGAGCTATCTATCTAATAGAACTCAAGGGATTTTCTTTAATGGAAGCTTCTCTAATGTCAAACATGTAAAGTGTGGTGTACCGCAGGGCAGCTCTCTAGGCCCTCTTTTTTTTTTTTTACCAATGACCTGCCACTGGCATTAAACAGAGCATGTGTGTCCATGTATGCTGATGATTCAACCGTATACGCATCAGCAACCACAGCTAATGATGTCACTGAAACCCTTAACAAAGAGTTGCAGTCTGTTTTGGAATGGGTGGCCAGTAATAAACTGGGCCTGAACATCTCTAAAACTAAGAGCATTGTATTTGGTTCAAATAATTCCTTAAGTTCTAGACCTCAGATGAACCTGGTAATGAATGGTGTGGCTGTTGAACAAGTTGAGGAAACTAAATTACTTGGCGTTACCTTAGATTGTAAACTGTCATGGTCAAAACATATAGATTCAATGGTTGTAAAGATGGGGAAAGGTCTGTCCGTAATAAAGAGATGCACTGCTTTTTTGACACCACACTCCAAAAAGCAAGTTCTGCAGGCTCTAGTTTTGTCTAATCTTGACATACTTTTTAGGTACATTATAATTCCAAGTAAGTACCCCTCAATATATACTTAATTTTAACTAGCTAAATACTGTGTAACACCTAGCAATTGCATTGTACTTATGCAGAAATTACTTGTATTCTGTGGTGTACTAATGTGTTTATTTTTCACATCGATGGCACTTTTAGAAGCTGACGATTAGAAAATCAGAATGGGCAATGTACTTTGTAGGTACACTATAATTACAAGTAAGTACCCCTCAATATACACTTTTTTGAAACTATCTAAATCATGTGTAACACTTACGCCTTGATCACACCGTTAGCGTCATTGCGTTTTGGTACCCAGAATTAGATTAATTTCGAATGGAACACTGTATTTGCATTGCGGCATTGCATTGCAGAGGCAGTTGCAGTGCGTCCTGTGTGGTGCATCAAACTGTATGAGTAGACAGCTTCACAGAAATTGTAGCAGAAAGTCAATGTTGTAACTTTATTGCACACATATCCAGATGATGCTGCATGCCATTTTGTGCAATGATGTTGTCGTGTGATTGAGGCTTTGGTAATTCAACGGAACAAAAATATAAATGCAACATGTAAAATGTTAGTCCCATGTTTCATGATGCAGAAAAATGTATCCATGCTTTGTCCATTCTAGGTTAGACTACTGCAATGCTCTACTTTCCGGCTACCCGGATAAAGCACTAAATAAACTTCAGTTAGTGCTAAGCTAGAATCTTGACTAGAACCAAAACATTTGATCATATTACTCCAGTGCTAGCCTCTCTACACTGGCTTCCTGTTAAGGCAAGGGTTGATTTCAAGGTTTAACTGCTAACCTAAAAAGCATTACATGGGCTTGCTCCTACCTATCTTTCCAATTTGGTCCTGCCGTACATACCTACACATACGCTACGGTCACAAGACGCAGGCCTCCTTACTGTCCCTAGAATTTCTAAGCAAACAGCTGGAGGCAGGGCTTTCTCCTATATAGCTCCATTTTTATGGAATGGTCTGCCTACCCATGTGAGAGACGCAGACTCGGTCTCAACCTTTACATTTTTATTGAAGACTCATCTCTTCAGTAGGTCCTATGATTGAGTGTAGTCTGGCCCAGGAGTGTGAAGGGGAACGGAAAGGCACTGCAGCAACCAACCACCCTTGCTGTCTCTGCCTGGCTGGTTCCCCTCTCTCCACTGGGATTCTCTGCCTCTAACCCTATTACAGGGGCTGAGTCACTGGCTTACTGGTGCTCTTCCATGCCGTCCCAAGGAGGGGTGTGTCACTTGAGTGGGTTGAGTCACTGACGTGATCTTCCTGTCCGGGTTGGTGCCCCCCCTTGGGTTGTGCTGTGGCGGAGATCTTTGTGGGCTATACTCAGCCTTGTCTCAGGATGGTAAGTTGGTGGTTGAAGATATCCCTCTAGTGGTGTGGGGGTTGTGCTTTGGCAAAGTGGGTGGGGTTATATCCTGCCTGTTTGTGTCAGTGTCTCCCGACTCCTCCTGTCTCAGCCTCCAGTATTTATGCTGCAGTAGTTTGTGTGTCTGGGGGCTAGGGTCAGTCTGTTATATCTGGGGTATTTATCCTGTCTTATCCGGTGTCCTGTGTGAATTGAAGTATGCTCTCTCTAATTCTCCCTCTTTCTCTAGGACCATGCCTCAGGACTACCTGGCCTGATGACTCCTTGCTGTCCCCAGTTCACCTGGACGTGCTGCTGCTACAGTTTCAACTGTTCTGCCTGCGGCTAAGGAACCCTGACCTGTTCACCGGACGTGCTACCTGTCCCAGACCTGCTGTTTTAAACTCTCGAGAGACAGCAGGAGCGGTAGAGATACTCTGAATGATCGGCTATGAAAAGCCAACTGACATTTACTCCTGAGGTGCTGACCTGTTGCACCCTCGACAACCACTGTGATTATTATTATTTGACCCTGCTGGTCATCTATGAACATTTGAACATCTTGGCCATGTTCTGTTATAATCTCCACCCAGCACAGCCAGAAGAGGACTGGCCATCCCTCATAGCCTGGTTCCTCTCTAGGTTTCTTCCTAGGTTCTGACCTTTCTAGGGAGTTTTTCCTAGCCACCGTGCTTCTACACCTGCATTGCTTGCTGTTTGTGGTTTTAGGCTGGTTTTCTGTACAGCACTTTGTGACATCAGCTGATGTAAGAAGGGCTTCATAAATAAATGTGATTGAAATTTGATTGAAATAAAAAAGATCCCAGAAATGTTCCATATGCACAAAAAGCTTTTTCTCTCAAATTTTTGTCCCAAATTTGTTTACATCCCTGTTATTGAGCATTCATCCTATGCCAAGATAATCCATACACCTGGCAGGTGTGGCATATCAAGAAGTTGATTAAACAGCAAGATCGTTACACAGGTGCACCTTATGCTGGGGACAATAAAAGGCCACTCTTAAATGTGCAGTTTCGTCACACAACACAATACCACAGATGTCTCAAGTTTTGAGGGAGCGTGGAATTGGCATGCTGACTGCAGGAATGTCCACCTGAGCTGTTGCCAGAGAATTTAATGTTAATATCTCTACCATAAGCCGCCTCCAACGTCATTTTAGAGAATTTGGCTGTACGTCTGACAAGCCTCACAACCGCAGACCACGTGTAACCACGCCAGCCCAGGACCTCAGGGAAGCTCAACTGTGTACTCGTCGTCCGACTTAAGTGGGCAAATTCTCACCTTCGAATGCCACTGGCACGCTGGAGAAGTGTGCTCTTCACAGATTAATCCCGTTTCAACTGTACCGGGCAGATGGCAGGCAGCGTATATGGCGTCGTGTGAGCTAGCGGTTAGTTGATGTCAACGTTGTAAACAGAGTACCCCATGGTGGTGGTGGGGTTATGGTATGGGCAGGCATATATTGGCCATATACCACAAACCCCTGAGGGTCCTTATTGCTATTATAAACTTGTTTCTAAGATAATTAGAAGAGTGAAAATAAATGTTTTGTCATACCACTGGTATACAGTACGGTCTGATATACCACGGCTGTCAGCCAATCAGCATTCTGGGTTCAAACCACTCAGTTTATGAAAATGATACAGGTAATACTGACAAAATAAAGGAAACACCAACATAAAATGTCTTAATAGGTCGTTGGGCCACCACAAGCCACCAGAACCGCTTCAATGCATCTTGGCATAAATTTTACAAGCGTCTGCAACTCTGTTGGAGGGATGTGACACCATTCTTCCAAAATAAATTTTATAATTTCGTGTTTTGTTGATGGTGGTGGGAAAAGCAGTCTCAGGCACTGCTTCAGAATCTCCCATAAGTGTTCAATTGGGTTGGAATCTGGTGACTGAGACACACACACACACACACCCTTTAAACTTCCTATGCTCCTTTGTGACCCCTCTTTCAAGGTCACTGAGATCTCTTCTTCTAGCCATGGTAGCATAATGGGATGTTAATTGCATAATTAATTCAGGAACTTTTTTGGAAGCATCTGCTTTCAATATACTTTTCATCCCTCATTTACTCAAGTGTTTCCTTTATTTTGGCAGCTACCTACAGTATAGGTAGCTATATATATATATATATATATATATATATATATATATATATATATAGTATACCTATAGTATACCTATAGTATACCTATATATACAGTACAGTACGTCCGACCTACAGCCAACAGAGACAATGCAGAAAATGAGTGTATTCATTACGGAAACCGTTTACCGTTTAAGAACCAAACTGAAGCAAACAGAACAAAACAGGGAGGGGCTACCTAAATTTGTCCAATAGAAATTCTTGTTTGCGTTTTCTGCTTGACGTCAACTCATATAGTTGCTAAATGTTTTGCAACAGACTAAACGTTTTACAACGATCTGCGTAATGATTACACCCCAGTTCTAAGGTCATGACATGACATAATTATTCCGGCCAATTTACATGTTGCCGAATATGTTTGCACTCATAACTTAAGATTTTTTGACTCTATAATAGTAAAATAAAATGAAGAAAATAAAAGTCCTATTTTATCCTGACGGTTAGTTTGGGGCCTCTCTGTGATAACGGTAGCTCACTCCACACTTTACGGCTGCTCACTAAAACACTGCTATTACTCCGAAAGATAGTTCCTGCCTGTATATTTAAATGCTAGGTCACTAGCAATAAAACATGTACAGTAGCCAGAGTGCAAACGCAGTATATGTCTCTTGCAGTGAAACTAAAGAGCACAAAGATAATATCTTAAATACTGCCATGGGGGTCACGCTGTGTTTACAGTTCATGGGCAAATAGTAATTTTATCTGAGACTAAAACCTATAGTCAATTTAGAAGCCGCTTCTTACATGAAGCTGAAGTGCTGTTCGGCCCGTTGCATCAATGACGTAATGTTCTCCATTCAATCACCATCGGGACCAATATTCTATTGTACTATTTTACATACGCTTTTTATTTGGTAACACTCATAGGTTGATTTATGAGTTGTTTACCAAACTCATTCTTGAAATTCTTTCTAGGCATTTTTGTAATATGCTCCAAGCAATGTTATAATATGATCCTATGGGTTCTGAATTCTCCACGTGGCCTTGCCTTGTCATACAACGTCATGCCCTAAGACTGGGATTGTACCACATTAAGAACAGCCAGTCACTGCGTTGGATAAGGCCATATCCAAAGGCCTAATCCCAGGTTTTACTGAATAGATATATCATACCGTAACCCTCAGTGTCATTAACCTTGCCATGGACACAATGAGTCTGGGCTGCCACTGATAAATCTACACTGATTCTGAAAAGGTATTATGAGTTCATTGCACATACCATCAGAGTCCTAGTGTAGTTGTAGCCATATCAGAGTAGAGAGGTCTCGCAATTTAAGGCAGGAATGGGCAACTTGGAGGCCCTAGGATTAATTTCACAAAACAAAAACAAAATATATATTGTAGAAACTCAGTCGGGTCTCAACTTACTATTGCAAGTTAGAATAGTAGAATACACAAGGTGCAATTTGACATTTGTTTGTGCATCAGCAGTTTTTTCTCTTGTTATGTCAGTCACTGAGAGTAACTCAATTAGTCCATATCAGCTAACATTTTTTTAGATTGGTAAACTAGTTAAGCAGCCAGCTATCTAAACTTAGTAATCATGGTCCCAGATAATATGGCTTAGGCTTGTTACTGTATGTGCTATATATTCATTTTGCACAAACATTAATAACAAGTGTTGAAGTACAGTGTATTGACAAAGCTTTATTTTGGTTCTGTGTTGACTGTCTGGGTTGTGGGTGGCATTTTGGAATACATGTTTGTTTTCTGAAAGACATTTCACTGACTTTGTGCTCTGTATACCCCCTCATGCGCCTCTGTCATTGCACTCTACCTTTCACATTGCACAAAGTAGCCGACACATATTGTTCTTTGACTCGATTTGAACATAAATTCAGTAGATTAAGACAAATGTCTTTCATATCTCTTTAATAACACAAGTGAGGCACATGAACTCCCAGCCTCACTCTTTGGTGTCTCATAAATAGTGTCCAGTCAAAAGGGATTGTTACCCTCTGGTTAACGGGGCCCCTTGGGTGAGCAGCAATCATTTCTCTAACAACATTAAAAAATAATCTATCATCAAAAATAAGATTACTGATAGACCAGTGACAAGTAAAGGCAAATGTGGACACACACTGAACAAAAACTCTCAACAGAAATAGGCCTATGCATAATAACTGTGTAAGTTGGACACTTGAGTCCTTTTACGTATGTTTGTTAATGTTAACTTTTGAAACAACCTTTGATGGTTGTAACTCAAATCAAAAACATGTTTCAGTGAAAACACAAAAAAGGACTCTCCAAGGCACTTCAAAACTATTTCTCAGCATCTTGTTACTGTTTTAGACATTCCACAGGGCTGATATGGTAAAGAATATCTTAAGGGGGCTCGTGGGTGAGAATAGAAGATGGTTAATCTTATTTTGGATACTAATTCAGTTCTGTCATGCAGCTGGACAAAAAGGGAGAGAAATCTCTTGAAAACAAGCCCTGTCTCAGCCACAAGAATGCAACTGAAATGTGTGTCTTCAATTACATAAAACCCACTCAACCATAGTCTCCTTCATTTGACTGCCTCTCTTGGAGCCTATAATGACACTTCTTCACAGTGAATCACTACACTTTCATGTTAATGCACACACAATCGCTAACAATTTAAATTAGGAAATAAAACGTGACAAATCCTAGGTTCTCCAATACAAATCTGTAACAAAATACCCGAGCGCCAACACACAAGTATCTAATTTTAAGATCAAACTGGTATATGGATTACTGTAAATTCAAGCTAAAAGAGGCGACCTCCTTGCAACATGGAAATATCTGCGGTTTGCAATTGAAGAAAATGGTACGCTAACAAGAATTTGGAAACCTCCTCTGCCATGTTCTTGCATACAGTGGTGGAAAAGAGAGGAATAATGCCCAAATTAGCCAGGGGAAGGTAAATATATACTGAACAAAAATATAAACACAACATGCAACAATTTCAAAGATTTTTCTGAGTTACAGTTCATATAAGGAAATCAGTCAATTGAAATACATTCATTAGGCCCTAATCTATGGATTTCACATGACTGTGCAGGGGCGCAGCCATGGGTGAGCCTGGGAGGGCATAGGCCCACCCACTGGGGAGCCAGACCCAGCTAATCAGAATGAGTTTTTCCCCACGAGGGATTTATTACAGACAGAAATAATCCTCAGAATTTGAGACATCTGTGGCTTTGTGTTATGTGACAAAACTGCACATTTTAGAGTGGCCTTTTATTGTCCCCATCACAAGGTGCATCTGTGTAATGATAATCCTGTTTAATCAGCTTCTTGGTATGCCACACCTGTCAGGTGGATGGATTATCTTGGCAAGGATAAATGCTCACTAACAAAGATGTAAACAAATGTGTGCCCAACATTTGAGAGAAATAAGCTGTTTTTGCATATGTAACATTTCTGCAATCTTTTATTTATTTTATTGGCCAAGTAGTTCTGAAGTTTCTCTACAGACTCATTCATTATTACTGTATATAATGCAACACATTGTTGCTGATTCAACTGTAAGAAGAAAAGCCTCAGACAACCAGTCTACCCCACATAGGTATTTCAAGTTGCATGTTCATAAAAACATGTATTTGAGAAAGCCTCACTACCCAAGCATGTATTTTTGATAGCCAAACATGTATTTGAGAAAGAAGCAAAAGCTTGCATCTGAGAATTAGGCTGCACCCAAGGATGTAATCAAGAAAGACTATATGCCACAACGGCAGTAGGAATTCTAAATCACTGATGACAAGATATTCAAGGGGGTAAGCTAAATATGTATTGATTAATGACAAAACAATAGGTCCTTAAAGTTCTGTGAGTTGTGGCCTATCTACTCCAGAAAGGACATGTCACCCCTCTAAATATTTCCCAGACTCTGTCTGCCAGAGGACGATTTGCCTAATGACTTCCCTGTGGAGCACAATGTGTATTTTCATGCTTGTCCCCTGTATGCTTGTTTTCGAGTTGTGCCCTCAGGTTCTTCAGACCGTTCTTCAGACCCTATAATTTCCCCTGGGTGTCTTGAACATGGGCTGTCAGTCTATGGTCTCTGGGACTGGGAATGTGTCCACTGCCGCCCCTCTCATAGGCAGACAGCTCTTACTGCCTGCCTTGGCGTGGAGACGTGGTTCTTTGCTTCTCTCTCTCCAGCTTCCAGCTTCTCCGTGGAGAGCCTCAGCCTGGTGTTGAGGTGGGAATATGGTAGGGGGCATTGGGAAAGGATATTTCCATTCACGACTTCCTCCTGTCTCATTTTCTCCTCATTATCAGGAGGCTTGGTGTTGCTGGCCCTGACTTGTCTGTTCCAGTCAAGCGGTTTGATGACGTACACAGCGCAGACAGAGAGCTTATTCAAACTATTTTACCACTAAGGATAAAAGCATCTAATATTTTGGCATCTATAATTCCTTCAACGTTTCAGTCGTTTAACCTCAGCTGTGTCAAATTGTGAAATGCAATGCGCTGAGCATCAACTGATCACATTCCACTCCCTCATCATCCACAGCAAGATAAAGCTCTCTCTGATCTATAATGTACAATGCCTACTGCAGCCAAACAGCAGGCTATAGCTCCACTCCACAACCTGGCCCAAACCTGAACTGGCTGCCTGTGATTTGTCAAGCTTTTAGCCAGAACTTTTATATACTGCCAATAAAGTCTCTAGCAGAGAATGGGGCTCTATAGCAGAGAGTGGGTCTGCTGAAGAAGGGCTGCCTATTGATGGAGTAGTGTTTACAATAGAGATCCTCAGCACAGTAGGATGGATACATTCCAGAGATAAATCAGGCAGTGCTAGGGAAGACATTAGTCTTCCAGGTTCCATCCCGCTATATGATTGTGTTCTGAATGTTTTCATACTGTTGTTAGGTATGGAGTTCTCAGCCGTATATACTTTCAACAACACTTTTTGCAGTACTGTGCCGCTATATGGCTCTTCTATATCTTCCACACAAATTGGTGGAAACTGATATTTGCTTATATTGAAAAGAGGGGTATACATTTTTTAAAATTATTATTACCCACATACCTTTGGTGGGTGGTTTTCTTAAAGCACGGTACCACTGGGCAAAGACGTGAATTCAACATCTTTTCCATGTTGGTTCAACGTAATTTCATTGAAATGACTTGGAAACGACGTTGATTCAACCAGTGTGTGCCCAGTGGGGTGTTCCTCTTCTCAATTAAAGTGTATCCTCTAGTAAATAAAAAATTACTCGCTTGAAAACAATAACAAAGACCTGCAGACTACTTGTATCAACAGTAAACACTGAGACGGTTTCCTCCCATTACAGTCCACATGAAGGCTTTCAAAAGTTTTTTCTTTCTGGGAGACGCTAATGAGGTTCTCCCATCGCACTGGAAACTCAGTCATTCTCAGAGAAAATATGATCATTAAAATATTATGAGACACATTGTAGATCTGCTAACGGGCTTGGGGTATAGGCCATCCACCGCAGGCAACAAATATTATTTTGATACGTGTTAACACGAAGACTTTGATATATGGCTGTTTTGTAGGGAGGCTGGGATGCAGCTGCTGAATGCAAGTTTGCCTGTTTGTTTTGATCCTAATCATGGGGATGTCTTTGGGTAGGAGTCGTTTCTATTTCCCCTTGCTATAAGTCACTGTCAGAAACATATTTTCAGCATCGGAACATCTGCTCTCTGCTATTGGGAAACTGAATAGAGTGACAGAAAATCTTGCTGAGGTCACAATAAATCAACTGCAGCAGAAGGACTTTGAGGAGCCGCTATTATAGAGCACACGAGCCTTGCAAGCCGAGCAGTGGGCAATAGTGAGAAATGCATTATGCTGGCTTCACCTCTAGGGTCACAGAGAGGAAGGAAGCCGGACACTGTACCGAAATGGAGCCGAGACACTTTTTTCAAAACAAGCCGTGGACAACAAGATTCCCTGTTTCCAACTGAAGCTAGGATTAAGAAGTGATATCTCTGGCCACAGGAGGCTGCTGAGGGGAGATTGGCTCCTGGAAACCATGTGTTTGATGTATTTGATACCATTCCACAAAATCCGCTCCAGTCATTACCAGGAGCCCATTTTCCCTAATTAAGGTGCCACCAATTTCCTTTGTCTCTGGCACATATAGTATCATTACCTTTACCCTTTTGAGTTATCCTGTTGCTCATCCGTGTTGGAAACAAATGCCCCCAGCCAATATTTTTTTTTATAAGCAACTAAGAAGCAATTCCATTGAAGTAGGACGTCTGGGTATCTGAGTCCAGTTTAACCTTTTAACCGTCCTTAATCCATGGGGGAAATGCATTTTTAGAGTACAAGCTAGTTGATTCGTTGATTAGGGATTATTATGGCCTCCATAGTACAATTTAATGGAAGCAGAATTACGGCAATACTGGTTAGTCTACAGTACATCAGGGTTTCTCCTTGTTTTCTACATAAATACTTCCTCCAAAATGTTCAAAATCATTGTGGCTCTGCTGTTATAGTCTACCAAATAAAGCTGTGTGCAGTATGGCAAGGACTTGGCACTCCCTTTTTTATACGGTATTCTCTACATACATTATAGGACTAGTAAACACATGTGGTCTGGCAAATTCAAACGCCCTATGGCCTAAGGCTAACATCTTACCCAAATAGCAATCCCATGCTGTCAGATGACTCTTAAAGTCACGTCTCTTCAGAGAGGCCACTTTCACGTTCAGGTTTGAGATTTTCGAAATTAACATTGGAATGACTCTCAGAATTTATCCCGCATGGTCTAGTCCGTGTCATTCCTCAGTGTTTCCCCCAACCGATTGATTCAATAATTTGGCTTTGGGTGATGTAAATCATCCTTGATTATGTATTACTGTGTACATGTAGTGTAGGCCTAATATTGTGAAGAATACATGTACTGTACTGTAATTTGTTCATGAGACACAGTACGGACTTGAATACCCCTCTCCTCAGCATCATCTCTCAGCATCATCTGCCAAACCCACCCCCTCGACGGAATCATACAACACAGCCATTAAAAAGCTATAAATTGACCATTTACGCTGGCTTTCTCTTGTCCGCATGTGGCTTGGATAGAAATTAGCTGGTATTTTCTGTGTCCCCTGGAAGCTATAATTTTCAGAGATCAACCACCTCCACCTAAAGCAGCATGAAACATCCCCTATGGGAGCGCTCCTCCTTCACTCTGAGTGTACTTTCTCCATTTTACATAAGCACTTGGAAAACAAATAAAAGACTGGGAATGGAAAAAGGGTTTTGAGTTTTGGCACTGTCCACCTCGTTTTCGTAGGTTTTTAAAACGCGGAAGCCAAACGGGGAAACTATGGATACAACTTCCAACTTCTGCATTATCATAATTCATAGGCGCGCCACTAGAAATCCCTGCTTTAGCGTGTTTCTATTGGACGATACATCCTTACAAAACACACCATATTACTGGCCTGCTAATGTTCCTGGACCTTGTAGGCTAAACTGACAAGAATAGACCCATAAGTGATCCAAATGGTTGCCAGATCAGGCAGGCTAGCTGCAGTTATTTCTAAATGAATATGCATTCAAAATGCCGGGCCTTTGAGCGTTTATTCAAATGACATAGGCTATTCACTGCAGTTACCAGCCTAGACTAGAGTTTTGTACTCACTTCAAAACAACAATAACATTCTTCATTACATTGTGCTGTTGTAGCTTAAGTAGGATACATTTATTGTCCCAAAAAACGGGGTAGCTTATCGAGCTATGTGCCCGAGGACAGGGAGCGCTGACATGGTTTCATAGGCTACTCTTGTCGCGAAATAGCCTATAGACCTACAACAAATTAGTATAGGCTACTGTACCATTTGTCCCATTTCTCATTTAATTGGACCCATGTCACAGTACTAAATACATAAGCTATTTCATGTATTTATTTCTATGTGATCTAATCCAAAGCGCAGTTTAACAGTAGAAAAGACGGTACACCTTTTCCATTGATATTTGTAGGCTACGTCTGAATACTGTAATGTCAAATTTCTCATGCAGACAATAATTTATTTATAAACATAATACATACAGTGAGCTCCAAAAGTATTTTGACAATGACACATTGTTTTGTTGTTTTGAAATGATACAATGACTGAGGTAGACTGTCAGCTTTAATTTGAGGGTATCATTACATGCTAGGAATATGGGACCATTACTCAACTTTTGACTCCTTTAATAAACATATAAGTGAATTTGTCCCAATACTTTTGGTCCCAGAAAATGGGGGGACTATGTACAAAAATTGCTGTAATTTCTAAACAATTCATCCAACATGGATGAAAACACCATCAAATTAAAGCTGACAGTCTGCTCTTTAACCCCATAAGCATTGTATCCTTTCAAATCTAAAGTGCTAGAGTACAGAGACAAATACTTTTGCAGCTCACTGTATATCATAACATTGCAGAATACATTTCTCCCCTTTTCTGGACATGTTGAGAGAGTTGAGTTCGTATTCTCGAAGTAGCCAAACAAAACAAATTACCGTGTGCATCTCTCATTTAGTTGGGCCTATTAGATAGGCTATTATAATTTCAAGTTTTTGCTCTATGAATCTGACAGGGAGCGCGGTTTATAACATACAGAAGAATTGAACAGGTGGACAGACAGTTGATCTTTTGCATTGAAGTGTGTAGGCTACCACTGTAAGTAGGCCTGCTGTAGATGTAATTTTTTTCTGACAAGACAATGTTCCAGAATTCGCGTGCAGGGCAGCATATTTAGGTTCGGGAAAAAGTGAATGCAAAACATTATTGTATTCAAACAATCTGTTTACAGGTCCAGAAAAAATTGTTTTGTCTTTCAGAAATTGTTAGATATAGCAAATATCACTGCAAAATAAAACATTCTGCCAACATCTCCAAAGACATTTGATCAAGTTCGCCATACATTGCTATTTCCTTTAGATATGCCTACTGTCTTGGCCTACCTCCTATACTTCCAAAGTTTACATCAAATAAGGCTGTTATTATTACCATAGAAGGTGAATGATGGGCGTTTTTCAGGCAGAATTATAATGCTTGTTCACGTGCGCATAGCTTTACGGACGATCTAATTTATTACAGGAAATATGTATATGTTTATAAATCGAAATGGCGCATGCAGATATTTAGTGTTTATGTGTTTCTGAAAAAACTGCACAAGCACAAAAATATTACGATTTCTAAACTTAACAATAACGCCCTTATTTGCTGTATAGCCTATAAAGTGTATTTTTACCTTAATGTAGGCTACTACTTTCACCACTTTTAGTCTTGAAATCTTTGGTTGTTTACTACACTACCTTACTCACTCTGTTTAGCACATGGCCTCACATGTGAATCCTTAAAGAGATGGTTGGGGAAAAGGCTTAAGATGGTGTGAACGATGCTGACTGGGTGTAGACAAAGAAGAGCTCTCCAGTAGGTGTACCTAAACATTCAAAGGCCATTTTCTAAAAAGTGGGGTTACAAGTTTATCAACGTTCAAAGCAGAATTACTTTCCCATTGTTCCTCAACTGCAGTGTATGATATACAATTTTGTAGCTCTGAGTCGCTACTTTTATCCAATGTTATATACACCATGAAAACTGTCTCTACTTAAGCATTTTCCCATTGAAGTCGGTTACGACGCCGAATTGCAATCAGGTCAAGACCCTGGTGAGGATGACGAGCACGCAGGTGAGCTTCACTGAGACTGTTTCTGACAGTTTCTGCAGAAATTCTTTGGTTGTGCAAAACCAGAGTTTCAACTGCTGTCTGGGTGGCTGGTGTCAGACAATCCCGCAGGTGAAGAAGACAGATGTGGAGGTCCTGGGCTGGCATGGTTACACGTGGTCTGCAGTTGTGAGGCCGGTTGGAAGTACTGCCAAGTTCTCTACATCAACGTTGGAGGCAGCTTATGGAAATTAACAGTTCGCCATACATTGTTATTGCTATTGCTATTCCATTGTTCCATTATTCCATTGCTATTTCCTTTAGATAGGCCTACTGTCTTGGCCTACCTCCAATACTTCCAAAGTTTAATGATCTGTGTAATGATCATGCTAGTTAATCAGCTTCTTGATATGCCACACCTGTCAGGTGGATGGATTATCTTGGCAAAGGATAAATGCTCACTAACAGGGATGTCAACAAATTTGTACACACATTTTGAGAGAAATAAGCTTTTTGTGCGTTTGGAAAATGTCTGTGATGTTTTATTTCAGCTCATGAAACATGGGACCAGCACTTCTCATGTTGTGTTTATATTTTTGTTCAGTGTATAAAGACTTGAAGTGCTAACCAAATAGGCACCCAAATTGAGTTACAACATTGTAGCGATGTTCTGATAATTTAACACACTATATACAAAGCAATTATAAATGAGTCATTATAAATGCAAATTTCTTTGTGAATTGAAATGCTTTTCACCTCTATTTGTGAATAAATTACTAACTGGTTGCCACTCTCCCGGGACTAAGCGTCCAAGTCATTAAAAAGTTGGATCGTTTGGTGTGCGTATGTGTGAATGGGGAGGGATACAGTCTGGAGAAAGAACACTTTGGATAATTAAGACTAATGCGCTCTCAGCGACGCCTCTCTTTCCTGCTCAGGGAGGACGATAGCACAACATGTTCTTAGAGGATGACTTTCAACATCACCTTCCGTGGAGGAAGTCTCACAGCACTTTAGATGAGAAACTGATTTACTTTAACTGTAAGTGTAGCCTAATATCTGTAAGCTAAAGATTGATAAAAATAGCAATTAAAAAAACCTTGGTATGAGATACGTACTGTTTGGCTTATTAGTAAAAAGATCCACTCAAACTAATCTCTCTTGAAGGCCTTGGTTCTAGGTGCCGAGGTTACAATCAAACTGACATTACGTTTTTACAACTATTGTTCTAGTTGGTCTCAAACTCTGTCAAATGGAACAGTAATATTATCCTAGCCCATATTGTTTGGTGGTTACAACATACAGTACATGCTTTTAATATTCAAACAGTTGTAATCAATTGTGCTATCATATCAATGTCAAGACAAGGCCAAATCCTCTAACCCCCCATGTTTCTTGGAAATGTACAAAGACAGGAGTGTAACATTTTGCTTTACAGCTAAACCACTATTGGCTTTTCTTAGATATTCTAAAGAGAAAAGAAGAGCAACTTGAAAGTGTCATTAAACATATGGCTATGGTTATGAGGAAAATAATGGTAAAAACGTCTAAAAGTGTAGTGGATTTGCAAAGCATCTTATGGTCATCATTTGGAGCTTCATGCAGCCAACACAAACCAATTTCAAATGTTCCACAATGGCTGTTTTATCTTCTTGGTATAGTGGTTGTAAGAAAAATCTATTGCAAGCAAAATGTCAAACAGAACCATCCTCCTGATGTTAAACTGCTGGGATGACAAATCCACTGAAATCCCCCCACAGAATAATGTATTTTTCCAACAAAGAAAACAAACATGCATTGTCATACTGAATGACATTGATTTTGCCTGATTCGTAACCTTGCATTTAGATTGTCAGCTTCCAAGATACTGGCCAATGATATACAGTTGGTGACATAGCCTGTGTGTTCTGGAAATGTATAGATGTTAATGACCACACTGGGAGGATGGAGTGAGTGGAATATGTGTTCAATCTGTTTAACTTGGAACTTGGAATCCAATAATATTTCCGTCTTTGACAATATGCATCTCACCTCTTACAAACAATTAGTCTGAAAGTGTTTAGAAAGAGAAATGGCCTCGCTACTGGGAATTAGATTTCCAAGGCATTGTAATAATGTTTTATAAAGAATATGTTTCCCTGAATGATGTATACTGCTAACTGCCTGCCAACTCATGCCCCTGCTCTGGTTAACTCTATAAACCAATCCAGCTGGGGTCTGTTTTAGACTGCTGTGGATTTTCAGAGGTGTTTGTAAAAATGTCCTCTGATGCTGTGACCTGGAGGACAAGCTACAAATGCTACCCTACTCAGGCCCAATGGGTGCAATGTAAAGCCACACAGCTCTAAATGGTCCCTAGTTGTACTGCGTAAACTATATTCAGACAGCCTTTCTGATAGTTTCACACACCCATTTCCAACTTCTCATTGACAAACCATGAATTAAAAAGCATTTATTTTTCCATAAAGCATCTTCTTCACAACACAGATCTGTAACATTGGCAACCACATCGGTCCCAGATCTCTGTCATGTGGTTATGCTATTGTTTCTGCTAGAGTGATGGGGGTTGTTTACACTCACAATGGAAAAGTCCTTGTTGGTTCTGTAAATGTGTCAAAGTTTAATGTCACGCTCATAAAACAGGATGAGGTCTGGTTTGGATTATGGTTGATCTGACACTAGTATTGCAAAGCCGTTCCTTATAACAGGTTTTTAATGGCTGAATTTGTGGCACCTAAAGTAAATATACATACAAGTTATACATGTAGTGTACATGCCAACACGCTGACACACACTTAATCCACTTCACACGTGTTCACAGTCATACTGTACACACACACACACGCACACACACACACACACACACACACACACACACACGCACACACAGATCCCTCTGTGACTAATGAACTGATTTGCGTGTTTGCTTTGGCTGATTCGACCTTCCTCATTAATCAAACAGGGGGAAACATCTCCTGGGCCTTTGAATGCTCACATAAAGAGTCCAAACACAAATAAAAGTGAGACTTAAGTAAAGAAAACACAGTGAAAGTTTCCCCTCAGAAAGGCTGAGCCGGTGAACTTCAGCAGTGTGGCTGGTATTAATGCTCACGTAGATTTATGAGATAAATGATTGTCCAGAGTGTTCTCTGTAATGCATATCCACACTACTCATCCCCAACAGGCTGGGAGAGAGGGACGCCAGCCCTGGAGACCATACAGCTGGCCTCCCAGATCACCTTTCAATACCACACTCTCTCTGAGCTGCTAATGTTTGTGTAAATAACTTGAAAAGGAAATGTTCGGTTCACCACAGAATGTTAATCGATTTAACTAAACAATGTATTGAATCACGGCATAGCCAGCCAAGGGTATATGAGACTAACATTTTCCTTTTTAGAATAATTTGGATTACATTGCATTTCACTGTAAAAGCATTGATGTCTTGATGTGGTTAAGTGGCAGCAGAGAGATGAATACAGAATGCTTGGTAATGCCCGTAGATCATTTACCCACTGTTTGGTGGGTAAGCTACACATTGGAGCTGGTGTGATGCCCTTGATGCGTTTGATGCCTTTCCCATTGAGTCAGCAGGGCAGAATGCACCTTTACCCACATTTTCCAGTAAACCTTAGACAGTCAACACAGTGTAACTGGAATACAAGGACAGTCAGAAACCTATATTTAAGCACATCCTATTGCTCATTTCCTTGTTTTTCACCTTAGCCAAGCAAGACTCATATGACAATCTGACGGTTTTCGGCCACAAAAATGTTGTGTCCTTTTAATGTCGGCATATTCACTAACATCAATTGATTTCACATTTAAAAGTTCAATTATAAAACGTTATTTGGTTAAGTAATTACAGTCTGCTGATAATAGACAGGGTACGTTGACTTGTTAGTTCATAATGAAATAGATCTTATAACCTGCAAAAGCGAAATAACGACGACTAATTGACCCTCTTTAACCATGGAATACTATGGATGCTTGTTTTGAAGGGGTCTATTGAAGTTCACTGCAAAGGGAGGGGCCTACCTTCTAACAATCATCTCCTAATGTCTGTGAAGCAGTGAGTCAGGGAGTCAGTGGTGAGACCCGACCACAGGGCAGTGAGTAGCTCAAGATTCCCAAACCACAGAAAAGTTGTTTTGATTGAACCACTATTGCATGTGACTTCAGAATGATCCTCGATATGATACAAGTCTCCTTCCCGAAACTCTTGAGCCATGGCGTGAGTTGACTGTTACCAAATCAGTTTGTCAGCATTTAATCAGCCAGTGTTGCCACAAGTATCCATTGCCTAAGTTTATAATATAATACTCAGTGAACGTGAAGATTTTTTTCATTCACTTTCTTGTTCGAAAGGCGTCGCACACTTACTCGACTTTATTATGCTCTCACTCAAACCTGAGTGTTTTGTTTCCATGCCTTAGTGGGAATAACAACAGATGCCATGTGCTATTTCATAAATCAGGCTACAGTATAACCACTCTATACTTATGCAGGACACAGTATTATACGTTATGTTGAGTGCTGTGTAACAAGTGGCTCTTGTAATGGTGAATTTCAGAATATATGAATGTCTGGACTTACGGTATGTTGCATATTTTGTCTAGACTTATTTTTCATAATGTAACACACAAAGCCCTCAACCTAAGCTGGTGGCGGGACTGTGTTGACCTGCTAGATGTCTTTGTTTCTCTGAATGGCAGAAAGAGATAACAATACTACAGCGATGGTGGAGATCAGAGGACATGACAAGAGAAACAAGCATATTTCATTTCTTCATCAATGCTGTGTCTCAAATAATACGCGCTTTGAGGTTTTGCATGAGATACTTCTCTCAACCTCTGGGTTCCACATAGGGAATTCCTCTCCTCGTATGGGGACATTAGACTTGGAGCCAGCACTAACATCATTACTCAAACTGCATTAGAGCCTCAAAGAAATCCTAACATTTAGCACCGGACTAAGATTTCATTACTGATGCTTTATTTGATATAAATGACTCAGACGTCTACGATATAAACAACTCAGACGTCTACGAGGCCACAAATCGATGACAGTGCAAGCATCCACATCAATCTCCTCCTAACCTCCCCTCTCATCTCGGCTCCTCACCAACTCAACCTGCCCAACACACCATCCATCCGTACTAACGGCCTCCTCATAAAGTCTATCCCTCTCTTGGACTGTGTTTGCCTGACACATACCATTTACTCCAGCCTAAAGCGTTGGCGCCAAGTGCACAGCTGTGAAAACAATAATTTTACATGTATTTCCCAATTTAAGATCTTGAAATCATTTGACATTTGGGGTCCTGTGTCTGTGTACTGGTGTAGGCTTTGGAACTACAGAGACTGAGCGGATCATCAGATGGAGACAGATATGATAAGACTGGTCCAGACTGGTCAGAGAACACCTGTCAGAGAGAGAGAGAGAGAGCAGTGGCGATTTTAGCTTGTAAATAAATCTTGGTGGGTTCAAAAAAAAAAACGAATTGTGGGATGCATGCCAGCAAAGCCACTACATTAATTGGACGGTGACAAACGGTGCCCACAAACTGTTAGGGCCTACATAAAGCTGTCCCAACAGTAGAGTCCCAACAGCAGAGTCCCAACACCTTACCACTGCTACACCTGGCTATCAGCGGAGCCTTGTCTGGCAGCAAAACAGTTAATTCAGCCTCATTTACTGCCTTTTAAAAAACATAGCTGATATACTTGCTCAAACAAATTGAGATGTACAAACTATGGCAAAAGGGGACGACAAACAGATGAGGCAATCCGTAATTTCAATTAAGACATTAATGAGCAAGCTAGGATGAACGTAGTCAATATAACGATTTGTTCAGAACTTTTGAAATGTACAGCAACAGAATTCAGAACATGGGCCGTTCTTACAGTGTTCTCCCTGTACACCAAGTCAGAACCATAGGATAAATAAAGGCGCCATATAAGCAGACACTGAAAGCTCTTACAATATTCGATGATTACATTTCTCAAAAACCGGTTATAGGCTACATGTGCACCACCAAATCAGAACAGTAGTCAAAATTAAGAGGTGAAAATAGAACAAATTATTAGGGTGAGGCACATGGGCTACTAACAGCTTACTACACAACATACACTTAGTATTACTTTCTTAGCTCCAGTATACATATCTCCCTGGCATATTACATAATTTATGCAGCAGCATATAATACATTTTTGGACTCGCTGTGCTCACTTGAACAGGAAGGTGGTGCTGCGGTCCTTCGTGGGCACCGATACGTTTTATCTATCATTTTTCTTTATTATTTATCTTCATATGACAAGGATTAAAAAGGATTTGCCAGTAGATTGTCAACTTGATTCATGACGATGACTGCTAGCTAAGATTTTGAAAGTCAGTCCAATCAAAGCTACTGTAGATATAATGTTATTTGACGTCATGTTATCTGTGGCCAATAACTTTGAGCCTTCTTTGATGGGCACTTCTAATGTAACTCTATGGCAGCACCCAAGGGGCTTGAATTTTCTAGCTCTACCCTTAAACTTAGCGGTGACGTAGTGTCCCAATGAGTGACAGAACACTGAGCCAATCACAGCGCAACGCTTCATATTTTTTGCTGGCTTGCCCCACCACCACAGAAAGCACTGAGCTAGGTTGAAACACCTGCATTTTGGAGCTGCCTTGCTTTATTAACTCAGTGATATAAATATATATATTTTTACATTGTTTGCAAACTGATATGTGACACGTATTAATGCCAAAATAACATGCAAAGCAGGAAAGCCCCCTACCCCAAAAAATGTGGGTCCGCCACTGAGAGAGAGAGTGAGAGAGAGATCTCAAAAGTCATGTGAAGTAAATTACAGAAAGGCAGAACCATTTAAATGTAATTTCAGTGACAACCTTTAAGAATATTGATTACTGACAATATTGCATCTATGCAAATCACTGTTTGTCAAATAACTGGCATTGCGTTTGCAGTGTGCATGTGTATGTGTGTGCAGTGTGCATGTGAATGTGTGCGCTTATGTGCGTGTGTGCATAACGGCTGATCTGGCCATATCACCCAGGTTCTATGTGATAATGCTCTGTTTGGCCATTAAAATAGGGATTTCCTCCTTGGCCAGCGTGCCAGGAAACAGGCCCAAGTCCCAGATCCCAGCAGGAGATGTAGTCGTATTCAAAGTAATGGCCTTGGACTGAGACATCACAGCCTATAATAGTGCTTCAAGGACAGTCTCACAGGCTTTAGTTGTTAATACGCTTAACTAGGAAAAGGATGAGTTCAGGACTAAGTTGAAGTGATAGATTTGAACGGGCCATAAATTTAAACATGACATTGAAGAGGTAAAGGAAAACAAATGACACTGTTTTTATTTTTTTCTTGCCTGTCACCTTGGGTATGGTGTAATGTCCCTCTCTGCGTCTCTTTCTGTCTCTATCTCTTTCTCTTCCTATCTATCTCTCTTATTTGTCCCTTAATCTCACTCTCAGGAAGCAAGACAACAGAATGCAGGCCCAGGTGGATGAGAGGAAGGCGTGAAAGTTGGGACAGAGCAGAGGAGGATCCAAGAAGAGAGGAGTAGGAGGAGACCTTGGACCTTACTAAATAAAGGACAGAAGGTCTGGCTGGCTGGAGGTCTGGACACATATCCATCAAGTTTCTCAGAATAGGAGTGCTGATATAGGATTACAATAAATGCACAGGTGTGTGTGTGGGGGGGGGTTCTGATCCTAGATCAGTACTCCTACTCAGAGGCGCTTTATGAATACGGGCCCTGGTGTCCTGTGTGCTGAGAGGGGGTGAGAGAGGCTGGAACCTTGTGGAACCTCTGGCACTGCAGCAGAAACAGAGGAGGAGGAGGAGAACTGTGTAACGATCAGACCAGGATGTTGAGCAAACTTTATTAGGGTTTGGCTGTGTATCTTTGGATTGAAATGTTTTGGAGAGCTTCACGGTGGAAAGGGGAGACAATTCAGCGTAGCTCTCAGAATTTCCCCAAAATTCCCCCTTTGAAGTCTCCTGTTTTAAATGAAATACAAAGGAAAGGAAAGTATTTACAGTACACATGTGGATGGGAACCATATAAATGAAGACTAAATCAATATAATATTGTTCACAAATCACAAATATTTGGTATCTCGTAACGGTTTAACCTCTGAGAACCTTTGTGTAAAATATGTTCCCTTCGACGGAAATGCTTGTACAGAGGCTGAGGAGCTCTGTGTGAGATGAAGTCATCTCATAACCTAGAATGACAGAAACAACATATAACATTATCATCCATCCACACCAAATATTTAATATTTCCCTCAGTAGATATGGAGGAAAGTCATTATTGGAGTAATCTGAATTGAGTATTGTACATATTTGACTAATCTGGCCACAATGGAATATTGTTTTGGACACATGTATTCTCCTAGGTTTAATACAGAAATGTTGTTGTTCAGTCTGCAGGGGATTTAGTATTGTAGCGAGTAAAACCATTATGGAAAAAACAAGTCATTTGTCAGAGTAATTTTGCTCAGTAAGCGCAGGATCCAGCATATTTCCACAGTGCTATTTTCGGTGCAGATTTGATACAGCAAATATGGCTTGTCCTAGAAAGTCACGTTTCTACCGGAGACTGTGGGGATTTTCTTTATTGCTTCGTGCGGCTAATTACAGTGATCATTCTGCTGTCTATGAAGAACAGATGGACAATGGGTTTGATGGTCATGCTTGGTGAAGTGTGAGTACATAAGGGGACATTTGTTCAGTCCAAAAATTCAGTGATGGGAGTTGGTAGGGTTTAAAAAGGGGTAGGAGGGTTTCACCAACTGAATTTATCCGAAGCATAGAGTACTGTAATGACGACAGATGGCATCTGAAGAGAGGATGATCTCTCTGGAGCCAGATTGGGAAGTGACTAGTGTGTACTGTAGCTATGATAAGATGTGCTGACATGCAGTTTTCAGCCCACCATGAAGCATCACTACAGGATAATTATGAGTTATATTGGTTTACTTTAAGTTATAGTATGCTGTTCTTAATTGGTTTAGGTATATTATTCCCAAAACAGTCAACTAAATGCGATTTTTCATAGAGAATCATATTTTCTCATCTTGAAAATATACTCACTGTACTGTCCTTCTATTTGTGTGCTATTGCTTTATGCATTCATGTGAAGCAACAGATGATCCGTGGCAATTGTAGTTGAGGGAATTAACTTGAAAGGTTATATTATGTTGTCTACTGTCGTCTAGTGGACATTTGAAGGTAGCATTGATGGTCTCAGTACATTTTCAAACAAACCCTAAAGGAGAACAGTTAACTTAGTTAATTCTTGACTGGCAGTATTAGAATTGACTGGGAGGCATCTGGCATTAGTTTGAGAAGACTGCCATCTTCTGGCACATTGCAGTAGGACACTGAAGCTGATTCCGTTCTTAACCTTAACCTGGTCGCTCGCTCCCAAAGATTTCTATAACTGTGTCGCTACTTAATGGTAACAGTATGTCAGGGGAGACTGCTTCAGTAGAGGATAAAAGCAGAGAGGCTCAAACAGCGTGCCTGACAGTAGACGTGCCCGAGCTGGGTGAAAATGTGGACAAGAAACAGTGACCCTGGCCTTACAACTGTGCTTCCATGAAAAGTTCCTTAGATAACACATTGATTCATCATAATGATTTAAGGGTTTGTTCTAGATGTGATAGTGAGAACCATATGTTTCCCCCTTATGGTTTTGTTGCCTACAGTTCTATAGTTCTGTCAGTACTTAGGCATGTCCTGATAAACGTTCCTCACATATTTTAGTTTTTCAACTTAAGTACTACATTGTTAAGTATCTACTGCATCTTGCCATCTTTATGTAATACATGTATCACTAACCACTTTGAACTATGCCACTTTATGTTTATATACCCTACATTATTCATCTCATATGTATATACTGTACTCTATACCATCTACTGCATCTTGCCTGTGCCGTTCTGTACCATCACTCGTTCATATATCTTTATGTACATATTCTTTATCCCTTTACACTTGTGTGTATAAGGTAGTAGTTGTGGAATTGTTAGGTTAGATTACTCGTTGGTTATTACTGCATTGTCGGAACTAGAAGCACAAGCATTTCGCTACACTCGCATTAACATCTGCTAACCATGTGTATGTGACAAATCAAATTTGATTTGATTTGATACTTTCTACATTAAGGACACAGCTAGGTCTATTTGGAAATGGCTGACTTTTATTCAAACAGCAAAAAGACAACCACCTTCTCCCCCTTTACATGAATAACATTTCACGAGATTCACTCATATAGAAAGAATTTCACATCCTCACATAGACTGAGGTATTACTAATAGGGCTAAGAGGTGAAACCACATTCAATTTGGCAACTCTTTGAATTGGAGTGTGACACAAAGCAACCCATTTCTTTGTATTTCCCCTGTGAGAATAACACACTATGTTTATAAACCATGTATAGAGTATGACATACGCTGTATGTTATTAGCCTTTTCTAGACAAATCTTAATATGCAATAAATATGGTTCAAGCCACATGGTCTGCAGCACATCACATGATGAAACCTTTGGCAAGACTTAGAGAGAAAATAGTTAACATTCTTTCTCTCTGTCCCTCATTCAGCCCTTTACCCATCAGCTGTTAGAGTGAAGAGAGAGATGGCATCAATGGTGAACCCCACCTTTCAGAACGCTATAGAGGATGTAAATTTACTCTTTGAGGTGAGACATTTTTCCTTAGATATCTGTCTCCGGACCTCTGATCTTTCCAATCACATGGGCCACCTGCGCCTGGAGGACTTTGAGTGCACTGTGTTGACCACTGGCAGAGTTCTTTCTCAGCTTGTACAGAGCCATCAAGCAGGACCTGACAGTGACAGCTGAGGAAAAAACTCACAGATAAATGATAGCTCTATGTTGTGGGATTGATACTATACTGATACTTATTGTTGTCTTCATTTCCAGGGCTCCATTGGTCTCCATTTCTCAAAACTTTTCTATTAATCATTATAGGTAGTGTCAAGAATGATTTCATTGGCTACCCTTGTACTATCGTATCACAGAATCAAAATTACAGTTTGAGATACATTTTAATCATATTTCAGTTTTTCGATTTTTGTTATTATTTAAAACTCTTGGAAAGGTTTATTACTAGTGCTACTCTGAACACACTTGAAATGTAGTTCTGAAAAAATCTGTATATATTTTTTTATCTTTAAAAAGGGATTTTTGTCAAATTATTATATGGTTCCTATAGTGTGTTATCAGTAAAATACAAGTTCCATTAAAATATATATATATATATATATTTAATGTATATATATACTTTACTGTAAAAAAAAGATGCATCACAACAAAAATGTATTTACACACACAAATGCCAAAATGATCCTGCCAAAAGTTCATTTAGAAAATGCATAATCAAATCTTTACAAGATATGAGTATAAAATATTAGACAAAATAGAACAGAACGGGAGGACCATGTCACGAGAGCTGCCTCTCGTATTGTTGTTGTTTTAGCCCGTGTCTGGTCCTGCACAGTGTTCATAGGGCCACTGATCTGATAAGCTCTGGCTTCACAGGCTGCTGCTTGGTCGCCAAAGAGTCCACCTTGGCCTCGTCCTGTGAGCTTGGTGGATTTGGAGGGAGGAACGGCACATATCGAACCCAGGAGAAGGAGGAGAGACAAGAGCTAATTCCAAATGGAAGGTTGTACACCTCACTGCTCTCCAAAGTGTTGCTGGAGTCATCAAGGGGGATCTTGTTCCAGTCAATGATGCCCCGCTCCCGCAGGGTGCCTGCATGGCCCAAAGCAGGGGAGTAGAATGCTTCAACTCATCCATAACAGAGACTGAGTACAGGCTATGATATTGTAGACATGAAAGAGGAGGACTAGTGCATTTTACTCTATGTAAAACAGTTGGATAGATACAGTGTTCCCCATCCTCCCATACTGGAGACGTAATTTTGTCAAATCCGGGATACTCAAATGAGTGTGAAATGTTACGTGTGTATGGTACTGTATGTATTAATTATCTAGGTGGCTAACATTAGGGTTAGTGGTTAAGGTTAGGATAAAGTTTAGGTTAGAGGTTGGGTTAGCTAACATTCTAAGTATTTCAGGGATGCAAACTAGTCACCTTGCGGCGTCAATCGTAATTTTGAATCCTAAATAGGTGACCTACGTGATTCGTGTAGATCTGATGAGAAAAGTAACCAGAAAAGTAACCAAAAAACTGGCATTTGGAAAGTTTGAAGGGAGGGAGAAAGTGTGGTGGAACCAGTATTGTTAGCATTGTTAAGTAGCTTGCTTGCTGGATCGAATTATCCGTTAGCTAGCCAGAGAAATGTTGAGCAACATTAGCCAAGTTAACTGATCAAATAATTGAGTTTATGGTGTGAAAATTAGCTGGCTAATAAAGTCAGACAACGTTACAACATCAGATGCGCTAACATTAGTAACCTAAGCATTTCACTATAGTATTAACTGGTAACGTTATATGACTCCTTGCCGTTCCTTAAGTTATAACGCGTTAGTTGCTTACTGGACCCTGGCAATCTTAATGAATTGTTAACTAACAACTATTTGTGAACTCATGTTTCCCCTCCACAGTATGTGGTTAATTTTCAGAATGAGAGAATTAGGTGAAAATAAGGCGTTGCTTGTTAAACCGTTAAGTGTAGCTGTAGCTGGGCCTGGCTTAAACTAGATGCCACTATAGAGCTGAAAGGAACACCACACTTTCCCTCTCTCACTTTTTGTTAATACAGTGGATAAAAAGGGGTATGCCAGGTATACTCTCAGCCTGAAAGAGTTCAATTATGCCAACAAAAGGTATCATGCTCTGCTGGCGCATTGTAGAACAGATGTCTACAGACAGAAAGTGTACAACATAATAATGTGCAGTGTAGCCCAAAGTTATTGCTTTTGTTGTGTTGAACTTGACAGTAACACTTGTGTGTGAGTGAGGGGGGATTATTAAATGTTTTACTCAGTGAACGTTATTTTTGCACACATGTAGCCTTGTGCACTTGATCTATGTCTACTCTGATTCAGAGGGGTTGGGTTAAGTGCGGAAGACACATTTCAGTTGAATGCATTCAGTTGTACAACTGACTAGGTATCCCCCTTTCCTTTCCCTACTATAGTGGCCACTATAATAGAGAAAAAATAGAATGCCTGTTTGTTTCATTTTATTTTTACAGCTCCTGAGTGGCGCAGCGGTCTAAGGCACTGTATCTCAGTGCTAGAGGTGTCACTACAGACACCCTGATTCAAATCCAGGCTGTATCACAACCGGCCGTGGTTGAGGGGCCCATAGGGTGGCGCACAATTGGTCCAGCATCGTCCGGGCTTGGCCGGTGTAGGCCGTCATTGTAAATAAGAATTTGTTCTTAACTGACTTGCCAAGTTAAATAAAAAAAATCCCAAGTGCAATATTTAGATGTGTGTGGTCATTAGCATTCTATTATAAAGGTTGTCATGGCTAACTGCAATATTAGTATATTGTTTTTTCTCAAGACTTGAGTGTCATTTGCAGTAAAGTCTAGGCAACAAATAACATTGGGTTGCTTTCTTTAAATGTTTTTGCTGTGAGTTAGGTTCACATTAAGCACTTTATTTTACACTGATCATGTAGATCATATTCTTTGTTGTTTCATTTGTTAAAACCTCCATAAAATGCTAAAGTTGTCCGTGATGAGATTCGAGTAGTTGCAAGGTAGCTAAAAAGTAGTAAGTAGTTGCGAAGTTGCTAATTAGCTAAAATTGTCCATGATGAGATTTGAACATGCAACCTTCGCGTTGCTATACATTTATTTTTGCGTTAAGTAACCATTCGTCTTGTGTAATCATACCAAACGTAGCATATCATACTAACTTGAGTGTCCCAGATTTTTCATCTAGTCTATGAAACCAGGCTGGTCTTCCTGGGTGGAAGCTTACCTGGAATGGTGTTGTCAAGGAAGACCCCAAAGAAGCCTCCAATAAACATGCTGGTTGTTAGAAGCACCTGCAGCAGTTGGTCCAGCTCGACCACACCTGACAAAGAGAATACAGTTCATCACACTGGGCCAAGTCACATACTAGAGGAATCTCAGATCTCAGCAACATGACCTCCACTTGCCCTCTATTTTGTTCTTCTGCTGAGCTTTTTCCACCCAGCTTTTTTGTAAGGAATTGTGAATTTTTTTTGTCATAGTGTTTCATGCGTTATCTGCTCTGATACCTGTTGCTATGGCATCCGGGTTCTTGAATATCCAGTTTGGAATGACAAGCCCGGAAAACATGGAAAATCCAAAGATAAACACGTTCCGGGAGGAGTTCATGTCTGCATACTGTCAAATGTTAAGCAGAAAAGAGTTGACAGAGAAACGCCACAAAGTCATTAGGGTTGTTTTAATTCTAATAACTTTCAAAACATTGTACCAAAAACGTATTCACAGATTTCTTGCTTATTTTGAAATTAGCTACCTGAACTTTGCAACAATTTTGCAACCCTACAAGCAGAGTTGGGTAGGTTACTTTCTAAATTGAATTTGTTAGTTACTAGTTACTTGTCCAAAATTGTAATTTCTAGCATAACTTTTGAATGACCCAACCTGAGTAATGCAATCTGATTACCTTGAGTTACTTTTGGATTACCTTTACCTTAAGCGGCATTAGAAGACAAATACAATCCATCAAACTCATTTGATGTGTCAGAATAGTGGTCTCTGACTTGTGATCAGACTCGCTCAGGTGGAACAAATTTAAACTTCCGCCTTTCTTCAATGGTGAATTGAATGTCATTGAGAAAACAATGCATTTTTTTTTACAAACATCCTTTCTGAATTTAAAAGTAATCTGATTATTATATTTTTGCTGGTAATTTAACTGAAAAGTAAGACATAACAGGTAAGACATGGCTGAAAAAGCCTTCATATGTAAAATGTCTCTATAGTGGCCATTGTACTATTCAACGTGTAAATAAATCTAGACAACTGCGTTTACCTGCAGATTTGAAACTCCAGCTGCAGAAATGACCCCAAACATGACCAAGAACATTCCTCCAATCACAGGTGTGGGGATGGTGGTGAAAATGGCTCCAATTTTACAGAAAAGTCCCATGATGATCATCAATACCCCACCAGCAACAATCACCATGCGACTGCCCACCTGAGAGAGAAAGAAATAACCATGTCTGTTGAGACTGTATAACAGCCAATAGCTTGTATAACTTCCATATTCCAAAAAGCATTGATTTATCTATAATATGCTCAAAATTGTATTGCAGTCTAAATCTAAAAACAGATCGTAATAATGAAAAATAGCCTCTAGCCCATCTCACCTTGGTGATGCCCAGTGCACCCACATTCTCACTATAGGAGGTGGTTCCGTTGCCCGTGCCCCAGGCCCCAGCCAGCAGACAGCCAATCCCCTCAATGCCAATGCCTCTGTTGATTGCATGCTTAGGGGGTGGAGGGGCCCCTGATAGCCTGGCACAGGCATGGTAGTCCCCCACCGACTCTATCATGGAGGATAACACCCCAGCCAAGATCCCGACCACTCCCGCCAGGCTCACAGTTGGCAAACCCCACTGACCTGAGATTGGAATCAGAATAAGGGGTTCCAGTTAACATACCCAAATGTATTGTATTTCTATTCATATACAGTGTCTTCGAAAGTATTCGACCCCTTTACTTTTTCCACTTTGTTAGGTTACAGCCTTATTCTAAAATTGATTTAATCGTTTTTTCCCCTCATCAATCTACACACAATACCCTATAATGACAAAGCAAAAACAGGCTTTTAGAAATGTTTGCTAATTTATAAAAAATATAAATGAAATATCACATTTACATAAGTATTCACACCCTTTACTCAGTGCTTTGTTGAAGCACATTTGGCAGCGATGACAGCCTCAAGTCTTCTTGGGTATGACACTATAAGATTGGCACACCTGTATTTTGGGATTTTCTCCCATTCTTCTCTGCAGACCCTCTCAAGCCCTGTCAGGTTGCTGCACAGCTACTTTCAGGTCTCTCCAGAGATGTTAGATCGGGTTCTAGTCCGGGCTCTGGCTGGACCACTTAAGGACATTCAGAGACTTGTCCCGAAGCCACTCCTGTGTTGTCTTGGCTGTGTGCTTAGGGTCGTTGTCCTGTTGGAAGGTGAACCTTCGCCCCAGTCTGAGGTCCTGAGCGCTCTGGAGCAGGTTTTCATCATGGATATCTCCGTACTTTGCTCCATTCATCTTTGCCTAGATCCTGATTAGTCCCAGTCCCTACTGCTGAAAAACATACCCACAGCATGATGCTGCCACCACCATACTTCACCATAGGGATGGTGTCAGGCGTGACGCTTGGCATTCAGGCCATAGAGTTCAATCTTGGTTTCATCAGATCAGAGAATCTTGTTTCTCATGATCTGAGGGTCTTTAGGTGCCCGTTGGCAAACTCCAAGCGGGCTGTCATGCGCCTTTTACTGAGGAGTGGCTTCCGTCTGGCCACTCTACCACAAAGGCCTGATTGTTGGAATGCTGCAGAGATGGTTGTCCTTCTGGAAGGTTCTCCCATCTCCACAGAGGATCTCTGGAGCTCTGTCAGAGTGACCATCGGATTCTTGTTCACCTCCCTGACCAAGGCCCTTCTCCCCCGATTGCTCAGTTTGGCTGGGCTTTGGCTGGTGCTCCCAAACTTCTTCCATTTAAGAGTGATGGAGGCCACTGTGTTCTTGGGGACCTTCAATGCTACAGACATTTTTTGGTACCCTTCCCCAGATCTGTGCCTCGACACAATCCTGTCTCTGAGCTCTACGGACAATTGCTTCGACCTCATGGCTTGGTTTTTGCTCTGACATGCACCGTCAACTGTTGGACCTTATATAGACAGGAGGGTGCCTTTCCAAATCAGTTTTACCACAGGTGGACTCCAATCAAGTTGTAGAAACATCTCAAGGATGATCAATGTTAACAGGATGCACCTGAGCTCAATTTCGAGTCTCATGTAAATAAGGTATTTATGTTTTTTATTTTGAGTAAATTAGCAAATAATTCAAAAAAATCTGTGTACGCTTTGTCATTATGGGGTATTGTGTGTAGATTGCTGAGGATTTTTAAAAATCCATTTTAGAATAAGGCTGTAACATAACAAAATATGGAAAAAGTCAAGGGATCTGAATAATTTCGGAAGGCACTGTCCATATCGATAAACCATACATATTAGTTACCCATACAGCACTATCTACTAAAGGTTGGGTTAGGATTGTGATAAGCCCAGAGTTTTTTCTGACCATGTGACCGTACCAGGAAAAACTTGAATATCAGGTTATGGAGTTGTTGCTTATGATCCCACTGAGCAGCTGTGCTTCGTACCTGGATATGGGAATCTGAACCAGGGGGTCTGGCCTATGACATCCCCCTTCAGGTCTGTGCGAGCCAGGTAGCCGTACTGCTCCGGCTCTGAGGGCAGGACATTAGTGATGGTGAAGATGTAACAGATCAGCCATGACAGTGTGATGCCAAGGAGCACCTGAGGAAGAAGTCACACACAGTAATGTACATGCAAATATTACACCAGTCATTATCAGGACCAGGAGTGTTTCCAGACCACAGGAACTGACCAGGGAAAACTTTGGGCTATATAAGGTCCATAAGTGAACAACGAACACCTTTGAGTCTTTGGCCTCGATTCAATCAGCTCGAGCGTAGTAGATATTTTTGCGCTGTTGGAGGTGTAACTGCAGTATGAGCTGACAAATCTGCTCTTGTGTGACACCAACCACTCCCTTCCTTATTATCCCTACCGCGTTAGAAGTTCAAAACGGTGAAAGAGAGAGTTAGCTCTGTCGATTATCGAAATTATGACAGGCTAATGCATGTTTTCATGTTAATGTGGACGGGGGGGGATTTATAACCTATCAGTCTAATTGCGGTGTAGACAATAGAACATCACGCATTTGAGTGGTTGAACTTGTAGCGCAGCTTCATGAACTTCTAACATGGCTGCATGGGATTTGTCGGTTATAAAGTCGGGTGTAGTTTTTCATCCAATAGCAGTGTCAGAGATAAGGTCACGCAGGGAGCCACTTGTGGATTTGACAGCTCTAACGCCTTTCCACCGCCGACACCTCCAAAACAACCGCTGTGCAGATGTTGGCTAGTGCGGATCTGATAGAATCTAGCCCTTTATTTTCCAATGGACGTACAGGTAGAAGCTGGAAGATGTAGATCCTGGAGGTGTGGAGTTTTTTGGTCTTGTTGTATGTGGGGAATGGTACAGGGATGTGTCGGAGGTACTGGGAGAACAGGATGATCAGAGCAGTCGTCCTGTAGGAAAGAGAAAAACTCTGTTCACAAAGCAGAATGAGCTATCCAGAAGCATTTAGAATGGGTAAGAATCTTCATACAGTATGTATGTAGCCTACAGTCAGGTCAAAAATGATTGGCATGCTTTATAAAGATCAGTAAAAAATACTATAATACAAATACTGAGCTATACTGTATGCAAAATTATAATATTTTATACTAATACAATTGCTCAGAGAAATACATTTTGTACAAGCAATACAAGCAATAAAGATAAATCGCAAAAAGATAGGTGTCATAATTACTGCCATCGTTGTTGTCAATACTCCAGCACCCACCCCTTGAAAAGATATTGGGAGCTGAGCATTTTTCAAACATGTTTTATGAGATTGGAGAACACATTGGGGAGGGATCTTAGACCATACAGAATCTTTCCAGATCCTTGATCCTTCGTCTGTGCTTATGGACTTCCCTCTTCAATTCAAACAACAGGTTTTCAATGGGGTTCAATTTCAGAAACTGAGATAGCCATTGCAAAATGTAGATTTTGTGGTCAATTAACAATTTCTTTGTGGATTTTGATGTGGGCTTGGTGTTATTGTCTTGCTGGAAGATCCACTTGCGGACAAGTGTCAGCCTCCTGGCAGAGACTACCAGGTTTTTACCTAAAATGTCTTGGTACTTCTAAGACGCCATCCAGTGTGGCACAGTGTGAGAACCGCTTGTTTAAGCCCAAGTATAATCAGTCCTCAATTGTGTATAGTGTGGTTCAGGCTCAGGCCTCTTGTGAAGGTACAGGTGCAAACCAGTCTGAACACTCGGAGTTAAAAGCCCTCATTTAAACCCAGCAAAGCCAGCTAGAGCTTCTAGTGAAGACACTTGGGTCCTCAAATGAGGCATCAAACAGTGATCTATCCTCCAGATTTGACAGGAATCCAGATGGTGAACCTATTTGTTTCAGGTGTGACCAGGTAGAACACATAGCATGTTTCTGTTCAACGTCCCAAAAGGGCCCATTTAGAGAAACAGAGGTGGTCCGGTCGGGACCACTGTCGTCAAAGGGTTCAGGGTATAGCCCGGGAACAGGCTATGGCCCGGGAACCTTAAAGATATAACATGGTATTGTGAACCGATTCTTAACTATTGAAGTTTTAATATTTATTTTTTGGAAGTGAGCCAAGGTTATAATTATTGTTTGTATCTTGCAGATAGTTGGAGAAGCCTTTCACTGCTCTCACTGGGTTATTAGTTTGTGTCCCTTGCATTAGATAGGTAGTTAGGATTTCGGTTTTCTTTGTCTAGTCCACCTGGGCAAATTAGCTGGTATATATATATAATGTTATATATAATATAATATATAATGTTGCATACAAAGTTTGAAAGGTCTATCACTTTCATCAAACACAATCAAAGTTAACATTAGCCCTAGAGGCCTTCAATTGCCCAGCTTATAGGCATGCCCAATGTAGGCATATTTCTTAACAATGTGATGCTGCACTCTAAAGGGATAACTTGGAGTAACATGATGTAGGTAAATAAATAATCAAAAGAAAAAAGTGTTTATTTATATTATAAGTACTTAGGCATGTCAAGCGCAAGAGATACTGTCGCAGGTAGGTTTATGGCTTGATCATATCAAAACATAAATATCACAACACTATTTTAACAACTCCAAAGTAATTGCATGTGGAGCAGGAGCCACTGAATCTCTGCATTTTTCTAGTACCCACTCATAATCCGCTCTCAATCCACTCTTTTGGTATTGTTTTCATTAGTCCACTGCTGATACAGTCCCAAAATGTCAAGTGTCACATCATCATGATGATGTGGAAAGTGACACTTTGCTAATTGAAAGTCCATTATCTTGAAAACTTGACTGCTTACACGTAACAGTGGACTTATGAAAAAAAAATACAAAAATATCGTTTTTGAGTGGATTTTTCTCATGAGGTCTCCTAAATATCTGTCGACTAGGTGGGACTCTTATGACTAAAGAGGCTTCACGCATAGCTTTTTACCCATAAGAGTAGGAGTAAAATGTCTCTCTTCTCAGGACTTATGACAAGTCTTCTACTCTGAGACGCTTTGTGGATATGGGCCCAGTTCAACAGTTGATAACTACAGGCTTGTGGGGAGTTTCGAGTGAAACCATATTGAGAGGTACACACATAGTGGAGATGCCCCAGTGGTTCCCTGCGCTCATTCCAGCCGAGTCATACAGGGACAGGCCAATCAGAGAGATGGTGGGTGCGATGGTGAGGGGGCCAATAAAACGCATGAAGAAACCGATGAGGCCAGAGAAACCCACCAGCACCTGGAACAAAGAGCCCACCATGATGGAGCCCTGCAGCTGTAGAGGAATACAAACACACCAAATGAGCAAATACACATCAATAAACACGAGTAATAGTATTTCATCATATTTCATGTGAACCACATTAATGTGAAACGTCCTCTCACTGTCAACTGCGTTTATTTTCAGCAAACTTAACATGTGTAAATATTTGTATGAACATAACAAGATTCAACAACTGAGACATAAACTGAACAAGTTCCACAGACATGTGACTAACAGAAATGGAGTAATGTGTCCCTGAACAAAAGGGGGGTCAAAATCAAAAGTAACAGTCAGTATCTGGTGTGGCCACCAGCTGCATTAAGTACTGCAGTGCATCTCCTCCTCATGGACTGCACCAGATTTGCCAGTTCTTGCTGTGAGATGTTACCCCACTCTTCCACCAAGGCACCTGCAAGTTCCCGGACATTTCTGGGGGGAATGGCCCTAGCCCTCACCCTCCGATCCAACAGGTCCCAGACGTGCTCAATGGAATTGAGATCCGGGCTCTTCTCTGGCCATGGCAGAACACTGACATATCTGTCTTGCTGGAAATAATGCACAGAACGAGCAGTATGGCTGGTGGCATTGTTATGCTGGAGGGTCATGTCAGGATGAGCCTGCAGGAATGGTACCACATGAGGGAGGAGGATGTCTTCCCTGTAACGCACAGCGTTGAGATTGCCTGCAAGACAACAGGCTCAGTCCGATGATGCTGTCACATGGACCCTCCACCTCCAAATCGATCCCGCTCCAGAGTACAGGCCTCGGTGTAACGCTCATTCCTTCGACGATAAACGCGAATCTGACCATCCCCCCTGGTGAGACAAAACCGTGACTCGTCACTGAAGAGCCCTTTTTGCCAGTCCGGTCTGGTCCAGCGATGGTGGGTTTGTGCCCATAGGCAACATTGTTGCCGGTGATGTCTGGTGAGGACCTGCCTTACAACAGGCCTACAAGCCCTCAGTCCAGCCTCTCTCAGCCTATTGCGGACAGTCTGAGCACTGATAGAGGGATTGTGCGTTCCTGGTGTAACTCGGGCAGTTGTTGTTCCCATCCTGTACCTGTCCCGCAGGTGTGATGTTTGGATGTACCGTTCCTGTGCAGGTGTTGTTACACGTGGTCTGCCCCTGCAAGGATGATCAGCTGTCCGTCCTGTCTGCCTGTAGCGCTGTCTTAGACGTCTCACAGTACGGGCAATGCAATTTATTGCCCTGGCTACATCTGCAGTCCTCATGCCTCCTTGCAGCATGCCTAAGGCACGGTCACGCAGATGAGCAGGGACCCTGGGCATCTTTCTTTTGGTGTTTTTCAGAGTCAGTAGAAAGGCCCCTTTAGTGTCCTAAGTATTCATAACCGTGACCTTAATTGCCTACCATCTGTAAGATGTTAGTGTCTTAACAACCGTACCACAGGTGCATGTTCATTCCTTGTTTATGGTTCATTGAACAAGCATGGGAAACAATGTTTAAACCCTTTACAATGAAGATCTGTGAAGTTATTTGGATTTTTACGAATTATCTTTGAAAGACAGGGTCCTGAAAAAAGGACGTTTCTTTTTTTGCTGAGTTTAGATACTGGTATCAAGGGTTATCAAAAAGTGATCAAACATGGTAAACTTGTTCTCTTTCTTTCTTTACATTTACATTATAGTCATTTAGGAGACACTATATTTGTCAATCACATTACTAAAAGGCGGCAGGTAGCCTAGTGGTTAGAGCAGTGGGCCTGTAACCGAAAAGTTGCTGGATTGAATCCCCAAGCTGACAAGGCAAAAATCTGTCATTCTGAACAAGGCAATTAACCAACTGTTCCCTGGTAGGCCGTCATTGTAAATAAGAATTTCTTCTTAACTGACTTGCCTAGTTAAAAAAAAAAAATCACCTCTCGCATGCGGCTCTGCCACACATCTATGTACTCAGGAGAGGTGGTGTTGACCAAGGAAGCGTTCTGGGTCCAGGCAGGGCATGTCCACTCTGGCATTGACAGCATAGCCATGGAGGGGGCTAGAAAGGCAAAGGTACCCCCCTGAACAATGGGCAGTCTGAGGGATAGAGAGAGATGGGAGATAGAGGGGAGAGTAAGACAGATACCTGAAATCACAAATTGCAGAGATTAGATGTTCTGGCTAGAATCTTTAGACTATTACATAAGGAATTCTTCCCCTTTGTAGTATAATCAGAAACCGACTTGTCTTGTGAAGTAGTAGTTGGAGGTTATGGTTGGTCAGGTTGGACCAGAGATGAAACAGCAACACTGGCTCTTTTGCCATCTTCATGTTCTACACAGATCTGGGACTAGGTTGATGCTTGGCTTTTCTGAATAATGATTCATCAAGCATTTGCCTGCATGATTATGGATTCAGGTGACCTGTGCTCTGTGTAAGGTCTCTCAGCTTTTGCTCCATATACCTTACTATCACTTTGGGTCATCAGAATTGCTCCTATCCATAAAATAAGTGAGGAAAGGAGAGAGCGTTTGCAACATTTATGTCCAAAATAAACTTAAATAAAGTACATACCCTTCAAATGAGTGGATTCAGCTATTTTAGCCACACCCGTTGTTGACAGGTATATACAATCAAGCACACAGCCATACAATATCCATAGACAAAGACTGGCAGTAGAAAGGCCTTACTGAAGAGCTCAGTGACTTTCAACATAGCACGGTCTCAGGATGTCACCTTTTCAACAAGTTAGTTCATGAAATTTCTGCCCTGCTAGAGCTGCCTTGATCAACTGTAAGTGCTGTTATTTTGAAGTGGAAACATCTAGGAGCAACAACGGCTCAGCCATGAAGTGGTAGGCCACACAAGCTCAAAGAACGGGACCGCCGAGTGCTGAAGTGTGTAGCGTGTAAAAATGTTCTGTCTTCAGTTGCAACACTCACTACTGAGTTCCAAACTGCCTCTGGAAGCAACGTCAGCACAATAACTGTTAATCGGGAGCTTCATGAAATGGGTTTCCATGGCCAAGCAGCCACACACAAGCCGAAGATTACCATGCGCAATGCCAAGCGTCAGCTGGAGTGGTGTAACGCTCACCGCCACTGGACTCTGGAGCAGTGGGAACGCGTTCTCTGGAGTGATGAATCACACTTCACCATCTGACAGTCCAACGGACGAATCTGGGTTTGGCGGATACCAAGAGAACGCTACCTGCCTGAATGCATAGTGCCAACTGTAAAGTTCGGTGGAGGAGGAATAATAGTCTGGGGCTGTTTTTGTTCCAACTTCTAGTGGAACACCTTCCTAGAAGAGTGGAGGCTATTATAGCAGCAAAGGGGGGACCAACTCCATATATATGTGTCACGATCGTCTTCGTGAGAGAGAGTAGACCAAGGCGCAGCGTGTGCAAAATACATCTCTTTTATTTAGAAGAGGGAAAAACACGCAACGAACACTATTACAAAATGAAACAAACCAACAAACGATCGTGAAGCTAAAGACGTAAGTGCAAACACAAGCTACAAACATACAACATAGACAATTACCCACAAACACATGATGCCCATGGCTGCCTAAAATATGGCTCCCAATCAGAGACAAATGAAAGACATCTGTCTCTGATTGAGAACCACTCAGGCAACCATAGACATACCTAGAAACATACACTGAACACAAACCCATACACTAAACCCAACACCCCCTTTACCATATAACCACCCAATACGAGACAAAACACAAACATTCCCCATGTCACACCCTGACCTAACTAAAAGAAATAATGAAAACAAAGATAACTAAGGCCAGGGTGTGACAATATGCCCAAGGTTTTGTAATGAGATGTTCGACAAGAAGGTGTGCACATACTTTTGGTCATGTAGTGTACAATACATTCGGGAAAGTATTCAGACCCCTTCCCTTTTTCCACATTTTGTTACGTTACAACCTCATTCTAAAATGGATACAATGTTTTAAAAAATCCTCATCAATCTACACACAATAACCCATAATGACAAAGCGAAAACAGGCTTTCAGACATTTTTGCACATTTATTAAATTTAAAAACAGAAATACCTTATTTACATAAGTTTTCAGATTTCCTGTATAAAACAGATTGACAGTGCTTGTCAGAGCAAAATCCAAGGCATGAGGTTGAAGGAATTGTCCGTAGTGAGCCGAGAAAGGATTGTGTCGAGGCACAGATCTGGTAGCAAAAAATGTCTGCAGCATTGAAGTTCCCCAAGAACACAGTGGCCTTTATCATTCTTAAATGGAAGAAGTTTGGAACCACCAAGACACTTCCTAGAGCTGGCCGCCTGGCCAAACTGAGCAATCGGGGGAGAAGGGCCTTGGTCAGGGAAGTGAACAAGAACCCGATGATCACTCTGACAGAGCTCTAGAGTTCCTCTGTGGAGATGGGAAAACCTTCCAGAAGGACAACCATCTCTGGCCAGACAGAAGCCACTCCTCAGTAAAAGGCACATGACACCCCGCTTGGAGTTTGCCAACAGGCACCTAAAGCACTCTCAGACTATGAGAAACAAGATTCTGTGGTCTGATGAAACCAAGATTGAACTCTTTGGTCTGAATGCCAAGCATCACATCTGGAAGAAAACTTGCACCATCCCTACGGTGAAGCATGGTGGTGTCAGCATCATACATTGGGGGATGTTATTCAGCGGCAGGGACTGGGAGACTAGTCAGGATCGAGGGAAAGATAGAGAGATCCTTAAAACCTTTTCTCAATAGGGGGGGCGCCATTTCGACTTTGTAAAAAATTGTTCCCAAATTAAACTGCCTCGTACTCAATTCTTGCTCGTACAATATGCATATTATTATTACTATTGGATAGAAAACACTCTCTAGTTTCTAAAACAGTTTGAATTATATCTGTGAGTAAAACAGAACTCATTTTGCAGCAAACTTCCTGTCAGGAGCTGAGAAATCTGAAATCGGGGGCTCTGTTCCAGGGTCAGTTTATTAATTTGCATGGAATCTATGGGTCTACATGCACTGCATACGCCTTCCCCTAGATGTCAGTAAGCAGTGAGAGTTGGAATGGGGTGTCTAGCTAGATCTGAGGTCGAACAAGACTTCTTGGAACGGAAGGACTGGTCTTTTCATCGTCTGGCCTGACGCAAGATGGACGTCTTGCATTGCGCTCTGAAAAGCTTTCGTTTTATAAGTTAGATATCTCCGGCTCTGATTTAATTTGATATATGTGTTAAAAATATCATAATGTAGTTATTTTAAACCGAGTTATATCAGTTTATATCAGTATATTGCGATTTTCGGTATTTTCTTTGTTCTGTGTTATGCTGAGTTGGACACATCTGCGCCTCATGGCTAACGTTTGCTGCTAATTACACAGTTGAAGACGACCTTCTACAACCAAACAACGATTATTCTGGACAAAGGACAACTTGTAAAAGATTCTGATGGAAGCTCATCAAATAGTAGGAACAATTTATGATGTTATTTCGTATTTCTGTCGAAATTGTGTAGACTAATATTTCGCCATTAATTTCGGCCCGGTCTCGCTATAACGTAAGCTGTATGTCGTAGTAACGTTAATTTTAAAAATCTAACACAGCGGTTGCATTAAGAACTAGTGTATCTTTAATTTGCTGTCCAACCTGTATTTTTTAGTCAAGTTTATGATTAGTTATTGATTAGATTAGGTGCCTCTCCAAGATTTCTCCCGACATTTTGTTTGCAGTTTGGCTACTATTCACATTGTTCAACCACGATTTGTGCCGCTAAATATGCACATTTTCGAACAAACCATATATGTATTGTGTAATATGATGTTATAGGACTGTCATCTGATGGAGTTTGAGAAGGTTAGTGAAAAAATTTATATCTCTTGCTGGTTTATTCGCTATCGCTAACGTTATGTTGAATGAATGGGGCTGTGTGGTAGGCTATTGTAGTAAGCTAATATAATGCTATATTGTGTTTTCGCTGTAAAACACTTAAAAAATCTGAAATATTGGCTGGATTCACAAGATGTTTGTCTTTCATTTGCTGTACACTGTGTATTTTTCATAAATGTTTTATGATGAGTATTTAGGTAATTCACGTTGGTCTCTGTAGTTATATTCTAGCTGCTTTGGTGGGATTTTGTGATGGTGGCTGCAATGTAAAACTATGATTTATACCCGAAATATGCACATTTTTCGAACAAAACATATGCTATACAATAAATATGTTATCAGACTGTCATCTGATGAAGTTGTTTCTTGGTTAGTGACTATTTATATCTTTATTTGGTCGAATTTGTGATAGCTACCTATGCAGTAAAAAAAATGGTGGAAATATGCGGTTGGGTCTTTTGCTATCGTGGTTAGCTAATAGAAATACATATTGTGTTTTCCCTGTAAAACATTTTAAAAATCGGAAATGATGGCTGGATTCACAAGATGTGTATCTTTCATCTGGTGTCTTGGACTTGTGATTTCATGATATTTAGATGCTAGTATTTACTTGTGGCGCTATGCTAGGCTATGCTAGTCAGCTTTTTTACTGATGAGGGTGCTCCCGGATCCGGGATGAGTACCAAGTAGAAGTTAATGAAAACCTGCTCCAGAGCGCTCGGGACCTCAGACTGGGGCAAAGCTTCACCTTCCAACAGGACAATGACCCTAAGCACACAGCCAAGACAACGCAGGAGTGGTTTCGGGACAAGTCTCTGAATGTCCTTGAGTGGCCCAGCCAGAGCCCGGACTTGAACCTTATCGAACATCTCTGGAGAGACCTGAAAATAGCTGTGCAGCAACGCTCCCCATCCAACCTGACAGAGCTTGAGAGGATCTGCAGAGAAGATTGGGAGAAACTCCCAAAATACAGGTGTGCCAAGCTTGTAGCGTCATACCCAAGAAAACTGAAGGCTGTAATCGATGTCAAAGGTGCTTCCACAAAGTACTGAGTAAAGGGTCTGAATACTTATGTAAATTTGATATCAGTTTTTTCTTTTTTTATATTTTTTTTTATACAAGTTTATACAAAACTTTCTAAAACCCTGTTTTTGCTATGTCATTACGGGGTATTGTGTGTAGATTGATGAGGGGGGGGAAACGATTTAATCCATTTTAGAATAAGGCTGTAACGTAACAAAATGAAGAAAAGGTCAAAGGGTCTGAATACTTTCCGAATGCACTGTATATGGGTCGATCTTGAATTGTGGTGGCATTTGCATCCTTTGTCTTTTGCAACCATGAAAAACACTGGAGTGGCTGCTCGTGGGGTTATTGAACATGAAGCCACACCCGTCTCACTCGCATTATAAATTCAGAATGAGAAAGTGTAGGTTATAGAGAATTATTGTGACACAAAAATAGAAAATCATTAAATTAAATTATGAGGAATTATATTAGCCTAATCGAGTTGTAAATAAGGCTAGCCTACATATCACATTCCAGTGTTCGCATGGGATTTCTCTTAATGTGACTCCGTGCAGCCAATGCAATGTCCGCTTTCGGTATAATACCAGGTCCTGCTTGTGGATTTGATCGTTTTAACACAGTTCTACCTCTGACACTGCCAAAACATCTGCTATGCAGGTGTCGGTAAGCGCATATCTGATATAATCTAAATTTGACTAAATATGTTAAGATTTGTTAAATATTTTCAACATTAGTGTACTGGTATATTGCGATCATCTTTGAATTCTGGGACTTTGTTTTGTCAATCTATTTGTGTAAATGATTTAAATCTCAGTTCCAAAATACTTCAATAATATCTCACAGCTGTAATGTGCTGACTGCGCAACGGACAGGATTTCCGGTTTCTAATTTTGTCAATCTGATTTGTGGTTCATGAGAATAATTTTTAAGTATTTTTAGCATTAGCATGCAAATACAGTGCGGCCATATTTCAAGCAGCAACTTATGTTATGGAGTGAATCTGATTTATGGTTCATGAGGAGAAGATGATTGCAGATGATTTTGAGCATTAGCATTACATACAGATGTAGGATCTTAATTTAAGCCAGTTTGCTACAGCAGGAAAATAATAGAGAGATCAAATTAAGATCCTACATCTGTAAGCCTTTGTGGAGTGGAGTTACAAAGGGTTTAAATGGACACGTAAAATCAGATTTCCTTATTTATCAATTACTCATCCAATCCCTTAGTTTTCTCAGACTAAATTAATCATCTTTGCCTGAGTTATTTGACCATTTCAGCTTTGCTGTGAACCCCTAAAAAGATGATAGAATGTTTGTTCCACTTTGACATTGGAGTACTTTGTGTAGATCGTTGAATTGTTTTGTTTACAATTTAATCCATGTTAATCCCACTTTGTATCACAATTTCTTTTTGAAAACCCCTAATTACAAATAGTAACACATCATGTGTTTTTGTTTATATTGAACTGTTTATCAATGATAAAACATAATGCAAGTCCTTTATACTGCAAAACATGATGTTTATGCATTGTTTGAAGTAGTTAGGGCAAGCAAATTGACTTGTCCCAGTACTGACCCAGTAGAGTTGTAGTGACATTTTGGGGATTTAGACATATCTATTATTTTGAATGGTGGAAAGTAAACAAACTTATTTAATATATTGTATAGATCAATAAAACAAAGAAGGCTACTACAATACATATTTGTTTTACAAATATAATATGTGTCCCTTAGTTTTATGTAATTGGTGTTACCACCTTGAAGATCACTCATTACAAGGATTTACCAGGACCTTGAGCATTCCCTGAAGTGGCAAACGGTTATTGCGGGAGGGGTCTATATTAAAGAAAATGATTAGCTAATCACACCTTTTTAGTATGTCATACATTTCAGGATTCCATTGATGATATGGGGTGTCTAAATTCAAAGTGTCATTGGTGTTACTCAATTTAAATGAACGCAAATTGCATTGTGAGCAAAATTCTTAACGAAATCACATTAGGCCTCAAATTAAGAAAAGCCTCAATTACCTCAAATGTGTCATTGGTGTTACCATCGTTACTACTCCTACTGCTGGCACAGTGTTATCATAATGGTCACAATTATTTAAAGTCATTAAGCTGCCATATGAGTTGATTTAGAATGGGAAGATGTACATTCAAATTACAAATACAGAAAGTTAAGTACATGTTTTCTAAAATGCCCAAATGCCACCAAAAATGAAGAACCACCCATTCAGTATATTCTTGATAGTGTATTATCAGATGATTTCAGCTCATCATGGTCTGGACATAGATTACATAGATGACATAAAAACAAACCACCACCTACAGTAATTACAGCAGTTAACCTAACCTACACAAGCTTGACGACTACAGTGCTTTCAGAAAGTAGTCACACCAACTTGACTTTTTCAACATTTTGTTGTGATACAAAGTGGGATTAACATGGATTTAATTGTAAAGAAAACAATTCAACGATCTACACAAAATACTCCAATGTCAAAGTGGAACAAACATTCTATCATCTATTTTTAATGGAAAATAAAACACTAATATATTTTGATTTCATTAGTATTAAACCCCTGAGTCAATACATACATTAGAATCACATTTGGAAGCAATTACATCTGTGAGTTTTTCTGGGTAAATTTGTAAGAGCTTAGCAAATCTGGATTGTACAATATTTGCCCATTATTCTTAAAAAATGATTAAAGCTCTGTCAAGTTGGTTGTTGATCATTATTAGACAGTCATTTTCATGTCTTGCCAGAAAATTTCAAGACGATTTAAATCAAAACTGTAACTAGGCCACTCAGGAACATTAAATGTCATCTTGGTAAGTAACTCCAATGTGTATTTGGCCATGCATTTTAGGTTATTGTCTTGCTGAAAGGTGGATTTGTCTCCCAGTGTCTGTTGGAAAGCAGACTGAACCAGGTTTTCTACTAGGACTTTGCCTGTGCTTAGCTACAGTATATTCCTTTTCTTTTTATCCCCAAAAAACTCCCTAGCCCTTGCCGATGACAAGCAAACTCATAACATGATGCAACCACAACCATACTTGAAAATATATTCTTCATATTATAAAGAGTGGTACTCAGTGATGTGTTGTGTTGGATCTGCCCCAAACATAATGCTTTGCCACATTTTTTGCAGTATTACTTTAGTGCTTTATTGCAAACAGGATGCATGTTTTTGAATATTTTTATTCTATACAAGTTTCCTTCTTTTCACTTCGACATTTAGGTTAGTACTGTGGAGTAACTACAATGTCGTTGAGCCATCCTCAGTTTTCTCCTATCACAGCCAGTTAACTCTGTAATTGGTTTAAAATCACCATTGGCCTCATGCTGAAATCCCTGAGCGGTTTCCGTCCTCTCCATCAACTGAGTTAGGAAAGACGGCTGTATCTTTGTAGTGACTGGGTGTATTGATACACCATCTAAAGTGTAATTAGTAACTTCACCATGCTCAAAGGGATATTCAACGTCTGCTTTTTATTACATTTTTACTCATCTACCAAGAGGTGCCCTTCTTTGCAAGGCACATAGATGGGGGTAGTCATTCAAAAAACATGTTAAACACCATTATTGCACACAGAGTTAATCCATGCAATTTACGGTATTATCTGACTTGTCGAGCACATTTTTACTCCCAAAGTTGTTTAGGCTTGTCATAACAAAGAGGTTGAATATTTATTCAGCTTTTCATTTTTTATTAATTTGTAGAAATGTTCAAAAACATAATTCCATGTTGACATTATGGGGTATTGTGTGTAGATCAATGACACAAAATCTAAATTTAATCAATTTAAAATTCAGGCTGTAACAACAAAATATGGAAAAAGTACAGGGGTGTGAATACTTTCTGAAGGCACTGTATACTTCACCACTCATCCTGCATATGACCAAGCAAATCTCTTCTATTGACCCCATGCCAATTCAGGCTCAATGACCTGGAATTGTACGAGTGGGGGAGCTGAGCTCCAGTACCAGTTCTTCAGTTAGAGATTCAGCTCTTGATGGCTTTAATTTCACAAAGACCCAGTGCCCAGTCGAGAATATGCTATGGTGTGAGGCTAATGCAGCACACTGACCTGAAAAACTGGCTCCGAATATCAACAGAGGCTTAGAAAGAGACATGAGAGCTCATACTGTACAACCTAGCTAATCAGACGCTTCAGCAAAATCAATCTTTACAATAAACGATAGTCTACTGCTGGATCTCCTGGAAAGCATGACAACCAAATCAGATATTGTGTTTAGCCTTAAGTAAAATTCCAAGAAATTGCAATGGATTTTATTGTACTTTGTTTTGATTCCAACATGACAATACAACAAAGAGACGCCTTGCCCCTTTGATGTCTGGCAATTCATGACTAGTAGATTCCCTTATAAGGTGTCATGGTTGGATGGCTCCACCTTGATATTGCCCAGGATATCTTATCAAGGTCAATATTTATTGACCAAATAAACATTTGACTCCCTTGTACCTTGTTCTCCCTGCTTTTGGCCCCATTTATGTTCACAGACACTCTGTTGCTGTTGAATAATTTGTCCAAAGCCATATCAAACCAACCACAGCTTCACTCACCTGATTCCGAAGGTGACCTGCAGCAGGGTGCACATGCCTGACACAAAGAAGATGGTGCTGATGAGGTGACCCTGGGTCAGGCCATCGTGCTGCAGACACAGACCCTGAGACAGGATCAGAGGGATGGCGATTATCCCCCCAAACGCTGTCAGTAAATGCTGAGGAGAGGGGAGATGGATGTAAGAGAGGAAGAAGAGATACTGAGGCCAAGATAAGCAGATGAAATCACAGGTACAGGAACAGTATTTGCCATCAACCTCAAAAAAACTCACACAGTTGAATCTCTTAATATTTTATTCTTGAGGCCCTCATGTGACATTTGTGATTTTGTTTTTCATTTGCAGCTAAATTCATCCTGGAAAACTAGGTTAGTTTGACTGTTCATCCAATTGATTACATTGGCTGATCAAAGCAATGGAATCCCAAGGAGGCCCAACCTCTCCAACCTCAACCAGTGAGAAGGGAACCCTGCTGCCTCCAATAAAACGGAGTAGGGATTGGATTTACCTGGATGCCCAGGATTATGCATAGGTACCAGGCTGGGACGTCTGTGACACAGTAGGACAGCTTGTTCTTGTCATCCTCCTCAGAGAGGTCGGAGCCCTCTCCATCATTCTCCAGCTCACAGAAATTCCCATGAATCTACACGACAGATAGCAAGGTCTCATTCATTAGGACAATGGAAAACATTTCATTCTGCAACGGAATAGGAAAATGTGCGTCTCTTATTGGCTAATCCAGGTAGTCCCTCCCTGTTTCCATGCATTTTCTTCTGTTTAATCCTAAATGGGCTGACTCACAGGCATAACATTACCCATACTACAGGAATAAAATTACCAATTATACAGGCATAATATCACCTAGAACAAAAGCGTAATATCACTCATAACTAGGGTTACAAAGCCACCAGTAATTGACCAAAGTTAACGAAATCTTTAGTAATTACTGTTGCAACTTCGAACATATTCCCGGGAAGACCAGTTCCCCATTTAACCACAGGAAACTCTTGGATATGCTGTGGTGGACTGTTATTACAATTGCGTCACGGGAACCTGGTAAAAATATGTTTGTAACGTAAGTGTAGTTAGTCATTGAATGGCTCTGAATTCACTGAATCCATTTTTGTAGCCAACTGGTACCCTCAAATCGTATCCTGATGTCGACAGCAGATGGTAGTTGTATTCATAACATTAACTAGCTAACATACATTTTGAGAAAACAAGTTATATTAAGTGGCTAGCTACTGTAGCTAGCTAGCGTTAGCAACGTTTGGTGGTCAATGAGACTGAGAGCTAGCGAACAATGTAACAAAATTATAATTCTACAATTTTCAAAATACTCCCTCAACAGGCAGTGGTGCACTGTTAAATTATATTTGCCATTTCAATATTTATTTTTTTGAAGAAAACTGTTTTTGCCACGGCCTGGCTTTCATGTGATTTAAACGTGAGCTTGTGCGAGGTGTCGGACTCGACGACAGTTGCTATCCATTGGAGCACAGCAATTGGTTGCCCACAATTCTGAGGTGGGACATAGCAAAAGGTCAATTAGCAGGTAATCTATGGTAATTTTGGTTTTTCACACTTAAATTCAAGAGAAAATAGCCTAATTAATGAAAATAAACATCTAATCAACAATGGCAAACTCTTGATTTGTTTCACCTGCCACAAGTTTGGCAGCAAAACATTTACAACAAAGACATATTGACTTAGTAAAATAAATAAAAGTGTGTAAAAAAAATATAAAGGATATGTCATGCTGAAACCCTCATGTTATTATTATTATTATTATTTTTATATATTTTTTTTAATGTATTTTTTTTACCTTTATTTATACAGGTTTTTTCTCATTGTGATAACATCTCTTTCCAAGAGAGACCTGGTCCAATAGCAGCAGAGGGAACAACGTTTCAGACAAAACAACTTACATACACTAACACAACATTAAACAAAACTATAAACACACATACAGTACAACAAAAACAGCTGGCCTAAAAACAATTACACTCTTCTATGATATATACTTTGATCAAGTGTTTAAACTCCACCAACGAAACTAGATCATCACATTTTAAAATGTTCATGACAGAATTACAGGACCACGGAGCTAAGTAACTAAAACTATTTCTACCATGTCCTGTTCTAATTTTTGGTACTGTTAGAAGCAGATCAGATTTATATTTATTTATATTTATTTACTGACCTGACTAAAAAAGAACAGAGATAAAATGGCATTTTACCCAATATGGCCTTATAAATCAGTGTATACCAGTGTTTAAGCCTACGCAAGGTCAATGACGACCAGCCAACAGCGCTGTAGAGATCACAATGATGTGTTAGACGTTTCTGATTTGAAATGGACCTGAGGGCTGCATGATACACTGAATCAAGTGCTCTCAGGGTAGTGGCTGAGGCCTGCATATATATAACATCACTAAAATCTAAAACCGACAGTAATGTACATCGTACCAGCTCCTTCCTGGCCTCAAAAGAATAACAAGCCTTATGCTGGTAATAAAATCCTATTTTCAGCTTGAGCTTCCTTATCAAGTTCTCTACATGCACAGTGAAGCTCAGCTTATCATCAACCCACACACCCAAATATTTGTACACTTTAACTTGCTCTATAGTATGTCCAGCCAATGTAGCAATGACATGATTTGTAACATGCCTGGCATTTGAAAATACCATGCATTTTGTTTTACCCGAATTTAGAATCAGCTTTAAATCATACAGATTCTGTTGTATGATGTTAAATGCTCTTTGGGCATTTTCAAAAGCTAAAGAAACTACTACCACTTGAATAAAAAACAGTATCATCTGCATAAAAATGAACATCCACTGTTTCAATAAGATCCCCAATGTTGTTGATATACAAAATGAACAACAGTGGGCCCAAAATAGAACCTTGCGGAACACCTGAGCACACCTCTATGGACTCAGATTTACAACCATCCGCCATTACACATTGTGCACGATTTGATAGGTAATTTATAAACCAATCTAGAGCATGACCAGTAATTCCACAACATTTTAACCTTTGCACTAACACAGCATGGTCCACGGTGTCAAAAGCCTTCGACAAATCAATAAAAACAGACACACAATGTAACTTCTTATCAAGAGCACAGTGGATGTCATTTAAAACCTTCAATGTTGCTGAAACAGTGCTGTGAACACCAATGGTATTCACTAAGTTGATGGTTTATATTTTGGATAATGTTTTCCAGCTTTGTCATTCTATTATTACATTTTTTATAATCTTATTTGATTGTGTGGCCTTGTCACATGTAAAATATATAAAACAGAGGACCAGAGATAATTACAGACACCTGTGATAATCTGAAGTACCTAAAAGGGCCACTAGATGTCTTGTGATAAATTAAATACAATCCTTGAAAGTTATCAAAATGCTGGTAGTTTACAGTAATATACCCTCCGTTTGCAACCTTACCCATAACACAGGCATAATATCACCCATAACACAGGCATAATATCACCCATAACACAGGCATAATATTACCCATTACACAGACATAATATCACCCATAACACATGCATAATATTACCCATAACGCAGGCATAATAGCAAACATAACACAGGCATAATAGGCTATTATCAATAACACTCATAATACAGCAATAATATAATCCATAATACAGGCATAATATAACTCATAACACAGGCATGATATCACTCATAACACAGACATAATATAGCATAAAACCCAAAGGGGTTTTCAATGATTTACTGAAAGTGTGTTTGTTTACAGTCAACATTAAGACATTCTGGAAACCCATGTCACGTAAAGTAGCTGTGCACCAACGCTAGCCTATCAGTGTTAGCTGAATAGATTGCCTCAGATGCATGTAGACTGTTGGCATGCGTTAGCAGTAACAGTTTATTTTAAGGTATTAGCAAATAATTGGCCAATAAGACATGACTTCTAATGTTTGAATAAGACAACACTTTTCACAGTCAATGATTTGCACCAGAGAGCCGTACAGTATGTTAGTTACACATGAGGGGCTGGAATGTTGAGGCTCAGGTGATCATCAAGGCTGTACCATAAGTAAACAACTCTTCTCAGCCTACTAAGAATGAGCAGCTTCATTCTGCTTCACCAGACCCATCCTAGAGTACAAATTCTTTCATTTCAAAATATACATGTGACTGTTGGGTTGAAATAGCATGCATGTAAACAAGCCCCATTCAAAGGTGCTCAAGTCATTCAGTTCTTATGAATTCACCCTGACTTCTGTGAAATGATGACTATTCTAGATCGTTTTTTACAACGGTAGGCCTACGCAATCTGGAGAGCACCACCTGTGTTATGCTATGTGGTTTGGAGATCAATATATTACCAAGGCTGAAAATCACAGGGAATTTGTTTCTTTGTTTGAGTTTACACATTAATCTATGTCAAAACCTATACACAGGTTTGGGGAGTAACGGATCACATGTAATCCGTTACATGTAAGGGATTACAAAAAAAACGTTAACTGTATTCTGTTATGTTACCAGCAAAAATATTGTACTCAGATTACAGATACTTTTGAAAAAGTAGAATATTACTTCGAAGATTACTTTTAAATTCAGAAAGGAGGTTTGCGAAAAAATAATCTTTGACACGTCGCTGTTTTTTCAATTACATTCAAATCAGCATTGAAAAAAGGCGCAAGTTTAAGTTTGTTCCACCTGAGCGAGTCTGACCAGAAGTCAGAGACCACTATGACCACTATGACACCAAATGTGTTGGATTGTTCATGGGAAAAGATCAGGAATAGGCTTTTGTAGGCTACAGTCCATGTCTTGCAATGGTTCGACTGCTGTCGGCATCCAAAGATTATCCTACTTGAATAAACACTTGGAGGTAGGGATGACAGCAGTGGTGTAGTCTACGGCGATATGGATATCACTTATTATTGTTATCTACTTAGCGCATTGATGTGAATCACAATGCTGCTCTCTCATTTAGCTATTTGCGCCTTAGGGATTGTGGTTGTTATGGATGGCTGTTCACAAATCTAAATGTGTATTTTAACCCAATAATGGTTGAATTCAAGAAGTCTAAGGTGCCTATCAATCATTGCTTTTGAAACCAGTGGACAGCCAGCGAAAAATGCGCTCTTGCAACAGCTGCACAGTGCAGATCCTAGCCTATGGAATAAAAGTGAGGCTTTTATTGCTCAATCTAATTATTACTGATAAAAAAATGTAATCCATACAATAGGCCTAATGGACACATGTTCAAACTCTTACACTTTCTATAGACTTAAAGGGACAATCTGTAGTTGCTGCATCCATTTTTGGACTTATAAATGCCTCATGAGCTTAGTTCAACTGTCACACTCCAAGAGAACCCAAAATATAAGCTTGTTTTTCTCCATTGTTTGTAAACATTGTAAATGTAAACAAAGACTGTATAGCTTCATAGCATGGTTAAAACAATAATGTTGATATCATGGATGGTCAGTCCTTGCATCCATAGCTCTGTCTATTAATCTGAGAGTGGTTACATTTCTCCAGGCCTACCCGTCAGCTTTTTACCAAAACGGAGACGGGGCAACCATTTTGTTATTGTTTCATATGTGGATTTGCCCTTTAAACAGCTGTATATTATCAATATATCAAAGTGTCACCAACAAAAAGATAAACAATAGGCCTACAGAAAATGCAGCATATGGCATTCATTTTTCACATGTAAATAGCACTTTTCATTAGCTCTCAAAGCATGTCATTCCATGAGCACAGCATTTTTTCTACAACTCAAATCAATAAGCGCAATCAGTAAAATAAGCGGAATCATGACAATAAAATAGTAAACAACAGTGTAGGGCTGGCTAATAAATCCTTCGTTTTGGGGTTATGCTCAAGTTAAACAATTTGGCTAATCTATACTTCCATATTTCCAAGTCCTATTCTTGAATATCAAGGGGTATAACATTTATTGGAATGACTGGAATTCTGATAGACTATGGTTTTTAAAGTAAAGATATAATTTAATCGTATTATTATATGTAGTTGAATGTGATGGGTTGGAAGAAACCTACATAACCAACCCATAAAGTAAAATGTAACATCCATATATGACCAGCTATGTAAACTTTAACATTGATTTATCCTTCAATAGATGTGGTTCAATTGGTAACATACATTTTTGTCTTCTTCTAATGCCTCTAGAGGGGAAAGTAATCTAAAAGTAAGTGAATGTAATCAGTTTACGTTACCGAGTTTGGGTAATGCAAAAGTTAAATGACTGATTACAATTTTGGACAGGTAACTAGTAACTGTTACGGATTCCATTTAGAAAGTAACCTACTCAATCCTGCCTATACATGTAATAGGCTGCACTTGCAAACTTATGTAGCCCAAAATGTAATATTTGTGTAGATAAACATCTCTAAAAGTTCCAGCCTTAAAGCCAGTAAATGTCCATAGGTCCAATAACAAAATAACCTCTACTCATAACCACAGCAGAAAATGTCAACATAATCCTCCAGAAGTGGAATAAACGTGTACATACTCACAGCAAATGTGTCGTTTTCGAGACCATTGCTTTCCTTCTCTGGAGACATGGCTCCAGTCTGGACTCAGCTAGGATGCTGGGTCCTGTGAGTTATGAGTGAAAAGTCTCAACAAGAAGTGTACTACCTCGACCTCTCTTTCTCTGTCTCTCACAATGGTAACTATTGGAAACAATAACACAATAAGAGACATTGGATCCGTAAACACTCTACTGTAGTACCCATTTGTACAGTATAATGTATTGTAGAACTGCCCCAATTTATCTACAAAAGATAGTTATGTCTGCTCAATGCATTACATTTCTATCCAAGTGTTAAGAAATGTCCCCTTTGTAAATAAACCTGTCCACTCACCTGACCGTGTGTTGGCCTCTAGTTGTGTCTCTGTTGGCTCTCTTCTTTCACTTCAGTGATAATCACTTGAAGATAATTATTTATCTGGCCAGGTATATAAAATATGACTGGCCACCCTTAATAGCCCCTCCTCCCCATCCTCATTTATTCAGAGCGCTGTCAATCTTGCTCAGATTGGAGAGAAAAGAGAGTGTGTTTGTTCTCGAAGTTCAGCGGGTGGTTTAGGACCATGCGGACGCCTTGGAGCAGGCGCGAAGGTAGAGCTATGGAGAGCGCAGATGCAGCGAGGGAACACTGAACAGCGTGACTTCTCTCTCAGTTGAGTTGACAAAAGCAGTGCAGTAATGGAAGATGGCTAAGTAACTGCTGTTTGACTTGACAGGAAACTAAACTATAGTTTTTGTAGGATAGCACGAAGCTCTTCAAGTGTTGGTGCAGTGTCCCTTGACCCTGACATGCGTTTAATCCCTGAACTAGTCTGTAGCTAATGTGTAGCAGATAAACTAGTGTGTAGTAGCTAATTTCAGTATGGCATGTGATTGTCATAGAATCTTATGTACATGTAAGTGCCAAAATAAAGGAAACATTTGAGTAAATGAGGGATACAAAGTATATTCAAAGCAGTAGAATTTAGCTTTTTCCTGGAATCTAGAGCCATAATGTCCAAAATATGTATATTTTTCTGTGTATCTAAGCATACCTCTTGATCTGTCTAAATCCACCATTCTGCACTAACTGTCATTTTTATTCAGACATTTGGAACAGCACAAATAAGTAATCATAACATTTAAAACTATATAAAACCTAAAAATACATACAAAAATAAGACTCAGAAAGACAAAAACAAATGTGTGTTGATTTGGCACTCGAGCATCAATACATTACCCATCCCCCCAACACTGTCAACCAAGAGTCAAGACTAAACCAATTCACCTTGGTGGATTTATATTATTCTTAACGATTTCGCACAAACCAGAAAAAAATGCAACAATATGTCTGTGAAACTATATATTCACACTATTATGAATGAATAGTGGGGTTTTTTGGTAGCATTTCATAGTGTGACTGATTTTACTAATTGCATTAGAACTGTACAAAGTATTTGATAGATTCCCCCGCTCCCCCTACCTCGGGCTTCCAGTGGGGAGACCTGAGGTCAACCGACCCCCGCCCCCTCCCCATCTCGTACTTCTGAGTGGGAGACCTTCCCAGGCAGTAGCCTGCCTAGCTCACAAACTACAATCAGGTCGTCCACTCCGACAAGGTTAATTGAACCACAGTCCCACATGGTGACATGATATCATTGACATGATGTATAAATGAGCGATAGAAAACCGATCGTGCAAATTTCACCACTCCACATTTTTTTGTGCGGGCGCCCCGTGCCGCACCCGCCTATACCTAAATCCGCCACTGCAGCTAAAATACAGGTAACTGCCAAAATAATGGAAACACTTGAGTAAATGAAGGATACAAAGCATATTGAAAGCAGGTGCTTCCACACATGGTTCCTGAGTTAATTAAGCAATTAACATACCATCATGCTTAGGGTCATGTATAAAAATGCTGGGCAGGCCATTATTTTGGTTACCTTGGCTATGCCCCCATAGGATGGCCATGCCCCTATCCACAGGGCACGAGTGGTCACTGAATGGTTTGATGAGCATGAAAACGATGTAAGCCATGGCGGGTGTCAGTCATCAGATCTCAACCCAATTGAACACTTATGGGAGATTCTGGAGCGGCGCCTGAGACAGCATTTTCCATCAACAAAACACCAAATTATGGAATTTCTCTTGGAAGAATGGTGTCGCCAACTTCAGAAAATTGCTAGGTTGTTAGTAGTATTACATACAATAGAAACAACAACAACATATTTTTTATTATTTTACAAGACAAATATAAGGGGGCACGTGCCCCTGTGCCCCCTATGGGCATGACGGGTCTGTGTGTATGTGTGCAAAGCTGTCTTAAAGGCAAAGGGTGGCTACTTTGAAGAATCTAAAATATATTTCGATTTGTTTAACACTTTTTGATGTCTTCACTATTATTCTACAATGTACAATTGTAAAAATAAAGAAAAACCCTTGAATGAGTAGGTGTGTCTAAACTTTTAACTGGTATTGTATATATAAACGAAAACTCGTTTTTCAACCACTCCACAAATTTCTTGTTAACAAACTATAGTTTTGGCGAGTCGGTTAGGACATCTACTTTGTGCATGACACAAGTAATTTTTCTAACAATTGTTTAAAGACAGATTATTTCACTTATAATTCCCTGTATCACAATTCCAGTGGGTCAGAAGGTTACATACACTAAGTTGACTGTGTCTTTAAACAGCTTGGAAAATTCCAAATGATGTCATGGCTTTAGAAGTGTGGTGTACCTGTGGATGTATTTCAAGGGCTACCTTCAAACTCAGTGCCTCTTTGCTTGACATCACGGGAAAATCAAAAGAAATCAGCCAAGACCAAGAAATTGTAGACCTCCACAAGTCTGGTTCATCCTTGGGAGCAATTTACAAATGCCTGAAGGTACCACATTCATCTGTACAAACAACAGTACACAAGTATAAACACCATGGGACCACGCAGCCGTCATACCGCTCAGGAAGGAGACGTGTTCTGTCTCCTAGAGATGAATGTATTTTGGTTCGAAAAGTGCAAATCAATCCCAGAACAACAGCAAAGGACCTTGTGAAGATGCTGGAGGAAACAGGTACTAAAGTATCTATATCCACAGTAAAACGACATAACCTGAAAGGCCGCTCAGCAAGGAAGAAGCCACTGCTCCAGAACCGCTATAAAAAAGCCAGACTACGGTTTGTAACTGCACATGGGGACAAAGATCGTACTTTTTGGAGAAATGTCCTCTGGTCTGAGGAAACAAAAATAGAACTGTTTGGCCATAATGACCATCGTTATGTTTGGAGGAAAAAGGGGGAGGCTTGCAAGCCGAAGAACACCATCCCAACCGTGAAGCACGGGGTGGCAGCATCATGTTGTGGGGGTGCTTTGTGGCAAGAGGGACTGGTGCACTTCACAAAATAGATGGCATCATGAAGCAAGAAAATTATGTGGATATATTGAAGCAACATCTCAAGACATCAGTCAGGAAGTTAAAGCTTGGTCGCAAATGGGTCTTCCAAATGGACAATGACCCCAAGCATACTGTAACGAACGTCGTCGGGAGAAGGAGAGGAGGACCAAGGTGCAGCGTGGTAAGTGTTCATTATTTTAATAAACAACTGAACACTGAACAAAACAACAAAAACGATAAACGAACAGTCCTGTAAGGTGACGAAAAACACTAAACAGAAAATAACCACCCACCAACAAAAGTGGGAAAACAGGCTACCTGTTTGGGAACCACACCAGGCCAAACACACAGAAACAGAAAACCTAGACCTACAACATAGAATACCCACCCACATCACACCCTGACCAAACCAAAAATAGAAACATACAAAGCAATCTACGGTCAGGGCGTGACACATACTTCCAAAGTTGTGGCAAAATGGCTTAAGGACAACAAAGTCAAGGTATTGAGTGGCCATCACAAAGCCCTGACCTCAATCCTATAGAAAATGTGTGGGCAGAACTGAAAAAGCGTGTGCGAGCAAGAAGGGCTACAAACCTGACTCAGTTACACCAGCTCTGTCAGGAGGAATGGGTCAAAATTCACCCAAATTATTGTGGGAAGCTTATGGAAGGCTACCTGAAACATTTGACCCAAGTTAAACAATTTAAAGGCAATGCTACCAAATACTAATTGAGTGTATGTAAACTTCTGACCCATTGGGAATGTGATGAAAGAAATAAAAGCTGAAATAAATCATTCTCTCTACTATTATTCTGACATTTATTCTGACATTCTTAAAATAAAGTGCTGATCCTAACTGACCTAAGACAGGGAATTTTTTCTAATCAATGTGCTTGACAGGTGTTGCTCCACCTTGCACAAAACAATATCCCATTAGCAAGGAAGTAAAGTAGTGAGTAAAGATCTATGGGACATGGGTATAGTTGAAAAGACACCATGTAATCCAGCTACTCTGATGTATCCTACAGATACCACATTACTTGAACACGACTGTTACGAGTTGTTTTGGATCAGCTCTCTGAACGATTTATAGAGTCATTCGTTGGAAAACCCTGAGTTTATCTTATACACAGACGGTTCAAGCATTGTGGAGGGGGGTGTGAGGAAGGTAGGCTGGGCATGGGTAGTTACTGGGTAGTTACAACAATGGACAATGTGATAATACCAGGGACGTTAGATTTGAAAAAGCAGACGTTCACTTTGAGTGACACAAACTATTGCATACAACTCTCTAATGGGGAATAACTCCCAAGGGGGGACATGACGCAGTGCCAGGACAGTGGGTGATGGTAAAATAATATGTGATAGACACATTATAACCAAAATGGGAAGGTCCTTATCAAGTTTTGCTCATAACGAGGTCAGCAGTAAAAGTTCAGAGAAAATCACGATGGATACATGTCATTCATTGCAAGGATGTCATTCATTGCAAGGTTGTCCATTTTGATGACAAAGCGGAGCCTGGAGAATAAAGAACTGATTGATTGGCAATCGGGGGCCAATCTCGGGTGAAGAAGCATAGTAAGACGATCAGAAACCTGATGAGCTTCTATGTTGTATACTGCAGTCGTTGTATTAGTGTCGTGTCTTTAGTATCATTAATGGTGAAGACTGTTATTATCAAATCAATTCTCTGTAATTATTATTAGGTTATTAAACGAATCATGTAAATTTAATTAACTAGGAAGTCAGGGTACCACGGAAAATCTTCAGATTACCAAGTTATAATTTTCCGAATATATTACAGAATATACAATACATAATAACATTATACCGTCCCTAGTGGACTAAACAAAAACAGCTTGGTTATAACACTGTAACGGCAGCCTTCCCTCTCTTCACTATAAGAGAGGGTGAAACAGGGATCGGACCAACACGCAGCGTAGCCAGTGCTCAACATGTTTAATTCAACAAAAACAGTGAACACTTACAACGAACAAAATAACAAAATGTGGCAAACCGAAACAGTCCTATCTGGTGCAGAATACAAACACAGAGACAGGAAACAACCACCCACAATCCCCAACACAAAACAAGCCACCTATATATGATTCTCAATCAGGGACAACGATTGACAGCTGTCTCTGATTGAGAACCATATTAGGCTGAACACAGAAACAGACGAACTAGACACACAACATAGAATTCCCACCCAGCTCACGTCCTGACCAACACTAAACAAGCAAAACACATAAGAACTCTGGTCAGGACGTTACAGTACCCCCCCCCCTGAGGTGCGGACTCCGAACGCACCCCTAAAACTCAAGGGGAGGGTCTGGGTGGGCATCTGTCCGCGGTGGCGGCTCCGGCGGTGGACGAGGACACCACTCCACCACTGTCTTTGTCCCCCTCCTTAGCGTCCTTTGAGTGGCGACCCTCGCCCACGACCTTGGCCTAAGAATCCTCCCCAAGGCCCCCACATGATTTAGGAGGTAGCTCAGGAAAGAGAGGTAGCTCAGGACAGAGAGGTAGCTCAGGACAGAGAGGTAGCTCAGGACAGAGAGGTAGCTCAGGACAGAGGGGCAACTCCGGACAGAGAGGCAGCTCCGGACTGAGTGGCAGCACCGGACTGAGTGGCAGCTCCGGACTGAGTGGCAGCTCATGACTGGAGGGCAGCTCATGACTGGAGGGCAGCTCATGACTGGAGGGCAGCTCATGACTGGAGGGCAGCTCATGACTGTAGGGCAGCTCATGACTGGAAGGCCGCTCATGACTGGAAGGCAGCTCATGACTGGACGGCAGCTCATGACTGGAAGGCAGCTCATGACTGGAGGGCAGCTCATGACTGGAAGGCAGCTCATGACTGGCTGGCGGCTCTGGCGGCTCCTGACTGGCTGGCGGCTCTGGCGGCTCCTGACTGGCTGGCGGCTCTGGCGGCTCCTGACTGGCTGGCGGCTCTGGCGGCTCCTGACTGGCTGGCGGCTCTGGCGGCTCCTGACTGGCTGGCGGCTCTGGCGGCTCCTGACTGGCTGGCGGCTCTGGCGGCTCCTGACTGGCTGGCGGCTCTGGCGACTCCTGACTGGCTGGCGGCTCTGGCGGCCCCTGACTGGCTGGCGGCTCTGGCGGCTCCTGACTGGCTGGCGGCTCTGGCGGCTCCTGACTGGCTGGCGGCTCTGGCGTCTCCTGACTGACGGACGGCTCTAGCGGCTCCTGACTGACGGACGGCTCTAATGGCTCGGGACAGACGGGCGGCTCTGAAGGCTCGTGGCAGACGGATGGCTCAGACGGCGCTGGGCAGACGGATGGCTCAGACGGCGCTGGGCAGACGGATGGCTCAGACGGCGCTGGGCAGACGGATGGCTCAGACGGCGCTGGGCAGACGGATGGCTCAGACGGCGCTGGGCAGACGGATGGCTCAGACGGCGCTGGGCAGACGGATGGCTCAGACGGCGCTGGGCAGACAGGCAGCTCAGACGGCGCTGGGCAGGCAGGCAGTGCAGACGGCGCTAGGCAGACGAGCAGTGCAGGCGGCGTTGGGCAGACGGCCGACTCTGACCTGCTGAGGCGCACAGTAGGCCTGGTGCGTGGTGCCGGAACTGGTGGTACCGGACTGGAGACACGCACCTCAGGGCGAGTGCGGGGAGCAGGAACAGGGCACACTGGACTCTCGAGGCGCACTATAGGCCTGGTGCGTGGTACCGGCACTGGTGGTACCGGGCTGAAGGCACGCACCTCAGGGCGAGTGCGGGGAGAAGGAACAGTGAGTACAGGGCTCTGGAGACGCACAGGAGGCTTGGTGCGTGGTGCCGGAACTGGAGGTACTGGGCTGGAGACACGCACCTCAGGGAGAGTGCTTGGAGGAGGAACAGGGCTCTGGAGACGCACAGGAAGCCTGGTGCGTGGTGTAGGCACTGGTGGTACTGGGCTGGGGCGGGAAGGTGGCGCCGGATATACCGGACCGTGCAGGCGTACTGGCTCCCTTGAGCACCGAGCCTGCCCAACCTTACCTGGTTGAATGCTCCCCGTAGCCCGTCCAGTGCGGGGAGGTGGAATAACCCGCACTGGGCTGTGTTGGCGAACCGGGGACACCATACGTAAGGCTGGTGCCATGTACACCGGCCCGAGGAGACGTACTGGAGGCCAGATATGTTGAGCCGGCTTCATGGCACTTGGCTCAATGCTCAATCTAGCCCGCCCAGTGCGGGGAGGTGGAATAACCCGCACCGGGCTATGCACACGTACAGGAGACACCGTGCGCTCTTCCGCATAACACGGTGTCTGCCCGTACTCCCGCTCTCCACGGTAAGCATGGGAAGTGGGCGCAGGTTTCCTACCTACCTTCACCACACTACCCTTTAGCCCCCCCCAAGAAATTTTGGGGATTTCTTCTCGGGCTTCCTGGCCAGCCGTGTTCCCTCATAACACCGGTTCCCCTTCTCAGCTGCTTTCGCTCTCCTAGCTGCCTCCACCTGTTCCCATGGAAGGCGATCCTTACCAGCCAGGATCTCCTCCCATGTGTAGCAACCCTTTCCGTCCAATACGTCCTCCCAAGTCCATTTCTCCTGGTCCCGCTGCTGCTGCTGCTGCCGCTGCTGCCCGTTGCTACGCTGCTTGGTCCGAGTTTGGTGGGTGGTTCTGTAATGGCAGCCTTCCCTCTCTTCACTATAAGAGAGGGTGAAACAGGGATCGGACCAACACGCAGCGTAGCCAGTGCTCAACATGTTTAATTCAACAAAAAACAGTGAACACTTACAACGAACAAAATAACAAAATGTGGCAAACCGAGACAGTCCTATCTGGTGCAGAATACAAACACAGAGACAGGAAACAACCACCCACAATCCCCAACACAAAACAAGCCACCTATATATGATTCTCAATCAGGGACAACGATTGACAGCTGTCTCTGATTGAGAACCACATTAGGCTGAACACAGAAACAGACGAACTAGACACACAACATAGAATTCCCACCCAGCTCATGTCCTGACCAACACTAAACAAGCAAAACACATAAGAACTCTGGTCAGGACGTTACAAACACGATAGATTAAGAGAGAAGAGAAGGGGGTTTTGGAAGGAAGATTAAGGTACAGTGGTCTTTATCGGACCTGGGAAGCTATTCTCACATAACTACATATGCCACTAACGATCGCTCATTCGGAAAAGCAATGCATTTTATTTACATGAAGCTGATGATGTGAGGCTCTGGTTTGCCCTGTCCTTTGTGGAATCTTCCGGGTCGTCGTGTGGTCACATGGTCTGAGAGGTTCATCTCACTCTGGAGATTGGTCCATGTTGGTCAGTGTTCTCCTACTAGATTTGCTACCTTTTCAGCTGCAGTCTGTTAGGCTGTCATCTAGGACTCACTTCTTCTTGAGTGATCAATAGTTCAGAGTTCATACCATTTCACGTGTAGAGCAAGCTCCCACGTTTCCTGGCCTGTAGGTTGACATTAGAATTAGCCCTTCGTAGCTGGCTTCTCCACCGACAGTTTACACATTCTCCAAAATAGGAATATTGTTCAGTTCTCAAATTCTGGGATGGAGTAGAATTGGGCGGGAGGATCACTTTGTCTTACTGTGAAACTCTCTCTCCATACTGCATGGCCAGAGAGAGTCTCTTTACGGAATTTATGACGTGGGGGTTAAGTTGTAAAACTGCCCCCCCCCCCCTCCTAACAGGAGAGGGGGGATTGTTCACATCTCTGCTAGCCAATTCATGTCATGACATTAGGGACATCTAGGGGAAATGTCAAATTCTTTCCTGAAAATTGGGACATGCTTACTTAGGGAAATCTATATGAAATATCGATTTCTCTTGAAACCAGGACATGTTACTTTAACTTTTTTGTTTCCTTCGTTACAGGTTATGAGAATCTATTGTCTGAGGCTGCAGCAATATCCATTGACCAGTACCTGAAACGATACAAGATCACCGGTGAAGTGCAACCAGTGAAACGGAAGAAGAATTCCTCACTACCTGCAGACTGTCAGAACATCATTTTTAATAGTTTTATATGTGGGACTGATACCAGTGGGGAAGAGTTGGTCATTTTTAAATGACTTAAAAAATATATTTATTACAAAAAACACAAGGAAGGAGTAACATTAAAGTATTAGAACATGAAGGACAAACAATACAGCATCAAGACACTATCAAACATGTATCAGTCTTTCCACAACAGAGCCATCATTATGTGTGAGGGTGCGTGTGCATGATTGTGATATAAAATATATGTCACAGTTTCGTTTTTCATGATCACTATCTTGTGAAACCCGAACCCTCCAAGATCCCCCCACAGTTCCCCAATAGCTGTCCATCAACCATTCGAGACCCCTCCCACAGTCCCCCCCCCGGAAAAAAAAAATATATATATAATTCCATTCCCCACCCCAAGAACCCCCCAATGCACCAACAACCAAGAGAATGAACTAAAGAGAAAAAAGGAAAAGACAGAAGTAAACAGCAAACAACAATGCAAAAAATATATTAAAAAATAATACATTTAAAACAAAGGACATCAAGGACAACTGAAATCATAACAATGCCAACTGTATATGTTTGTGTGCATGTCTGGCACTATTACATGTATGTGTGTGTTCTTGTATGTGTTTATTTGAATGAGAGTGTGTGAATATGCATGTGTAAAAACACCTGCACGGCATCAGCCTCAGGCAAACCGGCATTAGTTGTAAAAACACTGCCACTTAGTGTCATTCAAATGTACTTTTATTATGTTCATTTTGACCTTTTTTTCCACCTTTATCTTTTGACCGTCATTCTCTCTCTCACACAGCAACACCACTCCCACTTGTCTCCAATTCCACATACCAACCCTCATCTTCCCTCAGCCCATCCCATCTATCTCTGCTGGCCACCCACTTCGTGTTCCTACGCAACACATATCTTTCAACTATGCTATGATGTTTAAAACGTCTTGTGAATAGGGGGCGCTGTTTTCACTTTGGGGAAAAATTGTGCCCAATTTAAACGGCCTCGTACTCTTTTCTAGATCGTACAATATGCATATTATTATTACTATTGGATAGAAAACACTCTCAAGTTTCTAAAACTGTTTGAATTATATCTGTGAGTAAAACAGAACTCATTTTGCAGCAAACTTCCAGACAGGAAGTGAAAAATCTGAAAACGATGCTCTGTTCCAGGGCCTGCCTATTCAATTGCCTAATATTTATGGATATGCATGCACTGCATACGCCTTCCACTAGATGTCAACAGGCAGTGGAAGGTGGAATGGGGTGTCTAGCTTGATCTGAGGTTGAACAAGAGCTCTTGGAATGACGTGACCAGAATTTCCTTTCTCTACCTAGGCGCGGGAAGTACCTCCATGTTGTCTGATGATAAGCGTTCGGTATACACGGCTAATATCTCCGGCTCTGTTTTTATTTGATAGATATTAGAAAAACATCATAAAGTAGGTTTTTTCAACCGAGTTTCATCAGTTTATTCAACGTTTAATGGGACTTTTGGAGTTTTCCGTTCTATGCGTCAAGAGAAGATGGGCATGTTCGCGCCACATGGCTAGCCTTGTGGAGCGAATTCGAAGGGAGAGAAGGACATTATAAAACCAAACAACGATTTATTCTGGACCTAGGACTCCTTGTACAAGATTCTGATGGAAGCTCAGCAAAAGTAAGAACAATTTATGATGTTATTTCGTATTTCTGTGGAAAATGTTGAGTCCTATTATTCGCCCGTTTTGCGTGCGCTGTCTCGCTATAACGTAAGCTGTTTGTTATGGTAAAGTTATTTTTAAAAATCTAACACGGCAGTTGCATTAAGAACTAGTGTACCTTTCATTTGCTGTCCAACATATATTTTTTAGTAAAGTTTATGATGAGTTCTTTGGTCAGATTAGGTGAGTGTCCAAAATATCTCCGGACAATTTGGTGAATCGATGCTACATATTCACAATGTATAACCACGGTTTGCAGCTCTAAATATGCACATTTTTGAACAAAACATAAGTGTATTGTATAACCTGATGTTATAAGACTGTCGGTCTTATAGTTGGTCAAGGTTAGTGATTAATTTTATATCTTTTGCTGGTTTTTGCGAATGCTATCTATGCGGTGAATAAATGCGGTTGTGTGTTTGGCTATTGTGGTAAGCTAATATAATGCTATATTGTGTTTTCGCTGTAAAACACTTAAAAAATTGTAAATATTGGCTGGATTCACAAGATGTTTATCTTTCATTTGCTGTACACCATGTATTTTTCATAAATGTTTTATGATGAGTATTTAGGTATTTCACGTTGCTCTCTGTAATTATTCTGGCTGCTTTGGTGATATTTTTGATGGTAGCTGCAATGTAAAACTATGATTTATACCTCAAATATGCACATTTTCGAACAAAACATACATTTATTGTATAACATGTTATAAGACTGTCATCTGATGAAGTTGTTTCTTGATTAGTGACTAATTATATCTCTATTTGGTCGGTTTTGTGATAGCTACCTATGAAAAATTGTGAGAATATGCGGTTGAGTCTTTTGCTATTGTGGTTAGCTAATAGAAATACATATTGTGTTTTCGCTGTAAAACATTTAAAAAAATCGGAAATGATGGCTGGATTCACAAGATGTTTATCTTTCATTTGCTGTATTGGACTTGTGATTTCATGAAAATTATATTTTAGATCAATGCTATGCATTTTCATCCATTCCTGAACCTGAGACCAGAAACAGGCTACCTGAGAGCAATACCAAAATAAATGGTCTATTGATTCTGTATCCTCACAACAAAATCTGCAGAGCTTCGATGATTTTATGCCCCAAATATTCAACATTTTGTTGGTGGCAAGAATTCTATATAATAATATTAGCTGAAAAGCACAAAGTCTTGAATCTTACGTTGTTTTATATATCAAATCATACACCCTGTACCATGGAATTGGTACATCAAAAATCTTTTCCCAACTATTTTGCAATCTGTATGGCATAGTTGTCAACATCCTGGTCCTCAATTGAAACTGGTATACTTTCCTATTTATGCTATTTTTATTCCTCCGCCAGTTTTGATCCTTTATATTGGGCAGACAGACCAGTTCCCAACCTCCTCCCGCTGCCACCCGTCTGCTCCATTTTGGGGCAATGCTGTAATCAATTGGTTGTACTCTTGGATTAAACAGACCTTCCCGTACAATTCTGATAACTCCATGAAGGACATAACTCTACCATTACAATTTACAATATAATTTAAGAACAAAATACCCTTTTCAAACATCTTTCCCATAAATTCAGGTATTTTATCAGCCAGCACATTTGAGTTCAGCCATAATATTTGTGGTAATATTTGTTCTATCTTTTCAGGGGGGTGAAATTGAAATTGTAGCCAGCTCTGCAATGCTTGTTTGAAAAAGACAGTTACTTTGAAAAAAGTATAATTTCAATTAATCGAAAATGAGACATGGCAATCTGCACAAAGGCAAAAAGGACATTTTTAAACAATGGATGAGCTTTTCTTAGTAATCTACTTGAGAACCATGTTGAGTTCAAATAAAACTTTTGAATGAGTGAAGCTTTTAGAGAGAGGTTTAGTGCTTTTATATTTAATAATCTCAACACACCCAATTCATATTCGTTATATAGATAGGCTCATTTTATTTTGTCTGGTTTAGCGTCCCAGATAAAGCAAAATATTTTTTGCTCAAATGATTTGAAAAACGAATCATCAGGAGTAGGCAGCTCCATAAGTAAGTGAGTAAACTGAGATATGAATAAGGAGTTAATCAGGGCAATTTTTCCATAAATAGACAGGTATTTACCTCTCCATGGTTGCAGGATCTTGTCTATTTTTACAAGTTTTCTATTGAAATTCATTGTGGAGAGCTTATTTATATATTTTGTGATATGAATACCGAGTATGTCTACTTCACCATTAGCCCATTTTATAGGTAAGCTGCAGGGTAATGTAAAAGTTGTATTTTTTAAGGATCCAATACGTAATATTGTACACTTATCATAATTAGGTTTTAGTCCAGAGAGTACAGAAAAGTTATCTAGATCTTCAATGAGACATTGCAGGGATCTAGCTTGTGGACTTAAAATGAAACTTGAGTCATCGGCATACATGGACACCTTTGTTTTTAAGCCTTGGATTTCTAATCCTCTAATGTTGTTATTGGATCTGATTTTAATATCTAGCATTTCGATTGCAATAACAAATAGATATGGTGACAGCGGACAACGTTGTTTAAAACCTGTTTGGGATAGGGGGCAGCATTTTCACTTTTGCATGAAATGCGTGCCCAGAGTAAACTGCCTGCTACTCTGTCCCAGATGCTAATATATGCATATTATTAGTAGTATTGGATAAAAAACACTCTGAAGTTTCTAAAACTGTTTGAATGATGTCTGTGAGTATAACAGAACTCATATGGCAGGCGAAAAACTGAGAAAAATCCAACCAGGAAGTGGGAAATCTGAGGTTTGTAGTTTTTCAAAGCTTGGCCTACCGAATACACAGTGTCTATGGGGTTAAGTTGCACTTCCTAAGGCTTCCACTAGATGTCAACCGTCTTTAGAAACTTGTTTAAGGCTCCTGCTATAAAGGAGGGGGGAATGGGAGCTGAATGAGTCAGTGGTCTGGCAGAGTGTCTCAGGCTCGTGACGCGCGCTCCCGACAGAGTTAGCTCTCGTTCCAGTGCTTTTCTACAGACGATAGAATTCTCTGGTTGGAACATTATTGTTGATTTATGTTAAACACATCCTAAAGATTGATTCCATACATCGTTTGATATGTTTCTACGACCTGTAACGGAACTTTTCGAGTTTTTGTCTGGACCTAGTGCTGAACACGCTAACAACTATTGGCTATTTGGACATAAATGATCGACTTTATGGAACTTTATGGAACAAATCAGTCATTTATTGTCGAACTGGGATTCCTGGGAGTGCATTCTGATGAAGATCATCAAAGGTAAGTGAATATTTATTATGTTATTTCTAACTTCTGTTGACTCCAACATGGCTGAAATTTCTTTGGCTGGATTGGGCTCAGAGCCGTACTCAGATTATGCTTTTTCCGTCAAGTTTTTTTTAAATCTGACACAGTGGTTGCATTAAGGAGAAGTCTATCTTTAATTCTGTGAATAACACTTGTATCTTTTATCGATGTTTATTATGAGTATTTCTGTGGCTATCTGCAAGATCACCGGATGTTTTGGAATCAAAACATTACTGCACGTAACGCGCCAATGTAAACTGAGATTTTTGGATATAAATATGCACATTATCGAACAAAACATACATGTATTGTGTAACATGATGTCCTATGAGTGTCATCTGATGAAGATCATCAAAGGTTAGTGATGAATTTTATCTATATTTCTGCTTTTTGTGACTCCTATCTTTGGCTGGAAAATGGCTGTGTGTTTTTGTTGACTTGGCTCTGAACTAACATAATCATATGTTGTGCTTTTGCTGTAAAGCCTTTTTGAAATCGGACACGATGGGTAGATTAACAAGATGTTTATCTTTCATTTGCTGTATTGGACTTGTTAATGTGTGAAAGTTACATATTAAAAAAAAAAAAAATTGAATTTCACGTGCTACCTTTTCAGCAGAATGTTGTCGAGGGGTTCCGCTAGCGGAACGCCTGCGCTAGAAAGGTTAAGTCCTCTTGACAATTCAAAACTCTCTGAGAAGTAGCCGTTATTTACTATTTTACACCTGGGGTTGCTATACATTATTTTTACCTATTTTATAAGAGAATTACCGAAATTGAAAAAATCCAGGCATTTATAAATAAAATCCAGTCTTACTTTATCAAATGCTTTTTCAAAATCCGCTATACCATGCTGTACCTATACCAATACCATTCCTGGCTTCTTATATGTTTCATGATGTTCTATTATTCTTGTACTTGTCATATATTATCTTCAATGTATCATCCATGTAAAAAACCTGTCTGATCAGGATGAACAATACCTGGTAAAACCCTTTTAATTCTGAGTACTATGCATTTTGCTAGTATTTTTGCATCACAACATTAAAGTGTAAGGGGCCTCCAGTTTTTTTAGATAGACTGGGTCTTTATATTTTCCATCTGGGTCTTGTTTTAATAATAGAGAAATCAGCCCTTCCTGCTGAGTACCTGACAGACTACCATTTCTATAGGAGTAGTTAAAACAATCTAACAATGGAGCTTTTAGTATATCAAAAAATACTTGATATACCTCTACCGGTATGCCATCAAGCCCTGGGGTTTTTCCAGACTGAAAGGATTTAATAGCCTCAAAAAGTTCTTCCTCTGTAATTTGGCCTTCGCACTGGTCTTTCTGTACATTTGTTAATTTTCAACTACAAAATACTAGTCTTCCCCCATTTTTTTAACCATTGCCTACACCCACAAGGTGTATAAACAACAACAATAAATAAGAATAAAATAAGATAATAGATACAACAAAAGTTTGAAGAACATAAATCAATCAACTCTAATTAGCACATGTAGGACAGTATGCAAGTATGTGTGCATGGACTTTGCCAATGTATTTCTCACAGCACATAATATTTGTTTTACAGTCCTTCTTTGGGGGGGCAGAATTGGCATCTCCTCCTCTTGCCTCCCCCAGTTGCAGCCTCAGGTGGATCAGGACAAGATTCAGCCCCCTGAACAGCTTTCACAAGCGCTGCAGAGGCTGCTGTGCGGGGGAGGCGCTCCCTTCTTTGAATGTGTGGGGTTACAAGTGCCTTTCCCAGCTGCTCCAGGAACACCCTCCTCTTGTTCCGCTTATCAGGCATTCAGGTGGGGTTAATCTTGTTCCATATCACGAAGGAATTGTATAAGGACACATCAAAGATATTATGGAAGATGACCAGGGGCCAGCGGGCAGTCATCCTCTTGCAGCTGTAAGTTCCAATCACCTTGTCCAGGTTGTCCACATCTCCTTTGTTGTGGTCGTAGTCCAGGATGATGGCTGGCTTCCTGTCCTCACGATTACTGATGTGCTCAGGAGGACCACATTCCTGTTCCTCTTTGTGAGGTAAGAAACTAGAGTGGTGATGGGGTGAAGGCAAACTTTGATGAGAAGGCCTCTCTCCCCCTTGTTACGAGGAGTGGAAGGGGGAACTCTGGCTTGTTCGTTCTAACTGTGCCAACCATGGTGATCTTCCTCTTTAGGAGCTGCTGGCTGAGTTCAATCAGTAGCACACATAATCTCAATTTCTCATTGTGTGTGTGTGTCTTTGTGGTTTTTGTTATGTGTAAAGGATTTTATAACTGCCGGGTCAAAAATGACCCAAAGACAATCTTTGTACCCTGGTGGTGTACAGCTTTCATGGAAATATGAACAAAGGCGATGTTTCACTTTTTCTAATGTTGGGGTCACTCTAGGAAAAGTAATCAAATTTCAAGTTGAAAAAATATCATTTAGGGGGTTTTCTCTGCTGTTCAACATAGCGGTGGGTAATTTTTGATCCTTAAGACAATACAAGGGTTAAGACTTGAAGGTAAGTCAATACGGAAAATTTCAAGAACTTTGTGTGCAGTCGCAAAAACCATCAAGCGCTATGATGAAACTGTCTCTCATGAGAACCACCGCAGAAAAGGAAGACCCAGAGTTACCTCTGCTGCAGAGGATAAGTTCATTAGAGTTAACTGCACCTCAGATTGCACCCCAAATAAATGCTTCACGGAGTTCAAGTAACAGACACATCTCAACATCAACTGTTCAGAGGAGACTGTGTGAATCAGGCCTTCATGGTCGAATTGCTGAAGTCCAAATTTGAGATTCTTGGTTCCAACCTCTGTGTTTTTGTGAGACGCAGAGTAGGTGAACGGATGATCTCTGCATGTGTGGTTCCCACCGTGAAGCATGGAGGAGGAAGTGTAATGGTATGGGTGTGCTTTGCTGGTGACAATGTCAGTGATTGATTTAGAATTCAAGGCACACTTAACCAGCATGGCTACCACAGCATTCTGCAGCGATACGCCATTCTATCTGGTTTGCGCTTAGTATGACTATCATTTGTTTTTCAACAGGACAATGACCCAACACACCTCCAGCCTGTGTAAGGGCAATTTGACCAAGGAGTGTGATGGAGTGCTGCATCAGATGACCTGGCCTCCACAATCACCTGACCTCAACCCAATTGAGATGGTTTGAGATGAGTTGGACCGTAGAGTGAAGGAAAAGCAGCCAACAAGTGCTCAGCATATGTGGGAACTCCTTCAAGACTGTTGTAAAAGCGTTCCTCATGAAGCTGGTTGAGAGAATGCCAAGAGTGTGCAAAGCTGCCATCAAGGCAAAGGGTGGCTACTTTGAAGAATCTAAAATATATTTGGACACACCTACTATTTCAAGGGTGATCTTTATTTTTACTATTTTGCTTCGTTCATCTTTCCCTCGATCCTGACTAGTCTCCCAGTCCCTGCCACTGAAAAACATCCCCACGGCATGATGCTGCCACTACCATGCTTTGCCGTAGGGCTGGTGCCAGGTTTCCTCCAGACGTGACGCTTGGCATTCAGGCCAAAGAGTTCAATCTTGGTTTCATCAGACCAGAGAATCTTGTTTCTCATGGTCTGAGAGTCATTTAGATGCCTTTTTGGCAAACTCCAAGCAGTCTGTCATGTGCCTTTTACTGAGGAGTTGCTTCCGTCTGGCCACTCTACCATAATGGCCTGATTGGTGGAGTGCTGCAGAGATGGTTGTCCTTCTGGAAGGTTCTCCCATCTCCACAGAGGATCTTTGGAGCTCTGTCAGAGTGACCAATGGGTTCTTGTTCACCTCCCTGACCAAGGTCCTTCTCCCCCGATTGCTCAGTTTGGCCAGGCGGCCAGCTCTAGGAAGAGTCTTTGTGGTTCCAAACTTCTTCCATTTAAGAATGATGGAGACCTCTGTGTTCTTGGGGACCTTCAATGCTGCAGACATTTTTTGGTACCCTTCCCCAGATCTGTGCCTCGACACAATCCTTTCTCGGAGCTCTACAGACAATTCCTTCGACCTCATGGCTTGTTTTTTGCTTTCACATGCACTGTCAACTGTGGGACCTCATACAGACAGCCTTTCCAATTCATGTCCAATCAATTGAATTTACCACATGTGGACTCAAGTACTAGAAACATCTCAAGGATGATCAATGGAAAGGATGCACATGAGCTCAATTTCAAGTCTCATAGCAAAGGGTATGAATACTTATGTAAATAAGGTATTTCTGTCTTTTTATTTTTAATATATTTCCAAACATTAAAATAACTGTTTTCACTTTGTCATTATGTGGTATTGTGTGTAGATTGTATTTAATCTATTTTAGAATAAGGCTGTAACATGACACAATTCGGAAAAAGTGAAGGGGTCTGAATACTTTCCGAATGCACTGTATACGTATGAAGTGAGTAAAACAGTATGTAAACATTTTTAAAGTGACCAGTGTTCCATGTCTATAGGCACCAGCTTCTAAGCTGCAGGGTTGAGTAACTGGGTGGTAGCCGGCAAGTGACAGTGATTAAAGTTCAGGGCAGTGTACTGGGCGGAGGCCGGCTAGTGGTGATTATTTAACAGTCTGATGGCCTTGACATAGAAGCTGTCTTTTGAGCACACACTCTTGTGGGGCCTATGTGTTGAGGATCTGCGTAGTGGCGGTGTTGTTGCCTACCTTCACCACCTGGGGGTAGCCCGTCAGGAAGTCCAGGACCCAGTTGCACAGGGCGGGGTTCAGACCCAGGGCCCCGAGCTTAATGATAAGTCTGAAGGGTACTATGGTGTTGAAGGGTGAGCCGTAGTCAATGAATAGCATTTTTACATCGGTATTCCTCTTGTCCAGATGGGATAGACTTTAAAACAGTTACAGAGTTGAATGGCTGTGATAGTAGAAAACTGAGGATGGATCAACAACATTGAAGTTACTCCACAATACTAACCTAACTGACAGAGTGAAAAGAAGGAAGCCTTAAAACTTCTTATGGCTGCAATCCCGTTAACGGGATCGATATGACAACAGCCAGTAAAAGGGCAGGGCTCCAAATTCAAACAACAGAAATCTCATAATTAAAATTCCTGAAACATACATGTATCTTATACCATTTTAAAGGTAATCTTGTTGTTAATCCCACCAAAGTGTCCGATTTCAAATAGGCTTTTCAGCGAAAGCACCACAAACGATTATGTTAGGTCACCGCAAAATCACAGAAAAACACTGCCATTTTTCCATCCAAAGACAGGAGTCACAAAAAGCAGAAATAGAGATAAAATGAACCACTAACCTTTGATGATATTCATCAGATGACACTCATAGGACTTCATGTTACACAATACATAAATGTTTTGCTTGATAAAGTTCATATTTATATCCAAAAACCTCAGTTTACATTGGCGCCATGTTCAGAAATGCCTCCAAAATATCCGGAGAAATTGCAGAGAGCCATGTCAAATAACAGAAATACTCATCATAAACTTTGATGAAAGATACATGTTTTACATAGAATTAAAGATACACTTGTTTTTAATGCAACCGCTGTGTCAGATTTCAAAAAGCTTTACGGCAAAAGCACAATATTCAATAATCTGAGAACAGCGTTCAGCCACAATAGGAAGCCATACAGTTACCCGCCAAATTGTGCAGTCAACAAAACTCATAAATAGCATTATAAATCTTCACTTACCTTTGCTGATCTTTGTCGGAATGCACTCCCAGGACTCCCACTTCCACAAGAAATGTTCGTTTTGTTCGGTAATGTCCATCATTTATGTCCAAATAGCTATTTTTGTTAGCGTGTTTGGTAAACAAATCCAAAGTCAGGAAGCGCGTTCACTAAAAGCAGACAAAATGTCAAAAAGTTCCGTAACAGTCAGTAGAAACATGTCAAACGATGTGTTGAATCAATCTTTAGAATGTTTTTAACATAAATCTTCAATAACGTTCCAACCGGAGAATTCCATTGACTTCAGATGTGCGATGGAACAGAGCTCCCTCTCATGTGAACGCGCATGGTCAGAGCATGGTCAGGTCATGGTAGACCTGACTCATTCCTGTCTCCTTCGGCCCCACTTCACAGTTGAGGCATCTGACAAGGTTCTACAGACTGTTGACATCTAGTGGAAGCCGTAGGAAGTGCAAACTGATCCATATCCCACTGTGTATTCAATAGGGGCTGGGTTGAAAATCGACCAACCTCAGATTTCCCACTTCCTGTTTGGATTTCTTCTCAGGTTTTTGCCTGCCATATGAGTTCTGTTATACTCACAGACATCATTCAAACAGTTTTAGAAACATCAGAGTGTTTTCTATCCAATACTACTAATATTATGCATATATTAGCAACTGGGACTGAGGAGCAGGCAGTTTACTATGGGCACCTCTGGGCACCTTTCATCCAAGCTACTCAATACTGCCCCTGCAGCCATAAGAAGTTTTAACGGAATAAAAATATTCCAAAACATGCATTCTAAAGTAATACTGCAAAAACAAATATTTAACTTTTGTTCTGAATGCAGTCATGTTTTGGGCAAATCCAATACAACCCAATACCTTGTACCACTCTCCATATTTTATAGCATAGTGGTGGCTGCATCATGTTATGGGTATGCTTCTAATCGTTAAGGACTGGGGAATTTTTCAGGATAAAAAATCAACAGAATGGAGCTAAGCACAGGCAAAATTCTAGAGGAAAACCTGCTTTCCACCAGACACTGGGAGATGAATTTACCTTTCAGCAGGACAATAACCAGGTCAACAATAAGCACCAAGGCCAAATCTACACTCGAGTTGCTTAGCAAGACCTGAAAATGGTAGTCCAGCAATGATCAACAGCCAATTTGCCAGAGCTTGGAGAATGTTGAGAATAATAATGGGGAAATGTTGCACAATTCAGGTGTGGAAAGTTTTCTTGACGTTGGTGGAAAATGCTGTCTCAGGCGCAGCTCTAGAATCTCCAATAAGTGTTAAACTGGGTTGAGATCTGGTGACTGAGATGGCCATGGCATATGGTTTACATTGTTTTCATGCTCATCAAACCATTCAGGGACCACTCGTGCCCTGTGGATTGGGGAAATGTCATCCTATGGGGGCATAGCCATGGTAGCCAAAATAATGGTCTACCCAGTGTTTTCATACATGACCCTAAGCATGATGGGATGTTAAATTGCTTAATTAACTCAGGAACCACAACTGTGTGGAAGCACCTGCTTTCATTATACTTTGTAACCTTCATTTACTCAAGTGTTTCCATTATTTTGCCAGTTACCTGTAATAGGTTGTACTCGCAAATTTGCATCTCCTATACTAAGAAAACTGTTATTATTGAATATGTATATAAACATATCTAAATGTTAGCGTTTATGTTTTACATCCAGTAAATATTTGTATGCCCAATTACAGCAATCTCTACTCATAGTCACAGCAGAAAATGTCAACATAATCCTCCAGCAGTGGAATGAATGTTTTCATACTCGCATCAAATGCGTCGTTTTTGAGACCATCGCTTTCCTTCTCTGGTGCCATGCTCCATTCTGGACGATGTTTGGTCCTCTGAGTTATGAGTGAATAGTCTCAACAAGGGAGCAAAGAAGAGAGAGCACACAGAAGACGGAGAGAAAGTGAGAGAGAATGTGTGTGTGTGGGGAGAGACTGCCTCATTAATTGATGTTGTCACGTTCTGTTGCATAATTTAACATATGTGTCAATAGCAAGATACTCTCAGATTAAAAATCAACACGCTTGGCTCTAGATTACACCTATCTATACATACTTTACATTGTTTGCAAGAGTAGACATAATATCACTATAATCCGAGTGTTCATTTTCGGAAGTTGCTTTCATTTCAGTGCATCTAATTTGTTAACACTTCAACTGTAGCAAAGGATAACTTTATTAAATTTCGTCTGGCCTCCCTTGACAAAAAAAGTATAAAACGTTAGCCAATCAGTGTTGAGCTAGACTGAGGGAGCTCAACTGTGAATGGTCCTGACGCACAAAAAAAGTGTCAAGGGAAGCCAACTTGGATTTTGGCGTCACCGCTACAAATCCAATTGAGAGCATTCGCCAATGACAGAAAAACTTGAATTGTTGCATCAAATTGGAACTTTTTCGTTCTCAACTCCTGTGGCTGGACGCCACTCGGGCTTGATGGATGTATCCCTGCCTTGTCATCTGTCCCTATCCGAATGGCCTGTGTTACCTGGAACTTGCCTGCCACGGAAGTCGTAGTGGAGTAGACAGAAAACATCAAGCAGATTGTTTCAATCAGCGCTGGTGTAACGGCTCCTCTTCTGACGAGGAGAAGCGAGAAGGATCGGAGGACCAATATGCAGCGTGGTAAGTGTCCATAATGTTTATTTAAAGACATAAACTGAACACTAGAAAATACAAAACAATAAACGTGAAACGAACGAAACCGAAACAGTACCGTGTGGCAACAAACACTCACACGGAAACAAACACCCACAAACCAAAAGTGAAACCCAGGCTACCTAAGTATGATTCTCAATCAGGGACAACGATTGACAGCTGCCTCTGATTGAGAACCATACCAGGCCGAACTCAAAACCCCAACATAGAAAAACACACATAGACTGCCCACCCCAACTCACGCCCTGACCATACTAAATAAAGACAAAACAAAGGAAATAAAGGTCAGAACGTGACAGCTGGTCCCATGTCACAAGTCATGGAAACCGAAGGCAGATGCATGCTGCCAGGAGGACTGGAGGGTCTGTGAGAGGTACGGAGCAGATTGATATGAAGAATAGCTTTGCTGCCCTGGTGCCTGATCTACCTACGCCTTCATCGCTGGGACTGCCTGTGTCTGCGACTGCTGTGCTGACTCCAACCACGCTGACTCCAGCAGCGGATTCGTTGTCGAGTCCAGCACCTTTTCCTCTCTCTGGATCTGACGGGGCACTGCCTGCCGTGGGAGGTCTGGACCTATTGCCGGGAGCTGCGAATGTATGCTATCATGCTTCTCATGGGCCCGTGAAAGGTTCCACGAATTTCTCCATCCCCTTCTCCGGCCGTTGTATTGGGTAGTTCAATGGTTAGAAATGTCTCAGTCCGTGGAGCAAAAACATTGTGCCATCCAGGAGCATGAGTACAGGACATCAATAAGCTGCTCCCAAACATTTTAAACCTACATCAAGAAATTGAGTCTATCATAGTTCATGTGGGATTCAATGACATTATGAAGGGCAGCTCAGAACAGCTGAAGATGGATTTTAAAGAACTGATTTGGTCTCTGCTTGACACCAACAAACACCCCATAATATCTGGCCCTTTGCCCTCCCTAAATCGTGGCATTGAATGGTTCAGCAGACTTTTAGCCTTCCATAACTGGCTACGATACTATTGCAGCGCTGTGGGTGTAACATTTATTGACAATTTTGATACTTTCTGGAAACAAAGCTTGTTTTATAAGGAGGATGGTATCCACCCAAATCATTTGGGTTCCTGGATCCCTTCACAGCATTATAAGGCTGCGTTGAGACAATGACTTATCAATGACCCAAGCCCAGCTCAGTTAATCCTTCCTATTGTGTCGCTGAGTTGTCATAATGCTTCAACAAATGTACATTATCCCAGCGGCGTTGGAAGACACAATGTAAGTAACCTAATTTATGTCCCTCTAACTGCCCTGAATGTCTCTGCTGATCCGACAGCAATTGTATGCAGTTATCATGTGCATATGAACTAGGGTTCTTGTTAAAAGATTCTATCAAGGTTGAAGATAAATGATTAAATAATTCTACCCGGAAACTTAGCCATTAGGGATTAGAGGTTATGTAGCATAGACAAGGAGTAATTAAAGCTGATAAACATAAGTCCAAATAGGTTGGACTGGGAAGAGAGGAATGTATGTGTGTGCCGAAAGAAAGCAAAGAGACTCCTTAACCTATGTTTGAACCGACCCGGCTATAACTCTGGGGAGATAAGATAGGACAGGGAGAGCCCCTCCAGGTTTCCCTTATCTGGGGGGGGGACTGGAACTGTCAGCTGGGTAGTGATCAACTATGGTGAGAATTGTAGAGACCAAGAAAGCTCTCCTAATGTTAGTGTGTATGTATATGCGTATGTTAAGAGAATGTTATAAAGGGAACATCATTGTATATGCACAGGAGCGCTCTCGTAAATACATTTTCTGACTATCGTAGCTGGGCCTCCGTCTGATTCATTTCAACCAGTTTCCTACAAATTCTGGGTTTCAGGCTGAGTAGTTAATTGAATTGGGTTTATGAACATCGAGAACAAAATTCTCGTGACAGTTCTACTGTTAGCACAGAGGTGGTGTGCCCTAGTAGGAAGTCCACAGTGTGCAGCTCACACTGCACGAAATTAAATAACATGAGCATGTCTACTTCTTCTAAGCTTCCCAGTAAAGCAATGAAAACAATCAAGCATCCCAGAAAAGTGTGACAAAATAGAGCAAGTTAACATATGTATCTTAAGAAACAAGGTTAATGAAATCAATAATTTGAAAGTAACAGATGACATTCCTATTCTGAAAATCTCTGAAACTCACTTAGATAATACCTTTGATGATACAGTGGTAGCAATATATGGTTATATCATCTACAGAAAATACAAAAATGCCAATGGTGGAGGCGTTTCTGTTTACATTCAGAACCACATTCCTATAAAGCTTAGAGAGGATATCACATTAAATACTGTTGAAGTAATATGGCTACCGGTTAATCTGCCTCACATAAGGCCCATTCTTGTTGGAAGCTGCTATAGACCACCAAGTGCTAACAGTCAGTATCTGGATAACATGTGTGAAATGCTTGATAATGTATTTGATATCAACAGAGGTATATTTTCTGGATGATTTGAATGGCTTTCATCAAGCTCCCCACTCAAGAAAAAGCTTAAAACTTTAACTAGTGCCTGAAACCTGGTTCAGGTTATCAGTCAACCTACCAGGGTAGTTACAAACAGCACAGGAATGGAATCATCAACATTTATTGATCTCATCTTTACTAATGCTGCAGACATTTGCTTTAAAACAGTATCCAATTCCATCAGATGGAGTGATCACAATATAGTAACCATATCTAGGAAAACCAAAGTTCCAAAGGCTGGGCCTAATATAATGAATAAGAGGTCATACAATAACTTTTGTTGTGATTTGTATGTTGTTTTTGTAAATAATATTTGTTTGTCCGTGGTGTGTAATGAGGAGCAAACAGACGTTGCACTTGACACATTTATGAAATTGCTTATCACAGTTATAAGAAAGGACATTCAACAAGCACGGCGCTTACACAAATGACTGATGATTGGCTGAGAGAAATTGATGATAAAAGATTGTGGGGGCTGTTTTGTTAGACTTAAGTGCGGCTTTTGACATTATCGATCATAGTCTGCTGATGGAAAAACATATGTGTTATGGCTTTACTTTGCTATATTGTGGATAACGAGTTGCCTAACAGAACACAGAGGGTGTTATTTAATGGAACCCTCTCCAACATAATCCAGGTAGAATCAGGAATTCCCCAGGTCAGCTGTCTAGACCCCTTACTTTTTTCAATCTTTACTAATGACATGCCACTGGCTTTGAGTAAAACCAGACTTTTGGATTAACCCTGGATTGTAAACTGTCATGGTCAGAACATGTTGATACAACAGTAGATAAGATGGGGAGAAGTCTGTTCATAATAAAGCGCTACTCTGCCTTTTTAACAACACTATCAACAAGGCAGGTCCTACAGGCCCTAGTTTTGTCGCACCTGGACTACTGTTCAGTCGTGTGGTCAGGTGCCACAAAGAGGGACCTCGGAAAATTACAATTGGCTCAGAAAAGGGCAGCACGGCTGGCCCTTAAATGTACACAGAGAGTTAACATTAATAATATGCATGTACATTTCTCATGGCTCAAAGTGGAGGAGAGATTGACTTCATCACTACAATTTTTTTGTAAGAAGTGTTGACATGCTGAATTCACAGAGGTGTCTGTTTAATGTACTAGCACACAGCTCGGAAACCCATGCATATTCCACAAGACATGCCACCAAAGGTCTCTTCAAAATCCCCAAGAACAGACTATGGGAGGCGCACAGTACTACATAGAGCCATGGCTACATGGAACTCTATTCCACATCAGGTAACTGATGCAAGGGGTAGAATCAGATTTAAAAACAGATAAAAGTATGCCTTATGGGACAGCGGGACTGTGAAGAGACACACACACACATGCACAGACACACATACACATGATAAGACATGCACTCTAAACACAAGTACACATGGATTTTGTATTGTAGATATGTGATAGAAGCGTACTGGCCTGCGGGAACACACTTAATGTGTTGTAAAGTGTTATGAAATCTAATGTCATGTTAATATTTTAAATGGTATGTACAGTAACTGCTTTAACCTTGTTAACATTACAACAACATGAAATCCATGTCTTCAAATGTGATACTTTTCAGAAAAGCAAAGAAAATGTGTAGTCTGCTTGGCACATTAAAGTTACTTACCTTACAGATCACAAAGCCAGCTAATTTCCACTGCATTCATATGCAAGTCCGTTTGATTCCTACACTGGCTTGTCTGGGTGGCATGTTTTTATTTTAAGCTACCCTTCCATGGCTACACTGAAATAATATTATTTCAGTAGTCTTCTATTATGATGAAAAATATATATCTCTCATAGCTCATTACTACACCCTTGTGGTTGAATATATATGTATCTATTGTAGGTCCTAGGATACAACAATGAATAATGTGGAACTAACAAATACCATCAAGGGATCCCTGTCGTGACGTTGGTACCACTAATGCAATGCCGATTATTTTATCATATCAATTAACTATGTTCAATTATTACGATGATTCAATTACTCATGTACAAATTAACTCATTAGCAATCTTGGGGCACCACTGAAAAAGGTTGTTTAATGAGTTACCGCTTCCCGAATTAACTCTACATATATAAATATTTCGTTATACCAGTCATCCATTAATTATCATTATTACCTCATCAGTCTCATTCTGAACGTCGCATAATTCGTAAATCTGCACAAACCCGGGTCTCACTAATCATTCCGTACCACAACAATTGAGTTAATTATTTATTTACTAACAAACTAAATGATAACATAATATACACATACACAAAAACACACACAGTCTGGGCTATTGATTAGAACTTAATACAATGACAACAGGTCCCTAGCAGACCAACACAATATGACACGTGTTACACAAGATGGAGATTTAAAGAGAGAAAGAGCAAGAGAGAAATTCAACACTTGGATACATTTGTAATCTATGCTTAGTTTTAGCCCTAACACCTTGCCCCGAACTGCCGCTCTTATGGGTAAAAAGTGCAATGCATGTATTTACGCGTTGAAGGTCTCCGTTGGATATCTCTTCATGGGCGGAGTTCTGCTTAGTGGGAAAGGTTTGGCCGACGCCTTGTTCTTTCGATGGCCGTCTCCTTCGTTTCCGGGTGTAAGTCTCTGATTGTCCACACAATGTCACAATATCCTTTCTCTTAGTTGTCTGCTTCCTTGCACACGTTCTGTGAGAGTGGGCTTCTGAGGAGGCTAATCAGCCGCGTCGACGCTCCAAGCGTGGGTAGGAGGGCCGTATAGACCACCGATGACTTTAAAAAAATATGCGGAGGGTCCTGCTTAAATTCACCTTCCTAGGTACAGCACTTAGAATAGCTACTCCACCATACACTTGATTGTTCAGAGATTTACTTTGTCTTCAACCTCGTGTTGCGTTTCGGGGTCACGACTAGTCGTAGACCTCGGCTGCGGCGAGTGGTCAACTTAGTCTAGTATGTAAATTCTTAACTCACATGTTTTATACCCCAGAGTAGAAAGGGCATTTCTGTCTTTATAACACACTCTCTGGGTTCCCTGGGGCGTAGCTAGTTACAAGGCAAGGTATTAGGATTTACTATGATCTCATTTAGACAACTAAAATCACAGTCTTATCGTCACCAAAACATTCTCTTTCATCTGGATATTCTCTACACAACAAAGAATGTAAACATCACATATACATTATGAAAACTCTTTGTTACAATGTTTTTGTTATAACATCCTCATTCAAATTTTAATAACATAAAATAGACATTCATTTTCATTACCCATCCATTATTGTTACCACCATTTTGGCTGATGAAATATATTGTCCCAAAGTCCATTAAATTTATGTTCTGTAGTTTTGGGCTGTAAAGTCTTCCCAAGGCACACAGACATTCCAGAGACCAGAATGGAGTTGGTCCACCTTCTTATAGTTTACGATGGGCGTGAGGTCATAAACCCCCCCTCCCACACCTCTCCCCTTCTGTGGGAGGGAGAGATATCTCACAGGCCAGTCAAGACACACCTTATAATTTACAACAATGTACACCTTGTGAAACAGCTGTTAAAACCAACCTGGCAATATTTAAGATTTAAATATATAAACCTTTATCTTTTTTTTAGTACAGTTGTGTCATACATTCATTTCCACAGATTATTTGTACACTCACAAAGCATTCATAGACTGAAATACTGAATTCTGGTGTGTGAAATAGAGGAAGTGGGTGGGAGGTTCCTTCTGTCACTTGTTCAGAAAACAAGCAGCCAGTCTCGGAAGGGGAATTTGAAGAGGGAGACTGCGAAGTCCAGGCACTGCTGCTCTCTTTGTTCCGAGTGTTTGCAGTGCTAATGTTTTTAGTTCATCTGTGTATCTCACATATTATGTGTCCAGTATGATAGAGCAAGATAACTTTCTTTGCAGTTAATGACAACATGACAATAACAGTAGCTGTAGAATTCAGTGGAAGCTGCGGAGGGAAGGACGGCACATGGAAACCATGTGTTTGATGTACTTTTTGATACAAATCCACTCCAGCCATTGCCATGAGTCCGCCCTGCCCAATTAAGGTACCACCAACCTCCTGTGTTGTAGATGATACAATGAAAAGTTGGAGGGTGGTTGGTAATGGAGGACATCCGGTGGATCCACGTCTGGGTGTTAGGCAGAACTCCCTAGGTCCTGGAGAACAGGAGCAGAGTTAAAGGCAACAGTATAGGAAACGAGACGTAAACAAGGTTACACTTTACTGTGAGAAAACTTGATGGATTAGTGTGGTGTTATCAATGGCAGACAAGCACTTTTCAACAGTTTTTGAAGGTATAAAGTAACTCAAGCTGGTCCCACTCCGACACAGAGAATCAGACTGATCTGAACCCACTGGCTCTGGTGGATGGGACACCTCCTGGGTGGCTCGGACATTCGATGGTCCTAAAGTCATTTGGAGAGGTAAATTGAAGAGGTATATTTTTATAAGCTCAGCATAACTACCATTTCTTGCTTTCTCAAATGTCAACCAAAGCTTAACATACTTTATCTACTGGGCTTCACCGAAGTGTAGGGCGTCAGGGCTTTCAGTGGTCGACCGTCCAACTGCTCCGACTCTAGGAAGACAAAGAGAAAAATATCAGTGTTAGGGAAACTAAATCTAGCTTCAGGTTATTTTGTGTGCAAATGCAAATATCTATTATCTGAGATTTTTATATTCATCTTAAAAGATGGTGACCCCAGCTAGGAGTGAAAGAACAGCGGGGATTCCCAGGTCTCACCTTCCTTTTGCCCTTCTTCCAAACCAAGTCATTTGCCCGGATGTCGAAGCATTTGATCCCCTTCTTGATTCTCCTCCGGTATCTCTTCTTCTGTTTCCCCTGTGACTTGTTGATGTTCAGTCTCACCTTGATTGATAACAGAAATAAATGCAATTATACAGTGCATTCGGAAAGTATTCAGGCCCCTTCCCTTTTTCCACATTTTGTTTTCCACATGTATTTTTTCCCTCATCAATCTAAACACAATACTCCATAATGACAAAACAAAAACAGGTTTTTAGACATTTTTGAAAATGTATTAAAAATAAAAAACAGATACCTTATTTAAATAAGTATTCAGACCCTTTACTATGAGACTCAAAATTGAGCTCAAGCGCATCCTGTTTCCATTGATCATCCTTGAGATGTTTCTACAACTTGATTGGAGTCCACCTGTGGTAAATTCAATTGATTGGACATGATTTGGAAAGGCACACACCTGTCTATATTAAAAGGTCCCACAGTTGACAGTGCATGTCAGAGCAAAAACCAAGCCATGAGGTTGAAGGAATTGTCCATAGCGCTCCGAGAAAGGATTGTGTCGAGGCACAGATCTGGGGAAGGGTACCAATTAAGTTCTGCAGCATTGAAGGAGAATAGTCAGGATCGAGGGAAAGATGAACGGAGCAAAGTACAGAGAGATCCTTGATGAAAATCTGCTCCAGAGCGCTCAGACTGGGGGCGAAAGTTCACCTTCCAACAGGACAATGACCCTAAGCACACAGCCAAGACAACACAGGAGTGGCTTCGGGAAAAGTCTCTGAATGTCCTTGAGTGGCCCAGCCAGAGCACGGACTAGAACCCGATCAAACATCTCAGGAGAGACCTGAAAATAGCTGTGCAGCGACGCTCCCCATCCAACCTGACGAAGCTTGAGGGGATCTGCAGAGAAGAATGGGAGAAACTCCCCAAATACAGGTGTGCCAAGCTTGTAGCGTCATACCCAAGAAGACGCGAGGCTGAAATCACGGCCAAAGGTGCTTCAGCAAGGTACTGAGTAAAGGGTCTGAATACCTATGTAAATTTAAATTATACATTTGCAAAAATTTCTAAAAACCTGTTTTTGCTTTGTCATTATGGGGTATTGTGTGTAGATTGATGAGGAGAAAAAACGATTTAATCAATTTTAGAACAAGGCTGTAATGTAACAAAATGTGGAAAAAGTCAATGGGTCTGAATACTTTCCGAATGCAATACAATTTCAACAATCATATTCCATCTAGCTAGTTGGTCATCTACATGTTACTAGCTACACATGTATAGCTAGTAACATCTAGATGACCAACTAGCTAGATGGAACATGATTGTTGAAATAGTTTTTATTTTGCTTAACCTTTATTTAACTAGGTAAGTCATTTAAGAACAAATTCTTATTTACAATGACGGCCTACCCTGGCCAAACCCGGACGACGCTGGGCCAATTGTATGCCGCCCTATGGGACTCCCAGTCATGGCTGGATGTGATACAGCCTGCATTCGAACCAGGGACTGTAGTGACACTTCTTGCACTGAGATGCAGTGCCTTGAACCCTCATGATACACTAGCACAGGTTGCCGCTCGGTGAAACACTGCTTCCCATTCATTTCAATGGAAGGAAAGCGGTGAGAAGCGGAGAAGGCGGGGGACCTTTGGGCAGAGCGAAGGTGGCATGGGAGGCGGTGAAAAAGGTAAACTTTTGCCAACTTCATGCAAATCACCAGCGGCGACCGCTGGGAGATGACCAATCATATCGAGTGGTTCCCATGACGAATTTGATGCTATACGACCCAAGGCTGGAGACTTTCTTCAGCAAAGATGGCTGACAAAAATACTAGGATGGAAGCAAATGTCAGTGAATATAACGTCATAACAAATCATGCAAAACATATACAGTTGACAGGAATATGTTAGTTAATGTAGAGACAAATGATTATGCATATTTTTTTATATTAAAGTTAATTTGCGAAAATCAAGATTTAACAAGCTAGCTGGCTAGCTTTATGGGTGTTGTGACATGATGAGTATGAAATTGTAATTATTTTAGGGACTCCTGAAACAACCAGCAAACCAGGTTGTCGTCTTGTGAAACAGTGGATGCAAAGAATCTAGCTAGCTAAAGCGCTTACTGCAAATTGAATGTACAATTTTGTAAGCTTCCCTTGCTGATATTTGCCATGCAATGCAGAAAGATAAAATAATGTAGCTAGCTATGTTCTTGCTTATTGTGCAGTGGAGGATAACAATACCTGTATGCCTTAGGATGTCTAGCTAGCTATCTAGCAGATCTGTGTATGGACCCAAATGTTTGGTATACATATTAGTTCAGAACCTAGCTATGAACCTCAGCTATCATAGCCAGTTGTATCAACTTCAAAAGTCTGAATGACATTAATGAAGCCTATGGATTGAGTAGAATATAATATAACTTTGTGCCAAGGATGCAAGTCGTATATACATGTAAATATTACCATGCATGAGATCCCCACATTGTAGCCTGTACATTTAATATATTTATTGATCATGTACTCTACCTTGGCAAATAAAGGTGCAGTTCAGGTATGAATATCTTTAAGATTACTTTTCAGTCATATCCAATACCACCAGGAGTATCACATTCCAGTCTTTGTATGATGCTGTGTCTGTATGTATGTATTACAATTACACTTCAACAGTGTTTACCAATCTTGGTCCTGGAACATCAGAGGTTACACATGGTAACTAATAGACTAGAAACAGGATTTAACTAGATAAAGGCTGATTTGTAATTCATATATACAGAAATATACTTTTAAAAACAGTACACTACACTTCCTATGCATCATGTAAATACTCTAAAACCAGTTCATCTTAATATCTAATGCCCTTCATCTGCATTGATCTGATAAACAGGATAGGTGTAGTATTTCATCAAATGAGAGACTTAATTTCAACCAGTAGGAAATGTGAAATGCTTTATTGAAAGAAGTTCCTTATCCAAGTGTTATAAATACAAGCATTATAAATATTATAAATACAAGTTCAATCTGTACTTCAAGGCAGTATATGATTAATGAATCACAGTGCAACTCAAATATTCTCTCAGTTCATCACAATTACATAATAGTGTCTCTAGACAGCCCGAAGATTATCTTAAAAGTGGGTGAGGTGGCGGTGATGGGACTGGGGGTTGGCATCCTCTCTCACATCAAAACATATCTGCAGACGAGAGACAGAAGGGAAGAGAGCATGTTTAAGCCTTGTGTTTTTATTCTAACATTGTAGGTCATCATAATAATCAGGAGGTGAAATGCAAAACTGACCTTGGATCATTAACTCTGGGACTACTGCATCTCTATCTGTATTTCAATGTAAAGCATCTCTTTAATAATACTTCCTGTTGACCTGACCAAGTGACCTCTCACCTCTGATCATGCTGTGCCCTCTATGTAGCCAGTTCAGCTGATGTAAGAAGGGCTATATAAATACATTTGATTTTGATTTGGAGGGGTTCACCGACACAGCTGATATAACCTAGAGGATTTAGGGAGAACAGAGAGGGATGAAGTGAAGGAGAGAGTCTGTTATTGAGAAAATAAGGTAGTTAAAGAGACAGAGTTCATTTGTTTGTGTGTTCTCACCTCGTGTCCCCACCACACTAAGTGGCTGCAGAGTACTTTATGCTGAAAAACATGAATGGACACACGAGGACAAACAATATAGCGTAGTTATGGAAATAATGAAGTGTCTTACTGTTCTCCATGGTTGGCCCTCTTGCCTATTCTTTAAAAGTGGAAGGAGCCACAGTTATACACCTGAGCCTGCTTAATGAACAACACAATACATCAATCAGATTGATACATGAGTGTGTAGGTGTGGGTTATAGGGTGTCTAATTGTTCTACATTTTTTCAATATGGTTTAAAATAGCCCGTTTTGTTTTTGTACAGACATCACACCCTTACCTAAACAGCACCCTCACCTGAGAAGTAGGATTCAAAGTGAGAGAAAATGGGAATTGAATAACTGCAGTTGACATAGCTAAGTAAAGGGAAGAATACTCGTATTGCAATGTGAATGGCTCTGAAAAGAGCCTTTGGTTGTGCATAGTGTAGTCTATGGTGTTGCCAGGAAACAGCACCCTCTTCGAAGAAGTAGGAGGTGAAGATCTCCCACACACAGATTGCCTCTCTTGCTGCGTTGTTGGACCCCATTCTTGAAACATCCTGCAGAGCAGCAGACTTCTCCTCTGGCATATGGCGACGAGCTGCAGATCCCCTCCTGGTCCTCGTGTCCATCCTCATGAAGTTATGCAGGGCACGCGTAGCCTTCACACACCTGAATTCTTCCAGGAGGCAGTCCCAGATGGCCCTGCTATAAAAAGTCAAGTGACTTTTCATAGCACGTCTAGATTATGTTGGTGACTATGTAGGTGTGATATAGCATCAGACACACAGGGTACGCACATCAATTCGCTAATGATCACAGACACACATTCTATTAAATTAATTTGACACATCTCACTCACACAAGCCAATCTGGGTCACTCAAATAAGATGCGCATTCTGTGAAATTCCTTATGCACAGTTGACACACACACACACACACACACTAAAACATTGTTAATTTTTACAGATTGTACCAGCTCTCTGCTGGGAAATGTGAGGGGATGATTGACACATACACACACACAGACAAAATGTGTCATCCAAAAAAGGTGTGGGCATGCCTTTCTTCCTCATGCTCACTGCTCTAGTTTGGTAAAGTATCATCTCAGATGCTTTCAGTATTAAGTATGAACTAAAGTATGAAAACACAAAAGGTCCTCTGTTACTGTATATGCAATTGCAAACTGTTGCAAAGGAAATCTGGGGACAAATAGGTCATTCAGGTGTTTGTCATTGCTCTGTGTTACTCTCTGATATTTCACAAACTGAATTATTATGTTGATGTGGACTGTGATTCCACTGCACCCAATCCAACATTTCCTCCAGAAGAATAGAAATATAATTTGTCTGCTGTACCTTCGTCCACCACAAGAGAAAGACAAACTCAAACCTTCAGTGTGCTCTGTACTAACATAAGGAGGAGTCCCTCACGAACAGTCTGCTAATGTCCCTGAAAGGTGTAGCAAGTTTGTGTATGAGAGTTCATGTGGAGGCCAGAGTAGTAAAGATACAGATATGTAGACAATAAACCTGTAGACAAGGAGGAGCAGTGATAACATGCAACATGATATGTACTAACACAAGATGTTCTTTACTCAAGTTTCAAAACATTACATTGATTGCATTTATTATAAATATGCAACCATTAATTATCAAATATACCTTCAGATATAGATAGTATTCCTAATTTAGATAACGATATCAAATTATTGGTATGTCCGTTCAGAACTGTTCATACTGCACTGGTAGTAAAACATTCAATAAGTTATCAAATATAAAAGGTGTCACAAGGTAAATTGTAGCTGGGATATCTCAGCTCAGTGAAACATGGACACTGATTAGTGTTCGTGGATTACCAAGAAAGGCATCATTACCCAGTAAACTTTACTCCTCCTCTTAATGATCATATGATGCTGGCCAAACACAATCTGCTTGACGAGGAACAAAGGAGGAGGACAACTAGCTTACTCCCTTTACCTGACAGAAAGAAGGAAAGAGCGACGGAGGAAGAGAAAGAGGGAGTTGGGTGCTTTGAAGAGAGGAATAGGGCACGAACATACAAGAGGAGCCTATAAGTGCAAAGGGTTTTAAAAAGGGAAGCATGACTACTATTCAAGTGACGGTGCATGAACCAAAAAAACGGTGGAGAGAGGACAGCTCACATAGACAGCTCACTTTGGATAGGGGAGTGGACATTACCGCGAGTGAGGAGGCCCCAAGCCCTCCCAAAAAACTGTCCCACTCCATCGAGGAGATCCTGAGGAAACCAATCGAGGAGATCCTGGGGACACCAACCGAGGAGATCCTGAGAAAACCAACCAGAGTGGGAGAAGAGAGGCGAGAGGGGCTAGGTGGATGGTCTGTTAACAGACAAAATGAAGAAAACCCAAACCAGCAGGTATATACAGGTAATGTGTGTGTTCAATTGACTTTGACTTACGTTACTATGATAGGTGGGCCCATTTTAGGGAGTACACATTACAATGAGGCAAAGGGGTTGGATGGCAAACGGCTAATGCTGTCTCAACTCCGCGAAAGTGTAATGTGTGTACACTTGTATTATGTGTATCATCTTTTACAGTAACATAATCTGAGTTCGGCTAATAGTTCTTGGAGATATTTTAAGGACAAAGATAATCAATATCGTGCCTTTTTTTCTGTCCACAGAAGGAACTGGTCATAACAGGGTGCTGCCACAGCATGTGCACATCGTCACTGACTGGGAAGATGACCACACTTCATCTGACCAAAACACAGGAGTCACAAAACTAACCCCGAGAGAGTGTCACATTGACCGCATCTCCCCAGACCACAGTGGGGACTCCAGCATCCACAGTGAGGATAGTGGTCTTCAGGAGAGAGCAGGGAGAGAGGAGGGCCAGAACCAAGGAAGAGCCCAGTGGGAGAGGAACGGCTGCCACCCTCATGGTGAGATTTACCACAAGTCACACAGTCAATATTGCTGTAATCAAGCAAGGGGAATTATATCTGAGGATGAACGACATTACAAAAAAAGGCAGTTTTGATGATAATCATGATGATGAGGATGATTACGAAGACAGATGATGATGATGATAATGCTGATGATAATCAGGATGATGATAATAAAGACATTTTTGCTTGTGTGTGGTGTGCACAGTGCAGAGGAGGAGAAGGCAGACCAGGATCAGCTTCCCTCCAAGTCAGGTGGAGGAGTTGGAGAAGGTGTTCCTGGAGACCCACTATCCTGATGTCCACATGAGGGATAAGCTGGCCTCTCGTCTGCAGCTCACTGAGGGAAGAGTACAGGTACACTAGCACCAAACACCTGTGACATGCTCATGAAATATATCTATGATCTTTTATATGAGTACATTTGAAATTGATTGAATGTTCAACAAATATTTCCAAATAAATATTACAATATAAATCTGAGTGAGAATCAAACACTTCACTTTATTCATCACCCCACCACTTGAGCTCCATAGCTATCATTTTTTTTTATCTTGAGTTATCACTGTTACCCATGTTTGCTATCAGGTGAAAACAGAAACAGTCCGTATCAGCTGCTTACATAAATGTTTTGTTATCAATTGAAAAACACACAAAAATGCCTTTGCTGTCATGCCAACTCATTTGCTGATATCTTCAGATTTGGTTCCAGAACCGCAGAGCCAAATGGAGGAAGACTGAGATGCTAAGGGACGGAGACCAGACACTTATATCCAAACCGGGGTTTCTTTATGAGGTGGGTTTATAGTTTTACGTAAACAAACCAGCAAGGGCCAAATATCCTGTCAGATAGATACAATACATGAGTCATGCTTGAGACAGTAATAACATGATCATCTCATTTGTTTCGATGACAAAACAGGTTGAAGAGGCTATCTCTCTGTTTCCATTGAATGCCTCATCATCATGGTACGGGCCGTACCAACAACGACAAAAGCTCCACTTCGGGGGGGTTCCATTCCAGCCTTTTCTACCCATGTTGTCACACCTGCATCATCATCCCCTGAGCTCCCTCTGGACCCGACATTTATACTCCATCCCAAGAGTCACTCTTATTTGACACATAATGAACACAAAATAAATTAATCTTCAAAGCTTTATAAATAGGGTGTATTTTGTCATCCGTGTCCATAATGATGGAGTCATGGTGCTACTATCTCAGAAGCTGTTGAAAATGATGAATGAATTGATCATTGAGTATTTTCTCTCATAGATACAACAATATGGCTTAGTAAAGTGAATGAGATGTTTGTGTTTTTTATCAGTCACTCTCCACTCATACATATATGTTGATTGGAATTCTATAATGATATTGTCAATACACAAATATACATACATAAATAAATACAGTAATACATCTAACTCATATTGACTACATTTGTGCTGTGTCTGTATTTCTCATGTGGCTGTGGTACTGAAAATATTGTGTAAATTGATGTTAAGAACAGTTCCTGTACACTGTCACGGATCCCTCCGGAACTTTCCTTGCGCACACCTGTCCCCTATTCCCACTGATTGTATTTGTATATATGTGCCCTTTGTTCACCATGGTGCTGTCCATTATTGTTACAATGTCCGTTGGTGGGTGTGAGTACCTGTGCTGTGTGTTTTGGGCTTTCGTGCCCTTGTGGATTGCGTAGATTATTACGGGTCTCGTCTGTGTGTTAATCATTGTGCGGGAGTGTATTTATTCTATGTACTCCTCGGTCTTTTGTTTGGTTTTCAACCTTGTGTTTTGTGTACGTGTTTGCTTAGTCTTCGTCCCCGTGCCTTTACATGGCACACGGTAATTTGGGTAAAATAGAAACCCCTGTTATGCATTCTTGCGCCTGTACCCCGAATCATTCATACCATCGTGAGATAGTCCCTGTAAGATAGTAGGACTGCTTTGATGTACAGGTATAAATACATGTGTACATGTACTTTTCCTAACATGAAGCTGGTAAGAGCACTTCCCTCCTTTTTTTCTACGGGTTTATTGTTATATTGAAATATGGCTCTCCTTATCTTAAATTGAGCTAGGGTTATTGACAGGTCAGATGTGGAATTCGGAGAACTATATTTTCAAGAATTTCAACTACACTGAACAAAAACTATGAACACAACATGTAAAGTTTTGGACCCATGTTTCATGAGCTGAAATAAAAGATCCCGGAAATTTTCCAGACACATAAGTGTATTTCTCTCAAATTGTGTGCACAAATTTGTTTACATCCCAGTTAGTGAGCATTTCTCCTTTGCCAAGATAATCCATCCACCTGACAGGTGTGGCATATCAAGAAGCTGATAAAACAGCATGATCATTACACAGGTACACCTTGTGCTGGGGACAATAAAAGGCCACATTAAAATGTGCAGTTTTCTCACAACACAATGCCACAGATTTCTCAAGTTTTGAGGGAATGTGCAATTGGCATGCTGACTACAGGAATGTCCACCAAAACTTTTGCCGGAGAATTTAATGTTAATTTCTCTACCATAAGCTGCCTCCAATGTCGTTTTAGAGAATTTGGCTTTACGTTCAACTGGCCTCATGCCAACCCATGACCTCCACATCCGGCTTCTTTACCTGAGGGAAAGTCTGAGACCAGCCACCCGGACAGCTGATGAAACTGTGGGTTTGCACAACCGAAGAATTTCTGCACAAACTGTCAGAAACCATCTCAGGGAAGCTCATCTGCGTGCTCGTCGTCCTCACCAGGGTCTTGACCTGACTGCAGTTCAGTGTCATAACCGACACAATGGCCACTGACACACTGGAGAAGTGTGCTCTTCACGGAAAAATCCCGGTTTCAACTGTACCGGGCAGATGGCAGACGGCGTGTATGGCATTGTATTGGTGAGCGGTTTGCTGATGTCAACGTTGTGAACAGAGTGCCCCATGGTGGCGGTGGGTTATAGTATGGGCAGGCATAAGCTACAGACAACGAACACAATTGCATTTTATCGATGACATTTGAATGCACAGAGATACTGTGACAAGATCTTGAGGCCCATTGTCATGCCCTTCATCTGGCTCCATCACCTCATGTTTCAGCATGATAATACACGGCCCCATGTCGCAAGGATCTCTACACAATTCCTGGAGGCTGGAAAAGTCCCAGTTCTTCCATGGCCTGCTTACTCACCAGACATGTCACCTATTGAGCATGTTTGGAATGCTCTGGATCGATGTGTACAACAGCATGTTCCAGTTCTTACCAATATCCATCAACTTCGCACAGCCATTGAAGAGGAGTGGGACAACATTCCACAGGCCACAATCAACAGCCTGATCAACTCAATGGGAAGAAGATGTGAGCTGCATGATACTCATGAGATACTGACTGGTTTTCTGATCTACGCACCCATCTTTTTTTAAGGTATCTGTGACCAACAGATGCATATCTGTATTCCCAGTCATGTGAAATCCATAGATTAGGGCCTATTCAATTTATTTCAATTGACTGATGTCCTTATATGAACTGTAACTCGGTCAAATCGTTGCAATTGTTGCATGCAAATTTTTTATTTTTGTTCAGTGTATTTTTGACCCCTACTTACAAAATGTAGACACAATATAAACTTTTTGTTGTGTCATTGTAGATGATTTTAAATGCAGTGTCCACATGTGCGGTTGTGTTTTACTATATATGGTTCTAATGGCGCAGATGGTTGTAGCATATGGCTTGTAACCTCATAATTGACTGTTTTGGTTTCTGAAAGGGCCTCAAACTAAATGAGTTCACTGTATAATGCACTTTGGAGTAAACTTGTCTGCTAAATGACCATAACATATATGAAGGGAAAACATGAATCTTATTTAGCACTTACCTAATACCTAATAATATAGTACAATGCTAATGCACCAATTAGTCAAGTAAAGGTGAATGTAGAAAGTGAAATGAGTAACAAATGGATAACACTCACATTTTCTATAGCACATTTGCATGTTATTCTCAAGAATGTATCAAGACACTTTTCATAACTGAGAATATGCAGTACCAGTCAAAAGTATGGACACACCTACTCATTCAAGGGTTTCTCTTTATTTTTACTATTGTATACATGTGTGCAAAACTGTCATCAAAGCAAAGGGTGGCTGCTTTGAATAATCAAAAATATATTTTGATTTGTTTAACACTTTTTTGGTTACTACATGATTCCATATGTGTCATTGTATAGTTTTTAATGTCTTCACTGTTATTCTATAATGCAGAAAATAGTAACAGTAAAGAAAAACCCTTTAACGAGTAGGTGTCTCCAAACTTTTGACTGGTCCTGTATATATATATATATATATATATATATATATATATATACTGTTATCAAATTACACTCTCTTACCTTCCATGTATGAAAAAAGGTTTACATACTGTGCCTTCGGAAAGTATTCAGACACCTTGACTTTTTCCACATTTTGTTATGTTATAGCCTTATTCTAAAATGGATTAAATACAAAAAAAATCCTCAGCAATCTACACACAATACCCAATAATGACAAAGTGAAAACAGGTTTTGAGAAATGTTTGCAAATAAAAAAAATAAAAAATGAATTCAGACCCTTTGCTATGACACTCGAAATTGAGCTCAGGTGCATCCTGTTTCCAATGATCATCCTTGAGATGTTTCTACAACTTGATTGGAGTCTACCTGTGGTAAAATCAATTGATTGGACATGATTTGGAAAGGCACACACCTGTCTTTATAAGGTCCCACAGTTGACAGTGCATGTCAGAGCAAAAACCAAGCCATGAGGTCGAAGGAATTGTCCGTAGAGCTCCGAGACAGGATTGTGTCGAGGCACAGATCTGGGGAAGGGTACCAAAACATTTCTGCAGCATTGAAGATCCCCAATAACACAGTGGCCTCCATCACACATAAATGGAACTAGTTTGGAACCACCAAGACTCTTCCTAGAGCTGGCCACCTGGCCCAACTTAGCAATCGGGGGAGAAGGGCCTTGGTCAGGGAGGTGACCAAGATCCCGATGGTCACTCTGACAGAGCTCCAAGAAGACTCAATGCTGTAATCGCTGCCAAAGGTTCTAAGGTTTTATTTTAGAAATTAGCAAACATTTTTAAAAACCTGTTTTTGCTTTGTCATTATGGGGTATTGTGTGTAGATTGATGAGGGAAAAAAGATTTTATCAATTTTAGAATAAGTCAAGGGGTCTGAATACTTCCTGAAAGTAGTGTAAATACCCTGAAAAAAATGTCACTCCCTTAGCTTCCATGTAGAGTTATAGGACCTATTCGTAACTCTTCATGGAAGCTAAGAGAGTGACAGTTTTTTCATGGTATTTATGTAAACTCTTTTCCTACATGGAAGGTAAGAGAGTATAAGATGATAACAGCCTTGAGAGTGACATACGTTTTTTGCCCTCTCTCAGACAATTAACTGTTGAACCAAGATAAGTCAGAATCAGGCCTGCAATCAATATAGTGAATGTCTAGTTTCTGATGACTCTTGTTTTGACATCTGTGTGTGTGTGTGTGTGTGTGTGTGTGTGTGTGTGTGTGTGTGTGTGTGTGTGTGTGTGTGTGTGTGTGTGTGTGTGTGTGTGTGTGTGTGTGTGTGTGTGTGTGTGTGTGTGTGTGTGTGCGCGCGCATTTGTATGTGTGTGTTTGTTGTCATCTCAACTTTTCATCCCTGCCTTATCTGCCTGTGCTGCTCTCGGTGTCATAACACATGCTCCTGAATATAGCTCATGCAGCAGGAACGTGCACAGATAGGGCTCTACCTTTGCAGAGCACATGCCACTTTGCCCTTCCACATGCCACTTTTCCCTTCCAGTCTCCAAAGTGCCTCTTTTCAGTGGTGGTATAATTTCTCCCAAAATGTTTTTTTTTGTATACCTTTTTTTCCCATTGTTGTTCTGAACCCACTGCCCACAAGTTGTCGTTAAATTCTCATCAATGCTTCAGAACCAAAAAGTTGCTCATCTTGATTGTTAACCAATGACCAATAAGCAGCATTGGCGCGAAAAGACAGGCGTGCATATCGAGATTAGTGACCAGAAATAACTTATTTAATTTCCTCCAGTTTCACCTGGGAAAAACCAGCTAGGCCTTCATTTATCATCCCATATAAAATGCAGTTTAGCAATCTACTACTGACTCATCTTTGCCAGAACAATAGGCTACCTGGCGATTTGATTGGTCATTTTCCTATTTCAGATAGGCCTAGTTTGGGTGGCTACTGGCTACAGTATATGTCTAAAGCAGCTGTAACATTGCACTGCCTTCAATATTATGGGATGAAGATATTCTGTGGAATTTACTACAATATTTGTGAGGAAGAACAGGGCTAGCCATCTGACAACGAGCACTCTGCAGGCAGACTGCACTACAAAGTGATGGTGCGGTGTAGACAGAACATGCTTTCCATCCGATCCTACAACCAGTGAACGACCCGTCATTCAGGGCAGGTGCCTGTTTTGAGCCCCACCTTTTTGGAGGGGGAGGGGGTTGCCTGTTTTGCATGATATTTTGGTATTAATACGTGTCACATATCAGTTTGCAAACCATGTAAAAAAAATAATAATAAGAGTTAATAAAGCCTCCATACAAACATGGTCTCTTTTTTGCTTTCTTGAGTAAGGCAGCTCCAAAATGCAGGTGTTTCAGCATAGCTCAGTGCTTTCTGTGGTGGTGGGGCAGACAGCGGAAAATACGAAGCGTAGGGGTTGCTAATGTTCTCTAGTTGCGCCCTGATTGGCTCAGTGTTCTGTCACTCATTGGGACACTACACTACGTCACTGCCAAATCTAAGGGTAGAGCTCGAAAATTCAAGCCCCTTGGGTGATGCCATAGAGTTACATTAGAAGTGCCCATCGAAGAAGGCTCAAGGTCATTGGCCACAGATAAAATGACGTCAAAGCACGTTATATCTACAGTAGCTTTGATTGGAATGATCATGCCAACATCATACTTTCAAAATCTTAGCTAGCAGTCATCATGAATCAAGTCGACAATCTACTGGCAAATAATTTTTAATCCTTGTCATATAAAGAGAAATAATGAAGAGAAATTATAGATGAAGTGTATCGGTGCTCATCAGCCATTGGACATAAACATTACACAACAAGTTGGAAATCGCAAATTCAGCAATGAGTGGTTTGGAAGGAATCAGTGGCCTGCTATTCAGTGGAGTGGGTGTGTGGTCCAAATTCTGGGTTTAAGGGTCTCTTTTCCATGCTTAAAATGATAAACATTCAGCATTGGACATGCTGTCAATCCAGCAGGATTTCTGCCGCGCTCAAAACAACTGTTAACTCGGAACTGGGAAATCTGACTTCAGTGAGGAAAAAACGATCTCCGACTGTCAAAATACGTTATGAACGGTCATCCAACTCGGAATTGTAAGTCGGGAACTCTGGCCTCTTTCTAGAGCTACGAACTGAAGAGCACTGATGTCATCATGATTCAACCTTGTTTTTTACAGAGTTCCCAGTTGTCTTGAAAGCACCATAAATCCAGAGAATGCGACTTTGATGACAAAGTTTGATGACAAAATTTGCCCATGAAGGACCGATGCGCCGCCTTCCTGTTCAAGTGAGCATAGCACAACAAGGTGGGTCCAAAAATGTCTTGTGTGCTTCTGCATAAATTATGTGATATGCCAGGGGGATATGTATACTGTAGCTAAGAAAGTAATACTAAGTGTTTGTTGCTTTGTAAGCTGTTAGTAGCCCATGTGTCTCACCCTAATAATTTGGTCTATTTTTACCTCTTAATTTCGCCTACTGTTCTGACTTGGTGGTGCACATGTAGCCTGTAACCTGTTTTAGAGAAATGTAATCATCGAATATTGTAAGACCTTTCATTGTCTGCTTATATGCTGTTGTGGATATTCTTACACAGGACACTCAAAGTCAATATTAAATGAATCACTCTTTATTGTCAGCAAGCTGGAGAGGTCAGAGTCAAATTTAGATGCATAAGTACCAGTCTGAAGTGAGCTCTAAAAGGGCGTTCCTTACAGAGAGCCTCATATACTGCTATCTAAACCTATATAAACATGATTAATTGGATCGGTTCCCACGTGTGACTGGCTCTGTCTCTATCTTAACTTAAAGAACATACTCTGGGCATTCTGCCAGATGCAGATAGCCTAGAGCGTTGGACTGGTAACCGAAAGGTTGCAAGATCGAATCCCTGAGCTGACAAGGTAAAAATCTGTCATTCTGAACCTGAACAAGGCAGTTAACCCACTGTTCCTAGGCCGTCATTGAAAATAAGAATTTGTTCTTAACTGACTTGCCTAGTTAAATAAAGGTAAAATAAAAACAAATGTTCCTCTGGAGTACCCCCTCCTCCCTCTCTTGACCAGACACAGGCAGGAACAAATGATTGTTTACGACACAAAAAATAATAAATGCCCCCTTCATTTATCCTACGGTTCTGACTTGGTGTACAGGAATAACACTGTAAGAACGGCCCATGTTCTGAATTCTGTCGCTGTACATTTCAAAAGCGCTAAACAAATAGTTATATTGATTACGTCCGTCCTAGTTCGCTCATTAATGTCTTAATCTTAATTACGGATTGCCTCTTATCCGCTTGTCGTCCCTTATGCCATAATTTGTACATCTCAATTTTCAATAGAAACCACATTTATTTAAGCAAGTCAGCCATATCAGCTATGTTTTCTTTTAAAGTCAGTAAATGAGGCTGAATGAAATGTTTCACTGCTAGACAAGGCTCCGCTAATAGCCAGGTCTAGCAGTTGTAAGGTGTAGGGTTGCAAGGAGTCGGAAACATTTTCCGTGGGAAGTTAAGCCGTGGGAAGTTAAGTTAAGGGAAGTTAAGTGAATTTTGCTTAAATTCATCAAAAAAGTTAGCTTATAACAGTGAACCTTTTTTGTGGGATACACATAAGGCAATTCTAGGTCTTGTGGCATATTTTGGTTCAACTATCCCCAATTCAATGGAATTGCAACCTCTGCATGCACAGTGCATTCTTCCATCACATGTACAGCTAATTCTGAAGATCTTGCACACTAATGAGATGCTTTTGAGCCCACACTACTACACTGTCTGAGCCAAGGACTACATGCTTTCTGGTAAGTTTTGATAACAATACTGGGTGGGGTGAATATATTTTATATGACATACATCATTTTTTGTTAACTAGTAAATAGTAGTCTACAGCAAAGTGTGTTTAAATCATTTCTAACTTGTTAACAATTTCTGCTAGTTAGTTTTTGCTACCATGTGGGTTTTAGCTTGCTTGAGCCTGCTAACTGAAGAGTGTTAATTCACCTGTTTCCATACATGTTTCATTTTAAAACATTTATCTTATAAAGGAGTTGTTTAATCTAACTGCTTAACTATTTATCTGCACATGGAATTGTATTTGTTTTTTTCTTTTACTAATTTTTTTCTAATCTTTACAGGAAAATGCTACGGCACTATCTGATGTGTGGAGACATTTCACTGCAGCTAATGTAGAAGGAAAAGCTGTGTACATTTGCAAATACTGTGCCAAATCATATGTGAAGAATGCAACAAAGACGCAGAATCATCTGGCCAAGTGCATAAAGTTCCCTCAGCACTGACAACAAGCAACCTCTGACTAAAGTCCCTCTACTTCTATTCGAGGTGAAAATGATGAATCCGACACCTTATCGATAGCAACAGCTCATGGTCCTCCTGGAATCAGAAGTTATTTTTACTCAATAGAGTCAAACACAGAAAATGTAACTTTTTTTAATGTGTCAATCACTCTCGAGTCATCTGGGACCCACGAGCTAAGCCCAAGGGACTACTAGGGGGGCACTTGAACATTCGTAGTGTCATTCCAAAAAGTGATCAAATTCAACATCTACTCACAGACTCCAACCTTGACTTCCTCTGCCTCTCAGAGACATGGCTCCATAAAAACTCTCCATATGCTGCTTTGATTGTGCCTGGCTACAATGTTTTCAGGAGAGACAGGATTAAAGGAAGAGGAGGGGGTGTGATGATTTACATTAAAGAACATATCCGATGTAAACAAATTGAGTGGTCATGTGATAATGAACTAAAATGTATTGGCCTGAACGTTACACTGTCTCCCCAAATTTATTTTACCCTTATTGGAATGTATAGGCCACCTTCCAACAAAAGTGTGTTTTTTGATCAGTTTAATAACATGCTTAGGGAATGTGATTTTGGGAAAGAGGTCATCTTAATGAGAGATTTTAATATTAATTATGAAGACAAGTCTTGTAGGAAAACCCTCAAACGGATCACTAATACATTTGACCTTACACAGCTAGTTAAAGGGCCAACCAGGGTGACTTGTTGCTCTAAAACACAGATTGATTTGGTGTTCAGTAATAACCCAGAGAGAGTGACTAAATCATTCAATATGGTTACTGGGCTATCTGATCATAATCTGACACTTATAGCCAGAAAGCTGTCTAAGAGCAGGTTTAACCTCTCTACTGTTAGAAAGCCGGATCAACTAAGAATACCTAAGAGTGAATTAAACTATTTTGAAAACGCAATTAAAAACTTATTGACGCACGGATCCCTTTAGCGGGATCATTTTCATCAACAAGCGCCAAATTTTTTAAAAATTGCAAAAAATATTTATATTCATGAAACCACAAGTGCAATATAGCAAAACACAGCTTAGCTTGTTGTTAATCCACCTGTCGTGTCAGATTTTGAAAATATGCTTTACATCGAAAGCAATCCAAGCGTTTGTGTGAGTTTATCAATCACTAGACAAAACATTACAAACACCTAGCAGCAATGTAGATTGATCACGAAAGTCAGAAAAGCAATAAAATTAATTGCTTACCTTTGATGATCTTCGGATGTTTGCACTCACGAGACTCCCAGTTACACAATAAATGTTCCTTTTGTTCGATAAAGATTATTTTTATATCAAAACACCTCCATTTGTTTGGCGCATTATGTTCAGTATTCCACAGCCTTAGGCAGGTCATCAAGGGTTGACAAAAATTCCAAATAGTATCCGTAAAGTTCGTAGAAACATGTCAAACGTTTTTAATGATCAATCCTCAGGTTGTTTTTAACATAAATAATCGATAATATTTCAACCCGGACGGTAAACTATTCAATAACAGAGATAAAGAAAATGTCGAGCTACAACTTTCGCGCGCATGAACTAATGGAAGGACATTCAAATCAAATCAAATCAAATGTTATTTGTCACATACACATGGTTAGCAGATGTTAATGCGAGTGTAGCGAAATGCTTGTGCTTCTAGTTCCGACAATGCAGTAATAACCAACGAGTAATCTAACCTAACAATTCCACAACTACTATCTTATACACACAAGTGTAAAGGGATAAAGAATATGTACATAAAGATATATGAATGAGTGATGGTACAGAACGGCATAGGCAAGATGCAGTAGATGGTATAGAGTACAGTATATACATATGAGATGAGTAATGTAGGGTATATAAACATAAAGTGGCATAGTTCAAAGTGGCTAGTGATACATGTATTACATAAAGATGGCAAGATGCAGTAGATGATATAGAGTACAGTATATGCATATACATATGAGATGGGTAATGTAGGGTATGTAAACATTATATTAAGTGGCATTGTATAAAGTGGCTAGTGATACATTTTTACATACATTTCCATCAATTCCCATTATTAAAGTGGCTGGAGTTGAGTCAGTATGTTGGCAGCGGCCACTAAATGTTAGTGGTGGCTGTTTAACAGTCTGATGGCCTTGAGATATAAGCTGTTTTTCAGTCTCTCGGTCCCTGCTTTGATGCACCTGTACTGACCTCGCCTTCTGGATGATAGCGGGGTGAACAGGCAGTGGCTCGGGTGGTTCATCGCTCATTTTTCAAAATAAAAGCTTGAAACTATGTCTAAAGACTGTTCACACCCTGAGGAAGCCATAGGAAAAGGAATCTGGTTGATATCCCTTTAAATGGACGAAAGGCAGGCAATGGAACAGTGATTTTTCAAAATAAGAGGCACTTCTGGGTTGGATTTCCTCAGGTTTTCGCCTGCAAAATCAGTTCTGTTATACTCACAGACAATATTTTGACAGTTTCTATCCTACTCTGTCAATTATATGCATATTCTAGCATCTAGACCTGAGAAATAGGCAGCTTACATTGGGAACGTTATTTTTCCAAACATAAAAATTCTGCCCCCTAGCTTCAAGAGGTTATTAAGGGAATTAACTGGAATGATCTCTTGTCCTATACAGACGTGGAAGCTGATAGTCAGGTTTTTCTATCCACAATCCAAACTACAATAAATGGTTTCCTAAAGAAAATCAAATCCAAACCTGGCCAAAAGAGCACTCTTCCTTGGCTAAATGGAGAAATCTGGAAATTGATGAAAGAACGAGATTATGCTCTAAAAATAGCCCTAAGATCTAAATTAGAGCATGACAGACGTAGGTTTACCATGTTGAGAAATAAGGTGATGAAAGAAATCAGACAGGCCAAGGCAAACTTTTTTATTAACATAATTGGTGAAGCAAAGGGAAATGCTAAATTGATCTGGGAGAATCTAAAAAAGTTAACAGGGAAAGACCATAGTAACACTGAAAAAAGACTAGAAATCATGGTGAATAACAATCTAACACAGGATGCAGTCGAAATAGCAATAGCCTTCAATTCCTACTTTATTGACTCTGTCAGGGTACTGACACAGAACCCCTCCACTGGTTTCTTGGGCTCAGTGCTAGTAAATGACACTCAACCTGTCTTCACCATAAGGGAGGTTTCTGAGTCAAAGGTGAACAAGGTGATTAGCTCACTAAAGAACTCTAAAGCCAAAAATGTGTTTGGGCTGGACTCTACCTTTCTTAAAAACTACAAAGAGTCACTCATTGGCCCCATTACTAAGGTCACCAACACATCTATTGGTCTCAGGGTGTTTCCAAGGGCATGGAAGTCGGCCATAATAACGGCCATCTTTAAATCGGGCGACCCTGCTGATGTGAGTAACTACAGGCCCATTAGTATACTACCTGTGGTGTCAAAGGTTGTTGAAAAGTATGTAGCAAAACAACTGATTGCCCACCTCAACAACAGCACCTTCACATTACACTCCATGCAGTTTGGCTTCAGAGCGAAACACTCCACAGAAACGGCCAACTGTTTTCTTCTGGAAAATGTGAAGTCCAAGATGGACAAAGGGGGCGTTGTTGGGGCTGTGTTTCTGGACCTAAGGAAGGCTTGTGATGCTGTTAACCATGAGATTCGCATCACAAAATTGTCCAAGTTCAACTTTTCCCCCGATGCCTTGAGATGGATCAAATCATACCTTGAAGGCAGAACTCAGTGTGTCAGAGTGAGCAATGAGCTGTCGCCCACTCTTAGCTATGATGTGGGCGTGCCCCAAGGGTCAATACTGGGGCCCCTCCTGTTCAGCCTGTACATTAATGATCTGCCTTCTGTCTGTACTGGGTCTGAAGTTCAAATGTATGCAGATGATACAGTGATATATGTGCATGCAAAGAGCAAACAACAAGCTGCACAAGAACTCACTACTGTAATGGTCCAGGTTACAAAGTGGCTCAGTGACTCATGTTTGCATCTCAATGTGAAAAAAACTGTTTGCATGTTCTTCACAAAGAGGGCAACAGATGCTACTGAGCCAGATGTCTATGTGTCAGGGGAGAAGCTCCAGGTGGTATCTGATTTTAAGTACCTTGGCATCATACTTGAGTCCAACCTCTCTTTTAAAAAGCATGTGAAAAAGGTAATTCAGAAATTCAACCTAGCTAATTTCCGATTTATACGAAATTGTTTGACTACAGAGGTAGCAAAACTGTACTTCAAATCTATGATACTCCCCCACTTAACTGCTTGACTAGTTGGGCCCAAGCTTGCTGTACAACATTAAAACCTATTCAGTCTGTCTACAAACAGGCTCTCAAAAGTGCTTGATAGGAAGCCCAATAGCCATCATCACTGTTACATCCTCAGAAAGCATGAGTTAGGAAAATCTTGTGCAATACACCGACGCATGTCTTGTATTCAAGATCCTAAATGGCCTGGCTCCCCCTCTACTCAGTATTTTTGTTAAACAGAAAACCCAAACATATGGCAGCAGATCCACAAGGTATGCCATGAGAGGTGACTATAGTTCCCTTAAGGAAAAGCACCTTTAGTAAATCCGCTTTCTCTGTGAGAGCTTCCCATGTCTGGAATACACTGCCATCAGACACACATAACTGCACCACATATCACACTTTCACAAAATGCATGAAGACATGGCTAAAGGTCAATCAGATTTGTGAACATAATCCCTAGCTGCGTATTGCCGCTTTCCATGTTGTCTGTTGTCTGTAGCTTGTAAGGTGTGGAAACACTTTGTTGCTTTTATGAATTTTGTCTTGCTGCTTTTTGTTCTATGTTGCTCTGTCTGTATGCTACGTCTTGCTTGTCCTATGTTACTCTGCGTGTGCTCACTGCTCAATGATTGTCTATATTGTAATTGTTTTTAATAACCTGCCCAGGGACTGCGGTTGAAAATTAGCCGGCTGGCTAAAACCGGCACTTTTACTAAAACGTTGATTAATGTGCACTGTCCCTGTAAAAATAAAATAAATAAAATAAATAAACTAAACTAGAGGAACGTAGTCAGAAAAATGCTGATGAATGTCTTGCTCGAGCTGTGTATGCAACTGGTTCACCTCTGATGCTCACAGGCAATGTGTATTTGTCACGCTCTGACCTTAGAGAGCTTAGACCTTAGAGAGTCTCTATTTTGGTTTGGTCAGGGTGTGATTTGGGTGGGCATTCTATGTTCATTTTTCTATGTGTTGTATTTCTTTGTTTTGGCCGGGTATGGTTCTCAATCAGGGACAGCTGTCTATCGTTTTCTCTGATTGGGAACCATACTTAGGTAGCATTTTCCCAACTGTGTTTTGTGGGTAGTTGTTTTCTGTTTAGTGTTTTCTGCACCTGACAGGACTGTTTCGGTTTCGTTTTGCACTTTGTTATTTTGTTCTAGTGTTCAGTTTAAATAAAAGTCATGAACACTTACCACGCTGCGCTTTGGTCCGATTCTTCCTCTTCAGACGACGACACCCGTTACAGTATTGGAAGAGATTTCTGAATGTTCTTCGCCCAGCATACACCCCTCCAATCAGACATGCTTTATCTACTAATTTGCTGGATGCAGAGTTCAACAGAGTTCAAGTGAAGGTCAAGCAAATCATAGAGGAAGCAGACTGTATTGCAATTATCTCTGATGGGTGGTCGAACGTTCGTGGGCAAGGAATAATTAACTACATCATCTCCAACCCTCAACCAGTATTCTACAAGAGCACAGACACAAGGGACAGACACACCGGTCTCTACATTGCAGATGAGCTGAAGGCAGTGCCAGGTCGCAGTTGTTAATGAGAACCTGTTCTCAACTGGCCTACCTGGTTAAATAAAGGTGAAATATTTTTTTTTTTAAATGACCTTGGACCACAGAAGGTATTTTCACTGGTGACAGACAATGCTATGAACATGAAGGCTGCTTGGTCTAAAGTGGAGGTCCTACCCTCACATCACACCCATTGGCTGTGCTGCTCATGCATTGAATCTGCTCCTCAAGGACATCATGGCACTGAAAACAATGAATACACTCTACAAGAGAGCCAATTAAATGGTTAGCATTGTGAAGGGTCATCAAGTTATAGCAGCAATCCACCTCACCAAGCAAAGTGAGAAGAATAAGAGCACCAGATTGAAGCTGCCCAGCAACACCTGTTGGGTATGGACAGTCCCATCAAGAGAATCCTTCTGGATGATGCATTTTGCGTGAGTGTTAAGCAGCCTGAAACTCCTGAAACCTATAGCAGTAGCCATTGCACAGATTGAGGGAGAGAATGCCATCCTGTGTGATGTTCAGACTCTGCTTGCAGATGTAAGAAAATAAATCCGTACTGCCCTGCCGACTTCACTGTTGCTCCAAGCAGAGGAAACCGCAGTTCTGAAATACATCAAAAAGCGTGAAGACTTCTGCCTGAAGCACATACACACCGCAGTGCACATGTTGGACCCCAAGTATGCTGGCAAGAGCATCCTGTCTGGTGCAGAGATCAACAAGGCCTATGGTGTCTTCACTACCGTGTCTCGCCACCTTGGTCTGGATGAGGGTAAGGTTCTTGGCAGTCTGGACAAGTTCAAATCCAAGCAAGGGCTTTGGGATGGAGATGCCATATGGCAGTCGTGCCAACATATCTCATCAGCCACCTGGTGGAAGGGACTTTGTGGATCTGAGGTTCTTTCCCCGGTTCCCTCCATCATCCTCCAAATCCCACCAACATCAGCCGCCTCAGAGCGCAACTGGTCCTTGTTTGGGAATACACACACCAAAGCACGAAACAAACTGACCAATACAAGGGTTGAAAAATTGGTGGCCATCTGGGCAAATTTTGGGCTTTTTGAGCCTGACAACGAGCCATCCTCAACAAGGTTGGAAAGTGACAGTGAAGATGAGGCCTCAGTGTCTGATGTTCAAGAGGGGGACATTGAGGAGGTCCAGGGAGAAGACATGGAAGCCTGAGAGTAAGACAAACAAAGCTTTAGTTTCTAGACTATCATTTTACAGATGTATGTTGAAAACGTTTTTGGGAGATGAGATGGATCTTTTGGGATCATTCAATATTCCCTTTGTTTTGTTGTTCAGTGAAATCATCCCATGAGAAGAGCCAACTCATTTAATTAAAGTTCAAGTTCGTGTAAGGGAGTAAGTAAAGGGTGGCAGGGAAGTCAGGCGCAGGAGAGCAAAACTGGGTAATCAATGGAGCAGTTTTATTCATAAAACCACCGGAAACCAGAACAACAAACAAATGGGTACAAAACCCGTAGCGCACCAGCGAAAACGTGCACTTACAATAAACAATTCCGCACAAAGACATGGGGGGGAACAGAGGGTTAAGTACACAACATGTAATGAGGGAATTGAGACCAGGTGTGTGGGAAGACAAGACAAAACAAAAGGAAAATGAAAAGTGGATAGATGATGGCTAGAAGACCGGCGACGCCGACCGCTGAGCGCCGCCCGAAAAAGGAGAGGAACCGACTTCTGCGGAGGTCTTGACAGTTCGTAACTAAATCGTTTTTTTATTTCTATTGGAAGGATTTAATCATTTGCAGTTATGTCTACTTATGATAAAGTAAAAGGTGTATGTTTCTGTCTCCATATGATATGGTAAATATATCCAATGCAAAAAACATTTACATTTAAATGGTATTAATATTAATTTGTATATATTTCCGTTAATTCCCATATATTCCCGTTAATTCCCATATTTTCCCGTTAATTCCCACGGAAAGTTTCCACCTCTGAATATTCCCCAAAATGTGCAACCCTAGTAAGGTGTTGGGACTGCTGTTGGGACAGCTTTATGTAGGCCCTAACAGTTTGTTTGTCACCGTTATAGTGCAATTCATGTATTGTTTAGTGTTGTATTGTGTTGTGTAGTGTCTTTGCTGACATGCATCCAAATTATACTTTTTTGGTTTGCACCACCAAGCTTTACATGCTAAAATCACCACTGCTTACAACCTCTGCTACAATTAGGCCTATGACTCCAGAGAAGTGACATAATATATATATGTATATATCCCTAGTTGATATTGACTGCCAACATTAATAACTTTAAGCTACAAATGCAGTTGTAAAACACAATTTTTTTCCTGTAGCCTATCTTGAGTTTAGAAAATGGATCCCCGTTTATGGGTGTATTAAATGGCAGGCTACATTTGCTCAGTGATTGTGCACACGTTTCGAGTGTGCACACACGTGATTGTGCTTGTGCGTGGGTCACAAGTTGTATACCACTCCTTTTTGGGGGTAGGGGGTCAAAAAATGTGAAGTCCACTGGGATAGATGATAGTGGCAAAGAATTGGGTTGGAAAATGGTAGCTTACAGTATTTCTTACAATCTTCTATTATGACTGGAATTGTGTTAGTCATTGTTAATAAGTGCAGCATTTATTCCACTTCAAAATAGTTTAGCAAAATACTATACTCATCAGGTTGTGCTGCTTTCCCCTCTTCTTGTAATAATTGCTCAATTAGTATGTGACCGCAGTTGCGGGAAAAACATTATTTGGGTGCCTTTTTTTAGCTTGAGCACATGCCCCCCAAAAGGTCTGTGCATGGCCCTGTCATGCAGTAGTGGAAATAACATCATTGTTATACTGTATGAGACAACAGGAGAAACCATGGCTCTGGTCAAAAGTAATGCACTATATGGGGCCAAAATGGTGCCACTTTGGATTTGTCCAACATGTCCTTGTAGCCCTACATACCTCATCACAGACACATCCAGACAGGTGTTTATTCTTACAAAGTAGGTCAGAAAAGACCCACCTTAAGGGCTGAAATCAATCCGTAACGCATTAAAATGTTCCGATTGAGATGACAATACGCAGCTTGTGTATGCAGTCTCTCCCAACGCAGGAACATTGCCTTTAAATTTCTCAGGCAAACTATAACACGATACTTCTGCGATACGGATGGAATCTAGTTTCGACCTGTTGCCTTTGTCACTTGTGTTTGCAACACCAAAGTGAACAACCATTTATAAGCCTCAAGCAAGCACTATCCTTACCAATAAATTAAGCTAAGCTTAATACAGTTCCTGTATCCTCCAGTAGTTTACAATGTTGAGTGCAATTACTGTAACCTATACCTAACCCAGTTCAAATGACTCGGTTTCTTTTTTATTTGAATTTAATGTGCGTAGCCTAATGCAATTATTTTCACATTTTAATTATTGTCCTAAAGTAATACAACTTAACGCCAATTACTGTACATGGGCCTATATGGTTTGGCCATTTCTACACATTAAGCTCAACTATTGACAGTAATAAACTACTGGATTCAATAGCCTATCTATTTATTGCCTACATTTGTTTATATTTTCAAATTCTGATCTTTTCCGGCGAGTAATTCCTCACGAAACCCAGACAAAACAATACCATTATTTTGGGTACTTTCATGAAATGTAATTCATAGAATAGTCCTTTGGAGGAAGGATTGTTGTTATATATTTGACAGTTGTATCTAAAAGCATATTTATGACATTTTGGCCTTACCCAGGCCTCCTTTAAGACTCCATAGTGTTGCATCTGTAGGTGCTATAAAGCAAACATTGCTGTCATATAACGCTTTACTGCTTGCTCTGTAATAGTATTTTGATTTCAATAACCTTATGAATATTGACAAAAATAAACATGAATATTGAAAATATCAAAAAATGTATATGGATAATTGTTCAGTATATTGTTGAACATAATATACAAGCACATCAAAGTTCCAGGGTGGGATCTCTGCCACTTTTAGAGTTCTGATCCAATTTGTAAGCAAGGAATATTTTTTGCAACGGTGAGGGAGTGCCAAGATGGAGGCGCGGTGGCTTCAAAACTGCGCCCCGCAGTCATCTAGTATATATATAAATCATTGGTTACATTGACTGCTATGCCAATTTCTCTGTAAAATGTAGCATAACTTTAAAACTAGCAGAGAGCCCACTCTGGAACTTTGACATGCACCTAGAGTATGTTATGTTCAACAGTACGGTAAGGCTGTGGAAAAAACAACAACACTGCTCAATCAAAGCAGTCTAACCTATAGCAGACCGCTTTTAACACACACATTCCTTTCCACACACCCACTACTTTCCTTTCCACACACCCACTCGCCCATACTCTGATCGCCATATTGGGCTACAGGTACCCCCTTCTTTAAAAAGAAAAAAAAAATGTGTCTGGGTTTCTTGAAGAATCACTCAGGTATGAAAAATGATCCAGACAATATATTATATTTTCTCAGCATTAACAGATGGAAAAGGGTGTAATTGCGGCCCGCAATTCGGGGTGTTGCTGCATGTGGGTATTCCTGCATCTGCAGGAACTCCTCTTTATACTTCTATTGGTATATTTTGAAGCTAGGACTCCAGTACACAGGGGCGCTGCTCTGTATTGGAGTAGCTAGCGGTAGGCGGGGTCGACACCGGTAGACAGTGTCCTTCGCCCCCGTCTGTCAGGCATGTTTTTCTCCAGTACACAACAGGCAGGAGGCGGGGGGCAACACCATGTGCCAGCTAGCTAACTAGCAAGCACATGGTGTCTTACCCGCCTGCTGTGCCAGCGGGAGGCGGTGGCGACTGATAGACTGTGTCCTTGGGCCCTGCCTGTCAGCATAGTTCTCGGGTACACAGCAGGCAGGAGGCAGGGGCGACACCGTGTACTAGCTAACTAGCAAACTAGCACACGTGTCACTAACTAGCAAGCTAGCTAGTTAGCACATGTTGTCGCCCCAGTCTCCCACCTGATGTGCTAGCAGGAGGCGGGGGCAATCAGTAGACAGTGTCCTTGGGCCCCGCCTGTCAAATCAAATCATATCAAAGTTTATTTGTCACGTGCCCCGAATACAACAGGTATGCTTACTTACAGGCTCTAACCAATAGTCCAAAAAAGGTGTAAGGGGAACAAAAGGTAAGTAAAGAAATAAAACAACAGTAAAAAGACAGGCTATATACAGTTGCGAGGCTATAAATTAGCGAGGCTACATACAGACACCGGTTAGTCAGGCTGATTGAAGTAGTATGTACATGTAGATACGGTTAAAGTGACTATGCATATATGATGAACAGAGAGTAGCAGTAGCGTAAAAGAGGGGTTGGCGGGTGGTGGGACACAATGCAGATAGCCCGGTTAGCCAATGTGCGGGAGCACTGGTTGGTCAGCCCAATTGAGGTAGTATGTACATGAATGTATAGTTAAAGTGACTATGTATATATGATAAACAGAGAGTAGCAGCAGCGTAAAAAGAGGGGTTGGGAGGGCACACAATGCAAATAGTCCGAGTAGCCATTTGATTACCTGTTCAGGAGTCTTATGGCTTGGGGGTAAAAACTGTTGAGAATACTTTTTGTCCTAGACTTGGCACTCTGGTACCGCCTGCCATGCGGTAGTAGAGAGAACAGTCTATGACTGGGGTGGCTGGAGTCATTGACAATTTTTCGGCACGGTTTTCTCAGGTACACAGCAGGCAGGAGGCGGGGCGACACTGTGTGCTAACTAACTAGCAAGCTAGCAAACAGTGTCACTAACTAGCAAGTTAGTTATTTAGGACATAGTGTCGCTCCAGCCTCCCGCCTGCTGTACTAGTGGGAGACGGGGGCGACCGGTAGACAGTGTCCTGTTCAATGAAGGAAACAATGGGATGCTCGAGGGGCGCAGTAGTACATTACTGGGCTGCGATCACACAGTATTGGAGATGCGCCGACGTGTAATGACGTCACGGGAGAACGGATGGAAGCAATTTCGTGGACCACTTTGCCTCATAATAATCGAGAGATGGCGTCCTGTACCCAGTGAATAAGCAAAAAATTATCTTAAAGAATTGACGAAAAGATGCTCTAATGACATTTATCATTAGGCTACGAACACTGTTGAAGTAGGCTAATAATAACAATAATCTTTCACTGATAGAAAGAGCATTTGTTTTGGTTCTGCAATAGCCTATTCCACCTGGTTTCACCAGATTTAACAGGGGTGGGTTCCGCGGCGTTTGTTTCAGCATCCTCCAGCCTCCGCCTCTGTGTAGTCTATCCAACGCGAGGACGGCGAAACTAGAGACAGGGAGAGAGGGCGATGGCTGCCGGTGGAGGATGCGGGGAGACTGTGGATCAGTACCGGGCGGAGGTCGAGCGGCTCACCCAGGAACTTGCGGATGCGAACAGAGAGAAGATCAGGGCGGCAGAATGCGGTCTTGTTGTGTTGGAAGAGAACCAGACTTTGAAGCAGCAGTATGCCGATTTGGAATCGGAACAGGAGACGCTGAAGCAGGAGTTGGAACAATTACAAGAGGTAGGCTAGTATACACTATGCTAGAGGATGCAGCCTTTTCCCAATCTATTCAAGATAAATTATATTATATTATGTACAGCTCAATCACCAAACCTATTATTAGATCATATTAGGTTACACGAAATGGCAAGACAGGGCCCCTACAAACATATTTACGTTTGGGTGAGCTTATTGCCATATGTTTTGTACATTTCTTTGACATGATCCACACATTATTTGTATGGAAAAGGTATGTGTGTGTGTGGGTTCGTAGTCCACTTTTTGCATCTTACTTTGCATGACCTCTGTCATTTATCTCTTGGTGAAGTGCATATGTCCTGTGCAGTCATGGAGTAATGAATTATGTTAAGTGCTGTCTGTGATAGAGACTGAGGTGATTTCCCTATTCTCCCATCCTCTCAATGTGGGTGGCTCCCGTCCCTAAGTGCATTGGACACACACACACACACACACACACACACACACACACACACACACACACACACACACACACACACACACACACACACACACACACACAAACTGCAGGCATTGTTTAAACTAGGCCCTTTCTAATGCAAATGTCACCCTTCACAAAGCAAATATGCAATGCATCACAGTAAAGTTAGCCTTTTAGTCATTGTTTGAGTGCATGGGGTCAGTTGTCATTCAGACTGTTATGGTGGGACTGTAAAGATCTGCTCAAGAGATGAGGTATGCACAAGAGTAAATGAAGGAATGCTTTGGTAATTGGAGCTTCAGAGTTGCTGTCTACTATGGTTTGTGTGGTGGCTCACTTGCCTTTTGATCCAAGTGTCACGTTTTCATGAAGAATCTGTGAAGTGTCTGGATAGGTCCTTGGATCCACTTCCACAACACTGCTGGGCGAGCTCTTTTTCTAAAGTTTCATTTCTAAAGTAATTGTAACTGTAAAGAATATCATAAACTCCATAGGTATTGAGTTTGTCTGTCCCCACTTGCCAGGGCTTGACAAATGTATGACTATGTGTTTATGCATTCGGTCAAACATGCATAAAGCAAAAGGGAAGAGCAGATGCTGACAGAGCTCCAAGTTCAAGGTCATTATGGAGGTGGAGAACCTGTAGTGCTATTGGGAGCAGAGACTAGAGTCTAGAACGGTTGACGTGGGAAGGGAGATGGGCAATAACGGCAGTTTGATATGGATTAAATTCCCTTTGCAAAGCAGCCCAGTTCTATATCAGATTTAAACCAGTGTCATCTTTTACAGTACGGTGCATGGTTACCAACGACTTAGTCTTAGTTATCAAGATGTATTTTACTGTCCTGAATCTATAACCCGTTTAACTCTGCACTTAGCCCTGGGCTAAGAGAGTTCTTATCATCAGCTTTTCAGAGCCAGCCGATCACAGAGTTCCATTGTAACCTAATTTGAATATTCATTAAGCTTAGCACTGGGCTAAGAAAGTTGATATTTTACTCATTGACAATCTAGTTTTAGAGTTTCCTAATTTGATATAATTGTGGAATTTCACACATTGGTTTAATGTATGTCATAATTATTTTTATTCCCCAAAGCCAGTACTATGAAACAAAGATAAATTATATAAAGAATGATAGTAAAAAGCTTTGGAGCACCTTAAATTACATTTTGGGCAAAAAGGCAAACTCAGCTTCATCATTCATTGAATTAGATGGCTCCTTCATCACAAAACCCACTGATATTGCCAACTACAAGATTAGCAAACTTAGGCATGACATGCCAGTAACAAACACCTAACCCACACATCCAAGTAAAGCTGACCAAATTATGAAAGACAAGCCTTTTTGAATTCCATAAAGTGAGTGTGAAAGAGGTGAAAAAATGATTGTTGTCCAGCAACAATGACAAGCCACCTGGGTCTGACAACTTGGATGGAAAATGACTGAGGATGATAGAGGACGATATTGCCACTTCTATTTGCCATCTCTTTAATCTAAGTGTTTAAAAAATGTTTGCCCTCAGGCCTGGAGGGGAGCAAAGGTCATTCCGCTACCCATGAATAGAATAGCATCCTTTACTGGCTCAAATAGCTGACCAACCAGCCTGTTACCAAATGTTAGTAAACTTTTGGAAAAAATTGTGTTTGACCAGATGCAATGCTATTTAACAGTAAATCAATTAACACGACTTTCACAAATGACTGATGATTGGCTGAGAGAAATTGATAATAAAAATATTGTTTGAGCTGTTTTGTTACACTCCAGTGTGGCTTTTGACATTATCAATCATAGTATGCTACTGGAAAAACATATATGTTATGGCTATATCGTGGATCGAGACTTACCTGTCTAACAGAACACAGAGGGTGTTCTTTAATGGTTGCCTCCAACATAATCCAGGTAGAATCAGGCATTCCCTAGGTCAGCTGTCTAGGCCCCTTTACTTTTTTTCAATCTTTACTAATGACCTGCCATTGGCTCTGAGTAAAGCCTGTGTGTCTATGTATACAGATGACTCAACACTTTACACGTCAGCTACAGCGTGTGAAATCACTGCAACACTAAACAAAGAGCTCAATGCGCACATTGCAGTTTCTCTAGAGATAAATCAGATCCAGCCTGAACTGTGCGATGTAGTAGGGAGTTGTAGTTTCCAACAGACCAATATTCTACATAGTTTAGTGCATAAAACGTGGTAATTAACTACATTGACCATAATCCATTGTCCATCTACTTGCCCGGTCTGTGTTTCTTTTACACCTGCTACGGAAGAGACAGAAGAATGTGCGATCGTGGGGTGATATAGAGAGACGATGTTGCTTCGCAAGGTATCTCTACCTGAAAATACATGATTTAAGTGATTGATAGTTGTTATTTATTCAGCAGTCATAAAAGTATGCCTTATTTACTTTGAAGAACTACAAAATGGGGATTTTGTCAGACAGCATATGCAACAGTTCTATAGAGATTAGAGAATGACTTTGAATGAAATAATGGAAACACTTTACTTGGCATCCAGTGTCATAACACTTTATGACATGGGCATAACCATGTCATATGTCATAACAGCTGACATAACTTGTCATAATATGGTCCTTACACTGTCATGACCCATATATTTATCCCTATTGTGACATATATTGCGTTCTTGTATGGCTCGTTATGACACCTACATAAGTGTCAAACCCCAGATTTATTCAAGTTAGTTTTTCCCTGCCAAGTAGTTTCCTTTCGTTTGAAAGTTTGTTTCTTAAATCCTGTGTTGTTGTTGTATTGAATTCTTTCCAGTCATGTTTTTTTCACATATTTTAAATAACTTGTAGAAAATACACTTTATTACACTGTCATGAAGCATTATTACCATCATAATCATAACAGTTTTCAGCTGTGCTAACATAATTGCAAAAGGGTTTTCTAATGATCAATTAGCCTTTTAACATGATAGACTTGGATTAGCTAACACAACGTGCCATTGGAACACAGGAGTGATGGTTGCTAATAATGGGCCTCTGAAGGCCTATGTAGATATTCCATAAAAAATTAGCCGTTTCCAGATACAATAATCATTTACAACATTAACAATGTCTACACCGTATTTCTGATCAATTTGATGTTATTTTAATGGACAAAAAATTTTCTAAGTGAGATTTCTAAGTGACCTCAAACTTTTGAACGGTAGAGTATATTATTTAATGTATGTAAAGATAAGATTAAATCAAGAATAGTCTGATGGGTGACAATATTAGCCTGTCACTTGTGAGTTATATATTATGACTTGTGAATGATGCCCAGCATAAGGAAACAATGCCTATTTTTTGCGACTTTTTCAAATCATAGTCGCACACCTCATGTAGCCTAGCCCATAGGCCTATATGTTTTAATAAGGTTTGTATCACAACTAAATTGGCCAAATAACTTAAGCACAATAATCCGCTTTACAAGGGGTGTAGAGCCTAACTGGCATACATAAGCAGCGTGTGAATTTCACGTTTGGGGAAGATCATTTTCACCATAAAAAATGTTACCTTTATAATAAAAGCATTACATGCATAATTGCATTTGCGGTCACTTTTGATAATGGTGTTTTCCACTAATGGAACATTTGCGCTTATAGCCTACTGCCCATGTGCGCATTGCTGTGCTGTTAATGTGAAGAAATAGACCAATAGTTTATCAACATTTTAAGCTAAATGTTCTGATCTGTTGTGTCATTGCGTAAAAAAGGTTTTTTGATGCTATTAGTTGTATTAATTTAGGATCTATCGCATCCCACAACTGTCCCAGACTATGTTTGGAATATTTATTTCTCGCACAAAATAGAATGTCAACTTTTGTACTATGGGCAATAGTAGATTGACATAGACTAGTGCTTTTACTGTTCGTTAGGCCTGCTCATCTTGTTGGCTGACGAAACGTAAATGTGGACAGTTCTTCCAATATCTTCAATATGCACCTCGGAATTGAATAAACGTGTCCCTGATCTGTCTGTCTTCACTTGTAGCCTGTGAGAAAGACCCGATGGAGCGCACATCACTCAGGGAGAAGGGCACAATGGGCAAAAGGCATGTTTTTTTTAGGGTGCATTACTGCCACACAAAGGGGATGCCGCTGTGAAATTCAAGACATTATCAAGTGCTTGTCAAATTGTGAATGAGTGACTGATTTAGGTTGTAAAGCCTGCTCAAAAAACATAGCAGAGCTCATGCCTTTCAAGCAACGTTTTTCAAATCATCATTAGGAGTTGCATCATGCAGCCTTACAATGTATTAAAAATCGAAACATAGAGCCCAACGTTTGTAGAACAACTAAAGTTACATGAATAACTCTAAATTAAGCATATAGGAATACCTATTTCTTTGTTAATCGCTCAACACTGAATAGCCGCATGTGCGCACTCCCTCAAATCGTTTGGAGAAAATATCCTCTCTTTTTTATTCAGCTTTGTTCAATTGTATTCTTCATACTATAAAATAATGATACGGGATTCTAAGCAAATCTTGTCTGCTAAATTAAATAGTGTAGCCCACAGCCATTTGGCATAGCCAGATCAGGACCTAACATAAGGACAACTCAGAGTATGCTATTCTGTTCTTCTGAAATAGGCTTCTTTAGACCTGTGTAGAATAAATCATGGATTTATTGTGAAGGTGTAGGCTATATTACATGGATTTATTAGACATTTTAAAATGTAGATGTTCCAAAGGTCTACATCAGTGGTGATGTGTGTGGAAGCCAGGAGATGCTAAATGTGTTTATTTTAATTAACGGTCAATTGCTGTGAGACCGACAGTTATTTGCTTGACAATCACCGACTGACAAAATTTCGTGACCGCCACAGCCCTAGTCATGACAGTGTCATGACCATATAATAACAGGTTATGTCAACTGTTATGACATATTATGACACGGTTATGACCGTGTCATAACGTGTTATGACGCTGGGTGTCAAGTAAATTGTTACCGAAATGGTAAAGTCGTCAAATAAAATAAATGTAATATACACAACAACTGAAATATTTTATGAAGGTAATGTGAATCAATTATTAACCATAAGTGATAAGCAGTAATGGGCAGTCACTACCATCGTGGAACTTTTATTCATTGTTTTATTCTGTGTTGTTACAGCATTCAACCCACATAATGGATAGTGCATTTAATGATTTAAAAAAAAATATCGAACCGAAACCGAACCGACCTCAAAAAGCATTAATCGCTCAGCACTATAAATTATACATGCATCATGGTTACATTCGTGTGCATTTTTGGGTTGTACAGTATGTGTTCTGCTCTACTAGTTGGACATGGTATGAATAGTGCTTTGCTTTGACTGGCACTCAGATGGCAGAAGTATTAATTGGGCCTCCTGTTGAATTTCTAATTCATGCTTGTTATTCAGATTGAATTAATATTGAATTTCAAAGCATTTTTTTGTAGTATACTGTCTGATGTTTGTACTATATGAGTGTGTGTTGTGTTTATGCCACTCTTTCATCTGCGTGAAATAAAGAGACATACCAATGCCTAGCAGCTCTCCACCACAACTGATCTCAGTCTGTTATGGATCATTTATTGAGTGATGATGTGTGGGATGACGAGGCAGAGCAACAGAGGAAGATGGAGAGAGAAAGAGAAAGAGAGAGAGAGGGAAGAAGGATCCATAGTGATTGATTAGAGACATGGGAAGTAGTTCACCAGACACAGTGCTCCCTGACAACACTGTCTGATGTACACCAGCTCCATATCCTAAATCCTCACTGTGTAAGATAGCAATGTCCATTTTCAGCTGTATTCCTCCGCCTCCACTGCTACACTGCTTAATCTGAGTCATCCTCTGCTGTGCCTCTGCCCTGGCTAGGCTACCACACACTATATCTCATTCTGTATCTAGACCTGTGTGGAACTCTGTTTTTCTGCCTACATGCTGACTGATAAATGCCACTGGCATGTTGTTGAATTGTACTGTAATGCTATTCTTGAAGGCCGTTTTAATACTTTTTCAGTATAGACTTTTAGTTTGTGCACATAGTTTCACATCGGTCTCTGCACCTGCTGGTCCCTCCCTACCGTGTAGTAGTAGCAGCAAGTGTTCTTTGTATCCCTGCCTGCCTGTCTCAGAGTCTACGGTATAGCCTAACAGAGGACACATCAACACTGGAGGTGATATAACATCCCAGGAGGATAACCTGCTGTTTCCCTCCTCTCTCTCATGTCTTTCTATGAATATTAAACAGAGAAATAGAGCGCGTGGAGCCCGTCGTACCAATAATAACACTCTCACCTTCCTTTTCCTCTGAATTGTGTGTGCCTATCCTTAACATGCAGGGAACTGCAAATGGAAATTGGAATTGCTTCCTGGATGGAGTGGCGGGCAGTTGAAATCCCACAGCTATTGTTTATCCTGATGAAATAGATCAACACTATTGGAATTGTACGTTACACATTCATTCTTCCTTCTTTATTTTACACTTTTATATCCTTTGGAGAACAGTTGCGGTATAGTTTTGACCCCGACAAAGTTAATTTCCTATTTGTCAGAGGCAGGTATGCTAGAGAGCTGCTGTTGCATTCCACACATTGACACATTCCTATGGACAATCAGCATGACTCAAGAGTGAACCCACACCTGGAGAATGACATCGGCTAACGTGATGTCGCTAATGACACGTCGGGAATGACGCGTTGGTAATGACGTTATGGTAATGCCATAAAAACACTAATGATATGTCTTTGGGAAGACCAAACCAACACAGGGCTCACGTTGTGGAACCTTAAGTCTCAATGTCAGTAGCCTACTGTATATTTATGATTATAACTTAGATCTGTTTTAGTGCTCTCCACAGACCGCTGCATAATGGTTGTTGTTCTGTACTTGAAGGACAGAGCAGAAATAGGCTGTAGTACTGTATGTGCTTGTTACACTAAAATCAGCCAGGAAGCCTTTAGCATTACTCTTATGGGTGAATTCCCAGTAACTATACAGTATATGGGTTGTAGGTTGTGGGTTGTCAATATTTTACCCGGGTTGTCAATATTTTACCCACTGGCCAGTGTTTTAGTGACAGGCCAGTCTCGAGGGCTGCAGATGGAGTCCTCTCCACAGTGGTGGTGCCCACATTACTCTCCAATTCTGTCTCCTTACTGCAGTCTCTGGGTAGAGGATCGGCCTATCAGAGAGAACTAGTGGAGGGAAGAAAACAACATTACAGCAGCATATTATTAGGAGCTGTACAGCCAGGGATGTGTGCTCATATGGATATGAGTACTCCATCAGCAAGTCAACGGGGCCGAAAATCATCTACAGATGTACTTGACAGTAGAGCAGATCACATACACAGGCTTCAATTAAGAAATGCTTTTGAAACAGACAGTTAGGCATCGACGTGTAGTGTACAACCCACCTAGACACGGCTCCCTATTCCTAGACACTGTCACATATAGGATGGAAACCATCGTTTTGTCTCTATGCTGTCACACACGTTCAGGTCTGAAGAGTGGCTGATGTCTGAGGAGCACAGACTCAGAACTCATTCCCGTCAAGGATTTGAAGAGCACACTGTTTTGCGAACGCAGTGTCTCGGAAGTCACCTTGTTTGCCATGCATACGGTCTAATATTTCAGAGGAGTGTACGATTCAATGATAAGAGTAAAACCCAACCTAAGATACATTTCTCCATAAATAATTGCTAAGCATGTTCTTCCTTAGATACGGAGTTACTGTAAATCTAAGGCTTCAATGGTAAGAACTGAAATTTTACTATTGTAGGGAGGAGAGATTTTTCTAGAATAGTTCAGTTGTGAAGCTGAGGAGCAGAATGCCATGTTAAACATGGATGATTAATGGTTGCGCTTGGTGGTGGGCATAGCAACCATTTCTGTACATACTGTAGTTATGTTCCTAGACAGCCAGGCTCTCTGGGCCTGTAGTTGGAGTGTGTTGGAGCTGCATGGTCCTTGACTGTGCCTTTCACAACATGGATTATAGAGCCCATAGGAAGACCAGCTCAAAGTCACATTAGTTAGCAGGCTGGAGCTAGAGGACTTCAGAGAGCAAGATATTTTCTTCATAATTTACTGTGGACTTTTATAACCCCTTGCCTCCACTCAACTGTACAGTCTTCAAAGTCTGGTTGATCAACATTGGTGAATCCAGATTGTTGGCTAGGTGAAGATCTGACTGAATGTGCTCTCAGTTTGAGAGTTCAAATGCAGGTTGTGGTAGGTGGAGAGAGAATTGAAAAGTTAGTGAATGGGTGAAAAGAAAAGAGTCCTGCATAATGGAGAAGTATACTTAACCCTGCTTTGCTGTGCTGAATCTGCCTACTGCGGTTGAATAAGTGATTAAAAAAAGGAGTGGGGTAGAGGACAGCTTCCCTACTGTCCCAACAGAGGACATGTGGCAGTAAATGTGAGGATGTGGCAGACTTTTCTGTGAGGAGAGAAAGGAGAGATGCATTACAGGTTTTATTACCCTGCTCTCCTCCTCCTTCCTGACATCAGCATGGTGGGGGGGGGGGGGGGGGGGGGGGGGGGCAGAATCGATACATGAGGAGACCCCCTCCCCCCTGCTAAGTCTCTCACCCCTCCCCTGCAACTCCTTCCTTCATTAGGTCAGTTTCCCCCCTGGAGAGAGGAAGGGGGAGAAATATGCATTGATTTTATACCTGAGATGCATTGTGTTGGGCTGCTTAATGATGTGCAGTATGTGGCAGTGTTAATTTCAAACACCAATTTTCAGTGGCAATTGACTAGATGATAACTGACTAAATAGACCCAGAAAAACTATAACTTAACTAAAAATATTTTTCATTTCGGTTGACGAAAACGATACGTGACAACATTTTCTCTGTAACTAAAATCTGACTAGTCAAAGGTTTTTGGACATGTTGAGAGCTTTTCAGTCATATTAGTTTGGTCCAATCAAAAGCATGCATGATATTAGCAGAATTGTAAGGCTTTCTAATTGCAGTGTTGCAATGCTGTTATTGGTGGAAAATAAATTCCATGCCCAGATCATTCACGAGTCACCTCTCTGCCCGTCAGCCGTTTTCCATCAGGCAGCAACAAATAATGTATGTAAATAAGGAACACGCCATGGCTACTCTCCCAGTGGTAAAAGCTCCCAGTAGAAAAAGGGGCGACGTTTGAAGCCACTTTACTTATGTCGCTTAAAACAAGAATGAATGTAACGTTTCCACGGGAGAAGTCAGCGTTTGCACCCACAAGTTGACGGAGAAAAATGCTACCAATATATACAGTATATATATATATATATATACATACATACATACATACATACAAACAATCAGGTAATAACAGATTGATAATGCTAGCTAGTTAGTTTGCTGCAACCTATCAGATCTGTACTTATGACAGAACTTTGATTACAGTATGTCAACACAATGTCAAGGGGTGTGATTTTTAATCTGCTGCAGAGTAATGTGTTCTTCTGCCAAGTTGGCTGTTGGGAAGAGAATCATGCGATAGGATGTTGTGCAGAAAAATATGTTTGTAGGACAAAGCTATGTATCTTTTTGCACATAGAAGTCAGACATTTATGTGTACTATATGTTAATGAGGCAATAAAAAGGTGATGTGACTAAAATGTAATGGTACTTAGTTGACAAAAATGGCCCAATGTTTTTGTCATTTTTACAGTAACTAGACTAAATCATTATTCAAATGACAAAAATGTCACTAATACTTAATGATATGAGTCAAAATGACTAAGACTAGTCCAAATCTAAAAAATAGTGGCAAAATTAACACTGGTATGGGGAGAAACATGTGCTCGTAGTCAACAAAACTCAATCAGCGATGTAATGCGATATCTTCAAAATGGATGGCAACAGCTATTGATTGAAAGCCACCAATGCATGAAGTGGTGAAACAAGATCATGTAGTAATTGTGTTTCAGCCTCCATTTGATGTCTGGTGCCTGTCTGACGTAGGGATCATCTGAGCCAGACTTCAGTATGGAAGTCACATGCTGTAGGTTGAGCCAGGGCTTGGAGGTCTCATTGCCTTGTAGTTAATTTTTTTTATTGCAGAAAAACCAGTATACATACATACAATAAGTATACAAACAGACAATGGTAACATATGCTTGGGGGTACAACAAATTACAGACTATACAAAGACCTTAAAAGAAACACACATATTGATTGTTTTACCAGCGTTCTTATTAGAAGACTGTTGAATGGTCTTAATGTACTGCTCAAATTCCTTATAGAAAACACGGAAGAGTTTTTTTATTAGTGAATTTACATTTATGAATATTTTGTCATTAGCGCAATTGTTTTTCTATCACGCCCTGACCTTAGAGATCCTTTTTATGTCTCTATTTTGGTTGGTCAGGGCGTGAGTTGGGGTGGCCATTCTATGTTTTTGTTCTATGTTTTCTATTTCTATGTGTTTGGCCGGGTGTGGTTCTCAATCAGAGGCAGCTGTCTATCGTTGTCTATGATTGCGAACCATACTTAGGTATCCTTTTCCCACCTGTGTTTTGTGGGTAGTAGTTTTCTGTTTTTTTGTCTGCACCAGACAGAACTGTTTCGCTTTCGTTCTCCTGTTTGTTGTTTTTGCTCGTTTTTTTTTTTTTTTGATTAAATCATGAACACTTTAAACGCTGCACCTTGGTCCACTCTTCCTTCAGCCCACGAGAAGCGTTATATTTTCTTTATCCTTATTATGGTTAAGGAAACCGAGCAGCACATTCTCCCATAAAAAAACTAAAGTCATCAAGAATATGAACAATTACAAAACTATGAATATCTTTCCATCATTTTTTTTTACATGTAGACAATGCCAAATTAAATGCAAAACTGTTTCTGGATGCTCAACACAAAGTACAATAAATGTTAATGTCTTTTTGGAGTTTCTTCTGGTAATGATTCGCAGGGTAATACTTATGGATCATTCTGAAAGATCTCTTTGACCTTGTTACCAAGCAGGTATTTGTGTGGTAATAACCAAACAGATATTATTGACAAATATAATCCAGTAAGTTGTGACATAAGGAATGGAAACAATATCCCTTTGAAATAAAGCACCTATAGATCTGTTCTGAGGGAGCAAGGAGAAACATTTTTTTCCTATTGGTGAGTCAACTGTATTAAGCGAGGGTTGGTCAGGAAGGTGAGGTCTGGCTACACCTCTGAACAACATGAGAGTTCCAGATGGAATAGCATCAAAGACTATAACAAACTCTCTACGTGTAACAGGGATATTGTAAAGAGATAAAAAATTCCTCATAATTGAGTAACAATGCTTCTGCATTAAAACGTTGACTCACCAGCAGGATATGATTATTGAACCAGTTCTTTAAAAATAAACTTTCTATACAAAATATCATACCTATGTGGGGGAAAATGATGTTTATATATTCACCTGTTTGGCGTGCAAGCCCGACGTCGGTACACTTATGACAACAGCCAGCTCAAAGTGCAGGGCGCGAAATTCAAAAGATATTTTTTTTAAATATTTAACTTTCACACATTAACAAGTCCAATACAGCATATGAAAGGTACACATCTTGTGAATCAAGCCAACATGTCCGATTTTTAAAATGTTTTACAGGGAAGACAAAATATGTAAATCTATTAGCTAACCACGTTAGCAAAAGACACCACTTTTCTTACTCCATCAGTTTTTTACTCCATCAGTAGCTATCACAAATTCGACCAAATAAAGATATAAATAGCCACTAACCAAGAAACAACTTCATCAGATGACAGTCTGATAACATATTTATTGTATAGCATATGTTTTGTTAGAAAAATGTGCATATTTCAGGTATAAATCATAGTTTACATTGCAGCTACAGTCAGAAATTGCACCGAAAGCAGCCATAATATTTACAGACACCAACGTCAAATACCTAATTACTCATCATAAAACATTTCTGAAAAATACATAGTGTACAGCAATTGAAAGACAGGCATCTTGTGATTCCAGACAATATTTCCGATTTATCAAGTGTTTTACAGCGAAAACACAATATAGCGTTATATTAGCGTAGCCACAATAGCCAAAAACACAAGCAATTTCCCAGTAGCAAAAGTAAGCGATCGTAACAAACAGGCAAAAGATATATAATTTTTGACTAACCTTGATTTTCTTCCTCAGATGACAGTCCTATAACATCAGGTTATACATACACTTATGTTTTGTTCAAAAATGTGCATATTTAGAGCTGAAATCAGTGGTTACCCATTATGCTAACGTAGCTACTATTTCCCACAACGTTCGGATATTTTACTGACACTTTTTCTGACACACATATTCTGACCAAATAGCTATTCATAAACATAACTAAAAAATACATGTTGTATAGGAAATGATAGATCCATTAGTTATTAATGAAATCACAGTGTTAGAATTCTAAAAATAACTTCATTACGTTATGCAGCTTCGGTATAGCTTAGAGTAGCCAAAACGTTGGCCGCCCACGACTAGTACACAGTTCGACAGATATATGAAATAGCATCATAAAATGTTTCTTACTTTTGCTGATCTTTCATCAGAATGTTGGACAAGGTGTCCTTTGTCCAGAACAGTCGGTGTTTGGATTTAGAACCTTCATTTTCCCTCTCGATTTAGGAAGCGCACTTGCCAAGTGGCACAAAGTTCTCCAACGTCAACAAAGTCAGAGAACGGAACACGGCAAAACTCCCGAAAATTTTTCAATAATCTGATGAAACTATATTGAAAAAACATACTTTACGATGATATGGTCACATGTATCAAATAAAATCTATCCCGGAGATGTTAGTCGTTCATAACGACAGCTAAACAGAAGGCAAATCCATGTCCTCTTTCGCGCGCTCCAGAAACAGGATATGGACGGTCACGTCAAACAAAGAGCTTTTATTCCACCTCAGACCAAGATAAACACGAAATTCTTTCTCTCACCGCCTCTTGACAACCAGGGGAAGGAGTATGAAGTGTACGTAGACTCTTACGTATCATGCCCATGTATAGGCAGGAAGTTGAACAGAGCATCGATTTCTGACATTCCACTTCCTGGTCAGGAAGTGTGCTGCAGAATGACTTCTGTTTCACTCAGAGAAATAATTCAAACGGTTTTAGAAACTAGAGAGTGTTTTCTATCCAATAGTAATAATAATATGCATATTGTACGAGCAAGAATTGAGTACGAGGCCGTTTGAAATGGGCACAATTTAACTGGCTACTCAATACTGCCCCTTGCAGCCATAAGAAGTTAAGACACTGAGGAGAAGAGGAAGAGGGGCTAAAGGCATGTCTGCGATTTGGGGATATATGCAATCTGTGTATTATTCTTAATTGGATTGCTCTAGTACGATTACATATAGATATTGTTTTTGCATATCTCCAAATGTCCTCCCACCTCTCTTCGTCAATAGTAACAGACAATTCTTTCTCCCACACTTGTTTCACGCTCTGTGTGTCGACAGCAGAAAGGGACCTTAAAGCATCATAAAACAGACTTACAGACATTTTCCTTTGTGGGAAAAAAGCATTCTTTCAATGACAGACATATCAGGGTTACCAATTAAGGTGGTGCTCTTCACAATATAATGTCTTACTTGTAGGAAGCGGAAAAAGTCCTGCTTTGGGAGTCGATATTTCTCGACCATCTGCTCAAATGACAATAAAATCTTATCAGCAAATAAGTCATTTAGTCTGCATATGCCCTTATTAAGCCAAAAGTTAAAGCCAGCATCCAGCAATCCTGGACCAAATCTGGGTTGTTAAGAATTGGGGTAAGAGCAGAGGTTAGTTTGGACCTTCCCAGGAAGCGTTGAACTGACCTCCATACTTTGAGTGTGTTAAGTGTAATAGGATTATTGCAGTGATCTTCTACAGACTTGAAACTTCTGAAAAATAAAAGAACCTTTTAAAGGGGTATTTTGAAAGAGAAGTCTCAATGTCTAACCAAATAGAGGAGTCATCGTTTGTGATCCAGTCAGAAATATAACATAGGTGGGCACACCACTGATAGAACCTGATATTGGGTAGATCCAAGCCACCCATATAACTTGGCATCGGCAAACTTAATGATGGTGTTGGAGTCGTGCCTGGCCGTGCAGTCATGAGTGAACAAGGAGTACAGGAAGGGACTGAGCATGCACCCCTGAGGGGCCCCTGTGTTGAGGATCAGCGTGGTGGATGTGTTGTTACCGACCCTTACCACCTGGGGGCAGCCCGTCAGCAAGTCCAGGATCCAGTTGCAGAGGGAGTGTTTAGTCCCAGGGTCCTTAGCTTATTGATGAGCTTTGAGGACACTATGATGTTGAACGCTGAGCTGTAGTCAATGAATAGCATTCTCACATAGGTGTTCCTCTTGTCTGGGTGGGAACGGGCAGCGTGGATTGCATCATCTGTGGATCTGTTGGGGCGGTATGCAAATAGGAGTGTGTCTTGGGTTTCTGGGATAATGGTGTTGATGTGAGCCATGACCAGCATTTCGAAGCACTTCATGGCTACAGATGTGAGTGCTACGGGTTGGTAGTCGTTTAGTCAGGTTACCTTAGTGTTCTTGGGCACAGGCACTATGGTGGTCTGCATAAAACATGTTAGTATTACAGACTCGGACAGGGAGAGGTTGAAAATGTCAGTGAAGACACTTGCCAGTTGGTCAGTGCATGCTCACAGTACACGTCCTGGTAATCCGTCTGGCCCTGCGGCCTTGTGAATGTTGACCTGTTTAAAGGTCTTACTCACATCGGCTGCGGAGAGCGTGATCACACAGTCTTACAGACTGGTGGTCACATGCATTTTTCAGTGTTATTTGCCTCGAAGCGAGCATAGAAGTAGTTTAGCTCATCTGGTAGGCTTGTGTCACTGGGCAGCTCTTGGCTGTGCTTCCCTTTGTAGCCTATAATGGTTTGCAAGCCCTGCCACATCCGACGAGCGTCAGAGCTGGTGTAGTATAATTCGATCTTAGTCCTGTATTGATGCTTTGCCTGTTTGATGGTTCGTCGGAGGGCATAGCGTGATTTGTTATAAGTTTCAGGGTTAGAGTCCCGCTCCTTGAAAGCGGCAGCTCTAACCTTTAGCTCAGTGCGGATGTTGCCTGTAATCCATGGCTTCTGGTTGGGGTATGTGCGTACGGTTACTGTGGGGACGACGTCATCGATGCACTTATTGATGTTATTGATGTGTTGTACTCCTCAATGTCATCAGAGGAATCCCAGAACATATTCCAGTCTGTGCTAGCAAAACAGTCCTGTAGCTTAGCATCTGCTTCATCTGACCACTTTTCCCGGCCTCTAGGAGGGCGGCCTCTGGGTGAGTGTTTTCTTGTTTGCTTATGGCGGAATACAGCTCATTCAATGCTGTTTTAGTGCCAGCCTCTGACTATGGTGGTATGTAAACAGCTACGAAAAATACAGTTGAAAACTCACTAGGTAGGTAGTGTGGTCTACAGTTTATCATGAGATACTCTACCTCAGGCGAGCAATAGCTTGAGACTTCCTTAGATATTGTGTACCAGCTGTTATTTACAAAAATACATAGTCCGCCGCACCTTGTCTTACCAGACGCCGCTGTTCTATCTTGCCGGTACAGTGTATAACCAGACAGCTTTATGTTGATAGTGTTGTCGTTCAGCCACGTATCTGTGAAGCATAAGATATTACAGTTTTGAATGTCCCGTTGGTAGTTTAATCTTCCGCGTAGGTCATCTAGTATATTGTCCAAAGATTGAACGTTTGCTAGCAGAATGGAAGGAAGTAGGGGTTTATTCGATCGCCTACAAATTCTCAGAAGGCAGCCCGCCCTCCGGACCATTTTTCTCCGCCTCCCCTTCATGGGAATCTGGGCTTGTTCCCGAGAAAGCAGTACATCCTTCACTTCGGCCTCGTCAGACTCGTTAAAGGAAAAAAAGGATTCTGCCAGTCCGTGGTGATTCATCGCAGTCCTGATGTCCAGAAGTTATTTTCGGTCATAAGAGATGCTAGCGGCAACATTATGTACAAAATAAGTTAAAAAATAAGTTACACAGCCGGCCGCGACCGGGAGGTCCATGGGGCGACGCACAATTGGGCTAGCGTCGTCCGGGTTAGGGAGGGTTTGGCCGGTAGGGATATCCTTGTCTCATCGCGCTCCAGCGACTCCTGTGGCGGGCCGGGCGCAGTGCGCGCTAACCAAGGGGGCCAGGTGCACGGTGTTTCCTCCGACACATTGGTGCGGCTGGCTTCCGGGTTGGAGGCGCGCTGTGTTAAAGAAGCAGTGCGGCTTGGTTGGGTTGTGCTTCGGAGGACGCATGGCTTTCGACCTTCGTCTCTCCCGAGCCCGTACGGGAGTTGTAGCGATGAGACAAGATAGTAATTACTAGCGATTGGATACCACGAAAATTGGGGAGAAAAGGGGATAAAAATTTAAAAAAAAAAAATAATAATAATAATAAGTTACAAACAACGCAAATAAACAAACAAAAAAACACAATGGGTTGGGGGCACGTCGGTTCTGGGCCCGTAAAACGTCTGCCTTCTTCTCCGACGCCATCTTACTTTTCAGGTCAGTGCTTCTGTCTTCTCCTCTCTCATCTAGCCAGCTGGAATATCTATGGGATGAGACAGCCGTTAACCCATCCCAGATTAACCCACTTAATTAACCCACTATAGCAACCCTATCAGAGAAGCCTTGTAACTAAGCGTGATTGTTAAGTTGGTCGTGGAAAGTGAGGTTGTGGTTATTGATGTACTGTGCACATAAAGTTGATGGAAATCTTAGAGCACGTGCTGCTACATGAATTCATTCGAGGGTATAATTCAATGTATGTAATGGAGAGCAGGATATTTAAGCAATAAGGCCCGAGGGTGTGTGGTATATGGCCAATATACCACGTCTAAGGGCTGTTCTTACGCACGACGCATCTCGGAGTGCCTGGATACAGCCATTAGCCGTGGAATATTAGCCATGTACCACAAACCCCTAAGGTGCCTTATTACTATTATAAACTGGTTACTGAAGTAATTAGAGCAGTAAAAACAAATGTTTTGCCATACCCATGGTATACGGTCTCATATACCACGGCTGTCAGCCAATCAGCATTCTTGGCTGGAACCACCCAGTTTATAATGGCTGTTACATCACATACACAAACAGAGGAACAGAGTGTGCTTGTATGGGCCTAATGAGTCGTTAGGCTGATGACATCACCCCTGTGTGTGGGCCTACAGTACACCCAAATTCCAAGACCCACATTCACACTAAGGGTGCTCTGTTGACTGCTCTGTAAACTCTCTCGCCTATAATGATTGGTGTTGTGTGAGGAGAAGACTGGGTTGTTTGCAGTCACCCAGTACACTAAAGACTAGAAACTGTGAGTCTCGTTCCCATATCATATAGTCCTGGCAAGTGAGGGAAAGAGACTGTAGACTCTCCCTCTGTCTCATTCACGCCTCCTGCTCTGTGACACAGCCATTAGCTGCCTCTCTACGTGTCTGCTGGAGCTGACACAGAACACCAATCAGCCTGCCTGCTGCCAGAGAGCGACGCTGTCTCTCTCTCTCTCTCATCCCTGCAATTACTCAGCTAATGCAGATTTGTCAAACAAAGTGAACATGTGAGTGTGTGTTGTTCTCCACATTAGAGCTCTATGCCCGTATCCACAAAGCATCTCAGATTAATGCACGTTTTGTCCTCATCAAGCTTTGATTATTTTAATCAAAGCTTGATAGTGCTCGGGCACTAGTGCTAGGGCAAGGGGCAAGGGCAAAAACCAAAATGTGCACCCAGGGGGCCCCAGGACCGAGTTTGGGAAACTCTGCCCTAGGGTATCAACAGATCACTGAGGATGAAGTCATACTGTAGAATTGTCAGGGTGAAAAGTGTTGTGTCATTCAGACGGTTCTGGATGAAGTAACCACAGTCAGTTAAGAACAAATTCTTATTTAAAATGACAGCCTAGGAACAATGGGTTAACTGCCTTGTTCAGGGGCAGAAAGACAGATTTTTACCTTGTCAGCTCGATCTAGTAACATTTTACTGGCCCAACGCTCTAACCACTAGGCTACCTGCCACCCCTAAGACATAAGAGCAGGGCTGCCAGAAAAAGTGTGGCGAGGCGGCATTTGCCACAGCACTTTTCAATCAGGTGTCGCAGCGCCACTCCATTTTTTATTTAGTTTAATAAAATATATTGACGTATAGCGTTAAAAAGAGGGGCAAAGTGATTTTTTATTTTTTTTACCAGTTTGCCATTTTATCAACTTGTGCATAATTTCGCTTTCAATTCACATCGGAGTGCTGCTGCAGGCTCTGTGCGTGTCTTGACTAATCAGATTCACGGAAATCGCAGTTTGCGCGGGGCACAAAGCTCAAGGCTTGCTCTCCACATTCCTCCAGTATTTATTTAGCAAGGGTGATAACACATCACTCCCGACAGACACAAGCAAATACACTCACATAAATATAGCAACCTATATACCTAAAGATGTGCAATCTGACATGAAGTATTGCAGGGTTCCCCAACTGACGGGCCGGCAGCCCCATAAGTTTTCTAAAAAAATATATCAAAAATAATAGAGACGTGATCGTATAAAAATGTAAGCAAGGTTTGAAATGATTATCTTTTAGTCAAACATTATATCCGTTTGGGCTTCTTGGGGTCAATTGGCAGTCTACAAATGATTTGTAATTATGTTCCCAGCCCCCCGACCATCCGCTCAAGAAAAAATCTGCCAATTGCTAAATCTAGTTGATGATCCCTGATGTATTGCATGGAAACTAGACTATTTTTCAGTCTGATCAGCAGCGGCTACATAGTCTAGCCTATTATGCGCCCTGTCCCTCTGTCCAGTGGAAACAAATCGGTAACGTTGTGTATTTATTGCCCATTTGTTTGAGAAAATGTGAATGGGATCAAATTTGGTTCCAACTTCAAGCTGACTAGGCTACCTAGACTTTATCAACACAAAATTATTAACTGGAATTAATCAATAAACACAACAGCTGACAAAGACTGACAAAGGCCTAGAGTTACATAGGGCAGGACTACACAATGCAAACCAGCATAAAGCAAGCTCAGCCCTGTGAGATGTCTTGTCCAGTCATGTTGGTTTCTCTGTGTCTGTGTACAAGTACAGTACAATGTTGCTGCAGTTTGACAGGGTTTTCATCCTCCCCAAGGCCAGGAGTTTTTTAAAACCATGTGACCTAATTACAAAAACTCTTGTCCCATCAGAGCCCGTTTTAAACCGTTTTACAACAGATGAATCACGGTATACTGTATAAGGTTCAGAATTTTACCTGGTTAGGTTACCAGTTCAGAATAAATCATTATAATTGCCACACCACTCTGGGACCTGTGGTGCCACTTCTGCATAAGAGGAACTACTCAGATTGAGACAAATTGGTGACTGAATGGGTTCCTTTTATTTCTCCAGATACACTTGATTTATATAATACAGACCATCAGTTAATGCCATTCATCACCTTTAATTTAGACAAAATGGAGATAACTGCAGAAAAATGAAAACATTTGAAACTTACAACAACAAAAAAGAAACCAAATGTATGATTTGATGTAACATAGTGTTTCCTTGAACATTTATATATGAAAGAACATTCCCTGTTATCCACTTTTAGGCTTTGTCAAAAGTTGGGAAGTGAATACTTAGTTTCTGATTGACTTGGGTAATGACCAATGGGGCAGAGTTTTTACCGTCATTGTCAGTGCCGGTGCTGAAGAATGGATAAAGTTTAGCAGGTTTTAAAGCGTAATTGGAGAAAGAATAGATATGAGACCTGTTGTCCACATCATAAAAGGAGACCTGACCCTGTTCATAATCAATATAAATCCCTATCTTCTGGGGCGTCTGATTAAGAGAGAGGAGGACAGGAAGCTTATCAAGAGCTATATACTCATTCTCATCCCTCATCCATAGAACCAGGTATCCATTGTCAGGGTCCAGAATAGTCATTCCCTTCCTGTTGATGGATTCTGCTGCCACTCCTAAAGCCCAGTCAGTCTTTCCTTCCACCTGCACCTCATAGTAGAATCTCCCTGAGGAGAAACCCTCCTTTCCTAGGACATTAACAACCAAATCAAACCTTTGAGGGCTGTCTGTGACATTTTGCCGGAGATCTCCAACTCTCACTTGTTTCCCGTCTTCAGAGACGATGAGGTAGGGATGTGCTGTATCAGGGTCCAGAGTCACATTCACTGCACACTTCTTGATCCTTCCCAACTCAGCAGCAGACAGCCTGTTCTCTTCACTATCGAGTGCTTCCCTCAGCTTGTTCACAGCTCTCCTCATAGCTCCAACACTGGGATCACTGTGAACGCTGACCTCAGACCAGTCGATGGTAGCCGGTGGGGTACACAGGGATGGGAACATCTGGAGAAGGTGGAGGTGGTCTTCAGTGTGGGAGAGCTGCTCCAGCTCATTGTTTCTCTTCTGTAGCTTAGAGATTTCCTGTGATATCTTTAGAATGTGCTCTACAGCCCGGGTTGCTGCTGCTTCCTGGTTCTTCTCAATCTCCTCAATTACTTTTATGTAGGTCTTCTCAACGAGCCTTGCTATTTCAGTCAGTAACAGCACTGTGTCCTCTTTCTCCCTCTCCACATTTTTCTCACTGAGTTTTGCAGCGTGTGCGATCTCCTTTACCTTCTCATGTCGGTCCTGGATCATCAGCTGCATTTCCACCCTCACTTTTTTTACGTCTATCTCTCCACACTCATCCCTTGTGTGGACATAGTGGTTCTTGTCCTTGCAGAATGGATACTGACCAGTTTGGCCGCTTCCACAGGTGTGTCTGTCTTGATTCATGCTGTACTCATACTCCAGGTCTTCCTCCTCATCATCGATGTCAATATCTTCTTCGAATTCGTCCAGAGTAGCGGTGCATGTCATGCACACAGATAACAGCAGGTACAACAGGCTGGCATTCAGGGCCCTCCCTATCCTATTGTTGTTTGGTGACATGGCTGGGAACAAGAAAACACAGTCATGTTTTAGTTTAGTTTAGCTTAGTTTTTGTTCAGTCTATCTAGAATATGAATGCAATGCCCCATTTAAGAACTGAAACTTTAATGACTGGTATATATCCATGTAGAGATAAAGGCAGCATTGGTTACGTGTATTCTCTGGGGAAAAAACTTTGCTTGGCCCATGTTGGCTCAGTCTGCCAGTCAATGACTTATGCATCATTAGCCTGGTTAAATTGAAAACATAACAGAGAGGCTAAATCTCAAACTGAACAAATCTTCTAGAAGTGACTTTGTTGAACTACACAATCAATTTGAGATGTTTTAGGATGATTTGGACAGAGTGCTTGAAAAATGCTTATATACACTCTATATACAGAAGTATGTGGACACCCCTTCAAATGAGTGGATTCGGATATATCAGCCACACCCGTTGCTGACAGGTGTATGAAATCGAGCACTCAGCCATGCAATCTCCATGGACAAACATTGGCAGTAGAATGGCAGTAGAATGAACTGAAGAGTTCAGTGATTTTCAACGTTGGACCGTCATAGGATGCCACTTTTCCAACAAGTCAGTTCGTAAAATTTCTGCCCTGCTAGAGCTTCCCTGGTCAACTGTAAGTGTTGTTATTGTGAAGTGGAATGGTCTAATAGCAACAACGACTCAGCAGTGAAGTGGTAGGGCACACAAGCTCACAGAATGGGAACGCTGAGTGCTGAAGTGCCTAGTGCGTACAAATCGTCTGTCCTCGGTTGCAACACTCACTACTGAGTTCCAAACTGCCTCTGGAAGCAACGTCAGCACAATAACTGTTTGTCTGGAGCATAATGAAATGGGTTTCCATGGCCGAGCAGCCGCACACAAGCGCACCATGCGCACTGCCAAGCGTCGGCTGGAGTGGTGTAAAGCTCGCCGCCATTGGACCATGGAGCAGCGGAAACGTGTTCTCTGGAGGGATGAATCACACTTCACCATCTGGCAGTCAAACAGACTAATCTGAGTTTGGTGGATACCAAGAGAACGCTACCTGCCCGAATATATAGTGCCAACTATAAAGTTTGGTGGAGGAGGAATAATGGTCTGGGGCTGTTTTTTATGGTCCGGGCTAGGTCACTTAGTTCCAGTGAAGGGAAATGTTAATGCTACAGCATAAAATTATATTCTAGATGATTCTGTGCTTCCAACTTTGTGGCAACAGTTTGGGGAAGCCATTTCCCGTTTCAGCATGACAATGCCCCCGTGCACAGACTGGCCTGCACAGAGCCCTGACCTCAACCCCTTCGAACACCTTTGGGATGAATTGGAATGCTGACTGCGAGCCAGGCCTAATCGCCCAACATCAGTGCCCGACCTCACTATTGCTCTTGTGGGTGAGTGGAAGCAAGTCCCCGCAGCAATGTTCCAACGTCTAGTGGAAAGCCTTTCCAGAAGAGTGGAGGCTGTTATAGAAGCAAAAGGGGGACCAACTCTATATTAATGCCTATCATTTTGGAATAAGATGTTCGACGAGCAGGTGTCCACATACTTTGGTCATATAGTGTAGGTAACATGACTTGCATGGGATTTGTGCCACAAATGCTAAAACTTCAGCATTTGAAAACAGTGCCAGGCCAAGCATGGATTGCTGTCATACCTTGTATCAACACCAAACACATACAAACACTTCTCACTCAGGACGCAAATAATAATTGGGATGCCAGTGACCAAAAAGTTGAATTTATCCTGGGGCATATTACCGTAATTTCTGGACTATTAAGCGCACCTGAATATAAGCCGCACCCACTGAATTTTTTTAAAATATGTATTTTGTACATAAATAAACCACACATGTCTATAAGCCGCAGGTGCCTACCGGTACATTGAAACAAATGAACTTTACACAGCCTTTAAACGAAACACGGCTTGTAACAAAAATAAATAGGCTTTTAAACGAAACACGGCTTGTAACAAAAATAAATAGGCTTTAACGAAACACGGCTTGTAACAAAAATTTTAAAAATAGCAGTAAACAGTAGCCTACCAAGAAAGTCATTGGTCACTATCTTCCTCCTCCTATGCACTGAAACCACTGAAGTCATCTCCTTCGGTGTCGGAGTTGAATAGCCTCAGAATTGCTTCATCTGATGTTGGATCGTTTTCATTGTCGCTCTCGTCACTTTCATCCGGAGGCAAATTCCCCGCTGAGCTCATGCTGCCCTCTTCAACACGCAGCAGTCCAGCCTTTCGAAACCCGTTGATGATAGTGGATTTTTTTGACAATGCTCCACGCTGTCAGGACCCACTGGCAGACTTGACCATAAGTTGCTCTTCGAATGCATACAGTTGAAACACCTCGGCCGTCTGCTCTCTGTGTGTTAACCCAGTCTTCAAGCTCATTTTCTAGTTCGGGCCATCTGCTTTTCTTCCCTCTGAAAGCTTTTGTTGTCTTTTTGCACTGAGTCAGTTCCTCACGCTGCTGTTTCCAACGTCTTATCATCGACTCATTAAGGCCAAGCTCCCGTGCAGCAGCTCTATTTCCTTTTCCAACAGCCAGATCGATCGCCTTCAACTTGAAAGCTGCATCATATGCATTTCTCCGTGTCTTTGCCATGATGAGGGTGACAAAATGACTACCGTAATCAGAATGATGGGAAGTTTGAGCGCGCTCGATTTACGTCACATTATGTGACGGTGCTCAGTTTTTGGGCGGCATGAATCTTGTGAAAGCGGGAAAAATCCATAAATTAGCTGCGTCATTGTATAAGCCGCGAGGTTCAAAGCGTGGGATAAAAGTAGCGGCTTATAGTCCGGAAATTACGGTAGTAGGATACTACCATGAAATAACATTTGAACTGTATAATGTATTGTAGATAATCCACAATTTATCTACAAAAGTTTGCAATGTCCAATCTATACATTGCATTTCTATTAAAGCTACAATATGTAACTTTTTAGGCGACACATTGAAATGTGGGACATACATCTTAAATTCTCATTGAAAGCAAGTCTAAGAAGCAGTAGATATGTTCTATGCTTGCTATTTCTATGCGTCGCGTTCTTAAGTTTTATTTTTGCGTCTTACTTTCAGCTTCAAACAGCTGAAAAGACAATAATTGTTGGTTATGGGAAATATATTTCACAGAGGTTTAGATGGTACAATGATTCTCTACACAATGACTGCTTGTTTTGTCACATAAACTGAAATTAGGCGAACTATTAACATTTTTACAACCAGGAAATAGCAGAGTGATTTCTGCATAGTGCACCTTTAAAGCGTTAAATGTCCCCTTGGTAAATAAACTTGTCCACTCACCTGATTATGTGTTTGCCTCTAGTAGTGTCTCAGTTGGCTCTCTTCTTTCACTTCACTTGAAAGAGGATTACTTTATATCCAGTACCTGGCCAGGATAGTTTCACTTTACTATAATACCCTGACGTCAGTCATACCAGCATAAAATATGTATTTCCTCCTCCTCCCACTTCTTATAAAGAACTATTGCATAACATCAACTTAAAGGAACTCAAGTAAAATATGAACTTAACTCAAGTCGGTGCACATAGCAATGCACATTATATAATTTGGACTTAATACAACACCCTAAATCATCAAACCACTAGTTCAGTGAACTAAACCACTGACTCCATGGCAGCCCAGTATATAGGACATGAGGCCCTAATGAATCTTTATGGAGAGCTGGAGACAGAGGACTGGGACACATCTCTTTCCATGCAGACACACACACACCCTTATTTACCACATGGCTGCCTGGAGTTTGACAGGTCCTATGTGGTTCTTAACAGTTTTATGCATGGATGGAGGCTGAGAGGCTGTCACAGCCTCAGGGGATATCAAGACTCAGGATAAGACCCAGATGCAGACACAGCAAAGGGCAGGTCGAGGACAGGCAGAGGTTCCTAATCCGAGTCAATAAGGGACAGAACAGCAGGCAGGCTCAGGACAGGCAGAAAGGTTAGAACCAGGGAAGACTAGAAAACATGAACTTACAAAATGGCAAACACGCTGGTAAGACCTGACAAAACAAGACAAACTGGCAAGAGACAAACAGAAAACGCAGGTATAAGTACACAGGGGATAATGGGGAAAAATAGGAGACACCAGGTGGGGGGTGGGGACAAGCACAAGACAGGTGAAACAGACCAGGGTGTGACAGGGGATCAGGTTAAGAGACATAAGGTGCAGATTTTTTGGTTCTGAAATCTACAGAAGAGACAGGAAGGACAATGACAATATTCAGAGTCATATATCTGTAAAGCTTAGAGAGGATCTCATGACAAATGCTGTTGAAGTAATATGGCTACAGGTTCACCTGCCTCACCTAAAGCCTATTATTGTGGGAAGTTGCTATAGACCACCGAGTGCTAACAAACAGTATCTGGATAATACACTGATTGTACAAAACATTAGGAACATGACATAGACTGACCAGGTGAAAGCTATGATCCCTTATTGATGTCACCTGTTAAATCCACTTCAGTCAGTGTAGATGAATGGGAAGAGACAGGTTAAAGCCTTAAGACAATTGAGACATGGATTGTGTATGTGTGCCATTCAGAATGGGCAAGACAAAAGATTGAAGTGCCTTTGAACGTGGTATGGTAGTAGGTCCGAGGCGTACCGGTTTCAGTGTGTCAGGAACTGAAACGCTGCTGGGTTTTTCACACTCAACAGTTTCCCGTGTGTATCAAGAATGGTCCACCACCCAAAGGACATCCAGCCAACTTGACACAACTGTGGAAAGCATTGGAGTCAACATGGGACAGCATCCCTGTGGAACACTTTTGACACCTTGTAGTCCGTGCACCGACAAATTAAGGCTGTTCTGAGGGCTAAAGGGGGTGCAATTCAATATTAGGAAGGTGTTTGTAATGTTTTGTACACTCAGTGTGAAATGCTTGATGGTGTATATGATACTAACAGAGGTATAGTTTCTGCCTTAAAATTACATAAAACAATTGACTACATTAGATTTTTGTTCCTACTTATGTACACAACTGTCTGTTCAAACTAGAGGTCGACCGATTAATCGGAATGGCCGATTTAATTAGGGCCGATTTCAAGTTTTCATAACAATCGGTAATTGGCATTTTTGGATGCCGATTATGGCCGATTACATTGCCCTCCACGAGGAGACTGCATGGCAGGCTGACCACCTGTTACGCGAGTGCAGCAAGGAGCCAAGGTAAGTTGCTAGCTAGCATTAATCTTATCTTATAAAAAACAATCAATCTTAACATAATCACTACTTAACTACACATGCTTGATGATATTACTAGCTTGTCCTGCGTTGCATATAATCAATGCGGTGCCTGTTAATTTATCTTTGAATCACAGCCTACTTCGCCAAACGGGTGATGATTTAACAAGCGCATTCGTGAAAAAAGCACTGTCGTTGCACCAATGTGTACCTAACCATAAACATCAATGCCTTTCTTAAAAAAATTTAACCTGCATATTTAGTTAATATTGCCTGCTAACATGAATTTCTTTTAACTAGGGAAATTGTGTCACTTCTCTTAAGTTCTGTGCAAGCAGAGTCAGGGTATATGCAGCAGTTTCGGCCGCCTGGTTCGTTGCTAACTGTGTGAAGACCATTTATTCCTAACAAAGACCGTAATTAATTTGCCAGAATTTTACATAATTATGACATAACATTGAAGGTTGTGCAATGTAACAGCAATATTTAGACTTAGGGTTGCCGCCCGTTCGATAAAATATGGAACGGTTCCGTATTTCACTGAAAGAATAAACGTTTTGTTTTCGAAATGATAGTTTCCGGATTTGACTATATTAATGACCTAATGCTCGTATTTCTGTGTTTATTATATTCTAATTAGGTCTATTATTTTATAGAGCAGTCTGACTGAGCGGTGGTAGGCAGCGGCAGGCTCGTAAGCATTCATTCAAACAGCACTTTCCTGCATTTGCCAGCAGCTCTTCACTGTGCTTCAAGCATTGCGCTGTTTATGACTTCAAGCATATCAACTCCTGAGATTAGGCTGGCAATACTAAAGTGCCTATAAGAACATCCAATAGTCAAAGGTATATGAAATACAAATGGTACAGAGAAATAGTCCTATTCCTATAATAACTTCAACCTAAAACTTCTTAACTGGGAATATTGAAGACTCATGTTAAAAGGAACCACCAGCTTTCATATGTTCTCATGTTCTGAGAAAGGAACTTAAACGTTAGCTTTTTTACATGGCACATATTGCACTTTTACTTTCTTCTCCAACACTGTGTTTTTGCATTATTTAAACCAAATTGAACTGTCCACATTTCATTATTTATTTGAGACTAAATAGATGTTATTTATGTATTATATTAAGTTAAAATAAGTGTTCACTCAGTATTGTTGCAATTGTCTTCATTACAAATATATATATATATATATATATATACCCTGCTCAAAAAAATAAAGGGAACACTTAAACAACACAATGTAACTCCAAGTCAATCACACTTCTGTGAAATCAAACTGTCCACTTAGGAAGCAACACTGATTGACAATAAATTTCACATGCTGTTGTGCAAATGGAATAGACAAAAGGTGGAAATTATAGGCAATTAGCAAGACACCCCCAATAAAGGAATGGTTCTGCAGGTGGTGACCACAGACCACTTCTCAGTTCCTATGCTTCCTGGCTGATGTTTTGGTCACTTTTGAATGCTGGCGGTGCTTTCACTCTAGTGGTAGCATGAGACGGAGTCTACAACCCACACAAGTGGCTCAGGTAGTGCAGTTCATCCAGGATGGCACATCAATGCGAGCTGTGGCAAAAAGGTTTGCTGTGTCTGTCAGCGTAGTGTCCAGAGCATGGAGGCGCTACCAGGAGACAGGCCAGTACATCAGGAGACGTGGAGGAGGCCGTACGAGGGCAACAACCCAGCAGCAGGACCGCTACCTCCGCCTTTGTGCAAGGAGGAGCACTGCCAGAGCCCTGCAAAATGACCTCCAGCAGGCCACAAATGTGCATGTGTCAGCATATGGTCTCACAAGGGGTCTGAGGATCTCATCTCGGTACCAAATGGCAGTCAGGCTACCTCTGGCGAGCACATGGAGGTCTGTGCGGCCCCACAAAGAAATGCCACCCCACACCATGACTGACCCACCGCCAAACCGGTCATGCTGGAGGATGTTGCAGGCAGCAGAACGTTCTCCACGGCGTCTCCAGACTCTGTCACGTCTGTCGCATGTGCTCATGTGCTCAGTGTGAACCTGCTTTCATCTGTGAAGAGCACAGGGCGCCAGTGGCGAATTTGCCAATCTTGATGTTCTCTGGCAAATGCCAAACGTCCTGCACAGTGTTGGGCTGTAAGCACAACCCCCACCTGTGGACATCGGGCCCTCATACCACCCTCATGGAGTCTGTTTCTGACCGTTTGAGCAGACACATGCACATTTGTGGCCTGCTGGAGGTCATTTTGCAGGGCTCTGGCAGTGCTCCTCCTGCCCCTCCTTGCACAAAGGCGGAGGTAGCGGTCCTGCTGCTGGGTTGATGCCCTCCTACGGCCTCCTCCACGTCTCCTGATGTACTGGCCTGTCTCCTGGTAGCGCCTCCATGCTCTGGACACTACGCTGACAGACACAGCAAACCTTCTTGCCACAGCTCGCATTGATGTGCCATCCTGGATGAGCTGCACTACCTGAGCCACTTGTGTGGGTTGTAGACTCCGTCTCATGCTACCACTAGAGTGAAAGCACCGCCAGCATTGAAAAGTGACCAAAACATCAGCCAGGAAGCATAGGAACTGAGAAGTGGTCTGTGGTCACCACCTGCAGAACCATTCCTTTATTGGGGGTGTCTTGCTAATTGCCTATAATTTCCACCTTTTGTCTTTTCCATTTGCACAACAGCATGTGAAATTTATTGTCAATCAGTGTTGCTTCCTAAGTGGACAGTTTGATTTCACAGAAGTGTGATTGACTTGGAGTTACATTGTGTTGTTTAAGTGTTCCCTTTATTTTTTTGAGCAGTGTATAAAGATCCAGTCCATTAAAAAAAATGGAGGCCTCTTACACTTCAGTGTTGTGATGCAAAAATCCTAACAAAATGCTTGGCGCTTAGAATTTAAAAAAGTATTGTCAGATATTATTCATCCTAATCAGACAGGTTTTTTACATGGACGATACATTGGAGATAATATAAGACAAGTACCGGAAACAATAGAATACTATGAAATATCGGGGACACCAGGCCTGGTTTTCATAGCTGATTTTGAAAAGGCTTTTGATAAAGTACGACATTACCGTGTAGATTACCAATTAAATGGTCTGACGGAGATGTGGACATACTCGGTATACAAATCCCAAAAGAAAGAAATGATCTCACTCCAATACATTTTTATAGAAAATTAGCAAAAATAGTTAAGATCTTGCTACCATAGAAAGGAAAATACCTGTCTATTTGTGTAAAAATCACCCTGATTAACTCTTTAGTCATATCACAGTTTACCTATTTGCTTATGGTTTTGCCTACACCTAGTAACCTGCTTTTTAAATTATGTGAACAAAAAATATTCAATATTATTTGGAATGGCAAGCCAAACAACATTTAAAAGGCCTATTTATATAACAAATATGAATTCAGAGGGCAGAAATGATTAAATATTAACTTCTTATGGCTGCAGGGGCAGTATTGAGTAGCTTGGATGAAAAGGTGCCCAGCGGTGCCCAGAGTAAACTGCTTGCTCCTCAGTCCCAGTTGCTAATAAATGCATATTATTATTAGTATTGGATAGAAAACACTCTAAAGTTTCTAAAACTGTTTGAATGATGTCTGTGAGTATAACAGAACTCATATAGCAGGCAAAAACCTGAGAAATTCAACCAGGAAGTGGGAAATCTGAGGTTTGTAGGTTTTCAACTAATCGCCTATCGAATACACCGTGGGATATGGATCAGTTTGCACTTCCTACGGCTTCCACTAGATGTCAACAGTCTAAATAACCTTGTCTGATGCTTCTAATGTGATGTGGGGCCGAAGGAGAGGGGAATGAGTAATGTCTGCCATGAGCTGACCATGCTCTGACCATGCGCGTTCACATGAGAGGGAGCTCTGTTCCATCGCACTTCTGAAGACAATGGAATTCTCCGGTTGGAACATTATTGAAGATTTATGTTAAAAACATCCTAAAGATTGATTCAATACATCGTTTGACATGTTTCTACTGACTGTTGCGGAACTTTTTTACATTTCGTCTGCTTTTAGTGAACGCGCTTTGTGACTTTGGATTTGTTTACCAAACATGCTAACAAAAGTAGCTATTTGAACATAAATGATGGACATTACCGAACAAAACGAACATTTCTTGTGGAAGTGGGAGTCCTGGGAGTGCATTCCGACGAAGATCAGCAAAGGTAAGTGAAGATTTATAATGCTATTTATGACTTTTTTTGACTCCACAATTTGGCGGGAAATTGTATGGCTTCCTTTTGTGGCTGAACGCTGTTCTCAGATTATTGAATATTGTGCTTTTGCCGTAAAGCTTTTTTGAAATCTGACACAGCGGTTGCATTAAAAACAAGTGTATCTTTAATTCTATGTAAAACGTGTATCTTTCATCAAAGTTTATGATGAGTATTTCTGTTATTTGATGTGGCTCTGCAATTTCTCCAGATATTTTGGAGGCATTTCTGAACATGGCGCCAATGTAAACTGAGGTTTTTGGATATAAATATGAACTTTATCGAACAAAACATATATGTATTGTGTAACATGAAGTCCTATGAGTGTCATCTGATGAAGATCATCAAAGGTTAAAGATTAATTTGATCTCTATTTCTGCTTTTTGTGACTCCTGTCTTTGGCTGGAAAAATGGCTGTGTTTTTCTGTGGTTTTGACCTAACATAATCGTTTGTGGTGCTTTCGCTGTAAAGCCTTTTTGAAATCGGACACTGTGGTGGGATTAACAAGACGTGTGGTGTGAAATTATGTGAAATACTTGTATGCTTGGGGAATTTTAATTATGAGATTTCTGTTGTTTGAATTTGGCGCCCTGCACTTTCACTGACTGTTGTCATATCGATCCCGTTAACGGGATTGCAGCCCTAAGAAGTTTTTAAAGCATTAGACCTCTCACTAAAGGCATCAGTCATACAAAAGTTATACTTAAATCCAAACTGGTTCTCTAGTAAATTGGTAGGAATGTCTCATCCCATGTTCAAGAATGGCCTTTTTCCCTTTATTCAGATTACAACTGCTCACTTTCGGTTGTTTGAAAAGGAAATAATCTCCAAAATATTATAATTTTTTAAAGAAGCCTTAGAAAGTTGGTTTCAATTTCAGTTTAATCCACCTGAAAAGACAGAACTAATAATACAACAAATATTGTGGTTAATCTCAAATATACTAATTGATTATTTTTTTTTATTTTTTTTTGGAAAACTCTGTTTATTAAGTTTTACACACACAGACAAGACAAAGCAATATAAATAATATACTCAACTAGAAAAAATACAAATAATACATTAAAAAAAAAAAAAAAAGCTTTAAAGATACCATACTTTAGACAAGTTAAACACACCAGGCAGAAGGCTCCAAAGGTTAAAGGGCAATCTATAGTATAGGGACAGAGCAAACACCTCACCATTGTTCCTGTAAACAGTCAAGGGATGGGGTGGAGAAATGCAACCACTCACAGACAGTCAAGGCCACAGACCAACCATCCACTGGACCAAAAATAAAAAGTTTACAATGCTTTAAAATAAAAAATGAATAATAATAATTTTATGTAGGCGTGAACAAAATGTAAAAATAAAAATAACTGGGAAAAACAAGCTCACACCTTAGTCTCTGCCCGGGCAAGATGAACAAGGCATCCGCAGGTCACAATCAATAAGCACATCAACCTTAATGCCCCCCACCCCCACCCCAGAAAAAACACAGGCAAATGCTCATCCAACCCCTAAGTCACAGGGGGGTCAAATACAGACTTATTTTGGTTTTAATAGGAATGCCATCAGAGGATGGACTGTTTAAAGTAAGACCGGAATGGAGCCCAAGCCTCATTAAACAGTTTGGGGTTCCCACGTGAATTGAATTGAATTTTTTCTAGTTTCAGAGAGCACAACACATCTCTCACCCAATATTTATAAGATGGGGGAGCTGCCATCTTCCAGTTCTGTAGTATTAGCCGTCTAGCTAAAAGAGTTGTATAAGCAACAGTGTCCGACTGGATTCTTGACAGGGGGGTACCTATGGGCAGTACTCCAAAAAGGGCTGTAAGGGGAGAGGGATCTATAACAGTGTCATCAGAGAAACATTTAAATATTAATTCCCAGAAACCTGACAGTTTATGACAGCCCCAGAACATATGCAACAGTGTGGCTGGTTCAATTTTACATCTGACACAGGTAGGATCAAAATCAGAGAATATTCTTCCAAGTCTGGCCCCAGACCAGTGGATACGGTGAACCACCTTGAATTGAATGAGGCTGTGTCTAGTGCTAAAAGAGGATGAATGCACCCTGCGCAGCACAGATTCCCAGGTGTCTTCCCCAAGTTCCTCCCCCAAATCCTTTTCCCATCGAGTCTTTAAAGGCACCAAAGAAGGGTTCTGTAAGTCATGAATGATTGCATATACATCTGAAATTGCGCCCCTAGGAAGCTTGTTCAGCTCCAAGATGCTCTCTATAGCTGTATTCGCAGGCCTATGGGGAAATTCAGGTGTGTTAGCTCTGACAAAGTTCCTAGTCTGGAGATAGCGGAAAAAAGTGGGATTGGGGGAGGTTGAACCTTTCCTGTAGCTGAGCAAAAGGGGAAAATGTGTCATCAAAGAATAATTGGGCTAGTGAGGAGAGGCCTAGTGAGTGCCAGATGCCAAAAGCCCCATCATTCAAAGATGGAGGAAATAAAATGTTCTGATTGATTGGGCCTGATAGAGAAAAGCCTCGGAGGCCAAAGGCTAAACGGAACTGATTCCAAATTTTAAGAGACTGCTTTACAATTGGGTTGACACACCTTTTGCCTAGGGAAACTGGGAGAAACGAGCACAACACAGAAGAAAGTGCAGAAGGTTTACACGATTCAGACTCCATCTGGACCCAGAGTGGTCTAGGGCCAGTAGGATCAGTCTGCAGCCAGTACAGAAGGGCTCTGAAATTTGCAGCCCAATAGTATGTCTGAAAATTTGGTAGAGCTAAACCCCCCAATGACTTAGGCTTCTGTAAATGTTTTCTACCAATCCGTGGTACCTTGCCATCCCAAATAAAATGCATGAATGTTTGATCCAGTGAAATAAAAAAAGATTTTGGAATAAAAATGGGTAAACATTGAAATAAATATAGAAATTTGGGCAACACACTCATTTTAATGACATTAATCCTTCCGATAAGAGAAAGAGGTAGCGAATTCCAAAAAGTAAAAGATTGTTTCAAACTGTCTGCTAGAGCAACCAAGTTTTCCTGAAACAGATTTGAATATTTCCTTGTCACTTTAACTCCCAAGTAGGTGAATTGATCCCGGACAATCCTAAACTGAGAACTTGTAAAAGAGCACTTTAAAGCAGCCTTGTTTACAGGAAAAAGCTCACTCTTGCCTAGATTCAGCTTGTACCCTGAGATTGATCCAAACCTTTTAAGAACAGATAAGGCGCGTGGCAATGAGGTATCAGGGTTAGAGATAAACAAAAGGAGGTCATCCGCATATAGCGAGACTTTCTGCTCTGAGCCCGTCCTGATTATTCCTTGAATGGCATCATTAGAGCGTAGTGCAATGGCGAGAGGTTCGATTGCCAAAGCAAACAACAAGGGGGAGAGTGGACAGCCCTGTCTGGATCCGCGGTGCAAGGGAAAATAGTCAGAGGACAAGTTGTTAGTCCGTACCGAAGCCATGGGGGAAAAATAAAGAATCTTTATCCACGCAATGAATTTGGGGCCAAAGCCAAATCTATAAAGGGTAGCTGTTAGGTAATCCCACTCAACGCGGTCAAACGCTTTTTCTGCATCAAGTGAGACCACCACCTCTGGGTCCTCCGACGCTGGGGAGTACAGTATATTCATAAGGCGCCTAATATTGAAAAACAAATGCCTATTTCTCACAAAGCCAGTCTGGTCAGAGTGTATTACTTGGTGCAGCGAGCCTTCCATACGGATGGCTAAAAGCTTGGCTAGGATTTTGTAATCACAGTTTTAAAGCGAGATTGGGCGATAGGATCCACATTCCATGGGGTCTTTGTTTTTCTTTAACCTGTTAGGCGGGCTGTCCCGACATCGGTACATTTATGACAACATCCAGCTCAAGTGCAGGGCGCGAAATTCAAAATCTATTTTTTTTTTATATTTAACTTTCACACATTAACAAGTCCAATACAGCATTTGAAAGATAAACATCTTGTCAATCCAGCCAACATGTCCGATTTTTTAAATGTTTTACAGAGAAAACACCACATATATTTATGTTAGCTCACCACCAAATAAAAAAGAGGACAGACATTTTTCACAGCACAAGTAGGATGCAAGTAGCATGCACAAGCCAACCTAACTAACCTAGAACCAACCTAAATAACCTAGAAAAAACTACCTCAGATGACAGTCCTATAACATGTTACACAATAAATCTATGTTTTGTTCAAAAAATGTGCATATTTTAGCTATAAATCAGTTTTACATTACTGCTACCATCATAGCTCCAGTCAGAAATCGCACGGGAGTAGCCAGAGAAAATACAGACACCAACGTCAACTACTAATTACACATCATAAAACATTTCAGAAAAATATATGGTGGATAGCTAATGAAAGACAAAGATCTTGTGAACAGAGCCAATATTTCCGATTTTTGAAGTGTTTTACAGCGAAAACACAATATATCGTTATATTAGCTTACTACATTAGCTAGCACACAGCAGCATTGATTCTAGTCGAACGGTAGCATAGCACAGTTCGACAGATATATGAAAAAGCATCCCAAATTGGGTCCTTATCTTTGTTGATCTTCCATCAGAATGTTCTCCAAGGGGTCCTTTGTTCAGAAACGTCTTTATTTCGATCCAGAACGAACGATTTCCCTCTTGAATTAGCAAGCACACTGGCAGTGCGACGCTAACCTCTCCATCTTGACAAAATTCTTGCGTCGCATTACGTCTAAAGTCCAGAATAAATTTCAATAATATAATTAAACTATATTGAAAAAACATACTTTAGGATGATATTGTGACATGTATCAAATAAAATCGAAGCCGGAGATCATATTCACCTTTAACGAGCGTTTTCCAGGAGCCGAGTACAGGTCCTACTTCGCGCCCAGAAAAAAAAAAAAAAGTGCGCAAGTCTCACTCCAAGAGGTTGTGTTCAGTCCCTGGACGAGATATTCAAGTCCTTTCTGCTCTCACTTCCGCATGACACCCAGGGGAAGGCGTATGACGTGTTTCTACAGTCCTAAGTGACATGCCCTTTTATAGACAAGGTCTTGAAGAGAGACATCGATGTTGGAAATCTCACTTCCGGATAGGAAATGGGCTGTAAAAATAGTTCTGTTCCACTTAGAGAAATAATTCAAACGTTTTTAGAAACTAGAGACTGTTTTCTATCCAATAGTAGTAATAATATGCATATTGTAAGAGCAAAAATTTATTAAGAGGCCGTTTGAAAATGGGCACATATTTTCCAGTTTTTCAATACGCCCCCTGCAGCCATAAGAAGTTAATAGTAATGAAATTGAAGCCTGATAAAGACTAGGCTGTAGCTTTGAGGTATTAAGGCACTCTGCAAATAGTCGAGACAAGAATGGGCAAAGCAGACCAGAAAACGTCCTGTAAAATTCGGTTGGAAAACCATCCGGACCCGGTGATTTACCACTTTTCATTGCGGACACTGCTGTTGCAATCTCCTCAGGTGTAAATTCTTCTTCTAGACAGTCATGGGTGTCTGTATCAATTGAAGGCATATTCTGGCCATTAAAGAAGGAATCAATCAGCAAAGGTTCTTGAGGGGATTCAGAGGTGTATAGCGCAGAGTAAAATTGTTTGAATTGATCATTGATCTCTTTATGTATAACTGTGGTGGCACCAGACGGGGTCCTTATTTGTGGGATTAAACGTGAGGCCTCAGATTTACGGATCTGATGTGCAAGGAGTTTACTGGCCTTGTCGCCTTGTTCATACACTCTGTACCAAGCTCGCAAGAGTAACTGTTCAGCTTGCCTGGTAGAAAGCTCATCAAATTCAGATTGGAGTAGTTGGCGCTCTTTATGCAGATCAGAGGAAGTAACCGTAGCATACTTCTCATCCAATGTGGCTATGGATTCGCTCAGGTCCCGAAGTCGCTGAGAGCGAACTCTGTTTTGGTTGGCTGTATAAGAAATAATTTGGCCACGTAGGTATGCTTTGAGAGACTCCCATATGGTAGAGCAGGACATACCTGGTGTTGAATTAGTTTCTAGGAATAAGGTGATTTCAGAAGAAATGAAATTGACAAACTCCTTATCTGAGAGTAAAATGGAGTTAAGACGCCATTGATAACACATAGGAGGTCGCTGGGGAAACTCTAGTTCAAGCACTAATGGTGAATGGTCAGAAATAACAATACTCTCGTAAGTACACCGCCGAAGGTTAGGCAGAAGTTTTTTGTCCAAAAAGAAGTAATCAATCCGGGAGTATGTTTGATGAACATGAGAATAAAAGGAATACTGTCTATCTGTAGGATGTAGGAGACGCCAGGCCTCAAACATGGCATATTTCTGAAGAAAGGCTTGAATAAGTAGGGTACATTTAGATGGGCCTGTAGTTGTTCGTGAGGACTTGTCAAGAACTGGGGACATTTTGCAGTTGAAATCCCCCCCTAAAATCAACAAATGAGAATCTAAATTGGGTATAGCAGACAAAAAGGAAGAAATGAAACTTGTGTCATCCCAATTGGGAGCATAAACACTAGCCAAAACAAGAGGGGTAGAAAACAGTTTACCGGTTACTATGACGTATCGTCCCTAGGATCAGCGATAACCTCAGAAGCTACAAAGGGAGTAGCTTTATCAACCAAAATGGCAGCCCCTCTTGATTTACTATGAAAGTTAGAGTGGAACACTTGACCAACCCAGTCCCTACGCATCCTAAAGTGCTCACCAGTCCTCAAGTGAGTCTCTTGTAGAAATGCAACATTTGCATTCAAACCCTTTAAGTGTGTCAACACCGTCTTACGCTTCACTGGGTTATTAACCCCTTTGATGTTCCACGAAATGTACTTGATCGCATTGTTTCGGCCCCTCTGGGCATTCCCGTTATACAACCCTGTCATTAGAGCATAGAATGGAAAAGCAATGAGCGCCCAAAAACCCCAGAATAACTTGTCTCAGAGTAATAATGTACGGTGGTAGATGTTTGGAAAAAGTACAGAAAAAACCCCGAAAAAGACAGAATGACAACATTAGAACTGAACAATTCAACCCCTCCCCCCACCCCCTCCCCCCATCCCAGACAATACCTCCCCAAACGAGGTACAAGCCTAAATAGAACATGTTCTCTTCGCACAGTATGTCTGTGAGAGTGCGGTCTTAAACCTAAACCCACAGTCCCGCTCTTTAAAGTCGCGTTTTGTTAATGGATCAAACAGCAAAAAGAGATAATCATTTTTAAAATAAAAAAAATAAAAGTGAATCCCTTGTGCAAACGAAATTACAAAAGCACCACTTGTAGATGTATAGAATTATATTCCCAGTCTTATAACAGGCATTTGAGAGAGAAAATAAAGAAAATAAATAAAATGTATAAAGGCTCTCAGCCGAAAACCTAATTTGAAGTAAGGAAATCGTAGTAAGACAATCAAAAATAATAATAATAATTATTATTATAATAGTTGTCTAGTTGAATGCTGAGACAGCTTACGACCAAGACCAAAAAACTACGTGTGCGCAACGTTGAACGCTTGCTGGGCATAAATGACGCTCAGAACTTTTAAAATTTAAGTGAAGACCCCAAAAAACGTGTCGCCTCAGGAAGCATTTACTGTTTACTGGGTCAATGCAAACGGATGCAGTAAACAAATAACCAAGAATATTTTGAGTCACTGAGACACTATGTAAACAAACTGAATAGGTGAGCAAGACAGCCTAGAAACACAGGAGTAAAGTAAAACCTCAATACAATGAAATTAAAATGACTGAATGCTTGTAAGGCAAGCACACTAGATGATCAAAACATTAGATCACATCAAATAAGCCTGAATGGGTTCGCCAACTCCCCAACTATACAAAATTAGCATGTTGTAGCTAAACATAATTGTACCACAGGTGGGTTACTTACTATCCACAGTTCGCAAGCAACAGTTGCTGAACTATGAGCAAGTTCAAGACTTCTTGATGTGACGTTGAATGTGAGAGAGAGCCTCATCCGGAGATTCAAATGTGTAGTCTTTACCATCATGAGATAGCCATAAACGGGCCGGGAATCGCAGTCCGTACTTCACACCTGGATGGTCCCGAAGTAGTCGTTTGGCCTGTCCGAAAGCTGCGCGCTGCCTGGAAACAGTGGGGGAGTAGTCCTGGTAGATGGAGAAGCTCTGTCCTTGAAAGCTCAGAGTGGTATTGCGGGCTCGTAGGAGAATCTCCATCTTCTCATGGAAAAAGTGCACTCGAAGAATTATGTCACGGGGCCTCTCCCCATCCCGGGGCTTTGGGCGCAGCGACCGGTGGGCACGATCAACCAGGGGCTTTTCATCTAAGGCAAGAACATCCTTCAGCAGCCCAGAAACGAAATCCGTGGCGCGAGGCATTTCCGCTGACTCTGGGACTGATACAAGTCTCAGGTTATTGCGGCGAGAGAATCCCTCTAAACTTACACAGCTCTCCTTCACCTTTTTCAAATCCGCAGCTAGGCGTTTCACGTCAGCCTCCAGGGATGTAGTTAAGTCGGAGACATTTGTAGCGGAGGTCTCCAGTGCTGCAATCGTTGTAGTGTGCGACGCCATTGTTGTTTTGAGTGATGTGATTGCTGGCACCGTCTCGTTCCGCAGGATGGTTAGATCTGCTTTTAAAGTATCAGAAACCTCCTTTAGCCTCAATCGTAGCAACCACCTCCGTTTTCATTTCAACTATCTCAGAGCGTAGTAGTTTGATGGCCTCGAGAATGTTCATTTCAGCGCCGCCAGGCCAAGCCGCCCCCCCGGGTAAAGTGTCAGTCCCCGGGCCGTCAGGCTCAGGAGAGGGCGGTGATGAGAGTGTGTCTTGTAGGCCGGGTTTTCTCAAAGTCATGCTTTTGGCCTTATGTTTCGTCGACATGCTGACATTTGGAAGTAAAGTAGTCTTGGTTTTTACGGGAAGGGATCACCAAAATAATATATGAAAATAAATACGGTTCTGCTGCAAAATTCACATAAACTTTAAAAATACCACGGGAGCAAACGGAAAACACGTCAGTCGCACATGGCGTCCCTCCAATCCCCGATTATTTTTTTTACACATATTTTTCGAGGAAATACATTTTTTTTAAAGATATAATTTTAGCGAATGATATCATAAATAGGACTGGTGGAGTTATGTCACCCATGCAGCTAACACAGACATATGGAAATGTCTGCTCTACCCAAAATTACAACCAACTAATTGCAGCATTACCACAAAAATGGAAGAGTTAAGTAGAAGGGGGAGGAAGTAAGGAACTTGTATGTCGGCCCTGCATTAAAGAACATAAATGGTTAAAGAAAAGTGTGATAAATAAAAACATATACCAATTTCATCTCAAGACCAAAAAACTAACAGCTATGCCATATAAATTGCTAAATAGTTGGGAGGAGATTTTCGATTACCCATTCCATGGCACATGGTTTATGAATTGATACGCAAAACAACGCCGGATTCAAAACTTCTAGTTTTTCTATTTAAATTACTACACAAAATTCTTGCAACCAATAAAATGTTATATATATATATGGGGGATACAATCTTCCCAGCTCTGCAGATTTTGCTGTGAGGAGGCAGAGTCATTAGATCATTTATTTTGGTATTGTCCATATGTAGCTCGTTTTTGGTCACAGGTCCAGGAATGGCTGAAGAGTTGCAACATTTGCCTAGAACTAACGCTGCAGATAGCAATACTGGGTGATTTGAAAAACCATAGTCAATCAATAATATAATAATTATTTTTGCAAAAAAATTTATTTTTAATTTACAATCTGTAGAAGCTATGAGAATAGAAAGGTTCAGTACTTTTGTGAAGCATCACAGCACAGTTGAAAAATATACAAATAGAAATCCAAAATGGATGGTGTTAGGCGATAGATGGGAGGGGTTGAATGGAGCTGAAGGGTGGGACTAATAACAAGATTGTCATGTCCTGACCATAGATTGCTTTGTATGTTTCTATGTTTTGTTTGGTCAGGGTGTGATGTGGGTGGGCATTCTATGTTGTATGTCTAGGTTGTCTGTTTGTATGCGTTTGGCCTAGTATGGTTCTCAATCAGAGGCAGGTGTCAGTCGTTGTCTCTGATTGGGAGCCATATTTTGGTAGCCGGTGTTGTCAATGTGTTTTGTGGGTGATTATTTTCTGTTCAGTGTTTTTTTCTATTTCACCGTTCAGGACTGTTTCGTTCTCGTTATTTTGTTTTGTGTTCATGATAATAAATTATCAATATGGACACTTACCACGCTGGTCCTCCTCTTCTCATTCCAACGACGAGCGTTACAGAATCACCCACCACAACCGGGTGGATGGCAAGGGACCCTGGGTACAGCCGGGAGAATATCGCCGCCCCAAGGCAGAGCTGGAGGCAGCGAAAGCCGAGAGGCGGCGTTATGAGGAGGCAGCACGACAGCGTGGCTGGAAGCCCGAGAGGCAGCCCCAAAAATGTATTGGGGGGGGGAACACGGGGAGTGTGGCTAAGTCAAGTAGGAGACCTGAGCCAACTCCCCGTGCTTACCGTGGAGAGAGGTGGTCCGGGCAGGCACCGTGTTATGCGGAGAAGCGCACGATGTCCCCAGTGCGCACGCATGGCCCGGTGCGCTACATTGCCGCTCCTCGTATCGGCCGGGCTAGTGTGGGCATCGAGCCAGGTGCTATGAAGCCAGCTCAGCGCATCTGGTCTCCAGTGCGTCTCCTCGGCCCGGGGTATATGGCACCAGCCCTATGCACGGTGTCCACGGTTCGCCAGCACAGCCCAGTGCGGTCTGTTCCACCTCGCCGCACTGGCCGGGCTACGGGGAGTATCCAGCCAGGGAAGGTTGTGCAGGCTCGGTGCTTGAGACCTTCAGTGCGCCTCCACGGTCTGGTCTATCCGGTGCCTCCTCCACGTACCAGACCTCCGGTGGCAGCCCCACGCACCAGGCTGTCTCTCCGTGTCCTTCCTCCAGGTGCTCCCGCCTGTCCAGCGCCGCCTGAGCCGCCAGTCTGTCCTGAGCCGCCCGTCTGTCCTGAGCCGCCTGAGCCGCCCGTCTGTCCTGAGCCGCCTGAGCCGCCCGTCTGTCCTGAGCCGCCTGAGCCGCCCGTCTGTCCTGAGCCGCCTGAGCCGCCCGTCTGTACTGAGCCGCCTGAGCCGCCCGTCTGTACTGAGCCGCCTGAGCCGCCCGTCAGTCAGGAGCCGCCTGAGCCGCCCGTCAGTCAGGAGCCGCCTGAGCCGCCCGTCAGTCAGGAACCGCCTGAGCCGCCCGTCAGTCAGGAGCCGCCTGAGCCGCCCGTCAGTCAGGAGCCGCCTGAGCCGCCCGTCAGTCAGGAGCCGCCTGAGCCGCCCGTCAGTCAGGAGCCGCCTGAGCCGCCCGTCAGTCAGGAGCCGCCTGAGCCGCCCGTCAGTCAGGAGCCGCCTGAGCCGCCCGTCAGTCAGGAGCCGCCTGAGCCGCCCGTCAGTCAGGAGCCGCCTGAGCCGCCCGTCAGTCAGGATCCGCCAGAGTCTCCCGTCAGTCCGGATCCGCCAGAGTCTCCCTCCAGTCCGGATCTGCCAGAGTCTCCCTCCAGTCCGGATCTGCCAGAGTCTCTCTCCAGTCCGGATCTGCCAGAGTCTCCCTCCAGTCCGGATCTGCCAGAGTCTCCCTCCAGTCCGGATCTGCCAGAGTCTCCCTCCAGTCCGGATCTGCCAGAGTCTCCCTCCAGTCCGGATCATCCAGAGTCTTCCTCCAGTCCGGATCTGCCCTCCAGTCCGGATCTGCCCTCCAGTCCGGATCTGCCCTCCAGTCCGGAGCTGCCCCTCAGTCCGGAGCTGCCCCTCAGTCCGGAGCTGCCCCTCAGTCCAGAGGCGCCCCTCAGTCCAGAGGCGCCCCTCAGTCCAGAGGCGCCCCTCAGTCCAGAGGCGCCCCTCAGTCCAGAGGCGCCCCTCAGTCCAGAGGCGCCCCTCACTCCAGTGGGGTCCTCTATTAGTCCTGAGGAGGATAAACGAGGTGTGTTATCGATTACTACTTCCTTCGTATTATCGTATTAACCCCTCGTTTCATGTGTCTCTCCTCAGGCCGGTGGTAGCTGGTCCCCTGCAGGACGGTGAGGTTCCGGAGGTCCCTCCGCCCCCTCTGGACATCGAGGGGCCCCCGGCGTACACGATACGGGCCATTCTGGACTCGAGACGCCGGGTGAGGGGCCTGCAGTACCTCGTGGACTGGGAGGGGTACGGGCCTGAGGAGAGGTGCTGGGTCCCGGTGGGGGACATAATGGATCCATCTAAGCTGAGGGAATTCCATCGTCTCCATCCGGATCGCCCGGCGCCTCGCCCTCCGGGTCGTCCTCGAGGCCGGTGTCGGCGCGCTGTGGGAGCGCTGTGGGCGCGTCGGGGGGGGGGGGGGGGGGTACTGTCACGAATATGACCGAAGGTGGCTCCCCTTCCCGTTCGGGTGGCGCTCGGCAGTCGTCGTCGCCGGTCTACTAGCTGCTACCGATCCTTTTTTCCCTTATCGTTTTGTTGGGTCTAATTGGTTTCACCTGTTCCTTGTTTGGGGTTTTTGGGTTGGGTTATTTAAGTTCAGTTAGCCCGCTTGTGTTCGTGCGGGATTGTTTTGCTGTAGGTGGTATAGGAGTGTCTCTGTTTTTTTGTATTGTCCGCTGTACAGTATATGTACCTGTGTAGTACATTATTTTTGGAGTGTTTACGCCTGTGTTCGGCGTCACCCTCGTTTTGCGCGGTATTGTACGGAATAAAGTGTTTTTTTCCGAATCCTCTGCTCTCTGCACCTGACTCCACACCCATCACTCTACGCACCGTTACAAAGATAACAAATGTAAAACATACGGGTTCTGTAAAATGTATATAGGTTCGGAAATTTTGTGAAATAGCACAGTTACAAATAGAAATCAAACTGGATGGACATCAGAAATAGAGGAAGATCTAAAAACAAACAAAATATAACTATTGTAAAATAGATTGTGTCTGTAAAATGTGTATAAGATGTATAAACTGAAGGTAGAAGCCTAAGTGTTATTGTTTATTAGTTTACTCTAATTGGCATTTTGATGCCATCTATTTTGTGAAGTGCACCAGTCCCTCCTGCAGCAAAGCACCCCCACAACATGACAAAAAAAGATATGGGGGATTGTCACGCCCTGACCTTAGAGATCCCTATTATTCTCTATGTTTGGTTAGGTCAGGGAGTGACTTGGGTGGGAAAGTCTATGTTTTCTATTTCTTTGTTTTTGGCCGAGTGTGGTTCCCAATCAGAGGCAGCTGTCTATCGTTGTCTCTGATTGGGGATCATATATAAGTTGTCATTTTCCTTTTGGGTTTTGTGGGATCTTGTTTTCTGTTTAGTGTCTGTGCCTGACAGAACTGTTAGCTTTCGTTTTTTTTGTCTTTGCTATTTTGTTTTGGTGTCATCAATAAAAAGACGATGTACACCTACCACGCTGCGCCTTGGTCCACTCTTCATTCTACACACGAGAGCCGTTACAGGGATTGGAAATGATGGAGACAATTACATTGTTGCTTCCATCAATCTTTCCGCAATATTAAGCTGATCCACCCCTTAATTTAAAAAAAAAAGTAGCTATATCCACAGTAAAACGAGTTCTATATCGACATAACCTGAAAGGCCGCTCAGCAAGGAAGAAGCCACTGCTCCAAAACCACCATAAAAAAAGCCAGACTACGGTTTGCAACTGCACATGGGGACAAAGATCGTACTTTTTGGAGAAATGTCCTCTGCTCTGATGAAACAAAAATAGAACTGCTTGGCCATAATGACCATCGTTATGTTTGGAGGATAAAGGGGGAGGCTTGCAAGCCGAAGAACACCATCTCAACTGTGAAGCACGGGGGTGGCAGCATCATGTTGTGGGGGTGCTTTGCTGCAGGAGGGACTGGTGCACTTCACAAAATAGATGGCATCATGAGGCAGGAACATTATGTGGATATATTGAAGTAACATCTCAAGACATCAGTCAGGAAGTTAAAGCTTGGTCGAAAATGGGTCTTCCAAATGGACAATGACCCCAAGCAAACTTCCAAAGTTGTGGCAAAATGGCTTAAGGACAACAAAGTCAAGGTATTGGAGTGGCCATCACAAAGCCCTAACCTCAATCCTATAGAAAATGTGTGGGTAGAACTGAAAGGCATGTGCGATCAAGGAGGCCTACAAACTTGACTCAGTTACACCAGCTCTGTCAGGAGGAATGGGACAAAATTCACCCAAATTATTGTGGTAAGCTTGTGGAAGGCTACCCGAAACATTTGACCCAAGTCAAACAATTTAAAGGCAATGCTACCAAATACTAATTGATTGTATGTAAACTTCTGACCCACTGGGAATGTGATGAAAGAAATAAAAGCTGAAATAAATCATTCTCGCTACTATTATTCTGACATTTCACATTCTTAACCTGTTAGGCGGGCTGTCCCGACATCGGTACACTTATGACAACATCCAGCTCTATTGCAGGGCGCGAAATTCAAAATCTATTTTTTAAAAATATTTAACTTTCACACATTAACAAGTCCAATACAGCATTTGAAAGATAAACATCTTGTTAATCCAGCCAACGTGTCCGATTTTTAAAATGTTTTACAGCAAAAACACCACGTATATTTATGTTAGTTCACCACCAAATACAAAAGAGGACAGACATTTTTCACAGCACAGGTAGCATGCACAAAGCCAACCTAACTAACCAAGATCCAACCAAACAAACCTAGAAACAACTTCCTCAGATGACAGTCCTATAACATGTTACACAATAAATCTATATTTTGTTCGAAAAATGTGCATATTTGAGCTATAAATCAGTTTTACATTGATGCTACCATCATAGCTACAGTCAGAAATAGCACGGGAGTAGCCAGAGTAAATACAGACACCAACGTCAACTACCTAATTACTCATCATAAAACATTTCAGAAAAATATATGGTGTATAGCAAAATGAAAGACAAAGATCTTGTGAATACAGACAATATTTCCGATTTTTTAAGTGTTTTACAGCGAAAACACAATATATCGTTATATTAGCTTACTGCAATGGCTAACACACAACAGCATTGATTCCAAGTAATCGGTAGCGATAGCACAGCTCGACAGATATATGAAATAGCATCCCAAATTGGGTCCTTATCTTTGTTGATCTTCCATCAGAATGTTGTAAAGGGGTCCATTGTCCAGAACGGTCTTTGTTTGGATCCAGAACAAACTATTTCCCTCTTGAATTAGCAAGCACACTGGCCGTGCGGCGCTAACCTCTCCTTCTTGAAAAAATTCTTCCAATGCATCACGTCTAAAGTCCCGAATAAATTTCAATAATATAATTAAACTATATTGAAAAAACATACTTTAGGATGATATTGTGACATGTATCAAGTAAAATCGAAGCCGGAGATTATATTCATCTATAACGACGGTTTTCCAGGAGGCAATTCAAGGTCCAACTTCGCGCCTTCGAGAAAAAAAATTATGGCGGACCTCTCACTCCAAGAGGCTGTATTCAATCCCAGAACGAGATATTCAAGTCCTTTCTGCTCTCACTTCCGCATGACACCCAGGGGAAGGCGTATGATGTGTTTCTATGGTCCCAAGTGACATGCCCTTTTATAGACAAGCTCTTGAAAAAAGACCTCGCATTTGGAAATCTCACTTCCGGATAGGAAATGGGCTGCAGAAAGAGTTCTGGTTCACTTAGAGAAATAATTCAAACGGTTTAAGAAACTAGAGAGTGTTTTCTATCCAATAGAAATGATAATATGCATATTGTACGAGCAAGAATTGAGTAGGAGGCCGTTTGAAATGGCCACCTCTTTCCAGGTTACTCAGTGCTGCCCCTTGCAGCCATAAGAAGTTTTTAAAAAAGTGCTGATCCTAACTGACCTAAGACAGGGAATTCTTACTAGGATTAAATGTCAGGAATTGTGAAACTGAGTTTAAATGTATTTGGCTAAGGTGTATGTAAACTTCTGACTTCAACTGTACCTTAATAGAAAATGACTCAAGTGAAATTCACTCAGTAAAATACTACTTGAGTAAAAGTCTAAAAGTATTTGGTTTTAACTATACTTAAGTATCAAAAGTAAAAGTAGAAATACTTTAAAGTGACTTCTATTAGGCAATCCAAACAGCACAATTTTCTTTTCTTTTTTAATATATATACGGATAGTCAAGGGCACACACCAACACTCAGACACAATTTACATATGAAGCATGTGTGTTTAGTGAGTCTGCCGCATCAGAGGCAGTAGGGATGACCAGGGATGTTCTCTTGAAAAGTGTGTGAATTTAACCATTTTCCAGTCCTGTTTAGCATTCCAAATGTAACAAGTACTTTTGGGTGTCAGGGAAAATGTATGGGTAAAAAGTACACTATTTTCTTTAGAAATGTAGTGAAGTAAAAGTTGTCAAAAATATAAATAGTAAAATGCTAAACGTTGGTGCACATCCGCTGGATAGGGAGCCATTTCTTATGTTCAACATAGGAGGGCAAAGCACAGGAAGTAGCTCTTTCAGTAGTTTTGTTCGAATAGGGTCCAGTATGCAGCTTGAAGGTTTAGAGACCATTACCATTTTCATGAATGTGTCAAGAGATACAGGATTAAACAAGTTGAGTGTCTCCATTGATCCTAGGTCTTGGCAGTTCTGTGCAGACTCAGGACAACTGAGCTTTGGAGAAATACGCAGATTCAAAGAGGAGTCCGTACTTTGAATGTATCACTGCTAAAGTGAAAGCTATCCTCTCTTGTTGATTGCTGCTTTTTAGTTAACCTTGCGACAGTATAAAATTACATTTTGGATTGTTCGTATTCTCCTCAGTTAGGTTGGAAAAATAGGATGATCAAGCAGCAGTGAGGGCTCTTCGATATTGCACTGTACGGTCTTTCCAAGCTAGACGGAAGACTTCCAGTTTGGTGGAGCTTGGGTATTTTTTGTATACCAGGGAGCAAATTTATTGTGACAAATATGTTTTGTTTTTATGAGTGCGACTGCACAAGGTTAAATTTAGATCCTCAGTTAGGTGGTTAACTGATTTTTGTACTCTGACGTCCTTGGGTAGGTGGAGGGAGTCTGGAAGGGCATCTAAGAATCTTTGGGTTGTCTTTGGATCTTTTGTTGGAGTCTGAGCAGATTATTTGTTGCGATTACAAACATAATAAAATGGTGGTCCGATAGTCCAGGATTATGAGGAAAAACATTTAGATCCACAATATTTATTCGATGGGATAAAACTAGATCCGGGGTATGACTGTGGCAATGAGTAGGTCCAGAGACATGTTGGACAAAACCCACTGAGTTGATGATGGCTCTGAAAGCCTTTTGGACTGGGTCTGTGGACTTTTACAAAAATGGGAATATTATCAGTGAATATTATCAATATTACCTACAAGGTCCGATAGGAATTCAGGGAACTCAGTGATGAATGTTGTATACGGCCCTGGAGGCCTGTAAACAGTAGCTGTAAAAAGTGATTGAGTAGACTGCATAGATTTCATGACTAGAATCTCACAAAAACGTAGTCATTTTTTTTTGTAAGTTGAAATTTGTCAAATCTGTCATAAATGTTAGCAACACCTCTGCATTTGCGGGATGCGTGGGGGATATGGTCACTAGTGTAACCAGGAGGAGAGGCTTGAGCCATGTTTCAGTCAGACCAATCACATCAAGATTATGATCAGTGATTAGTTCATTGACTATGACTGCATTGGAAGTGAGGGATCTAACATTAACCTGTTGAGGACAGAGGGCGCTGTTTTCACTTTGGGGGAAAATCGTGCCCAATTTAAATGGCCTCGTACTCAATTCTTGCTCGTACAATATGCATATTATTATTACTATTGGATAGAAAACACTCTCTAGTTTCTAAAACCGTTTGAATTATATCTGTGAGTAAAACAGAACTCATTTTGCAGCAAACTTCCCGACAGGAAGTGGAAAATCTGAAATCGATGCTCTGTTCTAGGGCCTGCCTATAAATGTCCTTGATATTTATTAGTATACATGCACTTCATACGTCTTCCACTAGATGTCGACAGGCAGTGAGAGAAGAAATGGAGTGTATAACTTGATCTGGGGTCGAATAAAAGCTCTTTGTATGACGTGTCACCAGTTTCCTGTTTTCTGGAGCGCGCGCGAAGGGACCTGGTATTGCCTTCTGAAAGGCTGTCGTTATAGACGACTAATATCTCCGGCTTTGATTTTATTTGATAAATGTGACAATATCATCGTAAAGTATGTTTTTTCAATATAGTTTTATTAGATTATTGAAATTTATTCGGGACGTTAGGCGTGTTGCATTGTGTGCCTTTGTTCAGGAAGGAGAGCTTCGCGCTACTTTGCTAGCTTTCCGTGCTAATTGACTGGAGAAGAGGACATTCTAAAACCAAACAACGATTGTTCTGGACAAAGGACCCCTTGTACAACATTCTGATGGAAGATCATCAAAAGTAGGACCCATTTTATGATGCTATTTCATATATCTGTCGAACATGTTGTACTAGTAGTTTGCGCCCAGATTTTGGGCACGCTCTCGCTATAACTAAGCTGGATGTTGTAATGAAGTTATTTTTAGAATTCTAACACGGCGATTGCATTAAGAACTAGTGTATCTATCATTTCCTATACAACATGTATTTTCTAGTAACGTTTATGAATAGTTATTTGGTCAGAATAGTTGAGTGTCATAAAAATATCCGCACATTCTGGGAAAAAGATGCTACGTTAGCACAATGTATAACCACTGATTTCAGCTCTAAATATGCACATTTTCGAACAAAACATAAGTGTATGTATAACCTGATGTTATAGGACTGTCATCTGATGAAGGTTAGTGAAAATTAATATCTTTTGCTGGTTTATTCCCTATCGCTAACGTGCCTATTGCTATCGCTAACGTGCCTTGATGAATGAATGCGGTAGTGTGGTAGGCTATTGTAGTAAGCTAATATAATGCTATATTGTGTTTTCGCTGTAAAACACTTAAAAAATCGGAAATATTGGCTGGATTCACAAGATGTTTGTCTTTAATTTGCTGTACACCATCGATTTTTCAGAAATGTTTTATGATGAGTATTTAGGTATTTGACGTTGGTGTCTGTAATTACTCTGGCTGCTTCAGTGCTATTTCTGACGGTAGTTGTGATGGTAGCTGCAATGTAAAACTGATTTATACCTCAAATATGCACATTTTTCGAACAAAACATAGATTTATTGTATAACATGTTATAAGACTGTCATCTGATGAAGTTAGAGCCATGTCTATGTTCATAGATAAAATGAGAGCACCCCTCCAGCTAGGATGGAATCCGTCACTCCTCAGCAGGCCAGGCTTGGTCCTGTTTGTGGGTGAGTCCCAGAAAGAGGGCCAATTATTTCCAAATTCTATCTTTTGGGAGGGGAAGAAAATGGTTTCATCCATCGATTGAGTTGTGAGACAATTACTCAATGCTGACACATCTTTCTAGCTGATTTACACGCTGAAGCGATGTTGCGCTTGCTGACTTCTGACTGTTTCATCCTAACATCGTTGGTGCCGACGTCGATAACAATATCTCTATACTCTCTACACTCGCTAGTTTTAGCTTTAGCCAGCACCATCTTTAGATTAGCCTTCACGTCGGTAGCCCTGCCCCCTGGTAAACAGTGTATGATCTCTGGATGATTATTTTTAAGTCTAATATTGCGTGTAATGGAGAGGGTTTTCAATTTGTCACAGCAAATGATGGGATGCTTCGGCGGCTTTGGCGGCTCAGACCCCGTAACGGGTGGAGGAGAGACCTGAGAAGGCTCGGCCTCTGACTCTGCCTTAATGGGGAGAACCGGTTGAAAGTTTGTCGGCTGAATGAGCAACACCGGTTGAACATGCGGACAGCATTTCTTTCCGGAAGCCTTGAAAACAAATGTCCGGCTGCGGGGACTGTGCAGGGGGATTTATACTATTATCTGTACTTACTGCTGGCACAGACGGTGTTGCATCCTTTCCATTGCCTAATGATTGCATCTGAATCTGTGCATTCAACACAGCTATCCTTACTGTAGTAACCTGGTATATTTATGTTTACCAATAGATGGCAGTATTGGCTCAAGACAGGGGTTTGCTTTCTGCTAGCCGTAGCCATTTCCTATGTCTGCCTATATAACCGTGATTTAAGAAGGCTTCAGGTAGCTTAAGCCAGGTGCATTAGAGAATGTTATTCTAAGTTACAATTAAATAATAAACCGTACTTACGTGCCATAAGTCATCAATCTAAGAAGCCTCTAAGGATACTACATTCACCATAAGGCGATAGTTCTCCTGTATATTATGAGTACAGCGACTGCAATGTTAATGTTACTACTTTTTCGGCTGGTGGAGGTCCTGTAGAACCATGTCCAGATAAAGCGTCCGGGGTGAAAAAGTTGAATGAAAAAGTAGAGCGAGGAAAAAACGAAGACGTTCGTAAATTTATTATAAGTAAAAAATGAAAAGTTTGGCACATAGCCAAGTAGTGTCGTGGAAATATTCGGTCAATCATATTTCACAAATACCGGAGCATGTGCATTCAAATAGACTTGTATTACAATATAACAAAAGCCGAGCTGGTTCATGAAACAACTCCCTTTCCAATCTTGGCAGACTACTTTTACACTGAGCCGCCCGTCAGTCAGGATCCGCCAGAGTCTCCCGTCAGTCCGGATCTGCCAGAGTCTCCCTCCAGTCCGGATCTGCCAGAGTCTCCCTCCAGTCCGGATCTGCCAGAGTCTCCCTCCAGTCCGGATCTGCCAGAGTCTCCCTCCAGTCCGGATCTGCCAGAGTCTCCCTCCAGTCCGGATCTGCCAGAGTCTCCCTCCAGTCCGGATCTGCCAGAGTCTCTCTCCAGTCCGGATCTGCCAGAGTCTCCCTCCAGTCCGGATCTGCCAGAGTCTCCCTCCAGTCCGGATCTGCCAGAGTCTCCCTCCAGTCCGGATCTGCCAGAGTCTCCCTCCAGTCCGGATCTGCCAGAGTCTCCCTCCAGTCCGGATCTGCCAGAGTCTCCCTCCAGTCCGGATCTGCCAGAGTCTCCCTCCAGTCCGGATCTGCCAGAGTCTCCCTCCAGTCCGGATCTGCCAGAGTCTCCCTCCAGTCCGGATCTGCCAGAGTCTCCCTCCAGTCCGGATCTGCCAGAGTCTCTCTCCAGTCCGGATCTGCCAGAGTCTCCCTCCAGTCCGGATCTGCCAGAGTCTCCCTCCAGTCCGGATCTGCCAGAGTCTCCCTCCAGTCCGGATCTGCCAGAGTCTCCCTCCAGTCCGGATCATCCAGAGTCTTCCTCCAGTCCGGATCTGCCCTCCAGTCCGGATCTGCCCTCCAGTCCGGATCTGCCCTCCAGTCCGGAGCTGCCCCTCAGTCCGGAGCTGCCCCTCAGTCCGGAGCTGCCCCTCAGTCCAGAGGCGCCCCTCAGTCCAGAGGCGCCCCTCAGTCCAGAGGCGCCCCTCAGTCCAGAGGCGCCCCTCAGTCCAGAGGCGCCCCTCACTCCAGTGGGGTCCTCTATTAGTCCTGAGGAGGATAAACGAGGTGTGTTATCGATTACTACTTCCTTCGTATTATCGTATTAACCCCTCGTTTCATGTGTCTCTCCTCAGGCCGGTGGTAGCTGGTCCCCTGCAGGACGGTGAGGTTCCGGAGGTCCCTCCGCCCCCTCTGGACATCGAGGGGCCCCCGGCGTACACGATACGGGCCATTCTGGACTCGAGACGCCGGGTGAGGGGCCTGCAGTACCTCGTGGACTGGGAGGGGTACGGGCCTGAGGAGAGGTGCTGGGTCCCGGTGGGGGACATAATGGATCCATCTAAGCTGAGGGAATTCCATCGTCTCCATCCGGATCGCCCGGCGCCTCGCCCTCCGGGTCGTCCTCGAGGCCGGTGTCGGCGCGCTGTGGGAGCGCTGTGGGCGCGTCGGGGGGGGGGGGGGGGGGGGTACTGTCACGAATATGACCGAAGGTGGCTCCCCTTCCCGTTCGGGTGGCGCTCGGCGGTCGTCGTCGCCGGTCTACTAGCTGCTACCGATCCTTTTTTCCCTTATCGTTTTGTTGGGTCTAATTGGTTTCACCTGTTCCTTGTTTGGGGTTTTTGGGTTGGGTTATTTAAGTTCAGTTAGCCCGCTTGTGTTCGTGCGGGATTGTTTTGCTGTAGGTGGTATAGGAGTGTCTCTGTTTTTTTGTATTGTCCGCTGTACAGTATATGTACCTGTGTAGTACATTATTTTTGGAGTGTTTACGCCTGTGTTCGGCGTCACCCTCGTTTTGCGCGGTATTGTACGGAATAAAGTGGTTTTTTCCGAATCCTCTGCTCTCTGCACCTGACTCCACACCCATCACTCTACGCACCATTACAAAGATAACAAATGTAAAACATACGGGTTCTGTAAAATGTATATAGGTTCGGAAATTTTGTGAAATAGCACAGTTACAAATAGAAATCAAACTGGATGGACATCAGAAATAGAGGAAGATCTAAAAACAAACAAAATATAACTATTGTAAAATAGATTGTGTCTGTAAAATGTGTATAAGATGTATAAACTGAAGGTAGAAGCCTAAGTGTTATTGTTTATTAGTTTACTCTAATTGGCATTTTGATGCCATCTATTTTGTGAAGTGCACCAGTCCCTCCTGCAGCAAAGCACCCCCACAACATGACAAAAAAAGATATGGGGGATTGTCACGCCCTGACCTTAGAGATCCCTATTATTCTCTATGTTTGGTTAGGTCAGGGAGTGACTTGGGTGGGAAAGTCTATGTTTTCTATTTCTTTGTTTTTGGCCGAGTGTGGTTCCCAATCAGAGGCAGCTGTCTATCGTTGTCTCTGATTGGGGATCATATATAAGTTGTCATTTTCCTTTTGGGTTTTGTGGGATCTTGTTTTCTGTTTAGTGTCTGTGCCTGACAGAACTGTTAGCTTTCGTTTTTTTTGTCTTTGCTATTTTGTTTTGGTGTCATCAATAAAAAGACGATGTACACCTACCACGCTGCGCCTTGGTCCACTCTTCATTCTACACACGAGAGCCGTTACAGGGATTGGAAATGATGGAGACAATTACATTGTTGCTTCCATCAATCTTTCCGCAATATTAAGCTGATCCACCCCTTAATTTAAAAAAAAAAGTAGCTATATCCACAGTAAAACGAGTTCTATATCGACATAACCTGAAAGGCCGCTCAGCAAGGAAGAAGCCACTGCTCCAAAACCACCATAAAAAAAGCCAGACTACGGTTTGCAACTGCACATGGGGACAAAGATCGTACTTTTTGGAGAAATGTCCTCTGCTCTGATGAAACAAAAATAGAACTGCTTGGCCATAATGACCATCGTTATGTTTGGAGGATAAAGGGGGAGGCTTGCAAGCCGAAGAACACCATCTCAACTGTGAAGCACGGGGGTGGCAGCATCATGTTGTGGGGGTGCTTTGCTGCAGGAGGGACTGGTGCACTTCACAAAATAGATGGCATCATGAGGCAGGAACATTATGTGGATATATTGAAGTAACATCTCAAGACATCAGTCAGGAAGTTAAAGCTTGGTCGAAAATGGGTCTTCCAAATGGACAATGACCCCAAGCAAACTTCCAAAGTTGTGGCAAAATGGCTTAAGGACAACAAAGTCAAGGTATTGGAGTGGCCATCACAAAGCCCTAACCTCAATCCTATAGAAAATGTGTGGGTAGAACTGAAAGGCATGTGCGATCAAGGAGGCCTACAAACTTGACTCAGTTACACCAGCTCTGTCAGGAGGAATGGGACAAAATTCACCCAAATTATTGTGGTAAGCTTGTGGAAGGCTACCCGAAACATTTGACCCAAGTCAAACAATTTAAAGGCAATGCTACCAAATACTAATTGATTGTATGTAAACTTCTGACCCACTGGGAATGTGATGAAAGAAATAAAAGCTGAAATAAATCATTCTCGCTACTATTATTCTGACATTTCACATTCTTAACCTGTTAGGCGGGCTGTCCCGACATCGGTACACTTATGACAACATCCAGCTCTATTGCAGGGCGCGAAATTCAAAATCTATTTTTTAAAAATATTTAACTTTCACACATTAACAAGTCCAATACAGCATTTGAAAGATAAACATCTTGTTAATCCAGCCAACGTGTCCGATTTTTAAAATGTTTTACAGCAAAAACACCACGTATATTTATGTTAGTTCACCACCAAATACAAAAGAGGACAGACATTTTTCACAGCACAGGTAGCATGCACAAAGCCAACCTAACTAACCAAGATCCAACCAAACAAACCTAGAAACAACTTCCTCAGATGACAGTCCTATAACATGTTACACAATAAATCTATATTTTGTTCGAAAAATGTGCATATTTGAGCTATAAATCAGTTTTACATTGATGCTACCATCATAGCTACAGTCAGAAATAGCACGGGAGTAGCCAGAGTAAATACAGACACCAACGTCAACTACCTAATTACTCATCATAAAACATTTCAGAAAAATATATGGTGTATAGCAAAATGAAAGACAAAGATCTTGTGAATACAGACAATATTTCCGATTTTTTAAGTGTTTTACAGCGAAAACACAATATATCGTTATATTAGCTTACTGCAATGGCTAACACAACAGCATTGATTCCAAGTAATCGGTAGCGATAGCACAGCTCGACAGATATATGAAATAGCATCCCAAATTGGGTCCTTATCTTTGTTGATCTTCCATCAGAATGTTGTAAAGGGGTCCATTGTCCAGAACGGTCTTTGTTTGGATCCAGAACGAACTATTTCCCTCTTGAATTAGCAAGCACACTGGCCGTGCGGCGCTAACCTCTCCTTCTTGAAAAAATTCTTCCAATGCATCACGTCTAAAGTCCCGAATAAATTTCAATAATATAATTAAACTATATTGAAAAAACATACTTTAGGATGATATTGTGACATGTATCAAGTAAAATCGAAGCCGGAGATTATATTCATCTATAACGACGGTTTTCCAGGAGGCAATTCAAGGTCCAACTTCGCGCCTTCGAGAAAAAAAATTATGGCGGACCTCTCACTCCAAGAGGCTGTATTCAATCCCAGAACGAGATATTCAAGTCCTTTCTGCTCTCACTTCCGCATGACACCCAGGGGAAGGCGTATGATGTGTTTCTATGGTCCCAAGTGACATGCCCTTTTATAGACAAGCTCTTGAAAAAAGACCTCGCATTTGGAAATCTCACTTCCGGATAGGAAATGGGCTGCAGAAAGAGTTCTGGTTCACTTAGAGAAATAATTCAAACGGTTTAAGAAACTAGAGAGTGTTTTCTATCCAATAGAAATGATAATATGCATATTGTACGAGCAAGAATTGAGTAGGAGGCCGTTTGAAATGGCCACCTCTTTCCAGGTTACTCAGTGCTGCCCCTTGCAGCCATAAGAAGTTTTAAAAAAAAGTGCTGATCCTAACTGACCTAAGACAGGGAATTCTTACTAGGATTAAATGTCAGGAATTGTGAAACTGAGTTTAAATGTATTTGGCTAAGGTGTATGTAAACTTCTGACTTCAACTGTACCTTAATAGAAAATGACTCAAGTGAAATTCACTCAGTAAAATACTACTTGAGTAAAAGTCTAAAAGTATTTGGTTTTAACTATACTTAAGTATCAAAAGTAAAAGTAGAAATACTTTAAAGTGACTTCTATTAGGCAATCCAAACAGCACAATTTTCTTTTCTTTTTTAATATATATACGGATAGTCAAGGGCACACACCAACACTCAGACACAATTTACATATGAAGCATGTGTGTTTAGTGAGTCTGCCGCATCAGAGGCAGTAGGGATGACCAGGGATGTTCTCTTGAAAAGTGTGTGAATTTAACCATTTTCCAGTCCTGTTTAGCATTCCAAATGTAACAAGTACTTTTGGGTGTCAGGGAAAATGTATGGGTAAAAAGTACACTATTTTCTTTAGAAATGTAGTGAAGTAAAAGTTGTCAAAAATATAAATAGTAAAATGCTAAACGTTGGTGCACATCCGCTGGATAGGGAGCCATTTCTTATGTTCAACATAGGAGGGCAAAGCACAGGAAGTAGCTCTTTCAGTAGTTTTGTTCGAATAGGGTCCAGTATGCAGCTTGAATGTGTCAAGAGATACAGGATTAAACAAGTTGAGTGTCTCCATTGATCCTAGGTCTTGGCAGTTCTGTGCAGACTCAGGACAACTGAGCTTTGGAGAAATACGCAGATTCAAAGAGGAGTCCGTACTTTGAATGTATCACTGCTAAAGTGAAAGCTATCCTCTCTTGTTGATTGCTGCTTTTTAGTTAACCTTGCGACAGTATAAAATTACATTTTGGATTGTTCGTATTCTCCTCAGTTAGGTTGGAAAAATAGGATGATCAAGCAGCAGTGAGGGCTCTTCGATATTGCACTGTACGGTCTTTCCAAGCTAGACGGAAGACTTCCAGTTTGGTGGAGCTTGGGTATTTTTTGTATACCAGGGAGCAAATTTATTGTGACAAATATGTTTTGTTTTTATGAGTGCGACTGCACAAGGTTAAATTTAGATCCTCAGTTAGGTGGTTAACTGATTTTTGTACTCTGACGTCCTTGGGTAGGTGGAGGGAGTCTGGAAGGGCATCTAAGAATCTTTGGGTTGTCTTTGGATCTTTTGTTGGAGTCTGAGCAGATTATTTGTTGCGATTACAAACATAATAAAATGGTGGTCCGATAGTCCAGGATTATGAGGAAAAACATTTAGATCCACAATATTTATTCGATGGGATAAAACTAGATCCGGGGTATGACTGTGGCAATGAGTAGGTCCAGAGACATGTTGGACAAAACCCACTGAGTTGATGATGGCTCTGAAAGCCTTTTGGACTGGGTCTGTGGACTTTTACAAAAATGGGAATATTATCAGTGAATATTATCAATATTACCTACAAGGTCCGATAGGAATTCAGGGAACTCAGTGATGAATGTTGTATACGGCCCTGGAGGCCTGTAAACAGTAGCTGTAAAAAGTGATTGAGTAGACTGCATAGATTTCATGACTAGAATCTCACAAAAACGTAGTCATTTTTTTTTGTAAGTTGAAATTTGTCAAATCTGTCATAAATGTTAGCAACACCTCTGCATTTGCGGGATGCGTGGGGGATATGGTCACTAGTGTAACCAGGAGGAGAGGCTTGAGCCATGTTTCAGTCAGACCAATCACATCAAGATTATGATCAGTGATTAGTTCATTGACTATGACTGCATTGGAAGTGAGGGATCTAACATTAACCTGTTGAGGACAGAGGGCGCTGTTTTCACTTTGGGGGAAAATCGTGCCCAATTTAAATGGCCTCGTACTCAATTCTTGCTCGTACAATATGCATATTATTATTACTATTGGATAGAAAACACTCTCTAGTTTCTAAAACCGTTTGAATTATATCTGTGAGTAAAACAGAACTCATTTTGCAGCAAACTTCCCGACAGGAAGTGGAAAATCTGAAATCGATGCTCTGTTCTAGGGCCTGCCTATAAATGTCCTTGATATTTATTAGTATACATGCACTTCATACGTCTTCCACTAGATGTCGACAGGCAGTGAGAGAAGAAATGGAGTGTATAACTTGATCTGGGGTCGAATAAAAGCTCTTTGTATGACGTGTCACCAGTTTCCTGTTTTCTGGAGCGCGCGCGAAGGGACCTGGTATTGCCTTCTGAAAGGCTGTCGTTATAGACGACTAATATCTCCGGCTTTGATTTTATTTGATAAATGTGACAATATCATCGTAAAGTATGTTTTTTCAATATAGTTTTATTAGATTATTGAAATTTATTCGGGACGTTAGGCGTGTTGCATTGTGTGCCTTTGTTCAGGAAGGAGAGCTTCGCGCTACTTTGCTAGCTTTCCGTGCTAATTGACTGGAGAAGAGGACATTCTAAAACCAAACAACGATTGTTCTGGACAAAGGACCCCTTGTACAACATTCTGATGGAAGATCATCAAAAGTAGGACCCATTTTATGATGCTATTTCATATATCTGTCGAACATGTTGTACTAGTAGTTTGCGCCCAGATTTTGGGCACGCTCTCGCTATAACTAAGCTGGATGTTGTAATGAAGTTATTTTTAGAATTCTAACACGGCGATTGCATTAAGAACTAGTGTATCTATCATTTCCTATACAACATGTATTTTCTAGTAACGTTTATGAATAGTTATTTGGTCAGAATAGTTGAGTGTCATAAAAATATCCGCACATTCTGGGAAAAAGATGCTACGTTAGCACAATGTATAACCACTGATTTCAGCTCTAAATATGCACATTTTCGAACAAAACATAAGTGTATGTATAACCTGATGTTATAGGACTGTCATCTGATGAAGGTTTATGAAGGTTAGTGAAAATTAATATCTTTTGCTGGTTTATTCCCTATCGCTAACGTGCCTATTGCTATCGCTAACGTGCCTTGATGAATGAATGCGGTAGTGTGGTAGGCTATTGTAGTAAGCTAATATAATGCTATATTGTGTTTTCGCTGTAAAACACTTAAAAAATCGGAAATATTGGCTGGATTCACAAGATGTTTGTCTTTAATTTGCTGTACACCATCGATTTTTCAGAAATGTTTTATGATGAGTATTTAGGTATTTGACGTTGGTGTCTGTAATTACTCTGGCTGCTTCAGTGCTATTTCTGACGGTAGTTGTGATGGTAGCTGCAATGTAAAACTGATTTATACCTCAAATATGCACATTTTTCGAACAAAACATAGATTTATTGTATAACATGTTATAAGACTGTCATCTGATGAAGTTAGAGCCATGTCTATGTTCATAGATAAAATGAGAGCACCCCTCCAGCTAGGATGGAATCCGTCACTCCTCAGCAGGCCAGGCTTGGTCCTGTTTGTGGGTGAGTCCCAGAAAGAGGGCCAATTATTTCCAAATTCTATCTTTTGGGAGGGGAAGAAAATGGTTTCATCCATCGATTGAGTTGTGAGACAATTACTCAATGCTGACACATCTTTCTAGCTGATTTACACGCTGAAGCGATGTTGCGCTTGCTGACTTCTGACTGTTTCATCCTAACATCGTTGGTGCCGACGTCGATAACAATATCTCTATACTCTCTACACTCGCTAGTTTTAGCTTTAGCCAGCACCATCTTTAGATTAGCCTTCACGTCGGTAGCCCTGCCCCCTGGTAAACAGTGTATGATCTCTGGATGATTATTTTTAAGTCTAATATTGCGTGTAATGGAGAGGGTTTTCAATTTGTCACAGCAAATGATGGGATGCTTCGGCGGCTTTGGCGGCTCAGACCCCGTAACGGGTGGAGGAGAGACCTGAGAAGGCTCGGCCTCTGACTCTGCCTTAATGGGGAGAACCGGTTGAAAGTTTGTCGGCTGAATGAGCAACACCGGTTGAACATGCGGACAGCATTTCTTTCCGGAAGCCTTGAAAACAAATGTCCGGCTGCGGGGACTGTGCAGGGGGATTTATACTATTATCTGTACTTACTGCTGGCACAGACGGTGTTGCATCCTTTCCATTGCCTAATGATTGCATCTGAATCTGTGCATTCAACACAGCTATCCTTACTGTAGTAACCTGGTATATTTATGTTTACCAATAGATGGCAGTATTGGCTCAAGACAGGGGTTTGCTTTCTGCTAGCCGTAGCCATTTCCTATGTCTGCCTATATAACCGTGATTTAAGAAGGCTTCAGGTAGCTTAAGCCAGGTGCATTAGAGAATGTTATTCTAAGTTACAATTAAATAATAAACCGTACTTACGTGCCATAAGTCATCAATCTAAGAAGCCTCTAAGGATACTACATTCACCATAAGGCGATAGTTCTCCTGTATATTATGAGTACAGCGACTGCAATGTTAATGTTACTACTTTTTCGGCTGGTGGAGGTCCTGTAGAACCATGTCCAGATAAAGCGTCCGGGGTGAAAAAGTTGAATGAAAAAGTAGAGCGAGGAAAAAACGAAGACGTTCGTAAATTTATTATAAGTAAAAAATGAAAAGTTTGGCACATAGCCAAGTAGTGTCGTGGAAATATTCGGTCAATCATATTTCACAAATACCGGAGCATGTGCATTCAAATAGACTTGTATTACAATATAACAAAAGCCGAGCTGGTTCATGAAACAACTCCCTTTCCAATCTTGGCAGACTACTTTTACATTTTTCCTCCTTACTCATAGTAACTCCTCTTAATGCATCATCCCCTCTGACATTTAGCCATCGTTATCTTATTGCCTTGCACTAAGTTTAGTTTGGTTTCATATTAGGGCATGGATAGAGCCACAGCAATAGTCCAAAAATAGACATGTTCTCACCTTAAGCCAGGTTCATGCATGTAGGACCATAGTAACAGTCCTTGGCACTTTACAGAAATAACCATACATGTCATCCTGCTAACTCCTCTGAAAGGGACACCCATGTTCTGGAAAAGACCCAAGAGGTGTAACCACAGCAACAGTACATAGTTGGCCATAACACAGTTACAGGAATAACCAGCCGTGTCCACACCCCAGACAGGTGCATGTCTAATGACCCAGAGCACATATAGAGTGCACTAGTTTTGCTGACTATCCTGATATGTATAATGGCCACACATGTTCTGGAAAATTCACAATAGTAGCAACAAACAGCACAACAGCATGGAGACAAGTCCGGAAGTTGAGGGCGGAGCAATAATTCATTATTATCGAGCAAAATGGGTAAATATATCCTGATATTACTTTTTGTCCATATCGCCCAGCTCTACTGATATGTCCAAAATATTATATCACAATATTTTTCTAATTTTGGATGGTATGGCAGTATTTGCCGGTATTATACATTTCTAGTTCTAAATATGTTTTATGTGTAGTGCATGGATGGCAATACATTCTAAATGTTTTATACTTATTAACCAAACTAGGACAAAACTGACAGTAATGCAGCGTGAGACCAGTTGTACTTAAGAGTATCTTAGCCGTTATGCCTTACTTTCATATTTTACTTTGTTCTATTGTGCTTTTACCAATGGCAAAAGTACTTTATCTGAAACCGTCTAAGAGCAGCCCATAGGCAACAGCTTGCAGGAGGAGATGAGGAGGAGGGTTTCTACTGACACAGGCTGACTTTGCTGAAGGGCACAGTAGAACAGCAGAGCCATGGCCTTCTTTAGCGCTTGACATGTCGCCTCTCTCGCTCTCTCGCTTGGAGTAATTGAAGCTAGGGTGATGGAAAGGGTCCAGGAGTTGCTGCCATTGCATCATGCTGATGAGTCAGGGCAGTGGCAGAGTGGCCTTACAGGGCATATTGTATTAAAGCCTCCTTTCCTCTCCTCCTTCCAGCCCACTTCATCTCTGTGTTCTGGCCCTTTGGCACTGTTACCACTGCCGCACTCAAATGAACCAATGGCAGGGATGAACATCGGAATTGTGTGTGTGTGTGTGTGTGTGTGTGTGTGTGTGTGTGTGTGTGTGTGTGTGTGTGTGTGTGTGTGTGTGTGTGTGTGTGTGTGTGTGTGTGTGTGTGTGTGTGTGTGTGTGTGTGTGTGTGTGTGGCAGGGTCAGCATTCCTCCCCTCTAGGGCACATTTCCCAGCTGAGAGAGATGTACACATGACACAGTTAGAAAAAGCTGGTACAATCTGTTGCAAAAGGAATGAACTAAAGCAATCTAGTCCTTTCTCTTTCCTCTGAATGAATAAAGATTTTACTATGATAATATCACTCCCATCCATTACGGTTCTGCTGCCATTTTGAACCAGTTCTTGTGAAAGATCTTATCTCAATAAGATGAAGCTGGCTAAATAAAGGTTAGATAAGATACAATCCTACCTGCTGACTTGTTTGTCACAGATGTGATGTGTGTAGGAGTTAATGCTGTGGTGCTCTAGTTAGGAGTGGAGAGGAGGAATGTTCTCCTACTTGGCTTAGGTGAGAGTATCATTACATCCCTGTGCCTAGCCTCATGCCCACCCTCTCTGTGCCCATGCTGGACCACACAGAATGAGCATCAATAAGTGATGGCCATTCTGGGCTCTGGTCCAGGCGTCCCTCTTATCAGTGGTGGGATGATGAGCAGACTGGGGCCAAATGTAATTGCTTCAACGAGAGGAGCTGAACACTGGCTTTCTCCTGGCTGACCTTTAAAATGAACACAGCATGTACACAGACTACAGACAACACAAGGTGGGAGGGAAAACACTGAATATGAGATTGTTGTTGTGTCTGCTACGGATTTGGTACCATGCTGAGTGTAGGCATTAGTATTTTCTGTAAGGCTTTTCCTGTTGATGCCAAAAGTACAAGAGACATTGTACAGTACATTTTGTATGGTTTATGGGAAGGATTTTGATGTCTGTAAATGCAGACGCATTCACGCAACACACACACACACAGTCAGCTATGCTTTGTTTTGTTTAGTTTCAGTTTAGTAGAACGTCAATGGAAATTCCCAATCAAGAATGGAATCTCAACAGATAAAGGCAGCATTGGTCACAGGTATTCTCGGGGTAAACCATATGACTTGTTAAAATGAAACCAAAACCGAGATAGAGATCTAAATATTTGCGTTTTAAAATGTATTTGTTAATTAAGTCTAGCTTGTAATCCTGGATGTGTAGCTAACAGGTGTTTATTCATACAGTAGATGCCAGCTTTTAAATGTTTAAAGTTCAAATGAGAGCAATCTACTGTGTTAGAGAATAATAAAAAAGCATATCAAATAATTGTGTCTTTCGTCTCTCTGTGTTTCATACACTGAAGAAAAATATAAACACAACATGTAAAGTGTTGGTCCCATGTTTTATGAGCGGAATTAAAAGATCCCAGAAATGTTCCATACGCTCAAAAAGCTTATTTCTATCAAATGTTGTGCACAAATATGTTTACATCCCTGTTAGTGAGCATTTCTCCTTTGCCAAGATAATCCATCCAGCTGACAGGTGTGGCATGTCAAGAAGCTAATTAAACGGCATGATAATTACACAGGTGCACATTGTGCTGGAGACAATAAAAGGCCACTCTAAAATGTGTAGTTTTGTAACACAACACAATGCCACAGATGTCTCAAGTTTTGAGGGAGTGTGCAATTGGCATGCTGACTGCAGGAATTTCCACCAGAGCTGTTGCCAGAGATTTGAATGTGAATTCTTCTACCATAAGCCATCTCCAACGTCATTTTAGAAAATATGGCAGTATGTTCAACTGGCCTCACAACCGAAGACCACGGGTAACTAGGGCTGTGGCGGTCATGACATTTTGTGAGCCGGTGATTGTCAAGCAATTACCTGCCGGTCTCAGGGTAATTGACCTTTAATTAACATAAACATGTTTAGCATCTCCTTGCTTTCAAACCTTTGGAACGTCTACATTTTAAAAAATTCTAATAAATTAATTTATTATAGCCTAGACCATCACAATAAAGCCATTTAGTTATTTTTGACAGGTCTAAAGAAACATGATATGAAGAAAATGTAGTCTATTTCAGGAAGAACGGAATAGCACACTCTGAGTTGTCCTTATGTTAGGTCCTCATCTGGCTATTCCATATGGCTGTGGGCTACACTAGTTCATTTAGCAGGCAAGATTTGCTTAGAATACTGTGACGTTATTTTATAGTATGAAGAATACAATTGAACATACATGAATTAAATAGAAAGGATATTTTATCCAAATGATTTCAGAGGGAATGTGCACATGCATGTGTTTAGCGGTTAACAATGCTTAACTTAGAGTTATTTATGCAACTTTAATTGTGATACAAACGTTACGCTATATGTTTTGATTTCTAATACATTCTAAGGCTGCATGATGCGACTCTAATAATTATATTTTTTAAAGTTGCATAAAAGGCATGAGCTCTATTTCTTGCGCAGGCTGCACACACTTAATCAGTCTCTCATTCCCAATTTGACAAGCACCTGATAATATTCTCAACCGTCAGACTATTCTTAATTTAATCTGATCTTTACATATAGCCTACTAATATACAGTACCAGGCAAACGTTTGGATACACATACTCATTCAAGTTTTTTTTTCTTTTTACTATTTTCTACATTTACAATAATAGTGAAGACATCAAAACTATGAAACAACTCATATGGAATCATGTAGTAACCAAACAAGCTTAACCTGGAATGCTCTTTCAACAGTCTTGAAGGAGTTCCCACATATACTGAGCACTTGTTTGTTGCTTTTCCTTCACGCTGCAGTCCAACTCATCCCAAACCATTTCAATTGGGTTGAGGTTGGGTGATTGTGGAGGCCAGCTCATCTGATGCAGCACTCCATCACTCCTCTTCCTGGTCAAATATCCCTTACACAGCCTGGAGGTGTGTTGAGTCATTGTCCTGTTGAAAAACAAATGATAGTCCCACTAAGTGCAAACCAGATGGGATGGCGTATCGCTGCAGAATGCTATGGTAGCCATGCTGGTTAAGTGTGCCTTGAATTCTAAATAAATCACTGACAGTGTCACCAGCAAAGCACCCCAACACCATCACACCTCCTCCTCCATGCTTCATAGTGGGAACCACACATGCGGAGCTCATCTGTTCACCTACTCTGCGTCTCACAAGACATGGCGGTTGGAACCAAAAATCTCAAATTGGGACTAAGGACAGCTTTCAATATGTCTAATGGCCATTGCTCGTGTTTCTTGGCCCAAGCAAGTCTCTTCTTATTATTGGTGTCCTTTACTAGTGGTTTCTTTGCAGAAATTCTACCATGAAGGCCTGATTCATGCAGTCTCCTCTGAACAGTTGATGTTGAGATGTGTCTGTTACTTGAACTCTTTGAAGCATTTATTTGGGCTGCAATTTCTGAGGCTAGTAATGAACTTACCCTTTGCAGCAGAGGTAACTCTGGGTCTTCCTTTCCTGTGGCGGTCCTCATGAGAGCCAGTTTCATCATAGCGTTTGATGGCTTTTGCGAATGCACTTGAAGAAACTTTCAAAGTTCTTCAAATTTTCAGGATTGACTGACCTTCATGTCTTAATGTAATGATGGACTGTCATTTCTCTTTGCTTATTTGAGCTGTTCTTGCCATAATATGGACTTGGTCTTTAACCAAATAGGGCTATCTTCTGTATACCACCCATACCTTGTCACAACACAACTGATTGGCTCAAATGCATTAACCTCTCTGGGATATTCGGGACGCTAGCGTCCCACCTCAACAGCAGCCAGTGAAATTGCAGGGCTCCAAATTCAAAACAACAGAAATCCCATAATTAAAATTCCTCAAACATACAAGTATTTTACACCATTTTAAAGATAAACTTGTTGTAAATCCAGCCACAGTGTCCGATTTCAAAAAGGCTTTACGACGAAAGCACACCAAACGATTATGTTAGGTCAGCACCTAGTCACAGAAAAACACAGCCATTTTTTCAGCCAAAGAGAGGAGTCACAAAAAGCAGAGATAGAGATAAAATGAATCACTAACCTTTGATGATCTTCATCAGATGACACTCATAAGACTTCATGTTACACAATACATGTATGTTTTGTTCGATAAAGTTCATATTTATATCCAAAAATCTGAGTTTACATTGGCAGGTTATGTTCAGTAATGTTTTGCCTCCAAAACATCCGGTGATTTTGCAGAGAGCCACATCAATTTAGAAATACTCATAATAAACATCGCTAAAAGATACAATTGTTATGCATGGAATTATAGATAAACTTCTCCTTAATGCAACCGCTGTGTCAGATTTCAAAAAAACTTTTCGGAAAAAGCACACCATGCAATAATCTGAGTACGGCGCTCAGACACAAAAACAAGCCATACAGATACCCGCCATGTTGTGGAGTCAACAGAAGTCAGAAATAGCATTATAAATATTCACTTACCTTTGATGATCTTCATCAGAATGCACTCCCAGGAATCCCAGTTCCACAATAAATGTTAGTTTTGTTCGATAAAGTCCATAATTTATGTCCAAATACCTCCTTTTTGTTCGCGGGTTTAGTACACAAATCCAAACTCAGGAGGCGCGGGCAAGTCCAGGCAAAAGTTCAGACGAACTTACAGTTCGTAGAAACCTGTCAAACGAAGTATGGAATCAATCTTTAGGATGTTTTTATCATAAATCTTCAATAATGTCTCACCCGGAGAATTCCTTTGTCTGTAGAAATGCAATGGAACGCAGCTAACTCTCACTGAGCCTGAGACTGAGCTCGTGGCACTCTGCCAGACGCCTGAATTAATCAGCTCTTATTCCCCCCTCCTTCAGAGTAGAAGCCTCAAAAAAGGTTCTAAAGACTGTTGACATCTAGTGGAAGCCTTAGGAAGTGCAATATGACCCTGTAGACACTGTATATTGGATAGGCAAACCTACAAAACTCAGATTTCCCACTTCCTGGTTGGATTTTTTCTCAGGTTTTTGCCTGCCATATGAGTTCTGTTATACTCACAGACATCATTCAAATAGTTTTAGAAACTTCAGAGTGTTTTCTATCCAAATCTACTAATTATATATATAAGTTAAGAAGGAAAGAAATTCCACAAATTAACTTTTAAAACTTCTTATGGCTGCAAGCCCGATATCGGTACACCTATGACAACATCCAGCTCAAAGTGCAGGGCGCGAAATTCAAAAAAATATTTTTTTTAAATATTTAACTTTCACACATTAACAAGTCCAAGACACCAAATGAAAGATACAGATCTTGTGAATAAAGCCACCATTTCAGATTTTTTAAATGTTTTACAGGGAAGACAAAATATGTAAATCTATTAGCTAACCACGTTAGCAAAAGACACCACTTTTCTAACTCCATCAGTTTCTTACTCCATCAGGTGCTATCACCAATTCGGCCAAATAAAGATATTGATAGCCACTAACCAAGAAAAAACCTCATCAGATGACAGTCTGATAACATATTTATTGTATAGGATAGGTTTTGTTAGAAAAATGTGCATATTTCAGGTAGAAATCATAGTTTACAATTGCACCCACCATCACAACTCGACTAGAATAAATACAGAGAGCAACGTGTATTACCTAATTACTAATCATAAAACATTTCTTAAAAATACACAGCTCACAGCAATGGAAAGACACAGATCTTGTGAATTCAGACAATATTTCAGATGTTCTAAGTGTTTTACAGCGAAAACACAATAAATCGTTATATTAGCATACCACATGTGCAAACGTTACCCGAGCATTGATTCAAGCCAAAGAGAGCGATAACGTAATCATCGCCAAAATGTATTAATTTTTTCACTAACCTTCTCAGAATTCTTCCGATGACACTCCTGTAACATCATATTACAACATACATATAGAGTTTGTTCGAAAATGTGCATATTTAGCCACAAAAAAACGTGGTTATACAATGACAATACTAGCAAAACTAGCCTGAAAATGTCGGGCGCCATTTTGGACAGTGATCTGGCGTAATGAATAACTAATCGTAAACTTGACAAAAAAATATAGGGTGGACAGCAATCGAAAGACAAATTAGTTCTTAATGCAATCGCTGAATTACATTTCTAAAATTATCCTTACTGTGCAATACAGGGTTCGCCAAGCGAAGCTATACCAAAAAAAATGGCGGAATATGCGTTTAACATTTTTCGACAGAACAACGATTTATCATCTTAAATATTTCTTACTATGAGGTGATCTTCCATCAGAATCTTGGGCAATGTATCCTTTCTTGGGTCTAATCTTCTTTTGGTCGAAAGATGTCCTCTTGTCCGTCGAAATGCCCACTAACGTTCGACCGGGACCCCGAAACGTGCCCGGCGCTTCAAAGTGCATCACAAAGCAATGCCTCAAAATCGCACTAAACGGATATAAATTGCTATAAAACGGTTTAAATTAACTACCTTATGATGTTTTTAACACCTATAACGAGTAAAAACATGACCGGCGATATATTACTGGCTAAACAACAGCTTGGAAAGAGAGCAGGTCCGACGTCCATCGTGCGTCAGGCGCAGGGAGCAAAAGAACGGTACATCCGGTCTTTGGCCTTTTATACAGGCCCTGATTGCGCAATCGACTCCATTCAAATTGTCACCTCTTACTGACATCTAGAGGAAGGCGTGGGCAGTGTTTGTATCCTCATAGCATTTACAGGGACTTTAAAACTGACCTGGGACCAGAGTCCAAGATTTCTGAAATCTCACTCCATATCAGGAAAAGTGCTGTAGAATGAGTTCTGTTCCACTCAGAGACATAATTCAAACGGCTATAGAAACTAGAGAGTGTTTTCTATCCAATAATAACAATAATATGCATATTGTACGAGCAAGAATTGAGTACGAGGCCGTTTGAAATGGGCACCTTTAATCAGAGCTACTCAATACTGCCCCTGCAGCCATAAAAAGTTAACAAGGCACACCGGTTAATTGAAATGCAGTCCAGGTGACTACCTCATGAAGCTGGTTGAGATAATATCAAGAGTGTGCAAAGCTATCATCAAGGGTGGCTACTTTGAAGAATCTCAAATAAAAAATATATTTTGATTTGTTTAACACTTTTTTGGTTACTACATGATTCCATATGTGTTATTTCATAGTTTTGATGTCTTCAGTATTATCCTACAATGTAGAAATTAGTAACAATAAAGAAAAACCCTGGAATGAGTAGGTGTGTCCAAACTCTTGACTGGTACTGTGTGGAATTACAGTTTTTCTATTAGAATGGCCCACAAAAACAAAACGTCATTTGTAGCCTGCACTGGAATAGCAAATGGAGATTACGTGCAGTTATGTCTTTAATATGCAGGCATAGGCGGCTCGTCTATAAGGCTAGGGAAAGCTTTTCCTAAAGTCATTTGAATTACGTCAACTTAATTGAGAAAACAACAGTATAGCCTATCCTATTGGCACCAGCGGAGAGCATCAGCAATATCCTCAGTGAGTAGATAGTCACTATTTATCATTGTTGACACAGTGCTACTTACAAGTTAGTTTTTGGACAATAATTTCCTCCTTCCGTTTAGATGGACGTCATATTCTATTTGTGTCTCCCCTTCTTGTAGGCCTATTATATGGACGTAATTTTTATTGATATGTTTGTCACTGTCAGCAGAGTAGGCTACCTTTTGTCCTAATAAAAAGGAGTCTGCTAATGTCTCCAGTCATATATAAAGTGTAGTAGAATTGCATGAAATGTGTTTACAACAGGCCACATTTTTCCCATGCAAAGAAAGAAGAAACGTATCTGTTATAGCCTAGACCTACTCTATGCTGTACATGCTCAGTCATGCGTTGTCTTTTCTTGCAAACATTGAGTTATATTATTATCCTAAATGATGACTGTCCAATCTACCCATCACATTAGGAATAGTAGGCTATCTTACATAAGTCTGCAAATGAGATTATGCATACAGTGCTTTATTATAAAGTTGCTTCCCCAAAGATTGAAACTCACGCGCCGCCTATGTATGCCAGTTGTAGAGCATAGTAATGTTTAATTTTAAGAATTGAGCAATAAATATGGCATCACCAGAAATCTGTGATCCTCTTTTAAATAGTGGCCAGTCAAAACTCTGGGTTTATAAGAACACATGTTTCACTAGGCTCTGAAGGCTATGAGAAAGATGAACAGAGCAAAGTACAAAGAAATCCTTGGTGAAAACCTGCTCCAGAGCACTCAGGACCTCAGACTGGGGCGAAGATTCACCTTCCAACAGGAAGCCAGAGCCCAGACTTGAACCCGATCGAACTTCTCTGGAGAGACCTGAAAATAGCTGTCCAGGGATGCTCCCCATACAACCTGACAGAGCTTGAGAGGATCTGTATAGAAGAATGGGAGAAAATCCGCAAATACAGGTGTGCGAAGCTTGCAGCGTCATACCTAAGAAGACGCGATTCTGTAATCGCTGCCAAAGGTGCTACAACAAAGTACTGAGTAAAGGGTCTGAATACTTATGTAAAAAATTATATTTCATTATTTTTGTAAATTAGCAAACATTTCTGAAAAACTTTTTGCTTTGTCATTATGTGGTATTGTGTGTCGATTGATGAGGGGGAAACAACTATTTATTCCATTTTAGAATAAGGCTGTAACGTAACAAAATGTGGGAAAATTCAAGGGGCCTGAATACTTTATGAATGCACTGTAACTGTTTGTTACATGCAATATGCTTTGTGGAATCCAACGGACAGATGTAGGCGCTCCGGTTTTGTGATGAAACAAATGTGTGGTTGAATTTATTCTGCTGTGTGTTTTTAATGTCTCGGTCTTAGGCCTATATATAACGGGGGCAAGGCAAATTAACTAACAGGTTTTAGAGCAAACAATGCAATTATCACAACACATAGGTTGTAATATGGCTTTTTTTCTGGTTTGCCCAAGGATTTTACCCACCGCTACTGGTAGACAAACCTATTAATAGATGTATAGATGTACAGGTAACTACTGTACCAAAATAATGGAAACACTTGAGTAAATGAGGGATACAAAGTATATTGAAAGGAGGTGTGGTTCCAGAGTTAATTAAGCAGTTAACATCTTCGGTTGGGCGGTATCCAGATTTCCATACCGTGCTTGTGCCATCCCGGGATATACGGTATTATTGGTAGTGCATACAAGGGGTGCTATTTAAAAAATAATAATAATCTGAACAAAATGCTAACAAGTACTAAGGAATCCTCATAGAGAATGCTTACTAAATGCTAATGAGCACATTGCAAACATTATATACAGTTTCTGACCTAAACTATACAAGTAACAAAAAAATTCTACCCACAGTTTGCTGCACGCACAAAACGAATATTAGCCAACAAGGCTCTTGATCTAAGAGGGGATTCTCTGCTGTTACCAAGCGAATGCTTGATTTTGGAAGAAGCTAGCCATTTAGCTAGATAGCTAACTAAACTAAATGCACAACTGCAAAGCATTTAGCACATTTTAGACAGTTAACTTAATAGTTATAGCTAGCTGGCAAACATTTAGTTGTGAATTCCATACTGTAATTAGGTCACCTGGCGCATGCTGCACGACAGTGAGTGACTCACAAGTCTCCGGTCTCTCGTCATTGTGTGCTTGTAAACAAACACCACATGACGCTTGACTGGGGACTACTGTAATCTACATAACAATGTGTCAGGTGAAATGAAGAACGCAATGTTCTAATGTGTTGCACAAGATGACCTCAGGAATTTACTTACATAATAACTACAAATATTCAAATAAATTGTTTCACCGGTATTGACGGTATTGGAAAAACATCCCGTGGCTTTTTCCAAATACCCCAGTATATGGTATATACGGTACACGCCCAAGCCTATTAACATCTCATCATGCTAAGGGTCGTGTAGAAAAATGCCCAGTTGCCCAATATTTTGGCTACCATGGCTAGAAGAAGAGATCTCAGTGACTTTGAAAGAGGGGTCTCAAAAGAGCATAGGGGGTTTAACCCTTTGTCGCGTACGATCTCATATGTGTGATCATTGTTGAGTTTTCTCTGCAGCGTACAAATATGGGATTCGAACAGTACCAACAGAATGTACGATGCAACAAACGCATCTGAACAGCATTCTTGTCTGAAAAGCATCTAAATAATGTTTTGTACTGATGGGAAATATATGTCTTCACAACTTTATTCCTCAATTTCACCTTTTATTGTGAAAGTTAAATGCGAACTTCATCATCCAAGCATCACACGGAACACATCCACAGCCATACTCATTCCATCAACCAGTGTTACGTTCCCCAGTTTCTGTGTTGTTGTGGGTTTGTATGTGTGTGTGTGTATTTCAGGAAATGGCTTCCTGATAAGAGAATTTTGTTCTCCAGGTACATAACCCAATTTAATTATATTACTCAGTCTGCAAACCAGAATTTGTAAGATCCTGGTCGAATGAAACGGACGGAGGCCAGCTACAATAGATAGTCAAAAAGGTTTATTCAGAGAACGTTCTAAAGTCAGGAATAGAAAACAATTCATTTTATACTGACTTCTCACACCCACACATTCACACAACCAAACGCACACACACACACACGCACACATACAAACAGACGCACACACACATACACATGCATACAAACAGACGCACACACACACACACACACACACACACACACACACACACACACACACACATGCATACAAACAGACGCACACACATGTCCTGCTACCCAGCCGCCAGAGATTAGTGACCTTGTCCTTGAGTCATACTCCCTGTTCTTCTCCCAAATCTCTAGTCAGGTCGGCACCAAGCTCAGACAGTCTGTGTTTATAATACCATAAAGACATATTGTCTTTACCCTAATTCTGACTAGACTACACATTTATTGATTATGATGTTATACATTCTAATCACTTCCATACAATTATATGTTTCAGGGCGGAATATTCTAATCATTCAATTAACCGATAATTCTCACCTAACACTTCCTGGAATCCTAAAGCAGCTGATTGGTCGGCCCCATCGCTGATTGGAGCTCTGACCCCTCCCTCTCGTCAGGGGAAACAGCTGTCTCGTCAATTACCAACTTCTCCAGCTTGATAAAAGCCAGTGTTCCTCCCTCAAGGAGGAGAGCTTCTTTTTATGTCTTGTGTTGATTGTTGTGGCTGTCAGTAAAAGTTTTGTGGATATTATATTGTAGCCGCTCCTTCAGAGGTATGTGTATGCCAATAGGACTTAGTGATTTTGGTTATTGAAATTGTTCACTTAAATTATTCTGTTTCATTTGTTCCCAGGGGGGGAAGGGGAACGCACCTTGGGAGTGTTTAGGCAAGAGGTCTGCGGGCATACATAACCTGTAGTATTTAATCTGTCCATGCACACTAGGTAAGACCTGGGTGGACCACCCCCTGTATTTTGGTTAGCGTGCCAGGTGGTGCTAAAGGTTAGGTTAGAAGTGGGAAGGCAGGTAAAGGTAGGAGAGGGGATTCCATAACTTTTACTTTCTTTACTTTGGTCCCATCCAGCCCCTTTTCCCCACATTACCGTGTTAAGGAATAATAAATTCCCTGTAAACAGTATTTTTCTCTGCCTCTGTCTTTCCCCGCACCTACGATCCACGGGGAGTTGAGATGTAGCGTTGCGTTCCCTCCTCCATGAGGTGTACGTAACACCAGCCTAAATAAAAGGTTGTGCTGACAAAAGAACAAAACATAAGTTAGCGACCTAACAGCTAGACTTGTTTACAATGTACCACATCTCTGGTGAGCACAAGGGAGAAATGTAATATTGTTTAGAAAGAGATGTGTGTCAGCTACGCATGTTTGGTTATGTTTGACAAACAAAAACTCCCTAATCTTAGAATGCCATTCACTTTAAGGCATATTAAGATGGCTGTTATTCATTTTGTCGTTCAGCCACAACTTGGTGACACATAAGATATTACAGTTTTTAATATCCCGTTGGTAGGCTATACAGTGGGGATAAAAAGTATTTAGTCAGCCACCAATTGTGCAAGTTGGTGGCTGACGTACTCCGAACGTGCGCTGACCAACTGGCAAGAGTCTTCACTGACATTTTCAACCTCTCCCTGTCTGAGTCTGTAATACCAACATGTTTCAAGCAGACTACGAAGGTCGAAAGCCATGCGTCCTCCGAAACACAACCCAACCAGCCGCACTGCTTCTTAACACAGTGCGCATCCAACCTGGAAGCCAGCCGCACCAATGTGTCGGAGGAAACACCGTGCACCTGGCGACCTTGGTTAGCGTGCACTGCGCCCGGCCCGCCACAGGAGTCGCTGGTGCGCGATGAGACAAGGATATCCCTACCGGCCAAACCCTCCCTAACCCGGACGACGCTAGGCCAACAGGTGCCATTAATACAGGTAACGAGTGGAGGATAGAGGAGCCTCTTAAAGAAGAAGTTACAGGTCTGTGAGAGCCAGAAATCTTGCTTGTTTGTAGGTGACCAAATACTTATTTTCCACCATAATTTGCAAATAAATTCATTAAAAATCCTACAATGTGATTTTCTGGATTTTTTTTCTCATTTTGTCTGTCATAGTTGAAGTGTACCTATGATGAAAATTACAGGCCTCTCATCTTTTTAAGTGGGAGAACTTGCACAATTGGTGGCTGACTAAATACTTTTTTGCCCCACTGTATAGCCTACCAACGGGATATTAAAAACTGTAATATCTTATGTGTCACCAAGTTGTGGCTGAACGACAAAATTAATAACATACAGCTGGCGGGTTTACACTGTATCAGCAGGATAGAACAGCAGCCTCTGGTAAGACAAGGGGTGGCAGTCTATGTATATTTCTAAACAACAGCTGGTGCCCGACACCTAAGGAAGTCTCTAGATTTTGCTCGCCTGAGGTAGAGTATCTCATGATAAGCTGTGGACCACACTATTTACCTAGACAGTTTTCATCTATATTCTTTGTAGCTGTCTATTTACCACCACAAACCGTTGCTGGCACTAAGACCGCACTCAATGAGCTGTATACGGCCCTAAGCAAACAGGAAAACGCTCATCCAGAGGTGGCACTCCTAGTGGCCGGGGACTTTAATGCAGGGAAACTTAAATCCATTTTACCTCATTTCTACCAGCATGTTAAATGTGCAACCAGAGGGAATACAACTCTAGACCACCTTTACTCTACACACAGAGTGTACAAAGCTCTCCCTCGCCCTCTATTTGGCAAATCTGACCATAATTCTATCCTCCTGACTCCTGCTTACAAGCAAAAATTAAAGCAGGAAGCACCAGTGACTAGATCAATAAAAAATTGGTCAGATGAAGCAGATGCTAAGCTACAGAACCGTTTTGCTAGCACAGTCTAGAATATGTTCCGGGATTCTTCCGATGGCATTGAGGAGTACACCACATCAGTCACTGGCTTCATCAATTAGTGCATCGATGACATCGTCCCCACAGTGACTGTACGTACATACCCCAACCAGAAGCCATGGATTACAGGCAACATCCGCAATGAGCTAAAGGGTAGAGCTGCCGCTTTTAAGGAGCGGAACTCTAACCCGGAAGCTTGTAAGAAATCCCGCTATGCCCTCCGACGAACCATCAAACAGGCAAAGGGTCAGTAAAGGACTAAGATCGAATCATACTACACCGGCTCTGACGCTCATAGGATGTGACAGGGCTTGCAAACTATTACAGACTACAAAGGAAAGCACAGCTGAGCATACCAGACGAACTTCTATGCTCGCTTTGAGGCAAGTAACAGTGAAACATGCATGAGAGCATCAGCTGTTCCAGACGACTGTGTGATCATGCTTTCCTCAGCCAATGTGAGTAAAACCTTTAAGCAGGTCAACATTCACAAGGCCGCAGGGCCAGACGGATTACCAGCATGTGTACTCAGGAAAATGTGTACTCCGAACGTGCGCTGACCAACTAGCAAGAGTCTTCACTGACATTTTCAACCTCTCCCTGTCTGAGTCTGTAATACCAACATGTTTCAAGCAGACTACGATAGTCCCTGTGCCCAAGAACACTAAGGTAACCTGCCTAAATGACTTCCGACCCATAGCACTCACGTCTGTAGCCATGAAGTGCTTTGAAAGGCTGGTCATGGCTCACATCAACACCATTATCCCAGAAACCCTAGACCCACTCCGATTTGCATACCGCCCCAACAGATCCACAGATGATGCTATCTCTATTGCACTCCACACTGACCTTTCACACCTGGACAAAAGAAACAGCTATGTGAGAATGCTATTCATTGACTACAGCTCAGCGTTCAACACCATAGTGCCCTCAAAGCTCATCACTAAGCTAAGGACCCTGGGACTAAACTCCTCCCTCTGCAACTGGATCCTGGACTTCCTGATGGGCTGCCCCCAGGTGGTAAGAGTAGGTAACAACACAACCACCATTCTGATCCTCAACACGGGGGCCCCTCGGGGGTGCGTACTCAGTTCCCTCCTGTACTCCCTGTTCACTCATGACTGCACGGCCAGGCACGACTCCAACACCATCATTAAGTTTACTGATGACACAACAGGGGTAGGCCTGATCACCGACAACGATGAGACAGCCTATAGGGAGGAGGTCAGAGACCGGACTGTGTGGTGCAAGGACAACAACCTCTCCCTCAATGTGATCAAGACAAAGGAGATGATTGTGGACCACAGTAAAAGGAGGACCGAGCACGCCCCCATTCTCATCGACGGGGCTGTAGTGGAGCAGGTTGAGAGCTTCAAGTTCCTTGGCGTCCACATCACCAACAAACTAACATGGTCCAAGCACACCAAGACAGTCGTGAATAGGGCAAAACAAAACCTATTCTACAGCTGCACCATCGAGAGCATCCTGACGGGTTGCATCATTGCCTGGTATGTCAACTGCTCGGCCTCCGACCGCAAGGCACTACAGAGGGTAGTGGGTACGGCCCAGTACATCACCGGGGTCAAGCTTCCTGCCATCCAGGACCTTTATACCAGGTGGTGTCAGAGGAAGGCCCTAAAAATTGTCAAAGACCCCAGCCACCCTAGTCATAGACTATTCTGTCTGCTACCGCACGGCAAGCTGTACTGGAGCACCAAGTCTGAAAGCTTGGGTGGCCATTTGATTAAATCCTCGACTTCGGCGATGTCATCTACAAAATAGCTTCCAATACTCTACTCAGCAAACTGGATGCAGTTTATCACAGTGCCATCCGTTTTGTTACTAAAGCACCTTATACCACCCACCACTGCGACCTGTATGCTCTAGTCGGCTGGCCCTTGCTACATGTTCGTCGTCAGACCCACTGGCTCCAGGTCATCTACAAGGCTATGCTAGGTAAAGTGCCGCCTTATCTCAGTTCACTGGTCACGATGGCAACACCCACCCATAGCACGCGCTCCAGCAGGTGTATCTCACTGATCATCCCTAAAGCCAAAACCTCATTTGGCCGCCTTTCCTTCCAGTTCTCTGCTGCCTGCGACTGGAACGAATTGCAAAAATCTCTGAAGTTGGAGACTTTTATCTCCCTCAACAACTTTAAACATCTGCTATCTGAGCAGCTAACCAATCGCTGCAGCTGTACATAGTCCATCGGTATATAGCCCACCCAATTTACCTACCTCACCCCCATACTGTTTTTATTTATTTACTTTTCTGCTCTTTTGCACACCAGTATCTCTACTTGCACATGATCATCTGATGATTTATCACTCCAGTGTTAATCTGCTAAATTGTAATTATTCGCTCCTATGGCCTATTTATTGCCTACCTCCTCATGCCTTTTGCACACATTGTATATAGATTCTCTTTTTTTTCTTTTTTTTCTACTATGTTATTGACTTGTTTATTGTTTACTCCATGTGTAACTCTGTGTTGTTGTCTGTTCACACTGCTATGCTTTATCTTGGCCAGGTCGCAGTTGCAAATGAGAACTTGTTCTCAACTAGCCTACCTGGTTAAATAAAGGTGAAATAAAAATAAAATTAAAATGTGTTCTGCTGTTTTAGGAGGCAGAATGCTGAAAGCTCTTCACTTGTTGGGCACAAGGGGACATAGAATGCCTTTGTCTACAGGCAAAAATATATGTTGTTGGTCTGGAAAGTCTGCTGTTGGTTGCGTAATGATGCATTTTTATATGTTAAATACCTGGAAATCCTAGACAGTGTTTTCTATAGCAGAATTCAAACACCTCAGAACTCAATGCATCAAGTACTATGCCTCTTCCCAAGGCTTTTGTTTGTACTAATTTTGGTCCAATAGTATGAGTGAGAAAATGCGACATCCTGCATGTTTATTTATTTCCTGTTTGTGACTGACTGGAGGTTAATGTATCCCACGCTGCCCGCTGACTAACGCTGCCTGAGTACACGTTCGTTGTTTATTTATGGGATTTTTTCAGTCTGGCAGCCTGGCAGCCTGGCAGAGCACTAAAGACTGAGGGAACAAATATTTTATATTAATATAATAAATCATTTATAATATTGTTGGTTAAACCTAATAGACAATATACAGCAGACTGCCTTACTTTATTTTGGATGATTAATACTACTGCATTATGGGCCCTCTTTCCACTGAGTGATACAAACAGACACAAACCCGATCACTTACAAGAGCTTTTCAGGTACTTGAATGCTAATATACTGCAATGGAACAAATCTAATTTTATTTGTCACATGCGCTGAATACAACAGGTGAAATGCTTACTTACAAGCCCTTAACCAACCATGCGGTTTTATGAAAATAGAGTTAAGAAAATACTTACTAAATACACTCAAGTAAAAAATATATGCAAATAATGCAAATAGTCCTGGTGGCCATTTGATTAATTGTTTAGCAGTCTTATGGCTTTGGGGGTAGAAGCTGTTAAGGAGCCTTTTGGACCTAGACTTGGCGCTCCGGTACCGCTTGCTGTGTGGTAGCAGAGAGAACAGTCTATAACTTAGGTGACTGGAGGTAACTTAGGTGCAGCTGTAGAACTTTTTGAGGATCTGGGGACCCATGCCAAATCTCTTCAGTCTCCTGGGGGGGAAAGGGCCCTCTTTACGACTTTCTTGGTGTGTTTGGACCATGGTAGTTTGTTGGTGATGTGGACACAAAGGAACTTGAAACTCTCGACCCGCACCACTACAGCCCCGTCGATGTGAATGGGGGCGTGCTCGGCCCTCCTTTTCCTGTAGTCCACGATCAGCTCCTTTGTCTTGCTCACATTGAGGGAGAGATTGTTGTCCTGGCATCGCACTGCCAGGTCTCTGACCTCCTCCCTATAGGCTCTCATCGTTGTCTGTGATCAGGCCTGCCACCGTTGTGTCGTCAGCAAACTTAATGATGATGTTGGCCACGCAGTCGTGAGTGAACAGTGAGTACAGGGAAGACTAAGCACGCACCCCTGAGGGGTCCCCGTGTTGAGGATCAGCATGGCAGATGTGTTGCCTACCCTTACTACGTGTGGCGGCCCGTCAGGAAGTCCAGGATCCAGTTGCAGAGGGAGGTGTCTAGTCCCAGGGTCCTTAGCTTAGTGATGAGCTTTGTGGGCACTATGGTGTTGAACGCTGAGCTGTAGTCAATGAACAGAATTCTCACAGAGATGTTCCATTTGTCCAGGTGGGAAAAGGGCAGTGTGGAGTGCGATTGAGATTGCGTCATCTGTGGATCTGTTGGGACGGTATGCGAATTGGAGTGGGTCTAGGGTTTCCGGGATGATGGTGTTGATGTGAGCCATGATGATGAATGAAAATGGATGAAAGCCTGATATATAAATGCATCGTGTAATTAATGAGTTGGAGGTGGACGGTACATTGGAGATAATATAAGACAAGTACTGGAAACAATAGAACACTATGATAAATCTGAGAAACCTGCCCTGGTATTCAGTATGTCACTCCTCTCTCTCTGTTCTTCCTTCACCTCATCCTTTCTCTCTCCCCTCTATCCCCCTCCCTCACTTTATCTCTCTCTATCTATTCTCTAATCCCCCCTCTCCATCTCCCTCTTCTCTCTCTTCCCTTCTCCCCTTCTTCTCTCTCCCTCTGTTTGCCTCCCTCTGTCTCTCTCTACATCCTCTTTCCCCCCTCCTTCTCTTCTCTCTCCCTACCATTTCTTTCACCCCCTCCACCCTCTCCCCCATATCTCTCTCTATCCCTTCTCTCTCCCACCCTCACCTCTCTCTACTCTCTCCTACTGCCACAGACTGGATTTTGACACACAGAAGTCAATGCATTGCATTCAATGCAAAAATAAATGTGTCAATTGATTTCACATAAATCAATACATTGCATTCAAAGCAAAAAAGTTGTTGATAAAGCTGAAATGGGTAATTTGGTGACAGACAGATTTGTACACTCACAGACAGACAAACTGACATTTACAGACAAACAGACACTTACAGAAAGACAGACAGACAGGCAGACAGATCCCCTCTAGTGCTGCAATACCATTGTGCCCAATGGCGGTCAAAGATCTGCCGTGTCATAACAGTCCCCCTTCACAAATATGTGCAATTTTGTACATGAAACTTTTTTAACTATTCATTTTTTATATATATATTTTATTGTCACATACACCGGCTAGGTGCAGTGAAATGTCTTGTGTTACAGCGACATGCATAGTAGTACAGCCCTTATGGCCCCCAATTATGTCACTCCCTGTAATCACATGATGCTGAAATTCAATCTACGGCCTCCTGGGGACACTCTTTAACAATGCCCCGATTTTCAAGTTGTTATATTAAGAATTTTACATTTTTGTGTAACTGCAGGGTGAGCCCATGTTGAGGATGAATTAAGCCACTACATGTTGCCACAGGAAGCTGAACCTCAACACGGTATCCCTATAAGGTCACGATTGGTTGTGTGCAGGGACGGTTAGCTAGTTCAGTCACAGTCCACGAGGGCGTCATGGTTATGTGAGGGCTGTAGGTAATGCTTTTTTTATGGAAGATTGGCCTTGTTCTCTGTGGGACCACATTTTCACTGTGAAGAATTTAGGCTTGTGTTCCTCTGGAGCGTCTGCTGAACGATCCCATACGTGAATTGTGTTTCTAGCCTCAACTGTTCTACTGATGTCACTCAAAAACACCTTATCTCTATTTCAGGCTTCAAGTGAGGCCTACCTTTTACCATGTAGTGGGAAGGGGGGAAAGTTAATTCATTGTTAGTTAGATTAGGGATAGGGCAAGTGACTAAATTCTGGGGTGGTGTTACAAATGTTACATGTGAGTGTATAAGTCTGTCTGACTGTCTGTGTCTTTCACCAATTTACCTATTTCAGCTTTATCACCAACTTTTTTCCCTCGAATGTAATGTATTGACTTATGCATCAAATCAATTGACGCATATATTTTGCATTGAATGCATTGAATGCAATGTATTAACTTCTATGCACCAATATCCAGTCTGTGAGAGAGAGAGAGAGAGAGAGAGAGAGAGAGAGAGAGAGAGAGAGAGAGAGAGAGAGAGAGAGAGAGAGAGAGAGAGAGAGAGAGAGAGAGAGAGAGAGAGAGAGAGAGAGAGAGAGAGAGAGAGAGAGAGAGAGAGAGAGAGAGAGAGAGAGAGAGAGAGAGAGAGAGAGAGAGAGAGAGAGAGAGAGAGAGAGAGAGAGAGAGAGAGAGAGAGAGAGAGAGAGAGAGAGAGAGAGAGAGAGAGATGGGTGACAGAAGGGGGGATAGAGAAGAGAAGGAGGGGGGATAGAGAAGAGAAGGAGGGGGGATAGAGAAGAGGTAGTTAGACAGATGGAGGCTAAGAAGCGGAAGAGAGAGTGGGATTAGAACATAGAGATAATTCATAATTATCACCCAATCTCAAATCTTTCATGTTTAGCGGAAATATTAGAGCTCTTGGTAAATTCTCAGCTGCTGTCCTTTTTAGATAGAAATTGTATTCTCAATGCTCACCAGGCAGGCTTTAGGCCAGGTCACAGCACCATCTTGGCTGCTTCTCTAGTCAAAAAGGACATAGTTAACGCACTAGACAGGAAACAGTACTGCGCTGCCCTTTTATATTTATCTGTCGAAAGCATTCGATGCGGTCGATCATTCACTCCTGCTACGGAGGCTATCCGAAATTGGTCTAGACCAAGCGGCCTGCAGCTGGTTAAAAAACTACCTGCATGACAGAAGTCCATGTATATCTGCTGATGGAGTTCAGTCTAAAGGAGTGTCACAAGGCTCAATACTAGGCCCTTACTGATCACTAATAATGTTGGTTTGTCTCTGAATAACAATAACTGGGGCCTATGCGGATGACACATTATTATATATTCATTAACACTAGAACCGCTAAAGCAGTCATTTTGACTGCTCATGAATGTATTCATTTATTATTTTCTATATAACACACTGCTGTTGTTAAAATCTTAATATCACAAACAGAACTGGAGTTATAACCAGTTTTATGAGGGCATGTCATTTATTGTATGGTTTTCCCCCGTTGCCCCTCCTTCTCCTGACAGTAGGGCCTGCTGCGCTCCTTCTCCTGACAGTAGGACCTGCTCCGCTCCTTCTCCTGACAGTAGGGCCTGCTCCGCTCCTTCTCCTGACAGTAGGGCCTGCTCCCCTCCTTCTCCTGACAGTAGGACCTGCTCCGCTCCTTCTCCTGACAGTAGGACCTGCTCCGCTCCTTCTCCTGACAGTAGGACCTGCTCCGCTCCTTCTCCTGACAGTAGGACCTGCTCCGCTCCTTCTCCTGACAGTAGGGCCTGCTCCGCTCCTTCTCCTGACAGTAGGGCCTGCTCCGCTCCTTCTCCTGACAGTAGGACCTGCTCCGCTCCTTCTCCTGTCGGTAGGACCTGCTCCGCTCCTTCTCCCGACAGTAGGTCCTGCTCCGCTCCTTCTCCTGACAGTAGGGCCTGCTCCGCTCCTTCTCCTGACAGTAGGGCCTGCTCCGCTCCTTCTCCCGACAGTAGGACCTGCTCCGCTCCTTCTCCTGACAGTAGGGCCTGCTCCGCTCCTTCTCCTGACAGTAGGGCCTGCTCCGCTCCTTCTCCTGACGGTAGGACCTGCTCCGCTCCTTCTCCTGACAGTAGGACCTGCTCCGCTCCTTCTCCTAACAGTAGGGCCTGCTCCGCTCCTTCTCCTGACAGTAGGGCCTGCTCCGCTCCTTCTCCTGACAGTAGGACCTGCTCCGCTCCTTCTCCTGACAGTAGGACCTGCTCCGCTCCTTCTCCTGACAGTAGGACCTGCTCCGCTCCTTCTCCTGACAGCAGGACCTGCTCCGCTCCTTCTCCTAACAGCAGGACCTGCTCTGCTCCTTCTCCTGACAGTAGGGCCTGCTCCGCTCCTTCTCCTGACGGTAGGGCCTGCTCCGCTCCTTCTCCTGACAGTAGGACCTGCTCCGCTCCTTCTCCTGACAGTAGGACCTGCTCCGCTCCTTCTCCTGACAGCAGGACCTGCTCCGCTCCTTCTCCTGACAGTAGGGCCTGCTCCGCTCCTTCTCCTGACAGTAGGACCTGCTCCGCTCCTTCTCCTGACAGTAGGACCTGCTCCGCTTCTTCTCCTGACAGTAGGACCTGCTCCGCTCCTTCTCCTGACAGTAGGACCTGCTCCGCTCCTTCTCCTGACAGTAGGACCTGCTCCTTCTCCTGACAGCAGGACCTGCTCCGCTCCTTCTCCTGACAGTAGGACCTGCTCCGCTCCGCTCCTTCTCCTGACGGTAGGGCCTGCTCCGCTCCTTCTCCTGTCGGTAGGACCTGCTCCGCTCCTTCTCCTGACAGTAGGGCCTGCTCCGCTCCTTCTCCTGACAGTAGGGCCTGCTCCGCTCCTTCTCCTGACAGTAGGGCCTGCTCCGCTCCTTCTCCTGACAGTAGGACCTGCTCCGCTCCTTCTCCTGACAGTAGGACCTGCTCCGCTCCTTCTCCTGACAGTAGGGCCTGCTCCGCTCCTTCTCCTGACAGTAGGACCTGCTCTGCTCCTTCTCCTGACAGTAGGACCTGCTCCGCTCCTTCTCCTGACAGTAGGACCTGCTCCGCTCCTTCTCCTGACAGTAGGACCTGCTCCGCTCCTTCTCCTGACAGTAGGACCTGCTCCGCTCCTTCTCCTGACAGTAGGGCCTGCTCCGCTCCTTCTCCTGACAGTAGGACCTGCTCCGCTCCTTCTCCTGACAGTAGGACCTGCTCCGCTCCTTCTCCTGACAGTAGGGCCTGCTCCGCTCCTTCTCCTGACAGTAGGGCCTGCTCCGCTCCTTCTCCTGACAGTAGGACCTGCTCTGCTCCTTCTCCTGACAGTAGGACCTGCTCCGCTCCTTCTCCTGACAGTAGGGCCTGCTCCGCTCCTTCTCCTGACAGTAGGACCTGCTCCGCTCCTTCTCCTGACAGTAGGGCCTGCTCCCCTCCTTCTCCCGACAGTAGGGCCTGCTCCCCTCCTTCTCCCGACAGTAGGACCTGCTCCGCTCCTTCTCCTGACAGTAGGACCTGCTCCGCTCCTTCTCCTGACAGTAGGACCTGCTCCGCTCCTTCTCCTGACAGTAGGACCTGCTCCGCTCCTTCTTCTGACAGTAGGGCATGCTCCGCTCCTTCTCCTGACAGTAGGGCCTGATCCGCTCCTTCTCCTGACAGTAGGGCCTGCACCGCTCCTTCTCCTGACAGTAGGGCCTGCTCCGCTCCTTCTCCTGACGGTAGGACCTGCTCCGCTCCTTCTCCTGACAGTAGGGCCTGCTCCGCTCCTTCTCCTGACAGTAGGGCCTGCACCGCTCCTTCTCCTGACAGTAGGGCCTGCTCCGCTCCTTCTCCTGACAGTAGGACCTGCTCCGCTCCTTCTCCTGACAGTAGGGCCTGCTCCGCTCCTTCTCCTGACAGTAGGACCTGCTCCGCTCCTTCTCCTGACAGTAGGGCCTGCTCCGCTCCTTCTCCTGACAGTAGGGCCTGCTCCGCTCCTTCTCCTGACAGTAGGACCTGCTCCGCTCCTTCTCCTGACAGTAGGGCCTGCTCCGCTCTTTCAGTGAAATGTGTGGTGCCTAGTTGATAATCACCCCAATAATTGCCTCAACTGAACCTGAACTTCACCGAAACTAATTTCACACATATAACAGATTAAATAAATGAAGTTAAGTATGGTGGGGAGAAAGAGGGAGAATGGGTGGGTTGATGACCGAGGGGAAGTGAACGATGCATAATTATGTAATCACTAATTGTGAATGAAGAACAGGGCGGGCCATTTTATTGTATTGGTATATTCTAATTATAATCTCAAAATGGTATGTACCCTATATCAGTCCACCAAATCCAATCAGTTTTATCAGTCTACTTTGGCCTACTAGGAATACACAGTGAGAGCGTGTATAATTTACGATGGCAAGAAGACCAAGACGAAATGATGCACATGCTGCGTTAGCGCTGCTACGAGATCTGAATGAAAATGTCTCAGATGGCGGGGGAAGAAAATATTCATGACATCTCTGATGATTATTCTTCTCAGCCTGAATACGCTACATCTCCGAAGCCTAAGCACAAAAAAGCCAGAACGGTGCGCACCGAGCAGGTGCCCGCGCCACTACCGAATGAAGCAGAGACAGGAGAGAGGAAGGGAAGGCACCATTTAGATAGAACAAGCCGGTGACAATGCTACGGGCCGATTTATTAGCACAAAAAATGGCATCACTGAGAGAGCAGGCCCTACATCTCAAGCAAAAAACGACAACATTAATGCACTCGCCAGCTTTCGTTGCTTCTGTGACATGGACATGCTACAGCGTTCAGGGACTCTGATTTGGCTAAATGGCTCTGCATGGTCAATCTGACATCTGAAGTGGCCAGACAGCATTTACTGCAATGCAGCCTCCGCATACGTCAGGGCTTTCATACTTCTTGCGCTTAGCGCAGCAGAGCAGAGCTATTGTGAAGGAAGTTGTCAATGAAGTGAGGTTGTGTTTATACAGGATGTACCGCCCCCACCTACCGTCAACCAGTCATGTCAATGCGGAGCCAGGGAGCCCTCTGCATTGTTACAAAATTTGAGAGGTGCACGGCGATGCAGTACGGAGCTTGATTTGGCCTCTGCATGCCTCTGGAGGCTCCGCAATTGCGTCACACCCTCCGTACGAAGCCTCCGACCACATTTTGGGATCAAGCATAAATTGGCTTTAAGGCGCACCCGGAACATGGAGACACTACCTGGGATCTGTCTGTTGATGAGCTGGAAGCCAAATGTATGTCCATAGAGCATTTGGTGGAAATAGCATGTATACGGAGAGACATGTAATGGATACTTTTCTCTGGAGAAACCATGTCACGGAATCGCTTCAGAGAAGTTGTGCGTTTCCTCCATTTTGATGCGTTACCTCCATTCTGTCATATCAACACTTATATTCATTATAATGCCATTATTGCTTTTGTGCTGATATTCACTAGTTATCAAGCACACTTGGTGCTTACAATGATGTTTAGGCTTCTGATGTTTTCATAATTTGACCGCGGGTCTTCCTGACCATGCGTGTTGGTGGATGGGGTATTTTGGGGTATTTTTTGTATTTCGTCATTATAAAAAGAAGCTGTTACCGTGTTCCAACACATACACTTTCTGTTTGATAGTTGTAACAAAGGCATTCCACAAATTAAATTGATTGAACACTTGCATTTTTACATATAGCCTACATTTACATGAACTAATGAACATGCTATTGTGCTATTTGAAATAATGTTAGCTTAGACCTTCATAAACACAACTAAATTGTTCTTTTTGCGATAGCATATATGAAATGTATTAATTACACTGTTAGAATGTTGCAGTCTAAAGGGCCGCTCATCAGCTTGAAGGGGGGTCCCTTGAGGCCCAGCGGTTTTAGTGTTAACGACCTTCAGATTGGCTTTGATTCAATGCAAGAATCGTTCGCCGATCTTAAATTAGTGGTAAATGTTGATAAAACCAAGGTTGTGTAGTTCTCCAGGTTTTGTAAAATTGACCCTAAAGATCTGCGTATCTGCACCTTGAAGGGAGCCCAAATTGAGCAAGTCCCTCATTATAAATATTTAGGAATTTGTATTGATGATAAGCTGTCTTTTAAAACACACATTGATAAATGAACAAAGAGGCTGAGAATTAAGATCAGTTTCCTTTATAGGAATAAATCCTGCCTTACTTTGTAAAACAGGAGTGAGATTGTTCAAGCATCGCTCCTCCCAGTACTTGACTATGGTGAAATAATCTATATGCACGCAGCAGCCTCTGTTTTAAAACCACTCAGCACTGCGTTTTATCACCTCACCTCACCCACCATCAGACACGCTCTCAATAATGGCTGGTTCTAGAGGTTCCGCAAGTCTCGACAGAGTCCGGGAAGAATGCTTTTAGTTATTGTGCCCCTAACGGATGGAATGACCTTCAGGCCACTTTGAGGCTTGACTCTCTGGTCTCGAAGGGCCAGTTGGGGACTTTGATGAGGAATGTTGTGGAGGAGAATTGCACTTGTTTTGATTGATGTGTCATTTTATCTGTCGCTTTTGAATTTGATTTGTTGTAATGTGTAATTGTAAATTGATAGTGTTGTATTGAGACTGATCGTGTTGATTTATTGTTCCCAGGGCACCCTTGTAAACTCAATGGGTTTCCCCCGGGTAAATAAAGGTTAAATAAAAACATTTAAAGAGAGAGAGATCGAGGGAGGGAGAGAGAACGAGGGAGAGAGGAGGGAGAAAGTGATTGAAGAGGGAGGGAGGGAGGGAGGGAGGGAGGGAGACATGAATGCAGTTGATATACTGTATGTGTCAACTAGTTGAATCATATCTATACGTCAATCTCATTGAATGCAATGTATTCACTTATGCATCATGTCTCTGATGTTTATCTCTAGGCATCAATATTGTGAAACTATTTCCCCCCCTTTGAATGCAATGTATTCACATAAGCTTAATTTAATTTGGAGAATATATTTTTGCTAAAACGTGCCTGATTGACGCTTTACAATGATATCATGTTGGCCAGGAGAGTACCACACTGTGCCTCACTGTCTGTCTCTACTCTATAGACTGGCTTCAATCTACCGTACAGTAAAGCACAGCATCCCTGCTCACCGATATGGTCAGGGTTACATGACTAATTACTGTTAATGTATCGGGAATCATCACTAACCATTTTTTATTTCCCCAGTCTCCATCGTTCAGGGATTACAAGGCAGATAGGAGAGGAAAAGTGTGGAGGATGGGCACTGTGATTTGATTAAGGATATTTTAGGTGTCATTTGTGAAATAAATCCTCCAGGTGTTAAAACCAGTTAAAACCAGATTCATTGATTAGAAGTCCAAACAGACGAGTCCAAAATAAATCTGGATTAAATCATCTACATAGTCCGCTGATCTATCCACTATCAATCGACCTTCCTTTGACCTTAATCTACCAATTCCACCTCTCTAACACTGGAAAAGTAGTTACGTTTATAAGTTGCTTTTCCATTCAAGGCAATGAGGCGGTTGTTGACAGGCCTTGGTTTTTATTGTTTATGTTGCATCCTATCACAGTGGAACGGAAGTCACAGAGGGCTCTACCATGGAGGTTAGGTTGGAAATTAATCACTGTTATATATAAGTAGTTCAGTCTCCTCCATGCTGAGCTCCCTGGGTCTAAAAATGTCCCATAGCTGTCCCACCCCTCCCAATCAGGATCTGTCGCAGGGGGGAAGGATTTCAGGGTCGCACAGCATCCACAACACACCATACACCAGTGCACCAGCCTATGTCGACTGGAGATCTGTCTGCTCCCCATCCTTTGCCCGAGGGATGAATATCTATAGAAAGGTCTTTGTGGATTCTATCGCAGACTGGCCAGACCTAGAGGCCTCAGGGTAGGAATCCGTAATGCAGTATACCATACTGGACCCTGCTCGTTAACCCCTTATTATTCTCACCCCAGGATATGACATTAAACTTGAAACATCCTCACATCCACCACGTTTGATGTGACATAGCAAGAAGATGTTGTTATTCTGACGTCATATACAGTTACAGTATAGACATGTTGTTATTTTAAGCCGTGCGTCAAAGAGGATGCCTCTTAACAGGGAGCCGGAACATGTTTTCGTCCCATGTGTTTGAGCTGCGTTACAGTGTGATGATTTCTATAGAAAATAACAGGAAGCAGATGGAAAGAGCAGGCTTTGAGAATGACTAGCTTCCCTCTGAAGGGGGATGTTTGAAAACCATCTGCCTCTCCTATTTTTGCATCCAGGATCCCCTGTCTCTATGGATGAGCAGCGCTGATTCTGAATCACAGGCAGCCTCCGTTCTGTCTGTCCTCCCTCTGTCCTCCAGGGAGGGGCCAGGGGGAGAGGGGCCTGAGGGGTCTGGGGGAGAGGGGCCTCGGAGTGGGGGCCAGCCAGGCTCCTGCTCCAGGGACCCAGCTGGACTTTGGAGGGGCCTGTAGAACCTAGCCCTCCTGCCTGAATATTGACAGGCCCTCCTCTAAAAGCAACAGCACCAGCTTGCAGCTTTTGTTCTAGGAGCTAGGGGGCCTACCACCTAATCACTTACAGAATCACTCTGTGGTGTTGCACTGGGAGGAGAAGAGACACAAAGGACCACTGAAACAAATTCAACCTAGAGAGAGAGAGAGAGAGAGAGAAAGCCCTTCACATCAATTCATGTTTTTGTGGTGGCCAGACAGAAGCTCCTTTGGTGACTGTGTTTGTGTGTGGGATTAAGGGTTGATTATGCTCTGCGTGTGTGCAAATGTGATTCGCTGGAAAAATAGAAGGAAATATTTAGAACCTGTGCAAAGCTGGGTTTTGTTCACATGCTGTTGGTACAGGTGTGAACCAATTATGTATATAAACCCTGGATTGCTGATGCTATGTATTGGCCATTGAATAGGAATGGAATTCTACAGTATTTCAATTAAATGTTTCAAGGACAAAATTACATGCATTGAAGTAGTTATTGTTGTACTGGTGACATTAACATTATTAATCTCTAAAACTGATACTTTATGGATTTTTTTTGTTTACCTCACATAACAGAATGTTAAAAGTATGTCAACAGTATAAGAAACGTGGCAAAAACGAATGTAGACATTAATAAACGCATTTCTATAGCTTCCAAATAATTTTTTACAATGGTGGGAGAGTGCCAAGATGGAGGTGCGATGGCTTCAACACAGCGCCCCCTATCAGTCATCTAGTGTATATAAGCATTGGTGTGAACAGATGGGAAAACAAAGCTGACTTGTACTGTAATCAGTGTCAATGGAAACAAATTGACAACACATTCTAAATGTCACGTAGGGATCCTCTCCTGTCCCACGAGCCAGTTGATCAGTGTCGTCATGATGCTGACTGTAAAGGTTGAATGGTTGATTGGGTGACACTGTGTCATATGGAGCAGTTTGTGGTTGATTGACCATGATGACCGTGACCGAGGCTTTGCATTCCAGTTATTCAGTAGTCATGAATGGCTGAGCTCTCTTTCTATGAAAGAGTCCTCTCGTCTCTGAGCTGGTTCATTGTGTGTGGGCACACGTGCATGCGTGCATGTCCAGCCTGTACCGCCACCCACCGTGACGTGCTGTTGTGTTTCCGTGGAGACGGGATGGGGATCAGCTGTCGGTGTGTGTGTGTGTGTGTGTGTGTGTGTGTGTGTGTGTGTGTGTGTGTGTGTGTGTGTGTGTGTGTGTGTGTGTGTGTGTGTGTGTGACACAGAAGGTGGTCAACGGTCAATGGAAGGATGGATGTTGTATACATCTTCTGCTGCTAAACCTCCTTATCTCACACACACACACACACACACACACAAACAGTACTGAGCAGAAAAGTACTGATATACAGTGCCTTCAGAAACTATTCAGACCCCTTGACTTTTTCCACATTTTGTTACGTTACAGCCTTATTCTAAAATTGATTAAATATATTTTTTTCTTCATCAATCTACACACAATACCCCATAGTGACAAAGCAAAGACAGTTTTTTAGAAATGTTTGCTAATTTATTAAAAATAATAAACGTAAATATCAAATTTACATAAGTATTCAGACCCTTTACTCAGTACTTTGTTGAAGCACCTTTGGCAGCGATCACAGCTTCGAGTCTTCTTGGGTATGACGCTACAAGCTGGGCACACCTGAATTTGGGAAATTTATCCCATTATTCTCTGCAGATCCTCTCATGCTCTGTCAGGTTGGATGGGGAGCATTGCTGCAGAGCTATTTTCAGGTCTCTTCAGAGATGTTCGATTTGGTTCAAGTCCGGGCTCTGGCTGGGCCATCCGAGGACATTCAGAGACTTGTCCCGAAGCCACTCCTGCGTTGTCTTGGCTGTGTGCTTAGGGTTGTTGTCCTGTTGGAAGGTGAACCTTTGCCCCAGTCTGAGGTCCTGAGCACTCTGGAGCATCAAGGATCTCTCTGTACTTTGCTCCGTTCATCTTTCCCTCGATCCTGACTAGTCTCCCAGTCCCTGCTGCTGAAAAACATCCCCACAGCATGATGCTGCCACCATGCTTCACGTAGGGATGGTGCCAGGTTTCCTCCAGATGTGACGCTTGGCATTCAGGCCAAAGAGTTCAATCTTGGTTTCATCATGACAGAAAATCTTGTTTCTCATGGTCTGAGAGTATTTAGGTGCCTTTTGGCAAACTCCAAGCTGGCTGTCATGTCCCTTTTACTGAGGAGTGGCTTCCGTCTGGCCAATCATAAAGGCCTGATTGGTGGAGTGCTGCAGAGATGGTTCTCACATCTACATAGAGGAACTCTGGAGCTGTGTCAGAGTGACCATCAGGTTCTTGGTCACCTCCCTGACCAAGGCCCTTCTCCCCCGACTGCTCAGCTTGGCCGGGCGGCCAGCTCTAGGAAGAGTCTTGGTGGTTCCAAACTTCTTCCATTTAAGAATGATGGAGGCCACTGTGTTCTTGGGGACCCTCCAATGCTGCAGACATTTTTTGGTACCCTTCCCCAGATCTGTGCCTCGACACAATCCTGTCTTGGAGCTCTACAGACAATTCCTTCGACCTCATGGCTTTGTTTTTGCTCTGACATGCACTGGCAACTGTGGGACCTTATATAGACAGGCCCTTCCTATCCAATCAATTGAATTTACCACAGGTGGACTTCAATCAAGTTGTAGAAACATCTCAAGGATGGTCATTGGAAACAGGATGCACCTGAGCTCAATGTCTAGTCTCATAGCAAAGGGTCTGAATACTTATGTAAATAAGGTATTTCTGTTTTTTATTTTTAATACATTTGCAAAAATATCAAAAAACCTGTATTCACTTTTTTTTCTTTCTTTTAAATCAATTTTAGAATAAGGCTGTAACGTAACAAAATGTGGAAAAGTCAAGGGATCTGAATACTTTCCGAAGGCACTGTAGAGTATATGCACAGACACAATTCCCCTCCACACACACATGAATAGCCAAACTCAATAAACCATGACAGCTGGTCAAACCTGGTAACTTAATTGCTAAATCATCAGATTGTAGTTACACACGACTTTTGCTTGGTGAGCTTTAACCTCATCCACATGGAGCTCTATTGCGCTCTCCCTGCATTAAGATCTGCACTGGACCACAAGGGATTTAACCATAATAAATTACCCCTGTTTACAAATCTCAAAATGCTGCACGCTGCTTATTCCACACTTTGAGTTGTGATGTTGACTCAAAAATCAATTAGTAATTAAGTGTGGTAGAAAAATGGTGCATTGAGAAATAAGTTAATATAAGATAGTATGATTACAAGTAATAAAGGCTTATATCTTATGAATGATTCATTCCTCTTCTGGAATGTTGGAGAGATGATGACGATCAGGTGGAAACAGTGTTCCTGAATTATTAATTGACCAATCAGAGAGAGTATCTCAAGCTCTCTGGGGGAATCGTCCAACTGGGTCTGGTTTTGAGGGAGTGTGGTACTGAGACTATTACATCTGAGAGGAGCCAACTCTCTGTCCAGACCTCTGTCGCTCAGACATGCACAACTAGTACTGTCACCTAGCAATACAACTAAATGTTATATTTTTATGTACAATACACAAATGTTTGAAAAAATACATATTCATTTCCCATGAAGAAATCTCAATAAAAAAAGAGTAATCACAATTTTACAGTTAAATCCAAATGTATTAAAATACTGTAATAATGATCTTATCCTTTAATTATTTAATTATGTGCACAGTCTATTCACAGTATCAATCGGGCCGATACAGGAGAGCCACGGCTGCCGTCAACTCAGCCACCTCCTGGTCTTCTGAGGTCAGACCCTGCACTTCCCTGTAGGGGTACCATCTCATGTTTAGATTCAGCCTTCCTCTTCCTTAGAAGTCTTAGATTTTCTACTGGGCTGTCTGGCCACCGAGGCTTCTGCTTCTCTGACAGTTTAGTGAAAGTCAGAGCTCTGTGCCTCACGACGCTCTGCATACCAACCAGACAGCATTTTTCTTCGTCTGGCAGGTGCTGAATGTACTGGGAGATAAAGAGCCCTATTTGGCCAGCGCTCCCAGTACAACATACAGACGCCGAAGTATCCTGTTAAACTGTAGAGAGAAAAAAGACGTAAGCCAAAAAAGCCATAAGCCATGAACCTTGGGTATAAATGCTAAGAATACACTGTTTGATTCTCACCATTGTTTTTTGTATTTTGAAATTCAACTTCAATGACCTCTGAAATATGGAAAACAATTTGGAAAACAATCTCATAAAAAAAATATAAAAAATTGTCTCCAAAACAACACTGGTGCCTATAAATTCAAACATTCTGCTGAAGTTCCTGTATTCAATTGTGATATTATCACATTCAAATGTTCTAACTTGCTTCTTTATTGTGATGTTATAATGGTCTTCAAATGAATTGAACACACACACACACAGGGCATAGTCTACTACAATACAGTATCTATTACGTTTCCTGATTTATTTATTTTTTGCTTTTCATGATATACTCAGGCCTCATATGATCCCCTGAATAAATAAAAATGATAAATGAATGTATAACCAAGTCTTTCCAAGAACCATAACATATATTCGATCTTACCACAATTTCAAAGTTCCTCTGCACCTCCTATAGAATGTACTTAAAAGATGGTGTCTTGTCTCAGAGTAAGCCCTTCATTGAGGCCTCTTCAGGTACTAACTCCCATAAGTCGCTCTGGATAAGAGCGTCTGCTAAATGACTTAAATGTAAATGTAGACATGTTCTGGCTAAGACCTGCTGGGGGATATGGTGGTCCGTGCTATTCAGTGAGCCATTGAGTGTCGCAGAAGCTGTGCGAGTGTGCGTGCCTGTGCCTGTAGGAGCCTGCAAAGCAACATTTCTGTGCAAGTAGACAAAAAGTACAATCTCATCTAATCTCATTTCATACTCTAATCTTCTACACTTGACCTTACATTACATAGATTCTGTGGGAAGATAAGCCATAATGTAAATAAGTAGAAAGTGTTCATTCTCATCTCATGGGACCTACAGGTAACTGCTTACAACATAAAGTGTCTTAATAGGGCGTTGGACCACCACGAGTCAGAACAGCTTCAATGCACCTTGACATAGATTCTACAAGTGTCTGGAACTCTATTGGAGGGATGCGAGACCATTCATCCACTAGAAGATTCCGTCATTTGGTGTTTTGTTGGTGGTGGTGGAAAACGCTGTCTCAGGCGCCGCTCCAGAATCTCCCATAAGTGTTCAACTGGGTTGAGATCTGGTGACAGACGGCCATGGCATATGGTTTACATCGTTTTCATGCTCATCAAACCATTCAGTGACCTCTCGTGCCCTTTGGATGTGGGCATTGTCATCCTATGGGGGCATAGCCAAGGTAACCAAAATAATGGCCTGCCCAGCATTTTTATACATGACCCTAAGCATGATGGGATGTTAATTGCTTAATAACTCAGGAACCACACCTGCGTGGAAGCACCTGCTTTCAATAAACTTTGTATCCCTCATTTACTCAAGTGTTTTCTTTATTTTGGCAATTACCTGTAGATTGTAGCCTTTACATTAGGGCACAGGTGCAGAAACGCTTTGCAACGTAAATAAAAATGAGCATTTCTTATTGGACAAGGCCAGGTAATCCCTCTCTATTTCAGTCTGTTTCCTTCTGTTTGGTTCCTAATGAATGCAACCCTGGTGTTGTAGAGGTAGCCTTTACAGGTGTGAACAGGATCCACCTTTTCAACATGGCCGGTATCCAGGGGTCATTGGCTGAGTGGTTTCTGCTGTTGTTGATCACTGCTGTGATCACCTCAATCAAGCATAAAGCCAGGATTCCTTTGTCATGACAAGTCAGCTCGGAGCGCTGTGTGAAAACCTGTGTCAGGAGAATGGGGACACTGTGTCTATTGATCTGAGACAGGGGCTGAAATATCATCGCACAATACCCTTGATGCCAAGAGGGACAACCCTGGCGCTTTGTAGGTGATAAGAATGGCCCTGGTGGGACATAGTCTTCTCCATAACCATATCCAAAGGGTATAAGATGTTTTGCCATTAAAAGTATGGACTCAACTGGCTACTTGAGTGCTGCTGATTTCAGATCATTACTACCACTACCATTGTGCCCTTGAGCAAGGCACTTAACCGTGGCTAACCCTCTGCCTCTCCAAGACCAATATACGTTCTAACCAAGTACTGTATCTATTCTTTATTCTAATCTATTCCCTCTCTGTCTCCCCAGGCGTTTGGCCAGGCCTACTCCAACCAGCGTAAAGTGGCGGAGGACGGCGAGAGCAACGAGGAGTCACTGCTGCAGGAGTCAGCGTCTAAGGAGGCCTACTACATGGGCCGGCTGCTGGAGTTGCAGACAGAGCTGAAGCTGAGCCGCTCGGTGGCGTCCAACGCGTCCAACGAGAGCGAGAGGCTCAACGCCGTGCTGCAGGAGCACAGCGAAGTAGTGACCTTTGACCGCTGATGTCACTTACTCACACCTCAGACTAGTGTCAGGCTGTAGTACAGTTTGAGCTGGAGCATGGTTTCACTTTTACACTGTGGGCTACTATGAATCCACAGTATGATGTTCTGTACACAATGTAGCCTGTAGCCGGTACAGTAGTGTCCCACATTTAGATTTGTAGATTAACATGAGGTGCATCTTGCTTGTCTTCATTTCTTCCCTGCTGATCTGTTTTATTGGTGGTGTTGTTTGTGTCAAATTCTGTGTTAGATACAGTAGCGATCACAGGAGAGTGGATAGGGGTCATGCAGAGTGTTTGTGTGTGTGCATGTGTGTGCATGTGCGTAAGCGTACATGCCTGTGTGTGTGCGTGGTGCATGCCTGTGTGTGTTGGTCTATGTGTGGGTGCGTACTTGCCTGTGTGTGTGTGAGGGAGGGAGGGGGGGTTACGTGCGTGTCAGCAGAGGGGTTTGGGCCGGGGTCAGACGCTGCTGCGGCCACGACCCTATTGTGGAAGGCAAATCCTGTGCTAAGCTAGGGAATAAGAGAAATACCCTGAGCTCAGCACATGTGTGTCCCCAAGTGAGCCGGGCTGCTCTCCCATCACACAGCGCAGGGCAGACTGTACCCTCCCAGCCTGGGAGCCGCATTCACTAGTTCATTCACTAGCCGCATTCACTAGTTAGATTAGCTGCTCTACGCGCTGTTGGCAGGGACCGCTGGGGTCGCACAGTCAATGTTTGTTTCCGCTTCACTTGTCATGCCAAGCTTTCCAAAAATGTCACTCCAGTTAATGTGATTCAAATCTTTGTAAAAGATCAATATCATTTGTCTCGGATGTATAAGATTATAAATAATTGAACCAATTAACAAAGTCTAAAACATATTGAAAGATTACATAGGCTATACATGTAATTGGGCCAGAAACCATTGGTACTGTCCTATGAAAAGCCTCCTAATGAATGAAAGGATATTCTGGCTGTTGCTCTTTAAAACGACCGGCCCCTCAGCCTCCCATTTTTACTGTGCCTAGTTTAATCAAGCCAATACACTGTCTCTGCCTCCTCTGACCTTTGATGATCTGTTGGTTAGCCTGTTGCCTTGCTGTGTAGACCTCATTTGCCTGTGCGGCGCATATCAATTAGAAGCCTGTCTCTTTTTTTAAATGCGGGAGACAGATGCTGCAGCTACACAAGGGTCTTCATTTGTCTCTGACTGCGTCTAATCAGCTGCTTTCATGTGGATTCCAAACAGCTTCTGTAGCAGCAGTATTTGCATCTAGGTAAACCAATGGAATGCAGGGAAGAAAGTGTTTTTCTAGGCTTGGAGGCTAAAGGATAGAGACTAGGTTAATAGTAGGCTCTGTGTATTATACTGTTTGTAAATGAAATAAGGTCTGGCCTGTCGCTAGTTGTTAACCTGCATTGTTGAAATGAATCCTGGCCCTGATGTAGAATGGGCTACAGTGTTGTCCTTTACCATTGTGGCTGTGTTGTGCCGGTGTTTGACGGTGCACTGGCCTTGACCTGACCCTGTGGTGGTGTGGAGGAGCCTCTGATAGACCCCAGCCTCTATAGGCCCTCGCTGGCAGATCATTGGCCAGTAATCCCCCTGGACTTAGTCCTTATGCCCTGCTTTGTGACGAATATGTAATGAGAAAAACACTGTCCATTAGCAACCCTCAGGGGTCATATACAATAAACAGTAATGTCACAGAGTTTGTTTATTCGTTTTTCCCAAATGTATTTTTGCCATTCTACTGTCTTCTTCGTAAGTTGCCTCGAGGTAGCAACAGGGGGAAGTGCTGCATCGCAATGAGTAGCAACGCTGTGCTACAATGCTGTAAAGTGTGTCTCGAGGTGGGTGGGTGTCTTCTGGAAGGAATAACAAGAGGAGATAAAGTGCTCTGATATCTAAGTGGTGTTCTTTTCTTCTTTTTGTGTGAATCTTGGCGTTGACATCCACATGAAAACACGGAGCTTTCGCTGCTGAGGCTCATCTTCCCGACTTGCAACCGATTCCCCAGATTTATGACATTTTCGGGTCACTACTAGAATTTCTCCCACCTAATATATCATCTGATCCACCACAGCATGTTCAGATCTCTGTGGCTGCTGCCTCTGTTCTCCGCGATTGCCTCCCCCCCCCCCCCCCCAAAAAAAAATGATCTTGCCGCAAAGGAGAGTGCTGAATCTTAGCTTTTTACTCAAGGGGTGGGGGGGATTTGTTTGACAGAGTCTCAGTCTGATTATCATCAACACATCAGAGGAGATACTGTGTGCGTGTGCGTGGCCTATTTAGATTTGGTGCATTAAAGAGAGACAAGAGGCCTGGTATCTGGACTGGACTTATAGATCCTGCAGAACAAAGGCATCTGTTATTACTGAATCCAGGAGTTTCAGAACATGCAGCAAAGTGCCACTGATTCACATACTACGGTGCCAACACAGAGACAAAGTAGTGCTGACACATGGCAGACTGTTTTAGTTCATGTTTCGAGACATAGACGTTCATACTGTAGTTAACATACAGTAATTACGTCATGTTGTAACTACCCAGTAAAGATGAGGTAGTTTGGCGTCCAGCAGGGGATCTACACATAGTCAAACGATTCTATGTGATTTAAACATGTTTTGTGAATGATTATACAGTATGTACTTGATGTGTGGAACTGTTTGCAGATTAGGACCTGACTTTGCCTCACTTTCCTTCTCTCGCTCCTCTCTACTCCTAGAGTAATGAGATGCTGGAGTTGCAGCGGACCCGGATGAGGGAGGAGATCAGGGAGTGTAAATTCAGAGAGGCCCGTCTCCTACAGGACTACACCGAGCTGGAGGAGGAGAACATCACCCTGCAGAAACTAGTGTCCACACTCAAACAGAACCAGGTCAGCATCAACACCATTACTGTTATGGTTTAGTGCACACACAGTACAGACAGCCACGCCTGTCTCCCAGCCATTAACGTTATTGTTTACCTCGCACAGTCATCAATACATCTTAAAAATGACTCATGCACAGTCATAGCAAATGATGTTACTCAAATGTTGAATCAGCTCATCCAAGTTCCTTATTGTCTGACCTTAAAGAGGCAATCTGCAGTTGCTACATCTTTTGGACATATAAATGAATGATATGCACCCATTGATTCTTGAAGAATATAACTTATAAATGCCCCATGAGCTTAGTTCAACTCTCTTCCCCCATCAGAACCCAAAATATAAACTTGTTTTACTACAATGTCTGTTAACAAAGTAAATAAAAACAAACACTATATAGCCTCAAAACATAGATAAAACTGTAATGTTGATATCATGGATGGTCAGTCATTGCATCCATAGCTCTGGCTATGAATTTGAGAGTGGTTACATATCCCTCAGCTTTTTACTGAAACGGGGGTGGGGATAACGAATGGTTAGTGTTTGATGTGCTGATTGTGGCTTTAAAACTACTAACAATGTATATGACTTATAATCCCTGTCATCCATCTGTCATTTCTGTCTGTGTGTCATCCATCTGTGTCCTGTCTGCCTGTGTGTCATCCATCTGTGTCCTTTCTGTCTGTGTGTCATCCATCTGTGTCCTTTCTGTCTGTGTGTCATCCATCTGTGTCCTGTCTGTCTGTGTGTCATCTGTCTGTGTCCTTTCTATCTGTGTGTTCTCTATCTGTGTCCTTTCTATCTGTGTGTTCTCTATCTGTGTCCTTTCTGTCTGTGTGTCATCCGTCTGTGTCCTTTCTGTCTGTGTGTCATCTGTCTGTGTCCTTTCTGTCTGTGTGTCATCCATCTGTGTCCTTCTGTCTGTGTGTTCTCTATCTGTGTCCTTTCTATCTGTGTGTTCTCTATCTGTGTCCTTTCTGTCTGTTTGTTCTCTATCTGTGTCCTTTCTGTCTGTGTGTTCTCTATCTGTGTGTCCCTTTTCCTCCTGTCCTCTGTCTGTCCCCTGCTCCCCCTCTCCCCCAGGTGGAGTATGAGGGTCTGAAGCATGAGATCAAGGTTCTGGAGGAGGAGACGGTGCTGCTGAACAGCCAGCTGGAGGACGCTCTGCGTCTGAAGGACATCTCTCAGTCCCAGCTAGAGGAGGCCCTGGATGCCCTGAAGATCGAGAGGGAGCAGAAGAACAGCCTGAGGAAGGAGCTGGCCCACCACATCACCCTCAGCGACAGTGTATACGGGGCCGGAGCCCACCTGGCTCTCACCGCCACGGTCGACGGGCTCAAGTTCGCCACAGAAGAGGTCGGGAGCAATGGTACAGCCATGCCCAATGGCAACAATGGGAATGAGGATAGCAACAGCGACTGTAACGGCCACCTGGGACTGGTTAAGGTGAACGGCGACTACCGGCTGCCCAGGAAGGGGGAAGGGCTGCACGGTCCTGTGTCAGACCTCTTCAGCGAGCTCAACCTGTCTGAGATACAGAAACTCAAACAGCAGCTCCTTCAGGTGGGTCTCTAGTCTAGCTGAAACATAGTGGGTTCTTCTCACTACTATGTCTGAGTGATTGTTAGCCTGGTCCCAGATCTGTTTGTGCTGTCTTGCCACCTCTTATGGTCGTTGTCAGGTAAAAATGACCATAGGAGTTGGCCAGACAGCCCAAGCAGATCGTGCACCAGGCTGAGTGATTGTTGTGACACTACGTGAATGTCCTTGGGAGGTTGTACCTAGGTCTTTGTTGTTACCAGGGAGTCTTTTAATCTCTTCCATCTGACCACCTTCCTCATTTGCTCTGAGCAAATCAATGTGGTTTACTTAGAGAGACAAAACCAGCGATTTGGCCTGCACACCTAATGCGTTAGGGCATAGTTATCGACCCCCTCTGTCCGTAGCACATTTCATTAGGGAATGGGAGTGTCAGCCTTCAGATTAGACAACCGAACAACCTGCCTCTTTCATCACACTACTGCAGGCAGCAGCCAACCAATCACAAGGTTGTGACATTTTGAGAACAAGACAACAACAAAAAAGCCTGTCAGATGTCGTCCATATTTTATTATCTAGCAGACCATAAGTCTGTGACCACGCTCCGTATGATTTACCAATGACTAGTTTCAGAGCTGTTTGGGTCTTTCTGGAGACTTCCATCTCAAGAGGGCCATTGGGGCTCATTTGGCAGATTTTGGGGACATGTAGGGATGTTGGCAGACAGGGGAGAGTAGAGCGGTGGCGTGGAGGAGTGTACGGCGTCTACCATGGGGAGGCCTGTCAGGGCGATTAGTGTCAGATAGTGCAGGGCAGTGGATCCTGAGGAGAGTGGAAGGCAGAGGGAGAAAGACGGGCTGCTGGGACAGAGCAGTACTACTACGCTCCTTACAGAACACAGAGGGACAACACACATATGCACAGGGAGGATACACAGGACAACACACACATACTGTACATACAGTACATACAGGTAACTGCCAAAATAAAGGAAACACTTGAGTAAATGAGAGATACAAGGTAGATTGAAAGCAGGTGCTTCCATACAGGTGTGGTTAATAAAGCAGTTAACATCACATCATGCTTAGGGTCATGTAGAAAAATGCCCAGTTGCCCATTATTTAGGCTACCATGGCTAGAAGAAGAGATCTCGGTGACTTTGAAAGAGGGGTCTCAAAGGAGCGTGTGCGTGTGTGCGTGCGTGCGTGTGTGTGTGTGTGTGTGCGTGCGTGCGTGCTCGTGCGCCTCTCAGTTAACAGATCTCAACCCAGTTGAACACTTATGGGAGACTCTGGAGCGGTGCGTCAGACAGCGTTTTCCACCACCATCAACAAAACACCAAATGATGGAATTTCTCGTGGAAGAATGGTGTTGCATCCCTGCTATAGAGTTCCAGACACTATGAATCTATGCAAAAGTCCACACTTGTTTCTCTTGCTGAGGTCAATGGGGAAATGAATGATTTGTGGATACAACATGTATCACTAGAGGTTTAAATTGGTCTTGGAATGGATTTCCCCTCTTGGATTAATCAAGGTTCCATTAAGTCGCTGTAAACAACACCAGGCTCTTAATTGCTTTCAGGAGAGGGCGGTTTTAATTTGTCATCCTCACTGTGTTGTAATTTAGATCTGTTTCCATCAAGCATTACATTAGATTTGCTCAATTTATCTCAGATAGCAGACATATAAAATACAATATAAACATTTGGCATAAAAGTATGGCATAAAAGTGGTTTGTAATTATTCCTTACAATATCCACTGAGATGCATGTGTTTTAGTCTACTGTACAGTCTATGGGTGAAAAATGAAAGATCTGATGGCTGATGCCATGAATGCTTACAGATCAATGTATAAATTCTATGAATCGACTTACAGATTGTGCTTTGCCTGTGTTGTGATTTCTCTTTATCTCTGTCTGTAGATTGTACATCCTACACACACACACAATAGTCCGACAGGGTTATTTATTGGACTAGCTAGTAGGTACTGTACTGCTGAACCCATTGACATGTGTTTCCCTGGGCCTCCTCCCATTGGGGATCAATAAGGTTTCAAAGCCTCAGCACTGGGTGGACCGGATGACCGACACACTCCTCTGACCAAAAAGACATTAAACAGCACTTGAGTTCAATTACTGGAATCTCATGCAGGGGGGTTGTGCTTAATTTGTGACAAGCAAGCCGTGATACTTCACTGCCATATGCTTCAACAGCCTTGTACTTTACCTAGGAAGTGCAATGACATCAGTATTTCCGCGACTCTCTTTCAGTATACTGGACCTGGCCGTTTATACACTATCATTCAGTGTTGTGAGTTTTTAGTTGACCGTACTGTTTCTGAACTTAGTGAAGCGCACTGTTAAGTGAACCTCAGAACTTTGTGTCTGTGGTAATGCTGGTGTGGTCTGAGTGGTCCTCACCCTGCAGTATGTCCTTCCTGTCCTCTAGGTGGAGCGTGAGAAGTCCAGCCTCCTGATGAACCTGCAAGAGGCCCAAACCCAGCTGCAGCACACGCAGGGTGCCCTGACCGAGCAGCACGAGTGTGTCCACCGCCTCACCGAGCGCGTCAACGCTATGAAGCGCCTCCACAGTGACAAGGAGATGGCCGACGCCCAGGAGTCCAAGACGCACGACGGGTTGCCCGGTCGCCACGACTATGTGGTGAACATCCACGGGATGGAGATTCTGGAGTGTAAGTACAAGGTGGCGGTAACCGAGGTGATCGACCTAAAGGCGGAGCTAAAAGCTCTGAAGGAGAAATCTAACCATTGTGTGGAGGGCCAGGGGGAGGAGTGGAGCAGCAGCGATGGGAAGGTCCAAGCTCTGGACGAGCAGGTCAAACGGCTGGAGAAGAGCTGCCGCGAGGCCCGCGATAAGGTGGCGCGTTTGGAGGCGGAACTACAGACGGCGACGGGCGTGGCCACGGAGAGCCACGGCATGCTGAACACGGCGCAGGATGAACTGGTGACATTCAGCGAGGAGCTGGCCCAGCTCTACCACCACGTGTGTCTCTGCAACAATGAGACGCCCAACCGCGTCATGCTGGACTACTACCGCCAGAGCCGTAACACCCGCAGCGGCAGCCTCAAGGGCTCCGAGGACCCCCGGGCACTACTCTCCCCCCGCCTGGCTAGACGCCTCGCCGCCGTGAACGCCGGGTTCTCAGAGGCCCCCCGGAGCCCCATGGACTCGCCCTCCAAAGACCCCCCCAGTGGGGACAACGGGACAACAGGGAGGGAGTCCCCAGCACCAGGCAGTCAGGGGAACCCCACTCGCAGCCCCATTGGCTCCCCGGTCATCAACAGCTCCAACGGCTCTCCCTCCTCCTCTTCCGTCCCTCTCGAGGCGTGCGGAGACCTGCGTAAGGAGCCCATGAACATCTACAACCTGAACGCCATCATCAGGGACCAGATCAAACACCTGCAGAGGGCCGTGGACCGCTCCCTCCAGCTGTCTCGACAGAGGGCAGCTGCCCGGGAGCTGGCCCCCTTGTTCGACAAGGACAAGGAGGCCTGCATGGAGGAGATCCTCAAGCTCAAGTCCCTCCTCAGCACCAAGAGGGAGCAGATTGCCACGCTCAGGCTGGTGCTCAAAGCCAACAAACAGGTGAGAAGAGCAGAGAACTGAGTACCTAGCCTAGTTCCAGATTTGTTTGTGCTGTCTCGCCAATGACCGTAGGAGTTTGGCGACAGCACAAACAGATCTGGGACTAGGCTAGGGCTGAGTACCTGGGAAAGTCATCACACTGTTCTCAGCATTATCCAAAAGGTTTGATCAGTTTTCCTTTGCAAAGTGCATTACATTTGCCCTATTTTTTGTTGGAGATATAAAGTGGCTAATATACACTGTTTATAATCTGATAACATGAAAGTAACTACACAATTAACCCTAACCCCACTCTCTATTCCAGACTGCAGAGGGGGCGCTGGCTAATCTAAAGAGCAAGTATGAGAATGAGAAGTGCATGGTGACAGAGACCATGATGAAGCTGAGGAACGAGCTGAAGGCTCTGAAGGAGGACGCCGCCACCTTCTCCTCTCTCAGGGCCATGTTCGCCACCAGGTGAGTGGCATTCTGGGATCTCATGCAGCCAATTACAACACCGATGTGTAAGACTGTGCAAAGACGATGAGTTGGACCTCTGGTAAATCTCACTGTTTGAGAGTGTATTCCCCGGCTTACACAAGTGTTGTGTCCCTCTCTCTCTCTCTCTCTCTCTCTCCTAGGTGTGATGAGTATGTGACTCAGCTGGATGAGATGCAGAGACAGCTGGCTGCGGCGGAGGATGAGAAGAAGACCCTGAACTCCCTGCTCCGGATGGCCATCCAACAGAAGCTGGCCCTGACCCAACGCCTGGAGGACCTGGAGTTTGACCACGAGCAGACCCGGGGCCGCGGCGCCAAGGTGCCCAAGATCAAGAGCAGCCCGCACAAAGTAAGTCGACGAGCCGCCCTCACAGCTCCCCCCAGCCCCACCATGATACACAGCCCTTCTTCCACCTGCTCCCACACCTTCAACACCTCCCTGACCCTCTGCAGCCCTCCCTCCCTGGAGCTGCCCCAGTCCTCCAATCCCTGGTCGGCCTCAGACGGAGGCACTTCCCAGACCTCATCCCTGGTCTCCTCTCTGCCTCCCTTGGGTCACCCCCAGTGGTCCCTGGGCACTCAGACCTTCATCATTGACCCAGAGTCGCTGAGTTTAGAGTGCTGTCGACTCGTTAACAGTCGAGACTCCAGTCCGCACTCTCCTAGCTCCGCCCCCATGTCTCCTTACCGCTCACCCATTCCTAAGACTTGGCAACACTTGTCGCCGGGGTCGGTGAGAACTCGTACCCAAAAAGACGCACCTCGCCCCTCTGCTCTGGTCACATCTCCCAGCAACCCAGTCCCTCACGCCTAAAGTTCCAAGATGCCCTAGCCCTAGTCCAAGTGGGTGGGTGGGACACAGAGAGGAGGACAGACTGGTTTCCTGTTTCCAGTGTCTGGCTTGACCTATGACTATGCAGTACTGTGACATTCTTCTCAGGAATTGGCTATGAGAAGGAGCCCAACACAGCTTGTTCCATCTGCAGACAATACTCAAGTCTGTTTATAGTTTTGGGCTCATTTCTGTAAATGAAGGGATTTAGGGAAGAAATGAAATATATGTTAGAAATATACCAGTAAATGTGACATTTTTATGACAAATAAAGTTGAGTTTTAGTAACTTTTCTGAGGATTTGTTATGCATAATGAGCTAAGATGGAGTGAAGGATACTTCTACATTTTGGAGATATTTAATTCCGTATAACATAAGTTTTTATTTCCTCTCTTGGCACATAAACTGTAAGCTTTTAGAGTAGAAGTGAAGTGCTGTAGCCTAGTCCTCATATCATACAACCTAATTATTGTCCACTATTTTCCATTGTTAGGCAATTGAATTCCCCTGTTGTTGTCATTGCCTATGTTAATTATTCACTTTGTATAATCAAAGTCTGTTTGTCGTCAATATACGCATTGCTTTTTCCAACCATCCATAAACTGTGCAGAGCTACACTGTGACTCTGTTCTGTGGGTCTCATTGGGCGCCACCCAGTGGATGATTGACACAGTTGAAACACAGACACTAATGTCCATTGGAATTCCCCAGTCTATCCCAGGGATGGGCAATGCAGGCCCGCAAGCAACTCGGGCCCCCGCCCCCATCAAAGTTGCTCATCTCTGGTCTATCTATCCCTATGAATGTTTGGCACAGAAAATATAACACCTTGTTGAAATCTCAGGGAATCTTTGCCTGTATAGCAGAGAAAGGCACCGTATCTATTTCTCTACGGTAGGCTTCTTTACTATGTAGGCTGCCTTACAGTACCTCTCTGACACAGTCTATAAATGAAACAATTTTGATGACTCTGCAAATCATATTATTATTCAGGTCATCAAAAAAGATGCGGTAAAGAGGTCAATGGAACTTGACCAAAACAATGGAATTGCCATGGGAAACGCGTGGGGAAAGATCCAGGGGTTCTGCTCATTGTATTTCACACTATGTTGAGGTAAAAATCTGAGTATAATGTTTGTATGGATGTCAACCCCAACACATGTCATCGTTACCAATCAACTGCGTTACAGTTCAAAACAGCGTTGACTGCCATCAACGATTTCTGTATGATAGCTACATGTATGCTACTAGCTCATACAAACGGGAGTTAGCATTTAGCAGTCACTTCTTCTAAACCTGAAGAGGGACAACTTCTACATGTTATGCAGCAAAAACAGCCAAATATATCCAAATTTGACTTAAAGTAACCACATTGTGGGCTGTTACAATACATAAATCATGACTGATTTGACGAATATCCACTTTGTTAAATCAGATTTGTTGAATGTGGGCCAATCTGGTCAACATTGACTCCTTTACCGCGTCTATGATTTTAAGGAATCATTCTAGTTTGATTAACATGTTCAAGCCATGATAATAACATGAATCTTGAATTGTCATCAAATCTGGAGCAAAAAGCATTTGACAGAAGTCCCTTCCACAAGTCTACAGCCCTATTCAGTGCCACAATCAATTGCCCCTTCTCTACACTATAATACGTAAAGCATACTATAGCTTGACTTCATTGTGTCCTTAGAGTCTATTATTAATATAGAAAACCAAGTGTGTGTGTGGGGGGGGGGGAGAAACTGACTGATTGATCTATGATGCTTTTTCTGTCAATGTTGATAGCTTTTTGTTGTGGCATGCATGTGACTTTGATCAGTCAGATCCAAGAGGAAGTATATACATGGTTTATATGCAGATATACCATTCAGAGCAGCATGGAAACCAGTGTGACCTCCTCTCTGTGACACTCTAACCACCTACCCAGACCTACCACGCTGATAATGCACCCTGAAAATATCACCCTGAAAATATCACCCTGAAAATAACACCCTGAAAATAACACCCTGGAAATAACACCCTGAAAATAAAAGCAGTTCAAAGCAACCCTATGCACATGCCATGTGGTGCCAGCAGATGGCAGTGTCTTAACAATTCCCAATGAGTCATTCCTGTCAAATGCTGTTTGGCCCTCATGTCCCTACCTTGGATAACAAGTTAAATTACACTGACCTCTCTGTGGTTATTAGCTTTTGGCTCCTACAGTGATCAAATGTTTTTATAGACACAATCTGAGGTGAAGAATGTCCATGTACATTCAGGTCCAATCCCTATAGGATAACATGGGTTGCACTTTGACTCTATAAAATAGAAACCCAAGACTGCAGGGTCATTCCTTCATTAATGTGTTACAATTGTGTATGACATTATCACTTATCTGATCTAAAAATGCTGCTTCGTTTTTAGCCCATAGGCTTACATGAGCAGCAGTTAATTGCTCAGTGTGACAGTCGCCATTAGGTTTTTGTTTGTTTGTATGTCTCTTTTTGGTGCAGCACAGAAAAATACAGTACTGGATTTGAAACTGTGCGTAAATGTTCTATGTGTGTCTGTGTTTTTCCTTCCTCCTGGAAGGATGGACAGAGGAATGCCTTGTAGGTTGGGTCAGATGAGGATGGTTTTGAATAACGAGGAGTCTTTCAGTGATACACAAGTACTTTATTGGCCTTGGAATATGAACAGAGAGCTCTCTTTCTCCCTCTATCTCTCTCTGGCTCTGGCTCTGGCTCTTTCTCTCTCTCTCTCTCTCTCTCTCTCTCTCTCTCTCTCTCTCTCTCTCTCTCTCTCTCTCTCTCTCTCTCTCTCTCTCTCTCTCTCTCTCTCTCTCTCTCTCTCTCTCTCTCTCTCTCTCATAGAAACATAAACAACTTCTCTCACACAATATTAACTACTGTGGTATGTCAGACTGTAGAAAGCATTTATCATTTACTTTCTAGGCAAATAAATCATAAGAAAAAACTTAAGAGTGCGTAGATTGTATTAACTCAAATGAACTGTATTACAGTAAGATATTAACTTACAGAATGTGATATTCCAGTAAAATGAAAGTGATTACAAGCATGACTACTACAAGCATAATTACTACAATGCCATTATGCTCTAATGTTATACTCCGAAAGAGCAAAAGGTTTCACAACTGACATCCTCTCCTCGGACATGTTGAGTTATTACATGATGAGGCCAGTGTGTCTCTCTGTCCCTGACAAGTCTTTCCTCCTGTCTTGTGCACCCATGTCTTTGTCTGTCCCACTAACCCTGACTGTCACCACTCTGTATATCTGTCTAATTTATCAGTTTCTTGTAGATTGTCAGCAGCCTGCTTCCTCTGCCTCAGTATCGCCACTCTCCCCACAACTAAGGAGAGTCTCCCTAGTCTGCAGGTAACGTCCTAGAGGCCTGAGCTCTACATCTCCTCCTGTCTCTTTCCACTTCTCTCACTCACACTCCTTGTGACTTGGGCCTGCAGGATACACACAGCATGCCCCGCACGGCTGGTTCTTAAGCCACAGATATTAATTCATACTCACACTACTATACTGTACTTGTTTTATCAAACACATTACATAACAGGCATGTAGTCACACACACAGAAGCCTGAGCTTAAGAAACTCATTAAGGCGTGAAGACTTGTGTATTTTAACTCTGACTCACAGCACATAGAGTAAAAGGGTGAGGCGTTGGTATTTATGACACAGCTACACGGAAACTGTATTGCTTAGGATAAGGGCTATAATTAGTGTTAGCACATGCATTGGTTTGGCATGAAACTTTTGTCACCAGTAATACTCTGCTTCATCTACTTAATGCAGATCATCTACTTCTACTTTGATCAATTTCCTACAGAACTAACTCAGTTCATCTCACTACAATCCCCAACCAGCCCCCTACAACCCACCCATAAAGTAGATCTCATTGCCTCTGAATCATCCCTACAGGCAAATAGGTAACTGATGTCCTGTCTACTATTCCTTCTCTTGGTCATAGTGTTGTTTAAGCAAGTCAACTCTCCTCCCAAAATATTTGAATGTGCTTCCCCTCTCCTGAAATTTGAACAATTTCCATCTCTGTTGTTTTTGGGAACAGTTTTGTCCCTCCCATTTGTTTCTTTGTTAATTTCTGAGCACTTTATAGCACCAGTGGCATACATGTCCTTTTTACTTTTTCCCCTGTTCTCCACTCCTCTCTTGCTCTTTTCTCTTCTCCCTCCCGTCTTCCTTGCAGTCCGAGTCCTAACATTGTGACGGCCCTCCAGGAGGACCATACACCACCCTTCTCCAGCAGGTTCCCCTCAATGGCCCAGCAGCCTCACCCCCAAGGCCCCTAGGACTCGAGCACCCACACCCATGGACCCGGCCCTCACGGACGCACACAGAACTAAGGACACCTGTCTCCCATCTCCCTCAACTTGGCACCCCATCCTGGTGCCTAGTCTTTGTGTCCCCTCAGCAAGCCCCCCCTCCACAGACCACACTTTCTCCCGGTTGGTGAGGTTACAGAGCAAGTTCGGGATGCACTACTTCTCATTGGCTGGGATGGAATAACATCACATCCTGTCCACGAGAGAGACTGGAGGACCGGACAGCAGTGCAAACACCAGAGTGACAAATTGACTTAAACAATGTCCTGTATCTATATGATTATTTATTATCTATTTAGCTGACTTATCTATTTAACTGGTTATTTATTGATTTGTGTTTGTTCATCCATTTATTAATTTGAATTTGCATGTGATATCATCTGATTGTTTGTTGGTCATTCTTTGAAAATGGAATTCAAGATGTGTATTATTGCTGTGGTACTTGGACTTAAATAATGAGGATTGATTTAGCTCACATTATTAAACTATGGCTGTTATGTCCTTATTGCAATCTTTAAAAAAAGAAAAAATCGATAGAACAAAAACCTCTTTCCCAATTGAATATAACAAGGTTTTGGATGGTCTATATCCTACAAGTGTAGCCAAAAATGTTCCGTCAAAAACAACGTTTCCTTTTGGTGACGTGAAAGGCTTACAAACTTGCCTAACAGACTAGACAGAATATAAGACGTAAAAGCATCTGTTTGTAAGCATAATCTCTACATGTGTAAGTGGTTCTGTCTTTTCTACATGGTCATGTTAAAGTACACATTGAATTTGACATCAATGCGGAAAGACTAATTGAATGGAAGTGATATTGCGTTACAAGGATAATGTTTGATGAGATGGGCGTTTTTGATTTCAACGACCAATCTAACGTGACTACACTTGAGATGCTGGTTTTTATACAACTTTTTTGCAAGGCATAAAGATTATATTTTTTACTTAAGTTTATTTATTTTTTACTGCTGTTACTGCTGAGGTGATTGGTTATGTTTGTCATGTAGTTGAGATCGTACTTGACATAGAGACTCGAGACTAAGGTAGGAGATGAGGAAGTGAGGTCTAGGTCTGTAGGCCTGGATGTGGCCTTTTGAATTGCACAGGTTGACTTGACTTGACCATGACATGTGTGACATGACACCCCTCGGTTTAGTTTTTACACAGTTCAGATAACACATTGCCCCAGTAGTACCATGTTTCTGTCGAAGGACATTCGAATTGGCTCGTCTTAAGCTTCATGTTGTTTATGTATAAGGGAACGCTTGTTTCACTCTGTCTAACCCAAAATAAATGACAGTAATCAAATCGCATGCTGGGGCATTTTAACGGGGTTATGGACTAAATAGGTTCAAACAAAAGGTTAACTCCTCTCTCCTCCAAACATCCTTCTTTACAAGAACAATTAGGACTATCCACTGAAGCAATAACACTGGACATGACTTCGTTTATATTTGGCTGGATGCTCTGTCAGATCCAATGACTGTGGTGAGATCTCTGTCCAGGCATCTCTCTTCCTGTTAACAGAGCCATAAATATCTCTACGCTGCCGGATGTAATAACATCACACTAACCAGCTGAATGAAAACAGGGATAAATCCCAAAGGCTTCCAGGATATCGGGTGTATTTTGTGAGTCATCCCTACACCTTCAGATCAATTTGCATTGAGGTTTGGTGATCTGGCAAAAATACATTTTCTTTGTTGGAACATTAATTCAAGGTGAGCCTAGAACCAAACTGTCTGATCATGTTGATGATGTTATCTACCTAATGCTGCATGATTCATTTACCTGATTCACATTATCTCTCTCTCTCGCTCTCTCTCTCTTTTAAATCAAATAATGATTATGTCTTATGTTTGACTAATCAGGTTTATTGAGGGGCAATCTGAACATCTAGTTACTTATGGATGTGAGCCAGAGGCATTGAGACAGATTTTTCTTTCAGTTCTACATTAATTGAATCACAACATATGGGTGGATTCTGGTATTCTGGTAAGATGTGTATAGTAGCCATAAAGGACAATCACCCTTAGAATCCACACAATAAGTACAGGTGAAAGCATGTTAAATCACAGTGGAGAATGGGTATGCTACTTCTGTACTGTATACATGTTTACATTGATTTAATTTCTGTCTATGTTTGTGGAATCACTTGTTTTTATTATAAAACCTTCGGTTGAACAGTAGAGTATGAAAAAGATGTGTGAGGTCCAAAGCTAGTCTAGTGTACGACTGGTGTCAATCTATGGAGAAACATTTCCCCTACTGCCTTGGTTCCCCTACTGCCTTGGTTCTCAGGGCAGTGTTAGAAGCCGGTAGCATGCCCCCCCCCAACATGCCCCCCCCCCAAACAAAGTTGAGGAACTTTTATTTTTAAAAGGCATGCTTGGAACGTGAAGCCAAGAATACTTGCTAGCTACAGAATTACTTGCACAATCACTGTCTTAGTCTTCATGATAGGGTCAGCAAGTTAGCAATGTGCCAGCAATCAAGAAGAGAGAAAAAATAGTTTTGTTCAAAGGAGAGCAAAGGACTGTAAGTAAAGGTCCTGGCAACTGCACGCACACCACCCCTGGAAAACTAGCTGGCAAATTTGAGTTGTTTCAGCTTAGTTGTCTTTAACTTCATCACAGTGATTATGGGTCATAAAGGAGTGTTCCATATGTTAAGACATTGTATGGTGCTATTATGATCATAGCAGGAGAGTGACAGCCATGAACAGACAGACAGGCAGAGAGGGAAAGAGAAGGAGAGGCAACAAACCAACAGGTAAGATAGTGTGAAGTTCCTCTCCAACCCAGTAGAGCTCCTAGATTGATGATCTGTCATAGTGTGAATGAATCTCAATTATCTTATATGATTGATGAAATGATAGCATCTTAAGTCTAGAGGGTGTATTGCATGTGTTAACTTTATGCAGGTGAGAGGCAGCAGTGATGATGTTTTATTTTTGATAATTGTGTAGAGTGGAGATTGATTCATTTAAGTTTGACCTTTCACGCCAACCTTTTTTTTGTATTATGCTGGTTATTATTACAGTATAGTAACTGTATTATAAGTTGAACATATTACATTAAGTTTCAAACCATACAGTATGTAGAGCAGCAGTAGTAACAACCTGACATAGGGGAAGTGAGAAAAATACTAGGAAATTAATCATACAGTAGCCGAGAAAGAGTACAAAATGGTTGTTTAATTTAACAGTCACACCGGTATTCAGTACAGTATGAATGGCCATGGCCATGACTGGTTGGACTGTACTATGACTGGTTGGACTGTACCAGAGTAAGTGCTCTCTGCAAGACCCCCCTTGGCCTTGTAAATTTGCCCATTTCTAAGTTAAGATCTTTCAAAAGTTACTAGAAGTGAGCATTTAAAAAAAAAAAAAAAAAATTACGAGGGCATGCCCCTATAGCAAAATGTGTCCCCCCCAATGTCAGTCGCTCCTACGCCCCTGATGGAGTGCCCTGGAATCTTAACTGAGGTTTAGAAACCCTAATCAATTAAGAAAAAGGGACAGAAAGACAGCAATATACTGTATTGGGTTGTCTTGTTAATATTTCTTACTGCGCTTAAAACAGTGTAACATCTGTTTCAATAGAAAATAAAACAACTGTCTTGGACTGAAATGGGACGTTTGTGCTTCGCTGAGTCTTTTTTTTCTCAATTATGATAATGATAACCTCCTTCTCATAACAGTTTGCATGTCTTTGAAAATGTCACCCTGTCATTATGGCTGTTTATTAGGCTACAATCAGTAACACAACCCTGCCCGTCTTCATTATACAGTAGATTGTATGCAAAACACCTTCCAGGTTCTGTGCTCCATTTTTTAAATACCCGCCCAAAGCTACAATATTTTCATATTGCAATATTGATCCCTTTTAAGTGACATTATTCTGGTTCCCTTTCTAAAGGGTATGGGGGAGAGATGGTTCCTCCAATGAGAGCAACAGTGAAACAGGGCGGGGTTTGAAACAATTTGCTCCAACTCCAAGGTGATTGTACAGAGAGAGATAAGAGCGGACCGGATGATGATGTTGACCCAGAAAGGCAGAGCAGAGCGCACGCATCGCTCAATAACTTTGGACCTGGTTTAATTAACAGTAGCATTTATTGTGGCACGTATCCGGGAAAATAAACCTGCCACGTGACTTTTCAAAACGTTTTTTTGTTTCATTTAGCCGTGAATGATAAATAGGATTTAGGAGTTCTTTGACATGGAATGGAATTTTTCTGTAATATGTTGACTATCAGTTGCACATTTGAATGCGTGATTAATGTTACCGAAAGAGCTGCTCGCTCTGTGAATGTTTTCGATGTTGGAAAGGTCATCGGAGGATAAGGGTATGGACGACTTCAGACGGGTCGCATTCCGGAGGAAGTCCCGAACTTTAGACAAGTCGGACATGGAGCCCAAGAAATGGAGCCCAGGGATTTCAGGTGAGTGACTACCGAACCGGTGGCAGCGCGTAGGTGGTGTAAAGGCTGTGTCACGCAAGGGGACAAAAACTCAGGCCTTAGGTTTGGGTGCAGACAGTGTGGATTGTAATATTTTGTGTAACATGTAATAATGTGTATATAACACTATAATATTGTCCTGGTACTGTGGTGAGGTCTCCTATAATGGCTATTCCATGGTGATCACTTTTTACTGTTGTGCATGTGCACATAGCAACTAAAATAGATTGTGTTGCCTGGCTTCACAGTCCTGACTACTGTAACAATCATATCTTGTTAGTTGTATTTAGGGACAGATCGAAATTTACTGGGGGGGAGGGGTTGTTCAAAATAGGGGAGGGTTGTCATTCTTTTTTTTTTTCTCTCTCAGCGGGGAGGGTTTTGGGGGTTTTGAGGGGCATAGGGGAGGGTACTGTGTTTTTCCCTGCTAGTTTTCCCTATGGCTTGACTTAATGGCTTGACTTACTTTTGATATTACCCTAATAAAGTTTAGAAACGTTTATGAAGGTTTGGTGTGGCTATTATTAAGCTTTAGCTGCTGCTGGCCTATGATACGAAGGCAGTGTGCACCGGCGCGCCAACTGACTCCGACAGTTGAACTTGAAGTGAGGAAGACTGTTTCAGGTCTACCAGAATTACTCCTATAATCTAACAATATCATGCTTATCGTTCTACAAAGTATTTGGATAGAACATGTATGACATCTTCTGTACGTCTATATCTGTACAGTAGACGCAGTAGCCATCTGACATAAAGAAGTTAAAGTCAGTGTCATGCCACCTGCATATCTCTATCTCTCTGGAGTCTACGTTTCTCTTCCTTTATAAACCACTGTTCCCTGGGCGCCGATGACGTGGATGTTGATTAAGGCAGCCCCTCGCACCTCTCTGATTCAGAGGGGTTAAATGCGGAAGACACATTTCAGTTGAATGCATTCAGTTGTACATCTAACTAGGTATCCTTTTTCCCCTATTGATTTTGGAGTTGAAAACACAAACCATGATATTGAAGTGCCAGAAGTTGGTATGCTTTGTGTATTGGTTGTGTGGTGCATTGGCACAGAAACCTGTTGGTAGGAAAATTCATTGCATATATTTAATATAATTATAAATATGGCATCAAAATGTTGAAAATCTGATTTCCTCCTCGCTGATCATTGTCTGCAGCCAGCTTTGATCGTAGTGTAATGAAACAGGCACGGAGAGTGAGCTCGTCTGTGGTGGTCGGCGAAGCCTCAACATTCTGGCCCCTAGCCCTGCGTGGGCTATAGCCCTGCGTCGACAGTGCCACAAAAGCAGGCTGAAGTGGCAAAGTCAATATCCATGTTTCTAAACAGGGTCGCTACAGGTATTGTTTTTTTGTGGTCGTAAACATTATTTTGAGTTAATTCTATGAGGGGAGAGGGTGTTACATTTCTTTTACTATAGAAGGGGAGGGACATGTGAAAATATGTTTGACTTTGGGGGGGTCGCATTCTTTTGTTATGACACCTTGAGTTGGACCATCCCCGCCCCCCCAGTACATTCTGATCTGTCTCTTACTGCTTCACATACCTTTTTTTGTCATTGGGTGAACATGATCTATTGAGCCATTGTGTATGTAATGGCCAACACACCTATAGTATGTGTTTACATAGTGAAGATTGCATTGCACTAGACTGCCGAACAGTCAGGTAGGAAGTGGAAGGTTGCAGACAAGCCCTAACCTGTTGTGTAATTACCTCAATGCCTCAAGGGACAGAATATTTGTCTGCTTCAGTACAGAACAACATGCCCACTTTTCACTTGATATGTCAATTCATAGCACATATACAAAAGTTGGTTGCCTATCTAATACCCTGTTCCCTAATACCCTCTTCCACTTCTTTCTGCCTCGATCTCTCCCCCTATTCCTCCTTTTCAACCATTGACTAATGTTCCTTCTTTCTGTTACTGGGAGTCCTGGTCAGGGCAGGTGGAGCTGGGGTCTTACAGCTGTGACTGAGGGGTTCTGGGCTTTGCCTTGAACTGAGGGAATAGAAAGGAATCCCCCAGTGACTGACTGTGAGGAACCATGTTGTAAACACACAATACAGTGTTGTGCCTGGGCATGCTACAGAGAGAGAGAGGTGGAACACTAACATGGCCCAGTCTTATCTCTTCCAGCCTGGGGAGATTAACTGTGGTTTTGCAAATGACATTGAGCACAGCAAATATTTTATTAAAAGCAGAGGCAACTGTAGCCTTCCTACGTGCTGATTAAGGAAAACGTTGCCTTTGGGCAATGTCACATCCAGGATAGAGTGGTGAGGTGACTGTTTAAGACTGTGTCTGTACTAACAGAAATAGCCAAATCAGATGTCACTTAATTAAACCAAGTGGGGTGAGCCAGCAGACGCTATAAGAGGTGAGGTAATACTGTAGGGTTCATGAGTCATCCTCAAGTGGCTTCTCCTCTGGACCACAGTCACCTGCTGCTCTATAGGTTTACTCATGTGACTATCTTGGACCAAATGCAGACCAACAGGATGAAACATTGACTATACATCTGGGAGAGTCACATTTTCTTTTAATTTTACCTGGCATCTATATCGGTACTGTATATTACTGTATATTACACCTACTGTATATCACCTTACCTATTTAGATATCTGTACATCAGTGATTTCCCCCTGTATTCTCAAATGGAACAACTGCTCAAACATTAGGCTTATCTCATCATGTTAACTCAGTACAGTACAAATACACTATATATATATACAAAAGTATGTGGACACCCCTTCAAATTTGTGGATTTGGCTATTTCCGCCACACCTGTTGCTGACAGGTGTATAGAATCGAGCACACAGACATGCAATCTCCATAGACAAACATTGGCAGTAGAATGGTCTTACTGAAGAGCTCAGCAACTTTCAACCTGGCACCGTCATAGGATGCTACCTTTCCAACTAGTCAGTTCATCAAATTTCTGCTAGAGCTGCCCCAGTCAACTGTAAGTGCTGTTATTGTGGTGTGGAAACGTCTAGAAGCAACAACGGCTCAGCTGCGAAGTAGTAGGCCACACAAGCTGACAGAACGGGACCGCCGAGTGTTGAAGCGCGTAAAACTTATTTGTCCTGGGTTGCAACACCCACTACCGAGTTCCAAACTGCCTCAGGAAGCAACGTCAGCACAATAAATGTTCGTTGAGAGCTTCATGAAATGGGTTTCCATGAACGAGCAGCCGCACACAAGCCTAAGATCACCATGCACAATGCCAAGCGTTGGCTGGAGTGGTGTAAAGCTAGCCGCCATTGGACTCTGGAGCAGTGGAAACGTGTTCTCTGGAGGGATGAATCACGCTTCACAATCTGGCAGTCCGACGGATGAATCTGGGTTTAGCGGATGCCAGGAGAACACTACCTGCCCGAATGCATAGTGCCAACTGTAAAGTTTGGTGGAGGAATAATGGTCTGGGGCTGTTTTCATGGTTTGGGCTCCTTAGTTCCAGTGAAGGTAAATCTTAACGCTACAGCATACAATTACATTTTAGACAATTCTGTGCTTCCAACTTTGTGGCCACAGTTTGGGGAAGGCCCTTTCCTGTTTCAGCATGACAATGCCCCCGTGCACAAAGCGAGGTCCATAAAGAAATGGATTGTCGAGATCGGTGTGGAAGAACTTGACTGGCCTGCACAGAGCCCTGACCTCAACCCCATCGTACACATTTGGGATTAATTGAAACGCCAACTGCGAGCCAGGCCCAACATCAGTGGCCGACCTCACTAATGCTCTTGAGGCTGAATGGAATGGAAGTCAATGCAGCAATGTTCCAACATCTAGTGGAAAGCTTTCCCAGAAGAGTGGAGGCTGTTATAGCAGCAAAGGAGGGACCAACTCCATAATAATTCCCATGACTTTGGAATGAGATGTTCGACGAGCAGGTGTTCACATACCTTTGGACATGTATTGTAACCTTATTACTGATACGACTGACTAATTACGCTATCCCTGCCAAATCTGTCATGCAACTTTTCTAGAATCAAACCTGAACTTGAGCTGAACCACAGTTGTTTGTCTAAGGGTGGGGAAAGCATTTGAATTGACTATACTTCATAATTACACTTCCTTAAATAGAAATTCCTTCCACTTGACATGATTGTTGCTCAGCGATTGTGCATTTTGATTATTGCCTGAATATCTGGCTGCAGATGCATAGGTTGAGTTTCTCATACTGAGCAAGAGAAGATGTTTGTTAGGAGAAGGAGCAGTGGAGCCTCTTTAACTGTAACTAAGGCCCACTGTTTCCCTTTTCAGTCATGAATTTGCTGGGTGCTCGTTAGCTCCACAAGAGACCACGACTCACTAGGGCAGAATGGAAGGATGATTTTTGCTGCATTTGATTTATTTTGTCCTCCTTGTAGAAGAAGGTTCTGGAATGTCATTAAATGTTATCTTCAGATTTTATAGACCAGTGTTTCCCAAACCTCTCCTCGAGTAGAGGTAGGCCGGGTCTGAAAGTTTTGCCTGGTGGCCTGGTGTTAGTATGAGCCTTCCTCTGAGGCCATAACAAAGGATCTGTTTATGTTCTCTCTGCCCTGGGAAGGAGCAGGGCACCCTGGGAGAGCATAGCGGGGCTGGATGAATCAGTGGCTCTGTGTTGTGTTGTTATTGTGGTGGTTGTTGTACTGAGCTGAGCCCTCTGTCTCTCTCACTGACTAACTGGCTTTAATTCACTCTCAACCCCTTGTGTTGTGCAACTCACGCAGTTCATTATAACTATGAGAGCTTTATTAGTCTGTTCAATTTTGCATGTAATAAACATGGGTTATTACCACCTCGTGAATTGTAAGCCATGAATTACAGTGACAGCATTCCTGCAGCTGCATCTCTCTCATAATGGACTAATGTATGAATGGTGTTGTGTCAGAATGAGAAACCAGTCTTTAAGTTTCCCACAGAGGCCCTACTGAACAGGCTACATAAAGGCTCCTCTGACATCATTTTTGGGTGCAGAAAGACCCCCATCGCCAAGATTTATATAGTTATTACATAACAAGATATTATCATATGCTTTCAATGTTGTATTAAATTGTGGTTTTACATTTTTTATTTATTATTATTTTTAGGGGTTAGATCAGCTTTAATATTGCAGATAGATTGTAGCTTCAATCAATGTAATTGTCTGCATAATTTCAAATCCCCCCCAAAATATTTTTTGTAAATATATACAGTACCAGTCAAATGTTTGGACACACCTACTCATTCAAGGGTTTTTCTTTATTTTTACTATTTTTTTACATTGTAGAATAATACTGAAGACATCAACATTATGAAATAACACATATGGAATCATGTAGTAACCAAACAAGTGTTAAACAAATCAAAATATAGTTTATATTTGAGATTCTTCAAAGTAGCAACCCTTTACCTTGATGACAGCTTTGCACACTCTTGGCATTCTCTCAACCAGCTTTAATTCTTTCATATTTAATCATTTCTGCCCCCCCAAATTCATATTTAATAATATTATTGTTGGATCTGATTTTAACAGCTAACATTTCGATGGCAATAATAAATAGATATGCCGATAGTGAATAACCTTGTTTTACTCCTCTTGACAGTTTAAAACGTTCTGAGAAGTTGCAATTATTTACTATTTTACACATAGGGTTACTATACATAACTTTAACCCATTTTATAAGAGATTCTCCTAAATTGAAATATTCCAGGCATTTATATATAAACTACAGTCGTACTTTATCAAAGGCCTTTTCAAAGTTAGCTACGAATACCAGGCCTGGTTTCACAGATTTTTCATATGGAATGGATCTTTATATTTACCACTTGGATCCTGTTTCTGTAATGATGAAATCAGACCTTCTTATTGAGTGTCTTATAATCTACCATTTATATAGGAGTGGTTAAAACATGCTAATAACGGTCCTCTGAATAATATCAAAAAAGGTTTGGTATACCTCCACTGGTATGTCATCCAGCCCCGGAAATCTTCCCGGACATAAAGGCTTTAATTGCATCAAGAAGTTCCTCTGTAATTTGGCATTCACATGAGTCTTTCTGTGCAGATGTTAATTTTACATTATTGATAGAAAAAAAATCCATACAATTAACTTCGGTAAGTGGAGATGGAGGAGACTGAAATGAAAACATATGATTAAAGTACTTTACTTCCTCTTTCAAAATATTGTTTGGTGAATCATGGTTGACTTTCATTAAAAAAAAATGGTTTCTATGTTGAATTTTTGAAATAATATTTTATACTTGATCTTTCTTGAGTAAGTTCCTCCATTTCTTTTAGTTTTTCCTCTAACTTATTCTGAGCCTCTATGGTACAGTTTTTTTATTGCTATCTATCTGTACTGTTAGTCCTTCCATTTTGACCTAAATTGCTTTTGTTTTAGAGATAAGTACTGAATTTCATGAACTCTAACGGCACATTTAAACGTGTCCCATACAATACGCTTGCAATGTTGCTTTGATTATTGCTTGAACAATAATACCTAGGTATTTGGTTGGATGACAAGTTGTCCTTTAAAGTTCATGTGGATAATCTTGTGACAAAGCTTAAATTGAAATTGGGTTTTTATTTTCATAATAAGGCTTGCTTCCCGCTTATGGCTAGAAAGAAGCTTGTTCAGGCCACTTTTCTCTCTGTAATTGATTATGGTGACTTGTTGTATATGCATGCAACCTCCTCCGTCTTACAGAGACTGGACTCTGTTAATCATGTATCCTTGCGCTTTATTACAAATGCCAAGTCACTCACCCACCATTGCACATTGTACCAAATGGTGGGTTGGACCTCACTTTATATGCGCAGAAAGATACATTTGAATGTGTTCATTTACAAAGCCCTTTTTGGTAAACTCGCTCTTTAACTTTGTAGTCTGATCTCCTTCACCACCAGCAGTTACCATACCCTGTCTGCTAGGTGGTTGCTACTTAAAGTCCCCGGGACATTCACAGTATTAGGCAAGACTGCCTTCTCTCTTGTGCACCAGACGCATGGAATAATCTACAATCCATGCTTCATCTAGATATGTTAGTGCCACTGAATGAATTTAAAATATTAATGGGAGACTCTGTTACGGAGTGTAAATTCTTTTTTTAGGCTGGATCATGTTGTTGTATTGTATGTTTTAATTCTGTAATGTATTGATTGTTGCTGCCTTCTTGGCCAGGCCTCCCTTGAAAAAGAGACTCTGGGTCTCAATGGGCTTTTCCTGGTTAAATAAATGTTAAATAAAAAAACGTTTAAAAAACGAATGTACACTCTCTGTGATCTCTGTGCTTTCTGTTTTGGTGTTATCTCTCTGCACTCCTGCTTTTGTATGAGCATGTGACTGTATATAAACCCCTGATAGCCCACATCATGAGCTTTGAGTCAAAGCCAGACTACATTGATCTTCATCGCTTTCTTCGTCAGGCCTTGCATGTTTGTTCAAAATATTCACCCAAAGGTCAAATGTTTTTACCCTCCACAAAGTCAATTAAAGTTTTATGGGAGTGTTCTCTTATTAATAATATGCAGAAAAGTACCTCATACCAACTGTAAAATATGGTGGATCTTTGATGTTATGGGGCTATTTGCTTCCACTGCTCCTGGGCCCTTGTTAAAGGAAAACACGACTCAAAACTATCTTTTGATATTTTTTTCATTCGTCCACTGTTGATACAGTCCCAAAATATTTTGACTGTCAGCAGTCAAGTTTTCAGGATATTGGACTTTCAGTAAGCAAAGTGTCACTTGCCACATCATCATCATGATGCAAAATGCATCATATGATGAAAAACAGCTTGTTTTGAACTATATATTTTTGAAACAGGAAAATATACACATTTACAGCACTTTTATGAGCATTTCAAACATAATCCATGAATTATATTCTTGTTACCAATCACAGGTGGGTTTTTTTTGTTGACCAATCACAAGTGGGCGCTGCCCCTAACGCCCTAATGGGTGGGCGGCCGCTGGCGAAGATGAAATATATCTAGGATCTGGAAAGATTCTATATGGAGGAATGGTCTAAAATCCTCCCAATCTGGTCTCCAATCCCATAAAACATTTTAGAAAATGGCTCGTTGCTGTTATCTTCGCATGTGTAGGGTGCCGGAGTATTGAAAACAAGGGTGCGAATAATTTTTACCCCTATCTTTCTTTAGATTGTTTTAAATTACTTGTTAAACAAAATCTTTTTCTCTGGACAATTGTATTAGTATCAAATAATATACGTAATTATTATTTATAAATTATTATTTTTTATTTTTATTTAACCTTTATTAGCCAGGAAGGGCTCATTGAGATTTGAAATCTCTTTTTCAAGAGCGTCCTGGCCAAGATAGGCAGCACCAAGTCATTACAAAAATTACAGACAGACAACATGAAAAACTACAAGTAATCTAGTAAAAACCATAGAATTCACAAGAGTATAACAAAATCAAAAACAGCAAATTAAAAACATTGACAGGTCAGGGAATCAGTCTCAAAATCCTTCATTAGTGATTTAAAAACACCAATCGGGACAAGTTCTTCCAGTTTAAATATATTTTGTAAGGCGTTCCAAGCCGATGGCGCAGAGTACATAAAAAGCCCTTTTACCAAATTCAATTCGGACATTTGGAACAGTTCGTCATGCGAACGAAGAGAGTACCCACCACATTTCTGAACAATAAAAATGCCCAAATGAAATGGTAGTAAACCCCAAATGGCTTTGTAAATAAAAGTATACCAGTGACTGAGCCTACGAGTGACTAGAGAAGGCCAGCCAACCCTGGTATATAAAGTGCAGTGGTGCGTAAGGATTTTGCAGTTTAAAATAAATCTCAATGCTCCATGGTAAAGGGTGTCAATTGATCTCAAACACTGAGCGGAAGCATTCATTTATAAAATATCCCCATAGTCTAGTAAAGGCATAGATGTAGCTGGTACTTGCCTCCTTCTAGCTTCAAAAGAAAAGCAGAAAAGCCTTATTCCTAAAATAAAATCCCAACTTCAGCTTCAATTGTTTTGTAAGTTGTTGAATTTGCAATTTAAAAGAGAGGCCGTCATCAATTAAAATTCCAAGTTATTTATATGAGGTTACAGTCTCAATCTCATTGCCCTGACAGGCAGTAATAGGTGAAAGGTTCAGAGATCTATTTCTTGCTTTAGAAAACACCATTAGTTTAGTTTTGTCAGTATTGAGGATAAGCTTCAATTGACACAAGGTATGTTGAACAGTATAAAAAGCCGTTTGCAAGTTCTGGAAAGCTTTTGTGAGAGATGAGGCACAACAATAAATAACAGTATTGTAACGTCCTGACCAGAGTTCTTATGTGTTGTGCTTGTTTTAGTGTTGGTCAGGACGTGAGCTGGGTGGGCATTCTATGTTGTGTGTCTAGTTTGTCTGTTTCTGTGTTCAGCCTAATATGGTTCTCAATCAGAGGCAGCTGTCAATCGTTGTCCCTGATTGAGAATCATATATAGGTGGCTTGTTTTGTGTTGGGGATTTGTGGGTGGTTGTTTCCTGTGTCAGTGTTTGTGCCACACGGGACTGTGACGGTTAGTACGTTTGTTGTTTTGTGTTTTGTCTAGTTTTCTTGTCATTAAATCATGGAAACTTACCACGCTGTACATTGGTCCTCCGATCCTTCTCGCCTCTCCTCGTCCGAGGAGGAGGAAGAGCTAGACTGCCGTTACAAGTATCATCAGCATAAAAGTGAAGCTGTGCATTTTGCCAATTTTTGTCTAAATTATTTATATAAATAGTGAATAAGAGGGGACCAAGTACAGTGCCCTGGAGCACACCATTACAGACAGACAATTTAACAGACATGAGCCCATGAAATTGAGTGCTCTGAGTTCTATCAGACAGATAGTTAACAAACCATGCAACTGCATGCTCTGAAAGACCTACACTCGACAATCTCTGCCACAGTATAGCATGATCAACTGTATCAAAAGCCTTAGAGAGATCAATAGAAAGTGAGACACAGTGCTGTTTATTGACAAGGGCTTCAGTGATATCATTTAAAACCTTCATGGCTAATGTTATTGTGCTATGCTTCTTCCTGGAGCCCGATTGGTACATTGATAAAATAAAGTTAGTATATACAGTTGAAGTCGGAAGTTTACATACACTTTAGCCAAATACATTTAAACTCAGTTTTTCACAATTCCTGACATTTAATCCTAGTAACAATGCCCTGTTTTAGGTCAGTTAGGATCACCATTTATTTTAAGAATGTGAAATGTCAGAATAATAGTAGAGAGAATTATTTATTTCAGATTTTATTTCTTTCATCACATTCCCATTGGGTCAGACATTTACATACACTCAATTAGTATTTGGTAGCATTGCCTTTAAATTGTTTAACTTGGGTCAAACGTTTCGGGTAGCCTTCCACAAGCTTCCCACAATAAGTTGGGTGAATTTTGTCCCATTCCTCCTGATAGAGCTGGTTTAAACTGAGTCAGGTTGTAAGCCTCCTTGCTCGCACACACTTTTTCAGTTCTGCCCACAAATGTTCTACAGGATTGAGGTCAGGGCTTTGTAATGGCCACTCCAATACCTTGACTTTGTTGTCCTTAAGCCATTTTGCCACAATTTTGGAAGTATGCTTGGGGTCATTGTCCATTTGGGAGACCCATTTGCGACCAAGCTTTAACTTCCTGACTGATGTCTTGAGATGTTACTTCAATATATCCACATAATTTTCCTTCTCATGATGCCATCTATTTTGTGAAGTGCACCAGTCCCTCCTGCAGCAAAGCACCCACACAACGTGTTGCTGCCACCCCTGTGTTTCACGGTTGGGATGGTGTTCTTCGGCTTGCAAGCCTCCCCCTTTTTCCTCCAAACAGAACGATGGTCATTATGGCCAAACAGTTCTATTTTTGTTTCATCAGATCAGAGGACATTTCTCCAAAAAGTACGATCCTTGTCCCCATGTGCAGTTGCAAACCGTAGTCTGGCTTTTTTATGGTGGTTTTGGAGCAGTGGCTTCTTCCTTGCTGAGCGGCCTTTCAGGTTATATCGATATAGGTCTTGTTTTACTGTGGATATAGATATTTTTGTACCTGTTTCCTCCAGCATCTTCACAAGGTCCTTTTGCTGTTGTTCTGGGATTGATTTTCACTTTTCGCACCAAAGTACGTTCATCTCTAGGAGACAGAATGCGTCTCCTTCCTGAGCGGTATGATGGCTGCGTGTTCCTATGGTGTTTATACTTGCATACTATTGTTTGTACAGATGAACGTGGTACCTTCAGGTGTTTGGAAATTGCTCCCAAGGATGAACCAGACTTGTGGAGGTCTACAATTTATTTTCTGAGGTCTTGGCTGATTTCTTTTGATTTTCCCATGATGTCAAGCAAAGAGGCACTGAGTTTGAAGGTAGGCCTTGAAATACATCCACAGGTACACCTCCAATTGACTCAAATTATGTCAATTAGCCTTGTCCTAACCGACTTGTCAAAACTATAGTTTGTTAACAAGGAATTTGTGGAGTGGTTGAAAAACGAGTTTTAATGACTTCAACCTAAGTGTATGTAAACTTCCGACTTGAACTGTAAAAACTATTTTAGCTGTTCACTCACAAGGGTTTCAAGTATTTTCACCAGGTGTGACAGCTTTGAGATTGGCCTATAATTATTTAAAATAGTTGGATCTCCCCCTTTTAAAATGGGTAGGACAAATGCTGATTTCCAGATCTTTGGAATTTCATTACATTCCAGGGTTAGATTGAACAGATATGTAAGTGGTTCAGCTATGAAATCAGCTGCCAGATTTAAAAAGCAGGGATCCAAAAGATCAGGGACTGCAGGCTTTCTCTGATCTAAGGATTTTTTTTATGTACCTCCTGTGCTGAGATTATTCTAACTCTCGGAATGTAACAGTGCATTTCTATGGAAGATACAGGTATGTGTTGCTTAGTTTAAAGTGGGTCTCAGACTGTGTGTGTGTGTGTGTGTGTGTGTGTGTGTGTGTGTGTGTGTGTGTGTGTGTGTGTGTGTGTGTGTGTGTGTGTGTGTGTGTGTGTGTGTGTGTGTGGTCGAAGAGAGCTTTGATTGGTATGCCGAGACACGCCCTCCTTCTATTTGTGAATAATCACAGTGAGGTGGGTGTGGAACGGGTCTCACAGAACAGGAAATGGGTAATATATCTCTGTCCACATTCCTCAGAGGGCTTTAGTCCACGCACGCACACACGCACACACACACGTACACGTACACGTACACGTACACGTACACACACACACACACACACACACACACACACACACACACACACACACACACACACACACACACACACACACACACACACACACACACACACACACACACACACACACACACACACACACACACACACAGGCCTGGAGCGACAGCCTTGCTTTAACCTTTGAATATTAACAATTCCAGTTCCCAACAACTCCACTAGATGGCACTGAAAGCTCACAAAAGGTCTGAGATGAAATGCATTTGATAAAAAGCAGTTGTGGGGAGTCTGCAACCACTGTTGTTTCATGGCCAATTTCATGGCCAATTTTCTGGAGTGGCACTGTAATAAAGCAAATTATATAATACAATTGAATATATTTTGTTTCCCCCTGTTTGTTCTAAGAGTAGATGTGGAAAAGGAAACGTTCCTATGGTTTCCCTTATTTTCCCACAACATTATCTTGACATTTACATGTGACATTTTAGTCATTTAGAAGACGCTCTTATCCAGAGCGACTTACAGTAGTGCGTGCACACATTTTCTGTCATTACATTATATCCACTCATCTGACTTCCTCCTATCTGGCCAATGACTTGTTTTCTACAGATAATGTGAAGTGGGCAGTGGAGCCTCAGCGTTGTTTTCCTTTATCCAGGATGTGAATGGTCAATTTGATATAATGGGTTTTTGTCTCACATTATCAGACGTATTTGCCTGTAAGTGTTTTTCTCCAGCCTAGTGGGTAATACGGTTAGGGGTGGGAAAAGTAAGAGTCAAGGCCACTCACTCTTTTGTTATGGTATAGTTATTTTCCCAGCTGTAAGGGAGTGCACCACCACACACACTGCCGTCCTCATTCTGGGAAGACGGGGCATTCCTTTCTCAGGCCTATGGGGAAAACAATGAGGAGGTGGAGGGAAAGAGCTAATTTTAGTGTGTTTGTACAGAAACGTGTGTATGAGCTTGTCTGGAGGGAAGGGAAAGGGTCCGATGACACACTTCCTGCAGTATTCCCCCCACCTGCCCAAAGAGCTCTCTGTCTGTTTCAGTCCTCACACCCACGTGAACATTCAAGGCCACGGTGTTTTCCAACTCAATGGGGTTATTTCTTTCAACCAGAAAGCTTCCAGACCCCTCATACAATTAGCCGTCAAATCCACTAAGTTGAGGTAAGGGAAATCTCTGATACTAGAGACTGTTTTTTATTTCCGTGCAACGGCCGGTGCTTCCAGATTTTAGTGTGTCGTTTCACACATGGCTGACTGCGTGCTGCCAGAATCTCCAGTCCAGTCCACAGTGGACCTAAAGAAACTTAAAGGGAAACGGAGACCACCCCATCCTTCCTGTATAGGCCTACTACTGCTGTCCCCCCAGCTCTCTCTCCAGCTCACCCCAGCACAGGGAGCTCCTTAGGCCCATCCATTGTTCAGCTGGTGGAGAGAGAAGGAGGAGGGGGAAAGCGAGGGAGGAAGGTGTATTTCAGGCCATTGTTCATGTGCAGGAAGTGTGGCCTCAGGCCCACTGTCAGATGTACTTTTCCTGCCTCTCTGGTTCTTTGGCTCTGTATGCCTCATTCTCTCTTTCTCTGACTGCCTGTACGCCCACCGAACTGTACCAGTGGTCAGCCCTACCGACCGGACAGGGAGACAGGATGGACTGCCTGGCCAGCGGCTACCGCAGGTCCCAATCGCTGCGCCGCCGCGTCTCCTCGGGTAGGTGACCGTTAGGAGGGGACCTGGTAGTTACAGGAGTAGAACACACCATGCTGTGACACAGTGACACTCACCAAAAGATACAGGGGACCACCAAGGCCATGCAATGACCTTAGTCTAGAACCTTCCGAGGATGAAATTGAATGATTTTGAATAGTGTTCTCTAAAGATAAGGCGTTGACTTTGGATGTTGAAAATGAATCGACGTCGCAAGTATTGGTTTTGGAGACGGAAAGGTAAAGCTGTTTCTGTTGTTAAGATGTGAAGAATTTGTCTGTGTTACTGTAGGATTGGCGTCAATGGTTGCAGTTAGGCAAATGACCACAGTGAGAGAGGGATGTAGCCTTCTCTGTGTATCTGTTTAAGCTGGCTCCATACTGTAGTATAGACTATATAGAATCAGACAGAGTACAGGTATGACATAAATCAATAAGTGAAAGCGTGTGAGAGAACAAGGGAAGGTGTGCAAATTGTGAATTGAATGTAACAATTTCAACCCTCTTGATGATCCAGTCTAAACCTCTGTCTCAAGCCCTCTAGTGTCTCTCCTAAGCCTGGGATCCACACAAACCCTGCCACCCACACAGCCGTCTTAGGAGCATGCCAACCCCTCTCCTCCAGCCCCAATGCCCTCTATCCTGCCCCCCATTAACTGAGACGACATGCAGCTAATCTGTATTCTCTACCAGTGAGAGCTCCATTTTCTGAATGTTATCTTTGGCTGTGCTCCCAGACGTCAGCTGCTCGGTTTATATTACAGCTCAATGACCATATGTTTTTTAAAAGTGACATATTGTGTCCCATAAACAGGAGCAAATCATAAGAAGGTCCTGAGAGACGGAGAAAGTGGTTGGGAGATGTATACTGCCTCCAGTGTACTATACATCTAGCTCTGTGTGATTTCATCTCATAAATGAAGGGATATGTGTATGATTATTTATGCAACTAACAAGTATTTCATCCAATATTACATTACTTTTATATATATGCTGCAATAGACAACAGCTATAAGACCAATGAGCTGAGCAATATTCTGATTTATATTCATTCAGTCTCATGGTTGGGATACATGGCATTGCTGTCAAGGACCAGGACTGGTGTTTTAGACAGTGAGTGCACTTATAGTTACCAGCCTGGGAAAAAAGTATGTTTTGTTCTCTGAGTCCTGGGAACCGTCCCTTCTCTCAAGTCCCTGTAACAACCATTCTGTCCTTTTGGCAAAATCCCCGATGGCCCATTACCCAATTGTGTGTGTGTGTGTGTGTGTGTGTTATGGAGAGGAGGGATAACTCTCCCTCTGTTCATAGTAGAAGAGAGGAAAGTGCGAAGCATGCTTTCTTTCTGTGGGCCAGCAGGAAGGAAAAGGCTGGGAGCAGCAGGACTTGCTCCTTTCACCACACTCATTGTTACAATGTGGGGAGGGTCACATGAGAGAGGACGGGAAACACTAAACACAGCCTAGATATATGGTTACTAGGATGAGCTATAGGAGGACGGTCTCATTATAATGGATGGAAATTAATAAATGGAACGGAATTAAACGTGGTTAAATAAAGGTTAAATAACAAAATAAAAAGTGGTTTCCATATGTTTAATGTGTTTGATACCGTTCCATTTATTCCATTCCAGCCATTAAAATGAGCACGTCCTCCTTTATCTCCTCCCACCAGCCTCCACTGCTAGGCAGATCCTATCTGAAGCTTTGTTGTGTGCACTCGTGTTGTTTTGAGCCTCTAGATCCAAAAATGCAGCTTGTCTACCTGTAGCAGAACAAGTCTAGTGAGATACTGTAGCGTTACCAATAAAGGTCAATGTTTAACATTGCAATAGTCTCTCTGAGAGCGGTTGTTATTGTATCTCTGTTGTTCCTGGTATGTCTCTCTGTCTCTCTTTCTCTCTCTCTCTCTCTCTCTCTCTCTCTCTCTCTCTCTCTCTCTCTCTCTCTCTCTCTCTCTCCATTGATCCACAGCATTCCTCCCAGTGTGCCTGAGCACTGACATCATCCTTCGATCACATTACTGGGCACACTGACAGGAGTTGCATGCTCTCACAAACACTACATTATGGAAATGCACATCTTTTTTCAAACACACACCTGCCGGGGTGGGATTAGTGTGTTTCACTGCTGTTTGTGTGGTTTGTGTGTGTGTGGAGTGTTGTCCGTCAGATGGTGTGAAACTGTGAGAAGAGGGAAGGTTGTCATCGCCCTGCAGCAAGGTTTGATTTATTGATTGTGATGTGGTCTCGTGAAAGAGTTGAAAGAGGAGTAAGGTTATATGTTTTCTGCATAGAACAGCGTTGCAATCAATACTCAGGTCAGCCACTAGGGGGTGGGAGTTTGACAACACCTGAACATCTATTTACTCTTAAGGGGTCTACACAGAATACAGCAAACGGAGCCGACGGAGCGTAGCGCAGTGTCGCAATGTCTTTTTCCGTCATGCTGCTTTGTTGACAACTGCAACCAACTCGCGCCCCAGGTATTCAGCCAGTCAATCCCAAGCGTCTACAGTGGTTTCAAATGCTCTCAGATACTTTAATTGTTTAATCAATTGTGTTTTGGAGATGAGTGCTGTTGTCTAGCAGATTATTATCTTGCCGTTCTTTTGTGGCTTGCTCTTCTCTGTTCTGTGTGACTGGATTGATTTTGACGGGGCTAAGTTCTGCCTGCAGAGCAGATTTGGGGCGAGTCGTTCACAGCAGGTCATGCCAACCGGACTATGTGAGATTAGAAGAGCCAATCAATGTGGTCTGGTGCTGTGACATGTGACAGATGCCATTCATGTCATGCCCTAGTGACAGATGTGCCCTTCTGTCCATTATGGGGGCAGCAACCATCAGCCATGCAGGCCACACTGTGTCTGGATGTGTGGGTGTGTGCGTGTTCAACTAAGCGCATATGTGTGTGTGTGTGTGTGTGTGTGTGTGTGTGTGTGTGTGTGTGTGTGTGTGTGTGTGTGTGTGTGTGTGTGTGTGTGTGTGTGTGTGTGTGTGTGCATATGTCTGTATTCTGCAATATTTCCTACTGTGACCTTCATCAAGTGGGAGGCAGAGGAAGAGAGAGAGATTACAGGAGAGACCGCCAAGCTGAGATGAGAGAGTGGGAAGGGTGTGTGTACAGTAAGTGATGTGTGTTTAATTAATGGTGTGCGAGTGTGTGCGAGTGTGTGCGTGTGTGTGTGTGTGTGTGTGTGTCGCATAACCTCCACTCTTAGAGATGTGGTGGGTAGTGGCTCTGAGAGTGTGCTACACAGCTGGAGGAGAGCCCAGAGGCTGGGACGAGGCTGGGTCAGACGGGGGGGGACGGGGGGGGGACGGGGGGACGACGACGACGACATCAGCCATATATCAAAGCCCCAGAGGTTTTTGGTCACGAATGATAAGTAACCACACGGGGACTTTTCAGTGACGTTCTCGTTGACTGTACTATTCTATAAGCAGTGTTCTCCTTACACCAGCAGTATAAGGGAAGATGACTGCAAGGGCTCTGTAGTCACAGAGCAGGAATTGAAATGACCTATTTCATTCACTGAATTTGAATAACATAATGGCAGCTGGTAAAGAGTTGTGCTTGCGTGTGTGTGTTTTGGAGATACAATGACGATCTAGCCTAGTCTGAGGGCAGTCGGAAAACGACTGGCGAGGCTGCATTTGCCGCAGCACTTTTCAGTCAGGTAGTTTAATAAAACACATAGACTCAAAGTGTTAAAAAGAGGGGCCTCGTGATTTGTCAACTCGCGCACAATTTCTCAGTCCTTCACGTCGGAGTGCTGCTGTAGGCTCTTTGGGTGTCTTGACCAATCAAAATCACGTAAATCGCAGGTCGTGCCCGGGCACAACACACATTGCTCAAGGCTCACTCTCCATTTTCTTCCGGTATTTATTTAAAAGGCGTGATAACACATCACTCCCGACAGACACAAGCAAAAACTCTTAAATCAAATCAAAGTTTGTCACGTGCGCCGAATACAACAGGTATTACAGTGAAATGCTTATTGACAGGCTCTAACCAATAGTGCAAGAAAGGTATTAGGTGAAAAATAGGTAAGTAAAGAAATAAAAACAACAGTAAAAAGACAGTGAAAAACAGTAGCGAGGCTATAAAAGTAGCGAGGCTACATACAGACACAGATTAGTCAGGCTGATTGAGGTAGTATGTACATGTAGATATGGTTAAAGTGACTATGCATATATGATTAACAGAGAGTAGCAGCAGCGTAAAAGAGGGATTGGGGGGGGGCACACAATGCAAATAGTCCGGGTAGCCATTTGACTACCTGTTCAGGAGTCTTATGGCTTGGGGGTAAAAACTGTTGAGAAGCCTTTTTGTCCTAGACTTGGCACTCCGGTACCGCTTGCCATGCGGTAGTAGAGAGAACAGTCTATGACTGGGGTGGCTGGAGTCTTTGACAATTTTTAGGGCCATCTTCTGACACCGCCTGGTGTAGAGGTCCTGGATGGCAGGCAGCTTAGCCCCAGTGATGTACTGGGCCGTACGCACTACCCTCTGTAGTGCCTTGCGGTCGGAGGCCGAGCAATTGCTGTACCAGGCAGTGATGCAACCAGTCAGGATGCTCTCAATGTTGCAGCTGTAGAACCTTTTGAGGATCTCAGGACCCATTCCAAATCTTTTTAGTTTCCTGAGGGGGAATAGGCTTTGTCGTGCCCTCTTCACGACTGTCTTGGTGTGCTTGGACCATTCTAGTTTGTTGGTGATGTGGACACCAAGGAACTTGAAGCTCTCAACCTGCTCCCCTACAGCCCCGTCGATGAGAATGGGGGCGTGCTCGGTCCTCCTTTCCCTGTAGTCCACAATCATCTACTTAGTCTTGGTTACGTTGAGGGATAGGTTGTTATTCTGGCACCACCCGGCCAGGTCTCTGACCTCTTCCCTATAGGCTGTCTCGTCATTGTCGGTGATCAGGCCTACCACTGTTGTGTCGTCTGCAAACTTAATGATGGTGTAGGAGTCGTGCCTGGCCATGCAGTCGTGGGTGAACAGGGAGTACAGGAGGGGACTGAGCACGCACACCTGGGGGGCACCAGTGTTGAGAATCAGCGTGCAGATGTGTTGCTACCTACCCTCACCACCTGGGGGCGGCCCGTCAGGAAGTCCAGGATCCAGTTGCAGAGGGAGGTGTTTAGTCCCAGGGTCTTTAGCTTAGTGATGAGCTTTGAGGGTACTATGGTGTTGAACGCTGAGCTGTAGTCATTGAATAGCATTCTCACATAGGTGTTCCTTTTGTCCAGGTGGGAAAGGGCAGTGTGGAGTGCAATAGAGATTGCATCATCTGTGGATCTGTTTGGGCGATATGCAGATTGGAGTGGGTCTAGGGTTTCTGGGATGATGGTGTTGATGTAAGCCATTACCAGCCTTTCAAATGTAGCAGCCTATACACCTAAACATTAGCGATCTGACATGAAGTATTGCATGGAAACAAGAGCATTTTTCAGTCTGATCAATTGTAGGCTACTAACAACAACAGCTGCATAGTCTAGCCTACTATGCTCCCTGTCCCTCTGTCCAGGGTAAACAAAGTGGTAACCTTGTGTATTTACAGCCCATTTGTTTGTGGGAATATGTGAATAGGATCAAATTTGGTTTATATTCAAAGTTGGGCTGACTAGGCTACCTAGACTTTATCAATCCACAATTATTAACTGGAATTAATCAGTAAACACAACAGCTGACATAGACTGTGAGTTATTTTTTCACTAGGCCTACAGTTACATAGGGCAGGAAACCCCCCCTAGTCCTTCTTTAAAATAGAATTCATATGAAAATTACAATGTTGCTACAGTTTGACAGGGTTTTCATCCTCCCCAAGGCCAGGAGTTTTTCCAGGAGTTTGTTTAAACCATGTGACCTGATTAGAAAAACTCTGGTCCCATCATAGCCCATATTTAACCTTTTTACAACAGATGAATTGCGTCATACCGTGTAAGGTCTGGAGTTTTACCTTGTCAGGTTACCAGATCAGAAAAAACTATGGGCCCCAGAATGTCTCTTCCTCCACACCACTCTGGGACCTGTGGTGTCAACTGCAAACAGGAAGGATGATCTTATCTACAAGCAAGCAGTGAGTGTGTGTGTACTGTATGTGCTTGTGTGTGTGTGTGTGTGTGTGCTTGTGTGTGTGTGTGAGTGTGTACCTGTGTTTGCGTGCCAGTGTGTGCGTGTGTGTGCGTGTGTATGCCTGTGTGTGCATGAGTGCGTGCGTCTGTGTGTGTGTGTGCCAGTGTGTGCGTGTGTGTGCTTAATTGAATTTCATGCCTGTACTATACGGTGTGTGTACGTGCACTACAGTTCAGAACAGCTATGGAGAGTGAATATTAAAGCAAACCCATCACTCACTGTCCGAATATCATTAGTGCTGTGAAATGCCACCGTGGCGACTAAGCGTCACCTTGACAATAATCAATGAAAATGTCGACTCAGGGGAACCATTCGGTTGGTTGACATAATAGTTAAATAGGAAGCCAGATGCTTGACTTTTATCTCAAAGTCATTTCCATGTGAAACGATGAACTCCCCAGGTGTACTTCTAGAGTCTGCTGGTCCACTATGTCTTCGGTGAAATGCCAGACTTTTATTACTACGTAACTTCAACAAGCTGATGTTTCCGCCGCACTGAAATGAAGTCGACCTTCAACTGAAACGGCAGAAACGGAACAGAAAGTGAATTTGACTCACTGGGTATTTTTATGCACTGCTAACATAGTACAGTATTTCATCCATTCCACCCTTGAGTTCAGAGAGCTGGAAATCCTGTGGTTTTACATACAAATGCTGCCAGATCCTATGTGAGTCCATTGAGCCGTGAGGCAGCATGAGCAGAAAAGGCTGGTCCCTCCAATCTACCCCAGTCTCTTTAATGACTCCCATCTCTATTAGACACACTCCTAATGTCTGTAATAGAGGGGTGTTTTATGGCCTTCACACACACACTGAGCCAGGCACATGGTCCCTCTTGTCTCTGTGACTGCAGGCCTGTGACCCTTAGAGCAGTGACCTGGAGGCAATCATGGCTCTGTAGTAAAACCAGTAAGACTGTAACAGAGTGGCTGTCCACTCTCAGGTCTGGCATTTGTACACACACACACACACACACACACACACACACACACACACACACACACACACACACACACACACACACACACACACACACACACACATGCTCACAAATTCAGACTCACACGTCACACACACACACATTTCTTTGTGTGAGGCAGTGGGGATGTTGGCGTCACGCCGTGGTTACTGGTCTCTGAGGTTTGATGGGACCCTTCCTGTCACTAATGGCCCTGTGCCTTAACGAGGTGTGATGCCTGGTTGGGAGGGAGGCATGGTGGCTTGGCCCTGAGGGTGCCCCTGGATAGTGACTGCTCTGTTGTCTGGTTCTCTTTCTGTCAGTCAGGAAGCATGGTGACCGGACCTCTGGAGAGAGAGGTTAACAATGAAGGGACTATGAGGAGAGAGGACTACCAGCCCCAGGCTCACTGTCTGACTGGGGGAAGTAGATGGGAGGGGAGATGGAGAAGGGATGCAGAGAGAGGGATGAGATGAAAGAGAGAAACAGAGGAAGAAGGAGCCCACTGGGCAAAAACTGGTTGAATCAACATTGTTTCCACGTCATTTCAACCAAAAAATGTAATATGATGAAAACTGATTGGATTTGAAAAAGTGATCAACGTAAGGGAATTCTGTCTTTTTTTCACCCAACTTTTAACCTAAATCCAATGACATGGTGACATTTGTTGTTAATTTTGCGTAAAATATAGGTTAGTTGACTAAATCCCAGCGTGAGCTCAGTTCAGGAGTGTCGCGCGCGCCAAGCTGAATTACAGCAGACATGATCAGAATGATGTCCCTAAATGGCCATTGTGTGCGCAAGCATTCCTGTGTGTGTGTGTGTCTGTAGTGAGAACTGAGTAACACTTGGTCGTCCTATAGGTCATGTTCTCAGTCCAGTGTGAGTTCACAACAGAGCACGTATGACAACACTTTCCCCCTGCCTCTTACTCACCATATGAAACCAGTGGCTCTCTGTTCAACCACAAACAGACCTCTCTATACTCTGATGGTAAATGGGGTGTGACCATATTCTGTGTATGGTTGTGGCATAGGAGCATTTGGCTCTAATGCCATGGGAATGGAGTAGGTGGAATTCAATCTCTTCATCGCACACTCCCCCCACGCGCACCACTCTGACTCATCTGCATTCAAAGGGGGGTGGGGGCACTGGAGTTATTGACCCACCCCCGAGCGTACTGTCACATGACCACTGAATTGGTGTGAATGGAATAAAAACACACACAATTGACTGAGACACATGGAACATCATTTTAAACAAAATCTTAATGATTGCTAGAAAATCTGATTCAGGAGCTGCGCCTTCATTGACTGATCTATTTTTTCAGTCATCACCCACCTCATCCATCTATCCCTCCCTCCCTCTACCGCTCTCTCTTTCTCTCTCTCGCTCTGGCTCCCCTCTCTCATCCTCTCTATCACCGTCACTCTCCCTCTCTCCTCTCTCTCCTTGGAGGGGGAGTGTTGTGTGAGGGTCAGCACCTGACAGCCGCGGCCAGTAGCAGCAGCAGCGACAGCAGATGAGAGCCATTTGGCTTCCTCCCCGCTCTCTGGCCCTTCCCCTCCTCCCACACAATAGGGCTGATTGTCTGCGCGACACACACACATACACACACACGCGCACACACACAGAAGGGATCTTACTGTGTGGGTAGCGTTCCCCCGCCATATGCCCCGTCTCCGCTGGAATGTGATTATCTTCACAAGCTACGGATTGGAAACACACAGAGAAGAGACAGAGAGGAGAAAGGAGGAAAAGGTACGTTGAAGTTATAGTAAGTAAGAGAGCGTGTGAGAAAGAGAGAAGCAGGACGAGAGAGAGAGAGAGAGAGAGAGAGGAGGGTGAAAAGGCGATGTAGACGGAGAGAGAAGGGAGGATGCGGCGAAAGCAGCAAGGCAGTAGTTTAGCGCGAACCTGACCCTGCCTGTGTGCCTCTATGAGAGCGAGAGGAACGGAGACAGGGAGAGGTCGATTTTTCCTCATCGTTCTGGCTTAAGTGTAACAAGGAGAAGGATATCCTATCTCTGTGGATGGTAGCTGTTGACTCTGACACACAGACCCATGCGGGACTAACGGAAGCCTTGTCTCAGGTCAGTGTGTTTTTCTCTGGTAGACGGACTGGACTTAAGCTCTCTGGTACACTGTAGCCATCGAGGGCACAACGCTGTGTTCACAGCTGTATTATACAGACAGGGGTATTTATCACTGGTCCCAGAGCAGCGAGAGGAGCAGTCTACTGCTACTGAATACTGAGGTAAAATGTGGGGTTATTGTTAGTCTGGTGACACACAGAGCTGATGTTCAGTATTCCGAGTAGACTGCCGGATACACAAAGGGAGGAACACCTCACAAAAGACGGACCCTACACCACAGGATGTGCCTGAGATAGCATGATAAGTATAGCAGGGAGTGTGTGTGTGTGTGTGTGTGTGTGTGTGTGTGTGTGTGTGTGTGTGTGTGTGTGTGTGTGTGTGTGTGTGTGTGTGTGTGTGTGTGTGTGTGTGTGTGTGTGTGTGTGTGTGTGTGTGTGTGTGTGTGTGTGGCTGTGCCGGGGGTAGGAGGGGTATTAAGATGCAAGCAGGCTTTGTTTGTTGGCTGAGCCCCAGAGCTGCAGCCTCTCTCAGTAGTACACATGCAAACAAACACACACACTTGCAAAACACACACATGTGATTTTCATACACACACTGACACACATGTGGAGGACTACTGCAGTTAGCCTTCTTGGCCACTGTTACAGCCCTTATCTGTCCCTGGGGTGTGCTCTAGCAGAGATGTTAGCCACACCAGCTGCATGTAAGCATTGCCATAGCCTACCCTGCTGTAGCTGAAGCTGCTATTTCACCTTGCTGTTAGAGCTGCAACAGTAGCTGTTGTTATTCCCAATGGTGTTTATCTTCAACTGTTAGCTTTCTTTTGCCATATCTGAAGTCATCAACTCTTGTTGCTGTGTAGCTCAATCTGATCGTGATAGATACCCTAGTAGTTAAACCATTAGCTTCACCTGCTACAAAATGTTAGCTGTAGCCATGGGCTCTTGCTGAGACTGGACTGTAACTGTTAGTGGTCCCTGCGTTCCCTGCTGTGTTGTTGAAACAGGCATGCAGGGCGACTCTAATGGAGCAAATCCACTAGAGGAACCAAGCTGGAACGTGCCGGAACCAGCACGAACTAGGCTTGTTGGTTGTTGCTTGTTTTCCATTTGTTGTGGAACTAGAAACGGGACTAGGTTTAATTTGCGGGAAAAACTGCTAATGACAATTTTAAGACAGCGACCGATGACGCATTTCGACAGAGACATTGTTGTGATCCTCGGTGACTGGCATTTTTAAGTATGGAGGAGGGAGACGCGCTGGTGGAGATAACCAGGAGTTTTGTGCCATCGTTTTAATTTTTGTTTGTGGGCAATAATGGAGACTGAATGAGAGGAGACAGCTGAGAAGAGACAGAGAAATACACAATGTAAGTTTTCATCATGCGAGGAGAGGATCGCTTCAGCTGTTTGAAAGACCAGGTGGAAAGACCAGGTTCTACCTGGAACCAAAAAGGGTTCTTCAAAGGGTTCTCCTATGGGGACAGCTGTAGAACCGTTTTAGGTTGTAGATAGCACCTTTTTTTCTAGGAGTGTAGTGACATGTCTGCTGCTGGTGTCTGACTTCCTTTTATTGCTTGGACAAACTGTCCAAATACAGCTATGAAGCTGTTGTTAAACGAGGCGATCTGGGCCATCTCAGCCGCCCTGGCTGCCCTGTCTGCTGCCCTGGCTGCCCTGTCTGCTGCACTGGCTGCTGCCCTGGCTGCCCTGTCTGCTGCACTGGCTGCTGCCCTGGCTGCCCTGTCTGCTGCACTGGCTGCTGCCCTGGCTGCCCTGTCTGCTGCCCTGGCTGCCCTGTCTGCTGCCCTGGCTGTCCTGTCTGCTTCCCTGTCTGCTGCACTGTCTGCTGCACTGGCTGCTGCCCTGGCTGCCCTGTCTGCTGCACTGGCTGCTGCCTCATCTTCACACAGCTGATTGAAGTGCTGATCCTGCTGCTGACGCTGGACTTCAAGTGTCTCCGGGTATGCACTTCAAGTGTCTCCGGGTATGCACCCTCATGATATTCAGGTATTTGCTGGCTGTGCTCGCAGTGTGTTTTCTCTTCCCTGGGGAAATATTTAGGCAGAATTAATGACATGTACAGTTCAGCAATGATAAGGCACAGACTCCAAAGCAAACCTGAGGGCAGCCTGTGTGAGTGCAGTTTTGTTCTCCAACCATGTATTGTCTCATCAAATGTATTCGATATTATCCAGCAAAGGCCAGTATGAGGCCAACCAGATTTACCAACCAGATACACCAATGATGCAAATAATAAAGTTATATGATTAATTGAATCATTGTGACAGTTGTATATGTAAAATCCTAGATCCACACTGTCTCCATTAACAATGTTTAGGAACATAACCATGCCATGACAAAAGCCCTCTGTGGACGAGATTGCCCACCCCTGTGAAGACAGCTAAATTGTGTGATTAGGGCTAAACAAGTGAACATTGATATTGAACGTTTACCAACTGAGAATAGACCCTTGGCGCCTGGGGGTGCAGGGCTCAGGGGTTGCAGGAGCATTGATTGTGTTGATGGACCCTGGGGGTGTAGGGTTCTGAGGTTATGGCTTCACTATTCGAGCACACATTGGTAGCTAGCTAGATAGTAATTTGGCTAAAAACAATGTATTACCGTGCTGATCATCGCTGCTCTGCGTCATCATGGCTTCAAATATTGCTTTCTGGTCCACTTTTGTTGTTGTGGTCATTTATCTTTTTATAACCTTGTTTGAATTTGTAAATGTTTTCCCTGCACTGTTTTATTGACCGATGGCTTCCGATCTTGGCCAATGTATCCAATATTTCATCAAAACCGCTTGGACATTTCCAACTGACCAATTTGCTGCTTCCATTATTTATTTTTAGCTTTAGAGAGTCTGGGGCTCCTATCTGAATCCTATGGTTCTCCTCTGTGGCCCTGTCCTAGACTCCTAGGACTAAGGCTGTTACGGTGACCGTATTACCGCCACACCGGCGGTCACGAGTCATGAAGGCAGTCAAATTCCAAATGTCCATTTAGTTACGTTAACTTAGTCTTCTCCAAGCTCTGATGCTGCTGATGGTCATTAGTAGCTTACCAAACTTGCTAACTGCCTGGTACCCAGCACTCTATTGTCCCTCTAATCACTCTGACATCAATGCAAATGTATTGGAAAATCTAATCAAACAATTCATGAGAGCCCATGAGCTCATGTTGCACAACATTTCTATATGCTATGCAATTGCGTGAGAAACAGTGGTGGCCTCTATTAAAAAGAGGAGGATCCCATCACCTTTCTATAGGCTAGGCCTACTATATTTATTCCTCAACATTCCTAATATTAAGCACATTGCTTCTCTTTACAACAGGAACATAACCTACCTGGCTGGCATTCAAAAAATTACCACGGAAAAGCGTCTTCCATTTGCTATTTAAAGTGCATAGATGACATGTATTTTTACTCTGCCCCTGTTTTGAGACAGGTATAATTATAATGGTCCATTCTAAATCAAAATAAATGTCATCCATATATTATTTAGTATACGTAAAGACAAGATGAAATCAAGAACAGTCTGACGGGTGACAATATTAGCCTACCACTTGTGAATGATATATTATCACTTGTGAATGATGCCCAGAGTAAGGCAAAAAACAATGGCTGTTTTTTGCTACTTTTTCTAATCATAGTTGCACACCTCATGTAGCCTAGCCCATAGGCCTATATGTTTTGATAAGGTTTGTATCACAACTAAAGTGGCAAAATAACTTCTTAAAATGAAGCACATAATCTGCTTTACAAGAGGTGTAGAGCCTAACTGGTATACATACATAAGCAGCACGTGAGTTTCAAGTTTGGGGAAGATAATTTTCACAATAAAAATGCACCTTTATAATAAAAGCATTACATGCGTAATCGCATTTGTGGTCACTTTTGACAATGGTGTTTTCCTGCTAATGGAACATTCACGCTTATAGCCTACTGCCGTGTGTGCATTGCTGCGCTTATAATGTGAAGAAATAGCCTAATAGTTTATCAACATTTTAAGCTAAACGTTCTCATCTGTTGCGTCAGCCACATTGCGTAAAACAGGTTCTTTGATGCTGGTGGTTGTATTCATATGGGATCTATCGCATCCCACAACTGTCCCAGACTATGTTTGGGAAATGTATTTCTCACACAGAATAGAATAGGTCAACTTTTACACTATGGGGATAGTAGATTGACATAGGCTGGTGCTTTTGCTGTTCGTTAGGCCTACTCATCTTGTTGGCTGACGAAAAGTAAATGTGGACAGTTCTTCCAATAACTTCAATATGCACCCCGGAATTGGATAAGGACGTGTCTGTCTTCACTTGTAGCCTGTGAAAAGACCTGATCATGTGATGGAGAGCCATGTGAGTGAGAGGTGCTTCGGAGCACACAACACTCAAGGAAAAAGGAATTATCATTATTATATTCAGCCCAAGGGCACAACGGCCACTGGCCGCAAAAGGCATGGATTTGTTTTTTAACAGTAGCACCAGAGTCATCCGGTTCTTAGGGGGAGGTTGTCATTGACTTCTCTGTGGAGCTTTGTCTTTCAATGTGACAGAGAGAGTGTGAGAGAGTGTGAGAGAGAGAGAGAGTGTGAGAGAGAGAGAGAGAGTGAGAGAGAGAGAGAGAGAGAGAGAGAGAGAGAGAGAGAGAGAGAGAGAGAGAGAGAGAGAGAGAGAGAGAGAGAGAGAGAGAGAGAGAGAGAGAGAGATGATACTGTGCAATGGCACTCTCCTACATTTCGTGACCGCCACAGCCCTACGTAGGACTCAGGGCTGAAGGCTGGGGATTCAGGTTGGGAGGGGTGGGGATGAGTGGGGGGAGGGAGGCTTCTGTCACAAAAGGCTGTTGGGGCAAGATGGAGGCCCACCGTGACCAGAAATGAGATTACATGGAGAGAGCAGCACATCAAAAGAGAAGCAGAGAGGGGAGAAGTGCTAAGATCTTCCTCAGACAACACAATGAATGAAAACTAAGCTCAGACACGTACATACACACAGGGAGGGACACACACATACACTAGACAGCACTGTCTCATATTCAATGCCCCTGCGAGTATTTTATTTTAGTGTTTTCATTCGATGTGTGTGTGTGTGTGCCCTTTGCTCCAGCATGCTGTCTCAGCAGTGGTTGTCAGGGGTTCAGCAGTGTTAAGTTTGATCCCCACCTCTTCTCTCTTTCTCATGTTCACACTTTTTATCCCCGTCTGATCCTTTTTAACTAGAGGGCCTGCACTGCTAGAATGCGCCGTCAGAATGCACAGTCAGTGCCTCCATTAACAGTAGCATCAGAGTCATCCGGTTCTTAGGGGGAGCTTGTCATTGACTTCTCTGTGGAGCTTTGTCTTTCAATGTGTCAGAGAGAGAGAGAGAGAGAGAGAGAGAGAGAGAGAGAGAGAGAGTGATGATGCTGATGAATCTGTCACTATGGCTCCTACGCTCTTATAAGAAAAGGTGTTATCTAGAACCTAAAATGGTTGATTAGGCTGTCCGCATAGGAGAACCATTTGAAGAACCCTTTTGGTTCCAGGGAGAACCCTTTTGGGACCCATGAATAACCCTTTCCACAGAGGGTTTCCATTAACCCAAAAGGGTTCTACCTGAAACCAAAAATTGTTGTACCTGGAACCAAAAAGGTTATGCTATGGGGACAGCCGAAGAACCCTTTTAGAACCCTTTTTTCTAAGAGAGTAGGAAGTGCCCAATCCAACTTAGTTGGCTGAGTGGCTCGGATCAATGAGAATATTATTCTGTAATTTATTTATTTAGAAAAGATTTCAGTTGGCTTTCAGTTGTATAAGGGAAGAAGACAGCTATCATGAGAGTAAATACTGTATGTAAGTGTGAAAGAGGAACTTCCGATGTGGTGGAAAGGTTGCACATCATAGAAATTCAACCATATTCTAGCTCTCAGTGTTAAAAAATCCATTTTAAAAAATCGAAATAAATTTGTATTTGTCTCATGTGCCTAATGCCGTGAAATGCTTACTTATGAGCCCTTAACCAACAATGCAGAGTTTTTAAAAAGTAAGAAAAATGAAATAAAATAAGAATAATGAGGCTATATACAAGGGGTACCAGTACTGAGTCAATGTGCAGGGATACTGGTGAGTCGAGGTAATTGAGGTAATATGTACATATAGGTCAGTGGAGGCTCCTCGGAGGAGGAAGGGGAGGTCCCTCCTCAGTGAATTTCAGAATAAAAAAAAATTGTGAAACATTTATAAAGTTATCCTTTTTAGATAAAACAATATGAAATATATTCACGTCACCACGAAATAATGGATTAAAACACACTGTTTTGCAATGATAGTCTACAGTATCCTCAACAGCACTTTGTAGGGTAGCACCATGGTGTAGCCAGAGGACAGCTAGCTTCTGTCCTCCTCTGGGTACATTGACTTCAATACAAACCTAGGAGGCTTATGGTTCTTACCCCCTTCCATAGACTTACACAGAAATTATGACAACTTCTGGAGGACGTCTTCCAATCTATCAGAGCTCTTGCAGCATGAACTGACATGTTGTCCACCCAATCAATGGATCATAGAATGAATCTAGTACTGAAACCATAAGCTACAGCTAGCAAGCACTGCAGTGCATACAATTTGGTGAATAGTTGACTCAAAGATAGAGAAAGACAGTAGTTGAACAGTTTTGAACAAATTAATTTCTTCCAAAATGAAGGAGAGGCAAGAGAGCAATGTTTTCCACAATCACATTCACTTACTTAGCTAACATCAAATGTAGCTTGATAGTTTAGCCTACTCAAACACCCAGCTCAAACAGAGAGGGATGCTATGTTAGCTAGCTGGCTATGGCTATCCAACACTGGAACTCTTCCAAGTCAAGGTAAGCTTTTGGTCGTATTAATTTATTGCCACCGGGGCCCGGCGGTGTATCTGCTAAATTGCTTGCTGTTGACTGTACACTGTACTGCATGATTGTAGTGGGTTTACTAACGAGTTAGTTATAGAAGCTATGTTGACTATAAACTGACAATGATGTAGGCTGTGTATAGCGGTTAGCGGTCATGATATGAAGGCTTTGTTTGGAAAAAAATTTTGCCTGGTCACAGACAGCTGATGTGTAGTGCACTGAAGTCCACAAGCGAAGGGAAAAGGTGAGAGGAGGAGAGTGCATAGATACTGTAGATGTGAGAAGGAATGATATATACAACGAGCGGTTTATATGTGGCTACTATGAAAGTGAACTGTGTTTGCATGTGTTCAGTGGTGTATTCATTGCGCCGATTCTGTTGAAAAACGTTTCTTAAACTGAAGCAAACGGAATGAAACGGGGATAAACATACCTGAATTTTTCCAATAGAAACTCTTGTTTGCATCTGTTGGACTAATGATTACACCCTAGATCAGCTAGATGCAGGCGAGAGTGTGCAAGGCGGTATTGAATGTGTCACTGTCTGTCCCCTTGATTGCTCAAAATTCTCTCGACCTGTGCACCTACGTAAAATTAGAGTATCATATAGTAGCCTAAACTTAACGATGTTACATTGAGCTGGGTGAATGGAATATGAATAACAATCATCCAATAATATGCTGTAATAGAAATAAGGCCCTTTTTTATGAAAAAATGACCATCCTCACTCATCTTAAACGGCACTGACCGCCACTGATGTAGGTAGGGGTAAAGTGACTATGCATAGATACTAAACAGAAAGTAGCAGCAGCATATGTGAAGAGTGTGAAGGAATGTGAATGTACTGTATGTGTGTGTTTGTGTGCGGATGTGTATGCGTGTGTGTTTAATGGTGTGTGTGTGTGCGTGTTTGCGCGTGTGGCGTCAATATGCATGTGTGTGTGTGTGTGTTTTGTGTGTCCGTGTGTGTGTGTGTTGGAGTGTCAGTGTAGTATGTGTGAGTGTGTGGTTAGAGTCCAGTGAGTAAACATCGAGCTTGTGCAAGAGAGTCAATGCAAAAATAAGAATTACTACAGTTTATTAAATAGCATAGGCAACAGTAACGAGTAATAGCAACAGTAAAAAATGGTCTATTTTTTAAATGTTGGCAGTCAACATTGTCAATATTGAATTGTATGTAGGAGGCACGTTCTCAATAAGCAAAATATAACCTAGGCCTACCATTGATATTGCGTTATAGGACTGAATCATTTAAATACGTTTGGAGGAGCGCGTTTTTGGTAACCGGATGAGAGGCGCTCTTTGGAGATGGGATATCGGATACTTGAACAAGCTAAATGAAGTAAGCAGATAGGCATATGTGTGTATATTTTAGAATGTGCAGTATATTTTCAATTCAAGACGCTCTGACGAATATACCATTTAAACATTTTATGGATTGGCTACTTTACAAGGCCGGGATAAAAAAGACACAACGCATTGCTGTTGAACCAGCCTTAGTAGCCTAGGCCTAGGGTAAGGGTAGCCTATGGAGGGCTTGATACACTCTTGGAAAAAAAGGTTATTTAGGGTTCTATATAGAACCTTTTGGAGACTAAAGAACCTTTACTAAAAAAGGTTCTATATACAATGAGTATACCAAACATTAGGAAAAGCATCCTAATATTGAGTTGCCATCACAACAGCCTCAATTCGGCAGGGCATGGACTCTACAAGGTTCCACAGAGATGCTGACCAATGTTGACTCCAATGCTTCCCAACATTGTGTCAAGTTGGCTAGATATCCTTTGGGCGGTGGATCATTCTTGATACACATGGGAAACCCACAGCATTGCAATTCTTGACACAAACTGGTGCGCCCGGCACCTACTACCATACCCCGTTCAAAGGCACTTTTTGTCTTGCTCATTCGCCCTCTGAATGGCACACATACACAATGCTTAATTGTCTCAAGGCTTAAAAATCCTTCTTTAACCTGTCTCCGCCCATTTATCTACACTGATTGAAGTGGATTTAACAAGTGACATCAATAAGGGATCATAGCTTTCACCTGGATTCACCTGGTCAGTCTAAGTCAGGGAAAGAGCAGGTGTTGCTAATGTTTTGTTTACTCAGTTTATATACTGAGTGAAGGCAAATAACCTTGAGGGTTCTATCCATACCCCAGAGTGTAATGGGGATTTTAGAAAACAACAGATAACAAAAGTTATCAAACTCTAAAATGACAGCTATTTAGCTTCCTTTTCATTTGTTTTCGCTGTTTTTCATTGACATTTATATCCATATTCGCCTGGTCAGAAAAATGGCTAGCTGACGTCCAACACAGTTAGCTCTTTATGCTAGGGGGAGATCGAATTCATATTTTGCAACATTGTTGCCGAGGTCTTAGTGACAAAGAGCAAGGTTCATACAAACCTGTGCTGTTGTAAACTAAATGCTAGCTAGATGCAAGAGGAAGTAATGTGTTTAATAAAAGCATATAAAAGGGGTTCTATATAGAACCTTTTGGCCAATTCAAAATGTAACTGCCATTCCGATTTTTAAAAAACAGCTACCATTCCAGCATGACCACGCAAGAGGATGATGGTTGAACCAACTTGCAAGTAGCCTACCAATAAGCACATTATTTTTCAATGTATTAAAGTAAGCAAAGTTGATTATGTTAATTCAAATATTTGAAGCCAAAGTCATAGGATAAACTACACTCTTAGAAAAAAAAAGATGCTATCTAGAACCTAAATGAGTTCTTCGGCTGTCCCCATAAGAGAAACCTATGATTAACTATTTCTGGTTCCAGGTAGAACCTTTTTGGTTCTAGGTAGAACTCTTTTGATCTCCATGTTGTGAACCCTTTCTACAGAGGGTTCTACCTGGAACCAAAAAGGGTTATCCTATGGGGACAGCCGAAGACCCCTTTTTGAACCTTTTTTTCTAAGAGTGTATAAGTTGAAACGTTATTAGAATTTGAGCACGTTTGTAAGCTGTCAGCTAGCTAACCAGAAAAGGCTACTTTAATTCGTCACTTTACAAGCTAGCCAACTAACTCTTTCAAATAAACATTATTTGTTATTATGGGATATGCCAAATAAAGCTACAGACCCAGCCTGGTAATTAGCTAATTGTTACTTTTATTTCAGTATTTCAGTAAGAATCAATTCAGTAAGAGGGACTATGTTTCATGAAGCCATTAGAAGACTGTTGCTGACTAAGAGGAGGGACAGTTGAAGTCGGAAGTTTACATACACTTAAGTTGGAGTCATTAAACCTCGTTTTTCAACCACTCCACAAATTTCTTGTTAACAAACTATAGTTTTGGCAAGTCGGTTAGGGCATCTACTTTGTGCATGACACAAGTAATTTTTCCAACAATTGTTTACAGACAGATTATTTCACTTATAATTCACTGTATCACAATTCCAAGTTTACATACACTAGGTTGACTGTGCCTTTAAACAGCTTGGAAAATTCCAGAAAATTATGTCATGGCTTTAGAAGCTTCTGACATCAGTTGAGTCAATTGGAGGTGTACCTGTGGATGTATTTCAAGGCCTACCTTCAAACTCAGTGCCTCCTTGCTTGACATCATGGAAAATCAAAAGAAATCAGCCAAGACAGCAGAAAATAATTGTAGACCTCCACAAGTCTGGTTCATCCATGGGAGAAATTTCCAAACGCCTGAAGGTACCACGTTCATCTGTACAAACGATAGTACGCAAGTATTAACACCATGGGACCACACAGCTGTCATACAGCTCAGGAAGGAGACACGTTCTGTCTCCTAGAGATGAATGTACTTTGGTGCGAAAAGTGAAAATCAATCCCAGAACAACAGCAAAGGACCTTGTGAAGATGCTGGTGGAAACAGGTACAAAAGTATCTATATCCACAGTAAGTCCTATATCGACATAACCTGAAAGGAAGGAAGAAGCCACTACTCCAAAACCGCCATTAAAAAGCCAGACTATAGTTTGCAACTGCACATGGGGACAAAGATCGTACTTTTTGGAGATATGTCATCTGGTCTGATGAAACAAAAATAGAACTGTTTGGCCATAAGGACCATCATTATGTTTTCGAGGAAAAAGGGGGAGGCTTGCTAGCCGAAGAACACCATCCCAACCGTGAAGCACGGGGTTGGCAGCATCACGTTGTGGGGGTGCTTTGCTGCAGGAGGGACTAGTGCACTTCACAAAATAGATGGCATTATGAAGAAGGAAAATTATGTGGATATATTGAAGCAACATCTCAAGACATCAGTCAGGAAGTTAAAGCTTGTTCGCAAATGGGTCTTCCAAATGGACAATGACCCCAAGCATACTTCCAAAGTTGTGGAAAATGGCTTAAGGACAACAAAGTCAAGGTATTGGAGTGGCCATCACAAAGCCCTGACCTCAATCCAATAGACGATTTGTGGGCAGAACTGAAAAAGCGTGTGCGAGCAAGGAGGCCTACAAACCTGACTCAGTTACACCAGCTGTCAGGAGCAATGGGCCAAAATTCACCCAACTTATTGTGGGAAGCTTATGGAAGGCTACCCGAAACATCTGACCCACTGGTAATGTGATGAAAGAAATAAAAGCTGAAATAAATCATAATAATAAATTCTCTCTACTATTATTCTGACATTTCAGATTCTTAAAATAAAGTGGTGATCCTAACTAACCTAAGACAGGGAATTTTTACTAGGATTAAATGTCAGGAATTGTGACAAACTGAGTTTAAATGTATTTGGCTAAGGTGTATGTAAACTTCCGACTTCAACTGTATGTATAAATTATGTATAATAAATGATGTATAATAAGTCTTGGTTATTCAATAGCCTTAATCAGTATCTATTGTTCTCAGTCTGGCAGTAACCCAGAACTATCAGAGGCAGAGGATCTCTCTTTCAGCTGCTGCTGACAACAACTGGAAGTAAGTTGTTCTTCTCGATCATAACAATGATATGTCTGCATAGCATTTTGTCTTCATTAACTCATGCTAATTTCTGAAGATGAAATCATGTATTTGCTCCTTTTTTCTTCTTGTCTAGAACCAGTTAGGCAACAACCCATACTGTACTGGCTGTAGGTAGTCCAGCGACTAAAACAGGTGGAATTGATCTGACAACTAGAGGGCTGCTGGGTTCACATCCTCAAAATATTTCCCTACTGTTGGGCCCTTGACCAAGGCCCTTAACCCTTCAACAGGGTAGGGGCACTGCAGCTTGAACCTGTGCTCGTATCAACTCTATGTATGAGGTCTGCTGTTTTGCGCGGTTAAGAATGGAGCAGAAAACACATTTTTGTTGTTCATTGTAACTAATGGACAAAGTTTTATTGTATTGTAAAGAAGTCAGCCAGAGTTGACATGGGCCATCAAAGAGATGCCTTCCTGGTCATCAGTGCATATTTCCAAACTATGTTTGCATAAAATGACAATATATTCTAAAAACTATGATGGTATTCTTTTGTTCATTGTTTAATTGTTTATTAAATGATATTCTTCGCAAAAACATATTCCTATTTAATAGTAATATGCATAATTCATAAAAGGCACCATGCGTGGTTCTATATGGAACCATTTTGGTTAGGTGACGAAGAACCTCTCAGGTTCTGATCAAGAACCCTTTTTGGTTCTATAAGGAACCTGTTTTTCTAAGAGTGTATGAAACTGAAAACAAGCCATCTTAAAATAGGATGGGGTCAGAATATAATGGCACAAGGCAAGACCTAAATGCAGACGCAGGAGGCAGATGGTTGAGCTCCGATATTTATTATAGCAAAAGGCAGGTCGGGGACAGGCGAGAGTTCATAAACCAGGTCCGAGTCCAAACAGTACAAGGGGATAGGCAGGCTCGAGGTCAGAACAGGCAGAGTGGTCAAGCAGGCGGGTTCGGCGTCAGGACAGGCAAGGGTCAAAACCAGGAGGGCTAGGAAAAAACAGAGACTGGGAAAAAGGATCTAGGAAAAACCGCTGGTTGACTTGGCAAAACAAGACGAACTGGCACAGAGAGACAGGAAACACAGGGATAAATACACCGGGGATAATAAGCGACACCTGGAGGGGGGTGGAGACAAGCACAAGGACAGGTGAAACAGATCAGGGGGCGTGACACAGAAGCCTGATATCATTCATCACTTCTCTCGTTCCATGGCACTGTGTGCACACGTAAGTCTAATTGTCTTCGCACAAAAAATGTGCATGTCTATACAAAATACTAGGCTCCTGTCAATTGTATTCTTGCCTATGTACGAAGAAGACTCTCCAAAAAATCTGCTGTTGATATGGAGTTATAGGAGGACTGAATAGTTTGGAGCACGGGTGCAACTTTGGTTTTAGAAGTAGGGGGGGACGTAATTATTATTATAAATGTTTTTATCCAGTCGGATAAACACACTAAACAACCAACCTGACCGCTCAGAGGCATCCGCATAGTCCTAATGCACACCATTGCATCTTTTTGTATCACATTCCAATGATTAAACTGGAGGGCACAAAAAGTTTCGCCCCCGGTCTGGAAGTTTGTGTCTTTGGTAATTGGACGAAGGGGCGCTCTTTGAAAATGGTGATGGATAGCTTACTTGAACAAGCGAAATGCAGGTATGTGAATTGTGAATAATGAAAAAGCATGCCTCCAAAATAACCATTTAAAATCCCTATATTCATAGGATTCTTTTGGCTAATGGCCAAAATAAAGAGATGTACTTATGCGATGCTGCTAAACCAGCCTTGATGAGGGGAGGGTAGCCTATGCTTGTTTTTTAATCAAATTAAACTAAATGGCGGGAAACCAATAGTTTTTTATGTTACTAAATACAAGATTCACCGACACAAAAGGCACATCTCTCCTTCCGTGGGTACTGTGCGTCATGGCTCGATAGGCTGTGATTCAGCTCTCAAAATCCATGCCATTATCAACTGCGTTACTGCGAAGACCGTTCTTTTTGTTGGTCTTAAAACTTCCCATTAGTGCTGCATGAAATTGTCATTTATTCACGTGTTTTTAAGGACACCTCAAGTATTTCCACCCCACCACCTCAGGGCAAGCACGCTTATGTTAGACAGGTGAATTGCCGACACCTAGCATTATGACTGGAAAATGCCAGTGGAACCGTTTTTACATGACGAAATTGCTAACTAACGTGCATTTGACACTTGCTCTTCCTTAGCGCCAGCCAAAAAATAGAGCCCAGAGAGTGAAAAGGAATGAATAGGCCATTTCAGTTTTCACATAGAAATAAGTTGCATTTGCAAAGTATTTTAAGAAACAGGAAAACATATCAAGCTAGTATTCTTATATTCCACACGTATTATCAGATTAACTGTTTGGTACAAATACTTATCAGACTGAAGATACAAATGCTGGTAAACACTCAAATACATTTCGTTTTTTTTTTATCACAAAAGTAGTGCACTGGGCCTCTACTAGTCCTGAATAAGAGAACCTATATGGACGTCTTCAGAGTGGGCAAAATAAATTATTCTGCATCACCCCCCCCAACGCAAAGAAATCGCAGCACCTCCCCCCCAAAACTACTCAGACCATATTATATTTCAAAACTCGAGATTTGATAACGAAATAGATCAGTTGGTATAGCACTTGCGAGGCACAGTTGAGCATACATTTAAATCATTTACAAATAATTCGCTTTTTTATTTTACTGGACGGATGGTACATCTGATGGTCGTGGTGCTTTCCAGACAACTGGGAATTAGGGACAAGAACAAGGTCATATCATGACGTCAGTGATCTTCACGTCTGAAACTCAGAGCTCTAGAAAGATGCCAGAGTTTCTGACTTGGAATTCCGAGTTGGATGACCGTTCAAAACAAAAAATGTTCTCGTTTGTTCCCAGTTGGCTTGAACGCACTGAAGTCGGAGATTTCCCAGTTCCGAGTTGGCTTGAACGCACTGAAGTCGGAGATTTCCGAGTCCCGAGTTGTTTTGAACACGGTATTAGTCTCAGCAGAGGGTCCGCATCTCACGGTACCTGCTCTTTCCTTCTTTTCCTATGGTGAGACTAACCAGAGTGGACACTGTCTTCCACTTGATGGCAAAACTCAAGTCGCACTGCGTCTGTCTTGTGCACAAATTAATGTTGTTCCTATGACCAGAGAAAGTGAAATATTCCTCGATATTAAAGTAGACACGATGAGCTGCTAATCATAATAAAAACACACAGCTATCGATACAGTTGGCCAGGGGCGCAACTTTCACTGGGGACTGGGGGGGGGGGGGGACAGTTTTATAATTGGAATGTAATGCAAAACGAGGCAACTGTGTGCTTAAGGACCATGCGGACGCCTCCGAGTGGCCAGGTAGGCTGATTGCAGTGTTTATTCGACTGGATAAAAATAATCATTTAATATGTTCCCCCCCAGGTAGATTGTCGGATTCTGGACAGCAGCTACAACGCGAGAGAGTGATATATGATGGCTGTCTGTTGATTTTATCACACACTCAGAGTTCCGATATTGATCCCTTCTCTCAGAGTTCAGAGGGCCTTCATTCCTGTGTGTCTGGTTAAATCTTCATTATTGTCTCTGACTGTCTCACCACTCAATTTCACACCTGAATAGATAATAGCCTGGAGATCTCTCTGATATGGACTCCTTCTGTGTTCTCTCACTCCCTACCTCCTGCTCTTTCTCTCTCTATCTCTTTCTCTCAATTCAATTCAATGTAAGGGCTTTATTGGCATGTGAAACATATGTTAACATTGCCAAAGCAAGTGAAGTAGATAATAAACAAAAGTGAAATAAACAATAAAAATGAACAGTAGACATTACACTCACAAAAGTTCCAAAATAATAAAGACATTTGAAATGTCATATTATGTGCAAATAGTTATAGTACCAAAGGGAAAATAAATAAACATAAATATGGGTTGTATTTACAATGGTGATTGTTCTTCACTTGTTGCCCTTTTCTTGTGGCAACAGGTCACAAATCTTGCTGCTGTGATGGCACACTGTGGTATTTCACCCAGTAGATATGGGAGTTTATCAAAATTGGCTTTGTTTTCAAATTCTTTGTGGATTTCTGTAATCTGAGGGAAATATGTGTCTCTAATATGGTCATACATTTGGCAGGAGGTTAGGAGGTGCAGCTCAGTTTCTACCTCATTTTGTGGGCAGTGTGCACATAGCCTGTCTTCTCTTTAGAGACAGGTCTGCCTACAGGTGCCTTTCTCAATAGCAAGGCTATGCTCACTGAGTCTATACATAGTCAAAGCTTTCCTTAAGTTTGGATCTGTCACAGTGGTCAGGTATTCTACCACTGAGTACTCTCTGTTTAGGACCAAATAGCATTCTAGTTAGCTCTGTTTTTTTGTTAATTCTTTCCAATGTGTCAAATAATTATCTTTTTTTTCTAATGATTTGGTTGGGTCTAATAGTGTTGCTGTCCTGGGGCTCTGTGGAGTCTGTTTGTGTTTGTGAACAGAGCCCCAGGACCAGCTTGCTTAGGGGACTTCTCCAGTTTTATCTCTGTAGGTGATAGCTTTGTTATGGAAGGTTTGGGAATCGCTTCCTTTTAGGTGGTTGTAGAATTGAATGGCTCTTTTCTGGATTTTGATAATTAGCGGGTGTTTGCCTAATTCTGCTCTGCATGCATTATTTTGTGTTTTACGTTGTACATGGAGGATATTTTTGCAGAATTCTGCATGTAGAGTCTCAATTTGGTGTTTGTCCTATTTTGTGAATTCTTGGTTGGTGAGCAGACCCCAGACCTCACAACCATTAAGGGCAATGGGTTCTATAAGTGATTCAAGTATTTTTAGCCAGATCCTAATTGGTATGTCAAATTTTATGTTCCTTTTGATGGCATAGAAGGCCCTTCTTGCCTTGTCCCTCAGCTCGTTTGTGGAAGTTACCTGTGGCGCTGATGTTTAGACCGAGGTATGTATACTATTTTGTGTGCTCTAGGGCAACGGTGTCTAGATGTAACTTGTATATGTGGCCCTGGTGCACAACCAAGCAAGAGGCAAGTACATTAGAGTGTCTAGTTTGAGAAACCGACGCCTCACAAGTCCTCAACTGGCAGCTTCATTAAAATAGTAACCGCAAAACACCAGTGTTTCCATCAATTTGTATAGCAGACCCTCATGCCAAATTGAGTCAAAAGCGTTTTTGAAATCAACAAAGCATGAGAAGACTTTGCCTTTGTTTTAGTATGTTTTTTAGTCAATTAGGGTGTGCAGGGTGAATACGTGGTCTGTCATACGGTAATTTGGTAAAAAAAAACAATTTGATATTTGCTCAGTACATTGTTTTCACTGAGGAAATGTATGAGTCTGCTGTTAATGATAGTGCAGAAGATTTTCCCAAGGCAAACCGGCAAAGCGTCAATACAGGACTAAGATCGCAAAGCATCAGTACAGGGCTAAGATCAAATCGTACTACACTGGCTCTGACACTCGTCGGGTGTGGCAGGGCTTGCAAACTATTACAGACTACAAAGGGAAGCACAGCCGAGAGCTGTCCAGTGACATGAGCATACGAGACGAGCTAAATAACTTCTATGCTCGCTTTGAGGCAAGTAACACTGAAACATGCATGAGAGCATCAGCTGTTCCGGACGACTGTGTAATCACGCTCTCCGCAGCCGATGTGAGTAAGACCTTTAAACAGGTCAACATTCACAAGGCCACAGGGCCAAACGGATTACCAGGATGTGTACTCCAAGCATGCGCTGACCAACTGGCAAGTGTCTTCACTGACATTTTCAACCTTTCCCAGTCTGAGTCTGTAATACTAACATTTGTTTCAAGCAGACCAACATAGTCCCTATGCCCAAAACCAGGTAACCTGCCTATATGACTACCGAACGTAGCACTCACATCTGTAGCCATGAAATGCTTTGAAAAGCTGGTTATGGCTCACATCAACACCATTATCCCAGAAACCCTAGACCCACTCCAATTTGCATACCGCCCCAACAAATCCACAGATGATGCAATCTGTATTGCACTCCACACTGCCCTTTCACACCTGGGCAAAAGGAACACCTATGTGAGAATGCTATTCATTGACTACAGCTCAGCGTTCAACACCATAGTGCCCTCAAAGCTTATCACTAAGCTAAGGACCCTGGAACTAAACACCTCCCTCTGCAACTAGATCCTGGACTTCCTGACGGGCTGCCCCCAGGTGGTAAGGGTAGGTAACAGCACAACCGCCACGCTGATCCTCAACACGGGGGCCCCTCAGTGGTGCGTGCTCAGCCCCCTCCTGTACTCCCTGTTCACTCATGACTGCACGGCCAGGCACAACTCCAACAGCATCATTAAGTTTGCTGATGACACAACAGTGGTTGGCCTGATCACCGACAACGATGAGACAGCCTATAGGGAGCCGGTCAGAGACCTGACCATGTGGTGCCAGGACAACAACCTCTCCCTCAACGTGATCAAGGCAAAGGAGATTGTGGACTACAGCAAAAGGAGGACCGAGCACGCCCCCATTCTCATCGACGGGGCTGTAGTGGAGCAGGTTGAGAGCTTCAAGTTCCTTGGCGTCCACATCACCAACAAACTAACATGGTCCAAGCACACCAAGACAGTCGTGAAGAGGGCACGACAAAACCTATGAGGATCTTCTAAGGATCTTCTAAGGAGAAGATCCTCAAAAGGTTTTACAGCTGCACCATCGAGAGCATCCTGACGGGTTGCATCACTGCCTGGTATGGCAACTACTCGGCCTCCGACCGCTAGGCACTACAGAGGGTACTGCATATGGCCCAGTACATCACCTGGGCCCAGCTTCCTGCCATCCAGGACCAGGCGGTGTCAGAGGAAGGCCTTAAAAATTGTCACAGACTCCAGCCTCCCTAGTCATAGACTGTTATCTCTGCTACCACACGGCAAGTGGTACCGGAGCGCCAAGTCTAGGTCCAAGAAACTTCCTAACAGCTTCTACCCCCAAGACTCCTGAACAGATAATCAAATGGCTACCCAGACTATTTGCATTGCCCCCATTCTACGCTGCTGCTACTCTCTGTTATTATCTATGCATAGTCACTTTAATAACTCTACATGCATGTACATATTACCTTAATTACCTCGACACCGGTGCCCCTGCACATTGACTCTGTACCGGTACCCCCTGTATATAGTCCCGCTATTGTTATTTTACTGCTGTTCTTTAATTATTTGTTATTTTTATCTCTTACTTTTTTCAGTTATTTTCTTATAACTGCATTGTTGGTTAAGGGCTTGTAAGTAAGCATTTCACTGTAAGGACTACACCTGTTGTATTCGGCGCATGTGACAAATACAATTTGATTTGATTTGAGGTTGCTGTTGAAGCATATCCCACGGTAGTTATTGGGGTTAAATTTGTCTCCACTTTTGTGGATTGGGGTGATCAGTCCTTGGTTCCAAATATTGGGGAAGAAGCCAGAGCTAAGGATGACATTAAGGAGTTTAAGTAAAGCCAATTGGAATTTGTGGTCTGTATATTTTATAATTTCATTGAGGATACCATCAACACCACATGCCTTTTTGGGTTGGAGGGTTTATATTTTGTCCTGTAGTTCATTCAATGTATTTAGAGAATGCAGTGGGTTCTGGTAGTCTTTAATAGTTGAAAAGAGAAGTGGTTTACCTATCTCCGTTTTGGATAACTCTTTGTGTTGTTTATTTAGTATTTTTTCAGAAGTGGTGAGAGTATGGATTCTTCAATTACATTGAGCTGATTTCTGACATGCTGTTCCTTCTTTTTCCGTAGTGTATTTCTGTGATGTTTTAGTGATTCACCATAGTGAAGGCGTAGGCTCAGGTTTTCTGGGTCTTTACGCTTTTGGTTGGATAGGTTTCTCAATTTCTTTCTTAGTTTTTTGCATTCTTCATCAAACCATTTGTCAGTGTTATTCATTTTTTTCTCTCTGCCTCTCCCTCTTGCTACCTCTACCTCTCTCTGCCCCTCTGTCTCTTTTTCTTTTTTTGTGATGCTAATCTCTGTCATGTTAAACCAGACACAACTCCCTCTGATGTTTTAACAGGAAGTGTTTAGCAGGGGGAGCGTTCAGGTTCACCTCTCCAGGTCTCTGTGTTCCCTAATTAGAGCTGCGTTCGAGACCCTGCAGAGACTGAGTTTGTTGTTGTACCAGACTGTGGTTCATTGAGTACCTTGTAATGTTAGTGTGGGCGTGACTAAGCCTATCACCTCTCTGACAAGACAGAAGGGCTCATCTGTTCCCTATCACCCCCGACCAGCATGCATACTCTGATTGGAGGGATGTGCCTGGGCATATTAACTATCTGGTCATAACTGTGTTTGTGCAGAGAAGTGATGCAAATGAGGCCTAAATTACTGTTAATTTGCATTTCCTTACTGTGGATGGGCACTGTATTATCTGTCTTATGGTTATGTTTTATCAAGTTAGAGCCGGTTTTAATGGCATTCATGTTTCATTTGAATGGAGTAGAATGACTGCAAGTTCTCCTCTGCGTTGCTGACTCTGTCATGTTTATAATGCCATAGTCGACTGTTAGATTTGTGCCTGATTGCGATGATACTAGATCTCATGCCTTTGATCACCTGGCCTTAGAGAGATAGCGTGACACACACACACCACACACACCAGTGGTGGACAGTGACATTTAAGATTAGGGAGGACAGTAATTTTTTTTACAGCATATTGAATGACTGTCATTCATATTTTATTCACTCAGCTCAATGTAACATCGATAGGTTTAGGCTACTACATAATACCTGAATTTGCCCTATACACATCATGAGGTTGCTACAACCTAGCCTATAAATGTTCATTTTCATAGCAACCACATACCACATACAGCATCATCACTTTGCTCGTTGTATAATTCCTTCTTGCATCAACGCACTCTCCTCCTCTCAACTTTTCCCTTCAGTACACAACACAACAGCTGTCTGTAACCATACACAACAATCTTTCCAAGCCATACTAGCCTACATCGTTGTCCATAGCCACGAGAAGCAGGGGTGCTGAGGGTGCTGCAGCACCCCCTGAAAAATCTGAATTTAAAACATCTGAATAAAAAAAGTTTATATTTTTTTCAATATAATTTTTCACAAAAGTAGCTTAATTAGGTAAATAAGTGAAAGGTTAACAACAAAAAACAATACAATGAAATATGCAGTACCACTCAAAGATTTGGACACACCTTCTCATTCCAGGGTTTTTCTTTATTTTTTACTATTTTCTACATTGTAGAATAATAGTGAAGTCATCAAAAGTATGAAATAACACATGGATTAATTTAGTAACCAAAAAAGTGTTAAACTGGTAACTTTTTTAATGTGTCATTATTTTTATTTTATGAAATTCTCTGAGTAGGATGGTTCTCCCCTTCCTCCTCTGATGAACCTCCACTGACTCTCACACACGCACACACGCACACACACACACATTAACTGCAGGTCCCTCCCCCACCCGGTGACACCAGCAGCATTCTGGGAACCGGTTGTACAATGACAGACTGTCAGACAGAGAGGGTAGAGCATTGAGGGTAAACAACACAAACACATCAACGCAGCAAAAACCACCAGATGAGACCAAACTAACTAACCTAACTTAATTTGATCTGCTTTTCTGGTCAAACTTGGGCTGTGAGGGATTTGTCATGGAGAGGCAGTGTACTACGGACAGGCATGGGAAAACCCAGCCACACTGGAGAGGAGCTTACTCAGGTACTGTCCAGATATTATTGTTGAGTGTTGTTTTCTTTTCAAAACCTCAAACACCCACACACACACATTGTCAAATATATCCAGAAATAGATGCTCTATGTTGTTAACCTGGTGAGGAAGAGTAGTTTTGTGTAGATGGGGTTTTAAATTGTGAGTCTTGAGACAGAATTACATGTGTGTACAGTATGCTGTTTGTGTAGGCCCCCACAGTACTTAATGGGGGTCCGTAGTGCATCAGCACAGCACACATTGTACAGTTCTGTAGTAGGGTTTAAGCCTGATGACAAGTGATCTGTTTATTATGTGTAGAATCAGCCGAACCTCTCGCTAGTGATTCTCATGAAACCAGTTTTAACCATGGCAGTGGCAAATTAAGTTAGAAAACCATGTTGCATCTGCAACAATAAACTATCATTCTGAAGACTAAGATGCTTAGTTTATGGCACAGTGTCTTACTTTAAAAATACATTTTACATTTTTGGCCAGAATTTATTTTTTTAATCCCCAAATTCTCATTACCAAAATGCGTCTGGATTAAATTCTTGGGTCATTTTATACAATTTCACTTAAGAAAAACCAAAGTTATTTGAATATAACCCCCAAATATGTTCCTGTTGTTTGTCCATAAAGCATAAAAAAATGCTATACTAGTTGAAGTTTACATTAAACTATAATATTTATTACATTAAAGCACAGTGTCTGTGGACATGTTTCTCATTACCGCATCATTTTTAGGTCCGTTTCAGTAATGAGAACTTTAATTTCAATATGATAATAAGCATCAGTTATGTAATTAAGCAGCGGTTGTCAAGAAATATGAGTGTAACATTTGTATTTATTTACTTAAAGCCACAATCTGGAGTTTGTGTTTCAGCAGAGAGCAACCCCGTTACTTAAAGGAGGTGTGTACATTTTGACATGTGTACCTGTTTTAGCACTTACCTACACTGTTGTTTGATATCCCATTTTTGGTCCATATCCCACATATTTAGATACTTTATATGAATATCATGTTATACCATTTGCCCATAGGATCCCATTCAATGTAGAAATACTTCTGAAATACCTTGGAACGACACATAGCCACATCCTAATACAGGAAGTAAAGGTCCTCCTTGGGGGGAAAAAATAATAATTTAAGTCTGTTTTTTTGATGTTTAAGTCCACTTTTGACTTTTGAAAATACATGCATGTAATTGCAGTACTTCTACTTCTACTAACATAAGGGGTATTTTAGTCAATTCCATTAAGATCAGTGATTTGAGTATTATGCAAGTCATTTGGGATTAACAAATGACACATTAAGATGAAGTAATGGGTTACTGGATCTCTAATAGAACTCAGCACCATTTTTCAATGGCAAACTATGCAACACTTATTACCGAAACATGCATTGTCATCTCTGAATACTGCTTGTCATTACCACAATGTACCAATATTTAGGAAATATTAGGAAAAACGTAACATTTACTTTATAATTTTGTCTTAATCTGATAGTGTGCCATTTGTTCTTTATCCAAATATTTGTACATAAAAATACACACAAATAATTATGACAAATAACAAGATTCAGAAAAGGATGTGTGAGATAAATTACAAACTGCATTTTAATAATTTAATTGTAAACATTTGTTTTCAGTGTTATGTTTACTTCAGGCCTTTTCATTAGGTGAGCAATGTTAAAAAATTATTAGAAATTGATTTGTTTATTACTTTTTTGGACTTTGAAAACTGTTACGGTAATGATAATTTTTGCTTTGCTTGTTGTGTAAATTGTGGTCAATTGCATAAAATCTGATCAATAAACATCACAATTATGAAATAGATAAATACAGATCCTAATCTTAGTGATCCAAGAGGAATTATTGTGGAAAATGTGTTTCTTTTTAGGCAAAAATGTTTGGTCAAGTGCCAGTTTTGTGAGAATCGCTGTGGTGTTATAGCACTGCCTGCGGAAAGAGGAAAGGAGCAGAGAGGAGAGGATGGAGAAATGTTCAGAGGTTGTCAATGACGCAGCAGCTCTGCTTTTTGCTGACTGCGTGTCTTTACTGTTACTAGGCTGTTTTTAAAGAGGCATTTGAAATGTTAACACTGCAGGGACATGATGAGTGTGTGGCACTAGAACTGAATGGAGTGTGTGTGGACACACACACACACACAACCAGGGTGGTGGAAGGTCCTCTATATCAAAATTTGTCGTATGTGCCGAATACAACGGGTGTAGACCTTACCGTGAAATGCTTACTTACAAGCCCTTAACCAACAATGCAGTTTTAAGAAAATGGAGCTAAGAAAATATTGACTAAATAAACGAAAGTAAAAATTACGAGGCTATATACAGGGGGTACAGAGTCAATGTGTCGTGGTACAGGTTAATCGAGGTAATTTGTACATGTAGGTAGGGGTAAAGTGACTATGCATAGATAATAAACAGCGAGTAGCAGCAGTGTAAAAACAAAGGTGGGGGACCTCTATATCAGACTGTGTCAGAGGAAGGCCCGTAAAAGACTCCAGCCACCCAAGCCATAGAATGTTCACTCTGCTACCGTCCAGTAAACGGTACCGGACCAACAGGCTCCGACACAGCTTCTACCCTCAAGTCATAAGACTGCTAAGTTGTTAATTAAATTGCTCTCTTCATATGCTGCACTCTGTTCTTTATTTTACTCTTAATTATTAACTATCCTGATGCCTAGTCACATTCCCCTGCCTTCATGTACATATCTACCTCAAATACCTTGTACCTCTGCACATTGATCTGGTACTGGTACTCTCTGTATTTAGCTCCACATTGATCTGGTACTGGTACTCTCTGTATTTAGCTCCACGTTGATCTGGTACTCTCTGTATTTAGCTCCACATTGATCTGGTACTGGTACTCTCTGTATTTAGCTCCACATTGATCTGGTACTGGTACTCTCTGTATTTAGCTCCACATTGATCTGGTTCTGGTACTCTCTGTATTTAGCTCCACATTGATCTGGTACTGGTACTCCCTGTATTTAGCTCCACATTGATCTGGTACTGGTACTCTCTGTATTTAGCTCCACATTGATCTGGTACTGGTACTCCCTGTATATAGCTCCACATTGATCTGGTACTGGTACTCCCTGTATTTAGCTCCACATTGATCTGGTACTCTCTGTATTTAGCTCCACATTGATCTGGTACTGGTACTCCCTGTATTTAGCTCCACATTGATCTGGTACTGGTACTCTCTGTATTAGCTCCACATTGATCTGGTACTGGTACTCCCTGTATTTAGCTCCACATTGATCTGGTACTGGTACTCCCTGTATTTAGCTCCACATTGATCTGGTACTCCCTGTATTTAACTCCACATTGATCTGGTACTCCCTGTATTTAGCTCCACATTGATCTGGTACTCTCTGTATTTAGCTCCACATTGATCTGGTACTGGTACTCCCTGTATTTAGCTCCACATTGATCTGGTACTGGTACTCTCTGTATTAGCTCCACATTGATCTGGTACTGGTACTCCCTGTATTTAGCTCCACATTGATCTGGTACTGGTACTCTCTGTATTTAGCTCCACATTGATCTGGTACTCTCTGTATTTAGCTCCACATTGATCTGGTACTGGTACTCTCTGTATTTAGCTCCACATTGATCTGGTACTGGTACTCTCTGTATTTAGCTCCACATTGATCTGGTCCTGGTACTCTCTGTATTTAGCTCCACATTGATCTGGTACTGGTACTCTCTGTATTTAGCTCCACATTGATCTGGTACTGGTACTCTCTGTATTTAGCTCCACATTGATCTGGTACTGGTACTCCCTGTATTTAGCTCCACATTGATCTGGTACTGGTACTCCCTGTATTTTAGCTCCACATTGATCTGGTACTCCCTGTATTTAGCTCCACCTTGATCTGGTACTCCCTGTATTTAACTCCACATTGATCTGGTACTCCCTGTATTTAGCTCCACATTGATCTGGTACTGGTACTCTCTGTATTTAGCTCCACATTGATCTGGTACTGGTACTCTCTGTATTTAGCTCCACATTGATCTGGTACTGGTACTCTCTGTATTTAGCTCCACATTGATCTGGTACTGGTACTCTCTGTATTTAGCTCCACATTGATCTGGTCCTGGTACTCCCTGTATTTAGCTCCACATTGATCTGGTACTGGTACTCTCTGTATTTAACTCGACATTGATCTGGTACTCCCTGTATTTAGCTCCACATTGATCTGGTCCTGGTACTCTCTGTATTTAGCTCCACATTGATCTGGTACTGGTACTCTCTGTATTTAGCTCCACATTGATCTGGTACTGGTACTCCCTGTATTTAGCTCCACATTGATCTGGTACTGGTACTCTCTGTATTTAGCTCCACATTGATCTGGTACTGGTACTCCCTGTATTTAGCTCCACATTGATCTGGTCCTGGTACTCCCTGTATTTAGCTCCACATTGATCTGGTACTGGTACTCTCTGTATTTAACTCGACATTGATCTGGTACTCCCTGTATTTAGCTCCACATTGATCTGGTCCTGGTACTCTCTGTATTTAGCTCCACATTGATCTGGTACTGGTACTCTCTGTATTTAGCTCCACATTGATCTGGTACTGGTACTCCCTGTATTTAGCTCCACATTGATCTGGTACTGGTACTCTCTGTATTTAGCTCCACATTGATCTGGTACTCCCTGTATTTAGCTCCACATTGATCTGGTACTGGTACTCCCTGTATTTAACTCCACATTGATCTGGTACTGGTACTCCCTGTATTTAGCTCCACATTGATCTGGTACTCCCTGTATTTAGCTCCACATTGATCTGGTACTCCCTGTATTTAGCTCCACATTGATCTGGTACTCCCTGTATTTAACTCCACATTGATCTGGTACTCCCTGTATTTAGCTCCACATTGATCTGGTACTCCCTGTATTTAGCTCCACATTGATCTGGTACTCCCTGTATTTAACTCCACATTGATCTGGTACTCCCTGTATTTAACTCCACATTGATCTGGTACTCTCTGTATTTAGCTCCACATTGATCTGGTCCTGGTACTCTCTGTATTTAGCTCCACATTGATCTGGTACTCCCTGTATTTAACTCCACATTGATCTGGTACTCTCTGTATTTAGCTCCACATTGATTTGGTCCTGGTACTCTCTGTATTTAGCTCCACATTGATCTGGTCCTGGTACTCTCTGTATTTAGCTCCACATTGATCTGGTACTCTCTGTATTTAGCTCCACATTGATCTGGTACTGGTACTCTCTGTATTTAGCTCCACATTGATCTGGTTCTGGTACTCTCTGTATTTAGCTCCACATTGATCTGGTACTGATACTCTCTGTATTTAGCTCCACATTGATCGGGTACTGGTACTCCCTGTATTTAGCTCCACATTGATCTGGTACTGGTACTCTCTGTATTTAGCTCCACATTGATCTGGTATTCTCTGTATTTAGCTCCACATTGATCTGGTCCTGGTACTCTCTGTATTTAGCTCCACATTGATCTGGTACTGGTACTCTCTGTATTTAGCTCCACATTGATCTGGTACTGGTACTCTCTGTATTTAGCTCCACATTGATCTGGTACTGGTACTCTCTGTATTTAGCTCCACATTGATCTGGTACTGGTACTCTCTGTATTTAGCTCCACATTGATCTGGTACTGGTACTCCCTGTATTTAGCTCCACATTGATCTGGTACTGGTACTCTCTGTATTTAGCTCCACATTGATCTGGTACTGGTACTCTCTGTATTTAGCTCCACATTGATCTGGTACTGGTACTCCCTGTATTTAGCTCCACATTGATCTGGTACTGGTACTCTCTGTATTTAGCTCCACATTGATCTGGTACTGGTACTCCCTGTATTTAGCTCCACATTGATCTGGTACTGGTACTCTCTGTATTTAGCTCCACATTGATCTGGTACTCTCTGTATTTAGCTCCACATTGATCTGGTACTGGTACTCTCTGTATTTAGCTCCACATTGATCTGGTACTGGTACTCTCTGTATTTAGCTCCACATTGATCTGGTACTGATACTCTCTGTATTTAGCTCCACATTGATCTGGTACTGGTACTCTCTGTATTTAGCTCCACATTGATCTGGTACTGGTACTCTCTGTATTTAGCTCCACATTGATCTGGTACTGGTACTCTCTGTATATAACTCCACATTGATCTGGTACTGGTACTCTCTGTATTTAGCTCCACATTGATCTGGTACTGGTACTCTCTGTATATAACTCCACATTGATCTGGTACTGATACTCTCTGTATTTAGCTCCAGATTGATCTGGTACTGGTACTCTCTGTATTTAGCTCCACATTGATCTGGTACTGGTACTCTCTGTATTTAGCTCCACATTGATCTGGTACTCTCTGTATTTAGCTCCACATTGATCTGGTACTGGTACTCTCTGTATTTAGCTCCACATTGATCTGGTACTGGTACTCTCTGTATTTAGCTCCACATTGATCTGGTACTCCCTGTATTTAGCTCCACATTGATCGGGTACTGGTACTCTCTGTATTTAGCTCCGCATTGATCTGGTACTGGTACTCCCTGTATTTAGCTCCACATTGATCTGGTACTCTCTGTATTTAGCTCCACATTGGTCTGGTACTGGTACTCTCTGTATTTAGCTCCACGTTGATCTGGTACTCCCTGTATTTAGCTCCACATTGATCTGGTACTGATACTCTCTGTATTTAGCTCCACATTGATCTGGTACTGGTACTCTCTGTATTTAGCTCCACATTGATCTGGTACTGGTACTCTCTGTATTTAGCTCCACATTGATCTGGTACTCTCTGTATTTAGCTCCACATTGATCTGGTACTGGTACTCTCTGTATTTAGCTCCACATTGATCTGGTACTGGTACTCTCTGTATTTAGCTCCACATTGATCTGGTACTGGTACTCCCTGTATTTAGCTCCACATTGATCGGGTACTGGTACTCTCTGTATTTAGCTCCACATTGATCTGGTACTGGTACTCCCTGTATTTAGCTCCACATTGATCTGGTACTCTCTGTATTTAGCTCCACATTGATCTGGTACTGGTACTCTCTGTATTTAGCTCCACATTGATCTGGTACTCTCTGTATTTAGCTCCACATTGATCTGGTACTGGTACTCTCTGTATTTAGCTCCACGTTGATCTGGTACTCCCTGTATTTAGCTCCACATTGATCTGGTACTGGTACTCTCTGTATATAACTCCACGTTGATCTGGTACTCCCTGTATTTAGCTCCACATTGATCTGGTACTGGTACTCTCTGTATTTAGCTCCACATTGATCTGGTACTGGTACTCCCTATATTTAGCTCCACATTGATCTGGTACTCTCTGTATTTAGCTCCATTCTCGTGTATTTGATTTCTCTTGTGTTACTATTTTTATTATCATTTTTTTTAAACTCTGCATCGTTGGGAAGGCTCATAAGCAAGCATTTCATGGTAAGGTCTACACCCGTTATATTCGGCGCATGTGACAAATAACATTTGATTCGATTTGACACACACTGCAGTAGATGGGATAACACCACAGCTCTCAGGTGGTTGGCAGGTCATGTGCCCTGAAGGACATGATTGTGTGGGTATTTCTCCATACAAAACAAAACATAGTCCTGATTCAAACATCCACACTATGCTAGGCACAGTAACGGTGTCAGACACCTTCATCAGAGCTTTGTATAGTCTCTCATTTTTTCTTTCATAACATCTCTCATCACTCCTAATCTACAATGAATATCCTTGTCATCTCTGTGTCACCTCAGACGTCTGACTGAATGGCTGTCATTGACAGTGTTCGTCCCCGTGCCCTATAACTGACCTATGGCTCCCATCACTCCTCAGGCCTGTCCAATCACTGGGCTGCACTGGACTGAGTGCGCCCGATCACAGCTCTGTTGTCCTGTGTTAGAACGTGATGATGAACGTAGGCCTTGAAATACATCCACAGGTACACCTCCAATTGACTGAAATGATGTCAACCAGCCTATCAGAAGCTTCTAAAGCCGTGACATCATTTTCTGGAATTTTCCAAGCTGTTTAAAGGCACAGTCAACTTAGTGTATGTAAACTTCTGACTCTGGAATTGTGATACAGTGATTTATAAGTGAAATAATCTGTCTGTAAACAATTGTTGGAAAAATTACTTGTGTCATGCACAAAGTAGATGACTCTGGAATTGTGATACAGTGATTTATAAGTGAAATAATCTGTCTGTAAACAATTGTTGGAAAAATGACTTGTGTCATGCACAAAGTAGATGTCCTAACAGACTTGCCAAAACTATAGTTTGTCAACAAGAAATTTGTGGAGTGGTTGAAAACAAGTTTTAATGACTTCTGACTTCAACTGTATGTATGTACTGCTACTAGGAAACACGCTTTCTGCAATCTATACTAAAATGTGTGTGTTTGTGTGTGTGTGTGTGTGTGTGTGTGTGTGTGTGTGTGTGTGTGTGTGTGTGTGTGTGTGTGTGTGTGTGTGTGTGTGTGTGTGTGTGTGTGTGTGTGTGTGTGTGTGTGTGCTGGAAAGCCTGGCATGAGGAGTCCAGATGGTGGGTGTAGAAAGCCCTCTTTAATCCCTGCAGCAGGATATCATACCCTCACACACACACACACACCCACCTCCCTCCATGGCCCCACAGTAAGCATTTCCTCTATTCCCCTACATACTCAATACTCACTTTCTATGGCAGTTTCCTCTGTACTGTAACATCGAGAATGTCCGGTTGATGTTATTATTGGACTTCAGCATCCTGACTGTTACTGTCGTAACGGCAAACGTTAGAATGTGGGTGCTGTTTCTGGTTGAAATTTAAGAAAGATCGGAACATTTTGCATGTATGTGCACTTACTCTTGCATGTGTTTGTGTGTGTGTATACAGTGCCTTCAGAAAGTAATCAGACCCGAAGACTTTTTCCACATTTTGTTACGTTACTCCTTTTTCTAAAATGGATTAAATATTGTTTTCCCCTCATTAATCTACACACAGTACCCCATAATATACATTTTTGCTAATTTATTAAAAATAAAAACTGAAATATCACATTTACATAAGTATTCAGACCCTTTACTAAGTACTTTGTTGAAGCACCTTTGGCAGCGATTACAGCATCAAGTCTTCTTGGGTATGACGCTACAAACTTGGCACACCTGTATTTGGGGAGTTTCTCGTTTTCTTCTCTGCATATCCTCTCAAGCTCTGTCAGGTTGGATGGGGAGCGTCACTGCAAATCTATTTTCAGGTCTCTCCAGAGATGATAGATTGGTTTCAAGTCCGGGCTCTGGCTGGGCCACTCAAGGAACTTCAGAGACTTGTCCTGAAGCCACTCCTGCGTTGTCTTGGCTGTGTGCTTAGGGTCGTTGTCTTGTTGGAAAGTGAACCTTCACCCCAGTCTGAATTCTTGAGCGGGTTTTCATCAAGGATCTCGTTGTAATTTGCTCCGTTCATCTTTCCCTCGATCCTGACTAGTCTCCCAGTCCCTGCCGCTGAAAAACATCCCCACAGCATGATGCTGCCACCACCATGCTTCACCGTAAGGATGGTGCCAGGTTTCCTCCAGACGTGACGCTTGGCATTCAGACCAAAGAGTTCAATCTTGGTTTCATCAGACCAGAGAATTTTGTTTCTCATGGTCTGAGAGTTTTGACAAACTCCAAGCGGGATTTCATGTGCCTTTTACTGAGGAGTGGCTTCCGTCTGGCAACTCTAACATAAAGGCTTGATAAAGTGCTGCAGAGATGGTTATCCTTATGGAAGTTTCTCTCATCTCCACAGAGGAACTCTGGAGCTCTGTCAGAGTGACTATCGTGTTCTTGGTCTTCTCCCTGACCAAGACCCTTCTCCCCCGATTCCTCAGTTTGGCCGGGTGGCCAGCTCTATCAAGAGTCGTGGTGGTTCCAAACTTCTTCCATTTAAGAATGATAGAGGCCACTGTGTAATTGGGGACATTCAATGGTGCAGAAATGTTTTGGTACCCTTCCCCAGATATGTGCCTCGACACAATCCTATCTTTTGCTCTGACATGCACTGTCAACTGTGGGACCTTATATAGACAGGTGTGTGCCTTTCCAAATCATGTCCGATCAATTGAATTTAGCACAGGTGGACTCCAATCAAGTTGTAGAAACATCTCAAGGATGATCAATGGAAACAGGATGCACCTGAGCTCAATTTTGAGTCTCATAGCAAAGGGTCTGAATGCTTATGTAAATAAGCTATTTCAGTTTTTAATAAAAACCTGTTTTCGCTTTGCCATTATGGGGTTTTAATGGTGTAGATTGATGTGGATTTTTATTTATTTAATCCATTTTAGAATAAGGCTGTAACGTAACAAAATGTGGAAAAAGTCAAAGGGTCTGAATACTTTCCGAATGCACTGTATGTGTGTGGGCCTATCATAGTATTAATAGCATGGCTGTTTTGTCTTTAATGTTTTATGTGCATATGAAATGGCTCTGGTGAGTGTCTTAGCTCTCCCTAGTGAGGATGCCCTACATATCACATTCTAACTAATTAGAATTAAATCTCTGAGGGATGGAATATTATTTTATTTCCAAACATATAAAATAATAACTCTCCCCTCATGTGAACCAGAGGATCAGAATTGCTCCAAATATTCATATAGCTGCTGTACAGAATCCTGCAAAAGCTACACAAGAGATTCCAGAATTCGAATCAATTCAATTCAATTCAATTCAAGGGGCTTTATTGGCATGGGAAACATGTGTTAACATTGCCAAAGCAAGTGAGGTAGATAATACACAAAAGTGAAATAAACAATACAAATTAACAGTAAACATTACACATACAGAAGTTTCAAAACAAGAAAGACATTACAAATGTCATATTATATATATACAGTGTTGTAACAATGTACAAATGGTTAAAGCACACAAGTTAAAATAAATAAGCATAAATATGGGTTGTATTTACAATGGTGTTTGTTCTTCACTGGTTGCCCTTTTCTTGTGGCAACAGGTCACAAATCTTGCTGCTGTGATGGCACACTGTGGAATTTCACCCAGTAGATATGGGAGTTTATCAAAATTGGATTTGTTTTCAAATTCTTTGTGGATCTGTGTAATCTGAGGGAAATATGTCTCTCTAATATGGTCATACATTGGGCAGGAGGTTAGGAAGTGCAGCTCAGTTTCCACCTCATTTTGTGGGCAGTGAGCACATAGCCTGTCTTCTCTTGAGAGCCATGTCTGCCTACGGCGGCCTTTCTCAATAGCAAGGCTATGCTCACTGAGTCTGTACATAGTCAAAGCTTTCCTTAAGTTTGGGTCAGTCACAGTGGTCAGGTATTCTGCCACTGTGTACTCTCTGTTTAGGGCCAAATAGCATTCTAGTTTGCTCTGTTTTTTTGTTAATTCTTTCCAATGTGTCAAGTAATTATCTTTTTGTTTTCTCATGATTTGGTTGGGTCTAATTGTGCTGTTGTCCTGTGGCTCTGTGGGGTGTGTTTGTGTTTGTGAACAGAGCCCTAGGACCAGCTTGCTTAGGGGACTCTTCTCCAGGTTCATCTCTCTGTAGGTGATGGCTTTGTTATGGAAGGTTTGGGAATCGCTTCCTTTTAGGTGGTTGTAGAATTTAACGGCTCTTTTCTGGATTTTGATAATTAGTGGGTATCGGCCTAATTCTGCTCTGCATGCATTATTTGGTGTTCTACGTTGTACACGGAGGATATTTTTGCAGAATTCTGCATGCAGAGTCTCAATTTGGTGTTTGTCCCATTTTGTGAAATCTTGGTTGGTGAGCGGACCCCAGACCTCACAACCATAAAGGGCAATGGGCTCTATGACTGATTCAAGTATTTTTAGCCAGATCCTAATTGGTATGTTGAAATTTATGTTCCTTTTGATGGCATAGAATGCCCTTCTTGCCTTGTCTCTCAGATCGTTCACAGCTCTGTGGAAGCTACCTGTGGTGCTGATGTTTAGGCCGAGGTATGTATAGTTTTTTGTGTGCTCTAGGGCAACGGTGTCTAGATGGAATTTGTGGTCCTGGCGACTGGACCTTTTTTGGAACACCATTATTTTGGTCTTACTGAGATTTACTGTCAGGGCCCAGGTCTGACAGAATCTGTGCAGAAGATCTAGGTGCTGTTGTAGGCCCTCCTTGGTTGGTGACAGAAGCACCAGATCATCAGCAAACAGTAGACATTTGACTTCGGATTCTAGTAGGGTGAGACCGGGTGCTGCAGACTGTTCTAATGCTCGCGCCAATTCATTGATATATATGTTGAAGAGGGTGGGGCTTAAGCTGCATCCCTGTCTCACCCCACGACCCTGTGAGAAGAAATGTGTGTGTCTTTTGCCAATTTTAACCGCACACTTGTTGTTTGTGTACATGGATTTTATAATGTCGTATGTTTTACCCCCAACACCACTTTCCATCAATTTGTATAGCAGACCCTCATGCCAAATTGAGTCGAAGGCTTTTTTGAAATCAACAAAGCATGAGAAGACTTTGCCTTTGTTTTGGTTTGTTTGGTTGTCAATTAGGGTGTGTAGGGTGAATACATGGTCTGTTGTACGGTAATTTGGTAAAAAGCCAATTTGACATTTGCTCAGTACATTGTTTTCATTGAGGAAATGTACGAGTCTGCTGTTAATGATAATGCAGAGTATTTTCCCAAGGTTACTGTTGACGCATATTCCACGGTAGTTATTGGGGTCAAATTTGTCTCCACTTTTGTGGATTGGGGTGATCAGTCCTTGGTTCCAAATATTGGGGAAGATGCCAGAGCTAAGGACGATGTTAAAGAGTTTTAATATAGCCAATTGGAATTTGTTGTCTGTATATTTGATCATTTCATTAAGGATACCATCAACACCACAGGCCTTTTTGGGTTGGAGGGTTTTTATTTTGTCCTGTAACTCATTCAAGGTAATTGGAGAATCCAGTGGGTTCTGGTAGTCTTTAATAGTTGATTCTAGGATTTGTATTTGATCATGTATATGTTTTTGCTCTTTATTCTTTGTTATAGAGCCAAAAAGATTGGAGAAGTGGTTTACCCATACATCTCCATTTTGGATAGATAATTCTTCGTGTTGTTGTTTGTTTAGTGTTTTCCAATTTTCCCAGAATTGGTTGGAGTCTATGGATTCTTCAATTACATTGAGCTGATTTCTGACGTGCTGTTCCTTCTTTTTCCGTAGTGTATTTCTGTATTGTTTTAGTGATTCACCATAGTGAAGGCGTAGACTCAGGTTTTCCGGGTCTCTATGTTTTTGGTTGGACAGGTTTCTCAATTTATTTCTTAGATTTTTGCATTCTTTATCAAACCATTTGTCATTGTTGTTCATTTTCTTCGGTTTTCTATTTGAGATTTTTAGATTTGATAGGGAAGCTGAGAGGTCAAAAATACTGTTAAGATTTTCTACTGCCAAGTTTACACCTTCACTATTGCAGTGGAACGTTTTACCCAGGAAGTTGTCTAAAAGGGATTGAATTTGCTGTTGCCTAATTGTTTTTTGGTAGGTTTCCAAACTGCATTCCTTCCATCTATAGCATTTCTTAATGTTACTCAGTTCCTTTGGCTTTGATGCCTCATGATTGAGTATTGCTCTGTTCAAGTAGACTGTGATTTTGCTGTGGTCTGATAGGGGTGTCAGTGGGCTGACTGTGAACGCTCTGAGAGACTCTGGGTTGAGGTCAGTGATAAAGTAGTCTACAGTGCTACTGCCAAGAGATGAGCTATAGGTGTACCTACCATAGGAGTCCCCTCGAAGCCTACCATTGACTATGTACATACCCAGCGTGCGACAGAGCTGCAGGAGTTGTGACCCGTTTTTGTTGGTTATGTTGTCATAGTTGTGCCTAGGTGGGCATATGGGGGAGGGAATGCTGTCACCTCCAGGTAGGTGTTTGTCCCCCTGTGTGCTGAGGGTGTCAGGTTCCTGTCCAGTTCTGGCATTTAGGTCGCCACAGACTAATACATGTCCCTGGGCCTGGAAATGATTGATTTCCCCCTCCAGGATGGAGAAGCTGTCTTCATTAAAGTATGGGGATTCTAGTGGGGGGATATAGGTAGCACACAGGAGGACATTTTTCTCTGTTAAGATAATTTCCTTTTGAATTTCTAGCCAAATGTAAAATGTTCCTGTTTTGATTAATTTAATGGAGTGAGTTAGGTCTGCTCTATACCAAATTAGCATTCCCCCTGAGTCCCTTCCCTGTTTCACACCTGGTAGTTTGGTGGATGGGACTACCAGCTCTCTGTAACCTAGAGGGCAACCAGTGGGTCCGTCTCCTCTATACCATGTTTCTTGCAGGATGACAATGTCTGCATTACCGATTTCTTTGGTGAAGTCCGGGTTCCTGCTCTTTAGGCCAAAGGCAGATGACCTCAGACCTTGGATATTCCAGGATGATATAGTGAAGGCTTTTTGTTCCATAAAGTGTCCAATGTTGTTGGTCGGGGTTTGGCCTCAGGCCAGTAAGTGTGAGCAGAGCCTGCTGAGCATCTGGTACATGCCGTTGGCTTGGGCGAGTGTAAGAGTGGGGGTTGGGCCTGTTTGCCCGCTCACTACCTGGGCGTATGTGTGACTTCCATGTTGATGCCCTCTTTGCGGGGGTGGGGTGCATGGGGTGGGCAGGAGTGGCATGGGTCTGATCTGAGGGGGCCTAAATTGGGTGTGGGCATGGTTGATGTGGGGGGGGTGTGTAGGTCCAGGGGGGGGTCCTGGAGGTCTTGGAGGGTGTCTCGCTGGTCTGGGTGGGGTGTCTATTGATCTGTTGCTCCTGTGTGAAGTGTTGGGGCTTCGTTTGAGAGCGATGTCCTTTAGAGTCCGGGCAAAGGTGGGCACTGCTGCCTTGTAGAGGTGGACCTGGTCATAGAGGCTGTTCAAGTCCAGGGTGGAGTGGTGGGCCAGAAAAACATTTGGTTTTGAGGCACAGTCACGGGAAATGCTTGCGTTTACCCGCTGTATTGTAGCAGGGTGGAAGTCTTTTCGTGGTAGCAGGGTGGAGATGACCACTTGTGCGTTGGGGAAAGTAGAAGAAGCTTTTTCAATCACTCCCTTCAGTGCTGTGGCCACCCTTTCCTGCTGTGCTCTCAGGTCGTTTGTGCCTGTGTGTATTATTATGTGGCTAGGTGAGCCTAGTTTGTCCTCAGACAGAAGGTCTAGGGCGCGCTGGGTGTTTGGACACCAGAGTTTAGACACACTGTGTTTGGGAAAAAGTTTTTTTTCTTCTATATATTTCCCATTCGAGTCCATAAGAAGGACAATCTGTGTCTTGTGTTTGTCCTCAGTGGGTGTGGGGGGGTTGTCAGGAGGGCTATCAGGGTGGCTGACAGGGGGGGTGCTCAGAGGGGGTGAGAGCTGCTGGGCTTGGGGTTTTTCTTTTGTCTGTTCTGTTGTGATGTCGTTTCTATGGTCAGGGTCTGGTGTGGACTGTTCTGCTGTGGTGTCGAGACTTTTGTCGGGTGCTGAGGTGGGCTGTTCTGCTGGCGTCTCTGTGGGGATGGCCACCTCCCTAGTGGGTTGTTCTCTGTCACATGCCATCCCCCTCAACCTCTCCTCCAGCAGTCTGATCCTCTCCTCCATCCCCTTCTCCCTCTCCTCCTGTAGTCTGATCCTCTCCTCCATCCCCTTCTCCCTCTCCTCCTGTAGTCTGATCCTCTCCTCCATCCCCCTCTCCCTCTCCTCCTGTAGTCTGATCCTCTCCTCTAGTGCTCTGTTCTTCTCCTGCTCCTGCTCTTTCTCCTGTTGATGTTGTCTCACCACTGTCCATAGTGCAGATATGTCTTTCCCCACCTCCAGCTCTCCAGGTCTGGTTAAGGGGGTGTTGTTGTGCTGGACTGTTGTCTGGGTCTGTGCTGACTGGAGTGTGATCACCTGCTGTTCCAGCTCCACCTGCCTTACCTCCAGCTGGGTGAATTTATCCTTCATTTCAATGAGGGAGAAGTACTCTGTACTGGGAGGTTGACTGTCTGCTGAGGGTTGCTCGTCTGTGGGGTTATATGGTGAAGAGGTTTGGTCTGACCCACTTGGGGTGGGGGTATCTTTATCAAGGGAGAGCTTCTCCTGCTGGGCTAATTCTTTGATTAGGTGAAAGTCCAGCTGAAACTGTTTGTGGTTGCCCTGTACCAATACTGTTCCAGACTTATAGAGATTTATATTAGCTGACTCCTCATCCTCATTGTCAAGAATCCTGAGTTTCCACCCCTCGTTAACCCCCCCTCTCTTAACAGAGGGGTAGTGTGCTAATATAGCACTGTGCCATGCCTGGGGATGGTTTGTGTGGAAGATAAGGTTGCTGATGTTCCCATTTTTGTAATAGTCAGCAAAAAGTGTCTCTTGATTTTCCATAAGGAGCTTCATTTTGTGATCTTTTCTTGTCTTGTCATTTTTTACATGCACAGGGTACTGTATTTTAATTACCTCTGAACAGCAGGAGGGAGCTTCTAAGGCCTCTCCATTTGGTTGGGGTAGACTATTCGACTCTCCTGCCATTGTTGGGCTAATGGGCTTTGACACCTCTCACTTGACACTTAAGTGCTAGTTGAAGCTGTATCAAGCTTGGCAGAATTATATTACTATTCAGTCCTTATAAAGTAGTGTCATGTATTTTTCTTCTTGGCTTTTGGAAATCAAATATAGTTTCAGACTAAACATTACTCACTCAGTTGCAGGTTGGGTGGTGTTCTCAGGTTTCTGTTGTTTTCCAGAGGATTTGCTGAATATAATAATTAATCCTTGGTAGATGTGAACCTTCCAGGTGATTCCGTAAATCCGTCCAAAATCAGGTTGTAGGTTTTGAGTTTTGATTTGAAGTGAAGGTTATGTTGTAGAGGGTAGCATCCTGTATGGGTTCCTGACAAAAAATCCAAGTTTATCTAACTCTAAATTTATCTTTTTTAAAGAAAATGCTGAAAAATGCAGGAGCTCATCTGATCGTGACCCACCTCTCTCTCTCGCTCTCGCTCTCGCTCTCGCTCTCGCTCTCTCTGTCTCTGTCTCTCTCTGTCTCTCTCTGTGTCTCTGTCTCTGTGTCTCTCTCTCTCTCTCTGTGTCTCTGTCTCTCTCTCTCTCTCTCTCTCTCTCTCTCTCTCTCTCTCTCTCTGTCTCCTATTCAATAAATCATTGAGCTCTATAAACTACTTCAGGCTGGTTCCTCTTGCCCCTGTTCTTTCCATGTTGGGTGAATGTTTGGGTCTTGGTGTGTTCTACAGTATGTTACAGTAAACTTGATATATTAGCATTTGGTAACATTTGGACTTGTCATTGCAGAAAAGAAAGGCAAGCCCAGCTGTTTCCATTCCAAGAACACTGATGAGGAGGCCTGTGTCGGGGTGAAGATCGAACACGCTAAAGGTCAACTTGATCCCTTTCTCACTCTCAATATCACAATCTCCTCTTTTAATCTTGCTATCTCTTATCTCCCCTCTCTCCTACTATCAGTTTCTGTTCATTAGCTACTGTAGTCTACTGTACTAAAAGAGGAGTATTTAACCTTTGTGAAATGACAGGCCCTACGGTGCTGTGTACATGTAAGCATGGTGTACTGCTTGCTCATTGTGCTGTGGTTTCCTTTTCTAAAAGCTCTCTCCTTCCTTCCCCCAGCCCGAGGTGATAACACTGTCAATGCTTCTCAGTTTAACCAAGTGTAGTCGTGGGGTGTTAAGCCAATGCTGCGTTTGAGCATGGGTATGTGGGACAGAGTGTATGTCTGTTTGGGGACAGAGGTGTCACCACACATTCGTGCTACATAGTCCTTTTTTGTTTAGGGCAGAGAGAAAATGAAAGTAATAGAATGAAAGGGTGAATATGAGGAATGTGGTCCCATCCAGAATAGATGGGCAGTGCAGAGGGCAGGGGAATGCATGCTGGACTGTAGAAACACTCCCCTTGGCAGCACACAGGTTTCACAGAAAGTGTGTGTGGTGTGTGGGTGTGGGTGTGGCTTAAAGCAGTAATGATGTATGAGTCGCTCCCTTCTGTGCCACACTTTCTCTGTCTTTTGCTTTCTACCGTCCTCCCTCTCTTCTCATCTACCAGTTTTCTTACCCCCGTTCTCTCTATGTTCGTCTGTCCTTTCCTTCTATTCATTGTATTTCTATTTCTTCCTCTGTGTTTATCTTCCGCCCCCCCCCCCCTTTGAATGCATCTGTCCTGTCATATGCCACCCCCCCTTCACTCCCTTTCTCCTTCCCTCCCTATATCCCTCGCTTCCAGTTTTCCCCATTGATCAGCCTCAGAGGGGGTAGCCTATCATCTACAAGGTGATTCCACGCCAACATAGTCTGAAAATATTTTGGGTATCTCAGATTGTTCTGACAATTCTCACATAGTTACTTCATTTGGAGGAAGGATGTTTCAAATGCTTTTTACATTTGAATCACAAATACTTTTTGAGAAAATCATGATGAAAGTGGCAATTTTAGGCCCTTTTTAGACCTGTACATGCCTCCTATAAGACCTTATGATCCGTGAACCGTACATTATACAGACAACATCTTGGTGTCATTATACTCCTTATAATGTTCTCTCAAATATGGAGTATGTCTAGATTCTGAAATACACATTTTCACATACATTTATTCAACAGTAAAAATATTAATATCTCAAAACTACCCTTTTGGATATTGCTTATTTTTAGACATATTGTTTGGCACAATGTACTCGTCAAACTCATCAAATATCCAGAGTGGCAGAGTGGGCTCTCTGGTACTTTTAAAGGCTAGGTAGCAGAGTGGGCTCTCTGGTGATTTTAAAGGCTAGGTAGCAGAGTGGTCTCTCTGGTACTTTTAAAGGCCAGGTAGCAGATAATGCACATGGTTGCAGGTTTTTAGACAATCTTTTTGTTGAGGGTCTTGAGGTCCTAAACATTGTTAACCTTGTGTCTCCTTGGTAATAATATAGTAGCTACCATAGTATTAAAGCTATGCATTAAGAAAGCATGCAATGAGATACCTGCAGAGAGGAATACCTACTGGTCAGACTGGTTAATAAAGGGATGGAAGGAAATGTCTGCCATACCCTCCATTCCCCAACAGCTGATGTCACAGGGAGTGTGTGTGTGTGTGTGTGTGTGTGTGTGTGTGTGTGTGTGTGTGTGTGTGTGTGTGTGTGTGTGTGTGTGTGTGTGTGTGTGTGTGTGTGTGTGTGTGTGTGTGTGTGTGCGTTCAAAATGTATAGACCATACCCACAGGACAGTAGATGAATTAAACACCGCCCATGTATGTGTGTGTTAGAATAGAATACTGGCTTCCTGTGCTATACAGTAGGTTCTGTCATGAGCTGACTGTTAGAATCTGAGAACCTGTACATCTGCGTTACACTGTTGCGACAAATTCTGAAAGACAAGGTGACAGACACACAGCCAGATAGCCGACTATGCGGAAGCTCCACTCACAGTTCTCTGCACAGACTTCTGCGAAACGTAAGAAAGATAGTTTAGATCTCTCTCTAACAACTTTTAGATCTCTTTACTTCTGTTTATACTTTCCATTTAACCTTTTACTGCAGGCTAAATCAGGGTCACACAGAGTGTTTCTTGGTAGTGTCACGGCATTCATTGGAAGAAGAAGAAGAGGAATCGTCAGACCAAAATGCAGCGGGGTACGTGTTCAACTTTATTAGATTAACTGACTGAACACTGAATATAAAATAACAAAAAGAATAGCCGAAACAGTTCTGCAAGGTGCAACCAACACTAAACAGAAAATAACCACCCACAAACACAGGTGGGAACAGGCTACCTAAGTATGGTTCTCAATCAGAGACAACGATAGACAGCTGCCTTTGATTGGGAACCATACCAGGCCAAACACATAGAAATACAAAACATAGAACAACATAGAACACCAGACATAGAATGCCCACCCAAACTCACGCCCTGACCAACCAAAATAGAGACATAAAAAGGATCTCTAAGGTCAGGGCGTGACAGGTAGTCTTAAATGTAACAGTATAGCTTCCGTCCCTCTCCACGCCCCTACCTGGGCTCGAACCAGGGACCCTCTGCACACATCAACAACTGCCTCCCACAAAGCATCATTACCCATCACTCCACAAAAGCCGCGGCCCTTGCAGAGCAAGGGGAACGACTACTTCAAGGTCTCAGAGCGAGTGACGTCACCGATTGAAACGCTATGAGCACGCACCCCGCTAACTAGCTAGCCATTTCACACCGGTTACACTTAAACAAATCTACTTTGAAACAAAAGTACAGTGCATTTGGGAAGTATTCAGACCCCTTGGCTTTTTCCAAATTTCGTTACGTTACAGCCTTATTCTAAAATTTATTAAATCGTTTTTTATCCTCATCAATCTACACACAATACTCCATAATGACCAAGCAAAAACGGGTTTGTAATTTGTTTTGCAAGTGTATAAAAAATGTAAAATAAAATATCACATTTACGTAAGTATTCAGACTTTTTACTCAGTACCTTGTTGAAGCACCTTTGGCAGTGATTACAGCCTCGGGTCTTCTTGGGTATGACACTACAAGCTTGGCACACCTGTATTGTTCTCTGCAGATCCTCTCAAGCTCTGTCAGGTTGGATGGGGAGTGTCGCTGCACAGCTATTTTCAGGTCTCTCCAGAGGTGTTTGATCGGGTTGAAGGCTCTTGCTGGGCCACTCAAGATTATTCAGAGACTTGTCCCGAAGCCACTCCTGCGTTGTCTTGGCTGTGTGCTTAGGGTTGTTGTTCATCAAGGATCTCTCTGTATTTTCCTCCATTTATCTTTCCCTCGATCCTGACTAGTCTCCCAGTCCCTGCCGCTGAAAAACATCCCCACACCATACTTCACTGTAGGGATGGTGCCAGGTTTCCTCCAGATGCCTCCGCTTGGCATTCAGGCCAAAGAGTTCAATCTTGGTTTCATCAGACCAGAGAATCTTGTTTCTCATGGTCTGAGAGTCCTTTAAGAGCATTTTGGAAAAACTCCAAGCAGGTTGTCATGTGCCTTTTACTGAGGAGTGGCTTCCGTCTGGCCATTCTACCATAAAGGCCTGATTGGTGTAGTGCTGCAGAGATGGTTATCCTTCTGGAAGGTTCTCCCATCTCCACAGAGGAGCTCTGGAGCTGTGTCAGATTGTCCATCGAGATCTTGGTAACCTCCCCGACCAAGCCCCTTCTCCCCGATTGCTCAGTTAGGCTGGGCGGCCAGCTCTAGGAAGAGTCTTGGAGCTTCCAAACTACTTCCATTTAAGAATGATGGAGGCCACTGTGTTCTTGGGGACCTTCAATGTTGCAGAATTTTTGTTTGTACCCTTCCCCAGATCTGTGCCTCGACATAGTCCTGTCTCGGAGCTCTACGGACAATTCCTTCGACCTCATGGCTTGGTTTTTGCTCTGACATTGTCAACTGTGGGACTTTATATAGACAGGTGTGTGCCTTTCCAAATCATGTCCAATCAATTAAATTTACCACAGGTAGACTCCAATCAAGTTAGAGAAACATCTCAAGGATGATCAATGGAAACAAGATGCATCTGTGCTAAATTTTGAGTCTCATAGCAAAGGGTCTGAATACTTATGTAAATAAGCTATTTCAGTTTTTTGCTTTGTCATTATGGGGTATTGTGTGGAGATTGATGAGGAAAATGTTTTATTTAATCAATTTTAGAATAAAGCTGTAACGTAAAAAAATGTGGAAAAAGAGAAGAATACTTTCCGAATGAACTGTATACAACCTCACACACATAATTATGGGCTTAATAACATAAGACACCTGTACCATGTCAGATATAGAGTTGAAATGTATTCAATTTTGAGTTTGCGTCCCAATAATACACTTTATATACATCACAGAAGACTGAAATATAACAAAACCGTTTGACATTGACACACCAGTTTCTCTACGTTTAAAAATAAGGTTTTTAAAATAATTTTGAAATTATGAAAAATATTTGTAACATTCCACACCTGAGGGCGCTATAGGGCGGTTTGGTCATTTGACTGCAGGAAAGTTAATTGTTTTTTTGTTGGTTGCTCATGTGTAGTATGACACTAACTTTTACTTTGGACTTCATACTGGTTTTGGCTGGGGAGAAATGGTAGCGTAGCTAAAGGAGGTGTTTGTAGATGTTTGGGGAGGTGAACAGACAGAAAGCTACAGAAGGCTGTTAGAGAGTGGTTATCCAGGTGTTAAATATGGAGTGTTCGGGAGAGTAGTAGGGCAGTGGGTGGCCAGTGTTGGGGAAGTGTTGTATCTACTTGTCTAAGAAATACTAAAGAAAACAATTGTTCTTTACAACATAAGTTCTTCTTTGTTCAAATAACCGGAGCCACACAAGTATAGTGCATTGAGCTGGAATCTCCCGGTCTTAAACTCCTGTGCGGGGGATGCGCGTCCCTCAAGTGGTCACGTGGCTCCACGTTTTACCATCATGCATTTTCACTCTATCATTTGGACTTAGTGCACTGAGCACCTTGGACCCGTTTTCATAGTTTCTTTCTGTTCACTCTTGTCCGTACGGACAATCTCTTCGACCCCATGGCGAGCAATGAATAATCCCCTGACTAGCAGTAGTGTCCTTCAGCAAAGCACTCTGGGTAATGAGAGTAATAGTCCATCAGTAGAACATCGTTCTCTCCCTCAAGAGAACAGAGATCTATTCCTACTTTGCCCCATGGTCTCAATACCTCTTTTTCCTCAACCCACATTCTCTTTGCTCTGTTTTGCTCTGTATTTCTGGCACGTTTCACAGGCTCTGATTGTCTGCTCTATATCAGTATTCATCTTGGGCCAAAATAACACTGCTTTTGCACGTTGTTTTGACTTTTCCATCCCTAGATGGACCATGTGTATTTTGATCAGCATGTTTTTCTGTAACCCACTTGGTATCACAATTCTTGAAATCATAAACAGAATTCCGTCGAGTACAGATAGCTCATCCCTGTATTGACCATAAGGGTATATCATAGCTTGTACAGACAACCTGTATGTTACGGCTTGAATCACCGTTTGCAAACACTCATCTTCTGCAGTAGCATGTGAAATAACTGTCCACATTTCATCTGAGACTGGGGAGCTCTTTCTGATAAGGTTTACATGTATGGTCTCGTCCTGCTCCTATATTGGTTCTGAGCTGTCTAAATATCTGGACAATGTGTCTGCCACTAACAATTCTTTTCCTGGCCTGTACTCCAGTTGCAAGTCATATTTCTGAAGTTTTAGAAACAGTCTCTGTACCCTTGGTGGTGTGTACGCCAGATCCTTCTTTGCAATAGTAACCAAAAGGTTTATGTTTTGGCCCACACTGTTTTACCATAGATAAACACATGGAATATCTTATATGCATATGACAGTTACAATGCCTCTTTCTCAATCTGAGCATAGTCAGTTACTCAGAAGTTGCCAGAGCCATGGAGGCATGACTGGGCGCCATCTAGTGGCATACTGCTGTAACAACACTGCACCTAAACCTGCTTTAGAGGCATCTGCTGAGATTTTGGTTTTGAGATTTTCATCCTAGAACCTCAGTACTGGAGCATGCATGATTAGTACCTTGAGCTGCTCAAACTCTTTCTGGTGATTACTGTTCCAACATATCCCACTCTCCAACACTTGAGTTGCCCAAGTGGTCTCGTGGCTTCCAATAACAAAATGCCACAGGAAGCTACTCTGAAAATATAGTTTACAAAGCTACCAAGTTCTTCACCCTGGAAGAAGTTAAGCTACACTACAGCTACACTTAAGAAACACATAGTTGACTTAACTAAAGTACTTTGAAAAAGTAGTTCACTACATCCAACCTACTTAAATGTTCAATATGTAAATCTGAAATGTCATTGACTATCATGGCACAAGGCGAGACCCAGATGCAGACACAGGAGGCAGATGGTTGGACTCTTAGATGTTTATTGATCCAAAAAGGGAGTAGGCAAGAGAACGGTCGTAGACAGGCAAAAGGTCAAAACCAGTTCAGAGTAATAGGGGGTACAGAGTGGCAGACAGGCTCGAGGTCAAGGCAGGCAGAATGGTCAGGCAGGCAGGCACACTGTCCAGAAACAGTCATGGGTCAAACCGGGAGGACTAGCAAAAAGAGAATAGAAAAGGCAAGCGCACGGGGAAAACACGCTGGTTGACTTAGACATACAAGACAAACTAGCACAGAGAGACAGGAAACACAGGGATAAATACACTGGGGAAAACAAGCGACACCTGGAGGGGGTGGAGACAATCACAAGGACAGGTGAAACAGATCAGGGTGTGACAATTGACTACAAATTGCAAGAACCGATAACTTTGGGATCGTATGTTTGTGAAATTTAGCCTATTAAAAAAAAATATATATATTTCAAGTAAGAATTACGTAGGTCTGTTGCTGAAAAAGAAAGGAAATTATTGCCTACTTCACCCATATTCTATTTTATTTTTGCAAAAAAATGTAGTGTGTAGTTCCAGTAGTTAGCTACAACGCTACATGGCAAAAAAAAAGTCATTAACTACAGAAAACACTAGCTTGATTTGAACTTAGTTCAATTAAAACTAAGCTACTGAAAAATCTAGTTAAATTCCTAGTTGAACTACATGTAACTTAGTTCACTACTCCCCAACCCTGTGGGTGGCTAACTTTCTGTGTCTTTCTCTTTCTAGTCTCTCACCGTCTCCTTCCTTGTGCTGTGTGTGTAGACAGCCTGAGGAAGAAAGAGACTGAAAAAGGGACTTTTACTTTCATAACAAAATTAAAACAAATCAGACCAGCAAAATGAGCATGAGGAATTTGGTAAACACTTTAATTAGGTTTATGTGGAAGGTGTGTGTGCATGGTTTTATGTGAGTTTGTTTTAGTGTATGACTCATGGTATGATTTGTTTTATTTGTGTCTCACTGCTGTAATCTTTGCTATATTCGATTAGAACCAAGATTGGACCAATTTAATCCTGAACAATATTGGATTGTTCCCTGGGTTCATCTCTATATTATACGACCCTCCACGTAGGCTAGTAGGCCTAAAGTGACATGTCAGTCAAGGTGTTGCTGAAGTTGATTAGTTATTATCATAAAGGACTTTGGGCTGCTATATGTTAATCAACCCTCTCTCATTTCATTGTAATTCAGCACATTCTATAACATTTGATTGAATTACACATCCTTTCAGAGCCAATTTACCCTTACTTCCCCTTATCACTGCGACGATAGTGCTATGGTGAAGTGTGCTTGTGTGTGTTTGCACGTGTGTTTTGTGCGCTATGTGCAGGGAAGGAAGAAGTAGTCTTCCCCTTATTGGTGAGTCTCTCCGCTGAGCTGAGTCGCATAGCTCTGAGCTGCAGTGCCTGCCTGGGAAGATTACGTGTTACTGCCAGACTTTCCCTACTGCTCCTACGGGAGGCTTGAGCTGCCTTGTCCGCCCTGTAAGGATTTCCTACTACTCTGTAGAAGAGGCTTTGGGTGAGTTTATTCTCAGGTTATGTCAGTGATTCAGTTTATCCCTGCTTCTCTCTCATGTTTTTCTCTGTTTTCTTAGATGAATGTGCTATTGTGGTTGGTATACATATATTTCTGGAGTTAGACTATTCCCACAACTGTCGCCCTTTGCAGTGAAAGTATTAGATAATGATATCAAGTCACAGTATTTCATAATTGCAGGCAGGAGTCCAAAGACGATTTATGGATTGTGGGATATATTCACTCATATGTTGTGGATGTATTCACTTTAAAATTGGAATTGCTTCCATTTTTCTTGTGTGCACTCACACAGCCCTGCTCATAACTGGAAATCGCTGAGAATTACCACCCATTTTGTATCCCAGGCAGATTTGATTATAAATACGGTTAGATATGCAGTGTGCTGAGAGTGGGGTCTCCCCTTGGGGCACAGTGCTCTGGTCTATTTTAGGTTAGAAGTAAAAACAGTAACTTAGACCATGGTTTGCAGCTATAGTCTGAAGCACAGACACTCCCCTCACTGGGTGGTGGCTGGGTGCAGAAAGACAGGTGTGCCTATTGTTTTTACTCACAGCTCTCACTTGAGTGTCGGGACACACATGTTGTCTCAGGATTAGTGAGAGAGGGATTAGAGAGAGAGAGAGAGAGGTATCAATGGGTTTTTGTAACAAAGGCATTATGCTCTTATGTGACACACCAAACCGATCTAAATCTAGCATGCATCGGGCAGAAAATTGATTTGAACGTTACAAATCGCCGGTTCACAATGTTTTGTGCTATGGATCCGCTTAGTTGTCTACATACACCATAGACTTATACATCAATTACACACACACACACACACACACACACACACACACACACACACACACACACACACACACACACACACACACACACACACACACACACACACACAGTCAGCTTAGACAGATCTAGCTCAGATGCCCAGCTCATGAGCTCCATCAGCAGCAGATTTTAATTTAAAATGGGAAATGAAAGTGTTTATGCAACATATGTTAGTGCATCGAATCACATCGCACCGAATTGCATCGATTCGTTCCCCCTTTAGTTTCAAACTAAAACGTAGCGTTCCTGTGTCCTATTGTAGCCCATGTATCTAGACAGGTATCGACTCATCTTGAAATGGAAAGATGCACATCCCTAATTATACCACAAATTAGATACAGCTTTTTCAAACGTCCGTTTAAAAACAGGATATATTCCTAGAGGCATCGTGGTTGGTCGATCCTGTTATTTTCTCTCTCTCTCTCAGTGAGGTAAAGGATGTGGATACGCTGCTCTTATCTCTGATTAGAGGGAGAGTGGTTTTGTTAGATTGATACATTCCTTCATCCTCTCTGAGCCCGGTTGTATTGGTAAACATGCATTCTTGTGTATCTGTGTCGGCAAGGACAGGGAGGCGTCTTCTAAACGGAGGAGATATCTTTGGTAACACCAGCAGCACACTGGAGGCTTTAACACACAGACCCTGACCTGAGGTAAACTTGTTTTTTTTCTTGAACGGATCTTCTTCCTCTCTCCGGATGTCATGAAAGATTAAGAGGACCGAGTATTTTGGCCTATTTTCAGTTCTCTGCGCCATGGCAAGACTCCTCAGCCTTGCAATACGGTGATAGAGTTCAGTACTGGGGGGAATATTTTTCATGTGTCATTATAATTGTTTTTGTTAGATGCTAGATACATGTCTTTGATCATTTTCATTGGATCATTCTTGAGGATTTACTTATGACTGTCTTGAGCGAAATGAATGCCATGATTTCCACCAGAGTTGGTCTAAAATTCTTTGGACACAAGCGAATGCCCACGAGCTTGTTCTCCCTGCCTGCTCAATAGTAAAATATTTTGTAGTGTTGAGAAGGTTCGGGCTAGTTGCCATGGTAGCAGGTCTCCTACAGTGTAAATCAAGGACAGAGCCTCAGGTGGGATTGTGTTTATCGGAGTTCTGCATTCACTATTAACTATTGGATTCAGCTGCGAATGTTCAATATTTGCTCACTTTCCAGTTTCTACAGAATCCTGTTTGGCCTTCTACCCCAGGCTCAGAAGCTCACCTTGCAAACATCCATATTCACTTAGTCTAACTGATGTGGGCTAATGTGGTTTTAAATTGGAATCAGAAGACGGACTTTCATATAAAAGAGAAGAGTAAAGGATTTGAATTACTGTAGTCATGTGTGATATGGAAATTGCAAAAACTTTGGCTTGGTTTGGTCTTGTGCCGTCCTGTTGTGGTCAGTGTGTGTGTGTGTGTGTGTGTGTGTGTGTGTGTGTGTGTGTGTGTGTGTGTGTGTGTGTGTGTGTGTGTGTGTGTGTGTGTGTGTGTGTGTGTGTGTGTGTGTGTGTGTGTGTGTGTCAGGTTTGGGGTCAATTTAGTTTCAGTTCAGGAAATTAGATTCTACATGAAACGCTTACTGTAGTCAATCTATTAAACAATGATTGAGAATGGATGCTCTATTCTAAAATATTGAATTGCAATTTCAATTTTTAATTTCTGAATTGACTGAATTGAAACTGAATTGTGTGTGCGAGTGTGCGCGCGTGCATGTGTGTGTCTTCTTAGAGAGAACATACTCAGACTGGTTAAATAAAGGCTGTTTGTATTGGGCTCATCTCCCACGAGACTGTCATACCATGACCTGACCATGTTTACATCAGCCACAGCAACAGACAACTAAGCCCCCTCCTCCCTGGTGGAATGAAATGGCTCGAATGCTCAAACCCCAGCACTCCGTTCTGCCACCTCTGGTCTCTTCACCATCCCACCCCTGTCAGCTCAGCCCAGTTAAAGCTCTTCTCTGTCCTGGCACCCAAATGGTGGAAACAGCTCCCCCCCTGAGTCCCTTCCCATCTTCCAGAAATGTCTGAGGCCTACTTTTTCAAAGAGTGTCTTAAATTAACCAGGGATGTTCTCTTGATAAGTGTGTGAATTGGACCATTTTCTGTCCTGCTAAGCATTCAAAATGTAACGACTACTTTGGCTGTCAGGGAAAATGTATGAAGTAAAAAGTACAGATTTTTTTTTAGGAATGTAGTAAAGTAAAAGTAGTCAAAAATATAAATACTAAAGTACAGATACCCCAAAAAATTACTGAAGTAGTAAATTAAAATATTTTTACTTACATTTTTTCAGTGGTATAAAGTACTTATCTCTGAATTAACCCAGAAAGGGGCCCTTTGTGCTGCCTAACATCTTAATGTCCACATGCTTTGGCTTAGCAGGCCGCTTGCTGCTAATTTGCATGGGGATCTGTGGCGGGCCACTTTTAACGATAGGACACCAGAGTGTGTGTGTGTGTGTGTGTGTGTGTGTGTGTGTGTGTGTGTGTGAACTTCAGTCATATACAGTACTTACAGAACTATACATTGGCCGCTCTGTCGTGGATAGGGTCCGCATTTCACTGTGGGTGAAAACATGGAGGTGATTTACAGCAGAATGACTGGGTGTTTGACATGTTAATAACAACCTTCATTATTTACTATAGAGGGTTTTCCTGACTCTCTCTACAATCACTAACATAGCAACTTGATCTGGAATGTGGAGACATGATTGTAACCAAAATGTGTCATATGGCGCAAAACATGTTTGAAATGTCCCCTTTAAAGTGATTGCAGATGATGTCAAGCATGTAATCAGACGAGTTCTTAAGGCCAGCTCTAAAATTATCCACGAAACCTGGGCCGTGTTTAGAAAGTCACCCCAGCAGATCGTGGGGCTTTCCTAGTCAATCACTAGACAATTTCTTGTAAAAGCCTTGTCTGTAACTGAAGCAGAGCTATAAAAAGAGTGTAGCCCTTTCCTGAAGTGTAATGTTACCATTTTTTTTCTCAGAATTTCACAATTAATCAACATGATTTATTATTTTTACACAAAATCTGCTGTTTCTATGTCGCTTTTGTTATATGTCAGTCTTCTGTGATGTACATAAAGTGTAATATCGGGATGTAAACTCAAAATGGAATAGATTTCAACTCTATATCTGACATGATACAGGTGTCTTCTTTTTTTAAGCCCATAACCATGTGTGTGAGGTGGATACTTTTGTTTCAAAGTAGATTTGTTTAAGACTACCAAGAAACACTCTGTGTGACCCTGATTTAGCCCACTACGGTAAAATGTACAATGTACACTGAGTATACCAAACATTAGGAACACCTTCCTAATATTGAGTTTCACCCTTCCCTTTTGCCCTCAGAACAGCCTCAGTTAGTTGGGGAATGGACTCTACAAGGTGCCGAAAGCGTTCCACAGGGATGCTGGCCCATGTTGACTCCAATGCTTCCCACAGTTACGCCATGTTGGCTGGATGTCCTTTGGGTGGTGGACCATTCCTGATACACATGAAAAAAGAATGAGCGTGAAAAACCCAGCAGCTTTGCAGTTCTTGACACACTCATACCGGTGCTCATGGCACCTTCTACCATACCCCTTTCAAAGGCACTTAAATCACCCTCTGAATGGCACACATACAAAAATCCTTTCTCTAACCTGTTTTCCTCCCCTGATTTGAAGTGGATTTAACAAGTGACATCAAGTAAACAGGGGACTTAAGGGGTCATGAGCTCTAGAGAGTTACGTTTCAAATACTGTTAGGGCTCTGTATATGTACACATTCAACTATGTGACACCATTTCATACACATACACAGAATGCCACTGAAGTTCCTTCCTTGTTACGATGAGCAAATCATACTTTTGTGAATTGAAGGGATTCTATTAAAAAAAATTAAAAGGCTGTTACTTTTTGAGGGACTGTGATTGATTTTAGAGATTGAGGAGATTGAGTGTACTACCGCATTTCCGTCGCATTTCAATGTTCCGTCGAACTAGGATGGAATTTCACTTCCATGATCTTTCGGTGAACTCGTCGTCGTTTTCTCTGTAGAGTTACCATGGAGAAAACATTGTTTGCATCAGAAATTGCTTGCATCATCACATGCAGTAATGCAGGCTCTGCAGCACTAGGAATAGACAGCCTCTCAGAGACAATGAACAATGTTACACATTGATTATACTGTATAGCTGCTGAGTGAAGGGTTGTGTGAGTGCTCACTCAACCGACACATGTGAGTTACTTCTTATACCTCAGTGGAGTTAAGTCATGTTTTTACATGACTGCGCTTAATGGAGACTTCCCAGAATGATGAAGCTCTTTGTGGAAACTCTCTATAAAGTAACAGTGCCATGTAGTGTTACCTTAATAGGGATGGCTGTGCAATTGTAGAGACTTGACTGTGGAGTGTTTCTGACTATAGACTTGGTGTAAACAGTCCGACAGTATTAGTTAAACACACTGGAGTGAAGATGGACCATCTGCCACACCCTGATCTGTTTCACCTGTCTTTGTGCTTGTCTCCACCCCCCTCCAGGTGTCGCCCATCTTCCCCTTTATCCCCTGTGCATTTATATCTGTGTTCTCTGTTTCTCTGTGGCCAGTTCCACTTGTCTCGTTAAGCCTACCAGCGTGTTTTTTTGTACTCCTGTTTCCTTAAGCGCCTGTTTTCTATTTTTCCCAGTTTTGATCATTCTGCCCGCACGTGGCATGTCTGCCGTTCTGTACCTTACGGTCTCTGCCCTGGACTACCTACCTCTGCCTGCCCTTTCCTTTGCCTGCCCCCTGTTTATATAATAAACGTCCGTTATTCGAACTGTCTGCATCTGGGTCTTCTCCTGAGCCGTGATACCATCTGTTAGCAGATGGTTAGACCAGGCTCAGTGCTGTTGACAATCATCTGGGTCATTAGCATGATAATGAACAACATGGAGACTTTAATGTTCAGCCATGGGCAGAGGTGAAAGTAGATTTCATTTCTTCCCGGTACAGGACCTCATATGCTTGCGCGTACACCAAAAAATGTTATGGGTCTAATCATAGAATAACATAGAATCCCTATTCCTTCAATAAGGATATCTGTGGGCCTAGTCAGTAAAGATTTATCATGTAACTTTTAAAATGTATGACCTTCTATTGTGGCATAAACACAAGCGGTCATGATGTTGTCATCTGATTGTCAAACAATAACTTCAACGTTCTCCTTTACTAAGCTACCAGCTCCCGTTCATCTACTGGCATCATATTCCAGCCTCCGAACACAGTGGTGAATGCTAATAGACATCTGCTATACAAAACACCACACAGTGTAATTAGGCCAGTATTTATGCCTCCACTGCTGTTCGCGCGCGTCTGTGTCAGCCACTCATCTCCGCCATGGCAGTGTTCTCCTTGAACCACATCGCATTGTTTTCGAGTTCATTCGCACATTTTCCATGCCTCTGACATGCGCTAATGATAAATAGTGGTGTTGTAGCCTACACTTTTCTTGACATTTTGTTTTAATTATTGTGATAGGCTGGTGATTTACTGGTACGGCATACCCCCACTATTTATTTTGCCGGGACGGTGTACCAGACCGGCTTACTTTCCCCCCTGGCCATTGGCCAAATGAATAGTAGAAGATGGAGGAAGATGTAGTGTATTACACCCACTGCAAGCCAGTGGCAGTGGGTGGGTGATATTCTGTGAGTGGTATATGTTCTGTCTGTGGTGCAACATGGATGTGAATCACAAAAAACAGGATATATGGTATGGAAGTGAGGAGGTCCTCTTTCAAAATAAGTACAACAGAGGCATGGTAAACGTCATATGATCCCAGCTCTGTCACCCCGCAGCCAACTGAGTGTTGTCGAGAATCTCACCATTCCTCTTTGCGCTCTCTCTCTTTCAGCTCTAAGCAGCAGCCCCCACAGTGCAAGGGTCAGTCGGACAGGTCTGTGTGGGAAGAGTCCCAGTGAGAAGAGCAGGGGGGGTGTCAATGGAAGAAGTTCGGACAGCAGGCCCTCACTGCAGCCCAAACCACAAGGTACAGATAATATTACTGTCTAATATTACTGTGTAATTTACAGATAATATTACTGGTCATCTCTACTGCCTCTGATCTGGCGGACTCAATAAACACAAACGCTTAATTTGTAAATTATGTCTGAGTGTTGGAGTGTTTTATCCATAACTTTTTTTTTTTATCTAAAATTGTGCCATCTGGTTTGCTTAATATAAGGAATTAGAAATGATTTATACTTTCACTTTTGACACTTAAGCATATTTAAAACCAAATACTTTTAGACTTTTACTCAAGTAATATTTTACTGGGTGACTTTCACTTTTACTTGAGTCATTGTCTATTAAGGTATCTTTACTTTTACTCAAGTATGACAATTGGTTACTTTTTCCACCACTGCTCAAAACATGTACGACAAAACAGCTCATGCCACAAGGAAGAGCCAGTTATGTAACCAGACACAGTGTGTGACACAGTGGTGAAACCTTGCCTTTAATGGTGTTGCATTCCTCTTTTATTTGAACACAGTGAATCATTCTCCAGAGATAAAAAGGAAGGCCCTAACCCATTACAACAGTTCATTGACCATCCCCTCTATGGGTTATAGAATAGTTCATGCCATTAAGAGGATTCTGCTAGTCCACAGAATGGCTATATTTCAATCTAATTCTGGATGATGAATGTTATGCCTAAAGTAGCCGTATTTTGCAGGCTTATAGGCATTGGTCGCAGACACTCTGGGAATGAGACTAGCCTTTAGTAACCACCTTGTGTTGGAAGAACACCAAACTCCACAAAAGACAGTCAACATTCCGTAAAATGCTGGTGGAGGCTCATGTATAGTCACAGAAAGGCTCCTAGAGTGGCCATGCCAACATGACCTCCGACCTCTCTAGCCCTGACCACTGACCTTTTCAAATCATCCCTTCAGTGCCTCCGAAGCCAGCCCACCTCCAGAGCCCGGTGACGAAGTCCGCCGCCCACCCGCCAGGGCGTGTGGAGAGAGCACTCCTCAGAGCCACCATGGAGGAGAGAAGAGGAGGGGCGATGGTGGCGAAGAGCCGGGAGAAACCCTCCAAAGTCTTGAACCTCATCAACCACTTCGAGGAGAACAGGTAGAGGAGGGGGGGAAAAGTAGAGTACAGACTGAGAAAAGTATAAATTAGACCCTATCTGAGATACAGCGCTAACTCAAATGTGTGTGAAAATATTGCTTGTGTGTGTCTTGCTTTTGTGAATTTTGAGAGATTGTACTAACTGCTGAGAGAGCGAGCGAGAGAGAGCGAGAGAGAGAGAGAGATTTGACATGGGTACTTCCATTTACTAAAATAAATACCTTGTCCAGGCAGACATGAGTGTAGTAATCAAGTGTGACGTTAATAAACCTTGCATGCAAAAGTTTCCTAATATCTCCTACTATTTACAAGATGAACTAAAAAGCAGAAGTCACTTTCAGCCCGGTTCATTGATATTTCTTCAGAGGAACGCTTTAGACAGAGAGAGCACTAGAGATCAGCTTGTGTATCACAAGCCAAAGCATTAGTGGAGGATGAAAAGAGATTTGGACAAAGCGGAAAATCTGCTCCCTCAGTTGCGGGAGAGAGCTCACTGCTGTAGGATGAAGTCTGGACGAAAGAGGTAGGATTTTATAACACAAAGTTTCTCATGTTTTGATTCCTGTCTCAGATGATGTTATATTGTGTCCTCAAGGGTTTGGCTGTGTGTCAAAAGGTTTGGCTGTGTGAATCAGTCTATTGTTTTGTCAGAGATTAATAAGTTACCACAAGGCCAAGGCCGAGCATTTTCTCTATAGCAACACAGCCAGTCTCAGAATGACATAAGTTGGGATTTCATTTAACACTTGTTGCTAATTGAATACAAGTATTTTAGTTATCTATTGTGCCATCTGTTTTCCTATGACTTTAAGACGTTTCTGTTGTCATTCCCGCTTGGTTACAAGTCTGAGTGGTGATTTTAACAAAATGCGAGGAGGCCCATTGGCGAGAGACTGAGAGGGAGAAACAATGGTGCCCTTGTGTGAACCACTCATACAGTGGAGTCCAACAGCATTACCCGCTCAGTCCATTATTGCCGACCCAGGCCTCTACACACCAACTCAGGTCTCTGGAGCTACAGACTCACCCTCCGAGTGCATTTGGTTTAGTTTGGCAGAAGAAGGCAGCCTCTAAGGAATAGAATTAGCCTAGTAATAATCTGCTTCACATGCTGTGTTTCTTAGTAGAGGGAACCTGGAAACGCAGCAGATGATGCTATTAATGTAGCAATACAGTCTACCTCTAAATGCTATCATTATACGGCTGTATACATTTTTTAATACTGAGGCGCATTAACGTGATTCAGCCTTTCTGTAAACTTCTTGGAAAGTTAACAGATCGTTTCTATCTATCAAAGATTAAAGCCAAGTTTACGAGGAGGATTTGTGAAACATATTGCCTCAGTGTTTTGCGCAAGTGTTTCCATGGCCTACACTAACCAACCACAACAGTCCTCTGTGCTTTGTATAGACTAGTGGGGCAGCTGTTTGTTCACCCGCACCCGCCTGCGAACGCTAAAACAAATCCGCAACCTCACGACTATATGTGAGACAAAGTGAAAATCTGAGGCTCGCACCTGACCCTAACCTGCTAATATAGAAAATGTGCTGTAAACTCCAGTCAGAGACAACGTAAAGATTTTCTGACAGGGGGTGCAGGATCTTTTGTTGTTGCCTGATATAGATATTTCTGATAAGATTTCAGTTCGGCTTGGATGCATATTTTATGTGGTTGAAATACTATCAGTTTTTCTGATGCTGATAAAGACAGCACCTCTACAGAAGGTATGAAACTACGCATTGGCATTCTCTCAAGATGCTGAAAGAAATCAATCATATTTCTCCACTCCTGTTCCAAAGTCACATTTCTTCTTACATTTGATGTATAATTTCACTGCAAGAAATACTTAAGTCTGCAGGAGTTAATATTACTGCTATGTGAGATGTTCTAGACCTACAGTCAGTGTCCACATTTCACTTTCCATTTGAAGTCCCCATCCTGTGACTGTCAAATTTGTATCGCCTCACAACAGTGTGTGTTCGAGACCACCTTGGGACCGAGTCAAGGAGCAAGTTTGTCAGAACAGTTTACTACCTTTAAAGGGACCCAGCCATCTCCCCACATGGGTGTAATAACTCTACCCACGAGTATGTTTCTGGGCATGACCTTTGACCTGGTAGGCTCGACTATTACAGTGCTGCCTGGAGACAATGCCACATTTTTAAGAAGTTTACCCCAAACTAAGTGTTCAGTCTTGAGCGAAAGAGTCACAGCTTTAGTGAGCTTCACTGTCCCAATCTTGCCATCGACTTGCTGTCCCTTCCATCTTGTGACACTTGTCATCATCTGCAGAAACTGCTCGCCCTCTGGTGAGTGGGTCTGGCCATCCATGTTGTTGACGAGCTTCCAGTATTCATCAGTGCCTTTCATCTCATGCAATAGATGCTTAATGACATTCGATCCCAGGATGAGATCATCCCGCTGTCCAGGAACAACTAGGGTGGGCACTTTAACATCAATCCCATAGATTTGCATCTCCAAGTCATAGAAACACTTTGTTGAGGTCTTCTTCCCCCCACACCCCACTAACACTAACTCTGTAGGAGGCTGATAATGCTGAGGAAGGGCACCTGCTTCCAAAAGTCTCTGCTCCGCATGTTCACTCAATGTACAGGCCATAGACCCAGTGTCAAGCATGCCCTTAAGCTGCACTTTCCCATGTACAAACATAGAGGTGTAAAACAAATCTGAAAAAGCCTCAACCTCTTGTGAACCTAACATAACAATTTTCTCTCCTTCTTTCGCATCAGAGCACAAAATCTCATACGTTTTCTCGAGATTATCAGATTCTTTCTTGGGGGCAGACAGTTGAACACCCACATTTCCCCCCTTCACCTGTGGGCGTGTCAGTTTAACGGTTGCTGCTGTGGTGGTGAGTTTCTCTGCTGTTGTGGTGGGAGTCTCTCACCACCGGGATTGGCATAGCGTTCCCCCTGTTTTGGACAATTTGACTTCCAATGATCTGGGGAAAAGCACCAGAGGCACAGGTTCTCATGTCTACAGTGCATCACAGTGGAGTGATCTGCTGAGCCACAAACCCTGCATTCCCTACGCCTGAAGGGCTGGGCGGGGAAAGATGATGCCTTGGCCTGTGTCTGTGAAACCATAACGGGTGGTATGCTCTTCTCTAAGGTATGTTCAAGCAGGTGAATGAGTCTCTCGATACTTGCACTCTGCCCATCTTGTTTGGCGCTTGATGTGAGAGAAGTGTCACCGCACGCACCAGCATTGACCCTGCTTTCTAACGGAGTTATCTGGGGATGTACTGTTACTTGTTTTGAGGATACAGTGGTAGATTAACACATGGTGGCCTTCCTGTGGCGTTCATGTTCATAGATTCTCTCCTGTACTTCACTCACAGTCCATTTCTCAGCAGACTTGTATTGGAATACTGCTGCCAGTTTGGGATCAGGGCAGTATGTTACAAACATCCTAACGACATCGGAGTTGGAGCTGTCAATCTTCTTACCTTGTCTCTTAAGGCCCTCGTCAGCGACATCTACGGCCTTGTTCAATCGAACCCAATACTCCATAACAGCCTCTCCGGGTACAGGTTTAGTATTGTAAAAATCAGCCAAAGGCATGCATGAATAGGCCAATTCGCTGAAATTCTGTTTCAGAATGTCAAATACAATCTCTGGCTTCTCTGTAGGATCAACAGTTGTCTCATTGCGTAAATGTATCTTTACCATGTCTCTTGCTTTGCCAGATAATCTACTAATCATCTCATCTGATTGTTCCCCAACAGGACATCCCTTCGTCCTCAAGTATATTCTCATCAACTCCTCCCATTCATGAATGGAGCATTTGTCTGTACGATCTCCTCTATATGTAGGAGGTTCCTTTATGTCTGATTGCATAATGAACTTAATTTTACTGAGGTCTACAAATCCTACTGACTCTGAATGATGATCACTTATCTTCTCTGTACTTACTGGTGGCTCATAAGTACTGGACCTGCCACTCTGTAGTTCTTCCCTAATGGAGCTCCCTATTTCCCAGGCTAGCTGAGGGACCAGCTCAGCTAGACCATCTACAGGGGCGTTTGGATTAACACTAGATGAAGGGCTTCCATCCACATTTTTTGTGGAGCAAAACATGGGGGAACCTCCTGCACCTACAGGCTTTACAGGGGTTTGATCAGAGTATGAGAAAAACCTCCCCCTCCCAGCAGTGAATTTGGGTTCATCGCCATTATAAGATGCCATGCCACTAAACCACTAATGTTACGTTAAAATGCCTATTGATGAACACACTTCTATGTTAGTTAACTATAAACAGCGCTCTCAATACATCGTTGTCAGAAAAAAAATTTACAGGAAAGAAAAGACTGCAGTTCCGCTTTTTGCCACAAGGCGGCAAGAGTACCTCAATGATGTAATTAGTCACTAGAGCAGCAGCGCCGCGGTGATTGAGCTGACGTCGATCAAGGATGAATCCGGGTCTAGAAGGCACCAATGTAACCGGTGCTGTACTGCACCGCTGTAACTCTGCGTTGTGTGTGGTTGATTGAGACTATAGACGTGGACTTTGGAGATCAGATAGTTTTAATCAAGCAGAATTCACTCTCTGTATCTTGCATCTGCATCCAAAAGAAAATAAAACATTTGTAGAGCACATATGTTCTGCGAATCGTCGCCTCTTTCTCTCATAGTGCATCAAAATGATTTGAGCACGCAGGGCAAAACGTAAGTACACACTCCCCTACTCCCAGGATGCAGGCATGCATAATAACAAATCAACATGACATTAATATATGAACCTGGTGAAATTCACATAGTACTTTAACAACTGTTACACACTAATGCCAGATATCCTCAAATAATGAACGAAAAACCTCAGTGTAGCCTATAGATATAAATTGCATCATAATTATACATTTGTGAATTCTTAAAGATATTGTTTTCTCTTTACTCAACCCACTTTATTCAACCACAGTATGTCATGACCCAAACTCCGCCAGATTGAACCACGGGGACTGCAGGTTATGAGTCAACCTGCATATCACTAGTATAGACACAGTGAGGGTGTGACATTGTATTAAAGCATAGAGATTAATGACTCATCTGTACAGTGTACGTCAACCTCTGTTGTTCCTCTATTTATACACTCTTCCTGTTTCTACCGACACTGACATTGTACCCTGTGTGTGTGTGTGTACAGGGTTCAGACCTGTGCAGTAGGCTTGTGACACGTACTTCCTGTAGTAGGTGTTTGTTGTTCCTGTCTTCGTGCAGTGGAATCAGATGGTTTAGCTAGACTAGTGCACCCATTGAAACATGGTTTAGTCTCACTGATCTACCACAGGAAAGAACATGGGTACGATTCCAAATGGGTTTTAAAAGTGTTTTAAAGTAGTTCTGGACCTGCACTGTTTGATCATTAGTCCATGTCCCTGCTGGACAGTGAAGACTAAGGGGACTGGAAGGGAAGTGCTGTTTGAGGGCAGGTGGGTCATAGACAGGGAAACAGCTGGACGAACTGCAGGATACAGTACTGCTGGATGGAGGTGTGTGTGTGTGTGTGTGTGTGTGTGTGTGTGTGTGTGTGTGTGTGTGTGTGTGTGTGTGTGTGTGTGTGTGTGTGTGTGTGTGTGTGTGTGTGTGTGTGTGTACACGTATGGACGTGTGTACTAGTGATGTGTGGATTGACTCATGAAGAAAAAACAAAAGCTTAAAAAAATCCATAAATGTATCATTCTTGTGCAATTTATATTTATAGGCTGCATTGAGGTTTTTCTTTCATGATTTGAGGCTATCTGGCATTAGAGTGTAAGCCTAAGCTTTAGGGCACCGTCCACTCACCAAATGCTTTAGGGAATGGACATAAAATTACAATATTAAGAAGACAGAGAACGGAGGGCCAGAAAAGTAATGTTTTGGAAAGATTTGGTGAAGTGGTTGAAGAGGATGATGGTTGTGAGGCGATACAAATTCAACAGTCACAAGACGGGGACTTCAAAAGGAAACTGAAATCTGAACACTGACTGTAGCCTCTCACAGAGTGTTTCTTGGTAGTCTTAAACAAATCTTTGAAAACAAAAGTATACACCTCACACACATGGTTATGGGCTTAAAAAAATATGACCCCTGTGCCATGTCAGATATAGAGTTGAAATGGATTCCATTTTGAGTTTGCATCCCAATATTTCATCACAGAAGACTGAAAAATATTGATAACATTCCATCCATGAGGCCACTAGGTCATTTGATTACAGGAAAGGGCTACTATTAACTTCTGCAGAATAAAAAATGTCTTGCAGTAAAATAATACACCAAATGTAGGCTACATTTTTACTCGGGAACAGGAGTGGAGAAATAGGACTTATTTCTGTCAGCATCTTGGGAGAATGGGAATGTGCAGTTAGATACCATCTGTAGAGGTGCTGTCTTTATCAGCATCAGAAAAACTGATTAGTATTTCAGCCACATAAAATATGCATCCAAGCCGAACTGAAATCTTATCAGAAACGTTTTGGGTCGTTTTCACAGCTTTCTATTTCCTTAAATTGATGTCCCTTGACAATTTGGAACAGAAAATCTTTCCAGTTTTTTGGGGGGGTTATTGGATTTTATCCCCTGTCCCTAAACGTCTTTGCTCCGCGAAAGAAGCAGAGATGACAGAGAACTTGACCGATGTCAACTAGATTGAAGCATTCATTCTACCGATTTCTGACACTATTCTGGCGAGTAAGGGTTTATTTAGTCTTTAGGGCAACATATAATGACAGAAGAGAAGCTGCGTGTATCTAAATATAGACAAGTTGAATACCAAAATGTCTGAAATTATAAGCAGAAGCATATCTAAAACAGGCAAAACATGATCCTGCACCCCCTGTCAAAAAATTGTTTAGCCGTCTCTGACTGTAGCCTACAGCACATTTTCTATATTAGGGTCGGGTGCGGGCCTCCGATTTTCACTTTATCACATATAGTCGGTTGCAGATTAGCAATTGCGGTGAACAAGAACCTCACCCGCGCACCACAAATGTGTGTGCATGTGCATTCAGAAGTAGGGCAGCAGGCTATCTCTAGGGAGTGGGGCTCTACCTCTCCAGTCTTCCTCTCCACTCCACTATCCTCCTCCTCCCCCCTCTTTTCCTCCCCTCCTCCTCTGCCCTACGCACTCACACTTCCTCTGCACAGCTCACAGCAGCCCCAGAAGACAAGAGGAAGTTTTTGCATCTCAACTGATTTATTTTTTACCCTTGTACATACTCCGGTGCTGTCTTGCAGCCTCAGTCACTCTCACAGCACTCACTAGTTAGTATACCGCAGGCTTAACAGCCACTGAACGTGCTCTCCCGCTCACTCTTTTATTCTCATCTCCTGTCTTCTCCTGTCTTCTTTGGCTTTAAGTCTTTATCAGCGGTGGTCTCTGACTTCCTCCTGTTCTCTTCCTCTGCTCTCACAGCCAGTCAGAAACCAAGGAGGGCTCACCACTCAAGCAGCTCAGCAAGTCGCCCCTCTGCAGTCCGGCTCACCGGGTCAACCAGAGACAGTCAGAGTCCGAGCAGCAGGACAACAACTCGGTGGATTCAGGCTCTGTCCCGAGAACGCAGCGGGATGCCCACAAACAGGCAACTAACGGGATGCTAACCCAAATGGACAGAGACAGGGAGAGTGGGTCCCCCCTGAGGAAAGACACTGCCCTGGAGAATGGGGACATGGGGGACGGGAGCATGGGCATCACTCCCCTCCTCCACACACAAAGACCCATACTGGGGAGGACAGTGGACCTACAGGAGGAGACCACCAACATGAACAAAGGAAGCAAGGAGGAGGGCATTGTGGAGGAGAAGGTACCGGTAAGTGTCTGTAACTCTGTTACTATAAAGCTCTTACACTGAGCAACCATAGAGCTCATGTGAGTAGTGTTGGTGTTAAGGCAAGTGTTTAACCTGGCATCACAGTGTCACATTAATTTATATCCCTGTGTCAGATGTCTCAGGGCCTGTGCCCATTAGAGCCATGTGCTCTCTCATCTGACTGACTTCACAGTCTACTGAAACCTCACAGCTCCTTTACTGCGCGACACATCAGACCAGATATAGCCCCTTCTGCCATGCCAGAGTAGCCTGCTAGCCTTTGTCTCAGCAGTGTGTCTGGTTTCTATTGACTGAGTCTACTGGTCATTTCCATCTAGAAGGATCCATGAGCACCAACACGTGAAGTTTATAGGAGCATGTCAAATCTGGTGTCAAATGAATATACATATTTCAACTATTTTATATCCTAAATATTAGGAATAAGCAAAGGCTTTGATTTCTGGTCAAACAGATGGAAAGGGGTCTTAGACAACATCTACCTGAAATACATCAAAACACCATAATGTTGAAGTAAAGGCCAACTAATACCAACACTTACAGTAGCAGTCAAAAGTTTGGACACACCTACTCATTCAAGGGTTTTTCTTTATTTTTACTATTTTATACATTGTAGAATAATAATGAAGACATCAAAACTATGAAATAACACATATGGAATCAAGTAGAAACCAAAAAAGTGTTAAACAAATCAAAATATTTTTTATATTTGAGATTCTTTAAAGTAGCCACCCTTTGCCTTGATGACAGCTTTGCACACTCTTGGCATTCTCTCAACCAGCTTCATGAGGAATGCTTTTCCAACAGTCTTGAAGGAGTTCCCACATATAATGAGCACTTGTTGGCTGCTTTTCCTTTACTCTGCAGTCCAACTCATCCCAAACCATCTCAATTGGGTTGAGGTCGAGTGATTGTGGAGGCCAGGCTATCTGATGCAGCACTCCATCACTCTCCTTGGTCAAATAGCCCTTACACAGCCTGGAGGTGTGTTTTGGGTCATTGTCGTGTTGAAAAACTAATGATAGTCCCACTAAGGAAGGAAGATAATGAAAGTTCACAGAAGTAACAAGTAAAGGTAGACCTACCAATTAGTTCTAGTGTTTCTACTGATATCAATTTGGTTTATGAATGATTAAGTGATTTTTTAAAAATCTAACGGTATTGGTGCAATTGAATTGCCGTCGTTTTTTCCTGCGGTCCCAACTGGCTTTAATTTCAATGGTACAGTAGAGCACAGTAGAGTACTGTACAGTAAAGTAAAAAAAGTTGAGTAGAGTATAGTTCAGTACAGTACACAGTAAAGCACACTAGAGTCGAGTACACTATAATGTACTGTATTGGGTGGCATGTAGCCTAGTGGTTAGAGCGTTGGACTTGTAACCGAAAGGTTGCAAGATCGAATCCCCGAGCTGACAAGGTAAAAATCTGTCGTTCTGCCCCTGAACAAGGCAGTTAATAACCCACTGTTCCTAGACCAGCATTTAAAATAAGAATTTGTTCTTAACAGACTTGCCTAGTTAAATAAAGGTTAAATAAAAAAATGAATTGTACTGTACCATAATGAACTCTTCTCTACTGTACTTAACTAGAATGTTCTGTCCTGTACTCTACTTTACTGTGCTGTACTTTGATGTCTGAACTTGTAGAACATAGACATCTATGATTGGTTCAGATTTGGTCCGGACCAACTGAATTTGGTCATGTTTGGGGGAGAAGCTCATTAAAATAATAGCCAGTGTGTAAAATAATAAATACACAAATATTCAAAGGAGGATATTGCATAATTCTACCTTTGTGTGCCTATTTAGGATACATCACCAGGAATAGAATGACATTCATACCCATAATTATGTATTTCTGTGTAGTACAGGTCAGAGACCCATGCTGAAATTCTGTTAACGCAATTCTGTTACCAGGTGTAAATCCACTTCACAAACTGTTCAATAACCTAAATATTTTTTTTACAAAGTCAATGTGTCATGTCATAGCTGACATCCCATTCTTTCTGCAGACATCTTTGAATCTTCATTTTGATCATCTATTTAACAAGATTTCTTGGGAAAAGTTGTCACATAAAACACTGAGGAAGATTTTACTGAAATTCTGTTACCAAACTTTGCATCTGCACAGTTCTTCCAGTAAATGTGTTTTTGTAAAATGTTCAGTGTAAATTGTTAAAAGTAGTCTTTGTTTATAGGGTTGTATGGATTGCTAAACTTTCAAATCAATGTTTTTTTGTTTTGCATACATTTTATAGTCTAAAACAAGTCTCAACATAATTTCGTTGCCCTGCTACTACTGGGGGTTATTTTCGGGACTGAACAGATGTCAAACGCTTCAGCAGCTGAAGAATTGAGTTTGCGCCACAGTAGCCCTGTGGGAGGCCTTGCTGCTGCCTGGCCGGCTGGTATTTCTAATTATCTGGCTCTCAGATTAGTGTGTTCACTCAGCAGTGAATGAAACCCCCAATCTCTACATGGCACTGTATGAGAGGTGGAGGGCTCTAGCTAGAGTGGCTCCTATATACCATGCTTCATGGCTTATCAGTTTACTGCATCTCTGTTAGTTACTTTACATACTTAGCTGGCAGAGAGTGAATAAGGTCAAGGACGTAGCAATTTTGTATATTTTTGACGACCATTACATATTGTAGACAGAGCTAGGGGGACAGTGTGTTTTGTCAGTTTCAACAGACTGAGACAGACAAAAATTCAGTGTGTTTGGTTATGCTGCCAGTAAACACACTGAAAGTTACAGTTGACTAGTAACCACATTAACAATCGGTCCATTCGTTAGAATTTTGGGTAGAAAGTTCAAGGAACGACTGCTTTGGGGTAGACTAGTTGTTGTACTCTTGGCATCAAATACAGTAGATGGCTTGAATGTTAAAGTAACTGTCCAATGAAAATCTCACTTTTAAAATAACTCATACCCAAATAATGTTGACTCATCCTATGCTCATATTTGTGGCCAAAGCATACATTTGAGAAGAAAAAAAACACTTTAAAAAATCCCACCTCAAACGGACAGTTTCAAAGTAATGCATATGAGAATAAATATTTGTACAGGAAGTAACACAGAGTAAGGGAACATTCCACTTGAACAATACTTGTGAGATACACACAATCCATCCATATCAATGAATAGAGGAAGCGAACATTCTTTCATTCTCTGTCCAGCTCTAACAATCAGTTGGGAACATATCCCCTAGTTTCCTGCAGAATCTTGATTTCTGAGTACACTATATATCCAAAAGTATGTGGACACTCATTCAAATTTGTGGATTCGGATATTTCAGCCACACCCAGTGTACGAAATTGAGCACACAGCCATGCAATCTCCATAGACAAACATTGGCAGTAGAATGGCCTTACTGAAGAGCTCACTGACTTTCTCACAGAACGGTACCGCTGAAGTGCGTAGCGCATAAAAATAGTCTTTCCTCAGTAGCAACACTCACTACCGAGTTCCAAACTGCCTCTGGAAGCAACGTCCGCACAATAACTGTTTGTCTGGAGCTTGATGAAATGGGTTTCCATGGACGAGCAGCCGCACACAAGCCTAAGATCACCATGCGTAATGCCAAGCGTCGGCTGGAGTGGTGTAAAGCTCGCCGCCATTGAACTCCCCATCTGACAGTCCAACGGATGAATCTGGGTTTGGCGGATGCCAGGAGAACGCTACCTGCCCGAATGCATAGTGCCAACTGTAAAGTTTAATGGAGGAGGAATAATGGTTTGGGGCTGTTTTTCATGGTTCGGTCTAGGCCCCTTAGTTCCAGTGAAGGGAACTTCTGGCAACAGTTTGGGGAAGGCCCTTTCCTGTTTCGGCATGACAATACCCCCGTGCACAAAGTTCCATACAGAAATAGTTTGTCGAGATCGGTGTGGAAGAACTTGACTGACCTGCATAGAGCCCTGACCTCAACCCCATCCAACACCTTTGGGACGAATTGGAACGCCGACTGCGAGCCAGGCCTAATCACCCAACATCAGTGCCCGACCTCACTAATGCTCTTGTGGTTGAATGAAAGCAAATCCCTGCAGCAATGTTCCAACATCTAGTGGAAAGCCTTCCCAGAAGAATGGAGGCTGTTATAGCAGCAAAGGGGGGAGGGCAACTCCATATTTATACCCATGGTTTTGGAATGAGATGTTCGACGAGCAGGTGTCCACATACTTTTGGTCATGTAGTGTTAGTGTGTGTTTTATAAACTGTACTGTATTGAGTGGTTTCTCTCACACAAAGCACTCAGAGACTGTCAATAGTAGTTCTCTCTTTGTTGATTGGTGTCATTTCCCTTCTAGCCTTTCATTTCCTCTCCTGATAGGCTCCCCCACCCCACAGTCACACGCACACTAACACACACACACACACACACACACACACACACACACACACACACATACATACTCCACAATATCCCAGTACACATCCATAATATCCCAATACACACAGGCACACATACTACAGTATGCCCAGACATCACTCCTCAATTAAAATGAATGAATGAGTCCTTAATTAAAATGAACATAGAACATAGTTGAAGCACAAACATTTGATTAAAGCGATACTGTTGTAGATCTCTATGGGGAAGTGTGTGTTAGCCAGTAAGGCCTGGCCAGTGTTCACACTCAGTAGTGCTTTGTCAGGGTCTCCTTACACCACTATGACCACAATAGTCCTGTGTGTGTGTGTGTGTGTGTGTGTGTGTGTGTGTGTGTGTGTGTGTGTGTGTGTGTGTGTGTGTGTGTGTGTGTGTGTGTGTGTGTGTGTGTGTGTGTGTGTGTGTGTGTGTGTGTGTGTGTGTGTGTGTGTGTGTGTGTGTGAGACTGGTAAGCTCATGGTTATACTCAAATCAAATTGTATTTGTCACATGCGCCGAATACAACAGGTGTAGACCTTACCATGAAATTCTTACTTACAAGCCCTTAACCAACAATCCAGTTCAAGAAATAGAGTTAAGATAACAATAACGAGGCTATATACAGGGGGTACCGGTACCGAGTCAATGTGCGGGGTTACAGGTTAGTCAAGGTCATTTGTACATGTAGGTAGGGGTGAAGTGACTATGCATAGATAATAAACAGCGAGTAGCAGCAGTGTAAAAACAAAGGGTGGGCATTTTATTAATTGTTCAGCAGTCTTATAGCTTGAGGGTAGAAGCTGTTAAGGAGCCTTTTGGACCTAGACTTAGCACTCCGGTACCGCTTGCCTATGACTTGGGTGACTGTAGTCTTTGACAATTTTTTGGACCTTCCTCTGACACCGCCTAGTATATAGGTCCTGGATGGCAGGAAGCTTGGCCCCAGTGATGTACTGGGTCGTACGCACTACCCTCTGTAGCGCCTTACGGTCGGATGCCGAGCAGTTGCCATACCAGGCGGTGATGCAACTGGTCAGGATGCTTTCGATGGTGCAGCTGTAGAACCTTTTGAGGATCTGGGGACCAATGCCAAATCTTTTCAGAATGGGGCCGCCCGTTCTATTTCTAAGGCAGTAGGCAGAGGCCTACTTATTTGGCTGGCCATTTACCATCATCCAAAATTCCATAACTGTCACAGACCTGACAGGAACCTAGCGCAGCATGGGAATCAAGCACATGAGGACAATGTGGGAGGGAAAGATGAATTACACTGTGGGCATGACCTCAGAGTTCAACTTCTTCTTCACTATACTCCCAATTGTCTAACCTGTCTTTGAACTGTCTTTGTCCATTATTCTTTGGCGAGAGGCCCTTATGACCTCCTCTAGTTATAGGAACATCATCTATGTACATACTGTATGCATTTCCCCAAATCATCCCACAGCCACCTGACACAGCTCTCTCTTCTGTGTTTCAGGAGACCAATGAACAAAAGCTGTACAAGATCGCTACTGAGCTCCTGAAGACAGAGCGGGCCTACGTCACGCGGCTCAACTTGCTGGACCAGGTGAGTGTGTCCAGCTGTCCGTCCAGGGTCCTGTCACTTTAGGGTCCTGTTCAGTATGTAGCAGTGGTGGTAAAAGTACCCAATTGTCATACTTGAGTAAAAGTAAAGATACCTTAATAGAAAATGAAAGTCACCCAGTGAAATCCTATTTGAGTAAAAGTCTAAAAGTATTTGGTTTTAAATATACTTAAGTATCAAAAGTAAAAGTAAAGTATAAATCATTTCAAATTCCTTATATTAAGAAAACCAGACGGCACCATTTTCTTATTTTTTAAATGTATTTACGGATAGCCAGGGGCACACTCCAACACTCATTTACAAACAAAGCATGTGTTTAGTGAGTCCACCAGATCAGAGGCACTAGGAATGACAAGGAATGTTCTCTTGATAAGTGTGTGAATTCGACCATTTTCCTGTCCTGCTAAGCATTCAAAATGTAACAAGTACTTTTGGGTGTCCGGGACAATGTATGGAGTAGAAAGAAAGTACATTATTTTCTTTAGGAATGTAGTGACATAAAAGTTGTCAAACATATACACTACAGTCCAAAAGTTTGGGGTCACTTAGACATCACTTAGAAAACACTTTTTGCCCATTAAAATATCATCAAATTGATCAGAAATACAGTGTAGACATTGTCAATGTTGTAAATGACTAGTGTAGCTGGAAACGGCTGATTTTTTTTTAATGGAATATCTCCATAGGCGTAGAGAGGCCTATTATCAGCAACCATCACTCCTGTGTTCCAATGGCACGTTGTGTTAGCTAATCCAAGTTTATAATTTTAAAAGGCTAATTGATCATTAGAAAACCCTTTTGCAATTATGTTAGCACAGCTCAAAACTGTTGTTCTGAATAAAGAAGCAATTAAACTGGCCTTCTTTAGAGTAGTTGAGTATCTGTAGCATCAGCATTTGTGGGTTCGATTACAGGCTCAAAATGGCCAGAAACAAAGACATTTCTTCTGAAACTCGTCAGTTTATTCTTGTTCTGAGAAATGAAGGCTATTCCATGCGAGAAATTGCCAAGAAACGGAAGATCTTGTACAACGCTGTGTACTAATCGCTTCACAGAACAGTGCAAACAGGCTCTAACCAGAATAGAAAAAGGAGTGGGAGGCCCCGGTGCACAACTGAGCAAGAGAACAAGTACATTATTGTCTAGTTTGAGAAACAGACGCCTCACAAGTCCTCAACTGGCAGCTTCATTAAATAGTACCCGCAAAACACCAGTCTCAACATCAACAGTGAAGAGGCGAGTCTGGGATGCTGGCCTTGCTGATAACGGGCCTCTGTACGCATATGTAGATATTCCATAAAAAATCTGCAGTTTCCAGCTACAATTTACAACATTAACAATGTCTACACTGTAGGGACATTTCTAAGTGACCCCAAACTTTTGAACAGTAGTGTAAATAGAGAAGTAAAGTACAGGTACCCCCAAAAAATACTTAACTCGTACTTTTCTTTTTTGAAAGTATTTTTACTTAAGTACTTTACACAACTGGTAGTTAGAAAACGTTTTGTAACTGTGAGAAACAGGGAGGTATTACCTAAACTTGTCCAATAACAGAATGTGTTGATACGGTGTGTCCTACCGAACACTGGCCCAGGTCTACCTCAGAATGAAAAGAAAGCAGTGTTCGTTATTATGATCGATTCAGTGTGGTTTAACTCACCTGGCCATGTTGTTGTGCCACCATGCAGGTGTTCTGTGCCAAGCTGACGGAGGAAGCTCTAAAGGGCACGTTCCCAGTGGACGTGGTGAAGAACATCTTCTCCAACATCTCCTCCATCAACACCTTCCACAACCAGTTCCTCCTGCCTGACCTGGAGAAACGCATGGGAGAATGGTGAGCTTCACATGACTGGCCAGTGGCCACAGAATCAGTGTACAAACTCACAGATCTCACCTTTTGAGAATGCATTAAAATACAATAAAATGCAATAGCTAAATCCCAATTCTGACTCATTCAGAATCAGACTCACTCAGACACAGTTACAGTATTTGTGTAATCTAGATGAAATAAGAACACCATTTATCATCAAATAGAGAAGTTGTGGTCTGTCGGTTGGAATGTCCCGGTTGAACTGTGATCAAGGACTAGATTCAATCAGATCAAGCGATAGCAGACACCTGCACAGTGGATGTTTTGTCGGTGTCGGAGGTGGAACTGCGTTGGAGCCGTCAAATCGGTGAGCAGCTGCTCTTGCGATCATTGTTTACGAAGCCACACCCGCCCCACTCGCAGAGAAGATCAGTTAGAAAGTGTAGTCTATATAGAAATATTTACGCTCAAATTGAAAAATCATTCAACAAAATCATGAGACTTTCTATCATCCTAATGGAGGTGTAGATTACATCTCACATTCTAGTGTTCAAACCTGTAAACCAGGCTGCATGTGATTTATGTGCTACATGCAGCCAATGGCAATGTCCGCTTTAGGTATGCCGGGAGCCACTTGTGGATTTGACAGCTCTAACACAGTTCCACCTCTGATACCACCAAAACACCCGCTATGTGGATGTCGGCTAAAGCGGATCTGATTGAATAGAGCCCCAAATGAGTCAATCCCCACTTAACCCACTATATAATTTCAATGTGGATAGTTGGGTAATATTTGGTTGAGACGTTGATCAATGAGAATACAACCTATATTCACCCACTCAAAAAGACAGCAAAAAGTTAGTTGAATTCCCAATGTGTTATCACTATGCTTTCAACCATCTAAAAGCACAACCAAATTCCAATGGAAAAACAATGTCTGATTTTTGGTTTAGTTGTCACCCAAATGTCTATCACTGCGCACGTTCAACCATTTAAAAGGACGGCAAAGTTCAAATGGGAATACAATGTCAGATATTTTGTTTATTTATACAACAGATGGATGTGTTATTCCTGTGCTTCATCTAATAGCAGAACCAAATGACCTGGATTGCAGTTGAGATTACAAAGTACATGGTGCAAGTGATAAATGCCTTTCGAAATTCTGCACAGATTAGTACAGCAATTGTGAAGATCTCCACAGACCTGTGACGACTTATGCATGCTCTCTTGAACATGCATTTATTTCATATAACAATATGTCTACAAATTCATAATTGATATGTTGCATTCACCTCTCTATCTCCACCAAAAATCTAAATGAAAGAATATGACTAAATCTAATAAAAATGTTAAATGTACTTTAAATAATGTTTGATTTGATTTAGTCCTATTCTTTAACTTAGATTGTTAATTATTATTAATTTGTAGACAAACTGGAATTAAAGCCAGACTAAGTCAGTGGTACAGATTGAACTATCCAAGCAGAAGATACATCTCCTTTAAATGTTAATATTTGGTTGCACTGAGAATTAAACACAATTCAACACCACTAAATATCATCATTACATTTGAAATCAACCAGAGCTTGAAACCCTAGGCCTATTCTATTGTCTATTTTTAGTTGAATTCTGGGTTTAATTGAAACAATAGCTGTGCAAATACTATATAGGCCTGAATAGTATCATTGATGATATAATGATTGATAATGATTGATAAAGTATGGTCACGTTTCATTTGCTCTGTTCAACCTACCCTTTGAAATGGCTTCGATAGCAACAGTTAAAGCTACAATATGTAACTCTTTGGGTGACCCGACCAAATGCACAGAAATGTATGTTATAGATCTGTCATTCTCATTGAACGCAAGTCTAAGAAGCGGTAGATCTGTTAAATGTGCGCTATTTCTATGCTTCACGTTGTTAAGTTTTGTTTTTGCATCTCTTAGTTTCGGGTTTGTACACCAGCTTCAAACAGCTGAAAATACAATATTCTTTGGTTATGGGAAATATATTTCACAGCGGTTTAGATGGTACAATGATTAAATACACTATGCTTGCTTGTTTTGTCACATAAACTGAAATGAAGTGCATTGTTAGAATTTTAGTAACCAGGAAATGGCTGAGCGATTTCTGCATATTGCATCTTTAACCTACTGTATTTCATTTTTATGTGGAGATCTCGCAACAATAATTCTCAAGATAGGACATTGGTAATAGTGACATATCATAGCTAAACAGGGCTGGGCTTGGTTAAAACCCTGGATGGGAGCGCAACAGGTTAGCTGTAGATAGATCAACTCTCCAGTAGGAGGAGCTGTCCAGCCTATTGTTATTTTTTCTGATAGTGGATATAACGTTGAAGATCTAACATTGTTTTAAAGATACAAATGTAATATATTTAACACATGCTTTGTCTATGTTGAAATTTGGTTCACCCGCTAAACAACGGTTTACATTTACTTTTTTTCAAATCCAATTTATTTTCCAAGTAAATTCCACGTCACAATACGTTGACAAATTACGTTGAGACAGCGTTGATTCAACCACTTTGTGCCCAGTTGGTCTCTAGTTGGTGGAGTTCCAGGGTTGAGAGATGGTTACCTTATGGTTCCTATCTAACTGGCACAACTCCCTCCCTCCCTACAGGGAGTCTACCCCTCGCTTGGGGGACATCCTGCAGAATCTCACGCCCTTCCTGAAGATGTACGCTGAGTATGTGAAGAACTTTGACAATGCAATGGAGCTGCTGAAACAGTGGACGGACCGCTCGCCACAGTTCAAAGCCATCATCCAGGACATACAGGTACTAGTGTAGATTCTAAACATTGGCTTAATTCAGAGGTGCACAGGTCTGCAGTTGTGGATTAACAAATGAGTTGTATAGGAATTATATAATTCCATATAAATTCTAGGAATTACATTGTCATGACATGGCCCTTTCTGTGTGTAGATTGTGGCTTCCCCCTCTCTCACTCTCTCCTACACCCAGGTTCTGTTATCTCAGGTCCTAAATTCCTGGCGGAGACGCTCTCCCCCTTTTTATGCAGAGAGCGAGACCACAGAGTGAATAAAGGATTTCACGTCTCCTAACTCCTAAACTATATGTCCACTTGTGGGAAGGGTCCATGGACACTTAAGGGACAGTTATGTTGAGTGTGTTTCATTTGGTGACCTCACGAAGGACAGGAAACACACATAACTATATCTCTGACTGTGTACATTTCTCAATTATGGTGTTTGCATTAGAGGTCGACCGATTAATCAGCATGGCCGATTAATTAGGGCCGATTTCAAGTTCATAACAATCGGTAATCGGCATTTTTGGACGACGATTACATTGCACTCCACGAGGAAACTGCGTGGCAGGCTGACGACCTGTTACGCGAGTGCAGCAAGGAGCCAAGGTAAGTTGCTAGCTAGCATTAAACTTATCTAATAAAAAACAATCAATCTTCACATAATCACTAGTTAACTACACATGGTTGATGATATTACTAGGTTAACAAGCTTGCCCTGCGTTGCATATAATCAATGTGGTGCCTGTTAATTTATCATCGAATCACAGCCTTCTTCGCCAAACGGGTGATGATTTAACAAAAGCGCATTCATGAAAAAAGCACAATCGTTGCACGAATGTACCTAACCATAAACATCAATGCCTTTCTTAAAATCTTTTTTGCCTTTTTTAAACCTGCATATTTAGTTAGACTTAGGGTTGCTGCCCATTTGATAAAATACGGAATGGTTCCGTATTTGTAAAAAAAACGTAACTTTTTTTTTTTTTTTTAAATGAAAGAATAAACGTTTTGTTTTCAAAATGATAGTTTCCGGATTTTACCATATTTATGACCAACGGCTCGTATTTCTGGGTTTATTATATTATAATTAAGTCTATGATTTGATAGAGCAGTCTGACTGAGCGGTGGTAGGCGGCAGCAGGCTCGTAAGCATTCATTCAAACTGTGTTTGCCAGCAGCTCTTAGCAATGCTTGCTTCACAGCACTGTTTATGACTTCAAGCCTATCAACTCCCGAGATTAGGCTGGCAATATTAAAGTGTCTATAAGAACATCCAATAGTCAAAGGTATATGAAATACAAATGGTAAAGAGAGAAATAGTTGACACGTCATAATTCCTATAAAAACTACAACCTAAAACTCCTTACCTGGGAATATTAAACCACCAGCTTTCATATGTTCTCATGTTCTGAGCAAGGAATTTAAACGTTAGCTTTTTTACATGGCACATATTGCACTTTTACTTTCTTCTCCAACACTGTGTTTTTGCATTATTTAAACCAAATTGAGCATGATTCATTATTTATTTGAGACTAAATAGATTTTATTTATGTATTATATTAAGTTAAAATAAGTGTTTATTGTTCATTCAGAATTGTTGTAATTGTCACTATTACAAATATATATATAAAAAGCTGATACCGATTAAATCGGCCAATTTTATTTTTTTATATAAAAAATATATATATATAAAAAACGTCCGATTTTAATCGGTATCTGCTTTTTTTGGTCCTCCAATCGGTATCGGCGTTGCAAAATCATAATCGGTCAACCTCTAGTTTGTATCTAATTCTTGTATAAAATGAATGAGTAAAGATGAAACTATTTGTGAAATGATGTAATGTAATTCCCTGTAAAGTTTAACTTGTCAGCGGCCACGCCCCCGTGAGCACAGACATGATCTAGTGTCCTGGAACTGCCCTCTTCTAACTGTTACGAATAAAAGCCCCTCCTAAGAACATTTTCTTCAGACTAAGCAAACCCACAGCGTGAGCTGTGATTGCGAATAGTTAAGACCACGCATACCTCGGTGTAAGCTGAGGTGGCACAGGTTTGATTACCAAAACTAGAAAACTATACCACGTGAAGCTACACAGCTGGAAATGGTTCAACTCTGAGACTATCAATCCCTACAGAATAAGAGCAAATCTTCGATACTAATTACTAGTCTGCAGCTAGAAATTATGTAATCCTGGGATGTGAATACCGACAACCGCCGAAATATCTACTCTAAGAACATTGGACGCCTGACGGATCCATTACAACAGACACTATCAGGAGCCACCGATAGAGCCACCACCATGAGTAACCAGAGACTCTCTGATGAACTGACTCTCCCGCAGACAGACCGACGATTCCAACAGAGAAGACAACGACATATGGGCGTAAATATATTGATTGCAATTATTCCCGAATGAGCGAGCGTTCATGTGCAAAGGTTTAGCATTTCAATTAATATAATTATACACTGTGTGTAGTGATCCATTTTGTCTTTCCCGCTCTTTCTCAGTCCACACCCCCTTCCCTTTGTATACCAAGCCGTCATATCGGTTTAGCCCACTAGGGGATCATCCCTATCATTGTTAGTAACCAATATCTACTGTTTGTTATGCATTTCTGTGATTATTTAGTTAGTAAGTAAATACATGATTAAGCCAATTGGTGTATGAATGATTCATGGTTTAGGCTGGGTTTGTGCAGATAACCTAGAATTCTACGACGTTTGAACAAAGACTGACGTAAGGTAAAGAATAATTAATGAATAGAAGACTAGTTGATCAGATATTAAAATATCTGAAGTTATATTCTGAAAATTATAATTTAGTAATCTGAAGATTTTCCGTGGTGCCCCGACTTCCTAGTTAATTAAATTTACATGACTAGTTTAATCACGTAATAATACTTACAGAGAATTGATTTGATAAAATAACACTTTATCCATTAATGATGCCAAAGACACAACATGATCTGAGTTTTGAACTATAGCACCATAATCATTTACCTGTGGATATACATATATTTGTTGCGAGCCGAGGACTCATTCGGTTTACTAGGAGAAAGCCCAAAAATCTATCTGAATATTGATTTGTACTATAAATTGTAACAATAATGCTTGTACGAGCTCAAACTCAGGCACAGAGAAACAGAGGTAAGGGTAAATCCAGATATTTTACTTAGTCTTGACTGAAACAAGGCAACCGCACAAGAGCACACTAATAAAACATGAGACCTAAGCACAGATACAGGCCAACTGAGGAACCTAAATAACAAGGCAACCAGGTGAACAGAGAAGGTAATTAAACACAGGTGAATCCAATAAGTAATAATCAGGGTAACCTGAAAACTAGAAAACAAGGTAAGGGTGCCCTCCAGCTGTAACCTAAAGAAACAACAATCAAATAAAACAGAAACTGTGACAATAAATAGTCATGGAACAATCGATTTATGGTTGTGTCCACTGATCCTGTTGAATGGATATGCCTCAAACAATTTGTCTGATTTTACTTTTAAGCCTTCAACCTTGAAGTGACAGTGGACTGTTTTGCTGTGTGTTTGTCAGAGCCAGGAGGCGTGTGGCAGTCTGACGCTCCAGCACCACATGTTGGAGCCGGTACAGAGAGTTCCCCGCTACGAGATGCTGCTCAAAGACTACCTGAAGAAACTGCCTCAGGACGACCCCGACCGCCGAGACGCAGAGAGTGAGTACAACACTGGAAATTCACAAGAGTGCTTTTACTATTCATAATATAACACAGTAGAGCAGGATTACATGTAACTCATTTCGACAGACTTCTTTGTCATTATAATCATGTATAATTTACGTCACATTAAAAATTGAAGACATTTGAATCCTCCAATGCCTAGCAAAAACATTTGCCTTACATTGAAAATAAACAAATCTGTTGTTCACAATTGTAGAACATTTTTATTAGAAAGGTCAAAATGAATCATCCCTTCATTCCATGTTTCTCAGAGTCATTGGACATCATCGCCATGGCAGCCACACACTCCAACAGTGCCATTCGAAAATCTGTAAGTACAGTCCCACTGATAGCACACCACTCTTATAATCTGAAATAAAATCAGGACCCGTATTCAAAAAGCAGAGTAGGAGTGCTGATCTGGGATCAGTTTTGCCTTTAAGATTTTACTGAATAAGACTACATGGACGGGGGGGACCTGATCCTAGATGAGCACTCCTACTCTGAGACACTTTTTTGGCTAGTGCTTGAACCCAACCAAGCATTTTGAACCCCTTCCCTTCTCAGGAGAATCTGAAGAAGCTGCTGGAGATCTATGAGATGCTGGGGGAGGAGGAGGACATCGTCAATGCCTCCAATGAGTTCATCAAGGAGGGACACATCCTGAAGCTGGCTGCCAGGAACACCTCGGCTATGGAGAGATACCTCTTCCTGGTGAGAAACTCACACAAACATACACACATTTCACTTTATCCGTATACTCAGCCAAGTCTGAAGCAATACATTAGCAAAACAAGCATTAATCACAGGTGTTCCTTTGTTTCCCCCTCAGTTCAACAACATGCTGTTGTACTGCGTGCCCAAATTCAGCCTGGGAGGAGCCAAGTACACGGTGCGCACCCGCATCGGCATCGAGGGCATGAAGGTGCTGGAGACCATCAACGAAGACTACCCTCACACCTTCCAGGTGTCTGGCAAGGAGAGGACTCTGGAGCTGCAAGTCAGGCAAGATCTCAATCCAACCCATACTATACCCTTAATACACCCTATAGAGCCATTAATGGATAACTGCCATTGTTCTCAAGATAAGTGTTCTACTCCACCCTATGGCCATATGTATGAAAACTCTTTACAGCCATGATTCTCAAAATAGCTGTTAACTGTATACTACAGTCCCACGGCCTATTGATAACAATATGGATAACTGTAACACCCAAATTCTATGCAAACCCTATGGGGGCTTAGTGTATGATAAGTGCACTACTACAGCTCATGATAAACAGTAGTGTAACATAACATTCTATAGATTGGAGTCATTGTGGTTACCCCAAGCCACAGCTCAGCTCACTACATAACAGTTACACCACAATCCCACAACTGACAAAATAGCTCACTACTGTTGTTTTTCATTGTATTTTTCAGCTCCGAACAAGACAAGGACAACTGGATAAAGGTACATAATCACATTCTTTTTGGTTTACACTATCTTATAGTTATATTTTCTGTATGTTCAGTACATTTGGGTGTGTATTACTGACCATGTCTCTGTCTGGCCTGCAGGCTTTCAAGGAAACTATTGAGATCTTCCATCAGAAGAACGAGACGTTCAAGTCCGCCTCCAAAGACGTGGAGGAAGTGTCAGTGAGTGCCACCACAATGAACATGACCTCTGACTCCTCTATCACTAGGTCCTGTGTACTGTATCTGTACCAAAAACCTTCTCGTGTCTGAGCTACATGTGTTTGTATGTATTGTAATCTAGACGGCAGAGCTGGGGAAACGTGCTCCTCGCTGGATTCGGGACAAGGAGGTGACAATGTGTATGAAGTGTAAAGAGCCCTTCAATGCGTTAACACGACGGAGACACCACTGTCGAGCCTGCGGATATGTGAGTGAGAAGCGTCCGTTTGACACCCTTCTCTCTCTCCCTCAGCACCCATTATAACGTGTTTATACTAAATGCTATACTCAACCCATTTGACGGCTGGCTGTTTGGCTAGTTTACACTCTGTCGTTCATTCCAGATTAGACCGATGTTTCTTCTGTCCCTGTATCAGGTTGTGTGTTGGAAGTGCTCAGACAATAAAGTGGCCCTGGAGTACGACAGCAACAAAATTAACAAGGTGTGTAAGGACTGCTACTCCATCCTGACTGGAGAGGAGAAGGCCGAGGGCAAGAAGAAGGGCATTCTGGAGGTAAGGGGGAAAGAGAAACACGCGCACAACTGCGTCTGCATATTTTATTTGTACCTTTATTTAACTAGGCAAGTAAGTTAAGAACAAATTCTTATTTTCAATGATGGCCTAGGAACAGTGGGTTAACTGGCTTGTTCAGGGGCAGAACAGTTTTGTACCTTGTCAGCTCGGGGATTTGATCTTGCAACCTTTCGGTTACTAGTCCAACGCTCTAACCACTAGGGTACCTGCCGCCCTATATCGTCTGTGTCTTAACAGCACTCCTCTGTCCCCAGATCGAGGCGGCTCAGTTCTCCGGAAGCAGTATCATTTGTGGCTTCCTGCAGCACTGTGAGAAGAACAAGCCCTGGGGGAAGGTGTGGTGCGTCATCCCAGAGAAGGAGGCATTGGTTCTCTACCTCTACGGAGCCCCACAGGTCAGCCACGTCATCTAGATACTGTCAATCACAGCAACATGCTCTACCACTGTTAAGCACGGGGTGTTATGAATGGTTCCAGGAGTTTTTCCCCCCTCACTCTTTGATCTGACAAGGGAAAACTCCTGGCCCTAGTTATGATATAATTGATCTCTACCTTTTCCATCTCCTCCCCTCTCTCAGGATGTGAAGGCCCAGTCCTCTATCCCTCTGCTGGGCTACTCTGTGGAGGACAGCCCCCGGCCTGCCGACCCTCCAGCCAGCTTCCGTCTGTCCCAGTCCAAGTCTGTTCACAGCTTCGTGGCCGAGAGCGAAGAGCTGAAACAGCGCTGGCTCAAGGTGATCCGGGTGGCTGTGACTGGGGAGGTGCCAGAGTCCCAGATGCCCAACGATGCCACTGCCAACGCCACGGATGCCCAAGAGACAAGCTCAGACAGCACCTAACTGTGTGGTGTGGCATTTAACAGCTGAGGGCCACCAGAGACGTATGTGCATGTATGCAAACACACACACGCTACCTTCATGGACACACACAAGACCAATGTGCAAACTCAGTGCTGGATAAGCTGCCTCTCCTCCCCAGAGTGGATTCTACAAATCTTAAGCGAGGACTCGGCTTGGCTCCACCACCAGAGCTGTGCTGGAATGGGAAGAACACAATCCAGTCCAATCATCACTAGAGCGGCGCAGGGGGGAATGGACCTCAGAACGGTCTCTACTTCCCCCTGTTCAGGGCAACCTGCCTGGGGTATCTTGCACCCTGAGTACCCCAAGGTCCTTAACCCAAAATAGTAAATAAGATAGTTTACTCAAGCCGTTTAAAGGTTCCTGTCTGGCATGCTCACGTCAGAGGGAACAGCTGGCTGTTGTCTACTTATTGTCCCCTCCCAACCATGACCAGAATAAATGAGTCAGTGAGATGTCTCGCCCTGTGTCACCACCTCCACGAAGCGGGGGCAATAAGTAGACCAGAGTGGCCCAGCTCCGATCAGATAAAATGAGGTAGTGGGGTGTCTCGCTTTCTCTACCATCCCTGCTCAGCCCTCACTAGGGATGCCTGCAGGCTCAACAGACCACCTCCAGCTTCATAGACGTGGGTCTGCCGATGTGAATCAAGAGGGACTGGTTAGAACTACACTGTCTATGAATTAGCCCTGTGCACCTGTATATAGTGTTACTCCATTTTCCATGACAGGAACATTTTCATTTTTATGTACAAAGAACCAATGCTCTCAATAGGTTTTGATAACAGAGATGTTGACCCTGTAAAATGTGTACATCAAAGTTTGAGCAGTGTTTTTGATCGAAAAACCTAACGTACTTCTGACATCTGAACAGTGGTTCAAACTAAAGGGTCCTGTCCTAGGATAGTATCACTGGGAAAGTTCAGTCCTCACTTCTCCAATCAGGTAGTTTCACATCACAGTAGCCAGGAGCCATGTAACAGAGAGTTCCTCTAGTACCTGGGTCAAGGTCCCAGAAAGACCTATTAGTCAGAATAGCAATCGAGAGGATCACTCTACACTTTTCAATTGCTGTAACCCCATAAACTAATGGAAAGGATGCAGAAGTACTCACCCATCCAGCACGAACAGGCTTCAATCCAAACATGCTGAGGGATAGCCTTTCCAGCCAGGCAATGCATTATGGGTACTCTGCTGCACTTGTCCCAAGCTGGATCAACCTTCCTCACCTTGGAATCCAGAACCTTCTCCCAAGTCAGTGACCTCTAAACCAACCACATCCTGGTCAGAGTAATGTGTAGAAAAGTGTCACATTTTACTACTGCATGTCAGTCATTAGAGCCTTTCTACTCTAATCCTGTAGGCCTATAGTATGAGGACAGACACACGCTGCCATAGGGCAGCATTGAGGATGATGAGAGTGAATGGTTGTACAGCTTTAATGACCTAGCCCCACAGCCCTGTTGTAGACATGTATAATACACATACAGTGGGGTTCTTTGTAGCTGACCAACAGGGATGACTGTAGACTACTAAGGACCCAGATCTTGTCTTACATGGGGACATCAACCCACAAAGCAGCACAATCAGAGGTAAACACAATGAGCAGGTGGGGAAAGAAATGTACTTTTTTTTTTAAATATATGTATTTAAAAAGTAATTCATAGAATATGCGCATGGTGATTTTAAGGAAAGTAGCACAAAAAAAGTTAACCCTCAAATTGCCATGTGTTCTGTCCCATTCAGCCAAGCCATGTCAACTAACAGATTCACTAAAGTATTGTCCCTCAATTAATACCGTAGTTGAGTGTGACTAATCTATCCTATGACTGCAGAATAAATTGTTGAATGGAATAGGCTAATGTGCCTATAACCTGTGTTCATACATGTTCTACTGTTCCTATCCCCTGTACAATGCACCTCTCCAATATCCATTCTCGCAGAAGAGCACAACAATCCCGTCTTAAGATCTGAGTGTAAAACCAGTGTTTGTTCACTCTCCCGATCCCCCCTCCAAGGTTTGAGAATCTACGCACTTTACCATCTTATATAAAGTGTACCTTGTAAGAAAATAAAGCAAGATTAAAGTATTATGGAAGTGTGTCACTGGTTGCTTTGTGAATATGATCCTACTTTCACTATGACTTGTTGACCTTAACAGTTTTGGTTCTCTTTCCCTGATCATGAGTCCCGTTACAAAAGAGGAAACAAACCAATAATTAATTGGTAAATCATTACATTTTAGAAAAGTATTTTAATTTCACAATAGAAAAAAAAAAAATCCATAACACCAAAAGCGATGATCAAGCCCAAAAAATCTTTCATTTTTTTAACATTTCATGAGTGTGTTTGTGTAAAGGTCTGTTGTATGTATGTATGGGCCGTTGAGTGTCTCAGGTCTTGGGCTGGCGGAGCAGGCCTCGGATCCTGCGTACCAGGGCCTGGATGAAGGTGTATCGGGAGCGGACCTGGCTGTACAGCCCCTCCACCTCCAGCAGCTTCCTCTGCAGAGCCTCTCCGAAGCCTGCCCCCATGTCACTCTGCAGCTGGAGACAACGACAGAGGAGAGGCGTCAGTCTTACTGGGAACTAACTCGCAAAAGTGTCTGCCACTCTGAAGCTGGAAACACACCCACTAATTCCTATACATGCATCGTCACCTGTACATATTTTTTTCCTAAATCAGTGCACTCAATCACCCATTGTTCTAGGTACTCGGTGCCCTGTCACTCTCCACCCATTATGACACTTAGTTGGAGGAAACGTTGCGGTCAAGGGGCATACATATAGATGATTTACAAACATATTTCTCCCCCACTGTTAGCATAGTCCAGATAAAGTAACTCACCTGTTCCAGGTCTTGCTGGCTGACTCGGGACAGGCCCAGGGCACGTCCAAACGAGTCTGGGGAACACAGGAGAAGCACACCAGTAAGAAGGGATGTGATAAACACAACCAGGAAAAAGGCTACCCATCATTTGTCATGATATAGATGAAAGAAAGTTCCTGATTTTGGGAGCTCAAAAAAACTCATCTAAAAATGTCTGCTATCCCTAGGGGACCGATCTCAATCCACCCCAGAGAGTTAATTGAGCCAGTGTAGAGCTTCACCGTCAGTCAGGCGTGATCTGTAGGCGCTGGCGCCAGGCATTAGGGAGTCTTTGGGGTCAGTGGGGGTGCAGTACAACAGGTAGTACTCCAGGTGGCGCCACATCACAAACAGGCAGGTCTCAATCACGTCTGAGGTGTGGTCAGGTCAAGGCATTTCTCATGCTCACCACTTATGACGGCATTTTCAAAGAAATGTTCCATTTACACGAAGCAGCTACAGCTCAGGGAATTCCAGCAATCATACTCAACATTATCCTTTAACGGGTGTCAAACATTTTTCTACCACGGGTCACATCCGGTCTTCAGAGGTCGGGAGGGCCACACTTAAAATGCATTATATTTCCTCGCCGTCAAAATGTACAAAGAAAATTGCCTATCCATCGCTTTTGGAATGTGATGCTCTCTGACTGTCTAGCTTGTGAAGAGACTAAAAATGTATGTCCATTATCACTTCTACAGTTTCCATTTGGTTTTTCACCCGCTGGTGGTTTGAGTAAAACAAAAAAAGATTCATTAATTTAGATCTTTTTGTGGGAAAATTATCTAAATTGTAATGCCTAAAACCAAATGGAAATGGTAGAAGTGATAATGGACATACATTTTTAGTCTCTTCACAAGCTAGACAGTCAGAGAGCATCACATTCCAAAAGCGATGGATAGACAATTTTTTTTGTACATTTTGACGGCCAGATTGAGGGGGCTTGTTCGACACCCCGGTCCCTAAATCAAAAACCACCCTCAGATTAACCATAAACCTTTAGCTCAGTCCCTTTACCCGACTCCTGCACAGCAGTCTGGTCTGGGGGTAGCTAAATGTAATTTAATCTGGCTAAAATCTGGTTTAATCTGGTCTGGTTCAATTTAATATAGTAGGATACAGGAGCAGAGGGCCAGCAGTTTTGCTCTGTTGTTGATGAGCTGGACCAGGCGTCTCTTGGCCAAAAGGCTCCTCTGGACAGAGGAGATCTTCTCTACTCCTCCAGTACCAGACACCAGGGCCGCACACAGCTACACACAGGACAGAGAGGCGGGTTAGGGCTGAGGCACTTTACATCACCTTGTCAAGAGGTCGTGTGTGTGTGTGTCTGTTTCACCTCCTTGAGCTCTTCTGGGGGCAGCTGCTCCAGGCTCTGCAGCTTGCCCAGGGCTTGTCTATGGCTCTGGTGGAAGCGGAAGAAGTCCGCAGCGCTGTTCTTCAGCAGGAAGAGAACCAGACCCAGGCTGGGCACACGAGAGTACAGGGCTGATGGCAGGGCCAGGTCTGAGGCAGGGCAGGAGAGGATTTTAGTCATTCACAGACAGGGGAGATTGAGAGGAACATAGGTGTGTGTGCGTGCACGCGCAATGTATAGGTCAAGGCTCTCCAACCCTGTTCCTGGAGCGCTACCATCCTGTAGGTTTTCACTCCAACCCTAATCTAGTGCGCCTGATTTGTATAATTGGCTGGTTAATAAACTGAATCAGGTTAGTTACAACTGGGGTTGGAACGAAAACCTACAGGAGTGTAGCTCTCCAGGAATAGATAGGTGTGAAGCAGGTTAGGATTTCTATCCCACACACATACTCCGGCTGTAGGTGTCTCAGGGGGGAGTTGGGATAAGCAAAAAAACTAATTTCCAATGAAATAGGACAAATATAACCAGCCACCAAATTATTATGACACGTAGCGGAAGAGAGTCTAACCTGTGCGGCCGTCTCGGCTGGCTGGTTCGTTGACCGAGGGGCTGAAGAGACAGATGCTGAACTGGGCCTGGGCTGAGCTCTGCAGCAGCAGGGTCTGGCAGTACTCCATGATGTTAGCACACACCTGGGGACAACACGGCAAAAACACTGGCATTGTTCCAATAGGAGTTGGAAAGACGGCACAAACAGAAACGGGCTACATTGCTTTTCTTTTTACCATTCCTCTATCGTACCTGTTGCATGGCCACCTCCATCTCCTCCCGCCGCTCGGCAGGGTCCCCGGGGGCTGCAATCTCTGCCTGCTTCAGGAGTCGCTCCCTCTCGCTTCCGGCCAGACGGCCCAGCAGAGACAGACACTGACGCTAGGGGAGAGGCATGTTGTTACACATCACAAAATACCGGATAGGATTGAGTAACCTATCAGGACTTAATGTCCAGCTACTGACGCTGTGACTGAAGGTCTTGAAAAGAGACACAGGAGAGTGAGGTAGGGTGTTAGTATCGTGCCAGTATCTACCTGAAATCTGCTAATGTGACCCTGGAACTCCGGCAGAGCTGCACTGTTCACGTCCTGTCCCTCAAGAGCTCCTACACACACACACACACAATCACAAAACTGACATTGGCAAAACCGGCACCATAATATCACATTAGTCCCGAACCCAGGTGTGCCCCAGCTAGGTGTTGAGACTGTCCCTGGTGTGGCTGTGTGTGTACCTGGCAGGGCAGTCTTGCTGATGATGCCTGTGAGCAGAGAGAGTTCCTGCAGCGCTCCCATACTGAGCTCCTGACAGCGCAGCAGCCCTTGGATGGTGTCGGCATGGACGATCAGCCACTGGAGGACCTGTGCTGCCCCCTGCTGGTGGTGTGTGGTGGTGGACGTGAGGATGACCTGGAACAACCTGAGAGCAGGCAGCAGGATCTGTCTGTAGCGGTCCAGAGGGCTGGGGATGAACCCTGAAGGGTCCCTCTGACCAAACACCCTAGAGACACACAGGGAACGGGTCAAATATTACAACTCGGATTTCTACCACATGATTCAGTTAAATCAATAAGGATACATACAGAGCATTTGGAATGTATTCAGACCTCTTCCCTTTTTCCACTTTGTTACATTAGACTTGATAAAAATAACAAATAAAAACTAAAATCTACACACAATACCCAATAATGACAAAGCAAAAACATTTTTTTTTTAAGAAATGTTTGCAAATGTATTAAAAATAAAAAAAACAGAAATATCTTATTTGCATAAGTATTTGCTATGAGATTCAAAGTTGAGCTCAGGTGCATCCTCTTTCCATTGATTATCCTTGAGATGATTCTACAACTTGATTGGAGTCCACGTGTGGTAAATTCAATTGATTGGACATGATTTTGAAAAGCACACACCTGTCTATATAAGGTCCCACAGTTGACAGTGCATGTCATAGCAAAAACCAAGCCATGAGGTCGAAGGAATTGTCCATAGAGCTCCAAGACAGGATTGTGTCAAGGTACAGATCTGGGGAACGGTAGCAAAAAATGTCTTCAGCATTGAAGGTCCCCAAGAACACAGTTCTTAAATGGAAGTTTGAAACCACCAAGACGCTTCCTAGAGCTGGCCGCCCGGCCAAACTGAGCAATCGGGGGAGAAGGGCCTAGGTCAGGGAGGTGACCAAGAACCCGATGGTCACTGACAGAGCTCCTCTGTGGAGATGAGAGAACCTTCCAGAAGGACAACCATCTCTGCAGCACTCCACCAATCAGGCCTTTATGGTGGAGTGGCCAGGGGGAAGCCACTCCTCAGTAAAAGGCACATGACAGCCCACTTGGAGTTTGCCAAAAGGCACCTAAAGGACTCTCAGACCATGAGAAACAAGATTCTCTGGTCTGATGAAACCAAGAATCAACTCTTTGGCCTGAATGCCAAGCGTCGCGTCTGGAGGAAACCTGGCACCATCCCTACGGGGAAGCATGGTGGTGGCAGCATCATGCTGTAGGGATGTTTATCAGCAGCAGGGACTAGGAGACTAGTCAGGATCGAGACAAAGATGAACAAAGCAAAGTACAGAGCGACTTGTGATGAAAACCTGCTCCAGAGAGCTCAGGACCTCAGACTGGAGCGAAGGTTCACCTTCCAACAAGACAACGACCCTAAGCACACAGCCAAGACAACACAGGAGTGGTTTCAGGACAAGTCTCGATGTCCTTGAATGGCCCAGCCAGAGCTCGGATTTGAACCCAATCGAAGATCTCTGGAGAGACAGGAAAATAGCTGTGCAGCGACACTCCCCATCCAACCTGACAGAGCTTGAGAGGATCTGCAGAGAAGAATCTCCCCAAATACAGGTGTGCCAAGATTGCAGCGTCATACCAAAGAAGACTCTAGGCTTTAATCGCTGCTTCAACAAGGTACTGAGTAAAGGGTCTGAATACGTATGTAAATGTAATAGCTTATTTTTTTTATAAATTTGCAACAATTTCTAAAATCCAGTTTTTGCTTTGTCATTATGGGGTATTGTGTGTAAATTGAAGGGAAAAAAACAATTATACATTTTTAGAATAAGGCTGTAACGTAACAAAACATGGAAAGGGTAAAGGTGTCTGAATACTTTCAGAATGCACTATGTGATGGCTAAGGAAAATAATTACTTTGGGAATGACCACAAAGAACAATCTGTAACTCACTCTCTCCATCCATCTCACTCTACCTCTTCATCCCCTCCTTACCTGTGAGAGTCACTGTCAGGCACCATGTCAAACACCTGACACTCCACCAGCTGAGCCACCAGACCACAGCGCAGCAGCTCCACGGCCCCCTGGCCTGTCTTAGCCACTCGCGTCAACAGGGCCTAACAGACAAACAAAGAACAGTGGGTTATATTTAGTGTGCGTGTACACTCCCTTTTGAGGGTGGGGGCGTGTACGAATATAAACCCTTTATATCTCACACGTAGATGGAAAAGTTTTAGAGCAGTGAGTGCTGTAACCTTTAAGGTTAGTGTTTGTGCACTCCCTTCCCTTTCTCACCATCTTGCTCTCGTAGATGTAGAGAGGTTTGAGCAGCGGGGGCTGGGGGCTGAGCAGGGTCTGCAGGGCTGTATCGTCTTGCCTCAGGCTCTCTACCAACACACGCAGGTAACCACTGTTACACACGTACAGCAACCACTGGCTCTGACGGTCTATGGACAGGATCCGGTCCAGCACGGCCAGGGCAAGCATCTGACAAAGAGAGAAACAGAGGGAGAGGAAGTCAGACAGGCAGGCTGGAGTTCAAGATACAGTATTGCATATTGGATTGATTGTTAATGTTTGTGTGTCTCTGATTTCATACCCTGCCGATCTCATGGCCGTCGCAGGCGTCCCTGCACACCACCTCCATGAGGGCTGTGCCGTAGCTCTCGATGATGGCCAGGTTCTCCCTCTGCAGCTTGGAGAAACCATCCTCAGGAGCAGTCAGACGCTCCCACATAGACTTCCCCGCTAGAGAGAGGGAGGGAAAGACGACAAAGATAAGCATCTTTAGTTTGTTTGGAGTCTGAAATCTCTTCCCGCATTGACCACACAGGTCAATCTTCTTGCTTTTGTAAGTGTCGGAGGTAAATGGTTCACTGTGTCAGGCAAAACCATTAAGATGTGGCGTTCCACAGGGGAGCGTGATGGGGCAACTACTGTTTTTACTGTACATAAACTACATGAAAGATGCTTGTTCTTGACGTCTTTTCCTTTATGCGGATGACGCTACACTTTTGGAGCTTACTGACATTAGTACATGGCTTGCAGATCTTCTCTGCACTTAGGGGAAGAAATTAGGCAATTCTCTTTGGGTCCAGACCTAAATTGTGTAGGTCCTCTGAAATCAAAAGTGTTAGGGGGAGAGGTGCTGACTGCCAAAACCTCTGTTTGCTACCTGGGATGCATCCTTGATGGAAGCTTGGGGGGGGGGGGGGGGGGGGGTGAACATGGCCACTAAAGTGCTAGTGTAGGTTAATGCTCACACCAAGTTTTTGGCTAGAAAGCTGCTTGATAAGGACTCCATGAGAATGCTAGCCACTGCCCTCATTCAATGTCATTTTGACTACGCTAGTAGTTGTATGTGTTGGGGGTTTATCTAAGCTTCTGAAGGGGAAGCTCCAGATAGCCCAGAATAAGCTGATCAGGGTAGTATTGAAGGCGAGTCCGCGTACTCACATAGGCAGGTGCTGCTTTCAGGAACTCAACAGGCTGCCTGTTGAGGCTAGGGAGTCCCCAGATTACACTGGGTCTGGTTTACAGGATTATTTATGGTTCTGCACCCAGATATCTGACTGAATACTTTCCCCATGTTAGAGATGCACACAACCACAGCACCAGATCAGGTGTTGCTGATGTGTGCTTATACAGGTTCCGGAGTAATGCTGGGAAAGGTACTTTCTTATATACAGGAGCCTCTGTGTGGAATGAGCTGCCTCTGCCAATAAAAACCACATCCTCTCTAGGCAGCTTTAAAAAGAAGGAATTCGTGATGTCATTGGCCTCCCCAGGTGCTTGAGGAACAATAGAAAACAAAAAAGAGGGAAGGCCCACTTGTGCTATGTGATTCATGATTTACCTGGACCACCTATTGAGATGTGCCTTTTGTTAAGTAAATCCAGTGTTAAATGAGGTGAAAAGGAGACTGGCTTGCTACTTTAGAAACTGCCTGACATACTGTATGATCATATGTCCCCTCCGATATAACTGCAATAATAAATTAGAGGTATTTATTATTTGATTTTGCTATACATCTCTTCGATGCCATGCGGTGTACAACCGTGTTGCCGAGCCATCTTGTCACATTTTAGTCATTTAGCAGACGCTCTAATCAAGAGACTTACAGGAGCAATTAGGGTTAAGTGCCTTGCTTAAGGGCAGACAGGTTTTTCACTTTGTTGGGTCAGGGATTTGAGCCAGCGACCTTTCGGTAACGCTCTAACCACTAGGCTACCTGTCACAAGACAACCACAATGTAAATTCCTAGACTTTACCGTGTTTGATAGTCAATGATTTTACTCATCTACATGCAAGTCTTTTTACAGTTTTGTGTGTGCTTATTAATCAAATTAATTAACTAAACGAAGGTTTGCAAACAATGACCAGAGAAAATACACACTACTACATAGCGTCCTAAAGTTGATAATTCTCCAAGTTTTTTGTGTCTGCCCAGCAATACTGTAGCTCAACAGTACCTTGCTGCAGTGTATCTGGCTCCTCAGGTTTCTGGGCGATCTGCAGATAGTAGAGCAGAGAGCCATACAGGTGTGCACGCAGACGCTGGAATCCACCACCCGTACAGAGGATGAAGTCAAGCAGCTTCCTCAGGATCAGGTGCAGAGCAGAGTTAGCGATGGAGGCGAAGCCCGACGACGAGCCTCCCTCCAGCCCCGCCCCCTGCTGCTGCTCCGACAGCACCGATTGGCTGAGGTGGGCGGTGAGGGTGAACACAGCCCCGGCTACTATGGGCATCAGCTCTCCTGCGGAGTCTTCTGACAACACCTGGTAGAGGAAGGAGAACTTAGACCACTTTACAGAGTTGCCATACACACACAATCTCTCCCACACACAGTCTTGTATAACTAACCTTGTGGGGACACAATACAGTCCCATTCAAAATCGTATCTTCCCTAACCATAAACCTAACCCAAAGACCTAACCTTAACACTAGCTCCTAACAGTAAACCTAATTCTAACCCTAAACCCTCTAGAAACAGCATTTGACCTTGTGGGAACTAACAAAATTTTGACCAACTGGGGACATTTTGTTAGTTCCCACAAGGTCAAATGCTGTTTCTAGAGGGTTTAGGGTTAGAATTAGGTTTACTGTTAGGAGCTAGTGTTAAGGTTAGGTCTTTGGGTCCCCACAAAGGGACTTCTGGTCCCCACAAGTATAGTTAAACACGTCCACACACACATACCTTGTCATGCAGGTCCAGCAGCAGGTCTCTGATTATGATCTGTCTGTCGTCTGCAGGGATGAGGTCTGCAGGGCAGGCAGTGAGCAGGGTCTCCACCAGACCTCTCCATGACTGCAGCGCATGGCGCTTGGCACTCAGGCTCCGACGCACACGATTCCTCTCCACCACCTGCTGCAGGATGGAGTTCACCTCCTGGGGAGTGAGCGCACACATCAAGGGTTTATTCAGTTAGATGAAACAGTCAGAATGTTTCTTTCTGATTGTTCTGTAACGCTTCACGCTCCTGAACAAACTCCTGAGCATCATTTTGCAAGGAAAAGACCATACTACTATACTCTGAATAAGGGTTTTTAAACTTTTCTTGTCCAGTGACTGCCACCATATGTTAGCAAAAATGTAATATCACGTTTTACTAGTAGTCAATCTTTCAAATGAATAGATTTGTTTCATTATTTTGACCACCCCACCAATTATTGGAAGCGTAAACTAACATCGTATATTAGCAAGGAAGGCATCTTAACGACAGAGAAAATGTTGCTGTTAAACCAATTTTCTGCAATGCTATACATTTTTCCATTGAACCGAGAGAAAATGTAGCATTTTTAAAGCTAATTTCCTGAAAGCCTATGCATTTTGCCATGGCTAATCCTGTGTTCCTCTGCTCAAACATATCAAAATCAATAGACTACCGTTTTGTTTTTCTCTCTTTAATGTTAGCCCCCCCATCCTCCTTCCCACCTCCCCAGCCACTGTGCTTCTACATCTGCATTGCTTGCTCTTTGGGGTTTTAGGCTGGGTTTCTGTATAAGCACTTTGTGACATCTGTTGATGAGAAATGGGCTTTATAAATCAATTTGATTGATTGCGTAACGCCAGTTAGCATTGCATCGTGAAACTACCTCAGACTTCCTTCATACTAGACGCAGAGACAAAAATAGTATCCACGATGATATTCTGTTGCAGCTTGTGATATTCAAATTATTCGTTTTCAGAAAGAAAAAACAGACCCCCTGCAGTAGCACGGACTTCAGTTCAAAAAACCCTGCTCTAAATCATACTGCCAGCACTCACCTCCATCAACAGTGGCCTCTGTCCAATGGCTGCCATCCCCTGAAGGGCGTTGACCTCCGCTACCAAGACTCGATGGAGTAACTGTGGAGAATACGACATCATTAGAAAAATGACATAGTAACAAAAATGCATTGAAAACAAGGTTGTGTTACATATGTAAAACTGAAAGCCAGGCCCACCTTGACGTTGCAGACGGTGTGTCCGTGCTCGTTGACGTGCTCGCAGTTGGCGATGACCTGCTCGATCTGAGTGCGCTCAAAAAAGTCCAGCTGCAGCAGCTCTGGCACATCCTGGCTGAAGTTAATGGCATCCAGCACGCTGAGGAGCTTCCTACGCACTGATGACGTCGTCACACATGGACAGCGGATGAGTACGCCATAAAATGATACGGTACGGCGCAACTAGCTAAACAAGACCAGTTCTTGACTTCCGCAACTTACAATACAAAAGGGCCTATAGTGACAGATTGTATATGGTTCAGTTAGATATGTTGGTGTGAAGAACTAGAACTAACCTTTGGAGACGGTGTCAAAGTGCAGGAATCCACTGACAGATCTGCTCTCCTCCATGCCGGTCTCCCCATCCGCTGATTAAAGAAACAGATCAACTGTAACACCTTCTGCTTTTCCACTTTTGCTCATATCCTAGTTACATCAATGAACAACAACTCATCCCAAAGAACGCAAGTTCTACAGTGTGTGTGTGTGTGTGTGTGTATGTGTGTGGTAGTGGTTACCTGCGTGCTGAGTGCGAGGCTGGTCATCCAGCAGCAGGTTGAGGAGGCGCTGGGTGTGTGAGCGCTGGCGATTGAGTGATGTCACTCGGAGTTCGATGGCCGCTGTCTTCATGAGCCAGGACATCTGGGACAGGGCGGAGATCTCATCACCTGGGAGGGTACAGGGAGGGACACTGGTTAGAGAGAAGAGTGTGACACCCAGAGGAGTCTCCTTCCTCTCTGGCAGCTCAGTTAAGAAGGACGACTGAGTCTTTGTAGGTGTACAAACACCCTGGTTGGCATCTGCCATAATACTTCCACCTATCCTGTTTTTTCAGGTTCAGTGCAGATGAAGGAGAGGAGACCAGGATAGGAAGTGTATTGAGATGCCAGTGAGGAGCTCACCTGGCAGGATGAAGGGCAGGTGCTGCAGGTGGGTGAACAGAAAGTCCTGGCTGGTCCTCAGGTAGCGCATAGTGGGGCCTGAGGTGTCCGAGCACACACACAGCTGGTAGATCACCTGGTAACAGAGCTCAGCCAGGTGTGGGGCCTGGCTGGTGAGCACGGGACCCGAGCGTCTCTCACTGCCTCTCTGCAGCAGACTAAGGATGGCATGCAGGCAGCTCCGTGGGCACCCCAGCACACCTGATACAGAGAGAAGATTTTTTTCTTTGCCTGTTGATGCTAAGAACTTAATAAACATGCACTTTTTACAACGGTAAGTTGGTGGAGTCATGAAAGCTGGGGTCGTACCAAACAGAAGAAAATAAACTGAAACAGTGAGGGACTACCTGAACAAACTCTAGTTTTACATTTTTCGTTGCAAAACTTTCTTTCTACGGTGTGCCCTAATGAATACAGCCCTGATGTAAAGAAAAGAGCAGCGACTGACCTGCGTCCTGCAGGTTAGTGGAGGAGATGGGCTTCTTGACCTCGTAGCCCAGCAGGTAGAGAGCCAGGTTGGGGGTCTTCAGTTCCAGGGAGGTGATCAGCAGGTTCAGGATGTGGATCTGGGTCTCGTGGCGGATCCTCGCTTCCTTCTTCGCTGGCTCAGAGTCTGGGGGGCAGAGAGAGAGAGAGAGAGAGGAGGTGAATTGGAGTGACTGAACGGATGTGCTGAGCAAAGTGACTGAATGGGCTTGGTCATTAAATGCAGCGGCCATGACTGAAGCCAAATTACAGTTGTCTTGGGGATGGTTGTTAATGTGTCGGTCTCGTGTGCATGTTCGCACGTGGCATACGTTTGTAAACTCCCTCTGCCAAAACAGTACACAGTTAAGCCTTCCACATTCTTCGGTTTGGTTGGCGCCTAGCTAAACTCGGCTAGGTGAACCGAACAATTGTGCTCACATACTCCCTCAAAAGACCTTCGGCAGTAGTACGGTTTGTCCATCTTGAGACGCCGTAGCCAGTATACGCTTCTTCAAAAAAGTCAGAATTAATCTAACTCAATAAATACGTAATTTTGACGAGGTGACCTTAGTCGCTAATTTATTCACTTAGATGTAAAATTGAGCATGAAGACGATTAATCTCTTGTTGAATGACAAACGCTTCATTGAAGTATCCCTACTGTTGACCAATCACCGAAAAAGGGGGCGCAGACTTTGGCTACCGAACTTCAGCTTGCCTCAGGATAAAAAATAAAAAATGTCCACGAACAGCCGAAAACTCTTACTGAAGACCAAAACGTCACAAAATGTTATCATAATACAAACTGTTCCGGATGGGTAGCATAAGGACGCCTTTACACTCACTCACCCTTCTAGGTGACCTGGTTAGACTGTTTACAAGTTTTGAAGTCCTCTATGCTAGCTAGTGCTAGCCAACTTCTTTCGCCAATTAGCTGTTGTGCAACCGTGGCAAATTGGCACTGGGGCCAGTCAATAAATGACAAAATGTAAATGGGACAATATTTCCATGCTGCACATCTTTTGATTGTCACATAAAATGCTTTCAATATTTGTATATGAATTTCTATCATTTCTATAGTTTGTTTGAGGTTAAGTCATTGAAATTTGGAGCTATGGACTTTTAAAAATATTGTCCCATGTAAATTGTGTAATTTACTGATGGTCCCTAACTATCCCCATAGGGATATCGAATGTCAAACCAAATTGACAATGGGCATTACGATTGAGTCACGTGCAGCTGCGCTCCGAATTGATGATTACTTGGGTGCTGCCAGTTGTGGGCAGGATTGAAATAAACCCAAGGAAAACTGTTACGGCACCCTTCGTTCCGTGACATACAATTTGTTCCTATAATCATCTCACAAATCTAAGTTTTGGACAAGACTGACTTTGACCAAAATTATCCTATTTACACATTGTAGTCAATTTTGACACTAGAATGAATGTTTTGGACTCATATGGATGCAACAAAGGCTGTTTTAAAACGAGAAGTTGCTTTTTAGGGGCAGTCGATCTTTGATGGGCAGGTTGGACATCTTTCACACTCAGAGATAAACATTGTCGATAGAAGGAGAGTGTGACTCACCGTCTCCTTTCTCTAGTCCCTCCTCAGCCCCCTCGTTGTCCAGACACTCCACAAAGCCAGCCATCAGCTTGTCACTCACAGTCTGGTCGTGTGTGAAGTCTCCCACTAGTCGGTTCTGGATGTTGGGGTAGCGGGCGATCCTCTGCAGGATCTTAGCACTCTGGAAGGCCGCCTCCGGGTTGGAACTGCTGTGGTACAGGTACCTGCCAGGGACAAACACAAACCCGGGAATAAGAAGTGAAGGCATATGGCCTGACTTCAAGCTTTAGGCCAGAGATTCAAAATTGTGCTATGGGCCTTTCTGGGCTAGAGGGGGAATTCTACTGTATTGTTTTCATTTGACAGGGACAATGTACTTCAACTTCAAAGTCAACATTTCTGCATATGTCCCAGATTTAGCACAAAGTCTCCTCATGTGTAGTCCCTGGTGAGATAAGTGTTCTAGTACCTGGCGATGTTGACGATGTGGTCAGCACGGCGGCTCTGAGCGCTGACGCCCTGCAGGAGCTGCTCCAGGGGGGAGACAATGAGGGAGGCCTGGCTCTCCCTCAGCAGGTCCATGAACACCACCTCTTTCTGCAGGGCCAGGTCCAGAAGACACAGGCAGTGCAACACCGCGGACTCCAGCTGCTTTTTACCTGCAAGTCGAAAAGTCACAGAAACAATGGTGATGAGTGGATGTAAAGAAATGTAATCTCAAGATACCGGAAATGTGAGCTACCCACAATGTGACCTAAGAAAATATGATCAGTTCTCAACTTAAACCCAAATGTTCCCCTCCTTGTACAATGCTAACAGGGAAGTCAACAGTGTAAAAACAGCTAGAACAGGTGTGTGTGTACTGACCAGGGAAGAGGGCGTAGGTGTCTAGCTGACGCACGCCCTCCTCCAGCAGGCTGAGGCAGAGGGTGAGGGTGGGCGAGTCGTTGAGCAGGTGGAACATGAGGCTGTGGCCGGGGGGCTTGTGGGCCGACACCTGCTCCCCCTGGAGCTCCACTGTTTCCTGGACAAAGTCTGAGGGCTGGGGTTCGTAGTCCCGCAGCAGCTTGTGGAACACCTCCAGAACAGCATCCGCTACCTCCCACTGATAGAGGGCATATGTGGTGGTGAGGAGATGGGAGAGAGGGGGTGGAGAGTGAGACAAAACTGAAGTAAGTATTAGTAGCAAAACACACTTCTATGCCATCTGAGAGCAAGTACTGACATGGGTTGTAATGAATTTACAAGCTAAAAGAAACCGGTCTAGCTAAAAGCTAAAAGCTAAAAGAAACCGGTCTTATGCAGTTCCCATCTAATGTCACCAACAAGGGACCTCAACTGTGGAGAGATTCCCGTACCTTCTCAGCAGCACGGCGATAGGCTCTGGTGGGGAAGGGAAGGAAAACAGCGTCACGCAGGAAGGTCAGATAGGGCTGGAATCCTGGCGCACGGAGCCCCGCCCCCAGGTTGACGGGCAGGGCGCTCTCGACCAATGTGCTGATGAGCTGACAGAAGGCTCTGGTCAGAGGATACTCCTCACAGCTCGACTCAATCTCATTCAGCTCCACCTGAGAGGGGCAAGGAGAAAGGTTACAAACAGATACATGTGTACAAGCAAACAAGGTAGGCAGTGCCACACACAAACAACATATGCAGGCAAAATCTCACCTCAATCCCAGCAGCTTGTTTCTGTCCAGGGGCCCGCACTGTCTGAAGAATCTGGATAGAAATGAGCAGAACATGAGCGTTTGGCACTTTGTAAGCGAGCCTGGCAGGTCAGACAATACCAGACCAACACCTCAGATGCACTATCAATACTTATGCACGAGACATGTGTTTTTACAGATTATCATTCCTCCTCACTATACACCGGACTTACCTGAGTGTATTCCAGTGACTGCCAGAGGGAGGCAGCTATCTCCGGAGACTTGCCGAAGGCAGCCAGGCAGAGCAGGAGCTCTCCCTTGAGGACAGGCTGCACACTGCACTGCAGCAGCCCCAGCATCACCACAGCAGGGGTCCACTGGGGGTGCTCACACAAGGCCAGGCGGGCATTCTCACTCTGAAAAACAGTGTCAAATGAGATATCACCTTGGCAAATGAAAGACTTAAGATAGCTTAATTTCAATCCCTGCTTGTGACTGTGTGACCCCCATGTTTGTTTTAACATGCTTTGTGTGTTTATTGTCTGTTCAGACCAGTCTTCAGCAAACCACTTCATACCCAGGTAATGATGGTGCAGAGCAGCTGCAGGAAAGAGGTAAGGCCGTCCAGCTCCCTCTGTGTGATGCCCCTTATTGGCGGGAGGCGGTAGTGTGTGGCATCCGCATTAGGCAGGTCTCGGCGCAGGTTCTCGTGGTACAGCATGAGGGAGTGGAAGAAGTGCTCCCAGGACACAGGGCTGCCGGTCACCTGCATGTTATCCCCTAAACAAACATCACAGTCCAATGTATTATCTGGTTATATCCTTAAAAGAAAATCTGTGAATGAAGGCTGCATTTATCTTTAGCTAGTGAACAAGAAAGGACCTAGTGCCAAGCCCTGGGGAACACCATTAGTGAGAACATCTTTACAGATTCCTACAGGGCCTTGCAGGTGAGTGTTTAGTTACCGTGTGGGGCCCCGTTGGTCTTTAGCAGGCTGAAGCAGTAGTGGGCACACTGGGGGCCGTTGGCCAGGCCCTTCAGCATGCGCAGGTAAGGGATGTACAGGGTGGGAGGCAGCAGGTCCCCCATCTGACGCACAAACTTAGACAGCACCACCTGTGGCACAGAACACAAGCTGTTATAAAAGGTCCCATTGGAGAATAAATGTTACTTTTTAATCTAGGGTGGAAGGGGGATGTGGAAAGTGATCTTACCTGTTTGTGTGGGGGCCTCTGCATTGCCATGCCCAGGTAGGAGCCCTGGAGGGAGGTGTGCTGGAGGGACTCAGGGTGGCACCAGAACTCCAGAGCCAGCTCCAGCCCAAACGGGTCCTTGCTATAGAACTCTCCGATCTACAAACACACAGAAAGAAGTCAGACAAAAATGCTTAGCGAATGCTACTCTGTGAAAGCAACGGTCATGTTCGCTGTTCTTTTTCCCCCTTCCCTCCAGTGCGTCATGTTGCAATGTAAATTGCTAGCAAACGACTAGTCACTTTCACAGCATATAGCAATAAGAAAGCCCCATGTAAATCCACTAGTGACAGTGAGTGTGTAGGGTGAGGTCATGAAGGCTGACCAGGATCATGAGGTGGTCCAGGTCTTTCCTCAGGGAGGACGGAGGCTCACTGCCTATCTGCAGAGACATGTGGACCAGTCTGGCGTCCTCGTCAGCACGGTTACGCAGCTGCTTCACCTGCAAGACGTCACACACCTTGAAACTTGCACATACACACTTCTGCGTAAAAGGAAATAAATATCTTCACCCTGAAAAAAGGAGGACTACACAATATTCAAATTCCTATCATACTCAAACACACCAATGCACAGCCACAAAGCAAAAATGGTGTCATTTCTAACCTTCATGGGCATGAGTGCCAGGAAGTCGGTGATGAGGGAATGGAGGCGGCGGGTGTAGAATTCATCATGAGTGAAGCCCTCACATCCCAGCATGCCCTCTGTCATGAAGAGGAAGACACCTCCTAGCAGGGCCTGGTCAGCCAGTGCCTCATCTGACTCTGTAAACTCTGCCAGGGCTGAGCCCTGGGGCAGCTGGGAGAGGGCATGCAGGGCCAGGGCCCAGGCCAGCCGACACACAGCCTGCAGCCCAGGCAGCTTCCAGGGCCTCCCATCAACCAGACGACTGTGTACTGCAGACACGTACTGCTTCTCTGTCAGCAGGGGCAGGGCCTGGAGGAGGTCTGGTTTACACACACACAAACAATTTTTGTGTAGTATTTACATAGAAGTAGTCTACACAATTTCAGGGTCTACATTGCTGTGTTGCAGCATGTTCAGGTAACATGGCAACAGAATACATGGCAAATCTAACCTTCTCTGTCTTCTGTTCCTTGCTCCAGGAAGCTGACGTCCAGACAGTACAGCAGTGCCATGACGAGAGCCAGATTCACGCTGTCCAATGAGCCATCAGCTTCCACTGTCACCGTCTCAAGGTGGGCAATAAGTGCCAGGGTGTCATCCTTACCCAGAGGTGATTGGCAGGTCCATGCAAACAGGCAATCTGCCAGTGCCTGTCGGCACTCTTTGATGAGGTCCGATACCTGGCAGAGAAAGACAATGTGCGAACGTGTGAGGGAAGAAAGACAAACCTCTTCTGTACATGATACAATTCCTCTGAGAAGGGCTTCCTCACCTCTTTCCTGTGTTTTTCGTTGCCCAGGCCTCGCTCTTTCTGCAGGCGCTCAAACTCCCGCGTTACATTGATTTCTGACACCAGCGTCAGTAGGCGTCTCGTCAGGCCCTGGCTCATCAGCTCATCTGTGAAGCGTGTGGTGAGGGCCACCAGCTCCCCACTGGGGCAGAACACACACAACCAAGTCAGAGAGCAGAGGAAAACAGTCATCTGTTGTTCAATCATCAAGGCGCAGGAAGAAAAAAAACTGGTCTGAACAATATTGAAGTAGGAAGTAGACAGGGAAATAGATCGTACCTTAATTCCAAGGTGAAGGTCTTGCCATGGCGGGACTGGATGAGCGAGCGTAGGGAGTTGGCCACGCAGAGCTTTCCATCCCAGTACAGCAGCACTGCAACCAGCCCTCGACTCAGACCTGGGAAGTGGGGCTGCTGATTCTCACCTGAAGAAAATAAGTAATATTTACAAACAAACACCCGGCCAGTGTTAATCTCCATCGGTAAGGTGCTCACTGCAGTATATATTACCTGCTAGCAGCAGCTCCAGGGCTGCCAGCTCTCCAATGTCAAAGAGGTCACTCAAGATGAAGGCCTCTGTAAGCAGCTGCTCGGGGAGGAGACGTGACCCCTGCTGGCCCTGGATGGCAATGCCCTCTGTGCTGGCTTTCCGCACCTTCTCCCTCTGCTCTGCACTCTTTGGCTAATGAACACAAAAAGAGAAAATATCAAGCAAATGAACTTTAGCAACCCCCGCTTGGCTTGCAGATCAGCAAAACTCATTGGCGTCTCTAACCAGGTTTCCATCCAACCTTTTATGCGAGTAAAGGACATGTCGGATAAAAATGTCAACAGGCCTGATGGAAACAGCAAATTTGTTGGTAAACTTTCCAAATGTCAACAAAATTAAATACACTAGACAGGGTGGGATCTTGGTTTCAGTAAAATTAACTATGCAAAAAATGGCGGTGGAAACAATGAGAAAATATTGATATAAATAACCATCATGAGAGAAGTAAACTTAATCACGCGATGATTTGTTGTGTGGTCCTCCCACTACGACTCGGGAAAGCATGCAGTTTATTAGGCTACAGATGAAATAAGTTATTAAAAACCTCACAGGGTGGTGAAAGTGCACTGTGAGACGCTTTATGCTCCTTTCCAACAAATATCGAGGGTCTTATTCTGGTGACATGATCAATGACGCATGGCTGCCTTTTGACAAATAAAAATAATCTTGCTCTTTTGTCCATAATAATCTCATCATGTAGGCTATACCCATACTGTATTTGCAAGCTGTTGACTAGAGCGCATTTGCCAAGACCAGTGGGCAAATACAACGTATTTTGCATTATATAGTGTATCAAAACCATCAGTAGAGTTGAAAATGCGATGGAAACCAATTAAACTTTTTATTTTATTCGGTACATGGGAATTTAACCACAAAGTTATTTTTATGTGCACTACGTCATTACGCACAGCCTTTTATCCACATCATGTCAATTTGATGGTAACGTAACGTAGCAAGCATAAAAAGACGCCCGAGCAGAATCCCCACATCCGTTTTTCAGGGGAAATGAAAGTTAGGTTGAAAATACTGTATCCCTGAAAACATCCGCTTTCTCCCGAACCCGCAGAGTGATTTGATGGAAACAGATCTTTGTTGGGGAAATGTGCATCCTCTTTTTATGCAGATTTTTGAATATTTGCATGAAAATCTTGCCAATTGGATGGAAACCTAGCTTCTGACAGCATCTCACCGGGTTCTTGTAGAGTGAGAGGAAATTGGGCTTGTGTTTCTTGAGTTGCAGGTCTAGGAGGTGGACGCTCTCTGGTTGCCTCCTCCACACTGCACCCTCCACTGTGTCCCATAGCTCCTTCAGCGGCCCCCACAGACTGGCTCCTAATAGGGGGACACAAGTAAAGTCAAATCAGTCAGTGTCTTATGTGTCTAGCCTATACAACGCGTTCAGAGCATTTCATAAGCCTTGTTCACATTGGCAGTTTGAAGTGACTCAAATCAATGTGTTTTTTATCCTGCAGTCTGAACAACCAAAAAGAACATGGAAGTAGGTGGTTTGAAGTCAAATACAAAATCTGATTAATGGTCATTAAACTTTTTGGGGCATATCTTGTTGATGTTGCTTGCTAGCTACTCTGTTGACAGTTTGACAAGAACATGTGGTAGCTAACAAGCTTGTTAATCGTTACAGTTATCTAGTTGACAGATGTGGCTAGCCAAAAGGGCCTCGTTTTGAAAGTTGGATGATCTTATCCTTGAGGCTTTAAAAATTGTTCTTACATTATGATTTTGAACATTCCAAACAACTGAAAAACGTCCATGGCAGGCATTGTTGTCACCTTAGCTTGCTACATAACTTCTGAGTGGTAGAAAACACGTGCACCACCAATCAGCCTACACCAACGCGCACACACCCGTCGTTACTATGCCAACTAGAGTAGCCATGTCAGCAAATGACCTCTGTTTTAACACAAAAATCCGTTTTGGAACCTTGTAACTTTGCTGTTTGGACAGACAGTATTCCAAAACGGATTTGAGCATTAGGGCCTGCAGTGTGAACAAGAGTTTAGTCGCACATTGTTGAGACTATGAGCAAGTTATCTAGCTAACGGGTGTAGGCATTCTACATTTTGTTTACCTAGTTAACTACAGTACGTTAGCTAACTAACGTGATAAATTAGCACGTGATGCCTTTACATTAGTTTCCTGGTGAGCGACCTATTGAAGTTAGCAATAGGCAACTAGCTAATAAGCTCTGTATTGAACTGGTAGGACGTTTGCTTCATATCAATGCATTTGGTTGTTTCAACGAATTTTAAATGAAACATACACACGCATGTTATTAACGTTATAGCGAGATGAACATGGCATAGCCGTCAGCTAATTACTAGCGCTCCTGTCCTGACTGTCTGAACTTGACAGATTCCCCGTTATGTAATCAGACCGTGTTTTACACAATTAAAATACCTCGTCTACAAACGTGTATTGTGATTGGTTGGTAAATAACCATAAACAACCTCTCACCACTCTATTTTCTGAAATAACAAAAATAAAGCCCATACCTGAATTTACCGCCATCTGCGCCGCCATGTTAAAACAGAGATATTAGAGAAAGGAGGAGATAGGAATCCAATTGCGCAAGGAATGGGGGCACCTATAACGCCCCACCCAGCAGACTGTTGACAAATCGCGTTCACGTTGTCATGCTGCGTCACAAAGATGCTAAGCTAATCGTCACGCAATCCCCTTCTCAAAGTCAGGGTATGAGTCGAAAAACCTTCCTATTTTCCTCGAAAGTACGTAATGTCACGATTCCAAACTGTACGATATTACAGAGAACCGGTTAATTATCTCACATCTTGGAAAATATTTGTGATGTTGTACTTCTTGTTCACGAAATGTATGCTAATGTTGATTTTTTTAAGCCAGCGCCCAATTGACTCCCATTCACTCCTTGAATGAGTGCTCTCCTTGTCCTCCTTGTACCGCGCGGCCCTTTGACGACAAAATGGCCAAAGTACATAATGGGCGGCAATAGGTTTAATATGTAGTTTCCCATCTCCTCGGAATTATCTCTGGTTAAACTCGAATTCTGTAGATTTGGCTCTGAGGCCCCTTGGCTTTAGTGCCAGAGTAAAAAAATACAATGCAGTGTATAATGTGATTATTTACATTTTAATAATGCCGGGGAAAAGTCATAAAATATATATTTTACAGTTATTTTCAGGCGAGGTCTTCGTTTTGCTTTAGACCTCAGCAGTGTATGGGAAATTTAGTTTTTCTTCAATAAACTAAGCACTGAAGTTAATAAATTGTGTTCCATGCTTAATTAGAATTTCTACATTTCCTAATTTTTGTTTATGTTGGTATGTGACGGGAGAACAAATTTCATAAAATGAAACTCAAAATGAAGAGGAACTTATACTAAGAGTTTTTGTTTCATACGACTATTAAGACAGCTGCACCCACGTGTAACACACGAAATGGTTTTGACAGCGATGGAGAAATGACCGCTGTGGTAGGATGTATTTTAGGACAGTGTTCGTGATGCTTACACAGATGATTAAAAGCCTTTTATAAATGACAATTTGATAGTGACGATAAGATAATGGCTCGGGTTGTGAAGGTGTTTGGGACTCTGCGGAATCATTGGAAGAAGTCCACAGTCGCTGCGTGTGCCCTGTCATACGGTGGACACTGGCTGTATGGTAAACACTGGTGTGTAGCGTTTTCTTTCAGAATTAATGGTATGGTTGATAGATCAAGTACAGATCATCACTAGCATTAATATCATTGAGCACATGCACACGAATTGGTAGCTATTGAGAAATAATCAGCTATCAAGGTCTCACGGAACTGTTCTTATGATTGAAATACAACAACATTGAATAACATGAGGATGTATTGTAATCAGTTGTTTTCTTCGTCAATAATTTGTTATTGATTTATTTACAGTGATAATCTGCTGCGAAAAGAAGCTTGTATGGTGGCCAGGGTGAGACATTGCTTATTCTGTAGCTACGTTTTTCTGCTTTCAGGGATTATGCACCTGCATTTACTGTATTCCACTCTAATGCCCCAAAATCCATTCTCAATTGCAGGAATATGGACGTCAGCAGATTTCACCACAGGAGCAGCTGAGGAAAGCCACTGTCATCCTAAACCCAGCAGCTTGTAGTGGGTAAGTAAGAGATAACAGTCATGTTCCCTAAAGTCAAGCAAAGAGAATAAGCAAGAGGTCCAGCTTATTGCACCACAGCCATTTTCAATTTCTACTGTAATTTGTGTTTGACTAATATGTCTTGCTGTTCTCTTGCTCTTCCCTCTGGTCATAGGAAAGCCAACACTTTATTTGAGAAGAATGCTGCCCCTATATTACACCTGGCTGGTGTGGAGGTGACACTAGTAAAGGTATAATTTTCTTTCCCTGTGCAATCGTTGTTTCTGTACACTTCTTAGCCTGTATAGTCTATAGTTCTACATAGTGTAATACCATATGTGTCTTCTCTCTTGCAGACAGACTATGAGGGCCAGGCGAAGAAATTGATGGAGCTGATGGAGCAAACAGACATGCTGATTGTGGCTGGAGGGGATGGCACTCTACAAGAGGTTATCACTGGTCTGCTGCGGAGGGCTGATCAAGTAAGTTGTGTATTATCATTGTATTAACCTGTAACAAGCTCCTTTATTTTGCTCAATACCACCTCAGCTTAGCTGTCTCTTACTACCCTGTACTGGTTTGTTTCTCTCTAATATAGGAGTCATTCAGTAAAACCCCCATAGGATTCATCCCACTGGGTTCCCACAATTCCCTGAGTGAGAGTCTGCACATCCTCAGTGACAATCAGGTGAAGTAAGTATCCCACTGAAACATGTCACACTCTCATTCAGACGCAAACAAAACACATGCTATCTCTCACTGAGAATGTTTACTGTGCATAATCTCCTCCTTGATTTATCTAAAATATCCTGCAATCTTTTTGTCATTCATATCCCCTCTTGTTTTCAGACACATCACGTCGGCGACACTGTCCATCTTGCAAGGAGAAACGGTACCTCTGGATGTGCTGCAGATCAAGGTGAGAACGGGAGGGTCTGGTGTTTAGGGAGGGGTTAAGATCTTTATTACATTTAATCGCCATTTAATAACCGTAACTGCATTGAGAGGAAGAGAAGAACATTGTATTGGGTTTCTGGGTTTATGTATCAAGGGAGAGAAAGACCAGCCAGTGTTTGCCCTGATTGGTCTACGGTGGGGGGCCTTCAGAGATGTGGCTGCCACCATCAAAAAGTAAGATCCCTTCATAGCTTGTGATTAACAAGTTTCCATATTCTTATTTTCCCCAAGTCCCATGTAAAGTCATGGAAACATTTTAGTAATAGAAAAGTTGTTTCTCCTTTTAAAAATAAATGTCTTATACTGTTGTTTTCTCTCTTAGATATTGGTACCTTGGCCCCTTGAAGACAAAAGCAGCTCATTGGTTTAGTACATTACGGGTGAGAGCACGACTGTTTTCATTCCGTGTCCATGGACCTCAATTGTTCCTCCATGCATTTGTGTCATGCTGTCTTTTCCCATCCCTCCCCAGGAGTGGCCCCAGGTTCGTGAGGCCTCTGTGTCCTACCTGGCACCCACCCTTCGCCCCCCTGACCTGCCCGAACAGAAGCCCCAGCGCCCCCACCTAATGTACCGAATCGCCCACAGACTGAAAAATTACTGGTACCCACCTATTCCAGGTAACATTGTCTGTGTGTTGATGTGTTTGTCAGTCTGGAAATAAGACTACACTTCCTCATTTTAAATGTCCTTGTGCATCTTCTGTTTCACAAAGCATGAATGGCATTGGTTTTGTGTTTATTAATTATTTATTTGCACCAAAGAAAACAAGTGATGGACAACAATGCAGATAAAAACAAATAATAAAACATTTAAAAAAGTGTTCAGGTGTGGTTGGAATGAAAACAACACCACAAAGAAACTATATACAATACAAAAAGTACAAAATGTTTGTGCAGAGCCTCCAAAAGTGGAGGAGCCAGAGAGATGGAATGAGAGGATGTTGTCTACTTTAGAGCTGTCGATCCACACCCAGAACAAAAACCCTGTCCAGACGGTCAGTAAAAGAATAATAAAAACTATACTATAGCAGCTACTACAACAGACTCAGGATGTTAAAACTGTGTTCCCTTGTTTGTCCCTCAGCGTACAGACGACTCCCTGCTGGTGTGTGTGGAGCCAGATTCCTTCGGTGTGGGAGAGTTCATCACTGTTGGGTGAGCAGTTGTGGAGATATACTTTGTCACATTATCAATGTAATACCCGACTAAAATAAAATGGTTATTCATGTAGCATGTGTGTCAAGGCTGTTGCATTTTCTGCATTGCAGAGAGAAAAAAATGGAGGATGCAACTGCATTCACAAGAAAATCACTGAAACTGGAGGCCAGTGCATGTCAACTCAATCTGCCCGAGGTCAGCTGTCTTAGTCCTATAAACGTCATAGACAACATGCATTACAGTCTTGCAGTTTAGATCATTATAACCCTTAAACAAATTAAATGTATGCTTGTAAAATGTGTTCTTGATTGTGTGTGTTTGTGTGTGCGTGCGTACATACGGTCGGTCCTTCTTCTCCATGACTTCTGACCTCTCCCTACTGTCGTATCCCCTGCCACAGGAAGGCGCTGGCTTCTACAACATTGACAATGAGGAGTACGAGGCCATGTCAGTGGAGGTGACGCTGTTGCCACGGAAACTGCACTTCTTCTGCAGCGCAGAGCGCAGAGAGCAGCTCCTCACACAGGTCCAGTGAGGGAAGCAATGTGATGACAACACATGCAGCAGACAGAGGAATAGGGAGGAGGATCAAAGGGCCAGCACCTGGGGTGTATTCATTACATCTTGCAACAGAAACCATTTAAGAACCAAACGGAAGCAAACAGAATGAAACGTGGTGGAATCTACCTGAATTTGTCCAATAGAAACTCGTTTTTGTTGCAAACAATTTTCTGTTTGGTTTTGCAACAGACTGTGTTTTGCAACAGAATCGATGTAACGAATATACCCCTGGTTCGTATTCAGTTGGCACCAAACGGACTGAAATGGGGGGGGGGGTCTATCTTCACTTTTCCAATAAAGGCTTGTTTTCCGCTGTAAAATGTTTTGCTACGGTATGCCCTAATATGACCCTGTATTGTACTTCTACTTCAACCTGGGAGTATGTCTGCTCTTACTGGCACTAAACAGCAATAAAACAGAGCCGGACCAATGTGGAACCGTCTACAGTGAGGTTTCATTGTTACTGAAATTGAGATGTTCAGTTGGAATGGTTATGGTCATAATTATGGACGATGACTAATGCAGTAACAAGGACCAAACATTTTGTTGCTATTTCTGAACTCAGCCTGTATAAGTCTGCCCTGCAGGAGTATTGGTGTAACTGACTAGTTTACTACTGTATATTCTCATCATGTGTAACACTATTAAATAATTCAGTTATGATGTCCACTGTGTTCTATTGCCTTTTAATACCAATTGGAATGAACAGTCTCTAGAGATGTGCAGAAAGACTGTCGGCATTGTACAGTACTCTATGATAAGATGAGATACATTGGCATGAGAATCACTCTCCATTGGCAACACTATCACAAATACAATCCAACAAGATTCCGAGAAAACAAATGTTTTGTGTTTACAATGGAAGTACTGTATAATGTCACTGGCTTGGAAACGAGTGGCTCATGCGATCAAGTTACTAAATGGGTATTCGTCACTGAAGTCTCTTTCCATGTTTTACAGTAGCACAGGTTCTGGATATAGCTGTGTAGTTGGGAGTATAGGTTTATGTTACAGTTGCTGTGATCAAGGCTATATAAGTTAACGCTCTTGTTGCATATTAGTGCTGAAGTACAACAGATCATGCTTTCTTTTGACATTCAGTGCGGTGACATACTGTACAAATAAATTCCAATTAGCCAATGCTGGTACAGGTCTGTGAACAAATTCCACAAAGAAAGCATTTGATACAATTCCGTTTGTGTCGTGTACACTCTACTTCATAGACATGATACACCTGTAAAACAAATGGTAGCATGCCCAGGATGTGCCGAAAGGCACAAGGTGGAACAGGTCAAAACAAACAGAGCAAAGAAAATGGGCTAAGTCATCATGGGTGTGAAGAACTTGTACATTTAATCATATTAGCACTAGTATCAGTAGTGTCAATTAACACATTGATACAGTAGCTGGAAGTCATTAAATTGAAAAACTTTTCCCCTATGCCTCTTTCCAGTTAAAATAAGCCTGTGGTCTTGATTGAGTGCCTGTCCTCAACACTAAAAGATGACCCACTAATTAGGCTTTATAACAAAACTGTTCCTAGTAAAACCTCAATGAACATTGCCACTATTGCTGACACTTACTGACCAGTTGAACCCAATGGAAGCAGTGTGCAGTCTTCATCAACACTATTTTATGAGTCATTGAGCAATGGCTTAAGCCATTGATTTCATGAACAGTCTGTCTCCCAGCACTATTTGAACAAAGTAACTTTATCTCCAGGGCCTGTATTCAAAAAGGGTCTCAGAGTAGGAGTGCTGATCTAGGATCAAGTCCCCCTGTCCATGTAATCTTATTCAGTATGATCTAAAAAGTAAAACTGATCCTATATCAGCGCTCCTATCCATATATATTTTTATCCACACAATGCGGAACCATAGTGTGAGGGCTAAAGAAGACCCTCTGCCAAAACAGATGGGGTCTGACTGTCTGCCCAGAGAGGAGGGTAAATCCCACTATCATGCTTGGGGTTGACATCACCAGAGAACTAAGAATACAAAGGAGTCTTTGTTACAGTGACGGGGCACAGCTTGCAGCTGGCTAGCTCCTACAAGAAAATAACACTCGAGTTGTATCTGCACTCATAGCACACCTGTGGATTTAATTCAATCTGCAACAAATCTCATTTGAATCAAACTAAAACTCAAGTACACAGCTAGCTTCTCCACTTGAGAAACACCCGCTCACTCCGAGACAGACAGACTGTTAGATCACTGACTGCACTTTTTCTCTGTTGGCAGAACATTGGACCATTAAATCAGCACACAAATAAGTTTACACATAATCATGTGGTCATCAAACACGAGTCCAGAGGTTGCGGTGTGGTGCAGCATTCATGATCAGTTAGTGTCATAGAATCACATGCATTTAAGTCTCCCAGGTTGACCATTTTAAACATCAAATGAAAAAGCTCTGACGAAGGCCGTGAGGCCGATACGTAAAGCTTATTAAAGAGCAGTGATACTATCAAGAGCAGTGTGCGGGTTCCTTCTTTTTCTCATCTTATCCAACTGTTACCATGCACCTGCAAAAAAAGATAGCTCAGAGTGCGAGTGGCTTTTGAATTTTAAACATCGAATTAAGAAACTTGATAAGACAATACACAACACATTATCCAGAAGTCACATTGCAAAATAAAAACATGTTCAATGTGATCATGGAACAAGTAAACCCTGTAAGTTACTGCCAATCAAACCGGGAACATTCCTAGACCATTAGCTAAGATTCCCATTAAGTTATAGTTAGGGTTTTATCTAACATTAGGATGACAACATCCACATTTTTTATATATTTTTTGAAAATGTTTTAAATTAAATATCCTTGGAATGTTCTAACGTTCACTAACATTTTGTGCACAACATCTGTAACAACCACCACAGAACATTACCCAAATGTTCTCATTAGGTTTCCAGGTTAAGAACAGACAAAATGTGTTCTGGAATGTTCTTGCAACATCAGGAGAATGTTTTATTCAAACATTGTATAATCATCAGCACAACTGTACCGTTTTGTGTTATGAAAATATTTGCCGCAACCTAACGAATGTTCTGGGAACTTTCACAGAACCAATTTTGGTTTGCTGGGTCGAGTCTGCCATGTGAGTGTCAGCATTAGACCAGGGTCAGACAAACAGGTGCAGACTCTACTGAAATGTTACAGTATTTAACAAATATTCCTTTCATCACTCCATAAGAAATACCTCCTTGGACCAGGGCATGATTTCAAATAAATACATGCTGCATGATACATATTTCCCATTTAATGTGTATGATTAGCTGACATCATGAAAAAAACAGTATTCCTATTTGACCAAAAGAGGTTTTCATTTTTATGTGACTCAGATTCATCGGAATAAGCTTTCTTGATTATTGAAATTTGACAAATACGCAAAAATTCACATTGCTCCTTTTTTTCATACAGGAAAAAAATGATTGATCAACTTCAGCATGAAATGTTTAGAGGAAAACAGAGAGTGAAAACCATGTTATCTTTACTCTCAATTCTAGCAGACCTGATGCAGAATTTTGGGGAAACAAAGTCATGGTAAAGTGACAATCACATTCATATTTTGTAACACAACATACATGGTTAGGCAGAATCCTCTGTAAAGATTTAAGAAAAAAGGGCTTGGTGCCACAGCAGAATTTTATTTCCATGGAGATTTAATGAAGATTCCAAGTGGGAGGAACAATGAATGATCCAGCTCCACACTGGATACTAGATCCGTGGTTCTGTCGGTCAGCAGTGCTCCATAGTATTGGGAGCAGTACAAACGAGGCACATTGATCAATGGTTCCACCTCCAGTGACTAGGCCTGGTGATCCAAGCAGAGATCCAGGTCAGAAGAGAACCGATTCCAAGCGAACAGACAAACAAGACAAGTGCTTGTTGAATATGGAACAGACTGTCGCCAGACAGCACTGCAGAGTCCAGGCAGTACCTATCATCTATCATTGCGGCCCAGTTTACTAGGTGAGCTGTCATTGAGTGAACACTGGCCATAGACAGCTATATCCCGGAGCCGGGCGAGAGATCGAGAGAGAGAGACCTGCAGGCCTTTGACTGGGCAGAACGCCAGGGAAGGAAGAGAAGGAGGCAGTGTCTTCAGAGGACCAAGAGAGAACAGGCCACAGCCAGAGCTCAGGGGCAGCAGGGGTTATCGATGACCAGCATAACATCAATGCCATAGACCTCCAGCAGGTCTTCCAGGAATGTGCGGTCTGCCTGGGGGTCCAGTCCCATGGCTCTCACGTGCTCTGCAGTCAGGGTGTGGTCCGCACTCGCCTCCACCTCCGATAGAGTCTGGAAGATACGGTTATTCTGCTCCATGAAAAACCTATTGGAGAGAACAGAGGACATTCTGTAAGAATGTTTGAGGAAGACTCCAGACTATTCTTAGTTAACTAGAAAAGATGCCGTTGGTTACTGTAATGTAAACACACTCACAGGATAAAGAGGTCCTCCTCATTTGATGTGCAGTCTCCATCCACCTCCTGAGTGTAATGTAGCATTTGCCTGAAAAGACCATAACATCATCCTCATCATCATTGTCGTCATCATCATCATCATCTCTTGAAAATGTCTGCCACCATTTATCAGGGTCCTGTGTACCTTTGTTCGCTCAGTTTCCTATACTTCTCCCGGTCGGCCCCGTTCAGCCGGAGCAGTGGCTGCATGCTATCTCTGTGTGTCTTCACATTCTGGTTATCAACGTATACGTCATACAGCTCCTTCTTCTCCTCAAATATGTTCTCGGTGGTGCCTTAAGACACAACGAGACGTTGCATTCACCTTACCATACACACACCATGGTTCATACATATTTACGTTTATCAATCAGAGCTTAAGGTCACACTAACAGGCCACATATGACATCTCTGTCGCCAGGGCAGCGATGTCTGCCACATTGACGTAGAAGAAGGGGCGGAGCTCAGGCACAGACACACCTATCCCAGGTATAGAGACGTTGGACAGGCAGCAACAACAGTACACTATGTGAGGAGTACAAGAGAAACATGGGAAACTACATCGACCAAGAGCATAAGGGACATAGACAGTAAACACAAACTGTAATGAGATCTGAAAAACAAATATGTGGGGATTTGTACTAGTGTGTGTGCGTGTGTTTCAGCTGCACCATCTCACCCCTGTAGCACACAACACCAACAGGCGGTGGGGAAAACATGAGGATGCGTTTTCGGAGCAGGGCAAACTTCCACAGCACCAGGATCTGCTCCCCAAAGAAGCAGATGAACTGGGACATGCAGCCGGCCGGGTGGGTGATCTGGAGGGGGCAGAGAGGGATGGACAGAATGCTAACTTCTGCACAAAATCTCTCCTTGACATCAGAAGTCTGATTTACATGCACATAACTCAAGTTATGACATATCTCAAAATGCACAAACGCACCTAAACCAATCACTGAATTGCCAATTATCCACAATCAACAACCGCACACGGGGCGGCAGTGGTTAGAGCGTTGGACTAGTAACTGAAGGTTGTTAGATCAAATCCCCAAGCTGACAAGGTAAAAATCTGTTGTCCTGCACCTGAACAAAGCAGTTAACCCACTGTTCCTAGGCTGTCATTGTAAATAAGAATTTGTTCTTAACTGACTTGCCTAGTTAAATAAAATAAAAAAAAATAAAAAACAGTAAGATCAATGATCTAAGTTCAAGTGGCCATCAGTCCTGACCTTCATCTCTGGGTGCATGCAGCGGTTGATGGCTGGGACCCAGTAGCTGGTTGGACAGGCAGTGACCAGTCCGTTCCCTGCTGGGTGCAGCACAGCTTTTTTATCCTCATAGAAGGCCTCCAGAGGAGAGTACGAGCCAGGGCACTGCAGCTGGTGTCTGCATGGAGAGACACACTGATTAGGCTAGATAATATCCTATAATTAACACTAGACACTTTCTAAATGTTGACTGCAATCGGCATCTCAAGCATAACACTGGTGAGAAAGAGGTTGTTATTGAAGACTCATAACAGCATGGTTTGATTGGATTAAAACTGGGATCATCCCTGGGAACTGGATCAACATAGGCTAAGTTTATGTGTACTGTATAAAGTCAAGCTGAACCCCCTAGGCAGATATCTCTACCATGAGCTGGATATGTGTCAGTTCTGTATGCATAGTCAATGAGATGAGACAAGCTTCTGAAGATTCAAGCAGAAAGACAAGCGTTTCTGAGGGAGACATTCAGGGTTTCTTCCATTTCAATGATTACATGCAAAGACTGCATATAAATGGATTCTAGTGACGGTGGTGGCACTGACTCAGGACTTATGTTTAATAGATGAGAAGACTGAAAATACAGATGAAGGAGAAGAGGAATGAAATGAGGGGAGGAATGTGAAACAGGATGGATGAGAGAGAGAGAGAGAGAGAGAGAGAGAGAGAGAGAGAGAGAGAGAGAGAGAGAGAGAGAGAGAGAGAGAGAAGAGAGGAAACAGGGTGATAGAGGATGGACAGACAGACAACAGTACTTACCTAACCTGGTTCTCCAGGAAGTGCATGTAGTGATATAAGAGGGTGTAAGAAGGAGACAGAATACCCACAGACTTCATCCGTGCCCCTCTCTCCAACTCACTCTCAACAGGCATGTTAGCAAAACACGCCAGCCCAAAATAGCAGCCTTTACGGAAATATCTGCAAAAAAGAAAATAGACATGGATGTAGTGAATGTACACAACACACAAGGCTGCTGAGGGGAGAACGGAGCATTTTAATGGCTGAAATGGAGTAAACGGAATGGTATCAAACACACAGAAACCATGTGTTTGATGTGTTCGTTACCATTCCATATTTGCCGTTCCAGCCATTACTATGAGCCTGACTTCCCCAATTATGATGCACCTGCCGCCTGTGATACAACATCATCAAGATTAATGATAGGGCTCTGATTGTCCTCTGTCAGTAATACTGTTCATTCAGGTGGGGGAATAGTTTTACATGAAGTCGTTGCTGATTCTGTGTGAGCCGCTGGCCATTGACTTGAATTCCACTCCGTCAAGATTCACATCTTGGGGTAAGCACCATTCCACCATGTTACCTGCCATTGACACACACAAACACATAAACTTGAGTTTCCAAACTGTACACTTCACTGTGAGAGAATGAGATTCATCCATTATGTCTCCATCTCTGACCGTCCACATTTTATCTTACATTCAATTTCAGCTAACCAGAAAAGGGAAGTTGAGGAGAGTAAGCAGTAATACTGGTGTCCCAAGACTCCAAGAAAGCTTTCCCTTCTCAGAGATCCTTGTCAAGTGATTTCTGTTATGTTTGTGGTCCTGTCTGGCTCAGTTGGTAGAGCATGGTGCTTGTGTGCCAGGATAGTGGGTTTGATTCCTGGGACCACCCATATGTAAAATGTATGTATGCATAACTGTAAGTCACTTTGGATAACAGCGTCTGCTAAATGGTATATATATTATTATATATTGCTATACAGTGGTGTAAAGTACTTCAGTAAAAATACTTGAATGTATTCCTTAAGTAGTTTTTGGGGGTATCTGTACTTTACTATTTATATTTTGGACAACTTTCACTTTTACTCCACTACATTCCTAAAGAAAATGATGTACTTTCTACTCCATACATTTGCCCTAACAACCAAAAGTACTTTTGAAGCAGGACAGGAAACTTGTCCAATTCACGTACTTATCAAGAAAAATCCCTGGTAATCCCTACTGCATCTGATCTGGCAGACTCACTAAAAACAAAAGCTTAGTTTGTAAATTATGTCTGAGTGTTGGAGTGTGCCCCTGGCTATATGTAAATGATGTCTGAGTCTTGGAGTGTGCCCTGGCTATCTGTAAATTATGTCTGAGTGTTGGAGTGTGCCCTGGCTATCTGTAAATGATGTCTGAGTGTTGGAGTGTGCCCTGGCTATCTGTAAATGATGTCTGAGGGTTGGAGTGTGCCCTGGCTATCTGTAAATGATGTCTGAGTATTGGAGTGTGCCCTGGCTATCTGTAAATGATGTCTGAGTGTTGGAGTGTGCCCCTGGCTATCTGTAAATGATGTCTGAGTGTTGGAGTGTGCCCTGGCTATCTGTAAATGATGTCTGAGTGTTGGAGTGTGCCCTGGCTTTCTGTAAATGATGTCTGAGTGTTGGAGTGTGCCCCTGGCTATCTGTAAATTATGTCTGAGTGTTGGAGTGTGCCCTGGCTTTCTGTAAATGATGTCTGAGTGTTGGAGTGTGCCCTGGCTATCTGTAAATTATGTCTGAGTGTTGGAGTGTGACCTGGCTATCTGTAAATGATGTCTGAGTGTTGGAGTGTGCCCCTGGCTATCTGTAAATGATGTCTGAGTGTTGGAGTGTGCCCTGGCTTTCTGTAAATGATGTCTGAGTGTTGGAGTGTGCCCTGGCTATCTGTAAATTATGTCTGAGTGTTGGAGTGTGCCCCTGGCTATCTGTAAATTATGTCTGAGTGTTGGAGTGTGCCCTGGCTATCTGTAAATTATGTCTGAGTGTTGGAGTGTGCCCCTGGCTATCTGTAAATGATGTCTGAGTGTTGGAGTGTGCCCTGACTATCTGTAAATGATGTCTGAGTGTCGGAGTGTGCCCTGGCTCTCTGTAAATGATGTCTGAGTGTTGGAGTGTGCCCTGGCTATCCGGGGGAAAAAAGACAACTACACAGTCTGGTTTGGCTAATATAATGAATTTGAAATTCTTTATACTTTTACTTTTGAATCTTAAGTATATTTAAGGGATTACATTTACTTTTGATACTTAAATATATTTAAAACCAAATACTTTTAGACTTTTACTCAAGTAGTATTTCACTGGCTGGTATCTTTACTTTTACTCAAGTATGAAAATTGGGAACTTTTTCCACCACTATTGCTATAACCACTGAGATATCCAGAATATTTCAAACTGTACAAGTGGGTTTGAATTATCAAATGATAACGAATGTAGGTTCCCAAACTGTGCGAGGGGTCGGCAGAGTTCGTTTTGTTTAAGTGGGAACCCCCTGCGCTCAGACTACTGCATTACTCAATTATCACATTTTGATTACATATTCTCATTATCTAAATTTATAGAGCTTGTTGAAATTTATGACGACAGAAGAAAATAATCATTCGGCAAACTGCTTTTCACTGGTAAACAAATGCTTGCCACAACACCTGATTTGGGTATCTACATACTGGGTCATATTTGAATAGTGTAGATAAGCAGAGCTGGGAAGTAAAGAACAGTAGGCATTTCTTGCAACTTCATGTGCGCACTTCCATAGCATGAGTCAGTACCCCACTGTGCCCAGTAATGTAAATAGCCCGCTATTGCTCTTTCTCACCGGATCTTGTGTCAAAGGTTACCACAAACACAGACACTATTTGGTCCTTTTCCTCCCATCCCACTCGTTCTTTCAGAGATATTCCAGGGTCGGCATTGATGGGACTGGGGACATCCCATGGACCAGTGTAGTCAGGGCTAGGGCTCCCGTTCAAACTGGGAACAGCGGTTACAGTTGCTCGACCCCCATATCTGGTGCTCCAGCCTATGCCAGGCGCGGTGATGCCCTGAGAACAGCCGTCTGGGGGGCTCGATTCCCATCCATGTTCTTTTGCTGGTGAGGGAACCGCCTGGGTCAGTTCGGCTGGTGAAATCTCTTCCCAGTCCAGCAGTGGAGCGCGATCCGACTGCTCGACCATAGTGCTTCCTAAATGGAGGTAAACAACGCGAAACTAAGAAGAAAATAATTTGTATTAGATATAGTCAGTACTGCCTCAACAGACCATGACGTGTTTCACCACCCCCTGCCATTTTCTTGTTATTTGTAACCGTGTCACATCCGCAGATGAAGAACGAGTATTCTTCCAGCTCCAGGGCACAGTGTTTTGGTGATGATATCACACGCTTCCGCTCACGTGGGTTTATTAATATTTGATAGACCTATGGTCAATTTTACAAATGTACGATAAACTGTGTTTATATAACTCCCTTGCTTTTCATGAATGTTACAATTGTAACATGTGTAATCTAATGATAGGCTGGCCCGAAGTTGTGTTGTTGATGACTCCAAAGATCGTATGAATCTTTGATAAATTTGTAATAGACACAGACATTACTATATGTAATTCTATGCTGTAGGATCACAAAATAAATTGTGTACGATCAAGATGTTCATACTATACATTTAAAAGCAGGTGTGTTTATTAATTACATACATTAAATTCAGTCTATCGGACGCAGTAAATCGGATAAAAAGAGTCTGGATAGGTAACGTTTCTAAAGGAGTGCGCTGAGGTAGTGATAGGCATTCCGGCTCTTTTCAGTGAGCCGGTTCGTTCAGCTCAGCTCACCAAAAAGAGCGGCTGTTTTGGCTCCCAAACGGCTCTTTAAAAAAATATATACTTTAAAAAAAAAGTCAAACAGTTTGCGATAGTTTGACTATGATTGGTGTTAAAACAATTCTAATTAAATTATTAAATGAAATCATACTCTACCTTAACCACAATGTATTTAAAATGCATTGGTTTGTTATGAAAAATAATGCTATTAAACATTTGAATTTAAAGTATAACTTTTTGATGTATATAAACAAAGTGCATATAAATCTAACCATTCAAAACACATACAATCTGAACAACATAATAATAGAATATTGCACCAAATCAAAGACAAATAAATAACAATTTGCAAAACTGCAGCATCCCACAAATTGAAATAAATGTAAAACAGAAGGATGCTATTACACATGTGCATTTAAAGTATAACTTTTTTAAAGTATATAAACAAAGTGCATATAAATGTAACAATTCAAAACGAATACAATCTGAACAACATAATAATAGAATATTGCACCATATCAAAGAAAAATAAATAACAATGTGCAAAACTGCAGCATCCCACTTAAAACATTAAACTTGTCCCTCTTTTCTCTCTCTTCTTTATTGCCATGTTATGACCAGCAGCACACAGCAATGCTGACCATATTTTGCTTTTAGGAGAGATTTGCATTCAGAAATGCAAGCTGCCTCACTTTCGAGGGGCTGATGCGGTTTCTTCTCTCAGTAATTATTTCTCCCGTTTTTGAGAAGACCCTCTCAGAGGGAACGGATGTAGCCACTATGCAGAGTCTCATGACTTTAGTAAGCCGTGGGTAGACAGAGGCCTTGTTCTTCCACCAGCTCAGAGGATCTGCAGATCTTTGGAGGAGGTGCTCCTCCAAATAGGATCGGACCTCCATTATGGCATCTGCTGAGGGATTCCTTCAATCAATCAATCAAATGTATTTATAAAGCCCTTCTTACATCAGCTGATGTCACAAATTGCTGTACAGAAACCCAGCCTAAAACCCCAAACAGTAAGCAATGCAGGTGTAGAAGCACGGTGGCTAGGAAAAACTCCCTAGAAAGGCCAGAACCTTGGAAGAAACCTAGAGAGGAACCAGGCTATGAGTGGTGGCCAGTCCTCTTCTGGCTGTGCCGGGTGGAGATTATAACAGAACATGGCCAAGATGATCAAATGTTCATAGACGACCAGCAGGGTCAAATAATAATAATCACAGTAGTTGTAGAGGGTGCAAAAGGTCAGCACCTCAGGAGTAAATGTCAGTTGGCTTTTCATATCCGATCATTCAGAGTATCTCTACCGCTCCTGCTGTCTCTAGAGAGTTGAAAACAGCAGGTCTGGAACAGGTAGCACGTCTGGTGAACAGGTCAGGGTTCCATAGCCGCAGACAGAACAGTTGAAACTGGAGCAGCAGCACGACCATGTGGACAGCAAGGAGTCATCAGGCTAGCATGGTCCCAGGGCTCAGGTCCTCCGAGAGAGAGAGAAAGAAAGAAAGAAAGAAAGAAAGAAAGAAAGAAAGAAAGAAAGAAAGAAAGAAAGAAGAGAAAGAAGAGAAAGAAAGAAAAAGAGAGAAAGAGAGAATTAGAGAGAGCATACTTAAAAATTCACACAGGACACCGGATAAGACAGGAGAAATACTCCAGATATAACAGACTGACCCTAGCCCCCCAACACATAAACTATTGCAGCATAAATACTGGAGGCTGAGACAGGAGGGGTCGGGAGTCACTGTGGCCCCGTCCGACGATACCCTCGGACAGGGCCAAACAGGCAGGATATAACCCCACCCACTTTGCCAAAGCACAGCCCCCACACCACTGGAGGGATATCTCCAACCTTCGACCTACCATCCTGAGACAAGGCCGAGTGTTACCAACGAATATCTCCCCCACGGCACAACCCAAGGGGGGGCGCCAACTCGTGCTGCATCCCCAGTTGCTCTCTCGTCAAACAGCATCCAAACAGCAGACGTTTGTGGCACTACTGCTGGTGCTTCTGCTCAATCTGATCCCTCTTCTTCCTTTTGCCCTGGTGCCTGAGCCAGCTGACTGCTGGGGCTGTCCCTCCCTGCTGCTGAGGTTATTCTTTGAAGAGCCTCATCAATTGCTCTGGCATCATTGAAGGCTAACTTCTTAAACCTGGGGTCAAGTGCGTGATTATATTCCATTCTGTGGAACTTTCTGTCCATTGATGAACATAGGGTGTCCATCAACTCTGTCACATGTCCTGTTGTTACATTTGCTTCTCTCTGGCGGCTGGCTGTGATTTGCTGCAGACCCTTACACAGGAGTATCATTTTTGAGGCTGTCACATAACTGAAAAGAGAGAACAGTAACTTATTACAGTGGGGCAAAAAAGTATTTAGTCAGCCACCAATTGTGCAAGTTCTCCCACTTAAAAAGATGAGAGAGGCCTGTAATTTTCATCATAGGTACACTTCAACTATGACAGACAAAATGAGAAAAAAAATCCAGAAAATCACATTGTAGGATTTTTAATGAATTAATTTGCAAATTATGGTGGAAAATAAGTATTTGGTCAATAACAAAAGTTTCTCTCAATACTTTGTTATATACCCTTTGTTGGCAATGACAGAGGTCAAACGTTTTCTGTAAGTCTTCACAAGGTTTTCACACACTGTTGCTGATATTTTGGCCCATTCCTCCAAGCAGATCTCCTCTAGAGCAGTGATGTTTTGGGGCTGTTGCTGGGCAACACGGACTTTCAACTCCCTCCAAAGATTTTCTATGGGGTTGAGATCTGGAGACTGGCTAGGCCACTCCAGGACCTTGAAATGCTTCTTACGAAGCCACTCCTTCGTTGCCCGGGCGGTGTGTTTGGGATCATTGTCATGCTGAAAGACCCAGCCACGTTTCATCTTCAATGCCCTTGCTGATGGAAGGAGGTTTTCACTCAAAATCTTATGATACATGGCCCCATTCATTCTTTCCTTTACACGGATCAGTCGTCCTGGTCCCTTTGTAGAAAAACAGCCCCAAAGCATGATGTTTCCACCCCCATGCTTCACAGTAGGTATGGTGTTCTTTGGATGCAACTCAGCATTCTTTGTCCTCCAAACACGACGAGTTGAGTTTTTACCAAAAAGTTCTATTTTGGTTTCATCTGACCATATGACATTCTCACAATCTTCTTCTGGATCATCCAAATGCTCTCTAGCAAACTTCAGACGGGCCTGGACATGTACTGGCTTAAGCAGGGGGACACGTCTGGCACTGCAGGATTTGAGTCCCTGGCGGCGTAGTGTGTTACTGATGGTAGGCTTTGTTACTTTGGTCCCAGCTCTCTGCAGGTCATTCACTAGGTCCCCCCGTGTGGTTCTTGGATTTTTGCTCACCGTTCTTGTGATCATTTTCACCCCACGGGATGAGATCTTGCGTGGAGCCCCAGATCGAGGGAGATTATCAGTGGTCTTGCATGTCTTCCATTTCCTAATAATTGCTCCCACAGTTGATTTCTTCAAACCAAGCTGCTTACCTATTGCAGATTCAGTCTTCCCAGCCTGGTGCAGGTCTACAATTTTGTTTCTGGTGTCCTTTGACAGCTCTTTGGTCTTGGCCATAGTGGAGTTTGGAGTGTGACTGTTTGAGGTTGTGGACAGGTGTCTTTTATACTAATAACAAGTTCAAACAGGTGCCATTAATACAGGTAACGAGTGGAGGACAGAGGAGCCTCTTAAAGAAGAAGTTACAGGTCTGTGAGAGCCAGAAATCTTGCTTGTTTGTAGGTGACCAAATACTTATTTTCCACCATAATTTGCAAATAAATTCATTAAAAATCCTACAATGTGATTTTCTGGATTGTTTTTTCTAATTTTGTCTGTCATAGTTGAAGTGTACCTATGATGAAAATTACAGGCCTCTCTCATCTTTTTAAGTGGGAGAACTTGCACAATTGGTGGCTGACTAAATACTTTTTTGCCCCACTGTAGTTCAGGTTCATGTTTTGTCTACTGACACTACATCTTCATGTACTGCTCATATACATATTGTGGCAGACCAGGGGGTTGGGTCAAAATGTTTACACAGATCAGACACGGACAGAGTAGAATAAGCTCAGTTTCAAAGGTGTTTATTAAAATAAAAGTCCAAAAGAAAAGAATAGGTCTCCCCCAAGAGACGCTCTCCAGGATACCGTCTTCTGGGCTCCGGGTCTTGCTGTATCCTGTGGGGATCAAAAACTGAACTCCCTCCTGTTACCTCTGGTACTGTCCCCAACTATACGGGAGTCCTTTCCTCCCCTAGTCTCTCCCCTGTGTGCTGCCCTTCTGGCAGCTTTATGGGACTTGTACAACTGGTGAGCAATTAGCCCTTGATTACTCACCAATCCCCAATCAGCCCCAATTAGTCCTGGCCGGAGAGCCCGTCGAGACCTGGCACGTCCAGTAGATGAAGCCATTGCCTCTTGATGTATACTCCGTCTGTCACCAGACCTCGACCAGTCTCCCCCTGGTCTCCCCCTGGTGGCTGACCTGCTGTATGCCACAATATATAATACCACATCATTATTTAATCCAGTAATAACTGCTTACCGTACCTCTCTCCACTCATCTCCACAGTGACCTGCTCAAAGGGTTCCAGTCCTCTGCACACCTCCTCCACCACCTCCCATTCCTCTTGGATCAGAGCATCAACAGGTGCATTGACAATGGCCAGGGTAGAGATGATGGCATCCTTTGACTCAAGAAACCGCTTCAACATATACAATGTTGAATTCCACCTTGTAGTGCAGTCTTGACTGGCCTCAGCTCAGGCATCCCCATCTGGCGTTGTGTAGACTTTAGTTTTTCAGCACCTACTGTACTCCTGTGGAAGTATTCCACAGCTGCTTTCACTTTGTCCACAGTGGGCTTCATCACCTTCAGAGCATCTCTTACAATCAGGTTGATTGTGTGGGCAAGACATGGATGATGGGTCCATTTTAAAATTTTTATGGCTTTGGTTATGTCAGCTGCATTGTCGCTAACACAACAGACCACTTTTCCATCTACTTGCCGTTCTCAGGCCACTCTCAACAGTTCCTCTGCCAAGTTCTCTGAGGTGTGTCTGTCGCTGAACTCAAATCAGTCTGTGTGCTCTCGTACAGTTGTGGAATAAGTGATTTTGAAAGGTTTTTCCTGCTTGGAATTGTGTACATTGGATTTAGACTATTGCTATAATTTCTAAAACCTCTGTCCTAGGCCTATATTAATGTATTTCTTTTTTTGTTCTTTGAATTAGTTAATTCTATTAATTTAAATATTTTGATTATTCATATCTTAATTTTTAAAATATTTTTATAAATAGATTCGGCTCTTCTGATATGCGAGCCTGCTCCCAACGTTCATCTACAAGAGCCGGCTCTTCGCAAACGACCCATCACTATGAGGCAGTAACTTCTGTAATTATATGCAGATGTGACGTTCCAGTGTGTTCGGGGGAGGAAGACCGTGGGTGGTGCCATGGAGGAAAGATGAGTGCTCAAAGGTGTTACAGGAAAGGGATATATACAGTAGCTCTACAGGTACTAAAGAATGGCTTGACAGAAAGGAATCTCATGGAGTATCAAAGGAAGAGAGTGTCACATTCCTGACCTGTTTTCCTTTCCTTTGTCTTGTATTTATTTTAGTTGGTCAGGGCGTGAGTTGGGTGGGTTTGTCTATGGTTGATTTTCTATGTTGGGATTTTTGTGTTCGGCCTGGTATGATTCTCAATCAGAGGCAGCTGTCAATCGTTGTCCCTGATTGAGAATCATACTTAGGCAGCCTGGGTTTCACGTGTGTTTTGTGGGTGTTTGTTTCCGTGTTTGTGTTTTTCACCACACGGTACTGTATCTGTTTTCTGCACTTCATTTATTTGTTTTGTATTTTCAGTGTTCAGTTTTTTCCATTATAATAAATCATTCATCATGAACACTAACCACTCCGCGTATTGGTCCGATCCTTCTCGCCTCTCCTCGTCCGAGGAGGAGGAATATGACGAACGTTACAGAGAGCGATGGCGAGAAGAACGTTTAAGACAGCGAAAAGGGAGGCGTGGCGGGAATTTTGCTCCACTATAGACGGACCGAAATGTTGAAATGTTTTAAAAAATTTATGGGAAAGGGTAAAATTTTGGGAATTCCAGTGTTGGTAGAAAGAAACGTTACAACTATATCATGTAAAGAAAATGGGTTGGGAGGACTGTGGTGATACCTGGGTGGAAATGTACGTGTTGTAGCCGTTTGTAAAACCAGGTAAAGAATACTTATGTAAATGTATATATATAGAATTTTTTTGTAATACATTTGCATACATTTCTAAAAACCTAAAACCTGTTTTTGCTTTGTCATTATGGGGTATTATGTGTAGATTGATGAGAAAAAAGCATATTTGATCAATTTTAGAATAAGGTTGTAACCTAACAAAATGTGGAAAAAGTCAAGGGGTCTGAATACTTTCCGAATATACTGTATGCTGATTATGGGGCTGTATGGAAGAGTGGTGGGAATGTAAAATATGTGATGAGGAAGATGCAAGAAGCTGTGGGAGTTGTGGAAGATTGGCCTCTAACATGGGGGTTTAGGATGTCTGTGGCCAAGTCCTGCTTTATGGTGTTTTCTAGGAGGAAGGTGTGAGGGAACACTTTATTGTCTGAAAAGAAAGCCTTGAATTGTACACAGCATCTCCTCTCACTCCATCTTGGTTCGTGCAGGTGACTGTGACCTCCTCTTCAGAACAATTGGCAGTACGCCCAGAACATTGCTATGGGAACCAAAAGGAGTATCTCAGTTTCTAGGTCCCAGCTTGGAGAGAAGAAGCCTTGTGGGGTGTCAGTCAGTCACATGCAGGAACCAACGTGAATAATGAATAATGTAAATCATGCTTATATGACTTGTTTGTGTAGCATCAAGCTTGGATTGAGTTTGTGAACCTCTCCGGTCGTGATAAAGGGGGATTAATTTAATACTGACTTCAGGTGTTCCTGGTGTTGAATTTCCACCAGGTTCAAGATGTTAGGCTGCAAATATACAGTCAGTATATAGGTAGGGTGTCTGAGTTTAAGTATTTAGGTATGTGGTTTGATAAGAGGCTTACGTGGAAGAGACATGTTGAGTATATTACGTGTAGGAAGGTGCTGAACCCCATGAGGGCAGTGGCAGGATATGATTGGAGGTCAGATAGACAAACACTGTTGTGTATGTATTAGGCATTGATCATGTTGTCTTTGGATTATGGGTGCTTTGTATATGGATCGACAGCCAAAACGGTACTACAGCGCCTGGATAGGATACAGTCAAGGGCCCTGAGATTGTGTGTGGATCCCTTCAGGACGACACCTGCTGAGGCATTGCAGGTGGATAGTGGAGAACTGCCACTGAGGATAAGGAGAGACAAACTTGCATTAGTGTACTGGGTGAGGTTGAAAGGGAGTTCAGAAGGACATCCTGCGGTAACAGCAGCTGGGGAATGCTGGGAGCGAGGAGTGGGTAAGCAGAGAGTGTATGGGTGGACAATTGGGCAGAAAGTGGTAGAATATGGACTGGGGGAGAGAGAGAGAGATAGGGCTGGCAATTACATTGGGGAATGTTCCTCCGTGGCTGTTTACGAAACCAAGTGTAGATGTGGATATGATTGAGGGTAGGAGAGAATGGGGTGAGGACGTGAGACAGTGTGTGGAGAGAGATATAGATAATCGGTTTTATTCAATTTTAAGGATATATACAGTTGGTTCAAAGGTACCATCAGTCAGTGCTAGGGTGGTGGCAGGGGTGTATTTCCCAGATTTCAATGTAAGCTGTTAACTGATTATGTGTCAGTGTATGCAGCTGAGTGGATGGCCATGATTATAGGTTTGAGATGGGTGGAGGAGGTGAAACCACTTGGAGTGGTGACCTGCTCTGATTCGGCTGCAGTGTTGAGTAGTGTGAAGACGTGCAGGTCGGATAGGGGAGACTTATTTGTGGAGATGACAGTGCTTTTAATGGAATTGGAGAGAATGCTGTCCAAGTCAGGTCTACCCAGTTTCAGCACCAAGAAATGATGCAGTCCGACGGCCCTGCGCTTCACCATTTCTACTGACCCTGCCCAGTGCAGCCGCACGCTCTGTCAACGTGAACCCCTTCACCCCCGACACGGTCCGCAGGAACAGAGAGCACTACAAGAGGAAGAATCGACGATGATGACTGTGGACGCAGGTAACCCAACTAAGGGCTCTGTTGTGATTGTGAAATGTATTATTTTCTGCATTTGGTGCTTGTTTCATGGCCTTGCCACCATGTGCTATCTGAATATCTAGTGTTATGAGACTGAGTGGGTTTTGCTATGTGATATTATCACCATCTCCTCTTTTAGAATGGAACCAAGACATACGTCACCTGAAGCATTTCTCCCGTCCAAGGTATATCTATTTATGCTCAATGAACAGTTGGTGCTGGAGTTGTAGACAAACTCATGGAAAACAGAAAGGAGAACGCTGCACACTACTGCTCAGGCTCCCAGGTGATTTTATTTATAACAACATTTTGACCCTTAGGTCTTCATCAGGCATCCATATCCCAGGTGGGGGTGGAAGGTCCTATACATAGGGGCAGTACTCAGTGACATCACTTCCTGAAACAGGAGGTAAAATTATGTAACGTAGGTTCACAATATTAACATTCAATGTACAGTTGAAGTCAGAAGTTTACATACACCTTAGCCAAATACATTTAAACTCAGTTTTTCACAATTCCTGACATTTAATCCTAGTAAAAATTCCCTGTCTTAGGTCAGTAAGGATCAACACTTTATTTTAAGAATGTGAAATGTCAGAATAATAGGAGAGAGAATAATTTACTTCAGCTTTTATTTCATCACATTCCCAGTGGGTCAGAAGTTTACATACACTCAATTAGTACTTGGTAGCATTGCCTTTTCAAATGTTTAACTTGGGTCAAACGTTTCGGGTAGCCTTCCACAAGCTTCCGACAATAAGTTATTATAGCCTATGATCGGGATTTTCTCTTCTTTTTTCTAGACAATTTGTATCATGTTGAATATTAGTCACTATCGGGAGCCAACGTCAGTAATACTCACATACTGTACATTTATAAATGCCACTTTAGTGTTATTTTTCTTCAATTTGTAACTTACATTTCACATAATTTCATTCCGTTGACATTTCTTTCCTCTCACGTCTGTGTAGTTGTTCCTGAGGGTCGCTAGCATTAGTGGATCATAATAATTTGGGACATGTAGCCTATTTTAATCATTATGGAACTCACGTAGCAGCTTAAACCTGGAGCCTGGTACACGTTCACGACGACTGGTCCGTTGTCATACTGTTCCATGATAAGTGAGGATTAAGCTAGATTTATAGGACTATTGTTCAACCCTTATTGCACACTTTTTCCCACCTTCCAATATGTCATGGATTGAATTTGAATATGCCAACTTTCAGGATGATCAAACCACTGTATTTTTGATTCATCAATATATTTTGTGCATAAAGGCTCTCCAAACCTGTTTTTTTATGATTCATATATACTTTTCTAACCCTAAAATGTGGCTATATAATCTACAAGATCTGAGTATTTTTAAGTCTACCAGTTGGTGCTGAAACGGAGACAAAGATGCATTGATGGCATTCTTTTATTGATCGCTATTTTATGAACCCGTTCTGGTTCTTGTACCGGTTCTGACTTAGAATATGTGGACAACTACAAATACCTAGGTGTCTGGTTAGACTGTAATCTCTCCTTCCAGACTCACATTAAGCATCTCCAATCCAAAGATAAATCTAGAATTGGCTTCCTATTTCGCAACAAAGCCTCCTTTAATCATGCTGCCAAACTTACCCTCGTAAAACTGACTATCCTAGATCATTGACTTCGGCGGTGTCATTTACAAAATAGCCTCCAACACTCTACTCAGGAAACTGGATGTAGTCTATCACAGTGCCATCTGTTTTGTCACCAAAGCTCCATATACTACCCACCACTGCGACCTGTATGCTCTCGTTGGCTGGCCCTCACTACATATTCGTCGCCAAACCCACTGGCTCCGGGTCATCTATAAGTCTATGCTAGGTAAAGCTCCGCCTTATCTCAGCTCACTGGTCACCATAGCAACACCCACATGTAGCACGCGCTCCAGCAGGTATATTTTACTGGTCATCCCCAAAGCCAACACTTCCTTTGGTCGCCTTTCCTTCCAGTTCTCTGCTGCCAATGACTGGAATGAATTGCAAAAATCACTGAAGCTGGAGTCTTATATCTCCCTCTCTAACTTTAAGCATCAGCTGTCAGAGCAGTTAATAATCTCCAATTCTCTAATCTCTGTACCTGTACACAGCCAATCTGTAAATAGCCCACCCGACTACCTCATCCCCATACTGTTATTTATTTTTGCTCTTTTGCACACCAGTATCTCTACTTGCACTTCATCATCTGCACATCTATCACTCCAGTGTTAATGCTAAATTGTAATTATTTCGCCTCCATGACCTATTTATTGCCTCACCTCCCTACTCTTCTACATTTGCACACACTGTACCTAGATTTTTCTATTGTGTTATTGACTGTACGTTTGTTTATGTGTAACTCTGTGTTGTTTTTGTCGCACTGCTTTGCTTTATCTTGGCCAGGTTGCAGTTGTAAATGAGAACTTGTTCTCAACTGGCCTACTTGGTTAAATAAAGGTGAATTTTTTTTTTTTAAATGAACCCGTTCTCTCCATGTATTCTAGTCTGTCGACAAAATTCTAATTAAAAGGTACACCGTATTTAAAGGGGTGGCTTAAGATAAATATACTGAAAACCCTATTGAATGAAAACTCCACAAGAAAATCTGTTGGCCAGCAAGTGAGAGGATTTTCAGTGGTTAAATTACATTTATTCAGAGCGCAAGGGAGCCACGCCTGCAAAGCCCTTTACGCACCTTCATAAGGAAGTCTGAATACCAACTACTGAGAAGTAAATAGGAAAGATGTGCATAAGAAAGGCTTAATTTCCTATGTTGGAATTTGGCCCTATATGATTTAAATGCCATTAAAGTCACATTCACTTAGTTTTGACAAGTGTTCCTCATTTTGAATGACTAAACCAGTGACAGCAAGGTTTCACATTCAGTTTCAAATGCACCTTGGTAAAATAGTCACATAAATATGACAGGGGAATAAATATGGGTTTGATTGACAAATACAAGTTTGTACATTGTTTAATCTGATTAAAGTAAGCACACAACAAACAGAATATAGGTAACTGGTAGGTCAAGTTGTTGGTCTATGTGTCGTTCCATGTCGTTTATGCAAGCCATGACACCCACCATCTCAAGATTGTTCTGAAATTGTTTCTGTAGTTAGAAACAGATGAGATTAGCATTCCTGCAACATTATTTTGTTGAAATATAATTTGATCTCAGATAAATTAAGCTAATTGATTGCACCCAAATGGGCCATTTTAATTTATAGGATTCATATAATAAACATTAAAAATAGTACATAACATCCGATTTTGACCAAACTTTTTCTAACAATGAGTAAGACATGAGTAATCCAAAGAAAATGTCAAAAGCCACCCACGGACCCCCCCCACACCAATTCTACCCCAACAACGAGTATACAGTATCAATTCTCTATGTCTGACAAGTAGTATGGAGCTCAGAGTATTGTTTCTTCATCCTATGTAATGTATTCCCAGGGAATTTGGTGGTTTCTTCCCCTGTTCAGAGACATTAGTCATTGAAGCTATTAGGTTTATGTCCCATCCTACATCCTGATACTACCAGGTTCTGAGCACAAGATGGTGCTATTCGTGCTATTAGGTCAAACATTTTTTAAGACTGAGCCACAGCTCCATACTACTTGTCAGACAGAGAATTGATACTGTATACTTGTCGCTGGGGTGGAATTGTTAGAAAAAATGTTTTGTCCAATTTGGATGTTAGGTACTATATTTATTGAATATTATATGAATCCTATACATTAAAATGGACAATTTAGGTGCAACCAATTAGATTAATTTCTCAGAGATTAAATGTTATTTCAACAAAATAATGTTGCAGGATTGCTAACAACAAACAATTTCATAATAATCTGAGATGGTGGGTGTCAATCCTCTTTCTTACGCTTTTTACAAGTGGAACGACCCCTATGTGCTTAGCAGACACGGTAACAGATCCATCCTCAGCTGGGTGCCTTAGAAAAGGGGAAGTTTTTCTACTGCTGTAGCTACATCTACGGGGAAGCTTTACTATACTAGGGTGACAGGACCTGGCACATCTGTGTTGACCCATTGTCGTGAAAGTGATTCTAAATGACACTGTGTTGACCATAGGAGGCTGCTGAGGGGAGAACGGCTAATAATTATGTTTGGAATGGAGAACACGGAATGGTATGATACCATGCCATTCATTCCGTTCCAGCCATTACTATGAGTCCGTCCTCCCAAATTAAGGTGCCACCGCCCGCCTTTGATGTAGACATTAAAATGTCAATACTTGACAACTGTTCATATTCAGTATGATTGAGTTCCATTCTCTTTGCCCTCCAGTGAACCCTGAGGAGGCAGAAGCCCTGACAGGCGTCACTGCTGGGTTGATTGAAATAGCTGATCAGCTTGAGTGTCGTGTGGTGGCCCAAGCTGCAGAAGTATTCCATTGGGGTGAGTGTCTGGAATTCGGGTTATTTGTATTGCTCAGAACTACATACCACGTTTATGTCTAGGAATGTATGTCCAAGTCATAGTATGTTGTTGCTGCTGTGACTTGAAACCCCAGGGGGTTATCCTACAGTAGCATCTAGTGCTGGGTTGTGGGATCAGTAGCATCTAGTGCTGGGTTGTGGGATCAGTAGCATCTAGTGCTGGGTTGTGGGATCAGTAGAATCTAGTGCTGGGTTGTGGGATCAGTAGAATCTAGTGCTGGGTTGTGGGATCAGTAGCATCTAGTGCTGGGTTGTGGGATCAGTAGCATCTAGTGCTGGGTTGTGGGATCAGTAGCATCTAGTGCTGGGTTGTGGGATCAGTAGCATCTAGTGCTGGGTTGTGGGATCAGTAGAATCTAGTGCTGGGTTGTGGGATCAGTAGCATCTAGTGCTGGGTTGTGGGATCAGTAGCATCTAATGCTGGGTTGTGGGATCAGTAGCATCTAGTGCTGGGTTGTGGGATCAGTAGAATCTAGTGCTGGGTTGTGGGATCAGTAGCATCTAGTGCTGGGTTGTGGGATCAGTAGCATCTAGTGCTGGGTTATGGGATCAGTAGCATCTAGTGCTGGGTTGTGGGATCAGTAGCATCTAGTGCTGGGTTGTGGGATCAGTAGCATCTAGTGCTGGGTTGTGGGATCAGTAGCATCTAGTGCTGGGTTGTGGGATCAGTAGCATCTAGTGCTGGGTTGTGGGATCAGTAGCATCTAGTGCTGGGTTGTGGGATCAGTAGCATCTAGTGCTGGGTTGTGGGATCAGTAGCATCTAGTGCTGGGTTGTGGGATCAGTAGCATCTAGTGCTGGGTTGTGGGATCAGTAGCATCTAGTGCTGGGTTGTGGGATCAATCCATAAGTCATTGGTCCAATGTGTGCTGTGTTTCTACAGATGAGGAACACAGACAGAGGCACCACCTAGTCCTGGAGGTAGAGTGGGTAATGAAGCAGGGCCTGGGCACTGTGCTGGACCATCTACACCAGAAGAGGGTGATCATGGCCCTCACTCTGACCCTGGTGAAGGAGGTGTGTGAGCACGCCCCTCTGCTTCTCCGGAACCTGTTCAGCACTGCAGTTCATAAACCCTACCACAGCCAGGTGACTTCAGAACGGACCCCAAATCTTAGACACTGAGCCCCATGCTTGATTACCAATCAATAGTGAGAGTGCCATATTATTGTTTTTTATGAGCACACTTATTTTCTTAAGCTGCTCAGTGAATATAGAACGTTTCAATTAGTTTTAGAAAATAAGTGATACTAAGTATTTATGGCTGGAATTTTGGACACAAGTGATTTATCTTACCAGCTCTGAATTAACTGCAAACTGCTGCCATTTTCATTAAAACTTGATTTTGTAACACAAGGCATTCTTCTACATAAATTATTGTACTTTAATATTATTTTTGTAATAACTTGATTCAAAAAGTGTTGTATTCTTTTTTTAGGAGGCTATGTATTACATTCTCCAACAACCAAATGCCTTTTGGTTTGTCTGTTGTATGATCCTCATTTAAAATGTATTGATCCTTGTATATGACACATGGATATAAATTTAAAAATCACTTTGGGGTAATAAAAAATCCTTGTGAGAAGTTAATACTAACCCTTTTACCAAAGTAATAGTTGAAATTATTAACTGTACAAAGGAAACTCTGAACAAAATAGCCAAGTTGGGGCTTTTATACTACACAAAAATAAACATCACATTCAACAATTAATTAAAGTTACAGTTCATATAAAGGAAATCAGTCAACTGAAATAAATTCATTGGGCCCTAATCTATGGATTTCACATGACTGGGCAGGGGCACAGCCATGGGTGGGCCTGGGAGGGCATAGGCCCAATCACTTGTAAGCCAGCCAATCAGAATGAGTTTTTCCCCCACAAAAGGGCTTTATTACAGACAGAAATACTCCTGTTTCATCAGCTGTCAGGGTGGCTGGTCTCAGACGATCCTGCAGGTGAATAAGCCGGATTTGGAGCTCTTGGTCTGGCGTGGTTACATGTGAACTGCAGTTGTGAGGCCGGTTGGACATACTGACAAATTCTCAAAAATTATGGAGGCGGCTTATGGTAGAGAAATTAACATTAAATTCTCCCGCAACAGCACTGGTGGACATTCCTGCAGTCGGTATTCCAAATGCACGCTCCCTCAAAACATCTGTGGTATTGTGTTGTGTGACTAAATTGCACATTTTAGAGTAGCCTTATTGTTCCCAGCACAAGGTGCACCTGTGTAATGATCATGCTGTTTAATCAGCTTCTTGATATACGACAGCTGTCAGTTGGATGGATTATCTTGGCAAAGGAGATATGCTCACTAACAGGAATTTAAAAAAATTCTGCACGAGAACTAATATTTTTTTGCGTATGGGACATTTCTGGGATCTTTTATTTCAGCTCATGAAACATGGGACCAACACTTTACATGTTGCGTTTGTTTTTGTTCAGAATACATCTATACTGTACTTTCCAAATACTCACTGGTTCCCTTTGTACATTGTTTCAGATTCATTAGCATACCTAAATGTAACAGACCTACATGAAAGCATCCTTGTACAATTGTATTCAAAGTTTTTTTATGAGCACGGCCATAAAATAAATAAATATATCAATAGATTTAGGCTAATATATGATCCTCACATTTTCCCTATACCTATCACGAGGTTGCTACAATTTAGCCTATGAATGAAACTTTACACCGTAGGTGCACAGGTCAAAATAAATTTTAGTCAAGGGGACAGTGACACATTCAATACCGCCTTGCACACTCTTGCCTGCATCTAGCTTATCTATGGTGTAATCATTAGTCCAACAGTTGCAAACGAGAGTTTCTATTGAACAAATTCAGGTATGTTTATCATAGTTTAACGGAATCGGTGGAATGAATACACCCCTGATCACATCCAAACAGTTCACTTTCATTGCAGCGACATACAAACTGCATGATAATTTTGCTCCTTGTACAATTCCTTTTCGCATCTACTCGTTCTCCTCTCCTTTTCCCTTCGCTTGTGGACTTCAGTGCACCAGTGGTCAGCTGGTGCATCAGCGGTCTGTGACCAGGCGGTCTGTGACCATCAGCGGTCTGTGACCAGGCAAAAGAAAAATACTTTCCAAGCCAAACCTTCATATCATAACCGCTACACACAGCCTACATCGTTGTCACCATATTAGCTAACGTCATAGTCAACATAGCCACACTAACACGTTAGTAAACCAGCTACAATCATGCAGTACAGTCAGCAAGCAGTTTAGCAGTTACACCCGCAGGCCCCAGTGGCAATAAATTTATAAAACCAAAAGCTTACCTTGACTTGGAAGAGTTCCAGTGTTGGATAGCCATAACCAGCTAGCTAACAAAGCATCCCTCTCTGTTTGAGCCAGGTGTTTGAGTAGGCTAAACTAACTGGCAAACTAATTTGCTAGCTAAGTAAAAAAAAATGTTTTTATATATATATATATATATATATAGCATGCGTTTTTAAAGAAATTAATTTGTTCAAAACTTAAACTATTGTCTCAGTCAACTACTCACATTTTAAGCTCCACAGTGCTAGCTAGCTGTAGCGTATGCTTTCAGTACTAGATTCATTGTCTGATACTTTGATTGGGTGGACATGTCAGTTCATGCTGCAAGAACCCTGATAGGTTGAGGACGTCTTCCGGAAGTTGTCATAATTATTGTGTTAGTCTATGGAACGGGGAGAGAACCACGAGCCTCCTAGGTTTTGTATTGAAGTCAATGTACCCAGAGGAGAACGGAAACTAGCTGTCCTCCGGCTACACCATAGCGCTACCCTACAGAGTGCTGTTGAGGCTGCTGTAGACATTCATTGCAAAAGAGTGTGTTTTAATCCATTATTTGGCGACGTGAATATACACTGCTCAAAAAAATAAAGGGAACACTTAAACAACACAATGTAACTCCAAGTCAATCACACTTCTGTGAAATCAAACTGTCCACTTAGGAAGCAACACTGATTGACAATAAATTTCACATGCTGTTGTGCAAATGGAATAGACAAAAGGTGGAAATTATAGGCAATTAGCAAGACACTCCCAAAAAAGGAGTGATTATGCAGGTGGTGATCACAGACCACTTCTCAGTTCCTATGCTTCCTGGCTGATGTTTTGGTCACTTTTGAATGCTGGCGGTGCTTTCACTCTAGTGGTAGCATGAGACGGAGTCTACAACCCACACAAGTGGCTCAGGTAGTGCAGTTCATCCAGGATGGCACATCAATGCGAGCTGTGGCAAAAAGGTTTGCTGTGTCTGTCAGCGTAGTGTCCAGAGCATGGAGGCGCTACCAGGAGACAGGCCAGTACATCAGGAGACGTGGAGGAGGCCGTAGGAGGGCAACAACCCAGCAGCAGGACCGCTACCTCCGCCTTTTTGCAAGGAGGTGCACTGCCAGCGCCCTGCAAAATGACCTCCAGCAGGCCACAAATGTGCATGTGTCTGCTCAAACGGTCAGAAACAGACTCCATGAGGGTGGTATGAGGGCCCGACGTCCACAGGTGGGGGTTGTGCTTACAGCCCAACACCGTGCAGGACGTTTGGCATTTGCCAGAGAACACCAAGATTGGCAAATTCACCACTGGCGCCCTATGCTCTTCACAGATGAAAGCAGGTTCACACTGAGCACATGAGCACATGTGACAGACGTGACAGAGTCTGGAGACGCCGTGGAGAACGTTCTGCTGCCTGCAACATCCTCCAGCATGACTGGTTTGGCGATGGGTCAGTCATGGTGTGGGGTGGCATTTCTTTGTGGGGCCGCACAGCCCTCCATGTGCTCGCCAGAGGTAGCCTGACTGCCAGTAGGTACCGAGATGAGATCCTCAGACCCCTTGTGAGACCATATGCTGACACATGCACATTTGTGGCCTGCTGGAGGTCATTTTGCAGGGCTCTGGCAGTGCACCTCCTTGCACAAAGGCGGAGGTAGCGGTCCTGCTGCTGGGTTGTTGCCCTCCTACGGCCTCCTCCACGTCTCCTGATGTACTGGCCTGTCTCCTGGTAGCGCCTCCATGCTCTGGACACTACGCTGACAGACACAGCAAACCTTTTTGCCACAGCTCGCATTGATGTGCCATCCTGGATGAACTGCACTACCTGAGCCACTTGTGTGGGTTGTAGACTCCGTCTCATGCTACCACTAGAGTGAGAGCACCGCCAGCATTCAAAAGTGACCAAAACATCAGCCAGGAAGCATAGGAATGAGAAGTGGTCTGTGGTCACCACCTGCAGAATCACTCCTTTTTTGGGGGTGTCTTGCTAATTGCCTATAATTTCCACCTTTTGTCTATTCCATTTGCACAACAGCATGTGAAATTTATTGTCAATCAGTGTTGCTTCCTAAGTGGACAGTTTGATTTCACAGAAGTGTGATTGACTTGGAGTTACATTGTGTTGTTTAAGTGTTCCCTTTATTTTTTTGAGCAGTGTATTTAGTATAGTTATCTAAAAAGGATAACTAACGTTTCACTATTTTACTGAAATTCACTGAGGATGGTCCTCCCCTTCCTCATGAGGAGCCTCCACTGGTCAACAACCATTCTTTAATTTCTCACCCACACATCTTGCTGTTGTTTACCACCCCAAAACACACATGGTTGTATCTACACTTGGCTAAGCAACAGTGCAGTTAGTGTAGTAGTGAGAGTTGTGTGAGTCTTTACAGTACTGATATTAACCAAGTAAGCTGTGGGAATTCACTAACCGGTGAACAAAACAAAGCTGTACAACCAGTTAGCTGTAGACCAAGGGCCATCACTACTTGATCATTCGGATCAATTGTTCACATTTCATGCTCCCAAAGAGTGCCCAGTTATAAAAATAAACTTAAAACACACACATACTTTATTTATTTTACTCCTGACTCGAGGCCTACAGTGCAGTTTATTTTGGATTCACATTGTACACAACAAACAGAGGAAGATATGAGGTTTCATTAGCTCTGTTGATTGTCTGTGGCAGGGCTGGCATGTGTGTTGTTCCTACTCTTCAAGTTGTGGACAGACTTCCACTCAGGCTTGGGAAATGGAGGGAGCTTTGCTAGTAGTGGGAAGAAGCCAGCAGACACAGATGTTAAGCTTAGTTTAGAAGTCTCTACTGTAGAAAGGTAGGCATGCCATGGGATTACAGTGGAATGGCAAGGCAGTGCTTGTTGGGCAGTTCGGGCCAGCAGAGGGGACAAACAGCAAACCATGTAGAGGAAGAAAAAAAAACAGTCCATGTGAGGTTATTTACCATTATAAACTAGGTGGATCGAGCCCTGAATGCTGTTTGGCTGACAGCCGTGGTATGTCAGACGTTTTGTCATACCCGTGGCATACATCTTTCTACCTCTCCAATTATATTATAAACTGGTTACCAATGTAATAAGGCACCTCGGGGGTTTGTGGTATATGGCCAATATACCACGGCTAAGGGCTGTATCCAGGCATGACGTGTTGTGTCGCGCCTAAGAACAGCCCTTAGCCGTGATATATAGACCATATACCCCCCCCCCCCCCCCATGCCTTATTTCTTAAAATACACGAGTTGGAAATGAGAGCATAAAATTGAGTCAAGAAAACATTTCTCCTTCTAATATAGGTCTCACATTAAATCAAGTAGACAGACTATATCTTCCATGTTTAATATTTCAATCTTAAACCTTTTGAGTTGAACATATGAGTATGAAATTCACCAAACAGAGACAAAGTGGATCTTGGTGCAGTCATTACCAACCCTCCATTCCCTGTCGACAGAACACAGTGCCTGGAACAGTATTGACCATGGTGCCATCATGGTTAAACTGGCTTTAGGAGTGGTTGACGTTGTCACTCACACACAAACTTGAATGACCAATGACAGTTCTATACATCTATTTTCAAGGATGCATCTTCATGCCTGGAATGTTGAATAACACATTCACCCATGATCACAGTCCCCTCAAAACCAAAGAGACAGCAAGTTATAAAACGCAATGGCTCTGGCTGTGAGCTGCGGTAATCTTTATCCTCAGCTCGTCCCTTTTTATGACACTATTAAAACAAATCTATTTCATTGCAATTATTATAATACTGCAATATGACCATACATTACAACACTATATAAAAGAGAAGACTCATGTGTCAAAATATGTGTTTGCTAAATGAATGAAATTAAGTACAGTGATAATATATTATATTCATGTGAAAATATATACCCTTGAGTCAAGGCATGCCATTCACATCTTAAAGTGGAATCCCTCATTTTCCAAAAATCCTCCCGAATAATTTACTAAATAATACTACATCAACTGATGATAAATGTAAGTGACTGGCAATCAGCCATTAATACAGTGGGGGAGTAGATCATCATAAATATATCTACTTCACATTTTAGTGTGATATTAATAATCTCAATTAAGTGCTATATATGAAGAATTTTGTCCCTTTTAACTCTGCAGATAGTCATTTTACAGGCACGTCAGGGTCTCCAGTAGTGAATCTTATATCCCAACATCACATACATAATTCTAAAAACAAAAATGAGTCTAATTTTATGTTAACTGCCATAAAAAAAATTCTACATAACCACGTTCATCTCATCTAAACCTGCTCTTTAAGACAGGATTGTTTTTCAGAGGACATAAGGTAGTCAAGAACATACTTTTCCCCTAATCATTCCAGATAGAAAAATCTATTGGAATAGGTGCCCTTTCCTCTACACTTTTTTTTGCAACAGAACTGGCAATTGTGACTTGAGCTACACCCACTAGGCTCTGAGGACAAAGAGGTACCGAAGCTCCAGCCGAGAGGGTAACAGACACCCTGCTTGTATCGGTCATGTGCATCAAGATGGCACAGGACAGAACCACACACCCAGAAAACACACAACAGAGAAACCAAGATAAAATGTATAATATGTCCTTTCCAGTTTGAGGTGATAGAGGCAGCAATGAACAACTGAAGACAAACATATCAAAACGCCAGATCAGCAGAGATGAGAATGGGGGAAAACAAAAACGGAGAGAGAGAGAGAAGAGTTAATTTTGCCATGGTGTGTGCACCGGGCGTTGGCAGCACAGCAGCCCAGGTTACCTGCAGTGAGCTAGGCAGGGACCAGGGAGGAGGTGAGGTCTGGGGCCCAGGTCAGGAGCACCGCTAGGCTACCTCTTCCGGTGGGTCAGGACTACCCAGGCCACTACAGCAGCTAGGGCCACCAGGGCAGCTCCCCCGTAAAGCAGCACTGGAAGCTCCAACTTGGGCTCTGGTTCCATTTGCACTGGGGCCTCCTCAGCTGGGGCCAAAGGGGTCTCCACAGGGGCTTGGGGTGCCTCCAGGACAGGCGCTGCTGCCAGCTCCAGCACAGTCTCTGACTGAGGTTCAGGCTGGGGCTCCTCTGGAACGGGCTCTGGCTGGGGTGGTGCTGCTGCGACTGGCATTGGGACTGGCTCTGGTTCTGGAACTTGCTCTGCTGGTTGGGGAGTAGGGGGCACCTTGGCGGGTGCTGCCTCAACAGGGGCAGGCTCAACCACAGGGGCTGGTGCAGGGGGTTCGGGCTCTGACACAGGGACAGTGGATGGGGCACGCGGTTCTGGCTCTGACGGGACCGCCGACAGGGGAGCAGGGGTCTCGACGACGACCGGCTCCTCCAGATATCCCACCACAGGCTCTGGAGCTGCTGGGACAGGAGGCGGGGTGTCATCCCTAAACTCCGCCCTCAGCTCGGCCAGCTCGCTCTCCGTCCCCAGCACGCTCAGCATGATCTCCTGCAGCTCAGGCTCCTCTGCCCCGCCCTCAACCTCCTCTGCGTCCTCTCGCTCCACGTGCACGATGTCAGAGTTGGAAGAGTTGTTCTCGCTGCGCTCCTCTGCGAGGTTGCCCTCGTTGCTCTCCAGGCTCTTGATGTCTTCGGGATGGTCCATCATGTCCACCTGTGCCCAGGACTCGTGGCCTGCCAGAGACACAGGTAAGCTTTCTGTCTGCCAGCTGCCCAACCCACTGCTGTCTCCGGTGCCCAGCAGCGATGTGGGAAGCTGCTCTCCAGACAGTATATAGATGTCGTTGCTGTCCTCGGCTATGATCAAGCCCTGCTGCTCCTCTTCCTCCAGGCTAAACACTGTACCCTGAGAGGGAGAGCAAGTTCAGTGGTCAGTATGGAACAACAAAAATAACAAGCATTGCATGTTCCCATTTAATAAAGTGCTGATGGGTGGGATATAATAAGCTTATGACCTTGTGGGATAAATAAACAAGACTGACAAAACCTCTGCCACTACTGGTCCACTGCTAAGAAAGGTGCGGATCCTTTTTTAAATTTTAAAGCAATATCACAGTAAAAAAAGTGACGCACACCTCAGTAAGGTTCAATGTCACATCTTTCACTTATATTTGACAGGAGTTGCAATACAAAGGCTTTGATGTGGTCTGGTAAAGTGTGCAGTCACCACCTGAAACCCCAACATCAGCCCATCTTGAGGCTAAAGTACATCATCGGTGTTATCGCAGACCTTTTGTCTCGACTTAACTTCCTACTGGTCATTCTAAAGGAAAACACTGAGGATATCACAATCTAATGACGACTTCTGTGGTTTAACGTTTGTTTAGAGTTGCTCTATGGCCCTACCCTGGTCTTGATGAAGTCGACACCATTGACAAAGGGTCATAGCCCATGGGAGTGATCGACTAGAGTAAAACCTATGTAGAACAGCTGCATCTTATTTACTGGGACATGGGAATAATTCTGATAGTGGTGACAGACTTCTAAAAAGGTATCCTCAGAGCTGCCGGTCCGTAGCTGCTCTTAAGTAACTGAGTATAGGGCAATGGGCACAAGCTTGGAAACAAATTAAACACAATGGTATATACTCCCAACCAAACTATTGTGACACAGGCTTCTGTTTGTATGCGCATCTCTTCTTATGGTATCAATATCAAATGATCAAAGTAGTGTCTACAGTATGTCAAAATGTAACTTGTTGGCCTCCCGGGTGGCGCAGTGGTCTAAGGCACTGCATCGCAGTGCTAGCTGTGCCACCAGAGACTCTGGGTTCGAGCCCAGGCTCTGTCGCAGCCGGCCGCGACCGGGAGGTCCATGGGGCGACGCACAATTGGCCTAGCATCGTCCGGGTTAGAGAGGGTTTGGCAGAATAGGGATATCCTTGTCTCATCGCGCACTAGCGACTCCTGTGGCGGGCCGGCCGCAGTGCACGCTGACCAGGTCGCTAGGTGTACGGTGTTTCTTCCGACACATTGGTGCGGCTGGCTTCCGGGTTGGAAGCGCGCTGTGTTAAGAAGCAGTGCGGCTTGGTTGGGTTTCAGAGGACGCATGGCTCTCGACCTTCGTCTCTCCCGAGCCCATACGGGAGTTGTAGCGATGAGACAAGATAGTAACTACTAATAATTGGATACCACGAAATTGGGGAGAAAAAGGGGGTAAAAAAAAAGTATAAAAAAAGTTACTTGTCTATATAATATATTTACTCTTATATATATTGTTCTGTACAAAGTTAATTCCAACTAGTGGTGTGAATGGGAACTTACAACCGGGTCAGAAATTTAACTAGGCAAGTCAGTTAAGAACAAATTCTTATTTACAATGACGGCCTACCCCGGCCAAACCCGGACGACGCTGGGCCAATTGTGCGCCGCCCTATGGGACTCCCAATCACAACCAGATGTGATGCAGCCTGGACAAAATATAATCTAACAGTCATTTTGGCTGTAGAGCAGGGATCCTCAACTAGATTCAGCTGCAGAACGATTTTTTCTTGAGATGATGGTAGGGGGGCCGGAACATAATTTCAAATAATTTGTAGACCGCAAAGGAGGCCAAACATATAATACTTGACTAAAACAATTTCAAACCTTGCTTACATTTGTATATGATCACGTGTCTCTCTATCATGCGTGGGAATACCTGAACAGATTTCCCAAATGAAGATCACTTGGAGCCGATTTCCTGGTGTTTTAACAGTTTATTTTTTAGCTCAGAAAACCATTTGGCCCACGGACAGTCAGATGGGGAACCCTGCTGTAGATTGAATCTGGGGCGGCAGGTAGCCTAGTGGTTAGTGTTGGGCCAGTAACCGAAAGGTTGCTAGATCGAATCACCGAGCTGACAAGGTACAAATCTGTCGTTCTCCCCCTGAACAAGGCAGTTAACCCACTGTTCCTAGGCAGTCGTTGTAAGACTGGCCCATAAGACTTTGTTCTTAACTGACTTGCCTAGCTAAATAAATCAAAATTGCATTCTATTAGGCACAGTACTGCTCCAATAGTTCCATTTAGGCCTATACAGTGCATTTGGAAAGTATTCAGACCCCTTGACTTACGTTACAGACTTATTCTAAAATGGATTACATGATTTATTTTCCTCAATCTACACAATGACAAAGCAAACATGTTTTTAGAAATGTTTGCAAATGAATTAAAAAGAAAACAAATACCTTATTTACATAATTATTCAGACCCTTTGCTATGAGACTGGAAATTGAGCTCACGTGCATCCTGTTTCCATGAATCATCTTTGAGATGTTTCTACAACTTGATTGGAGTCCACCTGTGATAAATTAAATTGATTGGACATCATTTGGAAAGGCACACACCTGTTTTTACAAGGTCCCACAGTTGACAGTGCATGTCAGAGCAAAAACGAAGCCAATGAGGTCGAAGGAATTGTCCGTAGAGCTCCGAGACAGGATTGTGCCGAGGTACAGATCTGAGGAAACGAACCAAAACATTTCTGCAGCTTTGAAGGTCCCCAAGAACACAGTGGCCTCCATCATTAAATGGAAGAAGTTTGGAACCACCAAGACTCCTGGAACTGGCCACCCAGCCAAACAGCAATCGGGACAGAATGTCCTTGGTCAAAGTGGTGATCAAGAACCCGATGGTCACTCTGGCAGAGCTTCAGAGTCCCTCTGTGGAAATAGGAGAACCTTCCAGAAGGTCAAATCTCTGCAGCACTCCACCAATCAGGTCTTTATGGTAGAGTGGCCAGACGGACAGCCCGCTTGGAGTTTGCCAAAAGGCACCCAAAGGACTCTCAGACCATGAGAAACAAGATTCTCTGGTCTGAAGAAACCAGGATTGAACTCTTAACCTGAATGCCAAGCATCACGTCTGGACGAAACGGTGGAGCATGGTGGTGGCAGGATCATGCTGTGGGGATGTTTTTCAGCGGCAGGGACTGGGAGACTAGTCAGGATCGAGGGAAAGATGAACGGAGCAAAGTACAGAGATCCTTGATCAAAACCTGCTCCAGAGCTCTCAGGACCTCAGACTGGGGCGAAGGTTCACCTTCCAACAGGACAACGACCCTAAGCACACAGCCAAGACAACGCAGGAGTGGCTTCGGGACAGGTCTCTGAATGTCCTTGAGTGGCCCAGCCACAGCTACGCTCCCCATCCGATTTGCAGAGAATGCAAGAAACTCCAAATATAGGTGTGCCAAGCTTGTAGCGTCATACCCAAGAAGACTTGAGGCTTTAAATCGCTGCTTCAACAAAGGACTGAGTAAAGGGTCTGAATACTTATGCGAATGTAATTTCAGTTATTTAAATAATTTTTGCAATACCCCATAATGCTGTGTCATTATGGGGTATTGTGTGTAGATGAGGGAAAAATACTATTTAATCCATTTTAGAATAAGCTGTAACGTAACAAATTGTAGGGGGAGGGGGAAATCAAGGGTTCCGATTACTTTCCGAATGCACTGTGTTTTTAGATGTCAATATTTGCCCAGGTAGGTAAGTTGGTAGGAGGCTATTCAGGCACATTTAATAAGGGATATCTTTGTGTAGGAAGCTTGAACATCAGCACTTAAGGTGGCTGCATCGCGTGTCAGACAGTGTGAAAATGGCTGCCTCAGAACTCAGACTGAATTCCCATTGAGCACAGTAGGGGTAGCAGGGTGCCATGGACCTGACAGGATGGATCTGACAGCACTAACTGAGTCAGCCTAATCCACATCTCCCCCATGAAAAGATAAGGTTAAACTGTTACGGTTCATTCAGGTAGGCTAAATAACGGCTCTGGTACATTTATCTTCTATTCAAACAGGCTTGCAAATGACTACTTATTTGCATCGGACTCACAGAACATTTTCCTAACTAAAATGGGACCCATATTGTATCTATGTAAAATACAGGTGTTTGAGTTACGGGCCTATGGCCTGACTGAAGGTTATTCTCCTTACAAGGACATTCTCTCAGAGGCCAGGCTGCATCCCGGGAGGCCAGGCAGGGGATTAAAACTAAACACCAACCCTTGCTAGCATGCACTCTCTGGGTGTAAGCGGATTTGCGTGTGGGAGAGTGGTTGACATTTTTTATTTATTTTTTAAACCGTCCTCTGGGCAGAGGTTTAAATCGTTGGATAAAGAAGGGCAGCCATGTGTGAGGGACATGAATAGGTCTCCATCTGGGAGTAACAACCGCTGGGTCTTTAGGCATATTAAATAAATCTGCAGTAGACCTTCACCCAGTTACTAAAGCCAGAAAAACAAGTTGTTTTCTATGTTCTCAAAAGAGCATATGGTAAAGCTCTCCCCATCAGCAGGCTAAGTAGACAACCAATTATTCAGTAGCTAGCAGCTAAAAAAACATTGAAAACATTACCAAAAGTGAAAATCTGATTTTCTAGGACACAGCATAAGCAGATATGTGAAATAAAATCTAGATATTTTGGCCCATCTGTAAATAGCCCATCCAACTAGCTCATCCCTTATATATATTTTTTGCTCCTTTGCACCCTAGTATCTCTACTTGCACATTCATCTTCTGCACATCTATCACTCGTGTTTATTTGCGAAATTGTAATTATTTCGCCACTACAGCATATTTATTGCCTTACCTCCCTAATCTTACTTAATTTGCACACACTGTATATTGACTTTTCTATTGTGTTGACTGCACGTTTGTTTATTCCATGTTTAACTGTGTTGTTGTTTCTGTCACACTGCTTTGCTTTATCCTGGGCCAGGTCACAGTTGTAAATGAGAACTTGTTCTAGATTAGCCTACCAGGTTAAATAAAGGTGATATGAAAACACCTATATTCTTCAGTACCTTCCAATAACTTCACACACCACGTATACAAAGACAGTCGCTGTTGTACAACAGACTTTTGAGGTGTTGTGATCGGTTGTCAGGCGTGTTACAAAACTCTCCATCCTCGCGACGACACAGACAGAAAGACAAACACCTACTACACACACTGTTCCCCTGAGAGGAAGTCAGACAGCCCCACACAGAACAGTTCTTCCCAAACTACAGTGACTTCAGAAAAGTATTCACACTCCGACTTATTTCACAGTATTTATTTTTGTCGACGATCTACACAAAATACTTTGTTTATTAATGGAAAAAATCAAAACACTAATAAATATTTTGACTAGATAAGTACGTATTCAATCCCCTGTGTCAATACATGTTAGAATCACCTTTGGCAGCAATTACAGCTGTGAGTCTTTCTGGGTAAGTATAAGAGCTTTACACACCTGGATTGTACAATATTTGCACATTATCCTTTCTAAAATGATTCAAGTTCTGTCAAGTTGGTTGTTTAGCAGGCAGCCATTTTCAAGTCTTGCCATACATTTAAGCAAAAACTGTAACCAGGCCACTCAAGAACATTCAATGTTGTCTTGGTAAGTATCTCCACAGTATAATTTGGCTTTGCGTTTTAGGTTATTGTCCTGCTGAAAAGGTGGATGTCGCCCAGTGTGTTGGAAAGCATACAACCAGATTTTCCTCTAGGACTGTGCTTAGCTCTATTCCTTTTAATTCTAATACAACTCCCTTGTCCTTGCCAATGACAAACATGCCCATAACATGATGCAGCCACCACCATGCTGGAAAATATGAAAATATTTTTCAAATTAGTGATTTGATTTTGATTTGAGAGGTATTCAGTGATGTGTTGCATTGGATTTGCCCCAAACAATGCTTTGTATTCAGGACAAAAAGTTACATTTGCAGAATGTTTTGAAATATTACTTTAGTGGTGCCTTATTGCAAACAGGATGCATGTTTTGGAATATTTGTTATTCTGTACAGGCATCCTTCTTTTCACTCCATTTAAGTTAGAAAACTGAGGGGTGGCTCAACAACATTGTAGTTACTCCACAATACTATCTCAGCCATTAAAACTGTTTTAAAGTCACCATTGGCCTCATGGTGAAATCCCTGAGCAGTTTCCTTCCTCGCCAGCAACTGAGTTAGTAAGGACGCCTGTATCTTTGTAGTGACTGGGTGTATTGATAACCCATACAAAGTGTAATTAATAACTTCACCATGCTCAAAGGGATATTCAAAGTCTGCTGTTTTTATTTTCTACCAATAGGTGCCCTTTGCAAGGCATTGGAATACTTCCTTGGTCTGTTGTTGAATTGGTGTTTAAAATTCACTGCTCGTCTGAGGGACATCACAGATAATTGTATGTGTGGGGTACAGAGATAAGGTAGTCATTCAAAAATCATGTTAAACACCATTATTGCACACCAGGTTAGTCCATGCAACTTATTAAAATTGACTCCTGAAGTTTAGGCTTGCTATAACAAAAGGGTTGAATACTTAAATGACTCGGGCGGCGCACAATTGGCCCAGCGTCATCCGAGTTTGGCTGTCATTGTAAATAAGAATTTGTTCTTAACTGACTTGCCAAATTAAATAAATGTTAAATATTATTGATTTTTTTTATAATCTCAGGCCATTTCAGCTTTTCATTTTTTATTAACGTAATTACACTTTGACATTAAGGGGTATTGTGTGTAGTGACAATCTGAATTCAATAAAATTTAAAATTCAGGCTGTAACACAAAATGTGGAAAAAGTCAAGGGGTGTGAATACTTTCTGAAGGCACTGTATGTACCACTCAACAATGCTGTGTACAAACAATGAGGGAAGTGATACTGCCACACACACACACACACACACACACACACACACACACACAGTTAAACTTATCTCAAGGTTGACACTACGCTCCACTGCACCTATGAACAGTTACCACAACCTTAAAGGTCAAGGTACAGTGAGGTTGTGAGTGATTAGTGATTACATAGGCTATACATTTACATTTTAGTCATTTAGCAGACGCTCTTATCCAGAGTGACTTACAGGAGCAATTAGGGTTAAGTGCCTTGATCAAGGGCACAGACAGATTTTTCACCTAGTTAGAGTGGGGATTCGAACCAGCGACCTTCCGGTTACTGGCCCAACGCTCTTTACTGCTAGACTACCTGCTACTATACTAGGCTCTGATGTAAAAAAAAAAAATGTTTATCACCAGTGAAGGGCAACATTTCATCCCCACACTAGTATCACATGTACAGCCACATCTAACATACAGTATGAGATCCTTCTAGTCAAGACTTGGAAGCCTGCATCACTTGAAATGAGAGCTGGTAGTTTGTCCAAGCAGGGTCTCAGTCACATGTGACTTGCTACCTGTCACCCAAACATGCCACAGCTCTTTGCCAACACAAATATTAGAACTGGGAACTTAAGTCATGTTACAGACTGGCTGACTTAATTTCACTCATTCTTTGCTCCAAAATATATTGTGAAAGGATCATTGGTTTTTGGTGGCTTATCCAATGTTAAAGGCCCAGTGCATTCAAACATACACTGTCCCTTGTTATACACTAAAGTGTTGTACAAGTCCACACTGGGGTTTGAAAAATACTGTGAAAATAATAATGCCCTTTAAGTGCAAGACTCGTTTGAAAAGACTGCCTGAAATTCCGGTGGGATGGAGTTTTGGCCTGCCTGGTGATATCAGTAGGTGGTAAATTAGTTAATAGCCCAATAAGAAAGAGTTACAAACCTCTTTGCCAATAGCAGCTATTATTTTCCTCCATACTCAGACCAATCCCAGACAGTCCTAACAAATGTCTTGCTTGAGAAATTGTCCTTCATTAAAGAAGCAATTTTTATTTCTTTGACCATTTTAAAATTGGAAACAAATCACAACCAGGTTTCCCCCATCCATCCTTTTTATGCGAGTAAAGTACATGTCGAATTAAAAATGTCATGACAGGCCTGATGGAAACAGTACATTTTTCAGTGAACTCTCCAAATGTCAACAGAAGATGCTAGACAAGGTGGGACCTTTTTGTGTTAGTAAAATGAATTGTGCGAGGAACGGTGGAAAGGCTTTTATGCGCAAATATTGATATAACCATCATATCAAAGTCAATTTAGAATCACGCGTTGACATGTGTGGTCCTCCTACGACTCGTTCGTCGGGAAAGCATGCAGTTTTAGCCTACGGATGAAATTCACAAAGTGGTGACAGTGCAATGTGATGTTGATGCTCCTTTCCAATAAATATCGAGGGTCTCTTTCTGGTGACATGATCAACGACGCTTGGCTGCCGTTTGACAAATAAAAATAATCTCTCCTCGGTCCATAATAATCTCATCATGTAGGCTATAAAACGCGCTCGCGCCAACAGAGCACGGATACAGTACCAGAGTGGGCACACTCGCTATATAACAAAAACATTTTTGGTGAGAAAACCATCAGTAGAGTTGAAAATGCGATGGAAACACATTTAACTTGTACTTTTTATTCAGTATAATTTAACTGCAAAATTGTATTTTTATGTGTACTACCTCGTCACGCATAGCCTTTAATCTGCAACAAGTCAATTTGATGGAAACATCTCTGGTGGGAAAATTCACATTTTTACGCAGATTTGCATGAAAATCTGTCACCAATTGGATGGAAACCTAGCTAGTAAGGTACTTAAGAAATCAGAAAAGATCTGATATAGAGATTTTAAAAAACAGCCGCATTGGCCCTTTAATGCTTAGCCTACATGTATGCATTGGTGTGTACAGATTTGCAATTATGTTCATGGACACTGGTCTGGGTGTTCTGATAATGTACATTTCATTTTTATTTAAACTAGGCAAGTCAGTTAAGAACCTTTTCTCAATAGGGGGTGCTGTTTTCACTTTGTAAAAATTTCGTTCCCAAATTAAACTGCCTCGTACTCAATTCTTGCTCGTACAATATGCATATTATTATTACTATTGGATAGAAAACACTCTCTAGTTTCTAAAACCGTTTGAATTATATCTGTGACTAAAACAGAACTCAAGTTGGAGCAAACTTCCTGTGAGGAAGTGAGAAATCTGAAATCAGGCAGGCTGTTCTGGGGTCAGTTTATTAATTTGCATGTCTTCTATTGGTCGACATGCACTGCATACGCCTTCCCCTAGATGTCAGCAAATAGTGAGAATTGGAATGGAGTTGCTAGGCAGATCTGAGGCCATATAAAGGGTTTTGGAACGTGGGGTGAAGTCTTTTCAACATTCGCCATGACGCAAGACAGACCTCAGGATGGCGTTCTGGAAAGCTCCCGTTATAGGCCTTAGATATATCCGGCTCTGATTTTATTCCATATAGGTGTTAAAGACATCATAATGTTGTTATTTTAAACCGAGTTATATCAGTTTATATCAGTATATTGCGATTTTCGGATATTTCTTTGTGCTGCGTTATAGTGAGTTGGGCACGTCTGGGCCACATGGCTAATGTTTACTGCTAATTCCAAAGTTGAAGGCGACAATCTACAACCGAGCAACGATTCTTTTGGACAAAGGACAACTTGCCCAAGATTCTGATGAAAGCTCATCAAAAAGTAAGAACTATTTATGATGTTAATTCGTTGTTCTGTTGAAAAATGTAAAACTCCTATTCCGCCATTAATTTCGGTGCGGTCTCGCTTTAACGCACGCTGTATGTCGTAGTAACGTTAATTTTAAAAATCTAACACAGCGGTTGCATTAAGAACTAATGTATCTTTCATTTGCTGTCCAACCTGTATTTTTTAGTCAAGTTTATGATTAGTTAATGATTAGATTAGGTGCCTCTCCCAAGATTTCTCCCGACATTTTGTTGGCAGCTTTACTACTATTCTCATTGTATAACCACGATTTGTGCCGCTAAATATGCACATTTTCGAACAAACTCTATATGTATTGTGTAATATGATGTTATAGGACTGTCATCTGAAGAAGTTTGAGAAGGTTAGTGAAAAAATGAATATCTTTTGCTGGTTTATTCGTTATCGCTATTGTTGGCTTGAATCAATGCTGTTGTGTGGTTGGCTATTGTAGTAAGCTAATATAATGCTATATTGTGTTTTCGCTGTAAAACACTTAAAAAATCTGAAATATTGGCTGGATTCACAAGATCTTTGTCTTTCATTTGCTGTACGCTGTGTATTTTTCATAAATGTTTTATGATGAGTATTTAGGTAATTCACGTTGGTCTCTGTAGTTATTCTAGTTGCTTTGGTGAGAGTTGTGATGGTGGCTGCAATGTAAAACTATGATTTATACCTGAAATATGCACATTTTTCTAACAAAACATATGCTATACAATAAATATGTTATCAGACTGTCATCTGATGAAGTTGTTTCTTGGTTAGTGACTATTTATATCTTTATTTGGTCGAAATTGTGATAGCTACCTATGCAGGAAAAAAATGGTGGGAAAAAAAAAGTTGTCTTTTGCTATCGTGGTTAGCTAATAGAAATACATATTGTGTCTTCCCTGTAAAACATTTTAAAAATCAGAAATTATGGCTGGATTCACAAGATGTGTATCTTTCATCTGGTGTCTTGGACTTGTGATTTAATGATATTTAGATGCTAGTATTTACTTGTGACGCTATGCTAGGCTATGCTAGTCAGCTTTTTTACTGATGGGGGTGCTCCCGGATCCGGGATTGTGATGAAGTAGAAGTTAAGAACAAATTCTTATTTACAATGACGGCCTTGTTCAGGGGCAGAATGAGATTTTTACCTTGTCAGCTTGGGGATTCGATCTAGCAACCTTCAGTTACTAGTCCAACGCTCTAACCACTAGGCTACCTGCTGCCCAAAGACCGCTTACGTAACATAAGAGGAGTTCCTGGTAGACAGACATTGAGGGATTCATGCTGACATCAGGCTCCATGCTCAGCCAGCCAGCCCAGAGCTGTCTAACCTTCCAGTATACTCAGATACGATTTTGTTTCTCAGAAACTATAATCCCATAGTAGTGAGTCGGTTCCAGCCCGAGGGCCCCATCCTAACAATACCTCTCATTTAGTGTCGTGTTCTGCTATGAAGTGCCATCAAAGGGGATTGACTCCCAGGAGGGGCCACTGGACACAGTAACATAATGGCCATTCAATATAGTCACACAAGAGCGTTGTCAGTGACATAAAAACATCCCCCAGTCAGGATTCCCCCATTATTACTGAGCCTAATCCCATCACTCCTCCCTCATCCAATTAATCCACTAACACTAAAGAGCAACAAAGCTATTCTAACCTACCGTGTCAAACGAGTAAGACATCATGTACCCTTTTAGAAAGTAGCTTTCATTCAAAAAAAATTATATAAGGATCCAGTGGCCCCCAAGAGAGGCATGGCCTCCTTTCTTGTTAGATTGGCTGCAGCTGGGTGTAGGCCTATAACCAGGAGGGTTAATGTGAAGCAGCTGGCCTGATGGGAACAGCCACATGGATGAATGACTACACGTCTTCTACAAATTAACACCGCACTAAAAATGACCCGTTTGCCCTCATTTATGAGAAGGGTTTCAACAAGAGAGCCTGGTAACAGCCAGATAGCGGGACTGTGCTTGACCTTGGAGCATCAGACAGAGGACCTTGAGACCAGGCGTCCAGAAGGCTTCCAGCACAAAAGGTTCCGTTGCTCTCACTGTCAGTGTGTGTGACGCAGGTTGCATCAGGCAGCAGCAGTAGACACTGACCTGGGTTCAGCCATTAGAATAGATGCCCTGACCAACAGTATGAAGCGAATAAGACTGACCATCCTACAGTGCGGATCTGACCTGGGTTCAGCTGTTAGCAGTTGAGGTAGCACTGCTCTGGGAGGCTAGAACTAAGTATGCCAGTCTGGCTCTGGTGATTTATTTCCTCAGCAGAGCCAGACACGCCAAAACAAAGAGATGCACTCAGCATTTCACCCCAGCAGCAGAGACATCTCTTACGTAACATGGCGGAGGGCTGTGCAGGCTGACAGACCAGAAAACATTCAGCAACACCCCCCCCCCCCCCAAAAATATGATTTGTGCCCGTGTGTTTATAAGGCAACCAAAATTCAGTATATGTGAAAGTATTTGGGCATTTGCCTGACTAAGCTGCCCAGTTTGTGGCCTTTTGGCAAGTAACTTTACTATTGTGCGCTGCAACGGAGGTGTCAAGCGCAATTTGAGAGCACAACGTAAGCACACCTGTCACACGCAGTTTGAGAGACACACCAAAATGAAACTTTATTACTGCATTCATTTTCTGAACATTTTAGCCTTCCTCGCCCAGATGACCTTAGACAAGGTGTCAGAGACTTCCTAGAAACAGCAGTTGCATCACCCATGACAAGGTCTGTAATACAACATGGCTGAAGGTCCCTGTCAGAACACACACCCGCAGCAGTTTTCACTGTCGTGCTTAAGCACAGCAGTCAGCGCTGTCTGAAGGACAGGGCTAGAAATAGAGGGACGGGGTGTGTAGGGGTGTTCAAGGGCAAAGTTCAGATAATGACCTTTGCACCAGCCAAGTTTAATACACACACACCCCTCACTCTTAGATTAGCTACATAGGGTTTTAGGCTCTCACACAGTTCCAGTATGTCACAGACCCAAACCCTTCATAGTGAACAGGTTCAAATGCAGTCATACCCATGCTAGTCCATTTTGAATCAGAAGCAGTCCTTATTCAAAATGTCTCTCTAGTGTATTGCATTCCCCTTGCTTACTCATCATCCCCCCCCTCCCTCCCATGGCCGGGTCGGATTTATGAGATGCTGGTCTTGTTGTCCAATGAAGTGAACACGACATTGGGGTCATAATCCTTTTTGTTTCCTAATGTAATTAAACAAAAAGGCATGGTCATCGTCAGAGCCACCAAACATAGGAGGGACCACGGTCACGAGGATGGCACGACGTACCCGTCATCTAAATCAATCTGCCACCCATCAGATTTACAGTGATAACTACAACCAATCAAAATCGCTCAATAAGCGATAAACCCAGGAGGCAGTTCGGGAATTCCTCGTTTGTAAAAGTTGCAAGATAGATGGAGGGAAAATTCGGTGCATTCTGTTCTATTCTAAATGCTCCGTCATAGAGAACCTTAGGGATGATTGTGTTCTAGGCACTGTGTTCAAACTGTCAACTCAGATATCCACACACTTCACATCACGGTCAAACGAGCTAAAACCAGATTCGGAGACGCGAGCCCTTCCCTACGGTCCAGAGTTCTTCAATCCCCCACCCCCCAACCGCTACCAACCGTCTCTTACTAACCACGATCAATGTACTCCCACAGTCCTCTACACAAACACGCACCACCAAAAAACACAAGATGAATGACCTACCTGACTGTGACCCGGCTCACCCAGCAACTATAGAGTAAGTGCTTCCCTGAGCAGGGTCAGAAGCCCAGAAAGAGTCCCCCCCCAAAAAGAGAGCGAGAGACAAAGGGAGGGAGGAGTGGAGAGAAAGAAGGGGGACCCAGTTGTAGCGAAGTGGAGCCACACACCAACCACTGTGACAGAATGACAGTAACTGAGCTTTAACTTCACACCACAGGAGGAGTTCCCACTGGCGTGTCATACCCACCCCCTCTACTCCACTCTCTCCCTCCCCCTGCAGTCCCAGCTCTAGCCTATGGACCATCCCTGACATAGCAGTGGGAGTGTGGCAAAGTTAGTATTAGCAGAAGTGAGTCAGGAAGGATGCATCAGAGATGGTCATGGTATGTTATCCCTTTACTGCCCCACAGCAATTCTTATTCTCGCCACAAAGACAAGGACAGCTTTGTGTTTTTCTTTTCCCTAGGGCTTGTTACTGTAATGAATAGGCTACACAGTATCTGTATTGACAGCAGAACCACTTCTTCTACATGGTGCCGTTTAAGATTAGGGAGGACGATTTGTCTTTATGAGCATGGCATTATTTTCATTAGAGCACATTGGATGGCTCATTTATATTCCATTCACCCAGTTCAAATGTAACATGGATAGGTTTAGGCTTCTACATGATACTCACATTTGCCCTATACCCATCATGGAGGTTGCTACAAACTACCTTACAAATGAACGTTTATAACATAGGTGCACAGATTGAGACAAATTGGAATAATCAAGGTGACAGAGTGTGACAAATTCAATACTGACTTGCACACTCTTGCCTGCATCTAGCTTATCTGGAGTGTAATCATTAGTCCAAACAGTTTCAAAATGTTCCATTCTGCAACTAAAACAAGAGTTTATTTTGGACAAATTCACTTAGGTCCCTCCTCGTTTAGTTCCGTGTGCTTCCATTTAAGAAATGCTTGGCGACAGAATCAGCGGAATGAATACACCCCTGATCACACAGTTCACTTTCATAGCAGCCACATACAGCGTCATCACTTTGCTCATTGTATAATTCCTTATATGCACTCTCCTCCTCTCACCTTTTCCCTTCGCCTGTGGACATCACAACAGCTGTCTGTGACCAGGTGCAAAAACCTCTCCAAGCCAAACCGTCATACCATAAACGCAAAACAGCCTACGTTGTCACCATATTAACGTTAGTCAACAAACTAGAACTAACACATTAATAAACCCACAATCACACAGTACAGTAAGCACTTTAATAGGTTACACCAGCAGGCCCCGGTGGCAATAAATTAATAAAACACAAAAGCTTACCTTGACTTGGAAGAGTTGCAGTGTTGGATAGCCTTAGCCTGCTAGCTAACATAAATAACATCACACTCGGAGTCAAGTTGTTGAGTAGGCTAAATTAGCTGCATTAGCTAAGTGAGTGAAAGGTAAACTAAAGACTTGTCTCTTTCCCTCTTGTTCTTTCTCTGAAATGCCCTTATAGCCAGTCTCTCAACAATGACTAAATGCCCTTATAGCCAAACATGTACAGTGGATCTCTGGCGCCCTCCTCTGGCTATAGTGTGTTGTGAAAAGAAACAGCAGCCAAACAGGTCAAGGCTGAAACATTAATCTGCTTGAACTTTGCATAAGATATGAATAAGTGGTTCATTCTTGGCTTGTTCGCCGTCCCATCCCTCCCCTTGTCCAGTGTCCACTCACCCATCCTCCCTGCCGGATGATGTAGTCTGCCTCAGCCTCCTCCAGGAAATTGACCCCCAGAGGAAGCAGGGTGGCCAGGATCTGTCCTTCTCCCTGTAGGGCCTGCAGCAGCACTAAAGGCACCAGCACCTGGGGACAGTGAGGGCAGAGTGTCAGGCCCAGTTCAAGACACTACCCAAAAGGAACCAGGATGGGTCAAATCAAAATGATGATGGTTCCACCAGGACTTTCAAAAAGGCTAAGGGGAGCTTCCACCACACATCAGATTTACGGCTGGCACGGTAATTGTATCATCATGTAACCGACGATAATGAATGAAGACAGTCATGAAAAAAAATCTTTCATAACAGTAAAAATAAAATAAAAAAATCCAATGTTATTAATCATATTCAAGTCGACAAACTTTACCCAAAAGCAGCAAAGTAGTTTGGCTTACATTTAACAACAGATAAGGAGAGACGAGATAAAAAGTAGCTAGTTTTAGAATTTTGTGTTGTGAACTAAACAGCTGACTGAAGGCGGGACATACAGATGAGGTCCGTTTGTGATAACATGGGCTCTTACATGATTAAACTTTGTTGCTCGTTTCAGCAAGGTGTTGTAGCAAACCAGTCGTCGGTTGCCTTTGTGTGTCTTTTTTGCTATTCAAAACAATAAAACGGTGACCGTGGTCAATTGGCTGACAAATAACTGTCATTCCAAGTTCCATGATCGTCACAGCCCTAATCAGATTCCTTGGGATCTGCAAACACCATAGGCCTAAGAGCTAGGGAAAGAGCTTCTAGGTTGTTTCTGAACTAGGCCTAATAGGTTGTCAGGCAGTAACAGCAGGTGCACAGTAGAGATCCCTCACCTTGGTCCAGCCGCTCTGCGTGTGGCAGGAGACGTCTTGTGCTGCTTCTCTGAAACGCTCGTAGTCCAAAGGGCTGCCAAACGAACACAACAGTGATCATTCGTCAATGACCTTGAAAGTAACTTGAGAAATGTATGCGTCACAGAAAGCTGGTTTATAAATATGATTAAGATCATTTAAAAAAAACACATTCCTAGCCTGTGAAATATGAGTAATGTCCTTACATTTCTGTAACTTGAGAAAATTAAACGGAAGCCTATATGCTAGTTTGGTGTCATTTATTAAACCTATATTGAGTGTTTCTTAGAAGCGGGCTCCCGAGTGGAGCAGTGGTGTAAGGCACTGCATCTCAGTGCAAGAGGCGTCACTAGAGTCCCTGGTTCGAATCCAGGCTCTCACATCCGGCTGTGATTGGGAGTCCCATAGGGCGGCGCACAATTAGCCCGGTGTCATGCGGGTTTGGCTGGGGTAGACAGTCATTGTAAATAGGAATTTGTTCTTAACTGACTTGCCTAGTTAAAAAAGGTTAATAATTTATTTATAAAAATACATTCTATCATTAAAAGCACAATCATTTTTTTTTTAAAGACTGAAGTAGTCATGCAATACAACCTTTCACAAAAGGTCCATGTGCTGTTCTGAACTTGCTAGACAGGAACTCTTTCCCTAAGACAGTATGAAAGGCACCATCAACTCCACCTTGACTTTAGGCCTACAGTACAGGTGAGCCAGAGATGCATGCATATTTATGCTGATGAGGCTACCCAGGCACTGATGTGCTGTCTGTATTCAAGTACTCTTGAAGGCACTGACACGCATGCCTTTTCCCAACCAAAATGGTCAACTACCAAACTAATAGGTTTCAACAACGTAGGGAAAACAGCAATACACAGTTTACTAAATCTGTTCTTTTAAAAAGGGTGAACAGTGAACTCTACAACTGGCTACTCATGCTGCATGCACACACAATGAGAGAATGTTAGGCTAGATGTACACCAGGGGAGAACTGACCCCTCTCATTGAAGCCACAAAGGTCAAGGCAGACTCCAATACTGCAGGCATTGTTTTCATAAAACAGGATCCCCATTATAGTAAATGGGAAGATGGCAGTCTTCATGGATAAAACAATAAAAAGTATCCTGGTACCAATAATTGCTTCTCTTACACCAGATGTATGTCCTTGAACCGTCTATTTTAAAGTCGCACACAGAATAAGTTATGATAATTTAGTAGTACAACAGCTAGCTCCAAGTCTTTATACAGTTGAAGTCAGAAGTTAACATACACCTTAGCCAAATACATTTAAACTCAGTTTTTCACAATTCCTGTCATTTAATCCTAGTAACAATTCCCTGTCTTAGGTCAGTTAGGATCACCACTTTATTTTAAGAATGTGAAATGTCAGAATAATAGTAGAGAGAATGATTTATTTCAGCTTTTATTTCTTTCATCACATCCCCAGTGGGTCAGAAGTTTACATACACTCAATTAGTACTTGGTAGCATTGCCTTTAAATTGTTTAACTTGGCTCAAACGTTTAGGGTAGCTTTCCACATGCTTCCCACAGTAAGTTGGGTGAATTTTGGCCCATTCCTCCTGACAGAGCTGGTGTAACTGAGTCAGGTTTGTAGGCCTCCTTGCTCACACACTTAAGTTCTGCCCACACATTTTCTATGAGATTGAGGTCAGGGCTTTGTGATGGCCACTCCAATACCTTGACTTTGTTGTCCTTAAGCCATTTTGACAACTTTGGAAGTCTTTGTCCCCATGTGCAGTTGCAAACCGTAGTCTGGCTTTTTTTATGGCCGTTTTGGAGCAGTGGCTTCTTCCTTGCTGAGTAGCCTTTCAGGTTATGTCGATATAGGACTTGTTTTACTGTGGATATAGATACTTTTGTACCCGTTTCCTCCAGCATCTTCACAAGGTTCTTTGCTGTTGTTCTGGGATTGATGATTTGCACTTTTCGCACCAAAGTACGTTCATCTCTAGGAGACTAAATGCATCTCCTTCCTGAGCGGTATGACGGCTGCGTGGTCCCATGGTGTTCATACTTGTGTACTATTGTTTGTACAGATGAGCGTGGTACCTTCAGGCGTTTGGAAATTGCTCCCAAGGATGAACCTTGGGAGCAATTTGTTTTGGGAGTATATATATATATATATATACACTCCCAAAACGGTCGTTAAGACACTAACAGCTTACAGACGGTAGGCAATTAAGGTCACAGTTGTGAAAACTTAGGCCTAAAGAGGCCTTTCTACTGACTCTGAACACACCAAAAGAAAGATGCACAGGGTCCCTGCTCGTCTGCGTGAACGTGCCTTAGGCATGCTGCAAGAAGGCATGAGGACTGCGGATGTGACATGTTGCAATGTCCGTACTGTGAGACGCCCAAGACAGCGCTACAGGACGGAAACAACACCTGCACAGGATCGGTACATCCGAACATCACACCTGCGGACGGCAACAACACCAGGAACGCACAATCCCTCCTTCAGTGCTCAGACTGCTTGGCGCTGTTGTAAGGCAGGTCCTCACCAGACATCACCGGCAACATCGCCTATGGGCACAAACCCACCGTCGCTGGACCAGACCGAACTGGCAAAAAGTGCTCTTCACTGACGATTCATGGTTTTGTCCCACCAGGGGTGATGGTCGGATTTGCGTTTATCGTCGAAGGAATGAGCGTTACAGCGAGGCCTGTACTCTGGAGCAGGATCGATTTGGAGGTGGTGGGTCCGTCATGGTCCGGGCGGTTGTCATTGCAGGCAATCTCAACGCTGTGCGTTACAGGGAAGACATCCTCCTCCCTCATGTGGTACCCTTCCTGCAGGCTCATCCTGACATGACCCTCCAACATGACAGAGCTCCACCTATACTGCTCGTTCTGTGCATGATTTCCCGCAAGACATGAATGTCAGTGTTCTGCCATGGCCAGCGAAGAGCCCGGATCTCAATCCCATTGAGCACGTCTGGGACCTGTTGGATCGGAGGGTGAGGGCTAGGGCCATTCCCCCCAGAAATGTCCGGGAACTTGTAGGTGCCTTGGTGGAAGAGTGGAGTAACATCTCACAGCAAGAATCTGGTGCAGTCCATGAGGAGGAGATGCACTGCAGTACCTAATGCAGCTGGTGGCCACACCAGATACTGACTGTTACTTTTGATTTTGACCCCCCACCCCCTTTGTTCAGGGACACATTATTCAATTTCTGTAAGTCACATGTCTGTGGAACTTGTTTAGTTTATGTCTCAGTTGTTGAGTCTTGCTATGTCCATACAAATATTTACACATGTCAAGTTTGCTGAAAATAAATGCAGTTGACAGTGAGAGGACGTTTCTTTTTTTGCTGATTTATTTTATATTCCCGCAGGAGGCCTTTTGGTTAAATAAATAAAAAAGTACCCTGATACTCAATGAAAGGGGTAACACTGTGCTAGCCTGCAACGTCACTTCCTGGAGTAGCTCAAACTGCGTGTGTTATGCCTACATAAATTGCCTACATGAGACGCCATCTTAACCAACCTCCTTGGCTTCAAATGCTCTATCGAGTATTCACATTGAAATTAATGGTGCCACGTGATCGATGGTTTTGTCCATTCATAGATTGTCATTGGTGTATACTGCAGAACAGACACTCACGCACTGAGGAGTGTGTGTACAGCGGAGGCCAGGTGTGTGTCCAGGTCTCTGGCCACCCGGTCGCCCAGAGCAGCAAGGCAGTCCTCGATGGAGCTCTCTGGGTTGGCAGGGCTGAACACTGGAGACATGTGGCAGTCGAAGCCTGTACTGGAGAAGGCTGCAAACACACACCCATTAATTTCTTTAACAGGTTGTACAAAAACACAGCATGATGAGTCGAAAGACCCAACTATTAGCATGCTCAGACGTCTGTGTTGTGAGGGCATACAATATCTGTGCGTGTGTGTGCGCGCGCACATCCTCTTACAGGCTGAGATCTCGTCTTCCAGTTGCCTCAGCTCTTCCTCTATCTGTCCTTTCATCACTCTGTTCAGCTCTCTCTCTATCTCTCTGTCCACAGCATACTGGTCATCTCCTGGAAGGGAACACAACACCCTGATACTCAGCTAACAGTCACATGTGACATATTTACAATCAATGACATCATTATCTATGTTTCCACTTTTCCAGTGATGTTTTTTGGTCGACACTTAGAAAGTTGTCATAGAAAACAGACGAGACAATTGCCTGCTACGGTATGTTTCCACTGAACGGAAAAACAGCTGGACGTCAGAAATAAAAAATATATACATCTTTTTTTTTTAAACACTTCAGCAAAAATCTAGCGTCTAATAAAAATTTAATGGTTAGAGGTTTCCATTATCCAAATTGCGCATTAGTAAATTGGTGACTGCCTGTATGCCTTCCCTCCTATTCTTTTCATGTCTCAGGTATATTGCCATATTGTAATATTTGTGCCAACTTATCGCCACAGTCCATATGGTGAAACTTGCACTCCAGTAGACCTGAAATACAGACACACAAAAGTATGAACAACCCTTCAAATGAGTGGATTCAGCCATACTCATTGCTACAGGTGTATAAAAAAATATTTAAAAAACAAGCCCACAGCCATGTATGCATGCATGCATGCATGTACAGTGCATTTGGAAAGTATTTAGACCCCTTGACTTCTTCCACATTGTCAAGTTAGCCTTATTCTAAAATGTATTAAATCGTTAGTCCCCCCTCAATCTACACACAATACCCTATAATGACAAAGCAAAGACAGCTTTGTTGAATTTTTGCAAATTTATTAATAATAAACATTTACATAAGTATTCAGACCCTTCTTTCAGTCCTTTGTTGAAGCACATTTGGCAGCGATTACAGCATCGAGTCTTCTTGGGTATGACGCTACAAGCTTGGTACACCTGTATTTGGGGAGTTTCTCCCATTCTCTGCAGATCCTCACAAGCTCGGTCAGGTTGGATGGGGAGCGTTGCTGCACAGCTATTTTCAGGTCTCTCCAGAGATGTTCGATCGGGTTCAATTCGGGCTCTGGCTTGGCCACTCAAGGAACTTCAGAGACTTGTCCCGAAGCCACTCCTGCATTGTCTTGGCTGTGTGCTTAGGGTCGTTGTCCTGTTGGAAGGTGAACCTTCATCCCAATCAGAGGTCCTGAGCAGGTTCCCTCCAGATATGACGCTTGGAATTCAGGCCAAAGTGCTCAATCTTGGTTTCATCAGACCAGAGAATCTTGTTTCTCATGGTCAGAGTCCTTTAGGTGCCTTTTATAAAACTCCAAGCGGGCTGTCATGTGCCTTTTACTGAGGAGTGGTTTCTGTCTGGCCACTACCATAAAGGCCTGATCGGTGGAGTGCTGCAGAGATGGTTGTACTTCTGGAAGGTTCGCCCATCTCCACAGAGGAACTCTGGAGCTCTGTCAGAGAGACTATCAGGTTCTTGGTCACCTCCCACGATTGCTCAGTTTGGCCGGGCGGCCAGCTCTAGGAAGAGTCTTGGTGGTTCCAAACCCCTTCTATTTAAGAATGATGGAGGCCACTGTTCTTGGGGACCTTCAAAGCTGCAGAAATGCTGTGGTACCCTTCCCCAGATCTGTGCTTTGACACAATCCTGTCTCGGAGCTCTACGGAAAATTCCTTCGACCTCATGGTTTTTGCTCTGACGTGCACTGTCAACTGTGGGACATTTTAATATAGACAGATGTGTGCCTTTCCAAATCATGTCCAATCAATTGAATTTACCTCAGGTGGACTCCAATCAAGTTGGATGATGAATGGAAAAAGGATGTACCCGAGCTCAATTTCAAGTCTCATAGCAAAGGGTCTGAATACATCTGTAAATAAGGTATTTGCAAACATTTCTAAAAGCCTGTTTTCACTTTGTCATTATGGGGTATTGTGTGTAGTTTGATGAGGATTTTTAAAATATTTTTTATCCATTCTAGAATAAGACTAACGTAACTAAATGTGGAAAAAGTGAAGGGGGTCTGAATACTTTCCGAATGCACTGCAGGTATGTAAGTATGTATGAATCCTCTATGGCACAGTTGTACATTTTTTGGTCCTTAAATAAAAGAAAGCATACCAGTTTCATTCATCACAGATTTTCTTTAACCAGTTCTGGCCTTTAAACGCAGGGCCGACAGGCACGTTCCTTACCTTCTTCCACTTGCTTCTTACATTTTTGCAGAAATGCTGCAATTAGTTGCTTGTCATTTTGGACAGAGCAGACATTTCCATATATTTTTGTTAGCTGCATGTGTGACATAACTCAACCAGTCCTATTTATGATTATTGTAATCTTCGTAATTTACAAAACATTTATTGTTTAACCATAGGGTTGCAAAGGGTCGTAAACTTTACGGTAAATTTCCGGGATTTTTCAGAAAATATTCCATGGAAGTTTAGCCTGGGAATTTGGGGAATTTTGCTTAAATACATTTCTATTTTCAAGTTACCGGTAGCTTATAACAGTGATTTTTTTTTGTGGGATACACAAGGCAATTCTAGATCATGTGCATATTTTGGTAAAACTATACCCAATTCAAACTCCTTCCATTTAAAGAACAGCGTACATGTTGGACACCAAGTATGCTGGCAAGAGCATCCTGTCTGGTGCAGAGATCAACAAGGCCTATGGTGTCATCACTACTGTGACTCGCCACCTTGGCCTGGACGAGGGCAAGGTTCTTGGCAGTCTGGCGAAGTACACTTCCAAGCAGGGGCTTTGGGATGGAGATGTAATATGGCAGTCGTGCCATCATATCTCAGCCACCTGGTGGAAGGGACTTTGTGTATCTGAGGCTCTTTCCCCTGTTGCCTCCATCATCCTCCAAATCCCGCCAACATCAGCCGCCTCAGAGCACAACTAGTCCTTGTTTGGGAAAACACACACACACCAAAGCACGCAACAGGCTGACCAATACAAGGGTTGAAAAATTGGTGGCCACCCTGGCAAATTTGAGCCTGACAACAAGCCATCCTCAACAAGGTTGGAAAGTGACAGTGAAGATGAGGCCTCAGAGTCTGATGTTCAAGAGGTGGACAATGCTTTAATATTTAATCATTTCTGCCCACCAAATTCATTATATAAATAGGCCCGTTTCATTTTGTTTGGCATGCCATTCCAAATAAAATATATTTTTGTTCATATACATATATATATATTTTTTAAACAGGTAGCTAGGTGTAGTTAAGGACACAAGCAAATAAGTAAACTGGGATATGACTAAAGACTTAAATCAGGGTGATTTTCCACAAATAGGCAGGTGTTGTCCTTTCCATGGTAGCGAGATCTTATTTTTTTACTAACCTTCTATTAACATATACTGTAATAAGAATTTATTATTTCAGAATATGAAAACCGTCAGACCATTTTATTGGTAAACTACCCGGTAACGTAAAAGTCGTATTTTTTTGTGATCCAATACGTAAAATAGTACACTTATCAATTTGGTTGTAATCCAGAAAGGTTAGAAAAATATCTAGATCCTCAGGCTGTGGAGGGATCCAAATTGTTGATTTAAAAGAAACCATGAATCCGAGTACAATGACCCCTTTGATTTTAAGCCGTGGATTTTTAGCCCCTTGATATTATAGTTGGATCTGATTTTAATAGCTAACATTGATGGTCATATAAAATAGTTATGCCGATAGTGGACAACTTTGTTTTACTCCGACAGTTAAATACTTTAAGTAGCCATTATTTACCATTTTACACATAGGGTTACTACACACACGTATGTGGACACCCCTTCAAATTAGTGGATTCAGCCATCTCAGCCACACCCGTTGCTGACAGGTGTATAAAAATCGAGCACACAGACACGCAATCTCCATAGACAAACATTGGCAGTAGAATGGCCTTACTGATGAGCTCAGTGACTTTCAACATGGCCAAGTCATAGGATGCCACCTTTCCAACAAGTCAGTTCATCAAATTTCTGCCCTGCTAGAGGTGCTCCGGTCAACTGTAAGTGCTGTTATTGTGGAGTGGAAACGTCTTGGAGCAACAATGGCTCAGCCGCGAAGTGGTAGGACACACAAGCCCACAGAACAGGACCGCCTAGTGCTGAAGCGCGTAGAAATCGTCTATCCTTGGTTGCAACACTCACTATCGTGTTCCAAGAAACATCAGCACAAGAAGTGTTCGTCGGGAGCTTCATGAAATTAGTTTCCATGGCTAAGCACACAAGTCTAAGATCACCATGCCAAGAGCCGACTGGAGTGGTGTAAAGCTCGCCGCCACAGGACTCTGGAGCAGTGGAAACGCAGTCTCTGGAGTGATAATCACGCTTCCTCATCTGAAAGTCCAATGGACGAATCTGGGTTTGGCGGATGCCAGGAGAACACTACCTGGCCGAATGCATAGTGCCAACTGTAAAGTTTGGTGGGGGAGGAATAATGGTCTGTAGCCATTTTTCCATTGTTTGGGCTAAGCCGGTTAGCTCCAGTGAAGGGAAATCTTAACGCTACAGCATACAATGACATTCTAGACGATTCTGTGATTCCAACTTTGTGGGAACAGTTTAGGGAAGGCCCTTTCCTGTTTCAGCATGGCAATCCCCAGTGCACAAAGCGAGGTCCATACAGAAATGGTTTGTCGAGATCAGTGTGGAAGAACTTGACAGGTCTGCACAGAGCCATGACCTCAACCCCATCGGACGCCTTTGGGATGAATTGGAACACCGACTGCAAGCCAGGCCTAATCGCCCAACGTCAGTGCCAGACCTCACTAAAGCGCCTGGTTGAATGGAAGCAAGTCCTCGCAGCAATGTACCAACATCTAATGGAAAGCCTTCCCAGAACGAGTGATGGTTGTTTTAGCAGCAAAGGGGGGACCAACTCCATGACTTTGGAATGATATGTTCGACGAGAAGGTGTCCACATACTTTTGGCACATTATGTCAGAAAATGCCTTATAAATTCTTCAGCCTTGGTTAAAAACAAGTTGTCATCCAATAGGCTTTGATTACATTTCCACTATGCTTGCACACATGGAAATTCTGTAAGAGTAATATATATGCCAATTATTTGATGGTCCGACCGCATTCTGTTCCCCATAAACACTTTAAAATTTGGTGCCAGCGAAATCTACGTAAGTAGTCAAGACGACTAGCTTGATTGAGCCTCCACCACAGTTTGAACATTCAGATCAAAATTACTGTTAATTAATAACCCCCCTTTTGAGTTTCTTTGCACTATCCACCCCCCCACAAGCTCAGATGTTCAACAGTTTCTCCAACACCGATCCCAACTCAAGAGTAGACTTAATGTATGTATGTGCATGCAGTTGTAGCTGTTTAAGAAGGCATGCCAAATTGAGCAAGAATGGGGAGATTTGATTAACCAATGTCTAGTCCTAACTGATGTATGCTGGATACAGCCCTTTCCCCCGGAACACACACTCGCTGGTCCCCCATTGTGACAATGTTCAAGCACCTCTGTGCAGTCAGACCATTAAATTAATTTGTGCCGCCAGGGCCACAATAATTTGCCCACTCTCTGACTGTCAGTGTGACCCCCCCTCCCTATACGGCACCACAACAAACCTGCCAAGAGAGGGCCGCCCACCAAAACTCACGGACCAGGCAAGGAGGGCATTAATCAGAGGCAACAAAGAGACCAAAGATAACCCTGAAGGAGCTGCAAAGCTCCACAGCGGAGATTGGAGTATCTGTCCACAGGACCACTTTAAGCCATACACTCCACAGAGCTGGGCTTTATGGAAGAGTGGCCAGAAAAAAAGCCATTGCTTAAAGAAGAAAAAAAATAAGTAGGCACATTTGGTGTTTGCCAAAAGGCATGTGGGAGACTCCCCAAACATATGGAAGAAGGTACTCTGGTCAGATAAAACTAAAATTGAGCTTTTTGGCCATCAAGGAATATGCTATGTCTGGCACAAACGCAACACCTCATCACCACAGTGAAGCATGGTAGTGGCAGCATCGTGCTGTGGGGATGTGTTTCATTGGCAGGGACTGGGAAACTGTTCAGAATTAAAGAATTGATGGATGGCGCTAAATACAGGGGAAATTCTTGAGGGCAACCTTTTTCTGTCTTTCAGAAATTTGAGACTGGGGCAGAGGTTCACCTTCCAGCAGGACAATGACCCGAAGCAAAACTCGAGTGTTTTAAGTGGAAACCAATCCAATTGAGAATCTGTGGTATGACTTTAAGATTGCTGTACACCAGCAGAACCTATCCAACTTGAAGGAGCTGGAGCAGTTTTGCCTTGAAGAATGGGCAAAAATCGCAGTGGCTACACGTGCCAAGCTTATAGAGACATACAAAGAGACTTGCAGCTGTAATTGCTGCAAAAGGTGGCTCTACAAAGTATTGACTTTGGTGGGTGAATAGTTATGCATGCTTAAGTTTTTTTGTCTTATTTCTTGTTTGTGTCAAAAGAAAAAATATTTTGCATCTTCAAAGTGGTAGGCATGTTGTGTAAATCAAATGATACAAACCCCCCAAATAAATACATTTTAATTCCAGGTTGTAAGGCAACAAAATAGGAAAAATGCCAAGGGGGGTGAATACTTTCGCAAGCCACTGTACCTTATTTCATTAATGTAGGGCTTAATGCTCCTGAAGTAATCTATTCAAAATCAAATATTCTTCTTTGCCATTATTTAGTTGTGATATGGTTCAGTCAGCCAGATGCCCAGTGCAAACATTAGTTATGTGCAGAACCTCTGTTACTGACTGTATGGTGTAATAACTGCAGTCCACAAATGTACACTTGGTGTAGGCCTATGTAATGGTTTACAGGGAGGTTAGAAGGTACCAAAAAAATAAAAACTGTACTCTATGGAGACCAATCTACACAGAGCAAAGTGAAACCTTTGTTCAATGCTCATCACTATGACAGTCACACTTACAAGGCAAAGTAGCAGCAACGCACTCCATCTCCGCTGAGTGTAGGCCCCTCTCAGGTGTGGATATTAAATATACATCAATTACCAAACACAGCAGTCATGGATGGATTGACATTAGAGTATGCTATAGGCCATGGGGGACAAACAGCACAGATGTACATATCATTAAAACATGTAGTGAATGTACACACTTCCTTTTCAAGCTGCTCTCTCCTCCCTCACCTTCTCCTCCTCTCTCTAGCAATACACGCTCTGCTCTCATTGCGGGCTTACAGGCCCAGATGCACACCACTCATTCACACACACACACACACACTGGTGAATTATTCACAACATCCATTGCATGTTGCTGTGGGCAGGCAGAGACCCACATGACAGGGCACACACAGCCCTCCCTCCCTGTACTCCTCCACATCTCTCCAGCCCGCTCACTGGTTAGGAAACAAACAATGCAGCCACTCAGCCAGAAAGGACCGTGGGAGGGGGCGAGTGTGATGCAGAGAGATTTCATTGGGATGTGGATGATGCTCGGTCAGTTCACACTGCCTCTGAAGCGGATTTGGTCAACTCCACTATGCTGTTAACTTGCCAGCTATATGACTGGGCCCAAGGCTAGCCTCCTCCTGCTCTCATTTGTTTGGAAGCAAGCAGCACAGCTAAAACAAGGCATCTGCCAACACGCAATTTCTCCTTAGATAAAGTGAGAATGGTTTGCTCAAGTCCATTGTCAAGAATTAAATAGAACTGATCAACTAGCGGTACTCAAATACTGTACTTATTTCTAGGAAAGGGATGTGTCAAAGGGAGGCAGGACTCGTTATCCAGGTAACGCTGTCTAATGCCTAGTACATCAGCCAATTTCCACACATCAAGCGTCTCATTCCCCCTTAAACCCTCTGCTGGCCGCTCACACATGAACTCACTCAGTGAGAAGCAATGAGGCTCCCTGTTGGTTTTCCCAGCCAGGCTAGGTGCTGGTTCAGCAGTCCGGCCTGCGCCTCTCTTTTCTCTTGACCGGTGGCGTGTGAGTAATGCTACGGGGATTGCACACGACAGGCTGTCAGAACAAGGAGTGGGCCGAGCGGAAAGCAGGGATCAGGCACTCGTCTCCACATTACCCACTCCCTCTGACAGAACGGTCGAAAGGAAATACAGAGGTCCAGCTCTTCCTGTCAGAGCAAAAAGGTCTTTGCCTTTCATAGGGAACAGTCAGACTTGTTCTTTAACCATGGCAATCACATGGGGCACATGGCAGACCTCAGAGAACCCCAGACCACTGCTCCTACAGGGCTGTCACGCCGTCCGTAGTTAGAGCAGGTCAGGCTAGTTAATGGAGGAGTTTGTAATGGTTCCATTTTGTAGATCAAACCATTTCCCACCCTAACGCCAGTGACTGTCAACTAGGTTTGGACGATGTCAACCTCTGTCCTATCATGGTTAAATTCTCATAAAACATTGTGATATACCATAGTATCACCCCCTATTGGCCAACCCCCTAAAACATTTTGGGAATAAAAATTGTAATATACAAAAACTGCTAAAACCAAAGTTGTGCTATAGTGTGAAATTGCATGCAACAACTAGATGAATCATGACGAAAGATGTTGAATCTGCTCCTTTTATTCTCTATCCCCAACGCACTAGACAACCAGTTCGTATAGCCTTTAGCCGTACCCTCATCCTACTCCTCCTCTGTTCCTCTAGTGATGTAGAGGTTAACCCAGGCACTGTAGCCCCCAGTTCCACTCCTATTCCCTAGGCGCTATCATTTGTTCACTTCTGTAACCGTAAAAGCCTTGGTTTCATGAATGTTAACATCAGAAGCCTCCTCCCTAAGTTTGTTTTATTCACCGCTTTAGCACACTCCGCCAACCCTGATGTCCTAGCCATGTCTGAATCCTGGCTTAGGAAGGCCACCAAAAATCCTGAAATTTCCATCCAACTACAACATTTTCCACCAGGATAGAACTGCCAAAGGGGGTGGAGTTGCAATCTACTGCAGAGACAGCCTGCAGAGATGTCATGCTATCCAGGTCTGTGCCCAAACAGTTCGAGCTTCTCCTTTTAAAATTCCACCTTTCCAGAAACAAGTCTCACCGTTGCCGCTTGCTATAGACCACCTTCTGCCCTGGACACCATATGTGAATTAATTGCCCCCCGTTTATCTTCAGAGTTTGTACTGTTAGGGGACCTAAACTTGGATATGCTTAACACCCCGGCCATCCTACAATCTAAGCTAGATGCCTTCAATCTCACAAATCATCAAGGAACCTACCAGGTAGAACCCTAAATACGTAAACAGGCACCCTCATAGACATCATCCTGACCAACCTGTCCTCTACATACACTTCTGCTGTTTTCAACCAGGATCTCAGCGATCACTGCCTCATTGCCTGCGTCCGTAATGGGTCCGCGGTCAAACGACGACCCCTCATCACTGTCAAACGCTCCCTAAAACACTTCAGGGAGAAGGTCTTTCTAATCGACCTGGCCTGGGTATCCTGGAAGGATATTGACCTCATTACGTCAGTAGAGGGTGCCTGGTTATTCTTTAAAAGTGCTTTCCTCACAATCTTAAATAAACATGCCCCATTCAAAAGAAATGTACAACTAAGAACAGATACAGCCCTTGGTTCACTCCATACTTGACTGCCCTTGACAAGCACAAAAACATCCTGTGGCGTACTGCATTAGCATCGAATAGCCCCCGCGATATGCAACTATTAACTTCTTATGGCTGGGGGCAGTATTGAGTAGCTTGGATGAACAAGGTGCCCAGAGTAAACTGCCTGCTACTCAGGCCCAGAAGCTAAGATATGCATATTATTAGTAGATTTGGATAGAAAACACTCTGAAGTTTCTAAAACTGTTCGAATGAAGTCTGTGTATAACAGAACTCATATGGCAGGAAAAACCTGAGAAAAAATCCAACCAGGAAGTAGGAAATCTGAGGTTTGTAGGTTTGCCTATCCAATACAGTGTCTATGGGGTCATATTGCACTTCATAAGGCTTCCACTAGATGTCAACAGTCTTTAGAACCTTGTTTCAGGTTTCTACTGTGAAGGATGCGGGAATGAGAGCTGATTGAGTCAGGGGTCTGGCAGAGTGCCACGAGCTCACTCAGGCACGCCCCCGTGAGAGGTAGCTGCGTTCCTTTTCGTTTCTAAAGACAAAGGAATTCTCCGGTTGAAACATTATTGAAGATGTATGTTAAAAACATCCTAAAGATTAATTCTATACATCGTTTGACATGTTTCTACGAACTGTAATGGAATTTTTTGACTTTGTCTGGCCTGCGCGTCATGAATTTGGATTTTTGAACTAAACGCGAACAAAAAGGAGGTATTTGGACATAAATGATGGACTTCATCGAACAAAACAAACATTTATTGTGGAACTGGGATTCCTGGGAGTGCATTCTGATGAAGAACATCAAAGGTAAGTGAATATTTATAATGCTATTTCTGACTTCTGTTGACTCCACAACATGGCGGGTATCTGTATGGCTTGTTTTTGTGTCTGAGCGCCGTACTCAGATTATTGCATGGTGTGCTTTTTCCGAAAAGTTTTTTTGAAATCTGACACAGCGGTTGCATTAAGGAGAAGTTTATCTATAATTCCATGCATAACAATTGTATCTTTTAGCAAAGTTTATTATGAGTATTTCTGTAAATTGATGTGGCTCTGTGCAAAATCACTGGATGTTTTGGAGGCAAAACATAACTGAAAATAACATGCCAATGTAAACTAAGATTTCTGGATATAAATATGAATTTTATCGAACAAAACATACATGTATTGTGTAACATGAAGTCCTATGAGTGTCATCTGATGAAGATCTTCAAAGGTTAGTGATTCATTTTATCTCTATTTCTGCTTTTTGTGACTCCTCTCTTTGGCTGGAAAAATGGCTGTGTTCTTCTGTGACTAGGTACTGACCTAACATAATCAGATGGTGTGCTTTCGTAGTAAAGCCTTTTTCAAATCGGACACTGTGGCTGGATTTACAACAAGTGTATCTTTAAAATGGTGTCAAATACTTGTATGTTTGAGGAATTTTAATTATGAGATTTGTTGTTTGAATTTGGCGCCCTGCAATTTCACTGGCTGTTGTCAAGTCGATCCTGTTAACGGGATCTCAGCCGTAAGAATTAAGGGAAGTTAGGAACCAATATACACAGGCAGTTTGGAAAAGCTTGCCTTTGCTTTCCTAACAGAAATTTGCATCCTGTAACACAAACTCCAAGTTTGTGTTACGAAAAAAAGTTCTGGGACACCGTAAAGTCCATGGAGAATAAGAGCACCTCCTCCCAGCTGCCCACTGCACTGAGGCTAGGAAACACTGTCACCACCGATAAATTTACGATAATCGAGAATTTCATTAAGCATTTTTCTACGGCTGGCCATGCTTTCCACCTGGCTACCCCGGGCAACATCTCTGCACCCCCACAGCAACTTGCCCAAGCCCCCCCATTACTCCTTCACCCAAATCCAGATAGCTGATGTTCTGAAAGAGCTGCAAAATCTGGACCCCTACAAATCAGCCGGGCTTGACAATCTGGACCCTCTCTTTCTAAAATTATCCGCAGCAATTGTTGCAACCCCTAGTACAAGTCTGTTCAACCTCTCATATCATCGGAGATCCCTAAAGATTGGAAAGCGGCCACGGTCATCCCCCTCTTCAAAAGGGGGACACACTCCAGGCCCAAACTGTTACAGAACGATATCTATCCTACCCTGCCTATCTAAAGTCTTCGAAAGCCAAGTTAACAAACAGATCACCAACCATTTCGAATCCCACCATACCTTCTCCGCTATGCAATTTGGTTTCCGAGCTGGTCACGGGTGCACCTCAGCCACGCTCAAGGTCCTAAACAATATCATAACCGCCATCAATAAAAGACAATACTGTGCAGCCGTATTCATCAACCTGGCCAAGGCTTTTGACTCTGTCAATCACCACATTCTTATCAGAAGACTCAAAAGCCTTGGTTTCTCAAATGACTGCCTCGCCTGGTTCACCAACTACTTATCAGATAGAGTTCAGTGTGTAAAATCGGAGGGCCTGTTGTCCGGACCTCTGGCAGTCTACGGGGGTGCCACAGGGATCAATTCTCTGGCCGACTCTTTTCTCTGTATACATCAATGATGTCGCTCTTGCTGCTGGGGATTCTCTGATCCACCTCTATGCAGACGACACCATTCTGTATACATCTGGCCCCTCTTTGGACACTGTGTTAACAAACCTCCAAACGAGCTTCAATGCCATACAACTCCCCTTCCGTGGCCGCCAACTGCTCTTAAATGCAAGTAAATCTAAATGCATGCTCGTCAACCGATCGCTGCCCGCACACACCCGCCCGTCTAGCATCACTACTCTGGATGGTTCTAACTTAGAATGTGGAGAACTACAAATACCTAGGTGTCTGGTAAACTCTCCTTCCATCCAGTAAACTCTTCCTTTCATTTTGGATCTCCAATCCAAAATGAAATCTAGAAATCGGCTTCCTATTTCACAACAAAGCATCCTTCACTCATGCTGCCAAACATACCCTGGTAAAACTGACTATCCTACCGATCCTTGACTTCAGCGATGTCATTTACAAAATAGCTTCCAACACTCTACTCAGCGAATTGGATGCAGTCTATGACAGTGCCGTCCGTTGTCACCAAAGCCCCATATACTACCCACCACTGCGACCTGTATGCTCTTGTTTGCTGACCCTCGCTTCATATTCATCACCAAACCCACTGGCTCCAGGTCATCTATAAGTCTTTGCTAGGTAAAGCCCGGCCTTAGCTCACTGGTCACCATAGCAGCACCAACCCGTAGCACGCGCTCCAGCATGTATATTTCACTGGTCATCCCCAAAGCCAACTCCTGCTTTGGCCGCATTTCCTTCCAGTTCTCTGCTGCCAACAACTGGAACGAATTGCAAAAATCACTGAAGCTGGAGTCTTATACAGTTGAAGTCGGAAGTTTACATACACTTAGGTTGGAGTCATTAAAACTAGTTTTTCAACCACTCCACAAATTTCTTGTTAACAAACTACAGTTTTGGCAAGTCGGTTAGGACATCACTTTGTGCATGACAAGTAATTTTTCCAACAATTGTTTACAGACAGGTTATTTCACTGTATCACAATTCCAGTGGGTCAGAAGTTCACACACACTAAGTTGACTGTGCCTTTAAACAGCTTGGAAAATTCCAGAAAATGATGTCATAGCTTTAGAAGCTTCTGATGGGCTAATTGACATTTGAGTCAATTGGAGGTGTACCTGTGGATGTATTTCAAGGCCTACCTTCAAACTCAGTGCCATTTTGCTTGACATCATGGGAAAAATCAAAAGAAATCAGCAAACACCTCAGAAAAAAATGGTAGGCCTCCACAAGTCTGGTTCATCCTTGGGAGCAATTTCCAAACTTCTGAAGGTACCACTCTCATCTGTACCAACAATAGTACGCAATAATAAACCCCATGGGACCACGCAGCCATCATACCGCTCAGGAAGGAGACACATTGTCTCCTAGAGATGAACGTACTTTGGTGCAAAAAGGGCAAATCAATCCCAGAACAACAGCAAAGGACCTGGTGAAGATGCTGGAGGAAACAGGTACAAAAGTATCTATATCCACAGTAAAATGAGTACTATATCGACATAACCTGAAACCAGCAAGGAAGAAGCCACTGCTCCAAAACCGCCATAAAAAAGCCAGACTACGGTTTGCAACTGCACATGGGGACAAAGATTGTACTTTTTGGAGAAATGTCCTATAACTGTTTGGCCATAATGACCATCGTTATGTTTGGAGGGAAAAGGGGGAAGCTTGCAAGCCGCAGAACACCACCCCAACCGTGAAGCACGGGGGTGGCAGCATCATGTTGTGGGGGTGCTTTGCTACAGGAGGGACTGGTGCACTTCACAAAATACACTACTCAAAAAAATAAAGGGAACACTTAAACAACACAATGTAACTCCAAGTCAATCACACTTCTGTGAAATCAAACTGTCCACTTAGGAAGCAACACTGATTGACAATAAATTTCACATGCTGTTGTGCAAATGGAATAGACAAAAGGTGGAAATTATAGGCAATTAGCAAGACACCCCCAATAAAGGAGTGGTTCTGCAGGTGGTGACCACAGACCACTTCTCAGTTCCTATGCTTCCTGGCTGATGTTTTGGTCACTTTTCAATGCTGGCGGTGCTCTCACTCTAGTGGTAGCATGAGACGGAGTCTACAACCCACACAAGTGGCTCAGGTAGTGCAGCTCATCCAGGATGGCACATCAATGCGAGCTGTGGCAAAAAGGTTTGCTGTGTCTGTCAGCGTAGTGTCCAGAGCATGGAGGCGCTACCAGGAGACAGGCCAGTACACCAGGAGACGTGGAGGAGGCCGTAGGAGGGCAACAACCCAGCAGCAGGACCGCTACCTCCGCCTTTGTGCAAGGAGGAGCAGGTGGAGCACTGCCAGAGCCCTGCAAAATGACCTCCAGCAGGCCACAAATGTGCATGTGTCTGCTCAAACGGTCAGAAACAGACTCCATGAGGGTGGTATGAGGGCCCGACGTCCACAGGTGGGGGTTGTGCTTACAGCCCAACACCATGCAGGACGTTTGGCATTTGCCAGAGAACACCAAGATTGGCAAATTCGCCACTGGCGCCCTGTGCTCTTCACAGATGAAAGCAGGTTCACACTGAGCACGTGACAGAGTCTGGAGACGCCGTGTAGAACGTTCTGCTGCCTGCAACATCCTCCAGCATGACCGATTTGGCGATGGGTCAGTCATGGTGTGGGGTGGCATTTCTTTGGGGGTCGCACAGCCCTCCATGTGCTCGCCAGAGGTAGCCTGACTGCCATTAGGTACCGAGATGAGATCCTCAGACCCCTTGTGAGACCATATGCTGGTGCGGTTGGCCCTGGGTTCTTCCTAATGCAAGACAATGCTAGACCTCATGTGGCTGGAGTGTGTCAGCAGTTCCTGCAAGAGGAAGGCATTGATGCTATGGACTGGCCCGCCCGTTCCCCAGACCTGAATCCAATTGAGCACATCTGGGCCATCATGTCTCGCTCCATCCACCAACGCCACGTTGCACCACAGACTGTCCAGGAGTTGGCGGATGCTTTAGTCCAGGTCTGGGAGGAGATCCCTCAGGAGACCATCCGCCACCTCATCAGGAGCATGCCCAGGCGGTGTAGGGAGGTCATACAGGCACGTGGAGGCCACACACACTACTGAACCTCACTTTGACTTGTTTTAAGGACATTACATCAAAGTTGGATCAGCCTGTAGTGTGGTTTTCCACTTTAATTTTGAGTGTGACTCCAAATCCAGACCTCCATGGGTTGATAAATTTGATTTCCATTGATCATTTTTGTGTGATTTTGTTGTCAGCACATTCAACTATGTAAAGAAAAAAGTATTTAATAAGAATATTTCATTCATTCGGATCTAGGATGTGTTATTTTAGTGTTCCCTTTATTTTTTTGAGCAGTGTAGATGGCATCATGAGGGAGGAAAATTATGTGGATATGTTGAAGCAATATCAGTCAGGCGTTCAAGATTGGTCGCAAATCGGTCTTCCAAATGGACAACGACCATTTTTGTGGCAAAATGGCTTGAGGACAACAAAGTCAAGGTATTGGAGTGGCCATCACAAAGCCCTGGCCTCAATCCCATAGAAAATATGTGGGCAGACCTGAAAAAGCGTGTGCGAGCAAGGAGGCCTACAAACCTGACTCAGTTACACCAGCTCTGTCAGGAGGAATGGGCCAAAATTCACTCAAATTATTGTGGGAAGCTTGTGGAAGGCTACCCGAAACGTTTGACCCAAGTTAAACAATGTAAAAGCAATACACTCAATTATTATTTGGTAGCATGTAAACTTCTGACCCACTGGGAAAGTGATGAAAGAAATAAAAGCTGAAATAATTCATTCTCTACTATTATTCTGACATTTCACATTATTAAAATAAAGTGACGATCCGAACTGACCAAAGACAGGTTATTTTTACTAGGATTAAATGTAAGGAATTGTGAAAAACTGGAGTTTAAATGTATTTGGCTAAGGTGTATGTAAACTTCCGACTTCAACTGTATTTAGATTTTTCTACTGTGTTATTGACTGTACGTTTGTTTATCCCATGTGTAACTCTGTTGTGTTGTTTTTGTCACACTGCTTTGCTTTATCTTGGCCAGGTCGCAGTTGTAAATGAGAACTTGTTCTCAACTGGCCTACCTGGTTAAATAAAATTGAAAAAAAATAAATAAATGTTGTTGAAAGCCTGGGCAGAAGCTAAGTGCTGGCAAATATTTTCTAAAACGATTTTCTGGTGGAGATCCAGCATGGATCGCTCACATGGAGAAAATTGACAGTCAACTGACAAGGAACAGGCCTTACTGTAATGAGTTAGGTTATAAAAACCATGGGCTGGATAGAAGCGAAGTCTACCATCTTCAGAAATTGATAATAATTGCTTTGCCTCATCCTCCTCTCTTAATAGGCTATTGTTTATCATCTCTAATAAAGCTGTGATTGAGACGAGCCTATAAGACTCCGACTTCCATTCTTGCTCTTTTTGAAAGTGGCAACTTCAGGACAATAGTGCCTTCTTAGGCTATTAGAATATTTGGGAAATAGGTTTCTGTTTATAAAACTTTAAATGTGTCTTAAAGCTTTTATAATAGACCTAGTATGAGGATAGGTTATTGGCCATTTGGTTTTCAACCTCACATGGACGGATTTTCCTGCCCCTCACGTATTATTTCTTTCTTAATAAGCTTAAACTTGTCAAATCGATTTTTCTATATTGATATGGTTTCTTCTCTCATGATTAGTCCCCTGGCCCTATTACGTTTTTAGGCTATTCAAACAACTCTGTTCAATGCATTCATTGTTTGATCGGGAGAAAAAGCATACATGCATAAATCGATGAAAGCGTAGCCTAGCCCAAAGTAATATTGAATGGAGAAGGGAATATTGCCTAGGTTTTTGAAAACAACTAAACAGAATATAGTTAAGGAGTGTCCATTATAAAAACAAATAGGAATAGGCAGATTACTCTGAATGTTTTTAATTTGATATATTTCACCTTTAGTTAACCAGGTAGGCTAGTTGAGAACAAGTTCTCATTTGCAACTGCAACCTGGCAAAGATAAAGCAAAGCAGTTCGACACATACACAGTTACACATGGAATAAACAAACATACAATCAATAATACAGTAGAAAAATCTATATACAGCATGTGCAAATGAGGTAGGATTCGGAATGTCCCTTGTGTGCTGCCCTACTCCATTCTTTACTGCATGTTGCCAATCATCGTTGATAGATGATACCGTTGTAATATCGCCCAACCCTACTGTCAACATTACTAGATTCTGTTCTGTCTCCACATAACTAGGGTAGAGATACCAACATTCTTGGAAGTGGTGCCAACACAAGCTGCCCATCCATTCTGTAAAGGCATGGTAGGACTCCAGGAAGCTTCGATTGACACATGCGTGCTGACCATGTTTGTGTGAGCTCCCAGAATTAGGACAAGAAAAGACTAACAGTCCACTAGCTCAACCCAGGCAGAATACAGAACAGCCTCTGTACTAAAGCTACTGGGCAGGTTTTCAAGCCAGAGACCAAGACAGCAATTACATATTTCTAATGAGAGCCAATGAAAAGGGGGATGGGCACTGGCAGGCAATCTGTATAGACGGTGTCTGCACCCCAATTATTTACCGAAGTGGGCACTCGTACACGCTCTCGCATTGGTATAAACAAAAATGCTTACACCAATTTTAAATACATGGTGGAGAGTGTGCTAGTGGTGGAGAATTGGGAACGGGAAGCAGCCCATCCATAAATCCTGATTTAGTGTGAGTGGTAAGGTGGTGCAGCCTGTCCCTTACCTCCGCCAGCAGTGGACAGTAGCTGGGAGGGGGGAAGGAGGCCCAGGTAGTTGAGAACAATGTACTTAGTCTCATAGTGGAAACCCTCAGGCACAGAGGTGGAGCACAAGGCAGCCATTGAAGAGATGCAGGGTCAGACTCTCAGGCACATGCAATCAAATGTGGAAAAATATCAAACTTCTGAAAGTAGAAAGAAAAGCACACTGGTTATTACAGTCAATGTATCTAGTAAGAGCATATATGGGTGTAAGGTCAGAAACAAAGTAGGAAATCTACAAATAAAGCACTGTGCACATTTCATCCAGTCATGAGGCACAAAAACACATGGTCATAACTACTTTTTGGATTGCATGTATGGGGATGACACCAGAAGCAGAGACAAAGCCTGAGGCACCAACAACTCAAAATCTGTTCATTAACAGCATAGCCTGGCCACTATCTCATCATACCATTCATATCATGGTACGACTGCAATGATGCACTGCAACTACAAACTCGAGGCAATTTTTTTGCATGAATGATATGATAGCTACATTTTCAGTAGACAGTGTATCCAAACACAAAGCACCTTTCACAACACACATTGGGCATGAACCATCAAGTTGTTACAGTATTTAGTCAACATTTGAGTACTGTTCGATACCCGCGATAATCCTTAGCTAATTCAGCTAGCTATAGCTAGTGTACTACTCACTACACAATGTCAGCCTACACTGAGCGTACTAACCTAAAAAAACAGGGTCCGTTAAAGATCGATATGGCACTACAATTGAAGAGAAAGTTCATTATCGTAAAGACACACTATCTTAGACTATGACACGCGACTTACTCGTTTCCAGAGGCAAATGCAGTCCTGACAAAGGCACGTGTTGAGCAACAAAACTTGAAACACGTTCCACACACTAGTACCGGTAGTAGCAAAACAGTTATGGATGTTACCAGGGTATGTCGAGTTTTTTTTATCTCGGTCCTTTCCAACAAAAACTTGCCCCGCACGTCTCTAATTTAGGGGCTGGGTAGCCATCATGAGGATAACATGCGCCTCAGTTTATTTAAGTTAGCTGATTAATTTATTAATTGCATAAACACACTCATGGTATACAACAAAATGCTCATATGCTTGTTGTATTTATAATATGTAAAAAAAGGTGTCATATCATGTATTTTGATTATCCACCCTGTTATCAAATTAAATTATTAAATTATCATCAAATTATTTCTCAATTAAATTAGCTACTGTATATGGTCAAGTGTATTTTGATGTTCTAGCGCCTGAGCAAAATAAAGTTCAATTAAATTGTGCAAATTTCTTAATAGGAAAAAACTCCAATATAGTAGATATGAATATTGTACTTTACAGAAAGAAAAATTAAAACATTTAATAAAATGATTCCACGCAGACCAAAAATGAGAGTTGTAACTAGGGTTGCCAGGTCAACGCTTTTTGGGACCAATCAAAACAGCAACAAGGCCTGAAAACTAGCCCAACATTTATTTTCGCAGCAAGAGAGGAGTTGCCACATTTATCCAATAGGTGTCTTCATAATGACAATGTAAAAACAACTGGTAAAATTGCTTTACCTTTTTCTCTGCATTTCTCTCTTTGTTATTGGTTCATCAAATCAAAAGATGTAATCTGAACTATAGAAAGGATTGATAGTGAATGATGAAGACATGTTTTTTTTCTTCCAGAAATGAAATCATAATCAAAGTTCTTGACACAAACCTACTACCATACCACGTTCAAATGCACGTAAATATTTTGCCTTGCCCATTCACCCTCTGAATGACACAATCCATGTTTCAATTGTGTAATGGTTTAAAAATCATTATTTAACCTGTCTCCACCCCTTCACCTACACTGAGTCGATTTAACAAGTGACATCAATAAGGGATCATAGCTTTCAACTGGATTCACCTGGTCAGTCTATGTCATGGATGTTTTGCACACTCAATGTACATTTATATGATGGTGTGTATAGACATTATGGACAGTATATCAATAGAAAAGGTGTGTACAGCAGTATTAAATATAGGATGAGCCTTGACTAGAATACAGTATATACCTATGAAGTGGGTAAAACATTATGTAAACATTATTAAAGTGACCAGTCTTCAATGACTATGTACAGTGCATTCGGAAAGTATTCAGACCCCTTGACTTTTTCCCCATTTTGTTACATTTCAGCCTTATTCTAAAATTGATTAAATCGTTTTTTTCCATCACAATGCCCCACAATGACAAAGCAAAAACAGGTTTTTATACATTTTTGCAAATGTATAAAAGATAAAAAACTGAAATATCACATTTACATAATTATTCAGAAGCAATACTCAGTACTTTGTTGAAGCACCTTTGGCAGTGATTACAGCCTAGAGTCTTCTTTGGTATGACGCTACAAGCTTGGCACACCTGTATTTGGGGAGTTTGTCCCAATCTTCTCTGCAGATCCTCTCAAGCTCTGTCAGGTTGGATGGGGAGCGTCGCTGCACAGCTATTTTCAGGTCTATTCAGAGATGTTCGTTCCGGGCTCTGGCTGGGCCACTCAAGGACTTTCAGAGACTTGTCCCGAAGCCACTCCTGCGTTGTCTTGGCTGTGTGCTTAGGGTCGTTGTCCTGTTGGAAGGTGAACATTCGCCCCAGTCTGAGGTTCTGAGTGCTATGGATCAGGTTTTCATAAAGGATCTCTCTGTACTTTACTCCGTTCATCTTTCCCTCGATCCTGACTAGTCTCCCAGTCCCTGCCGCTGAAAAACATCCCCACAGCATGATGCTGCCACCACCATGCTACACTGTAGTTATGGTGCCAGGTTTCTTCCAGACATGACACTTGGCATTCAGGCCAAAGAGTTCAATCTTGATTCTCATGGTCTGAGAGTCTTTAGGTGCCTTTTGGCAAACTCCAGGATTTCATGTGCCTTTTACTGAGCAGTGGCTTCCATCTGGCCACTCTACCATAAAGGCCTGATCGGTGGTGCTGCAGAGATGGTTGTTTTTCTGGAAGTTTCTCCCATCTCCACAGAGGAACCCTAGAGCTCTGTCAGAGTAACTATCGGGTTCTTGGTCACCTCCCTGACCAAGGCCCTTCTCTGACCAAGGCCCTTCTTGCTCAGTTTGGCCGGGCGGCCAGCTCTAGGAAGAGTCGTGGTGGTTCCAAACTTCTTCCATTTAAGAATGAAAGAGGCCACTGTGTAATTGGGGACATTCAATGCTGCAGAAATGCTGTGGTACCCTTCCCCAGATCTGTGCCTCGACACAATCCTTTCTCGGAGCTCTACGGACAATTCCTTCGACCTCATGGATTGTTTTTTGCTCTGACGTGCACTGTCAACTGTGGGACCTTTTAATATAGACAGGTGTGTACCTTTCCAAATCATGTCCAATCAATTGAATTTACCACAGGTGGACTCCAATTGAGTTGTAGAAACATCTCCAGGATGATCAATGGAAACAGGATGTATCTGAGCTCAATTTCGAGTCTCATAGCAAAGGGTCTGAATACATGTAAATAAGGTATTTCTATTTGTTACTTTTAATACATTTGCAAAAATAGTTTTTGCTTTGTCATTATGAGGTTTTGTGTGTAGATTGATGAGGATTTTTTTTATTCAATACATTTTAGAATAAGGCTGTAACGTAACAAAACGTGGAAAATGTCAAGGGGTAGTGTAGCATGTGACAACAGCAGGATCATATCAAGGATAGCATCCCAAATGAATACATAAATACCACTTGAAGCTTGATGATGAGTTGATCATTTGAGTCAGCTGTGTAGTGCAGAGGCAAAAATAAAAATGTGCACCCCTTTGAGACACCAGGACTGAGAACCACTGCTCTTCATTGGGACCACTTCATCAGCAGACAGGCTTTCACAGCTCTCTGTATCTGAGGACATACAATATCACAAGAAACCGGCTTCATTACACTCATATTAGACAGCACTGAATATTATGTTGCTATCATCTCTGTCCTCAGTTTCTCTTTCTATGGACTAGAACTACACAAAAGTACCTGCCCTAACCAGAATAGCCTACTCTCTCAGAGAGCTGGAGCTGCTATCCTTTCACCCTCTTCCATGGCTGTTAGCTAGCTACCTACAAATGCATTTGGTATTGTGTTTTTAATTTAGAATGATAAATACATCAAGATAGCTAGCAAAGAGATATTTAATTCACTTAGCTATCAATACAGTATGTAAAGTTGGCTATCTAGCTACGTTAGCAGCTCATTTTGTTTGCCTGAACTGTAGCTAGCTAGCTAATGATACATTGTTTTCTTTTTACATTTTCAAAATGTATTTACTTACTTGAATAGGTTCCCTCGGCCATGTGGATGATTGGAGAAAGGGCAACAAAGTCTGTTTGTCACCAAAGTGGTTTAGAGCATATTACTATTTACCTGTGAATAAATTCATTAAACAGAGAATGGATTAAACTATTTACCCATTTAATAACCAAACCTTCATACAAACTTGCTATGCTGTATTCTTGATGCACAATCGAACGTGCTGCCGCTATATGCTGCCAGCACACCCACAAGCGAGCCACTTTGGGCTGCCGGAGCGGCACGAGGCAGTTAACGGCGTACTGATGTACACGAGCCTGAAGGAGTGTTCAATTATGAGTGTGCTATCTTACGAGTGTGAATATACATTAAAGTTTGCATGTTTCTGCCTAGAGGTGCTTTACATGCCAGACTTACGTCCTGTGTTCTTATACATATTCTGGTCCTGGTGCTGATTCATTGTGTGTACTGTCTAGGCCATAGTCCTAGCCGGTGGGTGGATTGGGGGATACTGGTGACTCTTATTGTAATTTATTGGTCTTGTAATAAACACTGGCACTTTTGTTAACTCTGTCAGTTATTTGTGTTTAACTTGTACAGTTCACATATACTTCAGAAGGGCAGGTAGCCTAAATACACGCACGCACACACAGGCAAAGAGTTTCAGCTTGCAGGCAGACACTGGAATACATTTCAGTGACAGTGAGGGCAGTGAGGGCTTTACATAGGTGATTTGTTGCGTGTTTTTGTGAGACTAGAAAAAATGCCTGGAATGTAAAATAACGTAATTAACCGGTTCCCAAGCTTTTAAAATAATGGTTCTATTCCGGAATAGTATGCACTTCGGGATGGTGCTGAAAAAAGTTAGTCTTGAGCCTAGCAGACTCAACTCTGCGATGGAGTTGAGCGGTGACTGGAGCTCTGTCATGTGTAAATGTGGGATATTCTTTGGGTGCTGAAATCAGTCGTTTTTGATAACTTATGTGATGTCAGAGCTCCAGTTGCCCACACTAGTTGCCACTCAACTCCATCGTACATTGTGGAGTTGAGTTTAATCACCGATCTCAAGCCCTGTACATAGCAAGCTAGCTAGCTAACATTGGCCAGAAAGTTGAAGTCAAGAGAGAGGGAGTGGCACGTAGTGGCACAGAGGTGAAGACAGAGAGAAACCGATTTGTTCCATTAGTCAATTTATAATAGTAGTGATTGATTTAATAGTAGAATACAACTCCCTCAATGTACTGGACTCATGATGGATCTCCTCTTTCCTTTCTATCTTCCTCCAGAGGGATGGATGACTGATTTCTATACTCCAGTTGAAAATGTGATTATTTTAGAGCAATATGACTTGTATTAACACCATTTCACAATGTTTTCTGAAAGAAACATATGTCTTAACCATTTACTATCGATCACTTATATAGTTCAGATTAAATAATTTGGTATGATGAACCAATAACAAAGGGAGTAATGCAGAGAACAAGGTAAAGCCAATTCAGCAGTTGTATTTAGATTGTCAATATGAAGACACCTATTGGATAAACGAGGCAACTCCTCTTTCTGCAAAAAAAATGTTGGCCTAGTTTTCAGGCCATGAGAGCGGGTTTTGAGTGGTCATTGGCTTAGAATTTTCGTTTTACCTGGCAACCCTATCAATGGCGTTGCGGGTCCTCCATCTCAACATGTTACGGAAAGTAAGACAAATATGCGCGGCACTTCAATAACGGACCCTAGTGAATGCGCAGTTTACTGTCATCCAGTCAGCTGAAATACCATGCCAGTTTTGTTGCTTGTCATCAGCCCCAAATTTGTCGTGCATGAACAACTGAATAACTCGTCAAACCAGTTAACTGAGTATTATTAGCTAGTTGTTAGTTAGCTACATTGATTAGTAACGTTAAGCAAATACAACAGATGAGTAACCAGCCATTGCGCTCAAACGGGTAATGTTGTTAGATAGCTAGCTGTTGCAAAATTTTGTTCAAACTCTAGCTAGTTAACACACTAGTCTTATAAAGTGGAAAGGGTCCTCTATTTGCTCTTAGCGAACTATACTAATATGTCTGCTCTGTGAGATATAACGTTAGTGCAGAGGAGGCTGGTGGGAGGAGATATAGGAGGACAGGCTCAAAAATGCTAAGTGCCATGACATATCTAAAGTTAACTAGCTGGTTTGACATTGTGGGTGAGAGCTGACAAGTGTTTAACTAACGCAGAAGAAGCTGGTGGGAGGAGCTATAGGAGGACATACTCGTTGTAATGGCTGAATTGAAATACATGGAATGGAGTCAAACATGTAGTTTCCACGTTTGATGTGTTTGATTCCATTCCAGCCATTTCAATAAGCCCGTCCTCATATAGCTCCTCCCACCAGCCTCCTCTGCGTTAGTTATATTTGTCAGCTCTCGCCAACAATGTCAAACCGCCTAGCTAGTTAACAGTACAATTAGTGCAACCAATGACAGTAGTGAGGGGTGTGTCATAGTTATTAGAGTGATAATGAAAAAATGAAACATCTCAGTGATAAAGAGGATCATTTAAATAGGTTCTTGTATATCATGGTATGAGTTATGACATAGGCTAAACATTCTTTATTCATCCAGTTTCTCCTTGACAGATCAAGCATTTGATGGCCTTCATTGAACAGGAAGCCAATGAGAAAGCAGAAGAAATTGATGCAAAGGTAATACACTGCCTTCCCATCTTGCTGGTTTCTTAGTTATTAGATTGATGATAAAGACAAATTCAACTATTAAAAGGCAGTTTACAACATTTTGAATATATTAGGCTATTGTTATCATATTGCAACAATTACATATTGTACATAGTATTAGCATCAACATACATTATTTCATTGCATATACATATTTCATTGTTTTTATGTAATCTTTGTTACATGTAATATTTTGGTTCAACCGCACAATAAGCATCATCAACAAAGGGAACATCTTGGCTGCACGCTGATAAACTGTAGAAAAAACATGTTCATTTAGCAGACTTGTTCATAAAAACGGCCTGATGTCAGTCAATGTTCAGACCACTAGGGGTCCGTATTTTTAGATAGGTGATCAATTACTGGGAGCTTGTATGTGGGCAATTTTTTTTTTATATAGCCAACAGTTATCTGCCGTTAGTCCGCACCTCTACCAACTTGTTTGGGTGTGTGCCAGCTCATGCTTTTTTATTAGGCTGTACATACAGACTATTAACAGATGTATGTCTGCTCCTACAGACAGAAGTGGAGTTTAACATTGAGGAGGGCTGTCTGGAGCTCAAGTTCATGGAGTATTATGATAAAAAAAGATTTTCTAAAAAGCCGAATGGGAAATAGAACCGTGCTATCGGGCTCCTTGGGACGCCCTTACCCCGTTGAAATGTTAAAGGGTCAAGGTAAAGCATGAAATACATCGAGAATCTCCCTGCCATCTCTACTTATCACAGTGGGAAACCGTTCATTATCTTGCTAGAACACAATTCGTGCCGACCCGGTGGCTACGAACCTATGGTTTCTACTTAGAATCGCAAAGGGATTTCGGCAGACAAGAAATTGTCCTTGCCGAACCCCCCCTTCTAATATCCTTAATTGTGTCACTAGAGTCAAATACTTTCTGTGACACACATCAGAGTCAAATACTTTCAATAGAACAAACTTCACGTCAGGATAGGCAACCGAAATTAATGCATGTGTGTTATATTAAACATAGAGGAGGAAGTCAAATGTAGGCAAACAAACATTTCAGAACAACTACTAGTCGAATAAGACATGGGAGAGATTACTTTTGGCTAAGAGGTGTATTTATAGACTAATACACTTGAAACTAGTGCCTCCCCCGCGATCAAACCGCCATAAAGAATAAAATGAAACGCAGCTGAAGACGGATCCCAATTCAAACGGATAGTGCGACATTTTGGCAATTGCTACCTTCTACTTACCCAGAGTCAGATGAACCCATTGATAACATGAAAAACGGTTCGTTACTAGAATGTTACTTTCGGTACTTCTGTCAAATGTCTCACAGCGTCAACTGATTGAGAGAGGATCAAGTCTGTCTATCACTGCAGCCCATGTCCCCTTATAGCGCGAGCGCACCTTGCCTGCTCCATTTACTCTAGCTTGTCCTAATGATCCACTGCATTCATTGGGAGTCTGGGCTGCATCTTCACCGTTTATGCTGCACTGAAGTTAACACACTTCAATAATGCAACAAGGCATGTAGAATTGTTTAAACTGTTAATTACTGTTCACAAAACGATGTCTATTACAGGCTAGAACACTTTACTCGGCAGGAAGATACCGGTAGCCAGTGGTGTTAAGTAAAAATACTTCAAAGTACTACTTAAGTCGTTTTTTTAGGTATCTGTACTTTATTTTACTAGTTTTATTTCACTACATTCCAAAACAAATATTGTACTTTTTACTCCATACATTTTCCCTGACAACCAAAAGTAATCATTGCATTTTGAATGCTTAGCAGGACAGGAAAATGGTCAAATTCATGCACTTATCAAGATAACACGTGGTCATCCCTACTGCCTCTGATCTGGCGGACTCACTAAACACAAATGCATCTTTTGTAAATAATGTCTGAGTGTTGGAGTGTGCCCATGGCTATCTGTACATTTTAAAAACAAGACAATGGTGCCATCTGCTTTGCTTAATATAAGTATTTGTAATTATTTATACTTTTACTTTTGATACTTAAGTATATTTAAAACCAAATACTTTTAGACTTTTACTCAAATAGTATTTTACTGGCTGACTTTTACTTGAGTAACTTTATATTAAGGTATCTATACTTTTACTCAAGTATGACAATTGAGTACTTTTCCCACCACTTCCGGAAGCCTACAAAGCTGAAAGTTAACTTTCTTTGCTAGCTTACAGCTGAAGCTAACATCAATTCACTACCCTAGTACTTTGTTTGTGATAATATAACAAACCATAACGCAAAAATATTTCTGATTTCAAAGCTGATTGTCACCAGAAACGTTATTCATTCACTTTGTCTCCCCCGCCTCACACCTCCAGTCAAGATCATATTTGCTTGAGCCTCGACATCATGGGTCTTAGAGACTTGAATAAAATATTTTTCTTCTATGCAAATGTTGTTGAACAGTATAATAAAATAAGTCCCAAATAGAAGGGAAAGATAGTTTAAAAAAAAATCTGTAGCCTAATGAAATCAGCCAAAACAAGCTCAATAACTGCACGCTCACACTCCTATTGACCATGCTTTCACCTGTATTGTGAATAGGCCAAGGCTACATCTTGATTTACCCAGTTTATCAATAGTTTTACCATTCAAATAAATTATTACCGTTATGTAGTTTGGTAAAAAAAACAGAGTCAAACTGATTGTATGGTTGTGTAATTGATGAATTAATGCATACATTCCAAAATCCTACATTTAAAATGTAATGATATTTAACTCAAAAGATCTGTCTGGATCAGGTCATTTGTAAAGTGACTATGCATAGATAATAAACAGTGAGTAGCAGCAGTTGAAGAACAAAGGGGGGGGTGGGGGGGCAGCAATGTAAATAGTCCAGGTGTCCATTTGATTAGTTGTTCAGCAGTCTTGTGGCTTGGGGGTAGAAACTGTTAAGGAACCTTTTGGTCCTAGACTTGGCGTTCCAGTACCGCTTGCCGTGCGGTAGCAGAGAGAACAGTCTATGACTTGGGTGACTGGAGTCTCTGACACCGCCTAGTATATAGGTCCTGGATGTCAGGAAGCTTGGCCCCAGTGATGTAATGGGCCATACACACTACCCTCTGTAGCGCCTTACGGTCAGATGCCGAGCATTTGCCATACCAGGCAGTGATGCAATCAGTCAGGATGCTCTCGATGGTGCAGCTGTAGAACTTTTTGAGGATCTGGGGACCCATGCCAAATCTTTTCAATCTCCTGAGGGGGAAGAGGTGTTGTTGTGCCCTTTTCACAACTGTCTTGGTGTGTTTGGAGCATGATAGTTTGGTGATGTGGACACCAAGGAACTTGAAACTCTAGACCCGCTCCACTTCAGTCCCATCGATGTTAATGTGGGCGTGTTCGGCCCTCCTTTTCATATAGTCTACAATCAGCTCCTTTGTCTTGCTCACATTGAGAGGTTGTTGTCCTGGCACCACACTGCCAGGTCACTGACCACCTCCCTATAGGCTCTCATCGTTGTCGGTGATCAGACCTACCACTGTGTCGTCTGCAAACTTAATGATGGTGTTGGAGTCGTGCTTAGCCACACAGTCGTGGGTGAACAGGGAGTACAGAAGGGGACTAAGCACACACCCCTGAGGGACCCCAGTGTTGAGGATCAGGGTGGTAGATGTGTTGTTGCCTACCCTTACCACCTGGGGGTGGCCCGTCAGGAAGTCCAGGATCCAGTTGCAGAGGGAGCATCCTTTTGTCCAGGTGGGAAAGGGCAGTGTGGAGTGCGATTGAGATTGCATCATCTGTGGATCTGTTGGGGCGGTATTTGAATTGGAGTGGGTCTAGGTTTTCTGGCATGATGGTGTTGATGTGAGCCATGAACAGCCTTTCAAAGCACTTTATGGCTACCGACGTGAGTGCTACGGGTGGTAATAATTTAGGAAGATTACCTTCACTTTCTTGGGCACAGGCACTCTGGTGGTCTGTTTGAAACATGTAGGTATTACAGACTCCAGCATACCACCCTGCTTTCCACTACTGGCTTGCTTCTGAAGCTAAGCAGGGTTGGTCCCTGGATGGGAGACCAGATGCTGCTGGAAGTGGTGTTGGAGGGCCAGTAGGAGGCACCCTTTCCTCTGGTCTAAAATCATTTTTAATGCCCCAGGGAAGTGATTGGGTGTTGTCTTTCGGATGGGATGTTAAATGGGTGTCCTGACTCTCTGTGGTCACTAAAAATCCCATGGCACTTATTGTTAGAGTAGGGGTGTTAACCCTGATGTCCTGGCTAAATTCCCATTCTGGCCATCATACCATCATGGTCACCTAATCATCCCCAGCTTAAAATTGGCTCATTCATTCCTCTCCTCTGTAACTATTCCCAGGCTGTTGCTGTAAATCAACTTACTTGGTAAAATAAGTTTAAAAAAATGTTTTTAAACTTGGCCAGGGAGAGGTTGAAAATGTCAGTGAAGACACTTGCCAGTTGGTCCGTGCATGCTTTGAGTACACGTCCTGGTAATCCGTCTGGCCCCCCGGCTTTGTGAATGTCGACCTGTTTAAAGGTCTTGCTCACTTCGGCTACAGAGACCGTGATCACACAGTTGTCTGGAACAGCTGGTGCTCTCATGCATGATTCATTGTTGCTTGCTACGAGGCGAGCATGAAAAGCATTTAGCTCGTCTGGTAGGCTCGTGTCACTGGGCAGCTCGTGGCTGGGTTTCCATTTGTAGTCCGTAATAGTTTTCAAGCCCTGCCACATCCGACGAGCATCAGAGCCGGTGTAGTACGATTCAATCTTAGTCCTGTATTGAAGCTTTGCCTGTTTGATGGTTTGTCTGAGGGCATAGTAGGATATCTTATAAGCGTCCGGATTAGTGTCCTGCTCCTTGAAAGCGGCAGCTCTAGCCTTTAGCTTGATGCGGATGTTGCCTGTAATCCATGGCTTCTGGTTGGGATATGTACGTACGGTCACTGTGGGGATGACGTCGTCGATGCACTTATTGATGAAGCCGGTGACTGATGTGGTATACTCCTCAATGCCATTGGATGAATCCCAGAAGATATTCCAGTCTGTACTAGCAAAACAGTCCTGTAATGTAGCATCCACGTCATCTGACCACTTCCGTATTGAGCAAGTCACTGGTACTTCCTGCTATAATTTTAGCTTGTGAGGAGGAATCAGGAGGATAGAATTATGGTCAGATTTGCCAAATGGAGGGTGAGGGAGAGTTTTGTGTGCATTTCTGTGTGTGGAGTAAAGGTGGTCTAGAGGTTTTTTGGTTGCACATGTGACATGCTGGTAAAAATTAGGGAAAACAGAATTAAGTTTGCCTGCTTTAAAGTCCCCGGCTACTAGGAGCACAGCTTCTGGGTGAGCATTTCCTTGTTTGCTTATGGCCTTATACAGCTCGTTGAGTGCGGTCTTAGTGTCAGCATCGGTTTGTGGTGGTAAATAGACAGCTACGAATTATATAGATGAGAACTCTCTTGGTAGATAGTGTGGTCTACATCTTATCATGCCGTATTTTACCTCAGGCGAGCAATACCTCGAGACTTCTTTAATATTAGACATCGCGCATCAGGAGTTAATGACAAATAGACACACGCCCCTCGTCTTACCAGATGTAGCTGCTCTGTCCTGCTGAAACACAGAGAAGCCAGCCAGCTCTATATTATCTGTGTCGTTGTTCAGCCAAGTCTCGGTGAAACATAAGATATTACAGTTTTTAATGTCCTGTTGGTACGATAGTCTTGATTGTAGATCGTCCAGTTGGTTTTCCAATGATTGCCGTCATGCCCTGATCTGTTTCACCTGTTCCTGTGATTGTCTCCACCCCTTCCAGGCGTCGCTTATTTTCCCCAGTGTATTTATCCCTGTGTTTCCTGTCTCTCTGTGCCAGTTCGTCTTGTATGTTTAGTTCGGTCAACCAGCGTGTTTTTCCCGTACTTCTTTTCTATTCTCAACAAAGTAGAGCCGCAATTCAACAGCTCAGACACAAGAGGTATGTGGCAGGGTCTACAGTCAATCACGGATTACAAAAAGAAAACCAGCCCCGTCGCGAACCAGGATGTCTTGCTCCCAGACAGACTAAATAACTTTTTTGCTCGCTTTGAGGACAATACAGTGCCACTGACACGGCCCGCTACCAAAACCTGCGGGCTCTCCTTCACTGCAGCCGATGTGAGTAAAACATTTAAACGTGTTAACCCTCGCAAGGCTGCAGGCCCAGACGGCATTCCCAGCCGCGTCCTCAGAGCATGCGCAGACCAGCTGGCTGGTGTGTTTACGGACATAATCCTTATCCCAGTCTGCTGTTCCCACATGCTTCAAGAGTGCCACCATTGTTCCTGTTCCCAAGAAAGCTAAGGTAACTGAGCTAAATGACTACCACCCGTAGTACTCACTTCCGTCATCATGAAGTGTTTTGAGAGACTAGTCAAGGACCATATCACCTCCACCCTACCTGACACCCTAGACCCGCTCCAATTTGCTTACCGACCCAATAGGTCCACAGACGACGCAATTGCAACCACACTGCACACTGCCCTAACTCATCTGGACAAGAGGAATACCTATGTGAGAATGCTGTTCATCAACTACAGCTCAGCATTTAACACCATAGTACCCTCCAAACTCGTCATCAAGCTCGAGACCCTGGGTCTCGACCCCGCCCTGTGCAACTGGGTACTGGACTTCCTGACGGGCCGCCCCCAGGTGGTGAGGGTAGGTAACAACATCTCCCCCCCGCTGATCCTCAAGACTGGGACCCCACAAGGGTGCGTTCTGAGCCCTCTCCTGTACTCCCTGTTCACTCACGACTGCATGGCCATGCACGCCTCCAACTCAATCATCAAGTTTGCGGACGACACTACAGTGGTAGGCCTGATTACCAACAACGGCCTACAGGGAGGAGGTGAGGGCCCTCGGAGTGTGGTGTCAGGAAAATGACCTCACTGTAACGCTCTGGGTGTCGGGGGGTGTGAAGTCAGACGCAGGAACAACAGAGCTTCAATACGGTGCTTTCTTTTTAATGCACAACCGGCATACCAATGTCCAATACGGACTTACTGGGTGTCATAAAACAAACGTCCAAACACGAAAGACAAAACCCAGTCCACAATACATACATCCACTCCCGAATCCAAAAGTACAAATGAACAATCCCGCACAAAGAAGCGTACGGGCTGGCTGACTAATAAAGCCACACTAATTGCCAATTACCTAAACCCAGGTGATACAAATAAACACATAAGGAGGGGGAGGAAAAAGAGTCAGTGGCAGCTAGTAGGCCGGTGACGACGACCGCCGAGCGCCACCCGAACGGGAAGGAGAGCCTGCCTCGGTTGAAGTCGTGACAGTACCCCCCCTCTGACGCGCGGCTCCCGCAGCGCGCCGACACCGGCCTCGAGGTCGACCCGGAGGACGAGGCGCAGGGCGATCCGGATGGAGGCGATGGAAATCCCTTAACATAGATGGATCCAAAATGTCCTCCACCGGTACCCAGCACCTCTCCTCCGGACCGTACCCCTCCCAGTCCACGAGGTACTGCAGGCCCCTCACCCGGCGTCTCGAGTCCAGAATGGCCCGTATAATGTACGCCGGGGACCCCTCGATGTCCAGAGGGGGAGGAGGGACCTCCGGCACCTCACCGTCCTGCAGGGGACCAGCTACCACCGGCCTGAGGAGAGACACATGAAACGAGGGGTTAATACGATAATAGGAAGGGAGTTTTAATCGATAACACACCTCGTTTATTCTCCTCAGGACTTTGAAGGGCCCTACACACTGCGGCCCCAGCTTCCGGCAGGGCAAGCGGAGGGGTAGGTTTCGGGTCGAGAGCCAGACCCTTTCCCCCGGTACAAACACGGGGGCCTCACTGCGGTGGCGGTCAGCGCTCCTCTTCTGCCTTCTAGTAGCTTGTTGGAGGGACTCCTGGACGGCCCTCCAGGTCTCCTTGGAGCGCTGTACCCACTCCTCCACCGCAGGAGCCTCGGTCTGGCTCGGATGCCATGGTGCCAGGACCGGCTGGTACCCCAACACACACTGAAAGGGGGACACATTAGTAGAGGAGTGGCGTAGTGAGTTCTGGGCCATCTCGGCCCAGGGAATGTATCTCGCCCACTCCCCTGGCCGGTCCTGGCAATACAACCGCAGAAACCTACCCACCTCCTGGTTCACTCTCTCCACCTGCCCATTACTCTCGGGGTGATAACCGGAAGTCAGGCTGACCGTGACCCCCAGACGCTCCATGAACGCCCTCCATACTCGGGACGTGAACTGGGGGCCCCGATCAGAAACGATGTCCTCCGGCACCCCGTAGTGCCGGAAGACGTGGGTGAATAAGGCCTCCGCAGTCTGTAGGGCAGTAGGGATACCGGGCAACGGGAGGAGACGGCAGGACTTAGAAAACCGATCCACAATTACCAGAACCGTAGTGTTTCCCTGAGAGGGGGGAAGATCGGTCAGGAAGTCTACGGACAGATGAGACCATGGCCGTTGTGGAACGGGGAGGGGTTGCAACTTCCCTCTAGGAAGGTGCCTAGGAGCCTTACTCTGAGCGCATACCGAACAGGAGGAGACATAAACCCTAACGTCTCGAGCTAAGGTAGGCCACCAATACCTCCCCCGAAGGCTCCCCACTGTCCTCGTCACCCCAGGGTGACCCGAGGAGGGTAGGACATGAGCCCACCGAATCAGTCGGTCCCGAACACCAAGCGGTACGTACTTACGGCCCGCCGGACACTGAGGAGGCGCGGGTTCCGCCCGTAGCGCCCGCTCGATGTCTGAGTCCACCTCCCAGACCACTGGCGCTATCAGCCTCGAGGCGGGGATGATGGGAGTGGGTTCGGTGGTCCTATCCTCCGTGTCGTAAAGGCGGGACAGTGCGTCTGCCTTTACGTTTTGGGAGCCGGGTCTATAGGACAACGTGAACCGAAACCGGGTGAAAAACATGGCCCACCTTGCCTGACGTGGGTTCAGTCTCCGAGCTGCCCGAATATACTCCAGATTCTGATGGTCGGTCCAGATGAGAAAGGGGTGCTTAGCCCCCTCAAGCCGGTGTCTCCACACCTTCAGAGCCCTGACCACCGCTAACAACTCCCGATCCCCCACATCATAGTTACGCTCCGCTGCACTGAGCTTACTAGAGAAGAAAGCGCAGGGGCGGAGTTTTGGTGGCGTACCCGAGCGCTGTGATAGCACGGCACCCACCCCAGCCTCGGACGCGTCCACCTCCACTATGAATGCTAAAGAGGGATCCGGATGCGCCAACACGGGAGCATCCGTGAACAGAGCCTTCAACCTGTTGAAAGCTCCGTCCGCCGCCGCTGACCACCGCAACCGCACCGGGCCCCCCTTTAGCAGTGAGGTAATGGGAGCCGCTACCTGGCCAAAACCCCGGATAAATCTCCGGTAGTAGTTGGCAAAACCCAAAAACCGCTGCACCTCTTTTACCGTGGTCGGAGTCGGCCAATTACGCACGGCCTTTATACGGTCACTCTCCACCACCACCCCCGAGGTGGAAATGCGATAACCCAGGAAGGAGACGGCTTGTTTGGAGAACACACACTTCTCAGCCTTGACGTATAAGTCATGCTCCAGCAGTCTGCCAAGCACTTTGCGTACCAGAGATACATGCGCGGCGTGAGTAGTTGAGTAGATCAGAATGTCATCGATATACACAACTACCCCCTGCACGTGCAGGTCCCTGAGAATGTCGTCTACAAAGGATTGGAAAACGGCTGGAGCATTCTTTAACCCATACGGCATGACGCAGTACTCATAGTGGCCCGATGTGGTACTAAATGCGGTTTTCCACTCGTCTCCTTTCCGAATACGCACCAGACTGTACGCGCTCCTGAGGTCCAGTTTTGTAAAGAACTGCGCTCCGTGAAATGATTCCACCGCCGAAGCGATGAGAGGTAGTGGGTAACTAAACCCCACTGTGATGGCATTTAGACCTCTATAATCAATACACGGACGCAAACCTCCCTCCTTTTTCTTTACAAAAAAGAAACTCGAGGAGACGGGTGAGATGGAGGGCCGAATGTACCCCTGTCCCAGAGACTCCGCGACATATGTCTCCATAGCCAACGTCTCCTCTTGGGACAAAGGGTACACGTGACTCTTGGGAAGCGCAGCGTTAACCTGGAGATCTATCGCACAATCCCTACCCGGTCGATGTGGTGGTAATTTCGTCGCTTTCCTTTTACAGAAAGCGATTGCCAAATCGGCATACTCGGGGGGAATGCGCACCGTGGAACCCTGGTCTGGACTCTCCACCGACGTGGCACCAAGGGAAACTCCCAGACACCTTTCAGAACACTCCTCTGACCACCCCTGGAGAACCCCCTGTCTCCACGAAATATTGGGATTGTGCCGGGCCAACCAGGGAATACCCAGCACCACTGGAAACGCAGGCGAATCAATAATATACAGACTGATACGTTCCCTATGATTCCCCTGCGTCACCATGTCCAGGGGAACTGTGGCCTCCCTGACCACCCCTGACCCTAATGGCCGGCTATCTAGGGAGTGCACGGGAAAGGGAGAATCTATCAGCACAAGCGGAACGCCCAACTTACGGGCGAGTCCGCGATCCATAAAGTTCCCAGCTGCACCTGAATCGACTAGTGCCCTATGCTGGGAAGAGGGGAAAAAATAAAGGAACAAAATTGAGACAAACATGTGACCAACAGGGGGTTCTGAGTGAGTTTGGTGCTGACTCACCTGGGGTGATCGAGAAGTGTTCCGCCTGACATCTCGACTCCCAGACAGACCCCCCCAGCACCGATCGGCCGTGTGTCCTCTCCGATCACAGCTGGTGCAGGGGGGGCCTCCTCCTCCGGTACCCCTAGGCGCGGCCCCTCCCAACTCCATCGGGATGGGAGCCGGGGCGCTGGGTGGTGGAACGCACAGGACCCTCTCCGAACGCCCGCGGGCAGCCAGCAGATTATCCAGTCGGATGGACATGTCAATAAGCTCATCCAGAGAAAGTGCGATGTCCCGACACGCTAGCTCCCTGCGGACGTCCTCCCGGAGACTACACCGGTAGTGGTCAAACACGGCACGAAAACGACGGGTAAACTCCGGGTAGTGCTCCTTCGCGGAGTCCGGGCCATTCCAGACTGCGTTGGCCCACTCCAGAGCACGACCCGTTAGGCAGGAGACGAGGACACTCACCCTCTCCGCTCCCGAGGGAGTGGGGCGAACAGTGGCCAGGTATAGCTCCAGTTGGAGTAAGAACCCCTGACAACCTGCTGCCGCTCCATCATAATCCCTCGGGAGCGTAAGACGGAGCGCGCTGGAGCCGGGGGATGGAGATTCCTGGGGGGGGGGAGCCGAAGGTGGAGAGAGGAGCCCACTCCTCTCCCATCGCTCCATTCTCTCCATCATTTGGTCCATGGCTGATCCAATCCGATGGAGGACGGTGGTGTGGTGGAGAACCCGTTCCTCCATCGATGGGAGAGGGTTGGCTGCTGCTCCTGCTGACTCCATTTTAGTGGTGCGGGATTCTGTAACGCTCTGGGTGTCGGGGGGTGTGAAGTCAGACGCAGGAACAACAGAGCTTCAATACGGTGCTTTCTTTTCAATGCACAACCGGCATACCAATGTCCAATACGGACTTACTGGGTGTCATAAAACAAACGTCCAAACACGAAAGACAAAACCCAGTCCACAATACATACATCCACTCCCGAATCCAAAAGTACAAATGAACAATCCCGCACAAAGAAGCGTACGGGCTGGCTGACTAATAAAGCCACACTAATTGCCAATTACCTAAACCCAGGTGATACAAATAAACACATAAGGAGGGGGAGGAAAAAGAGTCAGTGGCAGCTAGTAGGCCGGTGACGACGACCGCCGAGCGCCACCCGAACGGGAAGGAGAGCCTGCCTCGGTTGAAGTCGTGACACTCACACTCAACGTCAACAAAACAAAGGAGATGATTGTGGACTTCAGGAAACAGTAGAGGGAGCACCCCCCTATCCACATCGACGGGACAGTAGTGGAGAGGGTAGTAAGGTTTAAGTTCCTCGGCGTACACATCACGGACAAACTGAATTGGTCCACCCACACAGACAGCGTTGTGAAGAAGGCGAGGCAGCGCCTCTTCAACCTCAGGAGGCTGAAGAAATTCGGCTTGTCACCAAAAGCACTCACAAACTTCTACAGATGCACAATCGAGAGCATCCTGTCGGGCTGTATCACCGCCTGGTACGGCAACTGCTCCGCTCACAACCGTAAGGCTCTCCAGAGGGTAGTGAGGTCTGCACAACGCATCACCGGGGGCAAACTACCTGCCCTCCAGGACACCTACACCACCCGATGTCACAGGAAGGCCATAAAAATCATCAAGGACAACAACCACCCGAGCCACTGCCTGTTCACCCCGCTATCATCCAGAAGGCGAGGTCAGTACAGGTGCATCAAAGCAGGGACCGAGAGACAGAAGCTGTTTTTCAATCTCAAGGCCATCAGACTGTTAAACAGCCACCACTAACATTTAGTGGCTGCTGCCAACATACTGACTCAACTCCAGCCACTTTAATAATGGGAATTGATGGAAATGTATGTGAAAATGTATCACTAGCCACTTTAAACAATGCAACTTAATATAATGTTTACATACCCTACATTACTCATCTCATATGTATATACTGTACTCTATATCATCTACTGCATCTTGCCATCTTTATGTAATACATGTATCACTAGCCACTTTAAACTATGCCACTTTGTTTATATACCCTACATTACTCATCTCATATGTATATACTGTACTCTATACCATCTACTGCATCTTGCCTATGCCGTTCTGTACCATCACTGTCACGTTCCTGACCTGATTTCCCTTATTTTTTATGTATTTAGTATGGTCAGGGCGTGAGTTGGGGTGGGTTTGTCTATGTGTGTTTTCTATGTTGGGTTTTTTGTGTTCGGCCTGGTATGATTCTCAATCAGAGGCAGCTGTCAATCGTTGTCCCTGATTGAGAATCATACTTAGGCAGCCTGGGTTTCACGTGTGGTTTGTGGGTGTTTGTTCCTTGTTAGTGTTTTCGCCACACGGGACTGTCACGGTAGTTTCATTTGTTATTTTGTATCGCATATTGTTTTTGTGTCTATTAAATTACCATGGAAACTAACCACTCTGCATATTGGTTCGATCCTTCTCGCCTCTCCTCGTCCGATGAGGAGGACGACATAGACTATCATTACAGAAACACCCACCACCAAAGGACCAAGCAGAGTGGGAAAGGACAGCAGCAGCAGCGGCAGAAGACACAGGACACATGGACTTGGGAGGAGATCCTGGACGGAAAGGGAACCTGGGCAGAGCCAGTGGAGTGTCGCCGTCCTAAGGCAGAGTTGGAGGCAGCGAAGGCAGAGAGGCGCTGGTATGAGGAGGCAGCGCGGCGACGCGTTTGGAAGCCCGAGAGTCAGACCCAAAAATTTCTTGGGGGGCGGCACACGCGGAGTGTGGCTAAGCCGGGTAGGAGACCTGAGCCAACTCCCCGTGCTTACCGTGGAGTGAGAGGGCGTCGTACTGGTCAGACACCGTGTTATGCGGTGGAGCGCACGGTGTCCCCAGTACGCGTGCTTAGCCCAGTGCGGGCTATTCCACCTCGCTGCACTGGCCGGGCTGGTTTGGGCATCGAGCCGGGTGCCATGAAGCCGGCCCAACGCATCTGGTCTCCAGTGCGTCTCCTCGGGCCGGCGTACATGGCACCAGCCTTACAAATGGTGTCCCCGGTTCGCCAGCATAGTCCAGTGCGGGCTATTCCACCTCGCCGCACTGGCAGGGCTACGGGGAACATTCAACCGGGTAAGGTTGGGCAGGCTCGGTGCTCAAGAGCTGTTGTACTCCTTCACGGTCCGGTATATCCGGTGCCACCTACACGTACCAGTCCTCCGGTGGCAGCCCCCCGCACCAGGCTGTCTCTTCGGGTTCTCTCTAAAGTTGCTCCCGCCTGTCCAGCGCTGTCAGAGCCTTCCTTTTCTCCAGCGCAGCCAGAGTCTCTCATCTGCCCAGCGCTGTCAGAGCCTTCCTTTTCTCCAGCGCAGCCAGAGTCTCTCATCTGCCCAGCGCTGTCTGAGCTGCCTGCCTGCCCAGCGCTGTCTGAGCTGCCTGCCTGCCCAGAGCTGTCTGAGCTGCCTGCCTGCCCAGCGTCATCTGAGCCGCCCGTCTGTCCCGAGCCGTCAGAGCCGTCCGTCAGTCAGGAGCCGCTAGAGCCGTCCGTCAGTCAGGAGCCGCTAGAGCCGTCCGTCAGTCAGGAGCCGCTAGAGCCGTCCGTCAGTCAGGAGCCGCTAGAGCCGTCCGCCAGTCAGGAGCCGCCAGAGCCGCCAGCCAGCCAGGAGCCGCCAGAGCCAGCCAGCCAGGAGCTGCCAGTGCCAGCCAGCCAGGAGCTGCCAGAGCCAGCCAGCCAGGACCTGCCGGAACTGTCAGTCAGCCAGGACCTGCCGGAGCCTGCAGTCAGCCAGGCGATGCCAAAATCGCCCTTCACTCTGGAGCTGCCGGAGGCGTCCTTCACTCCAGCGCTGCCGGAGTCTCCCGCCTCTCCGGCGCTGCCGGATTTCTCCGTTCATTCGGGACCCATGGCTAGGGTTCCCAGGCCAAGGTCGGCGGCGAGGATCGCCGCTCATAAGAGGCCACGGGGGCGATTAAGGAGGCGGACAAAAACATTGTTGAAGTGGGGTCCACGTCCCGCACCAGAGCCGCCACCGCGGACAGACGCCCACCCAGACCCTCCCCTAGAGTTTTAGGTGGTGCGCCCGGAGTTCGCACCTTGAGGGGGGGGTTCTGTCACGTTCCTGACCTGATTTCCCTTATTTTGTATGTATTTAGTATGGTCAGGGCGTGAGTTGGGGTGGGTTTGTCTATGTGTGTTTTCTATGTTGGGTTTTTTGTGTTCGGCCTGGTATGATTCTCAATCAGAGGCAGCTGTCAATCGTTGTCCCTGATTGAGAATCATACTTAGGCAGCTGGGGTTTCACGTGTGGTTTGTGGGTGTTTGTTCCTTGTTAGTGTTTTCGCCACACGGGACTGTCACGGTAGTTTCATTTGTTATTTTGTATCGCATATTGTTTTTGTGTCTATTAAATTACCATGGAAACTAACCACTCTGCATATTGGTTCGATCCTTCTCGCCTCTCCTCGTCCGATGAGGAGGACGACATAGACTATCGTTACAATCACTCATTCATATATCTTTATGTACATATTCTTTATCCCTTTACACTTGTGTGTGTATAAGGTAGTAGTTGTGGAATTGTTAGGTTAGATTACTCCTTGGTTATTACTGCATTGTCGGAACTAGAAGCACTAGCATTTCGCTACACTCGCATTAACATCTGCTAACCATGTGTATGTGACAAATAAAATTTGATTTGTGTGTGTGTGTATTTAGTGTTGAATGGGAATATATTGGATTAGAGAATGGATGAATTATTGTTACTTACCAATGTGATTAATACATACAGAAATGTGAATATTCAGTATTTTCATTTACAGTTTGTTCTCTCCAATTAATAATAAAATGGTTATTCCAGACCCATCACAAAATGTAGTGTTCGGCATTAAAAATGTACAAAACAAAATGCTTTTATTTCCACCATAGAGTTCGCAAGAAGCTAGTGCTTTAAAATGGCTCTTATCATAGGCTTCACTAAATTGTACATCAATACAGACATTCGAACACTTTCAACAATTATGCTGAATTCCAAATGTTAAGATTTACACACAAGTTAAATGTTGTGGACAAGAGATTCCATCAGCAAAATAAGGCTTTATTTTTATTATTTTTATTGTGTGAACCGACATGTCATTCATAGAAGCATTAAAAAAGTTAAGCTAACAGTAATACAGCTAGAGGAGGTTTGCTTCCGAGCCTCAGAGTTGTGGTGAACAGGAAGGTAAGGCCTCAGAGTGCAGGCCCAGCAGTCTAAACTATAGGAGAGGAGCCTGGCTGTTCAGCAGGTTACAGTACAGAGATAGGATTAAAGCATTAACAACTGACCCTATACAGTTAACTGCCAGTGCTTGACACAGAACGATTCCAAGATTACAACTCTGAACTCAAGGATGGGAAAGCAACTCACTGAGCTAATGTGGAGGTTAAGTCCTTTTTCATAAAACAAAACAAAAAGGATCTCTCTCCGTGAAAGGTGAACCATTTGCTTTCAAATGTGGGCCAAATTCTAGTTTAGACTTCTCATCAAACATGGCAATGTAGTCAACATTATACAACATTCATAAAAAGATTTGATAGTTTGAAAACAAATTTCAAGAGGGTTTTGTCACTGAAATAACACGATAGCTTGGCAACTTCCTTAGTGATGGCAAACTCAAGGACCCTTCTGCATAAGAACCATGGAGAGTTAGCTCTCAAATTGAAAATACAACCCTAAGACACCAACCTGGCTGAGACACACCTCCAGATTAGTCACATACATAAACACTCAGAAGCCTATATAACCTATAGAACCCTGCTTAGACATTTTAGAAATCTAGACAAACATAATTAGTGTGCAATGTTTCCCATGTTAGCAGTTAGAGCCTCCCCATCATACTTCACTCTCTTCCTCTTTTTCTCATCATTTGGTTAGCTGATTGTGACCTCTCTCTCTTTCGGTCTTTCTCTCGCTCCATGTACTCCGTGCTCATACAGTTAGGGCTACACTCTCCTCTCTCCCTCCATTCACTTTCACTGCTGAATGAAGCAGTATGTTCTATACTGTAAAGGGTCACATTCTGCTGCTATTCCAGTAGCCCTAGCAACTGCTCTCCTACGCCCAGAAAGTAGACTCCCTGTGCGATGCCAAAGAGCGGAGCAATGACCAGAGCGCGACATGTCGCTCCCTTGAGGAATGTTGCTGGGCCCTCTTTACTCCAGATCCGCCTATGGAAAGGTGAGAAACCTGCTGTCGGTGAAAGGTTTACACATACACATTGGAGCAGCAAACGTGTGGGTTTTCCGGTGCATGCCTTACCGTGTGCAGTCAACAATGCCACGGTATGTGTCCTCCCCCTCCCCCTTCTGCAAGGTCTGTATACGAGTCTTTATGACTGCCAACAAACACACACACAGAAATCAATGTCAACTCAACTGCCCTTCTTTATATAGTACAGACAATGAGGGCATCATTGTGCTCTGGGATTCCTGAGTTATTGATAATACCGTAGTTCATTCCATTGCACTTGGGGTATCATTTAATTGTAATCCGCTAAGTAAATTCAATAGCCTCTGCAACCCCAACCCAACACAGGATTCAGACCTTAAACTGTCCATTTTTAACATCTGCAGTGGCAAGAAAAATGTGAACCCTTTAGAATTACCTGGATTTCTGCATAAATTGGTCATAAAATTTGATCTGATCTTCATCTAAGTCACAACAATAGACAAACACAGTCTGCTTAAACTAATAACACAAACAATTATACATTTATGTCTTTATTGAACACACTGTGTAAACATTCAGTGTAATAACTGGTTGACCCGCCTTTGGCAGCAATAAACTCAACCAAATGTTTTCTGTAGTTGCGGATCAGACCTGCACAACGGTCAGGAGGAATTTTGGACCATTCATCATTACAAAACTATTTCAGCTCAGCAATATACTTAGGATGTCTGGTGTGAACCGCTCTCGAGGTCATGCCACAGCATTTTAAAATCGGGTTGAGGTCAGGACTCTGACTGGGCCACTCCAGAAGGCGTATTTTCTTCTGTTGAAGCCATTCTGTTGTTGATTTACTTCTGTTTTGGGTCGTTGTCCTGTTGCATCACCCAACTTCTGTTGAGCTTCAATTGGTGGACAGATAGCCTTATATTCTCCTGCAAAATGTCTTGATAAACTTGAATTCGTTTTTCCGTCGATGATAGCAAGCTGTCCAGGCCCCGAGGCAGCCCCAAACCATGATGCTCCCTCCACCATACTTTACAGCTGGGATGAGGTTGATGTTGGTGTGCTGTGCCTTTTTTTCTCCACACATAGTGTTGTGTGTTCCTCACAAACAACTCAACTTTAGTTTAAACTGTCCATAGATAAAGTAGCAACAGTGCTGAACTTTCTCCATTTATAGACAGTTTGTCTTACAGTGGACTGATGAACATCAAGGCTTTTAGAGATATTTTTGTAACCCTTTCCAACTTTATGCAAGTCAACAATTCTTACTCTTAGGTCTTCTGAAATCTCTTATATTCGAGGAATGGTTCACATCAGGCAATGCTTCTTGTGAATAGCAAACTCAAATTTTGTGAGTGTTCACATACTTTTTCCCAACCTACACTGTAAATGTTTAAATTATGTATTCAATATAGACAAGAGAAATACGATAATTTGTGTGTTATTAGTTTAAGCACACTGTGTTTGTCTATTGTTGTGACTAAGATGAAGATCAGATAAAATTTTAGGACTAATTTCTGCAGAAATCCAGGTAATTCCAAAGGGTTCACATACTTTTTCTTGCCACTGTACATAAGGATTAGGTGGTGTTATTGTGGGCATTACAGTGTAGGACTGAACAACATGTACTGCTCCTGAATAACGTGTATGTTACTGAATGACACTGTGAATACAGAGGTTTATCTCTGCTTTATGGCGCTCCCCCAGCCCTTCCCTGTCTCTGTCTCTCTCACCGTCCAGTGGGGTGACAGCTACAGCTGCCACTGATCCAGCTGTGCAGCCTGCCATGAAGGACTGCAGGAAGGGGGCCCGCTCCTGCAGGTCTCCATGGCTACTCGGCTCTCCTCGGCCCAGCGCATTCAGGTTGGCGAACATCGGGAAGTAGATCATAGAGAAAGGGACGTCCCTGGAAAATGAAAAATAACAGAGGTATGCCTCAGTCCACAGGAGGATTAACCCTGCCAGACATAACTGCAAGAACCTATTGATTTGCAGTACCAGTCAATTTTGGACACACCTATTCATTCCAGGGTTTTTCTTTATTTTTACTATTTAATACATTGTAGAATAATAGTGAAGACATCAAAAATATGAAATAACACATATGGAATCATGTAGTAACAAAAAAAGTGTTAAATCAAAATATATTTTATATTTGAGATTCTTCAAAATAGTCACCATTTGCCTTTATGACAGCTTTGCACATTCTTGGCATTCTCTCATTCTCTCAGCTTCATGAGGTAGTCACCTGGAATGCATTTCAATTAACAGTTCATTTGTGGAATTTCTTTCCTTAATGCGTTTGAGTCAAATCAGTTGTGTTGTGACAAGGTAGGGGTGGCATACAGAAGATTGCCCTATTTGGTAAAAGACCAAGTCCATATTATGGCAAGAACAGCTCAAATAAGCAAAGAGAAATCGTTACTTTAAGACATGAAGGTCAATACGGAAAATGTCAAGAACTTTGAAAGTTTCTTCAAGTGCAGTTGCAAAAACCATCAAGTGCTATGATGAAACTGACTCTCATGGGGACCGCCACAGGAAAGGAAGACCCAGAGTTACCTCTGCTGCAGAGGACAAGTTCATTAGAGTTAACTGCACCTCAGATTGCAGCCCAAATAAATGCTTCACAGAGTTCAAGTAACAGACACATCTCAACATCAATTGTTCAGAGGAGACTGCGTGAATTAGGCTTTCATGGTTGAATTGCTGCAAAGAAACCACTACTAAAGGACACCAATAAGAAGAAGAGACTTGCATGGGCCAAGAAACACGAGCAATGGACATTAGACCGGTAGAAATCTGTCCTTTGGTCTTGAGTCCAACCGCCGTGTCTTTGTGACACGCAGAGTAGGTGAACGGATGATCTCCGTATGTGTGGTTCCCACCGTGAAGCATGGAAGAGGTGTGATGGTGCTTTGCTGGTGACACTGTCAGTGATTTATTTAGAATTCAAGGCACACTTAACCAGCATGGCTACCACTGCATTCTGCAACGATACGCCATCCCATCTGGTTTGCACTTAGTGGGACTATCATTTGTTTTTCAACAGGACAATGACCCAAAACACACCTCCAGGCTGTGTAAGGGCTATTTTACCAAGGAGAGTGATGGAGTGCTGCATCAGATGACCTGGCCTCCACAATCACCCGACCTCAACCCAATTGAGATGGTTTGGGATGAGTTGGACCACAGAGTGAAGGAAAAGCAGCCAACAAGTACTCAGCATATGTGGTAACTCCTTCAAGACTGTTGGAAAAGCATTCCTCTTGAAGATGGTTGAGAGAATGCCAAGAGTGTGCAAAGCTGTCATCAAGGCAAATAGTGGCTACTTTGAAGAATCTAAAATATATTTTGATTTGTTTAACACCTTTTTGGTTACTACATGATTCCATGTGTTATTTCATAGTTTTGATGTCTTCACTTTTATTCTACAATGTAGAAAATACAAAAAAATTAAGAAAAACACTTGAATGAGTAGGTGTGTCCAAACTTTTGACTGGTGCTGTATTTTGGGCTTGATTAGCCAGTGTGCCAGTCAGACCCGAGATACACTAAGCACTGTACATAGAATGTAAGAGACAACTTATTTACAAAAAATGTCAAATGTTGAACAGAGGGATGCGATATGTGGTGTACGTAAATGAGGTAGCCTTCACCAGAAGTAAATCTGAAAGTCTTTGCCACGAACTAATCACCACTAATGAGACAATGAGACAAATCAGGCCTGACAGTGAGTCTAGCAGGTTACCTCAGTTCACTCAGTTCAGGACTACTCAGAACTGAGCAACAGAAACATGCTGTTGCCTATGTGAATTTGAGAGAAACAGAGAGTGTTTGACCTCATCAATGTGGCTCCTGCTCCCCGGTAGAGGCCAGGCAGGCCGCGTGTTTTCAGTAGCTCCAGGGTGATACGGATGGCAGTGGTCCGTGGTGGTGGGGCTGGCTGGGATGGAGGGGGGGCCACCAATGACGGCACTGGACCAGGAGCTGCAGTGGGTGCTTGGACCACTCTGGTTATGGCAGCTATAACACACACACCACATCAGTGTCAAAAAACTTCAGCAGTAGAGTCATTATCACTGCCTAGCACACACTGAGCTGTGGCCTAAGGACAAATGGTTCACAGAACTCACCCAACCTTCCTGCGTCTTGCAACTGGATCTTGAGCATCTCCATGGGTGTGGTCACTATCACCTGACACGTCCCCGCCCCACATCCTGCCAGTATCTCCCCCCATAGGGGCAACTTCCTGTGGGACACAATGACAGGGTTAGCAGGCTAATAAATAACACATAGCAATGGCACCACCATTTTGATAAATAGACACAGTGCACTGTAGCAATAGCACCTCCGATCGTCTGACTTTATTACAGTAATGTTATGTTAACTAAGTATTATCCATCTGATGACCTTTTTGCATAAATACAGTTGAAGTCGGAAGTTTACATACACTTAGGTTGGAGTCATTAAAACCCATTTTTCAACCACTCCACAAATTTCTTGTTAACAAACTGTAGTTTTTGCAGGTTGGTTAGGACATCTACTTTGTGCATGACACAAGTAATTTTTCCAACAATTGTTTACAGACAGATTATTTCACTGTATCACAATTCCAATGGATCAGAAGTATACATACACTAAGTTGACTGTGCCTTTAAACAGCTTGGAAAATTCCAGAAAATTGTCATGGCTTTAGAAGCTTCACATAGGCTAATTGACAATTTGAGTCAATTGGAGGTGTACCTGTGGATGTATTTCAAGGCCTACCTTCAAACTCAGTGCCTCTTTGCTTGACATCATGGGAAAATCAAAAGAAATCAGCCAAGACCCCAGAAAAAATATTGTAGACCTCCACAAGTCTGGATCATCCTTGGGAGCAATTTCCAAATGCCTGAAGGTACCACGTTCATCTGTACAAACAATAGTATGCAAGTATAAACACCATGGGACCACGCAGGCGTCATACACGTTCTGTCTCCTAGAGATGAACATACTTTGGTGTGAAAAGTGCAAATAAATCCCAGAACAACAGCAAAGCACTTGTTAAGATGCTGGAGGAAACCGGTAAAAAGGTATATCCACAGTAAAACGAGTTCTATATCGACATAACCTTAAAGGCCGCTCAGCAAGGAAGAAGCCACTGCTCCAAAACCGCCATAAAAAAGCCAGACTATGGTTTGCAACTGCACATAGGAACAAAGATCGTACTTTTTTAGAGAAATGTCCTCTGGTCTGATGAAACAAAAATGGCCATAAAGACCATCGTTATGTTTGGAGGAAAAAGGGGGAGGCTTGCAAGCCGAAGAACACCATCCCAACCGTGAAACACGGGGGTGGCAGCATCACGTTATGGGGGTGCCTTGCTGCAGGAGGGACTGGTGCACTTAACAAAATAGATGGCATCATGAGGGAGGAAAATTATGTGGATATATTGAACCAACATCTCAAGACATCAGTCAGGAAGTTAAAGCTTGGTCGCAAATGGGTCTTCCAAATGGACAATGACTCCAAGCATACTTCCAAAGTTGTGGCAAAATGGCTTAAGGACAACAAAGTCAAGGTATTGGAGTGGCCATCACAAAGCCCTGACCTCAATCCTATAGAAAATGTGTGGGCAGAACAAAAAGCGTATGTGAGCAAGGAGGCCTACAAACCTGACTCAGTTACACCAGCTCTGTCAGGAGGAATGGGCCAAAATTCACCCAACTTACTGTGGGAAGCATGTGGAAAGCTACCCTAAACATTTGACCCAAGTTAAACAATTTAAAGGCAATGCTACCAAATACTAATTGAGTGTATGTAAACTTCTGACCCACTGGGAAAGTGATGAAAGAAATAAAAGCTGAAATAAATCATTCTCTACTATTATTTTGACATTTCACATTCTTAAAATAAAGTGGTGATCCTTACTGACCTAAGAGAGGGAATTTTTACTAGGATTAAATGTCAGGAATTGTGTAAAACTGAGTTTAAATGTATTTGACTAAGGTGTATGTAAACTTCCGACTTCAACTGTAAGTACTTCAAGGCAGGGGTTCTCGAAGTGGAGTCCTATGCTGCCGTTTATCTCAATATCAAATCATTTCTGGATAACAATTAAGTACCTTACTGTGATTGTTTTCAATTAAGATTGTGCTATGCAGAAATCACTCCGCCATTTCCTGGTTGCTAAAACTATAATAATTTGCCTAATTTCAGTTTGTGACATAATAAGCTAGTTTAGTGTAGAGAATCATTGTACCATCTAAACCGCTGTGAAATATATTTTCATAACCAAAAATATTGTTGTTACAGCTGCTTGAAGCTGGTGCACAAAACAAAGTAAAAGAGACAAAAACAAAAGCATGGAAATAGCATACATAGAATATACAGTATCTACCGCTTCATAGAGTTGCTTTCAAGTAGAATGATAGATCTATAACTCACATTTCTGTGTCAATTTGGTTGGGTCGCCCACAAATCTACATATTGCCACTTTCAAATGGTCAAAAAGAAACAACATGGCAAAGAGCAATTTCTCACACAATTTTGCTAGGACTGTCTGGGAGTGGTCTGAATGGGGAGGGGAAAACTGAAAATTAGCTGTTATTGGCAGAGAGGTTTGGGATTCTCTTTCTTATTGGTCTATTAACTAATTGAGGTCACCAGGAAGGCCAAAACTCCATCCCACCAAAACAGGCTGAAATTTCAGGCAGCTCTTACACTAAAAGGGCATTATTGTCAATTTCCCAGTATTATTCCAACCTCATAGTGTGGAAATGTATATAAAACACAGGAAAATCATGTTTTTGACTGCACTGGGCCTGACAACAGATTAAACAAAGTTTGGCAGAGGGATCCGTGGAATAAGTTTAGAGGGTGTAATACAATACAATGTAATATTATTAATCTACAATTTATGTTCTTAACCATGGGCAACATGGGTCTGTGAGGGATATTGGTATCCACAGTAATCCACCAATTATCAATTCTGTTTTCCTTACCCAATTTTTTGTTCATAAATGCACTGTATTTCTTTTGCTTTAAAAGTGCAACGTTTTCTCTCTGCCTCAAGGAAAAATCTAAAGTTGCAGGATATTACCTTTAAAGCTGCAACAACAAAACATCTCTCTGCCACATGACAAAATCTGTAGAATTGCAGGAAATCCGCTTGAACTGCAACATTTTCTCTCTGATGCCAAGAGGTGTGCCTTTTAAAATGTTCCTTCCCAGGGCCCAAAACTTTGTTCCTCCTGGCGATGCACTGCCGAAGTCATAGTAAAACTCCTTATATGCTGATTTATGAGGGGGTCCCTGATGAAATTGCTATCACAAAAGGGGTCCCCGGCCCCAAAACGTTTGTCCCCGGCCCCAAAAAGTGTTTCTGTTTATGTATCTTTCAGTTGAATTGTGACAAAAGTGTAGGTGCTGTTCTAGGACTAAATGTGAGTTACCCATCCTTGGAGAGTTTCTGTCTGAAGATATCATTTGCTGCCAGTTTGATGGCTTTCTCTGGTGTGACAAGAGTGAGATTCACTACTGCACCTGAGGAGGGGTAATGGATTATAGCAACACAAAGTACTGTTAACGTCATACACAAAACCTTCCCCTGCACTGCACTGCCATATGATTAGCTCTAGGCTAGTTACTAACTGTGAGCGCTTGATTGGTAGGCCGTCATTGTAAATAAGAATTTGTTCTTAACTGACTTGCCTTGTTAAATAAAATAAATTAAAAAATACTTTAAAAAAAGTACAATACAAGGTTTACCGCAGTTATGTCAATTTAGGTAGTGTTAGCTAAATTCAAAACACAGAATTGTACATTCCATGAATCCAGGGAAATAGTACCTCTATACATCCCAAAGTAGCCTTCCATCTTAACGGTCTTCGTCAAACAGTCCAGCCTTCACATAACAAGGAGAAATATTAAGGTAAAATCAGTTTGGGTGAACTTTCTGAAGAATTCCATCCATGAAATTCATGATTTATTTTATAACATTTATAACTGATGCTTATTGACCATGCATAAACAATGAATACCTGAATGTTATGTAAATGTTGACTGCAAGTAGATTGTATGTTTTAATAATAATAAAAAATGTAAAAATGAATACCATGTAGGTAATTTGCATTTCCTTACAATACAGTGTCTTGTAAATCTTAACATAAACCCTACATAGTTGAATGTTGGTTGTTTGGTATCACTTAAACACAGCTACAAACACAAACATAATTGATGGACACTTTACTTTAATTGGTTCACATTGGGATTATACATTGATGTGATCAACTTCATGAGCAGCTACTAGATTGTTACTTAATTAAAAGACCATGTGTAGTCAGGATGCCAAAGGATCACTCCTGTGCCAACCAGTAACTCACTGGGCCAACATTCTGTCTTCACCAAGGTAAATATAGGCACAATGCCCACTCAACCCTGTTGCCATAGCACTGTCTTATCTGTACAGATGTATAGAGATAGATAGCTGTCTGTACTAGACAACCAGTAGAGCCAAGAATGTCAAGAAGTAATACCATTGAGCCAGGAATAAGCTTTTTTCCCTGTCGGATTTATTGTGAAAGCCACTCTGTAAATATAGCGCTCACCAATACAGCACCAAATGATTGTTTTGAATGCAGATGTGCAAAAACACATTTGACCCAATCTGCCCTCATGGACAGCTTAGTCGGATTACTTGTAAACAATTACTGTGTGTATGAGTCAAAACAGAACTATTTTCTCTTTTCTTCCAATTCAATAAACTGTATTCATCCCACAAGGGAAAACTCCCTCTTTCAAAAGGAGCGTCTCCCCGTCTCAAAGACCTCAAATCCCTGGTGTGAGTCAGAGGACAGGAAGTGTCTCAAGTCCCTTGTGTGGATAAAATAAAAGAGGAGCCAAGGCAGTACTCACATCCCGGTGTAGACTCGGGCACCCTGCTGGTTCTGTAGGCGGGTCTTAGCCAGATCAATAGGAAACACACAGGTCACACCCACCAGCCCTGCCACGCCCCCATTAATCAGCTTAGCAGGTAGGCTGCGGAGATGGAAACCACAAAACACAACCGAGGGAAACGCCGACCGAGGGAAACAAATCCATGCAAAAAACACAGACAAAGAGGAACAGATACATACAAACATACATACATACATACATACACGGAAAGACACAGACATAAACACTATGTAAATGCACAATGTTAACATAGGGCAAAACAAAATGTTTTCTCCTTTCACTCTATTGTTAGATTGAATCCTCAAGGTTCTAGGTGAAGAGATTGTAATTGTGTACCTAACTTTCTGCTCGGCCATGCTGGCTGTCACTGGGCTCCAGGCCCACGTCAGTTTCCTTCCTCCTCCTCCGATCGGCACACCTGCTTAGCCCCAAGGTATCACAACTACCGTACCCTTACCGGCCCACCTGACTCCAGCACAAATGCAGCTTGCCGCCTCTATGGTATCAATGTGGTGTTTGTTCTTCCACAGTGGGGAACCATTGGGGTTCCTCTCCGCTATAATGTGGCACCCACCACCTGAACTTAACCGGTGTCCTCTGGCCAGTCTTCCTGCTCTTCTGTGCTACACAGGAATACAAGTGGTCCCTGTCTGTTCCAAAAGAGCAAGGCCACACCAATGACATGGGTCAGGTTACCTTTTCCCATACCTCAGTATCATACAGAGGTCCTTTTATCTCTGTGTTAACTCTCTGAACTGCAGTGACAACTCTTTATAGCAATAGTTGTTCAGGGTATTGCAGAAATGTAATGTCCACAAACTGAATCAGAATTCTGAAGCCCATCCTGGTTATTATTGAAGCCCATCCTGGTCATTCATTACCAGGGTCCCAGATCTGTTTGCGCCATCATGCCACTCCTTGTCATGTTGGCATTGGACAAGGAGTTGAAGGTTAGCACAAACACGTCTGTTACCCAGGCAGGTCAGTCATAATACTGAGGCAGAATTTCCTGGGTCTCCCACATGTCTTAAGTCTCTCTAATCTTATTGCTAAAAGGGATAAGACTATTTGATCTACATAGGAGGGCAGAACTGAAAGATTTCCTTTTGCCGTGTATGAAAACTTGTAACATTGGTTTGACAACTTTTTTTCTGCCAACAATGAAGCTGGTCTGTACAACATTATTATAGATAATATTACCCAAGATGTAAAATTGACATCAGGTGTTCCCACCTCAAAAATTACCCTCTTCTCCTCTGTCCCCCCCTTACCCTTTTTTCCTTTCTTAATTTTTTCTCTCTCAGCTCCCTAACTAATCTCCCTCTTAATCTCCCCACCTCCATTCCCCTTCGGTCTATTTTTACCTCAGTAAACCTTCCGTCTATCCTCGCTTCTCTCTTCCTATTAAAATACAATCAATTCACCTTTCTCCATCTCTCACCTTTCTGTTGATTTCTCCTCAGTTCTTATCTTTCACCACAACCATCCTCCTCTTTTGAACCGTTCCTCTGGATCCCTCTCTTACTACAGCTCTGTACTTGCATTTCTAGTGCCCAATCACATTCTGCACATGCCTTTCACTGAGCCTCTCTGTGAAACTTTCTTTCAGCTCCGCTCCTTTCACACTAGTACCCTGCCAAAACACAGACAAGAGCGTCTACCCCACGCCAACCTCAAACCTAAAAGCCCCAACTTCTCCAATCTGCACCAGATCATCGAGCTCAGACAACATAGCTTGTTTTAAGTCTGACATTTTTCATTTTTTTTCATAAGAAAGATAGCAATGGGGAACTTACCCCTCTCAGTGCATCCCACAAGCAGGATCAAGCTGTCCACTTTTCTTTCGCTTCAACAATGTGTGCAGCAATGGTATTCAAGCGAGAGCGATCTGAGAGACCTAGTCGCCACTCAGGGGCCGTTGCACAAACACCAGCATTGTCCTCCTGCCTAAGTCCCTCCCTCTTGTGGTGACTCACTGTGACACAGCCCCGGCAACACAGCTCTGCACTAACGCAACGCGACATAAACTCTGCCTATAGTCACACCACAAAGCTACAGAAACTCAACTCCCCACTCACATAACATGCTGACTGTGCAAAAATATTGCTATTATAATCCACAAAAACCTGAGCTGCAATACTAAGGCACTTTATGTATTCAGTAGCAGCACAAACATGACATAATACCGCAGAGACCCAATATGAGCCACAACTGAAAGAGACACTGATATTTAAAATTCAATTAAACAACAGTAAACAAAAACGAATAGTTGAAATTCTATTCAAGCATTTAAAAAATAATTGTAAGAATAATATATAACTGAAACAACCAATGGAATAACAGCAACTCAGCATTACTGCAACAACTGATTCCACTAACACAAGCTCCACCCTGCCCCAACTGATTTATATAAGTATGGATTTTAGTAGTGATTTATGTTAATGAGAAAACAACTTCTGACATTGAAAATCAGTCACATCAACTGGCAAATACTTGCATTCCAGCAGTAAATGTCGCAAATACTTGCATTCCAAAAGTAAATGTCGCTTTTCGATGGATATTTCTCATTTGGGTTACAATCTGTTGTCACGTTACAGTACAAAGACAAATGTAAAAAGGGCTGGTAGAACACGTTTTCTTATCTTTTGGAGTGGTACACAAGTCAGAGTCTGTGAAACTCAAGTGGAAACAGGTGCGAGCTTCATATTATACATTCTGCATGCAGACTGCAGAGACACACTGGACTAAATTTTCAATTGCCATAACAAGACAGTGCTTGCAACCCCTGTTATATCCTATCTACAACTTTTATGTTTACATTTGTTATTATCTCATTATTGAGCGTGTTTATTTTCTTCCACAATGACATGGTCGTTGTAAGAGTGGAAGCATTATGGATGGTCTTTTTGTGGAGGAGAGGACTTGTCTTCTCTGAGCTGGCCGTTGAGCCTTTCAGAAAGCGCCAATGAGAGAGCGGCTCTCACACCAGTGTGTCGCAGTGGGTAAATGTGGCCCCCAGACTGCCTGGTGTCAGGTTACAAACACTGGACACCCCTTAAGTCCTGGTGAAGAGGATTTCACAGCTTTCACAGAGTAGACTGTGATTATGTAATGTATTCGTATTCCAGAGATCCTTTGTTTAGCCATATTGAGTCAGTGAGTTCTGGCTCAAATACTGTACAAGTATGTCCAGAGGAACAGTAGACAAAGTCATCACTGACAACGTCATGGGTATGATATTGATGACCAACCTGGGGTTGGATGCATGATCCACACCTTTCCTATTGCCTCAGTTTCATCAATCAATGTCCTATAAGGTTACACATACAGACAGTACTTAGAATAGCCCAACTATAGAGTACTTACACACTTTTGTCCCTTGCAACTAGAGTGCTTACACAACCAACTAGAATTCAACGCAAACTACATGATGACAAAGATCATGCTCACTGAGGTGACTCATTATTTGTAATCGTGCATGGTCTTTTAATCTTAAAACAATGGTCAGTCTATATTAGGACAAAGCTAGTGAGCTGCATGACATGGTATTGGATAGTCTTTTTGAGGCACATAGATGGCATGTTGTTGATCCCCTCTGAGAGTTGTGACTGGATGTTCTGAAAGAGCCTGGATCATTGAACAAAGTCCACGTTCTAAAATGAGTAGCCTACCTAAGCTCAACCACAGCCACACAGGACAACAGGCAGTCAGGATCTGTCTGTCTCCTAGCAACATGGCAGCACTGAAGGGGCACAGAGGCTCCCAGGGGACCTAAGCCCATCAGACCATTGACAGCACTGTGAAAGCTGTCCACCGCCTAGCCCTGAGGTGACTTCTCAATCAACCCCAGCCCTAATCAAATCAAAATCAAAATGTATTGGTTGCGTACACAGATTTGCTGGTGTTATAGCAGGTGCAGCAAAATTGTGTTTCTAACTCCAACAATGCAGTAGAAGGTCTCACAAATACAATACAAGTAATTTAAAAAAATCCTTATTGATGTCACTTGTGAAATCCACTACAATCAGTGTCGATTAAGGGGAGGAGACAGGTTAAAGAAAGATCTTTAAGCCTTGAGACAATTGGTAGGTGCCAGGCGCACCGGTTTGTGTCAAGAGCTACAACGCTGCTGGGTTTTTCACGCTCAACAGTTTCCTGTGTGTATCAAGAATGACCCACCACCCAAAGGCCATCCAGCCAACTTGACACAACTGTGGGAAGCGTTGGCATCAAACTGGGCCAGCATCCCTGTGGAACGCTTTCGACACCTTTTAGAGTCCATGGCCTGACGAATTGAGGCTGTTCTGAGGGTAAAAGAGGTGGGGGTGCATCTCAATATTAGGAAGTTGTTCCTAATTTTTGGTATACTCAGTGTACATACAGCGTGAGTATACAACAGTATATAAACAGAATATGAGGTTGTCAGCGTTCAATTACTCTACACGGTGCATTCGGAAAGTATTCACACCCCTTGACTTTTTCCGCATTACAGCCTTATTCTAAAATGTTTTAACTTGTTTTTTTCCCCTCATCAATCTACACACAATACCCCATAATGACAAAGCAAACACAGATTTTTGGACATTTTTGCAAATTTATTACAAATAAAAAACTGATATCACATTTACATCAGTATTCAGACCCTTTACTCAGTACTTTGTTGAAGCACCTTTGGCAGCTATTACAGCCTTGAGTCTTCTTGGGTATGACACAGAAGCTTGGCACGCCTGCATTTGAGGAGTTTCTCCCATTCTCTGCAGATCCTCTCAAGCTCTGTCAGGTTGGATGGGGAGTGTCGCTGCACAGCTATTTCAGGTCTCTCCAGAGATGTTAGATCGGGTTCAAGTCCGGGCTCTAGCTGGGCCACTCAAGGACATTCAGAGACCTGTCCCGAAGCCACTTCTGTGTTGTCTTGGCTGTGTGCTTAGGGTCGTTGTGCTGTTGGAAGGAGAACCTTCGCCCCAGGCGGAGTTCCTGAGCGGTCTGGAGCAGGTTTTCATCAAGGATCTCTCTGTACTTTGCTCCGTTCATCTTTACCTCGATCCTGACTACTCTACCAATCCCTGCCGCTGAAAAACATCTCCACAGCATAATGGTGCCACCACCATGCTTCACCATAGAGATGGTGGCAGGTTTTCTCCAGATGTGACGCTTGGCATTCAGGCCAAAGAGTTCAATCTTGGTTTCATCAGACCAGAGAATCTTGTTTCCCATGGTCTGAGGGTCCTTTAGGTGCCTTTTGACAAACTCCAAGCGGGCTGTCATGTACCTTTACTGAGGAGTGGCTTCCGTCTGGCCATTCTACCATAAAGGCCTGATTGGTGGAGTGCTGCAGAGATGGTTGTCCTTCTGGAAGGTTCTCCCATCTCCACAGAGGGACTCTGGAGCTCTGTCAGAGTGACCACCGGGTTTTAGGTCACCTCCTTGAACAAGGCCCTTCTCCCACGATTGCTCAGTTTGGCCGGGCGGCCAGCTCTTGGAAGAGTCTTGGTGGTTCCAAACTTCTTCCTTTTAAGAATGATGGAGGCCACTGTGTTCTTGGGGACCTTCAATGATAGAAATTTTTTGGTACCCTTCCCCAGATCTGTGCCTCGACACAATCCTGTCTCTGAGCTCTACGGACAATTCCTTAGACCTCATGGCTTAGTTTTTGCTCTGACATGCACTGCCAACTGTGGGACCTTATATAGACAGGTGTGTGCCTTTCCAAATCATGTCCATAAATTCATTCAATCCATTTTAGAATAAGGCTGTAATGTAACAAAATGTGGAAAAAGTCAAGGGGTTTGAATACTTTCCGAAAGGCACTGTACATAAGGCATTAGTCTCAAGGTGCAGGACAGAGTACCGAGCAGGTAGCTGGCTAGTGATGGCTGTTCAACAGTCTGATGGCCTGGAGATAGGAGCTGTTTTTAAGTCTCTCTGTGCCGGCTTTGACATAAAAAATAAAAAAAAATTACAAATGAGGGAGAGGATATTATCCTGTTACCACTCACCAGGCCTCTAACCTCCTGCCTGTAGGCTGTCTCGTCGTGGTTGGTAATCAGGCCTTCCACTGTCGTGTCATCAGCAAACTCTATGATTGAGTTGGAGTCGTGCGTAGCCACGCAGTCATGAGTCAATGGGGTCTGAGCACACACCTCTGGGGAGCCTCTGTGTAGAGGATCAGTGTGGTGGAGGTGTTGTTGCCGTGATTGTCAGAAGTCCCTGCCCAGTGACGCGAGCTTACCAGATGAGCTAAATGCCTTCTTGCTTGCATCAAGGCAACCAAAACTGAACAATGCATGAGAGCACCAGCTGTTCCAGACAACTGTGTGATCACATAGTCCCTGTGCCCAAGAATGCCATGGTAACCTGCCTAAATGAGTGCTGGGCCATAGCACTCACATCATGAAGTGCTTTGAAAGGCTGCATCCCAGAAACTCACTACAATTCACATACGGCCCCAACAGATCCACAGATGACACAATCTTCATTGCACTCCACACTAGCCTTTCCTACCTGGACAAAAGGAACACCTACGTGAGAATGCTGTTCGTTGACTCCAGCTCAGCGTTCAACACCATAGCGTCCTCAAAGCTCATTACTAAGCTAAGGACCCTGTGACTAAACACCTCCCTCTGCAACTGGATCCTGGACTACCTGACAGGCCGCCACTAGGTGGTAAGGGTTTGCAACAACACATCTGCAGCGCTGGGGACCCTCAGGGGTGTGTGCTTCGTCCCCTCATGTACTCCCTGTTCACCCACAACCACGTGGCGACACATGACTCCAACACCATCATTATGTTTGCTGATGATCACCGACAACGATGCGACAGCCTACAGGGAGAAGGTCAGTGACCTGTGAGTGTTGTGTCAGGACAACAACCTCTCCATCCATGTGAGCAAGACAAAAGAGCTGATCGTGGACTATATGAAAAGGGGGGCCGAGCACGCCCCGATTCACATCGACAGGGCTGTAGTGGAGCGGGTTGAGAGCTTCAAGTTCCTTGGCGTCCACATCACTGATAAACTATCATGGTCCAAACACACCAAGACAGTCGCAAGAGGGCACGACAACACCTATTCCCCCCTCAGGAGACTGAAAAGATTTGGCATGGGTCCTCAGATCCTCATAAAGTTCTACAGCTGCACCATCGAGAATGTCCTGACTGGATGCATCACCACTTGGTATGGCAACTGCTCTGTATCTGACAGCAAGGCGCTACAGAGGGTAGTGCTTATGGCCCAGTACATCCCTGGGGCCAAGTTTCCTGACATCCAGGACCTTTATATCAGGCATTGTTATAAGGCCCCAAAAAATGTCATAGACTCCAGCCACACTAGTCATAGATCTCTCTGCTATCGCATGGCAAGCGGTACCGGAGTGCCAAGTCTAGGTCCAAAAGGCTACTTAACAGCTTCTACCCCCAAGCCATTAGACTGCTAAGCAAAATAGCCACCCGGACTATTTGCATTGACCTCCTTTTTTATGCTGCTGCTACTTGCTGTGTATTATCTATGCATAGTCACTTTACCCCTACCTACATGCACATATTACCTCAACTAACCTGTACCCCACACATTGACACGGTATATAGCCTCGTTATTGCTATTTTGTGTTACTTTAGTAAAAATAAAAAATTATCTGCATTGTTGGTTAAGGGCTTTTAAGTAAGCATTTCACGGTAAGGCTACACCTGTTGTATTCGAGCATGTGACAAATACATTTTTGTTTTATTTGACATGCCTCTTGTGTCTGAGCCATTCAATTGCGACTCCACTTTGTTCCTGTAATGTTTTTGCCTCATTGATTGAATATAATAGAATACAGCTAGGTTAAATCGAAGGGCAGTTTCCATTTGTTACTGAATATGGCAATATGGAAAATGTTAAACAGATGGTTGTAGTCTGGAAATTGCAGTATTGCCCTTTGTCTTCAATCCATTGTAAAGTTGTGTAGCCTACTTATAAATTTGTGAATTATGCTATGTTATTTTGGTAGTCCATTTTAAGATAGCCGCCCTATAATGGCAGTTCAGAGACAAAATGACAGCGTTTCAGGCCAGTGGTCACTCACCTCCTGATCAGTGCACACTTATCTCCTTTAGGCTACATGCGCTTTCCCCTTCCTGCGATGGGGGGAGCCACCGCTTTAGATTCTAAACGTACTTACTCTCCATTGAAGGAGACTGCCGTTACAAAACAAATGTATTCAAAACCTTTTACTCACTATTCTAGCTAACCAATCTACACTTAACTGTGCTTTTATATAAACTGCAAGTTGAAATATGAAGGCTAATTGCTGGCCTATAATAGGAGTTGAATAAGGAGATTATTACCTAACTCATCATAACTGGACCAGGAAGGACAAAACAAAAGAAAAGCAACATCCAAAATACGGTCCAGTGATCAAATAAATGTAAGTCCATGTGAATGCACCTGCCGCTTTGCTTCAACTCTTGAAAACGCGCAACAGAAGAAGCACTCACAATTTTTATGCAGATACGGTACTTTTGAAAGACCATTCTGAAATCAGTAGCATACCCTTTAAATAGGGACCGGTCTATCAAGTCGAGGTGGTGGTGGATGTCTGCAGAAGATAGCATAAACAAAACAAATAAACCAGATAATCAAATGTTAGTACCAATATATATTAATTTAAGTAGAATTGCAAGTAAACAAATATTTTGATGTGTATTATAAAGGCTTGGTGGATTTTTGTATATTTTAATACGCTGCGTAAGTAACAACACCCCTCCTTGCGCCGAGGTGGTAGCACCACCCCATCTGTTCAGCTCTTGTGAAATTCTGATTGAAACAGATTGTAACTTGCTAGCTAGCACTCTCCGGACCGGGTTGTAATGGCAACTGACTGGATGGAACATCAACAGCAACTTTTGTAATTTATTTGAAGGAAGTTTCAATTAAGGAGGTTTTACACAAACCTTGAGGAAATTATTTCTAATGTGAGAAACCAAGTTATACAATTTTCGGTCCGAAAATGTCCCAGGGATGTACAATTTCTGTGGAAGAGATCCAGTCTTGGTGGGAAGTCCCCGCCATAGCCCACTTCTGTTCGCTGTTCAGGACTGCATTCAACCTACCAGACTTTGAAATTGAGGTAAAGAAGTTCTGGAAAATACATTTAGAATTTTGGGAGACATTTGTTTTCTATTTTTGACTGCTATATTACAATTTCCTTAATTTTTGCCTCGTAGAATGCGTTTGTAGGGTAGTTGAAAAGTACCAACAGTTAACGTTAGGTATAACTTAGCTCATCTTACTATTCAGTATTTCTCTGTTTAACTTACCTACTGTAGCTAGCCAAGTTAGCTAACGTTACTAACTAGCTAGTTGGCTAGCAAGTGCCTACAGTAGCTAGCTAAGTCAGAATGTTTGAAAACTCGTTAAGTCCCAGTTGAAATAAACGTGAACGTTTTATTTCATGGTATGTATGCTGTTACTTTGTATAATAACAAGCCATGTAACGTTAGCTACACCAATGGTTGTATTTTGATAACAACATTAACTAGCTAACGTTTAGTTCTTGCCAGCCGAAACAAAACCATGTGGTGGGATCCATTTGTTTTCATTTGGTGAAATCGAACGTTTCGCTTGTGTTTATAGCCATCCATAGTAAATCGCACGTCTTTGTCCAAATGTTAACCAAGTTATAGATTAAAACAAATGTAAATTATATCACCGTGAAATAGCTCGAAGTTATAGCTATTTGTAACGTAATTTATTAAGACGAGAGCCATAACTATTCTCTTTAGCGAATACTCTCAACGCAATAAATCACATGCACGTGAATAAAGGGTACTGTTACTTGCAGGTTGTATCTTACTTGTTTTTGATCCACTGTTGCCATGTTTTTATCAAATAGTCAAGTTCATGACGAGAGTTTCGAGTTTATTGTCTAGCAAGCCATCTGGCTTGGGTAGCATTTGACATTCTGCCATTGTTTTATTATCTCATGTTTTAACGTTAGAATGATGAAACAGTCGTTAAAAATTGTTTTCTATGAAGCAAACAGAAATGCATGTCGAGCGTCAGCGTACATTAGTAAAGTAACGCGCGAAATGACCGACTATGTGGTAATAATTTTACGTATTACACTTCTGTTACATAATTCAACTTTATCATCGGTTTCTAGCAATTCCAACAGAGTGGTTTCGTTTGTAGTTTGCTGCTCCATAATGAACACTGCTTGGCTGATTTAGTATGCAATAATGGGGATTGTTTGATCCATCGAAAAATGATGGGACTTGAAGAAAATGTGTAAGGTCAACAGCCCCCATTACCCATCCACCCCCACCCCTCTCGGGAGTGAAAATCACACGCAGGCATCGCTTTGTTATTGGATGAAGGATAGGGTGGGAAACATCACCTCTAGTTTGTAGGAAAGTTGATATGATCTTTTATAACTGTTAACAGGATATATATGAATGCATGTGAATATAAAACACAATACTGCAGCAATCGGCGAGTGATATCATGATACAAACGCCCCGATTCTGTAGAACTCCGTTTTGCACAATTGTGTTTTACGCGGTGCGCGTCTTGCAGCCACTGCGAGCGATTGACTGTCTATCTTTAACCGCATCACTAGGCACAGATCACTTGTGCTGCCTTGCCTGCATCCAATGTAGCTGATTTCGAGGAACATCTTATTCGATGGATCGTGTAATCATTGACGCATATCAATAACTACATCTATGATGGTGAGGTTTTGATAGCAGATATGTCCTGCGCAAATGCGCACCATAAACCGAGCCACCGATTTGTGACACTTTAATTTATAGATTTGAAGTCTTAGTCAGGCACACTCTTTGTTGTCCAAGGTCACACGTCTATTGTGCTCTGGGCAATAAAGTTAAGAGTAGAACCTATATTTCTGAATGAATGTCAAAGCCCTTCACTTAATTGATATAGCCAATTCAATCTACATACCACTTAAAGTGGTGAAAATCGACTTACCTCCATTTCAAAAATACTTCTGGGATTATGTAAAGGAAGAGTGTGCATACTCTAATCTGTCTTTGTCACTCTTAATTGCTAGAAGACAACATTGTAGAGAGTACAGATTGTATTGTGCTGTCTTTGAAACATTAATTTAGTAGATAACACTATCTGGTGCATTTGTTAACATGTGGAAGGAAACAGTTCTTCTCAGAATGTGCTTAACTTTGTTATGCATATTAATAAATGTGCCTTCTCACACCGCTACGGTGTGCAATAAATCCCTGGTACGCACCGTCTTTTGTGTGTTAATGCTCACTTAACCACTTTGCTTTCAGTATAGACCCAGTCGGTATTAGAATGCAGCCCTGTCTACCTGTGGGGAAAACAACCTGTGGTTACCCCATTGGTTTACAGCAAAAACTAAATTTAAGTCTAAAGATTACTTTTCAACATTCCCTGCTCCCGAGTGTTCTCAGTACTTAGAAAAACGTAATATTGTAGGGCTTCTTATGCCCCTTTTCACAAAGGTGCTAGCAGTCATGTGAGTGATTGCTAGCTAGCCAAGACCAACAACACAAACAAACTGACTATACAGATACAAATAGTGAGTGGAGTTTAGTATAGTCTGTTTTATAATAAGTTAAATGTCTTACCTGTGATAATGTTTTCCACACACATAGCTACATGTAGCCTACTTGGACACCGGGTCCACACATTTCTCACTCTTCCATGTCCCTACGTGGGAGCATTGCAAACCATAGGTCGGGGTATTTGACCTTCTTACATGTACATTGACCAACACTCCAGCTTTTCAGCAGGTTTTGTTAATTCTGTATAACTAAAAGCTCTTTTACAATGGGAAATGTTTGTTTCCCTCTAAATTGTGGTTGAGGGGAATTCCTTATTACGTCAATATATCTCTTGTTTAGCTATAGAGAATCAAGCTTTCTGTGATATTGTAATGCAATGACAGATTTAGGGTGTGTTTGTAAATTAGCTCTGGCTATCTACTCCGATTTCAGAGTAGTGATAGTGCGCTGAATAACTGATGAATTAACGATTGCTCAACACCTGTTGAATATGGCCTGTGTTATCAAAAAAATAAAAAAAATTGGTGCCTGCAGCACAGTTACATGCTGACCAAACCGCTCGCATACGCTCGCTTTGCAAAATAAATGTACACATGCATGTTATTCAATCATTGCACCCACACTGCTCGCGTGCGCCAACGAGTGTCTGCGTTGCCAGGCGCAAAAATAGTCAGTTCTATTCGTGAAGCTGAACGCGAGGCAAGTCCTGCCTCTCCCATCTCCTCATTGGTTTATAGAAGCAGATACCCACGTGCCATCTCCTTATTGGTTATCCCCACGTGGGTGATTGAAAGATGAACTGAGGTCGTCCGGTTGTGGGAATACACCTTAATATGAAAGTTCGATGCCAATCGCCGTCGAAATGGCCTGGAAGGAGGAGAGATTGTTTTGTGTGGCTTAATTGTCAGAGTAGAGGACCTTGTGCATTTCAGGTAAAATAACAACTCAACGTTTATGTCCCAGGACAAATTAGCCAGCAACAGCAAGCTAGCTAAATTGGACAAATTAATGCTAAATTGCCATAAATGTTTAATGCTTTTTCTTTTATTCATATTTTTTTTTTTTTTACCCCCAATTTCGTGGTATCCAATTGGTAGTAGTTAGTCTTGTCTCATCGCTGCAACTCCCGTACGGACTCGGGAGAGACGAAGGTCGAGAGCAATGCGTCCTCTGAAAGACAACCCAACCAAGCCGCACTGCTTCTTGACACAATGCACATCCAACCCGGAAGCCAGCCGCACCAATGTGTCGGAGGGAACACCGTACACCTGGCGACCTGGTCAGCGTGCACTGCGCCCGGCCCGCCACAGGATTTGCTAGTGCGAGATGAGACGAGGATATCCCTGCCGGCCAAACCCTCCCTAACCTGGACGACGCTGGGCCAATTGTGCGCTGCACCATGGGCCTCCCGGTCGCGGCCGGCTGCGACAGAGCCTGGGCTCGAACCCAGAATCTCTGGTGGCACAGCTAGCACTGCGACGCAGTGCCTTAGACCACTGCGCCACCCGGGAGGTGTTTAATGCTTTTTCGACCTGTCCCAAAATTAACATAATTGGTTCGGTGTTTGTTTTGATATTTCAACCTGCGTGTTGTGATCACGTTTGGTGTGGGGGGACAAAATCAAGTTGTGCACGATGGCTTCCGGTTTGGGCATGGTGTTCGTCAACAACGCTCTGGATAACAACCTAACCAGCTCTGCCTGGGTGAGTAAAATGGTCAGTGAGGTGTCCTGTCATTTGTGTGTGGAAGTAGCTAGCTAGCTAGCCTACGTTAGCCAGTTAGAACGGCAGTCAAGCACTCATGCTGAGGTCAGAACGCTCGGAAACAACCCTACTCCTCAGCCAGAGCGTCCAGTGTGCGCTCTGAAAGGGAAACGCTCTGATTTTATGTAAGGCAATCTGACAACGCTCTGAATTTACGGCACTCTGGCACTCCATAGTGAATTTACAAACGTGCCCTGAGACTCCCTGACGTATCAAAAAGTTTGTTCTGAAGTGTCTGTCCTATATCTAATGACAAAGTGAAACCTGTTTTTGCTTTGTCATTATGGGGTATTGTGTTTATTAATTTGAAATGTTTTATTTAACCCATTTTAGAAAATGGCTGTAATGTAACAACATGTGCAAAAATTCACGGGGTCTGAATGCTTTCCAAATGCACTGTATATAGCTATAGCCAACGTGATATCACTCTCAACCAATCTGATATATTCATTGCATAACATGACATTATGTGTTTAGGGGCTCTGACATCAGTCATTTGGACATTATAATTGCAACCTAATTGAACCTTTTTTGTTGAAGCATTTATTAATAAAAGCAAGGATTGTCTGAAAGCCTTACACAGGTAGGCTATTTATACACTGGCCCAAATGGAACTGAGCAGAAAGATTGCCGGTTCTCCTCACTGTTTGAGACAAACTAAGCCCAATCAGTGAATTGTGGTCCTGGGTGATCTAATGTGTTACATTAGCTTGCCTATAATGGAACAGAGCTTAGTGGATAGCTCTGTTCCTCATTTGGTTTGTTCTGTTTTTAGTCCTAATGTCTGCTCTTAAATGGCAGTGCTGATAAAAGCAGGTGGCTTGCTCAGTAAATAGCACACAAATCCAGGTTTAAGAGGATCTAGTGTCTTTGATGTGTCCTTGTCTATGGGGTGATCGTATGACCAAACCGGAGTAAATTATCAACTGAGATGAGACTAAACCTGTGTCTCACTTGACTGAACGGAGAGCCCAAGCACTTTAGGAGATCACTTCAAGCTCTTCCTGTATTCACCAGCATGTATACATATGCAGCCTAAATCACCTGTTGCCCAGACTAGATCTAATTACAATATTTTAATTGAAGGCTGCATTTTAGCCTTTAGGCCCACTTCTGGGATGTGAGTTCGAGTTTATAATGCTCAGTATATCTGCGAAGCCTTGAGGATATGTGGCCACACAGCTAGGATGTTCAAACTATGTTCGACCTGTTTGGATGGACTCCATGGTTTAGCGTATGTTTGAGAGAGCCCCCTCACTGGTGGTGTGGAGAGAGGGGTTCCTCTGAGGGATTTCTCCTGGGGCTCGGTGAACACTCTGGGGCTCTGTGTTAAGGCAGGGGGGACACTCTATATTTTTTTTAACGCTGCATACCATGAGATACCGTGGAGGCAAGCAGGCCTACAGTAACATGGTAGTCTTGACGAGTCCAGTCCACCATTGTCTCTGTCTTGAAGAGTAGTCCAACCGAAATGTTCCTTGTCTTAAATGTTTCCGGTTAAAACACCTATTTTTGGGTTTGATTAATTACGGCCAGTGAATAGAATGTTATTTCTTATCAAATCCTAGAACGTGAATAACATTCTTTACATAGAAGATGCAACCAGGCTGTTTCTTTGAACTCCACCACCACAGATCTTAGAAGATACTCATTTCCTGTGTTCGTACTGTCTGTGTCTTAGTGCTGCACAGAGCTAAGTGCCACCATCTGTGAGCATTGAGGTTGGGTTAGTGAAAGGAAAGATTAATCTATTTTGAATATTATCATTTTTGTGCATCTCTGAGCGATGTTCTATTGATCCTCGGGATTGTTTCATGTCTTCATGTGTATCTGAGCTATTGCCGTTCAAGCAAGTATAAATACAGCCGGTATGATGATTTTTGCATCTTTCCTTTTTAAAGAGTTGATGTGGAGGGAGGCAGGAAGTGGCTGTCATTCCCCTGACAGAATGGTCCGTTCTTCCTCTGGTATCGAGTGCTGGGTGATTTGAGTCAAACCTAGGTCAACATTTCATAAGTCTGTCTGTCCAGCATTTTGGACATAGCAACGCATGTCTCAGGGAGGCTGGTGTCCTGTCTTCCACATTCTCTAACACTGGATGCACAGGTTGGTCAACATTGTGTCCACTGAGCACTTCAACCAACTGTCCCTGACACATTCATTGGCTCTTGTTAATCTTCTGTTCTGGTTTTGTCCTCTTCTGTCAGAATTGGCAGTTGGGAGGAAAGCAGGGGTAGACGCACGTCTAAAATGCTTCGTGTTGTAATTTGTGCTTGGCATCACTCATTTTGCGCATCAGTTGCAGTTCTGTATTCGGATGGGAATTCACAAATGGGCATTCAATCGGCAGACAGCGCTCTGACTGTGTAGCTACTTTTCTTCAGTACTTTTTTCTCAGTGTAGCCTACTTTTAATAGGTAAAATATAAGATTTACTTCAAGCAAAACATTAGGAAATGTAGCTGGCTACATTCTGTCTATGATAAACAATATGATGGCCATGCTCATTTACTTGTGTGGCTGCTAGCCAAATAGCTTTGTGTTTAAGTTGTCATCTGATGAGAATTAAGCTATTTTCTGCCGAAATATGTTGCACTTATGTATTATCTGTGGAGGAAAACTATATTTGCACGTCGATCTCTTGATGTTCTGCGTTTTTAAAAATGCATATTTTTGAACTAGCCCTTATGAGTAATGGGCTTCTTGTGTGGAGAGAGTGTAAAGAACAGTTTTAGGCCTATTTTGATACCGGTCATCTCTGCAGAGGAAATTATCAACATGCTAGAGAGGCAAACGTGTAAGGATTGACTTAAAGAATGTATGTAATGCCTTTTTCCCACAAGCTCTACATGGGTCAAATAGCTTGTCTCTTGGTCATAAAGCTCAGGATGGCGGGAATGGCTCAGTGGGAAGAATGCACTGTGGATTTTTACCAGGAGCCCTCTTATGAATGTCACATAGCAGAACTTTTGTACCTTGTGAAATCGCTACCAACTGGACATTAACAAATCCAGTGGGGAGGTGGTGTTGTCGTCGAGCGGCTCTTCTTTTCCGGGCTGTGGTTCCGGTGGGTGGTGATGGAGATTTTTCTTGGCAGGGTCACAAAACGGCCCCTTGCACTTTGTTCCCCTGTTACACTTCACTGTCGCTCCCAGTCTCCCCTGGCCAAAGGGAGAGGGACTCTGCAGGAAGAGGCCTCGGCCAACCTGGCCGTCCCCCTGCTTCTTTGTCTCCGTGGAGGCACGCTTGATTTCCTGGCAGTGTGGCTGTGAAATGAGCCCTGAAATCTCAGAGCCTCCGAGCCTCCCCTGGATCCTCCAGGATGTGCCTTCCACCACCAGCACTGCCAGCCAGAGCCTATCCTTCTACTGGAGAAAGTTACATATCAGGATATTATTTTTGACAATATATCGTTCTGAAAATATCACACTATTTTTGTGCTAGTTTGCTGTCCCTGGACCAAAACTCCAGTATTTTTCATTCCTAGCTTGTTCTCAATCTTTTTAATTAGGGAGCCAATTTTAGTTTTTAGCGCTTTTGTTTCTATAACTGATCAAAACTTGTTCACATGGCTCTCTTGTCCCTCTACAGCAGACATAAACTCAGCAAAAAAAGACTTGTCCTCTCACTTGTCAACTGTGTTTTATTTTCAGCAAACTTAACATGTGTAAATATTTGTGTGAACATAAGATCCAACAACTGAGACATAAACTGAACAAGTTCCACAGACGTGTGACTAACAAATGGAATAATGTGTCCCTGAACAACTGGGGGATCAAAATCAAAATTAACAGTCAATATCTGGTGTGGCCACCAGTCGCATTAAGTACTGCAGTGCATCTCCTCCTCATGGACTGCACCAGATTTGCCAGTTCTTGCTGTGAGATGTTACCCCACTCTTCCACCAAGGCACCTGCAAGTTCCCGGACATTTCTGGGGGGAATGGCCCTAGCCCTCACCCTCCGATCCAACAGGTCCCAGACGTGCTCAATGGGATTGAGATCCGGGCTCATTGCTGGCCATGGCAGAACACTGACATTTCTGTCTTGCAGGAAATCACGCACAGAACGAGCAGTATGGCTGGTGGCATTGTCATGCTGAAGGGTCATGTCAGGATGAGCCTGCAGGAAAGGTACCACATGAGGGAGGAGGATGTCTTCCCCGTAAGGCACAGCGGTGAAATTGCCTGCAATGACCACAAGCTCAGTCCGATGATGCTGTGACACACCGCCCCAGACCATGACGGACCCTCCACCTCCAAATCGATCCTGCTCCAGAGTACAGGCCTCGGTGTAACGCTCATTCCTTTGACGATAAACCCGAATCCTACCATCCCCCCTGGTGAGACAAAATTGCAACTCGTCAGTGAAGAGCACTTTTTGCCAATCCTGTCTGGTCCAGCGACGGTGGGTTTGTGCCCATAGGCGACGTTGTTGCCGGTGATGTCGGGTGAGGACCTGCCTCGGTCCAACCTCTGTCCGCAATAGGCTGAGAGTCTGAGCACTGATGGAGAGATTGTACGTTCCTGGTGTAACTCAAGCAGTTGTTGCCATCCTGTACCTGTCCCGCAGGTGTAATGTTTGGATGTATCGATCCTGTGCAGGTGTTGTTACACATGGTCTGCCACTGCGAGGACGATCAGCTGTCCTCCCTGTAGCGCTGTCTTAGGCGTCTCACAGTACGGACATTGCAATTTATTGCCCTGGCCACATCTGCAGTCCTCCTTGCAGCATGCCTAAGGCGCATTCAGGCAGATGACCAGGGACCCTGGGCATCTTTCTTTTTGTGTTTTTCCAGTCAGTAGAAAAGCCTCTCTAGTGGCCTAAGTTTTCATAATTGTGACATTAATTGCCTACTGTCTGTAAGCTGTTAGTGTCTTAACGACCGTTCCACAGGTGCATGTTCATTTAATTGTTTATGGTTCATTGAACAAGCATGGGAAACAGTGTTTAAACCCTTTACAATGAAGATCTGAAGTTATTTGGATTTTTACGAATTATCTTCGAAAGACAGTCCTGAAGAAGGGACGTTTCTTTTTTTGCTGAGTTTATATGGTGTGCAATATGTTTATGTTTAACATCAAGTTGCAATGATCACAGTATTGAATTGAAATGCATATTGAATTGTGAGAATCGCAAAACATATCGTATCATGATAATATCGTATCGTGAGTTTCCTGGACATTCTTAGCCCTATTGGAGATGTGTTTGTCACTGTGCTGGTATTTGGTTCAGCGTGTCTGATTCCATACATCTTCATCAGCTGTCTGACGTTATCTGGAGAGCAGCAGGGAAATTGGCCTCTTTCTGGGGCTGTTTATTAAACTTGAGACAGGCAGAGGGATGAGAGCGAGGTACTAATTTGCTTTGAGGGTGAATCGATTAAGAGCCACGCTGAAGGCGGACGAGGCGGAAATCTGTCTGCTTCAGCTGCTGCTATCTGCACAGACGATACACTGAAACAGGTCCTGGTCCGTAAAAGATCAGGGGCATTCTGTTCTTTCCATTCTTTATGGAGCCAACCTACTGTGGAGAAGAGCCACAGGACCTGACCAGGCAGTTCTCAACAAACTGAAATTAACAAGTAATGTAGGTTTCTAGGTCCTTTTACCATTTTGGATGTTGTTTATTGGTCTGAAGCCGTTGAAAGTATTTCACAACCACTGCGTTCTAATTCCTACTTTTAAACAAACTCCTGCCGCCATTAGGGCTGGGAATTCCCAGGGACCTCACGATACAGTATTATCACGATACGTAGATTCCGTTACAATATGTATTGCGACTCTCAAGATTATATATCAATTGCAATTTGATACTGCGATTGGAACATCAATACATTTCTCACTATATATATGGTTATCCACTAACTGCACACAGTGGGTAAATAAGCACTTTAGTGATATCACTCACTATTTGATATTAAACTCTCCTTAATTAGGTCTTTGATCTTTGTGAAATACATCAATCAGAGAACCTAAAGTTCTCAAACAGCCACATCAAAAGTGATTTGTATTTTGTATAGAGAAGGAGAATCCTCATCCACCCTACTAGTGAGGCCTCAGAGTGCAGACAGTCCAGTGTATTTTACCAAGACCCATATAGGTATTCATGTTCTGAATAATTCAGTGGGTCTTTCAAATATTTCATTAACAGTATATCCAAAAAGTTAGATTTTGAAACCTAATACATCCGATAATAAGCACCGAGCTCTGACAGAGCGGTGCAGCTTTCTTGCCACCACTTTGGACGATTTTACATATTGTGGTGGTCGTCTGCAAGGTTGTTTCTGCAGGTTGCAACAGAAAAGTGAGCCTGTCAGGTAGCCTTCGTTCTCGCACAGCATCCAGCCTAGCTGATGCGACATGAAGCATGAAAATGCTAATATACAGTGCATTCGGGAAGTTTTCAGACCCCTTAGCTTTTTCCACATTTTGTTATGTTACAGCCTTATTCTAAAATGGATGAAATCATTGTTTTCCCTCATTAATCTACACACAATACCCCATAATGACAAAGCGAAAACGGGTTTATAGACATTTTTGCTTTTTTATCCATAATAAAAAAGATACCTTGTTTACATAAGTATTCAGACCCTTTGCTATGAGACTTGAAATTGAGCTCGGGTGCATCCTGTTTCCATTGATCATCCTGGAGATGTATCTACAACTTGATTGGAGTCCACCTGTGGTAAATTCAATTGATTGGACATGATTTGGAAAGGTACACACCTGTCTATATAAGGTCCCACAGTTGATAGTGCATGTGAGGGCATAAACCAAGCCATGAGGTCAAAGGAATTGTCCGTAGAGCTCCGAGACAGGATTGTGTCGAGGCACAGATCTGGAGAAGGATACCACAACATTTCTGCAGCATTGAAGGTCCCCAAGAACACAGTGGCCTCCATTCTTAAATGGAAGAAGTTTGGAACCACCAAGACTCTTACTAGAGCTGGCCGCCCGGCCAAACTGAGCAGTCGGGGGAGAAGGACCTAGGTCAGGGAGGTGACCAAGAACCTGATGGTCACTCTGACAGCGCTCCAGAGTTCTTCTGTGGAGATGAGAGAAACTTCCAGACAGACAACCATCTCTGTAGCACTCCACCAATCAGGCCTTTATGGTAGAGTTGCCAGACGGAAGCCACTCCTCTTTAAAAGGCACGACTGCTTGCTTGAAGTTGGCCAAAAGGCACATAATGGACTCGGGCCATGAGTAACAAGATTCTGGTCCTTACCCTGTAAGCAGTCAATGACTAACTTCTCTGAACAGGGAAGAAGAACAAAAATAACATCACAATTCTCTGGGATTACATTACATAGGATGAAGAAACTACTCTGAGCCGCAGCCCCATACTACTTGTTAGACAGAGAGCTGATACTATACACAGTGTGCAAAACATTAACAACACCTTCCTAATATTGAGTTGCCCAGAACAGCCTCAAATTGTTGGGGCATGGACTCTACAAGGTGTCACAGGGATGCTGGCACATGTTGACTCCAATGCTTCCCACAGTTGTCAAGTTGGCTGGATGTCCTTTTGGTGGTGGACCATTCTTGATACACACGGGAAACTGAAAAACCCAGCAGCGTTGCAGTTCTTGACACAAACCGGTGCGCCTGGCACCTAGTACCATACCCCGTTCAAAGGCACTTAAATCTTTTGTCTTGGCCATTCACCCTCAATTGTCTCAAGCCTTAAACATCCTTTTTTTAACCTGCTTTAACTTCCCCTTCATCTATACCAGCGGTCACCAACCACTCGATCTTGATCAACTGGTCGATTTCCAAGACATTCTTAGTCAATCGACAAAAATGGAAAAAGCACAACAATAAAGTCTTGCGTTCCTGTTTTTATTTATTTGTCTCGTGCAGTTGGCGGTAGGTGCACCCCATTTAGCTGCCCTGCACGCCGCTTAGGCAAAGTGTTCTCATTTGGAACCAGGTGGACCCTCAGTCTGCTGCTCTCTCCCTCCGCTGAGACTGACCATCAGATGCAGGCACTATCAGCCCAGTATAATCGAAAGCAAATTATTGAAATGTTTCTCACTCGGCTGTGCCTCAAGTAATACAATGACTGATCTATTACCGGTGTCATCATATAGTCTACCTCAAATTTTCCGAACAACAATGCATTGGCAGGGATTGCAATTCAAGCAAAGCCAATATGCGGTGATAATGTATTGGGCCTATAGCCTACTGCACAAACCTCATTTGCTACAGTACTGGTTTAATAGGTTAATTTAGCATAGGCTTGCTTTTTAAGTCAAGATTAAAAAAAAATATATATATATTTTTTTTAAGCATGAGTGGTTGATCTTGGCTTGCATTTTGACTCTGATCTTGACTCAAAGTTAGTGTCCACTGATCTACACTATTGAATTTAACCATTAAGAGATCATAGCTTCCACTCGGATTCACCTGGTCAGTCTGTCATAATGTTTTGTACAGTGTGTGTGATTGGTGTTGGGGGGGGGGGGGGTCTGTGGATGGCTTTTGACAAAGTTTGGTCCAAATCGAATGTTGGGTACTATATTTGAGTATTATATGAATCCTATCTTTAAATGGCTTTTTACATTTTTTGGGGGTGGAATCATTAGCTTAATTTCTTAAATTATATTTCAACAAAATGATGCATGAATGTTAATCTGATTCTAACAAACTATTTCAGAACAATCTGATGGTGGATGTCAATCCTTTTTATTGTACTTTTTGAGGTGGACTGACCCTACTAAGTTGAGTACATTTTTGAATATTATGTTTTAATGTCTGGATTCTGTCCGCATTCTCCGCACCACAGGTTTTTATAGGGCCCATGTCTCCCCACCCAACTTGGGCTGGGCTGTTCAGTGTGCCAGCGCTAAATAGCCTTTTATTCATCTAGCCACCAGAGCGGAGCGGCTCCAGCCCTGGCATCACCATGACTAAACCCCAGATGGTGGCTCTTTCTTTGCCTTCCCTCTGGAGGGTGGAGGTGCTGCTGACTGGGTGCTGCTGCAGCCTGTCTTGACTGGGTGGGGGCTTCTATTCTTCCTAGGCCTGCGCCTGATTGGAAAGGAAGATTTAGTCCTATTAGAGCGGGGAGCTGAGTGAGCAAGGCCTCTTGTCTAAAAGCAAATGGATTAGAGTGAAAGATCTATAGAGTTTGTGACGTCCCCCAAGTTTAGACGGTGCCCTCTGGTATCCGCTGATTTGCAGTGTGTGGATTATAAATCGGAGATAACAGTCACTTAAAGCGTGCTGCTGGAGTCTGGGTTGAATTAAGGGCTTTGATGTGAGGGTGGGGGGGGTCCTCAGTGGAGCTTCTGTGGTTTTTGGGAGGAAGTGAGCGTTGGTTGTGGGATCTGCGCTATCAATAAGGAATGGGTCAGCTGGCCATGTTGCAGCCAGCATAACGCTGCGTCTTGAAAAAGATCAGCGGTCATAGCTTTACCTTTTTTAACCCTGGCCTGCTCAGCTCTTTTGTCAGCCATACAACAATAATGAGCTTTTCATCATCCGTGTGTTTTATCGTACCGTCTCAGCTGAATACATCCAGAGTTCTCTCGTAGCTCTGCGCTTCACACCACCCAGCCTCCCAACACATCCCACTCCGACTCATCCTCTGAATGTGCCACACCTGCAACCCTCACACAGCTATGTTGGGTAACTCAAAGCGCAATCCTTTTCACACCCTGCTGTAATCCCTCAAGGATATGGATCCTTCATTAATACACAGGCACTCATACACACATTCTTAGTCCTTTAGAGTGCATGTCTCTCTAACAACCATGCCCAGGCATATTGTAAGAGCCAGCTTCCCTCCCCCAGCTGTGATTGACAAGTGAGAGGAGCAGTACATGCATGAGATGGTTTCACATCAGGAGATGGGGGGTGAGGGTCACGTACACTGGGGTTTGTTTCAACCAGCTCCATTGTTGCTGCTCCCCATGGCTCCCTCTCTCTGTCTCCAGTCTGGGGCAGCCTCTACCCTCGCTGCTCTGCTCTCTCAAGGGCTCCTCTTGTTGTTGGCTTGTAGAGAAGATCGAACATGGTAGAAGGTACGTTACTTATGAGCTTCTCTGAATCAGGTCTTGTCTAGGGGGATTCCTTGAAAGCCAGCAACAACTAAGCCTAACTAATATGTATTTAGTGTGCCTGGCAGCCGTGTGTTTGCGTGCCACGCTCAATACAGTGTGATGCAAGATCACATTGAGCAGGTAAGAGCGGGGTGGGAAATCTTTCGGACAGGAGGGCAGTGCTGTTCTTCCCTCAAGACAAGAGGGGAGAGTGTGTGTTGGTGGGGGTGAGTGCATTAACCAGCGGGAATCTCCCCACCGCCTCAGACTGGGAGAGGGGGTTTGCTGTTTGTGTGTGAGGAAGGCGTAGATTGGGGAAGACGTGTGGGACTAGGGCTAAGGGAGGAGGGTTTAAGGTGGTATGGATGGGTACAGGCTTGAGTCTGTAGTCAGAACGACCTTAAACAAAGAGTGTTCTAAATGGTTCTGTCAAGCATGCGTTTCTCTGTGATTTGTTTTAAGTCAATGTTTCCTTGTCTTTAGTAGGCTACATGATGTTCCCTGTAAATTATGCTGTGTTTTTAGTTTCACCTATTGCTCCTCCCTAGTTCCTGTCTCACTTCACTGTTCCGTTGTCTCACTTGTTGCCGTTTCCCCTGTCTCACTGCTGCTGTTCTCATGTTGCTGCAATTCTAGTCCTACCTCTGTTCTCCCATCTGCCTCGTGGTGTTTTCTCTGGCCCAATGCTCCCTCCCTCCTGCCTCCTCCAACCACATTGGTCAGATTTGTTTTTCTTCTTTTTTCTAAATGTTAATGGGCCCTGTGAGTGTGTGTTGGTATACAATGTGGGAAATGAGACCATAGGTGGTTGGCGTAAAGCAGGAAACTCCAGTTCTGGGGGGAGGGGGGGGTTAACTTCTTATGGCTGCAATTCCTTTAACGGGGTGATATGACAACAGCCAGTGAAAGTGCAGGGCGCCAAATTCAAACAACAGAAATCTCATAATTAAAATTCCTCAAACATACATGTATCTCATACCATTTTAAAGGTAATCTTGTTGTTAATCCCATCAAAGTGTCCGATTTCAAATAGGCTTTTCAGCGAAAGCACCACAAACGATTGTTAGGTCACCACCAAGTCACAGAAAAATTCAGCCATTTTTCCAGCCAAAGACAGGAGTCACAAAAAGCAGAAATATAGATAAAATGAATCACTAACCTTTGATGATCTTCATCAGATGACACTCATAGGACTTCATATTACACAATACATATATGTCTTGTTCGATTAAATTCATATTTATATCCAAAATCCTCCGTTTACATTGGCGCCATGTTCAGAAATGCCTCAAATATCTGGAGAAATTGCGAAGAGCCACGTCAAATAACAGAAATACTCATCATAAACTTTGATGAAAGATGCATGTTTTACATAGAATTAAAGATACACTTGTTCTTAATGCAACCGCTGTGTCAGATTTCATAAAGCTTTACGGCAAAACACAATATTCAATAATCTGAAAACAGCGTTCAGCCACAAAAGCAAGCCATACAGTTACCCGCCCAAATTGTGCAGTCAACAAAACTCAAAAAAGCATTATAAATGTTCACTTTGTTGATCTTCGTCGGAATGCACTCCCAGGACTCCCACTTCCACAAGAAATCATCATTTATGTCCAAATAGGTATTTTTGTCGCGTGTTTGGTATACAAATCCAAAGTCTGGGAAGTGCGTTCACTAAAACCTGACAATGTCCAAAAGTTCCGTAACAGTCCGTAGAAACATGTCAAACGTTGTATTGAATCAATCTTTAGAATGTTTTTAACATAAATCTGGATAACGTTCCAACCGGAGAATTACATTGACTTCAGATGAGCGATGGAACGGAGCTCCCTCTCATGTGAACGCGCATGGTCAAAGAATGGTCACCTCATGGCAGACCTGACTAATTCTCCTCTCATCCGGCCCCCCTTCACAGTAGAGTCATCAGACAAAGTTCTACAGACTGTTGACATCTAGTGGAAGCCGTAGGAAGTGAAAACTCATCCATATCTCACTGTGAATTCAATGGGAGCTTGGTTGAAAATCTACCAGCCTCAGAATTTTCACTTCCTGTTTGGATTTTCTCAGGTTTTTGCCTGCCATATGAGTTCTGTTATACTCAGACATCATTCAAACAGTTTTAGAAACTTCAGAGTGGTTTCTATCCAATATTAATAATAATAATATGCATATATTAGCAACTATGACTGGGGAACAGGCTGTTTACTCTGGGCACCTCTGTGCACCTTTCTTCCAAGCTACTCAATACTGCCCCTGCAGCCATAATAAGTTACCGTGTTTACCCGTGTGGTTGTGTAGGAATGAGCGTTCTGATGCTGGCCTCCCATCTCCTGTGCTTAATGATCCACACCCAGGGGGCTCTGCTGTCTGCACGGCAGTGAGCACAGCCCAGGAAAGATCTGCCCAGCCACCGGTCACAACTGGCCCTGACCATTGACTGCAATGAAAATCAGCCGGAGCCCCTACTTGATCGATGGGAATCAGCAATTTGCTAAGTGTGTATGCCTCTGGTTTACCTATGGTCATTTCCGTGTAAAAGGACCCATGAGCACCAACATGTGAAGTTTATAGCATGTCAAATCTGGTGTCAAATGAAAGATAAGAGACCATATTTTTAAGAAAAGGCATATCCATTTTTCAATTTTTCTCCATCCTACAAATTTGGAATAAGTAAAGGCTTTGATTTCTGGTCAAGCAGCTGGAAAAGGAGTCTTAGACAACATCTACCAGAAAGTCGTTAAAAAGGTATTAGAAATGCATAAATAGCCCTGCCAACTAATATCAACACTTGTAGTTTTGGATAAATGTTTCTGCCTTCTGTAAGTTTAAGAAACGTTGCCTCCTTTATGTAATTTTGTAACTCCTCTCCCTCATGAGGGAGGATAATGAAAGTTCGTACGTCTACCTTTAAGTTGTTACTTCTGTCAGTTTGTTAGTGTTTTCACTGATATCAATCTTTTTGAATTATTAAGTGATTAAAACACAATTCCGTTGCCAAATAGATAACGGAATTTCCGAAAAATCTGTAATGGAATTTTTGCAGTCGAGTTGGCCACAATGGGAATTCATAGTAGTTACAAACCACAGTTGGCTTCACAAGTTTTGACAGTACATCACAGTAAAGAAAAGTAGAATAGAGTACACTATAATGAACTGAACTATACTCTACTTTGCTGTACTGAAACCTGCTGTACTGCTCTCTGTCCAAACTTGTGAAACACAGATGTCTATGATGCGTTCGGAATTGGTCGGGACCAACAAATGTGGTCTTATTTGGGGGCAGAGCGCATTAAAATAATAGCCAGTGTGTAGAATAATACCCATTGTAGGTGAAAAAGTCCAATACCGTGGAATTGCCCCTATGTGTTATATGGTAAAGTAGTAGTAGAAGATAATTCACATGTAGAAGAGAATTCACATGTAAACAGTTTTGTTAAGTCCAGTCATTGTTTTCAGGGGCCAAATGGAGACCATAACCAGGTAGCACAGAGGGCATAATGTTAAATGTGGCAACATTGCTCCGGGGCTTCACAGCTTGCAGCAGTAAGTGCGAGATGGGCGGACCCATCACAAGTTCCAACGAACTCATTATGCATCCGGGATAGGTGGTATGCAGGCAAGGCATCCATCTTATTTATCTATCTTCTCAAGGTCAGGTATGCAACTGACTTCTCTCGATGCTCTCCAGAACGAATGCATGGCACATCCTGAGGATGTGAGGGCGTCTTCCTGTGTTATGGTGTGGGCTTTGCTGCGTGTCGTGTGGGAGGGGAGGGTTGAGTGTTGTCAGTTGATGGCTCCTGGAGGAGAGTAGGGGGAGGTAAGTGAGAAGATAAGAGCTTTCACACAACGCAGATAGGCCTCCCCTCCCCCAACCCCCTCGTCTAACTGCCTGCTTGAACTCCTCCTGGAGCTGTAAACGGCACTGGCATGGAAAGCGTCTGGTGTGAGGCTCTTCAGAGAGAGGCCAGCCTTGATACCTCGGCCTCTCTGGGTCTGCTAGAGCTCTGGGGCCGCCAGATACAGACCCAGCGGCAGGGCTTATCACGCCAGGCTTTCTCTCCTTCACAGATATGGATTAGGCCACACATTGTCGTTGGGACACGAGCAATGATTGGGAGAACTGGGTGCGACTTATTTTTTTTTAAATCTTAAAATGCACCTACCATGCTCCTCAGACTTTTCTGTTGATGAGAGGATCAGGCTTGTGACTGACTGAGCACGTGTCCTGTTTTCTCTGTAGTTTGGTCATATGGCAGATGACCATCCCCAGGAGGAGGGAGGGGGGGGCTCTCTAAATGGGCAGTGGTCTTTGACCCCGGGCTTCCCTGGCTCTACCTGGGGTATCTGCCAGCCTGTGGAGCGAGGAGCTCTGGGCCCTTTGTGCTCACTTCCAGCCAACCTGCTGTGTTAACCCACCACAGAGGCCCTGTTTACACAATCAGCAAATGTTTGTGAAGCATGTGGGTGTTTTTCTCTCTGACCAAGAGGCTTGTGGTGGGGTTAGCCCATCGTTGACAGGAAATATGTCTTGTGTTACACGTTATGACAGTTCTATGCACCCATGACTGTAAGTCGCTTTGGATCAGGGGTGTCAAATTCATTCCATGGAGGGCCTTGTGTGTGTGCAGTTTTTTTCTTCTTCTTTCAATTAAGTCCTAGACAACCAGGTGAGGGGAGTTCCTTACTAATTAGTGACCTTAATTCATCAATGAAGTACAAGGGAGGAGCGAAAACCTTTAGATACTCGGCCCTCTGTGGAATGAGTTTGTCACTTGTGCTTTGGATAAAAGTGTCTGCTAAATGGCATATATTATGCTGCTGATTTGCTCATGGCAGAGCCTGGGGTTCCTCTGCTGTGAGTCAGAATGCCGGACGCCAACCTCTGACCCTGTAGTCCAGGTGTGAAGCTGCAAGTGACCCCTGAGAAATAGCTGTCCAGGAGAAAAAAAATCCTATTACAAAATAATGCTTTTTAGCCTTTTCATTGATGGAAATACATTTGAGTGGTCATACTTATCGGTCTATAGGTTAATTTGTGGGAATGTGCATCTAGAAACATGGGCTGCGATACAGTACAGGAACGATACGTTTTACTTTGAAGCGATTTGGTTTGATTAGGGGAAAGAAGTGATCCAATACGGTTCGATACTATTCGATGCGCTAAAATGTTTTGCATGGACATTTTCCATTTATATATGTAAAATCTGCTGCTAATGGGAGCTCAAGAGCTGTGCCTCTCTGAGCTGGGATGACTTCTCTAAACTGTGTGTGTGTGCACCTGAGCGGAGCCAAAGCGCAGACTGAGCATCTACCATCCCACAAATCACCCACTGATTAACTTGTTATTTTTGCAGATTAAACATGTTTTGAGCTAGTACTATGTCAATATTTATATTTTATATACAGTTGAAGTCGGAAGTTTACATACACTTAGGTTGGAGTCATTAACTTGTTTTTACAATCACTCTACAGTTTGTTAACAAGAAACTTGTGGTTTTGGCAAGTCGGTTAAGACATCAACTTTGTGCATGACACAAGTAATTTTTCCAACAATTGTTTACAGACAGATTATTTCACTTATAATTTACTGTATCACAATTCCAGTGGGTCAGAAGTTTACATACACTAAGTTGACTGTGCCTTTAAACAGCTTGGGAAATTCCAGAAAATTGTCATGGCTTTAGAAGCTTCTCATAGGCTAATTGACATCATTTGAGTCAATTGGAGGTGTACCTGTGGATGTATTTCAAGGCCTACCTTCAAACTCAGAGCCTCTTTGTTTGACATCATGGGAAAATCCCCAAAAATCAGCCAAGACCTCAGAAAAAAGTCTGGTTCATCCTTGGGAGCAATTTCCAAACGCCTGAAGGTACCACGTTCATCTGTACAAACAATAGTACGCAAGTATAAACACCATGGGACCACGCAGCCGTTATACCTCTCAGGAAGGAGACGCGTTCTGTCTCCTAGAGATGAACGTACTTTGGTGCGAAAAGTGCAAATAAATCCCAGAACAACAGCAAAGGACTTTGTGAAGATGCTGGAGGAAACGGGTACAAAAGTGTCTATATCCACAGTAAAACGAGTCCTATATCAACATAACCTGAAAGGCCATGCAGCAAGGAAGAAGCCACTGCTCGAAAACCGCCATTAAAAAAGCCAGACAACGGTTTGCAACTGCACATGGGGACAAATATCGTACTTTTTGGAGAAATGTCCTCTGGTCTGAGGAAACAAAAATAGAGCTGTTTGGCCATAATGACCATCGTTATGTTTGGAGGAAAAAGGGGGAGGCTTGCAAGCCGAAGAACACTATCCCAACCGTGAAGCACGGTGGTGGCAGCATCATGTTGTGGGGGTGCTTTGCTACAGGAGGGACTGGTGCACTTCACAAAATAGATGGCATCATGACGAAGGAAAATTGTGGATATTGAAGCAGCATCTCAAGACATCAGTCAGGAAGTTAAAGCTTGGTCGCAAATGGGTCTTCCAAATGGACTAACCTCCATCCTATAGAACATTTTTGGGCAGAACTGAAAAAGCATGTGTGAGCAAGGAGGCCTACAAACCTGACTCCATTACACCAGCTCTGTCAGGAGGAATGGGCCAACATTCACCCAACTTATTGTGGAAGGCTACCAGAAACGTTTGACCCAAGTTAAACAATTTAAAGGCAATGCTACCAAATACTAATTGATTGTATGTAAACTTCTGACCCACTGGGAATGTGATGAAAGAAATAAAAGCTGAAATAAATCCTTCTCTCTACTATTATTCTGACATTTCACATTCTTAAAATAAAGTGGTGATCCTAACTGACCTAAAATGGGATTTTTACTAGGATTAAATGTCAGGAATTGTGAAACTGAGTTTAAATATATTTGGCTAAGGTGCATGTAAACTTCTGACTTCAACTGTATTAGCATGGCATTTAGCCAATTTAATTTAATGCACCTTTGGATTTTAACCGGTCTCAAAACAGAATGGTTTGTAATTTTACGGAGAGCTTCTCCTGCTCTCACCTATGAATACATGCAAATTACCCTGTTCAATGAAAAATGACCAAATACACTGACTGTTTTTAAAGCAAAACTACCAAAACTATTTCTTAAGGTGAACAATCCAAAATTAAATCTGAATGATTGAAAACCCCCAGTGAGCATTTTGTGTTGTCTGCTCCGGTAGGCTACATGACTCAGATAAAACACTATTTTCTACAGTACATTTGGTAACGATTACTCTGCAAATTACATTGGTTGTCACTCAACTAATAAAGCCCATGATTTGACATTCTGTAAGCCATTTTACAAACATCTGAATGAAGCTGTATGAATGGTTTATTAGAACAGGCCTAGGTCTCGCTGGCGTGAGCAGCTGTGCCTCCAGCACTGTGCGCTTAGTTATCTAACAGTCATACGCAGTTACATGCATAAAATGTCTAAGCTACTGAACCGAAGTAGAGGACTCATTTCAGTCACAAAATGAGAGGTATTTTCGGGAATGAGCTGTAGCAGCTGATGAGTAAAAAACATTAGTGGAACCGGTAATTCATAACATTTCAATCGGTGACCGATGCATGCTTAGTTTGGATTGGTTTGGGCTCCCGTGGAATCGTTATCCCTATTAATTTAGTTGAATTAAATTGGTGTGTGCATCTTCGTTAGTCCTTATGAGTCTTATCACATGTGCACATCATGCAAATACAGAGCCTAGAGAGTTCCTTTTTGCAGCGCTTCAGATTCCACGCGAAGTTATCGATAAGATCCAACTTGAACGTGTACACCGCCTCGGACAGAGAGGGCAGAGGTACGAACGCCCAATTGTTGCCAAATTTGCTTCATTTAAAGATAAAATAATGGTTAAAAGCCTGGGTAAAAGACTTGCTGGGACCAAAATTGGCATGAATGATCAGTTTCCGAAAGAAATTGCAGAACGGCGCAAAGTTCTGTATCCAATTTTCAAAGAAAATAGATTAAAAGCGAAACGAGTAGCTCTCGTCTTTGATAAACTATATATTGATAACCAGTTGTTCAGAGACACAAAGATTACTCCATGGTTATTTTAAAAATTACAAAGTTCTCATAGATGAGGAAAATAAACACAATTCAAGCCCGGTTACTGATTGTAACAATACAAAATATAGCTTTTCTATAAATCTTCACATATAACTAATTGAACACAAGCACTATTTCTACATAGTGAAGATAAAAACTAAGTAAACAGAAGGCACAGTATGTGTGGATGGTGTGGTGTGTGTTTATTTTTATTTGTTATGTTTGGAAAGTTGAGTGAGTGAGTAATGAAATAGTTGCATATCCCAGAGCCAGTGTATTGCTGTGGGCCGGGTATGAGAGGGCTTTCAATGTTGTTCAGATGATGGATATACTTTTATAATGAATTATACGTCTTATTTATTTATTGTCCTATCATGGGGAACTACATTTTTAAAATAAATTATATCTAATTATTTATTATCCTATTTTAATGGTACGGTCCATGGCCCTATACCCTAAACACCCACATGAATGGCCCAGATACTAAGGAGAAGTCCCTAACTGTTTTATGTGCATGCTGTAAGCGGTCTGTATGCAGCCAAAATGAGGTCAGGGACCAAGAGCAGCACTGCCCCCTCAAGATTCTGAGCCTGCTTGGCAGGGTTGGTCCTGCAAAGCCAAAGCCCCCTAAAGGGAGAGCATAATAAACAAGGAAATTCTCAAAGCTGCTAATGAGAACCTTGACGACCTTGTACCTAGCCGGTGGGGATTCCGGTGGGGTGCCCCCACCCAGGCAGTGGCAGTGCTGGCAACACTAGCTGCAGTAACCCATGGGGAGGGGGTCACACTCGGACATCCAGAGAGGGGGTATATTGTTGTGGCCCTGGTGGCACGAAACCAATCGGACTGCATGGAGATGCTTGGGAACATGGTCAAAATGGATGACCGTATTGTGGGTGTTTCAGGAAGAAGGTGTACATTTGACCTCCATCATCTAGGATGTGACAATGGTAAATAAATCTCTACATTTATGCTCATTTTTTGCGCGGTCTTGCAGGCCTTCTCATGCAGCTGCAACTGCAAGTACATTTGTAAATCATGACCCATCTTGAGTTGGGCTCTGGGATGGTGCAATTGTTGAGAGGGTGAGCTTATGGTTGTGTGGGGGTAAGGGCTGAATGTGTGTGGGTGTATGTGTGTATCCCACAACTGTTGCGAAGGAAGAAGTAAAAGATGTTAGGGACTATAGAGGATGATTCACAGCAATATGTAATAAAAATCGAGGTGAGGGCGATGGAAATGCATTTGGCAATGGATCTGCTTCGGTTCGGTGGATGGCGCTGTGTGCACTTTTCGAAGGATGGATCCCAGTCGGTCCGGGGCTGTGCGATGCGGGGGGTCGGGGGTGGTCTGCCGGGCATTGGGATGACAACCCAACTCGAGATGGGGGCTTTTGGCGGGTGGAATAGTGGGGACCAATTGGAGGTTTGCTTAGTGGAGATGCAAATGTCATGGTACAACTATATAGAAACTCAATCATTATGTTACTTTTTAATAGGACGTTTACAAACATATATTTTGATAAAAATAATTGAAAGGTGTGTCTCATTATGGTAAGTGGTGAAATAAGTATAGCCAGTTACAATTGTAATGGCTTAGCAGATAATAAGAAAAGACGATCAGTATTTACCTGGCTAAAAGAGAAGGATTATAATATCTACTGTTTACAGGAAACCCATTCGACAGTTTTAGATGAAGTTTTGTGGAAAAAGAACTGGGGGGGCGAAATATATTTCTCCCATGGGCAAAGAAATTCAAAAGGGGTGATGGTTTTAATTAATAATAACTTTGATCCAAATGTGCAACTTGTCCAAACAGATCCTCAAGGTAGATGGATTATTTTAAATATGTTATTGGACAATAAACATATATGGCTTATTAACCTATACGGTCCGAATAATGATGATCCAAGCTTCTTTGACAATATATATAAGAATGTATCAACTCTACAAGCAACACTAGACTCTATTATTATAGTGGGAGATTTTAATACGGTCTTAAATACCTCTATGGACCGGAAAGGAAATCACACTACAAACTATCACCCTCAGGCACTTAAGGAAATCAGGAATGTCATGGATATATTGGAATTAGTGGATATATGGAGACTTAAATACCCTGACCTAGTGAGATATACATGGCGGAGGCTTAATCAAGCTAGTCGCCTTGACTACTTTCTTATATCATTCTCTCTGGCACCAAAAGTTAAAAAGTGTTTGATAGGGGACAGAATGCGGTCGGACCATCACATAATTGGCATATATATTACTCTTACAGAATTTCCACGTGGGCGAGGATATTGGAAATTTAATCAAAGCCTACTAGATGATAAATTGTTTAGAACTAGGACAGAAGAATTTATAACTGACTTTTTTAGACATAACATAGGTACAGCAGATCCCCATATTGTATGGGACACTTTTAAGTGTGGCTTTAGAGGCCATGCAATTCAGTACTCATCTATAAAACAAAAGCAATTTCGATCAAAAGAGTCCATATTAACAAAGGAAATTGAAGGACTAACAGTACAGTTAGATAATAATAAAAACGGTACCATAGAGGCACAGAATAAGTTAGAGGAAAAACAAAAAGAAATGGAGGAACTTATTCAAGAAAGATCCAGTGTAATATATTATAAAAATAAAGCGAACTGGATGGAATATGGGGAAAAATGCACCAAATTCTTTTTCAATCTTCAATATAGAAATGCTACCAAAAAAAACTTATTAAAACTTGTTACAAATGATGGAGTCACGCATGATTCACCAAATGATATTTTGAAAGAGGAAGTAAAGTACTTTAAGAATATATTTTCGTTTCAGGCTCCTCCATCTCCACTAACTGAAACTAATTGTATGGATTTTTTCCCTAATAATAATGTAAAATTAACATCTGTACAGAAAGACTCATGTGAAGGCCTAATTACAGAGGAGGAACTACTTGATGCAATTGGGGCCTTTAAGGATGGGAAAACTCCAGGACTGGATGGCATACCAGTGGAAGTATACAAACATTTTTTTGATATACTCAAAGGACCATTATTAGCTTGTTTTAACCACTCCTATATAAATGATAGATTATCAGACACGCAACAAGAAGGTGTGATATCATTATTACTGAAACAGGACCCAAGTGGTATATATAAAGATCCAGTCCATTTAAAAAATTGGAGACCTCTTACACTTCAGTGTTGTGATGCAAAAATCCTAGCAAAATGCTTGGCGCATAGAATAAAAAAAGTTTTGTCAGATATTATTCATCCTAATCAGACAGGTTTTTTACATGGACAATACATTGGAGATAATATAAGGCAAGTACTGGAAACAATAGAACACTATGAAATATCGGGGACACCAGGCCTGGTTTTCATAGCTGATTTTGAAAAGGCTTTTGATAAAGTACGACTGGAGTTTATATATAAATGCCTGGAATATTTCAATTTTGGGGAATCTCTTATAAAATGGGTAAAAATTATGTATAGTAACCCTAGGTGTAAAATAGTAAATAATGGCTACATCTCAGAAAGTTTTAAACTATCTAGAGGAGTAAAACAAGGTTGTCCACTATCGGCATATCTATTTATTATTGCCATCGAAATGTTAGCTGTTAAAATTAGATCAAACATTAATATTAAGGGATTAGAAATCCAGGGCCTAAAAACTAAGGTGTCATTGTACGCTGATGATTCATGTTTTCTTTTAAAACCACAACTAGAATCTCTCCACGGCCTCTTAGAGGATCTAGATACATTTGCTATCCTCTCTGGATTAAAACCAAATTATGATAAATGTACCATATTACGTATTGGATCACTAAAAAATACACATTTTACATTGCCATGTAGTTTACCAATTAAATGGTCTGACGGTGATGTGGACATACTCGGTATACAAATCCCAAAAGAAAGAAATGATCTCACTCCAATAAATTTTTATAGAAAGTTAGCAAAAATAGATAAGATCTTGCTACCATGGAAAGGAAAATACCTGTCTATTTGTGGGAAAATCACCCTGATTAACTCTTTAATCATATCACAGTTTACCTATTTGCTAATGGTTTTGCCTACACCTAGTGACCTGCTTTTTAAATTATATGAACAAAAAATATTCAATTTTATTTGGAACGGCAAGCCAGATAAAATTAAAAGGGCCTATTTATATAACGAATATGAATTCGGAGGGCAGAAATTATTAAATATTAAAGCATTAGACCTCTCACTAAAGGCATCAGTCATACAAAAGTTATACTTAAATCCAAACTGGTTCTCTAGTAGATTGGTACGAATGTCTCATCCTATGTTCAAGAAGGGCCTTTTTCCCTTTATTCAGATTACACCTGCTCACTTTCGGTTGCTTGAAAAGGAAATAATCTCCAAAATATCTTTATTTTTTAAACAAGCCTTAGAAAGTTGGTTGCAATTTCAGTTTAATCCACCTGAAAGGACGGAACAAATAGTACAACAAATCTTGTGGTTAAATTCAAATATAGTAATTGATAAAAAAACTGTATTTATCGAAGAAATGTTTAAAAAAGGTATAATTTTTGTGAATGATATCATAAATAGGACTGGTGGAGTAATGTCACACATGCAGCTAACACAGACATATGGAAATGTCTGCTCTACCCAAAATTACAACCAATTAATTGCAGCATTACCACAAAAATGGAAGAGGCAGGTGGAAGGGGATAAAAGTAAGGAACTTGTATGTCGGCCTTATATTAAAGAACATAAATGGTTAAAAAAAAGTGTGATAAATAAAAACATATACCAATTTCATTTAAGGACCAAAAAACTTACAGCTGTGCCATATAAATTGCAAAATAGTTGGGAAGAGATTTTCGATGTACCCATTCCATGGCACATGGTTTATGAATTGATACGCAAAACAACGCCGGATTCAAAACTTCGAATTTTTCAATTTAAATTATTGTACAAAATTCTTGCAACTAATAGAATGTTATATATATGGGGGATACAATCTTCCCAGCTCTGTAGATTCTGCTGTGAGGAGGCAGAGTCATTAGACCATTTATTTTGGTATTGTCCGCATGTAGCTCGTTTTTGGTCACAGGTCCAGGAATGGTTGAAGAATTGCAACATTTGCGTAGAACTAACGCTACAGATAGCAATACTGGGGGATTTGAAAAGCCATAGTCAATCAATCAATAATATAATAATTATTTTAGCAAAAATGTTTATTTTTAATTTACAATCCGTGGAAGCTATGAGAATAGGAAGATTCAAATCTTTTGTGAAGCATCACAGCACAGTTGAACAATATATGGCAAATAAAAATCCGAAATGGATGATGTTGGAAGATAGATGGGAAAGGTTGAGTGGAGCTGAAGGGTGGGACTAATAACAAGATAAACAATGTAGGGCATACGGGATCTGTGAAATGTGTATAGGTGCGGAGCTATTGTGAAATAGCACAGTTACAAGTGGAAATCAAACTGGATGGACAACAGAAATAGAGGAAGGACTAAGAACAAACAAGAGAGAACTATTATAAAGTAGACTGTCTGTAAAATGTGTATAAGATGTATAAATTGAAGGTAAAAACAGAAATGTTTATCAGTTTACTCCAATTGGGGGATCGGTGGTAGGGTTTGCGGGGAATAATAATAAAGGTATACTCTTTAAAAAAAGTATGTATGTCTATGTAGGTATGTGTATGTATATATGTGTATATGTATGCATACGTGAATGGATATATATATTTACCCAAAAAAATATGGGGGATTGGAAATGATGCAGACAATTACATTGGAAGCAACATTCTTTCCGCAATATTAAGCTGATCCACCCCCCAAAAAAAATAAAAAAAATAAAAAAAAATACAGAGCCTAGTTTGAGCTGAAAGTCTGGTCAGACGGCGTGAGAGGTGCTGCTACAGCTCCTGTTGCTGCTGGAGTGTAATGTGATTTTTATAAGCCCAATCAGCGCAACAATTCTAAATGTAATCGCGTGTTAACAGTTTTGATGGCAGTTATTTAAAAAAAGTTTACTGTTTTTATTTCTCAACTGGTAATTGAAGTACGCTTCCCATTCACCATTCAAGTGCTTAGCAACGGTAGGCAGGCTTCAGCGCATCACACCACTTTGCAATGTGAGCTGAAAGCATAATGCCTTTTTGAAAACGTATACTTAATTGTGTGAAACCTTAACGTTTTACTTCATATTATGAGGCATTTCTTATCTTGCTTCAAAGTAGCCGAGACAAAATCCACTTATTATAAAAGTGGAGGCAATTATTTAATCAAGACTTCCATAGGCCATTGAAACCAGTAGCCTATTTCACATGTTCTACTGGATTTCAAATCAACCTTTTGTCATTGTCCAATAGCCAAAGTCCCAATCTTAGTCATATTAGCAACTGAAACTGCTCGCATGTGCAGTGCGCTTTTGACAATTGTGTTTTCTAGGCTTGGGTGGTATACCCTATATCGGGGCATTTGGATACTGTTAACTTTCTTTGCATTTTTTTTTTTTAAGTATACATGTTTATTTGTAGCTACTTAAGTAAATACCTGCAGTCAACTTGTGCAATATGTTAGGAGATAAAGATGCTTGTGTTCATTTCACCTTTAACAATTTTTAATTAGGAAACTTACCGGTAGTCCCCAGTCACATGATGTTTGTTTACAAGCCTTGTTAGTCACTCACTGTTGTGTTGTGCCGCCAGGTGATCTACACTAGAGGTCGACCGATTTATGATATTTTTTTCAACGCGGATACCGATTTATTGGAGGACCAAAAAAAGCCGATACCGATGAACTTCTTATGGGCAGGTGGGACGTTAGCGTCCCACTTGGCCAACATCCGGTGAAATTGCAGAGCGCGAATTACAGAAATATAAATATTTAACATTCATGAAAAAACAAGTATTATACATCAAAATAAAGCTTAACTTGTTCATCCAACCGCTGTCAGATTTCAGAAAGGCTTTACGGTGAAAGCACACCATGAGGTTATCTGAGGACAGCACCCCGCATACAAAAACATGAAAAACATTTTTCAACCAGGCAGGTGCGACACGGAAGTCAGAAATAGCGATATAATAAATGCCTTACCTTTGAAGATCTTCTGATGGCACTCCAAGGTCCCAGTTACATCACAAATTGTCCTTTTGTTTGATAAAGTCCTTTATATCATAAAAACTCAGTTTAGCTATAATCCACTGGTTTCCCTCCAAAATGCATACAAAATGAATCCCAAACATTACCTATAGACTTATCCAAACAAGTCAAACAACGTTTATAATCAAACCTCAGGTACCCTGATACGTAAATAAACTATAAAATTTAAGACTGGAATAGTATGTTCATTACCGGAGATAAATAACAAAGAACGCGCTTTCACCCATGTGCATGGAAACACTACAGCCAAAATGGGAACCACTTAGAAAAACTACAACTTCTAGCTTATTTTTCCAAAAACCAGCCTGAAACTCTTTCTAAAGACTTGACATCTAGTGGAAGCCCTAGGAACTGCAATCTGGGAGGACTTCACCTCATAATAAACATGAAAGCCATTGGAAACAGTGGAAGGCTGAAATAACATTTTTGGGGGTGGTTTGTCCTCGGGGTTTCGCCTGCCATATCGTTTTAGAAGCTTTAGAGTTTTCTATCCAAATCTACCAATTATATGCATATCCTAGCTTCTGGGCCTGAGTAACGGGCATATTACCTTGGGACGCGCTTTTCATCTGGACGTGAAAATACTGCCCCCTACCCAAGAGGTTTATCGGCCGATTTATAATTTATTTTATATATATTTGTAATAATTACAATTGCAACGATACTGAATGAACAATACACACTTATTTTAGTTAATATAATACATAAATAAAATCTATTTAGTCTCAAATAAATAATGAAACATTTTCAATTTGGTTTGAATAATGCAAAAACGGTGTTGGAGAAAAAAGTAAAAGTGCAATATGTGCCATGTAAAAAAAAGCTAACGTTTAAGTTCCTTGCTCAGAACATGAGAACATATGAAAGCTGGTGGTTCCTTTTAACATGAGTCTTCAATATTCCCAGTTAAGAAGTTTTAGGTTGAAGTTATTATAGGAATAGGACTATTTCTCTGTACCATTTGTATTTCATATACCTTTGACTATTGGATGTTCTTATAGGCACTTTAGTATTGCCAGCCTAATCTTGGGAGTTGATAGGCTTGAAGTCCATAAACAGCGCTGTGCTTCAAGCATTGCTAAGAGCTGCTGGCAAACGCACTAAAGTGCTGTTTGAATGAATGCTTATGAGCCTGCTGCTGCCTACCACCGCTCAGACTGCTCAAGTCATAGTTAATTATAATCTAATAAACACAAATACAAGCCTTTGGTTATTAATATGGTCAAATCCGGTTAACTATCATTTCGAAAACAACATTTTTATTCTTTCAGTGAAATACGGAACCGTTCCGTATTTTATCGAACGGGCGGCAACCCTAAGTCTAAATATTGCTGTTACATTGCACAACCTTCAATGTTATGTCATAATTAGGAAACAGGAACGAGCCAGGCGGCCCAAACTGTTGCATATACCCTGACTCTGCGTGCACTGAACGCAAGAGAAGTGACACAATTTCCCTAGTTAATATTGCCTGCTAACATGCATTTATTTTAATTAAATATGCAGGCTTAAAAAAATATATACTTCTCTGTATTGATTTTAAGAAAGGCATTGATGTTTATGGTCAGGTACGTTTGTGCAAAGATTGTGCTTTTTTTCGGCAATGCGCTTTTGTGAAAACATCACCCGTTTGGCGAAGTTGAAGTAGGCTGCGATTCGATGATAATCAATGCGGTGCCTGTTAATTTATGTGCAACACAGGACAAGCTAGTTAACTACACATGGTTGATGATATTACTAGGTAAGTGATTGTGAAGATTTGTTTTTTATAAGATAAGTTTAATGCTAGCTAGCAATTTACCTTGGCTCCTTGCAGCCACAAGGTCCTTTTGTCGCTGCACTCGCATAACAGGTGGTCAGCCTGCCACGCAGTTTCCTCGTGGATTGCAATGTAATCGGCATCCAAAAATGCAGATTACTGATTGTTATGGTAACTTGAAAACGGCCCTAATTAATCAGCCATGCCGATTAATCGGTCGACCTCTAATCTACACTGAACAAAAATATAAACACAGCATGTAACGTGTTGGTCCCATGTTTCATGAGATGAGATAATGTTCCTTAAGCACAAGCTTATTTCCCTCAATTTTGTGCACATATTTGTTAACATCCCTGTTAATAACTTCTTAGGGCTGCAATCCCGGTAACGGGATCGATATGACAACAGCCAGTGAAAGTGTAGGGCGCCAAATTCAAAAACCAGAAATCTCATAATTAAAATTCCTCAGACATACATGTGTCTTATACCATTTTAACGGTAATCTTGTTGTTAATCCCACTAAAGTGTCCGATTTCAAATAGGATTTTCAGCGAAAGCACCACAAACGATTATGTTAGGTCACACCAAACCACAATAAGCACAGACATTTTCCCAGCCAAAGATAGGAGTCACAAAAAGCACAAATAGAGATAAAATTAATCACTAACCTTTGATCTTCATCAGATGACACTCATAGGACTTCATGTTACACAATACATGTATGTTTTGTTTGATAAAGTTTATATTTTAAAAATCTGAGTTTACATTGGCGTGTTACGTTCACTAGTTTCAAAAACATCCAGTAATTTTGCATAGCCACATCTATTCAACAGAAATACTCATCATAAATGTAGATGATAATACAAGTTATACACATGGAATTATAGATATACCTCTCCTTAATGCAACCGCTGTGTCAGATTTAAACAAATCTTTACGGAAAAGCAAACCATGCAATAATCTGAGACGGCACTCAGAACAATAGTCAAATTAGCCGCCATGTTGGAGTCAACAGAAACCAGAAATTACATGATAAATGTTTCCTTACCTTTTGATGTTCTTCATCAGAATGCACTCCCAGGAATCCCAGGTCCACAATAAATGCTTGAGTTGTTCGATAATGTCCGTTATTTATGTCCAATTAGCTACTTTTGTTTGCGCGTTTGGTAAACAATTCCGAAGTCACGAAGCGCGTTCCCTAAAAGCTGACGAAATGACCAAAAGTTCAGTAACAGTCAGTAGAAACATGTCAAACGATGTATTGAATCAATCTTTAGAATGTTGTTAACATAAATCTTGAATAACGTTCCAACCGGAGAATTACATTGACTTCAGATGAGCGATGGAACAGAGCTCCCTCTTATGTGAACGCGCATGGTGAAAGCATGGTCAGGTCATGGCAGACTTGACTAATTCCTCTCTCATTCGGCCCCCCTTCACAGTAGAGTCATCAGACAAAGTTCTACAGACTGTTGACATCTAGTGGAAGCCGTAGGAAGTAAAAACTCATACATATCTCACTGTGAATTCAATGGGAGCTTGGTTGAAAATCTACCAGCCTCAGAATTCCCACTTCCTGTTTGGATTTTTTTCTCAGGTTTTTGCCTGCCATATGAGTTCTGTTATACTCAGACATAATTCAAACAGTTTTAGAAACTTCAGAGTGGTTTCTATCCAATATTAATAATAATATGCATATATTAGCAACTATGTCTGAGGAGCAGGCCGTTTACTCTGGGCACCTCTGTGCACCTTTCATCCAAGCCACTCAATAGTACCCCTGCAGCCACAAGAAGTTAATGAGCATTTCTCCTTTGCCAGTACAATCCTTCCGCCGGACAGGTGTGGCATATCAAGAAGCTGATTTAAACAGGATGATCATTACATTCTTAATTCCATTCTTTTACTTTTAGATTTGTGTGTATTGTTGTGAATTGTTAGATACTACTGCACTGTTTGAGCTAGGAACACAAGCATTTCGCTACACCTGCAATAACATCTACTAAATATGTCTATGTGACCGATTTTGACAGGTGCACCTTGTGCTGGGGACAATAAAAGGCCACTCCTAAAATGTGCAGTTTTGTCACAGAACACAATGCCACAGATGTCTCAAGTTTTGAGGAAGTGTGCAATTGGCATGCTGACTGCAGGAATGTCCACCAGAGCCATTGTCAGAGAATTGAATGTTCATTGCTCTACCATAAGCTGCCTCCAATGTCGTTTTTAGAGAATTTGGCAGTACGTCCAACTGGCTTCACAACCGCAGACCACTTGTAACCACCAGAGCAGGACCTGAGACCAGCCACCCGGACAGCTGATGAAACTGTGGGTTTGCACAACAGAAGAATTTCTGCATAAACTGTCTCAAGGAAGCTCGTCTGCATGCTCGTTGTCCTCATCCTGGTCTTGACCTGAGTGCAGTTCGGCGTTGTAACCAAAATCAGTGGACAAATGCTCACCTTCGATTGGCACTGGCACACTGGAGAAGTTTGCTCTTCACGGATGAATCCCAGTTTCAACTGTAACGATCAGATTACGTTGTGTGGGTGGGTTTGCTGATGTCAATGTTGTGAATAGAGTGCCCAATGGTGGTGGTATGGTAAGGGCAGGTATAAGCTACAGAAAACGAACACAATTGTTTTATCGATGGTAATTTGCAGAGATACTGTGACGAGATCTTGAGGCCCATTGTCATGCCATTCAGCTAACACCATTACCTAATGTTTCAGCATTATAATGAATGGCACCATGTCACAAAGATCTGTACACAATTCCTGGAAGCTGAAAATGTCCGTTCTTCCATGGCCTGCACACTCACCAGACATGTCACCCGTTGAGCATGTTTGGGATGCTCTGGATCGACGTGTACGACAGTGTTCCAGTTCCCGCCAATATCCAGCAACTTCGCACAACCATTGAAGAAGATGGGGACAACATTCCACAGGCCACAATCAACAGCCTGATCAACGTTATGCGACAAATGTGTTGTGTTGTGCTGCATGAGGAAAAGGGTGGTCACACCAGTTACTGACTGGTTTTCTGATCCATGCCCCTAAGTTTCTAAAGTTAAAAAAAAAAAGTTATCTGTGACCAACATGCATATTGGTGTTCCCAGTCATGTGAAATCCATAGATTAGGGCCTGATGAATTAATTTCAATTGACTGTTTTCCTTATATGAATTTTAACTCAGTAAAATCTTTTAAATTGTTGTGTTTTATATTTTTGTTCAGTGTAGTTGCAGTATGGAATTCACAGATAAATGTTTGCCAGCTAGATATCTTAAAACTATTAAGTTAACTGTCTAAAATGTGCTAAATGCTCTGGATCAAGAGGCTTACTGTCTGTTTTTGTCATTAGCATTTAGTTATAATTCTCTTTGATTTTACATGTACTCTTTAGCATTGCTAACTGTCGGATTACAATAGCGCCCCTTATGTTCAGTGCCGGTATTACCGAATATCCTGGTATGGCACAAGGTCGGTATGACAATCCGCCCAAGCCTAGTGTTTTCTCGCTAATTGCATTATGGAATGAACATTCACGTGTAGCCTGCTGTGTGCGCGTTGCTGTGCAGCTAGAATGTGAAGTAATTTTTTTTACAACATTTTAAGCCAGAGTCACAACATTTTCTGAGTCAAGATCACTTTCACAGTCAAAAAGCAACCCGAGATCTACCGCTCAGATTTGTATTTTTTTTACGTGACTTACAATGTAACATTAACCTAATAAAAACAGTTATGTAGGGATAAGATTTGTGCAGAAGGCTTAATAGGTTATCACAGCGTATTGGCTATATGCCTGCCAATATTGTTCTTCAGACCATATATTTCAAATCTCGAGCTTTGATAACAAAGTAGATCACTCGGTGTAGCAGTTGAGGCACAGCTGAACATAAAGTGAAATAATTTGCTTTTTTATTTTACTGGACTGGTGGCGCTTTCAAGACAATTGGGAACTCGGGGGTGGGGGGGGTGGGGGGGGAGGAGAAGAAGAAACTAGGTCAAATCATGACGTCAGTGATCTTTAGTTTGGAAGGTCGGAGCTCTAGAAAGTTTGACCATTCAAAAAACATTTTCCCAGGCATTAGTCTCAGCGGAGGGATGTAGAGTTAAACTCACTCATAAAAACAGCAGCGCTTTGCTGTGTTCTTTGACAGTATCTCTGGTCATGGTTTTAAAAGTTATGAAATCTAAAGTAGACTATCAAACTTTGCTGTGGCTAGGTCATGGAATCTGTATGCACTGGGATTTGAGCTATCCGATTTGACCAGCGCAACTCGATTTTGCCACAAATCTCCCGGCCTCTGGGTAGGCAGGGTTTGTCTTTTCAGACAAATTTGATGGTTCACAATGGGAACAACATTTGCCTACCTGGTGCGCATGGCTTCTGAATCCAGTACACCCACCGCCAACAGCACAACACACATTCTAATGGAGCGGAAGTCTTTTATCATTGGCTTTTCTACAGAAATGTTTGGTGATCGACTAGGAATGCCTTGAAGGTAGATTGTGATCAACCGGTTGGTGACCACTGTTTTTTAAGGTTCTGATCTGTTGCATCAGTCTCAATGCTTTTTAAAGTTATTTTGATGTACTGGTTGTATACATTTGGGATCTGTCCCAGAGTTTGTTTGGAATAAGCTATTTTATTTTCCACACAACGACAAGCTGAACAGTAGAATAGGTCAACTTTTCTATGGGAGACAGTAGATTGACATAGGCTAGTGATTTTGCTGTTGGCTGAGCAAGAACATTTGGACAATTATTCTAAAATCATGATGCGCATCGGAATTCGGTAAGTGGCATGTTCTGTTAAGATGAATTATGCCGTGGGTGGACGACATAATCAGGTTACACACCCAATGCGTAGGCCTATATGTCAAATTTTGAAATGCTTCCTGTCAAATGTCCAGCGCCACCCTGACACGAGCACACTCGCATTACTCCTCACTCTCATTTGCACTCTCCTGCTTTGACAGTGAGCCAGGCCAGCTACACTACCCTACCCTCAGTTTAGCAAGCTACAGCAGAGCCACTGACAGGCCTGAGGGGGTTTAGTGCTTTAGAGGATGTAACACACCTTTGACTTAACATTGACTCACCCTCCAATCATCCTTCAAGCATTTGACTCACTTGAGTGTTTACCAGCCTGCTGTCTAGTGCCTCGTGATAAGTCTGTCAACCGTCTGTGATTTGGACAAAGATGGAGATGGGCATATCTTTGTCTTAGACCAAGGATATCTGTACCATGCACAGATCATCGGAGCGCTTCGGCGAGCGAGGCGTGTCCTCACTTTGTTTGCGGGGACCAGTGTGAGCTCCTTGCATGAGCGCTGCAGTGAGTGTCCCTCACGGCCCTTAATCAAGCCTTGTGTGTGCTTATTTTTTACGGTGAGCTCACAGAGGGATCTCCGCCATGCTGTGCACACACCACATTAATTTCAATCCTTTGCATTCTGAGCTGCCGAGTGGCACTTCAAAGGTGGAGTCGGGTGGTGTTAATCCAGGGCTGCTCCACTGGACTGGGCCCCGGCTCTCCCAGCCGGCCCCAGGTTTGAAGTGTGATCAAAGTGCAGCCTGCCCCTGATTGATGGGCCCTCTCCGGCCCAGGGGCTGGCTGTCAGGGGACCAGGAAGTGCCAGGAAGCGTGACACAGGATCTCAATGTCCTCCTGTTGACAGGAAGGGGGAGACCAGATCAGAATCAAGAGTCCTCCATGATAACCCCTACATACTGAAATGGGGGAAGACCCTACAAACTTACTGTAAGGGTCATCATGGAGGACAGTTGGTTCTGGTCTCCCCCTTGTCGACAGGAGGACACTGAGATAATGTCACTCTCCCTGGCACTTCCTGGTCTCCTGAGACATGGGCACAGACTTTTGTTCACAAGCCTGTACACACCCGCTGCTACACACAAGTTTTTGTTATTGCACATGTACACATACTGTACATGTGCTATCATAACACTGTGAGCGTAGCTGTTGAAAGAGCCCCATGTTCTATGACCGAAATGGCACTGAGGCTAGAGAGGTGCCTTTTTGATTAGGCGGTTGATGCACATGTGCAAATGCCATTGAATACTAAGCAAATCTTGTCTGCTAAATGAACCAGTGTAGCCCACAGCCGTAAGGCATAGCCATATCGGGGCCTAACATAAGGACTACTGTGTGCTATTCTGTAATTCTGAAATAAACTACATTTTCGTCATATAATGTTTCTTTAGACCTGTCAAATAACTAATGGATTTATTGTGATGGTGTAGGCTATATTTAATGGAAAATCTACATTTTTAAAACATCTAAATCCAAAGGTCTGCATCAGTGGCTTGTAGGCTATGCGTGGACGCCAGGAGATGCTAAACGTGTTTATGTTAATTAACAGTCAATTACCCTGAGACGGGCAAATATTTGCTTAACAATCACCGGCTGACAAAATTGAATGACCCCCACAGCCCTACTCCCACGAGCTAACCATGTTATTGTAGATTAGTCCCAGGCCCTCCCAGAGTTGTGATATCCCCCTCCCAGGCTCTTCATATTGAATTATTCTGTAGATCCTTTAAAATCTTTCTAATTTGCCACGGTAAGCAGATTGATCAATAACTTTTTTTGCCATTAAAATGTGCTCAAGAAGCTTAATGAACTCTGTTTTGAATAAAAGGACTTGGAGATAATCAGCCCAGGCAGCTCCTCTTGCATGCTTCTGCTGCAGCACCAACCAGTCCTGAGTAGCTGTCTGAGGAGTTTTAACCCCAAAGCAGATGCATCCATCTTATCCTGTTTTTCAACCCCTCCCACCCTCCATTTTTCATCCTGCTGACTCCTGTCTTCTGTGCCTCTCCACAGCCGGGAGGTGTGGAGACTGACCCCCAGTGACCCGGCACTCACCGTTTCTCTAGAGGGGCAGCAATCTGTAGGCTGCACAATGAAATGGGCCTCCTTGCCCTTGAGTTTATTCTGGACTGTCAACATGCTTTTTCTTTGGGGAGGTGGAGGGGTGATGTGTTTTATGCAGAGAATTTGGAAGTGAGTTCTTTAGCTAGAGACCGAGGGGCAGTCGGCTGCAGGCAGATTCCTTTTTAAAGAGGAAGGGCCAATGCTGAAGAGTCGCTTTGCATCTTGGGAAACGGGGGAGGGGTTAAGTGAAATGGACAGTTGGTTGATGGAGCACTTTTCATTAGCATTTTTTGCCCTCTCAGCCTCCCTTGTCTCTCCCCCGCCTCTGCTCTGTAGCCGAGGGCCTTTGGGTATCCCGGGGAGAGAGAAAAGCATGCTGGGTAATGGTGTGGGGTGCTGTGGCCTGGTTGGTCAGCGGAGGAGGGGGGGGCGCGGGTCTGTAGCGGTGACCTTAGTCTCCTGCTGCCGTCTCTCCTTGGCTCTTTGAGGGCCTTTAGAGTTTGCTCTCCCGGTTACTGCCGCTTCATAAGCCCTAAACGGCGGCCACACAATGCCAGGCAGGAGAGGGGTCAGGGTTGAACTTGAACCTCGGCTCCAACCGCTGGCAGAAAGGACTCCTCTGAGAACATGTCTACTAATCCCTCCCACAGCAACTCAAACAGGTCCCCTACGCACAGCCTACCTCATACACACGTTCTATATGGTTGTTTGTCATGATCAAGAGTGTTAGACTCAAAAGCGTTAGAATACTGTCTGGTATTCTGGTCCCCTATGGCTCTTACAATATAAGTTACTAGTTCCAATATCCACACTTCAACCAAGTTTTGCTACAAGAGCTCCTGTTTCTTTGAAAATGTCAAACTATGTCTTGGAAGCCCTAAATTCCCATCACCACCTATGGTTTTACTCCAGGGCATCCGTATCACTCTGGAATCTTAATGCTTTTTTTTAACTGCACCGACCTGTGACTAACACCAACCATTAAATGTTATATGCCGACTTTAAAACTGAGATTTTCATGTGCCTTTAAAAAGTGGATCTCCATATAACTCAAAGGTTGACCTCTTGGCTGTGTCTCTCTCTCTGTGTGGTAGGAGCTGGAAGAGGCGCTACAGAAGCAGGACACAGACTTTCTGGCTGACCTCCTCGTCTCACTGCTGCAAGGATGCTACCAGCGCACAGATATCACGTAAGTAGTGCCCCCCAGGTTTCCTACATTCTTTATTTATATGGGAGTTCAATATTCATAGTTTTTCTTTCTAGAGAGCCTCAGAACTAGGCCTAACTTCTTAGCTCGCCAGCACACAGCAGCACATCTCTTTACCTTCTTTCTAACAGACCAGTCTTGGTGACAACATCCAGGGGCCGTATGGGCCTGAAACGGGAAGTTTGAGTCAAACCCTGTTTAGTAGTGAGCACATCAGTGTGCACAGCTTGTGTTGAAATCAGCCTTTGCAACTGAGTGAGGCTTCTCACAAAGGAAACTGGGGTTAGGCGGATTTTTCCCTGGGAGGGGGGGGGGCAGTTCCTTGATGACTAAATGTGAGCGAGAGGGAGTGGGAAGAGCAAAGGAAAGTGAAATAAATGTTCCAGCCCTGAAGGGGCCCCCACCCACCACCGCTACCTCCTCCTCTCCTGCTCTTGCTCCATCAGCACCACTGGGGTAGGCACCTATCAGCCTGTGACTCGGGAGGGATGAGGGAGGTTAAGGCTGATAGTTTCCACACCCAGGCATGCAGTAACAGGACAACCTGCCTTATTGGACAAGACAGCCGCTGGCATCCCGGGGGTGGCTCTGGCCTTTCAAAGAGCTGCCCTTTTCATCCGTACGCGTTAAACGCTCCGGCGGAGCTGGGGAGGGGGGCGGGGGTGTTGGCAGAGGAGGAGAAGGGGAGAGATGGGATAGTGGGGGGGCCTGCAGCTGTGTGAAAGTGCAAACTGCTCTTTCAAGATAAGCCATTTTTTTTCTCCTCCAGTTTTTCTCCTTTCTTTTCTGTTGTTGCATCGGCACTCACCCCTGCCCTGAGCCCTTGTTTCTGTTCGTCTGAGCAGGAACTGAAGGGTTCCAGATTAATCAGACAGATCTGACCCGGAACCAACATTTATTTACCAGCATCCAAAAGAACAATGAAACAAACCCACTCAAGTGCAAAGATATTGCTGTCTTTTTCCCCTCCTTTTCTCTCCAGAACCACTACGGTATGGCAGCTTGAATTATTTCTTGACTGTCTCTTTCACAATAGACAGCCTGTTGAAATTGAGAGGTTATATGCGCTTGCTTTACAAAGCACACTGTAAGGACAAGCATTTGCAAGTGAATGAATAGCGGTGCGCCATATTGTCGGATCCCAAGGACTCTTTAAAGGGCTATGTAGTAGCTCGACAAAAATAACAGCAATCGCCCTATCTCCCAATCAGCTTTTCTTTTGTTGTGTTGATTGGTATCAATACGAAGCACATGTTCCTTTTGACCTTTTGACACAGTAGGCGTTTGAGAATGAATGACTTCTAGTTGAAGAGATGAATGAGGTTGTGACATGAATGGGTTAGAAACAATTAACCTAGGCCTAAATTCTCACATTTTGTATGGGATCCTTGAATAGTCCGCACCAACCAAATTCACTGCAGTAGATCTCTCTGATTTTCTATTACCCACCCCTTCTCACTACTGTATTGTCATACTAGCATATGGGACTAATCACTGTCCCGCCCCTCTTAGTCCCCAGGCGTTCAGCAGTTATCTGGACGACATCATCAACTACCGCTGGGAGCTGGAGGAGGGGAAGCCCAACCCCCTGCGCCAGGGGCCCTTTGAGGAGTTGACCCCGCGCACACAGGTGGAGCTGCTGCACAGGCTGTGTGACTACCGCCTGGACGCCGCAGACGTCTTCGACCTGCTCAAGGTGCTACACACACACACACACCTTGTACCGCAAGCCTGCACCTGTTTTAAACTCCCGTTATTATGACCGTTTCAGAGTTAGCATGGGTAAACGGGCAAAACTGGGGAAACACTCATGTTTTGGTACCTGTAGTTTTGGTGATTTTTATTGGGATGCAGTTGATGGTGACTGACTTAAAAAAGTGCTGTCTAACCTGACGTAGTGAATTAAGTGGAACTGTAATATGCATCATTAATCCATGCAATGTTTGATCCCAGGGCCTGGATGCGGACAGCCTGCGCGTGGAGCCGCTGGGGCAAGATGGGAGCGGTGCCCTCTACTGGTACTTCTATGGTACCCGCATGTACAAAGAGGAGCCGGTCAAGAGGAAAGCGGAGCAGCTCGGGTAAGTGGGTTGCACCATCGGGCATCAGCTGTGGACGTTGGATGGTTTTGCTTGCCTGTAATTCACAGATAGAGGTCACAGAATGTGAACGCTATGCTGGTATATAACCAGTCATTTTTGTATCGATTCTCTGATACTCAGTGTATTGTTGTGTCTGCATTATATTATGTGTTACTGTGTATATATGCTCTATGGTTTCTGTAAGGCTATGAGATATGTAATATGTAAACAGTAGCACTTCCTACTGCTAATTCTGTTTTCTAACGAAGGACAAATTGAGCACCAACATAGTAATTACTATGTACCTACTAGCCTGTTAGAGGTTAATCATATGGGTCACTCCAGTAATAGCTACCCTGGTAAAAGGCCTGTGTAATTTAAAGTGTGGGCGGATATTTGTTTTTCACTCTGTTGTTGTCCCTGTAGTGAAGCCCCTGAGATCAAACCAACAGAGAAGAGGAAAAGGGGAAGACCTCCAAAGAAGAAAGTGGAGGAGATCCAGCTAAGGTGAGACCAGCAGCAAACTCTGTCCTTAGTGGTCTCGCGTTCTCTCCACTCTCAAACGTCTCCAGAGACGTTCACCACCTTTATTCCCCAGACCTTGTTCATGCAATGCTTTGGAGTGGATGGTAAATACTGAATGGGCTGGCCTGTTGTTTTTTTCAGTGAGGTGGAGAGCGAAGTGAAGAAGGAGAATGGACTGGAAGGTCTACACTCAGGCACAGGTGAGAAAAAAGGCAGAGCTATCAGAAACATCTATCTAGATCGACTCCAACTCCTGATATTGATGCTGACGATTGAGACTTGTTTAAAAAAAATGAATCGAATCAAAGTTTATTGGTCGTGTACATAGATTTCCATATGTTATCACAGGTGCAGCGAAATGCTTATTTTTCTAGCTCCAACAGTGCAGTCATATCTAGTAATACAATGACCATACACACAAAATCCCCTCCCCCTCAGAATGAGCAATATCAGAATGAGCAATGTCAGAGTCCGGAGTATGTTGGCCATGATGTTGTCTGTCCGTCCGTCCAGACCGGGAGCGCGGTGCCTGGTCCTTGGTGTGTGACACGGAGGAGCAGTGGGCCAGTCTGGCCGAGAGCATCAGAGAGAAAACGTCTCCCCAGGACCGCCACCTCTACCGCATCATCAGCCAGAACTTCCTCCCTGAGATCAGCAGCATGATCGAGCACAAGGTCAGTCAGCTCTCTTCTTAGTCTCCTCCCTCCCCCTCCCCTTCTCAAGCCATCAATCTTCATTCAGACACTGACTCAGTCAGCTGATGTGCTCTGTAAGGGCATAGCGTCTCAAATGGCTGCCTCCAGGAGGAATTGGGAAATGGAGGCTGTGTGGCGCGGCTGCAGGTGTGTGGAGGCAGACTGGTCTCTGCTTGCCCAGAACACTAGCTTCTAAACCCATCTGAGCCCCGGGCCCAAAGCCGGACTGTCCAGTCTCTCTCATATCTGTGGCCCTGTGTGCAGCTTCTGCTGGAGTGACGGGCGAGGCTGGGAGTGCTGATTTGTCGCATGGTTTTTCTTCTGCGGAATGAGTCGCCTCAGAGATTGTTGACACTGTTTTAACTGTTCGAACTCTGCCCTTTTTTAATACATTGCATGCTCATTTATCTTTTGAGTATACATAGCTAGACAGTAGAGAAGGACCAATGTGGATTTTTTTTTTTGATACCTAGGAAGCCTAGGAAGCGGATGGAGGATAATTTCGATTAAAAAAAAAACAATTATGACAAAATGTCATTAATGCATGCATTTTTTAAATAAAACGATAAATCTCTTAATTAACTGGGTAAGTTTAAGATGCATAGGCCTACTTGCAATATTGGTGAATGCATATTCAATAGGAGTGTGTGCATTGAGTTATTGATATTGTTTTGGCTGATCAGTGGAGTCTATGGTGCTACACGTGACAATCTGTTTGCCTTTCATGTGGGACTTATTATCCTACTGATCAACAATCTTCGCATAGACTCTTCACTCCAGCATGTCATGCCTGTATGGAAGGGCATCATATATGCACTGCTGTTAGTTTGAGAATATAAAATAACATCTATTCCATGCCAATGGGTACAACATAATGATTTGTGATCACGGATGCTTATGAAACTAGTATTTTTAGTCACTTTTCGTGATGGGACACATCTCTGAACAACTCAATTGGCTCGTTCAGCTATCTGTCAAGAAATGGGCGGGTTGTAACTTGATCCTACTGCTACAATTGGATAGAGCGAGGTTTTAACGCCGCTCTTTTTCACATCTCTCTATCGCTCATATCATTTACTTGCTACTATGAGAACTAGCTCAATGGCAATTACATGTTCTACAAAGCCATAAATGTGCATATTATCTAACAAGCAGAGCAAGGGTAGAGAAAAAATATGAAACGATTCATGTTTTGTGTGAATGACTCCAATCTGCCCATAGTTTGAAAAGTGAAAAAACACACGCACGCTGATCTATAGCTATCTTGGTCCATAACATGAAGAAAGACTCTTAGGTAGCTAAACCTATTGCCAACCTTTTAATTAGGCATTTTTAAACACTTTCCCTGTTACGGCAATCATCTACTCCAACTATCAATTGTCAATTTACAGATACGATTGTGGCTGGTCAGATCAGCAGCTGGCTTGTTGCCGAAAAATGATAACCAGCTAACGTTACCTAGCTACGTTGGCCATTAGCTCTTATCTGATATCTTAGCACCATGTTTAGCTACCGAGCTAACACCACAGATGAAAGGGTTAGTTATCGTAATCTTTGCCAACAGGTCTCATAGCGATCTGCTTAGCTAGCTAGCTTGCTTATTAAGTGCATGTCCAGGCACGTCGACACAAGCCTTATGCATTAACACAAGCTGAATGCAGATTTACGTAATTCTGTAGTGATCAACGGGACCTTTCGCTTTAGCCATCCCTGTGATCGGGTCCGATAGAAGCTATAGAAACCCAACACAGCCTGCCTGTCCTTGTGGACTATGACGGTCAAAAGGTTTTTGGCCATTCTGTCGGCATGGGGTCATTCTCTAATGGTCATCCGATGGTGATCTGTCCTTCACGGCCAGCATGCCTGCCTGGCTGTTATCTATCTGGACATATTCACAGTTCTCAAGCTGCTGAACATTCCCACTGGATGCAGGCTCTGGCAGTACAGAGCAGACATCTGGGATGTCTGTGTGTGCGCATTCGCAGCATTATTGTGTGTGAGTGCGCACACAGCCATGGAGTCCTCCAGCTCCTGTCCACAGCACTGGCTGTCACAGCCATTTCGCGGGGCGCTGACGGGAGGCAGGCACTCACCTTGAGGCGGGATGGAGCCACTTGATTGACGACCTGCTGCGCTGCAGGATTGTCGACTTCTTAAGTGGCGACACCAGAGGCAGTCCATCTCCTGTGTGCGATTTAAGTGCTGTGGGTAATGCACAGAGCAGAGGCAGGGTAGAGGAGCCCCGGGACACGCCGGTGCAGAGAGACAAGACTGGGGGATGGGAGCTGTAGCACATTCAGCACTTTGACAGCCCCTCTGGTGGTGGCCACCACTGGCCCAGTGGAGGAAGAGCAAGGCAGCTATCTAACACGTCCCCATGCTGCTGGCAGGCAAAACTCTACAGCGGGGGGAAAGGGCCTCTTGGTGGTGTTCACGCGGCCTGTCCTGACATTTGAGTATTTACATTTGAGTCATTTAACAGACACTTTCATTCATCTTAAGGTAACTAGGTGACAGAACCATATCAGTCATAGTAACTACATTTGTCCTCAATAAAGAATATAAAACATAACAAATAACACCACAGAAACAAAAGGCACAGGAGGTGGTGCAGCCCAGGAGGCAGGCGTCCATCTTGTTTCCCATAACGTCCAACGTACCAGACTCCATTACCCCCATGCTCTTGGAAACAACCATACCTTTTGGACTGCATTCCCTGACATAGATACTGCCTGGCCCAGATGGTTCTGCTCTGACTGCAGCTTCCTGCTGTTTTTTTTCCTTCCATGTTGTGGTTTGTATTCTGCAACCAATTCTGCTGCTCATATTAAGTATGTAACTTTCTAATTGCTACATTATAGGCTATTTCATCAAGTGGCAATGCTGTGGTCAGTTTGCAAATACAAGCACACGCACGTTACCGCCCGCTCCCCCAGCTTTTAGTGGAAATCGTTACGTGTGATTATTGTCACAGGGAGCATGGAGGGGTTTGATTTGTTTGGTTAGTCAGTGACCCACTAGGAGAGGGGTAGCAGGGTGGGTGGGATTTAAAGGGAGGGTAGTCGGGGGAGGAGGAGCAGAGCCTGGATCACCACTTCTCTCCTCACAGCTCTGCTGGAAGACCACAGCGGATTCCCCGGGGCCTGCTTGGGTATTAGCTCCCGTGGATGCGTTACTTGATCAAAGCGACTGTGTGTGATTTTTGTGTGAATAATGAAACCACTTATTTGTGTTTTTAATCTTGATTCTTTTGCCTCTGCAGGTGAATGAGCAGAAGCAGAGGCTGCTGGATCCCACCCCAGTAAGCAGCTCTTACCGGCTCTCTGAGAAACGCATGAGCCAAGAGGAGGAGGTGAGACCAGCTGCGCGTGTGTAATTTATCGTTCTTAGTGTATGTCCCGTCTCCTGTGAGACCCAGGGGACTGATGGTTTCCTGTTTGTGTCCAGGACACGCTGCAGGCCATAGCCAACAGGGAGCAGCAGAAACAGAGGGATGAGGACATGGACAGGCAGGCCCTGCTAATGGAGCAGAGACGAGAAGAGGAGATGCTGCTGCAGGAGGAGCGCCAGAGAGAGGAGCTGGAGAGACTCCAAGCTGTGGAGGGTGAGTAGTGGAGCTGGGTTAGTGGGCAGGGTGGGGCTCAGGGTGGATTCTGAAAGACGGCCAACCCCGCACACACCTCTGCATTTGTATTGCCTGTACCGTTGAATGATCTATTGCCCTGGTTGTGAATTATATATTGCAATATATTACACGTATTGGGCTGCGAGTGAGTGGGAATATATAGCCCTTTGAATCACAGGAGTCCTTCTGATGTCACCTGTCAAGGGTTAATTAACTGGTGAAGGACCCTCATTAATGTATTATAGATGAACAGTGGGATCGGGCTGGGCTGCCTAGTCTCTGGTGGATCAGAGCAGTTGAATCCACCCTCCAACATATTTTAATCCGCACAGCAGGCGGGCGGCAGCCCGCAGCCTTTCATGTTGAGAGATAGTGTTCCTTTCTGTTCTCGCCTTTTTTTTTTATCAGCTAAGCCTGCTAAAGGATGGTCAATGAATCACTCATCTTCTCTGAACTCCTTCAGTCTCATGTTGTTCGGCCTGGTTTTTATTGACTCTGTGCACCAGCAGGCGGCCGGATGGCCAACAGGTGCCCTTGAAACTGTAGTAAAGTACAATCCCTTATGCTGCTGCTGTTGTGTGTAATTAATTGTGGTTCCTGTGTTCTGCTGTTTCCCTCAGAGCGAGCGCGGCGGCGGAAACTGCGTGAGGAGAAGGCCTGGTTGATATCCCAGGGGAAGGACCTGCCCCCCGAACTGCTGCACCTGGAGCCCCACTCACCCATCCGACGCTCCCGCAGGACAAAAGAGTTGTAAGAGCCACACACTACTTCTCAACACTAGAGTACTGATAATTTATGGACAGCAAATTTTTGTTTCTTAAATGTTCTTGTTTTTCAAATCAGCAAACAAAACGCATTCCACATTCACAGATGTGGCAGACATAAGAAACATAATAAAATACATGTTAGCTATTTCAGCTTTAGCTGAGACAACGAGCAAATCATTTGTTTTACAGCACCTTACACAACATGTGTAAATACACACACACATTTCCTTAATCGCCCCATTCACTCTGTCCAATTTGAAATATAGTTCGGTATTGGAGATCAGAGTCTATCAAACTTGGGCTGTCTCTTTAGCAAAGTATATGATAGTCATAAACAAATGAGTCTCGCTGGGGTGTAATAAAATTGTCTTATTTGAAGATATCAACAACAAAAAATGGATCTTGGCACATTGAATTCACTGCATAGCTCTTAAAAGGATTTCAGAGTAGTTGGGTTCTGATGAAACAGGCCGGAAAAGGTCCTGATCCATAGAGGATGCCAAAGATGAAAGTTGGCATCACTCAGGGCTTTTGGCAAATCTGGGTTGTACACTATAGGCGAGTGGGAGCATATCTGGGAGGAAATGCCAAGGTATTTCTTAGTCATTCCATGCTAGTAGGGTGGGATAAATCACAAGGGTTTTGGGTATGTTGCCCACTTCACTAAAGTTATTAATGAATATAATTGATCTTAGGGGCAATGAACCACAGGATTGGGCCTCTATCTGAATCCACGTTGAGTCTTGTCTGTCTGTGATCCATGTTAGGATGTTGAGGATTAGGGCAGACCAGTAGTACAATTGAAGGTAAAGACCACCCTTCGATTCAGGTTTTGATAGAGTGGAGAACTTGATCCTATTTTTTTTTTTTTATTGCCCCATATACATTTGGTGATGCTTTGGTTGGTTGGTTTTTAAAAAAGAGAAGAAACTGGGCATCTGGATTTGAGCATCTGAAATAAATAGGTTTATCTAGGGAGGATGTTCATACGGTTAACATGGACTCTTCCCACTAAGCTAATTGGGAGGGAGATCCACGTTTGGAGATCTGGCTTTACAAAGATTCCAAGGTATGGAAACACCTGTGTTTTACATTGGAATGGACAGAGTGTCTTCATAGAGCTGGTCAGTGTAAGAATGAGGGTGCAAACAATGGACTTGTTCAAATGCATCTTATATTCTGAACTTGCTGTACTGAGCAATTGTCTGAAATGGGAGGGAGGGATTTCTCAGGGTTGGATAAGTAGAGCAAGACGACATCCGCGTAGAGCGAAATCTTGTGCTGAAGGCCACCTGCAGAAACCCCCATAATACTTGGATTGCTCCTTATCAACTCCGCCCCCAACAAGTAGAGCAGGGGGGACAGCGAGCATCCCTTGTCTTGTGCCACATCCCAAAGGGAATCTGTCAGAGTTCAGACCGTTAGTAGACACCATGGCATTTGGATGAGAATATAGGGACCTAATCCATTTAATAAAGTTTGGGCCCATATTGAACTTTTCTAAGACTGAGAACAGAAAGTTGCACTCCATCCTGTCGAACGCCTTCTCAGCATCCAGTGAAGCCAGCAAGACAGGTGTCTTCTGTCCGTTTACTTGATCAATAATATCAAAAAGACGGCGAATGGATAGTCCGCTTTTATAATTTTGGGAAGAAGAATGTTTAGTCTTTTGGCCAGTAATTTGGTAATTATTTTGTAGTCTAAATCCAACAAGCTTCTGGTCCGGAAGGATTATCAGGATAGAGGCTCCTTGTCTTATATAGCAGCACTGTAATGTGGACTGTGTACATAGTTTGGGAGAGCTCTGTTTTTGCAAAAATCATCCAGCATTGGCATGAAATTAGGGCTAAGCTGGGGCCAAAAAGCTTTGTAGAAGTCTCTGGGAAATCCATCTGGGCCTAGGGACTTGTTAGGTGGCATGGAGATAATTGCCTGTAGAACGACCTCGGGAATGAAGAGGGAGTTGATCTTCTTGGTCGGTCTCTGATCGTTTTGGTATCGAGATTCCCTCTAGGAAGGAATAGAGTTCTGCATCTGTATGTTTTCTCTCAGAAGTATATCATTTGCGGTAAAAGTTACACTTGTCTTATTTGGATCATATGTGACTTTGTCATCTGCTGTTCGGATGGCCATGATTGTACGTTCTGACTTCTCTTTTTTTCAGTTGGTATGCAATCAATCTGCTATACTTATTGCTGTACTCATGGTGTTTTTTTTAGTAAAGATCACTTTTTATTTAATAAAGTTTAGTTTGGCTTTGGCTGCTTTAAGTTGACTCCAGGAGGTGCTGTCTGGAGATTGTTTATGTACATTTTCGCAGTGTTAAAGCTCCCTCAACATCTAACCTGTGTGTTTCCGTTGATTTTTTCTTAGAGGAAGCATATGGAATTAGATGACCTCTTAGTGTGGCTTTGGCAGAGTCCCACATTATGGCCAGAGGAACAGGATAGTCTTTGTTGTCTTGTGTGTAGTTCTCTAGCCATGTAGTGACCAAATGTATGGAATGCTTTGTTTGATAACATGGAGGTGTTGAATTTCCAACTCTTTTGACCTCGGGATGTTTTTACAGAGGTCAAAGCGGAGGCGGACAAAGGCGTGATCTGAAAGCGCTATGGGTCCGATTGGACAAGTGGCAGAATTTGTGAAAATCTTTGGGATAAAAATGTAATCTATAAGAGAGTAGGTGTTATGGATATTGGATTAGTATGTATAATCCATAGAATAGCTATTAGTCTCTCTCCAGATATCTATCAGCCCCATCTCTTTAGTAAGAGTTTTCGATCTAGGGTTTGTGGTAAGGACTTGAGATGATTTGTCCAGAGTTGAGTTGAGAGTACAATTAATATCAGCCAGCCAGCCAGCACTCCAAAGGAAACAATGCTCATTGAACAGGGATATCATTTTCAACATGAAAGCAGGAGTATCTGTGTTAGGGGCATATATATTTAAGATAGCAATTGGTTGCCCATACAGTGACCCAGTTATTAGAATAAATTAGTGAATTTGTTTTGAACATTTTCTCAATCTTTTATTACAGCTATGAAATTGATGATGATTATACGGCGTTGTACAAAGGTAATGTATATTCCCTGTCATCTATGCAATCATCACTGTATAATGTCTGCATGTGTATAGCATATTGACCTGCACATTTTTCTGGACAGCGAGCCAGGAGATTTCCTCTGTTCTGATTCCAACTGCCTTGGTCCTCCTCTCATTTTGCTCTCCCCACAGTGTTGGAGGCCCTGAGAGCCCACAAAGATGCCTGGCCCTTCTTGGAGCCTGTGGATGAATCCTATGCCCCCAACTATAATGCGGTCATTCAGGTGAGTTCACAGTGAAAAGGAAGGTTCCAAACTGTCAAATGACGTATGACTGGGGCATCTAACCGAGTTTTTGTAGTTGTAATTTGAGGTCGTCAATTTCACAATTAGTCATTTATGTTTGCCCTGATTTTTTTCTCAGACTCCGATGGACCTGTCCACCATCGAGACTAAGCTGAATGAAGGGGAGTATATTGCCAAGGAAGAGTTTGTGTCTGACATGAAGCTTATGTTTGAAAACTGCATCGAGTACAATGGGGAAGACAGCGGTAAATACACACACCTCTTAATTTTGATCTAAAACCTCATTATTTTTTGTCAAATTTATAATGTCCCAAAAATGCCTCTAGAATATGCAAATGGTTTTTGGGTTGACTTTGGACTTGATTTATGAATATGAGATAGATCAATTTGACTAAGTGCACATGGTGGAGAGGAGGAGAGAATGGCTGTGTTGGGGGAGAGCTCTGTGGCTCTGTGTGACAGTGATGAATGGGGAGTGATTGAGCTGTGCATCAGGCCCTGCAGCATCCTGCCTGCTTGCCAGAGACATTCTAGCCCCTAGTTAAGCGCCCTGTCTGGAGCCATCCATCCGTCTGAATGCACTCCCAAGGGAGAGGCATGGGGGCTAGGGGGTCAACCACACCAAGGCCCTCTGAACAGGTCAACCTGCCGGCCAACGCTGGGGTCAACATCGCCTGGCCCCACAACAGACGAGTGCGTGTCTGTGTGCGTGGCATGCAGATAATACTCATGGTGCCTGTGCTTTTCTTCAGAGTACAGCATCATGGCAGAATCCCTGGAGCGTTGTTTCAGCCGGGCGCTACTCAAACACTTCCCGTCGGAGGACGGCGACACGGACGAGGAGTTCCACGTGAGCGGCGAGGACCGTGAGAGAGATCGCAAGGAGAAAAAGCGAAGCAAAGGCAACAAACAGGCAGGGCCAGAAAGCTTGATCCGAGCCACCGAGCAGGCCTCACGCAAACGGACACATCCAGGGGGCAAGGGCAGCACCCCAGTGGAGGAGGGGAATAAGCCAGCACAGCCACCCCCTCCCCCCCACTGGGCCAATGGACCCCCACACCCCCATGGCATACCTCATGGACAACCCCATCCTGGGAACCTTTACTACACAGCACAGCAGGTAGCTGGCCATGCATGTCAAAAACAATATTTCACATAGGAGAAAGTATATTTTACTGCTTTAGGAGTTGGTAATGAATGAAGAGAAAGCGTCTAGGGTTTTTCCCCCCCTTTTACAGAGGCGTTAAAAGGTAGTTCTAGATGAAGACAAATGAATGCATTACATTTTAGACATGAGATGTTGAACTGTCATCCATTCTGCAGCAGCTCCAGCGCCCCACTAATCCCCACGGCCCACACATGTACGGCCAGAGGATGGACCCCGGCTACGCCTACCCTGGACAGGGACACATGCCCCGGCCTGGGGACCCCAGTGCTCACCACATGCCTCAACATTACAACATGCAGGTGAGATCAGCTAAGAAAACAATCGAAGGAGGTTTCACACATTTAATTCGGAGCTATCCAATATCTGCTGTACTCACACAATCTGCTCCGACTGAACAATGTTTTGTGTTTCTGATCTGTCGGTTGATTTTATATTTGCTGCTATGCACATACTAATAGATGTTGTATTCCAGCCACACATGGGGGATGGACACCACGTTGGCCATAGATACCAAATGGGGCCTGATGGCCGGCCTCTTCAGCCACAGCACCACCGGCAGCAGCACCCCTACATGGGTCCCACCCATGGTCCCTCACTGGGCCCCCGTCCCGTGGCCCTCCAGTCTGGGGGCCTCTGCACCCCCATGCCCGACAGCAGCATGTACTTGTCCCGCCAGCGCACCAACGGCCACCCCCTACACCCCGGAGGGAACTGCTACCCCGGGCCTGACGTCCCACCACGACACAACTACCCAGCCTTCCATCCAGGCATGGGCATGCCTCGTAACATGTGGTCAGGGATGAACCACCAAGGCCAGGAGAGGCCCAGCGGACCTGGGAAACAAGTGCAAAATATGGCTAACCACCAGCAGCTCTCTTATAGCCACGGGGGTCCACGTCCCATGGGCCCCAAACCCTGGCCAGAGCAGCCTGGGGGCCCCGGAGGGTACCCCTCTCATCCTAATGGCCAGTACAGGATTTCCACTGGCATCACCAGCTCCCCGGGACCCATGGCCCTGCGGACCCCCATGCCTCATCAGGACTCCAGGCAGTGTCTGGCCTCCATGCTGGAGAGCCCAGAGATGATTGCCCTGCAGCAGCTGTCTGCCTCCTCCACCGGACTCCCTGCTGGCTCCTCTCACCAGGACATGGGCAACTTTCAGCAGCAGCCCCCACAGGGTGTTGGCAGCGCCCCAACTCACCCCTCGCCGTACCACCCTCCCCCTGAAATTCAGCTGCTGCGTCCTGCCAGGGACAATGGCCCGGACAGCCAGACTGCCCATCACGCAGATTTGAAGCCCAAAGGTAGGAATGACCTAATCTGCTTTAGAGCTCTACCTCACTAACTTTATGAAAATTGACCTTTTTTAAAACATTTTAATTCAGGACTTTTCTGTCATTCAGTCTATATTTCATAAGCAAACCCCTCAACTCCCCTCAACAATGCGATAATAATAATATTTCACAGTAAGTGACAAATTTAAATATTGACCAGTTTAATGGAGTGTCTCGACTTGCTTTGAGAGATGACATGTCATCACACTGCAGCAGTGTTAATTTTATCAGTCTTTTTTATTTTTATTTAGTCTAGTCATTTAGACTAAAATGGTATTAAAGATGCACTATGCAGAAATCGCTCCATTTGCTGGTTGCAAAAATTTGAATAGTTTGCCTAATTTCAGTTTGTGACAAAACAAGCAAGTATAGTGTAAAGAATCAATCAAATGTATCCATGAAGCCCTTTTTACATCAGCCGATGTCACACAGTGCTATTAGTGCTAGGTTCCAGCCTAAAACCCCAAACAGCAAGTAATGCAGATGTAGAAGCACGGTGGCTAGGAAAAACTCCCTAGAAAGGCAAGAACCTAGCAAGAAACCTAGAGAGGAACCAGGCTCTGAGGGGTGGCCAGTCCTCTTCTGGCTGTGCCGGGTTGAGATTATAACAGTACATGGCCAAGATGTTCAAACGTACGTAGATGACCAGCAGGGTATAATCATCATCAGTGGGTTTAGAGGGTGCAACAGGTCAGCACCTCGGGAGTAAATGTCAGTTGGCTTTTCATAGCCGAGCATTCAGAGTTAGAGACAGCAGGTCAGGGTTCCATAAACACAGGCAGAACAGTTGAAACTGGAGCAGCAGCACGACCAGGTGGACTGGGGACAGCAAGGAGTCATCAGGCCAGGTAGTCCTGAAGCATGGTCCCAGGGCTCAGGTCCTCCGGGAGGGAAAGAATCAATGTACCATCTAAACCGCTGTGAAATATCTTTTCCATAACCAAAAATATTGTATTTTCAGCTGTTTGAAGGTAGTGTATAAAACTGAAAGTAAAAGACGCAAAACCGGAAGTTAACAGAAAGCATAAAAATAGCGCACATTGAACAGATCTACCGCTTCTTTGACTTGCTTTCAATGCGAATAACCAATCTATAACCCACATTTCTATGTGAAGTTGGTCTGGTCGCCCAGAAAGTTACATATTACAGCTTTAAGTCTGTCACATTTTTGTAATTTGAATAATGATTTAGTCAAGTTGTGAAAATAATGAAAACAGTAGGACATTTTAGTCAACTATAAATGCCCTTTCATTTTAGTCACATCACATTTGTATTGCCTCATTAACCTGTAGTAAACATAAGTCACTGACTTGTATACATAGCCTTGTCTAACTAACATATTTTTCCGCATGACATTCTATTTTATGATTCTATTCCCAACAGCTAAATTAGCAGAAGAACACATTACTCTGCACCAGGTTAAAAATCACACCCCTTGACAGGGCTCCAGATGAACATTTTCCCCTGGTGGCACTAACTTTTTCCGTTTTTGGCACCAACCCATGATTTGATGGCACCATATTTTCCCGCGGCATCAAACAATAGAAAATGTATTATTCAAGATATTTTTATCTGCAAACTAATCCAATGATTGTCATGAATTGTGGGGTTGACAATAAGGTATTGTTATATTTTACTGTTAAAGTAGGGCTCCAGAAAGTTTATTGTTCAATAGAGATATGGCTACATCTTTACATGCACTTTATCATTGGAACATTTATTTTGGGGCTAATTCACCACATGAGGAAGTGAGAACTCAAAACACAGCTAGATCGCTAATGCTAAATATAATACCCACTGCTAGTAGTCCTGTATTAATCTAACAGTACATTTAATGTCCTAAAAAAACTTGAGTTGTAGCCTTCTACCCTATGCACGCGCAATGGCTATTGCGCAGTTTGCAGTTCATATCTTAAAGCCATATCAGATATCTTGGTTGTAAAATAGTTGCTATTGAGCTCAATATTAAGAGATGACAAATACAAATCATACCCACAGAAAGCTGAGAACAACAGTAGTTGCTTCCAAAGCTATGTATTTCCCCGCAATTGGATTCTGAAATGTTATACAATCGAATGCCTTTTCTTACCTAAGAGCCCATCAAGTGGCTCGCTCATCACAGCAGCAGGCCCCAGCGAAACAGACCTAGGGGCTGGGCAGACACTCTCATTACAGGAATCATGAGGATAATGCACTTTACTGTTTTAACAGACAGAAATTAGGACGTTTTACAACTTTGGAGTGAGGTGATCATGTAGACCTAATGAATGTTCAGCTCGCACTGATGCAACCAATTAAAAATGTAATTCGCACAGCCAAGTCAAAGGGTCGCAAAAGGCAACTAAATGGTAGCAGTCTGGAGCCCTTCCCCTTTACATATTGTAGCTGTATTGTAGGCCTAATCAAAGTTCTGTCTGATAGGTTGCAGCAAACTAACTAGCTAGCATTATCAATATTTTATTACCTGATTGTGTGTATATATAGTATATCACAAAAGTGAGTACACCCCTCACATTTTTGTAAATATTTGAGTATATCTTTTCATGTGACAACACTGAAGAAATGACACTTTGCTACAATGTAAAGTAGTGAGTGTACAGCTTGTATAACAGTGTACATTTGCTGTCCCCTCAATAACTCAACACACAGACATTAATGTCTAAACTGCTGGCAACAAAAGAAAAACTAACAGGTCTGTGAGAGCCGGAATTCTTACAGGTTGGTAGGTGATCAAATACTTATGTCATGCAATAAAATGCAGATTAATTACTTAAAAATCATACAATGTGATTTTCTGGATTTTTGTTTTAGATTCCGTCTCGCACAGTTGAGGTGTACCTATGATAAAAATTACAGACCTCTACGTGCTTTGCAAGTAGGAAAACCTGCAAAATCGGCAGTATGAAATACTTCTTCTCCCCACTGTGTGTGTGTGTATATAATATATATATATATATATATACTGCTCAAAAAAATAAAGGGAACACTTAAACAACACAATGTAACTTCCAAGTCAATCACACTTCTGTGAAATCAAACTGTCCACTTAGGAAGCAACACTGATTGACAATAAATTTCACATGCTGTTGTGCAAATGGAATAGACAAAAGGTGGAAATTATAGGCAATTGGCAAGACACCCCCAATAAAGTAGTGGTTCTGCAGGTGGTGACCACAGACCACTTCTCAGTTCCTATGCTTCCTGGCTGATGTTTTGGTCACTTTTGAATGCTGGCGGTGCTTTCACTCTAGTGGTAGCATGAGACGGAGTCTACAACCCACACAAGTGGCTCAGGTAGTGCAGTTCATCCAGGATGGCACATCAATGCGAGCTGTGGCAAAAAGGTTTGCTGTGTCTGTCAGCGTAGTGTCCAGAGCATGGAGGCGCTACCAGGAGACAGGCCAGTACATCAGGAGACGTGGAGGAGGCCGTACGAGGGCAACAACATCAGGACCGCTACCTCCGCCTTTGTGCAAGGAGGAGCACTGCCAGAGCCCTGCAAAATGACCTCCAGCAGGACACAAATGTGCATGTGTCAGCATATGGTCTCACAAGGGGTCTGAGGATCTCATCTCGGTACCTAATGGCAGTCAGGCTACCTCTGGCGAGCACATGGAGGGCTGTGCGGCCCCACAAAGAAATGCCACCCCACACCATGACTGACCCACCGCCAAACCGGTCATGCTGGAGGATGTTGCAGGCAGCAGAACGTTCTCCACGGCGTCTCCAGACTCTGTCACGTCTGTCACATGTGCTCAGTGTGAACCTGCTTTCATCTGTGAAGAGCACAGGGCGCCAGTGGCGAATTTGCCAATCTTGGTGTTCTCTGGCAAATGTCAAACGTCCTGCACGGTGTTGGGCTGTAAGCACAACCCCCACCTGTGGACGTCGGGCCCTCATACCACCCTCATGGAGTCTGTTTATGACCGTTTGCGCAGACACATGCACATTTGTGGCCTGCTGGAGGTCATTATATACACAAACAAACTCAGCAAAAAACAGGACCCTGACTTTCAAAGATAATTCGTAAAAATCCAAATAACGGTTTAAAAACTGTTTCCCATGTTTGTTCAATGAACCATAAACAATTAACGAACATGCACCTGTGGAACGGTCGTTAAGACACTAACAGCTTACAGACGGTAGGCAATTAAGGTCACAGTTATGAAAACTTAGGCCACTAGAGGCCTTTGTACTGATTCTGAAAAACACCAAAAGAAAGATGCCCAGGGTCTCTGCTCATCTGCGTGAACGTGCCTTAGGCATGCTGCAAGGAGGCATGAGGACTGCAGATGTGGCCAGGGCAATAAATTGCAATGTCCGTACTGTGAGACGCCTAAGACAGCGCTACAGGACGGACAGCTGATCGTTCTCGCTGTGGCAGACCACGTGTAACAACACCTGCACAGGATCGGTACATCCGAACATCACACTGCGGGACAGGTACAGGATGGCAACAACAACTGCCCGAGTTACACCTGGAACGCACAATCCCTCCATCAGTGCTCAGACTGTCCGCTATAGGCTGAGAGAGGTTGGACTGAGGGCTTGTAGGCCTATTGTAAGGCAGGTCCTCACCAGACATCACCGGCAACAACGTCGCCGATGGGCACAAACCCACCGCCGCTGGACCAGACGGGATTGGCAAAAAGTGCTCTATACTGACGAGTTGCGGTTTTGTCTCACGAGTCACTGACGAGTCACGGTTTTGTCTGTACTGGGCTGTACGCACTACCCTCTGTAGTGCCTTGCGGTCGGAGGTCTAGCAGTTGCCATACCAGGCAGTGATGCAACCAGTCGGGATGCTCTCGATGGTGCAGCTGTAGAACCTTTTGATGATCTGAGGACCCATGCCAAATCTTTTCAGTCTCCTGAGGGGGGAATAGGTTTTGTCGTGCCCTATTCACGACTGTCTTGGTGTGCTTGGACCATGTTAGTTTGTTGGTGACACGGACACCAAGGAACTTGAAGCTCTCAACCTGCTCCACTACAGTCCCATCGATGAGGTTGGGGGCGTGCTCGGTTCTCCTTTTTCCTGTAGTCCACAATCATCTCCTTTGTCTTGATCACGTTGAGGGAGAGGTTGTTGTCCTGGCACCACACCGCCAGGTCTCTGACCTACCTATAGGCTGTCTCGTCGTTGTCAGTGATCAGACCTACCTCTGTTGTTATCGGCAAACTTAATGATGGTGTTGGAGTCGTGCTAGGCCGTGCAGTCATGAGTGAACAGGGAGTACAGGAGGGGATTGGACACGCACCCCTGAGGGATCCCTGTGTTGAGAATCAGAGTGGCGGATGTGTTGTTTCCTACCCTTACCACCTGGGGCGGCCCGTCAGGAAGTCCAGGATCCAGTTATAGAGGGAGGTGTTTAGTCGCAGGGTCCTTAGCTTATTGATGAGCTGTGAGGGCACTATGGTGTTGGATGCTGAGCTGTACAGTCGTGGCCAAAAGTTTTGAGAATGACACAAATATAAATTTTCAGTCTGCTGCCTCAGTGTCTTTAGATATTTTTGTCAGATGTTACTATGGAATACTGAAGTATAATTACAAGCATTTCCTTACTGTCAAAGGCTTTTATTGACAATTACATGAAGTTGATGCGAAGAGTTAATATTTGCAGTGTTGACCCTTCTTTTTCAAGACCTCTGCAATCCGCCCTGGCATGCTGTCAATTAACTTCTGGGCCACATCCTGACTGATGACAGCCCATTCTTGCATAATCAATGCTTGGAGTTTGTCAGAATTTGTGGGTTTTTGTTTGTCCACCCGCCTCCTTGAGGATTGACCACAAGTTCTCAATTGGCTTAAGGTCTGGGGAGTTTCCTGGCCAAAATATCGATGTTTTGTTCCCCGAGCCACTTAGTTATCACTTTTGCCTTATGGTAAGGCTCTCCATCATGCTGGAAAAGGCATTGTTCCTCACAACTGTTCCTGGATGGTTGGGAGAAGTTGCTCTCTGAGGATGTTTTGGTACCATTCTTTATTCATGGCTGTGTTCTTAGGCAAAAGTGTGAGTGAGCCACTCCCTTGGCTGAGAAGCAACCCCACACATGAATGGTCTCAGGATGCTTTACTGTTGGCATGACACAGGACTGATGGTAGCGCTTACCTTGTCTTCTCCGGACAAGCTTTTTTCCGGATGCCCCAAACATTGGGAAAGGCGATTCATCCGAGAAAATGACTTTACCCCAGTCCTCAGCAGTCCAATCCCTGTACCTTTTGCAGAATATCAGTCTGTCCCTGATGTTTTTCCTGGAGAGAAGTGGCTTCTTTGCTGCCCTTCTTGACACCAGGCCATCCTCAAAGTCTTCGCCTCACTGTGTGTGCAGATGCACTCACACCTGCCTGCTGCCATTCCTGAGCAAGCTCTGTACTGGTGGTGGCCCGATTCCGCAGCTGAATCAACTTTAGGAGACGGTCCTGACGCTTGCTGGACTTTCTTGGGCGCCCTGAAGCCGCCTTCACAACAATTGAACCGCTCTCCTTGAAGTTCTTGATGATCCGATAAATGGTTGATTTAGGTGCAATCTTACTGGCAGCAATATCCTTGCCTGTGAAGCCCTTTTTGTGCAAAGCAATGATGACGGCACGTGTTTCCTTGCAGGTAACTATGGTTGACAGAGGAAAAACAATGATTCCAAGCACCACCCTCCTTTTGAAGCTTCCAGTTATTCAAACTCAATCAGCATGACAGAGTGATCTCCAGCCTTGTCCTCGTCAACACTCACACCTGTGTTAACGAGAGAATCACTGACATGTCAGCTGGTCCTTTTGTGGCAGGGCTGAAATGCAATGGATTTTTTTTTTGGAGGATTCAGTTCATTTGCATGGCAAAGAGGGACTTTGCAATTAATTGCAATTCATCTGATCACTCTTCATAACATTCTGGAGTATATGCAAATTGCCATCATACAAACTGAGGCAGCAGACTTTGTGAAAATTAATATTTGTGTCATTCTCAAAACCGTTATCCAGGTGGGAAAGGGCAGTGTGGAGTGCAATAGAGATTGCATCATCAGTGGCTCTGTTAGGGCGGTATGCATGTTTCCCTTCATTGAAGTCCCCGGCTACTAGGAGCACCGCCTCTGAGTGAGTGTTTTCCTGTTTGCTTATGGTGGAATACAGCTCATTCAGTGCGGTCTTAGTGTAATCATCAGTCTGTGATGGTATGTAGACAGCTATGAAAAATACAGAAACTCTCTAGGTAGATTGTGTGGTCTACAGTTTATCATGAGATACTCTACCTCAGGCGAGCAATAGCTCGAGACTTTCTTAGATATCGTGCACCAGCTGTTATTTACGAAAATACATAGTCCGCCGCCCCTTGTCTTACCAGACGCCGCTGTTCTATCCTGCCAATACAGCGTATAACCATGTTGATAATGTCAACGTTCAGATATTATAGTTTTGAATGTCTCGTTGGTAGTTTAATCTCATCGATTTTATTTATTTATTTATTTATTTTTTCTTCCCCCCCCCCCCTCCAAAGATTGCACGTTTGCTAGCAGAATGGAAGGAAGTGTGGGTTTATTCGATCGTCTACGAATTCTCAGAAGGCAGCCCGCCCTCTGGTCCCTTTTTTTCTCCGCTTTCTCTTCACGCAAATGATGGGGATCTGGGCCTGTTCCTGGGAAAACAGTATATCATTCACGGCAGACTCGTTAAAGGGAAAAAAGGATTCTGCCAGTCCGTTGTGAGTAATCGCAGGTCTGATGTCCTGAAGTTCTTTTCGGTCATAAGAGACCGTAGCAGCAACATTATGTACAAAATAAGTTACAAACAACGCAAAGAAAATAACAAAAAAACACAATTGGTTAGGAATACGTAAAACGTCGGCCTTGTTCTCCGGTGTCATCTTCACCGCTAATGGTGGTAACACAATGTTAAACATTGAAATTGTGTTATTACAAGTCACATTGTTCTAAAGTAATCTCATTTTCAACTGGAGTATAAAAGTCAATTAATGTGTGGCTCCATCCCTCTGGAGCAAGATGGAAAGGAAAGAGAGCAGATCCATCAGGAGTCCAGTACATCAAGAGTTTTACTCTACTAATCAATCACTACTCTTATTATTTGATAGTCAGCAATGGAGTTCATTGGTTCCTCTCTGTCCTCACCTCTGTACTGCTGCTTGCCGCTCTCTCTCTCCATGGACTTCAACTTTCTGGCCAATGTTGGCTAGCTAGCGTGCTACGTACAGGGCTCAAGACTAACCTTTTTCCATCACCGTCCCGAAGTGCAATTAGAACCGTCCCAATTGACATAATGTATAAATAAATAATAAATGTAGGTATCACACACAGAGTACCAGTCACACCTACTCATTCAAGGGTTTTTCTTTATTTTGACTATTTTCTACATTGTAGAATAATAGTGAAGACATCATCTATGACCAACATATGGAATCATGTAATAACCAAAAAAGTGTTAAACAAATCAAAATATATTTTACTTTCTTCTAAGTAGCAACCCTTTGCTAAGTAGCAACTGCTTTGCACACTTTTCACATTTCTCGTCAACAATGGGGGAGTGGTTACTTCCTACAAGTGTACATTTCTAGACATCTTTGAAAAGCAAGTCAGGTAAAGAGCTTTTTTATGTCTTAAAGGGGCAGTGTTGTATTTTGAGATGGTCTTGAATAAGCTAAGTAGCCAATAGGCAGAGCGTAGTATAATTTGTCTGATTCTCTGTAATAATGGAAAATAATCTTTATATTCCTATTCTTGTAAAGTGGTTTCTTGCATCAAACAACACATTTTCTGTCACCTCCTTGTCTGAAGGACAAGTGGATAAACAGGTTAATGTCAAGCCCTGCATGTTTTTTCCAAACGTCTCATGAAATGTAGGCCTACATTGAACACCACGCATTGGCTGCTACTGTAGGCTGAATGATAGAACAGCTATTTCCATGTTAAAATATTATGGTATGCATTTTCTCCATTGTTTTTGATGGTAGGCGACTCTGGTAGGCATACATTATGATCAAATAGACACAGTAGCCTACTTGGCCACTGTTAAAACTGTAGCTTAAAGCATGTATGGCCTCCGTGTTCATATTAAACGCGCGACGGAAGTTGCACAGAATTCAAGTTTGCACAAAGCAGACCTGAAATTTGCTCATTGCCCAAAACAATTGGAGGGAACATTGCTTGTAGGCAATGTCATGGCGACATTGGCTAGCTAAGCTCATGCATCGAAACACGTCATTGGGTCTAACAGTCGTTTCATGCCGAACTGAGCATTTGCAGGCCATCAAATCAAAGGCACTCCTTTGATATAAAGTTGTTTTTGACTATAATGAAAACATGTTAGTTTATCACTGTCTTGAGGTTGGATTAATAACATGTTAAACTACTGAAGACATTGGCTTGAATTTAGGTTGTGCCTTCAGATTTTGAGGAAATGAACAACTAAGGAAGAATTCTTAACTTTTCTCATTGACTTCTCAAACACCTAAACCCAGCTTGATCTGTTTCGCAAGCATTCCCGGACGTCTCACAATGTTGCGCCTCTGGGTTTAGAAACTGTGTGGCGTGCTGCTCTCCTCTCACTCACGTGACTCAGCTGCCTATTGCCGTGCTGTGCTCAACGTGCGCGCGCGCGCACACACACGGCCCTCCCTCCCCACAACAACACTCAGCAACAGCCTGCCTGACAGTCAGCAGCAGCAGGTCAAAGTGAAATTATTATATATTTTTAAATGCCATGGCGCAATTTAGAAGTAGCCCAAAAACCTGCAACCCATGACCAATACATTTTCATCCACAACAGTTTTCAAAGTATCCCAATTTAGCCGGAAAACCGCGGACATGACAACCCTGCCAGGCAAAGAGGTGACTCGTGAATGACCTGGGCATGAAACTTCGGCACTTTTTCAATACTAGAACATGAAAAACAGTTCGATACTAGAATTTTTGTTACTTTCAGTACTTCTGTCAAATATCTCATGTCATATACGGATTGAGAGGATAGTCTGTCTAGTAATTTGTTTTGAAATTTCAAGGGGGCAGTAGTAAGCTGGCCAGGCTGCTTGTGCACGCAGCTGACACAAGCTCCAGAAGCGAACTTTGGGAATACTTTGCTTACAGAGCAGATGGTGAGGGCAAGCCCACCGAAACAACTATGCAAGAGGTGTTATAAAGCAGTGCAAGGGAGGTTGGGTGGCAAAACGACAAACTATTTTAGACATGACATTTGCATTGTACTGCTATTCTACTAGCAACTAAATTATAACTATGAGTGACAATGCCATGAACATATATTCAGCGTGACATTCATGTGAGTACTGAGCATTATAATATGATTACAACCCAAAAGTAACGTGAAATGCATTCAACTTAGCAATGACAGCAATATATTTAGACTACTTCGCATTTGTCTGGGATTAGTAACAGTAGCCAGCCAGCAGCCCTAGGTGGAGCATTACACCTTGGGAGTTGAAATGCACTCTGGGAATCGTAGTATGCTGTGTAAAATCCATAGTATTTCTATGGTGTGTAAACTATTGCAATATAGAAGCTTCAGAAATGAGCTTGAAGGTGTTTTTTATGTAGTTTTGGCACTAAACTATTTATTTAATATATTAAGTTATTTCGCTTTAATGAATCACAGGTCTAATGAATGTCATTTGATCTAATATTATGGCCATTTTAATTAACCCTGACATGTGTAAAATTAAATGTTGAAACAGTTGAGATTTTGTGGGCCTCCCGAGTGGCGCAGCGGTCTAAGGTGTTGCAGTGCTAGAGGCGTCACTACAGACCCGGGTTCGATCCCGGGCTGGATCACAACAGGCTGTGATCGGGAGTCTCTTAGGGCGGTGCACAATTGGCCCAGCATTGTCCGGGTTAGGGGAGGGTTTGGCAGAAGGGGCTTTACTTGGCTCATTGCGCTCTAGTGACTCCTTGTGGCGGGCCGGGCACCTGCAGGCTGACCTCTGTTGTTGGTTGGACAGTGTTTCCTCCGACACATTGGTGCGGCTGGCTTCCGGGTGAAGCGGGAGGGTGTTAAGAAGCGCGGTTTGGTGGGTGATGTTTTGGAAGACGCATGACTCGACCTTCGCCTCTCCCGAGCCCGTTCGGGAGTTGCAACGATGAAACAAGATTGCAATTGGCTATCATGAAAAGGGGGTAAAATGAGAAATTTTTAATTTTAATTGGTTATCAAGATATTGTTCAATGTATAAAATATATATATATATCCCAGTGGTTATTCTGTGTTTAACTAATACCCTTTTTAAATTGTATTTTTTATTATTTTTTGCCGTGGTATCGTTTCGGTATCGAGTATCGTGATATTAAACCTGGTATCAAAGTCAAAATTCTGGTATTGTGACAACACTACCGCAGTGCAACATTGCAATGAGAAAGCCTTACAATTTCACTAATGTCATAAAAAAGCTCTCAATCTCTCCAAAAACTATTGTCCAGTCCACTTACTAGTCAGATTTTAGTCAAAGATAATTTAGTTGTTTGTTTTTTCTGGGTCTATTTAGTCTGGTCAATTGCCACTGAAAAATGTATTTCCGTTACTTTTTTCATTGACGAAATTAGCACTGCAGCTACCCTAGCAAGATGTTTTGATATGGAAGGATGAACCCAACATTTTTCACGTACAAATGTAATCAAAGATCGTTTAAAAAAAATTGTGTATCAATTAATTTGACCATTTTGAGTCTGTGCCAGGAAATGTAATAGGACACGTTCTCAGTCTTGAGGCATTCATTCAGATGCTGTTCTACAAATCGATTCTTTGTTTTCACTGTAATAACCTTCCACTCACTAAATGATCTGTCTTGACAGGGTCCACGTCAGATCCCAAAACATCCAACAACCATGCAGGAGCTCGGGTAACCGCCGTCCCATCTGAACAGGAACGCACCTCGTTCCCCAGTCCCACAGAGCCTCCCAGTCGCCCCACTCGGGGCATGCAGAGCCCCTCTGCTCCAAACTGGGGCAGATCACAGGAGAGGGTTAGCGGGACCCGGGAGCAGGCTGCGTCTGGGCTGGGACTCCCACAGAGCTCAGAGACAAACGACAACCAAGAGGGGGAGAGCAGAGGACAATCTGTCAGCCAGACTCCCCCTCATCAGAACAACCCTTCCATTGTTCATCCTCCTCACCCCCAGAATGCAACTCACTCCCAGAACTCTCCTCACTCCCAGAATGCTCCACAGCATATTACCCAGAGCCCCCCCCAGCAAATCCTAGAGAATGCCACTCGCCTTAAGAACGCCCATCAACACAATACCCAGAATGCACAGCAACAAAACATCCCTCAACATATCACTCGGAATGCTCCACAGCAAGGATCCGAAAACCCCCACCAACAAAACTCTCAGAACACACCTCCACATGTGGCTCAGAATGTCCCTCAACCAATCTCCATGCATGGAATGCCACAGAACGCCCCCCAGGGGGCCCAGCCTGGCCCTGGTCCACCCCAGCCAGCACCTCTCACCTCCCTGCCCCCCAGCCACCCTGTGTCCCAATTGCCTCCCCAGCCCAGCCCAGCCGACCAGGGTGACCAGAGGCCAAGCGAGCCCACTAGCAGGAGGGACTCTGGAGGCAGTTCTGGTAACTCCAGCATGATGAAGTCTGGACCTCCAAATGGCATCTATAAACAACAGTCGTTCAGTCCCAAGGCACAACAGACACAGCCCGGTAACCAGGGGCCAAGGGGTCACAACCCAGCCATGGCTCCCCACTCCCAGGGCCAGGACAATGGAGCCATGGGTCAATATGGCATGGGCAGCCCAACACATCTGCACTATGGTCAACCTATGGGCAAACCCATGCCCCCTTCAAATCAACAGCCTTACCCGAACCAAGCTGTTTCCCAGACCATGAACCCCCACCATAACCCTGCCGGCTACCCCACCTACCACCAGCAAGGAGCTTCCTATCCATACCACATGGCCCAGCAGCAGCCTCCCCAGGGCCACCCTAACATGTACCCCCAGTACCAGCAGCAACACTTCTACCCCCAGCCCCAGGGCAACAGCCGGGGAGGCTACCCCTCCGAGGAGTGGCACAGGCAGCAGCAGTACCAGCCTCGCCACCCCATGCCCTCCAACACCTACCTGCTTGCAACTAGTGCCAATGTCAATGGGTGCCTGAAGGAGGGCAGCAGCATGGGCTCCCCCCTGGGCTCTGAGGGCTCCGGGGGCAGCCTGATGTCCCCCAATCCCCTGCCCGAGGGCCCCCGTGGAGGATCTGTGGAGAAGGAGAGTAGGGAAGCCGGCAGCCCTGTGAAGCAACAGCCTGCTCGGGTGGAGGAGAGCTCAGAGCGGCCAGAGAGCCCCAAAGAGATCCTGGACCTGGACAGCCACAACGCTGCCACACGCCGCCGGAGTGCCCAGCCCCCACCTCACGTGGGCAACTTCCTGTACGATTCCCGAGCAGTGCATACTGGGATGCAGCAGGGCGGGGCCCCGCCTCCCCACATGTCTCATGCTCCATACCCCAACCAGCCAGGTTACCCCAGTGGACACTACGCCCCCCAGAGACCCCACCCCCACCTCATGGAAGCCCTGCACCGGCCCCAGCACCTTCCCTTTCCCCCGGGGCAGACCCGCATGGCGATGTACAGACATCCCCAGGCCGGAGGCCACTTCCAGGGCATGATGGTCCAGCAGAGAGGCCTGGCGCCCGAACACTTCCTTCACCCAGGGTAAGAAAGAGCTACACTGGAGATTCTAACTGTTCATTTATGTTATTTTGCTTTGATGGCTAGGAAGAGGAGGTTACTGATATCTATTATATAATGTTGTAGGCAGCAGATGATGTCTCCGAGTGGTCCCAGCAGTAAACAGGGAGTTTGAGCAACTCTGTGGGCGCAGGGTGAGCGATTATTCAATGGCGGAGGAGGGTGAAGGGCTATCACCAATCAATATTTCAGAATCCCAGTCATGTTTCAATGATTAATCTCATTTTTTCATTCCTTTTCCCCACAATCCAGGTAAAGGACAAATGCAACAAACACCTGTACACAAAGCAGTGCCTGCATATCATCCATCCATGACGATTGCCTGTGTCTCCTGTCATAAGCCTTTAAAATGTGACTGTGCTGTTGGAACCATGATGTTCTCTGCTGTGGAGCGGCTCAAAATGGAGTCTTGTCCGTTGTCTTTTCTCTGTCTGTGTCACGGAGCACCAGTAACTACTGCTCTCACTGCATCAGACAGAAGATATGCAGTGTGTGCAGACAAGGGAAACATATTTATTTGAGAATCTCTTTAGGGAATGAGTTCTTTGCCCCTCGGGGATGTCTGTCTGCTTCATGTGGAACCCTCACTGAGACATGGCCCTGTCTGCCAGTGGACTTCCAGTTCAGACTGTGTGTACAGCTGGTCCCTTCCTGCAAGAACATCTGGAGATCCTCCTCCTCTGTCTGCAGCCTCACACTGGTTGGACAAAGCTACTGGTCATTGGGTTTTGTCTGGAGGAAGGCTCTTCCCCTGACTATAGCTCTCCTATGGACCTCCAGCCCCTTCGGTCCTATCAGAACCTCTACAGAAGAGAAAAATGGATCCGGTGATGAGAAGAGAGGGCTGGTGTTATTGTTTCTTTGGGTTTTTTTCCCCAAACGTTTTTAAACTCAGGTGTAGAAAAGGAGGAACTTTAAGACTGTAGAGAAGCCGTCATCAGAACCCTGTCGACAGACAGGCCTTGCCGTTTCCTTTTTGTTGAATGTATGTGTGAATGATAGATATAGACCTGCAGAGAGCCTTCTCTGCTATGCACTAGGGATAGTCTACACATACTGGAGTGGCCTTGGAATTTTTACGTTGGTGCTTGTTTTATATATATAGTTGAAGTCGGAGGTTTACATACACCTTAGCCAAATACATTTAAACTCAGTTTTTCACAATTCATGACGTTTAATCCCAGTAACAATTCCCTGTCTTAGGTGAGTTAGGATCACCACTTTATTTTAAGAATGTGAAATGTCAGAATAATAGTAGAGAATGATTTATTTCAGCTTTTATTTCTTTTATCACATTCCCAGTGGGTCAGAAGTTTACATACACTCAATTAGTATTTGGTAGCATTGCCTTTAAATTGTTTAACTTGGGTCAAACGTTTCGGGTAGCCTTCCACAAGCTTCCCACAATAAGTTGGGTAAATTTTGGCCCATTCCTCAGGTTTGTAGGCCTCCTTGCTCGCACAAGCTTTTTCAGTTCTGCTCACAAATGTTCTATAGGATTGAGGTCAGGGCTTTGTGATGGCCACTACAATACCTTGACTTTGTTGTCCTTAAGCCATTTTGCCACAACTTTGGAAGTATGCTTGGGGTCATTGTTCATTTGGAAGACCCATTTGCGACCAAGCTTTAACTTCCTGACGGATGTCTTGAGATGTTGCTTCAATATATCCACATACTTTTACTCCTTCATGATGCCATCTATTTTGTTAAGTGCACCAGTCCCTCCTGCAGCAAAGCACCCCCACAACATGATGCTGCCACCCCCGTGCTTCACGGTTGGGATGGTGTTCTTCGGCTTGCAAGCCTCCCCCTTTTTCCTCCAAACATAACGATGGTCTTTATGGCCATTTTTGTTTCATCAGACCAGAGGACATTTCTCCAAAAAGTAGGATCTTTGTCCCCATGTGCAGTTGCAAACCATAGTCTGGCTTTTTTATGGTGGTTTTGGAGCAGTGGCTTCTTCCTTGCTGAGCGGCCTTTCAGGTTATGTCGCTATAGGACTCGTTTTACTGTGGATATAGATACTTTTGTACCTGTTTCCTCCAGCATCTTCACATGGTCCTTTGCTGTTGTTCTGGGATTGATTTGCACTTTTCACACCATAGTACGTTCATCTCTAGGAGACAGAACGTGTCTCCTTCTTGAGTGTTATGACGGCTGCGTGGTCCCATGGTGTTTATACTTGCATACTATTGTTTGTACAGATGGACGTGGTACCTTCAGGCATTTGGAAATTGCTCCCAAGGATGAACCAGACTTGAGGAGGTCTACAAATTATTTTCTGAGGTCTTGGCTGATTTCTTTTGATTTTCCCATGATGTCAAGCAAAGAGGCTCTGATTTTGAAGGTCGGCATTGAAATACATCCACAGGTACACCTCCAATTGACTCAAATGATGTCAATTAGCCTATTAGAAGCTTCTAAAGCCATGCCATCATTTCCTGGAATTTTCCAAGCTGTTTAAAGGCACAGTCAACTTAGTGTATGTAAACTTCTGACCCACTGGAATTGTGATACAGTGAAATAGTCGGTCTGTAAACAATTGTTGGAAAAATGACTTGTGTCATGCACAAAGTAGATGTCCTAACCGACTTCCCCAAACTATAGTTTGTTAACAAGAAATTTGTGGAGTGGTTGAAAAACGAGTTTTCATGACTCCGACATAAGTGTATGTAAACTTCCGACTTCAACTCTAACTCTTCACTGTAGTTGACCTCTTGTCTCAAACTAGGGAATTATGTTGGATGGTTTTCCACACTTCCATGTGTCCTGCTGGTTGGTATACGCACTAAGTGAACATGAGTTAGAATCAACAATTGATGTATGCTAAGGCCTTTTTTTTATGTTGTCATCTTTACAGCCCATTTCTTTTAACCTGTACCATGTATTGCATTCCATACATTTGGCGAAAAATAATACCTAACACGGTAGTCCCACTGTAGCTCCTTTTTATGGTGAGTTTTATTATTCTATTCGTAACGGTGAAGATTGTATCCACAATTGCACCCATGCATGATTATTTCTTCACGTCAGTGCTTCATCCTCCCCAATTCAATTAACCTTTTATATGTCCTCAGGGTGTACAGTTTTATACGGGTATTTTAATGAATTATTTGAAGGACAAGAAAATATGACTGGAATTGTGACAAATGAATCAATCTAATTTTATGTGAAGAAACTGATAAACCAATATTGTTTTTGCAAGATTCGGTGTTATTTTCAGTCCTCTTGTGACAGTGGGGGTCTTGCTCACTGCCAACCTGTTTGCTTTGTTTGGGGTTAAATAAAATGTCTATTCCGTTTTGTACTAATTGGAATAGTTGAGTTTTTCGACATTCCAGTTTGTTTTTTGTTTAATATTGTTGCTCTTGTCATTGCCACTATACAGTACCAGTCAGAAGTTAGGACACCTACTTATTCAAGGGTTTTTCTTTATTCTTACTATTTTCTACATTGTAGAATAATAGTGAAGAAGACATCAAAACTATGAAATGACGCATATGGTGTCATGCAGTAACCAAAAAAGTGTTAAAATCAAAATATATGTGATATTCTTCAAAGTAAGCCACTGTTTGCCTTGACAGCTTTGCACACTCTTGGCATTCTCTCAACCAGTTTCACCTGGAATGCTTTTCCATCAGTCTTGAAGGAGTTCCCACATATGCTGAGCACTTGTTGCCTGGTTTTTCCTTCACTCTGCAGTCCAACTCATCCCAAACCATCTCAATTGAGTTGCGGTTGGGTGATTGTGGAGGCCAGGTCATCTGATGCAGCACTTCATCACTCTCCTTCTTGGTCAAATAGCCCTTACACAGCCTGGAGGTGTGTGGGGTCATTGTCCTGTTGAAAAGCAAATGATAGTCCCACTAAGAGCAAACCAGATGGGATGGTGTGTCGCTGCAGGATGCTGTGGTAACCATGCTGGTTAAGTGTGCCTTGAATTCTAAATAAATAACTTACCGTGTCACCGGCAAAGCACCCCCACCGTCACACCACCACTTCCATGCTTCACGGTGGGAACTAGACATGCGGAGATCATCCGTTCACCTGCTCTGCGTCTCACAAAAACACCTTGGTTGAAAACAAAAATCTCAAATTTGGACTCATCAGACTAAAGGACAGATTTCCACCATTCTAATGTCCATTGCTCGTGTTTCTTGGCCCAAGTAATATTCTTATTAGTGTCCTTTAGTAGTGGTTTCTTTGCAGCAATTTGACCATGAAGGCCTGATTTCACATGGTCTCCTCTGAACAGTTGATGTTGAGATGTGTCTGTTACTTGAACTCTGAAGCATTTATTTGGACTGCAATTTGAGGTGCAGTTAACTCTAATGAACTTGTCCTCTGCAGCAGAGGTAACTCTGGGTCTTCCTTTCCTGTGGCGGTCCTTATAAGAGCCAGTTTCATTATAGCGCTTGATGGTTTTTGCAACTGCACTTGAAGAAACTTTCAAAGTTCTTAATTTTCTGCATTGACTGACCTTCATGTCTTAAAGTAATGATGGACTGTTTGTCTTTGCTTATTTGAGCTGTTCTTGCCATAATATGAACTTGGGCTAACTAATGTATACCACCCCTACACAACTGATAGACTCAAATTCATTAAGAAGGAAAGAAATTCCACAAATGAACTTTTAACAAGACACACTTGTTAATTGAAATGCATTCCAGGTGACTACCTCATGAAGCTGGTTGAGAGAATGCCAAGAGTATGCAAAGCTGTCATCAAGGCAAATGGTGGCTACTTTCAAGAATCTCAAAACATCCAGGGCTGTATCACATCCGGCCATGATTGGGAGACCCATAGAGCGGTGCACAATTGGCCCAGTGTTGTCCGTGTTTGGCTGGGGTAGGCAGTCATTGTAAATAAGTCAGTTAAGAAAAAATTATCTAGTTAAATAAAATAAATAAAAAATCAGCATCTAAGAAATATATTTTGCTTTGTTTAACACTTTTTTGGTTACGACATGATTCCATATGTTATTTCATAGTTTTGATGTCTACACTGTTATTCTACAATATAAAGAAAAACCCTTGAATGAGTAGGTATGTTCAAACTTTTGACTGGTACTGTACACTGCGAGTGATTTTGTCTTTGAACAATTGATCTGTGTAGATTGAAGTCTTCCCCATCTTATCATATCCATGTTGCGCCTGTGAGTCCCACAGGTATAGTGATGGCAACGAATGAATCTACCTCATAGCCAGTCCACTGGCATCCACTAAGTCCCTCCACTCACCAGAGTCAGTCCCCAGCACACAAATGGCCTAACACTACTATTGTCATGACTATGTCTAATTTTCCCAGTGCCAAGTCATGGTACTGTCCTGATCAAAAGTGTAGCGGACCCGTCCATGGAACATTTTATTGTAAGGTTATTTGTGTCATCGCCGGGGGGGAGTTAAAGGGCATATGTCTGAGGTCATCAGAAAAGGGCTCTTTTAAATATGATCTTGTCTCATCAGCTGTATAGATTGCATGCCTTCCTGCCACAGAGTGAGGTGAGTAGACAACCTGAGCCGTGTGCTTCTACTGGATCTGTGTTAGGCACATAGAGTTGGCAGTGTAGTTCCCTCAATTATAGACACCTAATGCATTAAAAGGAAATGTGCTCAAGGAGGGATGAATATAGGAAAATACTAGAAGCTGTGAGACATTATTGATTTGTCCCAGGATACTGTATAACAGGGATCATCAACTAGATTCAGCCGCAGGCCAATTTTCTTTCTTGAGTGGATGGTCGGGGGGCCGGAACATAATTACAAATCATTTGTACACTGCAATTTGACCGTAAGAAGCCCAAAAATATATATTTCACTTAAACTTCATTTCAAACCTTGCTTACATTTGTATACGATCACATGTATCTCTCTATTATGTGTGGGAATTCTTAGGAACAAGTTTTGCTCAGAAAACTTGGGGGGACAAATAAAACCACCCTGCGGGCCGCCAGTTGGAGAACCCTGCTGTTTTAAGGATGTATTGTTTTACTTGCTTGGGATTTTTAGTACTAGATAAGGTCTTCTCGGAGGTAGTGATCATTTGCGCTGTCCATGTATGAAGGACAGTGTAGTTGTAAATGGTCTGTGAGGTTATCATACTGTTATGCAGCTTTGTTGTCGCTGATGTGTAGTCTGCACAAGACATGGAAGTCTGTATGCCACTCACTTCACTCCACTTCTACTCTGTCATCCAGTTCGTCTGCACTAGTAAAATATCTAGATTTGATTAAATGTGAATCATATTTATTTGCTCTTAAATGTTGTACATTGTGACTTTTTTTATATAAATGTTATCTCTGGTTGTTTTTTGTTTTTAAGCAGTTGACATTTACCTCTGTAGTATAGCAGCATCAAAAAAGACCCTGTATGTTTCATCTGACTGACATAGATTATTTTGGAAATGGACTGAAGTATTTTCTATACTGCACATTTCTTAGAATAAATAACTTTTCCTGAATTGAAGTATGTTGCTTGTTCTCCATTTTCTTTGGTAGGGGAGGGAGAGCTGAGGCTTGGGTGATGTTACTGAAATATGCTTAGGTCTATCAAAGGACAGTTTCTTGTAAAGGAGTATCCTATTGGATAGGCCTACTGGTATGGCAGATAAGTAGGTGTAAGGCTTCTGAATTGATTATTTAAATAATGCAAGACTGTTTATGCCTTGATGAATTGGGGAAAAAACTAAGACCTGGCTTCTGCATTGATGTTTCTGTCTTGAAATGTTCGTCAGTGTCCTCGTTTTAGTACACTTTTATAATCAATGTTAAATCAAATAATAAAATGGGATACTCTTAGCCATGGTCAGAATTCCAGCGTTGTATTCATGTACAGTAACTGTGGATCCATATGTGCAAGGCATGGACTTATGGACCTGCAACCTTATAACTGTCAAAAAATCAATACACAATATTTTTCACTTTTTTTCCAGAGCTTTTTTTTTTTTTTCATGTAGGACCAGGCTTGTGCCTTGATGGATATTTGTCCTGATGAAGTACTTGATGGTGAAGTATTCAATCTCCTCTCCAGTATACCTATACATACTTGTACTTGTGGGAGCGCAGCCAGGTGCTGTAGTACATGGGCTGAGCAGCATAGTAGGGTAGCCACAGCGATAGGTGGGCTGGCAGTGGTCGCCCAGGTGTGTCATCTGCTAATAGATCTCTGGTTTCTTCACCGGCATGCCATTTGACCATGTGCCCAGGGTCTCAATCTTCAGAAGGGTCTCTGGGTTGAGCTTTTCTTGAAGGCTGCGCCGGTGTCCTGGTTGCCAGGGCAGGTAGTGGCCGCACTTCACCATCTCACAGATTTCTGTAGTCAGGTCCTTTGCAAAGAGTCTCAGGAGACAGCCAGTCACTGCCAAACAAAATGACATAAAATAAATGTTTCTCGTGTTGTTCATGGTCACTATACCTGCTTGGCACACCATTAAAGTAGCCTAGTTGAGAGACTATGACCAACTGAATATTGGAAAATGGTGCACAGAAATACATTTAATAGGCTAATAGAAAGCAGTGACCCTGCTATTTTAAGTGGCCATCAACTGCTTTCAAAAGTGTTTTCCCACAACTGTTAAGAAATGTGCAGTCGCTGGGCATGGATGTTTCTCCCTCTGGCACTTGCAAATTTTAAAGCGCCCCTGGGGGAATATTTCTTGCATAGAGTTCGACAAGCTGACCAATTGAATAGGTAAACCATTCTGATTTTGCTGTTGGATACTCGTGTTGTTGGCTGAGGAAAATTAAATGTGCACAACAATTTTCATTAGATATTGCAAAATTTGCTTAACCAAAGGTACCGGACTCAGCTCTGCACCTGGCTCTTACTGGCTGCTGGTCTCAGAGCATTTCGTATTATTCTGTACATAAATCTGAGACACTCCGTTTAGTATGATGTGTTATGTTTCGTATGGTATGCATCATCCATTTCGTATGATATTTTATGAATAACAATTCGTATGATATGTTATGAATTTGCAAAACATACAATATGTCACATTTCCAAAACATGTTATGTTATAAATTCCAATTTGTTGTGGCTAACGTTAGCTAGGTAACTAACGTTAGCTAGGTTAGAGGACGGGTTAGCTAAAGGGTTAAGGTTAGGGGAAGGGTTAGCTAACATGCAAAGTAGCTAAAAAGTAGTTAAAGTTGCTAATCAGCTAAAATGCTAATGTCTGTAACGCAACACCCCAACCAACCACCGTCCTTTCGTTTTTTGCCTTAAGTGACCTTCTGTCTTATGTTACATTTGGTATGGTAACATATCATATTTACGTTTACTATGTTACGTCTAGTCTGATGCCAGGCTGCTCATTTGGAGTATAGCTGCAGGATCTCAGCCCCAGACCAATTTTTACCCCTGGTAGCATAAGTAACAACACACGAGAAATTACAGTGTGTAGTTTGTGAGTGACATGAAGGTCTTGGTTCCAAAAGTGTCAGGAAGGCGTATTGTATTGGCATGGTCTGTTTGTGGTGCTCTATCTGACCTTTTATAATGATTTCTCTCGCTTTATTAAGTCAATCAGGTTTCTGAAGGTGTCACAAATTAATTATTCAGTTTGCTAAAATGCAGTTATCTTTTTTCAGTATAACCATATAAATACATGTTCCTACACTAAATAACAACCTTTGAAATGAAGGTTAATTAGGTTCACATCATTTCTGATTCTTTGTATCACTGACAGTCCGTTAAAATAACTGAAAAAATGGCATCTATTGAAATGCAAACAGACAAAACAAGAGGACATCTGCGACACAAAGCATTAATCTATTGTGGCACTGCATGTTGTCTTCTCTCATCAGCTTCATCCACTTGACATGTGAATCAACCCCCCTCAACGAGCGAGACCGGGTGACCCGCTGTTTTGGGAAGTGAGTAGGAGGTAGTGGTACACTTGTAGGCTACAGAACCGAAAACAGCTAGTTATCATTGAGCAATATAGGAGCACCAATTCATCCCTTCACTTTCACGGACAGGTTTCTTAATAAGTGTTGAGAAACATTGTCTAATAATAATGAAGGCACTGGGGCAATGTTCAACAACATGTTATATGTATCCATCTGTTCAGTGTGAACGCGATCTCTGTTACTTTGTTACACGTTTGAATTGTTGTTAAATACATCATTGTTACGTTGGTAGTTGCATTGAAATCGCCAACGTGTCAAACCATCGCGTAGCCCAGCCTGGTCTCATTGCAGTCGTAGCCCTTAACTTTAAACTGAACAACATGTATAGGCGACCGGCTGAAGCATGGGGTGGTCAAGCTCAACAACTCAACTCTGTTACATGAAATAAAGAGAACTATTACTTATCAAAAGATTTTTTATTGCAAAATGTATGCAATTTCAAAATTTCATGCATGCCATGTGGTCTCCTGTTCTTCAGCATATGAGCAGCAGTGGCCATTTTAAGGTGAAAAACTCAACCCCATCTCACTCACCGCCATTACTTTTTGATCAATAACAGGGTTGTGAGACTGTGACAGGCTTGAGTTTGTCACTATATGTGAAGTTATCCAATTATTCAAATTCATTGTTATTGTTCATCTTCATTCTTATACATGCATATGTTGGCTGTAATGTCCACGTTAAAGGTCCAATTTTGGGCCAAAACACCAAAATAACAGCTTTAAGCTATAACTGATCATACCAGGGTTTTTAATGCTTAACCGATGAATAAAAAATTATTACAAATGTTGAATACGATATTTGGCTACTGAAGTGCAATTTCTTACCGATCTCTACAGCTTCCATCCAAAAACAAATCATGTGAAATGACGTTAACACATACTGGAGGAGTTACTGGGTAGCTACAACGGCTAGCTTAGCTAACAAGCTAACTATGTTGGTTGCGGCGTGTATGATGAGAATGAAGCATCGATAAGCCACCAAAGGGACAACCCATTTCTGTTTGAAAATTGAGAAAGAGGTGGAGTTGGACCATTTTTGTGCCCAAAGTCGACCTTTAAGAATATATACTGTAGTCCACAGGCCTATTTGAGTGAAGTCACTGGAGAATCCACTTGTATATAGGCCTATTGAGTGAAGTCACTGGAGAGCATCCTATTCGTCTATCAACATTTCTGCTTAGATCTTCACATCTCAGTCTAAAGTAAATTGCCCTGAAATCAGGATTAGGGTTTAATATTTTCCCGGTATTTTACAAATGTTCCATCCTGAGAATAAGTCACTTATCCCGGTTAACCCGGTATTTCCCGCCAAAACCAGAAGTCTCCTTCTAAAGCATTATGAAGTATATACATAGTCCTATGTCTGAATTTGATTTGAGCTTTGATTGAAAATTCAAGCTGATGCTACCTGAGCCTGATGAGCCACACATTAAATACATTTAATGAGCCCAAGCCCAAAAGAGTCAAAATGATGGTGCCGTTATCCTATAGGCCTACAGTATGTATTGGATATACTGTAGGCTACTGCACAATACGCACAATAGAAAAACATAAAAGCCCACAGATGTAGCTAGCTATATGCTCTCTCGGCTAAATAAATTAAACTTGCTACAGTAGGTTAATCTTTTTGATTGTGAACTGTATTACTGTATTATACTGTATTATATTAATTGTGCACACTGATCAAACCATGATAAAGCAGAGAGAGAACATTTTGGTGCTGCACATGCGGCCTACAAAGTTAGAGTATAGGCTAGATTGTATTTCATACAGTTGAAGTTGGAAGTTTACATACACCTTAGCCAAATACATTTAAACTCGGTTTTTCAACAATTCCTGACATTTAATCCTAGTAAAAATTCCCTGTCTTAGGTCAGTTAGGATCACCACTTTATTTTAAGAATGTGAAATGTCAGAATAATAGTAGAGTGATTTATTTCAGCTTTTATTTCTTTCATCACATTCCAGTGGGTCAGAAGTACACTCAATTAGTATTTGGTAGCATTGCCTTTAAATTGTTTAACTTGGGTCAAATGTTTCGGGTAGCCTTCCACAAGCTTCCCAAAATAAGTTGGGTGAATTTTGGCCCATTCCTCCTGACAGAGCTGGTGTAATGGAGTCAGGTTTGTAGGCATCCTTGCTCGCACATGCTTTTTCAATTCTGCACACAAATTTTCTATAGGATTGAGGTCAGGGCTTTGTGATGGCCACTACAATACCTTGACTTTGTTGTCCTTAAGCCATTTTGCCACAACTTTGGAAATATGCTTGGGGTCATTGTCCATTTGGAGACCCATTTGCGACCAAGTTTTAACTTCCTGACGGATGTCTTCATATGTTGCTTCAATATATTCACATACTTTTCCTGCCTCATGATGCCATCTATTTTGTGAAGTGCACCAGTCCCTCCTGCAGCAAAGCACCCCCACAACATGATGCTGCCACCCCCATGCTTCACGGTTGGGATGGTGTTCTTTGGCCTGCAAGCCCCCCCTTTTTCCTCCAAACATAACGATGGTCATTATGGCCAAACAGTTCTATTTTTGTTTCATCAGACCAGAGGACATTTCGCCAAAAAGTACTATCTTTGTCTCCATGTGCAGTTGCAAACCGTAGTCTGGCTTTTTTATGGCGGTTTTTGAGCAGTGGCTTCTTCCTTGCTGAGCGGCCTTTCAGGCTATGTTGATATGGGACTTTACTGTGGATATAGATACTTTTGTACCCGTTTCCTGCAGCATCTTCACATGGTCCTTTGCTGTTGTTCTGGGATTGATATACACTTTTTGCACCATAGTACGTTCATCTCTAGGAGACAGAACGCGTCTCCTTCCTGAGCGGTATGACGGCTGCGTGGTCCCATGGTGTTTATACTTGCTGTTAGAGCCGATTTGGACATATTTGTATAAAAGACTGAACATACTGAGCTCCATGTACATTTGTGTAAATATATTAAATATTAATGTATATGATGAAATATTAGGTACGTACCTTTATGATTTATAGTTACCTGATTGAGATATATTCATTTGTTGTTAGTGTAACTCTGTTTGGCCCCACCTCTTGCCCATTCATTGTACTGTGTTAATTGTGTTAGTATAAAGGCAGGAAGTTGGGCCTTCGGGGGGGGGGGGGAGTCCTTGCTAGACGCGGGAGCGGTATAGTTTTTTGACCATACAGACATACATACAGACAGGTCATATTATGTATTTGCCATAGCAAGTAATCTCTGCTTTAAGTTGATTGGAGAATAATTTTTTGTTAGATATAAGTAGAATAAACATTTTTTGTTGCACCATATCCCTGGATCTCATTGAATGTTTGGCCTTTTGGAAACGTTGAGTGTGGACTGTATGCGTCCGAAACAACCCCGCTTCAGGCTTGGGCAGTGGCTATGGTAAAGAGGAAAGGAAGCCACTACACTTGCGTACTATTGTTTGTACAGATGAACGTGGTACCTTCAGGTGTTTGGAAATTGCTCCCAAGGATGAACCAGACTTGTGGAGGTCTACAATTTTTTTTTGAGGTCTTGGCTGATTTCTTTTGATTTTCCCATGATGTCAAGCAAAGAGGCACTGAGTTTGAAGGTAGGCCTTGAAATACATCCACAGGTACACCTCCAAATGACTCAAATGATGTCAATTAGCCTATTAGAAGCTTCTAAAGCCATCATTTTCTGGAATTTTCCAAGCTGTTCAAAGTCAACTTAGTGTATGTAAACTTCTGACCCACTGGAATTGTGATACACTGAATTATAAGTGAAATAATCTGTCTTTAAACAATTGTCGGAAAAATTACTTGTCATACACAAGTAGATGTCCTAACCAACTTGCCAAACTATAGTTTGTTAACAAGAAATGTGTGGAGTGGTTGAAAAACAAGTTTTAATGACTCCAACCTAGGTGTCTGTAAACTTCCGACATCAACTGTATACAGTATATAACCATGCAATGAGGACAATATAAATTAAGCAAAAAAATAAACGTTCCTTTTCAGGACCCTGTCTTTCAAAGATAATACTGAAAAATCCAAATAACTTCACAGATCTTCTTTGTAAAGGGTTTAAACACTGTTTACCATGCTTGTTCAATGAACCATAAACAATTAATGAACATGCACCTGTGGAACGGTTATTAAGACACTAACAGCTTAGACGGTAGGCAATTAAGGTCACAGTTATGAAAACTTAGGCCACTGAAGAGGCCTTTTTACTGACTCTGAAAACACCAAAAGAAAGATGCCCAGGGTCCCTGCTCATCTGCGTGAACATGCCTTAGGCATGCTGCAAGGAGGCATGAGGACTGCAGATGTGGCCAGGGCAATAAATTGCAATATCTGTACTGTGAGACGCCTAAGACAGTGCTACAGGGAGACAGGACGGACAGCTGATCGTCCTTGCAGTGGCAGACCACGTGTAACAAAACCTGCACAGGATCGGTACATCTGAACATCCCACCTGCGGGACAGGTACAGGATGGCAACAACAACTGCCTGAGTTACACCAGGAACGCACAATCCCTCCATCAGTGCTCAGACTGTCCGCTATAGGCTGAGAGAGGTTGGACTGAGGGCTTGTAGGCCTATTGTAAGGCAGGTCCTCACCAGACATCACCGGCAACAACGTCGCCTATGGGCACAAACCCACCGTCGCTGGACCAGACAGGATTGGCAAAAAGTGCTCTTCACTGACGAGTTGCAATTTTGTCTCACCAGGGGGGATGGTAGGATTCGGGTTTATCGTCAAAGGAATGAGCGTTACACCGAGGCCTGTACTCTGGAGTGGGATTGATTTGGAGGTGGAGGGTCCATCATGGTCTGGGGCGGTGTGCCACAGCATCATCGGACTGAGCTTGTTGTCATTGCAGGCAATCTCAACGCTGTGCCTTACAGCTCATCCTGACATGACCCTCCAGCATGACAATGTCACCAGCCATACTGCTCGTTCTGTGCGTGATTTCCTGCAAGACAGAAATGTCAGTGTTCTGCCATGGCCAGCGAAGAGCCCGGATCTCAATCCCATTGAACGCGTCTGGGACCTGTTGGATCGGAGGGTGAGGGCTAAGGCCATTCCCCCCAGAAATGTCCGGGAACTTGCAGGTGCCTTGCTTGGTGGAAGAGTGGGGTAACATCTCACAGGAAGAACTGGCAAATCTGGTGCAGTCCACGAGGAGGTGATGCACTGCTGTACCTAATGCAGCTGGTGGCCACACCAGATACTGACTTACTTTTGATTTTGACCCCCCCTTTGTTCAGGGACACATTATTCAATTTCTGTTAGTCACATGTCTGTGGAACTTCTTCAGTTTGTCTCAGTTGTTGAATGTTGCTATGTTCATACAAATATTTACACATGGTAAGTTTGCTGAAAATAATCACAGTTGACAGTGAGAGGACGTTTATTTTTTTGGTGAGTTTACAAATTTTGAAGTCCATAACATACCGTCTTGGTGGAATGATCTATTTATAAAATGTATATTTTGGTTTAACACATTGATCATAACCTTAAACAAACAAAAGTATTAGGCATAAGCCATCAACCGTATTCACAAGTCAACAACACAAGGTCTGTGAATCACAAAGCGGTTTGTTGACAACCAACAGCTGGTGATGGTGCTGCTGTCTTTGACCACATCCACCACCAGGGCGCACTAGACTACTAACAGACAATTCCTGAAATTGGCTACAATTACGCTCAAAACTATATTTAATTAATTAATTGAGCATGTATGTATCAAATTCAGATGTAAATGCAACCTTTGTAGCCTCTGAGGTCCTGCAGACCCTCTACTCTAAATATTAAATATTATTCCTAGGAAGCTTTGATGGGAAATGGGAACTAGACCTCAGTAAGCTATTGGTTGAGACTTTTTGTTTGTTTCAAGAGGAACTAAATGTTCTGAGGAAGCAAGCATAAGAAAGGAATAATGAGGATGGGGATGTTTTGAATGTTCTGCAAAGCAGTAAGCTTACACTAAACCACATCCACTGGGCGCAGACATCAATTTAATGTCTATTCTATGTTGGTTCAATGTAATTTCATTAATATTATGTGAAAACAACATTAATTCAACCAGTGTGTGCCCAGTGGACAAGCTCTGTTGATCTTGTTTTCGCACTAGATTACCTTCACCATATTTTTCTTTCTCCTTTTAGCTTTTTTATTCAGTGTTGACCAACATTGATTGGCCACACCTTCAGCATGCTGTGCTGGCCAGAGAACCACCAAGTGTCTGTGTTGTCAGTCTTGCTGTGCTGGTGCAGCCCTGACCCTGGGCTCAGAGTCTCTGATGCAGCAGGAGGCCTCCCAGACAGGGGGCAGGCTGCTGCTTACATGGGAACTACTGTGACTGAGTGCACAGCTGCACAAAGGAGCAGGAGATGGAGAGCTCAGACTTCCCTCCTGCCTACCGCAGAGGATGCCCAAAGGTACACCTGATCTCAAATGGACCCCCACCCCGTCCTCTTTGCATTTGTGAGGATCTGAGAAGATAGGTGTAAGCAATAAGGGAACACAAAATAATGAAAACACTTGAGTAAATGAAGGATACAAAGTTTATTGAAAGCAGGTGCTTCCACACAGGTGTGGTTCCTGAGTTATTAAGCAATTAACATTCCTTCATGCTTAGGGTCATGTATAAAAATGCTGGGCAGGTCATTATTTTGGCTAGCATGGCTATGCCCCCATAAGATGATGATAACCCCATCTACAGGGCAAGAGTGGTCACTGAATGGTTTGAGGAGCATGAAAACGATGTCACCAGATTTTAAATCAATTGGACACTTATGGGAGTTTCAGGAGCGGCGCCTGAGACAGCGTTTTCCATCAACAAAACACCAAATTATGGAATTTCTTGTGGAAGAATGGTGTCGCATCCCTCCAATAGAGTTCTAGACACTTGTAGAATCTATGCCAAGGTGCAATGAAGCTGTTCTGGCTTGTGGTGGCCCAACGCCCTATTAAGACACTATGTTGGTGTTTCCTTTATTTTGGCAGTTACCTGTATATAATGTACTTTGTAAGCCACACAGGTTACGATTACCTCTTATCTGTTTTAGGGGAAGCTCTTCATGTCCATGACTTCTCCATGGTGGGAGTGGAGTGGCTGGTGAGGAATGTGACGTACCGGCCACACCATGTGCTTTACATAGGACCAGTCAGTCCGGTTCCTCTACTGCTCTTGGCAACCAAATCCAATACCTCAGTGCTCCTCTTGTATGCTGCTGGAGCAGTGGCAATTTTAGCATTTACATCTTGGTGGGGCAAACTAATACAAATGTTTTAGATGCAAAGCCACAACACTAAACAATACATTAATTACATTAATAACAGTGACAAACGGTGCCCACAAACTATATTTTTTATTTTATTTAACTAGGCAAGTCAGTTAAGAACAAATTCTTATTTACAATGACGGCCTACCAAAAGGCCTCCAGCAGGGACAGGGGCTGGGATTAAAAATACAAATAAATTAAATAAGAGACACAACACTACATAAAGAGAGACCTAAGACGACAACATAGCATGGTAGCAACACATTACAACACAGCATGGCAGCAACACAACGTGGCAGCAGCACATCATGGTACAAACATTATTTGGCACAGACAACAGCACAAAGGGCAAGAAGGTAGAGACAATAATACATGACGCAAAGCAGCCACAACTGACAGTAAGAGTGTCCATGATTTGAGTCTTTGAATGAAGAGATTGAGATAAAACTGTCCAGTTTGAGTGTTTGTTGCAGCTCGTTCCAGTCGTTAGCTGCAGTGAACTGAAAAGACGAGCAACCCAGAGATGTGTGTGCTTTGGTGACCTTTAACAGAATGTGACTGGCAAAACGGGTGTTGTATGTGGAGGATGAGGGATGCAGTAGATATCTCAGATAGGGTGGAAGTGAGGCCTAAGAGGGTTTTATAAATAAGCATCAACCAGTGGGTCTTGCGACGGGTATACAGAGGCCGGATTACAGAAGAGTATAGAGTGCAGTGATGTAAGGAGCAGTGGTGGCAAATCTGATGGCCGAATGGTAAAGAACACCTAGCCGCTCGACAGCACCCTTACCTGCCGATCTATAAATTACGTCTCCGTAATCTAGCATGGGTAGGATGGTCATCTGAATCAGGGTTAGTTTGGCAACTGGGGTGAAAGAGTAGTGATTACAATAGAGGAAACCAAGTCAAGATTTAACTTTAGCCTGCAGCTTTGATATGTGCTGAGAGAAAGACAGTGTACTGTCTATCCATACTCCCAAGTACTTGTATGAGGTGACTACCTCAAGCTTAAGGACAACAAAGTCAAGGAATTGGAGTGGCCATCACAAAGCCCTGACCTCAACCCTATAGAATATGTGTGTGCAGAACTGAAAAAGCGTGTGCGAGCAAGGAGGCCTACAAACCTGATTCAGTTACACCAGCTCTGTCAGGAGGAATGGGCCAAAATTCTCCCAACTTATTTTGGGAAGCTTGTGGAAGGCTACGCGAAACGTTTGACCCAAGTTAAACAATTTAAAGGCAATGCTACCAAATACTAATTGAGTGTATGTAAACTTCTGACCCACTGGGAATGTGATGAAAGAAATAAAATATGAAATAAATCATTCTCTCTACTATTATTCTGACATTTCACATTCTTAAAATAAAGTGGTGATCCTAACTGACCTAAGACAGGGAATTGTTACTAGGATTAAATGACAGGAATTGTGAAAAACTGAGTTTAAATGTATTTGGCTAAGGTGTATGTAAACTTCCGACTTCAACTGTATTAACCTTACCATATTTTAGGGTGAGGCACATGGGCTACTAACAGCCTACTACACAACATACACTTAGTATTACTTAGCTACAGTGTACATATCTCCCTGGCATATTACATAACTTATGCAGCAGCATACAAGACATTTTTGGACACACCTTGTTGTGCTGTGCTCACTTGAACAGGAAGGTGGTGCGGCGCTCCTTGTGGGCAAATTTTGTCATCAAAGTCTGGCATTCTCTGGTTTTCTGGTGCGTTCAAGACAACTGGGAACTCTGAAAAAAAACAAGGTTGAATCATGATGTCAGTGATCTTCAGGTCAGAGCTCTAGAAAGAGCATTCCCGACTTGGAATTCCGAGTTGGTTGACTGTTCAAAACATATTTTCCCATTCGGAGCTAGTTTTTTATCGAGTTCCCAGTTGTCTTGAACTCACTGAAGTCTGAGTTTTCCCAGTTCCGAGTTTCCAGTTGTATTGAACGCCGCAGAAGTCATGCTGGATTGACAGCATGAATGTTTGTCCTTTTAAGCTTGGAAAAGAGAATCTTAAACCCAGACTTGGACCACACATGCACTCCACTGAATAGCAGACTAGTGATTGCTTTGCAATGCTTGCAGTTAGCCCCTGATTCCTTCCAAACCACTCATTGTTGAATTTGGGATTTCCAACTTGTTGTGTAATGTTTATGTCCAACGGCCGATGAGCACCGATACATTAGATCTATAATTTTTCTTCATATGACAATGATTGAAAAGGATTTGCCAGTAGATTGTCAATGTGATTCATGAAGATGACTGCTTGTCTAGCTTGCTAGCTATGATTTTTAAAGTATGATGTTGACATGATCACTCCAATCAAAGCTATGGTAGATATAATGTGATTTTATTTGTGGCCAATGACCTTGAGCCTTCTTGGATTGGCACTTCTAATGTAACTCTATGGCAGCACCCAAGGGGCTTGAATTTTCAAGCTCTCCCTGTAGATTTTGCGGTGACGTAGTGTCCCCATGAGTGACAGAACACTGAGCACGGCGCAACTAGAGAACATTACCAACCCCTACGCTCCGTATTTGCCGCTGGCTGCCCCACCACCACAGAAAGCACTGAAGTAGGTTGTAACACCTATATTTTGGAGCTGCCTTGCCCAAGAAAGCAAAAAAGAGACCATGTTTGTATTTTTTATTTAACTAGGCAAGTCAGTTAAGAACAAGTTCTTATTTTACAATGACGGCCTACTCCGGCCAAACCCTCCCCTAACCCAGGAAGACGCTGGGCCAATTGTGCGCTGCCCTATGGGACTCCCGATCACAGCCGGTTGTGATACAGCCCGGGATCGAACCAGGGTCTGTAGTGATGCCTCTAGCACTGAGATGCAGTGCTTTAGACCGCTGCAACACTCGGGAGTGGATTGTGTATGTGTGCCATTCAGTGGGTGAATGGGCAAGACAAAACATTTAAGTGCCTTTGAACGGGGTATGGTAGTAGGTGCCAGACACACTGGTTTGAGTGTCTCAAGAACTACAACGCTCATAGCTGGCGGTGCTGAATTATCTGCACTACAGACTGCTATATTGGTCAACCAATACAGGACTAGTAAAGGCCCAGTGCACAATTATAATTTATTTCTATTTCTTTTTAATTCCGATTTATTTCTATTTTTTTGTAATGTTTTGGGGGGTACTGCCTCACTCTCAGCACCCTTACTTCCCATGGCTATGGCAACGCTGCTAAGTTTTTCACGCTCATCAGTTTCCCGTGTGTATCAAGAATGGTCCACCAGAAACTCAATATTAATGTTTTGTACATTCAGTGTATAGGTCATTAAATGCCATTACATACTTTTGCATATATAGTGTATGTGGACACCCCTTAACATTTGTGGATTCGGCTATTTCAGCCACACCCATTGTTGACAGATGTATAAAATCGAGCACACAGCCATGCAATCTCCATAGACAAACATTGGCCTTACTGAATATCTCAGTGACTTTCAACGTGGCACCGTCATAGGCTGCCACCTTTCCAACAAGCCAGTTAGTCAAATTTCTGACCTTCTAGATTTGCCCCGGTCAACTGTAAGTGCTGTTATTGTGAAGTGGAAACGTCTATGAGCAACAATGGCTCAGCCTCAGTGGTAGGCCACACAAGCTCACAGAACAGGACCGCCTAGTCCTGAAGCGCGCAACGTGTTGCATCACTCACTATCGAGTTCCAAACTGCCTCTGGAAATACGTTCTCTGGAGTGATGAAGCACGCTTCACCATCTGGCAGTCCGACGGATGAATCTGGGTTTGGCGGATGCCAGGAGAACGCTACCTGCCCGAATGCATTGTGCCAACTGTAAAGTTTGGTGGAGGATGAATAATGTGTTGTTACTGTTTTTCATGGTTTAGGCTTGCCATTTTAGACAATTCTGTGCTTTTAACTTTGTGGCAACAGTTTGGGGAAGGCCCTTTCCTGTTTCAGCATGACAATGCCCCCGTGCACAAAGCCAGGTCCATACAGAAATGGTTTGTCGAGATCGGTGTGAAAGAACTTGACTGGCCTGGACAGAGCCCTGACGTCAACCCCATCAAACAGCTTTGGGATAAATTGGAACGCCGACTGTGAGCCAGGCCTAATCGCCCAACATCAGTGCCTGACCTCACTAATGCTCTTGCGCCTGAATGGAAGAAAGTCCCCATAGCAATGTTCCAACATTTAGTGGAAAGCCTTCCCAGAAGAGTGGAGGCTGTTATAGCAGCAAAGGGGGACCAACTCCACATTAATGCCAATGATTTTGGAATGAGATGTTCAACGAGCAGGTGTCCACATACTTTGGTCAAGTAGTGTATTTTATGTCATTTATATGTCATGGTCATACTATGTCTACTCACACAAGCATCTCCCTGGGGGAATACATACACAATTGATTTTGTATTTGACCCACATATTTCCTATTTCATGGATTCTTCATTTAATCTGGTCCTCCACTGAAGATCCAGAGACTGCATACCCCAGCCAAGACGTCATTTGGAAGAGGTTTGAGCAGGCCTTCATTATGTCTTGGGGACTAGTCACCTACGCTACTGTATTCAAGGACTTACTATAAGGGCCTGAGCTGAGGTCATTGGTTCCAGATGTAGACAATACACACACACACACACACACACACAGAAATGCATGTATATTGTTCAAGCCATGTTATGACTTTAGTTGTGACTGATTAAGTTGTTAGAATCATTCCAAACACAAAATAGATTGAGTTAACCAACCATTTTCAAGTTTTGACCCAACTGTATTGTCACATAAAATACACTGTGTAATTCTTACATGTTTATTACTGATGCGCAGACATACAAGCTGGATGGGAGCACACATGACAGTGCATGGGGCTTCAAGACCTATCAGGACGAGACCAGGCAGTTTGTGCCAGAACACCCAGACTTCCTGGGAGCTCGGGTCCTCTTCACTGGGCACAGGTGACGATGTAGGTACATCCTTTAATCACAAGACTCCTCAAAATTGTCTAATCTCTTTTAGGGGAAAAAAATATGATTTATATGGACTTCATTTATTAATTACTTTCATTACTAGGTTTATTACTAAATAGGTATAGGTTGTGCAGGGTGTTGTTGACGTGTCTGATGTTTTCTTCTGGTATTTGGTGGAAGACCACTCTGGTACTTCAAGGAGGCTTTGTCTCTGCCAGGTGAGAGAAGAGTCAACCATCCCTACTTCCATGCAGGAGAAACTGGTGAGCACATGAACCCTTACATCACATCTGAAGTGTTCGTATTAAGTCTAAACTCATGTAATAAGTCTGTTACAGTATAAGCCAATTGATCCCTTGTAGTATTTTGTGTTGAGAATGAAGTTTGTACAGCACAGATAAGTGATTACTATCATCTACATTGATGACATTGATTGACCTCACTGTCATTCGCAGATGAAGACGGCACTGATATGGATGGGAGCCTACTGGATGCTCTACTGTTCAACGCGTCTTGCACCGGCCACAGCTTTTCCCTGCTGCGCCACCCAGTGGCCAAGGAGTTCTCTAGGAAGAGAGGGGTGGTGTTAAAGGTGTTGGAAGGCCCAAAGGGTTTCCCAAACTCTCAAGGAACTGGCTATGAACTCCATCAGGTGAGGCCAAGCATCGTACAAGATTGGTGGAATATCCTGGACTTGCTTAGTTACCTGCAACCGTTTATGTCATGGTATGATAGAGTAAGAATTCTGACTTTAAATGTTTTCTGTCTATGTTCCAGGTATAGCTCTGTCTCCACAGCTGAAGGACAAAGCCTTGACCTTGTGGCAGAGAAAATGGGAAACATTTGTCTCAGAGAACTCACGATGGAGACCTGCTTGGGGAGAGGCCTGGGGCAGAGTAGTGGTCATTTGGACGCTGACTGTGACAGTGGCATCACCTCAGACCTTGAGCCTGTTGCTTGTGCCCCATAAGTGTTATCATATGAAGGGAAGGATATTTGCCATGGTGTTCCCAAATGACAAATGGACACAATTAGGACAAGGTAAAGGATGCAGTTGTTATTTAAACATTATTTCATATGAATACGGAGCTCCAGACAGTTTGGCAAATTAAGTTTGAGAAGAAAAAGAACGAGCTCATATCGCCCTCCAGTGGATTTGGTTTGTATAACACTCCTGTAAAAAAAACAATCAGCAGACCACACTGCTGTCAGTTCCCACAAAATGGAGGCCCCTGACAAGAGTTGACAGGAGTGAAATTCACTAGTCAGATAGTCATGAAAGGACGCTGTTTGTCAAATGCCTTTGTATGAAAACAATTATTTTTCTTCTGTTGCGGAAGATTGTATTTGCATTTTAATTGCGAATTCAGGGAGGCTCTATATGGTAATAGTGGCATAAGGTGCACTGTGTGAAAATGCTTACACTGTATAAACTGACCAGCTAGTCTTTGATTTATTTAATTGTGTTGGAGGCCGATAATGTATTTAAGAAAGCAAACATGATTTTGTTATGGGATTTAATGGAGAACATGGTCATTTTATTTCTTTTTCAGATTTAGTCTGGAAATAAGCTACATTTCATTCATTATACCTATTTTAACAAGGTATACACGTTATGACAAACTAATGTAGGCAGCCTTAAGCATGGACACACAATTCTCTATGAAGATTTTTGATTGTATTTGGTAAGTAGTGAAAACGTTTTGAGTAAATTGAAGGAAAACATCAAAGATTAGTACTATTATAATTTTTTTGCTGTGTTACAAATAATTTATTATGCCCATTCAATTTATTTCCATAGACAATAAATGTATCTCTCCAATAGTGCACGACCCTATAAACCTTTATCGACTGCTGGTGTTGAACTGGGAGAAGTAACTGTCATCTGGGATGTTAGTGTACACATTATCCAAGTACTTTTTCCTGAAAAGAGAAGAAAAATGCATTTGGCATTTGATAGTGTATGTCATCTATTGTTGGGCAGGTCAGCACATTGTTGTTGATTTGTTCCGTCCGCTAATCCTGTTGGTGACAGTTTCTTCTGCCCAATTTAATTCACAATTCAAAATAAAATGACTGACATCAAGCATGTGAATGATACTGTACATTAATGGACTGAAAACAACAAACAGATCAAAAGGTGTACAGGTGTGTCCATGTGTCTAAACCTAATCCATGTGGAAAGCTTCTTACTGCTCACGGTGGGCCTCAGACAGCTGTGCGTTGGCGTTATCCAGGGTGTGACGGAGCTGCTTGTTGATGCAGGCCTGCCGTCTCTCCAGTAGTAGGGCGGTGCGAGCTGAGGTCACACAGAACCGATCATGGCGGAGCTCCTCCTTCTGCTGCTCAGCCTGCACAACCAAACATGAAGAGAGAGTTTCATTCCATTCGATGCTTCTCGATGAGAAAAAATAAGAATTGGAATTTAATTTTCATTCCTGAATTGAACTGGAATTGACCCAAAACCTGGTCTCCATTCATGGTTGTTGCTATCCACCCCATTTCCTCTTTTAGAAGTGTTTAATTGTCAAATATCTTTGACTGCTCAACGCAGACATCTCAAAACAGGCAAAAGAAACAGACAGATGTGGCAGATGTACACTCTTCTCCTCTATCCGTTGCTGATGGCAGTCGATGACGTGCTGCAGCTGCTCGTTTGTGAGGCTTTGCAACTGTCAGGCCCGAGGTGGGGTAGACCCAGCACACTGATGCCCTGCTCCTGGCTCTTACTCAGCAGCTCCCCCTGAAGCTGGTTTAGGATGTCTGTCCTGTTGTCCTCCTGCTGCCACTTTTTCCACTGCTTCTCTGCATTCTCTGCTGCCTACAAACAGAGACAATGTCACATAGTAAACATATTTTGACAGAAGGATGTCCTATTCCACTACATACAAAGAACAGGAATGACTGCCACACCTGGTTAGAAAAGGCTACTGTACTACCAATACTAATAACGCACCTTTGCCAGTTTGACAACCACACCTGGTTAAGCATCAGGTAAAGTATAATGACTCACCTTTGCCAGATTGAAATCCTTTGTAGCCAGGGCTGCGGCTCTCCTCCTCGATCTTCTGGAGCTGGAGAGCTTGGATGTCCAGCTCCACTCTGTCCTGGTCATACTGCTGCTCTGCAATGGTGAGGCAGAGAGTGTTTGAGATGAGGCAGTGTGAATGTATGAGAGTCTAGCGACAGGCCAGTTGGTGTTGAGTTGTTTCCTACCTTCCAGTCTCTGCTGGTGTCGTGCTGTGGCCAGCTCATGTTGCTGCTGGACGGACCACTCTCTGAGCTGCTCCTGCTGCTGCTTCAGCCTCCCCTGGCTGTCTGGATCCTCACCCACAAGCCCCGGCAGCATCTGGATCCCGTCCTGATTCATAACTTTGTCCGGATTGCTTAAGTCATACTCTCGTCGGCTCCACCTCGGCTGGAAGTCCTCTATGGCTCCCTGCAGCAGACGCTCATCCTTGAGTTGGCGTTGTTTAAGTAGAGAGGCAGCCTTGTCGTTACACACCGCATCTGCAGCTAGAGGGCATGCATTCGACAGACAGCCTATGACACTAGCTACTAAACAGAATTCCATTGAATCTCATGAATAGAAGCTTATAGAGCTCTATTATAGGCCTATCAATCATCACATTGAATTGAAACACCTTAGTCCTTTGTGTTTTTGCCAGATATAAAAACGTCCGCCCATACTGTATTTTATTGCACTTACCATATGCTTTTAGTGACTCTGGCTTTTCTTTTTTCTTTCTTTCATTCACTTGGGATTCAAGAGCCACTTTATCTGTCAGTAAGAGAAAATTGTGACAAAATGGCTTTACAACTAACATGAATGGACAGATGTCACAGCCGGTTACAAAGTTGTAATAATTTACCCCAATTGTTCTAACTTTAGCATTGAAAATCCTATCTTGACGTTGCGCCTCTCCAAACTATCCGCAGCAATGCGGTCCGAAAGTAATTCTATATTGTACATTTTCTATCTTGTAATGAGGTTTTCCCGTACTGTCTCGCTGCAGTTAGAATCAAAGAACGATGGGCCGAATGCACTCCGCCAACATATTCGTTGCTAGGATACCTGGCTTCCCGATACTTTCAGGTCTTCTGGGTCTCAAACTAGTATTCTGCCAGCGACACAAATGACGTCACCTTTGTATGGTAATGAAATCAAAGCTTGCCATGAGGTACTTGAAATACTCAGTAGGGTTTCTACTAAGCAAATATGTTTAGTTTGAGGGGTCGGCCTGCTGCTGGCTTTTCACTCCGCCCCCAATGCAATATTTTTGGGGAACTGGCTCTATGCACACTCACTGCACTCTACCCACACACATACTACACTGACACTCCAATACACACACACACACACATGCTGCTGCTACTCTGTTTATAAATTCTGATTGCCTTGTCACTGTTACCCCTACCTACATGTACATACTGTATTACCTCGTACCCCTGCACATTGGCTTGGCACTGTACTCCTTGTATTGTCTTACTATTACTTTTTAACTCTGCATTCTTTGGAAAGGGCTCATAAGTAAGCATTTCACGGTTAAGTCTACACCTGTTCTATTTGGCGCATGTGACCATTTTGTTTATTTGATTACATTGTAATAGACTGTACATGGGATATATTTAGCTTGAAGAGAACTCTTCTGTCTCAGCTAAAATGGGGTGAGAAATACTCAGTAGGGTCTCTACTAACCAAATAGTTAGTTTTGGAAGGTGAGTGTCCTACATATCCTGCAGCACTTTGTTCTCCATATCCCCCAATGTAATATACTGTACATGGGATACATATTGGCTTGTAGAGAACTTTTCAACACCTCTCAGCTAAAGTGGGGTGACTTTTTTGCTACACAATGAAAGTCATTTTCATGGATCCATGGAATCCATTAAAGACTAAACACAGTCATGACAAAATAGTTTGACTCATTTATTTATGTACAGAATATTTGTATAGGAGGATCAGCCTGTGGCTATAGTGGTGGTGCTGGGCTGATAGACAAGCTACTCAATAGTTAACTGTCTTGGCTGGCTTGGTATCGGCCAGCTCAGCCTCCAGGAAGCGGAAGCGGCGGTGGCGACGCAGGACCTCAATGGCCTTCTGCTCTACAGAGGCAGGGACGATGCCCAGGTCCTCCAAGCCAGGAAGCCCTGGATACTTCATATCTGTGGTGTGGAACTAGAACAAACACATTCATGTCATCACACAAATCCATCATAAGACAGTGTAAAAATAAGCTTTACAAGGCTGTTCATGTTGCTTTTTCTTACCCGATCTACTTTGTCAGGAGTTGTCCAAGGCTCGAATGGGTTCATTGCAAAGAAACTTGCAACAAGACTGAAACCAGAGACAAAGGTAAGACATTTTTATCACAGTATCTGAAAGGATTGCATTTAACCAAGCTTCCTTGCCACCTCAACAGCTTGGCACACAACTTTATCAGACAGCCTATACAGTACATTTTCTTCTGAGACTAATTGAGGTTACCATGCAGAACCAGCAGTGGGTGCATACTCACTGATAGAGAGGGCGTGGGAGTGGGTAGGGCACAAAGGGCCTGTGTGCCACAGCATATACATACTCCACCAGATCATGAAGGAGATAACGGTTAGGTCTGTGTGATGGAAAAACAAATCTAACCAAATGGCTGAGAAACAGGTTGGTTGCTACTGACCTTTTAAAAATAATGTACTGCATGTGTGAATGAAATTGCCATTGCACAATCTATTTTATTTTAGATTCAAGAAAAGTCCCATATCCTGGATGAGAACAAGATACAAACCAATGGCACACAAAGAGCAACTCATCAATGAGATGATCAATCGTTTATGACTTATACTAGGTTTACCTTATATTCATTGATAATGAACAGTTTCTAGTCAACGGATTGAATGTTACTTCATTCTCTGAACTGATTAATGCAATTGACACATCCCTAACAAAACAGACAAGTCAAGCCCATAACAAGTCCTTACCCGACTAGTGCATATGTCTTTCCATTAGCATCAGGGTCTTTGATGGCGTTGATGATAGCCTTTGCCACATCCACCACCTGAGAAGAGCAGAAGCAGAGTGAGTCTGTTGAGTACACAGGGCTGACATCATGAGGACAGACACACTCACATGAACAGGCTGCTTCACGGTCTTCTTTCCCATGGAGATAAGAGGCACAGCACTCCCAAACCAACGCATGTCTGTGCAATGGGGGGGGACAAATTCAAAACAATGACTGAGAACTCATCCTGTTTTAAACGACAATAGCATTGCATCAAGACCAATTGGAACTGTTAGATCACCTTAACTTCTTATGGCTGCAGGGGCAGTATTGAGTAGCTTGGATGAAAGGTGCCCATAGTAAACTGCCTGCTCCTCAGTCCCAGTTGCTAATATATGCATATTATTATTCGTATTGGATAGAAACCACTCTGAAGTTTCTAAAACTGTTTGAATGATGTCTGAGTATAACAGAACTCATATGACAGGCAAAAACCTGAGAAAAAATCCAAACAGGAAGTGGGAATTCTGAGGCTGGTCGATTTTCAACCAAGATCCTATTGAATTCACAGTGAGATATGGATGAGTTTGCACTTTCTACGGCTTCCACTAGATGTCAACAGTCTTGAGAACCTTGTCTGATGCCTCTACTGTGAAGTGGGGCCGAAGGAGACAGGAATTAGTCAGGTCTATCATGACCTGACCATGCGCGTTCACATGAGAGGGAGCTATGTTCCATCGCACATCTAAAGTCAATGTAATTCTCCGGTTGGAATGTTATTCAAGATTTATGTTAAACATTCTAAAGATTGATTCAATACATTGTTTGACATGTTTCTACTGACTGTTACGGAACTTTTGGACATTTCGTCTGCTTTTAGTGAACGCGCTTCCTGACGTTGGATTTGTTTACCAAACACGCTAACAAAAATAGCTATTTGGACATAAATGATGGACATTACCGAACAAAACAAACATTTCTTGTGGGAGTCCTGGGAGTGTATTCCGACAAAGATCAGCAAATGTAAGTGAAGATTTATAATGCTTTTTATGAGTTTTGTTGACTGCACAATTTGGCGGGTAACTGTATGGCTTGCTTGTGGCTGAACGCTGTTTTCAGATTATTGAATATTGTGTTTTGCCGTAAAGCTTTTTGAAATCTGACACAGCGGTTGCATTAAGAACAAGTGTATCTTTAATTCTATGTAAAACATGTATCTTTCATCAAAGTTTATGATGAGTATTTATGTTATTTGACGTGGCTCTCTGCAATTTCTCCGGATATTTTGAAGGCATTTCTGAACATGGCGCCAATGTAAACTGAGGTTTTTGGATATAAATATGAACTTTACCGAACAAAACATATATGTATTGTGTAACATGAAGTCCTATGAGTGTCATCTGATGAAGATCATCAAAGGTTAGTGATTAATTTTCTCTTTCTGCTTTTTGTGACTCCTGTCTTTGGCTGGAAAAATGACTGTTTGTCTGTGATTTTGCGGTGACCTAACAATCGTTTGTGGCGCTTTCGCTGAAAAGCCTATTTGAAATCGGCCACTTTGGTGAGATTAACAACAAGATTACCTTTGAAATGGTATAAAATACATGTATGTTTGAGGAATTGTAATTATGAGATTTCTGTTGTTTGAATTTGGCGCCCTGCACTTTCACTGGCTGTTGTCATATCACCCCGTTAACGGGATTGCAGCCATAAAAAGTTAAACAAATCTTTATTTTGGCCACACTGCAAATTCAAGTGTTCAACCATGCAACAAACAGCTCCCTCCACAGTTGTCATTCCTATACAGTCAACGAAGGCTGTGTAATTATGCTAACATGATCCCACAAATATTGACACTGTCTGCTTAGCATTCTGACAAGTCACAAATAAAAGATCATTTCACTTTTGAACTGTTTTTACACTGAAATTAACTCTATGCTCTGCTAACTCACTGGCAAAATGGTTGAAGAATCTGTCTTCCCTTCCAAACATCTCAGAGGGCTTCATGATGATGGCATCAGGGAATTCTTCTCTCACAGCCATCTCACCTACTGCCTGCAAGGTAACATCACACATGACTTCATCATGACATATTAAACCAAATGTCAAGCTTTACCGATTTTCACCCATCTGAATATTCAGAATTGTTACGCATATCAGGCAAATAAATCAATATTTGAACCTAAAATGAAATATGTTCAAATGACACTGAAAGAGTTCAACCGTGCCCTGCATTGGCCAGTACCTTGTTCCTAAGGTATTTGGAGGGGCTGCGGATGTCAGCGTTGAGGTGAGATACGTGGATCAGCTTTGTGATGCCTGCCTCCCTGGTGGCCTTGGCAATCTGCTGAGGGATGCTCACATAGGTGTCCTCAAAGGGATAGTTCCTTTATACACAGGAAGAGGAAGAACAGAACACTGAGTACAGCCAAGTACATCAAACATTTTCCAGAAAGCTGTAAAATAAGTGTACCCAATGGTGGAAGCACTGTTGAGGTCCTTTGCTCCACTAAGGAGTAAGTCAAGCCTCACTGGTGTAGTTAAAAGTAGGGAGATTCATATATTGATGGAGTGATGGAGCAACTCTTTATAAGAATGTTAACCACCAGTGGGTTCTTTTTAGGTACAATGTATTTCTCAAAAATATTTTCTGTGTTTAGTCAGTTGGGCCATACTTCGTCTCCCACTCTCGTCCCACCAAGTTGATAACCACATTGGAGTGCGCCAAGGCTTCTCTGATAGAATCCTTGTTCCTGGCATCCCACTCCTGAAATAAAGTAAGATGGAGGGGAACATATGAGGCGTGGCATAACTTGGCATGAGAAAAAAACAACACTTAGCTAACAAATGACGAGATGAAGGGACTTCAAAATGAAATGGTTTGAGATGTCACACCTGATAAATAGTATTTCTCTCACCATAAAGATGATCTGGCCGAGATCCCCCATGGGCCTGAGGTACATGAGGTCATACTGGTCACACCGGTGAGGAATCACAATCTGAGAACCCATACGACCTGCAAAACCGCTAGACAGGTCAACAAACACATAACTGCTCCATAGGAAACCCTTGTATGCAGTCACTACAGTGTATCCAAAAAGGATTAGCACATTACCAAACAAATGAAGGCATCCCTCACAATCACATAGAAACATAAGACATAAGTAAAAGAAGACCAAGGAGCTGCTATGTCATTTGAAAGGTTATCATGTGAAGCCTTTGGGACAGATGATGGTGAAACTTACCCAGGCGGTTGACAACATATCTGCCCAGGAAGCCGGTGGCTCCGAAGACTGTGGCTGCTACCCCACTGGAGGAGGAGCGCCCCCCTTTCCCTCTGGGGATGACAGCATGGTGGACCTTCCTCTGCTGGACTGTCAAAGGGATGGCTGACAGCACCACAGGGGAGCAGGATCCTGCAGGGGGAGCAGTGCAGAGGACGCTGTAGTCAAATTGCCCAAATCAGAAATTGTCAACCAACCAAAAACATAGGCCTAGTTAGCGATGTTGCATGAGATCACAAACAGATCTTAAATTACATTTTTTACCCCTTTTTTCCTCCCCAAATTTGTCATATCCAATTGGTAGTTAGTCTTAGTAGAAAGAGGAGGAAGGGAAGCACTACTAAGGTACACAATAGTATATTTGGTATACAGAAGGTGCTCTAAAAGGGGTAAATTGGTAATCAAAAAGAAAGGAGGACCAAGGCACTCTTAATTATAATTATATGAAGAGTGCCTTGGTCCTCCTTTCTTTTTGGTAGTTAGTCTTGTCCCATCGCTGCAACTCCCCTACTGACTCGGAAGAGGCGAAGGTCGAGAGCCATGCGTTCTCCGAAACACGACCCTGCCAAGCCGCGCTGCTTCTTGACACACTGCTTGCTTAAGCCGGAAGCCAGCCGCACCAATGTGTCAGAGGAAACACCGTCCAGCTGGCGACTGAAGTCAGCTTGCCCGCCATAAGGAGTCGCTAGAGCGCGATGAGACAAGGAAATCCCGGCCGCCCAAACCCTCCCCTAACCTGGACGATGCTGGGCTGTGACACAGCCTGGGATTGAACCAGGATTTGTAGCCTCAAGCACTGCGATGTAGTGCCTTAGACCGCTGCGCTTCTCAGGAGGCCACAAACAGATCTTTTAACTACTTTTGGGACACAACATCAGGAGTCTGTATTTGTTGGATTCCCTGAGTTGTGAATCCTTCTGGTGGGTGGCGACAGAAAACAACCCTACCAGAATATAGCCGGCTACACCCCCCCCCCAAAAAAAAATCCTGTCAACAAAGGCATATGTATAATCTATAGGAACTCTACTTACCAGATGTAAAGTGAAATGTGACCCTCGCTATCAAATAAAAGTCTGAATCCAACTTTTGTCCAAAAGGCACCATATTCCTGCTATGTAGACAGTGGTCGATTTTGTGGTAGGAAGTCTTGCGTGAAATGCGTGGTTTAATGGCAGCCCGCTGTCTAACTCAACAGGAATATGATACACAACTCAGGGAGCCCAACCAATAGACAGACTCCCGATGTTGTGTCCCAAAGCTACTTTTAACTAACCTTAGTATTGGTCACTGGGATACAACGAAGGTCCACTAAATAGGTACCACAGTAAACAGCAGACATAACCTGGCATGCATATTGACAACCACGGTCTGTCTAGACGAACTAGCTAGGTAACGTTAGCTAGTTGGCTAACTAAATGGGGAAATTGGGAGATAACTAGCTAACTGTTTGGCCGTGGAGTTAATCCAGTGAAAGTGATGCAAATAACTTTATAAATTGGTCATGACTGCCAAAATGGATATACAGGACTGTCAGGAGCATAGCTTTTTACTGGTTTACATATGACATGGTGCTAGAAACCAGATCGCTACGTAGTTAGTCGTATTCGTCGGCAAGAGTTAGCTAGCTAACCGGCTCCTGTTAGTTACCTAGCTAACGTTAGCTCGCTATCTTAGCTAGGTCATAGAACAAACAGCGTCACAGATGGTTGCAACGTTGCTTAAAAACAATTATGTGTTCAGGATAAACATTATTGTTCCCACTCTCGCAACAGTGCAGCTATCAGTGCATTTCTATAATATAAAATTGCATGTTTTGGTGTTACTCACTAGAAAACCTGGGAAGGACACTCGCAGGACGGCTAACGAGCACAGCAGCCGCCATGTTTCTTGCTACGGTATGACAGACCGGTCAAAAGCAAATCAACCGAAAAATTCAATTCTGCGTTTTTCGTGGAGGTAATAGATTTCTGCATGTAGGTATGTATCTTGTTTGTATAGGTACCTTGTTTTATGTTTGTTTGAACATTGTATAATTAACGTGTTGACAATGTAAATGTCGGTAATTTGCTATAATGTAATCACTGTTTTGAAACGTTACCAGCCAGCCAGGGGCTGAAGATGGAAATTATCATAGTGATCCTATTAAATTACTAGTATTCCAATTCATAATGCTATGGAAATTAGCCTGTCGTCAAATATGGTGTAATATTAATAAATTCTATAAAAAAAGATTGATCATCAGGTATTCTTACTGATCTTATAATATATTTTTGCTCTTGCAGTGCATTGTTCTTCTGTGTTATTAAGGTGACCAAACCGGTGTGATGATGATATAACTTGATCCGGTGGAATCGATACGAGCGCTCCGTAAGCCACGCCCCAGTGGGCAGAGCTAGGCACGTTCAAATCAAATCAAATGAAATTGTATTGGTCACATATACGTGTTTAGCAGATGTTATTGCGGATGTAGCGAAATGCTTGTGCTTCTATTTCCGACCGTGCAGCAATATCTAACAAGTATTATCTAAAAATTCCACAGCAAATACCTAATACACACAAATCTAAGTCTAAGGATTGGTACATGTTTTAATATGATGAAAAGCCTCTCATTTTACAAAAAAGTGGGTCCGCCATGGTTCTGTGTAGCCTAGTTTTGCTAATATATTTGAGACCAGTGTATTGCAGTTAAATTCGTCTTTGATTTAATAAGTCAAATATATTTTGACTAGTAAACAGGGAAACAACAACGAGTCTCCGGGCATCGCTTACTAGGCTACCTAAATTATTGGGATCATCTGGTTACCACAAGTCTTACAATACATTGAGCCCGTTGACAAAACAGACCATGGAACGCCTTTTCCCAATAAAGTCCGCGGTGCGTCTGTGTAAATTATGCGATTATAATGGAGACAGTTTTATAGCAGTAAATGGCATCTATTAATTTACTCATACAGTATTTCTAAGTAGAAGCCATATGAGCCAGGGAAACTAATTGTTCTCACTTTATGATAGAACATTCAGATTTGTCTGTCTGACTGTTGGGGTTCTGTACCGGAATTATTGGAAGTTTCTTGTGATCACGACAAAACTACCTACATTTGCTCAAATAGAGATATAATTTAATTGTGTTTCAATGAAACGATGGGCCTGGATGAGCATAGAACATTCCGTTTTCTGCCTAAGTGTGGCGCTGTTTACCGCATTTATCTGGATTATCTTGTGACCAGAACAAAGCGATTTATTTGACTCAACTATAGACTGAAATAAATGGTGTTTCTTAATGAAAAAATAATAATAAACAGGACATTTAATGATACCTGAATTGACTCAGAAAAGTAACATAAGAAGGCTTACAGTATCACAGCTAGGTCAAACAGGTGTGCCTGAGGCTCTTGGACTGCTACTAGCCTGTTGTTTCCTACATTGGTTCTTTCTCCCCCTCAAGTCACTGACCCCACACAGACAGAAACTTGCATTCCATTACTTACCATGACGTCTTTATGAAAAGCCATCTTTCCAGCTGACCAGGGCTCAGGTCAAAAGTCGCGCATTATAGAGGGGAAAGTTATAGGGAATAGGGTGCCCTTTGGGACCCATAGCCTGTTGTATTTATTATGAATCAACATTAGCTGCTGACAACAATTAAAACGTTACATTTCATATTTCTGTATTTTGAAAGTTACATATCTTGATGGCTAAAACATTCTGGGACTATGTCAACAATAGACTAATTAAACAAATTCCAAAATATAGTTTTGGGGTGGAATTTTACTTTAAGTATGTGCGCTCAGGCCACTACTCTACAACACAAAATCCATGTGTATGTGTATGTGTATGTAGGTCTGTGTATGTGTGTGTCGCTGCACAGTCTCCGCTGTTCCATAAGGTCTATTTTTATCTGACTTACTGCTTGCATGACTTACTTGATGTTGAATAGAGTTCCATGTTGCAGTAGTGTAAAGTACTTAAGTAAAAATACTTTAAATCAAATCAAACTTTATTTGTCACAAGTACCGTATACAACAAGTGTAGACCTTACCGTGAAATGCTTACTTACATACAAGCCCTTAACCAACAGTGCAGTTCAAGAAGAAAATATTTACCAAATAAACTAAAGTAAAAAAATAACACAATAACATAACAATAACGAGGCTATATACAGGGGGTACCGGTACCGAGTCAGTGTGCGGGGGTACAGGTTAGAGGTAATTTGTACCTGTAGGTAGGGGTGAAGTGACTATGCATAGATAATAAACAGTGAGTAGCAGCAGTGTAAAAGCTAATTCGGGGGGGGTCAATGTAAATAGTCCGGGTGGCCATTTGATTAATTGTTCTTCAGTCTTATGGCTTGGGGGTAGAAACTGTTAAGGAGCCTTTTGTTCCTAGACTTGGCGCTCTTGTACCGCTTGCCGTGCGGTAGCAGAGAAAACAGTCTATAACTTGGATGACTGGAGTCTCTGACAATTTGATTTGCTTTCCACTGATACGGCCTATTATATAGGTCCTGGATGGCAGGAAGCTTGGCCCATTGATGTACTGGTCCGTACGCACAACCGTCTGTAGTGTCTTACAGTCAGATGCCGAGCAGTTGCCATGCCAGGTGGTGATGCAGCCGGTCAGGATGCTCTCGATGGTGCAACTGTAGAACTTTTTGAGGATCTGGGGACCCATGCCAAATCTTTTCAGTCTCCTGAGGGGGAAAAGGTTTTGTTCTGCCCTCTTCACAACTGTCTTGGTCTGTTTGGACCATGATAGATCGTTGGTGATGTGGACACCAAGGAACTTGAAACTCTCGACCCGCTCCACTACAGCCCCGTTGATGTTAATGGGGGCCTGTTCGGCTCGCCTTTTCCTGTAGTCCACGATCAGCTCCTTTGTCTTGCTCACATTGAGGGAGACGTTGTTGTCCTGGCACCACATTGCCAGTTATCTGACCTCCTCCCTATAGGCTGTCTCATGGGTGTCACATTCATGACACCCAGGTTAAAATACCAAAACCAACTGGGAACTATATTCATTTGGGGAGGTCAAAACACATATGAACATAACTTTCATAGACGTTTAGCTAGCATGCTGCTGTTAGCTAATTTATCCTGGGAGATAAACATTGGGTTATTTTACCTGAAATAGATATGGTCTTTTTTTTTGCTGGATCTTTTAAGGATTTTGACCTATTTTGATTAAAACAAAATTGTGTGTTCTCTACTCCGACAATTAATCCATAGATAAAAGGGGAAACCTAGATAGTATTTAGTTTTCTTTTATTATTCTCGCCTCGTTCGTTCTTCTTCTGTTGATTTTATATGGAGGTTGGCAACCAACTTTAAAGTGCATCACAGCCGCCAACTGGACTAAAGTGTGGACCTCATTCATCTTCTTCTTATTTGAGATTTGTTTGGCGGATCCCATCCACCTTTTAAGGGAAATACACCGCCATCTATTGTACTGGAGTGTGATGCAAGTCATTGCCTACCTACATTAAACTCTCTTCATTAGTCCTGTTCCTCTAAGAAAGGGAAATAGAGCCCTAGACACCACTTCCCTCTCCTTTCCTCCCCCCACTACACCACCCAAACCCAACCCCATCCAGTCTGTCGAACCCTTTCATACAATCTCTCCCTATCTACATCATGCAGTTCACAAAATATCAACACATGCTCCACCGTTTCCTCCAGTAAACACTCATCACACAGATCTGCTTCCACCTCTTACATTGAAATCTGGGATATACACCCCTGCCCCCACCCTACCACTGACTGGATCCTTTCAAACATCTGTATATATCTTTAAAAACAAATTAAACCGATTATCTATATATCTCTCCACACCCCGTCTCACCTCCTCACCTCGTTCTCTCCTGCCCTCAATCATATCCACGTCTACACTTGATTTCGGGAAACAGACACAGAGGAACGTTCCCTAATGCAATTGTCGGCCCAATCTCTCTCTCTCTCCCCAGTCCATATTCTACCACTTTCTGCCCAATTGTCCACCCATACGCCCTCTGCTTACTCACTCCTCGCTCCCAGCATTCCCCAGCTGCTGTTACCGCAGGATGTCCTTCTGAACTCGCTTTCAACCTCGCCCAGTACACTAATGCAAGTTTGTCTCTCCTTATCCTCAGTGGCAGTTCTCCACTATCCACCTGCAATGCCTCAGCAGGTGTCATCCTGAAGGGACCCACACACAATCTCAGGGCCCTTGACTGTATCCTATCTAGGCGCTGTGGTAACGTTTTGGCTGTCAATTCATATACAAAGCCACCCATAATCCAAAGACAACATGATCAATGCCTGATACATACACAACAGTGTTTGTCTATCTGACCTTCAATCATATCCTCCCACTGCCCTCATGGGGTTCAGCACCTTCCTATACTTAATATACTCAACATGTCTCTTCCACGTAAGCCTCTTATCAAACCACATACCTAAATACTTAAACTCAGACACCCTACCTATATCCTGGCTGTATATTTGCAGCCTAACATCTTTAACCTTCCTCATAGAAAACACCATAAAGCAGGACTTGGCCACAGACATCCTAAACCCCCATGTTAGAGGCCAATCTTCCACAACTCCCACAGCTTCTTGCATCTTCCTCATCACATATTTTACATTCCCACCACTCTTCCATACAGCCCCATCATCAGCATACAAGACCACACCCACTCCCTGTCCCACCATAAAAATGTAATCTATCATCAGGGTGAACAACACTGGACTAACCACACTTCCCTGAGGAGTACCAGTGTCAACTTCAAACCACATTGACAATTCTGACCCCATCCTCACCCGCATGACCTGATCGAACAGGAAGTCCATGATACAGTTATACAGACATCCCCCAATGCCTAATGTACTCAACTTGACCAACAACCCTTCCCTCCATATGGTATCGTAAGCTTTCTCAATGTCAAAACTTGTTCATCTTTCAATCACCCACGTGGGTATATGCTCGTAAATAACCAATGAGTAGATGGGAGAGGCGGGACTTGCAGCTAGTCAATTATATAAAATAGAACAAGTTCTGGTGCCTGGCTACGCAGATGCTCGTTGATGCGCGTGAGCAGTTTGGACAAAATGATTGAACATGTACACTGAACAGAAATATAAATGCATAATGCAACAATTACAGTTACAGTTCATATAAGGAAATCAGTCAATTGAATTAAATTCATTAGGCCCTAATATATGGATTTCACATGACTGGGAATACAGATATGCATCTGTTGGTCACAGATACCTTAAAAGAAATAGGCCTCACAATGAGCCTCAGGTACTCGTCACGGTATTTCTGTGCATTCAAATTACCATCGCTAAAATGCAATTGTGTTCTTTGTCCGTAGTTTATGCCTGCCTATACCATAACCCTACCGCCACCATGGGGAGCTCTGTTCACAACGTTGACATCAGCAAACCGCTCGCCCACACGACGCCATACATGTGATCTGCAGTTGTGAGGCCGGTTGGACATACTGCCTTATTCTCTAAAACGAAGTTGGAGGTGGTTTATGGTAGTGAAATTAACATAAAATTACCTGTCAACAGTTCTGGTGGACATTCCTGCAGTCAGCATGCCAATTGCATGCTCCCTCAAAACTTGAGACAGCTGTGGCATTGTTTTGTGTGACAAAACTGCACATTTTAGAGTGGCCTTTTATTGTTCCCAGCACAAGGTGCACCTGTGTAATGATCATGCTGTTTGATCAGCTTCTTGATATGCCACGCCTGTCAGGTGGATGGATTCAAAGGAGAAATACTCACTAATAGGGATGTAAACACATTTATGCACAACATTTGAGAGAAATAAGCTTTTTATGCGTATAGAACATTTCTGTGATCTTTTATTTCAGCTCATGAAACATGGGACTGTGACATTTAGTCACACAAATAAAGATTGACGAGTAACAGGATTGAACAAGAATATGAGTGGAAAGTGAGTAATTTCATGTTATGTTTATATTTTTGTTCAGTGTATGTGTACATTTATTTTGCAACGCTCGCGCACGAGGCACGGGCGCTTTGGTCAGCAATTACGCTGTTATTTCTCTGCGAGTAAACTAGCATATGATTATATGTAATGGAATGGGTTTACATGGCATAGTCTTCTAATTATACAAGACCTGCAGTTTGGTTGTTATTTGTGTGTGAATAATTAAGATCAAAGACTGAGACATACAAGTTGAAGCAACTATTTAATTTCACAATAAAAATGACTCACTTTCCACTTATATTCTTGTTCAGTCCTGTTACTCTTCAATCTTTATTTGTGTGACTAAGTGTCACAGTCAATTCATTTAGTTGTATATACTATTGAGATACAGACAGATTATGGCGACTCTCCCTGTATGCTTGTGTAGCTAGTTCATTTATCAGATGCAAGTGAAATGACAGCATACATTTCACAAAACACTGTACTCTGGCCTTACAGCTACAAAGACATTATGTCACCAATACAAAGATTTTTTATATGTTCTATTCTTTGCCATTACATTGACTTATAGAAATTGCCATGGGATAACACACAATGATGCTACTCCCTAGCTGAATATTTCCTGGCAAGCAATATCAATAATTACATCATTCTCATCTGATTACTTTTACATGGAGAATCTTAGTCTTTTATCCCAGGTACATACAGAGGTAACCTGGTCCCCAGGCTCGAATTGCTGGCATCTCAACAGAGAGAGCAGCCGGCTGGTGGGCGAGATAAATACAGAGGTAAAGTGCAAGGATTCTAATACTGCAAGGCACAAACTATTAATAGGATTGTCTCTGTCTAATAGTGAAAACAATTCCAAACACAAACATAATCGAGTACAAAATGTTTTTTTTTCCATACATAGATAATACAAGTAAAACCTTGTCTACACTTTACAATAACCTGTAACATACTCCATACATTCTTTTCTGCATTACATACATCAACCATCACAGCAGGTATGTACAGGGAAAACAAGCCATTACAAACATACCCTCTATGTCTGGATAAATGTACATAAACAATCCTCATAATCATCCGCATAATAACCATGATAATAATGTAATATCGTGCCAATCTTATTATTCAATCTAATAAAGACGCCGGTCATAAAGGTTTGAATAGCACATTTTTTCTTCCAGGGCCCAACTGAGCCGAAAGATCAGTATTGACATAAATGTCTCATCCTTTATTGCACACGCTCCATCAGAAACGAATAGCCATTTTGTTGAATGTAAAACCATTTAAAGGAAGATCTGTTTTTTGTTTTTATGTTTAAGCCATGCAAAATATTGCGCAACACAGCGGCTTTGGTTTGGAATATCTACACAAAAAGTACAGTAGTAAAAGATGAACCTAAAATAGAAATAATACATTGTAAGAAGTAAATGTACAAAAGGTAACACTAGGTGGGACTGAGGATTGTGGTCTTGGATACAAAGGGGGCACATAACAAAAGCGTAACGCTGTCGTGCGTGCCAGGGTATTCCGCATGTGTAACTTCAACTGATCCTGTCTCTGAGCCTCTTTTATACAGTAAATGGAACATCAACAATAACCTTTGTTTCAGTCAGGATTGGTAGCTTGCCAAACTATCAATATTTGCTCTCCTCCATGACAAGTAGACAATGCAGGGTTTCCCAAACTCGGTCATCGGGACCCCAGGGGGTGCACGTTTTGTTTTTTTCCCTAGCACTACACAGCTGATTCAATTAATCAGCTAATCATCAAGCTTTGATCATCTGAATCAGCTGTGTAGTGTTAAGGCAAAAAAACAAAACGTGCTCTTCTTAGGGTCCCGAGTTTGGGAAACCCTGAGCTAAGGTGACTTTATTAAACGTATTGAATGCGTGTCATAGACCACAGGAATGTTACAAAACAGGAGATCCCCTAGACATGACCACAGTATTCATTATCCACTGTGCCTCTTTGAGGATGTTAAAGTCCATAACGCCTAGTGCTGCCTGCCTGTGCTGCTACATGATAGGGGGCAGACACTGGGACGACTCCTGGCACTCTCCGCCGGTGCCCACATCTAGCTGAGGCTTGATGACGATGTGCACGGGCCTCTCCTCGCTCGCCTCATGATTGGTGTCCCTGTTGACCTTGGCCACGCCCTCACACAACTGCTCCTCTGCTGACGCTCCAATGGGACGTAGTCGCTCAGCGGTCACCATCTTGCCCCCTGCCTTGGCGGAGAGGTCCCTCTTCAGCTTGTTGTTGCTATCGGACCCGATCTTCTCAGCTGCAATGTAAAATGGGAGGACATGGTGTTTCACACATACAAAATGATGTGGTTTAATCCATAAATTGATCTGACACATTGTGAAGATTGATTTTAGAGAAAAAAGCAAGCGAGAGGCCTGGTCTTACCTGTCCTGTTAGTAACTACTTTGCGGTAAGTGGCCTTGTAGTTGTTTTCTGTGCTGCTCATGCTTTCACTGGGCTTCTTCATCATGGGTCGTGTTTTGGGCCTGAGCTTGTTGAGACGGGCCTCCTGGATCCACTCATGCTGCATCGCCTCATCTGGTGTCATACGCTTGGTTGGATCCCACCTAGATAGCACAGGAATACACAGTGACTGTGGTTGGAGAAGATGGAGCAAACTACCAGAAATCTCATGACAACAGTAACTCTGCTATTCATGACGGTGTCACCATAGCGTAATAAGCCTGTGCTGAATGCTAGATTTCTAGTGTGTTGGTGTTGACATACATGAGGCAGCGTCGAAGGAAGTCCAGGAACAGAGGATCATTGGTTTTCAACACACTGGCCAGGTCTTTGGAATTGGGTCGCCTCTTCTTCCCTTTGCTGTTTGTGATGTTTCTGGGGTTTCCTTTGGAGTCTGCAACAAGTCATCAAACACGCCAGTTAGAGACTTACCAAACCTCATGCTTCAAACACAACCCAGAGATTCATCTGATTAATCCTAGACATAATCCTTTGTTAAAATGTTTTATTGCTTGCATTGTATACGTCTATACGGCTGCGTTTACAGGCAGCCCAATTCAGATTTATTTTCTCACTAATTGGGTTTTTGACCAATCAGATTTGAAAAGATCTGATGTGATTTGTCAAAAGACCAATTAGTGGAAAAAACATCAGAATTAGGCCGCCTATCTAAACGCAGCCTACCTTATATATCCGAGCTAAAGAAACACATTTTTACTGTACAAACCACAGAAAGTTCTTACCGAAAAACAATCTTTTCCTGGATGCCGTCTGCACAAAATCATTGGGAGGCATACCGAATACCTAAGAAATAAAATAACAAGAAGATTCTTGAATGGTGATGGATAAATGGATTGCTAAAAACATCCAACATCAGATAGTCCAATTGGATAGCGCTGAGGTCTGAGGCTGTATGTCTGCAGGTGGTTGGTTGTGTACCTCCATGATGCAGGCGATCTGCTCCACCTCGCTCTCCCCAGGGAAGAGCGGGAAGCCGGTGTAGAGCTCAGCCATGATGCAGCCCAGGCTCCACATGTCGATGGCCATGCTGTAGGGGTGGCCCAGAATCACCTCTGGGGAGCGGTAGAAACGACTCTGGATGTAGGTGTAGACTACAATGGCAGGCAAGGAGAAGAAGAGGGAGAGAACAGTGTTTATGTTCAAATTTGGCTCCTGTATATGAGTGCGGTGGCTTTGGAGCTTTAAATATCAGACTTATACCAAGTGTAACAGGTATTTAAATCAGGTGAGACACTCACCTCTCTGCTGCTCATAACAGCTGGACCCAAAGTCCACCACCTTGATATTTCCTTGTCCTTTCTGAGACAGAAGGATGTTCTCCTTTTGTGAAAAAGAGAAGCAGTGTTCATTTTCCAAGTAACCAATCAAAGTGCAGCCCAATTCATTTTCTTTATAGAGCACTGGAACTGTGCATTAGCATGTCTGACTCATCAGCCAAATATTATTTGTGTTATTACTCTATGCAGAGCCGATACAGTATGTCTGAGGAACCTTACCGGTTTGAGGTCACAGTGAATGATCTTCTCCTTATGCAGCATCTGCAGGCACTTGAGCAGGGAGTGGGTGAAACGACGAATCAAGGCCAGACTGAAGCCCTGGAAGTTGTTCTTCTTGATCAGCTCATACAGGTTGACTCTATAAGAAGACACAAAGACACAATCATTTAAAGACCTGGTAGAACAATAAACACAGCTTTCTGCCACTAGTCTCAGTCTCGCTTCTTTCTCTTTTTCCCACAATTGCACTTGGCCTCAAACGTTACAGTTTATTAGTCCTCTAGAGGGCAGCACTTCAGTGTTTTTTTTTCATGCCATGGCTCTGTCGAATCTAGCAGGACCGTGCAGTTTAGTAATCAGATATAGAAACGGAAGTGAACATGCTATATCAGATTACTGAACATTCTAGAATGTCTTAACATAAAGAAGAGAGACTTAAGAAGAGAGATATTCCTGGTATTTTTCAGTACTTATGTGAAGCACAAATTTCTCTGGTCAGTGTAACCGGAGCCTTCACACCCCGAGCAGGCAGAGGATAGAGATAGGGCCCTAATCAAGGCATTAACTAAGGGATTGGGTGACGGTAACGCTAGACAGGGCAAGGTGGCAGTCTACGATGTCTACTAAAGGTCAGCCAGACTGGTATAGAAGGGTTGTTCCACTAAATTAGTCCCTTTGATATTTTAGGTCGAAATTGTGCACAAATATTGAATTTTAAAAGCCTGATATATTAAATGAAGTGCCCTTAAATATAGACCACATGGAAAATTCAATACATCTGTTTTTTTTTATATGAATAAAGGCTTGCTAAAGTGCCAAAATTGTGCTTTTTGACATGTCCCTCTGTGACTTCTAGGAAGATTTTAACCCACCCACTTAACCCCAACATTTCTACAAGTTTTCACCATCATTGTAAAGCCCTCCTTATTTTGTTGCTTTGCTAATGTAATTTCTGAAGATTATTTTTTCTTTTCACGTGATTTTGTGATTCATTTTAAGGTCAAATAAAAACCTCTCATTTTAAGGTCAACCCTGTTACGTGAACTGATCTCTTGTTTTTATATGGTTAAACTATTCATATAATTACACTACTCAAAAAGGTACTCAATTGGTGGAATGACCCAGAAGACTATCTTGTCTCCGAGGGAACCTAAGGCTAGTTTGTTTGAGGCAGATTGTTCTAGGTGGGAAGCTCACTTTGCTCAAGTAGTGCAGCACATGGAGTGACTAGTGATAAGCGAGCTGTGTATGTGATAGGGGAGTTCAGGGCTTAAGTCTTGTTGTTGTGCCCCGGGAGAGGTGCCCAACCTTGAATACCTTTGAGTAACACATTCATTATTCAGGATTTCATTTATCTTCTACCGGGACTATTTTGATCGTATTTGCGCATGTGTGTGTGTCAGGGCTGGGGTCAATTCACGAAGTGATTTTAATTTCAAATTCAAAAATGGAAAACATTTGAAATAAATATCTTCTACTTCTCAGTTTATTGATAAGTCATTGCAAATAGATGCCCCGTTATTCAAATGTTGAATTGCATTTAAAGTTTATTTTGTGAATTGACTGCCTTCAATTCGAATTGACCCCAGCCCTGGTGTGTGTGATCGTTTAATCACAGCCTAATTCCAGTTGTCTCATAATAGTGTTATACACACTACACACCCTAGCAGCTCGAAGGAGATGCAGAGATGGTTGCGGAAGTAGAAGTATTCCTTCATATGGATGACATTGTGGCAGTTTTCCCTGTCTTTCCTCCTCACAGCATCCAGGATCTTTAGTTCCACTAGGGCCTGGTGATGAAACCTGAAGTCCAATAAGAGTTAGTCAGGTCATATCTCCATTCTGGATTTAACCATTCAAAACAGTATGAAAGCCCAACAAAAATAATATAATATGAATCACAGTGACAGATTTTGACTGACAAGCTTTAGTTTTGCAGTGACCATGGAAAATCTTTTAGCTAATATTTTTCAATTCCAGTTTTAATGTCCTTTGATGTGAGAAATTATGACAGCTGTAAAGAAGGGAAAAGCTCCTCTCCTCTCCCAGGAGAAACAAGATTTTTGAGAGAGGGCTTTGTTCAAGACAAGGCCACAGTGCCGAGACCAAGGCAGCCCTGAGGCGTTAGGCGCCTATTTTGTTTTCTGCATTATTGAAGGGCAGTAAGCACTGATGACATCTGCATCAATCAAAGTCAAAGAGGAGAAGGGGGAGTACCATTGACACACAGAGCTTTGGATCACCTGAGAGAGGACTAGTAAAGCAATAGCGAGGAGACTCCTTTGGACCTCCCCATGAAAAGGTCACGAAGAGGTCCATGTTTAATGACCTCACACAAGAAGGTCAGTTTCAGAGTCTTTGAGCACTGGATGCACATTCAAAAGCAAAACATTTTGTTTCTACCTTTTCTTGTTGCGAATGACCTTGATGGCAACCAGTTCTTGGGTCTTGTGGTCCAGACATTTCAGGACCTGTCCAAAGGATCCCTTCCCGATTACCTCCAACACCTCAAAGCGGAAGCCAATGTGGTCGTGTAGAACCTGGATACGGGACAGACAGGACATTCAATAGGATGTTTTTGGTGTACTGTGGTGTATGGTATGTCGGACAATATTGTTTAAATACAAGAGCTTCATTGTACGTACTTAATTAGTAGTTCATGATACAGTACAATGACATCCTTTAATGATGGTTGTTTGTAATGACTACATAAGGAACATTTCCCCTACTACTTCCAGTGCCAAACACTAGTTCTGGTCATGAGTCTAAACAATCCTCACAATGCATTGGACTGCTGTTCTTGTGCCTTAACGTCATTTCAAAGAAGTTTACCTTGAAGTTGAGACAGAGCTCACAGCATAATGTCTTGCAAATAAACAAAAACCCTCCAACTTCTTAACTTAAGGAACCACAATAATATTTATACATTTTTTTATTTAACCTTTATTTTGACAGGGAGTCATGCTGAGACCAAGGTCTCTTTCACATATGGGCCCTGTATATACATCAATAGACATCAAACACATCAATATACTGTACACATCAATATACACATCAATATTCACATCAATACACAAAAAGCAAAACACAATCATAGAAAATAAACACATGCTTATGAGAAACATGTATTCAAATCCTTGATGAAACGTTACCTTGTTGTAGCTGCCGTGCTCGTCGTCGTAGCCTGCGTTCTGAGGAATCCCGTGAGAGCCCTCAATCTTCTTGGTCTCCAGACCCAGGAACCAGATCTCTGAGTAATCCATGATCTCCTCCTGCTCAAACTCTGTCAGACGCCCCTGGAAGTGCCTCAGTGCCTCTGTGGGAGACATGGGCAGCCTCTGTCCCTCATAAAGCTTCTTCTCCTCCAGCTTGTTGCTGAGGCTCTTGGTGGTGATGGAGTCAGACAGGTTCTCCACGGAGGAGCCGAACCGCATGGGGAACTGGGAGGAGGGCTTTGATCTCTCATCCTGCCAATCACAAAGGACAGAAGAGGTCAGCTGATCTGTTCTCACAACACTGTGGCACTATCACTTAGCCTAACCCTGATGAAACAGGTCTCACTTCCTTTTACATTGCTGGGAGCGATACATGTCAGATACAGCTCAGAGCACAGGAGGCTGGTGGCACCTTAATTGGGGAGAACGGTCTCGTGGTAATGGAGCGGAATCAGTGGAATGGTATCAAATACATCAAACACATGGTTTCCATGTGTTTAATGCCATTCCATTTGCTCTGTTGTTATGAGCTGTTCCTCCTGGAGCTCAGAGGGTTCATCTGAAGATGTATAAACTATCAGCGACTTATTATTTACATGTGCATTTACAATTGACAACTGGAGTCAAGTGATCTACTGTTGGAGGCCAACAGTATAGTGTGACACAGTGTGAAATGTAGCCTCACCTGGTGTGTCTGGTAGTTGCTCTGCACCCCCTTGTTGACGATGTGGGGCAGGATGCTATCGGACTGCTGGTGGTGGAGTTTGGCATTGCTGACAACCACCTGTATCACTGGGGGCTCCAGATGGGGCAAGGTCCCCTCCGAGTTAAACTTCTACAGGAGAGAGAAAAAGGTTCAAATAAAGGACGTTTTTTTAAACATGCAGATGAAAACAGTAAAAGTGCAATAACATATTGTATCGTCGTAACTAGTCTTGCTTGCCAGACTCATGGCGCTCTAACCCCAGTGGTGTCAGAATTACAGCGGCTGTGGGAAGAGACTATGTGATCACATACTCTATGGCCAAGGTTTGGAGAAGGGAGAGGGAGTTGGAGCAAAAATAAAGGGAGGGATAGAGGGAGAGATCTGCTCTGGCCATTCTAAATGTGGTGGCTCAGGTAACCAGGACCCCCAGGGTTGAGGGTGGAATTACTGAGCAGGGTGAGAGTGAGTCGGGGACAAAACATCGGAGACTGGGCCCTGACAGACCGCGTCAGCACTAACTGCTGCTGTGGGGGAGCTGAACTGGAGCAGGCCTTTCTCTAGCTGACATCCTGCTTGCTGTAGGAGCAGGTTTACATGTGTCACTGGCTGCCTTGCAGGCATAGCCAAGCTAATGATGGGGAAAGGAGACCTCTAACCTAGACTGCAACAACGGCAGGGATCATGAGTTTATTCAGAAAATCATAAAAATGATGCATGCCAGTAATATATTTAATGACTTCCTACACGGTAATGACTGTATCAGCCTGTATAAATAATGTAAATACATTGATGTTATTATAGACAGTTATTGTAAATTGGAACCGGTAGTTATATATCCCTTTGCTTTGGTTACAGCAAACTGTAGCCTCACCTGGTGTGAGGCTGGTGTGGTGTGAGGCTCACCTGGTGTGAGGCTGGTGTGGTGTGAGGCTCACCTGGTGTGAGGCTACAGTTTGGTTACAGCAGCCCAAAGCAACAGGTTGAAAAGTGCACCCTAATCTATACATAGCGGTGATATTTAATCGCACGTGCACAGGCTGCTGCAGTAGCGGCCAACTTGGTCATGAGGCATAGAGACACAGGCTGCTGCAGTAGCTGCCAACTTGGTCATGAGGCATAGAGACACAGGCTGCTGCAGTAGTTGCCAACTTGGTCATGAGGCATAGAGACACAGGCTGCTGCAGTAGCTGCCAACTTGGTCATGACGCATAGAGACACAGGCTGCTGCAGTAGCGGCCAACTTGGTCATGACGCATAGAGACACAGGCTGCTGCAGTAGCTGCCAACTTGGTCATGAGGCATAGAGACACAGGCTGCTGCAATAGCGGCCAACTTGGTCATGACGCATAGAGACACAAGCTGCTGCAGTAGCTGCCAACTTGGTCATGACGCATCGAGACACAGGCTGCTGCAGTAGCTGCCAACTTGGTCATGAGGCATAGAGACACAGGCTGCTGCAGTAGCGGCCAACTTGGTCATGACGCATAGAGACACAGGCTGCTGCAGTAGCGGCCAACTTGGTCATGAGGCATAGAGACACAGGCTGCTGCAGTAGCGGCCAACTTGGTCATGAGGCATAGAGACACAGGCTGCTGCAGTAGCGGCCAACTTGGTCATGACGCATCGAGACACAGGCTGCTGCAGTAGCGGCCAACTTGGTCATGAGGCATAGAGACACAGGCTGCTGCAGTAGCGGCCAACTTGGTCATGACGCATCGAGACACAGGCTGCTGCAGTAGCGGCCAACTTGGTCATGAGGCATAGAGACACAGGCTGCTGCAATAGCGGCCAACTTGGTCATGACGCATCGAGACACAGGCTGCTGCAGTAGCGGCCAACTTGGTCATGACGCATAGAGACACAGGCTGCTGCAGTAGCGGCCAACTTGGTCATGACGCATAGAGACACAGGCTGCTGCAGTAGCTGCCAACTTTGTCATGAGGCATAGAGACACAGGCTGCTGCAGTAGCTGCCAACTTGGTCATGATGCATAGAGACACAGGCTGCTGTAGTAGCGGCCAACTTGGTCATGAGGCATAGAGACACAGGCTGCTGCAGTAGCTGCCAACTTGGTCATGACACATAGAGACACAGGCTGCTGCAGTAGCTGCCAACTTGGTCATGACGCATAGAGACACAGGCTGCTGCAGTAGCGGCCAACTTGGTCATGACGCATAGAGACACAGGCTAAATATAGGTCCAAGCACCTGCCATAACAAGCACATGGATGCAAATACAGTATCATGCTTATGCACAACTGGATTCACGCTGACTAGACTACTACTCTGTGTTCTTAAACACATCCAGGTCTGACAGTGAGCAGCACCATGATTTTACCCCTTGGGAGTGGTTACGAGGTAGTTGCTCCATATATTCCGTGTACTCCAGTGCCCTCCAGTAGCATGACCTAGCTAGGGTAATGAGTTCTGGTGGAGTGAAAGGGGAAGGCGTCGCACAGACAGAAAGATACAGGATTGAAAGAGTGGGTCTGCAGGGGCTCAAATGCTCCGCAGGGGGTCACCTGTGAGTAAAGGCTCACCTGTAAATAGGGCCGGTTGGTTGCCTGTTGGGTCTGGAGTCTGTGTGAGAGGGGGAAAGCCTCTGGTTTTGAAGACTGTGGAGGAATATGGGAGACTTGACTTAACATTACATTTACACACAAAACTCGCTTCTATATACCTCTTTAAGTCAGTGAGGGGGCGGCGATGGATACAGCATTGCCAAGGGAATCTCTCTAAAATCAGATTCAGTTTTGTTAAATAGATTCAATATGACTCATAACAAGTCATTGAGGTCATTCATCTGAATTATAAATCACTTATTTTTTTGAATTATATTTTTTTGTAACCGAAACTGATTAACTTCAAAGCGTCTCTGTGAATGAGGAGAATAAACAGCCTGGTTGTTGCTGGTGGGACTTTCAGCACAGCGGTGGGTCCCACAGATATAAACAGCCAGTGGGCAGTGAAGTAGGATTATTACCACGCAAGCAAAGATGATGCACACTCCCTGAAATTAGAGTATTTTATGCAAGTCGCTACCACAGTAAAAATGGTCTCTTTATCACTCAGTTTTTCCACAACCTGCAATCCTTTCCTGTAGCATAGGCTCTGATGTTCTATGAAGAGTGTAAGGGTGTGGTGATGATGGTGGTAATGGAGAGGAGAGCAGAGGGCTGTTGATCGTTGACTTCATTTCACAAAGCACAATTCAGTCTGGTGCCAGTCTATATGAGCCACTGCAATTCTATTAGTTCTGGTGCAACATTGTCAGCGTAGCTGTACTAACGCGTGCCTTAATCAGAGGGGAGCATGTCAACTAACAGTGTGTTGAGAGACTGAGAGACACCGTATGGGTGGACTAAAACCTCCAGCCCAGATGGGCACAGGCTAAACTCTGAGAGCCTGAGAGGGCATGGGCAACGGTTGGCTGGGTACTTGGGTAGCAGAGCAGATTTATAATTGAACTTGACCTAGACCTCCAGTAACACTATACTTTTTCACAAGTTCACTAAACAGATATCTCTTCCATCCATATGCTCAATATGCCTACTGACCCAGTTGGGTTCCTTTGCGAGAATATGACAGTATTTTGATTCCCATGCATACATACCCAGGGCCATGTATAAAAGGATATGGCACGGTATTTTGTGTGGATTTAGAGTAGTAGGACAACAGTGCCCACACCATTGGCTGTTTGGAATCTGAGTTCAAGGCAGCACACACACATTCAAATATTAATGCAGGATGCACACATAACACAACCTTGGCTGCTCCCTGGGAGGTTTGTGAGAGTGTGGGTTGTACTGCGATGTGGGTCACTGTGGTAGGGCACTAAACTTTACTGTAGTAATAATTATTATTTTTTGGTGGGTGCTTTTAATTATGCTATTTCACACATGTACAAGTGTGTATTGGAAATGTTTTTTGTTGTTGTTGCATATCCCAACTCCCCCTCCAGCTGAGACAACCTCAGAGAGTGGGATCACAGCCAGGGTCTGCCATTATCAATGGTGACCCTGGAGCAATTATTGTTAAGTGACTTGCCCAAGGGCACATAGACAGATGTTTCACCTTGTCGGGTAGAGGATTCGAACTAGCATCCTTTTGGTTTCTGGCCAAACACTCTAACCGCTAGGCTACCTGCCGCCTACTGTCAGCAGATACAATCAAACAAAACAGCTCCTCCATTTGAAATGGGCACTCAGCAGACATATATTATATGAACAAGTCACATACTACATGAAGGAGGGGCACTTTCGAGAAGGATGTTTAGGCTACATAAGCAAAGGAGCATTCCAAGCAGGCAATACGTCTGTGTGCAATGATTTGTCTTATATAGGCCTACTGTCGTATTACAAATAGTCCAGTATCTGATAACTGAAGTAACTTTTTTATCTGGTGTCACAATATGTGTTACCCTATATTTCCACTTGGGCTGTTTCCATAGTGGAAGTTTTGCAACAGCGAGGAAGTTTTGCAACAGCGATAGGTTTAGGCTACTACATGATACTCTAATTTTCCCTATACCCATCATGAGGTTGCTACAACCTAGCCTATGAATGAAAGTTTACAATGTAGGTGCACACAATATATTAGTAATACCAAAAGCTTACCTTGATTTGGAAGAGTTCCAAATGTGTTGGGAAGTCATAGCAAGCTAGCTAAAATAGCATCCCTCTGTTACTTTGAGCAGGGTGTTTCAGTAGGCTAAACTAGCTAGCTGCATTTGCTAGCTAAGTAAGTGAAATTACTTAGAAAAATGACACACTCTCTATTTCTCTCTTGCTTTTCCTCCAGTTTGGAAGAAATGTATTTTGTTCAAAACTGTTAAACTACTGTCTTTCTTTCTCTTTGAGTCAACTACTCACCACATGTTATACACTGCAGTGCTAGCTAGCTGTAGCTTATGCCTTCAGTACTAGATTCATTCTCTGATCCTTTGATTGGGTGGACAACATGTCAGTTCATGCTGCAAGAGCTCTGCTAGATTGGAGGACGTCTTACGGATGTTGTCATAATTACTGTGTAAATCTATGGAAGGGGGTGAGAACCATGAGCCTCCTAGGTTTTGTATTGAAGTCAATGTATCCAGAGGAGTACGGAAGCTAGCTGTCCTCTGGCTACACCATGGTGCTACCCTAAAGAGTGCTGTTGAGGCTACTGTAGACCTTTGCAAAATAGTGTGTTTTAATCAATTCTAAAAAAGGATAACTTTTTTAATATTTTACAATTAAACATTTTATAAATTCACTGAGGAGGATGGTCCTCCCCTTCCACCTCTGAGGAGCCTCCACTGGTCTAGGTGGGTCAGTTGGTCTGAGGGCAACAACAAAAAAACGTTGCCCAGAGCAATAACGAAGCTACCCCATTAATTGGTTGCAGTGCACATCTCACTGGATACTGGAAAGGTCCTTGAAAGGGATCACAGTATTCCAAATACACTACATGACCAAAAGTATGTGGACACCTGCTCGTTGAACATCTCATTCCAAAATCATGGTCATTTATATGTAGTTGGTCCCCCTTTGCTGCTATAACAGCCTCCACCCTTCTGGGAAAGCTTTCCACTAGATGTTGGAACATTTCTGCAGGGACTTGCTTCCATTCAGCCACAAGAGCATTAGTGAGGTCGGGCACTGATGTTAGGTGATTAGGCCTGGCTCGCAGTCGCCGTTCCAATTCATCCCAAAGTCTTTGATAGGGTTGAGGTCAGGGCTTTGTGCAGGCCAGTCAAGATATTTCTGTATGGAGTTGCTTTGTGCACAGGGGCATTGTCATGCTGAAACAGGAAATGGCCTTCCCCAAACTGTTGCCACAAAGTTGAAAGCACAGAATCGTCTAGAATATCATTGTATGCTGTAACATTAAGATTTTCCTTCACTGGAATTAAGGGGCCTAGAAAACCATGAAAAACAGCCCCAGACCATTATTACTCTTCCACCAAAGTTTACAGTTGACACTATGCAATGGGGCAGGTAGCATTCTCCTGGCATCTGCCAAACCCAGATTTGCCCGTCGGACTGACAGATTGTGAAGCGGGATTAATCTCTCCAGAGAACACGTTTTCACTGCTGCAGAGTCCAATGGCGGCGAGCTTTACATCACTCCAGCCGACGCTTGGTATTGCACATGGCGATCTTAGGCTTGTGTGCGGCTGCTCAGCCATGGAAACTCATTTTATGAAGCTCTAGACAAACAGTTCTTGTGCTTCCAGAGGCAATTTGGAACTCCGTAGTGAGTGTTGCAACCGAGGACAGATGATTTTTATGCGCACGCACTTCAGCACTCAAAGGTCCCGTTCTGTGAGCTCGTGTGGCCTACCACTTCGCGGCTGAGGCGTTGTTGCTCCTAGATGTTTTCACTTCACAATAACAGTACTTACAGTTGACCGGGGTAGATTTAGCAGGGCGAACTGACTTGTTGGAAAGGTGGCATCCTATGACGGCGCCATGTTGAAAGTCACTGAGTTCTTCAGTAATTTTTTTAATTTTACCTTTATTTAACCAGGTAGGCTAGCTGAGAACAAGTTCTCATTTACAACTGTGACCTGGCCAAGATAAAGCAAAGCAGTTCGACACATACAACAACACAGAGTTACACATGGAATAAACAAACATACAGTACAGTCAATAATAAGGTAGAAAAAAGTATATATACAGTGTGTGCAAATGAGGTAAGATAAGGGAGGTAAGGCAATAAATAGGCCATAGTGGCGAGGTAATTACGATATAGCAATTAAACACTGGAGTGATAGATGTGCAGAAGATGAATGTGCAAGTAGAGATACTGGGGTGCAAATGAGCAAAATAAATAAATAAATGCAGTATGGGGAATTGGCTTTGGGGGTGACCAGTGAAATATACCTGCTGGAGCGCGTGCTGCGGGTGGGTGCTGCTATGGTGACCAGTGAGTTGAGATAAGGCGGGGTTTTACCTAGCAAAGACTTGCAGATGACCTGGAGCCAGTGGGTTTGGCAACGAGTATGAAGCGAGGGCCAGCCAACGAGAGCGTACAGGTCGTAGTCGTGGGTAGTATATGGGGCTTTGGTGACAAAACGGATGGCACTTTGATAGACTGCATCCAATTTGTAGAATGTTGGAGGCTATTTTGTAAATGACATCGCCGAAGTCGAGGATCGGTAGGATAGTCAGTTTTACGAGGGTATGTTTGGCAGCATGAGTGAAGGATGCTTTGTTGCAAAATAGGAAGCCGATTCTAGATTTAATTTTGGATTGGAGATGCTTAATGTGGGCCTGGAAGGAGAGTTTACAGTCTAACCAGATACCTAGGTATTTGTAGTTGTCCACATATTCTAAGTCAGAACCATCCAGAGTAGTGATGCTGGTCGGGCGGGCAGGTGTGGGCAGCGATCGGTTGAAGAGCATGCATTTAGTTTTACTTGCATTTAAGAGCAGTTGGCGGCCACGGAAGGGGAGTTGTATGGCATTGGAGCTCGTCTGGAGGTTAGTTAGCACAGTGTCCAAAGAAGGGCCAGAAGTATACAGAATGGTGTCGTCTGCGTAGACGTGGATCAGAGAATCACCAGCAGCAAGAGCGACATCATTGATGTATACAGAGAAGAGAGTCGGCCCGAGAATTGAACCCTGTGGCACCCCCATATGCCAGAGGTCCGGACAACAGGCCCTCTGATTTGACACACTGAACTCTATCAGAGAAGTAGTTGGTGAACCAGGCGAGGCAGTCATTTGAGAAACCATGGCTGTTGAGTCTGCCGATAAGAATGCAGTGATTGACAGAGTCGAAAACCTTGGCCAGGTCGATGAATACGGCTGCACAGTATTGTCTCTTATCGATGGCAGTTATGATATTGTTTAGGACCTTGAGCGTGGCTGAGGTGCACTCATGACCAGCTCGGAAACCAGATTGCATAGCGGAGAAGGTACGGTGGGATTCTAAATGGTCGGTGATCTGTTTGTTAATAACTTGGCTTTCGAAGACCTTAGAAAGGCAGGGTAGGACAGATATAGGTCTGTAGCAGTTTGGGTCTAGAGTGTCTCCCCCTTTGAAGAGGGGGATGACCGCGACAGCTTTCCAATCTTTGGGGATCTCAGACGATACGAAAGAGAGGTTGAACAGGCTAGTAATAGGGGTTGCAACAATTTCGGCAGATCATTTTAGAAAGAGAGGGTCAAGATTGTCTAGCCTGGCTGATTTGTAGGGGTCCAGATTTTGCAGCTCTTTCAGAACATCAGCTATCTGGATTTGGGTGAAGGAGAAATGGGGAGACTTGGGCGAGTTGCTGTGGGGGTTGCAGGGCAGTTGACCGGGGTAGGGGTAGCCAGGTGGAAAGCATGGCCAGCCGTAGAAATATGCTTATTGAAATTTTCAGTTATTGTAGATTTATCGGTGATGACAGTGTTTCCTAGCCTCAGTGCAGCGGGCAGCTGGGAGGAGGTGCTCTTATTCTCCATGGACTTTACAGTGTCCCAGAACTTTTTTGAGTTTGTGTTACAGGATGCACATTTCTGTTTGAAAAAGCTAGCCTTAGCTTTCCTAACTGCCTGTGTATATTGGTTCCTAACTTCCCTGAAAAGTTGCATATCACGGGGGCTATTTGATGCTAGTGCAGTACGCCACAGGATGTTTTTGTGCTGGTCAAGGGCAGTCAGGTCTGGAGTGAACCAAGGGCTATATCTATTCCTGGTTCTAAATGTTTTGAATGGGGCATGCTTATTTAAGATGGTGAGGAAGGCACTTCTACTTCTACAGTAAGGCTATTCTACTGCCAATGTTTGTCTATGGAGATTGCATGGCTGTGCGCTCGATTTTATACACTTGTCAGCAACGGATGTGGCTGAAATGGCCGAATCCAATCATTTGAAGGGGTGTCCACATACACCATATATACAAAAGTATGTATTTTCTGAGACTCATATGACACCAGTTACAGTAAAGCATGAGGAAAGTAACGCTTCAATGTCAATGATAATCAAAGTATAGAAAATATTGAATTGACAATTGCAAACAACAACTGTCTTGGAGTTCAATAGTTTATAAGTAGAATTGTTTTAAGATTTCCAGTAGCTATACTCAAAATAAAGCCTTTTTGCTCATGGAAAAGAGAGTATCAACCCTATCAAGAAGAGCTGAATAAGAGCGACAAACTTTTGCTATTCAGATCAAATAAAATGTTGCACTTTAACTGAGGTACAGTCGGCTCTTTAGGTTATCAATGTGACAATGATGTTGCAAATAATTAATGACACATGATTACAAGGCTAATATTCTTTGTAAACAGTGGATGAATGAGTTGCTGAATGAGATCCTGTTTATGGTAAAGCTATAGAGCTTATCTCAACACCATGACTCATAAAATAAAGTGTACACTGAAATAGCCATGGATCATGTTTACTGTCTCTACGATAATCACAACAACCTATAGGCAAATTAGCCTACTAAATGGGACACAATGTTTAGGCCTACTTCATAACACATTTCATAATAGTCTGTATTTGTGAAATAAGTGGAATACAAAAGTGAATCTCCATACAATCTAAACAACAACAATGATTATTTCAGACTTCAGACATAAAAATACATAACTTTCTAATGTTCAAGCAAAATATAAAATAAAATTCAAGTCGACAAGAGAACAGAAAATAAATGCTGTAAAAAAAAACATTATTGTCAAAATCTGTAGCCTAAAGAGAGAAATAAATAACGGATTCGTGGATATACCCAAAATGGATGATTGACCTCACCTTGTTATTAATTTCGGGAAACATGCTGCTTTGGCACCTGGGTCCTTAGTAAATCCCAATCTCAATGTAGCCTACACGTGAAAGTAACTACTGTGAAATCCAGGTAAATGCAAGGCGCCAGCACATCTTCGAAAGTCCAGACGTCACTTTCAGATTCGCTGACACTTGGAGAAAAAAACGTCTGGCAACGAAAGTCCAACCGAGGAGCGACTGTCACTTGAATCAACACGAATTGATCGGGTCCTGAATCTCAAACTGCGATAGACATAATTTTGACCGTAGGGTCAGTATTGCTGTCGTCAGCAGAAGATTAGAGAAAGAGTTAAGCTGTTAGTCCATTCACCTTCACTCGTAAGTCTCTGGAGAGGCCACCTGTTCACGTTTCTGCATCTGACAGCTGGGTCTTCCCGATATAGATTTGTTTTTGACTACCTATCCTCCCCTACATTCGACCGACACTCCTAAAATCCAATAGTGCTCGGTGAGTGTGCGCCATTGCGCACATTACTATACAGTAGCCAATATACTGTAGCCTACTGCTGAGGCACTGTGGCTAAAACGCACACTGTATCCCTGTGGATAGCCTATACTGAGTCGCAGTACTGAGCTCCTCACGTTGCAGGAAATAGTCGTGTGATGTGTTGAGACATGCTGCTGTCCCTAAAAATAACCTATTTACCATCCACAGAACCTTTGCTACACAATCTATAGGTTAGACTATGCCTATATGACAAATAAAGACTCTGTATTGAGGCATAAGACCTCTCAGGGGGTAGATAATTATTTTTTTGTAAATATGTTAAACATTAATTCCCCCCTGTGAAGTTTTGTCCCCTTTCGACCTCATGTGTTAAAAGTTGAAATTGTAGGTTTGCACTGGCAGACACAAACAATGGTAAAGGCGTGCTGGATTTTACCTCTCTCTCTCTCTGTCACACACACGCACGCACACACACAAAATAAAGACTGATGCAACACGTAAATGTAGCCTACATAATATAATACCTGCCTTCTCGTAATGCACAGCTTGTTTTATAATAGGTTGTACCACTTTTATAATAGGTTATACAAATCATCAATATGAGTAGTCCTATGCTGCAATGGAGGCTTATTATGTACCAGCACATAAAGACTAGTTGGTGAACAGTAAAATCACCTCAACTCATGCTGACCTGAGAAACGGCGTGTTTCAATGGCGTAGTGGGAGACAACAACACCAGGCGTCCTTCACACCCGAACATCAATGATGTAAGTGTAAGATGATTTTCCATTGTAACATGGGACGAAGACCGAATGACTAATCACAGACAGGGTGAGGCGGATGAAAACAAAACCCATCCCCTTACAAAATGAGGAAGCTTGGAGTAAAGCTGCAGATGATTCAGTTGAATATGATTATAGAGTGGCTGTTATGTAACAAGGGCTTTCCAGTAATCAGACAGGACTATAGGAGGATGATCTATCCATGATGGAGAGTGCTCCTTCAGTCTACTACCCCTGTACCCTTAGTCAAACCTGTTGGAACTGGGCAGCTCTCAAGTCCTTTCTGATGGAAAACTTCCAGAACCGCCATGTTCGGCATACGCAGGCTTCATTTACAGTGGAGAACATTTGATTGAGCCAAGGCTGATAAATTCTGGTCCCATAAAATACGTTGTTTTTTTTTACCCTTTTTTTCTCCCCAATTTCGTGGTATCCAATTGGTAGTAGTTACAGTCTTGTCTCATCGCTGCAACTCCCGTACGGACTCGGGAGAGGCGAAGGTCGATAGCCATGCGTCCTCCGAAACACAACCCAACCTAGCCACACTGCTTCTTGACACAATGCACATCTAACCCGGAAGCCAGCCGCACCAATGTGTCGGAGGAAACACCGGGCACCTGGCGACCTGGTCAGCATGCACTGCGCCTGGCCCGCCACAGGAGTCGCCTGAGCGCAATGAGACAAGGATATCCCTGCCGGCCAAACCCTCCCTAACCCGGATGACGCTGGGCCAATTGTGCGTCGCCCCATGGACCTCCCGGTCGCGGCCCATAAAATAAAGGTTTAAGTGAAGAGTGGTGGACTTAAAATAATGCAGATTGATCAAGGGATGTTGTCGTCGGTGGTTGCTTTTTCACTATCCTTTTCAAAACATACAGTGCATTCGGAAAGTATTCCGACCCCTTGACTTTTTCCACATTTTGTTACGTTACAGCCTTACTCTTAAATGGATTACATTTTTTTCACCCTTATCAATCTACAAACAATATCCCACAATGACAAAGCAAAAGCAGGTTAAGACATTTTTTTCTTTTTCTAAATAAAACACGTAAATATCACATTTACATAAGTATTCCAACCCTTTACTCAGTACCTTGTTGAAGCACCTTTGGCAGTGATTACAGCCTAGAGTCTTCTTGGGTATGACGCTACAAGCTTGGCATACCTGTATTTGGGGAGTTTCTCCCATTCTTCACTGCAGATCCTCTCAAGCTCTGTTAGGTTGGATGGGGAGGATTGCTGCACAGATATTTTCAGGTCTCTCCAGAGATGTTCGATCGGGTTCAAGTCTAGGCTCTGGCTGGGCCACTCAAGGGTATTCAGAGACTTGTCCCGAAGCCACTCCTGTGTTGTCTTGGCTGTTTGCTTAGGATCTTTGTCCTGTCGGAAGGTGAACCTTTGCCCCAGTCTGAGGTCCTGAGCGCTCTGGAGCAGGTTTTCATCAAGGATCTCTCTGTACTTTGCTCTGTTCATCTTTCCCTCGATCCTGACTAGTCTCCCAGTCCCTGCCGCTGAAAAACATCCCCACAGCATGATGCTGCCACTACCATGCTTCATGCCATGTTTCCTCCAGACGTGATGCTTGGCATTCAGGCCAAGGTTTCATCAGACCAGAGAACCTTGTTTCTCATGGTCTGAGAGTCCTTTAGGTGCCTCTGTCAGAGTGACCATCGGGTTCTTGGTCACCTCCCTGACGAAAGGCCCTTCTCGCCCGATTGCTCAGTTTGGCCAGGCGGCCAGCTCTAGGAAGAGCCTTGGTGGTTCCAAACCTCTTCCATTTAAGAATGATGGAGGTCACTGTGTTCTTGGGAACCTTCGCAGCTGCATAGTGTTTTTGGTACTGTCGTGGAAACTTTACACAGGGACACTCAAAGTCAATCTTAAATGAATCCTTGTTTATTATCAGCGCGCTGGAGAGGTTTCAACCAACTCAATGCACCAAGTACACATGTCGATCAGGAGCTCTACCCGGGGCAGTCCTGTTAGTTCTCTTATATACAGACAATCATTAACGTCATAAACGTTTGCTTCATTCATGTGACCGACCAATACTTGGTCATGCATGTGACAGACCAATACCTCACAAGGCTTATTCTCTCTAAGCTGAGATCTTGAAACTGAGATATCCCTTTCTCAAAACAAGGTTCTGGGCGTACTGCCAAATTGCAGGTACTGATAGTGAGGATTTGTTCAGTCAGTCACTTGCATGAACACAGAAAAATGTCCATAACAGTACCCTTCCCCAAATCTGTGCCTCGACACAATCCTGTCTTGGAGCTCTACGGACAATTCCTTCCACCTCATGGCTACATGTTTGCTCTGACATGCACTGTCAACTGTCAACTGTAGGACCTTATATAGACAGGTGTGTGCCTTTCCAAATCATGTCCAATCAATCAATTGAATGTACTACAGGTGGACTCCAATCAAGTTGTAGAAGCTCAAGGATGATCAATGGAAACAGGATGGACCTGAGCTCATTTTCGAGTCTCATAGCAAAGGGTCTGAATACTTATGTAAATAAGGTATTTCTGTTTTTTATTTTTAATACATTTTCAAAAATGTCTAAAAACCTCTTTTAATTTTGTCATTATGGGGTATTGTGTGTAGATTGATGAGGGAAGAAATTATTTCATAAATGTTTTAATAAGGCTGTAACGTAACAAAATGTGGAAAAAGGGAAGGGGTCTGAATACTTTCCGAATACACTGTACATGTACATCTATTCATATCTCAATGTATGCTGTCTCCATTCCTGTAACGGCTGTCGTCCTCTTCTTCCTCCGAAGAGGTGTAGCAAGGATCGTACCAATACGCAGCGTGGTAGGTGTCCATGTTTTAATAGGGAAAACTGAACATGAACACAAATACAAAAACAATAAACGTGAACAAACCGAAACAGTCCCGTGTGGCATAAACACTGACACAGGAAACAACCACCCACAAACCCCAACACAAAACAAGCTACCTAAATATGGTTCCCAATCAGAGACAATGACAAACACCTGCCTCTGATTGAGAACCATATTAGGCCAAACAACAAACCCAACATAGAAACACAACATATAGATAACCCACCCAACTCACGCCCTGACCACACTAAAACAAAGACAAAACCAAAAGAACTATGGTCAGAACGTGACAGTACCCCCTCCCAAGGTGCGGACTCCGGCCGCAAACCTGAACCTATAGGGGAGGGTCTGGGTGGGCATCTGTCCGCGGTGGTGGCTCTGGCGCTGGACGTGGACCCCACTCCAACATAGTCTTTGTCCACCTCCTTTGCATCCTTTGAGTGGCGACCCTCGCCGCCGACTTTGGCCTAGGAACCCTAACAAAGGGCCCCACTGGACTGAGGAGCGCCTCTGGACTGAGGGGCGCCTCATGACTGAGGAAACTCCTCCGGACTGAGGGACAGCTCCGGACTGAAGGGCAGCTCATGACTGAGGGGTAGCTCATGACTGAGGGGTAGCTCATGACTGAGGAGTAGCTCATGACTGACGGGTAGCTCCGGACTGAATGGCAGCTTATGACTGGAGGGCAGCTCATGACTGAAGGGCAGCTCATGACTGAAGGGCAGCTCATGACTGGAGGGCAGCTCATGACTGGAGGGCAGCTCATGACTGGTGGGCAGCTCATGCAGCTCCTGACTGGCTGGCGGCTCCTGACTGGCGGGCGGCTCTGGCGGCTCCTGACTGGCGGGCGGCTCTGGCGGCTCCTGACTGGCGGGCGGCTCTGGCAGCTCCTGACTGGCTGGCGGCTCCTGACTGGCGGGCGGCTCTGGCGGCTCCTGACTGGCGGGCGGCTCTGGCGGCTCCTGACTGGCGGGCGGCTCTGGCAGCTCCTGACTGGCGGGCGGCTCTGGCGGCTCCTGACTGGCGGGCGGCTCTGGCAGCTCCTGACTGGCGGGCGGCTCTGGCAGCTCCTGACTGGCGGGCGGCTCTGGCAGCTCCTGACTGGCGGGCGGCTCCTGACTGGCGGCTCCTGACTGACGGACGGCTCTAGCGGCTCAGGACAGACGGGGGGCTCAGATGGCGCTGGACAGACGGGCGGCTCAGATGGCGCTGGGCAGACGGGCAGCTCAGATGGCGCTGGGCAGACGGGCAGCTCAGATGGCGCTGGGCAGACGGGCAGCTCAGATGGCGCTGGGCAGACGGGCAGCTCAGACGGCCCTGGGCAGACGGGCAGCGCAGGCGGCGCTGGGTAGACGGCAGACTCTGGCCTGCTGAGGCGCACAGTAGGCCTGGTGCGTGGTGCCGGAACTGGTGGTACCGGGCTAAGGACACGTACCTCAAGGCTAGTGCGGGGAGCAGCAACAGGGCGTACAGGGCTCTGGAGACGCACAGGAGGCTTGGTGCGTGGTGCCGGAACTGGTGGTACCGGGCTGGAGACACGCACCTCAGGGCGAGTGCGTGGAGGAGGAACAGGGCTCTGAAGACGCACAGGAAGCCTGGTGCGTGGTGTTGGCACTGGTGGTACTGGGCTGGGGCGAGGAGGTGGCACTGGATATACCGGACCGTGAAGGCGTACTGGAGCTCTTGAGCACCGAGCCTGCCCAACCTTACCTGGTTGAATACTCCCCTTAGCCCGGCCAGTGCGGTGAGGTGGAATAACCCGCACTGGGCTGTGCTGGCGAACAGGGGACACCATGCGTAAGGCTGGTGCCATGTACACCGGCCCAAGGAGACGCACTGGAGACCAGATGCGTTGAGCCGGCTTCATGGCACCTGGCTCGATGCCCACTCTAGCCCGGCCAATACGAGGAGCTGGGATGTACCGCACCGGGCTATGCACACGTACAGGAGACACCGTGCGCTCTTCCCCATAACACGGTGTCTGCCCGTACTCTCGCTCTCCACGGTAAGCCCGGGAAGTTGGCGCAGGTCTCCTACCTGACTTCGCCACACTCCCCTTTAGCCCCCCCCCCCCCCCCAATAGATTTTTGGGGCTGCCTCTCTGGCTTCCAGCCACGCTTCCGTGCTGCCTCCTCATACCACCGCCTCTCGGCTTTAGCTGCCTCCAGCTCTTCACGAGGGCGGCGATATTCTCCAGCTTGAACCCAGGGTCCCTTACCGTCCAGAATTTCCTCCCATGTCCAGGAGTCCTGTGTACTTGGCCGCTGCTGCTGCTGTCCCTTACCACGCTGCTTGGTCCTTTTTTGGTGGGTGGTTCTGTAACGGCTGTCGTCCTCTTCTTCCTCCGAAGAGGTGTAGCAAGGATCGGACCAATACGCAGCGTGGTAGGTGTCCATGTTTTAATAGGGAAAACTGAACATGAACACAAATACAAAAACAATAAACGTGAACAAACCGAAACAGTCCCGTGTGGCACAAACACTGACACAGGAAACAACCACCCACAAACCCCAACACAAAACAAGCTACCTAAATATGGTTCCCAATCAGAGACAATGACAAACACCTGCCTATGATTGAGAACCATATTAGGCCAAACAACAAACCCAACATAGAAACACAACATATAGATAACCCACCCAACTCACGCCCTGACCACACTAAAACAAAGACAAAACCAAAAGAACTATGGTCAGAACGTGACAATTCCTAAGGCAGTAAGACTGACTTGCCTCTGAGTATGCTGGCATGGTGCCAGAAATCTTGTCCTCTAGAGAAATTACCACTATTCTGTCAAAATATGCCTCCTACACATCTAAAACTAAACTTGTATCTCCTATCAGTATAAAAATAGCACAGGAGTTCTCTGATCAATAGGACTGAAAAGTACAACATCTCACATATTGGTTATGATGAGACAGATTTATATTGGTTATAACGAGCTTACACATCAGACAATAATCCTTTGACCAGGATCCTTGCACAGCTCCCTGTGTCAGCCAAATAATAAAACAATACTTGAATCACAGCACAAAAAAATCCACACTGGCAGATAATGATGAGATAAGCTAGAGCGATGCTGCAGTGTCTTCTCCTATTTCAGCACTGTGGTCGTTATCTCCTGTAATCAAACCCCGCTGTTCAAGCACTTCTGACCACCAACACGCCCCCCCCCCCTCCCCTGTCCACCTCATCATCTCAGCCCCTTCCTAAAATCTCTTCCTTTGCCCAGTTCAAAATCCCTATCTACATTGCCTGACAATAAGTAGAACTGTGGAGTCGATAAAATAACTCAAATTAACTACAGTTAATTTGCAATTGTTTGAGCTGAAGAGTTATAACTGTATAGTAATCAAACTAAAAGCGTCATGTATTGCTCAACAATGTAAATACAAACGTGTTTAAAAAATGAAAGATGGGGGGGAAATACACTGAACAACAGATGATTCTGTTAATGTCTCAGTCTGTAACAGAAAGGATGTTAATGTTGTTAATTATCAAACACCAAGTAAATAAGCCACTTTTAGATCTGCCAGAGTCCATAGGGGAGACAGACACAGTCATTATGCAGTGTGTCTTCTACCACCCAAGTGAATAAGTCTGGTTTAGCAAAGCATAGCTAGCTAAAGCAGATCAAGTCACTGTGCAATGTCATCGTCACTGCAAATTTGCCAAATGTATAACATAACGTATCATTCACCACAGTTTAATTTACTTTTGTTGCTAAGCAAATGATCACTAGTGACTCGACTGAAAATAGCACCATATCAAAACAGAAAGCAAGCCAGAGAAAAGAGATTGAGTTATAAAGATGAAGGGATTGAGGAAAAGAGAGCCTCAGTTTACCATCTAAAGTTTACCCACCAATGTAACTCCCTCTGTGCCATGAATTACCTCATGTGTCTCAGGCTGGACCCTCCTGTTCCCGCAGCCCTGGCTGCCCCAGCAGCCCTGGAGGAGGTTAAAGCCACAGCAGGCAGGCGAGGTCCCGTCTCCCCCCATAATGAAGCTCCTCCATGCTGCCACACCTCAGCCCCACCACACCCAACTGGAGGGGGTTCTTTTAGTCTTTTAGAGATTAGGGTCAGATCACCCCAGGGGCAGAGGGAGGATGCTGTTCCTTAAGACTCGTTTTACAAAACCTTTTTCCTTGTCTTCGCAACGCTGGTAATGTAGATTTTTTTCTAGCACTCCTTAATAAGGCTTCCTCTGGTAATTCACATTGTGGAACAGGTGGAACAGAAGCTGGACTGAGCAGGGTGGTTCCCTGTATCATCTGTATCAGCCCTCGCAGAGCCTGGGATTCTCTCTGGTCCAGGAGACAGATGGGCAGGCAGGCAGGCTCACAGACAGGGAAGGGAGGCTGCTGCTGCTGTGCTTGGTGAGGAAGGAGGAGGCTTATGTGTGGAGGGGGTTCGATGAGGGACCCATCCTGAACCGGAGTTGCCACAGCAGGGGCCTGGCGCTGGCTTCCTGTGAGAGGGGCCTCTTGGGGAAGAGGAGTGCAGGTGACAGATCCCTCTCCCTCGCAGGTGGGCTCTTCATGGGGCTGTGGAGCCAGACAGGGGCACAGGCAGAGCACTAATAGGGTTCCCAGGTGGCCCGGCTGACGCCTCTCCCTGCTGCGGTCTCCTGGAGACAGAGCCACTAGAGCTGACATATTTCACCCTTCACCACCTACTCTGCTGCAAGCCCCACGGGATGCCGCCGCCTTGCTGACAAACAGCGCAGTGATGAAATCTAATCCTGGTGCCTGCCACGCTGCCAGCCTCCACTGCAGCAGCTGGAGGCTCCATAGTCCACACCAGGACAGAGCCCAGAGGATGACTGGCGGTGCTTTTTAAAGGCAGGAGTTTAGGGGCACTAGGCCTAAACTAACCTTAATGTTACAGAAGATGGTCGATAGGCCTACAGGTAAGAAACTCTGTGAACTTGTGACATCACACTCAGAATATCTGAGTTATATTTTACCACATCACATCTAAGGCCTATAGTCCAGGCCTCACTTTAGTTTGCAATTGTTTCAGCATAATGTCGTGTCAGTGGGTCTCTCAACTGACATTCATGACAGCTTGCCTCGCAAAGGAGCCAACCTTAGAAGACTTATCTTGATCCATTTTGTCTCTGCGTACTCAGTACATACTGTACTTGCAATGAGTAATGTGTCTTTCATGGTGGAAACGTACGTATGTGATTATGTCAATCAAACTACAGCTATTGTTGCATGAAACAGCTGCTATTCCCTACTAACGTCATCAGGCATTCTGGAGCAGTGCAGAAGTGTCATCCGAGGCTGCCATTGTCTTTGTTTCCTCCTCACGCAGCCTCACACAGCTTTACCAAACAGGAACACCTGAACAGACTGCTGGATTCCCAGGGCCCCAGATAGCTGGGGTTTATAGACGGGAGCTCACAGTCAGTAAGTTAGCCAAGCAGGGAGGAGACTCATGGGAGGGGAGGGAGTGAACAGCTCTGAAAGTATTCTATTTATTTGGTGAACAGCAGGCAGGCAGTGCCTAGCTGGCCAAACCTCAGACTCAGAGCCAGAAACCCTGACCTGCAGCCTGTCGTGGCTCCCTAATAGGAGTCAGGTGCCAGGCGATAGAGGCGAAGTGAGCGAGCCGCCGCCAGGTGACAAAGCGCAGTCAGTCTCCTGACGCTTGGCAGATGAGGAGTCTGGGTAATGACCTGGCTACAACACGGCTTGGGGGGAGAGATGTGTGTCACATTTACGGGTGATGATAAGGTTGCCCCTTTACAGAATTGCTTATGGCGCCAGTGTGAGTATTAGTAACCAGATACACACCACTATGAATTTGTATGAGGCACATCAGAAATTAGGAACTCAATGAAATCAACATGTAAAAAGACTTTGAGACCTACTGAAAAGTGTAAATGTAAATGTTATCCATTATTTTTATCATCAAGTATTTATCAACGCAAAGTCGTATACTATGCCCATCTAATAACAACTTATGTAGAGTCCTCCTGACACCTATCAAGATGAGTAGCTGACAGCATGTTACAAAGTCATTTCAATCACCAGAACCTCTCTATTTATTTATGTCCATAAAACCAATGTGGCCCTGTGGTCACAGTGTCCTGTGTCAGAGTAGCTGCAGAATAATCAGGCTCAGGCCAAATCCCATTAACCATGTGAAGAGCCTTTCACAGTCTTGGCAGGGAAAGCCAAAGCTGGCCTCCTAGCAAAAACACAAGTTTCACCCAGACAGACCAAATTGGAGGGTAGGTATGCTAATGTACTAAAGGATAAGTATTAAATGATAAATATACTGTATGTGAGCTAACAGAGACATAAGCAGCTTTGGGCTTTTGATTACACATAAATATATATATATATTTTTTTTTTGTAAATACAATTTAAGTAATCTCACAAACAAAGCCATCAAAATATGAACTTTAAGAGAATATTATAATCAATACTATTACTCTCTCTGGATGTTTAGGCCTATAATATCTTACTGCAGGTGTTTAAGTGCTCCAGAGTGGCGGTGGGCAGAGTGGACCAGCGGCCTAGTCACTCACTGTAGCGTCAATAATGTGTGGTATCAGGGCCAGCCATCTGGACTAACAGAACTCACATAAATTATATCTCCACAGTACTGACACTTTCCCACTAATACTGGATTCCTATTCCCATCATATTTCATCAATAAATACATGGAGTGTGGAAAACCTCAAATCACACTAACGAGGTCTGGTTTTGTCATTTCTGGTTTAACCCCAGACAGAAAGATCAGTGGATAGATGCCAACTATAGACAACATGGCACACATTCTACTATATAGGGAGCACCTTCTCTGGCCTGGTTTAGGGAATGAGTGTACTTTAGAATTACAGAATTGTCTTGTTTTATTTCCTTTGTCCCCTACCGGAATCCCTCAAAACCAAATCCCCAACTTACCACGAGCCACCACTTTACCCTACATGATCACAATCAGCAGTGTGTCAGACTATCTATGGTCTGACCCTGAACAGGAGAGAGTCATTCTCATCATCGCATTATAAATATAATGGGTAACTCCTAATGCAGCATCCACGTCATTTACAGTCGTCATCATTACTATACTCTGCATCCTGACAACTTGCTATTGATGACCCTGGGCAATGCAAACAATACACAGTATCAAGAATATAGCAGACAGATAGGGTACCGAAACCATTTCCATACCCTTGCTCTCAGCAGAGAAGCTTCAGCAGTACAATGAGAACCAATCAATATCAGCAACATTGTGCTGGCCAAATCTGATTTAGTCAGATTTAGTCCATTAATTCAGCTCGTCTTTGCCAAGCCCCTGCTAAACTGCACTCTAAAAATATACCTGAATGCAATTTCCTGTGTGGGGAAAATGACCGCCAGCTGAGCGCAATTAAGGAAATGCAGGTAAGGATGTTAATGTGAAGGGATTACGGTAGGTGGACGGGTGTGGTCACGATAAGAGGCCTACAGTAAGTACTAGACTGTGCAATAGGCTACACTGTAAGCCTAATGAGAGAGAATGTATTTTGTTAGTTCTGTATTGCATTAAAGAAACCCTGCAATCTCAACACTGCTTGTTTTGTCCACCAAAACACACACACACACACACACACACACACACACACACACACACACACACACACACACACACACACACACACACACACACACACACACACACACACACACACACACACACACACACACACACAAACAGTCATTTTACAAGGCAAAGATCAAGTGTACTGTAGGTACAGTACTGTATGTTCTTTCAATTTCTTATCCTTCAAATAAGCAAAATGGATCAATAGTGCCATGATGTGCAGAGTAAAAATATATGTCGGAATGGATTTTTTCAAACAAAACAACCTATTTAATGAGCTCAGGGGCACTATTTCCTGCCGATCAGCTACTGTACAGTATTATCCTAAACTGGAGCAGACTGCAATGCTGTTGCCTTCTCGATGCCAAATGTCACACTGCTTGAAGCAGCGTGAGCAGTACATACCGTAGTAGGTCAGTAGCTCCCTGGAGGTCTTACCTCATCATCACCCCCGTCCTCACCTAGGGTCTGCTCTCCCTCCTGGGCATGTGAGCCAGCCCATGGCCCCATGTCCAGCTCTGGTTGCCCCAGAGAGAGTGAGAGGTGGCAGGGGAAAGCAGGTAAGTTGGACCCTGGAGTACTGGCTCCCTGTCTCCAGGTAAATGGCTCAGACTGAGGTCTACGGCTGGGTTGAGGGGTGGCAGGGCGGAGTGAGGTGGGGAGGTTGAAGACACTAGCAGCATTGCTGGATAGTTCTAAATAATACCTAGTGTATCATGTGAGGCTTGCCACTGGTGGTGACCTGGCTGCCCCAGACAGAGCACCTAGCTGAGCCAGGAACCTGAGGATGGAGCAGTGAGTGATGATGGCCTAGTGTCCCTCTGTATGGCCCTTGACCAAGTCCTCTGATGGATGCCCTGAAGGGCTTTGGTGCCACAGATATTAGGGGACCAAGATAGTTCATTATTGTATATTGAAAATGTCCGATGTGCAAATTGACAATAAAGAATCTGTTGACAATTGCCCTGTTTATAAAAAGTACTGTAAAAACTTGTCAATAATCAACTGACTGGCTTTCTTGATGTCTATAGTATTCTCTCGATTATGCAATCTGGTTTTCGCTCAGGTTATGGATGTGTGACTGCAACCTTAAAAGGTCCTAAATGATGTCACCATTGCTCTTGTTTCTAAGCAATGTTGTGCTGCTATTTTTATTGACTTGGCCAAAGTTTTTGATACGGTAGACCATTCCATTCTTGTGGGCCGGCTAAGGAGTAGTGGTGTCTCTGTGGGGTCTTTGGCCTGGTTTGCTAACTACCTCAAAGAGCACAGTGTATAAAGTCAGAACATCTGCTGTCTCAGCCACTGCCTGTCACCAAGGAACTACCCAATGCTCGATCCTAGGCCCCACGCTCTTCTCAATTTACATCAACAACATAGCTCAAGCAGTAGGAAGCTTTCTCTTCCATTTATATGCAGATGATTCAGTCATATACTCTGCTGGCCCCTCCCCGGATTTAGTGTTAAAAGCTCTACAACAAAGCTTTCTTAGTGTCCAACAAGCTTTCTCTGCCCTTAACCTTGTTCTGAACACCTCCAAAACAAAGGTCATGCGATTTGGTAAGAAGAATGCCCCTCTGCCCACCGGTGTGATTACTACCTCTGAGGATTTAGAGCTTGAGGTAGTCACCTCATACAAGTACTTGGGAGGATTGTTAGACAGTTCACTGTCCTAATCTCAGCACATATCAAAGCTGCAGGCTAAGGTTAAATCTAGACTTGGTTTCATCCATTGTAATCGCTCCTCTTTCACCCCAGCTGCCAAACTAACCCTGATTCAGATGACCATCCTACCCATGCTAGATTACGGAGATGTAAGGGTGCTCTCGAGCGGCTAGATGTTCTTTACCATTCAGTAATCAGATTTGCCACCAATGCTCCTTATCCTCCACATACAACACCCGTTCTGCCAGTCACATTCTGTTAAAGGTCCCCAAAGCACACACACCCCTGGGTCACTCCTCTTTTCAGTTCGCTGTAGCAAGAGACTGGAATAAGCTGCAAAAAACACTCAAACTGGACAGTTTTATCTCCATCTCTTCATTCAAAGACTCAATCATGGACACTCTTCCTGACACTTGTGGCTGCTTCGCGTGATGTATTGTTGTCTCTACTTTCTTGCCCTTTGTGCTGTTGTCTGTGCCAAATAATGTTTGTACTATGTTTTGTGCTGCTACCATGTTGTGCTGCTGCCATGTTGTGTTGCTGCCATGTAGTTGTCATGTTGTGTTGCTTTACTACCATGCTGTGTTTTCATGTGTTGCTGCAATGCTATGTTGTCGTCTTAGGTCTCTCTTTATGTAGTGTTGTGGTGTCTATCTTGTCGTGATGTGTGTTTTGTCCTATATTTTTATTTTAATCCCAGCCTCTGTCCCCGCAGGAGGCCTTTGCCTTTTGGTAGGCCGTCATTGTAAATAAGAATTTGTTCTTAACTGACTTGCCTAGTTAAATGAAAGTTTAACAAAAAAATAGGATGACTTACTGCTCCAAGTGTATAGTGAATGACCAGTGGTCATCATAGCCTCCTCTGCCAGCCTGTACCATTCTTGGCCACTTTCCATGGTCCAGGAGAGGTGACAATTAGAGGAGCACTGTGTCACCTAGGTAAGACGAGCGTCATGATGTCACCGCCAGCCCGTCTTTCACATGTAAGAACTCACACAACGCCTGTCACCTTCCACAACAAACTTTGTAAGGTGATCCCCTTTACCCCTTTTGTCACAGACTGGACACAAAAGGTGTATTCCAAAACCAGTGAGACACGAATGAAAATCTCCCTTCAAACTAGAACAATTACCACAAATGGGGGAATTAACCCGATGACATCATGTGTCAATGTACTATGGGAATGTACACTTGTTTTCTCAAGGTCCTAAAGCTGCCAAATACAAGGGCTGTTCCAAAGCGTGTAATCAAATCACATCGATAGCCAGGTCTTTGACAGAGATACCTTCACAGAGCTCCCGGGCTCCCGAGTGGCGCAGCGTTCTAATGCACTGCATCTATCTCAGTGCTTAACACCCTGGTTTGATTCCAGGCTGTGTCACAACTGACAACTGGCCGTGATTGGGAGTCCCATAGGGTGGCGCACAATTGGCCCAGGTTTGGCCGGTGTAGGCCGTCATTGTAAATAAGAATTTGTTCTTAACTGACTTGCCTAGTTAAATAAAGGTTTAAGAAAAAACAGAATAAACAAAGACCCCATGGTTATCTTTATCAGATGGGGTAAGGCGCCATTCAAACATCACGCCAGGGTAAGCCTACACAAAACAAAGCCCTTATTTTAAGTGCTTCTTAAATCCCCTATGGGAAAAATGGTGGAAAAAACAATTGGAACCATTTCCTTGTTTGACTGATAGGTTTTATGGTTATTATGACTCATACTGTGGTACTCTATACTGACACACTATGGCCTCAGAGGCCTTTTCTGACCAACACATTGCTATTTTAACATTGCCCGTGGAATCATTATTTTATTTTATGTCTCATTATGTTTGATGGAGTGTTTTTTTGTTGTTGCTGTAAAATGTATTTTTAATGTTTTTCATATAAACTCAGATATCTCAGATCTCACTTCATTCTTCAGAAATCACTCAAATAGAGGGAGGTGAAATACAACATTCTTAATATCTTTCTGAGCAGGCAGGTCTTCACACATTACACAATGATGGTCCGGTCCCCATGGAGGAGGTGGGTTGTGTTTTGGCACTACCATCCAACCGTGCATACTCTACCATGACTCAGTGTTGAGGAACAACAGAGTTTAATGCGACAAAGCCAGTCACTAATTAACAACCCTCCTGGGTTGCTGTTTACCCAGCACTCACTGCAAATCATATGAATGTATATTAGACTTTGTTGAGCCACCCAGCTGTCCTCTTTCAGCGATGCCACAATGACCGTGCCATGGAAACAGCGTCCAGGACAACGGTCTGTCCCATGGCCGTCACGGCGCTGTGGAACAAAGGGACAGATAACAGCCGCCCCTGGCAGAGGGAACACCTCTTGGCTCACTGGCTTCATTGTGGTGGCAGCGGAGCTCCACACGTTTGGGGCCTCGACCATGTGACAAGCTGTGACAAAAAGCCTGACAGCCTTTGTGCTCGCTGGGCACTGTGACCCAGCATACAAGCCTCAGCGACCCTTTAACTGACACATTTCACCTCCATCTTAACACTGACTAAGCCACAAATGAAGTGGAAAGAAAATAGTCAGGACATTTTTTAGCAAGAGAGTTGAATGAGAAACAGTGGTTTGGATGAGTGGTGGGGGGGTATACATACGTGTGTGATTCTGACCTGTGTGGGGATGGGGAATGTATAGGATTCTCACTTATGAATATCAAGTAATTCATGAGTGTAACTCCTTTTAGCCTCAAGTTAGCCCAACACCCAGAAGGGCTGACTATATCTCCATCTTCTGGGCTCCTGTCATGCGAGTAAAGTGACAGTGTGAACCCCCTATTTTCTGACCCAGAAACAGCCCTGTAATCCACTGGAGGTGAGGTCTCTCTAAATTACCTGCTTTAATTCAGAGCGTCCAGTGTCAGCCGAGGAACCATATCAGGGACAGGCGGCAGTGTAGTGCATACGGTGGCCCGTCCCCAGGGGGGTGGCAGGCTGAGTTGGGCTAACTAGAAGTAGGAGCTGAGCCTTAGGGCTGGAGCACACAACATGGTCCAGGCCACACAATCCACTGGAGCCAGTCTTATGAATGTGCACCAGGTCCCCCTCACTAAATGTTTTACCACTGCAAAACAGAACAGGGTAGACAAGTACCCACTAAAAAAACAAAGTATGAAGCAGTTGGGGTGTTGAAAGTGTCTTTTCATGTAATAGCACTTCTCCTCGGTGTATCGAAAGTATGTCATTGCAGCAAAATACCATTGACATTTCATGTCCTGCAGTGAGGCACTTCATGCCTCTGTGTCTTGTGATGCCGCAGTGGGTTTCCAAGGCTGCCTACAGAGACCAGCAACAACAACATCACCAGTCGATAAAAGAGCCTGAAAGTCAACCAGCCTCTGCTAAAAAGCTCAAAAGATACAACTGTTTTCTTTGCAACAGTTCTTCTTGAACATTTCTCATTATGTACAAGAGGTTCTTATTATCAAGTTTTTTTGTCTCTCTCAGTATGAAGTTAAACGTTCTTCAGACAAACGCTGACAGTGTCAATGCCAACTAATAAAACATCCTAGCCTGAGGCTTAAGTTCAAAGCACTACTCTGGGAAAAAGGTCAGGGAAGGGCATCACTGCCACTGTGCTCCAATTAGATTTACATGACTAAAATGAGATGATTGACATTATTCATGATTGACAATGTTAAAGGACTTGACTGTAGTAGCATATTGAAGTTTCCATATTTCTGTTGTGCCTTTGGACTGGGTGATTTATATTTGTTTGTGGGTGCTCATGTCATTTCCGAGAACATATGCAATGTTTTTCCACATTATCACAATCTACTACATGTAATTTCTGTGCTGATTGAAACGACCAACAAGGAATTCTTAACCACTTCTAACCATTTTTCTTCATCCAAAAGAGCCCCGTCATACTTCATAAGCTACCTTGTCTTAAGCCATTTTTCTCCTTCATTCTTCCATTCCTTGTTTTTAGCCTCATTTCACACTGACATCCTGTTGAAGTAGTTATTAATAGTCCCAGTCCCAGGTAGCATGGAAGACACTTCCTGTTCTGTCTCACTTCAAAGAGAATGAGTCATTCCTGCCTGCAGGTGACTGTCAATTCCCATTGCAGTGGTGGCCTGTACGAAAACTTAATCAGCAGAGAGTGGAACCAGAGTGGAACTTGGCCTGGTGTTGAGATGCGATGTATGGCCCGCGTGAATCTCCCTGAGGTCCAGGTGAACGGGTCAGTAGGGGAGTCAGGTCAGGGTCCTACCTGCGCTGCTGGAGCTCTCAACACTAAGAAAGCCTAGAGAGCCCTCTATTGAAACACTGTAGAATGCTATGCTGCACCAATAATGTGGCCCAGATTTGAATGATCCCAATGTTCCTTACTTTATAACAAGTCTCAGTTTAGTCGTACAGGTGTATGGATGCACGCAGGGTACACCTCACATTTTCCTTCAGATCAATGTGATTTTTTTTTAATAAGAGTTCTATGACCATGTAATTAACCGGGTTTGTGACACGGGTCTGGTTTACTCTGCTTTCTGTTGACAGTAAACAGGTTGTAGAGAGGGCAGAGGAGAGAATCAGCTGATGGGCAGTCAGCATTTCTAATAGTACATGCTCAGTGAGTGTGGAGTTCACAACAGTCCAGCACCCTGTCTTCCAGCCCAAGGGGCAAAGACTCCGCGGGCACAACGGAAGAATGTGTTCATGAATAAATCAGCCCGCTGAGCCCACACAATGAGCATAAACATTTGTTTAATGGCTACTAAATGAGCGTGGGCCAAATTGACTGCTGCACACAACACAGCGCCTCCCTCCCTCTCCTAACCTCCTGATCTAAAGAGCTGCTTATGGAAAGGGGGTGAATAAGAGCAGATAAGACCTATTAGCTCCTTCTCATTTCTCTATCAAAATCAAGCCACGTTTTTTTTTACAGTGGCTCAGTCTAAGTAAACATAGCTAATACGAGCTTTGGAAATAACACCATCGCTTTAGGGTACTTTGAGCAGACATAAGGATCTACTGTATTGAAAAGAGTAATGGCAGACTCACAGGCCAAATATCTGGAAAACACCCCTGTGCTTTTCTGACAGTGTTTTTGTCCTACCTTTTTTAGCAGTGGTAGGGAGACATTATTCCTCTCCTTTATCAGATTTTCCAACTTCTTCGTCATTGCATTCCTGTAAAAAACTAATTAGATTAGAGTTTATTAGTCACATGCACAAGGTCACAGATGTAATAGCAGAGTAATGTGAAAATCTTAAACTCCGAGCTCCAACAGTGCAGGTTAAAGAGAAGTGGATGAAACAATAATACAAATAATAATAATAATATACATATTTACAATGGTAACAATGATAAATGTCCATTGGGGGTGAGGGCAGAAATACATAATGTCCTGTGATATAACATATTTATGTTAGGTGTTTTAACAGCATCGTTTACCTCAGAGAAACTAAAGGTTTTCCAATTTTTATTTTTATTTATTCTAGAAAGGATGCCCTTTTCTTGGTTTGTGTAGGCTGAGGTATATAATAGCCTAATCTCTACAGCTCCAACGAGCAGGGAGCCTGGATCTGTTGTAAACCAATGGCAAACTACTGACCCCCACTGGCAAAGACCTGCTTCAAAATAAAAACATTACCCACCTTTCTCCATTCCTTTCTAAATGGGCTCATTCTTGTTCACAACTTCTATTACACGTTTTGTTTTGGCTTATGATTATATTTTTCCAACACCTGCCACCACTGCTACAATAGAGTAGGCCTAGGCTAGACTATTTGGATATTATTGCAATTTCACATCGCTATTACAAATGTGTCATGTAAAATCGGACATGTAATTATAGTCAATCACATAACATGCAAAAACATTTTGTCCCCATCTGCTACAAATAGCCTACTAACCTCTTCTCCGTGGATCTATTAGTCGCACTCATGGTTTATCATAGTCTATCTACTCTTATTGTAAAAATCTAACATATTACTGTGCTGTGACGGTCATGGTTGACCTCCCGAGTACTTCCTAAACAATGATGATAACGTGAGGACGGGTCCCGCTGCGTCAATGTAGCTGAGCTGTGGAGGGGGGGCGTACCTCCCTCGCTTCAACCGTGGCGCTCTATGGCGTTCTCTCCGTAACCAGGGGGATGTCTCATTACTCCAAACACTACGGATCTGATGGCGTCACAGTTACATTACTTCCCTAACGTCTATTTGTTCGAATTTCGGTCGATTCCATGAGTCCTTTTGGTGTTACAGTTGAAGTCGGAAGTTTACATACACTTAGGTTAGAGTCATTAAAACTCGTTTTTCAACCACTCCACACATTTCTTGTTAACAAACTATAGTTTTGGCAAGTCAGTTAGGACATCTACTTTGTGCATGACACAAGTAATTTTTCCAACAGTTGTTTACAGACAGATTATTTCACTGTATCACAATTGCAGTGGGTCAGATGTTTACATACACTAAGTTGACTGTGCCTTTAATCAGCTTGGAAATTTCCAGAAAATAATACCAGGGCTTTAGAAGCTTCTGACAGGCTAATGACATCATTTGAGTCAATTGGAGGTGTACCTGTGGATGTATTTCAAGGCCTACCTTCAAACTCAGTGCCTCTTTGCTTGACATCATGGGAAAATCAAAAGAAATCAGCCAAGACCTCAGAAAAAAGTCTCGTTCATCCTTGGGAGCAATTTCCAATCGCCTGAAGGTACCACGTTCATCAGTATAAACAATAGTACACAAGTATAAACACCATGGGACCACGCAGCCGTCATACCGCTCAGGAAGGAGACGCGTTCTGTCTCCTAGAGATGAACATAGTTTGGTGCGAAAAGTGCAAATCAATCCCAGAAGAACAGCAAAGGACCATGTGAAGATGCTGGAGGAAACAGGTACAAAAGTATCTATATCCACAGTAAAACGAGTCCTATATCGACATAACCTGAAAGGCCGCTCAGCAAGGAAGAAGCCACTGCTCCAAAACCGCCATAAAAAAGCCAGACTACGGTTTGCAACTGCACATGGGGACAAAGATTGTACTTTTTGGAGAAATGTCCTCTGTTCTGATGAAACAAAAATAGAACTGTTTTGCCATAATGACCATCGTTATGTTTGGAGGAAAAAGGGGAGGCTTGCAAGCCGAAGAACACCATCCCAACCGTGACGCACAGGGGTGGCAACATCATGTTGTGGGGGTGCTTTGCTGCAGGAGGGACTGGTGCACTTCACAAAATAGATGGCCTCATGAGGGAGGAAAATTATGTGGATATATTGAAGCAACATCTCAAGACATCAGTCAGGAAGTTAAAGCTTGGTCGCAAATGGGTCTTCCAAATGGACAATGACCCCAAGCATACTTCCAAAGTTGTGGCAAAATGGCTTAAGGACAACAAAGTCAAGGTATTAGAGTGGCCATCACAAAGCCCTGACCTCAATCCCATAGAAAATATGTGGGCAGACCTGAAAAAGCGTGTGCGAGCAAGGATGCCTACAAGCCTGACTCAGTTACACCAGCTCTGTCAGGAGGAATGAGACAAAATTCACCCAACTTATTGTGGGAAGCTTGTGGAAGGCTACCTGAAACGTTTGACCCAAGTTAAATAATTTAAAGGCAATGCTACCAAATACTAATTGAGTGTATGTTAACTGCCGACCCACTGGGAATGTGATGAAAGAAATAAAAGCTGAAATAAATCATTCTCTCTACTATTATTCTGACATTTCACATTCTTAAAATAAAGTGGTGATCCTATCTGACCTAAGACAGGGACTTTTTACTAGAATTGTGAAAAACTGAGTTTAAATGTATTTGGCTAAGGTGTATGTAAACTTCTGACTTCAACTGTATCGGGTTTGGACCAGGTAGTGTCCTTCCCCGAGGCCCCAAGGTCATAAACGTATTATAAAGAATGACCCAAATAAGAAAGGGATTTTTTTGTCACTTGGCATGTACAGTAACTGTAGCCTAGAAAATCATATCTACAATGGTAGGCTATGCCTGCTGTGACTTTTTTCTTCATATATCTTCACATCTGTTGTTAATTAGGAAATGATCTGATAGTCACTGATGTGTTTACTCATCTTCAGCCAACAGTCCAATAAGCTACTGAACAATTCCACTGAAGAAATCAATATCCTTGCAGTTGCCACCAGATGCAGTATATACCATCAAGATAATTCCTGATTAAATTCAGTGAAACACCTGTAATGCTTATCATGCAGTCACTACAATAAATGACAATAATACAGTAGTGGCTATACAACCCAATAATAGTGGCTAGGCTATCTGAGATATTTGTTAAGTTCAGTCTATGTGCGATTTGTGGCTGATAAGCTGTCATCCAGGATGGAGAGACGTGTAAGAAAATCAGTTAAATACCTGTAATGGACACAGCATGCATCTTTAATATGGGTCTTGTCTATGGATTGTGAAATCAAAACCTGCTTAAGTCCCTGTAACTCCAAACAGAGCCCTTCTAAGGTGCCAAATGCTTGTAGAGTTCTACTACAGACACAAACAACTGGCTCACAAACAGGGCCGTTAAACAAGTGTATTCCTCTAAGCCAAAGGGACATCAGAGCACAGTTCAGGTTTCCATAGATACTGTATATTGAGAGTATAGTAAGCCTAGGCTACAACAACACATGCTGTATGTTTGACTGCCATGACAAGAGTTACAAATGCCAACTGAGAAAAATAAGACTTCCATTCACTGAAAGTGACTTCTGTTATTTTTGTCACTAAATAAGGTACATGTAAAGCTAAAAATAGATATATAAATAACTAAATTGTAAAATGAATCATTGAAGAGCTCATTTAGGAAACCTTACCACTAACATCTCTAGTCTTTCTTCTGTGCATGAAAGCACTGCAAGTTTGGGGCTTTGGAAAATACACAGAAGCCACAGCCAAGCACATCTATAGGTAGTAAAAACATTGTTGAAGATTTTGAAATATCCCTTTATTTATTCGTCAGTGTTTTTAGGCTTCTTTTCATCTGCTTTCGTAGAGGCTGAGCTGTTTTGGTTTTCTTCCCCATTTCCACTTTCTTTGCAGTGAACTCCTCATTGCTCTAATCCTCCTCATCAAAAATCTGGTCATGTTTGATGGGTGGTTTGGTGGAAACAGATTAAGCCTAATCCTAGGCTAAATTGCACTTTTAAACTGGGCTAACTGAAATTGCATTTCTCAGACATGGTTTAAAATAGTCTCAGGCTTGCCCTAGTCTAGATTGAAAAAGTCTGATTTCCAGAAGGACGATTAGAGTTCATCTAGATCTAAGTGAAGGCTTAAATGAAACCTGGCCAGAGGCAGGCTTAACTTCAGATTAATGGATGTTGGCCGCCAGATTGACCTTGGCAATGGATATGAATGGATTACCTGGACTATTTCAATGATGATCAAACAGCACCACCAAGGCCAGACAGAAAGGTGGTTATAGACAGGAGCAACCCACGGAAGGATTTTGATGAAATCAATTTCCGTGACCATTTCCGTATGTACAAAGAAATTGCAACTGACATTATTTGTTTGTTTGAGCCAAGGATTTTAGCTGACTCTCTTCATGGGAGGTCCATCTCTTCTTCCCTACAAGTACAGATCACCTTGAGGTTTTTGGCATCTAGATTTTTGTGCTGTAAGTGAACCGACTCTATGTAGAATAGTCCACAAAGTCTGCAATGCTACGTGTGAACTGAAAGACAGTAACATCAAGTTCCCTGATGCTGCTGCTCAAGACAACTACGAGGAAGAGTTCTATGAATATGGGTTTCTTCTCTGGAGTCATTGACTGTATAGATAGATGTCATGTTCCCATCAAGTGTCCCTCTTCATCAGATGCTGAGGAGTACAGGAATCTTAAAAACTGGTTCTCAATAAATGTACAAAGTGTGTGCACTACCAATTCGCAGTTCTCCAACATTGTTGCACGTTGGAAAGGTGCAACTCATGACAAGGATTTTCCAAAACTCCTCTTCGTATGCTTAGCTTGAAGGCGTACAACATAGTGGAATCATACTTGGTCGACAGTGTGTATGCACAAACCAACTTCTTGTTCACCCCCCCATCTCCATGCAATAGGACCTGAGCAACAACGGTACAACCAAGCTCACATCCGCATAAGCGGTGTAGTGGAGCGCATGTTTTGAGTGTGGAAGAGTATTTCCAGTGTCTCGGAAACACATAGCGCTTTCAACCAAGATGCTGCATTCTCATAATTGCAACAGCCGTGCTACACTGAGGCAGACAATGACAGAAACGTACAAGACTGCAGAGATGCTTTTGCTACGCAGCACTTCTCACAACAAAGATAGCTCACGTGGGGCAGCAGGTAGTGGGGCGGCAGGTAGGCTAGTGGTTAGAGCGTTTGGCCAGTAACCGACAGTTTGCTGGATCGAATCCCCGAGATGACAAGGTAAAAACCTGTCGTTCTACCCCTGAACAAGGCAGTTAACCCACTGTTCCCTGGTAGGCTGTCATTGTAATTAAGAATTTGTTCTTGCCTAGTTAAATAAAATGTTTTAATTAAAAAGTGATTGAAGCAAACAGTAGCCATGGATTGGTAACAAAAAGGTTTTTAATTCACAAATGGAAATGTCAGGACCCCAAACTGGTGCTGGTTCGAGAAGAACATTGGTACAGCTGCTGCTTCGTGTTTCTCTCCTCCTCCGTCATAGCCAACTCAACATGAAGAACATTGGTACTGCTGCTGCTTCGTGTTTCTCTCCTCCTCCGTCATAGCCAACTCAACATGAAGAACATTGGTACAGCTGCTGCTTCGTGTTTCTCTCCTCCTCCGTCATAGCCAACTCAACATGAAGAACATTGGTACAGCTGCTGCTTCGTGTTTCTCTCCTCCTCCGTCATAGCCAACTCAACATGAAGAACATTGGTACTGCTGCTGCTGCTTCGTGTTTCTCTCCTCCTCCGTCATAGCCAACTCAACATGAAGAACATTGGTACAGCTGCTGCTTCGTGTTTCTCTCCTCCTCCGTCATAGCCAACTCAACATGAAGAACATTGGTACAGCTGCTGCTTCGTGTTTCTCTCCTCCTCCGTCATAGCCAACTCAACATGAAGAACATTGGTACTGCTGCTGCTTCGTGTTTCTCTCCTCCTCCGTCATAGCCAACTCAACATGAAGAACATTGGTACAGCTGCTGCTTCGTGTTTCTCTCCTCCTCCGTCATAGCCAACTCAACATGAAGAACATTGGTACAGCTGCTGCTTCGTGTTTCTCTCCTCCTCCGTCATAGCCAACTCAACATGAAGAACATTGGTACAGCTGCTGCTTCGTGTTTCTCTCCTCCTCCGTCATAGCCAACTCAACATGAAGAACATTGGTACAGCTGCTGCTTCGTGTTTCTCTCCTCCTCCGTCATAGCCAACTCAACATGAAGAACATTGGTACTGCTGCTGCTTCGTGTTTCTCTCCTCCTCCGTCATAGCCAACTCAACATGAAGAACATTGGTACAGCTGCTGCTTCGTGTTTCTCTCCTCCTCCGTCATAGCCAACTCAACATGAAGAACATTGGTACAGCTGCTGCTTCGTGTTTCTCTCCTCCTCCGCCATAGCCTATTCAACATGGAGGATTTGCATCTTCAAATCAAATTTTATTTGTCACATGCGCCGAATACAACAGGTGTATTCAGTGAAATGCTTATTTACAAGCCCTTAATGTCACATGCGCCAAATACAACAGGTGTATTCAGTGAAATGCTTATTTACAAGCCCTTAATGTCACATGCGCCGAATACAACAGGTGTATTCAGTGAAATGCTTATTTACAAGCCCTTAACCAACAATGCAGTGAAGAAAAAAAATTGTTAAGGAACTATTTACTAAAATAAACTGAAGTAAAAAATACTTTTTTAAAAATAAAAAATAATTAAGGAGCGAGGCTATGTACAGGGGTTACTGGTACAGAGTCAATGTGCGGAGGCACCGTTTAGTCGAGGTAATTGAGGTAATATGTACATGTAGGTGGAGGTAAAGTGACTATGCATGGATAATAAACAGAGAGTAGCAGCACTGTAAAAATGGAGGTGAGGCGGGGCAATGCAAATAGTCCGTATAGCCATTTGATTAGCTGTTCAGGAGTCTGGGAGTAGAAGCTGTTAAGAAGCCTTTTGGACCTGGACTTGGCGCTCCGGGACTGCTTGCCATGCGGTAGCAGAGAGAACAGTCTATGACTAGGGTGGCTGGAGTCTTTGGCAATTTTTGGGCCTTCCTCTGGCACCGCCTGGTATAGAGGTCCTGGATGGCAGGAAGCTTGGCCCTAGTGATGTACTGGGCCGTACGCACTACCCTCTGTAGTGCCTTGTGGTCGGAGGCCGAGCAGTTGCCATACCAGGCGGGGATGCAACCAGTCAGGATGGTCTCGATGGTGCAGCTTAAGAACTTTTTGAGGATCTGAGGACCCATGCCAAATCTTTTCAGTCGCCTGAGGGGGGAATAGGCATTGTCGTGCCCTCTTCACAACTGTCTTGGTGTGTCCTTGTTTCCATGATAGTTTTGTTGGTGATGTGGACATCAAGGAACTTGAAGCTCTCAACCTGCTCCACTACAGCCCCGTCGATGTGAATGTGGGCGTGCAAAGCCCCCCTTTTCCTGTAGTCCACAATCATCTCCTTTGTTTTGATCACGTTGAGGGAGAGGTTGTTATCCTGGCACCACACTGCCAGGTCTCTGACCTACCTATAGGCTGTCTCATTGTTGTCGGTGATTAGGGCTACCACTGTTGTGTCGTCGGCAAACTTAATGATGGTGTTGGAGTCTTGCTTGTTCATGCAGTCATGGGTGAACAGCAATTACAGGAAGGGACTGAGCACGCACCTCTGAGGGGGCCCCGTGTTGAGGATCAGCGTGGCAGATGTGTTGTTACCTACACTTACCACCTTGGGTTGGCCCGTATGGAAGTCCAGGATCCAGTTGCAGAGGGGGGTGTTTAGTCCCAGGGTCCTTAGCTTAGTGATGAGCTTTGAGGGCACTATGGTGTTGAACGCTGAGCTGTAGTCAATGAATAGCATTCTCACATAGGTGTTCCTTTTGTCCAGGTGGGAAAGGGCAGTATGGAGTCAATAGAGATTGCATCATCTGTGGATCTGTTGGGGCGGAATGCAAATTGGAGTGGGTCTAGGGTTTCTGGGATAATGGTGTTGATGTGAGCCATGACTAGTCTTTCTAAGCACTACATGGCTACAGACATGAGTGCTATGGGTCGGTTGCCATTTAGGCAGGCTACCTTGGTGTACTTGGGCACAGGGACTATGGTGGTCTGTTTGAAACATGTTGGTATTACAGACTCGGTCAGGGACAGGTTGAAAATGTCAGCGCATGCTCGCATGCTTGGTCAGCGCATGCTCAGTGTACACGTCCTGATAATCCGTCTGGCCCTGCGGCCTTGTGAATGTTGACCTGTTTAAAGGTCTTACTCACATCGGCTACTGAGAGCGTGATCACACAGTCATCCGGAACAGCTGATGCTCTCATGTATGCTTCAGTGTTGCTTGCCTCGAAGCAAGCATAGAAGTTATTTAGCTCGTTTGGTAGGCTCGTGTCACTGGGCAGCTCGCGGCTGTGCTTCCCTTTGTAGTGCTTCGGAGCTGGTGTAGTATGATTCAATCTTAGTCTTGTATTGATGCTTTGCCTGTTTGATGGTTTGTCGAAGGGCATAGCGGGATTTCTTATAAGCGTCCGGGTTAGGATCCAGCTCCTTGAAGCGACAGCTATTCGTATCATGCTCCTCTTTTAAATACATTAATTTGCGCTCATTAAATGCCATGGCCAGTTTCTCATGCATGCTCAGCCTCTGTTTTTGTCCTCTGGCCCAGTTTAGTGACATGTTCGCGTGCTGACCTTCATCCTGTTAAGTCCCCTCCAAGCTATGGTGATCATCTGCCTCTAGAAAATGATTACATTGCTGCATTAGAGAGCATTATGTCTTCAAGAGTTGTGTTCATTACATCATTTTTATTATGGGAGTGCAAGAGATGAATGACAACATCACATATTCCCTGCTGTCCAGGGATGGCATATGTTGAATGAATGTGTCCTACTAAATGAGGATTGGAACGGTCCCCAATCAGAACTGTCCAAATGGTCATCATCTGGGATACCTTCCAGGGGTTACTGGTTATCAATGATCCCGGTCAACAAGTCCCCCAGCACATCTGTCTGTCACACCCTGATCTGTTTCACCTGTCTTTGTGATTGTCTCCACCCCCCTCCAGGTGTCGCCCATCTTCCCCATTATCCCCTATGTATTTATACCTGTGTTCTCTGTTTGTCTGTTGCCAGTTTGTTTTGTTTCGTCAAGCCTACCAGCAGTTTTTCCCTCTGCTCCTGTCTCTCGATTGTTGCTGTTTCCTAGTTTCCCCAGTGTTGACCATTCTGCCTGCCCTGAGCCTGCCTGCTGTCCTGTAACTTTGCCCCACCTTTCTGGATTACGGACCTCTGCCTGCCCTGACCCTGAGCCTGCCTGCCGTCCTGTACCTTTGCCCCACCTTTCTGGATTACGGACCTCTGCCTGCCCTGACCCTGAGCCTGCCTGCCGTCCTGTACCTTTGCCCCACCTATGGTCCTACCAGTCTGGTCCTACCAGTCTTGAAATGCTCCCTACGAGCAACCGCATGTCTTCTTTAAGTAGATGTTTTAGTTTTTTCACAGGAACAGGAAGACAAGAGAATACAGAAATTATATTAGTCATTATGTATGATATTGTTTGTTACATTTGTCACACAAATACATTTAGAGGCCACTGTGTTGTATTACACAAGAACATTTTCCCATTTTACACTAAGTTGTTGTCGAGTCCTTTTGGTTACTTTTTCAGTTGAGTTGAATTCATTACAAATGGTAGTCCAGGCCTTCTTTTTCTTATTTTCTGTTGTCGATAATTAGGTGGTTTGACACAATTCGCTTCAAGAGGTTTTTTCAAAGTCACTGTAATTCTTTGAATGTTTTCTTTCACCTCCATCCATTGTTTGGTTTAGGTGACTTGCTCTAATTCCACACAATGCTTATGTATTAGTTGTCCATACCTGTTTTTTTAAGCATCCTCAAGTCCGTACCAAGTACACACTGTTAATGTAATCAGGCTTCAAAGATGAACTGGTTAGTCCTTACTTACCTTAGTCTGGGACTCCCTTGTCTATAACTGATTAATCTGAAATTAAGCAATGTCTCGAAGTACCATTTTTAAAATCTGGATTCATTTAAGTAGAATTAGCCTAGTCCTGATTTAAACTCTGTCTGCCCCGGAGTGTGTAAGAATGACAGTAGTAGTAATTGCATTGTAATCCAGAATCGTGTTTTACACATATGTTACTCACAGTTTGAGACCACTAAACCAAAACACTGCTATGCAGTCCAACAAAATGAACAATATATTCAGGGCATTAATACACTGTACATCAGTGTTTCCCAACTCCAGTACCCCCAAACAGTACACATTTTTGATGTATCCCCAGACAAGCACACCTGATTCAACTTGTCAACTAATCATCAAGCCCTCAATGAGTTGAATCAGGTGAGTTTGTCTAGGGTGGGGCTACAACAAAATGTTTTGCTGCAATCCTTATTCTCCCCACCATCTTCAGTACGGATCTCTGTTGATCTGTAGCTTTGGCAACTGCCTGTCTCTCCCTGGAGGGGTTGACATTGGATCCCCTCTCATTTGTGACCTCATGAAGGCCTAAGAGAGAGAGAAACTCATTAGAACAAAGAGACTATAGGCAGGGTTTAACGTTACGGTCATGATTTACAGTATGTTTAGCTCTGTCTGACATGTTATACAGCAGGTTTGACAAAGTACTGGGTGCTTTCTCTAGGACAACTACAGCTCTTTGATCACAGAGAGAGAACAGTATGTTTGTGAATCCACTTCATTCTCTTTGTCATCCTAAAACAATCTGATAAACACACACAGTGACTGTCTATACGCTTGCCTAGCATGGCTATGATTTCCCCTATGAAGATCCATGTTGCACGGATGGATTCACTGATCAAAATAGTGCCTAACTTGTTGGCAGTGTGTGAAGATGTTTTTCTGTGTGACACTTACAAAACATGTAGTGTTTTTTAAAATCAAAATACAAATTATAGGCCTACATTCTTTGAATCCTGACTGAAAGATTTGCTTGATCGACACAGACTCTTGTCTCTGTGGTTCTTTGACAAGGACACAATCTTTCTTGCTGGAAGGTCCTTTCATACAGGCAAAATCTTCATCTGATTGAACAAAAAATAATAATAATCCAAAACCTGGGGCTTTGACATTCTGTAACAGTTGGTATCATCATCATCATCATCATCCCCATACCATCAGCAAGCTCCATCAAGTCTGAGTAATTTAATTGGTTCTTGGCTCTGTTGACAAGAACAAATAGTCCTCATTCATCACACTCAAATGAAACAGTTATCATAGTCTTTGCGGCTGGGTCGTGCCATGTCATTTCAGCAAGCCATGACACCCACCATCTCAGATTGTTCTGAAATCGTTTCTGTAGTTAGAAACAGATCAAATTAGCATTCCTGCTACATTATTATGTTGAAATATAATTTGATCTGAGAAATTAAGTTTATTGATTGCACCCAAATTGGCCGTTTTAATTTATAGGATGCATATAATATTAAATAAAGTACCTAACATCCGAGTTGGACAAAACTTTTTTCTAACAATGTGTTAGACATGAGGTACCCAAAGAAAAGGTCAAAAGCCACCCACGGACCCCTCCCCCCACACCAATCCCAACCCAACAACAAGTATACAGTATCAGTTCTATATCTCTGACAAGTAGCCTGGTATAGAGCTGCGGCTCAGAGTATTGTTCTCAGTGAATTTGGTGTTTTTTCCCCGTTCAGAGAAATTAGTGATTGACGTTGTTAGGTTTATGTCCCATCCTACATCCTGATATTACCAGCTTCTGATCCCCCAATGTTAAAGGGATAGTTCACCCATACAAAATGACATTGTTTTTCTTACTCTGTAAGCAGTTTATGGACCAGGTATGACAGCAACCATGCTTTGGTTTAGTTAACCTGGTCCTTGTTTGAAATGCTAACTTTTTAGCATTTGTGGCACAAATCCAATGCAAGTCATTGGTACCTATATTAGCATTTTCACACTTCATATCCAAATAATCTATAAGTAGCATCATTGAGTTGCAATCAATTTTAGATACTTTAGGATACTTCGAACATGAAGCGTGAAAATGCTAATATAGGCACCATTGACTTGCATGGTTGCTGTCATACCTGGTCCATAAACTGCTTACAGGGTAATAAAAACAATGTCATTTTGTATGGGTGAACTATCCCTTTGTGGCCAACAAAACCAAAGCATGGGTTGCTGTCATACCTTGTCCATAGACTGCTTACAGGGTAAGAAACAAATGTACATTTGAAATTTGGGTGAACTATCCTTTTAAGATTGAGGTGGATCTTTAAACTTGTTTTACCTAATGGCAGAAACAGCACCATCTAGTGGTCAGGGTGTAGTATGGGACATTAACCTAACTTCAATGACTAATTTCTCTGAAAAGGGGGGAAAGAAACATTAGCAATTTCACTGGGAATACATTACATAGGATGAAGAAACAATTCTCAGAGCCGCAGCTCCATACTAATGTCAGACACAGAGAACTGATACTGTATAGCTAGCTAACGTTAGTTGCTAAATGACGTGTCTCAAGTCTCTTAACAGTATACAAACTATACCGAATGAATACTGAATAACTTAGCTAAAAGACCACATTGAAATAAGTACTTGATTACTTATTTCAAGCTATCCAGAGACAAACTGAATCTGGCATATCTATATTGTGTTTCTGTTTAGGTGATTCGTTCTTTTTTTGTGTACATTGACAAAATGTTGAAATATATAACCTTACTGTTAATGACAATGGAAAACCATTATTCGACTAATAAGATATAAAACTCCATATGGTTACACTTGTGTGTCCTACATTTACAAAAAAATACAATACGACGAAAGTTGTATTTCAAAAGCCCAGCTAGCTCAGTTGTGTCAATCAGATGATTGTCCAAACAAGGACACTTACACGGGCGTCAGTTTACATCCACAAAATACTAATGTACAGGTAAAACTAGACTTCTCCCATCTTTATTCTTCTGAAACAAATGTATCACGGCTGCAGTATGATTAGTGTCAATATTGTTGCTATTGGTTGCACTAAGCTAGGCACCGACCACTGCAATATTAGCTACTATTGCTAACTAGCGAAAGCTTTAGTTACGTAACCTGACGCATAATGACTATATACAATACATGACCAAAGGTATGTGGACACCTGCTCGTCGAACATCTCATTCCAAAATCATGGGCATTAATATGGAGTTGGTCCCCCTTTGCTGCTATAACAGCCTCCTCTCTTCTGGGAAGGCTTTCCACTAGATACGGAACATTTCTGCGGGGACTTGCATCCATTCAGCCACTAGAGTATTCGTGAGTTTGGGCGATTAGGCCTGGCTCGCAGTCAGCGTTCCAATTCATCCCAAAGGTGTTTGATGGGGTTGAGGTCAAGGCTCTGTGCAGGCCAGTCAAGTTCTTCCACACCGATCTCAACAAACCATTTCTGTATGGACCTTGCTTTGTCCACAGGGGCATTGTCATGCTGAAACAGGAAAGGGCCTTCCCCAAACTGTTGCCGCAAAGTTGTAAACACAGAATTGTCTAGAATGTCATTGTATGCTGTAGCGTTAAGATTTCCCTTAACTGGAACTAAGGGGCCTAGCCTGAACCATGAAAAACAGCACCAGACCATTCCTCCACCAAACTTTACAGTTGGCACTATGCATTGGGGCAGGTAGCGTTTTTCTGGCATCAGCCAAACCCAGATTGATCTGTCGGACTGCCAGATAGTGAAGTGTGATTAATCACTCCAGAGAACGCGTTTCCACTGCTCCAGAGTCCAATGGCGGCGAGCTTTACACCACTCCAGCCGACGCTTGGTATTGCACATGGTGATCTCAAGCTTGTGTGCGGCTGCTCAGCCATGGAAATCCATTTCATGAAGCTTCCGACAAACAGTTCTTGTGCTGACGTTGCTTCCAGAGGCAGTTTGGAACTCGATAGTGAGTGTTGCAACCCGAGGACAGATGACTTTATGCGCTACATGCTTCAGCACTTGGTGGTCCCATTCTGTGAGCATGTGTGGCCTACCACTTCGCGGCTGAGCCGTTGTTGTTCATAGACATTTCCACTTTACAATAACAGCACTTACAGTTGACCGGGGCAGCTCTAGCAGGGCAGACATTTGTTGGAAAGGTGGCATCCTATGACAGTGTCACGTTAAGTCACTGAACTCTTCATTAAGGCCATTCTACTGTCAATGTTTGTCTATGGAGATTGCATGGCTGTGTGCTCGATTTAATACATCTGTAAGCAACAGGTGTGGCTGAAATAGCCAAATCCACTCATTTGGTGTCCACATACTTTTGTATATAGTGTATTACCTAACGTTAGCTGAAGGGACCAATGGGGCTACACATTAATGCTTATTGTTTTTACTAGCTATCTAGGTATCTGTCAGCAATAATCTGAACCTTGCAAGCCTGGTAGTTAGTTAAATGATTCTATTTCCAATTGATACTAAATGGCCCCAGGCTATTTCTGTAGCCAGCAGATCCGACCCGGTTGCTTACAGATGCTCTAGGGTCGGACAGGCTTCCTGTGTAGATTAAGATACTGCAGAGCCGGCGCGAGATATTGCCTGGAAACGTACCTCACTCCAGGGATGAGAAATACGTTGTACTCCGAATTGTCCCATTATCCAACTATTACACCGAGAAGATTGAACGACTACTCGTTTTTTATCAGTCGTTCAATCTTCTTGGTGTAGTAGTTGGGATAATGCAACAATTCGGAGTACAACACATTTCTCATCCTTAGATTGAGTTATGTTTTCCAGGCCATATCTTGCGCCGGCTCCACGGGGTCTTAATCTACACTGGAAGCCTGTCTGACCCTAGTGCAGTTGTTAGCAAGTGGGTCGGATCTGCCTATAATTTCTGTAGAAATTCAGAATGATAGCTTGCCTTAAAGCACTGCAAAGACTTGGAAAATTTCCTTACAAGCCAGAATGTTGAATAAAATTGTATTTCTAATTACTGTACTGGTTGTCCCTGTTTGTTCATATTAGGGTTGAAATTAAAGAAGAGTTATCCAAAGGAAAGTATTATTCAACCGACTTTTCATAACGCTGGTACTGCCATTGGGGTTTCTACCACCAGGCACATGCGCAAAATCATGAAAACACCTGCAAGACTTTCAGTTAGTATGCGTGTATGTACTTCCGTCTTGTGCACCTGCCGTAGCAATCAAACCATGATGGCCACGCACAGAGACACTCGTGTTTAAGTCGCGTTAATAACACTTTCGTGTGGGTGTTTTGTCTCATATTTCCATCCGAATAACATTAAAGTCAGCGGACAACATTCTTGCTAGTAAAAGGACTGTTAGGAATTTTTTGTCGTATACGTTCGAGAGGAAGGAAATTCCACACTGATTGGAAAGGGGCAAAATGATAGTCTGAGATGCATATCTGGTATACATGACACAGGATGTGATTGCATTCTTATTACTGTACATATACTCACTACTCTATTCATTTTCATTGGTTTATAACTTCTTTCATCTGCTTTCAGCTGAGAAAATGAAGAAAAACAAGGGAAATGTGAACACCACCACTGAGAAGGAGTTTGTGTTTCAGTTCAGGGCAGGGAGGAATGTCTGTGTCCTCAAAGTACCTCTGCAATTCCCTGTCCAAGAAAATGTCAGTGATCTTCATGGACGACTTATGCTGCTGCACAAAATACCTTGCTTCGTTGAGAATGGTGAGATTTCCATTTAACTAAATAAAATGAAACTTTGTCTCTTCTATTCATCCACACATACCTTTTGGTACTAATCATTTAATGTATACTGGTTTAGAACTGAAGAGCACACTGTCCACCTTTATTGAGAGTGAAACCATCCAGGACTATGACAGAGAAGCAGAGTTGGCCCTACGGAGGCTGACAACAGGAGAGGTGGACATCAACCAGCTTACAAACACATGGGCAAAGGCCTACTCGGAGGTAAAAGCAGAACTCAAAACCAAAGACCATGTTTAGAAGCATATTTTCATATTAACTTGTTCGTCCCTAAAGCTTCTAACCCCGTCCCTGCTTCTGTTCTCTCGCTTCTTCTCCCTGATCCCTCGCTTCTGTCTGATAGTGTCGCACCCGCTGATTATTATTTTTTTTTTTTCATTCCCTCATGTTGTTCACCTCACATTACAGAAGTGGATGACACTGTTGGATGTATGAGACTACAGTGCAATCTGTATTCTTATGCTATTTTCTGTATGGAACAATCCAACTATCTGAAAGATGAGCTAGAGAAGTGTTTGCATACTGTGCCTCCTGATAATATGATTATCTCCCAGTGTCTGAGTTGTGGTCATAGATCATTATATTGATACAGAAAGTCAGTGAGTCACAGACAGTTGACTGCTCCTTAAGTTTCGGAGACAATATATCAAATTAGATTGGAAAGATTTGCTAAAAGTTCTTGGGAGTTGCCAAGATGTAGTGTTTGTCTTTGAGTTGCAGCTCATCAATTTTATACAAGCAAGACCTGCGTCATCTGTCTGACAGTTTGAAGGGGAATGTAAATCATTAAAACATCTGTGGTCTGATGAGAGAGATTACTAGACATGGTGGCTTTTACTTTAAATGGATGAAAGCGGAAACTCCCTTTGAAACAGAATATCTTCCGTATTTTTTTGTCTTTTAAAGTCAACAAGATCATCGGCTTCATGCACTTCAAAGTTCTGGACTTAAAATTCTGCTGCCACTTGCTCAAGCACTTGTAAAAGTAAACAAGGCTGCCCCTCCAATAAAGCTTGGTTGCTCACTGCTGTGATGTGTACAGGGTAACCATTAACATTTTACTGCACTAGCACAGAAATACTCATGGATGCTGTCCAGTGTATTTGAAGGAACTGCGATGGTCTTTTTAATGTATATCATGTTTGTTGCGTAAAGATCCCTGGACTTGTATTAATAGAGGAAGTGTCTAAACTTTTCTATGCCCATTCTAAATATGGCACAAGTACAAGGTCCCTCTCGTAGCTTCCCCTCTATTACGTTTGTTAAGGAGAATCACCTCTTGCTTTTCACGCTGTCCACTCACAATTGTTGACCGGGTCTTTCGTACAGCACAGTCACTCACTTTTTCACTTCCTACAATTTCCTCTGATCTACTGAACAATGTCTTCCTGTGATTTTCCTTTACTCTCAAAAGATTACTCCCACACGCCATCATCCTCTTTTCCTTGTTCCTATTTAGACCACGCTGGAACATGCTCGTCCTGAGGATCCCTGCTGGGATGAGGACTTTGCAGATGTTTACCACGAGCTCATCCACTCCCCGGCCTCTGACACCCTGCTCAACCTGGAACACAACTACTTTGTCAGCGTTTCAGAGCTCATCAGTGAGAGAGACATGGAGCTGAAGAAGTTACAAGAGAGGTTGGTATGATCATAGAGATAAGTCCTCAATTGCAAAGGAGCCAATTAAGTCATCGTAGTTGAAGTTAGTTTCATATAACAAATGCCTAATGTGTTTAGCATTGTTCTGTTTTTCTCAACTCCCAGACAGGCAGCAGAGATGGACAAAGTCATGCAGGAGCTGGGAAAGACATTGACTGACCAGGATGTAAATGCATTTGCCTCTCAACACTTCGATGCCCAGCAGGTAAGACACCGAACCAGTCAGTTTGGCCGTTTGAGCTACAAGCATTGCAATGCTCTATGCACAGAGCTACAGAGTCATGAATATTCACGATTGGTGATTCTTCTCTCTGGTCAGGTGCTGGAGAACAAGTGGGCCAATGAACTGAAACAGGTGACTCATATTCAGAAGCAGGAGTATCAGGAGTGGGTGATCAAACTGCACCAGGACATGCAGAACCCCAATAACAGCACTATTAAGTAAGAGAGAGAGAGAGTGTTTGTGTGTATATGTGTGTTTGCGTGCTTGTGAATGCATATGTGCAGAAATGTACTTACTCTCAAGTAGCTTTTTAGGGGGGTGCAAATCAGCAGGTTTTTGTCTGTTCCTTGAAATCCTACTAACACTTTCAAGGCTCACAGTGAAGCAACATTGGTTAAATCAAGATAATGAGTAGTCGAGTCAGGTGGTTAAGTGCTTGGATGGGAAAGAAAGCCTGCACACACAGTGGAATGACATATGCACACACAGCAGCACTTTCAAATGCACGCGCAAGAGGCATTGAAAGAGCATCCTTGCTGATTTTTTTGATGTCATATATGGTTTACTCCTTTTTATGTGCAGTTCGTCAGTCCCAATGCACCTCATCTGGGGTTTGATTGATAGAATTTATTTGACAATTTGTAAAATCCATAGATAAGGGCGCTCCAGCTGGTGACGCCTCCACATACAATTGAAGAAAATCATCAAGGATAACACAATAAAGCTTAACAGCTTATTTCCATCCTGGTCCTTTTGAAGAGGGAAAGGGGAAGGGGGAATACAACAAGGTTAGGCGGGGATTGTAATGACAACAGACAATGACAAACACAATGATTGTTTGTTTCACAACATCCGATATTAATACAATTTCCGTTCCTCATAAACAACTATGGACAGGTACATCTTCCTTGTCTCACATACCCTTAATATATCAACAATATATATACAGTGGGGCAAAAAAGTATTTAGTCAGCCACCAATTGTGCAAGTTCTCCCACTTAAAAATATGAGAGAGGCCTGTAATTTTCATTATAGGTACACTTCAACTATGACAGACAAAATCTTACATTGTAATATTTTTTATGAATTTATTTGCAAATTATGGTGGAAAATAAGTATTTGGTCAATAACAAACAAGCAACATTTCTGGTTCTCACAGACCTGTAACTTCTTCTTTAAGAGGCTCCTCTGTTCTCCACTCGTTACCTGTATTAATGGCACCTGTTTGAACTTGTTATCAGTATAAAAGACACCTGTCCACAACCTCAAACAGTCACACTCCAAACTCCACTATGGCCAAGACCAAAGAGCTGTCAAAGGACACCAGAAACAAAATTGTAGACCTGCACCAGGCTGGGAAGACTGAATCTGCAATAGGTAAGCAGCTTCGTTTGAAGAAATCAACTGTGGGAGCAATTATTAGGAAATGGAAGACATACAAGACCACTGATAATCTCCCTCGATCTGGGGCTCCACGCAAGATCTCACCCCGTGGGGTCAAAATGATCACAAGAACGGTGAGCAAAAATCCCAGAACCACACGGGGGGACCTAGTGAATGACCTGCAGAGAGCTGGGACCAAAGTAACAAAGCCTACCATCAGTAACACACTACGCCGCCAGGGACTCAAATCCTGCAGTGCCAGACCTTGTCCCCCTGCTTAAGCCAGTACATGTCCAGGCCCGTCTGAAGTTTGCTAGAAAGCATTTGGATGATCCAGAAGAAGATTGGGAGAATGTCATATGGTCAGATGAAACCAAAATAGAACTTTTTGGTAAAAACTCAACTCGTTGTGTTTGGAGGACAAAGAATGCTGAGTTGCATCCAAAGAACACCATACCTACTGTGAAGCATGGGGGTGGAAACATCATGCTTTGGGGCTGTTTTTCTGCAAAGGGACCAGGACGACTGATCCGTGTAAAGGAAAGAATGAATGGGGCCATGTATCGTGAGATTTTGAGTGAAAACCTCCTTCCATCAGCAAGGGCATTAAAGATTAAACGTGGCTGGGTCTTTCAGCATGACAATGATCCCAAACACACTGCCCGGGCAACGAAGGAGTGGCTTCGTAAGAAGCATTTCAAGGTCCTGGAGTGGCCTAGCCAGTCTCCAGATCTCAACCCCATAGAAAATCTTTGGAGGGAGTTGAAAGTCCGTGTTGCCCAGCAACAGCCCCAAAACATCACTGCTCTAGAGGAGATCTGCATGGAGGAATGGGCCAAAATACCAGCAACAGTGTGTGAAAACTTTGTGAAGACTTACAGAAAATGTTTGACCTCTGTCATTGCCAACAAAGGGTATATAACAAAGTATTTAGATAAACTTTTGTTATTGGCCAAATACTTATTTTCCACCATAATTTGCAAATTAATTAATTAAAAATCCTACAATGTGATTTTCTGGATTTTTTTTTTTCATTTTGTCTGTCATAGTTGAAGTGTACCTATGATGAAAATTACAGGCCTCTCTCATCTTTTTAAGTGGGAGAACTTGCACAATTGGTGGCTGACTAAATACTTTTTTGCCCCACTGTATCTATATACACACACAATATAATAAACAACAGGCACCAAAAAGGCAGACACCTACTTTAATTTTACCACTCACTTTTGAGACATGCTACTATTTAGCCATTTTTTCAGTGAGAACTTGAAACTACCTATGGAGGTTATACATTTAACAATTCTTCGGAAGATTATTCCAAAGAATGGCAGCCAAGTATACATTTTTTCCCCCCTATACCACTTTTAAATCTAAAAGGAACAACGTCAGTTTCACTCCTTCTAGTTGAATAGTTATGGTTATCCCTTACTAAGTTAAGGTAGTTACATAAGTATCTGGGGACCATACTGTGGACAATCTTATGTACAAGACACAATTTTATCTGAGCAACTCTCTGCTCCACTTTAAGCCATCTAAGGCTTTCAAAGTGGGAGTAGTCAAGATGCGTAAGTGCTGGAAGTTTAAGAGTAATCCTGACTAATTTGTTTTAATACATTTTTTAATATCTTTGGGGCACGATTGTACCAGGAAGAGCTTGCATAGTTGAAGTGGCACTGAACAAGGGCCCCTGCCAATGTCCCCATTGCATTCTTATCCAAATATTTGGAGGTTCTTGCCAGGAACCTAATTTTACGGTTCACTTTGGCAATAACATTTTGTGCCATGCTCTCCCATCAGATGGTTATCTTTGTAGCCCTGTGTCCACTCATCTTCCAGTCCCAGATCTGTTTGTGCTGTTTAGCCAACTTCTATGCTCATTGGCGTGGGCAAGACGGCAGACACAGGTCTGGGACAAGGCTAGTCATCTTGTAAACCCTGCCCTTTACAGTGTGAGGTTGTGTTTGTCAGTGAGGAGATCAAGGTGCAGCCCAGTCAGCTGACAGTGGAGTCTGAGCCTGGGGCCAGGCTGTATGAGGAGCAGCGACAGCTGGAGGAGAGCTTCACTATCCACTTAGGTAATATACTGTCTGTGTCCCCATGGAAACACTGCTGCCTGGTCCAACAAGCCTATGATAAAAATGAACCCTGATGACAGCCACTGGATTTATACTTTACTTCCTGACATCGTAAAATATAAAGACGTCCCATACGTGTTGAGTGTATATTTTTGTTTGTTTCTGATGTATTTTGACGGTGTCGTTCCTGTGGTGTCGTCCAGGTGCACAGCTGAAGACCATGCACAACCTGCGGCTGGTGCGGGCAGACGTGCTGGACTTCTGTAAGCACCGTCGGCATGGCAGCAGCGGGACCAAGCTGCGGCGGCTGCAGACTGCTCTGTCACTCTACTCCTCGTCCCTGTGTGGCCTGGTTCTTCTGGTGGACAACCGGGTCAACTCCTATAGCGGCATCAAGAGAGGTGAGAGGTCAGTGGCCAAGGATCAGTGGTCAACATTAAGCAGGAGACCACACTGTTAGGCCCTGTTAGTTACATGAGAGTGTAAAACCCATTTATCAATACTGAATTGATTCATTCTTTCTTATTGCCATGACCACATATGAAGATGTTTGGCTTGAGGACACCAGTGAGTTAGATGTTTGAGCATGATGATAGCTCATAAAGGTTTTGTCACAGTCAGAACATACGCCAACCCCTAACCTTCATAAACATTGTGAGATTGTAAGAGTCCTCATCATGTGTTTGTGTGTGTTTTCCAGACTTTGCCACAGTATCTAAGGAGTGTACAGACTTCCACTTCCCTCGGCTGGAGGAGCAGCTGGAGGTGGTCCAGCAGGTGGTGCTTTACGCCCGGACTCAGAGGAGCAGCAAGCACAAAGTTCAGCCGGGTGAGTCAGTCACACACACACCAACAGGGGTGAAAATGATTGGCACCCCTGTTTTCAATACCTTTCAATACATCCCCTTGTGAAGATAACGGCACTGAGCCTTTTTCTAACTGTTTTATGAGGAGAACACATTGGGAGGGATGTTAGACCATTCCTCCATACAGAATCTTTCCAGATCCTTGATATCCTTCGTCTGCTCTTATGGACTGCCCTCTTCAATTCAAACAACAGGTTTTCAATGGGGTTCAAATCCGGAAACTGAGATGGCAATAGTAAAATGTAAAAAAAAATTGTGGTCAATTAACCATTTCTTTTTGGATTTTGATGTGTGCTTGGGGATATTGTCTTCCTGGAAGATCCACTTGCGGCCAAGTTTTAGCCTCCTGGCAGAGGCAAACAGGTTTTTGGCTGAAATGTCCTGCTACTGGGTAAAGTTCACGATGGGGCTCCCGAGTGGAGCAGCGGTCTAAGGCACTGCATCTCAGTGCTAGAGGCGTCACTACAGAAACTGGTTTGATTCTAGGCTGTATCACAACCGGCCGTGATTGGTAGTCCCATAGGGCGGCACACAATTGGCCAAGCATCGTTAGGATTTGGCCGGGTTAGGCCGTCATTATAAATAAGAATTTGTTCTTAACTGACTTGCCTAGTTAAATAAAGGTTGAATCATTTTTATTGGTCTATTAACTAATTTACCGCACTAAAAGGGCATTGTAAATTTCACAGTATTATTCCAAATAATACTGTGAAATACACTACATGATCAAAAGTTTGTGGACACCTCGTTGAACATCTCATTCCAAAATCATGGGGATTAATATGGATTTGGTCCCCGCCTTGCTGCTATAACAGCCTCCACTCTTCTGGGAAGGCTTTCCACTAGATGTTGGAACATTGCTGCGGGGACATGTTTCTATTCAGCCACAAGAGCATTTGTGAGTTCGAGCGATTAGGCCTGGCTCGCAGTCGGCGTTCCAATTCATCCCCAAGGTGTTCGATGGAGTTGAGGTCAGGGCTCTGTGCAGGCCAGTCAAGTTCTTCCACACCGATCTCGACAAACCATTTCTATATGGACCTCGCTTTGTGCACAGGGAATTGCCATGCTGAAATAGGAAAGGGCCTTCCCCAAACTGTTGCCACAAAGTTGGAAGCACAGAATCGTCTAGAATGCCATTGTATGCTGTAGCATTAAGATTTCCCTTCACTGGAAATAAGGGGCCTAGCCCGAACCATGAAAAACAGCCCCAGACCATTATTCCACCTCCTCCAAATTGTACAGTTGGCACTATGCATTGGGGCATGTAGCGTTCTCCTGGCATTCGCCAAACCCAGATTCCTCCCTTCGGACTGCCAGATGGTGAAGCATGATTTATCACTCCAGAGAACGTGTTTCCCCTGCTCCGGAGTCCAATGGCGGCGGGCCTTACACCACTCAAATCGACACTTGGCATTGCGCATGGTGATCTTAGGCTTGTGTGTGGCTGCTCGGCCATGGAAACCCATTTCATGAAGCTTCCGATGAACAGTTATTGTGCTGACGTTGCTTCCAGAGGCAGTTTCGAACTCTCTAATGAGTTTTACAACCAAGAACAGAAGATTTTTTTCACGTTTCAGCACTCGGCGGTCCCGTTCTGTGAGCTTGTGTGGACTACCACTTTGCGGCTGAGCCGTTGGTCCTCCTAGATGTTTCCACTTCACAATAACAGCACTTACAGTTGACCAGGGCAGAAATTTGACGAACTGACTTGTTGGAAAGGTGGCATCCTATAACTGTGCCACGTTGAAAGCCACTGAGCTCTTCAGTAAGGCCATTCTACTGCCAATGTTTGTCTATGGAGATTGCATGGCTGTGAGCTTGATTTTATACATCTGTCAGCAACGGGTGTGGCTGAAATTACAGAATCCACTAATTTGAAGGGGTGTCCACATACTTTTGTGTGTGTGTGTGTATATATATATATATATATATATATATATATATAAAACGTAAGAAAATCATGTTTTTGACTGCACTGGTTCTTTAACAAGGGCCAATGACCAATGGAAGCAAAAATAACCCCATAACATCAAAGGTTATTTTCTGCATATGCATCCTTCTTTCGATGCCAAACCCACCACCGGTGTGCGTGGTCAAAGAGTTCTATTTTCATGTCATCTGACCATAGCACCGGTTCCAATCCAAGTGTCCAATGCCCTTTAGCAAACTCCAGGTGTTTACATTTTGTTGGATGACATGAAAATATAATTCTTTGGTCAGGATGACTGAGTGATGATGTAACAATGGCATATATACGGTCCAGTTAGAACAATGTTAAAGATCCTGGCCCAGTAAAGTCATGTTTGAACAAGGGCAAAGTAAATGGCAAACTGGACAGATGTGTTAGGGATTATGTCAGGAGGAAGGACAAGGCTCTTTTGACATCATTGCCAACGTGTGTTGTCGGAAACCTCTGTCAAGATCCGTATAACAATCCCCATTGAATGGCTGTTTGAGTGGAGAGCTATCAGAGAGCTCAGTATGGAAACAATCCTCCTGGCTATCAGGCCTTATATGGATGGGCCTTTGACCTCTGTTGCTATTGTCATTTACTTCCTGAAAAGTCATGTTTGCTCACACGATTTCCATACAGGAAATTCTGAACTCCTCTCTTGTTTTCCTTTTGACAGAGGTTCCTAAGAATGGAACTAATAGTGAAGATAAAAACAAACATTTGGAAAGGAATCCCTCCAATATCTTACCAGGTAAAGTTGACTGAATACATGGTTTTGACTAATTCTTTAAGGGACGAATCCTGACTTTGTGCATTGTGAACATTTTACTTAAAGATGCACTATGCAGAAAACGCTATGCCATTTCCTGGTTGCTAAAATTCTAATAGTTTGCAAAAGTTCAGATTGTGACAAAACAAGCAAGTACAGTGTAGCTAATCATTGTACCATGATGAGGGCGGCAGGTAGCCTAGTGGTTAGAGTTTTGGGCCAGTAACCGAAAGGTTGCTAGATCGAATCCCCGAGCTGACAAGGTAAAAATCTGTCGGTTTTACCCACTGTTCCTAGGCTATCATTGTAAATAAGAATTTGTTCTTAACTGACTTGCCTAGTTTAGAAATAGGCTTTCATAGGGCCTCCCGAGTGGCGCAGCGGTCTAAGGCACTGCAGTGCTTGAGGCGTCACTACAGATCCGGGTTCGATCCCGGGCTGTGTCGCAGCCGGCCGTGACCGGGAAACCCATGAGGCAACTCAGAATTGGCCCAGCGTCGTCCGGGTTAGGAGAGGGCTTGGCCGGCCGGGATGTCCTTATCCCATCGCACTCTAGAGACTCCTCTGGCGGGCCGGGCGCAGGCACGCTGACACGGTCGCCAGGTGTACGGTGTTTCCTCCGACACATTGGTACGGCTTGCTTCCGGGTTAAGCGAGCAGTGTGTCAAGAAGTAGTGCGGCTTGGCAGGGTCGTGTTTCGGAGAACACATGGTTCTCGACCTTTGCCTCTGCCGAGTCTGTACGGGAGTTGCAGCGAAGGGACAAGACTGTAACTACCAATTTGGATATCACAAAAATTGAGGGGGAAAAAAATACACAAAAAAACAAGACATAGGCTGTCATTTCTAATATCTTATCTTATTCCCTAAATTCTCTTCTGTCACGGTCTCAGGGGAATTCTACATCTCCCGCCACTCCAACCTGTCTGAGGTCCACATAGTGTTCCACCTGTGTGTGGATGACAACGTGCGCTCAGGCAACATCACGGCACGGGACCCTGCCATCATGGGCCTCCGCAACATCCTCAAGGTCTGCTGCACTCACGACGTCACCACCATCACCATCCCTCTGCTACTGGTCCACGACATGTCAGAGGTGAGAGAGAGCCTCATGTTATGTGTGTAAAAGGAGAAGATCATTTACCTCGAAGTCCCAGAAGTCAGATGCATAATGCATGTACAGTGTTGTACATTATTTACAGGTGAGAGATGACAGTTATACATATGCTATGCATGCATAACTGGTGCGGTGTGACTTGAGTTTATGTAAGTTCAGGTCACCAGCAGTTACCATTATGCTACATTTTGCATTGTTATGAACACCAATCAAAATAGTTCTTTGGGGTCCAGCATGTTGGTGATGTTTAATAGAAAAGGGTTGTGTGAAGAGCTTTTTATTTTTTACATTTTTTTTGTAAACCCAGTGAACTGTACTGACCACTCCTAGTTCCTTGGTTAGATGAATAGTGGGGGAAGGAGAAAAGGATGGAAAAATAGACGGAAGGAAAGGCGGAGTAATGACGGTCTTAGTTCAGGCCTTAGGAACTGATTTGCCCCTCCTGGCCTGCAGTTAAACAGTGCTGCAGACCTGGGTTCAGATCCTATTTCAAATATCTCCATTTCTTTCAGATACATTTCGAACTAAGTATTCAGATATTTTTTTTATTCTAAAAAACAATTAGTTGAATATTGGAATCTATTTGTAAATACACTTGAAATGTATTGGCATGTATTTTAAAATACTCGAATACACTTCCATGCATTTAACCCAGGTATTTTAAAATAGTATTTTAAAATACATTCAAATAGTTTTTTTTTTAATAGGAAATTATTTGAAATGACTTTAAAATATTTCCAATATAAGTAGTTGAGTTGGGCCACAAGATTTAAAAATACTCAAATACACAGAAAATAAGTATTTAAATAACAAATAATCAAATACACATGTATTTGAACCCAGGTCTGCAGTGCTGTGGGCTTCAGTCTGTTGTCTCCATTCCCAGTGTCATCCTGACATGTTCCTACCCTCCCCGATGGCACATTCACAAGCCTTTGATACTGTCTCTCATTTCTACTTCCTCCTCCACGTCTCTCTGCTTGTTTGTTCAGTGCAACCTCGGCAGTGTTCTGGCCTGTGCAGCTCTGGTTGTGAACTCTCCTTAGCATTTCCTCCATTCAGGAGTAGATGAGGGAAAAGCGGAGAGTCGTGAACATTTGTGTTTACTCAAACTGAGTATACAGCACTCTGTACACACAGAGCAGGGTAGCGATAGCATTGAAAGACAGCAGCACTCCTGAGTCCACATGGAGCAAACCAGAACCTGAGAACAGCCATTTCTCAACAAGCTGCTGCCTGATGTAGACCTCCTTACTGCGGTGCAGAGGGCCCTCTTCTTATCGTGCCACAACATGCCTGATGAAACACGCAAGAGCGTGTTCACAAATGTACTCTGTATAGTATTCTCACTTCCTAAGGTGCAGGAACCAGTCTCTTTTTCAGTTGAAAGCATTTCCGTCGGGATTCTTCTTTTCCAGTGCTTTTTCCAACTGAAGAAATTGTACTTTTGCCCAGCTCAGTTTATATGTACAGTGACACAATGTCCAGCATAGTTTGTCAAAGGAGCCATGAGAAAATGTTTATTCTTTATGAAAATATGTGTTTTGACAACGTCAGGCAGGCAGAATAGAAGGGAACAGTGAGGGGATGACAGAGGTTTAGTGTGTTCCACCATCCTGTGGCCTGACTGACTCCTCTCATTCTCTCACCTGCAGGAGATGACCATCCCGTGGTGCCTGAAGCGGGCCGAGCTGGTCTTCAAATGTGTCAAAGGTGAGATAGTAAGAAGCACCAGTGGCATTTTCCCCTCTTGTGTCTCCTCTGAGACCTCTCTGTCCTGACTTAAGATGTTTCCCTCTGCAGGTTTTATGATGGAGATGGCATCGTGGGATGGAGGGATCTCACGGACTGTCCAGTTTCTAGTTCCACAGGTAAGAATAGGTCTGCTGGTAAACTGGCCAGAACCTTAATGACTCAGACCTAGCTTGCACTGTATTGCAGAATATATACAGTACCAGTTAAAAGTTTGGACACCTACTCATTCCAGGGTTTTTCTTTATTTTTACTATTTTCTACATTGTAGAATAACAGTGAAGAGATCAAAACTATGAAATAACACATGGAATCATGTAGTAGCCAAAAAAGTGTTAAACAAATCAAAATATATTTTACGTAGCCACCCTTTGCCTTGATGACAGCTCTGCACACTCTTAGCATTCTCTCAACCAGCATCATGAGGTAGTCACCTGGAATGCATTTCAATAACAGGTGTGCCTCGTTAAAAGTTAATATGTGGAATTTCTTTCCTTCTTAATGCATTTGAGCCAATCATTTGTGTTGTGACAAGGTTGGGGTGGTATACAGAAGATAGTCCTATTTAGTAAAGGACCAAGTGCATATTATGGCAAGAACAGCTCAAATAAGCCAAGAGAAAATGACAGTCCATCATTACTTTAAGACATGAAGGTCAGTCAATCAGGAAAATGTCAAGAACTTTGAAAGTTTCTTCAAGTGCAGTCGCAAAAACCACCAAGCGCTATAATGAAACTGGCTCTCATGAGGATCGCCACAGGAAAGGAAGACCCAGAGTTACCTCTGCTGCAGAGGATAAGTTCATTAGAGTTAACTGCACCTCAGATTGCAGCCCAAATAAATGCTTCACAGAGTTCAAGTAACAAACACATCTCAACATCAACTGTTCAGAGGAGACTGCGTGAATCAGGCCATGGTCGAATTGCTGCAAAGAAACCACTACTAAAGGACACCAATAATAAGAAGACATGCTTGGTTCCAGAAACACGAGCAATGGACATAAGACCAGTGCAAATCTGTCCTTTGGTCTAACCAGTCCAAATTTGAGATTTTTGGTTTCAACCACCTTGTCTTTGTGAGACGCAGAGTAGGTGAACGGATGATCTCCACATGTGTGGTTCCCACCGTGAAGCATGGAGGAGGAGGTGTGATGTGTGATTTATTTAGAATTCAAGGCACACTTAACCAGCATGGCTACCACAGCATTCTGCAGCAATACACCATCCCATCTGGTTTGCACTTAGTGAGACTGTCATTTGTTGGCCTCCATAATCACCCGACCTCAACCCAATTGAGAGGGTTTGGGATGATGGAAAAGCATTCCTCATGAAGCTGGATAAGAGAATGCCAAGAGTGTGCTGTCATCAAGGCAAAGGTTGGCTACTTTGAAGAATATCACATCTATTTTGATTTAACACTTTTTTGGTTACTACATGATTCCATATGGGTTATTTCATAGTTTTGATGTCTTCACTATTATTCTACAATGTAGAAAATAGTCAAAAATAAAGAAAAACCCTTGAATGAGAAGGTGTCTTAACTTTTGACTGGTACTGTACTTTTAGTGATATTATTGAGGTCTATAACTGTACTATTAGAGTTGAATGTACAAAACCAGACAGGTTAGATGTCTATGTCAGGTCTCAGATGAAAAGAACATCAACGCAACCAGTCAGTATTTAGGGCTGATTACTCTGAGTTGATAAAGTGTTGCCCGCCAAATATGATTTAGTGAAGCCACAGAATGAACCCTACTTGAAGAGCAAACAAGTACTTGAGGAGAAAGTTATGGTCGTATGTTTCAGAGCAGGAATTTGGACCTACATTGGAGTTGGCGCTATTGCTTGTCTCAGCCATTCAGCGTCCAACAATAGTACCCCTGTACAGTATTTCTCACAAAGGCACACCTGGTCGTGCATACTCTCCAAGTACACTCTGTAGTGTACACTGTGTACCTACATTCAATTTACCATTGCAAAAAAAGTATGTACTTTTAGGCTCAGTCAACAATGTCACTGTTTGATGAAGATGATTATGATTTATGTACAGTACCAGTCAAACGTTTGGGGACACCTACTCATTCAATGGTTTTTCTTTATTTTCACTATTTTCTACATTGTACAATAATAGTAAAGACATAAACTATGAAATAACACATGTAGTAACCAAAACATTGTTATACTAATCAAAATATATTTTAGATTCTTCCAAGTAGCCACCATTTGCCTTGATGACAGCTTTGCACGCTCTTGGCATTCTCTCAACCAACTTCACCTGGAATGCTTTTCCAACAGTCTTGAAGGAGTTCCCGCATATGCTGAGAACTTGTTGGCTGCTTTTCCGTCACTCTTTTCCTTCAACTCATCCCAAACCATCTCAATTGGGTTGAGGTCGGGTGATAATGGAGGCCAGGTCATCTGATGCAGCACTCGATCACTCTCCTTCTTGGTCAAATAGCCCTTACACAGCCTGGAGGTGTGTTGTTTCATTGTCCTATTGAAAAGCAAATGATAGACCCACTAAGCGCAAACCAGATGGGATGGCGTATCACTGCAGAATGCTGTAGTAGTCATGCTGGTTAAGTGTGCCTTGAATTCTAAATAAATCACTGACAGTGTCACCAGCAAAGCACCATCACACCACCACCTTCATGCTTCATGGTGGGAACCACACATGCGGAGATCATCCGTTCACCTACTCTGCGTCTTACAAAGACTCGGCGGTTAGAACCAAAAATATCAAATTTGGAGTCATCAGACGAAAGGACAAATTTCCACCGGTCTAATGTCCATTGATTGTGTTTCTTGGCCCAAGCAAGTCTCTTCTTCTTATTAGTGTCCTTTAGTAGTGGTTTCTTTGTAGCAATTTGACTATATTTTGGGCTGCAATTTCTGAGGCTGGTAACTCTAATAAACTTATCCTCCGTAGCAGAGGTAACTCTGTCGTTTTCTCTTTGCTTATTTGAGCTGTTCTTGCCATTATATGGGCTTGGTCTTTTACCAAATAGGGCTATCTTCTGTATTCCACCCCTACCCTGTCACAACACAACTGATTGGCTCAAACACATTAAGAAGGAAAGAAATTCCACAAATTAACTTAACAAGGCACACCTGTTAATTGAAATGCATTCCAGGTGACTACCTCATGAAGCTGGTTGAGAGAATGCCACAAGTGTGCAAAGCTGTCAAGGCAAAGGGTGGCTACTTTGAAGAATCTCAAACATAAAATATATTTTGATTTGCTTAACACTTTTTGATTATTACATGATTCCTTCACTATTATTCTACAATGTAGAAAATTGTAAAAAAAAAAAAAAAAGAAAGAAAGAAAAATCCTTGAATGAGTAGGTGTGTCCGAACTTTCAACTGGTTGTGTGTGTATTTATATGTGTGTGTAGTATTATTTATATGACTTGTTTTGGTGAGATCTCTTATTTCTCTATAGAACCATTCCCTTTATTAATGTGGCTCTGTTACAGGTTAGTTATATAAGTCTATTGTTCTGAGGGAGGTTCCCTATAGACTGGGTCGCCTATACTATGATTACATGTTGACAGGCTCAGAGGATAAGACCAGCATCAAGGGTTATAACAGCATTTACGTCTGCCAGCCTTACGCTCCGACACCATTCAAAATAGAACTTCTAAAACAGCATTTTCTACACCTCAAACGAGACACGTACTGTATGCTCTCTAAATACGAGTGTTGTGAGTGGAGACATTAATACTTAAAATGCTTATTAGAAGGCCTGTTAGTGTTGTAACCTAACATGTTCCCTATGAGAGCCATAGCTGTCAGAGCACACACAATTACAGCATCTTGACTGGTCCCACAGGAAATGGGACACCGAGCTAAAGGTCCCTGCTTAAGTTGTCGTTAACACTTGTACACAAACAAGCGACAACAAAAATGTTGTGAATTTGTATGTTAAGAATTCCCCCCAAGTTGATGTTGTATATGTAAGCCATTTGTGTCCGTTTAGGCTACTCTGTTGGAAAGACATCCGTTCCCTGCGTGCCCACTGCTCACTAAGCATTGCTGTTTGTCTGTGTTTTATTGACAGAGTATATCAGAGGAGATGTTCTACCAGTTGAGCAACATGCTGCCTCAGATCTTCCGCGTCTCCTCCACCCTCACGCTCACCTCCAAACGCTGACGGAGACACATGACCAATCACATTGGCTTGGCAACTGTCAACACTGAGTTCCAGCAAACATATTTAAATAGTTGCATTTCACAGGGGTTAGTGTGATGGATGACTTTAGAGCTTCCTGTTACAAGTGATTATCAACCCCTGTGTAATTAGCATCTTGAGGCAAGGCGACATCATCTCGGGGCAAGGCGACATCATCTTGCCAAAAAGATAGATTGTGTCGTTGTCCGAGACGAGCATTATGCAGTTTTTGTGCATTGCAGTGAATTATAGTGAAGGCTCTGTCATTATTCCTCTCCACTCCAGTAACAGCAGAGGGCACTGTTCTCAGAGACGAAGCCCCCAACTCTCTGATAGATGTTTAATCTACTTTGTGCCTTAACATGGACTTTATTATATTTTGTTATGAAACTGACAGTTGGCATTAAAGTTGCACCCTATTGAGCATACACAAGTTCAGCACTTAAACTTTTCGATGTGGCATTCCAATGAACTCATTCCAATTTACTCCGTGTTTACACCTATATCGGCGGTAAATGTTTTTAGTAGAAATGTATGTAAGGAGTGTTGAAACGGTTTCAAGGAGAATGACAGGCTGTGTATATAGTCACAAACTTACATTACAGATCTAATGTGAATCTCATCTCTGTGAAATGTTTCTGATTTGACATTATTTACACTTTTTTTTACTGGGGCCTGAAGCACTGGAGTATAGCCTACACCATATTGCAGTTTCTGCACAATTTTATTTACTGTTTAGGGATAATCCACGATTGGCTAATCTCCCTGAAGCTAATATGACATAGTAATTGCATTCCATTTCTGCTTGGATTAGGTCATTTTAGATAGATTAAATAATAATTATTGTCTGACACTCGGGCTCCCGAGTTGCGCAGGGGTCTAAGACACTGCATCTCAGTGCAAGAGGCGTCACTGCAATACCTGGCTCGAATCCAGGCTGCATCACATCCGGCCGTGATTGGGAGTCCGATAGGGCGGCGCACAATTGGCCCAGCGTCGTCCGGGGTAGGCCGTCATTGTAAATAAGAATTTGTTCTTAACTGACTTGCCTAGTTAAATAGACAAATAAAACACTTTCCTGCCCTGATTGTCAGTGTTGAGATGATTAAACAGATCAAGTGCACTAATCAAAACAGTGTCTTTTTCACGTGAAAAACAGATGGCTGTTGGCATTCCTTCCGAGCTCTCAAGTCAGTGTCGTGTTAACTTGCCACACTTTTTATACCGTACTGCAGTGGTGAGAACCCACAAACGCTATGGAAATGTGTTACTGAATGCCTTGCATTCTTGCCATTGGTCTCGGTGGCCTTAAGTGTTGGGTTCCCTGGGGCAGAGGAACCATGGTGCCGAGTCAGCAGCATCATACACCGGCCGGGCCCAGTGTTCGTCCTTCCTCCTCCCTGGTGTTGTGTGCAGCCAGGCAGCCTGGACTTCAGAGCCTCACACACAGGCCCTCTGACGAGGACAGCAAATCCCTGGAACAATTGACCTCCTAGGGGGCTGATTGGTTCCTGGGTTCAGGTACACAACTATCCCTGTGTGGCACGTTCATGTCAGACTAGTCTTGGTTTGACACGCTTTACTGACTTTATTGTCCCCATGGGGAAATGTTGTTGCAGCATCATGTATGTGTTTAAATACAGTAGACAACAAATTGACAATAAAAAAATCACAAGTTACATACAGTATATACCAATGAAAGAGACTAGCCTGCTGACCTTACTGGGTGGATAGGAACATTAACCAGCTGTTTAGGAGGGATATCACACTTGGCACAAATTATTGTCTCGTTCTGTTTTTCCTGCCGGGGGAGGGGGGTGCTCTGTTTACAGTACAGGGCCCTGGATTTAATCAAACCTGTAAACAATTGTTTCCACGGTAAGTCAAAGACATGAATACTCTTGCACAGCAAGAAATAAATGAATTTGAGATGATTTTAGTTTCACACTGTTGATTGATGGGAAAGTGGGGCTTTTTCTCTGCCAAGGAGGGTTCAGATATGAGTTAACTTGTATCTTGTTATCTGTTTTAGTAACACTTTAATAATAGCTTTGTTATTGTGTAAAATTGAGTTTAGGGGTTATTGCTGCGACACAAGTGGAATAAGGACCATTCGAAAAATGGGTTAATACAATATTATTACTATAGAAATACTACGCTGGCATGGAGCTACGCTGAAGTTTTACCCTTTCTGTATAGCACAATACATCCTGTCCACATGATGCAGAAGAGACTCTTATTGGCTCCCAAGAACCCAACAACAGTGTGCTGTTTTATGTTACCGTGCCAATGTGGAGGATTGACACAAGCTTATGACTGTTATGCATAGAAACCATAAGAAACTCAACAGATTATACAGTGAAAATTGATTTTAAAGGAACGTTCCCAACCTCACCAGTTTATAATTGAAGTCTAGGGAATGGCCTCCGGGGGGCTAGATGTCAATGCATTAAGCATGGAGGTGACCACAGGGCTATTAATCTCTGCCTACTTTGGCTTCATTAATGTTAAATAAAGACTAGGCTAGTCTATTATTAATATTGGTAGTAGCTAGTGTTATGTTGCCCAACTCCTTATACCTCTGGGTAGGCAACATGATGGTCCTGACACCTGATTTCATTCAACATGTCTTCTGAAATTGTGTAACACTGAAGTATACTGATCCCGCAGGTGAAGAAGACGGATATGGAGGTCCTGGGTTGGCGTAGTTACACATGGTCTGCGGTTGGACGTACTGCCAAATTCTCTAGAACGGCGTTGGAGGCAGCTTATGGTAGAGAAATTAACATTCAATTCCCTGACAACAGCTGTGGTGGGCATTCCTGCAGTCAGCATGCCAATTGCACGCTCCCTCAACTTGAGACATCTGTGGCATTGTGTTGTGTGACAAAACTGCACATTTTCAAGTGGCCTTTTATTGTCCCCCAGCACAAGGTGCACCTGTGTAATGATCATTCTGTTTAATCGGCTTCTTGATATGCCACACCTGTCAGGTGGATGGAATATCTTGGCATAGGAGAAATGCTCACGAACAGAGATGAATTTGTGCACAACATTTGAGAGAAATACGATTTTTGTGCATATGGAACATTTCTAGGATTTTTTATTTCAGCTCATGAAAAAGGGGAATAACACTGCATGTTGCGTTTATATTTTGGTTCAGTGTTGATGTAATGTAAACATAGCTTTGTAATTTTGTAGTTTTGACATGTGTCCCATCTCTTTCTGTTTGAGTCAGTATTTAGAAATAAAAACAATTTCTTCAAATGCCCTATTGAGTTCACCATCAAAATAAAGTGATTCAACTGTTCGTGTTACATTGAGTATCTGATACATTGTATAATTGATAAGCTGATACATTGTGTCAATCGTATTATTACAGGTGGGTGTAAAATAAAGGAGGCAAAAAAATGTCGTCTTCGCTAGAGTTCAGCATGAAGTCTACCATTGAGCCTCCCCGCACTCCTCAGGAAAACAGTCGCCTCCATCCTCCCATGATCTCTCTCCTCTCTTTCCCCGCTCCATAGAATCCCGCAACGTCACAGCAGTCCTTCCTACAAGTTGGGCAACGACGGAACATCGTGAAAAGTGTACAAGTTGCTGCATGGATTTACTGGAGTTGCGTCGACAAGGTACAGTATTTCGCAATTATATCTAAGAATTGGCCATTCTTATACCGGGTTTGTTGTGGTATGCAACATACTTTCCGTGTTTCCAAATGTAGCGCCGCAGCTCGCGATAACTGAACTACTAACATGTAAAACTTAGTAATTGTATGTTTATAACTTCCGCTTTATACAACGCGCCCACTGCAGGTTTATTGGTTTTGCTTTTGAAAAATATAATGCTTTGCTTTGAAGTCCTCTTGCGGTTATGGTCTATCTATCGAACGAACCTAAAGCAATGTGATGTTTCATTCAAAATGAGCGCATGTGTCTACGACGTTGTGGTTTTTGAGGACCTTAAGTTGGTTCTTACTGTCTTAGTTGCCATATAGTTTGCTCTCTATAAATTGATATTGTGCCAAGTGCCATGGTGGCAACGAGTGTATACCGATTGCAATGGCAATCAGTGGCTTTCTTTCTCCTCGAAAGCATTTTTATCTTTGCTCTAAACATTTGGCGCTGTTGGGGTGACCCCTGCTGTTTTGACACATGGATGTGGGGGAGGAAGCGTTTGCAAGTATTTTGAGGTCATAGAGATAAACCTTTTAAAATGAACTAATTGGTAAAGTGGAAAACGGTGTACTAACAGAGTAGTAGATCTTCTATTATAGTATGTTCCAATTAACATGAACCAGGAATAGAAAAATATATATATTTTAATATAGGGTTAGGCCTAATTAATTTTTTTAATCATTCAACAGGGAAAGTAAATTGTTTTCACATACAGTGTGACATGACAAAACTGTCCCAAACAACTTCCACCTCATAAATCTGGAGATGAATTCACATGTTATGCTTGCTTATGTAGACCACAACAGCTGACATTTCAATAACTTGACATTTTCATACTGTTGCCCTTATATTTTCAGAAGTCATTTAGGCCAATTTCATACATTCCTGGAGATCAAACATCATGATGTTTCGGGGTCCTGAATGGCGCAGCGGTCTAAGACATTGCATCTCAGTGCTAGAGACGTCACTACAGACCCTGGTTCGATTCCAGGCTGTATCACAACCGGCCGTGATTTGGAGTCCCATAGGGCGGCACACAATTGGCCCAGCATTGTCCGTGTTACGGTTTGGCCGGGTTAGGTCATCATTGTAAATAAGAATTTGTTCTTAACTGACTTGCCTAGTTAAATAAAGGTTAAATAAAAACAATTATATATTTTGAAGATGGATCCTAGACATTCAATCTGCCTAGAGTTTCAATTTAGCGATTGGAGTGACACATTTTCCTCTGTTGTAGATTTAAAAGAACTGCTCCCAATGCTAGACGAATGACTGTAGAGCCATTAGTCAAATGGTCTGTGTTTTTTTTCTCTGTTTCTATTTAAACTTCCCTGGCTGGAGAACAAAATAACAGGAACTAGGTAATGCACATTTTCCATGAGACTCATTCTGTAAACAGAGGTTGTCATATTACATGTGTATAAATGGCAATTACAACTAAAAGTTTCCAATGTTTTTAAATAGCCTATATATGATGCTTTGGTTTTACCAGGAACCGAATGGCCAAACCCACAGTACTTACGAAGAGGATCAAAAGGTTAAACAGCTTCAACTCATGACAGAGGGACTTTTATTGTCTCTGTGGCCATGACTCACGCTACCTCCGTACAAAGGCCACTTGAGTGTGTTATTCATGTATTTCAGCAAAATACAGACTTCCTTTCAGTCCTATTGCCTGAGTCGATCTCTCCTCTCCCATCCATATTAGGTTCTGCTCTGTTCTCAGCTAGTTACTGTGCAGTCCAGTTATAACGTCAGCAAATTAACATCTCACTTCCCAACCTATTCTTCCAGCCTCGGACTGATCATTACTTTAAATAGACTAGAGTTGTTTTATGATCCTGTTAATAATGTGTATTAGGCTCAACATTAACATCCAATAATCACTTAGCCTGCTAAGTAATAAGCTGATTATCCCCTGGTAATAACACACTTATTAAAACTTTTTTTTATTGAATATAAAGGAAAAAATCTTCAGAATATGCAATTAGGGACTGTAGGCAGACAAACACAGTGTGTACAGTATGTTGGGCCATGGTTTTTCACCAGAGCCTGTAGTCGCCAATTGAGAGGGCCTTGGGTTGATCTCCTTAGGCCACATCTACTCCATCCTGAAGAAATGTCCTTCACCCCGAATGCTCCTGCCTGACCAGCTGCACTGCTCCCTAATGCTGTAGCGAGCAGGATAATCACACACCACCCGGCAAGCTACTTAAAGCTACTCAAGACCTTTAAACACACATTGATAGATAGGCCTAGGCCAATATCTCCTGCTACTCCTTGTTGTTAACCTCATTGTAGAAGCATGTATTAGTGAAGTGTTGTTCCTAAGAAATAAGTTTAGCATGACCACTGTGAGTGAAATTAGCTCAATGCCTTTCACTGAGCTGAAAAACGTGTGTTTCAGTGGGCTTAGAGGCTATTCACTCCTCTAAGCTCTTCCTCCTGTTTAAAGCATTGTATGCTATACTGGTATCATATGATGCCATGAACAATCAGTGGTATGCAATCTACACAATGGTTGTCTAGCTTTTGAGAACTGCGAAGGCGGCTTGCATTGAAATCTTTGAGAGCACTCTCTGCCTGTTCATGGAATTGGATTTCATAGATTTTTTTTGTTTTGAGACTTACTTGTTGTCCAGTCAGAAAATATATATTCTTCGGGCCTCCTGTATCGTTGTTTTTGCATTTTGTTGGATGATATTACTGTTTATTGGCAAATTTTCTTTAATTTGATCCATAACATCTAGTTGCCTTTGTTGATTTTCTGTCCATATGAGACCTTATCTTTGACCACACTTGAATATTAACAATGGCTTTGGGTTAGAAGAAATCTGAGCCACTGGGTCTATTGACAAAGTCCAAGCAGCTAAGACCGTTTTTACATTCACAATAGCAAAGGGACATGGCTGCACTGAGCCATGTAAAACTATGGAAGCCATTCCTGCCACAATTTCTTTTTAATGTCGATACTATCTAAACATTTTGAGATATGTAAGTCAACATTTTGAGATAGTAGATCACACAAATAGAATATGTTTTTGCATTTGTAACATTCATGAAGTACGACTGACCCCTGTCACTGAAGCCACGGAAGTACAAGGCCAAACGCAGCACTGTAGGCATTGTTAGCAGAAAACACGATCCCCCATTATAGTGAATGGAAAATGGCAATCTTCGTGGTCAATAAAAACATTTTGGAAGACAATCATGGTACCAGTAATTAGTTCTAATACACCAGATGTATGTCCTTGAACAGATTATTTAAAAATTGCACACAGAAGAAGTTATAAGGATAATTTAGTTGCTTACTGGAATAGCTCAAACTGTGCATGTTATCCCTCCATGAGACGCCATCTTAACCAAATTAATTTGGCTTCAATGCGCTATTGATTCTTCACTTAGAAATCAATGGTGTCACGTGATTGATGGCTTTGTCCGTTCATATATACAGTCATTGGTAACATTGTGTGGTGATTTTAGAGGTGAGACCGCAGAGAGACCATGTGAGGATATGATAGAGCCAAGTGACTTGGTGTATAGAGAGAAGAAGAGAGGGCATAGAAGCGAGCCCTGGGGGACACCAATAGTGAGAGTAAGTGGTGCAGACACAATTCCTCTCCACATCACCTGGTAGGAGCGACATGCCAGGTAGGATGCAATCCAAAAGTGTGCAGAGCCTTAGAATCCCAGCCCAAAGAGGGTGGAGAGGAGGATCTTGTGGTTCACGGTGTCAAGGGCAGCGGATATAAATAGGGGAATGAGAACAGAGGAGAGAGAGTCCGCTTTGGCAGGGTGGCAGAGCCTTTGTGACATAGAGAAGAGCGGTCTCGATTGAGTGACTTGAAGCCTGACTGGTTAGGGTCAAGAAGATCGTTCTGACAGATAGCGAGAGTGGGAACAAACTGTTGCATTTTTTCTTTCTTTTTTGGGGGTGGGGGATAGATCAGCTATGAAACTAGCAGACAGATTAGTCTATCAAATAACATGCATAATTTCTAATCCCCTTTTTATTTTATTTTTTTTACCACCCCCTCACCTAGTTGGAGGACCTGGTGGAAAACATTAAAATACAATATAGCGTCTTCCTTTTGTACTGGACTCCAATTGCATCGTCAAATCATCCAATCACTCTAATTTTAATTGCACCCTTCAGATGTCCACATCTTTCCCAGTGCATTTGGAAAGTTTTCAGACCCCTTGACTTTTTCCACATTTTGTTACGTTACAGCCTTGTTCAATATACACACAATACCCCATAATGATAAAGCAAAAACAAGGTTTCTATAAATATTTGCAAATGTATAAAACATCAAAACAGAAAAATTACATTTACATAAATATTCAGACCCTTTACTCAGTACTTTGTTGAAGCACCTTTGGCAGCGATTACTGCCTCGAGCCTTCTTGGGTATAATGCTACAAGCTTGGCACACCTGTATTTGGGGAGTTTCTCCCATTCTTCACTGCAGATCCTCTCAAGCTCTGTTAGGTTGGATGGGGAGGATTGCTGCACAGATATTTTCAGGTCTCTCCAGAGATGTTCGATCGGGTTCAAGTCCGGGCTCTGGCTGGGCCACTCAAGGACACTCAGAGACTTGCCCCAAAGCCACTCCTGTGTTGTCTTGTCTGTGTGCTTAAGGTTATTGTCCTGTTGGAAGGTGAACCTTCACCCCAGTCTGAGGACCTGAGGGCTCTGGAGCAGGTTTTCATCAAGGATCTCTCTGTACTTTGCTCTGTTCATCTTTCCCTCGATCCTGACTAGTCTCCCAGTCCCTGCTGCTGAAAAACATCCCCACGGCATGATGCTGCCACCACCATGCTTCACCGTAGAGATGGTGCAAGGTTTCCTCCAGATTTGACTCTTGGTATTGAGGCCACAGAGTTCAATCTTGGTTTCATCAGACCAGAGAATCTTGTTTCTCATGGTCTTGAGTCCTTTAGGTGCCTTTTGGCAAACTCCAAGCGGGCTGTCATGTGCCTTTTACTGAGGAGTGGCTTCTTTCTGGCCACTCTACCATAAAGGCCGGATTTGTGGAGTGCTGCAGAGATGGTTGTCCTTCTGGAAGGTTCTCCCATCTCCACAGAGGAACTCTGGAGCTCTGTTAGAGAGATCATCGGATCTTGGTCACCTCCCTGGCCAAGGCCCTTCTCCCCCGATTGTTCCGTTTGGCCAGGCGGCCAGCTCTAGGAAAAGTCTTGGTGGTTCCAAACTTCTTCCATTTAAGAATGATGAAGGCCACTGTGTTCTTGGGGACCTTCAATGCTGCATACTTTTTTTGGTACCCTTCCCCAGATCTCTGCCTCGACACAATGGCTTGGTCTTTGCACTGACATGCATTGGACCTTATATAGACCTTATATAGACAGGTGTGTGCCTTTCCAAATCACCAATTGAACATACCACAGGTGGACTCCAATCAAGTTGTAGAAACATCTCAAGGATGATCAATGGAAACAGGATGCACCTGAGCTCAATTTCGAGTCTCATAGCAAAGGGTCTGAATAACTATGTAAATAAGGTATATCTGTTTTTTACTGCACCGTTATTTGTCTGTTTGTGGCCCGCCTGTTAATTTGCACGATTCTTGCCATTCTCCTTTGACCGCTCTCATCAACGAGCTGTTTTTGCCCCTGAGACTGCTGCTGACTGGATGTTTTTTGTTTGTCGCACCATTCTGGGGAAACCCTAGACACTGTCGTGCGTAAAAAGCCCAGGAGGGCGGCCATTTCTGAGACACTGGATCCGGCGTTCCTGGCACCGACAATCATACCACGCCCAAATTTGCTTAGGTCACTTGTTTTGCCCATTCCAATGGCCAATCGAATAGTAACTGAATGCTTCGATGCCTGTCTGCATGCTTTATATACCAAGCCACAGCCACGTGACTCACTGTAGGAGCGATCCATTTTCGTGAGCGGGGTGTATGTTTAAGGTGTTTCCTCTGCATTTTTTCTTTTTTGGACATCTATACTGAGGGATGCTGAAACGCAATACAGACAGCTTGTTTAGACCATTCCCTTGCTATGCCCTTAGGGTAGATATGTCTCATGGTGGACATTTCTGTACTACTGAATTTGCTCATCTGTGTTATAGCTAAGCTAAAGAGTGCACTGTACATATTGTCTTAACTTTGGCATCTGAAGGATGGGCTGTGATGCGCATGTGTGTATGACCTCTTTGACTCCTTGTATGATGGCTAATCCTAATTGGTTTGAGAGACTATCATTTTAATCTGATTTATCCTCTATGCTTTTTCTCTCCCAATCCAATTTACCTCATCAAACCCTTCTCGACTTCCTCAATGGCAAGAATAAACCCCCTCCATGCCAATCTGAGTGGGAACATTGGCACCAGTTCAGTACTGCAGTGGCTCTACCAACTGCTTACCTCTTCCATCTTTATTTGTGTTTTTAATTACTTTGTAGTTTCAATTTAACTACATGTGTTAATCCAGCGTCGTCTTTTTAAGTAGATATTTTAAAGTGAAAAGATGGTAGCAGATTGGCAAATAAATAACACAACCATGACCATTATGTTTGAAGGCAATCTCTAAAAATAGCTATATTTTATTGAGGGAACATTTTAATGGCTTTCAATTGGACTGGCAGACAAATCCAATTATTAAGGCCATGCTTGTTGTCCTTGTGCTTGTGTATGCTTAGTCTCTGCCTAGTCCCCAACAAAAAGAGAGCCTGTGACGCGACTTCTGCTTTTGGACGTTAACAAGGCGACATTCCATCTGAACTATTCCTCCACATTTACTGGATTGGTTGAACAGTGCAGAAGAGAACCTCCCCCGACAGTTTTTTCTTCTTCTCGTCAAGACCTGTATGTAGGGGTTCTAGTTTCATGCATTTTTTAAACTTATACTATGTCAGGTTAGTGTATGCTTGGGTGTTAAAAATAACCACCCACATACGTAATTAATCTTAACTTTTTAGTGGTTGGTAGCTAGACAATATTTTGTTTATTACACAGTGGTAAATGCTATCGTTCTTCACTAATGTTATAAACGTACATAAGCAGAGCCTTAAAGTAAAGATTCACCCATTTTTTATGTTATTGTTTTTGTGCATCTCTGAGTGATGTTCAATCGATTCCCGGGGTCATTTCTGCCTAAATGACTAGCGCCCGTACCACTCACGTCGATAGCCATGAAGTGCTTTGAAAGGCTGGTTATGACTCACGTCAACACCATCATCCCGGAAACCCTAGACCCACCCTAATTCGCATACCGCCCCAACAGATCCACAGATGACGCAATCTCAATCGCATTCCACACTGCCCTTTCCCACCTGGACAAAAGGAACACCTGTGTGAGAATGCTATTCATTGACTACAGCTTAGCGTTCAACACCATAGTGCCCACAAAGCTCATCCCTAAGCTAAGGACCCTGGGACTAAACACCTCCCTCTGCAACTGGATCCTGGACTTCCTGACGGGCAGCCCCCAGGTGGTAAGGGCAGGCAACAACACATCTGCCACGCTGATACTCAACACTGGGGCCCTCATGGGTGCGTGCCTAGTCCACTCCTGTACTCCCTGTTCACCCATGACTGTGTGGCTAAGCACAACACCATCATAAAATTTGCTGACGACACAACAGTGGTAAACCTGATCACCGACAATGATGAGACAGCCTATAGGGAGGAGGTCAGAGACACTGCCAGGACAACAACCTCTCCCTCAATGTCAGCAAGTCAACGGAGCTGATTGTGGACTACAGGAAAAGGAGGGCCGAACAGGCCCCCATTAACATTGACGGGGCTGTAGTGGTGCGGGTCGAGAGTTTGAAGTTCCTTGGTATCCACATCACCAACAAACTATCATGGTCCAAACACACCAAGACAGTTGTGAAGAGGGCACGACAACAGCTTTCACCCCTCAGGAGATTGAAAAGATTTGGCATGGGTCCCCAGATCCTCAAAAAGTTCTACATCTGCACCATCGAGAGCATCCTGACCGGTTGCATCACCACCTGGCATGGCAACTGCTCGGCATCCGACCGTAAGGTGCTACAGAGGGTAGTGCGTAGGGCCCTTTGCATCGCTGGGGCCAAGCTTCCTGACATACAGGACCTATATACTAGGCGGTGTCAGAGGAAGGCCCAAACAATTGTCAGAGACTCCAGTCACCCAAGTCATTGACTGTTCTCTCTGCTGCTGCACGGCAAGGGGCACAGGAGCGCCAAGTCTAGTTCCAAAAGGCTCCTTATCAGCTTCTACCCCCAAGCCATAAGACTGCTGAACAATTAAACAATTAATAAAATGCCCCCCCCCCCCCCCCCTTTGTTTTTACACTGCTGCTACTCGCTGTTTATTATCTATGCATAGTCACTTTACCCCAATCTACATGTACAAATTACATTTACATTTAAGTCATTTAGCAGACGCTCTTATCCAGAGCGACTTACAAATTGGAAAGTTCATACATATTCATCCTGGTCCCCCCGTGGGAATTGAACCCTGGTCCCCCCGTGGGAAATGAACCCACAACCCTGGCGTTGCAAGCGCCATGCTCTACCAACTGAGCCTGAGCCACACGGGACCAATTACCTCAACTAACCTGTACCCCCGCACATTGAATCGGTACCAGTCCCCCCTGTATATAGCCTTGTTATTATATTGTTACTTTTCATTACATTTTTTACTTCAGTTTATTTAGTAAATATTTTCTTAACTCTATTTCTTGAACTGCATTGTTGGTTAAGGGCTTGTAAGTAAGCATTTCATTGTTGGTTATGGGCTTGTAAGTAAGAATTTCACGGTAAGGTCTACCTACACCTGTTGTATTCGGCGTATGTGACAAATCAAATTTGATTTGATTTTATGTTTTTATGTGTATCTGAGCTATTGCCGTTCAAGCAGGCAGTAATTTGGCCGGCATGACGTAGCATTGTGATAAAGTTGCTCTCAGTACACTGGAAGTTAATAGGACCCCTTTTAGATCACGAAAACATGTCAGATTTCAATACGTGCCGATATCATAACGCGGGAGGCTGCCTTCTCTCGAATGAGCCATTGATCATATTTTTGCAATATTCCTACCTCGAGAAATGTAATTTAACAGAGGGTCCGCGGCATTTCTCCTATTTGTCTGCCTCTTCAATCTAGGGAGCATTGCATGGTGCCGTGAATGTTGTGCATATCAGACTCCACTCTGCAAGGCGTTGATCTGCAGGTTGAACATGGTGAGATTGTAGACTCCTAAATATATAGTGCAATTTGTTTAGGCGATTTTACAGGTAACTAGCTACTTCACATGCTGATATTGACTTTGGTGTTATTGTGTGTACTTACGTTTGCTAGCTAGCCAGCCAGCCCTTGGAGAGAGCATTGCATTGTGGGTTTCGTAGTTGACTTGAGCTGCAACAGATTTCCACAATGATTTTCACATGTTTCTACCAAACTTATTATAACGACAAAATGAAAAATTTGTTCACCAAAAATATTGTTCTCACATATTAGTGTTATTTATCACTGTAAATGATAAGAATTGGTGGTTTTGGGTGGATTTTTCCTTTCAGACATATGTATCCATTGAAAAGCTCTTTGTCTCTCCCTTAATCCCCCAGTGCTTTTGAGAGTAGGCTAACTAAGTTACTCACACAACAATGAGAAAGAGAAATCAACAACTTACCCAACTGTTCCTTGTGCCTCATTGCAGTCTGACACCCCCTCCCTAGACATGATTGAATTTAGCAACTTTACTCAGTTCCGCCTAATTTGGTAATGTGTTTTCGTGGGAACTTGGCGTCTGAGGAGAAGGCTGTAGATCCAACTCTCACGAAAGCAGGGAGTGGAGGGCACAAGGCCCATCGCCTCGGCTAATTCTCCAGTAATGAGAAGCACGTCTTCAGTCTGATGCTGTTCAAAATAAAACCCCACACCACACTAATGGCAGACATTTGTGCCAGACTGAGACTGGGCCCCGCAGCTTGGATAACACAGAGGCTTGTCCTCCAACATTTTCCCATGGTGATAAGGACTTGGCCAGATGTTTTGCAATACACCCAAAGCACCAGCCATTGAGTGAAGTGTGGTAGAGGGGGCTTTAATTGTACCAAGTATGGATGTCATTGCTGCTACGCTCTTAGAAAAAAAGGTGCTATCTAGAACCTAAAAGAAGAACCCTTTTTGGTTCTATGTAGAACCCGTTTGGTTCTAGATAGTATGAGAGAAACCACCGTATTCTCTTTTATGTCGTGAGCTGAAAAGGATTAAAGGCCACTGTTTGAGGGAAGTGGGAGAGACCTTTGATGTCTGAGAACAACATATAATCTGAAATGATAAAGCCCATGATTTAAATCAATATAGGCGCGTTCACACTGCACCTTATTCCAGTCTCCTTAGCCCTGGGCTTTTTGCAACCTTAGTAGGAACTAGAGTATTTCAATGATATTTCTGCTGTGCGCATCCCATGGGATGATGCGGTGCACTCTCTAAACCCATAAGTCTATTCTTTGCTGTGTTATAGCCACTGAGGGTTATAGCTATAGCCTATGCAGACGGGACTATTAGGCCTATTACTAGAGACGTTGGTTATGTAATTATTATCCAAGCATGTGCGTTAATCCAGAGGACAATTCGCATGGGATTAGACAAACTGCCCCCTATAATTCATAATTTTCTTCTTTCAATTTTGGTGAATTTACAAGGCATTGCAAGACAAAACATTGCGAGATACAGATTACCAAGCAATAGCCTATGTGCACGGTTCCGACTCTGTCTGCCTGCCTGCCCCTCATCTTTCTCCCCCTCTTGGTCACCTGCTCTTTCGCTTCACTATGAAAGATGCGAGTGTGTGTTCAGTTCGAAATATAGCTTTTGATTACCAATGCCCGGTTCTGACTGTGTCTGGTGGCCGACTTGCCTACCTATGTCTGGCTGTGCCCCTCCCCTCTCTCCCTAGCTACCTCGCTCTTCCTTTGCTGTGAAAGATGTGAGAGTTTGTGTTCTCGGAAGAAGCCTACGGAACTACTCAGTCTCCTATGTTTCAAAAATACTAAATCTTAGAATTCGAGAAGTCGATTCTGAGCAAAATCTAAGCTTGACACCCAGAAATAGAAGTCGACACCGGGAGTTGACGGGCAAGGAGTCGAAGAATCGATTATTTTGGAGTTGACTCTCCATCATTAACCAAAGCTACAAACTTTACGGCATTCCCTGTACAGGGGAAAGTTCGAATTTCAACAGTGAAACATTTCCCCCAGATCAGACAGCAAGGTTTATACAAACAATCGCTGATGGAAATCAAATGCTAGGCTAGAAGCAAGATCAAATAATGTGTCGATAATTATTGCTTACAACATTGGTCGCATCAGAGCTAGAATGTTGGTGGCATGTTGTTTGTCCGTTAGCCCAGGGCTTTAGAATACAAGTGTGAATCCTTAGCCCAGGGCTAAAGCTTAGTTCAAGGTTAACAAATGCTTGTGTGAACACAGGTTAAGATAGCCCACGGCCAGTCTAGCTTGGGGTTAAGATAGCCCGGGGCTAAGAACAATGCAGTGTGAAAAGGCCTTATGTGTGACTGCTTTAATGCCCGTTTCAGCTGGACCATTGTCAGAAATGGTTTCCAACAGCAGGCTTATGGGTTCTGCCCTGAATCCGATGATGGGTTAGTAAATGTCTGGCTAGTGAATCAGCAACATGCATGTGTCAGTCAAAATGTTTCAACTACACATGCACACTAGGGATTAACATTAGTAACCAGGATCCCGGGAACACTCTTCATATTTCCCCCCAACATTAAAAGAACTGGGAAATTAAAAATAAATTCCCCAATGTCGGCACTAATACAGTTCCACAAAATACACAACATGTAATAGAACATTATCCAAACAGGTTATCTTATGGAAGCCTTTAGCCTAGAGTATTTAGTCATCATAAATTTAAAGCACACTCATAATTAACACAACCGGACTGCACACAAGACACAAATGTCATTAATAAACCCTACCGGAAACCCCTACAATATAGCCTATAAAATAAATTGTTTCTCCTTGTGCTTTCATTGTGACTCTTCAGACATTTGATAGGCCAATGAACAATTCACTACATGGGTATCTCTGTCACAGACATGAAGTCTGTTAACAATTCAGAGAGGCATCAGGGGAAATTATATGTTCTCCCGTCCTAAAGCCTAGGCTATTTTCCTATCCAGTTCCAATCCCACTGAAACCCATAATCTTGACTCCTGTCTCACATAAAAATGTGTAACTTTATAATGTAATCCATAGGTTGCGTTATCGCCTATGCATGTCAAAATACCGCTATAACATTTCTTCCGCTTCCCTGCGCTGTCCCATACTTGCTGCCCATATGAGGGCTTCGGTAGAGAATGTGTGATCAACAAATGGTATGAGAGTAGATATGGATATTTTTATATCTCCTTACGAAACCTTGATATTTAAACTATTTCCACTCTTCATCTCGTTATTCATGAGCTGATCTGCTATCTGCATCAACTTGATTTAGCCAAATTTAGGAGATATTCTGTAATTCGTTGAAGGTTATCTAGCAAGTTTAGGAACTTGGGTCATTTCAGTCGTTTGACTGCCGTTACAAAGTTTGTATGAATCGACAACGCTATACTTGGGGTGTGCTCTGTGTCGAGATGAAATGCCCTGAATTAATTGAGGAATATTCGCAAATCACTCCAATGTCATTGGCGATCAAAGATAGTTACTCTATCATTACTAAATATCAGTTTCATTTGCTCTGAAGTCTTTACAGCAGCCAAACCAAAAAGGTGTCGCAGGGCCCTCTTATTTGGGGAGATCCCTGGCATAGTGACCATATCTTGGTTTTAAATGCTTTAAATGGGCACTTCAGATTTTTGGGGTATTTCCCAGGACTCTCTGGATAAATATAAATTATTCCCGATATTGAAACTTAGTATATTTTCAGGAAAATATGAATCCCTAATGTACACACCAGGATGTTTTGTTACTCTCACACACAGAAACTTGTATTACTACCATATCATTTATTATTTTTTATTTAAAAAATATATTTTACCTTTATTTAACTAGGCAAGTGAGTTAAGAACAAATTCTTATTTACAATGACGGCCTACCCCGGACGACGCTGGGCCAATAGTGCACCGCCCTGTGGGACTCCCAATCACAGCCGGATGTGATACAGCCTGGATATAAATGATTAATACTCACCATTGAATGTCTCTGAAAACCCCCTCTGACTCACCCTCACACAGCTGAGTGACAGGGGTAAAGAGTGGCATGTAGAGTGGCATGCAAAGGAATTATAATCATTTGGTTCTTGTTACACTGTATCAGATAGACCTACAGTATGTGCTGTGCTGGATTGAATGTCATAGATCTAAAGAAATACCAGCAAACGGGACGTCCTGAGGACATTCAGCGACGTTCCCATTAGGTCCCTAACTGGTTTTCAGTGCGACGTTATCCCATTGACGTTCTGAGAATGTTGTAAGAACGTTGCGTTGATGGTCCCAAGGAAATGTTCTCTGCGGGACCTTTGTCTCTATCCCTGTAAGTTCCAAAAGACGTCACTGAGGACCATGTCAGGACCTTTATAGGACGCTCTCAGGACTTTAATTTTACTAGTCATTAGGTCATTGCATGATTATAGTTCCCGGTTTCACCCGGGGATGTTTTTAGGACGTTCTTTGGATGTTGTGTTATGGTCCCCTGGAGGTTTTGTCTAGTTCCCGGATGGTCCCAGGGATGTCCCCGAGGATGTTTTTATGACATTTGTTGGATGTTGGGTCAAGCTGTACAGCTAAAATAGTGTAACAAATATTTAATCAATGACAATATGATAACATTTGACATGATCACTTAGGACTGACTTTTCAATACAGTGCATTCGGGAAAGTATTCAGATCCCTTGAATTTTTTCCACATTTTGTTACGTTACAGCCTTATTCTAAAATAAAAATGTAATTAAATAAAACAATTCTTAATTAAATAAAAACAATTCTCATCAATCTACACACAATAGCCCATAATGACAAAGTGAAAACAGGTTTTTAGAAATGTTTGCAAATGTATTTTAAGTAAAAAACAGAAATACCTTATTTACATAAGAATTCAGACCCTTTGCTATGAGTCTCAAAATTGAGCTCAGGTGCACCCTGTTTCCATTGATCATCCTTGAGATGTTTCTCCAACTTGATTGGAGTCCATCTGTGGTAAATTCAATTGATTGGACATGATTTGGAAAGGCACACACCTGTCTATATAAGGTTCCACATTTGTCAGAGCAAAAACCAAGCCATGAGGTCAAAGGAATTGTCCGAAGAGCTCCAAGACAGGATTGTGTCGAGGCACAGATTTGGGGAAGGGTACCAAAAAATGTCTACAGCATTGAAGGTCCCCAAGAACACAGTGGCCTCCATCATTCTTAAATGGAAGAAGTTTGGAACCACCAAGACTCTTCCTAGAGCTGGCCGTCTGGCAAAACTGAGCAATCGGGGGAGAAAGTCCTTGGTCAGGTTGGTGACCAAGGACCCGATGGTCACTCTGACAGAGCTCCAGAGTTCCTCTGTGGAGATGGGAGAAGCTCCCCAAATACAGGTGTGCCAAGCTTGTAGAATCATACCAAAGAAGTCTCAAGGCTGTAATCACTGCCAAAGATGCTTCACACATTTCTTGTTCACAAACCAAAGTTTTTGAATTTTTCCAACAATTGTTTACAGACAGATTTTTTCATTTATAATTCACTATATCACAATTCCAGTGGGTCAGAAGTTTACATACACTAAGTTGACTGTGCCTTTAAACAGCTTGGAAAATTCCTGAAAATGATGGCTTTAGAAGGTTCTGATAGGCTAATTGACATCATTTGAGTCAATTGGAGGTGTACATGTAGATGTATTTGAAGGTCTACCTTCAAACTCAGTGCCTCTTTGCTTGACATCATGGGAAAATCAAAATAAATCAGCCTAGACCTCTACAACTCTGGTTCATCCTTGTGAGCAATTTCCAAACGCCTGAAGATACCACATTCATCTGTACAAACAATAGTACGCAAGTATAAACACCATGGGACCACGCAGCCGTCATACCACTCAGGAAGTGCAAATCAATCCCAGAACAGCAGCAAAGGACCTTGTGAAGATGCTGGAGGAAACAGGTACACATTTATCTATATCCACAGTAAAACGAGCCCTATATCGTCATAACCTGAAAGGCCACTCAGCAAGGAAGAAACCACTGCTCCAAAACTGCCATAAAAAGCCATTCTACGGTTTGCAACTGCACATGGAAACAAAGTTCGTACTTTTTGGAGAAATGTTCTCTGGTCTGATGAAACAAAAATAGAACTGTTTGGCCATAATGACCATCGTTGTGTTTGGAGGAAAAATGGGGAGGCTTGCAAGCCAAAGAACATCATCCCAACCGTGAAGCACGGGGGTGGCAACATCATGTTGTGGGGGTTGCTTTGCTGCAGGAGGGACTGGTTCACTTCACAAGATAGATGGCATCATGAGGAAGTAAAAGTATGTGGATATATTGAAGCAACATCTCAAGACATCAGCCAGGAAGTTAAAGCTTGGTTCCAAATGGGTCTTCCAAATGGACAATGACCCCAAGCATACTTCCAAAGTTGTGGCAAAATGGCTTAAGGACAACAAAGTAAAGGTATTGGAGTGGCCATCACAAAGCCCTGACCTCAATCCTATAGAAAATTTGTGTGCAGGATTGAAAAAGCGTGTGCGAGCAAGGATGCCTACAAACCTGACTCAGTTACACCAGCTCTGTCGGGAGGAATGGGCCAAAATTCACCCAACTTATTGTGGGAAGCTTGTGGAAGGCTACCTGAAACATTTGACCCAAGTTAAACAATTTAAAGGCAATGCTACCAAATACTAATTGAGTGTATGTAAACGTCTGACCCACTGGGAATGTGATGAAATAAATGCTGAAATAAATTATTCTCTCTACTATTATTCTGACATTTCACATTCTTAAAATAAAGTGGTGATCCTAACTGACCTAAGACAAGGAATTGTTACTCGGATTAAATGTCAGAAATTGTGAAAAACTGAGTTGAAATGTATTTGGCTAAGGTGTATGTAAACCTCCGACTTCAACTGTATGTAAATGTGATAGTTCCATTTTTGTTTTTAATAAATATGCAAACATTTCTAAAAACCTGTTTTTGCTTTGTCATTATGGGGTATTGTGTGTAGATTGATGAGTATTTTTAATACATTTTAGAATACGGCTGTAACGTAACAAAATGTGGGAAAAGTCAAAGGGTCTGAATGCACTGTATGACCCCACCTGGGATTTGAACTCATAACCTCTGGATTTGAGGGTATGCTGATATTTCTGCTGCGCTACAAAGTCTGAAGAATTTCAGAAGTCCCTTACAGATTCATTACCTATGATACTGCCCTTAGCAAAAGAGTGTAATCTGTACTGGATGTGTGATTCACCAATCAGTGGTTCACCAATCAGGGCCTTGATGGGCTTGGGGGGAGAACGTTTCTTTGCGACCATCAGGTGACCGGGAACTAGGCAAAAAACTCCAGGGTACCATGACACAATGTCCCAAGAACGTTCAGGGGACATCCCCGGGACCAACCAGAATCTAGACAAAACCTCCAGGGGACCATGACGCAACGTCTCAAGAACGTCATAAAAACATCCTCGGGAACATCTCTGTGATCATCCGGGAACTAGAAAAAACCTCCAGGGGACCATGACACGACATCCTGACGAGTTTAGGCAACCATTTTGTGACGTCATGGGGACGTGCTACCGACTCATTATTGTTTGCAGGGATGTTCTTGCTTCAGTGTTCCTGACATATTATTCTCCTGTATTATACCTGGAATTCCCCATCAGAAACTGTATGAATGGCCATTGTGTTCCTGTGACACATGGCTTCTGCTCCTTCTCACACACATGTACCTAGAACGGAAAGGAATTTCTGTCGGTTGATAAACGCCGAGAACCATGAGAGAGGCCTATTTTGTGAGGGGATTTTTGAGGTCTTTATTTAGAATAAGGTTAGTGATGGGATTTCTGCCAATCCCAGCAATAAACAATTTGCTATAGACCATTTGATGTCTAGTGTAGTGTCTATGTTTGAGAGGCTAATCAACGTAAAGGAAGGAAATCTTGGTTCTAGCCATTCATAGCCTTTTGTGTGTTAGAGCTGACGATTGACATGTCTTCTGTCCCAGCCGACTTTGACTTCCCTGCTGTGCCTCTGTAATGATTTGGGCTCACCATGAGGGTTATGTTTCAAAAGCTCTTTTATGTTTTGATTTTGTGTTTTAAGTACTTTGTCTGTATGTCTGTGAGGGAGTGGTTGTGTGATGTGAACGCTGCTGCTAAGCAACACACAAAGCGATTGTGTGTGTGTGTGTGTGTGTGTGTGTGTGTGTGTGTGTGTGTGTGTGTGTGTGTGTGTGTGTGTGTGCAAGTTAAATTTGTCAGTATAGTATGGGGGCAGAGGAGCCCTTCCTGCCTTGTCATCTCTCACTTCACCATCTGGTTTGTGTAGAGTTTGACTGAGGCGTTAATCATTGGGCCCTGAGGCTCGCTGCAGTCTGACAACAGCTGGAGACATGGACCTTGTTGATGTCCCACCAATCCCGAGCAACAGCCAGCCAAGCTCCGGCACCCTCTTTCTCTGAGGACAGATGTGTGTTAGGTCGAGACTCTACACTCCCAGCTTACCTAACAAAACAGCTGGAAGGGTTACACATGTGTGTCATGACTCCCAAGCCCAGAAACTTCACACAGATCCCGACAAACACAGGTTTAAGTGTTCCCCAACGCATCAGAGATATACAGATTTCATTTGGTAGTGGACTCCTATAAATGCATCTCTTGTTATAGGCCCATAAGTGCGGTCTGTGCTGTCTGTATTAGGCTGTGTGTTTATTATAATGTTGGCCTGTTTTCCCAGCAGCTTAACTCATGTCCTGCAGTGCGGCTCCTTTTCACCAAGAAATCACACTGATAAGGCCCAACCTTACTCTTTCATTGTCATCGTCTCTCGGGCGCTCTCCCCAACTAATAAGCTATCTATTTAGAGCAAGCAGAGAACAATATAGCTGTATGGTTACTTGCAAGGCAACCTCTAAGGATGGAAGCCAGTGCTTAAGCTAATGAATGTGCAGATCTGCGTTTTAGCAACAGCATCACGTATTTTTATTTAAAGGTTAATTTGTTATGTGAACACACAATGAGTGATTGAACCTTCCTCCGTCCACCGACTCATATGTGATGTGGGTGACATTTAAGTTTTATTGGGTCCTTCCTCTCGATGCCAAGAGCAGTAGCATTTCTGGTATATTTCTGACATGGTGGCTTTCATCTCCTTCTCAGTTAAGTGCAGAGAAGTCTGTCATAGCTTATTATGGACTCTGGGTTTGGCTTGTAGTCCTGGAGCAGGGTTTGTGGAATATTCAAACCAACATCTGATATGTTTTCAGCCAAGACCGGCTGTCATTTATTTATTTGCATTTTTTATTTAACCTTTATTTAACTAGGCAAGTCAGTTAAGAACAAATTATTATTTACAATGACGGCCTACCCTGGCCAAAACCTAACCCGGACGACGCTGGGCCAATTGTGCGCCTCCCTATGGGACTCCCAATCAAGGCTGGTTGTGATACAGCCTGGAATCTAACCAGGGTCTGTAGTGACGCCTCCAGCACTGAGATGCAGTACCTTAGACCGCTGCGCCAATCGGGAGCCCAAATTAACCATAATGAACCGTGAACAACTTCAATTAAACTAAACATCTCATGTTCAGTGGAATAGTGCTTCTATGAAATTCCAGATTTACTGACTCTTTGCAGGTAAAATCTGGATATTGTGGTCTATGTCTAGAGCTGTATCTATAGTCTTAAAGTGTGTCCTATGTGTACTTGTCATATGCTCCTATTTTAGTCATTTGGGCCGGCTGGATATAGAAATGAGACTGGGTGGCGCTCTAGTTCCTTGGCGGTTTGACTTAAGTCAATTTACTCAGCACCAACCCCATTATTCTTCCTTTGTTAAAGGCCCATATGTCTCCTTTAACTCTGTCACATACTGAAATGCTTGTGCATTTATGCTGCTTTTACTCTGTTAATGAATAACAAAAGGGGTATGTCTAGACTTGTGTTTAGACTCTTGTTCAAGAACATCCAGTTGTATAATTATCTCACATTCACACTTATGACTGGGGACTGGACATGGCTACCTTTTTTAATAAAAGATAGCCTAGTTATTAGAAAGGATCATTCGGAGACATCCTCATTTCATTTGCCTATGGTACGTTTTAAAGCAGAATCATTTCTGTTCAGTTATGCCCGGGTCAATGTATCTGGATGGAGAAACAAAAAGGAGCAAAAGCTTTTGTTAGTCAGGAGGATATGGTCTTCTAACAAACTCGGATCATTCCCTAAGCTGTGAGCTCTCTAAAGCTTATCTAATGCAATGCAAGCCACTCTTGTGGGCAAGGGACGTGTTACCAGCAGCCATTTGCTGCACTCATATTGATCTGCCCCTGGGCTCCAGGCTGCAGGAATGGAGATTCCTTAAACTACAGGCCATGCTCTAATGACTTACTCTCTCTGATTCCTCTCCACGCCGCTCCACTTCTCCTGTCGGTTCTCAAATTGAAAGGTTCTCCGTAGAGAGCTGGGCCTGCTTGGAGATGTGAGGAGCAGACATGTCAGCAGCCGTGGGGTTAGTGGCGTTAGTGTGTGTGAATGGGCCTGTGACCGAGGCTCTGATCCCAGGAACGGGAGTACATACAGGGGTATGGCTTAAGGCTGGGAGGAGGTGAGAGGGCTGTCCCTGATAGGCAGTTTAACATCATACCGGGTCAGGGGCTTTTATACAAACTTTTTGGGGAGGAGGAGTGATAGACTGGGAGATGGGAGGAGGAAGGGGAGCTCTGAGGTGGAACTGATATGAATTCACTCTTTGTTTCCGAACAGCCTGTTGTGCTCTGGCCAATCGCATATGTGTGTGTGTTTTAGGAAGAGGTTTGAGCCAGCGTGCCATATCTTTTCCTCCAGGAGAAGATTCCTGAAGTGCTCAGGGTTTTTTCTCCGACTTTACAGGATGGGAGAGCGTGAGAATATAGGGAGGGCTAGTAAGGAGGAGGAGGGTTCATTCTGAGAGGAGGAGACAAAGAGGGGGAGAGCATAAATGATATGAGTTTGGCCAGGTAGTAAGAAGAGGGATCTGTGTAGCTGTCCTCTAGCCAGTGGAGTGTTGATTGGATAAGGTGTGAATGCAAATATCCAGTGGTCAGAGTGTGAGTGGTTAGTAGACAAAACTGTGGGGTAGTCAGATATGCACTTCTGCAATTCTCTTGGACATCAGCTGTACTTCTCTACTTTACATAGTAAGTATTTTGCTAAATTCTACTACCCATTACTTTGAATGATTATAAAGTCCTAATTGAATGCGCAAACTGGTCGGAACCATCAGACTGTGAATTCACAGATGCAAACACTGTTCTTATAGGATCCTTTTGTTATGTGTGACAGTTATCTGACTGCAGACAGACAGTCACTCAGTTGTGTATGTTCATTGACAGTTAGGATTTGAAATATTGGCAGCCATGCATGATGCCAGTCCACGCCATGCTCATTGTAGTTGATGATGCTTGACTACACCGATTATTTGCTCGCATGAGGGAGCTGTGCCAACAATGCCAAGAAGGAGGCATGTATTGACCATTTGAGGGCAGACGGTTTAAAAGCTCTGTTTTTACTTAATACTATAAATATGAGCGAGATCAATTCTGCACAGGATGAAAACCATTTAATTTCAGGTTTTTGCCTCTCAATTAACTTAGTGCAAATAACTCTATTAGGAGGCTATTTACTCATAGTAGTCGTTTGACCTTTACATAATAGGGTTTGAGGCAGTGAAAAGAAGCGTTCCTCGGGGACGTTATCAGGCATTGATTCATTAGAGGCTACATGACTGGAATCTGGATCTCCATTGTTGTGCTATTTGTGTGCCAGGTGTGATAACAGTCACCTCCCAGATCTGTTACTGGCTCCATTCAACAGTTTGAAAGGACTGGGAGGGGTGCTGGATCTTCCTCTCCTACACTCTCAGATCAGTCACCCCCAGCTTGCATTCCTCTGCTCTGTGTCCACCTGATAACTGTCTGTGTGTGTGGATCCCCTATCCGTCTGTCCCTCTGTCTGTCAGAAAGGCTAACCAGCACTGCCCCCACCACCCCTGAAAGGAGAGCTGATTGGGTTTATAGTTCCACACCTGTGTGGCAGTGGACTGTGGCCTGGGGTGCAGGGATGGAGTGATGCGTGCAGGGGGGGCAGGGTCAAAAGTGGAATGGACAATTGAGTCTTGATCTGCAACAAAATGTAATACTTTATATAGGCTACATACATAAATAAATAAAGTTTCAAAACAATGAATAACAAAAATGAATTGCCTATAACTTTAAATTAAAGTCTGCTTTATATTCAACTTACTTCTAAGATGTATTCTGAGTCATTGACCTAATTATGTAGCTGGAGTGTGACACGGCCAAATGTATTATTAGACTCTCCAGAAATAAGACAAGGACGCCTTTCCTCCTCAGCCCAGACAGAGTTCTTTCAGTCAACTGGTCGACAGCCAGCACTGTAATGTTCACTAAATTCATGTGCCAATGTCTCGCGAGAAGATGGTAATACCAGACTGAGACTGTCACTCGCACTTCGAGTTGTTCTGTTGGTCACCAGATTGGCCAAAGCCGGGGGTCATGTATGACAGATGTGGGGGGGAAGATTATGGGTTTGGAGGGCAGTGGGGTCATGCAAGCCACTCTCATGTGATGGGAGTCTGAGGCTCCAAAGAGAAGGCCTCTCAAGTGCGAGATCCTCCCCAGCCCAGTCCCCACCCTGCTCAACCTCAACTGGAATCCATCTGGAATTCACTGTCTGGAAGACTGGAGGCTAAAGCCACGCAGGCGGCCTGCTGTTGTTGGACACAGCTCTGTTCCTCTGTCTCCTGCCAGCAGTGCCTGAACAGGAACATAGAGGGGGAGAACTAGTGTGCTGTATCCCTGCAGCCATTCAGAGGGAGCCAGAACACCACAAGAGTCTCCTTGAGGTTTCTTCATCCACTGCCGAAGCAGCACTTGTGGTTGTAATGTCATGTCACAGCAATTCTCCTCCTCCTGGCTCAGACTCACAGACACAGACTCTTCAGTTGCTGTTTTTTTTTGTACTGTTTTATATGAAACCCCGCACTAATAAAAGCCCAATTGAATGGGCCTGGTACCTCACTATATCAAGTTACTCAGAGTGGCACAATGTATACAAAGCCTGTTTTGTATTGTAATAATACCCCTCAGAGCCATTAAGACTGATTTGGGGGGCCTGGGCCTGAATGGGCCTGGGCCTGAATGGGCCTGGTAATGGGGCAAAGGGAGTGTAGGGCTGACAAGACAAAAGCACCTCTTCCCCCTCCTCCTCCTCTCTCTTCCCCCCTCAGCCCCATCTCTCACTCTACAGTAGCTGGCTCTGGCTGCCCCTGTGCCTAGGCCCTGTGTGTGTAATCACTCCAGAAGACTCTAAGGGCTGATGCTCTGATTAAGTACGGCTGGGGTTATAGCCAGACGATCGATGGGCTTGACTGGAATATATTGTGGTGCCAGAGGTGTCATTAAACTTGTGTGGAATGGTTGTTGTGTGGGTTGATTGTGTGTGTCTCGGCTACCTCGCTCTGCTCCATCCAGGCAGGAGTTGACCCCCGAGAGCTCTGCTCCGTGCCATGTTGATGTTATTTGTGAGGAGTGCCAGGTTTAAACCAAACACGTGGGTTTTATTCTACACATAATTCGGGGTTCGCTAAACGTGCTGATAAATCCTCTGCACAGTAGTCTGACTAGTCTCTCCTCCCTCACATCCCTCCCCACCTCATCCCTGACTCATCCCTAACTCCCCACCAATGCTTAGGTCAATACCTCTGCAGCCATTCCATTTTCAGCACTGGCTGGTCTCCTGATGGGTCCATTTCAGGGTGTTTGAGGCGGGTAGGAATGAGATTTGACGGGTGTGAAAGTCCCCTCTCTCCTCCATAGGAGTGACCCAGGCCCCATGCTGGTTGCTGGCTGCTAAAGCATCTGCTTTGTCCCGTTTCTACGCTCACGTTGCTCACTGACACTGATGATGCGATCGTTAATGGTATCCAATGCTGGGTTGAATTACCTGCTATTCGATATAAAGACATGTTATTCTAATATTTATGTAACATTTGAATTAACTAGATTTCCCACTCTACTAACAGCCTAATGCGGTGGTTTTTCTGTTTCTTCACCACCTCTCATTGTTGTTGAACCAAATAATCACTGCTAAAACTTTCCTGAAGGACACAGACTCAATTCCTTCCATGCACCTGAACAGTATTTATTTACTGTGCTGGGTTTCTCGTGACTAACTGAGTCTGTTATTGAAAATGACATATCCATTTGATTTGCTAGGGATGAACAGATGGACCACACTGGCGGAGGAATCTCACACCAAATATGAATATAGCACCTTGTTGTTTTTGCGTCTGCGGCTGTCCTCAGTGTTCTCACACATCTCTTGCTCAGATGGCACCTTGGCAGTAGGATGAGTCTTTTCTATTAGGAGGCTGGAACATGGCAAGACTCCCTTTTCTGTCTGACTCTGAATCAGTCTGGTACCTAGGCTGAGGAAATCGGATCCTGTATCAGCTGGGGTTTCTCCCAATCCATTTTTCCTGCGTGACCGACTTGAGGAACACTCGATCCATGCTCTTTGGAAGGGTCTTTCATTGTTCCTATATGTGATATTGCATCAACTCAGTGGATGAGCTCAGTTGAGGGTTAGAGTACGCCGCTGTTGCTCCCTCTGCTTTTCCTCTTCAATTTCCTTCAGATAAAAATCGAGCTTTGCTCTCATGAGAAAATAATATATATGACTAAAGAGGGGTATTTGTGTAGAAAGGACAGTGTGCAGGGAAGCAAGGCATGAAATGGAGAATGGCACTTCTTGTCATCGTTGGGGGGGTAGAGGTCCGTCAGTAGAGATTGACATGTCAGGCACAGGAGGATTGTGAGAGGAAACGATCTGGGAGATTGAGGGTGTACACTCTGGTGTTCTGTTACGCATGGGATGGAGTTGGGTCGAGCTCTGTCTGCGTGCGTGCGTGCGTGCGTGCGTGCGTGCGTGCGTGCGCGCGTGCGCGCGCGCGCGTGAGTGTGAGAGAGAGAGAGAGAGAGGGATGGGGCAGACGTTTGAGGAACTGTGACACCAGAATCAGTAAATTATGTAGGCCTAGATCTGTTTAGGCGTTCACTTGCATCTTTGAAGCAGGATCATCAGATCAGGGTGTACTTTCCTTCTGTCTACTGGAGCGGAACTAAAGCTAAAGCCACACCTCGCTCATATTTTGTTGGAAGACTAGGAAATATTATTTTGCTCTTGGGACCATTGACCCTCATCTAGACAACGTCTCATTATGCTCACTATGCCTTTTACTCCAATTTGAATTTGATGACGTTGCTGCCTGGAGTCCGGGCCGTTATCAATCGGCATAATGTAATCTTGCCTAAAAGACCCCTGTGTATCGTAATGTCCCCTTTCTGAGCTTAACAGAAAATGACACAGAATTAGTATCACCTGCGGTCTGAGTTGATCTGCCAATGTTACTGTTCGTTGTGTGTGAGGTCTTGGTCCTCTCAAAGGAGGAAGTGGTAGAAACGGGCTCATTAGCAGCGATTCAGGTGAACAATGGGTGGAAATGAGAGCGAGGTGCTCCGTGTTAGGAGCGTCTTGACTTGGCATGGTGTAATCAGCCCTGGATCGGATAGTTTAATGACAGAGCAGAGAGAAGTGGAGGGCCGGCTCCCAGACACCACCTGCTGCTGCTGCCTTGCAGGCAGGAAAGAGAGAAAGCTCCTCCGGAATGTCTCTCTCTTTCTTTCCCTTTGTCAACCACCACTTTTGTCATGCCCTCCCTCCTTCCCTCTCCCCGCCTTAAGAAAACAGAGAGGGAATGATAGTGCCAAATCGGTGCATTTGCCACGTTGCCACATCGGGCTGACTCATCTCTCTGTTGTTCAAGCTGCCCTGAAGCTGAGCAGTCAAGTTGGTGTATCAATCCCTTTGTGTCTGGTTGTGGCTTTCTAACAGTCCCTGTCTCTGCGTGTTGGAGTCCTGCTCTTTGTCTTGTGAGAAAGCCTCTCCGCGGCAGCAACAATCAAGCAATTTCAGTGCCTGAGGCGTCTGACAACCAGGTGCGTTAGCCTGAAGATGACCTATCCGGTCTCTCTCAGCCTTCATGCTTTCCAAAGTGAGTCCATCAGTTTTTCTGTTTTTGTCAACGGCTGTTTCTCTCTCCTCTGTTCTATTTTCTCAGATCCAGAATGCTGAAACCAGAATGGATCCTCCAGGTCATCTGAGACGGTGTCAGTGTGTCCTCCCTGCTCTCCCTCCGCGGTGGTTCTCTCGTCCCCGAGACTCGTTCCACGGGGAACCGTCTGCCTCCTCCTCTCCTGGCAGCAGCCCCCCTGTAACGGCGTAGCGGTGGAAAAGCGACCCTGTAAATATGCCTGGATGGAGGTCTCAGTGCCGTCTCGTCCTGCTGAACTCCCTGACCTGCGGCCTGGAGATCTGCGTGGCAGCTGGGATCACATACGTGCCTCCCCTGCTTCTGGAGGCTGGCGTAGAGGAGCAATACATGACCATGGTGCTAGGTAAGCCAGCTCTGGCTTACCCTGACGGGGGGGGGGGGGGGGGGGGGGGGGGGGTACATTCATTACACATGAAAGAGTCTTCATCTAGAGGGGTCCTCCTGATGGGTGTGGAGGGACAGGGCTGTGCCCCACCAGCCCGTTGGATACTGTATCTAAAGCAACCTGCTGTCTCTTTGGGTGCTGGCCTGATAGTACAGTACCTCATTTACAAAAAAACATACACACTGTCCCCCTGATGGAAGAGACTAATTTTAGATCCCCATAGTTGAGTTTCTAATCTGGTCCTGGACTGTGGCTTTGGATTTGTTTTACATTAACAACAGCAGAACAAATCTAAAGATGTGGAGCAGAGGCCTACTCTTCCTGATAGACACAAAGATGGGTTACTGTTGTTGTTATTAGACCTCATTGCTTGCAAATCAGTGACATGCTGTTGTGTTTGACCTAACCTTAATGCTACATTAGAACTTCAGGTTTTTAAAAAAGACACCGTGTATATATAGCCACCGCGCGGCAGGGCATTTTTTGTGTAGGCGATGTGAATAGCTGCATTATCCTATCGCGCGCAAATGGCTATCACATGGTTTGCTGTGAAGGCATTTCTTCTCTCTCTCTCAGATTACGTTGTGACCAAACGGATTGAGATTGCCACTCCGAAACGTGCATGTGGCAATTACATCTCCAATAGACAGATACAGTAATATTATGTGTGTTAACGTACACTCCTCTATCCCTCTCTTTAAACAGCTGCATGCGAATGGGAGAAAAATAGCATTTGTGTCATCCCCCACAGCCTGTAAACCTCATCTGGAAATGGCACAAAATAAATGCTTTGCTCCCCCCCCCCTTAGTTTTGTCTAATGGAACGGCAGAGTGTTTAGTAATGGAGATGGATATTGTGTCCTGGGGTCTTAAGGCTAATTTCCCCAGGAGTAGTGTCAGATTCTCAGATGCAGGCCATCTACTTGATCTAATGGCCACTTCTGGATTAATACTGCCAGTTGCCACTCTTTAATTGTTTAATCGACTCTTCTATGTCTGTCAGGAGGAAGCAAGCTTTCTGGATAGGGGGCCAGGGGCATGTCTTATGTTAGAAATTCACACTGTAGAGTTTGTACTGTATATGACTTGGAAAGCACATGGTGTTGTGTGTATACTGCATATGAGTTAGAGATAGGCTTGGGCGGTATACTGTATATAACGTAGAACTGGGTATTTGGAAATAGCCACGGGATGGTTTTTCAATACCGTTTATGATAGGGCTGGGCGATATGGTCACATATCATATCACGGTATGAAAAATGACGGTATTTTATGTTTTTTAATAATAAAAGTTATACATTTGCTTTCTGAGTAGTGCGTGACCCTAGGGTGGCAACACATACATCATAAGCGATTTGAATGGGTCTTTCTCCATTCTGATTGGAGCAAAGTGAAAACAGCATCGCTGTCATCAACATTGTTGCATGTGCTGCCTTAACCATGCAGACTGAACGCAATTGTCTCGTAGTCGAGGAACAACAAATGCGCTCCTTGAGTGACAGGGGGCGGGAATAGGTACAGTGCATTCGGAAAGTATTCAGACCCTTTGATTTCGTCCACATTTTGTTACGTTTCAGCCTTATTCTTATTCTTCTATTATTAAATAGTTTTTTCCCCCGTATGTCATTGGTCACTACTTCACAGGAGAGCCTTGAACTTAAAAGTTCATTTATTTTCATCAAAATGCGTTTTTTGGCAGAAATGCCTTCTGGAACATGTGAACTTTCATGTGCCTTAATAACAAACGTGTATGCCATCTGTAAATACGAATAAAATTGTTAAATTACGAGCCTAGTTGGTTTAGCCACAGAAAAAGTAGCAACGTAAATGGCTCTGAAATACGAATAATAAGATCATACACGTAACATTAGCAAGCAAGCCAGCCAGCCAGCTAACGTTAGCTGGCTGGCTTGCTTGCTAATGTTACGTGTATGATCTTATTATTCGTATTTCAGAGCCATTTACGTTGCTAGTTATAGCCTAATGTTAACTAGCTATTCATGCAGGGTAGTAACGTCATGAGTTGGGATTATGATTCATTGTTTAGCTAGCTAGCTAGCTACATGTCTTAACAAAAGACTCCACTATGCAAGTATCCATTTCAATAGAATGTCACCGCAACTGTTGATAGACATAACTGGTAAATTCGCTCTGACTATCTACTTCGATTTCAGAGCGCTTTCGTCTGAGTGCAGAATTTGTGACGAATTTTCGAACGCTCAACACCCTGAATATGGCCGGTGTCAGTAAACGTTGGCAAAAAAGCACAAATTGTTGCCAGCAGTACAGTTGCAGTCACCAACGCTCTGGATAACATAAAAACAGCCTAACCATCTCTGCTAGGGCAAGTAAAATGGTCAGTGAGCTGTTCTCTCATTTGTGTCTGGAAGTAGCTAGCAAATTAGCCAGTTAGCTTGGGTGCTTGACTGCTGTTGTTAGGGCAGAACACTCAGATCAACCCTTAAAGATATGGGTGGGGCTAAAGCTTAAGAGGCTGTGAACGATGCTGAATGGGTGTAGACAAAGAAGAGCTCTCCAGTAGGTACCAAAACATTCAAAGGCCATTTTCTCAAAAGTGAGGTCACAAGTTTAACTTTCAAAGCAGAATTACTTTCCCATTGTTCCTCAAATGCATTGTATGCTATACCTTTTTGTAGCTTTGTGTCCCTGCTTTTATCCAATGTAAAAAAAAAAACACAGTTTCAAATTTTGCTACATAAGACTGAATCAAGGCAGTCAGTCACATTTACATAAGTATTCAGACCCTTTACGTGGTACTTTGAAGCACCTTTGGCAGCGATTACAGCCTTGAATCTTCTTGGGTATGACGCTACAAGCTTGGCACACCTGTATTTGGGGAGTTTCTCCCATTCTTCTCTGCAGATCCTCTCAAGCTCTGTCAGGTTGGATGGGGAGCTTCACTGCACAGCTATTTTCAGGTCTCTCCAGAGATGTTCGATCGGGTTCAAGTCCGGGCTCTGGCTGGGCCACTCAAGGACATTCAGAGACTTGTCCCGAAGCCACTCCTGCGTTGTCTTGGTTGTGTGCTTAGGGTCGTTGTCCTGTTGGAAGGTGAACCTTCACCCCAGTCTGAGGTTCTGAGCTCTCTGGAGCAGGTTTTCATCAAGGATCTCTCTGTACTTTGCTCCATTCATATTTCCCTCGATCCTGACTCGTCTCCCAGTCCCTGCCGCTGAAAAACATCCCCACAGCATGATGCTCCCATCACCATGCTTCACCGTAAGGATGGTGCCAGGTTTCCGCCAGACGTGACGCTTAGTATTCAGGCCAAAGAGTTGATTCTTGGTTTCATCAGACCAGAGAATCTTGTTTCTCATGGTCTGAGAGTCCTTTAGGTGCCTTTTGGCAAACTCCAAGTGGGCTGTCATGCGCCTTTTACTGAGGAGTGGCATCCGTCTGGCCACTCTACCATAAATGCCTGATTGGAGGGGTGCTGCAGAGATGGTTGTCCTTCTGGAAGGTTCTCCCATTTCCACAGAGGACCTCTGGAGCTCTGTCAGAGTGAACATCGGGTTCTTGGTCACCTCCCTGACCAAGGCCGTTCTCCCCCTATTGCTCATTTTGACCGAGCGGCCAGCTCTAGGAAGAGTCTTGGTGATTCCAAACTTCTTCCATTTAAAAATGATGGAGGCCACTGTGTTCTTGGGGACCTTCAATGCTGCAGACATTTTTTTGTACTCTTCCCCAGATCTGTGCCTCGACGCAATCCTGTCTCAGAGCTTTACGGACAATTCCTTCCACTTCATGGCTTGGTTTTTGCTCTGACATGCACTGTCAACTATGGGACCCTATATAGACAGGTGTGTGCCTTTCCAAATCATGCCCAATCAATTGAATTTACCACAGGTGGACTCCAATCATGTTGTAGAAACATCTCAAAGATGATCAATGGAAACAGGATGCACCTGAGCTCAATTTCGAGTCTCAAAGCAAAGGGTCTGAATACTTATGTAAATATGGTATTTCTGTAATTTTTTCTATACATGTGGGAAAAAATGATAAAAACCTGTTTTTGCATTGTCATAATGGGGTATTGTGTTTAGATTGATGAGGGAAAAATATATATTTGATCCATTTTAGAATAAGGCTGTAACGTAACAAAATGTGGGAAAGGGATACTTTCCGAATGCACTTTAGGTGTAAAAAGCAGCATGGAGCGAGGGAGAGCAGAGAGAGATGACTCAAGTAGTGAAGTAAACTATAAAAATGGACGTTACACAGAGTGTATCACATTTAACAAACCAAACATTCAAATACTGTTTTAGAAGGTAAAGTAAAAATGCAAACTGGTCCGTGCATCAATACCGTTATATTGTAAAACACAGTATATCGCCCAACTCTACATTTTAATATTTGTGGCTACTTTTTAAGTAAATACCTGCAGTCAACTTGTGCAATACGTTAGGAGATTAAGCAGATTGCATTCTTCATTTCACCTGTCACATTATTTTACATTGTGTTTGTTTATAAATAGCACAACGGGAGAAAGTAGCCAGAATTGACAGGGTTTGTATTTTATATTGAATGTAAACAATATTTTTTTGCTTCAATAGAGTGATCAGGGACGTGTTAGTATAGTTTTCCACAGAAAATAAATTAGTGTGACACATCAAATACCTAGGTGTCTGGTTAGACTGTAAACTCTCCTTCCAGATTCATAAAACATCTCCAATCCCAAGTTAAATCGAGAATTGGCATCCTATTTCGCAACAAAGCATCCTTCACCCATGCTGCCAAACATACCCTCGTAAAACTGACCATCTTACCGATCCTCGACTTCGGCGATGTCATTTACAAAATAGCCTCCAACACCCTACTCAACCAATTGGATGCAGTCTATCACAGTGCCATCCGTTTTGTCACCAAAGCCCCATATACTACCCACCACTGCGACCTGTACGCTCTCGTTGGCTGGCCCTCGCTTCATATTCGTCGCCAAACCCACTGGCTCCAGGTCATCTACAAGACCCTGCTAGGTAAAGTCTTATCTCTGCTCGCTGGTCACCATAGCTGCACCCACCCGTAGCACGCGTTCCAGCAGGTATATCTCACTTGTCACCCCCAAAGCCAATTCCTCCTTTGGCCGCCTCTCCTTCCAGTTCTCTGCTGCCATTGACTGGAACGAACTATAAAAATCTCTGAAACTGGAAACACTTATCTCCCTCACTAGCTTTAAGCACCAGCTGTCAGAGCAGCTCACAGATCACTGCACCTGTACATAGCCCATCTATAAATAGCCCAAACAACTACCGCTTCCCCTACTGTATTTATTTATTTATTTTACTCCTTTGCACCCCAGTATTTCTACTTTGCACACTCATCTACTGTCAAATCTACCATTCCAGTGTTTTAATTGCTATGTTGTATTTACTTCGCCACCATGGCCTATTTATTGCCTTTACCTCACTTATCTCACCTCATTTGCTCACATTGTATATAGATGTATTTTTCTACTGTATTATTGACTGTATGTTTGTTTTACTCCATGTGTAACTCTGTGTTGTTATGTGTCGAACTGCTTTGCTTTATCTTGGCCAGGTCGCAGTTGTAAATGAGAACTTGTTCTCAACTTGCCTACCTGGTTAAATAAAGGTGAAAAGAAATATGTAATTAAACATTCGGCAGAAAAAAGTGCAACGCTAATTGGCTGGCAGCCACAGAAGTAAATGAGCTAACAATTAAAAAGCAAGGGCTTTTTTTGCTAAATCGATGCATGGCTATCATATTTATAATGTTTATCATAAAAAGTGTTTTGCTTAAAGTTGATCTTGCATTTTACCAGGTCTGGCAACACTGAGAAATGTACCGGAGAAAAATAGCTACACATCAGTCAGAGCTCTGTCTGCTGATAGAATGCCAGTTCATGAATTCTCATCTCAGTGGAGAAGTGCAACTGAAGCATGAAATTAGTCTAATGCCGAGCAGAAATTACAATAACTAGCATTTTACATCTGCGTTTACAAAACCCAGCAAGATAATTCTTATGCGTTTTATCTTTTTTTCCTGCGTGAAAAACGCAGAATTCTGCATGAACGCGACCCCTAAATTGAACTTGCTAATTAATCTAAGTAAGTGGCTGAATTAACAAGGTGACGGGGCATCATATTGTGTTAGCTTTCTGGATGAGTTATTTGTACAGCTGCCACTATCTTGAATTCCTTACATTTTTCCTCCTCTCAGCCTGTCTGCTCCTCCCCAATCCTCTCAGAGCAGGCAGGCCCATTGCGACTCCAGACAGACACAACTTGTAGCCTACACATGCAGCTCCAGAGCCAGACAAGCCAGAGCCAGACAAGCATGCGTCCAAACTTTGTTAATTTGCACAATGTCTCTCGTTCACATTCGCATGTAAATGTCCAAACTCACCAAAAATGACATTTGGTAGCTCCTACCTATATACAGTATGTATAACTTTATGAACTGGATTGCCTGTCTTTACAATTAGTTGATTTTTGTTTGCTCTCGTTAGCATACTTAGCTAGCAGCCTCCATTGAAATGTGCTATTACTTTGTTAGCGTTCTGTTAATAGACACCCAATTGACTTTTTTTCTCGTTTTTTTGGCGACCCCTTGTCTGCTAAGCCGGTAATACCGTATATCCAAGTATGAGAGTAGGACAATATGACGATAAGAAAGTCTGGATACCGCCAAACCCTAGTTAGAGAGCACATTATGTTTGTAATGGGAATATTTAAGATGAATAAAGTGTATATCCAGTTAAGAGTGATCAATGCAACGTTCTGTTTGTGCAAGGTTGTTGGTCGCCAGACTTGTTGTGGATTTTTCTCATATCAGTTGATAGTGTTTGATGTCAGACATGGCCGAGGACACACTGATAATTTGTATTGGTGACAATCACTGTGTGATTCTGTAGCAGCTGACAAAGTCACTGCCTGGTATTGTATGTGTTGTGTGGTGAGGTAAGGATAGCTTATATTAAGCAGTGTAGGGTTGTGTGTGAGTGAGAGTTGAAGCTGTACACGCTGGATTGTTATGATGGGCCTCCACAGCTCCTGTGGCAGCCAGGCAAATATGTGACTGAGGGTTGGACTGTAGTGATCCACTCTGTCTATCCGTCCGTCTGTCCATCTGACGCACACAGTGTGTCCCTTCCTCTCTACTATACATAACTGTGTCTTTTTTACCTTAAGAAAACATTTTTTCCTGAGAACGGCTAAATCCCGATTAAATGTATTGTATTTAGTTGTGTAACAGTTTCAACAATATGTTGTTGTCAGATATCCATCAAGGTAGATTATCCCATACTTATACCATCGCACTGTTGAACACTCGTTTCTGATTGGCATTCTAGAGCATGCATTATTTAAGTGATAATGCCAGAGAAGCCGGTGTTTGAAAGATATATTGGCACAGATGTTGTTAGCAAACCGTGCCAATATATCCTCCAAACAACGGCTTCAAGGGCATTATCACTTTTATATAAGGGGTTACCAACATATTCAAAAAATGATTTACATATTCTCATTAAAAACATTATTTTGATTATTTTATTCATACTATTTCATCCTTCCACAAGATATAGTCCTGACGCAAATCTAGAGTTGCTACCCAAGCCAGCTGATTGTTCATTCTATCGGTTCGGTTGCTAGAGACACGACCCAGTCGTTAAGTCTTTTTGTTCTGCATCTATGGACAGCTTAGACAGCATCTATGGACAGTCATTCGTTCAAAATGTTCCATTGCCATACTGGCTGGCAACATTCTTATCCCTTGCTTGCTAGCTAGCCAACTACGGCTAACTTACAGTCACGTCAAACAGTGAGCCAGAATAACAACAAAGTAGCAGCATTTGTATTTGTTTAAGCTGTTTTCTAGTGCTATTTATTTGGATACATCCATAACAATGAGCTAATGATGCACGATTTCGCCTGGCACAGAACATGTTCTCTCTCATCAGGACATTGTTCAGAGGAGCTAGCCAACAACACCGCTAACACAATCACTTCAAACTGAAGCTGAAAAGACTGCAAACTAGCTGCACTTCGTTTCTTTTTACCAGTTTTCCATAGATTTTTCTTTGTATATATCCATAAAAATAATGCTAATTCCATGCAACAGTTGGAGATCGAATTTGAATATTGAAACAATGTTGCAAATGTCAGAGAGACAGATAGCAAGGTTTATACAAATAAATGTTAGCCTAAAAGAAATGTGAGATAATGTCTTGATGCTTTTTAAAGTGGAGATTAAGTTTATAAATTGCCTGGTTAGGCTGATGAGACAGTGGTTTGCGTAGTCAGATGGAACAGGGTAAATCGGCATTTTAACTCATAGATTTAGCTGGTGGTAACTTGTGGAATACACCATCTGGAATGCAGTTTTAACCAATCAGCATTCAAGATTAGACCCACCCGTTGTATAATTCCCTATAACGCACCGTATAGTTTAATCTTACATGTTCTATGTTTGAGCTGCTTTTGAAATAAAAAAATAATTGACATTATTTGAGTCAATTGGAGGTGTACCTATGGATGTATTTCAAGGCCTACTTTCAAACTCAGTGCCTCTTTGCTTGACATCATGTAAAAATCACAAGACCTCAGAAAAACAATTGTAGACCTCCACAAGTCTGGTTCATCCTTGGGAGCAATTTCCAAACGCCTGAAGGTACCACGTTCATCTGTACAAACAATAGTACGCAAGTATAAACACCATGGGACCACGCAGCCGTCATACTGCTCAGGAAGGAGACGCGTTCTGACTCCTAGAGATGAACGTACTTTGGTGCGAAAAGTGCAAATCAATCCCAGAACAACAGTAAAGGACCTTGTGAAGATGCTGGAGGAAACAGGTACAAAAGTATCTATATCCACAGTAAAACGAGTCCTATATGGACATAACCTGAAAGGCCGCTCAGCAAGGAAGAAGCCACTGCTCCAAAATGACCACAAAAAAGCCATTCTACGGTTTGCAACTGCACATGGGGACAAAGATTGTACTTTTTGGAGAAATGTCCTCTAGTCTGATGAAACAAAAATAGAACTGTTTGGCCGTAATGACCATCGTTATGTTTGAACGAAAAAGGGGGAGGCGTGCAGGCCAAAGAACACCATTCCAACCGTGAAGCACAGGGGGTGGCAGCATCATGTTGTGGGGGTGCTTTGTTGCAGGAGGGACTGGTGCACTTCACAAAATAGATGGCCTCATGAGGAAGGGATAATATGTGGATATATTGAAGCAACATCTCAAGACATAAATCAGGAAGTTAAAGCTTGGTCGCAAATGGGTCTTCCAAATGGACAATGACCCCAAACATACTTCCAAAGTTGTGGCAAGATGGCTTAAGGACAACAAAGTCAAGGTATTGGGAGTGGCCATCACAAAGCCCTGACCTCAATCCTATATATTTGTGGGCAGAACTGAAAAAGCGTGTGTGAGCAAGGAGGCCTACAAACCTGACTCCATTACACCAGCTCTGTCAGGAGGAATGGGCCAAAATTCACCCAACTTATTGTGGGAAGCTTGTGGAAGGCTACGCGAAACGTTTGACCCAAGTTAAACAATTTAAAGGCAATGCTACCAAAAACTAATTGAGTGTATGTAAACTTCCGACCCACTGGGAATGTGATGAAAGAAATCAAAGCTGAAATAAATCATTCTCTCTACTATTATTCTGACATTTCACATTCTTAAAATAAAGTGGTGATCCTAACTGACCTAAGACAGGGAATTTTTACTAGGATTAAATGTCAGGAATTGTGAAAAACTGAGTTTAAATGTATTTGGCTGAGGTGTATGTAAGCTTCTGACTTCAAATATAGCTATCTAGTAAACTTGCTAGCTACTTCAATGGAGGTTGAGCACATACCTTCTTGCAAATGAACACATTTCTAGCGTCAAATGTGTTCAATTATAGCCATGGTATAAAAGGGATAATCAACTCTGGAAAATAATGCAACTCCGTGGAAGGTTAGTTCCAATCGGCTAGCACATCATAGAACACACCTTCCACGTCGTTCATTATTTTCAATAGATCGTTGATTATCCCTTACATAAAAGGTCATTGTCTGGAAATGGAAAATGGAATGTACCTATTCATACAGTACTCCAGTCTACACACATATTTCATCAGAATGACACTCATGGCATCCCTCATGTGGATCCAATTAATGTTCTATTTTTCTTCTCTATGGAATTTTAAACCATGTTTTCAAAACAAGCATCCCATGCATGCTCCCATTGTGAAACCAGAGGCATACATCTGGCCATTGTGGGGAATGTACGTTGTGTTGCTCCACAAGCATCCTTTGTCATGGGGTGTTTTAATTAGCCCAATCCAGCAGTGGGGAAGAGAGGGACGCCTATGGTGGGTTAGCTTGGGGCACAGAACCATCTGTAGGCAGCCTTCACTAGCACTCAGAGAGATGGATGGAGCAGTGATGGGGCCAGTGGGCCACAGACCCCCGGAGATCCTGCCTCCAAGCCCTATCAGCATGGGGAAGGTAGTAAACTGGAAGATACCAGACAACATCAGATGCAGCCAGGACATTTGTTGGATTAGAGTTCACAGGGATATTTTGTGGAAAAACTCAAATCCAATAACTATTATGTTGGCTTATAACTCACGCAATTGTTCTTGAAGGGAATCAGCGTTTACCTACTTAACTATTTTATGTGTTTATGACTATTGCTTTGATACTGATAACTAAACTAACTGGTTTTACACACCAACCTAGAAACCCTTTGACTTTGTAACTGACAACCAATGAATCAACATCACTGATGCCCTCCTATCTCTATCTCTCTATCTATCTCTCTCTCTCTCCTCCCCCAGGTATCGGCCCAGTGTTAGGTCTCATCTTCATCCCTGTGATTGGCTCAGCCAGTGACCACTGCAACAGCAGCTATGGCCGCCGTCGGCCCTTCATCTGGCTGCTGTCCCTGGGTGTCCTCCTAGCCCTCCTCATCATCCCCCATGCCGACCTGCTGGCTGCCTACTTCACCTGGGGCGGACGCACCCTAGAAGTGGCCTTCCTCATCCTCGGGGTGGGCCTGCTCGACTTCTGTGGCCAGGTGTGCTTCACGCCGCTAGAGGCGCTCCTCTCGGACCTGTACCGCGACGAGGAGGACTGCAACCAGGCCTTCGCCATGTTCTCCTTTATGGTCAGCCTCGGAGGCTGTGTGGGCTACCTGCTGCCTGCGCTAGACTGGAGCCGGGGCCTGCTGTCCGTCTACCTGGGCGGCCAGGCAGAGTGCCTCTTCTTCATGCTCATCCTCATCTTCGTGACCAGCGTGCTGATCACCATGAAGGTGTCGGAGGAGCCGCCGTGTGCTGGTGTGCCGGCCCTGGAGCCAGCTCCTCTCCTGGAGGCGGGCCACTGCAGCATTCCACGCTCCTGCTGCTACCTGCTCAAATGCAAATTGCGGCTGCTCAAGTCGGGCCCGCTGCTGTGCCTGCTGAGGACGTTCTGGTCCATGACGCCAGCCATCTACCACAGCTACTGCCACGTGCCCCAGGTAATGAGGCAGCTGTGCGTGGCACAGCTCTGCAGCTGGATGGCCGTCATGTCCTTTATGCTCTTCTACACAGACTTTGTGGGGGAGGGGCTGTACGAGGGCGTGCCCAGTGCCGCTCCCGGGACCGCCTCCAGGCAGCGCTACGACGACGGTGAGTTGTCTTTCTTCTCTGTGGATATACTGTGTGATCTATCACTTACTTTGGCGAAATGCCTCTTCATCTCTCATGTAGACAATATTTGATATTATCACATACATACTTTGGCTGGGCAAGCTCTGCTTCATTATGTCCTTGATCTTTGATGTATTCACAATCAGAGAACCCAAAGTTCTCAAACGGCCACGTCCAGTAGAGTGATTTTGTATAGAGACAGTTAGAATCCTCCCCCAACCTACTAGTGAGGCCTCAAAGTGCCTACAGCCCCAGTCCAGTTCACCCTGACACTCCTGTCCTCAGTCCGCACCTTCACCACTACCACCTGGCCACTCAGCTGCTTTGCCGGCTTGGACAGCTCCCTCCGCCACAGCTGGGCCGGATGCGTGCACATTCCAATGGCACAGGTGGGAGGTAGTCAGGCAGAGGAGCAAGCTTCGGTGTTGCCATAATATTACCTAGAGTTTCCAGTCACTGTACCTTTCTCCCTGGTAATAAAGCGTGCATTAAGAGTCATTAAGAGTCTGGTTCCTAATCCCCTAGAATATTGCATAGCTTTATTGGATGAGGAGAAGATGATCAGTGTAAAAGAAGACCTTCAAACTGCGTTGAATCTGACTGACATAATACCCCAGACTCACAGCAGAAAAACAGAGATGAGAGAGACAAAGTGAGAGAAAAACTAATGGTGAGAGGGACAAAAAGAAACCTTCTTCTCCCACACTGAGAAGTTTCCCAGGTCTGTTCTCTGTGTGTAGTGGAGCTCTGCAAGGCTTCATGCTTCTCCCCCACCCCCATCCCTACCACCCACCCCCATCCCTCCCTCCCATGCCTGCAGGACAAGGAGGAATGTCACACTCACAGTGCATTAATGTCAAACAATCAGTGTACAAAGAGCATGTTCATTCAGGTACAGGGCAGAGGCCAAGCACAAAAGTCTGAAGCCTGACATTTATTTAAGTTATTTAAATTGTATTTATTGTATTTAAACTTTATTTAACTAGGCAAGTCAGTTAAGAACAAATTCTTATTTACAATGACGGCCTACGAAAAGGCAAAAGGCTTCCTGCGGGGGCGGGGGCTGGGATTAAAAATATAAATAAATTAAATAAAAATATAGGACAAAACACACATCACGACAAGAGAGACAACACTGCATAAAGAGAGACCTAAGACGACAATATAGCATGGCAGCAACACATGACAACACAGCATGGTAGCAACACAACATGGCAGCAGCACAACATGGTAGCAGCACAAAACAGGCTACAAACATTATTGGCCACAGACAACATCACAAAGGGCAAGAAGGTAGAGACAACAGTACATCACGCAAAGCAGCCACAACACAGTATTTACTACAACACCCCATAATTGAGATGACCTTTTTCACCGCAATGTGGTTTATCCTCAGTGCAAATGTGATTGTATACCCTGAACTTCCAATGCTGGTTAAAGCTAGTCCACTATCTCATGCAGTGTTTGTAATGTGGGCTTGGTCCTTTGCTTTCAAACAGCTAGTCGATCCACATCCTTCTCCCATGTAATATTAGCTGCCATGTTGCTGAACTTGTGTCCTATGCACTTAGGGGGGAATTCAAACCTCAGTTATGCGTGCATAAATGAAACTTAATTCCCTTTTTATGCACTTTTCTCTCTACGCATATTATTTTCTGTGAACAATTGTTTTTTATTGGGTCACAAGGGCAATCCAACCATAAAATTAAAATGACACTTTTCCCCCAATTTTTTTATCTAAATATATTGTTTAAAATTAAAATAAACAACACGCACTACACTAGAATATACACAGCAAAGTCAATTTGCTAATACAACACCATCAAGTAAGCATTTTACATCACATCCAACAGTTTAGAGAGATTTCTGAGGCGGATACTTTGCATGTTTCCAGAGTGCTAGGACTGGCTTTATTCATACAAGCAGTGGATAACTCCAACATAATTACATCCTGAAAGCATGCTAGCCATTTCCTTATATTAAGGTCATGTGGTGACAACTAGCGCTGAACAACACGTTTTTTGGCAGCAGTCAACCCAGCCAGCCAAACTTTTAGCTGTTTCTCATTCAGCTGCATACCTGTGTCATTGTTAAGCAACAGCGTAATTGGTTCAAGGGGTACAGTGTTATCAACCATGTCAGAGAGGATATACGACACTTTCCTCAAACTCATAAACCTCAGGACAATCCCATATCATATGTTTGTATGTACCAAGTGTATTGAGGTTACATAGGTCACAGTATGGGTCTGTTTTGCATGAAATCTTACAAGTGGTGTCCAGTACGATCTATGACAAAGTTTAAAATGAATGAATTGATGGTTCGGGTTCTTTGATGAGTGAAATATATTCTCCCAAACATTCTCCCAATCAATAGCCTCATCATCGACAGCCAAATCATCTACCCATGCTTTAACCATTGAGAGATCTTTCTGCTTTAATCGTTGTAAGATGAGAAGAAATAGCACACACAAAACCTCTGGACTGGAATGTAAAAATCCACTCTATCACCGGGTGCCTTCCCACACTTGTACCCCACGGAACCCCACAGGCACAAAGCGCTGACTGTAGTCTTAAGAGTATAGAAAGAATGACGACCCTTGCAAATCAAAACGAAGACAAAGTTCCTGAAAACTAAGAAGACCCTTTGAGTTGCCTAGTTAAATAAAGGTCAAATAAATCCAAATATTGATCCCTTTTGCAGACCAGGCTCTAGACTAACGGTTTATTACAGGAAGTGATAGCCTTGTTATGCCATAGAGGGGTATGAAGATGCCATTTCCAGTTAACACCTACACACTTCTCAACGTTCCTAAAATTCTCTATTGTGTTAGAAATGATAGGACCAAAATACAGCATGCATTTCCTATTAGATATACCAGACAATAACACATCCTGCAATCTAGTAGGTGAAACAAGTTCTTCCTCAATAGTTCTCCAAGAGACTGATGTAGACTGATCAAGATTGGTGGTAAATACAAACATTTGGTAATGCAAGTCCACCATTACACTTCTGTAGTTATAACACCTCAAACCCAATCTTTGGATGTTTGCCATTCCAAAGGTATGTATGTATATGTTTATCAATCCTTCCCCAATAGCCTACTGGTGGAGGGATCGGGATCATCATGCTCAGGAAACTAATACGTGGCAACACATTCATCTTTATGGAAGCGACCCTAGTTTGTAAAGAAGCAGGCAACTTCTCCCAAACTGTTAAATCTCGTTCAACCTCCTTGTAAATCTTCTCATAATTACACTTCGCCAGACCATGCAGAGATGTCTCTACGCATATTCTGACTATTAATTTAAGCATGGGCAAACGCCAGTATCAGCCAGTGGCGTTTATGAGGCAGGACAATTAATTTTTTCCATGAGCATGGTCTTATTTCTATTACTGTCATTCATATTCCATTCACCCAGTTTAATGTAACATCGATAAGTTTAGGCTACTACATGATACTCAAATGTTCCCTAAACCCATCATGAGGTTGCTACAACCTAGCCTTTAAATTAAAGTTTACAACGTAGGTGCACACAGATCGAGAGAAGTGACACATTCAATACCGCCTTGCACATGTATTCTGCCGATTCTGTGGGAAAACATTTCTTGAACGGAAGCAAACGAAACGGTGATACCTGAATACCTGAATTTGTACAATAGAAACTCTTGCCTGCATCTAGCTGATATAGGGTGTAATCATTAGTTCAACAGTTGCAAACAAGAGTTTCTATTGGACAAATTCAGGTATTCAGGTATCACCGTTTCGTTTGCTTCCGTTCAATAAATGTTTTTCCACAGAATCGGCGGAATGAATACACCCCTGATCACGCGCAAACACAGTTCACTTTCATAGCAGCCACATTGTATTCCTTCTCGCATCTATGCACTCTCCTCCTCTCACCTTTTCCCTTCGCTTGTGGACTTCAATGTACAACACATCAGCTGTATGTGACCAGGCAAAAAACCTTTCTAAGCCAAACCATATAAAAACCGCTGCACACAGCCTACATCGTTGTCCCCATATTAGCTATAGTAACGTCCTAGTCAACGTAGCTAATACAATCATGCAGTAAGATTAGTGTATAGTCAGTAAGCAATTTAGCAGTTCACCGGCAGGCCCTGGTTGAAATACATTTATAAAACCAAAAGTCCCTTTGACTTGGAAGAGTTCCAGTGTTGTGTTGGATAGTCATAACCTGTTCAACTTTTGTCTTTCTCTCTCTTTGAGTCAACTACTCACCACATTTTAGCTGTAGCTAATGCTTTCAGTAATATATTAATTCTCTGACAACATGTCAGTTCATGCTCCAAGAGTTCTGATAGGTTGGAGGACGTCCTCAGGAAGTTGTCATAATTACTGTGTAAGTCTATGGAAGGGGGAGAGGACCAAGAGCCTCCTAGGTTTTGTATTGAAGTCAATGTACCAAGAGGAGGACTGAAGCTAGCTGTCCTCCGGCTACACCACGGTGCTACCTTACAGAGGGCTGTTGAGGCTACTTTGTAGACCTTCATTGCAAAGCAGTGTGTTTTAATAAATGATTTGGTAACGTGAATATATTTAGTATAGTTGTATCTAAAAAGTATATTTTTAAATGTTTTAAACATTTTATTTTAATGAAATTTAATGAGAAGGATGGTCCTCCCCTTCCTCCTCTGGAGAGCCTCCACCAGTGTCAGCTATTGATAAAAGCTAGGTAAATTAGTAATCTGTTTGGAGAAAGGGATTGTAAATACACTTAGCAATTGTTTTAGATTATTTTTCCTTGTGATCCCTGAGAACGAATGTGGAACCAGTCATATGGAAGCAAACTGAAAATCAAATCAACAGGTCATGTATTACGGCCTCTATTACACAGTGAAGTAAGCTATAAATAGCTGTGCCATTGTTCAGAATTTTAATTGTATGCCCTCATAATTTGCCGGGATGAAATTTGGAGACCCAAGCTATAGACTTCTGTAGTGCCGAACCTGCCGAGTTGATTTATGTGCTTTAGAATGTTTAATTATATGCCTGGGCTTTTCTCAGTTTTATCTTACAATTTGTATCATGTTAAATATTAACCACTATCGGGAGCCACCGTCAGTAACCACATTTCATCCACAGCTTTTATGCGGGTAAAGTCATACCTTAAAAAAATACACAAGACAGCTGTGCTGGAAACAGGAAGTCTCGATAAAATGTTATAGATGCCAACAGATAATTTGTTCATTCAACATTATTAGGCTACAGATAAATTATGATGAATTTCACAGGGTGGTGAAAGTGCACGGTGATGAGCTTGATGCTGCTTTCCAATAAATATCTAGGGTCTTATTCTGGTGACATGATGATCAATGATTGACTGCCGTTTGACAAATAAAAATAGGCAGAATAATATCCATAATAATCTCATCATGTAGACTAGCGTACCCACACAGACTACCTGCACTGTATCTGTGAGCTGTTGGCTAGAGAGCAAGTGCCAAGACCAGAGTAGGCACATTTGTTATTTAAAGAAACATTTTTATGTAACAAGTTTAAAATGCTTTAAACTTTCGATTTTTATTCGGAACATAAAAACTTGCGTGAAAATGTACATTTTGTGTGCACTACCTCATCGCGCACTGATTTTTATCCGCAACAAGTCCGTTTGGTGGAAACACACCACTGGTAGGAAAATGTGAATATTTTCTTTATGCAGATAGTTTTATATTCACATAAAAATCCGTTGCCAATTGGATGGAAACCTAGCTCAATTTGTATCCTACATTTTGCATCATTCCATTCCACTCCGTTTAGCTTTCTTTCCTGTTCCTGAGGGTCGCTAGCAATAGTGGATCATATTAGACTGATGTTGTGAACATTTGGGACATGTTGCCTATTTGAATCATTATGGAACTCAGACCACACGTAGCAGCTTAAACCTGGAGCCTGGTACACGTTCACGACGACTGGACCGTTGTCATACAGTTCCAAGATTAGTGAGAATTAGGGTAGATTTATAGGACTATTGTTCAACCCCTATTGTACACTTTTTTTCACCTTCCAATATGTCATGGATTGAACTTGAATATGGCAACTTTCAGGATGAATCAAACCACTGTATTTTTGATTCATCAATATAGGCATTTTTTTGTACATACTTTCTTAACCCTAACATTTGCCTAAATAATCTACGAGATCAAAGTATTTTTAAATCTACCGGTTGGTGCTGAAACAGAGACGAATATACATATATTTAGATGGCTTTCTTTCATTGATCCCTATATTCTGAACCCATTCTCTCAATGTATTTTAGTCAGTCTGTCAACAAAATTCAAAGTAAAGGTACACCGTATTTAAAGGGATGGCTTAATAAGATAAATGTACTGAAAACCCTATCGAATGAAAACGCCACGAGAAAATCTGTTGGCCAGCAAGTCGGAGGGTGTTCAGCGGTTGAATTAAATGTGTTCAGTGTGTGAAAGGTAGCCACATCTGTAGAACGCATTACGCGACTGCATTAGGTGTCTGAATACCAACTACTGAGAAGTGTGTAGGAAAGGCGTGCGTATGAAGGTGTACATTTCCTAAGTCTAAATCGGCCCCTTACAGCTAACAGTAATATCAAACCGCTTTAAATACTACAAATAAAGTCGGCTCAGGCAGCCGACCTTTCCATAGTAGTTGTAGGCCACTTATTATGTTGATTTGGAATGAAGACCCTCCCTGTGATGCCATGTAGACTAGGGAAGGTAGAACAAACTGGGTTTCAGACATACAGTATTTGTGCTGAGGAGTCTGCGCCTCTTCTTTCAAATACTTGGAGTGTTTGCTCTAGCTTACCTGAAGTGCAATATGGGTGGGGTTTGCAGTTTTGGGACTATTCTATTGGTCCATTAAGCCAGGCATACTCAATCAAGCACATATTAACTATTTGAAAGGATATCATATAGTCTTTGAACCCAGGTCTGGTTAGACCGGAGCAAGAGCCACCGCCTTAGCAAACACGGGCCGCCTCCTGTCTCGCCCGCAGAGCTCTCACTCAGGATTTATTTAAGGTTAATTTGGTCTGTGATGGTTTCTGATAAAGTCCGGTCAAACTTTTTTCTGACTCAACTGTTTGCTGACAAACCAATTGTTTTCTGGTCGTTAAAATCCTCACAGACCTGAGTAGTACAATATACTTAAGCAATAAGGCACGAGGGGGTGTGGTATATGGCCAATATACCATGGCTAAGGGCTGTTCTTCAGCACGACGTAACGCGGAGTGCCTGGATACAGCCCTTAGTCATGGTTTATTGGCCATATACCACAAACCCCTAAAATGGCTTATTGCTATTATAAACTGGTTACCAACGTAATAAGAGCAGTAAAAATAAATGTTTTGTCATACTCGTGGTATACAGTCTGATATACCACGGCTGTCAGCCAATCAGCATTCAGCGCTCCAACCACCCAATTTATAATACAAAGCCAGCTCCAAAAGTATTGGGACCAATGTTCCCTTTAAGATGCTGTGTGTGCGCAGTAGCCCCGAGACTGCCGTGCAGAAGAAATACAGTATCAGCCCACTGCGAGAAGCACGAGTTTTACCTGTTAGTTAACACTATCAATGTTTCCTTTTTACTGTGGCATTTGTGATCGAATCAACACAGTATTAGCCACTTTCAATGCAACATACCGAAACAAAATAAACTATGCAAGACTTAGTATGCAAAACTAGCTACGCAAGAGATTTTGTTGTAGGCAGCACGCATCGGAGTAGGATTCTATTGCATTTACACACAACTCAGCCCATACTCTACACAGACTAGTGCAGCATAACCAATCAGAGCTGCACTAGGCTTATATGCAAATGGACCATTGCCATATATGGATCTGTGCCATTTACTTTGAACTAGACTGTGATGGTAGGCCTACATTATGATCAATAGCCACAGTAGCTTGCTTGGCCACTGTCTAAAACTGTAACTTAAAGCGGGTACAGTCTCAGTGTTTACAGTAAACGCGCGCTGGAAGTTGCACAGAATTTTCACAACGTTCAAGTTTGCGCTCAGCAGACCTGAAATTTGCTCACAGCCGCATTTTCTTTGAGGGAACATTGATTAGGACATTGACACATTTGTTGCTGTTTTGGCTCTGTACTCCAGCACTGAATTTGAAATGATGCATGACTATGAGGTTAAAGTGCAGACTGTCAGCACTCTTTGTACATAGACCCTCCATTTTAGGGAACCAAAAGTATTGGTAAAAATGTACTTATGTGTATTAAAGTAGTAAAAGTTTCATATTTGGTTCCATATTCCTAGCACACAATGACTACATTAAGCTTGTGACTGGATGCATTAGCTTTTTTTTGTGTGTGTGTTTCAGATTATTTTGTGCCCAATAGAAACTAATGGTAAATAATGGTATTGTGTCATTTTGGAGTCACTGTTATTGTAAATAAGAATATAATATGTTTCTAGACACTTCTACATTCATGTGGATGCTATCATGATTACGGATAATCCTGAATGAATCGTGAATAATGATGAGTGAGAAAGTTAGACGCACAAATATCATACCCCCAAGACAACCTCTCACCATTACAATAACAGGGGAGGCTAGCATTTTTTTTTTGGGGGGGGGGGGGTGATAATTATGCCACAGAGCAGGTTAGTTCTGAAGGATTCGTTGTCATAGACATTAACCTGGCTAAAAGTTTAGCCACTTTTGTGGTACCGGTTATCCCAAGTTGAACTCAGAGTTGACCAAAGTTAACTAACTCCTCAACCCTGATTCGTAGATTAGGGCTCTGATCTGTTCCGTGTGTTGATGGCATGAGCAAACCGAGAATTGAAAACACATAAAGATCCATTAATGCGCCACAGTAAAAGCAGCTATAGGTTAATATGTGGTGAAGAGGTCTGTATCTTTAAACATGATTAAAGTATTATGTGTTGTTGAGACTGTGAAATGGAACACCCCCACTAATAACTTAAATCATAAAGCCGGCTCCTACAGGGGTATTTTTTAATAGTAAGTGTCCGGATGAGGTTACTGGTCGTATTTTGCATTTGCAACCACAACCTGTTGTGGTGTTATAGTACTGTATGTTTGACCTTGTTCTTGGGTTGTGTCTGTTTGTCTATGCATGAATCTAGGACAATTAGCTAGTTAACTAACTAGAATTATTGTTCCCATAAATGTTAGGGACATAATTGATATTACATAATCTTGTATCTTAATTTGTTACCACAACTTCAATCCTGTCTTGCAGGCATCCGTATGGGCAGCCTGGGCCTGTTCCTGCAGTGTGCTACCTCTACTGTCTTCTCCCTGCTCATGAGCCGACTGGTCCGCCATTTTGGCTCGCGCCGGGTCTACCTGAGCAGCATGGTGAGCTTCACCATCTCTGCCCTGGTCATCTGTATGTCCAAGAGTGTGGTCCTGGTCACCGTGATGTCGGCTCTGACCGGCTTTGCCTATGCCACGCTGCAGACGCTGCCGTACACCCTCACCTGCCACTACCACAAGGAAATGGAGGTAAGGACAGAAAGGCACACATACATACAGTACTCTGTGGTCCCTGTACTTCCTGAGCATAGTGTACATATGAAATCATATTTGAACTGTGATACAATTCTGTTGACTCTTTTAGATGCCGTAGGAGTCAACAGCCATGTATTAGGGCTGAGTAAACAGCCATGTATCAGGGCTGAGTCAACAGCCATGTATGTTACAATACAAACAAACGCTCACATCCTGGTCATAGTCATATCATTTTTCTCCCTCCCTCCGTACACATACCCAGTCCAGCCCTACACAAACAAACTCCCTTGCACACACTGCCTAACCCTAGACTGTGTATTGAATTTACTTATCTCTCTTTGGATTTCAGGTTTACATGCCAAAAAAGAAAACAAAAAACTTGCTTAAGTACGGGATTGTGATCAAGCAGGACTCGATCACGCATTTGACAGCCGTGTCCGAGGAGGCGGGGCTGGCCCACAAACTGGGGGGCACCAACGGGCATGCCTTCTTCAGCCAAGACGGCTCAGACTACTACCCCCCTCCCCACGGCCAGAATGGGTCGTCCCACAAAGCCACGGTCCCCGAGCAGGATGAGCCAGAGGGCTACGAGAAGCGTGGCGTAGGGTTGGACTTTGCCATCCTGGACAGCACCTTCCTCCTCTCTCAGGTCTTTCCCACTCTCTTCATGGGCATGATCGTTCAGTTCACAAAGTCCGTCACTGCCTATATGGCCTCCTCCGCCATCTTCGGCATCATCGCCATCTATCTGGCCAACCACATCATCTTTGACCAAAAGGACCTCAAGAGCTGAAAAAACAGGAACCAAGAGTGAAGGAATGCACCCCTGGCTGCACTACCACTCCCTGCGCTTGCAACGCTCCAGTGTCTTCGCTGACCGTTGCCATGGTATTACCAATGGATTGCAATGAGGCAGCCCGTTTATACGTTTGTGTGTATGTGTGCGGCAGGAATGAAAGAAAAATGTATACCCATGACAATTGTTCCCTCCAGAATTTACTGCAGCTGATTACTGTGTCGACAAGAGAGAGACTGTGTCTGTGTATTTAGAGTGTCTCTCACCTTGTTCCTCTCAGACACGTAGATGGCCTCTCAGAAGGGTAATTTCTCCTTCTCCTCAGGTACAGCTAGCTTCACAGCATGATCGGACTCCATCAGCCCTTAGACAACTGGAATACAGATTTATTACCATTTCCCTCTCATCTATGTGAGGAGTTTGTCAATGCTATATCTTTAAAACAGTCTGCTGTTAGGGCTGGATTCAATCCGTACTGTGGAAGATCTGTGTTAAAATGTAAAGGTAATTTCCGATTAAGCCGACAGCGTTTACCGTGAATGCAGTCCGTGGGAATGCGGGAACATTGCCTATAATGTGGATCTTCCGCGATACTTCTGCAATATGGATCGAATCCAGCCCTTAGTCCAAGTCAACAGGAGATTATTGCCCACTTCTCATGCAGACTGGCCAAGAGAGAAAAATAACCAATCTGGAGAGCCCATCACCTGCTTGGGAAAGGATCTGGGCTCACATAGCTCCATGCTGCTAATGTAGGGGCATTTCTGTCTGTTTGTTATTCTCAGCCAGGTTGTGCTTGCAGTCACAATGGGTGGATTATGCATTGCTTACCGAAACGTACATGTTATCACACACGTGATAAGTCAAATGAGACCATTGGACTTGTTCGTCAAGAAACTGCGAATAGAAAAATTGGGAATGTTAAGGGTAACTGGCCCCTAGTTTTGGATGTTTTTTTGGTAATAAACAGGTTTACTGTATATATTTTGTATATGAATTCATATATTTATATTCCTATGGGAATTTCTTATGCAACCTGTTTGGGTGAGGTCATCTGTGTAACTGTGGTGTTGTTAGAATGAAGTGGCTCAATGGCATCATTGCATTTTTGTTTGAAGTCTGTCATCTCAGGATAGTCACCTCTTTTCTAGAAATTTCAGACAGTGCCATATTGTGCTATTTATTACATCATTTCTACTGCCATTATCACGTTCAATCTGAAATGACACTAGGAAAGTAAATGAGGTGAATTAACCAATGCTGTAAAAAATTCAGGTACACTTCTTTTTGGAAACTCCATTAATATTCCCATGAGCAAAATACCAAAAAGTCATACTAGCAACACTGCAGCATTACAGTGAACTGGGTTACTGAAAATAGTTTTGGTATGCAAGATGACAGTTTTTTGTGTTCTGTCATATTTTTTATGCTTTTCTCTGTGTATCGTACATCTCTTTTGAAGGTCAACATGGGTCTGTGAAAAGGTGTGTGTGTGTGTGTTTTTTGTTGTTGTTTGGACCAGAAGTCCTCACAAGGATAGTAAAACAAGGAAAATTTGGACAAGTGGCGACATTTCAACGGTCCCCACAAGGAAAAAGGCTGATTTAGATGTTAGGGTTAGAATTAGGGTTAGGAGTAAGGGTTAGGTTTAGAGTTAATGTTAAGGTTTAGGGAATCAATTGTTTGGTCCCCACAAGGATAGTAAAACAAACTTGTGTGTGAATTTCATAGTGCAGTGGAGAGAGCAGGGCAACATGACATGACTTTGGATGCAGTCTCTCCTGGAGTTCCAGTCACCTAACAGAATACTGCACACAAATAATAGCTATAAGCTACAGACTTTCTGTATCCCATCTGCTGCTGTACACTGTGGCCAGTGTATTAGGTACAACCATTTAGTACTTGGTCGGACACCCCTTTGCCTCTAGAACAGCCTGAATTCTTCGGGGCATGGAAACTTCGCTCAACTGTTACCGTTGACACCAAGCAGGATTGGGCCATGGACTCATGCAGTTTACGCCAAATCCTGACACAACAGGAACTGTGATTCGTCAGACCAGGCTATGTTTCTCCACTCCTCAATTGTCCAGTGTTGGTGATCGCGTGCCCACTGGAGACGCTTCTTTATGTTTTTAGCTGATAGGAGTAGAATCCGGTGTGGTGGTCTGCTGCAATAGCCCATCCGTGACAAGGACTGACAAGTTGTACTGCGCCGTTATTTGCCTGTTTGTGACCCGCCTGTTAGCTTGCACGATTCTTGCCATTCTCCTTCGACCTTTCATCAACGAGCTGTTTTTGCCCCTGAGACTGCTGCTAACTGGATGTTTTTTGTTTGTCGCACCATTCTCGGTAAACCCTAGACACTGGCCGGCCGTTTCTGAGATACTGGAACCGGCGCGCCTGGCACCGACGATCACACCATGCTCAAAGTCGCTTAGGTCACTCGTTTTGCCAATTCGAACGTTCAATCGAACAGTAACTGAATGCCTCGATGCCTGTCTGCCTGCTTTATATAGCAAGCCACGGCCACGTGACTCACTGTCTGTAGGAGCGAACCATTTTCATGAACAGGGTGGTGTACCTAATACACTGGCCACTGAGTGTATATTTAAATAGTAATCAAAATATATTGTGGCCTTCAGTTATTCTTCAGAATTGGGGTTTTGTTAGTAAAACGCTTGTGTTACAATCAATATGTTATTTTATATGCATTCTGTGTATGATTTGCCTACTCTTTCTGACTTTCAATCAGAAATATGGCTGTATAATAACCAAACATAATGTAATAGCTCATTTATGCAATGATGAGATTGGCTAAATACAGTTGGCCCTATTGGATATATACTCTCATTTTGAGAATGGGGTCAAAATGAACTTGTAATATTTAATTGGCAGTTAGTGAAAGATAATACCACGTCACTCATCGTTGAAAACCAATTACTAAACAGACATGGTAACTTTTTGAAAATAGCAGATGACTTTGAGAAAATTCCCCCTGCACACAGACAAGTAAATACTTATCTGACGTACTGTAGAGCATATGGACATACTGCCAAGTCCCTTGGGAAAATAGCAACATTTTGCAAGTGCCTCTAGAATTTTTTTTATTTTTTGGACATAACTATTTATTTATTGTTCTTTTAAAAATCATAAGCACATATTAAAGTATTTAGCATTATTTTTGTTGCATCTGTCAAAAGTGTAAAGGGCAAAAGCTATTTCTGTGAAGAAATGATAAATTATTATTTTTGTATAGATGTGAGACATCTTGCCTTCAGCGCTATAATTTATTTGAATATTCTTCCATCCCACTCGTTCATCGTGGGTTGCTTACACTCAGATAGCTTATTGATCTCAACTGCTGTCAATTTGTCCCTGTAGGATGGCAAAGTTATACTACGTATCATTATTTCATTTCACTGTAAGTTGTCAGGAATCCAACTCAACTCACAAAGTTGATGATTTCCTGGTTTACCTTGCAGAATAGTACATTAATATTTAAACACATGGTTTTGTTTCGCTTTTAAGTTGTTGGTTTCATCCTGACTATTTCCTCTATGAGTTTTGGTTTTAAAGGAGCAACTTTGCTGGATGTGCATGTCTTCATGATGACTAATACCTTTGCAGAGTATGGTAAACAACCTTCTGTATCATTATTTATTAGTAAACAGGAAGTAGTCAATACTGTTGCATCAGGATCATTTATAACCACTGTATTGTTTCTCTGTGTTGAGTTTCCCCTATATTTAGTTTTGTTGATATTTGTTAGACATACACTATATATACAAAAGTATGTGGACACCCCTTCAAATTAGTGGATTTGGCTATTTCAGTCAGACTCGTTGCTGACAGGTGTATAAAATCGAGCACACAGCCATTCAATCTCCATAGACAAACATTGGCAGTAGAATGGCCTTACTGAAGAGCTTAGTGACTTTCAATGTGGCACCGTCATAGGATGCCACCTTTCCAACAAGTCAGTTTGTGAAATTTCGGCGCTGCTAGAGGTGCCCCGGTCAACTGTAAGTGCTGTTTTTGTGAAGTGGAAATGTCTAGGAGCAACAACAGCTCAGCTGCGAATTGGTAGGCCACACAAGCTCACAGAAAGTTGCCACCGGGTGCTGAAGATCGTAGCGCATAAAAATCATCTGTCCTCGGTTGCAACACTCATTACCGAGTTCCAAACTGCCTCTGGAAGCAACATCAACACAATAACTGTTCATCGGGAGCTTCATGAAATGGGTTTCCATGGCTGAGCAGCCACACACAAGCCTAAGATCACCATGTGCAATGCGTCCGCTGGAGTGGTGTAAAGCTCACTGCCATTGGACTCTGGAGCAGTGGAAATGCTGAATCACATGCTGAATCACGCTTCACCATCTGGCAGTCCAACGGACGAATCTGGGTTTGGCGTATGCCAGGAGAATGCTACCTGCCCGAATGCATAGTGCCAACTGTAAAGATTGGTGGAGGAGGAATAATGGTCTGGAGCTGTTTTTCATGGTTCGGGCTAGACCCCTTAGTTCCAGTTAAGGGAAATCTTAACGCTACAGCATACAATGACATTCTAGACAATTCAGTGCTAACAACTTTGTTGCAACAGTTTGGGGAAGGCCCTTTCCTGTTTCAGCATGGCAATGCCGCTGTGCACAAAGCAAGGCCCATACAGAAATGGTTTGTTGAGATCAGTGTGGAAGAACTTGACTGGCCTGCACAGAGCTCTGACCTCAACTCCATTGAACACCTTTGGGATGAATTGGAACGCCGACAGCGAGCCAGGTCTAATCGCCCAACGTCAGTGCCCAACCTCACTAATGCTCTTGTGGCTGAATGGAAGCAAGTCCCCGCAGCAATGTTCCAACATCTAGTGGAAAGCCTTCCCAGAAGAGTGGAGACTGTTATAGCAGCAAAGGGGGGCCAACTCCATATTAATGCCAATGATTTTGGAATGAGACGTTAGACAAGCAGGTGTCCACATACTTTTGGTCATGTAGTGTAAGTAACCATTGAATTTCAATAACTTAGCAACAGTGTTGTGGTCCTTTAATTATGTGTCCAAATGCCCAGTGTTTAGGTTAGTTGGGTCTCAAGATAGCAAGTGCCAAGGGTCACCTTTAAGATGGCTTTGGTTAATTGACAAAACTGTTTTGTAAATATGCTGGGGTGTATAAGACTTAATCAGGGCTCTATTCACATTGGTCCTATTTGCCGAGGACTGTATGATTATGAATCTGCTATTATGTCCTCAGTTTTAATTGATGCTCCAAATGTGTTGTTCTTTGTGTTTTCAGCCTTCATAAAAATCATATAATATTATTTTGATTATAAATCCCTCAGCTTGGGTATTGTGCAGTCACCAAATAGATTTTTTTTAATACAAAATAAATGTACTGCATTGTAAAATGCTTGTCTGGGATTTTTTATGTCACTGAGAACAACTTTGTAGTCTGTCGAAATGATTTGAACTATGGTCAATGATGGTTGCGCATGAAGCACAGTTAAAACCTTGGAGATAGCGCCATCTATTGGAATCCCAACCAACTGGATGACATTGAGGGGACCGGTGGAAGCGCGCCACTGACGTATAGGCATATGCTCCATGGTGTCATCATTACAAAGATAATATGATATGCATTTATGTTTCAGGGGAAGGAATAGTCTACGAGAGACGTTTCGGGTAACTAAATTACGCACCACTGTGCTCATGAATGCATCTTACTTTAATTGTAAACCTATTCAAGTGTTTTAAGATAAGAATTGGTTGGGAAAGTTCTTGAACCAGCAGCATAGGAAGTGGCCCCCAAGGGTGCCATTGCTCTCCGGTGACAAGTGGACTGTTTTTACACCTTCTTTCTAAATAAGGAAGCATGCTGTCAGACATATGACCACCGACCCAATTTGGGAGCTGCCAAAGTGTCCATCATGTTCCGCAGTTGCTTAACGCCACCCAATGAGATCTCTCCCTTCCTCGGTTTCACGGGCGCTGTGACAGTGTTCCGTTGAACTCTCCACAGACTTGGCACTGCAGTTCAGCGCCTCTTTTCTTGCTTGCTTGCAACTTCACTCTCCCCATCCTCCGCCCTTGTATTATTCGAAGGGGCAGCAGTGAACTCAGCATGATGTAATCTAGAGATGCGATAGCCTGGCAAGGTGAAACAGGGTTTTGGTGAGTGGTGTTCTCCACGGCCTGCGTTGCCCACAGAGAGAGAGAGAGAGGCGCGGGGCTGCAAAACATGGTAATCATCACCGCCACCATCTCAAGCACTGCCACGCGCACTCCCATTTCTACTCCTCTGCATTGGGGCTGTCGTGTCATGCCCAGACCCCTGATCCGCGTTCCAAAAATAATCCTCTGCCAGCATGCCGAAGGAAGAAAAACAAGAAGAGTGGTATTTTTAGGGCCATTCATTTTGACCACGTGCCCCGAAGGTAAACCGGATGGCCATTGCGCAAAGGTTCCTCATCAGTATGTCCTACGAGGCCAGCACGCACTGGACGTTGACTGCGATTGTTCTCTTGGGGTTCATAGTGGGGATTGTGTCATCATATCCTATTCCAAGCAGGACAAATGCAACGTTATTGGAGAAAAGATGGGAGACCCTCTTCTCCCGCTCCATTCTGGGCATCTCGGGGGAGAAATCGGACCTGAACTGGGAGAATGACTATTTGCTAGGTATCAAAAGAGTCCGGAGGCTCTACTGCAACGTGGGTATCGGGTTTCACCTTCAGGTCCTCCCAGACGGCAGGATAAATGGTGTACACAATGAAAACCAGTACAGTGAGTTGCTTCCAAAGATGTAACGCAATATACATCACATAAAGGGGCCGTCGTCAATAATTATGGATCTAACAGCATCTATAGCCCATTTTGCATGATATGTCATCAGCCGCGAAGGGAGCATTGAATGTCTTCTAGAGCAAAGACACATCTATTAAAAACAGTATCCATCAGTGCTAACTATCTCCTTAATCTCAAACATGACATGAATGTATGGACGTATTTAGACAACAACCTATTTTTACACTGGCTCCTACAGCGGCCCAGAAACTAACAGTCACCGTGTACGTCCAAAAGGGCAATTATTAAGCCTACATGATAGCCTAAACCTATACATTTCTGAGCATATATCGAAAATTGAACGTGGGAATTTATATAGAACAAAGACTCAGCATCCTGCGTAGCAATCTGCAAGGTTACACCCACAGACGCACAGCATATGCTATAACCATTATGAACCATATTTTGTACCTATCTGATCGGATGTATTTTTCCAATATCTAATATCTGGTATTTTGTTCAATTAGGTCTAATAGAGATCTCAACGGTAGAGCGAGGAGTGGTTAGCTTGTATGGGGTAAGGAGTGAGCTGTTTGTCGCAATGAATAGCCGAGGAAGGTTATACGGAACGGTAGGTATGCACAGTTGGCTATTCCATTTATTTTCCTGCAATATTTGTTAATGTTAATGGCTCCGAGAATAGTGGTCTTTGCTATTACGCTATGACTGGTCGGGTTTTTATTTGCATGTCATATTAACTATTGGGTGTGCCTATCTTAACGTGTGCTGTGAATTATGTGAGTATAAATATGATAATGGAATGGTAGGCTATTTGGTATTGTTAACGATATGTTCCCCCAATCTTATTATGCATTCTTTTGAAATGATAAGCAGTAAATGGGCTAAGGGCCTGTTCATGGTCGATTTGCCTTCGGCTATAATGATGAGGTTAACAGACGCATAATTGTGTCACGCGCTGTAATATGGCCCTGCGTGCGAGGGAAAGCCCCCCGATACTCCAGAACCTTTTCATCGGGACCTGGGATTGTATGCAATTAGTCCTTTAAAGATGAATATGAGGCCTATTTACATGTTAGGTTACACTTATAGGCTATGGCTATCACTGATTGAAGTGCATCCTTTGATTATGGACATTGAACCAAGAGTCAGGAATGATGATTTCAAAAGTGATTCCATTAGGGTATCTCTGACGGACATCATCAGGCAGGCTTGTTGGAAGTCCCAGCACATCCCGTCTTTTCACAACGTATTATTGCAGAACATTTTCAAACATTTCTATCCAACAAATACTCTGAAAAATATTGTTAGAGAATTGTTTAGACAATTAAACAAACACGATTAGCAATTAACAAAGTGCAAGGTGCGCACAAGAAGGCCCACAGCTCTCCAATTGCGCAGGAATGAACAGTCCCCCCAAAAATACACTTACAATTAAAAACCTTTTGACATCAATAATTTCACAAATAACACATTGGTTAATATGCTAATTAATTACCCATATGGGTGAGAAATAAGTGTCACAGCAGTGCTACATGTGCGTAATACCCCAGTTATTGATGTTTAAACGGATGGTTCACATTTGCGTCATCTTATTAATACACAAAAATAAGTCAATAGACCCAGGGAGTAAGCAAACCAACATTTGTTTTTGTTCAGTAAGCTGCAGTTTAGCATTGTCTTTATCAAGCACAAAGTATGGGAGTGGTAGGGCCTCTGTTAGCATGCTCCTAATAGCACAAATTACTCCAAAACAGCAACATTCACATTGTAATTTCCTTTGAAATTGAATGAATATGATATTTCAAGATGATCTCAGTTGATTTAAAGTTTTGAGTTCCAGGTTTCAAAAAACATGTGGTAAATTTAATTTTCGTTAGATATCGCCTCAAGGACATACGTTTAAGGTTTTATAAACACTTTTATTTCTTATGAATTTTAGATTGAGCAAGAGATGTGCTAGTCTTTAGAGACAAAGGTTTGCAGGTTCTTGGCCTGCTATCAGCCCCAAATGTGCTCCAATATATTAGTGCATGGCTCCCCTACTTTACACGTGAACCAATCCCGGATGAGGATGAAATGATTGCATGGCAAGTATTTTTCTGTGCATCCTGTACAACCATATCAAACTGCTAACTGTGAAACTAGACTTGGCCACGCATTTTCTTAGGCTTGTTCTCCTTTGCTATTTTCAGGCAGTCTTCCATGATGAGTGCAAGTTCAGAGAGAGCATGCTGCCAAACAACTACAACGCCTATGAGTCTTCCGTTTACAGAGGCTCCTACATTGCTCTCAGCAAGCATGGCCGTCTGAAGAGAGGCAAAAAGGCCACCACTGCCATGACTGTTACACACTTCCTCCCCCGAATATGAGCAAAACTGGCAATAACTCACTTATTTGCACATGTGGATTGTTTTCCAGGTAACATTATGCTGTATACATGCATACACCAATACAAATGGACTGCAAAAGAAAGAAATACCACTATATATGATGGTATTTATTCAGTCTTTTGTATGTACATTTCGGTAGCTTACTTTGTTTTACAACTTATGGATATGCCATTATTTGCTGCTTATTATTTTAATGAGTATTATATAAGGGGTGGAGAAGCTTCATCTGACCCCTTCACTTTATATGGGTGCTTGCCATAGCTGGTGGAGGCCTTGCCCTGTCAGTGGATGACAGCTCAGCCTCTAGAAGTGAAATGGATACTTTTTATTACCTCAAAGCGCCACGTCCCGAATGAAAAAAAGGTGTGCATGAAATTTCTACTGAGAAGAATGCCTGTTTACTTTGAACTTTTGTCGTTATCAATCAAGGACTAGACATTTTCCATCCTCTGTGTCAACATTATACCATTGTATAGTAAGGGTAACTAGAGCACTTGTTTGTTTCCTTGCTTTGTGATGAGATGGTGTGTGCCTTTGATTCCTACTTGCGGGCCCCTTCCCTTGCATGCGAGAAATGCGCCCCTCAGTCAGAAATAGGGATGACACGCAGGTCATCACTAACCTCATACACTCCAGGGGGCTTTAGCCCAATTCCTAGAGGCCCACAAGTATCTTCAGTTTCTTTTCTTTTCAGAATAACATCAATCAAGTAATTGAGGCTCTAATTGAGACTGTGTCCGAGTTCATAGCCGTTGATGTGGGAAGCTAGAACTGGAGACCCACCATCCTAGGGGGCTTGACAATCCTGGCTTTTATGAGGCTAGATGGTTTTATGAGGCTAAGTGTATGGTGGCTAGATGGTCAGACCAGATTGAAATGTGTGTCTGTGCCTGGTCTTGGACTAAAGGGAGCCTGCTGTAGAAATCAAACAGTTTGATTCCTTTTGAAACTGATGAGGGTTGAAACCTTAACTTGTGCTGGTTCGATTTCTGTTGTTGCACTTACAGTATCTCCATTTCTGCAGTAAATGTTGAGCTGCAGAAATAGTGCTTGTTTTCACATTCACTCTGGAAATGAGGGTCTGCTACATTCATTTGAAGTAACGTCAATATTACATTGACATTTTTTGAGAGGTGTTGCTTATTTCATGCAACTGAGATTTGCTACCTTTCAGGTAGCTAGTGCAATCTGTATTTTACATATAATATCTGTTAGTTAGATCATAAGGATTGTACTCATAGGTACCTGTTTCTCTCTTTTATTGCTTAAACCAGTTTTTAAGTTGTAAGGTCTTGTGTGAAAGAAAAACAGAAGCAATGTCTCAAAGCATTTCCCCAAAGGCTTACAGTAGTGATGTTTGGGCTTTGTGCATTGAAGTCAATGCTTGCTTGCTCTCCTCCTCGAATACTGTACGTTTCCATAGTGGAGGGATAAACATATACAGTGATGTACTGACATGCAGAAGAGTACTTATATGGGACTGTGCATGTGGTACCCATTGTTCTTTTAACCTGCTAAGGATGCAGATCATATTGGACAAGCTACTCCCCAAATACCCGAGCAGACCCCCCTTGTCCAGTTGACACTGTAAAACCCTTTGTTCAACAATGGCCATGAGATTCCAGAAGTATCCTTCCTCTCCCATCCGGAGCCATTTTAGTCCAAGGTCAGAGTCATAGACTTCTTTCACTGTGTCTAGGCACGTGATGTTCAGGTTGACCCGGATCTCTTTTCCCCTTTGACCCGCGTTCGCTTTGTTATTCCTTTATTTATTCATGGTTGATATGTAGCTCGAAGAAAACCTTGCATGAATGACATACAGTGATTTTTAGGTGTAAGTGGTTTGATGATTCTGTACCTCTCTTTGACTGGTGGGCAATGAGCATGCTTATTGGGAATGGAGTTGCATAATCTGATTTAAAGACGGTTTATCTTTGGTTATTACAGTGCTATAGGTATGTTTGGTGCGTCAGAGTAAAATCCATAAGAAATGTTGTCATCTTTTACCTCTTTTACATTTACACCTGTTCAATTCTTATTCCAACACAGCATTCATCGGTAGCCAACTGTAAAATGGATTTGAGCTGGTACTTACCTTCACCCAAGTGCTTGTAGTAGGAAGAGACAGGCTACAGGCTCGATGCAGTGTCTAGTTGAGATGGAACACAGAAAGCATCCATGTGTACACCCATCATACTCTGTATCTGCCACAGCAAAAGAGAAAGCAGAGGTGTTATCAGATCAATTTACCTTGAGTCAGGAATAAGATGGAATTGTCTTGCTGTGCAGTGCTAGCAAAGCACTACTTCCAAGGAAGATGGTATACAAAGAGGATGGCAGACAATGAAAATATGTAACACAAAGGCTGTTTTGGATGTGGGCCGTTATGAAGTTTTGTTCAGTCTTCCAAGTAGAGTTATCTCTACAGATAGCACCAGATCAAGCCTACCTATATGGTCACAATGTAACTGAAAAATGTCTTGAGAATGATCTATTCAGGATTGTGGAATGAATGAAAACTAGCTTTTCTACTGTTTTGCATGTGTCTTTCTGGGATGATGTAGCAGGATTCATGGTTTCATTTAATCTGGGTGGTGCAACAACATCTTATTGTATTTATCATTCATATTTTTTTTGCCGGTCCATATGGACAACAGGACACTATCTGGACAACCTTGAGATTTTGTATGAAAAGTGCGATATAAAATAAATCTATTATTATTATTAACAAGCAAATACATGAGCTGAAATGGAGATATTTGGAAGTGTGAGAATTGTGCCTCAGTCAAAATGGTTTCTTATGTCATAAAGAGCACCTAGTTCAGTGTACACCTGTTAGACCTACACACAAGTCGTTGTACTAAATGCATTAAAGCTGCTCAAAGAGTGTTAGATACTCAAATGGTGTTCAAGCCTACAGTAACTTACAATGCAATCCATTGTGGGCTCTCCAACTTGTGCAAAGGTGGCGGTAGCGAGTCTGTGTGTGCCCTGTGTGTCGGCAGCCTTAGTTTGTGTTCTCACTCAGTTTTATATTCCTGCACTGAGGGGAGTGTGCATCCTCTAAACCCCCCTCGTCTTTTTTAACATATACCTTACCTTCTGCCTTAGTTCCGATTTATTGAAATGATTGTAAATTAGTTTGAAAAACAGACTTCTCCAATCATTTGTTTCTGAAAAAAAATACGTTGACGAGTAAGAATACTAATATATAAAAAATGGTTGACCTTTTATTTTTGTACGTATGTGCTGTGCACAACAGTCAACTGTATTCCTGCAATAATAATAAAACATGTTTTATATGGGTTGTTGTTATGCCTATGGTTCATGTCAATTGTGAACTGGATTTAGCATATGACAGAACCTCCTATATATTGATTTTGTCAAGGCCACCCTGAGTATTTTAAATTGAGAAGTATATTATACACTATTCAAAAATAAAATAAGCCAGCGAGTGTTTCTTTGTGGCAATTGATATGTAAACTGAACTCTTTCAAGGATTATACTGCAATTTTTAGCACACTCATATTACCTTGATGTGTGTGTGCAGCTGGGGCTCCCCCCTCTGGCAAAAATAAATATAGCCACGTTTTGGGAAGAATATGGTTCCATTTGGTCCCCTACACTCCAGATGTGTTCAGGGATAGGAGGATAAGCCAGGGGACAAAAACTGGACAGAAGTGTGTGTGTGAGTGAGTGAGTGAGAGATTGAACCTGTCCAGTACTTTAAAAAGAAGAGGAGAGGCTAGGGGGCAAAAACAAAAGAGAGCCCAGACCCTCAGGTAGGCAACCTCTACTTGCAGGTAAAATGCAAATAAACTGTACCAACCAATAGAAATGCAGACCACTGTAAAGGCGATTGCTCAAGCAGAGAGCAGGAATGGCACATGGGCCAATTACCTTTGAGGTGAGGGTTGTGAAGTTCCCTACTAATGTAAGATTAAAACGATTCCATACATCATTTCCCGCACATATAAACTACATCATTCTGTTGACCCTGAGAGTTTTTAACACGTTTTTTAGGTAAAAGCGAGCATAATGTACTGTTAGCCGTGTTATATAATGAGTTTTTGAAACTCAAACTAACATCCGGTCAGACAAAAAACATCGACAGGATTGGGCCAGTCACAGAGCTGTCAATCTTCAAATATAACTGTGGTCAACACTGCAGCTAGAGCACATCGCGGATTACGGTGTGAACCCGCACATTTCCCCAACATGCACCCGGCTTTCTTCGCGATCTGGCTGGCCGCTCTACACCAATCAATGCCGGTAAATTGTTTCCCTGTGCATTTAGACCCATCGCAGCCGTGCAAAACAATTAAAGGAACGAGCAAGCGCTCAGCGTCTGTCGATTTAGGAGATTATTTATTGAAGGTGAATTTGAATGGACATGTAAATAAACCCATCTCCATAAACTCTCTGGGTAAGTTTAGTTTTCTGTAATAAACTATTTTCACACTATACTTTATTTTAAAGTTATCTATTTGTGAAATGTAAGTTTTCATTCAAGTTTTTATTTTACACACAAACTAAAAGCGAGTGTTCCATTTACACTGCCATTTATAAATGAGGACATGTTCTTTTTCTGGAGTTGGACAGCTGTGTAGGCATTGCTTAGGACATCTGAGCTGAAGTTTAATATTCAAGAATTTACAGAACCTGTCCCATTTCAGATTTCTAAATATGTCCATAATTTTTCTTAAGAGTTTTTTGTACTTATCTAATGAATGTATTTTACAGGTGCTTCCGTTTCTCAGTAGTTTGTCATTCTGTTTGCAGCGTTTGTATCAGGAGTTATCAAAATTGCTGTTGACAATCCACAGCGTTATGCAGGCTTTTCTGTTCAAGCCCAGTGCTACTCAGCGGTTCATCAAGACCATGAATAGTAGAATCAGGTGTAATATGGAGTTTTCCCGCCTTTGCTGCTATAACAGCCTCCATTCTTCTGGGAAGGCTTTCCACTAGATGTTGGAACATTGCTGCGAGGACTTACTTCCATTCAGCCGCAAGAGCATTAGTGAGTTTGGGCACTGATGTTCGGCTATTAAGCCTGGCTTGCAGTCGGTGTTCCAATTCATCCCAAAGATGTTCGATGGGGTTGAGATCAGGGCTTTGTGCAGGCCAGTCAAGTTCTTCCACACCGATCTCAACAAACCATTTCTGTATGGACCTCACTTTGTGTATGGGGGCATTGTCCAAACTGTTGCCACAAAGTTGGAAGCACAGAATCGTCTAGAATGTCATTATATGCTGTAGCGTTAAGATGTCTTCACTGGAACTAAGAGGCCTACCCCGAACAATGAAAAACAGCCCCAGACCATTATTCCTCCTCCACCAAACTTTACAGTTGGCACTATGCATTGGGGCAGGTAGTGTTCTCCTGGCATCCACCAAACCCAGATTTGTCCGTCGGACTGCCAGATGGTGAAGCGGGATTCATCACTCCAGAGAACGCGTTTCCACTGCTCCAGAGTCCAATGGCGGCGAGCTTTACACCACTCCAGCCAATGCTTGGCATTATGCATGGTGATCTTAGGCTTGTGTGCGGCTGCTCGGCCGTGGAAACCCATTTCATGAGGCTCCCAACGAACAGTTTTTTGGGGGGTATTTTATTAGGATCTCCATTAGCTGTTGCAAAAGCAGCAGCTACTCTTCCTGGGGTCCACACAAAACATGAAACATAATACAGAATGACATAATACAGAACATCAATAGACAAGAACGGCTCAAGGACAGAACTACATAAATATTTTTTAAAGCTACACGTAGCCTACATATCAATGCATACACACAAACTATCTAGGTCAAATATGGGTTTGAAACCAGGGTTGCTGTTTATTTGAGCAATATGAGATCAAATCAAATTTATTTATATAGCCCTTCTTACATCAGCTGATATCTCAAAGTGCTGTACAGAAACCCAGCCTAAAACCCCAAACAGCAAGCAATGCAGGTGTAGAAGCACAGTGGCTAGGAAAAACTCCCTAGAAAGGCCAAAACCTAGGAAGAAACCTAGAGAGGAACCAGGCTATGAGGGGTGGCCAGTCCTCTTCTGGCTGTGCCGGGTGGAGATTATAACAGAACATGGCCAAGATGTTCAAATGTTCATAAATGACCAGCATGGTCAAATAATAATAATCACAGTAGTTGTCGAGGGTGCAGCAAGTCAGCACCTCAGTAGTAAATGTCAGTTGGCTTTTCATAGCCGATCATTAAGAGTATCTCTACCGCTCCTGCTGTCTCTAGAGAGTTGAAAACAGCAGGTCTGGGACAGGTAGCACGTCCGGTGAACAGGTCAGGGATGGAAGGAAGTTCCATGCAATAAGGGCTCTATATAATACTGTACGCTTTCTTGAATTTGTTCTGTATTTGGGGACTGTGAAAAGACCCCTGGTGGCATGTCTGGTGGGATAAGTGTGTGTGTAAGTTGAATATGCAAACAATTTGGGATTTTCAACACATGAATGTTTCTTATAAAAATAAGTGATGTGCTGATTTTGCTTCCAGAGTCAGTTTGGAACTCGGTAGTGAGTGCTGCAACCTTCAGCATTTGGCAGTCCCATTCTTTGAGCTTATATGGCCTACTACTTCGTGGCTAACACGCTGCTGCTCCTAGACGTTTCCAATTCACATTAACAGCACTTACAGTTGACTGGGGCAAATGTGAACTATTGTTGCATCACCATCTTTATCGCAAAAAAGAAATACAAGTACAAACCTAACTTTAAGCTACACATGATTTTAACAGAAGTAATGAACTGTATATTGATCAGCACAGCAAATGATAAAACAGGACCATGTTTGAAACACAAGTGGTTCTGAGCTTAATTCAATATTACACAGGTGAGCTAATAGTATCAGGAATGCAGACAGGCTCTATCTATCTGAGCTACTGTGTCTAACACACCGCCACCTGTTGTTATGTTGGGCACCTACTGACCAAAAAAGGATGTTATTATGATAAAAAATGTTAAACCTTTATTTTAGCAATACATGTCATTTAAGGAAATACAGGCATGTCCCACATTACTACAAGACAAAACCGCTTAATCAAGCCTGATGGTCTTGTACATATAAAAGCAAAGTTAGCTTTCATTTAGCTTGAAAAAGTAGCATAATGGGATAATGTCTTACTGTGGTGTGTGAATAATCCAATGCTTTATCTTGTATGCGGTACAAATCACATTATTGTGGAAGCACCTCCTCTAAGAGCCTGAATTAGGCTGTTTGAGAAGGTTTGAATCCTAAGGAACCTGCCTACACATAGTTTGAAGTACAACACCAACATAGCTACTGTTGTAGGTCAAAGCTGTGTGCTGGAAAACCTTGGTAGAGCATGGGTGGAATAGGCGTTGTGGTGTTCATGTGAATTTCCTTTATTTTTTGGCTTCAGACCAATGCCTAGTCTCACTTAGTTTTTTGTTGTGTTTTTAATAGATGATTTTGACATGCATTGATTGCCCCAAACATACTCACTTTAAATGTTACTACTTAATTAAAAATGTTCTCTCTAACCAAGTGGATTATTTATCTTTAGGCTCCCCTACTGGTTTATATATGTAAACAAGTTTATAGATCTAATTTCATTAGATTATTTATATATACAGTGCATTCGGAAAGTATTCAGATCCCTTGACTTTTCCCACATTTTGTTACGTTACAGCCTTATTCTAAAACTGATGAGGAAAAAAATGTATTTAATCAATCTACACACCAATAATGACGAAGTGAAAACAGGTTTTCAGAAATTTTTGCAAATGTATAAAAAAACAGAAATACCTTATTTACATAGGTATTCAGCTATGACACTCGAAATTGAGCTCAGGTGCATCCTGTTTCCATTGATCATCCTTGACATGTTTCTACAACTTGATTGGAGTACACCTGTGGTAAATTAAATTGATTGGACATGATTTTGAAAGGCACACGCCTGTCTATGTAGAGTCTCACAGTTGACAGTGCATGTCAGAGCAAAAACCAAGCCATGAGGTCGAAGGAATTGTCCGTAGAGCTCCGAGACAGGATTGTGTCAAGGCACAGGTCTGGGGAGGGTACCAAAAAAATTCTGCAGCATTGATGGTCCCCAAGAACACAGTGGCCTCCATCATTCTTAAATGGAATAAGTTTGGAACCAACAAGACTCTTCCTAGAGCTGGCCGACCGGCTAAACTGAGCAATCGGGGGAGAAGGGCCTTGGTCAGGGAGGTGACCAAGAACCCGATGGTCACTCTGACAGAGCTCCAGAGTTCCTCTGTGGAGATGGGAGAACGTTCCAGAAGGACAGCCATCTCTGCAGCACTTTATGGTAGAGTGGCCAGATGGAAGCCACCCCTCAGTAAAAGGCACATGACAGCCTGCTTGGAGTTTGCCAAAAGGCCCCTAAAGGTCTCTCAGACTATGAGAAACAAGATTCTCTGGTCTGAAGAAACCAAGATTGAACTCTTTGGCCTGAATGCCAAGCATCATGTCTGGAGGAAACCTGGCACTATCCCCACGGTGAAGCATGGTGGTGGCAGCATCATGCTGTGGGGATGTTTTTCAGGGACTGGGAGACTAGTCGGGATCGAGGGAAAGATGAACGGAACAAAGTACAGAGACGAAACCCTGCTCCAGAGCACTCAGGACCTCCGACTTGGGCGACGGTTCACCTTCCAACAGGACAATGAACCTAAGCACACAACCAAGACAATGCAGGAGTGGTTTCAGGACAAGTCGCTGAATGGCCCAGCCAGAAACCAATATTTTTTAATGTTTCTAAATAGGACATTCACCAGCACAAAATGCACACTCTTCCATGGGCACTGTGAGGCTGGATAGGCTGCGCTTCAGCTCTCAAAATCCATTCCAATATCAACTGCGCTATCGTTAACTAGCTTATGTGGGTCTTAACTTCCCATTAGCGCTGCATGAAATTGTCAGTTTTGCACTTGTTTTTAAGGACACACCTCGACTATTACCACCCCTCCCACTCAGCACAAGCGAGCTGTTATTAGACAGGCAGGCGTTAAGGCTGGAAAATGCCAGTGCGCCAGTTTTTTTACATGAAGAAATTGCAAAAACAAATGCATTTGACACTTAATGCCAGCTGTAAATAGAGCCCAAGTGTCCTGACCATGTCCAAATTAACTAATTCAACAAAGTGCCTTATTTTGTAGAATTGTTAAATCATTCGCCTAAAGGAATAAATTGTCTGTCTCCATACTTAGTGTGATTTTTTTTTTTTTTTTTTCCAGTAGTTGTCCTCCCAATAAGAACAGAAACAAGTGACGGTGTGCCAATATTGGACTTTAAAAGTAAACACTTCTTATGTGTGGACATCGAGGGAAAGTTGTTCAGTTCTGTAAGTATTGCATGGCAAGGTCATCCATGGATGGCCACCCTGGGAACAGTCAAATCTGCTCTCCCAAATCACTATTCACATTCATTGTACCATATGATTTTGTGGATTTAATATAACCTATTCATGTAAAATTCAAGTTGTGTTTCTGTTGTCACTCCCCACCAGATGATGGACAGCAGGAAAGAGTGCCTTTTCCAGCACCTGCAGATGGAGAACCATGTTGACCTGTTCTATTCATCTAGCAATGGACTGTTGCTCCACCTGGAAGGGGCTAAGATCCATGTTAAAAGGCATGACTTGTTAAAGAGACACCTGGTTTACAGAAAGAAGAGGAGCCAACAGGTCAACGCAGAGAACCCAGAAGCAGAGCCCATCATGTCTGATCAGGATATGCAACAGGACCAAGAACGAGCTGGTGCCGTTTCCAAGGAGACCATCACTTCTTGTGACGACCCTTTGCGGGTGTTGCATTCCAATAGCCCAGGCAGTCCTATCAAAACGGCTGTGGAAAAGGCAGCGAAAGAGTGAAGTACTGACCAAGAACTTGACTAGGAAGGCCAGAGAAATGGGCTTTGAGTTTGACGCAACCTTTTGCGAGATAACATTAAGGGAGATATCTCCATGCACCAGTGCCTCAGTCCTTGTGAGTTTGTGATTTGGCATTGTCTGGATGGAGTGGTCACAAGACAATTTGAGTAAGAGCATGTTAGATTGAAACAAGGAGGTGAATTAGATCTGTGCCCATCACTAGAAAGAGTCTTACAGTATATGTTGAGGTAGTTCTTCCTAAAGTCAGGAATGAGTTGATGAGGATCGGTGGATGAGACCATGTGTATAGCACAGTGAGATACCAACATTTTGGTTAAGCAAGGGCATGATGAACTTTTAAATATTTACATTGCGAAAGGCAGGGCACGGTGGGAGTACGTTGAATGTTTCAAACAGTTGGGTTTTCTCTGAGTTAGGGATGAAAGTCCGATTTTAAATCATGATGATTCAGGCTGATCCTGAAAATGTGCAGGCTCATTTTAAACCAGGCACTTCTTGTTTTTATTACGGCCTATAAACAATTCAGGCAGGTCACCCATCATTTCCTTATCTACATTCCAAAGTATCTTATTTTAATTAATACAGAAATACATGTTTGAGTAGCAGTTCACGAGGAGCTGGCCAGTTTGGCAACATTCAAGGTAATTCTTCTCTTTAATGGTATGACAGGGTTGAAAGAGTGTCGATGTCCTTTCACCCCTTTTACAAAGTTAAATTTTAAACTGGTTTGGCATTGAGCCTGATGTTGCAATATTTTAGTTGCATTAGATTTTCCTATGTCAAAATGGACCAAAATTGCTGTTTTAATTATTGTAATTATTATTTTATACAAGATTGCATTGTAACTTCTATTAATTGCAGGCCATTTTTCAATAGATATGTTATGAAATTACTATATTTCGTCAATATAAAGGTTGTGGATGTTAACTACGTTTAAATATGGTAAATATACTGTACATGTATCAAGGTTGTTTGACTGTCATTATACAGTACAGACATGTGGCTGAATGATGTTACTTCAACACCCACAACAAATTGTAGCTGGTGCTGGACACCATTAGGAAAAAGCAATGAGCCATAACAATATAATGTTTATTTATTCAAATGTATTCACATATTGTTATTTATAATGCTTGTTTTGTATGGATGCTTATTGTCTTATCATAAAATGTATATATTGAAACATTTCTACAATATAACAGATTCTGACAATGTAATCATTACTGTACATATCATTTGAAATAATGTTCATTTTATTAGGTTAATACCCTTAAATGTTTGTTAAATATATCAATCGAGTTTATTTTCTTCAGCATTTTAGAATAAAAACATTACGTCCTTTTCACACTCTAGGTTCAGGAATACACCTTGTTCACACTGTTTTCAATGCAGCTCTTGGTAACACTTTACATTAGTAGCCTGCTTTTAGATAGGCAGCCCAATTCTGTTATGTTTTTCACTAATTGGCTCTGAAAAAGATCTGATGTGATTAGTCAAAAAGATCTGATGTGATTAGTTACTTTTTAAATGTAGCCTTTATTTAACTAGGCAAGTCAGTTAAGAACAAATTATTATTTACAATGATGGCCTACATAAAATATCAGAATTGGGCTGCCTGTGTGAACGCAGCTATAGTAATGCTGTAATTCAAATCAAATTTGATTTGTCACATGCTTTGTAAACAAGTGTAGACGTCTTGCTCCCAGACAAACTAAACACCTTCTTTGCCTGCTTTGAGGATAATACAGTGTATACATCTGGCCCTTCTTTGGACACTGTGTTAACTAACCTCCAAACAAGCTTCAATGCCATACAACACTCCTTCTGTGGCCTCCAACTGCTCTTAAACGCTAGCAAAACCAAATGCATGCTTTTCAACCGTTCGCTGCCCGCACCCGCCCGCCCGACTAGCATCACTACTCTGGACGGTTCTGACCTAGAATACGTGGACAACTACAAATACCTAGGTGTCTGGCTAGACTGTAAACTCTCCTTCCAGACTCATATCAAACATCTCCAATCCAAAATCAAATCTAGAATCGGCTTTCTATTTCGCAACAAAGCCTCCTTCACTCACGCCGCCAAACTTGCCGTAGTAAAACTGACTATCCTACCGATCCACGACTTCGGCGATGTCATCTACAAAATAGCTTCCAATACTCTACTCAGCAAATTGGATGCAGTCTATCACAGTGCCATCCGTTTTGTTACCAAAGCGCCTTATACCACCCACCACCGCAACCTGTATACTCTAGTCGGCTGGCCCTCGCTACATATTCCTCGCCAGACCCACTGGCTCCAGGTCATCTACAAGTCTATGCTAGGCAAAGCGCCGCCTTATCTCAGCTCACTGGTCACGATAACAACACCCACCCGTAGCACGCGCTCCAGCAGGTATATCTCACTGGTCATCCCCAAAGCCAACACCTCCTTTGGCCGCATTTCCTTCCAGTTCTCTTCTGCCAGTGACTGGAACGAATTGCAAAAATCGCTGAAGCTGGAGACTTAAATTTCCCTCACTAACTTTAAACATCAGCTATCTGAGCAGCTAACCGATCGCTGCAGCTGTACATAGTCCATCTGTAAATAGCCCACCCAATCTACCTACCTCATCCCCATATTGTTTTTATTTACTTTGCTGCTCTTTTGCACACCAGTATCACTACTTACACACCATCATCTGCTCATCATCATCTGCTCACCTAGCACTCCAGTGTTAATCTGCTAAATTGTAATTACTTTGCTACTATGGCCTATTTATTGCCATACCTCATGCCATTTGCACACACTGTATATAGACTTTATTTTTTTCTATTGTGTTATTGACTGTACACTTGTTGACGTAGTGTCCCCATGAGTGACAGAACACTAAGCCAATCACGGCGCAACTAGAGAACATTACAAACTCCTACGCTCCGTATTTTCTGCTGACTGCCCCACCACCACAGAAAGCACTGAGTTAGGCTGAAACACATGCATTTTGGAGCTGCCTTACTCAAGAAAGCAAAAAAGAGACCATGTTTGTATGTGGCTTTATTAACTCAATTATGAGTTTTGTTTACATTGTTTGCAAACTGATGTGACACGTATTAATGCCAAAATAACATGCACAATTATTATTTTTATATTATATATAATATTATATATCTATATATTTGTTTTGCCCTGAATGACACGTCGCAACTGATTATAGGTGTAATTAATGTTACCCATGATTCATTCATTGACATTGGAACAATAGGAGGTAAATTGATTCTGATAAACTAGTGGTAGTGGTCAATAAACTTGGATTCCAAGAGGTAAATCTGTGGTCAATCACGCATAACCTTTCAAAAGCATGAAGTTCTATTTTTCAGTCTGATGACAAAAACATATAGAACGTGATGTCAGTAGTTTCAAAAAGGAGATGTGCTGTACAGTCCGATGAGATATATAAATAAACAAATTAACCCAGCCAAAAGTTGATGTAATACAAATAGGCATTGTGCCTGGATAAACAAGTCTGGAACTTCCGTTCTTTCCTAAAGTGTGTTCTTTACTTATCAGCGATTTATTTGAACGTTTGTGCAATAAGCCACATTTCTACATTTCATTCACCAAATAAACAACCAGTAAAATAGCTGTAGAAAATTACACCATTAAATTGTCACAATCGGAAATTGATGGAGATAACCTCAAAGGTAAGAAAAAGGTAACCTCAAAGGTAAGAAAAAGGTAACCTCAAAGGTAAGAAAAAGGTAACCTCAAAGGTAAGAAAAAGGTAACCTCAAAGGTAAGAAAAAGGTCAACTCAAACACTTATCAAGTATGAGCATATTGTTGCCTATTTAAGTGTCTCTTGTCTACACTAGTGGTAATTCACAACAATAAAAAAAGTTACAAATGTCCAGTCAACAACAGTAGTTTCACTTAGTGTCCCTCCACAGTTTTAACCATCACACAGGAGGATATATACTGAACAAAAAATATAAACGCAACATGCAACAATTTCTAAGATTTTACTGAGTTACAGTTCATATGAGGAAATTTGTCAATTTAAATAAATGCATTAGGCCCTAATTTATGGATTTCACATGACTGGGAATCTGTGGCATTGTGTTGTGTGACAAAACTGCACATTTTAGAGTGGTCTTTTATTGTCCCCAGCACAAGGTGCACCTGTGTAATGATCATGCTGTTTAATCAGCTTCTTTATATGCCACTCCTGTCAGGTGGATGGATTATCTTGGCAAAGGAGAAATGCTAACTAACTGGGATGTAAACAAATTTGTGCATTTGAGAGAATGCATATGCGTATGGAAAATGTCTGGTATCTTTAATTTCAGCTCATGAAACATGGGACCAAAACTTTACATGTTGCGTTTATATTTTTGTTCAGTGTACAATGAGTGTACAAAGCATTAGAAACACCTTCTTAATATTGCGTTGCGCTCCCTTTTGCCCTCAGAATAGCCTCAATTCGTCGGCCATGGACTCTACAAGGTGTCGAAAGTGTTCCTCAGGGATGCTGGCCAATGTTGACTCCAATGCGTCCCACATTTGTGTCAAGTTGGCTGGATGTCCTTTGGGTGGTGGACCAATCTTGATACACACGGGAAACTGTTGAGCGTAAAAAACCCAACAGCGTTGCAGTTCTTGACACACTCAAACAGGCCCGTCTGGCACATACTACCATCCCCCGTTCAAAGGCACATAAACATTCACCCTCTGAATGCCACACACACACAATCCATGTCTCAATTGTCTCAAGGCTTAAAAATCCTTCTTTAACCTGTCTCCTTCCCTTTATCTACACTGATTAAAGTGGATTTAACAAGTGATATCAATAAGGGATCACAGCTTTCACCTGGATTCACCTGGTCAGTCTATGTCATGGAAAGCCCATGTTAATGTTTTGTACACTCAGTGTATATAGAAGCAGAGACTGATAAGAGCAAAGAGCCGCACCGGTTAACAGTGAATCAATAATGATGAGCAGCCTGAGAGGAACGCAGTGATGTCAGTACATTGCAACACAGAAATGGGAACTGAGGTTAAAATAAGGTATTCAACTCAAGTTATGAACGGCTGAATTTAGATGGTGTCAATTAATCTGAAATTTGAATTTTAAGGACAGGTTTTTAACAAGTCAACTGGTTGAGCAGTGATGAGATGGGATGGGAAAGCTTCAAAATATGATTGTTTATTTTGTCAACCTTGATTGTTTTAAATAATGTACATTGACAAAGTATGAGACAAAACAAATACATATATGACTTTAACATTTTTAAATAACTTTAAACCAGATGCCTGTGTGGTGTCTCTGTGTATATCTTAGTTAGCACTTAATAGCCTGATCCACACTATAGGGCCAAGCCGAGTGAAGCCAAGCTCCACTGGGCTGGCTTGGTTAGGCATCCACCATAGTTGCTGGAGCCATGCTGGAAAGGACAATGTGAAAAGAACAGTTCCTAAAGAGCACAATACGGTTCTAGTCGGCCCTATAGTGTGAACAAACCAGGAGATGTGTTCCTCCCTTCAACCCCTTCCACTCTACCCCTTATACAGTTGAAGTCGGAAGTTTACATACACTTAGGTTGGAGTCATTTAAACTAGTTTTTCAACCACTCCACACATTTCTTGTTAACAAACTATAGTTTTGGCAAGTCGGTTAGGACATCTACTTTGTGCAAGACACAAGTCATTTTTCCAACAATTGTTTACAGACAGATTATTTCACTTAATCACAATTCCAGTGGGTCAGAAGTTTACATACACTAAGTTGACTGTGCTTTTAAACTGCTTGGAAAATTCACAAAAATGATGTCATGGCTTTAGAAACTTCTGATATTCTAATTGACATCATTTGAGTCAATTGGAGGTGTACCTGTGGATGTATTTCAAGGCCTACCTTCAAACTCAGTGCCTCTTTGCTTGACATCATGGGAAAATCAAAATAAATCAGCCAAGACCTCAGAAAAAAAATTGTAGACCTCCACAAGTCTGGTTCATCCTTGGGAGCAATTTCCAAACGCCTGAAGGTACCACGTTCATCTGTACAAACAATAGTACGCAAGTATAAACACAATGGGACCACGCAGCCGTCATACCGCTCAGGAAAGAGACGTGTTCTGTCTCCTAGAGATGAACGTACTTTGGTGCGAAAAGTGCAAATCAATCCCAGAACAACAGTAAATTACCTTGTGAAGATGCTGGAGGACACATGTACAAAGTATCTATATCCACAGTAAAATGAGTCCTATATCGACATAACCTGAAAGGCCGCTCAGCAAGGAAGAAGCCAATGCTTCAAAACCGCCATAAAAAAGCCAGACTACAATTTGAAACTGCACATGGGGACAAAGATCGTACTTTTTTGGAGAAATGTCCTCTGGTCTGATGAAACAAAAATAGAACTGTTTGGCCATAATGACCATCGTTATGGAGGAAAAAGGGGGAGGCTTGCAAGCCGAAGAACATCCCAACTGTGAAGCACGGGGTGGCAGCATCATGTTGTGGGGGTGCTTTGCTGCAGGAGGGACTGGTGCACTTCACAAAATAGATGGCATCATGAGGGAGGAAAATTATGTGGATATATTGAAGCAACATCTCAAGACATCAGTCAGGAAGTTAAAGCTTGGTCGCAAATGGGTCTTCCAAATAGACAATGACCCCAAGCATACTTCCAAAGTTGTGGCAAAATGGCTTAAGGACAACAAAGTCAAGGTATTGGAGTGGCCATCACAAAGCCCTGACCTCAATCCTATAGAAAATATGTGGGCAGAACTGAAAAAGCGTGTCCGAGCAAGGAGGCCTACAAACCTGACTCAGTTACACCAGCTCTGTCAGGAAGAATGGGACAAAATTCACCCAACTTATTGTGGAAAGCTTGTGGAAGGCTACCTGAAACGTTTTACTCAAGTTAAACAATTTAAAGGCAATGCTACTAAATACTAATTGAGTGTATGTAAACGTCTGACCCAATGGGAATGGGATGAAAGAAATAAAAGCTCTCTACTATTATTCTGACATTTCACATTCTTAAAATAAAGTGGTGATCCTAACTGACCTCAAACAGAGCGTTTTTACTCTGATTAAATGTCAGGAATTGTGAAAAACTGAGTTTAAATGTATTTGGCTAAGGTGTATGTAAACTTCCGACTTCAACTGTATGAGGACCCCATGGCTGACCACCAGCGCATGGGCAGGGATGTCTCTGATCCCATCGTCCGGCTTGCCTGCGAGATCCCTGTCTCCTTCTGTCCTGGTCAGCAGTGGTCAGCCACCATGCGCTGGAACAGGTGCTCCAGAAACTCTTCGATCCGTGTCTTTATCTAACACAGAACAAAGCACTCTTATTCACAACACAGACTCATCCTTCCCGTTTTTCTTCTACACCCACACAACAGACTGGTTGACACCGGTTCCATCCTGATTGAGGGGCCTACAACATGTCCTGGGTGGTTAGAGAGATACTGAGATCACATACCATGGCAGATCTGCATCATCATCTGGACAACGTGTCACGTAAACTAGCTGTTGGATCACACTGACACTGGACGTATGACCTGCAAGCTAAGTACTAATTGGTAAGTCTTAGCAAAATGTAAGTTATTGGTCTCATTAGAACCTGTTATGCAAAACATTTATTTGGCATATTCATTGTCAAGAATGGATTACCCTGTAATGCATGCCAAAGGTGCCATCTAGTGTTGATAAAATGTATTGCCTCTGGGCTCCAATCAGGAGGAGTATATAGAGAGCGAGAGAGTGAGAAAGAGGCAGACAGACATGCTCCCTTAGGATCCCCAGAATGACTTACGTGTTCTATAGTCTCTCTCCCTGGAGGACGGAAGTTCAGCCACGACAGAACAGCTGCTGTAGCCATGTACTTCATGTTCACCACCACACACACACTCTGATATATAGTTAATAAGAACAGCATATATGGAAATTAGATATTGACAACCTAGAGCCCAGAGAAAGGGTACTCACCCTCTCTTTAAGTGATGGGTCACAATTTCTAGGCCAGAGCAACAACTGTTGTGTTTCAAAATCGCTCTGTAACAAAACGGATAAAACAACCATTCACATACATCTTTCTAAGGAGAGATTGTTTCAATAATACACAATCAAATAAAACCTGTGGACCATCCCAACACATAATACTGGTGTCAAAAGTGTATTATAAAAGATGACATGATCTCTGTGACATCGTTCCTGTAGCCTCTGCCTGCTGCATCCCTAGTCCGAAAGACACGAGTCTATCGCCTGGCCTGGGGGATTGGGAAATTCCCAGGATTGGAGTGACACTGTAAACCTCACAGTGTCAGTGATATGCCATTGAAACATGACATCTAGGAAATCTATTGGGATTATCTGTTCCTAAACTTCTACGTTGTGCTGTTTGACACATTTCATCCAAGGCTCTCTAATGTATCCAAAACGGTATGAAAACAGTAGCACCAGATGTACTTTTATAGTAAATTACACCTTGTAGAAGGTATTTTCTATTCCATTATGTTTCACCACTGGGGGAAAAAAGTATCTATAAGCATGTAATAAGACAATATACCATAGAATACATTTCAATACAGAAGACACCATCTAATGAGAAATACATCAAAACGCATGGCTTAGTTTAGTAGGGTAATTATCCAGTCATATTGTATTACTATTGAAGCAATGATCTTATCCATAGACTCTATCCATAGACTGTTCTCTCTGCTTGTGCACGGCAAGCGGTACCAGTGCATCAAGTCTGACACCAACAGGCTCCCGAACAGCTTCTATCCCCAAGCCATAAGACTTGCTAAATAGTTAACTAAATCAATTACAAAATGGCTACAGACTATCTGATTTGACCCTTGTATTTATTTTTTACACTGTCTCTATGCACACTCACAGGGCCCTACACACACAAACACATATAATATGCACTTATATTTATTCTGACTCTACACGCACACCCACTCACATACAATCATCATATACTCTGCTGCTACTATTTATTATAAATCCTGATGCCTAGTCACCTTACCCCCTTACATATCTACTTCTATCACTCCAGTATCCCTGCACATTGTAAATATGGTACTGGAACTGACTGACCCTGAATATAGTATGCTTACTTACTTACTTTCTCGTGTTCTTCTTATTTCTCGTGTGTTTAATTTCTACCTTGTTATTTTTAGTATTACATTATTGATTATTTCATTGTTGGATTTAGCGCTTGCAAGCAAGGCAATTGTGCACGTGACATTACAACGTGAAACTTGAAATTGGACATTTTCTGAGAAGCAGGGCTAAACATTCGTACTCAGTTTGACCTTTTATCTGGACGTGCACTCCAGTCATTGGAGACTGGAGAAATGCGACACCAGCTCAGTACAGAGCGTTTGTTGCGGTGGCGTGCACTGATTGTAGCATGTAAACCGTTCAAATTCTAAAATGTACAGCATTATGATAACCATTCACCCATTTTTGTCGACTTGACGTGTACCTTGTCAATACCCGAGGGCTATTTGCCATTCACTGTAGTCAACAGTAGCAGCCTATGCAAATGTAAACTGACACTGAATAGTAATGAAGTGACCGAAGTATCTTCTGAATAATTCACATTTACTGTTGGACTATCGTTATGGCAAAGGTAAAATAAGCATTAAGGTAGTTGATGCACTTGAAATTACAGTTATTGAAGTGTAGCTAGCTCTCTTCCAAAACCACCCACAAAACACAGCATGCACGTCACACACGGGATCATTTGGACGACCCCACCCTTAACCTTAATTAAAACCTACCCTAACCATAACCCCTTTTAAACATCAACTTCTATGGGATAGGGACGTCCCAATTATTCGGTATAGTAAGGACCCCACCCTCAGCGGGCTCGGGAATAGAAAAAAAAATGGTTTTCAGGGGAAATGGAAAGAGACTGTAACGGTATTCCTCCTCTTCAACCGAAGAGGAGGAGTAGTGATTGAACCAAGGCGCAGCGTTGTGAAATGACATATTTTAATTAAACAAGACGGAATAAACACGAAAACACTTGAATAATTAACAAAATAACGAAACGAAAACGTAGGCAGACCTGAACTATACGAACTTACATACAACACGAAGAACGCACGAACAGGGAAAATAGACTACACAAAAAGAACGATGTACAAACAAACCGAACAGTCCCGTATGGTGCGACAAACACTGACACAGGAGACAACCACCCACAACGAACACTGTGAAACAACCTACCTAAATATGACTCTCAATTAGAGGAACGCCAAACACCTGCCTCTAATTAAGAGCCATACCAGGCAACCCTTAAACCAACATAGAAACAGAAAACATAGAATGCCCACCCAAACTCACGTCCTGACCAACTAACACATACAACAAACTAACAGAAATAGGTCAGGAACGTGACATAACCCCCCCCTTAAGGTGCGAACTCCGGGCGCACCAGCACAAAGTCTAGGGGAGGGTCTGGGTGGGCATCTGACCACGGTGGTGGCTCAGGGCGAGGTCCCCACCCCACCATAGTCAATCCCAGCTTACATCTCCCCCTACAAATGACCACCCTCATATTACACCCACTTACCATCGAGACAAGGGGCAGCACCGGGATAGAGGGATAGCTCAGCACAGAGGGATAGCTCAGCACAGAGGGATAGCTCAGGACAGAGGGGCAACTCAGGACAGAGGGGCAACTCAGGACAGAGGGGCAACTCAGGACAGAGGGGCAACTCAGGACAGAGGGGCAACTCAGGACAGAGGGGCAACTCAGGACAGAGGGGCAACTCAGGACAGAGGGGCAACTCCGGACTGAAAGGCAGCTCCGGACAGAGAGGCAGCTCCGGACTGAGGGGCAGTTCTGGACAAATAGCCGCTCTGGGCTGAGGGACAGCTCATGACTGGCTGACGGCTCTGGACGCTCATGGCTGGCTGACGGCTCTGGACGCTCATGGCTGGCTGACGGCTCTGGACGCTCATGGCTGGCTGACGGCTCTGGACGCTCATGGCTCACTGACGGCTCTGGCAGATCCTGTCTGGTTGGCGGCTCTGGCAGATCCTGTCTGGTTGGCGGCCCTCGCAGATCCTGTCTGGTTGGCGGCCCTGGCAGATCCTGTCTGGTTGGCGGCCCTGGCAGATCCTGTCTGGTTGGCGGCTCTGGCAGATCCTGTCTGGTTGGCGGCTCTGGCAGATCCTGACTGACGAATGGCTCTAGCGGCTCCTGACTGACTGACGGCTCGGGACAGACGGGCGGCTCTAATGGCTCGGGACAGACGGATGGCTCAGACGGCGCTGGGGAGACGGATGGCTCAGACGGCGCTGGGGAGACGGATGGCTCAGATGGCGCTGCGGAGACGGATGGCTCAGATGGCGCTGCGGAGACGGATGGCTCAGATGGCGCTGCGGAGACGGATGGCTCAGATGGCGCTGCGGAGACGGATGGCTCAGACTGATCCTGTCTGGCGGAAGGCTCTGTAGGCTCATGGCAGACGGGCAGTTCATGCGGCGCTTGGCAGACGGACAGTTCAGGCGCCGTTGGGCAGACGGCAGACTCTGGCCGGCTGAGACGCACTGTAGGCCTGGTGCGTGGTGCCGGAACTGGAGGCACCGGACTGGAGACACGCACTTCAAGCCTAGTGCGGGGAGCAGGGACAGGGCACACTGGACTCTCAAAACGTACTATATGCCTGGTGCGTGGTACCGGCACTGGTGGCACCGGGCTGAGTGCACGCACATCAGGACGAGTACGGGGAGAAGGAACAGTGTGTACAGGGCTCTGGAGACGCACAGGTGGCTTAGTGCGTGGTGCCGGAACTGGAGGCACCGGACTGGAGACACGCACCATAGAGAGAGTGCGTGGAGGAGGAACAGGGCTCTGGAAACGCACTGGAAGCCTGGTGCGTGGTGTAGGCACTGGTGGTACTGGGCTGGGGCGGGGAGGTAGCGCCGGAAATACCGGACTGTGCAGGCGTATTGGCTCCCTTGAGCACTGAGCCTGCCCAACCTTACCTGGCTGAGTGCTCCCCATCGCCCGACCAGTGCGGGGAGGTGGAATAACCCGCACCGGGCTATGTAGGCGAACCGGGGACACCATGCGTAAGGCTGGTGCCATGTAAGCCGGCCCAAGGAGACGTACTGGTGGCCAGATATGTAGAGCCGGCTTCATGGCGCTTGGCTCAATGCTCCATCTAGACCTACCAGTGCGGGGAGGTGGAACCCGCACTGGGCTATGCACACGTACAGGAGACACCGTGCGCTCTACTGCGTAACACGGTGTCTGCCCGTACTCCCGCTCTCCACGGTTAGCCTGGGAAGTGGGCGCAGGTCTCCTACCTGCCTTTGGCCCACTACCTCTTAGCCCCCCCCCAAGAAATTTTTGGGTAGTACTCACGGGCTTTTCGGGCTTCCGTGCAAGACGCGTCCCCTCATAACGCCGGTTCCCTTCTCCGATTGCCTCTGCTCTCCTCAGTGCCTCCAGCTGTTCCTATGGGAGGCGATCCCTTCCAGCCAGGATCTCCTCCCATGTGTAGCAACCTTTACCGTCTAATACATCCTCCCAAGTCCATTCCTCCTTCTTGCGCTGTCCCTTCCTCTGATTACACCGCTGCTTGATTCTGGATTGGTGGGTGGTTCTGTAACGGTTGTTCTCCTCCTTTTCAACCGAAAAGGAGGAAAGGCGCAGCGGGTTGTGAACACATAATTTATTTAAAGACAAGACGAAAAAACACGAACTTCACTATAACTAACAAAACAACAAACGGAGTAGACAGACCTGGACGACGAACTTACATAAAACACGAAGAACGCACGAACAGGGAAAATAGACTACACAAAATGACGATGTACAAAAACAAACCGAACAGTCCCGTATGGTGCGACAAACACTGACACAGGAGACAACCACCCACAACGAACACTGTGAAACAACCTACCTAAATATGACTCTCAATTAGAGGAACGCCAAACACCTGCCTCTAATTAAGAGCCATACCAGGCAACCCTTAAACCAACATAGAAACAGAAAACATAGAATGCCCACCCAAACTCACGTCCTGACCAACTAACACATACAACAAACTAACAGAAATAGGTCAGGAACGTGACATAACCCCCCCCTTAAGGTGCGAACTCCGGGCGCACCAGCACAAAGTCTAGGGGAGGGTCTGGGTGGGCATCTGACCACGGTGGTGGCTCAGGGCGAGGTCCCCACCCCACCATAGTCAATCCCAGCTTACATCTCCCCCTACAAATGACCACCCTCATATTACACCCACTTACCATCGAGACAAGGGGCAGCACCGGGATAGAGGGATAGCTCAGCACAGAGGGATAGCTCAGCACAGAGGGGCAACTCAGGACAGAGGGGCAACTCAGGACAGAGGGGCAACTCAGGACAGAGGGGCAACTCAGGACAGAGGGGCAACTCAGGACAGAGGGGCAACTCAGGACAGAGGGGCAACTCAGGACAGAGGGGCAACTCAGGACAGAGGGGCAACTCAGGACAGAGGGGCAACTCAGGACAGAGGGGCAACTCCGGACTGAAAGGCAGCTCCGGACAGAGAGGCAGCTCCGGACTGAGGGGCAGTTCTGGACAAATAGCCGCTCTGGGCTGAGGGACAGCTCATGACTGGCTGACGGCTCTGGACGCTCATGGCTGGCTGACGGCTCTGGACGCTCATGGCTGGCTGACGGCTCTGGACGCTCATGGCTGGCTGACGGCTCTGGACGCTCATGGCTCACTGACGGCTCTGGCAGATCCTGTCTGGTTGGCGGCTCTGGCAGATCCTGTCTGGTTGGCGGCCCTCGCAGATCCTGTCTGGTTGGCGGCCCTGGCAGATCCTGTCTGGTTGGCGGCCCTGGCAGATCCTGTCTGGTTGGCGGCTCTGGCAGATCCTGTCTGGTTGGCGGCTCTGGCAGATCCTGACTGACGAATGGCTCTAGCGGCTCCTGACTGACTGACGGCTCGGGACAGACGGGCGGCTCTAATGGCTCGGGACAGACGGATGGCTCAGACGGCGCTGGGGAGACGGATGGCTCAGACGGCGCTGGGGAGACGGATGGCTCAGATGGCGCTGCGGAGACGGATGGCTCAGATGGCGCTGCGGAGACGGATGGCTCAGATGGCGCTGCGGAGACGGATGGCTCAGACTGATCCTGTCTGGCGGAAGGCTCTGTAGGCTCATGGCAGACGGGCAGTTCATGCGGCGCTTGGCAGACGGACAGTTCAGGCGCCGTTGGGCAGACGGCAGACTCTGGCCGGCTGAGACGCACTGTAGGCCTGGTGCGTGGTGCCGGAACTGGAGGCACCGGACTGGAGACACGCACTTCAAGCCTAGTGCGGGGAGCAGGGACAGGGCACACTGGACTCTCAAAACGTACTATATGCCTGGTGCGTGGTACCGGCACTGGTGGCACCGGGCTGAGTGCACGCACATCAGGACGAGTACGGGGAGAAGGAACAGTGTGTACAGGGCTCTGGAGACGCACAGGTGGCTTAGTGCGTGGTGCCGGAACTGGAGGCACCGGACTGGAGACACGCACCATAGAGAGAGTGCGTGGAGGAGGAACAGGGCTCTGGAAACGCACTGGAAGCCTGGTGCGTGGTGTAGGCACTGGTGGTACTGGGCTGGGGCGGGGAGGTAGCGCCGGAAATACCGGACTGTGCAGGCGTATTGGCTCCCTTGAGCACTGAGCCTGCCCAACCTTACCTGGCTGAGTGCTCCCCATCGCCCGACCAGTGCGGGGAGGTGGAATAACCCGCACCGGGCTATGTAGGCGAACCGGGGACACCATGCGTAAGGCTGGTGCCATGTAAGCCGGCCCAAGGAGACGTACTGGTGGCCAGATATGTAGAGCCGGCTTCATGGCGCTTGGCTCAATGCTCCATCTAGACCTACCAGTGCGGGGAGGTGGAACCCGCACTGGGCTATGCACACGTACAGGAGACACCGTGCGCTCTACTGCGTAACACGGTGTCTGCCCGTACTCCCGCTCTCCACGGTTAGCCTGGGAAGTGGGCGCAGGTCTCCTACCTGCCTTTGGCCCACTACCTCTTAGCCCCCCCCCAAGAAATTTTTGGGTAGTACTCACGGGCTTTTCGGGCTTCCGTGCAAGACGCGTCCCCTCATAACGCCGGTTCCCTTCTCCGATTGCCTCTGCTCTCCTCAGTGCCTCCAGCTGTTCCTATGGGAGGCGATCCCTTCCAGCCAGGATCTCCTCCCATGTGTAGCAACCTTTACCGTCTAATACATCCTCCCAAGTCCATTCCTCCTTCTTGCGCTGTCCCTTCCTCTGATTACACCGCTGCTTGATTCTGGATTGGTGGGTGGTTCTGTAACGGTTGTTCTCCTCCTTTTCAACCGAAAAGGAGGAAAGGCGCAGCGGGTTGTGAACACATAATTTATTTAAAGACAAGACGAAAAAACACGAACTTCACTATAACTAACAAAACAACAAACGGAGTAGACAGACCTGGACGACGAACTTACATAAAACACGAAGAACGCACGAACAGGGAAAATAGACTACACAAAATGACGATGTACAAAAACAAACCGAACAGTCCCGTATGGTGCGACAAACACTGACACAGGAGACAACCACCCACAACGAACACTGTGAAACAACCTACCTAAATATGACTCTCAATTAGAGGAACGCCAAACACCTGCCTCTAATTAAGAGCCATACCAGGCAACCCTTAAACCAACATAGAAACAGAAAACATAGAATGCCCACCCAAACTCACGTCCTGACCAACTAACACATACAACAAACTAACAGAAATAGGTCAGGAACGTGACAGAGACTCTGTGACGGGTCTCCCGCTTTTGGACATTAACAAGGTGACAGCGGAGAGGGAGAGGCGAAGAGAGAGGGTATACTCCGCCCAAAATCTGTCCACGAAAATAATATCACAAAGACAGGAATTTTTGTATGGTCAATGAGTGTCAAATTTGGTCAACAACATTTTTTATTGCTAATTTGCTATGTGAGGGTTATTTGATCGAATTTAAGTTTTGTAATGATTAGGTTGTTACAAATGCACTGATATAAGCAGGGGTGAAAGTAGGTTTTATTTCTTCCAGGTATAGGACCTGCGCCACATTTTTCTATGGACCTGATCATAGAATTATATACAGTACCAGTCAAAAGTTTGGACACACCAACTCATTCAAGGGTTTTTCTTTATTTTTACTATTTACTACATCGTAGAATAATAGTGAAGACAACAAAACTATGAAATAACAAATATGGAATTTGTTATTTTATTTAACTAGGCAAGTCAGTTAAGAACAAATTCTTATTTACAATGACCTACACCGGCCAAACCCTAACCAGGACGAAGTTGGGCCAATTGTGCTTCACCCTATGGGACTCCTGATCAAGGCTGGATCATGTAGTAACCAAAAAAGTGTTAAACAAATCAAAATAGGTTTTATATTTGAGATTCTTCAAATAGCCACCCTTTGCCTTGATGACAGCTTTGCACACTCTTGGCATTCTCTCAACCAGCTTCATGAGGTAATCACCTGGAATGTATTTCAATTAACAGGTGTGCCTTGGTAAAAGTTCATTTGTGGAATGTCTTTCCTTCTTAATGCGTTTGAGCCAATCAGTTATGTTGTGACAAAGTGATGATGGGCTGTCATTTCTCTTTGCTTATTTGAGCTGTTCATGCCATAATATGGACTTGGTCTTTTACCAGATAGTGCTATCTTCTGTATACCACCCCTACCTTAAGACATGAAGGTCAGTAAATCTGTAAAATGTCAAGAACTTTGAAAGTTTCTTCAAGTCGCAAAAACCATCAAGCGCTATGATAAAACTGGCTCTCATGAGGACCGCCACAAGAATTGATGACCCAGAGTTACCTCTGCTGCAGAGGATAAATTCATTAGATTTAACTGTACCTTAGATTGCAGGCCAAAGAAATGCTTCACAGGATTCAAGTAACACACACATCTCAACATCAACTGTTCAGAGGAGTCTGCATGAATCAGGCCTTCATGGTCAAATTGCTGCAAAGAAACCACTACTAATGGACAACAATAAGAAGAAGAGACTTTCTTGGGCCAAGAAACACGAGCAATGGACATTAGACAGGTGGAAATATGTCCTTTGGTCTGATGAGTCCAAATTTGAGATTTTTGGTTCCAACCCCGTGTCTTTCTGAGATGCAGAGTAGGTGAACGGATGATCTCCGCATGTGTGGTTCCCACCGTGAAGCATGGAGGAGGTGTGATGGTGTGGGGGTGCATTGCTGGTGACACTGTCTGTGATGTATTTTGAATTCAAGGCACACTTAAGCAGTATGGATACCACAGCATTCTGCAGTGACACGCCATCCCATCTGGTTTGCGCTTAGTGGGACTATCATTTGGACTATTGGGACTATCAAAACACGCATCCAGGCTGTGTATGGGCAATTTGATCAAGAAAGAGAGTGATGGTGCTGCGTCAGATGACCTGGCCTCCACAATCACCCGACCTCAACCCAATTGAGATGGTTTGGGATGAGTTGGACCGCAGAGTGAAGGAAAAGCAGCCAACAAGTGGTCAGCATATGGGGGAACTCCTTCAAGACTGTTGGAAAAGCATTCCAGGTGACTACCTCATGAACCTGGTTGAGAGAATGCCAAGAGTGTGCAAAGCTGTCATCAAGGCAAAAGGTGGCTACTTTGAAGAATCTAAAATCTAAAATATATTTTGATTTGTTTAACACTTTTTGTTACTACATGATTATGTGTGTTATTTCATAGTTTTGATGTCATCACATTATTCTACAATGTAGAAAATAGTAAAAATAAAGAAAAACCCTTCAATGAGTAGGTGTATCCACACTTTTGACTGGTACTGTATATACTGAATACAAATATAAACGCAACATGTAAAGTGTTGGTCCCATGTTTCATGAGCTGAAATAAAAGATACCAGAAATGTTCCATATGAACAAAAAGGTTATTTCTCTCAAATATTGTGAACAAATTTGTTTACATCCCTGTTAGTGAGTATTTCTCCTTTGCCAAGATAGTTTATCCACCTGACAGGTGTGGCATATCAAGAAGCTGATTAAGCAGCGTTACACAGCATTCCACAGGTGCACCTTGTGCTGGGGGCAATAAAAGGCCACTCTAAAATTTGCAGATTTGTCACACAACACAATGCCATAGATGTCTCAAGTTTTAAGGGATGGTGCAATTGGTATGCTGACTGCAGGAATGTCCACCAGAGCTGTTGCTAGAGAATTTAATATTAATTTCTCTACCATAAGCTGCATCCAATGTTGTTTTAGAGAATTTGGCAGTACGCCCAACTGACTTGACAACCGCAGACCACGTGTAACCACGCCAGCCCAGGATGACCAGATTCGGCTTCTTCACCTGCGGGATCATCTGAGACCAGCCACCTGGACAGCTGATGAAACTGTAGATTTGCACAACCGAAGAATTTATGTACAAACTGTCAGAAACCGCTTCAGGGAAGCTCATCTGCCTGCTCTTCATCCTCACCAGGGTCTTGACCTGACTGTATTCCGGCGTGGTAACCGACTTCAGTGACCAAGAGATGCATTTCTGTATTCCCAGTCATGTGAAATCCATAGATTATGGCCTAATGAATTTATTTAAATTGAGTGATTTTCTTTTATGAACTGTAACTCAGTAAAATCATAGAATTTTGTTGCATGTTGCATTTATATCTTCTTTTTCAATGTAGAATCCCTATTAATCCAATAGCAACTGTGAGCCTAGTCCTAAAGATTTGTCATTTACATTTTAAAATAAATTAGCTTTTATTGTGGCATTAACACAACCAATCATGATGTTGTCAAAAAATCACTTCAAAGGGCTCCTTTACTAGGCTTTCTACGCAAGTTCATCCACTAGCAACATATTTCTAGCCTCCAAGCAGTGATGAATGGAAAGTGACATCTGTTACACAAAACACCATAAAGAGAAAGGCATTTGGCCATTGTCAGTTGGTCAAAATGTATGCGTCCACTGCTGTCCACGTGCGTCTCTGTGTCGACCACTCATCTCTGCCTTGGCAAAAATGATATGTTATCCTCGAACCACATGGCATTTTGGAGTATAGGCTATACCACGCGTTCTCAAGTCCATTCCCTCATTTTTCATGCCTTGGACATACGTAATGATAAATAATAGTGTAATAGCCTACATTTTTCTTGACATTTATTTGTATTATTGTGATAGGCTCATGTATTTTTTAATTTTTTTAATTTTTTAAAATCCTTTTAATTTGTTGTTCAATTTGTTTTTGTTGTGTACTTTTAACCCTTTTTCTCCCAAATTTTCATGATATCCAATTGGTAGTCTTGTCCCATCTATCTATTTATTTTTATTGGTTATTTGGTTATTTTGTCCGGCTCTGTACCTGAGACTACAGCTTTACTTTCACCGCTGGATATAAGTGGACACACGTGGCATTTCGTCAAAAACCGCGTGTGACCGCGTGTTCACACGGGTATCTTCCCTTTCATTGGCTAGAAAGGTCCCACCTGGTCTCGCCTCCTCCCGCCTGCCTTCCATCTTTGAGGACATGTATTTCAATTGTTAGAGCGGACACTCGACCATCTTGTCAATATAATAAAACATCTTTGTCAACACTCCATTTTAACTCCTCCTCCACATTTACTGGATTGGTTGAACAGTGCAGAAGAGAACCTCCTGACAAGTTTTTTTTCTCGTCAGGACCAGAAAGAAAGGAACACAGCTCAGGCGATTTCTTTCACGCCTGCTGCTTTAGGGTAGTGTCTACGGGGAATGCACTCTGCAGTCGAGGAAATATATAAAAAGTGTGAGATAGAATTGTATAAATTGTATTTAATTTCAAATGAAGTAAAACTAATTTGTCTGTACATTATGTATATTATTTTAAAAATCCATGAGTAATGTAGCCTACATCATTTATTATTTTCTTTCTAACAGTTTGTAATATAAAGGTCCTCAGAGACTTTATGAGTGAGAGAAGATTTTATAAGTGAAAGAATAAAACAATTTGTCATAACCATAAAAAGAGCAGAGACAATCTATTTAATTCATGGTGAGTTTATTGATTGTACAGCATGCCTTGACCCTTAACACTTGAAGGGATCCTTTCAGACAGACCAATAAAGAGCTGATTAATCATAAACAGAAGTTATCAATACTGAATTCAACGCTAACTTCGAAACCAACTTATTCACTTACTAGGCCTACATGATCCAGTCCCCCTAAAAAACAGCCCAACAAGAAGCTGCATAAGAGTGCCTTAGGGCCCCAGAGTCAGAAGACAAACTCAGACAGACACCAATCTCCCACTTGCCTGAAACCTGACTGATTAGTGTGTTAACACTTCAGAGGACGTTATACAGGGGAAGCAACAGAAATAAACACATTCTTAATAGCAAGTTTTGGTTGGTATTCAAGCAGGGGGTCTGTCTTCTTAACTTTTGTTTTAATTCTTTTTTTGCCCTTCACCAGACTGCAGAATCATCAGTCGCCCCACAATCTCAGCTCCACTCTACTTAACATCTCTCCAGTCCTCTTGGTTTCATGACTACAGCAACCTCTAGTGTTCACCTCACTTTATGTACACAATCACATCCTACAATCTGCTCCACTAACCATAATAACGTACAAAAAGAAAACAGAAATTAGAATAACATTGGACTGGTATGGTGTCACACTCTTTAAAGCAGAAGTTTATTGAACAGAGGTTGTGCAACAGACATTTCTGAGGTACATTATGTAACTTCTAGTGGACGGGGGACAACTAAAGGGAAATCCATGCTGTTGAAACACACTTCCTCATGTCAGATGCAGTATGTGGTGAGCTTTTTGATTTATTGGTTTAGCCATTTTGTATTGGTTTTCCAGACAATAGGACCACCTGGAACACACAGGTCAACTAAGCTCATCAAATCAGGCTTAGGAACCAAAATCCATCGACATTAATTGGAACAAACCATGTAATTAATCATCAATGACATTTGAGACATTTTCACATTTGTCTTTGCAATGAATGTCACATGAGTCTCACAATTAGCACCACCATCAACTTAAACTGACCATGGAAGTGTTGACTTGTTGTTGTGCACCCTCCACTAGGGTTTACGTCCAGGTGGGAGCCTTGCATGCTTGCCACTCAACACGGTCAGTACATTTCACAACAGACAAAACTACTGTGCCTTCTACTGTACTGTTACCCTTCCCAGGCTCCCTAAAAACTGTAGTTGTGAGGTATTCAGATATTCTTTTTTTGTCCAGTAAACCTGAGGTATAGAGATACCGCAATGTGACTGAGAAAGTAGAGCAAAACAGATAAAAAGGAAAGGAAACATGCTATCTAAGCAAACTGTACAAAGAACATTTCCAGTCGAATACTCATGTCATGTTCTTCTATTACCATCTACTTCAGTATTCTGAATGTATCTCTTAAGCAGTAAAATAATTATATTATAATACAAATGTTTATAAAATAGCAGCACACTCAAGTGACACATCACAACTAAGTAATGTAAAAAAAAATTGTATATAAGAATGAAACAAAATCATAGCTTTTAGCAGCGCAAAAAGACAATAATAATAACTCAATAAAAATATTGACACTGATGTCTTCATACCTCCTCCATCTCTCTTCACTTTGGAATACAGTATCTAACCCCTTACAAACACTCTACAAACTGTTGGGGGGGTCTGGACACCCCATAAAATAAAACACAAATTGAAGGGGGTCTAAATACAAATTCAAACCTAACACAGTCAACTACTTTGTAAAAACAAACCAATCATAATCTATGCTCAGAATAGAGCTTGCAGGGGGAAAAAGGGCAGACATCCATGACAATGATGAACAGGGGCTAGTTTTGGTGAGAGGTTGAAGATGGCCTTGTTTATAAGATTGGTTTCTAGAAAACGTTTTCCTGAAAAACATTTATTTTGAGTAGCCTGCTAAAACACTGAATCCTCATTTTCCCCTCATACCTACCACACATGCAAACACAAACAAACGTACACACACACACACAAAAACACACAAAAACCTTGATACACCTTTAAATGTAGCAATGAGAATATTGCGTGATCAAGGCTGCCTTGTGCTGGCGATGTACCCTGTGTCAGTCTTGGAAGTGAATTAGTCTAATTCTGACGTCTGGGTGACTGATCAAACCCCATGGCAATGAAGTGACTGAAGCAGCAAATCTCACTGGACGAGAGGGTTACACGCAGAGATAGAACTTTCATAGAGTTTTATCACTACGGGTTCACAGACATCAGTCAGGCCTGCACAGCCTCGGGGACAGCACAACCACACAGGGGTATCACCGAAGACAACAGGCCAGGCTTTACTAGCAAAACCATCAATAAGGTATAGCTTTGAACATAGAACAGCTTCATCTTTTTGAAAGAAAACCTAATTTGCCCTCAGAACACCAGATGTTCTATGATAACGTTTTCTGTATAGTTCCCACCCATGTGACTTTTTGTTGTTGTTGTGAAGCAGATCAAATAGAAAATTCAAGTAGAACAAATATTTTAGAATGTGATAACTTTTAAAATAAAAACATAATCATTAACCTTGTCTGTAGCCTTTCTTTTTTTTTTTTTTTTTTTTAAATTAGCATTGGCATTAGTTATTTGTTAAAACACACGAAAAATGGTCAGACGCCCCTTTCACCTTGCACTTTTCTTTATTTCGGAATGTTTTTAGATCGGAATGTGCTCATGTCATAAGGTGTTAGGCATTATTTTGACACTTGCTTGCCAAGTGGGTACATCTGAATGTGGGAAACCAGCCCTACAAAGTAAAAGCTAACAAGAAAACAGAAAGCATCCATAGATCCCCACACCGTAACCATTTCATTTGTCCATTGGGGAGCGTGTTTTCAAAGTGCTTTGCTGTTGAAATCACAGGCGTGTTGAAATAACTCTATGAGGGACTACAGATGCATTGATCACAAATCTTCCCCTGCTCCAATACATTTTTCTCTCCTCTATTGAACCCAGAAAGTTCATTCTCAAATAATGAGTCTGGTTTTGATCCTAATATGCCACCCGTGGCCTCAGTCTGCCCAAAACGCAGAAATCAGATAGATGTCATATGAGGCTTTTAGGCTCCTCTCCTGTATCTTCCAGCAACTCCACTACATCTCCTTCCTCTACACAGCAGCACGCTTCTGCACTGCAACAAACCCTTTCTTTCCATCTATACCTGTCCACCCCCCAAACCCCCTACAACCACCACAGACCACAGGCCTCCCCTCTCCTCTGAGATACTAATGTACCATCAAGAGGGGCACACACTCCTCCCTGCTGACGCTAAGCAGCCTGAAGCTCCTTCCGTAACAAACAAAAAAAAACTCAACAACATAAAAATACAAACGCTATTTGATTGGTATGTTGGCAGTGAAAAACACAAACACCTCGAATGAAACTTCTGAAAGCAGACGGTCCATTGCCAAACTCCTCTAGACAAAAACGAGGGAACACAGCCGCTCCTCTCTCTCTCACCCACTAAGTGGACTCAGACCCCAGCTTTTTGTCGGCCGACAACGCATATTAACTTAAGGCAGTGATATAACATAGATGCCCTGCAGAGAATGAGTCTTCTGCCTGTTCCATAGTCTACCACTAGTCTAGTCTTTCCACTCAAGCGCCAAGCCATAACACTTCCACACACACACACACACACACACACACACACACACACACAGTTGAGCTGATACAAAAATCTCACATCATGGCAGTTACACCCACACAGATGCACGCACGCACACACACACACACACACACACACATGTAACAGTATAACTTTACTACGTCCCCTCGCCCCGACCTCGGGCGCGAACCAGGGACCCTCTGCACACATCAACAACGGTCGCCCACGAAGCATCGCTCCACAAAGGCCACGGCCCTTGCAGAGCAAGGGGCAACACTACTAATAGGTTTCAGAGCAAGTGACGTAACTGATTGAAACGCTACTAGCGCGTACCCGCTAACTAGCTAGCCATTTCACATCCGTTACACACACACGAACAATCAGCCTGACATAAAGAGCTTATTGACGTCTATTACTCTATATTCACAAATACGTTTCTTAATAATAATAATCATAATAATGTAATTCACTATTATATACTTGGCTGTTCCATGGACCCTACTTGTCTCTTTCTTAGTACAACACTCTGCAATTCCTGCAAAGTGCTCCCCTCGTCACCAACACACAGCCAAACCATGCCACGTTGAGACCTGCCATTCACGGTCAGCGGAGCCCTTATTGGGCTCCTATCTCCGGTAGACCAACATTAACCAAAATAATTAACCAAACAAAACAGAAAAACCTTGCCCCGATTGTGATCCCATATATGCAAGCCTCGAATGGTCTCCCCAAACATTTTTGAACTCCTTATTATTAAGCTATTGTTGTCTTATTCGATATAACTTTATTATGACTATACAATCAAAAACAGAACGCAACATATAATTGGCTTGCCTTCTGTATATCTGAGGCACCATAGAGCGTCCTCATATCAATTCATAGCTTTTAAAGTATATCTATTTTATATCTAAAAATAGCTTTCCTTTCATACAATACGTGGGCGCATGTTTTTATATTACAAAATAAAAAAATCTCTAAAAATATTTTGCAAGCATTTCTTTTCAAGGGGTAGTTTGTTTTTGTCGTTTTTGTTTTTTGTTGTTTTTTTATGTTGATTTGATGCGTATTCCGGATGCGCTGCTTCTCTTTGCAGGCTCACAAGTTGATGTCGCGAACATCCGTTGGGGTGCTGGACTGATCCAGCTCGTCCATGGTCTTACTGCTGGGGCCACGCTGGACCTGCTGCTGCTGCTGTTGCTGCTGCCGCCCCTCGCGCAGGCTGCTCACCAAAACCCTCTCAATCTGCTCCTGACACTCCTTCAGACAGTCCTGCAACACACAACCAAACAGACATGTCCGTCAATATAGGAACCGTGCACAGTACACATGGATATGCAAATACAGTCAGATGAACATATATACACACACACACACATTATTCCACAAATACAAAAAACCTTCCAAATTATAGCCAAAGCAAACATTGGAATATTTTGTAGATTACTTGATTAGCATATAGGGTCACAGCCACTTATCTGCCTGTTATTTTATAAGGTAACTTATCCTTTCCATAATACATAGCCCCAGCCCTGACAGAACAGAAGTGACACAAACCTTCAGTCTCCTAACTGTACCGTGCTGTACTGTACGGGGCCCCTGGGAACTGAGCCCATGCAGGGTTTGGATGACCGCTACCCTGCCTGCCGCCCCCACAGACAGCTAAGGCTGAGCGGAGAAGAGGACCAGGCCAAGCATTACCTCAGCCCACTATGGCCCAGCACTGAACACGCCTCCCCCATCTCCCTATTCATCCCACGCACAACACACCAGTAGCCTTGACAACGGTGAAAACACAGGTATAGGCCCCAGTGCTGAAGCTAAGCTATGTTAATTACATCCACTATCCTGTGGGAACACAAAGGTGGTGCTTTTTTAACGAGAGCCAGTCTCTGCCTGCAGGGGGCCACCTGAGAGCCAGGCAGATTGTGTTTCAGCATCAAAGAGAGCCGACGGAACCTGAGAATCTACCAGCGAAAGCACCCTCTCAACACTCCTAAGCCCCCCGTCAGCCTGCTGTGGCCTCAAGGTTCAGCTCTCAGGTTGGAAGTATTAAAGAGGAAGACTTCTGATCTGACTATTAACATAAGATTGCCCTGTAATAACTATGCGTATGGCTTGCAGTGTATGACACTGCTGCCCTCTGGTGGTTTAAAACAGCAACGCACCCTCAGCCTTCCCTCCCCCTGTCCTCTGTTGGTCTTAAAGGCCCAATATCAAATCATTTCTGGGTAATTAAGTACCTTACTATATTAGTTTTCCATTCAAATTATCAAAAAGAAGAAAAAGTAGCTTTTTAGCAAAAAACTATTTCTCAAGCTAACATTTTGCTAGGACTGTCTGGCAGAGAGATTTGGAACTCTCTTTGTTATTGGTTTATTAACTAATATAGCGCTTGGTGATGTCACCAGGCAAGCCAAAACCCCACCCACGCAAAACCTGCTGATTAAAAAGGCAATGTGTCGATTGTATTTTCAAACAGGAACTATCAGGAAAAAAACACAGATCAAATGTTCTCACACTTTTACAGCGTTTAGGTTCATCAGCTGTTGTTCCGATATGATAGAAAACATGGGGCAAAACTGCATTTTGACTGCACGGGGCCTTTAAGCACACAGGGGTGGCTGTGGGAAATATGACTGAGAGAGCCCCATGGCCAGAAGCTTATGGAGAGGGGAACATTCCTTTGACATTTACAGGTAATTTAAACCTGATGGGCCACCGTTTGAACCTGGTTTATATGGCTTCTGGGCCTGGGCAAGTGTTGCCTGCTGCCTTGGTGAAATGAGAACAGAGGCCTATCACATGGGAATTGCTCCTCAGGAGTTGAACGCGGCTGAGTGACGAAAGGTCACCATGTCAAAGGTCACAATGCCAGAATCTCCAGGAAAAGCCTTGAGCTAACGAACGCCACACCTATAATGCACTACTTAGGCTAGATTAACTGAGCATATTATTATGATTCTGTATTTGCGCCAAATTGAGGACAAGGCAAATGAATCAGATCAATGGGCTCAATTCATACCTAAATAACAGTTAAGACATTCTTTGATTTTCTACCTCTAGTGACCCTGGATGGGGACAGATGTGAGAAGGCTGTGTGAGGGCTAGGGTTAGTGGGCCTAGGAGTGGGGCTGTAAGACCACTAACATGTTGAGGGGGCCTCAGGCGTCTGACCTGGAGGAAACCCGACCGTCACCCAGCATCCCCATAATCTGCTCCAGGGGTGCCCAACTTCCCACCAACATGTGCTCCATTAGTTTTAAAAAAAATTTTTTAAAGCACAAAACATGTTTTGTGTTTTACCGCAAGAATGCAGGCCTTTACTTCTTAAAAGACATTCCCCTCTCTGCTGCTCTTTATAGCTGCAGATTGGACCTAATGCCAAGGCCCACATGCTTCATTTGAGAACCTTTAATGGCTTCAATGTGTGACTACTGGAAACACCAATATTGTTTTCAGATAGGTTTTTAGGTATCTAGATCCTAAGGAAGGCAGCGTTGGAAATACACTGGGAACAAAGTAGGAATTTTGTACCCAATCCTGAGTCCCCATTCCCCCACTGCCACCCCTTAATTCAAGTCTGACACCAACAGGCTCCCGAACAGCTTCTATCCCCAAGCCATAAGACTTGCTAAATCACTAACAAAATGGCTAGCTGACCCTTGTATTCGATTTTTGCACTGTCTATGCCCACTCACAGGGCCCTACACACTCACGCACACTGACACTGACACTGACACTGACACACACACACACATTTATACTGACGCTACACACACACCCATCCACTCACTATCATCATATTCGCTGCTGCTACTCTGTTTATCATATACCTGATGCCTAGTCACCTTACCCCTATACAGTACAGTAACCCCTACCACTCCAGTATCCCTGCACATGGGGCAGCAGGTAGCCTAGTGGTTAGAGCGCTGGACTAGTAACCGAAAGGTTGCAAGATCGAATCTCTGAGCTGACAAGGTAAAAATCTGTCGTTCTGCTCCTGGACAAGGCAGTTAACCCACTGTTCCTAGGCCGTCACTGAAAATAAGAATTTGTTCTTAACTGACTTGCCTAGTTAAATAAAGGTAAATTATATATATTTTTAATTGTAAATATGGTCCTGGAACTGACTGACCCTGTATATAGCATGCTTACTTCTCATGTTCTTATTTTTATTCCTTGTGTGTTTTTGTTCTACTTTGTGTTATTTTTAGTCCTACATTGATATTGTTGACTTTATTGTTAGGTTCAGAGCTAGCAAGAAAGGTGTTTCACTGTACTTGTGCACGTTAAAACTTGAAACTGAAACAGAACTCCACCCAAAGACAGCCATATCTATAAAGATGATTTTGACAGTCAAATCAAACAGCCATGTGAGGAGGAACCACGCTGCTCGGATTATCCACAGGCATCCACTGTGACGTCACAGCGCCCAAAGGAGGAAGTCGAGCAGACCGCCAAAACCAGAGGGAAAAATGTGTGAAACCGTGGAATTTTTTAACTACTGTACCACACTTGGCAGTGCTACTCTGTGCCGAGACCGAGGCTGAGACAGCATGCTGTGTGTTTAGGAGGCGTGTCATGCTATACCCTGGAGGGTATGCCCAACCCATGACCTGATGTAGAACCCATGACCCATGACCCCATGTTGAGCAATGTCATGTTTGAGCATCACAAGGTGCTATCCCATTCCTTTTGGCTATAGTTCTAAGAGTGACACACACATTAATAGATACATCATTGTTCAATATACACAAATTCCAGATGAAATTACAAATAACTTTGGCTAAGAGCAGATCGCAATGTGAGTCAGGAGGGCTGGACGATGAGTGGAGGGGTGCAGGAAGGGAAGAAAAGGGAGAGAGGGGGTCAGGGAAAGAATGAAGGGGCTGTGGAGGACAGGGGTGTGTGTGTGTGTGTGTGTTTCCTGTGTCCTGGTGAGCTACTCTGAGAGAAAAGATGAATGGGAGAGAGGGAGAGGGGACACTTGCCAAGAAAAGCAGACAAAAACGAGGAAACAGTATTCTAGCCCCTCCGTCTCCCCCTTCCTCTCTTCCTGTCTCAGCCTGCTGTGTGCTAGAACAGAGAAAGACCTTCTGCGCATTGAGCTTCAATGGATGTTTCAGATTAACGGAGCTACAGTATGTTTTCTGTCAAACCACTTTCTATAGTCCTACCTTTCGCTAGCAATGCTTCCGGCTTCTTGGATGTTGAGAATCAAAACAGATGGCAGATGGTAGCACCGTAGATGTCAGCAAAGCAAAACCCCAGCGACAGAGAATCCCTCAGGTCTTACAGGAATCCCAACAAATCGAAACCTCCTAGAAACACAGTTTTCATTCTTCCTCTGTGCCAGCCTCTTGCCCATCATGGCTTGGCGTGACGTCTCACTAACTGGCTGCTGTGCCCGACTGGCTGCTTTCTGTGCCACACCAGGTGTATCTAAGGCTATACACAAATTCCTCTGGGCGGCGGCAGGCGGCAGTGACTTGGCCCCATCGCATATCCTCTCTGAAAACCACCGGCTCTAGATACCACAGATGACAGTGGGGTGCCAAGGGGCGGTGTAGGCATCGGCAGCCAGGTTTTACTTCATATTTTGCCTGGCCATCTCCGTCCCAGCTCAGTGCCATCTCCCCAGCCGGCGCGCCAAACCAAATGTGTGTGCACTTTCATACTCCGTTTCGTACCACACTGATGACTGCTTTCAAATTGATCATTGAGGTGGCGGTAGCCATTAGGATTGAAGCATTAAGTGGCGGAGCTTGGAAAAGGTGGGGTATGTGTAAAATGACACAGCCAGTTATCACCAACTCCTGTTTTTCTGTTATAGCGAGAACATAGACAGAGCAGTGCTAAGTCATCGTCAAGCATCTTCTTTCCAAAAATGCTGTTCTGGCAGACCAGTCTACTGTAGCAGCGTTGTGCTAAAGCTCCTCGGACTCGTGGCATACGTTGCATCACAAGGGCGTCCCTGCTCTGGTGTTTTCTGAATCCATGGCCTGTCTGCATCCAGGAATGTGAGGAACTGATCATGGAGCCGGCAGTCAACTCCCTTGCCTCAAACCTAACACCCCTGGGTCCCAACACACACACACACAGAGGGCCTGTGCTGCTTAGGCCAGCTATTTGTTTTTCCTCGGCTACGGAGCAAGACTTCAGCAGAGATGCATTATTGGGCATGAGAGAGAGGGGGTAATCATCGCAAGTGAGGCGGGACACTGGCCATGCTTCCCTGGTGTCCCTTTTCACACTTCAACAGCTTTCTCCCCTCCTATCCTCCTCTCCCCACAGCGGGAAAGGCCTTGTGAAGCTCAGAGTCTGTCTCTTGCTCTGTCTGGCGTTAAGTTTAGCCAGAGAGAGCCAGCCAGAACAGAGGCCCATGCAGCTCAGGCAGCCTCGGCCCCACACCCTCATGCCCCTAGGTCTCCCCCCCCCCCCCCCCCCAAGCCACAGCAGGGTGGACTGGCATTACAGGCCCCCATTCAGGACAGAGCAGGCAGCCCTCAGGTCACTCAGTCCGGCCTCACAGGAGGAATGCCCACAACACACGATCCAGGAATGTTAGGATGCTACCGACAGACGAGGTTTTAAATGACAGCACTGTTAACCACCCCCACCCCGCACACCCGCCCTCCCTCACCAACCCCCATCCTGCAGACCCTTCCCCCACCCCCGCAGATAACCCAGCTAGCTCCGCCCGCTCCCCTTCTGACGAAAGCCAGGCACAGGAGCCAGCTGAGGCCCAGCCTGGATGTCTGTGTTTGGACTGAGCTGAGCGCCCCTCCACCACCACCCCGCCACAGTGCTGCTCTACCCCCAGAACCACACATAGGGCGGCCTGGCTCTGCTTCCCCAGTTTGCGTGGATTAACAGCTCTTTTATATCAGGCGTGGGCTGCTGCCTGGGCTGTCGGAAACTAACCTGGATTGAAGGGGGAAATCACAGGATGACATTTCACTACCTTTGCATAGCAACTCCACGCAGACGTGGCATGTGACCTTTTGGGATGAATTAGGTGGAACGTGAGCTACGTTTCGATTGACAGACCCAGTCAAAGGCTGTCTATCAATCGTAAATCAGTGGTTGAGGTATTTCTGTATGGGCTGGCGCAGCGGTCTAAGGCACTGCATCTCAATGCAAGAGGCGTCACAACAGTCCCTGGTTCGAATCCAGGCTGTATCACATCCGGCCATGATTGGGAGCCCCATAGGGAGGCGCACAATTGGCCCAATGAAAAATAAATTATAATTTGCAGGAGATGCTGATTGGCTGAATGGATCAAAGACTTAGTTGTGGTTCAACTTTGACTCATATATTTCAAATGAACTTTACTGTAAGTGCAGGTACTCAGATGTACCCAACTGAATAATGCTTCTGAGAAAGAGTCCGTGAATAGACGTCAACCTCTGCTCTTACTCTACTGATCAGGCTGAGAAAATATCCCAGAAAAGAAAAATATACATTTGAAAGAGCATTCTCCTACATCAGATTTGGATAGAAAGACAGGTCACTCACCACTTCAGTGTTGGTGATTTTGGCCAGCAGGTCTGTGAGACTGTCCCCCCACTGTGACTGGTCACCCGAGTCCAACTGAAGGCCACAGATAGCCGCTCCCACACTGCCTGTGGCGATCATGGACGGGGGGTACATTGCGAAGTTGAAGTCTGTTGGAGGACAAAAAAACACGCTGATGAGTCATATGCAAATACACACGCATGAAAAAGTTGTACTCTAAGGCTAAATGGCTGTAATGGAGGAAGCATTTGTCCATCTGCTCAAAAACAGTTCTATAGAGGTAAAACTGATTTCAAAAAGGTACCCAGCCCGAAAGCTTTATAACATGTCCATTTTAGAGGAACATATCCCCAGTTCAAACACCTTTACACTGATTCACACTTCCAGAGATACACACCACACACACACACTACAGGTGAGCCATCAAATGCCACTACATTTAATGAGTGAGAGGTGAATAGTTTTCTTCAAGGGACACAATAGGGGTACAGACAGTACGCTCCCCCTAGAGATCTGATTGGCTAATCTGGCGGTCATAAATAATCCTCTTTAGCTCTGGCTCCCACTAATGACCAGGGCCCTGTGTAATGAGGGTTGTAAAAGAGCTGAAAGGCAAAACCCCAAACCCCCCTGCTCCTCCACCCTTCTGCCCCAGTCACCTTCCCTGGTCTGGCACCTTTTCTTCCAGCTCCTGAGTAAACCGTGCGCTGGCTGAAAAAAGACCCATAGCGCTTAGAAAGGGTGGAATAAAGATCCACAGTCCCTTTGCCAATGCTCACTGCTGTAGGTCCTTTTTCCACGTGTGGTCGCAGGCGTGCGTCTCAAAGACCAATAACCTTGTTAGCTCCCCTCACTGTCATTCATAATGCAAATAAGACAGCTTCGTGAACGGGCCAGGAGACCAGGAAGGGAGAAAAAAAAATCCTTCTACTCCTACGCCCCCCCCAAGTTTCAATTCCTTCTCTCTATCACTCCACTGTCTATCTCTCTTCTCCTGTATTTTTGTCCCTTCTTTCCAGAAACAAGCTGGTTGAGGTGACACACATGCCCAGCTCCTTGTTGCTACAACAGCCAGTGACCTGTATTATCGGAGCTCCTATTTATTTGCATATTGATTGAGTGCAGCCAGCGGCAGGCCTGAGAGGAAAGGCAGGAGAGTGTGTGGCTCCATTGTCTGAAATCATCACCTCATCTCACCCAATTGAGAGACCAGGCAACAGACCCTCTCCACTGATACCAATTCAATCCAATTCAATCCGAGGGCTGTACAAAGAGTAGTGGGTGGGGGGGCTGGGGAGAGTAGGGACAAGTGGGAGAGTAGGGGACAAGGAGGGAGGAGCGGGTGTGAGGGGGGACAACGCTCTGCTGCACATTGGTCTCTAGTCCGTGTCCGGACCCTTTTGAGTCTTTGGTAGAAGAAAAATGTCACCCTCCCACCTCCCCCCACAGCTATTGCACTGTAGCCGGACCACCTATGGGCTTGAGGAGTGGACAGGGCCATAGAGAAACAGCCGGTACATTTACATATTGCCACGCTCCACAGCAGACGCAAACTGTGGCTCTGAGTGTTTCCTTTTCTCGTTATTCTCTCTCCAAATCAAAGAGGTAAAAGTCCTTTGATAACGTGAGGAGCCAGGCGCTTTCTCATGTTGTGGCTCAGTGTTGACAAATAAATGAACTTATTATACACCCCTGGGTTAGCTGCTGGGCCACTGCCACGGGCCGATTTATTAAAGACAACCTCCAGCCAACAGGAACGAGGGCAGAGAACCCAGAGCATTACATCACGACTTTAACAGCAGAGCTTTCTATAGTGAAAAAAAGGACAAAGGCATACATGGACCTATTGTAAGCCTATATGTGCGCACGCTCACGAACACACAAAATAAGCAAGGGGCCTAAGTGGAGCAGTGGGCAGCAAGCAGATTTTTGGCGCCCGGAGGACAAGACAGGTCTGTTGCAGAACAAGGGGCATACGCGTGCAGCCGACGGAGCCTGTTACTCGGGGGCTTGTGGGTCAGTGGTGGCTGCTGCGTGTAGTGGGGGAAGAATGGCTGTATTTTAGGCTAGCCTCATTGATATTCATGCAGACGATAAACAGTGTATGTAGCCTGAGTGGGGACGCCTGCGACGGAAAGCTCCCTGCGAGCAGCGGCTGGCTGGCCCGGCCTTCAGGCCTCTCACCCCCGTTCAATGGTTCATTCTCCTCCCCCTCCCCCACAGCATCCATCCCCAGGCCTCCTCTCCGTTCCACTCTGCTCACCCAGCCTGCCTGCCTGGCCTGCCATGCTCACCAGGGCCAACTCCTGGGTGGGTGAGATGCACTGTACACACATTTAAACTTGAGTAACAGCCAAAAAGTTAACAAATATTGTCTAGTGCAACAAATCAAAAGCCTGTGTTCTAAACAGATGTGTATTATTAAAGTGTATTACTATTTTCCTTACTAGGTACATTTTGAGGAGCTGGGCCCTATTGATTCATTAAGGTCATAGACAAACATAATTTTGGGGCCTGGATTTACGCTGTTTTTCACCACTAATGGAGAGGGGCAGGTAGGCAACACAACATTCACAGACATTTAGTTAGACTGTAAACTAGCATGGGTTAGAGAGATGAGGCACTACAAGCTTCACAACTGTGAACTTTGGCTTGTATTGCAGTATGCTTACTACTGCAGCATGGAAAGAGAAAGTTCCTTTCCTAGGAAATATTCATCTGCCACTCTTATCTTAGCAGGTTTCATAATGTTGCCTATTCCATAATAGCAGATCTACACCAACTGAAAAAAAGAAATCCTGAAAGACGAAAGGAGTTTTGGGTCACCACAGCAGAGCCCCAAAGGCACAGTGATTTGCCAGAAACAAAAACAGGAATCCTCCTTAACGGTTGGATCCTGTAACAACTTGCTTCAGTGTTGCACCACCGCGACCCAGAGACTTGAGCAACAGCACTCTGGCTTAGCGTGGGAGGACGCAGACCCCTCCGAACTGGAAGAATATGAATTGGCAGCTTTTGTTTGGAGCCCAGTTAGAATCCCTCATCCCTGGCTTTCTGTTGTTGTGTTTTGTTTCTAGACAGGATTCAACCGATAAGATTGGATAAACAGCTGACCCGAGGCATCTTTACCCAGAAACCCCAGCTGTGCTCAGGGAGACTTCTCATGTCATGAGAACAACATTCAGGTCAAACTCAAAACCCACCAGCCACTAACATTTACTTTACTTCCAAACCTCAGATGTTATTCCTCGTGGATAATGTCCGTCCCTGTAACGGCTGTTCTCCTCCTCTTCGTCCGAAGAGGAGGAGTAGAGATCAGACCAACATGCAGCGGGTTTAGAAAACATAATGAATTTATTAAACGACGAAGACGAACACGAAACACTTGGAATAATTACAAAATAACAAAACGAACGAAGACAGACCTGAACTAGAGAATTTACAAATAACACGAAGAACGTACGAACAGGTATAGACTACAAACCAAAACGCTACAGTCCCGTGTGGTACGAACATACATACAGACACGGAAGACAACCACCCACAAACAAACAGTGTGAACACCCTACCTTTATATGGTTCCCAATCAGAGAAACGTCAAACACCTGTCTCTGATTGAGAACCATATAAGGCTAATTACCAACGACCTAAACATAGAAACACAAAACATAGAATGCCCACCCCAACTCACGCCCTGACCAACTAAACACATACAAAAATAACAGACAACAGGTCAGGAACGTGACAGTCCCCTTAGAAAATACCTCCTAACATACAGTTGAAGTCAGAAGTTTACATACACCTTAGCCAAATACATTTAAACTCAGTTTTCACAATTCCTGACATTTAATCCTAGTAACAATTCCCCTCTTAGTTCAGTTAGGATCACCACTTTATTTTAAGAATGTGAAATGTCAGAATAGTAGTAGAGAGAATGATTTATTTCAGCTTTTATTTCTTTCATCACATTCCCATTGGGTCAGACGTTTACATACACTCAATTAGTATTTGGTAGCATTGCCTTTAAATTGTTTAACTTGGGTCAAACGTTTCGGGTAGCCTTCCACAAGCTTCCCACAATAAGTTGGGTGAATTTTGGCCCATTCCTCCTGACAGAGCTGGTGTAACTGAGTCAGGTTTGTAGGCATCCTTGCTCGCACACGCTTTTTCAGTTCTGCCCACAAATGTTCTATAGGATTGAGGTCAGGGCTTTGTGATGGCCACTCCCAATACCTTGACTTTGTTGTCCTTAAGCCATTTTTGGAAGTATGCTTGGGGTCATTGTCCATTTGGAAGACCCATTTGCGACCAAGCTTCAACTTCCTGACTGATGTCTTGAGATGTTGCTTCAATATATCCACATAATTTTCCTCCCTCGTGATGCCATCTATTTTGTGAAGTGCACCAGTCCCTCCTGCAGCAAAGCACCCCCACAACATGATGCTGCCACCCCCGTGCTTCACAGATGGGATGGTGTTCTTCGGCTTGCAAGCCTCCCCTTATTCCTCCAAACATAACGGTGGTTATTATGGCCAAAAAGTTATATTTTTGTTTCATCAGACTAGAGGATATTTCTCCAAAAAGTACGATCTTTGTCCCCATGTGCAGTTTCAAATTGTAGTCTGGCTTTTTTATGGTGGTTTTGGAGCAGTGGTTTCTTCCTTGCTGAGCGGCCTTTCAGGTTATGTCGATATAGGACTCGTTTTTACTGTGGATATAGATACGTTTGTACCTGTTTCCTCCAGCATCTTCACAAAGTCCTTTGCTGCTGTTCTGGGATTGATTTACACTTTTCACACCAAAGTACATTCATCTCTAGGAGACAGAACGTGTCTCCTTCCTAAACACCTTCCATGGTGTTTATACTTGCGTACTATTGTTTGTACAGATGAACCGTGGTACCTTCAGGTGTTTGGAAATTGCTCCCAAGGATGAAACAGACTTCTGAAGGTCTACAATTTTTTTCATGATGTCTTGGCTGATTTCTTTTGATTTTCCCATGATGTCAAGCAAAGAGGCGCTGAGTTTGAAGGTAGGCCAATTGACTCAAATTATGTCAATTAGCCTATCAGAAGCTTCTAAAGTCATGGCATCATTTTCTGGAATTTTCCAAGCTGTTTAAAGGCACAGTAAACTTAGTGTATGTAAACTTCTGACCCACTGGAATTGTGATACAGTGAATTATAAGTGAAATAATATGTCTGTAAACAATTGTTGAAAAAATTACTTGTGTCATGCACAAAGTAGATGTCCTAACCGACTTGCCAAAACTATAGTTTGTTAACAAGAAATTTGTGGAGTGGTTGAAAAATGAGTTTTAATGACTCCAACCTAAGTGTATGTAAACTTCCGACTTCAACTGTACAAGTAGGCAGGGGCTCAAATCAGAGACTTGCTAGAACAAGTGCAACGTCTACAAATGAATTCCTTGGCCTTATGGTGGATGTATGGGCGAACTGCTCCCAGTCTTTCAGATGAGGTGTTGATTACCACAGTGAAGTGAGGCTAGCTCAGGACATACCATTCTATGACACACGGTGTATCACATTCCTGTGTGCATACTGTGAGAAAGCTTCCTCCAGCCTCAAGGATGGATGCTGAAGACATCAATGGAGTTGGAGCGGACGGAGACAGAGAGGATCGTTGGTAGGAGGAGAATTTATTGGATGCTCTGACTAATCAAATCGGAAGCTTTTTCAGTTAACAAACACTGGTAATAAAGATGAAGGACCTCTGCCATGCAGATCAGTAGAGTCTGAATCATATCTCACTAGAGACGCTAAGGGAGTCTCCAACTCTCCTTCCAACAGGCATTCAGGAAGAAAATGAGAGGGCAGATTTGAGAGGGCAATACCTAACGACTGACTCTCCCTACCTACAGCGGAAACCTATTTACACGGTATTCTACACTCTAATCAAGTGCTTGGGGAGCCCAAGAGTGTCCAAACAGGCTAACTGACAACCTGATGGGGTCTAACGGATCCATTGTGTTACTCCATCTTGCCTAATAACCCGGGTGGACTTCAGGGGTTCGTGACCCACTAGTTTAGGTCACGGTCACACTAACTGCTGTCGAAGCCACATCTCCTTGCATGTTGCAGCAGGTCTCCTCGACCATGTTTGACCACACGGCGCGATCTCTCTCAGGATGACTCCAGTAAAGTAGGATAGATCTGATTATCACCAGACATGTTCAGGCCTATCTGTTTCGTTCCCCAACCCCGTCTTTATATCTATTGAAAGAGAATGGGACAAGAGACCAGGGGGGGGGGGGGGGGGGGGGGGGGGGGGAAGGAGTGCTTGGTGTCTCTGTGGAAGAAGGAGGCCATAATCTCCCTTAATGAGCTTGTTTCTCCACCATTATCCTGTAGGCTGCCCTGGGGAGAAGCTGGTGTTTCCTATGGAGTGCCCCTGCTGTGCTGACCCTTACATGCTTCTGCATATGAAATGTAGGGCCGGATCTTTGTCTCCTTTCTCCTGGGCTCTAGCAGAGCCCTAGACTATTTGCATAGTGCTGAATGGACCCTCCCGCGTTATTAATTAATACTGAAACGGCCTGCGCCGCCTGGCCCGCCGTCGCCACCTGACCAGATCCCCACCGAGTGCCTCGAACGGAACTTTCCCATCAAAAGAGAGGAACCATTAAAATGAGAGGCTTTTTTGTCTCTCCACCTCTCCTCTCTCTTGCTCCCTTGAAAACAGAAGGCTTGGTTTATGCAAGTTTCCCAACAAGAGGGGGTGGAGGTGGGGGTGAGTTCAATCTCTTCTATGCATGAAATACTGAGGCCCCAGGTGATCCTTTGTCAACTCTCTTGCAAATAGCAAAGCCTTAGAAACCTCCTCTTCCAGCGTCACCTTCTCAGCATGTTTGGAGGGGGATTCTCAGGGAGGATTCTCACAAGATAGTTCAGTTGATTTATGGCTGGGAACGTTGCACAAAATGGGTTTTGAATTCCCAGAGATCTTCAGATGCAACAAATTGTTCAACTCACTCTTTGCCTGGATACCGATCTGAGTTCTGAGGAGAGTATTCAGACAAAATGGCCTGCTGCTAATCTCAGTTATCTGCAGCAAGGCTCCCTTCTACAAGACGTCGGGAAGACATCTTCCTCCACGAGACTCGTAAATGTATATCCACGGCCTCATTGAAGCAATTAAGGACAAAGTGCACTGGGAGCCTTGCACAATGTTGCTTTGGGAATAGGTCCGATCACTGACACAGTCGTTCCTCACAGTAATCTCTCCATTGGCACAGAAGAGAAAGAAGGAGAAAATGAGAAAGAGAGAGAGGTAGGAAGAGAGAGAGAGAGAGAGAGAGAGAGAGAGACAGAGAAATGGAGAACAAGAGAGAGGCAGGAAAAGAGAGTGAAAGAGATCGAGAGAGTAGAGTGAGAGAGATGGAAAATTCCATGTCTTCAATGGGACTCTGGCCAGTTCCCATGGAGACCATCAATGTGCTCCGTCTTTCACAACATACACTATCAATTGCACAATCAGAAAAGGGATTCCACATCAAAAGTGGAAATGTTTAGAGACCTGTCACCCTAGCTCCCTTCCATCCATCCATACACACACTCCTCTACCACCACATGGATCTCACCCATGAAGGAGTGTAGGGAGCATTCCTGTGGGGCCAGAGGTGGGACACTGGGGTGGAGTCCAGGGAGGCCTGGGAGGGAGAGGGAAGCCTTGATGCAGCTCTGGATCCCATTACCCCCCATACTGATGGGGTGTGTGCTGGGAGAACCTGCCCCACAAACACTCCCTGAACATGGGAAAGTCATCATGCCCCCAAGCAGTAGGGAGGCGTGAGAAGATGGGGAGATGAAGAGAGAGATGACGACATGACGTGCCTCACTATTCGGCACTGCAGGAACAATATACTCCTCCTCTTTCTCTTTTTTCGCTCTCGCTCTCCTCCTCCTCTCCAGTTCTTCAGATCATATCTCCTGTCACTCCCACGGCTCGATGTTTGATCTTAAAGAAACAATCCAACCTGGAGAGCAGAGGAGACAATGTCCAGTCCCCACCCCCGTCAGATCGTCCCTCGGTCGCGGAGCACACGGGAACACGCAAATCTCCCTTAAACCAGGCCCCTGCCCTTTGAAGTGTCACTCCATGCTCTATTAGCCACTGACATGCCTCGAGAACATGACCGTACCAGACGCCACAGCCGGGAGAGAGAAACACGATGGACGCGGACATGAGACTCTCACAGATACACGTCCTCCATGACACATGCTTTTCTAGACCCCACATATTTTCACAAGGAGGTAATACATCTCACTTAAGTTATAAGGCGTCACGACACTGCATGACGGGCCCACAAAGCAACCTGAATGGGGATCCTCCGGTCATTGTTGATCAGAATGGGATTTAGATTTTGCGTCGAGAGAAGGGGAGACAAGGATATTTTGCAACAGCCGCAACTATGTTGACGCAAGACATCAGCACCTAATTGACTTGGCAGCACATCCATTATCACTCTGACTTGCAAAACGTGGCTCAGGAGCCCAAAAAATAAACGCAAGCCAAAAGTGATATCAGATGGCAACCCACATCCCCATTGGCTCATCTTTTGAGAAAGTAAATGTTTCTAATCAAATGCTATCATTGTCCCCCAGAGAGACTTTAGTAACAATACAGAACGCAACATTGTTTCCTGTCGTACCTGTAGCACAGAGGGCAATGAAGGTCTGCACGTGTTTGCGTATCAGCACTAACTTCTCCTCGGGCAAAGGCAGCTTCCTCACAATGTGCTCTATGAAGTCATTTGGAGTGACAGCCGCCAGGTTCCACTTCAACTTCCCCAGCACCACCAGCTCCCACTCCTAAAACAGAAAGTGAGGGAGAGGAGAGACTGTGTTAGAATGAGAGAGGCTATTAGGCTAAACATTCTGTATATACACGGCACCACCCTAGCTGACACCGAGCCAGGCCCGAGGAGGCTGTACTGTATGTGGCAGGCTGTCTCTTTGCCTGTGTGAGCCCCTAGCCTTGCCCTACCCTGGCCTACCCAGCATAGAAGGTGGAGTGGTTGAGAAGAGAAAGATCGTTATTATATTACTCTCCCTGGCTAGGAAAAAGAGCAAAGCAGGCTGGCTGAGGCAACAGCAGCTCTGACACCCGAACGACCCGAACGCAGGTGACCTCACGACATTCGTCTAGTAGTTTGGCATCTGGGACTTTCCTCAGGAGAGACCTGTGAGGTCTGGGGATTGGATGGGGGTGGGGGGGGGACTCTGAGACTAGCTCTTACTAACATGTTCAAGCCAACAGAGGCAATGAATGGGTTCCTAGCTATATGGCCTTTTGGTCAACTGTCTATGCAGAATGAATGACACAGTATCAATTTTACATGTACAAATGCATGACAAAATGCACAGCAAATAGGTTAGCACAGGATAGCATGGTTTTACCTTCGTCATTAGCTGTTGCAAGCCATTCCATTTTGCCACAGTTATGGCCTGCTTTGCTACTTTGGGCACCTAACAATTCATTACACCCCATCTAAATGAACATTGACACTGGCTCTGTATTCGATAATGTTAAACAGACGCCAAACAGAGCTAATTTACAACGATGTGTAGCTCACCAGGTACCCAGACAAAACAACTCTATACCTAATGTTTGACATTAACAGCATAAAAGGAGATGCTTCAAATAAAAAAATGCAACAATTAGCATAACTATAAGCGACAGATTCACCAGACCCAATTAACTTTAACTTTCAACTGTGAGCTGTAGCCTCAACTGCCCTTTCCCAATGTCTACCAGTAATAGCCAATGACATTTAGGCCGAGCTTAATTTACATGGTTTTAATTTCTTGGGGGGGGGGGGGGGGGGGGGGTGAGAGGTTATGTTTGAGTTGTACGGTTGCCCTCGCTTTCTTAGAGAAGAAAGGGTGAGTAACGGAAGAAGCTGGTGACTAATTTGGGAGGAATTGTGTGGTTCGGACTGTCCTTGTGACTAGGAGCTAGTGATTTTCCCCTTCAGAGAGCCACATGGTTCTTAGTCATGAGATGACGCCGGTCCAATGTGGCAGCCATTAACTGCTCTCAGAGCTCCATGACACGGTAACTCTGGACCGATGACTACATTTCATTCCCAATCTCAGGTGAACTGTATCTCTCCTCTCTTCTGAAAGGGGACCACACACTGGATGGCGCAAGCGGCACTTAACGTCCAGATGATACTTCCCTATGATATCCCCACTTCAGTTTCACAGGGTGTTGCGTTTCCCTATCAACTTACATAGAACGGTTGCAAACTGCTAAGGTTCAGTGTGTCACTTCTTAACAATACCACAGATACCGCTGTGAAAGAAGCCATTGACAAATTTGATTCTGCAGTTAGAATTCAAGGACTCAATTAGGAATTGTATAGATAAGATGGCCCTGACTACGACCTAACTCTTGTCCGCACTCCGCAGTGTTTCCCAGACAGAGAGAGAGAGAGACAGAGACAGAGAGAAACGGAGAGAGAGACAGACAGACAGAGAGAGAGAGAGAGAGAGAGAGAGAGAGAGAGAGAGAGAGAGAGGAGACAGAGAGAGAGAGAGCGAGAGAGAACTTTGCAACACACCCTCCAATGCAGTGCTTCCGGGTCACACCTTCTGGGTGACATTGTGGTTTCTTTTACAAGAAATTGTTACCAAAGATGGGGCCAAAAAACGATCACATGGGCTGAGCAGCTGATCTCCTGTTTCCTGTGCCTATTTGTGAGCCAAAAGACTGCCTTATAGAGAAGCTGGCTGTGAACACACCCAAGCAGCCCACATGAAACCATCTCAAGGACATGGTGCACCACTTCTCCTCTCACCCAGGCCTAAACAACATGAGTATGGGTGGATACAGCCCAGCCCGGTTCCCAGCTAAAGGTAGTTCTTCACCTCATGTTGATCCTGCTTCTGTCAGCATGTAATATAATGACAACTAATGATAGATAGTTGCTGAGGTTGTCTCGCCTAGCCACTAAACTGGTCCAGGGCCTGTCATCACAGGGAATGGCTGGCATCTCCAGCCCATACCTACTTAGTAACAAAGCGTTGGGATCAGCAGCACCCCATCTTAAATTAACACTGCCGCTGGCTGCAGGAATCAACTGAGGAGCCGGGCCAGGCCCAGGCAGGCCCTGAGCTCTCAGCCTCCACGGCTGAATCATATGTGACTTATTTCACATCATGAGTGGGATTCACTGTTGTTTATTAAATAATGTTTATAAAACTGATGTGAAAAACAGACTATTTAAATGTTTGGGGGTGAACTATCTAACAACTGGTACGTCTGGTCCACCATGACCCTATGACCTTGCCAAGGGCTCTAACTTTGGGGTACCAAGGACTGCAGAAAGAACCCTAACCAAAACAAGCAGGATGTGATCACACCAGGTCAAGTGAAACCTTGCTGTGAGCACCTACAGCCAAGTCATCCAATGAACAAATCTCATGCCGAATTGTAATGTAAAAAGTATTGTATGCATGTAATAAACATCTTTATTCTACCACATTGGAAAAGGTGCTTTTTGAAGCAGGATCTACAAAAAACAGTAACAGTGTCCATTCTGTGAGGACATCTAGGTCAAACCTTGAGTGAGGCAAACTTTTGAGGTTAAAGACAAAACGGTGTTTGCCAGGACAATCAAAATGTGAGACTTCCTCTCTGCAGACTACAGCCTCTGAAGATCACTCACTCGATCCAAAACTTGGCTTCAACTCAACACTGACCTCGACCTACTGCAAATACTTGCCACTAGATGGCGATGGAGACCACTGTACAAAAACCTACTGTACAGTCCAATATTACAGAGCTCTTGGGGGACAAACACTCTGGGTCCTACAGTGATGGGGCCAAAAATGGTCAGATAAACAATTGATTTACATGGAATCTAGGTTTGCTGATAAATCTAGGATTGCTGATGATCTCCATGAATCTCCATGCATGTAAATAGGGCCAACATAGTTTTTTACAAGAAAATAATATGAATAAATATAAAAAAAGATATATGTAGGTGGCTTTTGAGATATGGCTCATAGCATAAGCATTGATTACATTAACAATTAGCTATGAGTTTCATATAGATGTTGACAATGTCATAATAACAATCTGAAATTGAATAATTTTTGTTGGCAGAAACCAACTGCTTACCAGCAACTCCTGTGGTCTGATGGAGTTATCAGTGTAGATGCAGAGTTTCTCTGCAGTTAATGGACGAGTTTCTTTCAGTTTGGATGCAAGGAACATGCAAACTGCTCCAAGAAGTTGCAGATTACACTTTCTGGTTGGAACCGCGGCTAAAAATCTGTCCAAGTAGTTCATTGCCAAGGGAAACACCTCTTCCTCGCACTTCTGTTCTTCACAAACCTAGAGAGAGAGGCGACTCGTGACAATGTGCAGCATTTGGCATCATCAAATTCCAGTTATTTCAATTACAATTTCAATTGTTCAATTCATGTGAAACATAAAAATCATAACGAAATTATGGAAATAATGTAATAGCCAGATATGCATATCCATTATTTGAAACGCGTTGGGACCTGGCCAAGAATTGAGCCCAGCCCAGAGTTGTTTGTTGCGACATCATCAATACATTCTAAATGGATTATTTTCTATGTTTTAAAAAGGTCTCCGGCACAGGCTGTCAATGCACTCGCCTTCCTTCAGTTCATTCAGTAAGAAATGAATTCAAGTCACAATCACCCCAGCCAAAAAACACCCAAGCACCACAGTAGCCTATACGGAAACTCTTTTTTTTCTCCTTCGTCATATTTTCATAAAATATTTAAAAATATTAATAAATTGTCTACATCTATCGTTTTCACATCATAATGAACACCAATGTCTTTCACATCAGACCCGACAATTGATAAACATGTAATTTGAAGTTCAATGCGAAATAATTGTCAAATTTAAAACGAAGTAGCATGCGGTTGCTCTCGAGTGCGTCACCGCCAGGTCGAAATATTTTTTCCTAAATTAATATAAAATCTTTAATGAATCCTAGTCAAATACCTCTTACATGAAAATAAAGCTCAGACGGTTGGGTTTCTTTTCAGACCATTCCAAACTGATTATGTCAAACAAAGTGTAAAAAATCTAACTTAATTCCTGGGTGACGGACTTCAATGCGGAGACCAGAGGAACAGATAGGCCCGCGCCCATTCCGCGACCCGATATTTAAAAAATAAATAGAAAATGTTTGCTAAATATTTCGGATTATTTTCAATTATGACTATGTAGTTTAGACACTGCTCTTTCACTTCGGACACGTTTTAACTGCTGTTATAGCGTTTATGACACTGTAAAATCGTCATTAAAACTGCAACAGTTCCAATAAAAACCAACATGGCGTTAGAATATAGGCTAGAATAGGGCAAGGATTAACTGCATACGTGTTCATGGAAATATTTTGGCAATCTAAAACATAACAAAATAATCCAGGGCACCTTTCCTAGATCAGACATATGCAAAGAACAACTTTATCTGGTGATATACACCACTGTAACCGCATGTCTATGTATCTCTATCAAAATCGTAGGTGACTTGGTTCAAATATGCTAGATAATAAAATCATATAAATACTAGTTGATTATATGCTATCAGGATTGTCTATTTGGCAATGTGATATGCAACACTCTTTCTCACACCATGCAAACCTGACAAAATGACAGTGAAAAGTCCGATGTTAGTGTTTTGAGATGAGTCGTAGGCACGGAAATAGCCTACAGAGTTGAAGTGTTTCGGTACAAACCTCCAGCATCCAAGTCGCAACCATCCTCCTCATAAATGGCTGAATATCTTTCTGAACGCACTTGAAATAAGAACATTGTGGAAGAAAACGTTCTTCAATGGTCAACAGCCTTTGTAATACCCTGTCATCACACAGAAGATTCGGATCAGGACTAGCTCTTACGATGGTGTCCACTTCGAGGCAAAGCAGCTCCATGGTCGTTTCAGTTTTTAAAAAGTTGGGTTATTCTTGTGAAAATACTATAGCAATATTGCTAGATTCAAATAAACTGGAAAGAAAGTATTTTGGAGGCATAAAGTGAGACTGCAGGGCTCCCAAGAGTTGTCCTGCCTCTCCTTGCGAACTTTTTCCTCTCCCCCACAGTTCACTTCTACTTTCTTCTGGCTGGATACGTTTGAAGCCTGCCTTTACTGACCATGACGCAAGCCGCAAATCTCATTATGTAGAGCAGTTGCCCAGACGCAACATGCTCTCATCAAACATTTGTTACTCTTTTCTCTAGGCTACACTTTTACTTTACAACTATATACTTTATATTTATTTATTTTATCATGATAAAAATCTATATGACCACAATCAAAACCCCACCCCCACACATGCGTCAAATTTACAAATAGAGACAATTCACATGGATAAAAGTCTATATTTATATCAACTGATTAATTATACAATGTTCATGTATGCATAAATAAGTCCAGCAAGTGCTTGAGTTAAAACTCGTCAAGGGAACAGTTTCTCTGCTTTCATAGGGGATGAAGCATGTAGGCTATGCATGCAGGAATATATAGTAATAGTTCCAATTGTACAACTTTATAAACATGCATTAGGATAATCTTATTTCTCTATTTCAGTTTATTAAAAGCAAAACTAATCCTTGTTCATTTGCTTTCTCTTTTATCTGATGAACTTAATGAATTTATAGTCGCCCCCTCCCTCCCTCGCCGGCATACACACGCCCGCGCAGACTCGCCGACATTCACACGCCCGCGCGCACACACACACACACACACACACACACACACACACACACACACACACACACACACACACACACACACACACACACACACACACACACACACACACACACACACACACACACACACACACACAGGTATACCATATACAGTATCTTTTATATAGCAGAAGTCGTACGCATGTGGTTGAATGAGATAGCGTTCTAGGAAATGCATTGCAGCATAGAAAAGTTGTTGCGACAAACTTATTTTATAGATAACACCACGATGACAGCCTATGCCCTGTATTGGACAACTGTATGTATTAATATATACATATAATACCTATTTTTGAGGTTGTGATCATAACACTCATATGCAGAAAGAGATACATATAGGACCCATGTCAGAATTAATTATAGGCAACCATAATCTTGCCTTGATAGAGATCAGTTAAATAGGTCTATGTAATCTTGGAGGAGCACTAAGCAGATCTGATATAGTTTGTCAAAAAAAGCTTAAGCTTGCCTCTAATAATAAACTACCCCCAAAGATGGGTCAACTAGACTATCCTGCATTGATTGTGTTTCAAATGCAGAGGGGGCAGTCTCCCGGTGCGATCAAAGTTGTAAAATTCCATTCGAGTGGGTCTCTCTATCATTCTGAATGGCAACACTTTTGTTCTTCTACTTGTAAGAGAACTAGGAAATGATTCTTTAGAGCATTTTTTGTCTCGAGATTGTTTCCTCCCCTTGTCACAATTTGCATATAGCCAATAGGTATTCTGCGTGCGACCGAGGCTTGCCGATTGTTACTGGGCAGACTTTTATTGCATAGGCTACCTTCGGAGCACCAGGGCTGTCCAACTCCTGCAATAACCATTTATCAATTCACACGATTAGCGGATGTTATTGTACCCCTAGGATAGAGTGACATCGTAAAATGATATCCAACTATCAAGCAACAAAACATTGGAAAGCAACACATTACATATGGATGAAACCACCACCTCACACACGTTTTAAAGTTGAAACTAAAAAACAATTTGACTTGGAAAAGTATAAAGCAGTTCTATAAACTACTACAATATTGATCAAAATTGCTATAACTTGTTTATTACGCAAAAATGAGAGAAATATAGCATCGGCTGCAAGTAGGCAACTGTTTCTTAATTAGTTCCGTGATAAAATGTTACTTCACAGCAAAGGAGACCTACGCTTATATGATAAAGAAATGGATAAAGGATTAAAAGCTATACCAAACCACACACACGGAGAGAGGATAGGAGGGATATCTAGAGAGCCAGCTCCTGTAGAATATACACACCAGTAAAAGGACATTCTTCATGCAACGATGGCCTGCCGCAATTTTTTTAAACGTGCTCTTATCTCATTACGTCCCAAAAACAAGGGCAAGAGCGAAATAAGAAAGGTTCATTGTCATCTCCCGACGTCTTGTGGGCGAGGGGTGATGCGTCTGAAGGGGCAAGGTGAATACCATATACCCTCCATGTTAGGGAGATGAATCGATGCTGCAGACAGATGCACCTGCTTCAAACTTGTTCATGCTATGTGGGGATGGTTACACGTTACAACCGGTTACAAAGTTGCATTAGTCTGGACCTTGTGTCATTTGAATGATCTTACGATATTTGCAGTTGCCACAAAAAGCTTGGGAACAGACATGATCAAGATAAGGACAAAGCGCAACGAACAACACGTAACTCTATTATTGGTTGTCATGCAACACATCTTCAAAACACCCAGCTGTTTCTTAATTGGTTCCATGACAACCTTTTATGTTGTTATGACCATCAACAACAAGAAAAACTAGCCTACATGAATGAGGCACTGAGTGATTAAAATCTTCCCTTTCTTTTGGAATATTTTGGACTACAAAAATGACAACGTTTGAGTAGGCATCAAAGACAATACGGGACGTTTTTCAATGAAGAATAGTTTAGGCTTTAGCCTACCAGCCAACACATCCAGCAAGTTGCTCGTTGTGTGGAAGCAGTGTATATAGGGGGTTCCCCCCTGCTCCTCCAGTCCCTGACGCATCTCAACGAATCACTATGGTAAATGAATCTCCCCTCAGAGAAACAGAATAAGCAATCAAAATTCTACATCGTGCAAACCCATCCGCGCCATAATGACTGATCGCGAAGGTTCACATAGGATGCAATAAACAATGCAGAAGTAGAGTAAAATTGAGCCAACATGTCCACAATCATGTCCGATGGAAGTTTCCACCTCACCAGACCGGACAGATACTATTTGATGGCCACGCGTCTCAACCAAATCCTCGGATGGCAAAGTGCATTTGATTTGTTATAATGCCCAATAAAATGCATATTTCAACTTATTTCTCATATTTTCGTCTTTCATAACGGTGATTTATTCAAGGCGGTTCATGTTCTGAATGCCTGCATCTCATGACTTGCTCATGCACCTGTCACTGTCATCAGAAATTACTTTTTAATATCAATTACTTAGACAACAGATGTCTAAAAAAAGGTACAAATAAAGACAGCAAAATGAGCCCATTTCCTATATTCCAACAAAGACAAAAGTTTTGCCGCAGCATTATCGACTTTGGAAGAAGTATGAAAGAACCATGCTGTATTTTCGCGGAGTAATGACGTCATCACAGGCGCTGAGCGTCAAACGCAGAATTGGGCGGAGGCGCATGTTATTTCCCGGATGCATGCAATTAACATGATATCCAAATGGGACACACACGCACACACAAGGCAATGCAACGTTTGTTTTGAACTTTATTCTGAGTTGAAAAGGTTTAAAAAGATATCTCACCTCATAGTGTGACTGTAATGGTTTGTCTCACTCAACGTTCACTCACTCAAAGGGGCATGATACAGCCCTACATAAGGTTTTGAAATAATGGGAAGATAATGCTAGCATTTGGGCTAGGCTAGGCTGCATACCAAAAGCACAAGTAGGTTGCTGACCAAAACAAGAATTAAGATGCTTTTAAAACTCTGTCAAACAAACAGACAGGGGCATTTTCATCAGGAAGGAACTTTATGAGTTTAAGGTTTCAATGCTCGACAAATGACAGCAGTAGCCTAAACTATAGGTTGTGAGTCTCTGCCTCCCTTCAAACAAATTAGATTGAAAAAAGAGGATATTGAAATCAAAAGAAAAATAAACATTTTTATGTTCACAATTCAGAAAATGAACATATTTGAAGTGAAAACCATCTAGAATTTCTATACCATATGTTATAATTTCAAATTCATAAAAAGTGGATAATTTTACAACAACAGTTTATAACATATTTCTGACATTGTTTATCTTCCCTGTGAGCATGTTTACAGATAAATTATGCAGCAATGAAACAATCATAATGTGTTGATTGGGCTTTTACATGGAACTATATTTGAAACTACTACAAAATAATTATCAAACAGGTTGAAAAAGATGTTCTAAAAAGAAGGCATTTCCACAATCTTACTAAAGTAGGCTGTGTGAAAGTTGGCTGATTTATAGAGAATGCCAATTATGACATGTGATAGAAGCATGTTTTGAAAAACATGTGAAATGTGGGATACCTAGAGATCATTCTAACACACCTGCAGCTATGTGCAACAGCGACAAGCTGGAATTAATGCAGTTCTGCAATGACAAATAACATCTTTCTAAGCAGATAATTAACACGAAGGAAAAAACACATTTAGTTTTTCACTTTTAATTAAACAATCAAATAAATGGAACCCGTAACTAGATTTGTCTCACATACCATATTAGAGGGCAAAAAGGCAGAAAGAGGCAAATCCACTATGTAGGTTCTTGGTTTGAATACCTTTATATCCTTTCAGACTGTAGGTACAAATCATATATATTATATTTGTCCTTTTATTATGCTTTATCTTTGAAACTATTTTTAAAAGACTGTGGAAATGTTATTGATAACCTTGTTAATAGTATTTAAAGAATCGGTTGATTGAATATTAAAAAAATTAAACCATTTAATTATTTATAACATAATATATGAATAAAGTTCACTAATTCATTTCCTAAATTAAGATATATACTAATGTTATTTATAGAAAAAGCTTTTGTTCTCTTATTCCACACTTTTGGCCTGGTGTGAACATTTTTACTGTTTATGTTGTTATAAAAACAGCACAAAAGTTTTGTGTTACATGTGACAACTGTAAAGCGGAGAAAATATTCCCCAAAAATGGCCTAATAAATATAACATATTGTTGATGTAAAAAAGATGACCATAAATCAACCATGACAGGGTCAGAAATGCTGAATGACAAAAACCATGTGCATACACTGTTAATTCCAATGAATAGGAGGTTCAACCACTCTGCCCCACTCCATGTTAACATTTGTTCACCATTCAGTAACAGCCACACTGGCTGACTTGAAAAACAGTTAACAGCAAAACAATACACTAGTGAAACAAACACACCATTCACTCTTACTTATACAAGGTCATTCAAATAGTTAATTATGACGTTTTAGCACTAGGAACTCCCCTGACATTGTCATCTCAGAAATATCATCTATGCACTATAAAGCAGAACCTTATCAGGCAAGTTATTTTGTTTATACTTACAAAGTAATGCAAACCATTTCCTGCATTAACCTGAGCTTGAACATCTGTTATAACTCCCAAGTCTCCTTAGCTTGTCGCATACAAGTAACAAAATATAATAAAGTACTACTACCATGTAGTAACAACCATGTAGTAACACTGCATGTTAGGTGGTCATGAGAGATCACTTGCTACAAAATATGCTATCATTTATATTCACTACATGTTTCATTTCAAAACATCTTATGCATGCTTATCATTTTCTTATAACGCATTGGTCAAAGCTCACAACTGAGCTCGTCCTCGGTTATTATGTTGTGGTTGAACAACTGCAGATGTCTGAGTAAAGCAATAACAAAAGATCCATCCATACCATAATTCCCCGGCTGTATGCAATGCTCCAATGATCATTCATGTTATTGCTGAGATCAACAAAGAAGTGCCAATACAACTGGGCGATAACAATGTCCTGTATCTCGTCTAATCGTAGAATACAGACAGAGTACAGTTGTTAGGCTACCTGGACAATAACAGACAGAATCAGAAAGCCAGGTAGCCATAACTCAGCTCGCATGACCACCCAACCCTGCGCATTTCGCCAAAAAATCCACATATTCTACTTTAAACCTCACACACTAGATTAGGAACACATGCATCCATGTTTGATTCAATCAAACAGATTCATTTGACTTGATTCTATTTTCGACTGCATTTCTCAAAGATGGAATGGCATAACGTCACAGCAAAGGAGACCTGCGTTTATATGTGAGACAACCCCTTTCCATACTCTGGACGTCTTTCAGAAACCAAGTTACTAAGTTCATGAGGGTTGTCTCTGGAAGCTCAAGCACCTGTGGGATGGTCTCAGAATCGTGTTTTATTCTCACCATTCTACTACTGACGTTACACTGCAACTTTGGCACCAATGACCAGGGCTGTAGACTCCCTCAGACATTCTTTATGCAAAGATGTCCTCCCGAAAATTATTTCTTATCTCATTATGGCCAAAACAAGGGCAAGAGCAAAAGAACAAAGTTTATTTGTCATCCCTCCACGTCTTGGGGCAAGGTGAATACCCTCCCTGTTAAAGAGATAAATCGATGCTGCAGACAGAGGTACACGCTTCAGATCTTCTCATATGCTATGTGGGGGTGGTTACAACCGGTTATAAAGTTGCATTAGTCTGGACCTTGTAACATATGACTGATATTACAATATTAGCAGGTGCCCCAAAAAGCTTGGGAAAAGACACAATCAAGATACGAACAAAGAGAAAAAACTAACAACGTGTAACTGTAGGCCTATTCTCGGTTGTCATACAACAAATATTCAAAACAGCCTTGTTTCTTCCCTTCCGTTTTCAAAGCAAGAAAATCAGTCAAAGAAACAGCTCTTGAAAAGTTTAGAAAACACAAGTTAAAGCATCATTAATAACTCAAAGCAACCTTTTTGCATTCAGCCAGAATCTATCAAAGGGGTTGCTGACAGCGCGTTGAGGGACGTATGGGTGTCTACACAGAGAGAACATAGTTGGTGTTGATCTACCTGCATGGGACAGACAATAAGGATGTCTGTACAGCACCAGCCAGCCAAACCCTCTCTCCGACAACAGAGAAGAGCCAGTCTGCTATTCATTTACCTTTCTTTTACCCTCCCTCCCCCCTTCTCCTCTCTCACATGCTTGACCCTACCTTTTGAACTCCACCAACAACCTTTCAATGACTCATCAAAACTGGGGAGTAGAGAAGAGAGGAAGATCTGGGGTACAGTTTGACAAGGACAGTAAATATTCCCTTGGCCGTCCAGAGGATACTTAGTATAGGTTTTCCTTTCTTTCTCACACTTGTAGAAGAACACAACAGCACCTTTTTGAGTGGAGAGGCTGATCTGCTGCTTTGTCTTCACCCCCTGCTTCCCTAGGATTTTCCCATGTTCATATCGGTAGCCCTTGAGTTTGTCACTCATGCAACAGCTGCTTACTGATACTATACCAGAGCCCAAGCTTTTCCCTCCCTTCCTTTGCAACCCACACATAAGAACGAAGGCATTGTTGCTCCGAGGGGCCTTGAAACAGAATGCAAGGACTCTCTGAGGGCAGGTTGTGTCCCTCACGGTGTAATTCTGCACAAGGCGGCCCTCCTGATTCCTGGCAAATTGGAATGTTGGTCCAGAGGGAGTAAAAACATCCTGAAGATGTCCACCTGCATGTACAAACCAAATGTGCATCATCCCAAACATTTATTGTCATGCAGTACTGTCCAATGGGTAGTGTTCATTAGACACCAAATGGAAGAAAACAGACTCAAAAAGGGAGCGACTACATGGACCTGTCCAATAAGAAACACACATTTTCCTTGTCTGTTGCAAAACTTTTAAAACATTTTCTGTTGTGTGCCCTAATGAACTGATTGTCCCGATGGCTACTTCACAAGGAATACTTACCCTTTATTGTCTGAGTGAAAACTTTGTATGGCCTTCAAACTTCATACTTTGATGTCTCCTCAATATGTTCTCTCAGACAGATGTCAGTTTGAGACAAACAGAACGAGAGATTGAGAGACAGATGGAATGACTGGCAGCCAATCCCCTGGGAGGTAATGCCATTTTGTGTCTCTAAAGACCAATATATTGAACTATGTGAATTGAAGTCAATGATTCATAAACACGTCAACTGTAATCATGATCATACAGCATACAGTAGGGAGAGATATTTGCATTCAAGTTGAGAGACACCCAGTTTTGACACTTGCTGCAAATTGCCCAGAAAGAGAACTGTTGTCTCTGAGTGAGGCATTCATGCGAATCATGTTTAATGTATGATTCATGCACCCCTCCCTGTTGGGAACAAAGAAAAACGCTGCCTATTGACATTATATTTGTCAAACGGACAAAAAGCATTGCAAACATGAAAAGTTTAACTATGTGTTCTCCACAAGTTGAGAAGGTGGGAATAAGGTAGCAGATTTCACAGAAATCTTTCTGACTGCAGCTGTGTTTAAGAAGCTCTCTTATTGACTTTAAAACAGATAGTCTTGGGGTTTCAAGGGTTGATGGGCTCATTGTCATCAACTCATTGTTGATTCCCAATGCAAACACCTGCGCACACACACGCACACACACACACACACACACACACACACACACACACACACACACACACACACACACACACACACACACACACACACACACACACACACACACACACACACACACACACACACACACACAGTGGGTAAGGGCACCATCTTCATGCAGTGTGTGTGGTTAGGTTAGGGCCCCGGAGGTCTCCAGCAGAAACAGATGGTACATGAGAGCAGGACCTGGGTATAGTAGAGAATAACTAGATTACTTAAACAATTATACCCCTCTCATTTTCCATCCATACCCATCAGGTGTTGACTCATCTGGTATATCTAATAATAACACGGAACAGTCTGGGAAGATTACAAAAGAAGCACAACACACGTGCTGCTGGTTGAATACAGACACTGGCACAGATGTAGACATAAATGATGCACACCCACGTTCACGCAAACGTTCACACGAGCACACACTTTAATATACATAAAAAACTATTCAGAAGAACAATAAGAACACACCTTCTTATCTTCATTGTATCTGATAAAGACAAACGACAGCCCCGCCTGCCTGGCCTCCCTCCCAAAACTCTGGACCTCTGCAATGACAAATCCAACTCCCTTCATCATTATTACAGTACCCCCCATGAATTCACTACACCGTCCCACACTTGGACAGGCTGCAATAATCTGATCCTTTTGGGAAACTGGAGTGTCAGAAGATCATTTACAGCCCATGTCTTTCAAGTCGTTCCTTTGCCCCGCTGGTGGCGTCAGCCCTGGGTGCTGCAGGGATGCTGTGTGTGTTTAATGGCAACATGTGTCACTCCTTATCTCGTTCTTCGAGTGGCACAAAGGTAAAGGGAAGCTTAACAGCCTGGGAAAATGTTGAACAGTGTGAAATTACCTTGATCCAAAGATTCCTGCCGCATACCAGCCCAATGAACCCATAACAGCACAGGCACTAACTCAGTCAGCGTGGCCCTGCAAGGAACAGCTGAGAGGAGGGGGGAGATAATTAAATAATTAAAGTAAAGAGGTCCCTCCAGTAATATCCAGCAACAGATCAGAATTCCATTATCTAATGTACATCCCAAAATATAGACTTACATCCCAAAATATACAGTGCATTCGGAGAGTATTCAGACCACTTGACTTTTTCCACATTTTGTTACGTTACAGCCTTATTCCAAAATTGATTAAATACATTTTTCTTCCTCATCAATCAACACACAATACCACATAATGACAAAGCGAAAACAGGTTTTTAGAAATTTTAGCAGAAGTACCTTATTTACATAAGTATTCCGACGCTTTGCTATGAGACTTGAAATTGAGCTCAGGTGCATCCTGTTTCCATTGATCATCCTTGAGATGTTTCTACAACTTGATTGGAGCCCACCTGTGGTAAATTCAATTGATTGGACATGATTTGGAAATACACATACCTGTCTATATAAGTTGACAGTGCATGTCAGAGCAAAACCAAGCCATGAGGTCGAAGGAATTGTCCGAAACAAGATTCTCTGGTCTGATGAAACCAGGATTGAACTCTTTGGTCTGAATGCCAAGCGTCACATCTGGAGGAAACCTGACACCATCCCTACGGTGAAGCATGGTGGTGGCAGCATCATGCTGTATGGATGTTTTTTAGTGGCAGGGACTGGGAGACTAGTCAGGATTGAAGGAAAGATGAACGGAGCAAAGTGCAGATTGATCCTTGATGAAAACCTGGTCGAGAGTTCTCAGGAGCTCAGACTGGGGCAAAGGTTCACCTTCCAACAGGACAACAGCCCTAAGCACACAGCCAAGACAATGCAGGAGTGGCTTTGGAACAAGTCTCTGAATGTCCTTGAGTAGCCCAGCCAGAGCCCGGACATGAACCCGATCTAACATCTCTGGAGAGACCTGAAAATAGCTGTGTAGCAACGCTCCATCCAACCTGACAGAGCTTGAGAGGATCTGCAGAGAAGTTGGGGAGAAACTCCCCAAATACAGGTGTGCCAAGCTTGTAGCGTCATACACAAGAAGACTCGATGCTGTAATCGCTGCCAAAGGTGCTTCAACAAAGTACTGAGTAAAGGGTATTTTCTAAAATCCTGTTTATGCTTTGTCATTATGCGGTATTGTGATATCATTATGGGGTATTGTGTATAGATTGATGAGGGTGAAAAAACAACGGAATACATTTTAGAATAAGGCTGTAACGTAACAAAATGTGTAAAAAGCCAAGGGGTCTGAATACTTTCTGAATGTAGTGTAGATCTACATCCCACAATGAAGTTGTATCTTATAGGTCGCCATCCAATGCTAAAGGGCAATTTATCTCCTATCTACAAATAAAGTGGCAAGCTCCTCCACAAAATGACTGAATTGATTGGTGAGTGGCGTCCATCCAGAAAATGTCCTGCCCCCGCCAGGCCCATGACTGTGTTTGGGTTTATTTCCAAGAGAGGACAGGTCGTTATGGCTGGAATTCTGTTGTGTGAACGATGAAGAGAGCATTCAGGGTGTGTACGACTGCTGCCGGTACCTCAGTCACAACAGCAAGGGGCTAACAACAACAATAGAGGAGCAGCGTGAAGAGTCAAACACCCCTCCCTGCTGAATGCATTTCCTCTCCGCCACGTACTGTCTTCTTAGCTTCCTAAGACGCCATTTTGATAAGAAAATCTTTAACCCTCACTTAAAACTGCTGTGTCTGTGTCTGCCTCAGTTTAGTTTTCCCACTTTATAAGCACAAAGTCTTCAATGATTCAATGTATGTTACGCTTTTATCTTATGTATGAGAATGTGGTTCTATTCAATATATTTTTTATTAATAAGACAATTCTCTCCACCAAAGGAAAACTGCAAATGAACAAATGCCTTGAAATTCAATGACTCCCACAATAAGTGTACCTCTACATTTCTTGCCGCACCCTATAAAAACATCAAACATTGATCACATTAAGTTTGTGTCTATGATTGCAGTTGCACCTGTTCCACCTCTTAACCTCAGCCAACATGTTCTGCTTCTCAATGTCTTCATGAGGCACATGTGTTTTTACCAGTTTGAGACAACTTCTAAAGATGTTTCATGAATTAGTGAGTCCTATTCCTCATACTCAACAAATTATGAATGAAAAGCTTACACACACAGGCTACTTCAATGTCCCATTATCACCCTACGAGTTGGGCCTGAATGATTTTCGTGGCCCAGAGGGATTTGTTGTCTTTGGTCCCATGCCAAGTCTCAGTAGATATTTATCAAAGGATACCTACAAGTAACTGCCAAAATAAAGGAAACACCAACATTTAGTGTCTTAATAGGGTGTTCGAGCCACCACGAGTCAGAACAGCTTCAATGCACCTTGGCATAGATTCTACAAGTGTCTGGAACTCTATTGGAGGGATGCAAGACCATTCATCCACAAGAAGATTCCGTCATTTGGTGTTATGTTGGTGGTGGTGGAAAACGCTGTCTCAGGCGCCGCTCCAGAATCTCCCATAAGTGTTCAATTGGGTTGAGATCTGATGACAGACGTCCATGACATGTGGTTTACATCGTTTTCATGCTCATCAAACCATTCAGTGACCTCTCGTGCCCTTTGGATGGGGGCATTCTATGGGGGCATAGCCAAGGTAGCCAAAATAATGGCCTGCCCAGCATTTTTATACATCACCCTAAGCATGATGTGATGTTAATTGCTTAATTAACTCAGGAACCACACCTGTGTGGAAGCACCTGCTATCAATATACTTTGTATCCCTCATTTACTCAAGTATTTCCATTATTTTGGTAGTTACCTGTACATTCACAGGGAAACATACATTTTTTCTCCCCCTATTTTTTCCTGGGAAAATTCACTTTGCATTGCTTCATCAAGATACAATAGAACCGGGCCTCCCGAGTGGCGCAGCGGTCTAAGGCACTGCATTGCAGTGCTAGCAGCGTTACTACAGATCCTGGTTCGATACCAGGCTTTGTCGCAGCCGGCCGCGACCGGGAGACCCATGAAGCGACGCACAATTATCCCAGCATCGTCCCGGTTAGGGGAGGGTTTGACCGGCCGGGATGTCCTTGTCCCATCGCGCTCTCGCAACTATAGTGCCGGGCGCATGCACGCTGACAAGGTCGCCAAGTCTACGGTGTTTTCTCCGACACATTGGTGCGGCTGGCTTCCGGGTTAAGCGTGCATTGTGTCAAGAAGCAGTGCGGCTTGGCGGGGTTGTGTTTATGGAGGACGCACGGCTCTCAAACTTCGCCTCTTCCGAGTCCGTACGGGAGTTGCAGCGATGGGACAAGATTGTAACTACCAATTGGATATGACAAAATTGGGGATAAAAATAAAAACAAATAAAGATACAATAGAATTTTCAAACTCAACTCTGGACCTCAAAGCCAGTTCCACTGCATTTGTTCATCGTTACCCTTTAATCAGGAACTGATTTAGACAGGGGACACCAGGTGTGTGCAATTAATTATCAGCTAGAACAGAAAACCAGCAGGCCCCGGACCTCATATGGTGTTGAATACCCCTGCTATAGAACATGGAGGCAGTGTAGGTAGGGGTGGATGGGCTCTCCTCACATCTGCCATAGCTTCACCGGACAACTGTCTCAGCATGACAAAAAGGCATTGAGCCCAGCTCCCAGGCTGGTTTTCACAAAGAGTCCAACAGAGCGTGTGCTATGGCATGTTGATAATGCCGAGCTCAAGCAGCCATGCAACAATTCCAGGGACAGAGTTCATCACGGTGCAGTATCAGTATCTCACACAAGAACAGGCATCAGAACCGCTTCCAATGTCGAAAAGGTTTTAAATGCAATACAATCTCTCAACTAAAAAGCTACAGTAATGAACATCAACAAAAACATACATTTTACCTGGAGAACAGATAAGACACTAAAGGAGAATTGTAGAGATGACAGTTTACTGAATCAGATTTGTGAATGGGGGCTGATATGATCTCCTGCATGGCTCTGCTGGAAAACGACTCCGGTGTCATTGGGTCTGTGTTAATTGAGTTGGTAACCTGTCAAGCACCATCTGGAAGCTTAACCATTTCTTTCCTCACCTTGTAAAAAAAAACAGTAATGACATTTACCATTTACCAGAAATGGGCCAAATTGGTTTGATTGGCCCACTGTGATGACTTCATGGCCAGGACGGAGATCAAAAGCCTGGGTCTTGAGGGCTGAGGGACAGGGACAAGCGGAATGATAACTGGTTCTGGGCAGTGTCCCATAATAACACTGAGAATGAGGTGAGGAGGGTGAAACTGTAGGCGACTCTGACTCCACCTAGCTCCTCCTGCCTTGCTCCTCCGCCTGTCTACATGTACTGAAGAGGCCTCCTTTCATGATCCATTACCTCTGGAATTCCAGCAGTGGAACAAGGGAGCAGGGTCACCTTTCAATCACTGGGCCACTGTAATCCCGTTAGCGCATACATAATTTCAATTACTGACAGGAGTGTGACCCTTGCCTTCCACAGGACTAATATAATACATGTGTTTCCTCAAAGACAGAGGGACACGTTGTTTTGGGGGACGGGGGACGGGTGGGGGGGACACAGAGGAGAGATCTACCAAGCTGTGTCATGCCGTGGCTATGAAAAGGGAGGCTGGCGCTCTGGCTGAATCAGCCTGTGAACCAAACAGCTGTTTTTAGCCTATATGAAGAGCCAGCAGTACTAAGTGTAAACAGTTCCCAGGGCTTGAGCGAGAGAGAGAGAGAGAGAGAGAGAGAGAGGGAGCGAGAGAGAGAGAGGGAGAGGGCTTGGATGACTTACAGGCCCTCCTGGCTGCTTGTCTGTCTGTTGGGGCGGAGCTGCTGCTGAGGGGCCTCTGGAATCTTGCCCTCACACCGGCTCCAGGGTCAGCAGAGTGGGGAGAAAACGCCAGCATCGCGCTCTCTCTCTGTTGTAAATCAATCTCTCTCCCCCTCCCTCCCTCTCTCCCTCCCTCCGGTAGGGTAATCCTCAGCTGTATGTCTACCTCTCGCTATTTCAATCTCTCTCTCTATAATTCTATCCATTTCTATTTGTTCTTAGCAGGCTAGGTTATATGCTTGGTTATAGGCCTGTCTGTCATTATTACGGGGCAATTTGTGTTCATGCTAGCATCCCATTCATCATAGAGAAAGGCTTGGGCTGGGTCCCAGGGTCTTAAATGCCTGAGCCCTCACAGGTTCACCATGGTGGCATCCTGTTCTCTCACAGCAGGTCAGAGGTCAGAGCCCTAGACCTCCTGATTGATCACTAGCCCTCTTTTCCCTCTCCCCTCTCTGGCATCCCCTTTCCCATCTCAAGCCTCCCCTTTTCAAGATTCTCTCTCTCCTCCTTCATCTCTTCTCCCCCATCTCCTCTTCCCTCCCCTTTCCAAGAACCCCTCAACCATGGCCGGCCATGAGCTGCTAGGGGGCCCCAAACCTTTTTTTCTGAACTCAGTCGGGGTCTCTACTTATTGTTAAAGGGATACTTCGGGATTTTGACAATGAGGCCCTCTATCTACTTCCCCAGCGTCAGATGGACTTGTGGATACCATTTGTATGTCTCTGTGTCCAGTATGTAACACTTCCTTTGGCCGCCTTTCCTTCCAGTTCTATGCTGCCAATGACTGGAACGAATTGCAGAAATCACTGAAGCTGGAGTCTTATATCTCCCTCTCTAACTTTAAGCATCAGCTGTCAGAGCAGCTTACCAATCACTGTACCTGTACACAGCCAATCTGTAAATAACACACCCAACTACCTCATCCCCATATTGTTATTTATCCTCTTGCTCTTTTGCACCCCAGTATCTCTACTTGCACATCATCATCTGCACATCTATCACTCCAGTGTTAATGCTAAATTGTAATTATTTCGCTTCTATGGCCTATTTATTGCCTTACCTCCCTACTCTTCTACATTTGCACACACTGTACATAGATTTTTCTATTGTGTTATTGACTGTACGTTTGTTTATGTGTAACTCTGTGCAGTGTCACGCCCTGGCCTTAGTATTCTTTGTTTTCTTTATTATTTTAGTTAGGTCAGGGTGTGACATGGGTATTTATGTGGGTTTTGTAGTGTCCAGGGTGATTGTAAGGTTTAGGGGGTTTTATTTAGAGTAGTTGGGTTTATGTTTAGTATAGTTGTCTAGCTGTGTCTATGTTGGGTGTAGTTGTCTAGGAAAGTCTATGGTTGCCTGAATGGGTTCCCAATTAGAGACAGCTGGTTTCTGTTGTCTCTGATTGGGAGCCATATTTAAGGTAGCCATAGGCTTTAGTTTGTTGTGGGGAATTGTCTATGTCTGAACGTTTGTAGCCGGGGTGTGTGCACTACGTTTATTAGCTTCACGGTCGTTTATTGTTTTGGTAGTTTGTAAGTGTTTTGTTTCGTTTTGCCTTCTTCAATAATAAAAGAAGATGGCTTATTTTCCACATGCTGCGTCTTGGTCCGTCTCTCCTCCACACGATCGTGACAGAATTCCCCACCAACATTGGATCAAGCAGCATGAGCGGAACCAACAACAGCGGCAAAGTAACCAGGACTCATGGACATGGGAGGAAATATTGGATGGAAAGGGACCATGGGCTCAACCAGGAGAATATAACCGCCCCAAAGCTGAGCTGGAGGCAGCGAAGGCAGAGAGGCGGAGATATGAGGAGGCAGCAAGGAGACGTGGCTGGAAGCCTGAGAAGCCCGTGAGTACTACCCAAAAATTTCTTGGGGGGGGGCTAAGAGGTAGTGGGCCAAGGGCAGGTAGGAGACCTGCGCCCACTTCCCAGGCTAACCGTGGAGAGCGGGAGTACGGGCAGACGCCGTGTTACGCAGTAGAGCGCACGGTGTCTCCTGTACGGGTGCATAGCCCAGTGCGGGTTATTCCACCTCCCCGCACTGGTAGGGCTAGATTGGGCATTGAGCCAAATGTCATGAAGCCGGCCCTACATATCTGGCCACCAGTACGTCTTCGGCCGGCTTACATGGCACCAGCCTTACGCATGGTGTCCCCGGTTCGCCTACATAGACCGGTGCGGGTTATTCCACCTCCCCGCACTGGTCGGGCGACGGGGAGCATTCAACCAGGTAAGGTTGGGCAGGCTCGGTGCTCAAGAGAGCCAGTACGCCTGCACGGTCCGGTATTTCCGGCGCTACCTCCCCGCCCCAGCCCAGTACCACCAGTGCCTACACTACGCACCAGGCTTCCAGTGCGTTTTCAGAGCCCTGTTCCTCCTCCACGCACTCTCCTTATGGTGCGTGTCTCCAGCCCAGTGCCTCCAGTTCCGGCACCACGCACTAAGCCACCTGTGCGTCTCCTGAGTCCTGTACACACTGTTATTTCTCCCCGCACTCGTCCTGAGGTGCGTGCCCTCAGTCCGGTACCACGCACCAGGCATATAGTGCGCCTTGAGAACTCAGTGTGCCCTGTTGTTGTTCCCCGCACTAGCCTGAAGGTGCGTGTCCTTAGCCCGGTACCTCCAGTTCCGGCACCACGCACCAGGCCTACAGTGCGTCTCAGCCGGCCAGAGTCTGCCGTCTGCCCAACGGTGACTGAACTGCCCGTCTGTATTGAGCCTTCAAAGCCGCCCGTCTGCCATGAGCCTGCAAAGCCGCCCGTCTGCCCTGAGCCTACAGAGCCTTCTGCCAGACAGGAGCCGCTAGAGCCTTCTGCCAGACAGGAGCCGCTAAAGCCTTCCGCCAGACAGGATCAGTCTGAGCCATCCGTCTCCTCAGCGCCATCTGAGCCATCCGTCTCCTCAGCGCCATCTGAGCCATCCGTCTCCCCAGCGCCGTCTGAGCCATCCGTCTCCCCAGCGCCGTCTGAGCCATCCGTCTCCCCAGCGCCGTCTGAGCCATCCGTCTCCCCAGCGCCGTCTGAGCCATCCGTCTCCCCAGCGCCGTCTGAGCCATCCGTCTCCCCAGCGCCGTCTGAGCCATCCGTCTGTCCCGAGCCATTAGAGCCGCCCGTCTGTCCCGAGCCGTCAGAGCCGATAGTCAGTCAGGAGCCGCTAGAGCCATTCGTCAGTCAGGATCTGCCAGAGCCGCCAACCAGACAGGATCTGCCAGAGCCGCCAACCAGACAGGATCTGCCAGAGCCGCCAACCAGACAGGATCTGCCAGAGCCGCCAACCAGACAGGATCTGCCAGAGCCGCCAACCAGACAGGATCTGCCAGAGTCGCCAACCAGACAGGATCTGCCAGAGCCGTCAGTGAGCCATGAGCGTCCAGAGCCGTCAGCCAGCCATGAGCGTCCAGAGCCGTCAGCCAGTCATGAGCTGTCCCTCAGCCCAGAGCAGCTATTTCTCCAGAACTGCCCCTCAGTCCAGAGCTGTCTCTCTGTCCGGAGCTGCCTTTCAGTCCGGAGTTGCCCCTCTATCCTGAGCTACCTCTCTATCCTGAGCTACCTCTCTATCCTGAGCTATCCCTCTGTCCTGAGCTATCCCTCTGTCCTGAGCTATTCCTCTATCCCGGTGCTGCCCCTTGTGTCGATGTTACCCAAAAGATTAAGTGGGGGTAATATGAGGGTGGTCATTTGTAGGGGGAGATATAAGCTGGGATTGACTATGGTGGGGTGGGGACCTCGCCCTGAGCCTGAGCCACCACCGTGGTCAGATGCCCACCCAGACCCTCCCCTAGACTTTGTGCTGGTGCGCCCGGAGTTCGCACCTTAAGGGGGGGGCTATGTCACGCCCTGGCCTTAGTATTCTTTGTTTTCTTTATTATTTTAGTTAGGTCAGGGTGTGACATGGGTATTTATGTGGGTTTTGTAGTGTCCAGGGTGATTGTAAGGTTTAGGGGGTTTTATTTAGAGTAGTTGGGTTTATGTTTAGTATAGTTGTCTAGCTGTGTCTATGTTGGGTGTAGTTGTCTAGGAAAGTCTATGGTTGCCTGAATGGGTTCCCAATTAGAGACAGCTGGTTTCTGTTGTCTCTGATTGGGAGCCATATTTAAGGTAGCCATAGGCTTTAGTTTGTTGTGGGGAATTGTCTATGTCTGAACGTTTGTAGCCGGGGGTGTGTGCACTACGTTTATTAGCTTCACGGTCGTTTATTGTTTTGGTAGTTTGTAAGTGTTTTGTTTCGTTTTGCCTTCTTCAATAATAAAAGAAGATGGCTTATTTTCCACATGCTGCGTCTTGGTCCGTCTCTCCTCCACACGATCGTGACATGCAGTTGTTTTTGTCGCACTGCTTTGCTTTATCTTGGCCAGGTCGCAGTTGTAAATGAGAACTTGTTCTCAACTGGCCTACCTGGTTAAATAAAGGTGAAATATATATATATATGTTTTTTAATGAAGTAAGTGAGGTGGTGTGAGCCAATAGTAGCTAACGCTAGTTAGCAATTGTGCTAGCACTAGTTAGCAACTTCCTTCAAACTGCACGCAGAGACATACAAATTGTATCCACAAGTTCATCTGACTCTGGGGAAGTAGATAAAGGGCCTCATTGCCAAAATCCTGAAGTATCCCTTTAAGAGTTAGTAATGTCAGTCACTGAAAGTCATCCAATTAGCCCATGTCAGCTAAATTTGTTTAAATTGGTAAGTTAGTTCAGCCAGCTATCTACACCTTGTAGTAATCATAGCCAAATTACTGACCAGGCACACAGGGCATGTGCCCAGGGGGCCCCCATAGATTTTTTCCCTCGCACTCAGATATCATTTTAACATCGCAAAATATGTAGAATTGCAGGAAATATGCTTTAAAATGACAACATTTTCTCAATGCCCCATGGCAAAATGCATAGAATTGAAGGGAATTAACTTTATAGCTTAGTTTTTTTCTCTCTGCCGCCAAAATAAATATTGCTTAGGGCCAAGAAAAGCTAGAACCGGCACTGCAGTCATCTCCCCTCCTCAGTCCCTGCTCCCATCTCCTCATTTCCACACAGGAAGCCTGGCTTCCATTGTCCTGATAGGTGAGAAGGGAACAGATTAGGAGTCAGACAAGTAGAACGAGGCTGGTCCATAGACTAGCTCAGACCTCTCTACTCTGTCACCAATAATGCTTTAAGTAGGAGACCGTTGAGAAACATTTTTGCCCCACCCCGTGTACCCCCCCCCCCCCCCCCCCCCCAACCCCCTTCTCCATCCCACATCACATCAATGGCCGACAGACAAACACGATTTATGGATGTCATCTTAGCCAACATTTTCGTAAGCCCTACCAACCTAAAGCTTACGAATTCAGTATCTGAATGAATTCTTGTTGTCCTAAAGATTCCTCTGCTGCAGCCGAGGCGAGGGGAGTGTGGAAGCAGGCAGGCAGGAGGAACGAAGGCATGTGGAGCATGCAGGTCCTCCTATCTGCCAGCTCCTAATTACGCCCAATTACACCTTGAACACAAGTGGGCTGCTGTGGATGTTTCTCAGGGTGTGAGGTCAAGCATTTCCTGTGTCTGTGAATGGCCCACGTCGGGGGAATTGTCTTGTCGACGAGGCTCCCTCCCTCTCCCCATCCCTCCCCCTCTTCCACCAACAAACTTCCACCATTCATTCCAGAGGCAGATAGGGTTTTTAACCCTTTGGACACTCTCCCTGGAATTCTGTCCCTGGCTGCAACACCAACAAAAACAAACATGCAACACATACAAAAGCATGTTGATATGTATTTTTTATTTTTTTATTTTATTTATCCGTTATTTTACCAGGTAAGTTGACTGAGAACACGTTCTCATTTACAGCAACGACCTGGGGAATAGTTACAGGGGAGAGGAGGGGGATGAATGAGCCAATTGTAAACTTTTGTAAGCCAATTGTATTAAATTGTTCACATACGATTCTAATAGATTAAAGTATTGGGGTTGGAATCAAATAGTTCTTTTTTTACTGTATTCTATTGTATCCCATCCAAGAATCTTATTTAAACAACAGCCCACCTATTCAAACTAGGTGGTTCTGCCTGTGTCCTGTTTGTTACGGATGCTCCTTTCTGTCTGCCAAGTAGACAGGTTTTTCCTTTTTACACATTACTTCCTCTTTAAATCCAACACTCATTACAGCACACCTTGAGCTGGATCTAGAGCTGGATCTACATCCTCTATTTGTTAATTGAAGATGTCATCTCCAGGTCTAGTGAGAGCAATGTGATTCACTACTTATCCCAGCATAGAATCACCCCTAGTCGGATGAACCAGACAGCAGCCTCAGTCACGATGGTAGTGTACCAACAGGTTTGGTTCCCACACCCAGTAGGAAAATAAAATACTTCATAATCATTGCCTATCAAAACACGTAACACAGGCTGAACTGAAAGTGTGCATTCCATGGGAAATCCATAGCGAGCAAGTACATGCTCGCTCCTTCGCACTGACATTTCAGAGACACAAGGGAGAGATTAGCGGCACATATGGGAGGGTCAGAAAGCAGGATGAAAGACGGTCTGGGGAGATGAGGGTTAGGCCCCTTTTAAGAGCTGAATAGATGGCCATCTTAGATTAGCTAATTTAAGTGAAGCGAGCATTTTAGTCAAAATATCATCTGCTGTGGAGGCACTTGCATGACGCAGTTTTGCTGGACTCCCGCATGGTCGGAGTTCAGGCCCCCCCTTCCCCCTCTCCCCTGCCCTGAAATATTTGAATGCATCAATTAAATAGCCACTCACAAAGAATAGACTACCAATCGCTGTCCATGGTTCTGAAATTGCGACATTGAATCGATGAAAGGCTTTCTGTGGTGCCAGGGCATGTAGCCTATAGCTTTGCTTTAGCTAATGGATAAATTTTTATTGGTATTTGGTCATCATGTCTCATGTTAAGCCTAACATTTCACAAAGCTATACACGGTGTCGCTGGTGGCAATAATGTAATTACTTGTTCAGTAATTAAAAGTTGGAAATTCATACATTGCAGATTGTAAAATGCATTTTCAATGCCACAGCAAACTAATCATCTACCAATATTTTTTTGAACATACAACTGTCCTGTATAGCCTACCTGAACCTGTATGGTATGGGCCGTCCTGCGCTCTCTCCCAGCTTGGATAGAAAGTTGTGCATAAAACCAGTCTATGAATGCTAAACATTACAGTCAATCCACCCTCAAAACACTAGCTTGCTAGGGATTGTTTCATTATGCATTGTACCCTACTATCTATCGCTACAGCGCGTTTGGAAAGTATTCAGTCCCTTTGACTTTTTCCACATTTTGTTACCTTACAGGCTTATTCGAAAATGTATTAAATCGTTTTTTCCCCTCATCAATTTACACACAATACCCCATAATGACAAGACAAAACAGTTAAAAAAAATTAAAAAAATAATAAATATTACGTTTACATAAGTATTCAGACCCTTTACTCAGTACTTTGTTGAAGCACCTTTGGCAGCTATTACAGCCTAGAGTTTTCATGGGTAGGATGCTACAAGCATGGCACACCTGTATTTGGGGAGTTTACCCCATTCTTCTCTGCAGATCCTCTCAAGCTCTGTCAGGTTGGATGGAGAGTGTCACTGCACAGCTATTTTCAGGTCTCTCCAGAGATGTTTGATCGGGTTCAAGTCGGGCTCTGGCTGGGCCACTTAAGGACATTCAGAGACTTGTACCGAAGCCACTCCTGCATTGTCTTGGCTGTGGGCTTAGGGTCGTTGTCCTGTTGGAATGTGAACCTTCGCCGCAGTCTTAGGTACTGAGCGCTCTGGAGCAGGTTTTCATCAAGGATCTATCTGTACTTTGCTCCGTTCATCTTTCCCTCGATCTTGACTAGTCTCCCAGTCCCTGCCGCTGAAAAACGTATAAAAACCTGTTTTCAGTTTGTCATTGTGGGGTATCTTGAGGAGATTGATGAGGAGAAAAAAACATATTTGATACATTTTAGAATAAGGTTGCATCCTAACAAAATGTGGATAAATTCAAGGGGTCTGAATACGGTAGTCGGTTTAGAGTATAGATTCACCTATTATGAATGTTATTGTTTTTGTGCATCTCTGAGTGATGATTCCTTGGGTCATTTCATTTTTTCATGTGTATCAGAGCTACTGCCGTTCAAGCAGGCCGAAATTTGGCCGGGATGTCGTAGCATTGTGATAAAGCAGCTCTCACTACACTGGAAGTTAACAGGAATATGATTTTTAGATTCGGAAAAAATCTATCATAGATGTCAGATTTCAATACTGGCCGGTGTCATAGCGCGGTAGGTTATATTATATTGATATTCTTACCTCGAGAAATGTGTAATTTAACAGGGGGTCTAACATTTTTCTCCTATTTGTCTGCCTCTTCAGTCCAGGGTGCATTGCATGGTGCCGTTGCGATTGTCAGACTCCACCTTGAGACACATCGATCTGCAGGTTGAACATGGTGAGATTGTAGACTACTAAATTGATAGTGCAGTTTGTTTAGGCAAAGTCACTGACCTCCTCCTTATAGAATGTCTCATCGCCGTTGGTGACCAGGTCAAACACCATCATGTCGTCTGCAAACTTAATGATGGTGTTGGAGTCGTGCGCAGCTATGCAGTCGTGGGTGAACAGGGAGTACAGGAGGGGACTAAGCACGCACCCATGAGGGGCCCCCGTATTGAGGGTCAGCATGGCGGCTGTGTTGTTGCCTACCCCCACCACCTGGGGGCAACCCATTAAGAAGTCCAGGATCCAGTTGCGGAGGGAGGTGTTCAGTCCCAGGGTCCTGAGCTTAGTGATGACCTTGGAGGGCCCTATGCTGTTGAATGCTGAACTATAGTCAATGAACGGCATTCTCACGTAGGTGTTCCTCTTTTCCAGGTAGGAGAGGGCAGTGTGGAGTTTGTGTCATCTGTGGATCTGTTGGAGCGGTATGAAATTTGGAGTGGGTCCAGGGTGTCTGGGATGATGGCGTTGATGTGAGCCATGACCAGCCTTTTAAAGCATTTCATGGCTGTAGATGTGAGTGCTACAGGGCAATAGTCATTTTGACAGGTTACCTTGGCGTACTTGGGCACAGGGACTATGGTGGTGTGCTTGAAACATGTAGGTATTAAAGACTGGGTCAGGGAGAGGTTGCAAATGTCAGTGAAGACACTTGCCAGCTGGTCAGTGAATGCTCTGAGTACCCATCCTGGTAATCCATCTGGCCTTGTGAATGTTAACCTGTTTAAAGATCTTACTCACATTGGCTACGGAGAGCGAGATCACACAGTCACCCGGAACAGCTGGTGCTCTCATGTATGGTTCAGTGTTGGTTACCTCTAAATGAGCATAGAAGGAATTTAGCTCGTATGGTAGCCTCTTGTCACTGGGCAGCTCCCGGCTGGATTTCCCTTTGTAATCTGTGATAGTTTGCAAGCCCTGCGACATCCGACGAGCATCAGAGCCGGTGTAGTAGGATTCTATCTTAGTTCTGTATTGACGTTTAGACTGTTTGATGGCTCATCGGAGGATTAGTGTCCCGCTCCTTGAAAGCGGAAGCTCTAGCCTTTAGCTCAATGCGGATGTTGCCTGTAATCCATGGCTTCTGGTTCTGGTTGGGATATGTGGGGACGATGTCGTCGATGCACTTATTAATATCAGTACAGTAGAGAACATGTTGATGCACATACTCAAGGGGGAAATGCAGGACTAATGGACTGGTTTCCATCAGGTCCGTTTTTTTATTTTAATAAAGTTGGTGACTGATGTGGTAAACTCCTCTTAGTTATTGGATCATTATTGGATAGACCACTTCTGTATTGAGCGCATCATTGGTATTTCCTGTTTGAGATTTTGCTTGTATGCAGGAGTTATGAGGATAGGATTATGGTCAGATTTGCCAAATGGAGGACAAGGGAGAGCATTGTAATAGTTGCTGTGTGTGGAGTAAAGGTGAGTTTTTCGCCTCTAGTTGCACAAGTGACATGCTGGTAAAAATGAGGTAAGACAGATTTCAGTTTCCCTGCATTAAAATCACCGGCCACTAGGAGCACCTGCGCTGGATGTGTATTTTTGTGTGTGCTTATGGCCCTATACAGCTCATTGAGTGCGGTCTTAGTGTCAGCATAGGTCTGTGGTGGTAAATAAACAGCTAAGAAAAATATAGATGAAAACGCTCTTGGCAAATAGTATAGTCTGCAGTTTATCATGAGGTATTCTAACTCAGGCAAGCAAAACCTTGAGACTTCCTTAACAGAGATTGCGGACCAGCTCTTGTTAACAAAGAGATAAACACCTCTCCCCTTAACTTCTTATGGCTGAAGGGGCAGTATTGAGTAGCTTGGATGAAAGGTGCACAGAGGTGCCCATATTAAACGGCCTGCTCCTCATTCCCAGTTGCTAATATATGCATATTATTATTCATATTGGATAGAAAACACTCTGAAGTTTCTAAAACTGTTTGAATTATGTCTGTGAGTATAACAGAACTCACATGGCAGGCAAAAACCTGAGAAGTTCCACTTCCTGTTTGTATTTTTTCTGGGGGTGCCAATTTTCAACCAAGCTCTCATTGAAATCACAGAGAGATATTGATGAGTTTTCACTTCCTACGGCTTCCACTAGATGTCAACAGTCAATAGAACTTTGTCTGATGAATCTAATGTGAAGGGGGGCCGAAGGAGACAGGAATGAGTAATCAAAAGTCAATTAAATTTTCCGGTTGGAACGTTATTCAAGATGTATGTTAACAACATTCTAAAGATTGATTCAGTACATTGTTTGACATGTTTCTACTGACTGTTACGGAACTTTTGGACATTTCGTCACGTTATAGTGGAGGCGCTTTCTGACTTTGGAATTGTTTACCGAAGGCGCGAACCAAAGTAGCTAATTTGACATAAATAACGGACATTAACGAACAAATCAAGCATTTATTGTGGACCTGGGATTCCTAGGACTGCATTCTGATGAACTCATCAAAGGTAAGGAAACATTTATCATGTATTTTCTGGTTTCTGTTGAGTCCAACATGGCGGCTAATTTGGCTATTGTTCTGAGCTCCGTCTCAGATTATTGCAAGGTTTATTTTTCCGTAAAGTTTTTTTGAAATCTGACACAGCGGTTGCATTAAGGAGAGGTATATCTATAATTCCATGTGTATAACTTGTATTATCATCTATATTTATGATGAGTATTTCTGTTGAAACGATGTGGCTATGCAAAGTCACTTGATGTTTTTGCAACTAGTGAATCTAACGCGTCAATGTAAACTCAGATTCTTTGATATAAATATGAACTTAATCAAACAAAACATGCATGTATTGTGTAACATGAAGTCCTATGAGTGTCATCTGATGAAAATAATCAAAGGTTAGTGATTAATTTTATCTCTATTTCTGGTTTTTGTGAAAGCTATCTTTCGCTGGAAAAAATGGCTGTGCTTATTGTGGTTTTGTGGTGACCTAACATAATCGTTTGTAGTGCTTTCGCTGAAAAGCCTATTTGAAATCGGACACTTTGATGAGATTAACAACAAGATTACCTTGAAAATGATATAAGACACATGAATGTCTGAGGAATTTTAATTATGAGATTTCTGTTTTTTGAATTTGGCGCCCTGCACTTTTTTTTTTTTGTCATATCGATCCCGTTACCGGGATTGCAGCCATAAGAAGTTTTAACCTTACCCGAAGCTCACGTTCGGTCTTGACGATGCATAGAAAAGCCAGCTAGATGCATATTATCCATGCCTTTGTTCAGCCACGACTCAGAGAAACATAGAATATTAAATCAAATCTAATTTTATTTGTCACATGCGCCGAATACAACAGGTGTGGACCTAACCGTGAAATGCTTACTTACAAGCCCTTAACCAACAATTCAAGAAATAAAGAGTTAAAAAAATATTTACATAACAATAACGAGGCTATACACAGCGGGTACCGGTACCAAGTCAATGTGAGGGGGTACAGGTTAGTCTAGGTAACATGTACAGCGAGTAGGAACAGTAAAAAACAATGGGGGGGGGTTAATGTAAATAGTCCGGGTGGCCATTTGATTAATTGTTCAGCAGTCTTATGGCTTGGGGGTAGAAGCTGTTAAGGAGCCTTTTGGTCCTAGAGTTGACGCTCCGGTACCGCTTGCCGTGCTGTAGCAGAGAGAACAGTCTATGACTTGGGTGACTGGAGTCTTTGACAATTTTTTGGGCTTTCCTCTGACACCGCCTAGTATATAGGTCTTGGATGGCAGGAAGCTTGGCCCCAGTGATGTACTGGGTCGTACGCACTACCCTCTGTAGCGCCTTGCGGTCAGATGCCGAGCAGTTGCCATACCAGGCGGTGATGCAACTGGTCAGGATGCTTTCAATGATGCAGCTGTAGACATTTTTGAGGATCTGGGGACCCATGCCAAATATTTCAGTCTCCTGAGGGGGAAAAGGTGTTGTCGTGCCCTCTTCACAACAGTCTTGGTGTGTTTAGACCATGATAGTTTGTTGGTGATGTGGACACCAAGGAACTTGAAACTCTCGATCCGCTCCACTTCAGCCCCGTCGATGTTAATGGGGGCCTGTTTGGCACTCCTTTTCTTATAGTTCACGATCAGCTCCTTTGTCTTGCTTACATTGAGGGAGAAGTTGTTGTCCTGGCACCACACTGCCAGGTCTCTGACCTCCTCCCTATAGACTGTCTCATAGTAGTCGGTGATCAGGCCTACCACTGCTGTGTCATCAGCAAACTTAATGATGGTGTTGGAGTCGTGCTTGGCCACCCAGTCGTGGGTGAACAGGGAGTACAGGAGGGGACTAAGCATGCACCCCTGAGAAAATCAGCGTGGCAGATGTGTTGTTGCCTACCCTTACCACCTGGGGGCGGCCCGTCAGGAAGTCCAGGATCCAGTTGCAGAGGGAGGTGTTTAGTCCTAGGGTCCTTAGCTTAGTGATGAGCTTTGTGAACACTATGGTGTTGAATGCTGAGCTGTAGTCAATGATCAAACAGCATTCTCACATGGGTGTTCCTTTTGTCCATGTGGGAAAGAGCAGTGTGGAGTGCCAGTTCTTCAGGTGCCGTCTATACTTCGTATAGGTTTTCATCAAGGATCTATCTGTACTTTGCTCCGTTCATCTTTCCCTCGATCTTGACTAGTCTCCCAGTCCCTGCCGCTGAAAAACGTATAAAAACCTGTTTTCAGTTTGTCATTGTGGGGTATCTTGAGGAGATTGATGAGGAGAAAAAAACATATTTGATACATTTTAGAATAAGGTTGCAACCTAACAAAATGTGGATAAATTCAAGGGGTCTGAATACGGTAGTCGGTTTAGAGTATAGATTCACCTATTATGAATGTTATTGTTTTTGTGCATCTCTGAGTGATGATCTATCGATTCCTTGGGTCATTTCATTTTTTCATGTGTATCAGAGCTACTGCCGTTCAAGCAGGCCGAAATTTGGCCGGGATGTCGTAGCATTGTGATAAAGCAGCTCTCACTACACTGGAAGTTAACAGGAATATGATTTTTAGATTCGGAAAAAATCTATCATAGATGTCAGATTTCAATACTGGCCGGTGTCATAGCGCGGTAGGTTATATTATATTGATATTCTTACCTCGAGAAATGTGTAATTTAACAGGGGGTCTAACATTTTTCTCCTATTTGTCTGCCTCTTCAGTCCAGGGTGCATTGCATGGTGCCGTTGCGATTGTCAGACTCCACCTTGAGACACATCGATCTGCAGGTTGAACATGGTGAGATTGTAGACTACTAAATTGATAGTGCAGTTTGTTTAGGCAAAGTCACTGACCTCCTCCTTATAGAATGTCTCATCGCCGTTGGTGACCAGGTCAAACACCATCATGTCGTCTGCAAACTTAATGATGGTGTTGGAGTCGTGCGCAGCTATGCAGTCGTGGGTGAACAGGGAGTACAGGAGGGGACTAAGCACGCACCCATGAGGGGCCCCCGTATTGAGGGTCAGCATGGCGGCTGTGTTGTTGCCTACCCCCACCACCTGGGGGCAACCCATTAAGAAGTCCAGGATCCAGTTGCGGAGGGAGGTGTTCAGTCCCAGGGTCCTGAGCTTAGTGATGACCTTGGAGGGCCCTATGCTGTTGAATGCTGAACTATAGTCAATGAACGGCATTCTCACGTAGGTGTTCCTCTTTTCCAGGTAGGAGAGGGCAGTGTGGAGTTTGTGTCATCTGTGGATCTGTTGGAGCGGTATGAAATTTGGAGTGGGTCCAGGGTGTCTGGGATGATGGCGTTGATGTGAGCCATGACCAGCCTTTTAAAGCATTTCATGGCTGTAGATGTGAGTGCTACAGGGCAATAGTCATTTTGACAGGTTACCTTGGCGTACTTGGGCACAGGGACTATGGTGGTGTGCTTGAAACATGTAGGTATTAAAGACTGGGTCAGGGAGAGGTTGCAAATGTCAGTGAAGACACTTGCCAGCTGGTCAGTGAATGCTCTGAGTACCCATCCTGGTAATCCATCTGGCCTTGTGAATGTTAACCTGTTTAAAGATCTTACTCACATTGGCTACGGAGAGCGAGATCACACAGTCACCCGGAACAGCTGGTGCTCTCATGTATGGTTCAGTGTTGGTTACCTCTAAATGAGCATAGAAGGAATTTAGCTCGTATGGTAGCCTCTTGTCACTGGGCAGCTCCCGGCTGGATTTCCCTTTGTAATCTGTGATAGTTTGCAAGCCCTGCGACATCCGACGAGCATCAGAGCCGGTGTAGTAGGATTCTATCTTAGTTCTGTATTGACGTTTAGACTGTTTGATGGCTCATCGGAGGATTAGTGTCCCGCTCCTTGAAAGCGGAAGCTCTAGCCTTTAGCTCAATGCGGATGTTGCCTGTAATCCATGGCTTCTGGTTCTGGTTGGGATATGTGGGGACGATGTCGTCGATGCACTTATTAATATCAGTACAGTAGAGAACATGTTGATGCACATACTCAAGGGGGAAATGCAGGACTAATGGACTGGTTTCCATCAGGTCCGTTTTTTTATTTTAATAAAGTTGGTGACTGATGTGGTAAACTCCTCTTAGTTATTGGATCATTATTGGATAGACCACTTCTGTATTGAGCGCATCATTGGTATTTCCTGTTTGAGATTTTGCTTGTATGCAGGAGTTATGAGGATAGGATTATGGTCAGATTTGCCAAATGGAGGACAAGGGAGAGCATTGTAATAGTTGCTGTGTGTGGAGTAAAGGTGAGTTTTTCGCCTCTAGTTGCACAAGTGACATGCTGGTAAAAATGAGGTAAGACAGATTTCAGTTTCCCTGCATTAAAATCACCGGCCACTAGGAGCACCTGCGCTGGATGTGTATTTTTGTGTGTGCTTATGGCCCTATACAGCTCATTGAGTGCGGTCTTAGTGTCAGCATAGGTCTGTGGTGGTAAATAAACAGCTAAGAAAAATATAGATGAAAACGCTCTTGGCAAATAGTATAGTCTGCAGTTTATCATGAGGTATTCTAACTCAGGCAAGCAAAACCTTGAGACTTCCTTAACAGAGATTGCGGACCAGCTCTTGTTAACAAAGAGATAAACACCTCTCCCCTTAACTTCTTATGGCTGAAGGGGCAGTATTGAGTAGCTTGGATGAAAGGTGCACAGAGGTGCCCATATTAAACGGCCTGCTCCTCATTCCCAGTTGCTAATATATGCATATTATTATTCATATTGGATAGAAAACACTCTGAAGTTTCTAAAACTGTTTGAATTATGTCTGTGAGTATAACAGAACTCACATGGCAGGCAAAAACCTGAGAAGTTCCACTTCCTGTTTGTATTTTTTCTGGGGGTGCCAATTTTCAACCAAGCTGTCATTGAAATCACAGAGAGATATTGATGAGTTTTCACTTCCTACGGCTTCCACTAGATGTCAACAGTCAATAGAACTTTGTCTGATGAATCTAATGTGAAGGGGGGCCGAAGGAGACAGGAATGAGTAATCAAAAGTCAATTAAATTTTCCGGTTGGAACGTTATTCAAGATGTATGTTAACAACATTCTAAAGATTGATTCAGTACATCGTTTGACATGTTTCTACTGACTGTTACGGAACTTTTGGACATTTCGTCACGTTATAGTGGAGGCGCTTTCTGACTTTGGAATTGTTTACCGAAGGCGCGAACCAAAGTAGCTAATTTGACATAAATAACGGACATTAACGAACAAATCAAGCATTTATTGTGGACCTGGGATTCCTAGGACTGCATTCTGATGAACTCATCAAAGGTAAGGAAACATTTATCATGTATTTTCTGGTTTCTGTTGAGTCCAACATGGCGGCTAATTTGGCTATTGTTCTGAGCTCCGTCTCAGATTATTGCAAGGTTTATTTTTCCGTAAAGTTTTTTTGAAATCTGACACAGCGGTTGCATTAAGGAGAGGTATATCTATAATTCCATGTGTATAACTTGTATTATCATCTATATTTATGATGAGTATTTCTGTTGAAACGATGTGGCTATGCAAAGTCACTTGATGTTTTTGCAACTAGTGAATCTAACGCGTCAATGTAAACTCAGATTCTTTGATATAAATATGAACTTAATCAAACAAAACATGCATGTATTGTGTAACATGAAGTCCTATGAGTGTCATCTGATGAAAATAATCAAAGGTTAGTGATTAATTTTATCTCTATTTCTGGTTTTTGTGAAAGCTATCTTTCGCTGGAAAAAATGGCTGTGCTTATTGTGGTTTTGTGGTGACCTAACATAATCGTTTGTAGTGCTTTCGCTGAAAAGCCTATTTGAAATCGGACACTTTGATGAGATTAACAACAAGATTACCTTGAAAATGATATAAGACACATGAATGTCTGAGGAATTTTAATTATGAGATTTCTGTTTTTTGAATTTGGCGCCCTGCACTTTTTTTTTTTTGTCATATCGATCCCGTTACCGGGATTGCAGCCATAAGAAGTTTTAACCTTACCCGAAGCTCACGTTCGGTCTTGACGATGCATAGAAAAGCCAGCTAGATGCATATTATCCATGCCTTTGTTCAGCCACGACTCAGAGAAACATAGAATATTAAATCAAATCTAATTTTATTTGTCACATGCGCCGAATACAACAGGTGTGGACCTAACCGTGAAATGCTTACTTACAAGCCCTTAACCAACAATTCAAGAAATAAAGAGTTAAAAAAATATTTACATAACAATAACGAGGCTATACACAGCGGGTACCGGTACCGAGTCAATGTGAGGGGGTACAGGTTAGTCTAGGTAACATGTACAGCGAGTAGGAACAGTAAAAAACAATGGGGGGGGGTTAATGTAAATACTCCGGGTGGCCATTTGATTAATTGTTCAGCAGTCTTATGGCTTGGGGGTAGAAGCTGTTAAGGAGCCTTTTGGTCCTAGAGTTGACGCTCCGGTACCGCTTGCCGTGCTGTAGCAGAGAGAACAGTCTATGACTTGGGTGACTGGAGTCTTTGACAATTTTTTGGGCTTTCCTCTGACACCGCCTAGTATATAGGTCTTGGATGGCAGGAAGCTTGGCCCCAGTGATGTACTGGGTCGTTCGCACTACCCTCTGTAGCGCCTTGCGGTCAGATGCCGAGCAGATGCCATACCAGGCGGTGATGCAACTGGTCAGGATGCTTTCAATGATGCAGCTGTAGACATTTTTGAGGATCTGGGGACCCATGCCAAATATTTCAGTCTCCTGAGGGGGAAAAGGTGTTGTCGTGCCCTCTTCACAACAGTCTTGGTGTGTTTAGACCATGATAGTTTGTTGGTGATGTGGACACCAAGGAACTTGAAACTCTCGATCCGCTCCACTTCAGCCCCGTCGATGTTAATGGGGGCCTGTTTGGCACTCCTTTTCTTATAGTTCACGATCAGCTCCTTTGTCTTGCTTACATTGAGGGAGAAGTTGTTGTCCTGGCACCACACTGCCAGGTCTCTGACCTCCTCCCTATAGACTGTCTCATAGTAGTCGGTGATCAGGCCTACCACTGCTGTGTCATCAGCAAACTTAATGATGGTGTTGGAGTCGTGCTTGGCCACCCAGTCGTGGGTGAACAGGGAGTACAGGAGGGGACTAAGCATGCACCCCTGAGAAAATCAGCGTGGCAGATGTGTTGTTGCCTACCCTTACCACCTGGGGGCGGCCCGTCAGGAAGTCCAGGATCCAGTTGCAGAGGGAGGTGTTTAGTCCTAGGGTCCTTAGCTTAGTGATGAGCTTTGTGAACACTATGGTGTTGAATGCTGAGCTGTAGTCAATGATCAAACAGCATTCTCACATGGGTGTTCCTTTTGTCCATGTGGGAAAGAGCAGTGTGGAGTGCCAGTTCTTCAGGTGCCGTCTATACTTCGTATAGGTTTTCATCAAGGATCTATCTGTACTTTGCTCCGTTCATCTTTCCCTCGATCTTGACTAGTCTCCCAGTCCCTGCCGCTGAAAAACGTATAAAAACCTGTTTTCAGTTTGTCATTGTGGGGTATCTTGAGGAGATTGATGAGGAGAAAAAAACATATTTGATACATTTTAGAATAAGGTTGCAACCTAACAAAATGTGGATAAATTCAAGGGGTCTGAATACGGTAGTCGGTTTAGAGTATAGATTCACCTATTATGAATGTTATTGTTTTTGTGCATCTCTGAGTGATGATCTATCGATTCCTTGGGTCATTTCATTTTTTCATGTGTATCAGAGCTACTGCCGTTCAAGCAGGCCGAAATTTGGCCGGGATGTCGTAGCATTGTGATAAAGCAGCTCTCACTACACTGGAAGTTAACAGGAATATGATTTTTAGATTCGGAAAAAATCTATCATAGATGTCAGATTTCAATACTGGCCGGTGTCATAGCGCGGTAGGTTATATTATATTGATATTCTTACCTCGAGAAATGTGTAATTTAACAGGGGGTCTAACATTTTTCTCCTATTTGTCTGCCTCTTCAGTCCAGGGTGCATTGCATGGTGCCGTTGCGATTGTCAGACTCCACCTTGAGACACATCGATCTGCAGGTTGAACATGGTGAGATTGTAGACTACTAAATTGATAGTGCAGTTTGTTTAGGCAAAGTCACTGACCTCCTCCTTATAGAATGTCTCATCGCCGTTGGTGACCAGGTCAAACACCATCATGTCGTCTGCAAACTTAATGATGGTGTTGGAGTCGTGCGCAGCTATGCAGTCGTGGGTGAACAGGGAGTACAGGAGGGGACTAAGCACGCACCCATGAGGGGCCCCCGTATTGAGGGTCAGCATGGCGGCTGTGTTGTTGCCTACCCCCACCACCTGGGGGCAACCCATTAAGAAGTCCAGGATCCAGTTGCGGAGGGAGGTGTTCAGTCCCAGGGTCCTGAGCTTAGTGATGACCTTGGAGGGCCCTATGCTGTTGAATGCTGAACTATAGTCAATGAACGGCATTCTCACGTAGGTGTTCCTCTTTTCCAGGTAGGAGAGGGCAGTGTGGAGTTTGTGTCATCTGTGGATCTGTTGGAGCGGTATGAAATTTGGAGTGGGTCCAGGGTGTCTGGGATGATGGCGTTGATGTGAGCCATGACCAGCCTTTTAAAGCATTTCATGGCTGTAGATGTGAGTGCTACAGGGCAATAGTCATTTTGACAGGTTACCTTGGCGTACTTGGGCACAGGGACTATGGTGGTGTGCTTGAAACATGTAGGTATTAAAGACTGGGTCAGGGAGAGGTTGCAAATGTCAGTGAAGACACTTGCCAGCTGGTCAGTGAATGCTCTGAGTACCCATCCTGGTAATCCATCTGGCCTTGTGAATGTTAACCTGTTTAAAGATCTTACTCACATTGGCTACGGAGAGCGAGATCACACAGTCACCCGGAACAGCTGGTGCTCTCATGTATGGTTCAGTGTTGGTTACCTCTAAATGAGCATAGAAGGAATTTAGCTCGTATGGTAGCCTCTTGTCACTGGGCAGCTCCCGGCTGGATTTCCCTTTGTAATCTGTGATAGTTTGCAAGCCCTGCGACATCCGACGAGCATCAGAGCCGGTGTAGTAGGATTCTATCTTAGTTCTGTATTGACGTTTAGACTGTTTGATGGCTCATCGGAGGATTAGTGTCCCGCTCCTTGAAAGCGGAAGCTCTAGCCTTTAGCTCAATGCGGATGTTGCCTGTAATCCATGGCTTCTGGTTCTGGTTGGGATATGTGGGGACGATGTCGTCGATGCACTTATTAATATCAGTACAGTAGAGAACATGTTGATGCACATACTCAAGGGGGAAATGCAGGACTAATGGACTGGTTTCCATCAGGTCCGTTTTTTTATTTTAATAAAGTTGGTGACTGATGTGGTAAACTCCTCTTAGTTATTGGATCATTATTGGATAGACCACTTCTGTATTGAGCGCATCATTGGTATTTCCTGTTTGAGATTTTGCTTGTATGCAGGAGTTATGAGGATAGGATTATGGTCAGATTTGCCAAATGGAGGACAAGGGAGAGCATTGTAATAGTTGCTGTGTGTGGAGTAAAGGTGAGTTTTTCGCCTCTAGTTGCACAAGTGACATGCTGGTAAAAATGAGGTAAGACAGATTTCAGTTTCCCTGCATTAAAATCACCGTCCACTAGGAGCACCTGCGCTGGATGTGTATTTTTGTGTGTGCTTATGGCCCTATACAGCTCATTGAGTGCGGTCTTAGTGTCAGCATAGGTCTGTGGTGGTAAATAAACAGCTAAGAAAAATATAGATAAACGCTCTTGGCAAATAGTATAGTCTGCAGTTTATCATGAGGTATTCTAACTCAGGCAAGCAAAACCTTGAGACTTCCTTAACAGAGATTGCGGACCAGCTGTTGTTAACAAAGAGATAAACACCTCTCCCCTTAACTTCTTATGGCTGAAGGGGCAGTATTGAGTAGCTTGGATGAAAGGTGCACAGAGGTGCCCATATTAAACGGCCTGCTCCTCATTCCCAGTTGCTAATATATGCATATTATTATTCATATTGGATAGAAAACACTCTGAAGTTTCTAAAACTGTTTGAATTATGTCTGTGAGTATAACAGAACTCACATGGCAGGCAAAAACCTGAGAAGTTCCACTTCCTGTTTGTATTTTTTCTGGGGGTGCCAATTTTCAACCAAGCTCTCATTGAAATCACAGAGAGATATTGATGAGTTTTCACTTCCTACGGCTTCCACTAGATGTCAACAGTCAATAGAACTTTGTCTGATGAATCTAATGTGAAGGGGGGCCGAAGGAGACAGGAATGAGTAATCAAAAGTCAATTAAATTTTCCGGTTGGAACGTTATTCAAGATGTATGTTAACAACATTCTAAAGATTGATTCAGTACATCGTTTGACATGTTTCTACTGACTGTTACGGAACTTTTGGACATTTCGTCACGTTATAGTGGAGGCGCTTTCTGACTTTGGAATTGTTTACCGAAGGCGCGAACCAAAGTAGCTAATTTGACATAAATAACGGACATTAACGAACAAATCAAGCATTTATTGTGGACCTGGGATTCCTAGGACTGCATTCTGATGAACTCATCAAAGGTAAGGAAACATTTATCATGTATTTTCTGGTTTCTGTTGAGTCCAACATGGCGGCTAATTTGGCTATTGTTCTGAGCTCCGTCTCAGATTATTGCAAGGTTTATTTTTCCGTAAAGTTTTTTTGAAATCTGACACAGCGGTTGCATTAAGGAGAGGTATATCTATAATTCCATGTGTATAACTTGTATTATCATCTATATTTATGATGAGTATTTCTGTTGAAACGATGTGGCTATGCAAAGTCACTTGATGTTTTTGCAACTAGTGAATCTAACGCGTCAATGTAAACTCAGATTCTTTGATATAAATATGAACTTAATCAAACAAAACATGCATGTATTGTGTAACATGAAGTCCTATGAGTGTCATCTGATGAAAATAATCAAAGGTTAGTGATTAATTTTATCTCTATTTCTGGTTTTTGTGAAAGCTATCTTTCGCTGGAAAAAATGGCTGTGCTTATTGTGGTTTTGTGGTGACCTAACATAATCGTTTGTAGTGCTTTCGCTGAAAAGCCTATTTGAAATCGGACACTTTGATGAGATTAACAACAAGATTACCTTGAAAATGATATAAGACACATGAATGTCTGAGGAATTTTAATTATGAGATTTCTGTTTTTTGAATTTGGCGCCCTGCACTTTTTTTTTTTTGTCATATCGATCCCGTTACCGGGATTGCAGCCATAAGAAGTTTTAACCTTACCCGAAGCTCACGTTCGGTCTTGACGATGCATAGAAAAGCCAGCTAGATGCATATTATCCATGCCTTTGTTCAGCCACGACTCAGAGAAACATAGAATATTAAATCAAATCTAATTTTATTTGTCACATGCGCCGAATACAACAGGTGTGGACCTAACCGTGAAATGCTTACTTACAAGCCCTTAACCAACAATTCAAGAAATAAAGAGTTAAAAAAATATTTACATAACAATAACGAGGCTATACACAGCGGGTACCGGTACCGAGTCAATGTGAGGGGGTACAGGTTAGTCTAGGTAACATGTACAGCGAGTAGGAACAGTAAAAAACAATGGGGGGGGGTTAATGTAAATACTCCGGGTGGCCATTTGATTAATTGTTCAGCAGTCTTATGGCTTGGGGGTAGAAGCTGTTAAGGAGCCTTTTGGTCCTAGAGTTGACGCTCCGGTACCGCTTGCCGTGCTGTAGCAGAGAGAACAGTCTATGACTTGGGTGACTGGAGTCTTTGACAATTTTTTGGGCTTTCCTCTGACACCGCCTAGTATATAGGTCTTGGATGGCAGGAAGCTTGGCCCCAGTGATGTACTGGGTCGTTCGCACTACCCTCTGTAGCGCCTTGCGGTCAGATGCCGAGCAGATGCCATACCAGGCGGTGATGCAACTGGTCAGGATGCTTTCAATGATGCAGCTGTAGACATTTTTGAGGATCTGGGGACCCATGCCAAATATTTCAGTCTCCTGAGGGGGAAAAGGTGTTGTCGTGCCCTCTTCACAACAGTCTTGGTGTGTTTAGACCATGATAGTTTGTTGGTGATGTGGACACCAAGGAACTTGAAACTCTCGATCCGCTCCACTTCAGCCCCGTCGATGTTAATGGGGGCCTGTTTGGCACTCCTTTTCTTATAGTTCACGATCAGCTCCTTTGTCTTGCTTACATTGAGGGAGAAGTTGTTGTCCTGGCACCACACTGCCAGGTCTCTGACCTCCTCCCTATAGACTGTCTCATAGTAGTCGGTGATCAGGCCTACCACTGCTGTGTCATCAGCAAACTTAATGATGGTGTTGGAGTCGTGCTTGGCCACCCAGTCGTGGGTGAACAGGGAGTACAGGAGGGGACTAAGCATGCACCCCTGAGAAAATCAGCGTGGCAGATGTGTTGTTGCCTACCCTTACCACCTGGGGGCGGCCCGTCAGGAAGTCCAGGATCCAGTTGCAGAGGGAGGTGTTTAGTCCTAGGGTCCTTAGCTTAGTGATGAGCTTTGTGAACACTATGGTGTTGAATGCTGAGCTGTAGTCAATGATCAAACAGCATTCTCACATGGGTGTTCCTTTTGTCCATGTGGGAAAGAGCAGTGTGGAGTGCCAGTTCTTCAGGTGCCGTCTATACTTCGTATAGGTTTTCATCAAGGATCTATCTGTACTTTGCTCCGTTCATCTTTCCCTCGATCTTGACTAGTCTCCCAGTCCCTGCCGCTGAAAAACGTATAAAAACCTGTTTTCAGTTTGTCATTGTGGGGTATCTTGAGGAGATTGATGAGGAGAAAAAAACATATTTGATACATTTTAGAATAAGGTTGCAACCTAACAAAATGTGGATAAATTCAAGGGGTCTGAATACGGTAGTCGGTTTAGAGTATAGATTCACCTATTATGAATGTTATTGTTTTTGTGCATCTCTGAGTGATGATCTATCGATTCCTTGGGTCATTTCATTTTTTCATGTGTATCAGAGCTACTGCCGTTCAAGCAGGCCGAAATTTGGCCGGGATGTCGTAGCATTGTGATAAAGCAGCTCTCACTACACTGGAAGTTAACAGGAATATGATTTTTAGATTCGGAAAAAATCTATCATAGATGTCAGATTTCAATACTGGCCGGTGTCATAGCGCGGTAGGTTATATTATATTGATATTCTTACCTCGAGAAATGTGTAATTTAACAGGGGGTCTAACATTTTTCTCCTATTTGTCTGCCTCTTCAGTCCAGGGTGCATTGCATGGTGCCGTTGCGATTGTCAGACTCCACCTTGAGACACATCGATCTGCAGGTTGAACATGGTGAGATTGTAGACTACTAAATTGATAGTGCAGTTTGTTTAGGCAAAGTCACTGACCTCCTCCTTATAGAATGTCTCATCGCCGTTGGTGACCAGGTCAAACACCATCATGTCGTCTGCAAACTTAATGATGGTGTTGGAGTCGTGCGCAGCTATGCAGTCGTGGGTGAACAGGGAGTACAGGAGGGGACTAAGCACGCACCCATGAGGGGCCCCCGTATTGAGGGTCAGCATGGCGGCTGTGTTGTTGCCTACCCCCACCACCTGGGGGCAACCCATTAAGAAGTCCAGGATCCAGTTGCGGAGGGAGGTGTTCAGTCCCAGGGTCCTGAGCTTAGTGATGACCTTGGAGGGCCCTATGCTGTTGAATGCTGAACTATAGTCAATGAACGGCATTCTCACGTAGGTGTTCCTCTTTTCCAGGTAGGAGAGGGCAGTGTGGAGTTTGTGTCATCTGTGGATCTGTTGGAGCGGTATGAAATTTGGAGTGGGTCCAGGGTGTCTGGGATGATGGCGTTGATGTGAGCCATGACCAGCCTTTTAAAGCATTTCATGGCTGTAGATGTGAGTGCTACAGGGCAATAGTCATTTTGACAGGTTACCTTGGCGTACTTGGGCACAGGGACTATGGTGGTGTGCTTGAAACATGTAGGTATTAAAGACTAGGTCAGGGAGAGGTTGCAAATGTCAGTGAAGACACTTGCCAGCTGGTCAGTGAATGCTCTGAGTACCCATCCTGGTAATCCATCTGGCCTTGTGAATGTTAACCTGTTTAAAGATCTTACTCACATTGGCTACGGAGAGCGAGATCACACAGTCACCCGGAACAGCTGGTGCTCTCATGTATGGTTCAGTGTTGGTTACCTCTAAATGAGCATAGAAGGAATTTAGCTCGTATGGTAGCCTCTTGTCACTGGGCAGCTCCCGGCTGGATTTCCCTTTGTAATCTGTGATAGTTTGCAAGCCCTGCGACATCCGACGAGCATCAGAGCCGGTGTAGTAGGATTCTATCTTAGTTCTGTATTGACGTTTAGACTGTTTGATGGCTCATCGGAGGATTAGTGTCCCGCTCCTTGAAAGCGGAAGCTCTAGCCTTTAGCTCAATGCGGATGTTGCCTGTAATCCATGGCTTCTGGTTCTGGTTGGGATATGTGGGGACGATGTCGTTGATGCACTTATTAATATCAGTACAGTAGAGAACATGTTGATGCACATACTCAAGGGGGAAATGCAGGACTAATGGACTGGTTTCCATCAGGTCCGTTTTTTTATTTTAATAAAGTTGGTGACTGATGTGGTAAACTCCTCTTAGTTATTGGATCATTATTGGATAGACCACTTCTGTATTGAGCGCATCATTGGTATTTCCTGTTTGAGATTTTGCTTGTATGCAGGAGTTATGAGGATAGGATTATGGTCAGATTTGCCAAATGGAGGACAAGGGAGAGCATTGTAATAGTTGCTGTGTGTGGAGTAAAGGTGAGTTTTTCGCCTCTAGTTGCACAAGTGACATGCTGGTAAAAATGAGGTAAGACAGATTTCAGTTTCCCTGCATTAAAATCACCGTCCACTAGGAGCACCTGCGCTGGATGTGTATTTTTGTGTGTGCTTATGGCCCTATACAGCTCATTGAGTGCGGTCTTAGTGTCAGCATAGGTCTGTGGTGGTAAATAAACAGCTAAGAAAAATATAGATGAAAACGCTCTTGGCAAATAGTATAGTCTGCAGTTTATCATGAGGTATTCTAACTCAGGCAAGCAAAACCTTGAGACTTCCTTAACAGAGATTGCGGACCAGCTGTTGTTAACAAAGAGATAAACACCTCTCCCCTTAACTTCTTATGGCTGAAGGGGCAGTATTGAGTAGCTTGGATGAAAGGTGCACAGAGGTGCCCATATTAAACGGCCTGCTCCTCATTCCCAGTTGCTAATATATGCATATTATTATTCATATTGGATAGAAAACACTCTGAAGTTTCTAAAACTGTTTGAATTATGTCTGTGAGTATAACAGAACTCACATGGCAGGCAAAAACCTGAGAAGTTCCACTTCCTGTTTGTATTTTTTCTGGGGGTGCCAATTTTCAACCAAGCTCTCATTGAAATCACAGAGAGATATTGATGAGTTTTCACTTCCTACGGCTTCCACTAGATGTCAACAGTCAATAGAACTTTGTCTGATGAATCTAATGTGAAGGGGGGCCGAAGGAGACAGGAATGAGTAATCAAAAGTCAATTAAATTTTCCGGTTGGAACGTTATTCAAGATGTATGTTAACAACATTCTAAAGATTGATTCAGTACATCGTTTGACATGTTTCTACTGACTGTTACGGAACTTTTGGACATTTCGTCACGTTATAGTGGAGGCGCTTTCTGACTTTGGAATTGTTTACCGAAGGCGCGAACCAAAGTAGCTAATTTGACATAAATAACGGACATTAACGAACAAATCAAGCATTTATTGTGGACCTGGGATTCCTAGGACTGCATTCTGATGAACTCATCAAAGGTAAGGAAACATTTATCATGTATTTTCTGGTTTCTGTTGAGTCCAACATGGCGGCTAATTTGGCTATTGTTCTGAGCTCCGTCTCAGATTATTGCAAGGTTTATTTTTCCGTAAAGTTTTTTTGAAATCTGACACAGCGGTTGCATTAAGGAGAGGTATATCTATAATTCCATGTGTATAACTTGTATTATCATCTATATTTATGATGAGTATTTCTGTTGAAACGATGTGGCTATGCAAAGTCACTTGATGTTTTTGCAACTAGTGAATCTAACGCGTCAATGTAAACTCAGATTCTTTGATATAAATATGAACTTAATCAAACAAAACATGCATGTATTGTGTAACATGAAGTCCTATGAGTGTCATCTGATGAAAATAATCAAAGGTTAGTGATTAATTTTATCTCTATTTCTGGTTTTTGTGAAAGCTATCTTTCGCTGGAAAAAATGGCTGTGCTTATTGTGGTTTTGTGGTGACCTAACATAATCGTTTGTAGTGCTTTCGCTGAAAAGCCTATTTGAAATCGGACACTTTGATGAGATTAACAACAAGATTACCTTGAAAATTATATAAGACACATGAATGTCTGAGGAATTTTAATTATGAGATTTCTGTTTTTTGAATTTGGCGCCCTGCACTTTTTTTTTTTGTCATATCGATCCCGTTACCGGGATTGCAGCCATAAGAAGTTTTAACCTTACCCGAAGCTCACGTTCGGTCTTGACGATGCATAGAAAAGCCAGCTAGATGCATATTATCCATGCCTTTGTTCAGCCACGACTCAGAGAAACATAGAATATTAAATCAAATCTAATTTTATTTGTCACATGCGCCGAATACAACAGGTGTGGACCTAACCGTGAAATGCTTACTTACAAGCCCTTAACCAACAATTCAAGAAATAAAGAGTTAAAAAAATATTTACATAACAATAACGAGGCTATACACAGCGGGTACCGGTACCAAGTCAATGTGAGGGGGTACAGGTTAGTCTAGGTAACATGTACAGCGAGTAGGAACAGTAAAAAACAATGGGGGGGGGTTAATGTAAATAGTCCGGGTGGCCATTTGATTAATTGTTCAGCAGTCTTATGGCTTGGGGGTAGAAGCTGTTAAGGAGCCTTTTGGTCCTAGAGTTGACGCTCCGGTACCGCTTGCCGTGCTGTAGCAGAGAGAACAGTCTATGACTTGGGTGACTGGAGTCTTTGACAATTTTTTGGGCTTTCCTCTGACACCGCCTAGTATATAGGTCTTGGATGGCAGGAAGCTTGGCCCCAGTGATGTACTGGGTCGTACGCACTACCCTCTGTAGCGCCTTGCGGTCAGATGCCGAGCAGTTGCCATACCAGGCGGTGATGCAACTGGTCAGGATGCTTTCAATGATGCAGCTGTAGACATTTTTGAGGATCTGGGGACCCATGCCAAATATTTCAGTCTCCTGAGGGGGAAAAGGTGTTGTCGTGCCCTCTTCACAACAGTCTTGGTGTGTTTAGACCATGATAGTTTGTTGGTGATGTGGACACCAAGGAACTTGAAACTCTCGATCCGCTCCACTTCAGCCCCGTCGATGTTAATGGGGGCCTGTTTGGCACTCCTTTTCTTATAGTTCACGATCAGCTCCTTTGTCTTGCTTACATTGAGGGAGAAGTTGTTGTCCTGGCACCACACTGCCAGGTCTCTGACCTCCTCCCTATAGACTGTCTCATAGTAGTCGGTGATCAGGCCTACCACTGCTGTGTCATCAGCAAACTTAATGATGGTGTTGGAGTCGTGCTTGGCCACCCAGTCGTGGGTGAACAGGGAGTACAGGAGGGGACTAAGCATGCACCCCTGAGAAAATCAGCGTGGCAGATGTGTTGTTGCCTACCCTTACCACCTGGGGGCGGCCCGTCAGGAAGTCCAGGATCCAGTTGCAGAGGGAGGTGTTTAGTCCTAGGGTCCTTAGCTTAGTGATGAGCTTTGTGAACACTATGGTGTTGAATGCTGAGCTGTAGTCAATGATCAAACAGCATTCTCACATGGGTGTTCCTTTTGTCCATGTGGGAAAGAGCAGTGTGGAGTGCCAGTTCTTCAGGTGCCGTCTATACTTCGTATAGGTTTTCATCAAGGATCTATCTGTACTTTGCTCCGTTCATCTTTCCCTCGATCTTGACTAGTCTCCCAGTCCCTGCCGCTGAAAAACGTATAAAAACCTGTTTTCAGTTTGTCATTGTGGGGTATCTTGAGGAGATTGATGAGGAGAAAAAAACATATTTGATACATTTTAGAATAAGGTTGCAACCTAACAAAATGTGGATAAATTCAAGGGGTCTGAATACGGTAGTCGGTTTAGAGTATAGATTCACCTATTATGAATGTTATTGTTTTTGTGCATCTCTGAGTGATGATCTATCGATTCCTTGGGTCATTTCATTTTTTCATGTGTATCAGAGCTACTGCCGTTCAAGCAGGCCGAAATTTGGCCGGGATGTCGTAGCATTGTGATAAAGCAGCTCTCACTACACTGGAAGTTAACAGGAATATGATTTTTAGATTCGGAAAAAATCTATCATAGATGTCAGATTTCAATACTGGCCGGTGTCATAGCGCGGTAGGTTATATTATATTGATATTCTTACCTCGAGAAATGTGTAATTTAACAGGGGGTCTAACATTTTTCTCCTATTTGTCTGCCTCTTCAGTCCAGGGTGCATTGCATGGTGCCGTTGCGATTGTCAGACTCCACCTTGAGACACATCGATCTGCAGGTTGAACATGGTGAGATTGTAGACTACTAAATTGATAGTGCAGTTTGTTTAGGCAAAGTCACTGACCTCCTCCTTATAGAATGTCTCATCGCCGTTGGTGACCAGGTCAAACACCATCATGTCGTCTGCAAACTTAATGATGGTGTTGGAGTCGTGCGCAGCTATGCAGTCGTGGGTGAACAGGGAGTACAGGAGGGGACTAAGCACGCACCCATGAGGGGCCCCCGTATTGAGGGTCAGCATGGCGGCTGTGTTGTTGCCTACCCCCACCACCTGGGGGCAACCCATTAAGAAGTCCAGGATCCAGTTGCGGAGGGAGGTGTTCAGTCCCAGGGTCCTGAGCTTAGTGATGACCTTGGAGGGCCCTATGCTGTTGAATGCTGAACTATAGTCAATGAACGGCATTCTCACGTAGGTGTTCCTCTTTTCCAGGTAGGAGAGGGCAGTGTGGAGTTTGTGTCATCTGTGGATCTGTTGGAGCGGTATGAAATTTGGAGTGGGTCCAGGGTGTCTGGGATGATGGCGTTGATGTGAGCCATGACCAGCCTTTTAAAGCATTTCATGGCTGTAGATGTGAGTGCTACAGGGCAATAGTCATTTTGACAGGTTACCTTGGCGTACTTGGGCACAGGGACTATGGTGGTGTGCTTGAAACATGTAGGTATTAAAGACTGGGTCAGGGAGAGGTTGCAAATGTCAGTGAAGACACTTGCCAGCTGGTCAGTGAATGCTCTGAGTACCCATCCTGGTAATCCATCTGGCCTTGTGAATGTTAACCTGTTTAAAGATCTTACTCACATTGGCTACGGAGAGCGAGATCACACAGTCACCCGGAACAGCTGGTGCTCTCATGTATGGTTCAGTGTTGGTTACCTCTAAATGAGCATAGAAGGAATTTAGCTCGTATGGTAGCCTCTTGTCACTGGGCAGCTCCCGGCTGGATTTCCCTTTGTAATCTGTGATAGTTTGCAAGCCCTGCGACATCCGACGAGCATCAGAGCCGGTGTAGTAGGATTCTATCTTAGTTCTGTATTGACGTTTAGACTGTTTGATGGCTCATCGGAGGATTAGTGTCCCGCTCCTTGAAAGCGGAAGCTCTAGCCTTTAGCTCAATGCGGATGTTGCCTGTAATCCATGGCTTCTGGTTCTGGTTGGGATATGTGGGGACGATGTCGTCGATGCACTTATTAATATCAGTACAGTAGAGAACATGTTGATGCACATACTCAAGGGGGAAATGCAGGACTAATGGACTGGTTTCCATCAGGTCCGTTTTTTTATTTTAATAAAGTTGGTGACTGATGTGGTAAACTCCTCTTAGTTATTGGATCATTATTGGATAGACCACTTCTGTATTGAGCGCATCATTGGTATTTCCTGTTTGAGATTTTGCTTGTATGCAGGAGTTATGAGGATAGGATTATGGTCAGATTTGCCAAATGGAGGACAAGGGAGAGCATTGTAATAGTTGCTGTGTGTGGAGTAAAGGTGAGTTTTTCGCCTCTAGTTGCACAAGTGACATGCTGGTAAAAATGAGGTAAGACAGATTTCAGTTTCCCTGCATTAAAATCACCGGCCACTAGGAGCACCTGCGCTGGATGTGTATTTTTGTGTGTGCTTATGGCCCTATACAGCTCATTGAGTGCGGTCTTAGTGTCAGCATAGGTCTGTGGTGGTAAATAAACAGCTAAGAAAAATATAGATGAAAACGCTCTTGGCAAATAGTATAGTCTGCAGTTTATCATGAGGTATTCTAACTCAGGCAAGCAAAACCTTGAGACTTCCTTAACAGAGATTGCGGACCAGCTCTTGTTAACAAAGAGATAAACACCTCTCCCCTTAACTTCTTATGGCTGAAGGGGCAGTATTGAGTAGCTTGGATGAAAGGTGCACAGAGGTGCCCATATTAAACGGCCTGCTCCTCATTCCCAGTTGCTAATATATGCATATTATTATTCATATTGGATAGAAAACACTCTGAAGTTTCTAAAACTGTTTGAATTATGTCTGTGAGTATAACAGAACTCACATGGCAGGCAAAAACCTGAGAAGTTCCACTTCCTGTTTGTATTTTTTCTGGGGGTGCCAATTTTCAACCAAGCTCTCATTGAAATCACAGAGAGATATTGATGAGTTTTCACTTCCTACGGCTTCCACTAGATGTCAACAGTCAATAGAACTTTGTCTGATGAATCTAATGTGAAGGGGGGCCGAAGGAGACAGGAATGAGTAATCAAAAGTCAATTAAATTTTCCGGTTGGAACGTTATTCAAGATGTATGTTAACAACATTCTAAAGATTGATTCAGTACATCGTTTGACATGTTTCTACTGACTGTTACGGAACTTTTGGACATTTCGTCACGTTATAGTGGAGGCGCTTTCTGACTTTGGAATTGTTTACCGAAGGCGCGAACCAAAGTAGCTAATTTGACATAAATAACGGACATTAACGAACAAATCAAGCATTTATTGTGGACCTGGGATTCCTAGGACTGCATTCTGATGAACTCATCAAAGGTAAGGAAACATTTATCATGTATTTTCTGGTTTCTGTTGAGTCCAACATGGCGGCTAATTTGGCTATTGTTCTGAGCTCCGTCTCAGATTATTGCAAGGTTTATTTTTCCGTAAAGTTTTTTTGAAATCTGACACAGCGGTTGCATTAAGGAGAGGTATATCTATAATTCCATGTGTATAACTTGTATTATCATCTATATTTATGATGAGTATTTCTGTTGAAACGATGTGGCTATGCAAAGTCACTTGATGTTTTTGCAACTAGTGAATCTAACGCGTCAATGTAAACTCAGATTCTTTGATATAAATATGAACTTAATCAAACAAAACATGCATGTATTGTGTAACATGAAGTCCTATGAGTGTCATCTGATGAAAATAATCAAAGGTTAGTGATTAATTTTATCTCTATTTCTGGTTTTTGTGAAAGCTATCTTTCGCTGGAAAAAATGGCTGTGCTTATTGTGGTTTTGTGGTGACCTAACATAATCGTTTGTAGTGCTTTCGCTGAAAAGCCTATTTGAAATCGGACACTTTGATGGGATTAACAACAAGATTACCTTGAAAATGATATAAGACACATGAATGTCTGAGGAATTTTAATTATGAGATTTCTGTTTTTTGAATTTGGCGCCCTGCACTTTTTTTTTTTTGTCATATCGATCCCGTTACCGGGATTGCAGCCATAAGAAGTTTTAACCTTACCCGAAGCTCACGTTCGGTCTTGACGATGCATAGAAAAGCCAGCTAGATGCATATTATCCATGCCTTTGTTCAGCCACGACTCAGAGAAACATAGAATATTAAATCAAATCTAATTTTATTTGTCACATGCGCCGAATACAACAGGTGTGGACCTAACCGTGAAATGCTTACTTACAAGCCCTTAACCAACAATTCAAGAAATAAAGAGTTAAAAAAATATTTACATAACAATAACGAGGCTATACACAGCGGGTACCGGTACCAAGTCAATGTGAGGGGGTACAGGTTAGTCTAGGTAACATGTACAGCGAGTAGGAACAGTAAAAAACAATGGGGGGGGGGGGTTAATGTAAATAGTCCGGGTGGCCATTTGATTAATTGTTCAGCAGTCTTATGGCTTGGGGGTAGAAGCTGTTAAGGAGCCTTTTGGTCCTAGAGTTGACGCTCCGGTACCGCTTGCCGTGCTGTAGCAGAGAGAACAGTCTATGACTTGGGTGACTGGAGTCTTTGACAATTTTTTGGGCTTTCCTCTGACACCGCCTAGTATATAGGTCTTGGATGGCAGGAAGCTTGGCCCCAGTGATGTACTGGGTCGTACGCACTACCCTCTGTAGCGCCTTGCGGTCAGATGCCGAGCAGTTGCCATACCAGGCGGTGATGCAACTGGTCAGGATGCTTTCAATGATGCAGCTGTAGACATTTTTGAGGATCTGGGGACCCATGCCAAATATTTCAGTCTCCTGAGGGGGAAAAGGTGTTGTCGTGCCCTCTTCACAACAGTCTTGGTGTGTTTAGACCATGATAGTTTGTTGGTGATGTGGACACCAAGGAACTTGAAACTCTCGATCCGCTCCACTTCAGCCCCGTCGATGTTAATGGGGGCCTGTTTGGCACTCCTTTTCTTATAGTTCACGATCAGCTCCTTTGTCTTGCTTACATTGAGGGAGAAGTTGTTGTCCTGGCACCACACTGCCAGGTCTCTGACCTCCTCCCTATAGACTGTCTCATAGTAGTCGGTGATCAGGCCTACCACTGCTGTGTCATCAGCAAACTTAATGATGGTGTTGGAGTCGTGCTTGGCCACCCAGTCGTGGGTGAACAGGGAGTACAGGAGGGGACTAAGCATGCACCCCTGAGAAAATCAGCGTGGCAGATGTGTTGTTGCCTACCCTTACCACCTGGGGGCGGCCCGTCAGGAAGTCCAGGATCCAGTTGCAGAGGGAGGTGTTTAGTCCTAGGGTCCTTAGCTTAGTGATGAGCTTTGTGAACACTATGGTGTTGAATGCTGAGCTGTAGTCAATGATCAAACAGCATTCTCACATGGGTGTTCCTTTTGTCCATGTGGGAAAGAGCAGTGTGGAGTGCCAGTTCTTCAGGTGCCGTCTATAGGATAGTCTCGAACGGAACTCGTCCAGTTTGTTCTCTAGTGATTGTACGTTCGTCAATGGAATAGAGGGTAGAGGTGGTTTATTTACTCATCGACTAGTCTTGTCAGGGAGCCCGCTGGTTTGCCTCTCTTGTGCCTCTTCCTCTTTCGAGTCCCGGGGATTAGGATCTGGTCCGGGCAGTACATCCACAGCTGCCGACTCGTTGGGGTAGAAATCTTCATCCAAATTGAGGTTAATGTCCAGAAGCTTTTTTCGGTCATAGGCAATAATAGATGAAATATTTTGTACAATAAAAGTTGTGATCAGCGTAAAAAAACAAACACAAAATAGCAGAATTGGTCAGGAGCCGTAAGCCGGCAGCTATCTATCTCTTCAGCGCCATCTCTGCAGCTAGTCCAGTATCCAGACGACCTCTCCCGAGCGTTTCATATACAGCTTATCTCTTCCCGTAACATGGTGAGGTCGGCAATTAAGGAGAATGAGAGGCTCAATTAAAGATGTAGCAGAACTGCTGCATCAGAATCACCACTCCCTTCTTCCAGGTTTCCCTGATGTTGCTATGGCAACCAAGCTGTTTTTACCATCCCTGTAACTGTCACTTTCACTTTAGGCTCTCGGTCTGATATGCACCTTTGAACACCTGAGAAAACTCCACTCATTACACTGGCGCTGTCATAGCCTTGGCCAAGGCATTTGTTCACTGATATCTCCTTACTTTCAATCAGTTGTTTTTTTTGTTTTTTTTCAAGGCCTGAGGTACTTTTTCAGTCACATTCCTGAAGCCCAAGGAAAAAAACACTTAGCTTCCTAGTACATATGGAAATGAAAAAGGTTTATAAATGACTTTTTGGAGGGTTACTGTCAAAATGATTTATTAAACAAACAAAACAATAGACATCGATGATAGGCGCATGGGCCCCCAGAGCTTGTGGGCCCCCGTGCCTTGCGGGTGGTGCAGGCGTGTCCAGTACGCCAGTGTGTGGAGGGCAGTCAAAACGTGTAAAGTTGTTTTCTGGTATGTATAATTGTTTTTGTAGGTGTTATCATAGAGTTCATTCAATCATCTAGCTATTTTCAAATGTCCAGAGTAAGGTAACATGTATGATGCAGCAGCCGTGTGCCTATTGGTCTCTTCTCTAATACTCACCTTTACTTCAAAAGAGAAATGTTTCCTCATGTAGATAAACAAAGGAAATCCTCAGAAAGGGAGTGTCATTGTCTTTTGGTGAACAGAGAAGCTCATTGGCTGAAAGGTGTACTTTGAACACCCCTTTTTCTGCCTTCCAGACGCTGACCGCCCACCCACTCACCCACGCATGGTCTGCACTGGCCCCAGTGGCTGCCCGCCCACTCTCCCAGCCAGGAGATTGAGTTACAGTTATGAGCTTGCAGTCTGCCCTGCCAGAAAGACAGGAGTGGAAATAAATACAAGAAAAAAAGGAAAACAGAAAAACCAAAAGGGAAAAATGGGTGTTTTAAATGCTGAGTAGAGGAGTTGGGTTATTATTGGGAAAAAATGAAAGAGGTAATTCATGACAAAGAGCCAAGACATGAGGAAACTGCTCTTGCACGTCTGAAACAGTCCTGGACTCCGGGCCAAGTCCTGCCTCAGCTCAGCTGCTGTTCCAGCCCTTGCATTTATCATACATGCATTTCCCTAGCAACAGCAGACTTTGTTATGTCCCAAATGGCACCCTATTCCCTATATTGCACTACTTTTGACAAGAGCCCTATGGGAAGCCTTTGGGCCCTGGTCAAAAGTAGTGCACTATAAAGGGAACAGGAATAAGATGCAGCCATTCATAGTCACTCAGACGCAGCAGGTCCGTCAAGCGGGGCGTCCAGACGACCCTAACTGCCGGGGGAGTGCAGGTCCAGGTCCCAGCCTGGAATGAAAGGGGACCTTGTCCAGGGGCTGTCTAAGTGTGGCTCTAAGTGGCATCCCAGTTCAGGTAGAGCGAGTCCTAAAGAGAGACAAACTACCTGACAAATATTTGTGTATTGAATTCACATCCTGGGCCAAATCAAGGAGGAGAAGCTGAACTTGGATAGATTTAGGCCATATTCCACCAACACAATTTTCCTCCCTGGATTCTTCACCTTGAAAAAAAAGAACAAAATAGAGAGGGGGAGTGAGAGGGAGAGACCAAAATAAAGTATTGTGTTCAAAATGTCAGTTGCTTACGATTATAAGAAATCTTTTCCAGGTTTTTGCCATCTGTCACTTCTATGAACAGCAAGGTAGGAAATTGGGTATTTTTGGTTGTTTGGCCCGAGAATAATGAGCCTACTGAAAATTATTGTTATAGATGACCACTCAGCACCGTCCTCATATGGACCCAATTGAGCCGCACTCCGCCACTCCAGGATAAATCAATCTGATGATTTGGGAAAGGGGGAGGGAGCACAGGAGTCTGGGTACAAGGTAACAACATCCGCTGTGCCCCGGCATGAAGGTGCTGGAACTCCTCTCAACCAATCAGAGTGCAGCTCAGGGCTGCGGGGTTGATGGGGTGGGGGGCTGAGGGAGAGGGAGTCTCAGTCTGCAGCCTGTTATCAGCCCGTAACACTCAGCCCCTATTTCAGCAACATAGGATTCAAGGCATATGTAGGCTGTTTAGGAAGTGGAGGACTGGATGCCCCTCAGACAAAACACTAGATAAGACTGATCGTGAGACACATTCCTTCAATGGATGATGCATATCCAATGAAATGCCACTGAGCGCACTCTAACAGGCTGACTTTGAGGGTATTTTCATAGATATCGGGTGAACCGTTTACAAATTACAGTACTTTTTGTACATAGTCCCCCATTTTAGGGGACAAAAAGTATTGGTACAAATTCACTTACATGTGTATTAAAGTAGTAAAAAGTTAAGTATTTGGCCCCATATTCAGCACGCAATGGCTACATCAAGCTTGTTACTACAAATTTGTTGGATGCATTTGCTGTTTGTTTTGGTTGTGTTTCAGATTTTTTTTGTGCCCAACAGAAATGAATGGTAAATAATGTATTGTGTCATTTTAGAGTCACTTTTATTGTAAATAAGAATAGAATATGTTATTAAACACTTCTACATTAATGTGGATGTTACCATGATTACCATGTCATGGAAAGATAATGTTTTGCAAACACAGTGTATATATCCTGAATGAATCGTGAATAATGATGAGTGAAAAAAATTTACGCACAAATATCATACCCCCAAGACATGCTAACCTATCACCATTACGATAACAGGGGAGTTTAGCATTTTTGGGGGAAAGGAAAGGGGGATACCTAGTCAGTTGTACAATTGAATACATTCAACTGAAATGTGTCTTAACCCAACCCCTCTGAATCAGAGAGGTGGGGGGGGCTGCCATAATCAACATCCATGTCTTCGGCGCCAGGGGAACAGTGGGTTAACTGCCTTGCTCAGGGGCAGAACGACATATTTTTACCTTCTCAGGGTATGATATTTGTGCATCTGTAACTTTCTCACTAATCATTATTCAAGATTCATTCAGGATATATACACTGAGTTTGCAAAAAATGATCTTTCCATGACATAGACTGACCAGGTGAATCAAGGTGAAAGCTACAGTATGATCCCTTATGTCACCCGTTCAAACCACTTCAATCCGTGTAGATGAAGGGCGGGAGACAGGTTAAAGAAGGATTTTTAAGCCTTGAGACAAATTAGACATGGATTGTGTACAGTATGTGTGCAATTCAGAGGGGGAATGGGCAAGACAAAAATATTTAAGTGCCTTTGAACGGGGTATGGTTGTAGGTGCCAGGTGCACCGGTTTGAGTGTGTCAAGAACTGCAACGCTGCAGGTTTTTTACACTCAACAATTTCCTTTGTGTATCAAGAATGGTCCACCATCCAAATCACATCCAGAACAACTGTGGGAAGCATTGGAGTAAACATGGGCCAGCATCCCTGTGGAACGCTTTTGACACCTTGTAGAGTCCATGCCCTGACAAATTGAGGCTGGCAAAAGGGGATGCAACTCCATATTAGAAAGGTGTTCCTAATGTTTTGTACACTCAGTGTATTTAAATGCTTTTTTTTGTATATAAACTCCGCAAAAAAAGAAACGTCCCTTTTTCAGGACCCTGTCTTTCAAAGATAATTAGTAAAAATCCAAATAACTTCACAGATCTTCATTGTAAAGGGTTTAAAACACTGTTTCCCATGCTTGTTCAATGAACCATAAATATTTAATGAACATGCACCTGTGGCATGGTCGTTGAGACAATAACAGCTTACAGACGGTAGGCAATTAATGTCACAATTATGAAAACTTAGGACACTAAAGAGGTCTTTCTACTGACTTTGAAAAACAGAAAAAAAGAAAGATGCCCAGGGTCCCTGCTCATCTGCGTGAACGTGCCTTAGGCATGCTGCAAGGAGGCATGAGGACTGCAGATGTGGCCAGGGCAATAAATTGCAATGTCCGTACTGTGAGATGCCTAAGACAGCGCTACAGGGAGACAGGACGGACAGCTGATCGTCCTCACAGTGGCAGACCACGTGTAACAACACCTGCACAGGATTGGTACATCCGGACATCACACCTGCTGGACAGGTACAGGATGGCAACAACAACTGCCTGAGTTACACCAGGAACGCACAATCCTTCCATCAGTGCTCAGACTGTCCGCAATAGGCTGAGAGAGGCTGGACTGAGGGCTTGTAGGCCTGTTGTAAGGCAGCAACGTCGCCTATGGGCACAAACCCACCGTCGCTGGACCAGGCAGGACTGGTCAAAAGTGCTGTTCACTGACGAGCCGCGGTTTTGTCTCACCAGGGGTGATGGTCGGATTCGCGTTTATCGTTGAAGGAATGAGCGTTACACCAAGGCCTGTACTCTGGAGCGGGATCGATTTGGAGGTGGAGGGTCCGTCATGGTCTGGGGCGGTGTGTCACAGCATCATCGGACTGAGCTCGTTGTCATTGCAGGCAATCTCAACGCTGTGCGTTACAGGGAAGACATCCTCCTCCCTCATGTGGTACCCTTCCTGCAGGCTCATCCTGACATGACCCTCCAGCATGACAATGCCACCAGCCATACTGCTCGTTCTGTGCGGGCTTTCCTGCAAGACAGGAATGTCAGTGTTCTGCCATGGCCAGCGAAGAGCCCGGATCTCAATCCCATTGAGCACGTCTGTGACCTGTTGGATCGGAGGTTGCGGGCTCGAGCCATTCCCCCCAGAAATGTCCGGGAACTTGCAGGTGCCTTGGTGGAAGAGTGGGGTAACATCTCACAACAAGAACTAGCAAATCTGGTGCAGTCTATGAGGAGGAGATGCACTGCAGTACTTAATGTAGCTGGTGGCCACATCAGATACTGACTGTTACTTTTGATTTTGACCCCCCCCCCCCCTTTGTTCAGGGACACATTATTCAATTTCTGTTAGTCACATGTCTGTGGAACTTGTTCAGTTTATGTCTCAGTTGTTGAATCTTGTTATGTTCATACAAATATTTACACATGTTAAGTTTGCTGAAAATAACAGTGACAGTTGACAGTGAGAGGACGTTTCCTTTTTTTGCTGAGTTTACTAGTAGTATAAGTAGTATAGTATAAGTATTGTGTGTTTCTAGTTTGTTAGTTACTTCAAGTGGCTGCATCTACTGCTAGCTAGCTAACGCTAGCCAATTAAGTGATAATGCCCGAGAAGCCAGTATTTGGAGGATATATTGGCACGGGTGTCACAAGGCCTGAGCCAATATATCCTCCAAACGCTGGTTTCGAGGGCATTATCACTTTTATACAACGGCTCAAATAATGATTGACATATTTTCATAAATAATGTTATTTTAATAAATATATTCGTACTATTTCATCCTTCCACAAGATATAGTCCCAACACAAATCTAAGGTTGCTACCCAAGCCGTCTGGATGTTCGTTCTATCGGTTTGGTTGCCAGAGACGTGACCCAGTCATTTCAATTTTGGAGAATCTCTTATACAGTGGGTTAAAGTTATATATAGTAACCCTAGGTGTAAAATAGTAAATAATAGCTACTTCTCAGAAAGTATTCAACTGTCAAGAGGAGTAAAACAACGTTATCCACTATCGGCAAATCTATTTATTATGGCCATTGAAATGTTAGCTATTAAAATCGGATCCAACAATAATATCAAATGGTCTGGCGGTGATGTGGCCATACTCTGTATTCATATCCTGAAATAAATAAATAATCTCACTACAATACATTCGAATAGAAAGTTAACAAAAATTGATAAGCTCTTGCAACCATGGAAAGGAAAATACCTGTCTATTTGTGAAAAAAAATCACACTGATTAACTCTTTAGTCATATCCCAGTTAACTTATTTGCTTATGGCCTTGCCTACACCTAGCAACCTGTTTTTTAAATTATATGAGCAAAATATATTTAATTTTATTTGGAATGGCAAGCCAGACAAAATTAAACTGGCCTATTTATATAATTAATATGAATTCGGAGGACAGAAATGATTAAATATGAAAGCATTAGACCTCTCACTAAAAGCTTCAGTCATACAAAAGTTATACTTAAATCCAAACTGGTTCTCTAGCAGATTAGTAAGAATGTCTCACCCCATGTTCAAGAATGGCCTTTTTCCCTTTATTCAGATTACAACCTCTCACTTTCGGTGATTTGAAAATGAAATGACTATATTGTTATTTTTAAAACGAGCCATAGAAAGTTGGTGACAATTTCGGTTTAATCCACCAGAAATGTTTAAACTAAAATATACTAATTGATAAAAATCCATTATCTTTCAAAATTGTTTAAAAATAAATGTATAATCTTTGCAAATGATATCATAAATAGGACTTGTGGAGTTATGTCACACATGCAGCTAACAAAAATATATGGACATTTCTGCTCTACCCAAAATTACAACCAACTTATTGCAGCATTGCCACAAAAATGCATTAAAGACCAAACTTGGTGTAACGGCCGTCTGAAGAAGAAGAAGTGGACCAAAGCGCAGTGTGGTAAGTGTTCATGATTTATTAATAAAACTGAACACTGAATAACAAAAACAACGAGAACAAACAAAACCGAAACAGTTCTGTCTGGTGCAGACACAAAACAGAAAACAACTACCCAAAAAACACAGGTGGGAAAAGGCTACCTAAGTATGGTTCTCAATCAGAGACAACGATAGACAGCTGCCTCTGATTGAGAACCACACCCGGCCAAACACACAGAAATAGAAAACATAGAACACAAAACATAGAATGCCCACCCCAACTCACGCCCTGACCAAACCAAAATAGAGACATAAAAAGGATCTCTAAGGTCAGAGCGTGACACTTGGTTAAAGAAAATTGTGATAAATTAATAATTATACCAGTTTCATTTACATACCAAAGCATTGTCAGCTGTGCCATATAGATTGCAAAATAGTTGGAAAGAGATTTTCGATGTACTGATTCCATGGCACATGGTTTATGAACTGATACGCAAAACAACGCTGGATTCAAAACGTACAATTTTTCTATTTCAATTATTATACAAAATTCTTGCAACCAATATAATGTTATATATATGGGTGATACAACCATCCCAGCTCTGCAGATTTTGCTGCGAAGAGACAGAATCATTAGATAATTTGTTTTGGTACTGTCCATATGTAGCTTGTTTTTGGTCACAGGTCCAGGAATGGCTGAAGAATTGCAACATTTAACTGGAGCTAACTCTGCAAATAGCACAGCTGAATGATTTGAAAAGTCAATGGTCAATCGATCAATAATATAATAATACTTTGAGCAAAAATGTCTATCTTTAATTTACAATCTGTAGAATCTATGAGAATAAAAAGGTTCAGAACTTTTGTGAAACTTCACAGCACAGTCGAAAAATGTATGGCAAATAGAAATCAAACTGGATGGTCTTCAGAGATAGATTGAAGGGTTTGAGGGTAGCTGAAGGATGGGATTAAAAACAAACAACAGATAGCTATTGTAAAATAGATTGTGTCCGTAAAATGTATATAGTATGAATAAGCTGGAAGTAGAAGCCTAAGTGTTGTTGTCCATTAGTTTACTCCAATTAGGTGAGAGGTGGCAGGGTTAGTGGAAAATATATATTTACATGTTTCTTTAAAAATAATAATTGTATATATATATATATTCAGAATATATATATATACACACACAGTACAGTACCAGTCAAAAGTTTGGACACTCATTCAAGGGTTTTTCTTTATTTTTACTATTTTCTACATTATTGAACAATAGTGAAGACATCAAAACTATGAAATAACACATATGGAATCATGTAGTAACCAAAAAAGTGTTAAACAAATCCAAATATATTTTATATTTGAGATTCTTCAAAGTAGCCATCCTTTGCGTCGATGACAGCTTTGCTGGCGCAAAAGAGGTCTGATAAGGACTCAGCAAAAGCATACATTTCATCATTAACTACCTATTGATAACATACAATACAAGTTATGTGTTGGTTTAGAGTCATCAACCTACCTAGTGTAGAATTGTATGTCCTCATCTGATCCCGCAAATTGCTGCAGACCAAAATGACTTATCTTCCAGCTTTCCCCTAAGCCTAGCTATCTCACTCTGCATGTCCGCCTTTCAGACCGGGCCAAGTCAACTGCTGCTGACTCAGGTACTGCACAGTAGTCGTGGTCCTGGGCAGTCAATGTCATCCTCATCAACTTCATCTCCACCATCCTCTGCATGTTCAGTGCTCGGTCTCTCGCACATCTCGCCAAACACTGGGCCTTGAGGGAAGTGGCACTGCCCCCTCTTCAGATGCAGCCCTCCCGGTATTGGCTCAACTACACCCCCAGAAAGGAATACCTGCCACAAACAGAGCTTTTCCCTATGGTGAAATTGTCACGCCGAATGCTAATCACCCACTTCTTTCGTAGCTCATCATCGGCAGCGAAAGAGTGGAATGACCGACTGGAGAATTTTGCAGAGGAGTTGCACAGCGGCACACAGCAATGTTCAGAGGAGCTGGCCTCTCTTCTCTGAAATGTTATCCTTTCTTTCTTCATGGTACATGTCTTGATGCCCTTCATGGTGATGTCCTTATAGTCCAACAGCTAGCTAGCACCTATCAGCTAACGTTAGCTAGCTAGTAGTAGATGCTGCCACTTGAATTTGAAAATACAAAATTTGAAGAAACTAACAAACTACAAACACAATACTTATACTAACTATACTACTTATACTACTATTATATACTAAGTGGTGTTACCCTTGGGGAGGGTGCACAAAGTTTTGAAAACAGGGGGGACAATAATTTTGACCCCTATCTTTTGTGATTTTTTTTTATTACTACTCAAACTAAGAAAAAATGAGTAATTGTATTAGTATAAAGGAATATAATTGTTCATATTTTTGTGCATACAATATAGCTAAGTATTTCTATTATTTATTTTATACAGTATTTTTTGCTCCTCTTCATCAATGGTGCCAATAGTTCTGGAATTGACTGTAAAGTAATTTTTACAGTGGGTATTTACCCTCGTTGCAGCCTGTAAGTAATGTTTCCACATACAATATAAACAAAGATGAAGCGATAAGATTGTCATGTCTCAGGGTGCACCATGCGTGTTTTAGAGAATATCCCAAAACAGAGAGCCAATAGGTAGAAGCACGGGTAAGATAAAAGCCGCCAGACTTCCTTGATATTTTGCCATAGGGCTGATCAGCTGGAAAGCACTGCAGATTGAGACACTTAACCCCCCTGTTCTTCCAGGTAAAAAAGGAATGTATTTACATCTAAATAATACTGTGTACAGTAAGGTCAGGTATGCTCCAGCACAGTGGTTCCCAACCTGTACCACCAACTGAATTTTGCTCTGCCCGGAGTACCCTTGAAGTACCCCCTCAAGTGCATTTTACCAGCGGGCCTAAGTTCTCATGCGTTTTTTTCAAGTACCAACCGTGTATTGACCAAATACCCCCAGGGGTCCTAGTACCCCTGGTTGGGAACCACTGCTCTAGCAGAATCAGTGAGAGTGGGGCCTGGTGATATCCTCCTGTTAGAACGTTTGACAGTTTACCCCTGTTGACCTGATACCAATTTAATGCCCTCAGAAGGCTTATCAACCTACAGGTTTATATTTGCAAAGTAATGACATCGGTATGTGTGTCGTATTTCACAGGCCCTGAGACTACAGAGATTCCCATGTCACTCACTTTTACTATCCCCATATAGGTGTGGACTCTAGACACATGACTTGGGACTCGGGTCTGACTTGAGTCCCAAATTTGATGACTTGAGACACGACTTCATAGAGCATACAGTGCCTTCAGAAAGTATTCACAATGCTTGACTTTTTCCACATTTTGTCGTGTTACAGCCTGAATTTAACATGGATTGAATTGAGATTTTGTGTCACTGGTCTACACACAACACCACATAATGTCAACGTGGAATTATGTTTTTAGACATTTTTACAAATTAATAGCAAAATGAAAAGCTGAAATATCTTGAGATCCCTTTGTTATGGAAAGCGTAAATAAGTTTAGGAGTACAAATGTGCTTAACAAGTCACATAAGTTGCATGGACTCACTCTGTGTGCAATAATTCCCCACACATACAATTATCTGTAAGGTTCCTCAGTCGAGCAGTGAATTTCAAACACAGATTCAACCACAAAGACAAGGGAGGTTCTTCTTGAGACTCGACTTTGACTTGACTGATGACTTGAAATTATCTGGCCAGGTTTTGTAACCTTTCGTCACAAATTTTGAGTCATAGAGTCTCCGTGGATTACTCTCCAAGCAGCCAGCCTCCTAGTCAGTCACCTAACGTAGAGTAACCTAACGTAACAGCCAGAGACAGTATCGCACTTCCCAAAAAACTGATTGGCTAGTGAAACGCACACTCGGCCCTCTGATTGGACCAGTAAACTGTCAATCAACACAGGTCAGGTGAGCTAACACAATGAGAACGTTTTGGAGGTTCGCGAGTGTGAAACTAAATGGGATAAAAAAATTATACTTATTTTAATAGGCTACATATAGCCTACCATATGTATTCTATATTTATACCTTTGCTTATTCGATCAGGTCACTAACATAGGCCTACTACGGCATTACACCAAATTCGTTTAAAAAACATATAATCTGTGCTTAAGAACCAAAAAGTCTTGACTGTTGACCAATGACCAGTCATCAGCATTGGTGCGCAAAGGCTGGCAATACATACAAATTAGTGACCAGAAAGCGCTTGTTTCATTTTCTCTAGTTTTGCCTGGCAAAAATAGAGCAGCCTACCTACATTAATATTATTGTAATGAAACAGGCAGGGAGCAGGTCTCGAACCCTCGACCTCCTAGCCCGAGGTCCGGCGCGCTATCGACTGTGCCGCAAAAGCATGCTCAAGCGGCAGAGTCGATTTCCGCGCTTATAAACCCAGGGTCGTTACACTACTCCCTCCTTTCAAAGAGCGCGTCCTCGCGCTAGCTTGCGACTTTACGTCTTACAGGAACGCGCTCACCGGCCAAGCACACGCACTGTCGTGGATGCGAGGTCCGATCACTTCCGACACCAGTGTAATGAAACAGCAGGGAGCAGGTCTCGAACCCTCGACCTTCTAGCCCGAGGTCCGGCGCGCTATCGACTGTGCCGCAAAAGCATGCTCAAGCGGCAGAGTCGATTTCCGCGCTTATAAACCCAGGGTCGTTACACTATCCATATAAAATGCAGTTTAGCAATCTGCTATGGACAAATCTTTGCCACAACAATAGGCTACCTAGTGATTTCAGTGATCATTTTCATATTTCAGATAGGCCAATTCTGGTGGGTTATAAGATAATTATATACCTCAGTGATGGTACTGGCTATATGTCTAAAGATAGCTGTAACATTGCACTGCCTTCCATACTTATGGGATGAAGATGTAACATATTCTATCAAGCTTTGAACCACTCGTTTTTGGGTGACGGGGGTCAAGAAGTTTGAGATTCACTGAGCTAGCGAACAGATTGTTGATTTGCTGTACAGCTATAGGATCAGGTGCAGCGCAAACATCAAATTGTAGGGAGAGAGGATTACCATAAATAAATATGCAGCTACCCAAAAATTTGCAAGCTCACCAGCAATGGGGCATCAAGCAGCAATTACTAGCATTGGCTTACTGGTCTTTAGGTATGTCAAAATTGGTTGAAATGTATAATTTAATTATGAAACTTGCATTTGGACTTTGTTGTTAAAATGTATTATTACATAACCAAAATGTGTTGTAGACAAAATATTGAAAAGAGCTGTCCAGTAACCTCAATAAATAGACAAAGATTTGTAGTTGAACAAGTCGTTGCATGTATAGATTTCTTTTTAACTTGACTTGACTCGCTCTTAGAAAGCACGACTTGGACCTGACTTGAGACTCGGACCTTGAAACTTGAGACATGCTTATGACTCGAAAAATAGTCACTTGGTCCCACCTCTGCTGTCATATACAACCCTGAATGAACCCCATCACCAATCCTCCCGTTCCCTCTCATCTTTTGGTTTCTTTATCTTTACAACCTCCTCCTGATCCGTCTTTTATCGCAACCTGCACTCTTCATCACTGTCTAGTAAAACTCTCACCCACGCGGGAGACCGTCTGGGCAGCAGACTACTACAGGTGTGTGGGGGGGGGGGGTGCACGGCTGGTCTAGGGGGGACTGGAGATTAGAGTCGGTCCCCGTCACTGGGGGTGTTGTGCCTCAGCAGTGCAGTGTTTCTGTCTGGTACATCTGCTGCCCCATATATCTATGACCCAGGCTGACTGACAGAGTCCCTTTGCGCCTTAGCCAGGAAACACAAGCTGGCGTACCCCAGCCCAGCAGAGCTATCCCTCTCTTTTGTGGGCTTGAGTTATGACGTGCCACAATCATTTGCTGCTCGCAGACAGCTGCCCTGACAATTGGTGACAAGTAAGGCAGTGTATGAAGGGATGGCATAGCATGGCTGGTAGCTGGACCAGAGTGTGGGGGCACATAGGAGAGAGCCAACAGTTAGAGAGACAGCCTGTTGATTAAGTCTGTAAAAAATAACCGTTTTTAATAACAAAAAACGACTGAGTGTTGAACACTGGTCCTGTCAGCAGTCTTTAGTATTAAAGCGCAGGGCTGTCCCATATGTTCACATGTCGTTAGCTTTCACACACTGGTAGCTAATGCACCCTAGTGTAGCATTACTAGGCTAATAATGAATGAAAAGCATTAACAAACGTTCCTGTTTTTCAATGCCAAAAAGTACTTATCGCTCAGCCCACAATTAACGTTCTTTGCACATGTGGACTCCACATCGTGCATAAGAAAGAACCAGTTAAAAACAATAACAGATGCTCTAATAATCCATTCAAGAGATTAGTTGGTTTTGGTAAGTTTGCGTCACTAAAAAAACAACTTGGTTTACCAAGTTTAATGAACAATGAACGGCATGCTGTCCAGTGTCATTTGGGGTCGTTAGTCAACCAGAGACACAGGGCCGTTACAACTTAGCCACTTACACTGTTGCAAAATACAGTTGGGATTGTGAAGGTCACAGAATAAGATTGAGATACAGTGCTGCTCAGTACAGTGGAGTACAGGACACTACAGTAGTACAGTAGAGTACAAAACAGTACAGTAGAGTACAGAACAGTACAGTAGATTGCAGGACAGTAGAGTGAACAACACTATATAGTGGGATCATTAAAATCATCAACAAAAGTTTCCTCTGCACACCTACGGTAGCCTACATCCTCTGCCCACCAAAGCGTATCCTTAGACACACCAAGAACCACCAGCAAGGGGCCCATGCAACATTACTCTGCTCTATTTGTTACAGTACAGACAGGAACTAGGAAAAGAGGCAGCACGAGAGGGAAGGAGAGAGATAGAGAGAGAGAGTAAGGAAGAGGGAGAAGAGAGAGAGGAGGGTTTTCTGCACAAAAGAGAAGACTGGATTAAGTCATGAGCAGCAAGCGACATAAGTTGGATTTTTAACGGATGAGATCACATCCTCTTCCCTAAACAGTGAAGGAACTCATCCTCAGTCGGACAGCGGAGCGCCAAGCAACAAACGCTGTGGACATCCATTACAAGGAGAGTGGCATGCAACCGTCCAGCACGCAGGCTGGTTCAGAGCTGCCACACATTTCAGCAGCAGCATCCAGTGTGCAAGAGATAGAGAGAGAGATGGGGGGGGGTTGTGCATGCATGTGTGTAAGGGTTGATTCCATGGAGAGGGAAAAGTAGAATGATAATGCAGCATGTTTCTTGTGTCAAGGCTTCCTGACAATCTATAGATCACAACTAATCGCTATTTCTTTTTTTTTAATTTTTTTCTTTTTTTTTATCCCCTTTTCTCCCCAATTTTCGTGGTATCCAATCGCTAGTAATTACTATCTTGTCTCATCGCTACAACTCCCGTACGGGCTCGGGAGAGACGAAGGTCGAAAGCCATGCGTCCTCCGAAGCACAACCCAACCAAGCCGCACTGCTTCTTAACACAGCGCGCCTCCAACCCGGAAGCCAGCCGCACCAATGTGTCGGAGGAAACACCATGCACCCGCCCCCCTCGGTTAGCGCGCACTGCGCCCGGCCCGCCACAGGAGTCGCTGGAGCGCAATGAGACAAGGATATCCCTACCGGCCAAACCCTCCCTAACCCGGACGACGCTAAGCCAGTTGTGCGTCGCCCCACGGACCTCCCGGTCGCGGCCGGCTGCGACAGAGCCTGGGCGCGACTAATCGCTATTTCATATAATTCAATCTGGATGACGCAGATCCAACACGATGTGTTCTGAAGTTGAAGTTGCAATCCGTCGCCCATTTTTAAATTTAAGGCTGAAAAGCACCGATTTGGATCAAGTGAATATAGCATTCCTTTATCACACTGTATGCAATGGATGAGCTATTGGTAATTGAAATAGGAAACGAATGTTACGTTTCAGGAACTGAAGTTGAACGCATTTCTAATCAAGATCTATGTCGAGCACATTCGGTTGAAGCGTATTCCTGTACAAAAAAAAGCAGTTTTGCATAACTATGATTATCCAATGTTGGTTTAATCTGGGTCGGGGAAATTGGCCCTTAGAGACCACAGCAATACTTTGAATTGTGTGGTGCAGAACTGTGTGGACCCCTTTCTTCCCCTCTCCCATCTCGCCCCCAGACACAGACATGACCCTTCGTCTAGAGCCTAAAGGGTGGGGTAATGACATTCTGGACTGGTGAGCTGAGCAGAGATGGTGCACAGATGGAGATACCCTAGACTCAACACCATGAAGACAACGAAAAAACAAATAAAAAAAACAAAGGAGGGGGGATACCAAAATAAAACGACAACAGTGTGTTGTGGGAATTTTCCTCCATTCCTCAAATATTTTCTGTATGGACCAGTTGCCTGTTATTCATTCTCTCTCTCCCTCTCTCTCTCTCAGCCCCCCAGCCTCTCCTCTCCAGACTGGCTTTCACTTTGGGGGGCCCTCAGCCACCCTGGACTGACCAGAGAGCTTTTAAGGTACCCTGATGGATGCTAATGCCGGACTCTTTGATCTGTCAGCAGGCCTCTCTCTCTTTCGTCTCACTTCTCTCACTCTCGCTCCTCTCTCTCACTCCTCTCTCACCCTCTCCCTCTCTCTCTCCTCTCTCTCCTCTCTTGCTGTCCTAAAAACATGTAAATCCCCTCCTCACTGACACCTGGGACAAAAAACCCAGATAGAGTCAGCAAAGAACTTGCTCTCTGAGAAAAAAATATAAGCTGATTCCAAACGTGGTATAACTTTAGATTGAGAGAAAGATTGAGACAGAGTGAACAACAAAGAGAGAAAGGCAAAGGTAGGCTGACAAAACAGAGACAGTGAGGACATGCAGGAGAGAGGAGAAGGAGGTGGAGGAAAGGTTAAAAGGATAAAGAGAGAGAGAGACAAAGAGGAAATACAGACGGAAGGGAAAAAAACAAGAGGAGGCAGGGTAGAGCATTTTGGGGAGAAACAATGTCGGCGAGGCGGTTCGGTCACAGCCAGGTGCGGATGTGTCTGTGCAGTTGAGAATTTAGGAAGGAAACACTGAAAAAGGAACAGTCAGCAGCAGCGGCGGCCACAGCAGCACTCTGAATGGTGAGGGTGCCGGGTGGACAGCTGGAGGCAGCTGATTGGCTAAGAGGCTGTGGAACTCAGGACTGCTGCTGCTTCCTGCGGCCAGCTGCTGTGCCCAGGGCCCCCAATGACAAGGCTTATAATTGATTACTAGCTGGCAGTTCAATGGGGTGGCCAGAGAGCACAGCACAGAGACAGTAAAGTACTGTAGCTACATCGGGACTCACTGTATCCTCCTTCCAAGAAAAGGCCTCAGAGATGGAGAGAGAGAGAGAGAGAGAGAGAGAGAGAGAGAGAGAGAGAGAGAGAGAGAGAGAGAGAGAGAGAGAGAGAGAGAGAGAGAGAGAGAGAGAGAGAGAGAGAGATTCCTCTGCGGCCCTCGATGCGATCACTCTCTCTGGCTGCTCCGGCAGCGTGGCCTTGCACGTGCTCAAACCACTCTCAGCCAGGCAGGCATTTTTCTTCTTACTTTCCTTCCTTCACCACACCAGCGTTTCTCTCCCTCGTTCTATAACCTCCAGAGAACGACGGAGGAAATGGATGCCTTTCAGTTGGAGATGAAAGTGCGTTGAAAAGTGCTCAACATCAAAGCGGCCCAGTGAAAGTATATGAATGGCTTGCTGGTATTGCTGCACAGAGTTAAACAGAGCTGGTTTGCATTGCTGGAGACTGTCGAGCTTCCTGTGTGCAGCCAGCAGCGCATGCTGCCAACCCTGGGCCCCATACTTACTGCAGATAGATATAAAGAGCTCTTGTGAGGCACATTCAGCCGAGGCCTTAATTCACTTTATTACTTTCATTGCTTTATTAGATTGTGAAGGGGGAAAGAATCATCTATGTTTCTAAAATAAGATAGGATATTTCCCTGCCCTACTGGAGGCAGAGCAGAGGGCTGATCAAAGCCTTCTGGAGGCCTGAGGCTGGCCTCACCAAGTGAACGCACCTCCGCTTTGGTAATGGTCCTGTCCCTCTCTTACCCTCTCTTACCCTCTCTTACCCTCTCTCCCTTCCTAACACACAGGCATGATGTAATCTCTGTGGTTCCAGGAGGAGAGCAGGAAGCAGAGCAGTCCTCCTCATTGTTGCTTTGGTACAGTAGCAGCATCCCCCTCTACAGGACACGACCAGCCCCCAGGGGCCTCTCTCTGTATCAGGGGGAAGGAAGCAGCATCTCCAGCCCATCCAGCTACCAGAGAGGAAGGGAAGTGTCAAAGAGTTATCTTAGCTGGAGCTGATCCACTCCACTGGACCCTCTCACTATAGAGAGACTGACTGTGTGAGAGATGACACCGCCAAGCAGGAAGTAGCTGGAGCTGATCCCCTCCACTGGACCCTCTCACTATAGAGAGACTGACTGTGTGAGAGGGGACACCGCCAAGCAGGAAGTAGCTGGAGCTGGTTCCCTTCACTGGACCCTCTCACTATAGAGAGACTGACTGTGTGAGAGGGGACACCGCCAAGCAGGAAGTAGCTGGAGCTGGTTCCCTTCACTGGACCCTCTCACTATAGAGAGAGACTGACTGTGTGAGGGGGGACACCGCCAAGCAGGAAGTAGCTGGGGCTGATCCCCTCCACTGGACCCTCTCACTATAGAGAGAGACTGACTGTGTGAGGGGGGACACCGCCAAGCAGGAAGTAGCTGGGGCTGATCCCCTCCACTGGACCCTCTCACTATAGAGAGACTGACTGTGTGAGAGGGGACACCGCCAAGCAGGAGGTGTGTGTAGCTCAAGACCAACAACTGGAGGACAAATAGACAGGTTAGTGGAAGAAACAGTACTACTGCTCATTTCAAAACTGTCCAGTCCATCAAATGAAAAGTGTCATTCTGGACGTGTTGAGTTCCAATTTGCAACGGACTGACTCACTGTTTCTGTGGCTGAGAAATCGTCTCAGGGCTCGCGCACCATAAGTCAAGTGTCAACCAGACAGTGGAAATTTCCCTGAGTCATCACTTTGAATGGCAGCGTTGAACTAGGACGCTTCACCACCGCGATTTTCTCCATCTCAAACAAAGGCCCCGTCTCCACCTCCACCGAGACAATGTAGCCATCTAAACCTAGGCCGTGTAACCCGCACCTCCTGAAATGGTGAGGTAAGCGCAAATACATAGTTTGCTTCTAAGAACCAGTCGTTCACCTAGATGATAACACAGGAAACAATTCTAACACACTGGGCAACGTTGTCGATTTGAAGTCACACCTCTAAAAGTACAACGGACAAATGTAAAAGCTTGCTTCAGTCTCCCAGTCACAATCCTCTACTTTTGCAAAATGAGTAAGTCAGAGAGAGAAAAATGACTGTGGCCAACAATTTATATTTTTTCTTTCCCTTGGCTTTGTCGTTGAGGTGCACAGACGAGAAAGTGGATCGGAGAATGAGCTGGAAAAAGGCCTTTCTTTGGTGAGAGCCAGTGCCTGTGTCCCAAACGGCACCACCATTCCCATATAGTGCACTATGGGTCCTGGTCAAAAGCAGTGTGCTATAAAGGGAATAGGATTCCATTTGGGACCCATCCTCAGTGAGAGCAAGAAGGGAGGGGGGGGGCTGTGTATTCACTGCCAGGTAGAGAGATGCCTAGTCTCAGTCCATGGTGTCTGCAGGATGCAGGGCTGCAGCTGAAGGTAATCCTGCCGGAAGGAGACCAGGTAGGGAACACCTCTAGCCTGCAGGACCTGGCCCTCCCCCTTCCATGTTCTTGGCCCCAGCCCAATTGCAAGACAGCACAGATACTGTATCCAGTACTACATGGACCCATCTATGACAGAGAATTCATATTGATCACATCCAACTACTAGTCCTATATAACACCACTTTCACATACTTCTAAAAACCTCTCTCTAGATGGGAATATCCTATAGTAAAAGTTGACACGTAACATTGGTGCCATACCAAGAATACATGAGCATCTGTGACGTAAGAGAGAGAGAGCATTTTTTCCCCTCTGCTATAATTGGCCAGCTACAGTTACCGTGAGGCTACATCATTGCATCACTTCCTATATGAGGGCATTCATGTTTCGTTTGATTTATAATTGTATTTTTTTTGTTGTGTGTGTTTTCTTTTTTGCTGATAAGACGTGGGCTTGCAGAGGCACATCCTTGACTGCTCTTGTTCTGCGACTAAAAATAAGCGGTGAAGTAATGTGAAAAACTCTGCTCTATTTACATTCTGGTGAGTTAGGGCTGCTGAGAAGTGGAATCTGTGCTAGATGACTTAGGGGGAATTTCACTCTGGCTGCACTGTGCAAGCAAGCAAGCAGACAAGAGACACAGAGAGAGAAAATAGAGAGAATACAGGGGAACACAGAGAGAAACACTGAGAAAGAAAGATAGAGAGAAACAGAGAAACGAGAGAGAGCAAGAGAAGAGAGGCAGAGAAAGAGAGGCTGAGAGAGAGGCAGAGAGAGAGAGAGTCAGGGAGAGTGAGAGAGAGAGGCATAGAGAGAGAGGCAGCGAGAGAGAGAGAGGGAGAGAGGCAGAAAGAGGGAGAGATAGACAAAGAGAGAGAGAGCAGAGAGAGAGAGAAACACAGAGAAACAAGAGAGAGAGAGAGAGCTGTCACCAGTACAAGGTGCTGTCCCAGAGGGGTGTGACAACAATCCCTGTGTAATAGCCAGAGACAGAGAGTGTGTGGAGGGAGGGGGGCTGGGCAGAGAGAGAGGCAGAGAAAGAGAGTCTGAGAGAGAGAGGCAGAGAGAGAGGCAGAGAGAGAGAGAGTCAGGGAGAGATAGAGATAGGCAGAGAGATAGAGGCAGAGAGAGATAGAGATAGGCAGAGAGATAGACACAGAGAGAGATAGAGATAGGCAGAGAGATGGAGGCAAAGAGAGATAGAGCTAGGCAGAGAGAAAGAGAGAGAAAGAGAGAGAGACCTGTTACCACAAGAAAAGGGCAAGCGGTTAAGAACAAACACCATTGTAAATACAACCTAGATTTATGTTTATTTTTCCATTTTGTACTTTAACTATTTGCACATTACTAAAACACTGTATATAGACATACTATGTCATTTGAAATGTCTTTATTCTTTTGGAACGTTTGTAAGTGTAATGTTTACTGTACATTTTTTATTGTTTATTTCACTTTGGAAATGTAAACATATGTTTCCCATGCCAATAAAGCCCCTTAATTTGAAATTGAATTGAAAGAGAGGCAGAGAGAGAGAGAGAGAGAGAGAGAGGCAGAGAGAGAGAGAGGCAGAGAGAGAGAGAGAGAGAGAGAGAGAGAGATAATAGACGGATGGCGGGTCTGATGAGGATATGAATCTGGCCGGCTGGTGGATTTATGAATGATTGGGATCGCAGGGGCACGTGGACGGATGTGCCTGACCCGCTTCCCTTGCCCTCAGATATCCCCAGTTAGCAGACAGACTGTTATCCTCATACAAAGCGAGAGAGAGAAAGAGAGAGAGGGAGAGAGAGAGAAAAATGGAGGGAGAGAGAGACAGAGAGAGAGAGAGACAGAGAGAGAGAGAGACAGAGAGAGAGAGACAGAGAGAGAGAGAGAGAGAGACAGAGAGACAGACAGACAGAGAGACAGTGAGACAGAGAGACAGTGAGACAGTGAGACAGAGAGCGAGACAGAGAGCGAGACAGAGAGAGACAGAGAGAGACAGAGAGAGAGACAGAGAGAGAGACAGAGAGAGAGAGAGGACATTAGCACAATATTGTGGCGCAGCATTTTCACAAAGCTTGAACTCACTGCACTTAGTAAGTCTGATGATGACACACACATTCTTGAACAAGGAAGTCCTTTGCAGTTTTTCTATTTGTATTTATTTTTGGTGTTTGGTGCTTTTAATGAGGAGCGGACAATAACATAATAAGGATGACCTGTATATAGGGTCATCATGTGGATAATAAAAAGCTTACGAAATATGTGTGCCGTGCTCTTCCCAGCTTCAACTTGGAAGGGAGGTCAAGCTACAGCGCTGTAGCAAACGAGAAGGCCCGTTCCCATCAAGCCTGCCGAATATCTTGACTGATCTCCCTCAAAGCTGGAAACAATTTTGGAGGTCTTGGGTGAGTAAAATAATCGTGTAATACAGGCTTGATTAAGCCACTTAACGGACAGAGCGATGGAGGTCCAACTGGGCAACAGGTTTTGGCTACTAACAGTGAAGCTCTTTGAGACAGACAGGCATGTAGAGTACAGTGCCAGCTAGCCGTGGACACTTACAAAAACATCTCAGAGAGACTACGATCACTACTAGTGCAATAATGTCAAATCAGGTAATGAAGGAATCTCACAGGGAATCATGTATTCACCCCTGCTCCCCAACCACTCAATCACATATTTTCACCCCACCCCACCCCACCCCTCCCCTACCAAAACAACAACAAAAAAAGGAACAGGAGAATGTTTGCACTTATCTACAGGAAATAGCATTAGCTGAAAGTGGACTCTGGGGTCGGGGCATGAAAGGGATGGCATGGCCGAGGCAATCATTAGCGCTGTCCCCCGACACATGGCCTGCCCTTGATCCTGAGCCGGGCCCTGATGGAACATGGAAGGTGGGCAGGGGAGGGCCCGCTGCCCTGGGTGGGCTCCCCGCTTGGCCCTCGCACTGGGACCGGCCCCCATCAGCCTGGTATGTCGGTATGCATGATGAGGGCGCCCGCTCCTATGCCCATGTCAGGGGACTCTGCCCAGTGAGCCGGCTGAACGCAACCTTGCCTACCGCAGCACATCTCATCTCTGAAGGAAATCAAGCAAACATAACAAGATGGAAACTGATCTTAGATGGAATTGCAGCTGGTCATAGTTGGCCTGTGTTTCGCATCCATTCCTCCATGTTTTCTCTTCACCGGCTAGTTACTCACGCATGAGGACCAACAACTCTCTTAGTCCGGTCCCACAATGCCCTGCCCCACTACCAACGACGGTCCGTCTCTCAGTATTTTCCCAGCATTTCTCAACTCCAGCAATTTTTTTTCCCATGGTCCCTTTTCAGGGAACCTATTTGAGGCAGTCTATCAAACAACACTGAAAAAAGTATCTCAGAAAAATCTGCAATAAGAAGTCACTTTCCCTGGCATAAATCAGTTCCCCAGTAAGCCGACGCTGAGTGGGTCTGTTGTTGAGTTGACTCTAAATCTGCACAATCGTTCTCCACTCCCTCTGACAGCTTTCAGCAAGCATTATTATCCAACTAGTGTATTGTTGTGAATAGGATATTGAACCGAGTCAACTCACATGATGAGTGGTCAGTTCAGCCAGAAGAGGACTGGCCACCCCTCAGAGCCTGGTTCCTTTCTAGGTTTCTTCCTAGGTTCCTGCCTCCTATAGTTTTTCCCTAGCCACCGTGCTTCTACACCTGCATTGCTTGCTGTTTGAGGTTTTAGGCTGGGTTTCTGTACAGCACTTTGTGACAGCAGCTGATGTAAGAAGGGCTTTATAAATACATTTGATTGATTGATTGCTACAGTATTTCCTGTGCATTCAGGGCCAATACGTCATTTGCACAGCAGAAAGCCTGTAGCTATCCTTTTGTGACCTGTGTATGCGACAAAGGTAGATGCAAAGCAATGTCTGAGACAGGTTCCTCACGCTACCCTGGCTTCCGAGCATGTCACCAAGTGGCTAAAACTGTCCCAGAGCTCCGCGGCTCAATCTGTCACAGCCCAACAGAATACCCAGTGTCAGGTTGTCCCTGATATACCACTTGTGTGTCTGTCACGCATTGTCAACGCAGACTCACATTGTATTGTACGAGTGACATGGTGAACAGCTCACCGGGCTGAACAAATGAAGGAAGGAGGCAGGGAAATGTATTCCCTGAGATCTCTTTGATTCTATATCAAGAGGTTCTCACAACAACTCAAGATGCTGTGACACCACTGGCTTATCAGAGGCACTATTAATACTATGGGACCTCAGGGAACAACGACTCTGTCCCCCGTCCCTGGAGAAAGAAGGAGGAAGTCATTGATTCTTCCCACCACAATCTCTGGGAAGAACAGATCTTGCTTTTCCCTTTCAGTTGATGGGGTTATTATTTTAAAGGCTGTGAGAGACAGAGAGAGAGAGAGAGAGACAGAGAGAGTGCTAGCCCACACTAGTTTATTTCTGTGTCCACCCGGGTGAGGGGACAGGATAGGACCAAGAGTTCCAAGACAGGCCTCCTTTACGGCCACTCCTTCCCAGGATTGTGACCTCCTCCCTGGGTATTATTCTAACAGTCGCAGCCTCTGTTCTCCATATCTCCATACCCCCAGGATGTAATGTGTAGAACAGCCCAGTGGCCTAGATGTAGTGCATCACTCAGAAGACATGTTAGTCACATTCACGAGCTACACGTGCTTATTAGCAATGATTTGTTACAGATATCTATGACAAGGATCTGTGAGAAAAATAGCCCTCGCTATGGTTAGGGATCTACCTGAAGTCACATCTTGACAGGTTTGGGTTACGGCTCTACGTTTAACATGCAATTAGCCTCCTGAAAGCTTGCTGAACTGTCTTTGAGTCTATTGACTCTGGAATGAAGATACTTTTCTACTACGACACAAAACTGAGCTCAATACAGCTGTAGGGCCAAGGGACATTCTGCTGCTGCAGACGACCAGACATGTTCTATTATCCGGTTCAAATCTGTGAGCTCTTCCCTCTGCCAGTCTACCTGTGTCTTAGCTCCCTGTCTAAGGTGTACCAACTACAATGGGATGAGTATCACCCCATTCTTCGCTCATTCTCTCCTCACACTCATTGGATGGGGGATTTCCATTGTGAGAACCGATGTTCATCGGGGGCCCACCTAACCATTTCAAGATACACAGCGAAAACCCGCACTCACTTGTATGTACGCACAGCTGAGTGAGCACCACTCCTTGGGCTAGGGTTAACTGTTGTATGCATGTGCAGAGGCATGTCTTTGCTGAGAGAGAGAGAGAGAGAGAGAGAGAGCGAGAGCGAGAGCGAGAGCGAGAGAGAGAGAGAGAGATGGTTGTCGCTACACTGATCCAGGGGCGGCAGCTGTTATGGTGGGGGGGGGGGGAAGAGGGACTGAAGGGTTGGTGGTGGCTGAGGCGGGATGAGGGGAAGACAGCAGCAGTTGCTCCAGACCTGACTGACGTGCACAACGAGCTACTCTTCCTCCTCCGAGCCCTGTCTGTCTGGATCTAGTGCACCAGCAGTGCTGCAGAGGAGCAGATGTTTCCTTTATTTAGCCACCGAGCTAGAGACAAACCGGGGGCTAACCTGGCAGACTGTCTGTCATTGATGACGTGGTACCAGAGTGTAGCTAGCGACGAGCAGCTAACAGAGGGGCCTTTATTGGTGCTGCTCATCCTGATCTTTTCTGGAACCGGATCCCAGAGTCAGGACTGAGATAACCAGAGAAAGACAGACAGGAAGGGAGACAGTCAGGCACAGTGGACCGGAGAAAATTATTTTCAAAAATATATAACGTAATACTGTATATAAAAAAAGGCAAATAAAAAAAGGATATATTTTCAATATTCATCAATGAATGTAAGACAAGTGTTATTGAAATGAAAATACTACTCATATCACTATGCTTTACAGCTTCCTTTGACAGACATTTGTTGCTCCGTAGCATCTACAGATGAAACATTATGGAGTCTTAGAGGAGGCTTGGGTATGTCCAAAATGTCACAAATCTTCCAACTTCATTTCATTAGTCCTCAATTGCTTTAAAATGCAAATGTGAAATATTTGTCAACAATTCTTTCTCCAAAGGACCCTTCTATGGATTACATCTTGTGAAAATCCCCCCAAATCCTGAGCTTTTTCTAGTTTGTGAGGAATCACCCAGTAGCGACTGCCCAGGGTGGCTGGTGTGGAATAGATAAGGGGGGGGATCCAGCACCCTGAGCTCAACCTCTGTTCTAGAGCCCTGGTCAGTCAGCTGTGGGGAGGCAGCTGCTGCAGAGACTAATCCAAAAACCAAACGTATCTGAGCACAAGTGTGCTAGCACATGTCCAAAGTGTCGAGTCACTCTGAGCAGAACCACTTCACTGAGGGATGACCTGACACACTGGGTGTCTGTCCTATGCCTCCATCCATAGACCCCTCATCTTAGGGACCAAGAGAAATCCGGTTCCTCGCCAAGAGACTCAGGCAACGGTGTAATACAAGGGAATGTGTCTGTTTGTCATGTTATGACCCAAAGACAAGCGGCAAATGTTTACTTAGGCCTGTCAGCTTGATACTCGAGCGACAAATTATTTCAGAACAATTCTATTTAAAGTGGATGGTCCTTGATGTATTGAAAAAGACTGTATAGCTGCTGTATAACATCAAATGTTTAAAAAAAAAAGAGACATGAGAGTGGCGGATGGGACAGAAATCACCTGACCGCCATTTACAGGAAATAAAGCCTGTGGAGTTTCGGTGGTCTAGAAAGAAAGACACAGTGCTGGTATCAGATCATTTGTGATAGTGAAAATGACAACGACATATGTGACCACTAATAGATTATCATATGACCTTTACCTTCAAAGTGGGCACTGGCTCCCATGCAATCCAGCCTCCATGAAGACATTTAAAGACATGAAAAAATACACCGGTTGGCGAATCGGACTACTGTCATTGATCAATTGACCACCGACTGTGGAGTATCTGAAATGTTCTGTAATAGTTTGGCAGAGTTAAGAATGAGATCTCAGCGGGTATATAGATGGTGTTGAAATTCCTTTCTCGATTCATTAACTGTGTATACTAAAAGAATCTGCCGACAGCCACTATCCACTAACGCTCGCACATGATGTAAAGTGACAATCAAAAATACAGACAGTTTCATTTCTTATAGACACACTCATTGTTATTTCCACCAATGCTGCACATGAACAGAACTTTCCATCCCTGTAGATAGGAGACTAGAGTCATGCTAGATTTGAGTTTGAAACCACCATAAGTGAACACGGCTATACAGATGTATAAGAAAGCTCTTGAACCTCATTCCTAAGCGCAAGACAGACAAGCAGGAGAGACTGGTTTCAATCAAAACAACAGTGCAGAAACAGCCTTCCCCAATCTATAGTCAACAACACGAGGTGGTATCTAAGAATACTGTAGGCATTCAGTGTATACTCTGGGAAGTAGAATGACATACGTGCACTAGAGTACGTGCACAGTCACACACACACACACACACACACACAATCACTACGCAATACTTTATTCTATCCTATATCATCTACACCTCTCGTATACTACTAGTCTAGTGTTTCAGGATATTCTATTTCTCAGATGCTCATCAAATTGCCAGAGGGAATCTGCAGATACAGGGAAACTTTCTTATATTTCTTCCTGACGGTACAACACATGCATCACCCAAAAAGCCCAAGATCTTGCTGTGCTACAATGTCTTCATTGAAAACAGTAGCCTTCCCATGTGAAAGCAGCACCTCAAATGTACAAAGTAAACCACAAGAGCTAGTTAAGTCTTACCTGAGATGAGCCACACCCAACCAACCACCATTCCTGACTCGCTCCAACGCTCCTAGAACAACAAACACAAAGACACCATTAAATAAACTGAGTGACTGACAGCCGTTTTATAAACTCCAAGAAAGTACTGCTCAAATTTAGTTTACTATTCTCAAGACTTTGTAGTTGAGGAATCAAATCAATCAGACTGATGACGTTGACTGCATAGAAAGTCCTATTCCTCTGAACAAAAATATAAACTCAACATGCAACAGATTCAACGATTATACTGAGTTACAGTTCATATAAGGAAATCAGTCAATTGAAATAAATTCATTAGGCCCCAATCTATGGATTTCACATGATTAGGGTGGACCTGGGAGGGCGTAGGCCCACCCACTGGGGAGCCAGGCCTAGAAACCAGAATGACTTTTTTGCCACAAAAGGGTTTTTATTTCAGACAAAAATACTCCTCAGTTATATCAGCTGTCCGGGTGGCTGGACTCAGATGATCCCGCAGGTGAAGTGGAGGTCCTGGGCTTTATACACGGGGTACCAGTACCGAGTCGATGTGCAGGGGTACCAGGTAATTGAGGTAGATATGTACATATAGATAGGGATAAAGTGACTAGGCAACAGGATACATTTATGCACAAACTTTGAGAGAAATAAGCTTTTTGTACGTATGTAACATTTCTGGGGTCTTTAATTTCAGCTCATGAAACATGGGACCAACACTTTACATGTTGCGTTTATATTTTTGTTCAGTATAATTGGAATTCCCCTGACAGTAGTCTACTGACTTTTCTGAAACGAGATAAAACAAATAACACGTGAATTAAAACGTTCACTTAACCTACAGAGTCATCATAACTGTAAAATCCCTGTGTGGGTGACTGGGAGCTCATGTATTCATGTGTTCACACAATTACACAATTTGGATCTGAAGAACAGTGTTTCAGCCTGTGTAACTGTGATATGGCTGAATGCTCAAATCCAACCCATCTAGTTTACCGTTTTTGAACGAGGCATCAACTTATGCAAGAACAGAGCTGCATTCATTAGGCACCAAATGGAAGAAAATGGACACAAACAGGGAGGAACTACCTGAACCTAACATTTGTTTTCATTTTACATTAGTCCCTATATGAACATGACCCCGATTAAGAACGACAAGCCATCATTCTATACGTTTCAAACTGTCCAGGTTCTACAATGTTTATTTTAACATTCAAAAGACATTCAACTGATGTTACAATAATGTTCCCAGAACACTTTTCCACTGCAGGGCCACCCCGTGCATATCACAGTTCCTATTTCATTTCTACTTGCCCATGGCCCGCTTGATTCCTGGAACCAAGTGAGATATTCAGCCTCGTTTGATATCTGGTACTGACCTCTCGAACCAAGTAGTCCGGTGGGTGGGGTTACAAATGGCCGTACTCAATGATTAGTCTCACGCAAATGATGTCACAGTGTCGCGTATGTTAATACTCATGCACTAGTCACTGGGCGTCATTTTTTACAAGAGAAGGCAAATCTGACATGATGACGCCCATCCACGAAGATCAGCACGGTAATACATTGTTTTTAGCCAAATTACTTTCTAGCTAGCTACCAACGTCTTTAGCGTAGCTAGCTGTAGTGTGTGAGAGTGAACACTGTACAAGACATGAACCAGAGTCGACAACTTGTCATATAAACATCCATGGAAGGCCAATGCCGTGAACATAGCTACATGTTTTTTTGTTGGCCGGAGTATCTAACTCATACAAACAACTCAGAAAGGCTGTTCTGTCAACATACTTGCAACATCAAAGGAATGTTTTTTGCACCCTGATACAAACACTATCTGAATGTCAGTTTGAGTGTTTTAGGAACCAATCTCTTGTCATAATCCCACAATGTTCGCACAACCTAAAGAAATATTCTGGGAACCTTTAAAGAACAGATTAAATGTGTTCTGGGAACGTTCTTGCAATATCAGTTGGGTGTGTTTTGCATCCTGAATGAAACATTATAGAATCATCCGCACATCTGGACAGTTTTTGTGTTTTGGGAACATATCTTTTTGTCCACACAATGTTCACACCATAGTGTTCTTCCCCACAGTGATCAGTTTATCTGGGCCGGCGATTTTATTTATTTATTTTTATTTAACTAGGCAAGTCAGTTAAGAACAAATTCTTATTTACAATGACGGCCTACCGGGGAACAGTGGGTTAACTGCCTTGTTCAGGGGCAGAACAACAGATTTTTACCGTGTCAGCTCTGGGTTTCGGTCCAGTAGCCTTTTGGCCCAACGCTCTAACCACCAGGCTACCTACCGCGATGCCTCAGGCCCTCCAACCAAAACAGGTCAGAGAGCTAAGCTTACATCCGAAAGTTAAAGCCCCGAATCCATCGCAGGAGGAGGAGAGAAGGAGGAAGAGGAGCTTAATTGAACAGTAAGACCAGGTTCACTTCACCTGGAAGGAATGCAAGGAGTGGGAGAGGGAAGGAGGGAAGGAGGGAAGGAGGGAGGGGTGCTGTATCATGAAAGCCAGTGAGATGTGAAGTTGTCAAAACACATTTCTTTTCAAACAAAGTGAATATAAAGTGCGAACACAAAGATCTTCAATAGGCAACGGGCACTAATAGATCCCACAACTACAAAAGTCAGGAAATGGGATAAGATAAATGGTGAGGGGGACATCTAGGATTTAAGTCCCTCCATTGTCCCAGTTCCCTTTTTAAAACATCTTCTATTATTTAGAAATGTCTTTGAAATCTGAGCACTTGGCAAAGCATTATTGGTTATAAAGCAACTCTCCGTACTTTACAACTCTTTTCGGGCCGGAGGTCAGAGACCTAGCAGTGTAGTGCCAGGACAACAACCTCTCCCTCAACGTCGGTAAGACAAAAGAGCTGATCGTGGACTACAAGGAACGCAGGTCGAGAGCATCAAGTTCCTTGGTGTTCACATCACTAAGGTACTATCATTGTCCACACACACCAACACAGTCGTGAAGAGGGCACGACAACGCCTCTTCCCCCTCAGAAGGCTGAAAGGTTTGGCATGGGCCCTCTGATCCTCAAAAAGTTCTACAGCTGCGCCATAGAGTACCACAGTATCAGTCAAAATACCCATAAAACCTAGCGGTCAAACAGGGAAATGGTTCTAATCGCTTTTCCGCCATTCATTTTTCCCATAGGGTTTTTCAGAAACACTTCAAATAAGGGCTGTGTTCCATGTAGGCTTACCCTAGCCTGATATTTTGATAACCATGTAAATCTCTCTAGGACAAGGTGACTCCCTGCCACCCAGGACCTCTATACCAGGTGGTGTCAGAGGAAAGCCCTAAAAGAATTGTCCAAATCTCCAGCCACCAAGTCATACAATGTTCTCTCTGCTACCACATGGTAAGCGGTACCAATATACCAAGTCTGGAACAAACAGGACCCTTAACAGCTTCTACCCCCCCAAGACATCAGACTGCTAAATAGTTAGTTAAGTAGTCCGGGTAGCTATTGGTTAACTATCTGCAATGACCCTTTTTGCACTAACTCTTTAGACTCATCACATACGTTGCTGTTTACTATATATTATGTATCCTGTTGCCTAGTCACTTTATCCCTATCTATATGTACATATCTACCTCAATTACCTCGTACCCCTGCACATTGACTCGGTACTAGTACCCCGTGTATAAAGCCAAGTTATCATCACGCATTGTGCATTTATTACTCGTGTTATTATTTTACTTATTTTCTCTGCATTGTTGGGAAGGGCCCGTAGGTAAGCATTTCATTGTTAATCTACACCTGTTGTTTACGAAGCATGTGACAAATACAATTTCATTTTATCTGAACTTCTTTGTTGAGGAAAATGTTTTACTTACTACGACTGTGATATTTTAAGATGAATGCACTAACTGTAAGTCACTCTGGACAAGAGTGCCTCCTAAATTACTAAAATGCCGTGAACAATGCTGTGAACAATGCTGTGAACAATGCTGTGAACAATGCCGTGAACAATGCCGTGAACAATGCCGTGAACAATGCCGTGAACAATGCCGTGAACAATGCCGTGAACAATGCCGTGAACAATGCCGTGAACAATGCCGTGAACAATGCTGTGAACAACGTTATACTAATTTTCCCCAATCCTCATTCTCTGGGCCCCTCATCTCTAAACGAAGATATCAAGACAGCTCTACTTTATCAGAGTGACTGGAATGTCGCTCTTTTCTGTTTTTGGTGTGTGTCTAACGCAATGCCAACATGTTATCCAGGTGGATATCAATAAAGACTGTGTGCTTCAGGTAGAATCCCCCCACCGTTTCTGGAGCCTAATCTCTCTATTGAAGCAGCTGCATTGATTTGTGATTGGTACAAAGGCTGAGTAAACAGCTCGGCCAATGCCACCCAAGGAAGGACTGGAAGTGACTCCGCAGTCAAGTGCTTTAGTCTCCTTTAGGATTTGTTTGGAGAAGGGTTTGCTTATCCATTCTATCCATTCAGCCCCTGCTAACTGGCTGCATCAGTGGATTAACAGAGTTCTGGATCTCCTCTGGATCTTTGTCTGGGCTTTTTGTTTGTGGCCCTGTTAGAATTCCCCCTGTTTTTGTCTCTCTCCGCTGTTGTCAAGCAGATGTTCTCTCTGTGGTCAAGAGACACATACTGAGACACACACACTGAGACACACACACACTAGGGCACACACCCAGCCACGCACGCACGCACACACCCACCCACCCACCCACACACTGAGACTGCTTTGATGGCGAAGTTTCAGCTCATCAAGGAGGGTAGTGTAGGGGTAGTAAAAACAAATGGCAGGAGAAAGAGAAAGGTAGAAGGAAAGCAGAGGTAGCCACTAAGGACATGCCACATTCCTCTCCTGTTTTTGCAGTCTCTTGTATCCTTTTGTTCTATGAGAGTGAGCGTTGAGCGTTGACATGGGGTGAGATGAGCCACATGTTCTGGTCAGTCAGAGAGATTGAACGAGTGAGACAGAGAGAGAAAGACAGAGAGAGAGAGAGGGACAGACAAAGAGGGAGAGAGGGACAAAGACAGAGAGGGACAAAGACAGAGAGGGAGAGAGAGAGGGGAGGGGGATAGAGAGAGAAAGAGAGGGTGAGAAAGAAAGTGAGAGAATGGAAAAGAGAGAGAGAGAGAGAGAGAGAGAGAGAGAGAGAGAGAGAATGGAAGAGAGAGAGAGAGAGAGAGAGAGAGAGAGAGAGAGAGAGAGAGAGAGAGAGAGAGAGAGAGAGAGAATGGAAGAGAGAGAGAGAGCGAGAGAGAGAGAGAGAGAGCGAGAGAGAGAGAGAGAGAGAGAGAGAGAGAGAGAGAGAGAGAGAGAGAGAGAGAGAGAGAGAGAGAGAGAGAACTGAGCGGGACGAAAGAGTGGAGGTGTGGAGTTCCGATCCGTGGCTCCACAGAGTGCCTGGCCTCCACTAAACCATACAGCCATCAACATCCTTCACAGGCCACTTAGGTTGACACCTGCGCTGACAGCTCCGTCAACTAACTACAGCCCGGAGGGTGGGAACACATGCCGAGACAGGAAGTGGACGGTCAGACAGGTCAGAGGGGGTCACCAGAGGTCAACAGAGGTCAGCAGATACAGTGTCTAAGAGCATGACAAATAGGTGGGAAGGTATTGGAGATGTTTTTACAGGCATCGGGTAGTAACATGTGGGTTGGGTTCATTTCTCACTCATTCTGTCCATGATTTCACGTACTGTCACACAAACATCTTTACAAGAGCAGGCAGGTGCCAGTTACCCAGGATGAAACCGCCTCACAGTTAATGAAACGTTCAATGTTTGAATAATGTTTTTTTGCATAATGGGACATAGACGCAAGAAAAAAATGTACAACGAGCAAAGTGATGATGCTGTATGTGGCTGCTATGAAAGTGAACTGTGTGCACGGGTGATCAGGGGTGTATTCATTCTGTCGATTCTGTTGAAAAACCTTTCTTAAACAGAAGCAAATGGAACATAAGAGGCAATTTGTGAATTTGTCCGATAGAAACTCTTGTTTTTGTTGCAAAATGGAAAGTTTTGCAACTGTTTGGACAAATGATTACATCCCAGATCAGCTCGATGCAGGAAAGTGTGTGCAAGGCTGTATTGAATGTGTCACTGTCTGTCACCTTGATTACTCCAACGAAAAGGGTAAATATCAGGGGATATCTTTATCTATATATTTCCGGATATTTTACATTTGATAAGCTATAAGGAGTAGATATGCTCCAGATACGCTTGTCCTCATTGTCACCTGATGTGCGTGCACCCACTAACATATTTGTAGAATATTCTAACTCCAGAAATGGTTTGTCAACATGCTGACATATCTAAGACTTCATACTTACGCTTGAACGAATCCACATATTTTCAGAAATGTATCATATCTGTATTACCTGATCATTTATTTATCCATATAAAAAAAATACAAATCTTAATTTCAATAGATATTCTTACTTGATATGTGAATGATAGATATTTTTATATTCATCCCCGTATGTCTGATCAAAAATGGGCAAAGTCCGAGTCATGAAATGTCCAGCGGCCAAATTATTTGACCTATTCAGCCGCCAAAACTCATTGTGCTTCTTCATTTGAAGGTGACATATCTGAGCATACATTGCACCATATTCAGTAGTAGACTATACAATGGACGGAAAGGTAAACATTGTCATATTTAATGCAAGTTGTAATTTCCAAAGCACATCTCTGCTATTTCTGTTTAAAAACTGCAGCATAGCAAATCCAGAGCTCCAATCAGAACACATGTTTTTGGGAAAGATGCAAACGTAGTCTAATCTTCGCAAAAATGGTATTTCATTTGATTGACAGAAAATAAAAGTTGCACACCCTCAGTAACCCATCCCTAGGGCTGTGGCGGTTGTCGTAGCCGGCTATTGTCATGCAAATGGTTGCCAGTCTCACGGTAATTGACCGTTAATGAACAATAAACACGTTTAACATCTCCAGGCCTCCACGCGTACAAGCCGCTGATGTGTGCCTTTGGAACATCGACGTTTTAAAAAGTTGAATAAATCCATTATTTAATTTAGGCAGGTCTAAATAAACATTATGATATGACTAAAATATATTTCAGTAGAACAGAATATGAGTTGGCCTATTTTAGCAGACAAGATATGCTTATACAGTGCATTCGGAAAGTATTCAGACCCCTTGACTTTTTCCACATTTTGTTACGTTACAGCCTTATTCTAAAATGGATTAAATAAATAAAAATCCTAATTTATCTACACACAATACCCCACAATGACAAAGCAAAAACAGGTTTTTAGAAATGTTTGCAAATATATAAAATATAAAAACAGAAATACCTTATTTACATAAGTATTCAGACCCTTTGCTATGAGACTTGAAATTGAGCTCAGGTGCATCCTGTTTCCATTTATCATCATTGAGATGTTTCTACAACTTGATTGGAGTCCACCTGTGGTAAATTCAATTGATTCGACATGATTTGGAAAGGCACACACCTGTCTATATAAGATCCAACAGTTGACAGTGCATGTCAGAGCTAAAACCAAGCCATGAGGTCGAAGGAATTGTCCGTAGAGCTCAGAGACAGGATTGTGTCGAGGCACAGGCCTTTGGCAGGGCACCCAAACTTTTCTGCAGCATTGAAGGTCCCAAGAACAAAGTCGACTCCATCATTCTTAAATGGAAGAAGTTTGGAACCACCAAGACTCTTCCTAGAGCTGGCCGCCCAGCCAAACTGAGCAATCAGGGGAGAAGGGCCTTGGTCAGGGAGGTGACCAAGAACCCAATGGTCACTCCGACAGAGCTCGAGAGTTCCTCTGTGGAGACGAGAGAACTTTCCAGAAAGACGACCATCTCTGCAGCACTCCACCAATCAGGCCTTTCTGGTAGAATGGCCAGATGGAAGCCACTCCTCAGTAAAAGGCACATGACAGCCCGCTTGGAGTTGCCAAAAGGCACCTAAAGGGCTTTCAGACCATGAGAAACAAGATTCTCTGGTCTGATGAAACCAAGATTGAACTCTTTGGCCTGAATGCCAAGCATCGCTTCTGGAGGAAACCTGGCACCATCCCTACGGTGAAGCATGGTGGTGGCAGCATCATGCTGTGGGAATGTTTTTCAGCGGCAGGGCCTGGGAGACTAGTCGGGATCAAGGAAAAGATGAATGGAGCAAAGTACAGAGAGATCCTTGATGAAAACCTGCTCCAGAACGCTCAGGACCTCAGACTGGGGAAAGACCTGAAAATAGCTGTGCAGGGACGCTCCCCATCCAACCTGACAGAGCTTGAGAGGATCTGCAGAGCAGAATGGGAGAAACTCCCCAAATACAGGTGTGCCAAGCTTGTAGAGTCATACCCAAGAAGAGGTTGTAATCGCTGCCAAAGGTGCTTCAACAAAGTACTGAGTAAAAGGTCTGAATACTTATGTAAATGTGATATTTCTGCTTTTTTTTATATACATTTGCTACATTTTCTAAAAACCTGTTTTTGCTTTGTCATTATGGGGAATTGTTTGTAGATTTATGAAGGAGAAAAATGATTTAATACATTTTAGAATAAGGTTGTAACGTAACAAAATGTGGAAAAATTATTCACTGTAAGTCCTGTGCCATTATTTTATATTATATGATTTTATAGTAAGAAGAATATAATTGAAAATACAAAGGATATTTTTCCCATTCCCGAGCAAGTGCGCATATGTAGCGGCTATGTTAAGTGCAAAAGTGATTATTTAAATCTATACACTAGATTTAGAGTTGTTTGCCTTCTTTAGTTGTGAATGATACAAACCTTAGAATGTATTCAAAATCAAAATATATGTTGTGACTGCATGATGCGATTATAGGCTTCGATGATTTGAAAAAGTAAAAAAAAAAACAAGACTATTCTCAATTTAATCTTGTCTTTACTATTATGTAAAATTAGTTTCGATTTAGAATGGCCCATTATCAAATGCGCAGGTGCATGAACAGGGGGGAAAAGAATATAATTCGTATGTACTAGAAAAGCGAATGAAGGCCGCTTTACCTCAGTTTGGGTAGGCTAGTACAGTTTTAGGCTATAAAACTGTAGTAGAATACAGTAGCAGCTGGGATCCTCCTATTAGTGGCAACCATCAAAACTCTGCTTTCTCACAGGATATAGAAATCTCTGGGCTTGTAAGAATAATTATTTAAGATGTGTGTTTTTTATGTGTTATGAGTTTTTTTAAATTATTATTATTGCTAGGTATTACTGCACTGTTGGGAGCTAGAAACACAAGCATTTCGCTGCACCTGCGATAACATCAGCAAATCTGTGTACGTGACCAATAAACTTTGATTTGATTATTTCACCCCACGCATCAACCACTGTTTGAGGTGCATGCAGCCTCTCGCTGGGTGACAGGTGATATTCCGTCCAAACTCTGTATGCCATGGGCTCTCCAACCCTGTTCCTGCAGCTACCCAGTGCTTCAGTTGGGAAACCAAGTCAAATATTATCGGGAACATCGATAGCAACATGTTTTCACAACAAAACATATTTCATTAAATTGTTGACAGCCCTGCTCTCTGCGCGATCGAGAAAGTAATGAAGGAGAGAGAGGAGAGTATAGAATATGTCACCACTGTGCGTTTCCAAGCTAAAGGTAATGTGTCAGCCTATTAATTATGAAAATATTTTAAAAATGCCCTATTACTAGGCTATTCAACATCAAACTACAAATTCACTAAAATTGTAGGCTAACTCTGTAAGAAACCCTGCACAATCAATGAACCAACAGCATTGCCTAGGCCTATACGTTCTCTCCCAGACTCATGGATAGAAAGTTTGGAGCGTAGCATAAGGTAACAAGTCAATCCAGTATGCATAATAATACAGTCCACACTCAAAGGCGATTACTAGAATTAGGCTAGAACAATTAAGTACCAAAGACATCTTAAATCCTTTAAAAAAAAAACGTTTTTCTGCCATGTGTAATATATGGTAGGCTATTAGGCTGTGTATTGTATAACGGCACAATCATTATTTAAAATATTTATTTTGGCATGGGCTCATATATAGGCCTATGCGTAATCAAAAGCTCTAATATGCATATGCATATTGTTTAGAATTATACATCACCATAGAAAGTGCTCTCCATTTTGTTGTGTTTGGCTTTGAAACAACATCCACAATGACCATGTTTTCCACTCAATTTCAACCTGTTGTTGAACTTCTTTCTTCAAATTGATCATCACAGTGAGGTGAGTTATAAAAGCACATACTGTTTTGATGATTAGTGTTTGATGTGATTTTCTATTGCATTTGCATTGATGTCAGAGTGGTTAGAGGGACAATAGAGCCCTGACTACCAGAACATTAGGACCTGATGGTGGAACAATAGAGCCCTGAGTACCAGGCCATTAGGACCTGATGGAGGGACAATAGAGCCCTGAGTACCAGAACATTAGGACCTGATGGTGGAACAATAGAGCCCTGAGTACCAGGCCATTAGGACCTGATGGAGGGACAATAGAGCCCTGAGTACCAGGCCATTAGGACCTGATGGATGGACAATAGAGCCCTGAGTACCAGGCCATTAGGACCTGATGGATGGACAATAGAGCCCTGAGTACCAGAACATTAGGACCTGATGGTGGAACAATAGAGCCCTGAGTACCAGGCCATTAGGACCTGATGGAGGGACAATAGAGCCCTGAGTACCAGGCCATTAGGACCTGATGGAGGGACAACAGAGCCCTGAGTACCAGGCCATTAGGACCTGATGGAGGGACAACAGAGCCCTGAGTACCAGGCCATTAGGACCTGATGGAGGGACAACAGGGCCCTGAGTACCAGGCCATTAGGACCTGATGGAGGGACAACAGGGCCCTGAGTACCAGGCCATTAGGACCTGATGGAGGGACAACAGAGCCCTAAGTACCAGTCCATTAGTGACCCAACGGTCATTAGCGAGTTGGATACTACCAACGCATGTCCAGAGTGCATAAGAGGAGATTACAGTGAATCAACGATCACGTGGAATTGGACTACCACTCATGACTGCTGGTGTGGTGGTAATACCGTCACCGCAACAGCCCTACCTCTGCCTGCCCTGTTTGTTAACATGGACCATACGATGGGTGCAGATTAAGTCATCAGTGGCGATCCCTCGCAGTCCAGACCCAACGCGGTGGTAGCGTTGGTCTGTGATCCCCTCCAAACTGTCTAAATTATTATTTTAGATATTGCAAGAAAATATAGTTAGTTCACATAACCATACCACAAGGTAGCTACTATACCTGCTTCATTCATGACGAGAAAACAAACTGGAACTAGCTAGTGCGACAAGTTGCTATTTCGTTAGCTAGCTAGTTAGCTAACGAATCCTCCTCTGTTCCTCTGGTGATGTAGAGGTTAACCCAGGTCCTGCAGCCCCCAGCACCACTCCCAATCCCCAGGCGCTCTCATTTGTTGACTTCTGTAACCGTAAAAGCCTTGGTTTCATTCATGTTAACATTAGAAGCCTCCTCCCTAAGTTTGTTTTATTCACTGCTTTAGCACACTCTGCCAACCCTGATGTCCTAGCCGTGTCTGAATCATGGCTTAGGAAGGCCACCAAAAATCCAGAAATGTCCATCCCTAACTATAACATCTTCCGACAAGATAGAACTGCCAAAGGGGGTGGAGTTGCAATTTACTGCAGAGAAAGCCTGCAGAGTTCTGTCATACTATCCAGGTCGGTGCCCAAACAATTCGAGCTTCTACTTATAAAAATCCACCTTTCCAGAAACAAGTCTCGCACCGTTGCCGCTTGTTATAGACCCCCTTCAGCCCCCAGCTGTGCCCTGGACACCATAAGTGAAATGATTGCCCCCCATCTATCTTCAGAGTTCGTACTGTTAGGTGACCTAAACTGGGATATGCTTAACACCCCGGCCGTCCTATAATCTAAGCTAGATGGTCTCAATCTCACACAAATTAAGGAACCTACCAGGTACAACCCTAAATCCGTAACCATGGGCACCCTCTTAGATATCATCCTGACCAACTTGCCCTCTAAATACACCTCTGCTGTCTTCAACCAGGATCTCAGCAATCACTGCCTCATTGCCTGCGTGCGTAATGGGTCCGCGGTCAACGAACACCCCTCATCACTGTCAAACGCTCCCTAAAACACTTCAGAGAGCAGGCCTTTCTAATCGACCTGGCAAGGGTATTCTGGAAAGATATTGACCTCATCCCGTCAGTAGAGGATGCCTGGTTGCTGTTTAAAAGTGCTTTCCTCGCCATCTTAAATAAGCATGCCCCATTCAAAAAATGTAGAACTAAGAACAGATATAGCCCTTGGTTCACCCCAGACTTGACTGCCCTTGACCAGCACAAAAACATCCTGTGGCGTTCTGCATTAGCATCAAATAGCCCCTGCGATATGCAACTTTTCAGGGAAGTCAGGAACCAATATACTCAGTCAGTTAGGAAAGCTAAAGCTAGCTTTTTCAAACAGAAATTTGCATCTTGTAGCACTAATTCCAAAAAGTTTTGGGACACTGTAAAGTCCATGGAGAATATGAGCACCTACTCCCAGCTACCACTGCACTGAGGCTGACACGGTCACCACCGATAAATCTACGATAATCGATCATTTCAATAAGCATTTTCTACGGCGGGCCATGCTTTCCACCTGGCTGCCCCTACCCCGGCCAACAGCTCAGCACCCCCCGCTTCTCCTTCACCCAAATCCAGAGAGCTGAGGTTCTGAAAGAGCTGCAAAAATCTGGATCCCTACAAATCAGCTGGGCTAGACAATCTGGACCCTCTCTTCCTAAAATTATCCGCTGAAATTGTTGCAACCCCTATTACTAACCTGTTCAACCTCTCTTTTGTATCATCTGAGATCCCCAAAGATTGGAAAGCTACTGCGGTCATCCCCCTCTTCAAAGGGGGAGACACTCTAGACCCACACTGTTATAGACCTATATCCATCCTTCCCTGCATTTCTAAAATCTTCGAAAGCCAAGATAACAAACAGATCACCGACCATTTCAATCCCAACGTACCTTCTCCACTATGCAATCTGGTTTCTGAGCTAGTCATGGGTGCACCTCAGCCACGCTCAAGGTCCTAAACGATATCCTAACCGCCATCGATAAAAGACAGTACTGTGCAGCCGTTTTCATCGACCTGGCCAAGGCTTTCGACTCTGTCAATCACCGCAATCTTATCGGCAGACTCAATAGCCTTGGTATCTCAAATGACTGCCTCGCCTGGTTCACCACTTCTCAGATAGAGTTCAGTGTGTCAAATCGGAAGGCCTATTGTCCGGACCTCTGGCACTCTCTATGGGGGTGCCACAGGGTTCAATTCTCGGGCCAACTCTTTTCTCTGTATATATCAATGATGTCGCTCTTGCTGCTGGTGATTCTCTGATCCACCTCTATGCAGACGACACCATTCTGTATACATCTGGCCCTTCTTTGGACACTATGTTAACAAACCTCCAAACGAGCTTCAATGCCATACAACACTCCTTCCGTGGCCTCAAACTGTTTTTAAATGCTAAAACTAAATAACGATTGTTGCCCGCACCCCCCCACCCGACTAGCATCACAACTCTGGACGGTTCTGACTTAGAATATGTCTAGGTGTCTGGTTAGACTGTAAACTCTCCTTCCAGACCCACATTAAGCATCTCCAATCCAAAATTAAATCTAGAATCAGCTTCCTATTTCGCAACAAAGCCTCCTTCACTCATGCTGCCATACATACCCTCGTAAAACTGACTATCCTACCGATCCTTGACTTCGGCGATGTCATTTACAAAATATCCTCCAACATTATACTCAGCAAACTTGATGTAGTCTATCACAGTGCCATCCGTTTTGTCACCAAAGCCCCATATACTACCCACCACTGCGACCTGTATGCTCTCATTGGCTGGCCCTCACTACATATTCGTCGCCAAACCCACTGGCTCCAGGTCATCTATAAGTCTTTGTTAGGTAAAGCCCCGCCTTATCTCAGCTCACTGGTCACCATAGAAACACCCACCCGTAGCACGCGCTCCAGCAGGTATATTTTACTGGTCATCCCCAAAGCCAACACTTACTTTGGCCACCTTTCCTTACCGTTCTCTGCTGCCAATGACTGGAATGAATTGCAAAAATCCCTGAAGCTGGAGTCTTATATCTCCCTCTCTAACTTTAAGCATCAGTTGTCAGAGCAGCTTACCGATCACTGTACCTGTACACAGCCAATCTGTAAATAGCACACCCGACTACCTCATCCCCATATTGTTATTTATCCTCTTGCTCTTTTGCACCCCAGTATCTCTACTTGCACATCATCTGCACATCTATCACGCCAGTGTTAATGCTAAATTGTAATTATTTTGCCCCTATGGCCTATTTATTGACTTACCTCCCACTCTTCTACATTTTCACACACTATACATAGATTTTTCTACTGTGTTATTGATTGTACGTTTGTTTATGTGTAACTCTGTGTTGTTGTTTTTGTCGCACTGCTTTGCTTTGTCTTGGCCAGGTCGCAGTTGTAAATGAAAACTTGTTCTCAACTGGCCTACCTGGTTAACTAAAGGTGAAGAAAAAAAATATATCAACCAGTAATACGAAATACACCTGAAGGTTTTAAAACTTTAGCTGTCACCCTGAGACTTGATAGGGGGTAAAAATATTATGGGTGTGCAAAGCTGTCATCAAAGCAAAGGGTGGCTAATTTGAAGAATCTAAAATCTAAAATATGTTTATACGTATATATTTATATATTTTTTAACACTTTTTTGGTTACTACATGATCCCATTTGTGTTATTTGTTTATACAGTCAGTATTTGTCAACATGATGAGGTAAAATAGGATGTCACATATCTCAGGATATCCATATCCGGCCAAAGGAAATGTCCATGTGTGATATTCTGAGTAATCCCAGTATCATATACTGAGTTACAGTTCATATATAGAAATCAGTCAATTGAAATAAATAAATTAGGCCCTAATCTATGGATTTCACATACCTGGGCAGGAGGTGCAGCCATGGGTGGGCCTGGGAGGGCATAGGCCCACCCACTTCGGAGCCAGGCCGACCCACTGAGGAGCTAGGCCCAACCAATCAGAATGAGTTTTTCCCTACAAAAGGGATTTTTTACAGACAGAAATACTCCTGGAGGTCCTGGAGGTTGTGAAGCCGGTTGGACATACTGACAAACTCTCTAAAACGACGTTGGAGGAGGCTAATGGTAGAGAAATTAACATGACATTCTCTGGCAACAGCTCTGGTGGACATTCCTGCAGTCAGCATGCCAATTGTATGCTCCCTCAAAACTTGAGACATCTGTGGCATTGTGTTGTGACAAAACTGCACATTTTAGAGTGACCTTTTATTGTCCCCGGCACAAGGTGCACCTGTGTAATGACCATGCTGTTTAATCAGCTTCTTGATATGCCACACCTGGCAGGGTGGATGGATTATATTGGCAAAGGATAAACAGGGATGTAAACTAATTTGTGCACAAACTTTGAGAGAAATACGCTTTTTGTGCTTATGGAACATTTCTGGGATCTTTTATTTCAGCACATGAAACATGGGACTTTACATTTATATTGATATTTTTGTTCAGTGTACATGTCTAAAAGACACATCTGGATTCAGAATTTGTCAGGATATGGTGCATATCCACAAAACTCCAAATATGCATTGGAAATGGTCTGTATTCTCCAGAATATCAAAAACGTGTCATGTAAAGATATCCTCTGATATATGGACCCTTTTCACCCAGTGCTACATTCTAAACTTTCATTGGTCGGCTAGGTTGTAGCAACCTCATGATGTGTATAAGGAAAACTCAAGTATCATGTAGTATCATCTAAACCTATCCATATTACATTGAACTGGGTGAATGGAATATGAATGACAGTCATTCAGTATGCTGTAATAGAAATAAGGCCATGCTCAAAAAAAAAAAGTGCCCTCCATAATCTTAAACGTCACCAACCGCCACACAGGCATGCAACCACACATGTCCAATTTGTGTAGGCACTCTCACTGCCACAAAAACCCATACCTGCACACCCAAACACAGACACACACACACAGGAGATACGCAAGCATGCACACATATAAGTTAAAATGCACGCACAAACACGCAGACAGACACATTACCAATTATAAGAACAAACGTGAGCCCACACACACACACACACACACACACACACACACACACACACACACACACACACACACACACACACACACACACACACACACACACACACACACACACACACACACACACACACACACACACAATATTTTTAGAGCATTCAAGCTCTCGCTCCGACAAGAGAAGTAAGCTACCTAGCCAAGTCTAGGGGCACATTCTTGCTGTCTCCTCACTCAGTGCTAGCACAGCAAGTGGCTTTGTGCCTCCCTCGCCGACTGCTCCTTTTAAGAGTGCTTAATGGGTCAAACACAATGCACTTTGTGTTACAGAGCAGTGAACCTCCTGTGAGGGGAGCTGCCATGTCACCAGGGTTCAGGTGGAGGGGTCTGAAGGGAGACCCATGATGGGTTGGAGTAATGGGCGACAGGCAGGGTTGGGTAGGTTCCTTTCTAAATGTCTCCGATACAGTTACTAGTTACCTGTCTAAACTTGTAATCAGTAAGGTAACTTTTGGATTACCCAAACTCAGTAAAGTAATCCGATTAGTTACCGTTGGATTACTTACCCCTTAAAGGACAATTCCACCCATATTTTGGTATTTGTTTCATTAATCCATTGTTGACATAGTCCCAAAATGTCTTGCTTGTCAGCAATCAAGTTAAGATATGTAACTTTCAAAATACAGAAATCATCCATTTTGCACCATATGATGCAAAACGGCACATCATATAATGCATCATACAAGGATGATTTCTGTATATTGAAAGTTACATATCTTGAAAACTTGACTACTGACAAGCAAAGCATTTTGGTACTATATCAACAAGGGACTAATGAAACAAATACCAAAATATTGTATTTGGGTGGAGTTTTCCTTTAAGAGGCATTAGAAGAAGACAAAAAGTATCTTTCAAATGCATTTGGTGTGTCATCATAGTGGTCTCTGACTTGTGGTCCGACTCAATCAGGTGTATATCACTGAGAAAGCAGAAAGTTGTCAAAGTAATCCAAGAAGTAATAATCTTGTTTTTCAAAAGTATCTGTAATCTGATAAAAAATATTTTAGCTGGTAACATAACTGATTTCAGAAAAAATATTAAAAATACGGATTACATGTAACTGATTACTCCCCAACCCTGCCGAAAGGGCAGGTCTCCTCTGACTGGGGCCACACAGAGTCAGGGGCCACACAGAACCTCTAAGCCCCGGCTGCTATTCACTCAGAGCAAATGGAAGATGTGGCGGGAGAGTACAGGGCTCAATCACAAAGTCAAACACTCCACACACACATGAAAGAGGCATTGTAAGTTCAGGCCCCACCACCACCCCTGAGCCAACGCTCAGTCCAGCACCACATAGCATGTCTTGGCCTCCCCTCCTCTCCTCTGTCCCCCCTCCTCTCCACCCCCAACTGCCGGCAGTCCAGGAGACTCTCTCCCCCGCTTTCTATCCAGCCCTGAACCCTCTGAACAGCCCTGGACTCCGGGCCCCAGCACACAGGGCCCCAGGCAGCACACTGAGGGTCACCAAGTACGGAAATGTCCAACAGTGGGGAACAGCTGCATGGGCTGGCCTGGACTGGGCCCAGCCACCTCTCAGCCACAAAGGGCTGTTTGTGCCCCGACTGGGTGGAACATAAAACACAAGAGATAAGCTGAGTGACAGTGTTTGCCAGGACCAGTGGGCCTCCACAAACAGGAACTGAGTGCAAGTGGCTGACACACACACATGGCAGGGTCACTGAGGGGTGCAAACAGGCTCCCAAAAAGGAGTTGCACTCCTGTCTTTGTCTGGGGATTCCAGTGGGAGTCCCCTGAAAGGGGTCAGAGGTGGTGGTGTGGAGGAGTATGAGTTAGGGTATGATTTGGGGGGTAGGGGAGGTGAGGAGGTGTATGAGTTAGGGTATGATTTGGGGGGTAGGGAGTGTGAGGATGTGTATGAGTTAGGGTATGATTTGGGGGGTAGGGGGTGTGAGGAGGAGTATGAGATAGGGTATGATTTGGGGGGTAGGGGGTGTGAGGAGGTGTAAAAGGAGGTGAGAAAAGCTGTCCTTTAAGTTCCTAAAAAGTCACTAATTCTACCACAAGACTAAATGAGTTAGTGTCACTCTCTGGCAGCCATGTTTGTCACTCTTCATAGTGCTGAGTCATCCTCCGTCGCTCATCACACACAACCATGACACAGCACTGGCTGTGTGTCCAGGCAGCCCTGGCTCAAGGTCCAACCAGGGGAGAAGGGGGGGGGGGGGGGGGGGGGGGGGGGATCTCCCCAGAACGTGACTGCTCACTTTGTCCTTATCTCTGCCCTTCTTTCCCACCCTATCTATCTCACTATCCCCCTCTCGCTTCACCTTTGGTTCAATCTTTTTCTTGCTCTCTGTAAATACCACATTGTGTGCATGACACATTCATAAAAGTCGGATCCTTCATATTCTTCCGGGGCTGATTGCGTGAATCAACTCCGCAACCTTTTCTGTTTTCAATATTTATGTCCATTACGTCAACAGGGTGTGCGTCTCTGAGGCCCGACTAGAGTCCTGCAGATAAAATGGAGCATCACTTGCAGTTTATTTGAATAATTTCAGCTGTCTGTGCTGACAACTCAGTCATGCAGCTGTGAGCCATTGATAACCCTAACCAACCCCCTCCTTCCCGCCCCCCCACACTGCTCTGCTCACCCCCACCGACCCGGAACTGGCCCCCTCTGCAGGGCGCCAGACACAACCCTACAGCTAGATAGATACAGAGCTCCAACATGAATGAAGGCGCTCACCAAACAAACAAAGGGACACACACACACACACACACACACACACACACACACACACACACACACACACACACACACACACACACACACACACACACAAATTCCAATATGAGGGACAAAGTGTCAAGCAGATGTGACAACCGGACCTTTAAACATCGGTCTATGCAAATGAGAGGAGAACACTATGTTATGAAACACCTGGCACCTGTTCCCTAGTGGGGACACTTCCACAGCATGGTCCTGCAGCATTACAAATGTACATTGTCTTGAATGTCTACTTCCACATTCAGACATATCAGTCAGCAGACCATACACAGTTCTGAGGCTTCTCAAAACACAGTGTTCCTATTTGTCTGTATCTATTCTAATGCTCCAATAAAGGGTCTACATGACTGGGGCAACCATGCGTAAACTATTATGGAAGAAATCCTACCATCATAAGTTTGTTATATTAATCAGCATCGGCTGTCAGTAACCGAAATTGTCAACCGAAGATATGGATCCACGAATTGCAATATGTATAATTCCATAAGTGACCTATTATAAGGGGTTATATATGGAAGCAAATGCAGTCTCCAGTCTGGATGTTGAAATCATGTGATGATACACCGTAGGCCTGTACAAACAATGAGATTGAGTGAAATTGCTTTGTATAGGACTCTAAGCAGAGAAATGGGTCTGTGACACTAATGAATGGAGTTGAGGTTGGGTCATACTTGCACTTTCAGATTCCACTCATTCATGTTCGGTAGAAAGTAGAACTTTAAAATAGAGGAAGTTGAGCAAAAAAATGGAATGCGCCACTGATCTGTTCCTTAAAGTCCACTTTTAGAACACAGACCTTAATGTTTGAGCCTAAATGTCATTACTAATGGAGAGATTCTGGGCTGGAGAGGTAGTTGAATAAAAAACTAGTTTCCCTTTTAATACCAAGGCGGATTAACACACTGGGACAAAGCAACATTCTCCAAATTACTTTCTTTTCTTAAAATTCCACTGGTTCCCTGGTTCTATTTTTCTCTCAGTTTAGCCCGAAAAAGCCTGTGATTAGTCTGAGTGGAATGTCCTTGCAAGAACTCAGCTCCACTCCAGCCATGCTGCCTTCACTCAGGGAGATCTGACTAAACTTTAACTGTTGCCAGGCAAAAAACGAGCGCAAATGACAGTAGGAGTCATTCCCATGTGATTGGTTGATCATTGCCATGTTAGGAATGATGGGAAATTCGTTGGGATCAGTGCCACCCACAGCTGATGGACAATGTATAGTAATTGAGAAAGGAAAGGTGAATTATATAATTGATTGATTGAACTCTGTCCAGTTTTGGGCTTGTTTGTGGATTATGATACAGTAATGAGGGGCATCCCCCAGTAATGAAGGCGATGCTGGAATAGTGTGGTGGTTCAGTGGCTATCACTGAGGAAGTTGGGAAGTAATGAATACTGTAGCTACTGTACTTTGTCTGATTCCATTGCAACGCAGTCAACAAAAAACTGATGTAGAGTTATGACCGTGGTGCACTATTCTGATTCAAAAACAATGTGTGGGCTATGGGTGAACCAGAGCTGGGCTTGAGACGAGATCTCCTCTGACACCCAGGATCCTTGAATTCAAAGTCCCATTAACCAGCTCTGCAAACTTTATCATGTCAAAATCCGTTCAAAATATGGAGTTTTGCAGAGCAACTATCATAATTACTGCCGTTCCACACGGTATGAACTTCTAAAAAAGGTCTAAATAAAAATGAAATCAATGATCTTTCGGGATACTGTACTGCTGCTGGATCAGCCGACCTGAATGTGGCAGTAATGAGTGATTTTATTGAAAATGCCCGAAGGTGGATTTGGCACATGCGCACTTGGTCAAAAACAATACTTTTAAATTCGACCTTTTCTGGAAGTACATATCATGCATAACGGCAGTAATGATGACAGTTGCTCTGCGAAACTCCATATTTTGACTATATAACGTTTGCAGAGCTGGTTAATGGGACTTTGAATTGAAGGATCAATAGCTGAAAAACAATGATGTTGTTATAGTTACGATACATCATGCCACTCCCCTATTCTAGCAAACAGGATGTCTTCAATGACGCTGACTCAGATGATGAGAAGGAAATTAAAAAGGTAAGGACTCTGTCATGAGGAGAAGTGTGAGCTACACCCTTGCCGTTGCCCCACGCCCTGCCCCTCCCCTGTCCCTGCCCCTGCACAGGTCTGTGTATCTGAGCTGTAGTACAGTATCTACTTCCTAACTCAGCAAACAAGAGCAGCTCTGCTCCTCTGTCTATCTGTGTCTGTCCAGGTAGCCCTGGCAGCGTTCAATAGAGTCTGCAGTCAGGCTACAGCTCATTGGACAGGGCTCTCCCCTGCATCTGCCTTGCTTGCGCCCTCTATGGGAAACTGGGGTTAGAGGAGGCTGCTGTTGGACACTGCTTTACCACCAGTGGCAGCAGCTGCAGCAGAAGTGCTGGTCCTTCAAACAGCTGCTCTGCTCTAGTACTACTATACCTCTCGACATAATCACACATGAGTTCAGTTTCATTCCTATTCATGAATTCAGTCATATAAAATGTAGATTTAGGGGAGTTTATGATATAGCCTAGATATCATTCATGATATACAGCAGATACATGCACGTTTATCAGGTGTAAAATGATTGTAAATGGTTTGTGATCAATGCTACTACTTTTATTCATATGTCAAATAAGCAGACCATGAGGTTTACTGGCACGATTCAAACCATAACTTCTCTTTTTACAAATGTCATCTTCCTCGTCATAACCATTGAACACAAGAGCATGCGGTATAGAGCCTGCTGAGTGCGTGTCTGTGCATGTGCCACTTCTGAGCTATGCTTCACCACAGAGCCACCGATAAACAAGGCTTAGAATAAAAACAAAAAACAGTGTGTCCAGGATGTTCTCATGTTAATAAGAGTGTGAGTAGTAATGTGCTCAGTAAATGAGACATATAATGAGTCTATATGGCAGAAGGAAAAGGGAACGGGTTGTTAGGCATTAAATACTAAATACGTAGGCCACCAACTGAAACACTAGGGTTCGCAACAGCGATTTTATTCATTAAAATTACTTAATAGGCAAACATGTTTAGGCGGGGGACAACAGTCCTTGGTGGGGCGCTTTCTAGGTATTACTAGAGAAAACACTTTCTCTACATTACACTACATACGTACATATCTTGGTTGCTGTCATGTCATTCAAGTGTTTCCACTATTCAGCCATTTAAGTGAAAAATCTGTTTGTCTCACCATTTTTATACTGTAGGCTCAACATATCTATCACATCTCTCCAGAAGTACAGCGACACGCAAATACTGCCTCTACTTCAGTCAATTTAAATTTTAAAAACATGAAAATACATTCCATGTCATAACACCTTTCTGGCCTAAATGAATTTACAAATTACCTTATGAGGAGATAAATACAGCCCCATAGGTGGGGAAAGTCACAAAATGACTTTCTTCACATGAAATAGCTCATAGTGAAACCTGCTCTTTCTGGTAATGTCATTTTATAAGCATAATGTACATTCAATGGAAAAAAAGAAGAACAATCTTTCAGCCTACCGACAGTGTAGGTTCAAAATCAGAGTGTTTGATCAATCATGGTATTTAGGCAAGTATTTATAGCTTGGTGAGAGTATGATAGATCTTGAGAGAGTCTAAAATGGTTTTAACATTCCCTTGTTATTACCAGTAATAACCTTGAAGATGAACTATGAGTCCTGACAAACAGAGAAATGAAACAAAATAAAGGTTGTACGATATGATAAATAACAGAATATAATAAAATACAGAGCACACAATCTGACTATCGTACAGTAGCTGTCAATACTTCGATTACGATGTCAGACTGATCTTTGAGATGACAGAAATCCCACAATTAAGTCTTCAATATAGGACATGGAAATCACAAGGCTCGTATCAACATGACTGTCTAAGAGCCTGTCACGTAATCACCGCTCATATCTCGATCTCTTTTATCGCTCTCCGTTGCATGAAAACCAGGTCACTTGGTCTGTCATCCCAACCTCTCTGACTGTCTGATATAGCCCTCACTGCCAGTACCCCCTTTAAATCCCCCTCATGCTCTCCACCGCTAATAATAATTCTCACATGACATGCAGAGCAGTGTGCTAGTATGGTGGAGAGATGGATGGTGGTGGTGGGGCTGGAGGAGGCTGGGGCTGTGTCCTCTCTCTCCTCTGCCCCCCGGACAGGGCTCAGCGTTTGGCCGGGGCCAGCTAGGCCAGATAAAGATGACGGCCCGTCTAATCTTATCAGCGGCAGCGTTGGTGTTATTTCCGCTGGCACCCTGTAACACTGCTGTTTGCTCAGGAATGGCCACTCCACTACCGACACGGCTGGGGGGCCACTTATCAGTGTGAATAAAGTGCTTCAAACGAGAACGTGACCGCCCGGCTGGCCGGTTTCCTCCATGAAAAACATGACAAGTCCATGCCAGGGTGGCAGCCTGGCAGCATGGAATGCATCACTAGAGTTTGACGTTTCTGTAAAACAGTACAGTACATAGATTACACACAGGTAAAGAACTGAAGTGTAGATAGAGGGACTGCCTATAGTTTATAGTCATTTCCTTTCTGTCTCAGAACTACTGGGTCCAAGACCCAGCAACTATGATCCAAATGTGTCTGTGCCTATGTTTGTGTTGCTTCACAGTCCCCGCTGTTCCATAAGGGTGATTTTTATCTGTTTTTTTTAATATAATTTTACTGCTTGCATCAGTTACTTGATGTGGAATAAAGTTCCATGTAGTCATGCCTCTATGTAGTACTGTGTGCCTCCCATAGCCTGTTCTGGACTTGGGGACTGTGAAGAGACCTCTTGTGGCATGTCTTGTGGGGTATGCATGGGGGTACGAGCTGTACAGACAAAACAGACAGCTCGGTGCATTCAACCTCTCACAAATAAAAGTAGTAATGAAGTCAATCTCTCCTCCACTTTGAGCCAGGAGAGACTGACATGCATATTATTAATGTTAGCTCTCTGTGTACATCCAAGGGCCAGCCATGCTGCCCGATTCTAAGCCAATTGCAATTTTCTAAAGTCACTTTTTGTGGCACCTGACCACCCGACTGAACAGTAGTCCAGGTGAAACAAAACTAGGGCCTGTAGGACCTGCCTTGTTGATAGTGCTGTTAAGAAGGTAGAGCAGTGCTTTATTATGGACAGACTTCTCCCCATCTTAGCTACTGTTGTATCAATATGTTTTGACCATGACAGTTTACAATCCAGGGTAACTCCAAACAGTTTAGTCACCTCAACTTGCTCAATTTCAACATTATTTATTACAAGATTTAGTTGAGGTTTAGTGAATGATTTGTCCCAAATACAATGCTTTTAGTTTTAGAAATATTTAGGACTAACTTGTTCCTTGCCACCCACTGTGAAACTAACTGCAACTCTTTGTTAAGTGTTCCAGTAATTTCAGTCGCTGTAGTAGCTGACGTGTATAGTGTTATGTCATCTGCATACGTAGACATAAAGCCAGTGGCATGTCGTTAGTAAAGATTTTAAAAAGTAAGGGGCCTATACAGCTGCCTTGGGGAATTCATGATTGTACCTGGATTATGTTGGAGAGGCTTCTATTAAAGAACACCCTCTGTGTTCTGTTAGACAGGTAACTCTTTATCCACAATATAGCAGGGGGTGTAAAGACATAACACATAAGTTTTGCCAGCAGCAGACTATGATCGATAATGTCAAAAGTCACACTGAAGTCTAACAAAACAGCCCCCCCAATCTTTTTATCATCAATTTCTCTCAGCCAATCATCAGTCATTTGTTCTGTGCTTGTTGAATGTCCTTCCCTATAAGTGTGCTGAAAGTCTTTTGTCAATTTGTTTACTGTAAAATAGCATTTTGTTTTTATCAGTGGCACGGTTTATGCGCTGTAGTGCTTGCCAATGGTGCCAATGATGTTCAATGGTGTTCAATGCATAGGGAACACCAGGGCTAAATGTAACAGTGTCAGGTGTAACAGGTAGGCCTACAGTATATTCACAGTACATCATCCTTAGTTGGCTGAGTGTCAGTGCAATGTTTTTTGGGGACATTCAAGTCATCAATATGTTGCTAACTAGCATCACGGTAGCCTAATGTTTAGACTTTAGAGTTTGTGATCAAGCTAATGATTAGCCCAATAGGGTAAATGCAGATGGGCAACCCTCAGACTATTTATTCATATGCTGCATCAAGTGGGCTACATTAGGTGATGATGCATATTGCTAAATAGCACACATGCCTGATAATATGGATCAATATGTTATTGGGCTCATTTCTGGAGGGGAATTATATTTGAGATGTCAGCATCATTTTATTTACAGGTTGATATTTATTGCCATGAATTTTGCCCTGGAGGCAGAACTGTGTGATTTCAGCTACTTTAGATGGGCCAGCTGCAAAGTCAAAATTGTCTATATCTTAAAAACGAATGAAAACATATATTTTACTTTTGGTCTTGTAACGGCAGTCTAAGTCGTCCTCCTCATCGGACGAGGAGAGGCGAGACGGATCGGAGGACCAATGTACAGCGTGGTAAGTTTCCATGATTTAATAACACGAAAACTAGACAAAATACAAAAACAACAAACGAACCAACCGTCACAGTCCCGTGTGGCACAAACACTGACACAGGAAACAACCACCTACAAAATCCCAACACAAAACAAGCCACCTATATATGATTCTCAATCAGGGACAACGATTGACAGCTGCCTCTGATTGAGAACCATATTAGGCTGAACACAGAAACAGACAAACTAGACACACAACATAGAATGCCCACCCAGCTCACGTCTTGACCAACACTAAAACAAGCAAAACACATAAGCACTATGGTCAGGACGTGACAGGTCTTAATTTAAGGTTAGGCATTAGGGTTAACAGTGTGGTTAAGGTTAGGTTTAAAATCAGATTTTATGACTTTGTGGCTGTGCCAGCTAATGACCTATTGGCGAATGTACAATCACTGAATAAAAAACTGGATGAGCTCCATCCTATCAATGGAACTTGAAGAACTGTAATATGCTATGATTCTCGGAGTCGTGGCTGAACAACGACATGGATAATATACATCTAGCTGATTTTTCTATGCATCGTCAAGACCGTATGGCAGCATCGGGTAAGGTTAAGGGGGAGGGGTATGTCTCTTTGTTAACAACAGCTGGTGCGCAATCTCTAATATTAGGGAGTCTCAAGGTTCTGCACGCCTGAGTTAGAATACCTCATGGTAAGCAGTAGACCATACTATTTACCAAGAGAGTTTTCATCTATATTTTTTGTAGCTGTCTATTTATCAACGCAAACCGATGCTGGCACTAAGATCGCACTCAATGAGCTGAATAGGGCCATAAGCAAACAAGAAAATGCTCATCGAGAGGCGGCGCTCCTAGTGGCCGGTGATTTTAATGCAGGGAACTGAAATCCGTTTTACCTCATTTCTACCAGCATGTCACTTGTGCAACTAGAGGAGACAAAACTCTAGATGACCTTAGTCCACACACAGAAACGCATACAAAGCTCTCCCTCGCCCTCCATTTAGCAAATCTAACCATAACTCCATCCTCCTGATTCCTGCTTGCAAGAAAAAACTCAAACAGAAAGTACCAGTGATGCGTGCTCAATACGGATTTGGTCCGATGAAGCAGATGCTAAGCTACAGGACTGTTTCGCTAGCACAGACTGGAATATGTTCCGCGATTCATCCGATGGCATTAAGGAGTTTACCACATCAGTTACCAGCTTCATTAATAAGTGCATTGACAACGTCATCCCCACAGTGACCGTACGTAGATATCCCAACCAGAAGCCATGGATTACAAGCAATATCCGTACTGTGCTGAAGGCTAGAGCTGCCGCTTTCAAGGAATGGGACACTGATCCAGATGCTTATAAGAAATCCTGCTACGACCTCAGATGAGCCATCAAACAGACAAAGCATCAATACAAGACCAAGATCGAATCCTACTACGCTGGCTCTGACACTCGTCGGCTGTGGTAGGGCTCGCAAACTATCACTGATTACAAAGGGAAACCCAGCAGCGAGCTGCACAGTGCCTACCAGATGCTCAATTCGAGGCAAGCAACACTGAACCATACACCAGCCGTTCCGGATGACTGTGTGATCACGCTCTCCGTAGCCAATGTGAGTAAGACCTTTAAACAGGTTAACATTCATAAGGACGCAGGGCGGATTACCAGGACGCATACTCAGAGTATGTGCTGACCAGCTGGCAAGTGTCTTCACTGACATTTTCAACCTCTTCCTGACCCAGTCTGTAACATCTACATGTTTCAAGCAGACTACCATTTCCCCTGTGCCCAAGAACGCCAAGGTAACCTGTTTAAATGACTATCGCCACATAGCACTCACATCTGTAGCCATGAAACCCCATCATTCCAGACACCCTGGACCCACTTCAATTCGCATACTGCCCCAACTGATGCACAGTTGACGCAATCTTCATTGCACTCCACACTGCCGTCTCCCACCTGGACAAGAGAAACACCTATGTGAGAATGCTGTTAATGAATCCTGGATATCCTGACGGGCTGCCCCCAGGTGATGAGGGTAGGCAACACATCCACCACGCTGACCCTCAACACGGGTGCCCCTCAGGAGTGCGTGCTTAGTCCCCTCCTATACTGCCTGTTCACCCATGACTGTGTGGCCGCACTACTCCTGACGATACGACAGTGGAAGGCCAGCCTATAGGGAGGTCAGAGGCCTGGCAGTGTGGTGCCAGGATAACAATCTCTCCCTCAATGTCAGCAAGACAAAAGAGCTGATCGTGGACTACAGGAAACGAAGGAACCAGAGGGCCGAGCACACCCACATTCACATCGACGGGGCTGTAGTGGAGCAGGTAGAGCGCTTCAAGTTCCTTGGTGTCCACATCCCTAAGGAATTATCCTGATCCACACACACCAACACAGTCGTGCAGAGGGCACGACAATGCCACTCCCCCTTCAAGGAGGCTGTGAAGTGGTTGAAAAACAGGTTTTAATGACTCCAACGTACAGTTGGAGTATGTAAACTTCCGACTTCAACTGTATAATCATACATTACATAGTTTTCCTTCAAAAGTCTGAGATCTTGTGAAAACTGTACTAGCCACTGTTTTAATATAGAGAGGGTATCGAGAGAGGCAGAACAGTGGGGTTTCGTATCATATGTCTTAAGTTTCCATGTCTCTGACATTCCTGCTTCCCTGAGCCGAACATTCCCATCCATCGTCACGCACAGGCCATACATTACAACAGTTCCACCAAGAGTCCCTGCCAACACCACCCACCCAATGAATGACCATACAATACCAGGATTCTTACTCCCTCTCATGCTGAAGAGTGAAGTATTCAATCCATCCCTGAAAAATAACACTAAAACCCAACTCCCAGGTAACTCAACAGTATCGTTGGCCAAGCAGGATATTGGAGCAGCTGATCCTAACAGCTGATAAGCTGACTGCGGTGTTCTCCTGATGTGAGCCATCCTTCATGAATGTCTCAATAGCCTCCACAGAACCCCAGTCCAGGCCCAGACCCAGACCTCTGCTCTGAGCTTCCTATCCTCTCGCTACCTACCTACCGGCAGGCAGGGTTCAACTGAAACAAAGGAAAACAAGCCGGCCTGTGTCTGTAACCGGTACCATCTGCTTCAGGTTATTCAGCAGTGGGGTCTATGGGGTCTGTGCAGTGGAACAGGGTGGAAAAGACTGACCTCCAAACCTGGGGGCCGGATGAGCCCCCCAGACCTGAGAGCCCAAGACATAAGTATGCATGCACACGCATGCACACACACACACACACACACACACAAGCGCATTCTGGAAGTGTTAGAGGGATTCCTCATGAAACTAGAACCAAAAAAAGCTGTTTTGTATTTATGAAATGTAATCCACAAAAGGGTCCTTTCGAGGAAGGATTTTGTATCATTTGTATCTTCAAGCATAATTAACAAATAATTAAAATGTGACATTTTGTCCTTATCGGTAGGTGCTACAAAGCCAATATGTGTGTCATATGAAGTGTTACAGTACCTCTTGCCGTGTAATGAGTAGTTATCTGATTTCAATCACAATTTTATTTTGTAAAATATAAATGTTTTGATGTGGCAAAATGTTGAACATAACATACTCTAGGGGCATGTCAAAGTTCCAGAGTAGGATCTCCACTAGTTTTAAAGTTATGACCCATTTTATACGTAAAAATTGAGATAGTGGGCAATGTAACTAAGCCCTCCATTTACTTACAGTGGGGCAAAAAAGTATTTAGTCAGCCACCAATTGTTCAAGTTTTCCCACTTAAAAAGATGAGAGAGGCCTGTAATTTTCATCATAGGTACACTTCAACTATGACAGACAAAATGAGAAAAAAAAAAATCCAGAAAATCACATTGTAGGATTTTTAATGAATTTATTTGCAAATTATGGTGGAAAATAAGTATTAATTACTTGTGTCATGCACAAAGTAGATGTCCTAACCGACTTGTCAAAACTATAGTTTGCTAATAACAAATTTGTGGAGTGGTTGAAAAACAAGTTTTAATGATTCCAACCTAAGTGTATGTAAACTTCCGACTTCAACTGTATATATATATATATATATATATATATATATATATATATATATATATATATATATATTAGCCAAATCAAAAACTATTTTCTTTACAATATTGATGTTTATATTTTTTTTATATGAATAAAATGTAGGTAAGAAAATTGTTATTGAAATCAAAATACTACTCATATCACAGAGCATGCGGTAAAGCTTCATGTGACACCGATTTATGCTTTGTAACACCTACAGATGAAACATTATGGAGTCTTAAAAGAGTCCTGGTAAGGCCAAAATGTTACAAATATTCCAACTTCAATGAATTCTTTCTCAATTATGGTTTAAAAGCATACTTCAGCAATGAAGCCCTTGATCTACTTCTAAGAGTCAGATGAAATCATGGATGCCATTTGTGACTCTTTTTAGGAAACTAGGCATATGTCGCACGTCACTACTTCCGAGTGGCACAGCAGTCTAAGGCACTGCATCTCAGTGCTAGAGGCGTCACTACAGACCCTGGTTCAATCCTGGGGTGTATCACAACCAGCTGTGATTGGGAGTCCAATAAAGAGGCACACAATTGCCCCAGCGTCGTCAGGGTTAGGGTTTGGCCGGGGTAGGCCGTCATTGTAAATAAGAATTTGTTCTTAACTGACTTGCCCAGTTAGATAAAGGTTAAATTAAACAAAAATACAACTCACAGGAGCGGCATTTGAACATAAGCATCAAAATGCTTTTTTTGCAGAAATGCCTTCTGGAACATATTAACTTTCATGTGCCTTAATAACAAACTTGTATCCCATTCATAAATCAAATAAAATTGTTAAATTACGAGCCTAATTGGTTTAGCCACGGAAAAAGGCAGGAACCTTGCCGCTAGCCATGATTGGCTGAGCTAATGGATGGGCTGGACATGCCGGGAGATGAGTTTGGATTGGTCTGCCATGTTGCATGCTTCTGTCTATAACGTGAGCTGTTCAGTATGTGTTGACAGTCCTGTCTATAGCGCCGTTTTTGAAAGGCATAACGTTAGCCATCGAGAACTACAAAAATGTTCCTACTTTTCTCAACAATATTGATGCCCTGAATTTAGCAGGCATTCTCAACAGATCAGTTGGAAAAAGTGATGGGCTACTTTCTGCACACACCATGGTCAGTGTGAACCGGAGTGACTTGATACAAAGCTGGCCAAACAAGATGTAGCTACAAACAAAACAGAGTTAAATGGTTCCAGTCTGCCGTGAAGCATTCATCCATGTATACAGGTAAGAGTGTAGCTACATTTTCAGATATAAGTTTCTAATTTTGAAAAAAAAAGTGATAACACATTCCCTCATAATGAGGTCATTTCCTGCCCCCATCATGCAGCTGGGTCTGCCTATGGCCCAGTTCAGGGGAGATGGGAGATGGGTTTGAAGCATACCGTTACGGTAACATAATTACAGTCAAGACCAAATACCATACTGAATGATACGCTCTAGAAAGGAACTGGGCCATGGATCTTCTCACATGCCCTTAAGACACACTTACAATAGCTGAGACATACTTCCCAATTGACTGGTGGGGATTTTACACAGTCTGATATACAAAATGATACGGAAAAGAAATCAAAAGAAGAGGTGGTACTGTAGGAGTAGAGGTGCAAAGGGGAAAGGAAGTTAGTTATTTCCATTCTCTTATAACAATGAGGTGGGAGATTCTCCATCCAAGGCTGAAGATTGAAAACCCAATGCAAATGACAACCACTAAATAAATACTGTAAGAAGCCCATCAAATGAAATTGTGAGAAAATCTCCCTATAAGCACAATAAGTAACATATTTGACTTTGGCTCTCTCTTCACTTACGTAACGGCAAGGGAACACAGTATTGTTGATATTTAGTTTAGGCAAGGGACGTTATCAATCATGGTGAATTGACTTGTTGTATAGCAACAGCAAGTGTTTTGAATTTGACAGAAATTGGGCAAGTGGATTTATATTCATTATTCAGGAATGTGATGGAGAGAAAAGGGAGAATAATAACCCAACATTGCTTGGGAATCGTCAAACAGTGTGAACTCCCTCAGTGTTCCTCCAGCAGAGATTCTGAGGGGATAGCTGAAATGTCAGGGAGGAATCAAAATAGAAACTATGAATTATGGATTGTGCTATCATTTACATGCATGATTCTGAAAGTCTACAGAAAGTCTAGGACAAAAACACACTGGTTCCACATAGCTAGTGTCGGATCAATAGTTACAATTTGATATAACTCCAGACACTTATAAACAAGCACCTTCACACTCATAGCATCATTGTTTCCATCTTTTTAAAGGGAGCGTAGCCTAGCTGTCCTTTGCCCAAGGCTGCTGACTTGCAGTTTGCCTCTGGCAAGGACTACAAACAGATTCCTGCTTCCAGAACTCTCCTTTGACCCTCATTCAACCGTGGGGGCAGGTTCAACATGTGGGTCAGTGTTTTCAGGGAGAGGAGAGAGGGCCTGCTACTGGCTGAGCTCGGGCAGACAGGCACAAACCAACTGGACCGCACTTCCTGACACGGCCCTGCCTCTTCTCTCTGACCATGATACGGTGTTGCGTCACACGCCACGCCGCGCCACGCAACACACGCGTCAACAGCCTCCACTGTCACCACAGATCACAGGGCTCACAGGGCTTGTACAAGCCCCAGGAAAAACAATAATAACACGCCAATAATAACACTGTTTACCCATTTGCAGAAAGCATAAGGCAGTCAGAAGGGTGGCAATTAGTTGATGTTAAAAATATGGAGCCTTGTGAGGAATTTGAGTCATTACTCATGCTGAGCTAAGCAGACTGAAGGCCTGGCACTTTTTCAGACGGGACCTTTGATTTAAGAGACTGGACTCACATTCTTTTCCATCACAGCAATACCATCTTTGATTGATTTTGATTAGGCCTATTGCATTTTTTCTCTCTTGATCCCCTAAACATGTACCATTTAAATTCTATTGCTGAGCTCTCACAGATAATTAAATGTTCATTTATCCACTAAAAGTTGTTTTAGAGAATTTAGTAGTATGTCCAACCGGCCTCACAACCACAGACCATGTGTAACCATGCCAGCCATGGACCTCCACATCCATCTTCTTCACCTGCGGAATCGTCTGAGACCAGCCACCCGGACAGCTGATGAAACTATGGGTTTGCACAACTGAAGAATCTCTGCAAAAACTGTCACAAACCGTCTCAGGGAAGCTCATCTGCGTACCCGTCATCCTCACAAGGGTCTTGACCTGACTGCAGTTCAGCGTCGTAACAGACTTCAGTGGGCAAATACTCACCTTTGATGGCCACTGGCACACTGGAGAAGTGTGCTCTTCACGGATGAATCCCGGTTTCAACTGTAGCAGGCAGATGGCAGACAGAGTGTATAGGGTTGTGTGGGCAAGTGGTGTGCTGATTTCAATGTTAAGAACAAAGTGCCCCATGTGGGCAGTGGGGTTATGGATGGGCAGGCATAAGCTACTGACAATGAAAACACAATTGCATTTTATCAATTGCAATTTGAATGCACAGAGATACCGTGACGAGATCCTAAGGCCCATTGTCATGCCATTCATCTGCCGCCATCACATCATGTTTCAGCATGATAATGCCCAGCCCTATGTCACAAGGATCTGTACACAATTCCTGGAAGCTAAAAATGTCCCAGTTCTTCCATGGCCTGCATACTCACCAGACATGTCACCCATTGAGCATGTTTGGGATGCTCTGGATTGACGTGTCCAGTTCCCGCCAATATCCAGCAACTTCGCACAGCCATTGAAGAGTGGGACAACATTACACAGGCCACAATCAACATCCTGATCAACTCTATGCAAAGGAGACGTGTTGCACTGCATGAGGCAAATTGTGGTAACACTAGATACTGAGAAAAAAAATTGTCCACCCCCTACTTTTTTTTATTAAGGTATCTGTGACCAACAGATACATGTATGTATTCCCAGAAATCCATAGAATAGGACCTAATTTATTTGTTTCAATTCACTGATTTCCTTATACGAACTGCAAAATCCTTGAAATTGCTTTATGTGGGTTTTATATTTTTGTTCAGTGTAGTTAGATGTGGCATCTATGAAAAAGGGACACTGTTACATTAAGCAACAACAGGGTGAGACATCCAGTGTTCAGACATGGATGGCCATGATTGGCCTCAAAGAGACAAAGTTACTCATGAGGATGATTCCTCTTTTGTTCCGTCTCTGTCACCTAATCAATTTTCTTTGGCATGTGCTAAATAAAGTCATAAAGTGGTACTAATGTTTTAATACAGTGCCATGTGTCTGTGGCACGATTATGTCCCCCTGTCCCTGGTGTCCCCCACTGGCGCCCCTCATCAGCCAGGCAGAGGACCAACAGTTGCCCCATGGCTGGACAAGAAAGAGCAGAGAAGAGAGGAGCAAAAGAAGAGACAAAAAAAGAGGAGGTGGGCAGGTGGCGGCGGCAGAGAAGAAGAAGGAGTGACAAGAAAGGAGGACAGCGAGGCAGAAAGACCCTTCAGTCAAACAATCCTCCCACGGCGCCTCTCTGACAGCAACACTTTCCCTTTTCAAATCCCCAAAACCACAAGAAAAGCATCCTGGAGGAAAGAAGAAGAAACAGAAGGAGAAGGGGTGTAAAAAGTCTGCCCATCTGAAGGACTGCTGGGCTCAGCAAGTTAGCGATTACTGATTAGCCAGTTTGGTCCTGCAGTGTGGGGAGGCCTGCCTGTCTGTCCTTGGCTTGGGAAAACAACATCAAAGGGAGCCGGCTGTTTTGTGAAGGGGACTTGAAAGCGCGCTAGCTATCGGAGACATAAGCCTTATCAATGGCTGGTGCACTAGAGTCGAGCTATATGAAGCAACAAGGGCACAGCGTTTCCAGCAGAGAGATAACCGGGTGCATACCTCGGTCCCCATTTGCATGTACCACGGCAACGGGGGGAAACAATATAAGGCCAGGAGGAGGGGAAAATTGAATCCTAAAAAAAATAGTTTCAAAGATGGCAGGGTGGGTAGTGGTGCCAGGCGAGCTCCAAATGCCAGTCAGCCACTATGGCCTGCCTGCCTGCCAGGTGGGACTGGCACAGGACTGCTGTGACCGGCGCTACAGATCTGTCACATCTGCTGAGCCGTGCTGTCCTGTCCTTGGGCGACACATATCAGATCCTCTCCAGGGAAAAAAACTCGCTAACTCTGACTGGGGTCAGTCAGTATAGAGCCTGGATAGAAGAGCTTTCTCTCACTCTTAAGCTTTCTATCAGAAACGTGTCGCATCTGGCTTTTACAGTTTGTAGCCTACACTCACTGCTGATCTGGATAGGAGCTCAGGTCAATAAGTGCAAATAGATCTTTCAATCATTTAAGAGACCACCGTGGCACTGTGGGAGAAATTCTGTTTTGGGGAGTTAAGGGAGATTTTTCCATTGGGCTCAAACCACCCGGCTAATCTGTTTAACTTGAGTCAGTGGAAAAAGTCAGGTCTAAAGGGGAGAGCGAATGATAGTGCATTTTGATAGCGACAGAGTGAGACATGCGATAACATTCGGAAAAGCCATGTTGTTACCACCCCCACCTGCCTCCCACCTCTCTGTATTTGTGCCCATTGATTTTTGGTGTAAGGTCATTATGAACAGCTGCAGATAGACCTGATCATTCAGTGCAGAGGGTCATTCCCATGTGTATTGTACAGCCGGGAGAGGCAACATCAGCTACATGATAGCCTTTAAACACTGTCCATGTGCTAATACCCTATGACACTGTATCACGGTCACCTGGCCGTGACGTAACTTACCGTACAGTCATTTCTCTGTTGCGATCACTCAACATCTAAGCAGTCAATGCTGTAGCTTGCTGCTGTACATGTACACAAATGTGGCTAGGATAACCTGAGAGAAAAGGAGCTCATGACAAGCAAGGTGAAAGGCCGCTTAAAACGGCCTAAAACTGACAGTGATTGGAACAACAGACGTCATTCACGTGCGGGTTTTGAACGCTGTTACACATCCAGTGCCACTAAAAGTAAAGGTCAAACTTGTTTTCCATATACTTCAATTTAACTTTCCCAAAACATGAATTCTAAATGTCACGTTGACATCCAGAGGTTGCCTGTGATGTTTGCTGTATTTGCGGTGCACAAACATCCAGATCAAAGTGCAACAAATGAGCACGATCCCAAACAAACACAACCCACTCTCCTCTACGGACCAAAAGGAGCAACATCACCACCTTCAGTGCTTTTCCCCTCACTCAGCTGACTGGCTGGCACACATTAGAGGGGCCAAAGTCTAGACGGGGGGGAGAAACACATCGAAGGTCCTTCACTGCAATACCTTCCCAATGTACACCTGATAAAGCCCTCTGAGCATGAGAAAGCAGGAGAGGGCACTCAGTAGCCTTTGATCGCTATGGTGGCATAGTAGACCATATCCACATACTTCAGGTGGCTCAGTAGAAACACAGTAGTGGCAGTAGGAGTCAGATCTATTGTTGTTCTATTTGTATCAAGGGCTAGAGGCTATATAAAAAAAATAATAACTAACTGCCTGGCCACCCCAGAGCTCAAACCTCTCCTAGTGTACTCTGAGGCCCTCTTTCACCAATTTGCACATGATTTGGATTGGTCTTGAAAAAAATTATAATATTCACACTCCATTACATCATGCAATGCAAAACAGAGAGAAATACCTCCACATCATGTGGTCCTGTTTCTATTGTACACCAGTCAGTTGAGTTATACAGTATGGTAAGTACAGCTATACCACGAGTGCTGAGTGTGGTGTTGGGAGCGACCGGGGCAGAGGCATATTGGACCGTGTAGGGAAAGAGGGGGATCAGAGAGGAGTTCAGACATCTCCGTCCCTCCCTCCCTGAAGGGGGGAACCCGAGCGCTTTGTTTTGTCGTCGATGTCACCGCAAGTCACCGCACTTAACTTAGTCAGATGAGAAGCACTCCACTGTGCCTTATTTGATCGAGCCGCGTAGCCTGCGTGTGCCTCTCCTCCGACCGTCTCGCTGCGCTAATGGCTCCCACATCAGGCACCCAGTCGCCTCGGTCGCATATTACTGCCATGCTTCCCCATCCAAGTGGCCTAGCCGCCACAGGGCCAGTCAATTAGTAACAAGTAGGGGAAAGGAGTACTGGCTACTGAGGGCCTCCCAGCAGGGTGCCTCTAACAGATTGGCCAGGGAAACAGATCTGTATTTACTAAAAGGCACATTCGGCAAGCACTGATAGTAATCTTACTTTAATTGAAGTGGTAGTGGGGATGTAAGGGCTGGTTGGTGTGTGCGGGGAGAGCAGGGTTGGGGTTGGGGGGGCAGATCTTGACTCAATCACATCATTAGCCCCATAGAGTAGATCAGGGTACAGATCATTGTTTCACTACACGTGTTCGGTACAGCGTTATGTTCTAGTTCCTCTGTTCCAGAGGAGGAGGCATACACACGGATGTGAGAGGAAAGAAAGTTTATTCGAGGCAAAAATAAACTGTTGGACCAGGCATTGTGTATGGCTGTGAATCGTCAGTACATTGGTGAGATGCCATCCTCCTCATTCCTCCACCGTTCTCTAGTTGCAGATTGAAATGTTTGATAAGCAATTATCTAGCCATATATGTATACACCAGATTCATTGATAGATGGATGTGTTACTACCCCACACCAAAAGGATTAAGTTGTATGTCATGATGTCTCCCTGTGATTTGGGCTGTATCTGATCCTCCCACAGATCTAATCTGAGTAACACATTACAGTCCTGCAAAAGCACAGTACCTCTATGGTTTCTAGAGACAATGTGCAATGAGCAGCATATGGATTTGAGATACGGGCCTTTGGAAAGGCACAGCAGGAAATGTGATGTGGAGGTATTCTATTGAGCCCCATTCTCCGCCGTGGGGGGGGACACATGGAGGCGGGTATCAATGGTGGCCCGCTCAGTTCAGCTTCAGTCTGGAGCACAGTTGTTTGGCTGCCTTCATCCCTCAGGGAAACAAACGGCAAATTGTACTTGGCCCAGTCAAACCGCTAATAACACAGAATGTATTTTTATGATTATTTTCTCTTAATGTAAAACAGCCCGTTGACTTCATTGTCTTCCTGCGCATTGAGGTCCGTTTACGTTTCCTATAGCATACTTGCGAAGTGACATGATTACTTTATTTGTCTTTTTGACATGGTTTAAATACAAAGACCCCCAAACTTCTCGGGTCCAGACATATTCTCCAATAGCGTTCAAAAGAACATGTTCAAATGGAATTTAGGTGACATCCTTTATGACTTGTTATAAGCCTGTATGAGCCTTTATAATGTCTTATATGTCTTACCGGAATGTGCAAATACTGTAGGACACTTAAAGTGTGTAGCCTATGAACGTACACCCTCTGGTAACAGCTACACCTGTGTCTATCCACAGGAGTAGCCCTACCACAAGTGGAAAAAATAAAACACATATTGTATTTCAAAAGCCAAATACTTGAGTCTTTTTAATACTCTCCTTGGTCTAAGATGTCCCCACATGTTTCTAAATCTGTGAAAGTAATGTGCATGTTCTTGCTCATCTTGATTCCAAGAGACCCGTAATTTGGAACGCTTTTACAATCCATTCGCTACCAGAAACATCCGGGGGGAGGAAGGCCATAAGATGAGCCCGAAAAAGATAGCCAAGTGCTACATGCTCTAAATGTTTGGATTGACGTTCATCCTCATAGCAAGTACCTTTACCAGTACAGTCCCTACTGACTTGTGTTGAGTCAATCCATACAACGACCCAGTCATCATTTCATTCCCATCCCGAGTCCCCACGGGAGCACACATTGACAGTGGAGTTCACACATGCTACAGTATACAGTATAGTGTGCTAAATATAGGAGGCGTGGTGGGGGATACAATTAGAGCCAGGGAGCTTCAAAGGACCTTTCAAAAGGCAGGAAACGAACATGTCCGCCATTCGCCAATCATTAAAGTACAGATGCTGAAGCTACTGTTCAAGTCTCCCCGACCACGATCAACACTCGAGCAGTAAAACATGCCAGGTTCTCTTGCTGCTATACTTGTGTGTGCCTAGTTAGTCTGTAGAATACTGCTGCCTGAAAATGGCTAAGAAACAACAACAAAAAGTGGGGAGAAACTAAAGCGCAAATCAACTCAAACTCATCCCGGAAACCTGCTTGCCGGTTTAAATTGAATAGGGCCCCCCGGCCCTAAACATTTTACAGGATATCCAAAAAAGCCTAGGCCTACAGAAAGACATGAATTTACGACCAATAGTTTTCATAATGTCAATGAACACACGGAAATACTATATTGGCCATGACGTCAAATTATAAGTTGAAATACCATAACCTCCTAGATATGCTATGCTCTTTTCACTCTTTCAAGACTTGTTACGCTGAGGTGCAGATCAAACGCGGTGGCTGGGGTGGATTATATCAGATTCCACTTTGTTACGAAGGCCTGCATTCATTTTCTGACATTTACAGTCGAGGCCCGGCCCTTGTGGGGGCCCCTCAGTGTCAGGCCGACAAAAAAATTAAATAAAACCAAGAGCATCTGACTTCTATTGCTGAGTTTGCCGCACGTTCCGCTTAGCCACTGGTATTTTGACGAGGCGCACGGCGCCGTTACCAGAGCCTGTGCTGAAACGCACATGATGTCATTGAGGTTCCATCATTACAGAATACAGACGATTCAGCTCTGAATGGGCCGGGTCAGTTCCCACGCTAGTTTGGCAAAGTGCACTTTGGAGCAATAATGCAAAGAAACTCCTGGACAAGATTAAAGATTGGAGAGGCAGAAGAGAGGAAGAAACCAAAGAGAGGGAGAGAGAGACCAGAGAGAGGGAGAGAGAGACTTAAAAAAAAAAAATCTCAATGGCTCTCATGTTACATTCTATATTGAAGCATCTGTCCATGAGGCCCTCTGCTCTCTCAGTCCTCGGAGGAGTCCCAAAGGCAGAAGGCAAACAAAGAGCAAATTAACTACTTCCTGTGGAGACTCTGCCAAAAGAGTGAGTTCTTTGGTGACAGCCTACATTTCCTCATACTTCAACATTTGCTGCCGTAATGAAAGGTGATGGACACGTTGGCACACGTTGTGTTTTACGTTAACTAAAATAGCTAGTGAAGTACTGAGATATCGAAGGCAAATTTTCAACTCTGTTCGCGTTGGTAATCTGACAAATTGTGCATTGTCATCAACGCTGCTGGTTTTTATTGCATGGCATTCCCTCTATGACAGGTTTACAGTGTGTGGGAATTACTGTACATCCAGATACTGTACTGCCATCCAACGTGGACGCGCCATATCACAGAGCTTGTCTGAAAGGAATTCTTCACTTTAGCCAAGGTGCACAGGTGATCTGACCAATCCGCTGCCATATGCCCGTTCCCACCGCCACTCACATGGTGAGTTATAAATGTAAAGCTTCCAATCAGATTGTACAAAGTCAGGGGAGATAAAAGGGCAGCAATACAATTAAACTATCTAGAGCTTTGACACTGCAAGTGCTGCCCGGCAGAGGCAGGAATGTGCTCTTTGAACTATCTTTGTTTAACAGTGGAGCAGCATGCATGCGCCCAGCACGCCCTGCCTCTGCCTAATAACAGACCCGCAGACCCATTCGCCCCCGGCACGTCAGACTCGGGCCACCGGGTCAGGGAGCTGGCATCTCACCCCTGGCACAAGTTGTTACCCTCGGTGACGAGACGCTGACATTGGGCTCATGGGGAGCACCAGACAGACAGGGGCCTACCAAACAGCTTGTGACCATAACCAACAGTGGCAGGAACAATGAATGCAATTATTTACCAGAACACAGTCCAAGTCTCAGAGTCCTCCCCAGTCCCATCAAAGTCTGTTTACTTTGAGTCTTTTATGGGGGTGCATGGCGGGGCACTGACCTCTCCAGAGTCGGCAGGCTTTTTCAACTCCTCACTCGTCATGTTTTATCACCGTCACCCATGACAAGTGTCCAGCTGGCCTCTTCATTAACCAAAAGTGCACTTTTTTCAAGAACTCAAAATAAATCAAACCGAGTATAAGGCCAATTGCGTGAAAATAAACCCCAGTCAGTGTGAAATGAATAGGGGTTTCTTAAGCACAATGCTGAGGTAATGCGGAAAGATTCGCCACAGTTCAAACAATAATATGTGGTGAATCACTGCTTTCATGGGCCATTAGGAAGGAATTTATTTTTACTGCTGAGGACCCAGGACGAGCCAATGAGAAGCTGTTAACGGTGGGGTTTTAGAGTTTGGGTGGAGCTCAGAGTTGAGTGTTTGAGTAGGCACTCACCACTACCTGTATAGCCAGGGACAGGCCCACCAGACTCACCTACAGGTGCGTCTCCACTGTGACACTCCTCCCCTGGGGAAAGACACTGCTCAGACCCCATCCCGTGCACTCCAGCTGAGCAAATAACATGCACAACGTGGAAGTTACTTTGGACCAGTGGATAGAATATAAAATAAACACCACCACAGGTCTAACATGCTCCTCCACCTCCACTCAATGGATAGGCAAGACAGCACTCATTGCTCCTAATATCCGGAGCCTCAAAGCCCTTGACTGTTCCCTTTTCAGGCAGATGAAGAGAGCATGAAGTGTGGTCAGGAGTCTTGTCATAAACAATAAACAACAGATATCTTGTGCACGACCGTCTGTGTCAAGTGGCACACAAAGCCAAGCCGAGCATCTAAGAGGCGTCTGCTACTTTCTTCCGCCTTTGGTCTCCTCTTTGAATTGCATTTGAAAAAATGTGTGTGTGTGTGTGTGTGTGTGTGTGTGTGTGTGTGTGTGTGTGTGTGTGTGTGTGTGTGTGTGTGCAGCAGCACAGGGCTCCTCTGTATTGTGTTCTGGAGCTGGCTGGAAGTAAAAGGCAGAATTATGAGTGGTGGGGGGTTGCCAGCACACTGTAGAACTGCAGGGAGCTCTCCCAGATCCCAGCTGCTCAAGCCTGGCTGAGAGCTCCAAGCGAGTGCCAGGCTTCCACGGCCCTCATGGTGTATGGCCAACAAGAGTGGGAGGAGTGGGAGGTAAACTGCGGAAAAAAAGCCCCAAATAATGTCTGGGCCTATATAAAGCAAACCTCATGAGTCGTACAATGCTGAGTCATACAAAAATAAAATATATGCAGGGAAACTTTTATAGGGCAAAATGTTGAAATGTTCGTAAAGCAAGTGTTCAAATAACAATTAGTTAACTAAGGTGTTTCTTTTCTGATTAACTAGCAAGACTCCCTGCATCTAGTGAAGTGGTCCCTACAGTAGCAGATGTAGGCCAAAAGCCTCTGTAGTCTATAGGGGCCAGCAGCACTGAGTAGAATCCAGTTTATCTGAAACTGTTTAATGCATTATTTGTCTAACAATCAAGAGGGATAGTTTATTTTGCAGATAATTATAGCTTTTGTTGAGTTCGATGGCCTAGATAAGCCAGAGTTCCGAACCATTAACTAGTGTGCTTATTCTGGCAGGGCGTAGCTCAGAGCGTACCCAAAATGCTGGCAGACAACTAGAGATCCCTGACACAAGGGGGTAAGAATTCCTACAGTGCCTTTCAATACCTGGTTAAGGAACACAGTTTGGGGATGCAAACTGATCTACACTCATATTCATGGCTAGACGCATTCCATTCATACAGTACTGCTCCTTTCATGCTATGCAACAATGCAACAATTCGATTACATATACAGTATTGCGAATGGTGACATTGCAATCCTACTGTATACCTGTGTACAGTATGTGTGCAGCCTACAGTGAATGAGGATGATACAGTTTTAATGATGTTTGTAATAATAGCCCTACCTGGCTGATGTCTGTGGAATTCCCCCTACTGTCCTGCGTGTTGACCCAGGAATGGGCTGGGCTGGTGATTATCATGGCCCCTTGGCAGAGCGCAGTGTGTTTCCAGAGGTCCAGGGAGAATGGCTTGCCTTTTGAGCCAGGTAATCACAACAATAACAGATCCCGCAGCAGCCAGTGCTTCTTTGTCCACTTCAGAGAGAAAAACTATTTCAGGCCTTGTGCACCGGCAGTAACCAGTGACCCACGGGTCACCCTGCACTGCACTAATGTGTGCCGTGTTAGTCATTGTTCCCACCCAGGTCCCAGGGACAGGAAAGTAGTCTCATTATGACGAGGGACCAACTAATTTAAATGTACAGGCTGTTTCGCCCCCTGGGCCAAAGGAAACACTGGACATACCATTAATGCATCATTACTATAATATCATCAGAGTACAATGCAGCAAAAAAATACATCAAGAGCCAGGAGGGTTTTAAATATTTTCACATAATTATATAGTGCATCCAATGATAAAGTGTTCCTAGATGACACTTTCTCAATCTCCACTGAAGGTCAGCATTTCTGATACAGTACAGTAGTACCACAGGCATTGTACTTCTTTAATGGGGCCCAAAGGAGCTGGCATTGGTACCATTAAGTGTGCTTGACTGACTGCCTGCCTGTCCAGCCTGCGGGCTCTACCTCTCCCAGAGGGCCCCAGGTGATGTCGTGCCTGCTCCTCTCCACCCTTCATATATCCTTAAATTCTTGGCCCTCATATTCACAGCTGTACCTTTGGCAAGCAGATCGCCACGCTCACTTCCTGTGTCAGAGTTATGACGTATTCCGCCCCTGTGTTTTCCGTGATTGGATCTTTCCTTTGGACACCTGGACTCTATTTGAAAAGGCAGTACGTGTCCACGGAGAGCCATTTGGATTGCATTCATTACAACTGATGACACTGTTCCTATCACCCTATTATTAAAATTACTAGTTACAATAGAGACTGGTGCAGTTGGATGTCTAGTGAAGACATCAAAACTAAGAAATAACACATAGGGAATCATGTAGTAACCAAAAACAAATCAAATCAAAATATATTTTATATTTGAGATTCTTCAAATAGCCACCCTTTGCCTTGATGACAGCTTTGCACACTCTTGGCATTCTCTGAACCAGCTTCCCCTGGTATGCTTTTTCAACAGTCTTGAAGGAGTTCCCACATATGCTGAGCACTTGTTGGCTGCTTTTCCTTCACTCTGCGGTGCAATTCATCCCAAACCATCTCAATTTGGTTGAGGTCGGGGGATTGTGGATGCCAGGTCATCTGATGCAGCACTCCATCACTCTCCTTGGTCAAATATCCCTTATACAGCCTGGAGGTGTGTTGGGTCATTGTCCTGTTGAAAAACAAATTATAGTACCACTAAGCCGAAACCAGATGGGATGGCTTAACGCTGCAGAATGCTGTGGTAGCCATGCTGGTGAAGTGTGCCTTGAATTCTAAATAAATCACAGACAGTGTCACCAGCAAAGCACCCCCACATCATAACATCTCCTCCTCCATAATTTACGGTGGGAACCACACATGCGGAGATCATCCGTTCATCCACACCGAGTCTCACAACGACATGGCGGTTGGAACCAAAAATCTCTAATTTGGACTCAGGACCAAAGGACATATTTCCACTGGTCTAATGTCCATTGCTCGTGTTTCTTGGACAAGCAAGTCTCTTCTTATTATTGGTGTCCTTTAGTAGTGGTTTCTTTGCAGCAATTCAACCATGAAGGCCTGATTCACAGTTGATGTTGAGATGTGTCTGTTACATAAACTATGTGAATAATTTATTTGGGCTGTATTTCTGAGGCTGGTAACTAATGAACTTATCCTCTGCAGCAGAGGTAACTCTGGGTCTTCTATTCCTGTGGCAGTCCTCATGAGAGCCAGTTTCACCAGGTTTTTGCGACGGCACTTGAAGAATCTTTCAAAGTTCTTGACATTTTCCGTATTGACTGACCTTCATGTCTTAAAGTAATGATGAACTGTAGCTTGGTCTTTTACTAAATAGTGCTATCTTCTGTATACCCCCCTACCTTGTCACAACACAACTGATTAGCTCAAAGGCATTAAGAAGGAAAGAAATTCCACAAAGGCACACCTGTTAATTGAAATGCATTCCAGGTAACTACCTCATGAAGCTGGTTGAGAGAATGCCAAGAGTGTGCAAAGCTGTCATCAAGGCAAAGTGTGGCTATTTGAAGAATCTCAAATATAAAATATATTTTGATTTGTTTAACACTTTTTTGGTTACTACATGATTCCATGTGTGTTATTTCATAGTTTTGATGTCTTCACTATTATTCTACAATGTAGAAAAAAATAAAAAGAAAGAAAGAAAAACCTTTGAATGAGAAGGTGTTCTGAAACCGGTAGTGTAGCTATACTGAAGAACAGAAGCAGCTCAATATTTCCCTGTCAAAACACTGGAGTGTATAATCATAATCATGACTGCATTTCTGGCCCAGAAGGAATGAAGTGATTTCCCTATACTCTCCACATCAGATAAGGTGAAACTGCCTGTGACTATGAACCATTAACTTGATTGATCTGCAAATTGAACCAGGGAGCCACTTCAGTGCATCTCTAGCTGTTGTAGTGGGATGCGGGTATCCTTGCCTCCAAGGTAGGGTACTGGTGATTTTTGTTGTTGTAATTTTCATCTCAGACCAATCATTGGACCAGAGACAGCTGACCTAGCAGACCTATTATCACTTTCACCTTAATAATCATCTTATCGTTCGAATTCGTCAACAAAGGGGAGGATGCTAAGATGACAATTACAGGTGAATGACCTCCAGATGATTTCTCGACGTGCTACATGTCGGTTCCCGCAGTCAAAACAGAACGTCCCCCATTTCAGTGGCAGAGCTGAATAGTTCAGTGACATATGTGTTGAGGCTCTGGTGACAGATCCCACGCCAAGCCACTTTTTCCTCCCTCTCTGCAGTTCCTAGTGATCTGGGTGATAAATGTCCCGACGCACAGGAGCATGGGAAAAACTCATTTCCTTCTTCCTTTGAAAAATGCCCCTAGAGCCTCATTCAGTAGGCGGTGGGCAGTGGGTACAGACACAGAGACCAGAGGGGAAACAGGAAAGATAACCTTACCATAACGCCCACCAGACATGGCGCCAACCCAGATACTCACCTATTTGACAATGATTCTCTATAACATTAAAGGATATGGATCAGACGGACGCGTTTGAATGTTATGTTTGAGTGGTATGACATTTGCGAGATGCTCATGTCCACATAAAACCACACTGAACACTCTTGTGTATCACATCAAACTACACCGAACACATTATAATAAACAACATGATAACGGAGTTTAGAAACACTCATCCGCATACACAACGGACGTTCATTGACTGCCATAGCGGTGTGTATACTTTAAGTAGTTGTACCTACTCAAAGCTGCTGTTCACAGGTGGCATCCTGTCTTCACTGGGCGATGCAGCACTGTTGATGACATCATTCAGGTTGGCCAGACCTTTCGTCTGCACCGTTGGTCAAGGGACTAGTGTCACAGGAGTCATAGGAGTGACCTCACCTGTTGGAAGACAATGGCCTGACCTAGGCCAGAGGGCTTGACCATCTCTTCTGATGCTCTCCTCCTCCCTTTGGAGAGATAGGTAGACCTTGTCACCATGGCCTGGTCTGTGTTGCGTATTTGAGCATCTCTCTCATTGAATGATCTCTGCAAGATAAGAACATGAAAAACACATTTAGGGAAATTGAAGAGAACATTGTTTGGATAGAAAAGTGAACAGTTTTTGCTTAGCGTAACAATTTCCAGTTAGAAGAGATGAGAAAAAAATAAGAAAAGCTCTGACGAAGGCCTTGAGGCCGATACGTAAAGCTTAATAGAGAGCAGTGATACTATCAAGAGCAGTGTGTTGGCTTTTTTCTTTTTTCTCATCTTATTCAACTGTTACCAGGCACCTGCGACTGAAATGACTGCAACACTCAACAAAGAGCTGCAGTTAGTTTCAGAGTGGGTGGCAAGGAAGAAGTTAGCCCTAAATATTTCTAAAACTAAAAGCATTGTATTTGGAACAAAACACTCACTAAAACCTAAACTTGTAATAAATAATGTGGAAATTGAGCAAGTTGAGATGACTAAACTGCTTGGAGTAACACTAGATTGTAAACTGTCATGGTCAAAACATATTGATGCAGTGGTAGCTAAGATGGGGAGAAGTCGGTCTATAATAAAGCGATGCTCTGCCTTCTTAACAGTACTATCAACAAGGCAGGTCCTACAGGCCCTAGTTTTGTCGCATCTTGACTACTGTTCAGTCGTGTGGTCAGGTGCCACAAAAAAGGAAAATTGCAATTGGCTTAGAACAGGGCAGCACGGCTGGCCCTTGGATGTACACAGAGAGCTAACATTAATAATATGCATGTCAATCTCTCCTGGCTGAAAATGGAGGAGAGATTGACTTCATTACTACTTTTATTTATGAGAGGTACTGACATGTTGAATGCACCGAGCTGTCTGTCTAAACACAGCTCGAACACCCATGCATACCCCACAATACATGCCACAAGAGGTCTCTTCACAGTCCCCAAGTCCAGAACAGACTATGGGAGGCACACAATACTACATAGATGACTACATGGGACTCTGAGTAACTGACGCAAAGCAGTAAAATGAGATTTAAGAAACAGATTAAAAAACACCTTATGGAACAGTGGGGACTGTGAAGCAACACAAACATTGGCACAAACACATGCATACACACACACACACACACACACACACACACACACACACACACACACACACACACACACACACACACACACACACACACACACACACACACACACACACACACACACACGATAACATACGCACTATACATACACATGGATTTATTATTGTAGATATGTGGTAGTGGTGGAGTAGGGGCCTGAGGGCACACAGTGTGTTGTGAAATCTGTGAATGTATTGTAATGTTTTAAAATTGTAAAAAAAATCATTTTGCTGGACCCCAGGAAGAGTAGGGGGATCCATAATAAATACAAAATACAAATACCTGCAACAAAGATGTGCGAGTACCATTTGAATTTTGAATCCCAGCTAGAAGAGATCAAATCCAACATACCGTTGTGGCCAAAAGTTTTTAGAATGACACAAATATTAATTTTCAAAGTCTGCTGCCTCAGTTTGTATGATGGCAATTTGCATATACTCCAGAATGTTATGAAGAGTGATCAGATGAATTGCAATTAATAACAAAGTCCCTCGTTGCCATGCAAATGAACTGAATCCCCCCCAAAAAAATCCACTGCATTTCAGCCCTGCCACAAAAGGACCAGCTGACATATGTCAGTGATTCTCTCGTTAACACAGGTGTGAGTGTTGACGAGGACAAGGCTGGAGATCACTCTTTCATGCTGATTGAGTTTGAATAACAGACTGGAAGCTTCAAAAGGAGGGTGGTGCTTGGAATCATTGTTCTTCCTCTGTCAGCCATGGTTACCTGCAAGGAAACACGTGCCGTCATCATTGCTTTGCACAAAAAGGGCTTCACAGGCAAGGATATTGCTGCCAGTAAGATTGCATCTAAATCAACCATTTATCGGATCATCAAGAACTTCAAGGAGAGCGGTTCAATTGTTGTGAAGAAGGCTTCAGGGCGCCCAAGAAAGTCCAGGAAGCGCCAGGACCGTCTCCTAAAGTTGATTCAGCTGCAGGATCGGGGCACCACCAGTACAGAGCTTGCTCAGGAATGGCAGCAGGCAGGTGTGAGTGCATCTGGGCACACAGCGAGGCGAATACTTTTGGAGGATGGCCTGGTGTCAAGAAGGGCAGCAAAGAAGCCACTTCTCTCCAGGAAAAACATCAGGGACAGACTGATATTCTGCAAAAAGTACAGGGATTGGACTGCTGAGGACTGGGGTAAAGTCATTTTCTCTGATGAATCCCCTTTCCGATTGTTTGGAGCATCCGGAAAAAAGCTTGTCCGGAGAAGACAAGGTGAGCGCTACCATCAGTCCTGTGTCACACCAACAGTAAAGCATCCTGAGACCATTCATGTGTGGGGTTGCATCTCAGCCAAGGGAGTGGGCTCACTCACAATTCTGCCTAAGAACACAGCCATGAATAAAGAATGGTACCAAAACATCCTCCGAGAGCAACTTCTCCCAACCATCCAGGAACAGTTTGGTGACGAACAACGCCTTTTCCAGCATGATGGAGCACCTTGCCATAAGGCAAAAGTGATAACTAAGTGGTTCGGCGAACAAAACATCGATATTTTGGGTCCATGGCCAGGAAACTCCCAAGACCTTAATCCCATTGAGAACTTGTGGTCAATCCTCAAGAGGCGGGTGGACAAACAAAAACCCACAAATTCTGACAAACTCTAAGCATTGATTATGCAAGAATGGGCTGCCATCAGTCAGGGTGTGGCCCAGAAGTTAATTGACAGCATGCCAGGGCGGATTGCAGGGGTCTTGAAAAAGAACGGTCAACACTGCAAATATTGACTCTTTGCATCAACTTCATGTATTTGTCAATAAAAGCCTTTGACACTTATGAAATACTTGTAATTATACTTCAGTATTCCATAGTAACATCTGGCAAAATATCTAAAGACACTGAAGCAGCAAACCTTGTGGAAATTAATAATTTGTGTCATTCTCAAAACTTTTGGCCACGACTGTACAGTGCATTCGGAAAGTACTAAGACCCCTTGACTTTTTCCACATTGTTACGTTACAGCCTTATTGTAAAATGGATTACATTCTGTTTTTTTCTCATCAATCTACACACAACACCCCATAATGACAAAGCAAAAACTGGTTTTCGAAATGTATGCAAATTTACTAAATACAAAAAACTGAACTATCACATTTACATTAGAATTCAGACCCTTTACTGAGTACTTTGTTGAAGCACCTTTGGCAGCAATTACAGCCTTGAGTCTTCTTGGGTATGACGGTACAAGCTTGGCACACCTGTATTGGTAGTTTCTCTCATTCTTCTCTGCAGATCCTCTCAAGCTCTGTCACGTTAGATGGGGAGCGTCGCTGCACAGCTATTTTCAGGTCTCTCTAGAGATGTTCGATCCGGGCTCTGGCTGGGCCACTCAAGGACATTCAGAGACTTGTCGTGAAGCCACTCCTGCTTTGTCTTGGCAGTGTGCTTAGGGCTGTTGTCCTGTTGGAAGGTGAACCTTTGCCCCAGTCTGAGGTCCTGAGCACTCTGGAGCAGGTTTTCATCAAGGATCTATCTGTACTTTGCTCCATTCATCTTTACCTCGATCCTGACTAGTCTCCCAGTCCCTGCCATTGACAAACATCCACACATCATGATGCTGCCACCACCATGCTCCACCGTAGGGATGGTGACAGGTTTCCTCCAGACAGGACACTTGGCATGCAGGCCATAGAGTTCAATCTTGGTTTCATCAGACCAGAGAATCTTGTTTCTCATGGTCTAATAGTCTTTTAGGGGCCTTTTGGCAACCTCCAAGCGGGCTGTCATTCGCCTTTTACTGAGGAGTGGTTTCCGTCTGGCCACTCTACCATAAAGGCCTTATTGGTGGAGTAATGCAGAGATGGTTGTCCTTCTGGAAGGTTCTCCCAACTCCACAGAGGAATTCTGGAGCTCTGTTAGACTGACCATCGGGTTCTTGGTCACCTCCCTGACCAAGGCCCTTCTCCCCCGATTGATCAGTTTGGCCGAGCGGCCAGCTCTAGGAAGAGTCTTGTTGGTTCCAAACTTCTTCAATTTAAGAATGATGTAGGCCACTGTGTTCTTGGTGACCTTCAATGCTGCAGAAATATTTTGGTACCCTTCCCCAGATCTGTGCCTCGACACAATCCTGTCTCGGAGCTCTACGGACAATTCTTTCGACCTCATGGCTTGGTCTTTGCTCTGACATGCACTGTCACCTCTGGGACCTTATATAGACAGATGTGTGCCTTTCCAAATCATGTCCAATCAATTGAATTTACCACAGGTGGACTCCAATAAAGTTGTAGAAACATCTCAAGGATGATCAATGGAAACAGGTCACCTGAGCTCAATTTCGAGTCTCATAGCAAAGAGTCTAAATACTTATGTAAATAAGGTATCTGTTTTTAAAAATTTTAATATATTTGCAAAAATGTTTAAAAAACTGTTTTCGCATTGTCATTATGGGGTATTGTGTGTAGATTGATGAGGATTTATTTTAATCAATTTTAGAATAAGGCTGTAATGTAACTTAACAAAATGTGGAAAAAGGGAAGGGGTGTGAATACTTTCTGAATGCACTGTATTTCCAATTTTCTTTCTGTGAATGTAGCTTTAACATCATCTGCACTGATCCATTCTAACACTAAGTGATCCATTATGCCAGGTACTAGGGCTATATGACAATATATACCATGATATATACCATGTGACGATAGAAAAACATCTATTGTTTCATATTATGCTCTATCATTTATTTTGTTTATGTCGCAAATCACACTCTTTACGGCAAACTTTTTCGCCAATTGGACGACACGTTGCACATGCTGTGTGGAAGGAAATTTGCAACACAAACAAACATGGAAGAGAGTGAACGTGACACAGAGCACGGAGACACAGAGCTCATACCTAAAAGAGGGGCAACTTCGGTCGCATGGACGTGGTTTGGGTATGAAAAGTCTGACACGTACCAGAAAACCGTCCTCTGAAAAATTTGCCGCAGGCCGGTCCCGACAACAGGCTCAAACACCATGAACCTCTTTTACCACCTACGCAAGAATCATGTGAAACAGTACGGAGAGGCTACGGATGAGACCCAAAAGTACAGTCGAGTGCTCAAAACAAACCCCCCCAACTCAACGTTGCAAGAGGCTTGGAAGGAGATAACAGCTGCCATTACAACTTACATCTGCAAAGACATGGCCCCAATTTACACGGTCGAGAAACGGGGGTTTTGGGAGTTGGTGCTAACACTCGACCCAAGGTACCAAATGCAAATTGATATGTGACACGTATTTATGCCAAAATAACATGTAAAACAGACAAGCCCACAAAAATATATATATATACAGTTGAAGTCGGAAGTTTACATACACCTTAGCCAAATACATTTAAACTCAGTTTTCAAAATTCTTGACATTTAATCGTAGTAAAAATTCCCTGTCTTAGGTCAGTTAGGATCACCACTTTATTTTAAGAATGTGAAATGTCAGAATAATAGTAGAGAATGATTTATTTCAGCTTTGATTTCTTTCATCACATTCTCAGTGGGTCAGAAGTTTACATACACTCAATTAGTATTTGGTAGCATTGCCTTTAAATTGTTTAACTTGGGTCAAATGTTTCAGGTAGCCTTCCACAAGCTTCCCACAATAAGTTGGGTGAATTATGGCCCATTCCTCCTGACAGAGCTGGTGTAACTGAGTCAGGTTTGTAGGCCTCCTTGCTCGCACACACTTTTTCAGTTCTGCCCACAAATTTTCTATGGGATTGAGGTCAGGGCTTTGTGATGGCCACTCCAATACCTTGACTTTGTTGACCTTAAGCCATTTTGCCACAACTTTGGAAGTATGCTTGGGGTCATTGTCCATTTAGAAGACCCATTTGCGACTAAGTTTTAACTTCCTGACTGATGTCTTGAGATGTTGCTTCAATATATCCACATAATTTTAATTCCTCAAGGACGCCATCGATTTTGTGAAGTGCACCAGTCACTCCTGCAGCAAAGCACCCCCATAACATGATGCTACCACCACCGTGCTTCACGGTTGGGATGGTGTTCTTCGGCTTGCAAGCATCCCCCTTTTCCCTCCAAACATAACGATGGCCATTATGGCCAAACAGTTCAATATTTGTTTCATCAGACCAGAGGACATTTCTCTAAAAAGTACGATATTTGTCCCCATGTGCAGTTGCAAACCGTTGTCTGGCGTTTTTATGGCGGCTTTGGAGCAGTGACTTCTTCCTTGCTGAGCAGCCTTTCAGGTTATGTCGATATAGGACTCGTTTTACTGTGGATATAGATATTTTTGTACCTGTTTCCTCCAGCATCTTCACAAGGTCCTTTGCTGTTGTTCTGGGATTGATTTGCACTTTTCGCACCAAAGTACGTTCATCTCTACGAGACAGAACGCGTCTCCTTCCTGAGCGGTATGACGGCTGCGTGGTCCCATGGTGTTTATACTTGCGTACTATTGTTTGTACAGATGAACGTGGTACCTTCAGGCGTTTGGAAATTGCTCCCAAGGATGAACCAGACTTGTGGAGGTCTACAATTTTTTTTCTGAGGTCTTGGCTGATTTCTTTTGATTTTCCCATGATGTCAAGCAAAGAGGCACGGAGTTTGAAGGTAGGCCTTGAAATACATTCACAGGTACACCTCCAATTGACTCAAATGATGTCAATTAGCCTATCAGAAGCTTCTAAAGCCATGACATCATTTTCGGGAATTTTCCAAGCTGTTTAAAGGCACAGTCAACTTAGTGTATGTCAACTTCTGACCCACTGGAATAAGTGAAACAATCTGTCTGTAAACAATTGGTGGAAAAATTACTTGTGTCATGCACAAGGTAGATGTCCTAACCGACTTGCCAAAACTATAGTTTGTTAACAAGAAATGTGTGGAGTGGTTGAAAAATGTGTTTTAAATGAATCCAACCTAAGTGTATGTAAACTTTTGACTTGAACTGTATATATTTTAGGCCTATATTTATTTTGTTTGCAACTATAGTTGAAGTGTTTTCTATTTACCTTTTTAGATTTTATACATTAATATTTTGTTACATGCTTAATTGAAAATGTGCACAGGTTCTAAATAAAATATAATTCAAAATGTAACAAGAAATAGGCCTTTACATGTGGTCATTTTATATAAACTATTTATTCATTGAATTTACAGAAAATGTGCTATATCGTGATATGTATCGTTATCGGGATATGAAATGACCTATTTCGGGATATGAGATTTTGGCCATATCGCCCAGCCCTACCAGGTACCGTAGAGACAATTGATATTACTCTAAGGCAGACTTGGGCTGTAGAGGAAATTCTCATGATCATGTTATTTCAAGGCTGTTAAGAATTAGAATGAGAGCTGGAGTACATCGCCCCTTCCTGTACCAAAGGATACTTCGGGGAGCCTGCATGGCCACAGCAGAATGTGGCCCAAATCATTAGGCCTGGCAAGGCCTTCAATAGAATAGGCTATACATAGTCTCTCAAACACATATTTACAGTATTTTTCAATGTACATTTCACTTTCCTTTAGGAATAGATTGAGGTTGACATTACTTATTTGAATAATTAGAAGACTATACATGCCTAACAAAATACTTTTGATTCTTTCAAAGTCTCTGTAATCAGAACTTGCGCCATATCATTGCAACAACAGTAATGGGAACCTCTTTGCACCATCACTGTGTCTCAAGTTACAAATTGTGAAATACAATGTTAATAAAATGTTAATGTTGCTGTGTGTGTGTGTGTGTGTGTGTGTGTGTGTGTGTGTGTGTGTGTGTGTGTGTGTGTGTGTGTGTGTGTGTGTGTGTGTGTGTGTGTGTGTGTGTGTGTGTGTGTGTGTGTACTTGGAGGCCCTCGCTTTCTGTGTTTCTTAGCCAGACCGACCAAGTCCTGCCCACCCTGCTGCAGGCACTAGCACAGCAAAGCTGACAATTATTATTTACTAAAGTGCCCTTGCTAGCAAGCTGACGGGATGGGCAGCATTTGTCTGGCTAATTTGCTTACTGAAGAGAAAGATGCATCCTGTATACCTCCAGATGACAGTCTTTCTGCAAAAGTTTATTAAAAATATATATAAAAAACTCATACTAACAATACATTGCGTCTTTGACATCAAGAGATGGTGGTGGTGTTGGCAGTGCACTCTTTCCCGACATTCATGTTTGGTCGAAATGCGAGAAGATGGGAAGAAAGTTGTACCACTTCGGGCAGACTGGGTTATGGGAACCCCTGACACTTAGTCATATGCGGGCCTCACTTAATCCCAAACAATTACGATGGCTACCAACAGTAGAAGAGTGGATTCGCCATGAAGTCGAGACTAAAAAACATTTGTGTGGCCACAGTCAATGTAGGCTCCAAGTCCATTGACCCCACTGGTGTTACAGAGTCACGGCGGGCGGCTTCGGTTATGGATGTGAATTGGGTAAGTAGGTACTAAAGTGCCCAAAGAGTTTTGTCATGTTATGATGCTAGTAGATGATAAAAAAAACAAAGATAGCCAGCTATATAAGTGCACCGGGCCATGCAAAACAAACTGGCTCACATGGTGTTTGGGGATGGAATAAGCTAGCTCGCTAGCTAGCAAGCAGGCTAGCTACAACAACTCCAACAGAATACTGCACATTTTGCAGAAATCAATGGTCAAATACCAATCGGATTAACGTCATTGTTTATTTCAAGGTATATCTTTATTTTTGCTGAACTGCCTGATCTTTATTGGCTGACAGAACTTGCAGGATTTCATGATAGCCAATGCTTGTGTCAGCCATTATCTAGATTTACTGCTGCTTGTAGTAGCACTCAGGTTTATGTGTGGCTAGCTATTGCTACCATAGTCCAACAACAGAGTTTTAGCGAGTTTGGTCATAGACGTTCCATGTCTACTATGATGGTAAAGGTTTATCTTGATTTTGTGTAACAGTACGAGAAATGCTGATGTGCTGAACTGCTAATAATTGATGTGTTTCAAGGCTGCTAGTTGTTAGCTAGTAGGGGTATGCCGGCAGGGGTGTAAAAGGGGCTATGCTAGAAGCCTGCACGCTGTATACGTAAAAAAAAAATATATATTTTAGCTGATACAGAATAAAGAAATCAGAGGATATGGTCAGATGATAAGTGGGCTTTATTCAGAGTGCAATTTTTATTTTAAATGTTTTTACAATATGAGGAATCTGTATGATGTGAGTCTTTACCATTTTATTCACTCCTGCTCGCGTAGTGCTTCTCTTTACGTCATGACTTCGGTCAAACTCGGATAAAATATACATTTCTCTCAAAATACAAATGTCGTATTTGGGACTTTTTGTTGGAAGGACAAAACAAATCAGAATATTTAACAGCAACCTAATTCTGCAATCTTCCTTTTAAAATATAAACTAATGCTTGTTTTATTCGTATGTTTTTATAAAGTAAACTGTATCATCAGGACTGACGCAAATGGGGATCAAACGAAAACATTTCCAATCAGTACATCTCCAGATCAGAGAAGTGATGACACTGCCCCCGGTTTGGGGCAAGCCCCTCACTGACTGTGTCTCTGACTCATCCCAGGATCCTCTCATGATGTGGTCACCTCATATACCTCCATCCTCATCACTGAATGTTATTCACCCACTGGGTGAAAGGCTGTGGCTGCACCATCCCTTTGAGACTCATCTCAGATTGATGTTGTGGATAGGCAAAGGACGAACCCATGGGGGTGCCTGTAAATGGCTTCTGAACGCTACAATATGCAGATAATGAGGGATATCACCCTGTAACACAGATGGTTCTGTCAAGTTAACCTCTTGCGGTTGTTTTGGATAACATCCTCATTTGAATGCTCCCTCTTCTGACAATTGAGTGTTGCCCTCAACAACTTCATCAGCTGTTGTACAGCAGCAGTTGATCAGAGACCAACTGAACCGAAAGCTTGTACTGTACTCAAATACCACTAGTTGTACACAAACATTTAAAACCGGCAAAATGTTCTTTGAAAGACCTGACAATTAGTCTAGTTAACAGTTTTTCTTCTCTGGTGAGAACTGAGTGGCTCTGTCTTGACCTTCATTAATTTCAAGTCCAATAACTCAAGGGAGGATGTTCAAAGTGACAACATCCCACACAGACAAAGGTCAGGCCAGCCGACACAGACCAATGGAACTGTAGCAAAACCAGCTCAGCGGCCATCCATCCACAGGCAAGACAGCATTCTGGGTGAGGACAGAGGGACATGCATGGTGTGGAATGGAGCGACAGCGCTGGGGAAGAGAGAAGGACTCGAAGAAAAGGAGCTTCAGTACACAGTGTAGGACAGAGAGGCACCAACAGGCCCTTTAGTATCCATCCAAAAATAATGCGGCCATTCTGACTTTGTGCACAGTTAGGTCAGGTCTGGGCTGGGAAAACTCTGGAAGACCTTCTGTCTCGATGGCATCATGGAACACATTCCAGTGAGTAGTATCCATTGATCCAACAAATGACCCTTAGGGATGGACCAATGTAGCCCACTGCCCAAGCTTTGCCAATGCTATGGAATGGTCAATAAAAAAAGACCCACAATTCATAAAGAGGCCAGAGGATTTGATAGCCCATGTAATCTCCAGTGAGAATCTCATATCTTAGACATCGAAGCTTATGAGACTGGAGCATTCAAAGTCCAAGCGACCACTTGCCTCAGCTTGGACCAGATCCTAGAACCTTTTGACATTGATGTCAACAAGACAGGCTGCTCATTGAAACAAACTCTTTCCCCTCTATGGCTTGAGTCATGTTCTCACAATAACCAATACATGTGTAGCAAAACAGTGGTCAGCATTTAAGAGGCTCAGACAAATGAAAGGGGATCATTCATGAGTATTATCAAAGGGGTTCCATGATGTAAAACATCCAAATGCAATAACAAGTTCGATACTGAAATATTAGGGAGTATTGTTCTCTTCCATGTATGCCCTTGTGAACTTAAATCACAATGTAAACAAGAGAAGCAACAAAAGACGCAACTCAGAACATCTGATGACACGAAAAGCATATAAAAAAATACCTGTGGCTGAGTTGAAGTGTTTATTGATAGGTTGTAGCCAAGGTTTCCTGCTGTGGGGTGTCTGTCAGTACACGGGCCTTTCTACCCTGACTCGCAGCAGCACCAGCCATGGCTTAGGACTGTTGGGCACCTCAGCCCCACTGACCATGTCTAACCCCATCCCATTGCCAGAACACCTGAGGTTATCTGCCTGGCTAGCTACCTCCCATACAGCATATTAAAATAAGCCCTATTCCTCTCCCCAATGGCAGGGCTCTCAGCTGTTGTCACTACAATCCTCAACCACTGCTACTTCCCCTCGGAGGCAAAGCAGAGTAATCCCATTTACTGTCTCGCTCTTTCTATCATTTTCTCTCTATCACTCTCTTTCTATTGCTCTCGCTCTCTCTTACTATTGCTCTTGTTTTTCATATTGCTCTTTTTATTTCAATCTTTCTAATCTCTCTCTCTCTCTCGCTCTCTCCTTGGCCCATATCACCATTTTGAATATTAATAAGGCCTTTCTGATGAGCATGCTAAATGGGTGTCATGATGATTTGGCTGGATTGTCTTTGATAAACTAGAAGTACAAGGGGACAAGGAGGGAAAGCGGTGATGTAGTGTCCACAACTAAATAATCATTGTGGAATCTGAAAAGACACATACTCCGAAAGCATTATGGTGGATGTACTACGTGCACATGCTAAAAGAAAGGAATGAGGAGGGTAGATAACTAAGTGTGTCATTGTAGAAAAGTATTTATAAACAAAAAATCCAATCTCTTCGTTCATTTTTGTTCTATTATCTATAGAATAGGCCATAATTGATTTTGGCCCAATAGGCCTGGCATATTCCCACGTTCAAGGAGCTTTCCTAAAATTCAAAAAATGAATTCAAAAGGCACTAATAAGTCATTTTCATTTAATTTGTATTTCATTCCAAGTAAGTCTCAGCCTATATGTGCAATTTATAGACTATAATGATTAAATAGAACAAAATGTTGTTTAAAAGATGAGTGCTTTATGTCCCTACCAGCCTATTGTGTCACACTCGCAAATGCCTCACAATGTATTTCTTTGTAGGCTATAGCCTTGAAATAATTGAAATAATAAAGCCTAAATAATTTATTTTAGGCTTCCTGTCTGGCTCCTGACCTATTTAGAGTGTTTATATGCTGTTTAATATGACATGTGGCCTATTTGAAATGATGTGCGCTTCTTACATTCACCTTTTTCCATGTTTATTCAAATACTTTTCATTCAAATGCAAATGGTTCGGTTTCAATACTTCAAAACCAAATGGTAGGTCCAGGTACTCACAAAAATAGAGAGTGCTGGTTAAATTGTGGTTTTAATGAATGGAGTGAATGGTAATTTGGTCCCCAATTACCAAACTGACATAACCTGAGAACGATTGGGAAATGATGTCATTTGTAATTCAAAATGGGGGCAATGGGGCTGAAGCATCCCATTCAGTCCTGACAGATTCTTCCGTTTACATGCAGAATCTGTCCATGAGAAATTAGATTCAGGCTAAAAGCTTCCCCCGAAATAGATGTTTAAGCCAACCTGTAACTTTTATATTTTATATCGCAAAATTGTGTGATTTGCATAAAAGTATGCCATTTTCAATCTGTCTTCACTTTACAAATATATTATGTTTCTGTTTGGACGTTCTTAAGAGCACATTTTCCCTTGCAGTAAAAACTGTGGTGGGAAAGGACGCACAGTAAATTGATTTAGTGTCTGTCTCCTCTCCATGGACTCCTTCTTAAACAGTCAAAATGCAAGGCAAGGGTATTCCAATCCCAGTCAATAAGATTAAATCATAAACAACGTTAGTTCATTTGTCAGGAAGCGGCGTTGTTTTCTATAATCACATAATGGGTTACCCAGTACGAAATGTGAAGATCATTTTCCTTTGTTTTTCTTCTCATATTATTTTGGCTCGGTCTACACATGCTGCCTCACTGCATCGCACATGAAACACAGGATAATAGGAAACAGTGACTTCTTTATTTGATAGTCCCCCTTTCGATTTCTGCAACTTTCCTACAAGCACGTGAGACAAAGCCTAGTGCATAAGCCAAAGCCATTGTGTATTTGCTTGTAATAATATGTAATGGACCAGATGTCCAGGCCTAAATGTGAACCATTTTTACCTCTCTTTTCAAAATGTCAAAGAATATATTACACCTGCGAGTTCACAAGCTATCCTGAGCATATCAGTACTAAGTCCGGTTGAATTTAACCGAGCTTCTATGTTGCTGTGTTGCAGTAAAATCTGCTCGTCAACAGAAATGACGGGAGGATAAAATGCCATGCAATAATTAATTGATCATAGCAGGTTTAGCCCGAAAAATCACACATTCACTGCCTCCGGAGGGGTTTGTGAGCTTGGCTCATTCTAGGCCAAGTGTCCACAGCACATCTGAGCTCTGACAGGCACAGCCTCTGTCCCCGCAGTCCAGACACTGTGAGGCCTGCAGGGTTGGCATAGCAGGCATTGTTCCCCGTGTCAGCCCCAGAGCACCAACTCATCTGGCTCTGCTGTCAGCCTTGCCCACAGATAAAGACCACCACCCACACTCTGCTGCTGTCCCAGCTCTCAGCCCCTGCTTACGTCCCACACACGGGAGTCAAAGGAGGGAAACGACGGTCCACCCAGCTCACACAGCCTAGAGACGGGTGAGACTTGTGGAAATCAGGGACCAGCTCTATAATCTGCACTAAATCTGCCCGGCCAGCTTTATCTGTCTTTTGTTATTAGCGTTGGGACTGTTGAATGGCGAGGGGTCACGAGGGTAAGACTTATTTTCCTGCATTTGCTCAAAAGGAGGGGGGGGGGTGAGAGCAGAGTGCGGCCCGGGGCACACCCCCACTCTGATATTTTTGGATGATCTTTTTTTCCCAACTTTTCCTTTCTCCTGAACCCAAATAAAGTATGTGATGGATGAGCGAGCAGCGGCAACACCTCCCCCATCAATCGAAGAGAGCAAGAGTTCTGTGCGGAGGGAGGCCGATCCCCTTCACAGGCCTCCAGAGTACCCTGTACACCCCCCCACATCTCAGCAACACATACACACAGCTCCCCCATAGTCCCACCAACCTCCATCCCCCAGCCCACAGAGAGCTGATTTCAAACATCATGTAAAATGGCCATAACCCAGACAGGAAGGGGAGTGAATAAAAAAAAGAGTGAAAGCCGGGAAAGAAAAGGGGGTAAAGAAGGAGCATGCAGAAACAAGACACCAAATGGTCCTGGTTAGCCGCGGCAGAACAGAGAGATCCACAGAGTCCCCGGCTGTGGTAGGTTCTCTCTCTCTCCTTTGTGCACACCAGTACAAGCAGCGAATTCCAAGAGGATGCCATCATCAGGAGCAACGAAAAGACAGGGAAGTAGTTTAGTAACAACCCACTTTCACAGGGGACCAAGAAACGCACACACACACGTGCACAAACACGCACACACATACAGAAGGAACAGAAAGAGAGCAATCCTGACAGGATACCATAGTGGGAGGGGGTTTCTCTCAAATCAAAATCAAATCAGAAATTTTCTGTCCAAAAATAATGCAGAAAAATTAATCCATGCTTTTGTTACTTCTAGGTTAGACTACTGCAATGCTCTACTTTCCGGCTACCTGGATAAAGCACTAAATAAACTTCAGTTAGTGCTAAATAAGGCTGCTAGAATCCTGACTAGAACCAAAAAATTTGATCATATTACTCCAGTGCTAGCTTCCCTACACTGGCTTCCTGTTAAGGCAAGGGCTGATTTCAAGGTTTTACTGTTAACCTACAAAGCGTTACATGGGCTTGCTCCTACCTATCTTTCCGAGTTGGTCCTGCCGTACATACCTACACGTACGCTACGGTCACAAGACGCAGGCCCCCTAATTGTCCCTAGAATTTCTAAGCAAACAGCTGGAAGCAGGGCTTTCTCCTATAGATCTCCATTTTTATGGAATGGTCTGCCTACCCATGTGAGAGACGCAGACTCGATCTCAACCTTTAAGTCTTTACTGAAGACTCATCTCTTTAGTGGGTCATATGATTGAGTGTAATCTGGCCCAGGAGTGTGAAGGTGAACGAAAAGGCTCTGGAGCAACGAACCGCCCTTGCTGTCTCTGCCTGGCCGGTTCCCCTCTCTCCATTGGGATTCTCTGCCTCTAACCCTATTACAGGGGCTGAGTATCATCGGATATCATCGGGGTATCATCGGATGGGGCCACAGTGTCTCCTGACCCCTCCTGTCTCAGCCTCCAGTATTTATGCTGCAGTAGTTAATGTGTCGGGGGGCTAGGGTCAGTTTGTTATATCTGGAGGACTTCTCCTGTCTTATCCGGTGTCCTGTGTGAATTTAAGTATGCTCTCTCTAATTCTCTCCTTCTCTCTTTCTTTCTCTCTCTCGGAGGACCTGAGCCCTAGGACCATGCGTCAGGACTACCTGGCATGATGACTCCTTGCTGTCCCCAGTCCACCTGGCCTTGCTGCTGCTCCAGATTCAACTGTTCTGCCTGCGGCTATGGAACCCTGACCTGTTCACCGGACGTGCTAAAAAAGCCAACTGACATTTACTCCTGAGGTGCTGACTTGCTGCACCCTCGATAACTACTGTGATTATTATTATTTGACCATGCTGGTCATTTATGAACATTTGAACATCTTAGCCATGTTCTGTTATAATCTCCACCCGGCACAGCCAGAAGAGGACTGGCCACCCCTCATAGCCTGGTTCCTCTCTAGGTTTCTTCCTAGGTTTTGGCCTTTCTAGGGAGTTTTTCCTAGCCACCGTGCTTCTACACCTGCACTGCTTGCTGTTTGGGGTTTTAGGCTGGGTTTCTGTACAGCACTTTGAGATATCAGCTGATGTACGAAGGGCTATATAAATACATTTGATTTGATTTGGGGTTTCTCTCCTGGTTCAGACCAATCTGGAGTGATGACGAGTTAATTCAGCCCTTGCATTGTTCTATTGCATTAGTGACTATGACTAGACTAGACCAGGGATGGGCAACTGGCGGCCAGATCAATCCCCCCCCTCCAAAAAAAAAGAAAGAAAGTATATATTTTCACTGATAGTCACTCAGGTCTCAACTTACTGTTGGTGCAAATTCTGAATTTGGTTGTGCATCAGTTTTTATCTTGTTATGTCAGTCACTGAAAGTCACTCAGTTAGCCCATGTCAGCTACATTTTTTCCGATTGGTAAGTTTGTCTAGCGACCAGCTACCTAAACTTCGAATTAGAGCCCGGGGAGCCCACATTGATTTTGTTAGTCAGTCTCACTCAAATATATTAAAAACTGCAAACATTTCTCTCTACCCTATGGCAAAATGTGTAGAATTGCAGCAAACAAACTTTAAAACAGCAAAATTTACTCTGAAACTTGATGAGTTCAGATATTTGTGGCCCCCACCAGCATCAAAGTTGCCCATCCCTGCTGTAGACAAACAATGAAAAGCACATGTAAAAACAAAACAGCATTGGGATGTCCTTTCATGGCCACCATCAAAAACAGCAAGACAAAACACAACAGATAACCACAACAAAACAGCTGTGAAATGAGACAGTTCTACAGCAGTGGTTCCCAACCAGGGGTACTAGGACCCCCGGGGGTACTTGGCCTAACCACAGGGGGAAATTGAGGAGACTCATGAGACCATAGGCCTACTGGGCGGAGGCACAGAATTATCTACACGGAACAAAAATATAAACACAACATGTAAAGTGTTGGTCCCATGTTTCATGAGCTGAAATAAAAGATGGCAGACATTTTCCACTTGCAGATTTTGTACACAAATTTGTTTACATCCCTGTTATTGAGCATTTCTCTTTTGCCAAGATAGTCCATCCACCTGACAGGTGTGGCATATCAAGAAGCTGATTAAACAGCATGATCAATACACAGGTGCACCTTGGGCTGGGGACAATAAAAGTCCACTCTAAAATGTGCAGTTTTGTCACACAACACAATGCCACAGATGTCTCAAGTTTTGAGGGAGCATGCAATTGGCATGCTGACTGCAGGAATGTCCACCAGAGCTGTTGCCAGAAAATGTAATGTTAATTTCTCTACCATAAGCCGCCTCCAACATAATTTTTGAGAATTTGGCAATATGACCAACCGGCCTCACAACCGCAGACCACGTGTATGGCGTCATGGGGGCGAGCAGTTTGCTGATGTCAACGTTGTGAACAGAGCGCCCCATGGTGGCGGAGGTTGGGTTATGGTATGGGAAGACATAAGCTACGGACAATGGACACAATTGTATTTTATCAATGGCAATTTGAATGCACAGAAATACCGTAACGAGTACCTGAGGCCCATTGTGAGGCCCATTTCTTTTAAGGTATCTGTGACCAACAGATACATATCTGTATTCCAAGTCATGTGAAATCCATAGATTAATGACTAATTAATTTATTTCAATTGACTGATTTCCCCATATGAACTGTAACTCACTAAAATCTGAGAAATTGTTGCATGTTGCGTTTATATTTTTGTTCAGTATATTTTGGTCCATTTAGGCACCGCAGTGAATTTTTCAGAGCTCTGACTACAATCTGGTGATGCTGAAGAAGTTCTTTGAGAAGTCCTCGGGAGAACTCAGCCAGTCCAAGACTGGAGAGAGAGAGAGAGATGTGGGCTGGATAACATGCACAGTTGGGCCCACCCATTAATTGGGAGTTCAAAACTGAGCTGAGTCTCAGGCTGGTCAGAGGCCCAGAGGGAAACCTGCCACTGGCACTGGGTGACTGGCTGTGTGATCTGCAGATGGCTGAGGTTTCGATGCAATCTGGACACAGACATAGAGTCACTAGAGTGGGACTCTCTTACTGACTCAGAACCCTTCCAACCCACAGGCTCATTAGAGAGTGCTCATTTGCAACCTGTGTCTGTAGCCGTATGCTCTGGAGGTTTATTGAACTCTGGCAAAACCAGGGCAATCAGATTTCAGACGAGATGGGTGGATGATCTGAAGGTCTGGAGTTTTTTGGGATTGTTGATGTTGGGACATTGTTGTTGTTCTTGTGGGGGCAGACGGAAGCTTCCTGTATGACACTACGGATTAGTTTAGGGCTGACGAAAGCTGACGACAGTCCTCGTCGGAAGCAGGACCCAGGGGGATTCATTCACAGGGTATCAGTCCATAGTAGAGTGAATGAAAGAGACGCAATTGGGTTTAGAGTAAAGAGAGAGAAATTAGCAAGCTCCCAACAGAAAGAGGCTAACAGCTGCGAACATTTTCCATTTGAAGTGAAACATTCCAGCGCTCGGCCCTCTCCACTCCAGCGGCCTTCCTCTCATTTCCCTGTGGTATTTGTACCCAGCTGAGATCCAGATACTGTGAGCAGAGCTGCAAACTTTCCCAAGGATACCATCCAACCACATGCCGCCGCTCTCCCTCGGCTGGCGGCTCTGCCCAGTCCCGCACCTCGTCGGCTGGAATACTCCCTCACCGACAGTTTGCATTTCCCTCAGGAAGACTTAGCCATTCCTGCCCCTTGTCCTTGTCCAAACGTATAAACAAGCCACCTCCGCCCTGCGGCACCTCTTTATCACTCAGTAGGATCACTGCATTGTTTCTACTGTATGTTGGTCTATTTTCAGTCATTGGTTGACATAGGCCCAGCTCTTCCATGTTACGTAGTGGCTGCATCCTGAGTTAATCCATAAATCATATGAGAGTAACACAACAGATTACAATTCAGCAACAATTGACTACAGTACATTTCAGTGATACAAGTCTGCCTCTGATACTCTGTAGCCATGTATGTTAGCTGGATATTGGCTTTCCATTGTGAGTGTAACGTAATGCCCTTGCCTCAGCCAGTTGCTACAGACTGAACAGCACAATCACAGACATAAGAGGGGAGAGGAGGAAGTGCTTGCGCTATGGCTGGAACGATCGGTGAGACAGGAACGCGTGGGTGTGCATGTGAGCCGGGGTGGCTGTGCTGTGCTCTGTGCTGAGGCCCATGCTGTGTGTGAGGCCTTTTATACACACCCAGACAGCACATGAACTACCTCCACAGCTTGGTTTTTTTTGTCCTTTGGCGGACACGCCGCCAGAGGACAGCTCTATACTTGTTGTCGTGTTGTCTGTGCAAAGAAGTAAATACTTTGCTAAGCCGTGTCTCAAAACTACCTCCGCTTATTATTCTTGTCGTCTCTAGAGGATTTAGAGAACCTAGTGGGGGGCCTTTTCAGTTGAGAGGATACGAACATGAGAGAGACAGTACCAGTAAAACTAAAATGAGAGCACACATTTCCCGTTACATACCTGTACATGAATTCCCCCTCACAGTTGTTGTGTGAGGCCTTGTGGTATTAGTGAGTTCACAACTCACAAGTCTGCCTTAGGCATGTAGCATATAAACATTAAATGGTGAAAGAGAAAGTAGAATATTACAAAACCTTGAAACGGTTTAAGGGCAGGACTTCTAAGAACTGCATGAACCATGTGTTAGAGAACACAATCTCCTGAGCTCTCCTTTTCAGATTCTTTTCTATGACATGAATCTGTATATTTTCTTCTGGGTCGATAAAAAGTAGAAGGCCTAACCTTCTCTCTAGCAACCCCCCCTCCCTTCCCTCTCTTGGCAGTAGGTATTGTTTTGTGGAAATAATGATTGTGACAAGGCAAACAAACAAAGGGCCAAGCTTTGAATACCTGACATCAGCGCTTCCTCTCTTGTATTAATTGGCCTTTTGATCTTCAAGTTTGGTTGTGCCAAGCCACACTGCATCTTTAAGAGGGGGCAGCTCTCTCCAGCAGTCACTGAAGGCGAGTTATATAACACCCCCTCCTCTTTTGGGCACATGTCTCAGAGTGTGACTGCCATGAGGTAGTCACAAAAGAGGGGACAGAGGGACCATCTGAATGTGGAACACTGGAGGGGGTGGTAGGGCAGAGGAGACATGCTGCCTCCCCAGAACATCACTCCCTCCCGCCCCCAGCCTCCCGTCCCTACTCCATGGACAATGGGACTGTTCACCCAAAATAGTACCTTCCTTCACTGAGGCTTCCTGCCTGTATCCTGGGGTTGCAATATTTCTTGCCTGGTATCAATAGCTGATTCCAGCGGATTTATATCTCCATATGGGGAACCTCCGCATCTGCCTTTGACCGAGCGAGTGGACAAGGCATGCTCAGTTGAGGTTCTTCTCCAGGCACCTGCAGGCGAGGCGGGCTGCTCAGTGGGGCTGTGGAGCTCTGGGCCTAATTGTGACAAAGACAACTATCTGTGACTATCTGATCACAGCTACCAGAGCAGCATCTGCATCGCCCAGCAGACCTCAGAGAGAGAGAGAACGAGAGAGGGAGAGATGAACTGAGAGAACTGAGAGTCACAGACGGGCACAGCAGTTCTCTGTTCGCCTGCCCAGTCTGTGTGTCCGGGTGCACGTGAAAGCTGTATCTGAGGGACAGGCAGATGGACAAACTGACTTTGTTTTGCTCTGTCAATTCACACAGCTGGCCAACAGACGATATAAGATTGGTAGGGTCTGACAGAATTAGACGACATGGGCAGGCGTCTATGTGGCATGATAGCAAAACAACAATGAATACACATGCCGGTGAAAACACCCCAACACCCGCACAAACACAAATCTTTAAATAGGCTTAGTTTTCAGAATTCCCCTAAACTTTTGGCCTGAGGTGCATAAACAAAGTGAAAAGGAAGTACAAGCTATATTCAAAAAGACAGAAAAAAAATTACATTTGCATATGCTCTACAAGTCCGTTGAGGAGAAATTGAAAGCTGACTTAGAGAAACTAAACTGACATTAAGTGAATTTATTCAAATCATCACAAAACACTAGAAAATACAGCCTAGATATTGTTTGCGCTTTATGAAATGTGACATGACTGCAACAAATGTCGGCTACTACAAATGGTAAGGGCCAAAATGACTTTGAAAATACATTTTTACTGTCGCTTTGACATTTAGATAATAATTTTGCTATTGATTTTTTTATATTGCCAAATGTTTATCAACCAGAAGAACTCTGCCACACATAAATCATTAACATGATAACCTTTATATCTCCTTGCTCTTTTATCCATTGAATAATTGAGTTATGGGAGCTGTTCATTTCAGGAAAATGTTCTAAGAAATACTAATTCTATGCACATTAATTCAATATCAAATAATTACCTCCATGTTGACTGGGGGAAAGAAAACAGGAAAAACAACTATCTAGTTCACAAATCTGACCTATTTCTTTATTTAGTCGGGCTATAGTAGCCTAATTGCAATGTCTGGAAATGTTATCGTATAAAGAAACAGTGTTTTTTTACTCAATAGTCCTATTTGCGTCCATTGGCTAACAGCCAAAAGTGTATTGCAATCATAGAACAGCCCACATTTCCCCCAATTACTGTTCTGTATGGAGCTCTTATTATAAGCACATCATTGTATTAGACATTTTCTGACATGGTCTGTATGATCGCCGTCCCAGCGCCAGTCAGTTGAAGTGTTCTGAGTGGACAATTGACCTTTTCAACCCTATTTTGAAGTAACTAATTGGAAGCCTTTCATTGGTCAACATCATTCTTGTCCACTCCCATCATGCAGTTATGGTCCTAAAGCAAATCCTGAATGTATATCTAAGGTTGGACATAAGCCGTCTGTTTTCAAACCTTCACCCTTCACAATCGTTCGCTGATTCCCATTCAAAATATGATAAAACAGTGGCATATAAAAAGGCAGCCAAGGGAGGCCTTTTCTGTTGCAAAAAATGTGCAAACAATATATAAAAAGCTCAGAAAACCACATAAAGGGGAGCAGTATGGCATCTCTCTGAAGGATTCTCAGAAAAACAGCCCCTCTCCTGCCGCAACCTAAAGCCAGGACCTGTCCTCCACAAGATCTTTTCGTAGAATACAAAAAAAAAACTATTTTGTCTACTATTGTATAGACAATGTTTGTAAGAGCTGTTTGGCTCTGTGTTACACTCAGTTCCTGCTTGAGGGCCTCATTCATGGGGCTGGAAATATGATGTGGTGAGGAGAGGCGAGCCAATACATATGGCGCTGTACGTACAGCCCTGTCCCCGTTGTCTGAAGTGCATTCAAACCACGTCCTACAGAGAGCCTCATTATGCTACACACACAGAGAACACACACACACACACACAGGCAGTGACTGTGGCTCCGACTACTACTTCAGTGACTGGGAATCCCTGTCCCTGGAGGACCACCGGGATGCAGCAGCACACGCCTGGTCTGCCTAGTGCTTAGTCTCCATGACTGCTGGGAATGAACTCTCAGATAAATACATAGTTTTACATCTGTTTAAAACCAGTTTAGTATTACAGCAGTAGCTGTGTGTGGGTAAAATCAACCTGTGTTGTGATAATTGCATTGTTTGCTCTATGACCTGTTAGTTCATATGCCCTGACAGCGGGATATATAGGCCTAAAGGCCGAGACAATAAGAAGACACAGTGGCAGAATACATTCAACCACACCTTTGTTTTATCACAAACCCGGATAGCAACCTCTGCCTCCTGAAGTCCACGAAGCATATTGCATGTAACAGACAGTTACATGACCTACAGCATGGTCAAGCAAGTTAATGTTACGGACATTTTCGGACCACTAAACAACTATTGATTTAGAACCACGGAGAGTTACCGCAAGTCACAAAGAAAACAGGAGCTGCCTCCACTATTCCAACACCATTTCAACTTCATTAAATCACCTCTGCTCACCTCTGTCTAATACAGTGACATCTAAAAGATACCAAAAACAATTTAGTCCAATCATCGTAAGTTAAATATGATGTGGCTGTGCATGGTTCTGATTTCTGTGTGTGTGCGCGTGCGTTCAAGTAAAACAACATGTTGACTTACCCTACTTGTCAAGAAACGCCAATGCATTCTCCTCTCTTTCATGTTGACGAAACGGTCTATCACTCTGTCATACAGTACACTATTTAATTTTTTGTTGTCCTAGGTTACCTGGCTAAAATGCTTGCTCGCTAGCCTAACTTCCATTCATGGGCAATGTTAGTTAACATTAGATTTCTACATCTAGCTACATATTGAACTTCCATCCTCTCAGGCCAGGGGCACAACAAGCTGGCTTCACTTGACACTATTTTTGGAACGTGCCAGGATCATTCACAATGCTACGGCCGGCAACAATGTCATACTCGTTTGGACCAGGCAGCATCAGATAGATGGCTTACACGAAGAGAGACAGAGGGGCGCTGTTTCGCTCGCTCGGATACTTTCTCCTGTGATATACATTCAGCCTCTTGCGAATTGAAGGAAAATGATGTTTGTTTATTTTTTTCTTGGTACATTATTTGGGGAAGACTGGCTTCCTTTGGCATCCATGAATACACACCACTGTGTACAGTAGGCCTATACTAAATGGATGTACAGTAGGTCATTAGCTGTCATTAACATTATGTTAATATATGTAGCTTAAGAAACAAGGTTCATGAAATGAATAACAGATAACATTCATATTCTGACTATCTCTGAAACTCACTTAGATAATACCTTTGATGATACAGTGGTAGCAATACATGGTTATAACATTTACAGAAAAGACATAAATGCCAATGGTGGAGGTGTTGCTGTTTGTAGTCAGAACCACATTCCTGTAAAGCTTAGAGAAGAGATCACGTTAAATACTGTTGAAGTAATATGGCTACAGGTTTATCTGCCTCACATAAGGCCCATTATTGTGGGAAGCTGCTATAGACCACCAAGTGCTAACAGTCAGTATCTGGATAACATGTGTGAAATGCTTGATAATGTATGTGATATCAACAGAGAGGTTTATTTTCTGGGTGATTTAAATATTGACTGGCTTTCATCAAGCTGCCCACTCAAGAAAAAGCTTCAAACTGTAACCAGTGCCTGCAACCTGGTTCAGGTTATCGGTCAACCTACCAGGGTAGTTACAAACAGCACAGAAATGAAATCCTACACATGTATTGATCACATCTTTACAAATGCTGCAGAAATTTGCTTGAAAGTAGTATCCAGATCCATCTGATGTAGTGATCACAATATAGTGGCCATATCTAGGAAAAACAAAGTTCCAAAGCCTGGGCCTAATATAGTGTATAAGAGGTCATACAATAAGTTTTGTAGTGATTCCTATGTTATTGATGTAAAGAATATCTGTTGGTCCGTGGTGTGTAATGAGGAGCAAACAGACATTGCACTTCAAACTTTTATGAAATTGTTTATTCCAGTTACTAATAAACATGCACCCATTAAGAAAATGACTGTAAAACTGTTAAATCGCTGTGGATTGATGAAGAATTGAGAAATTATATGGTTATGAGGGATGAGGCAAAAGGAATGGCAAATAAGTCTGGCTGCACAACCGATTGGCAAACTTATTGCAAATTAAGAAATCATGTGACTAAACTGAATAAAAAGAAGAAGAAACTACACTATGAAACCAAGATAAATGAAATAAAGAATGATAGTAAAAAGCTATGGAGCACCTTCAATGAAATTCTGGGAAAAAAGGGCAACTCAGCTCCATCATTCATTGAAACAGATGGCTCATTCATCACAAAACCAACTGATATTTCCAACTACATGAATTAATTTTTCATTGGCTGTAACGAACGTCGTCGGGAGAAGGAGAGGAGGACCAAGGTGCAGCGTGGTAAGTGTTCATTATTTTCATAAAACAACTGAACACTGAACAAAACAACAAAAACGACAAACGAACAGTCCTGTAAGGTGACGAAAAACACTAAATAGAAAATAATCACCCACAACTCAAAGTGGGAAAACAGGCTACCTAAATATGGTTCTCAATCAGAGACAACGATAGACAGCTGCCTCTGATTGAGAACCACACACACGGCCAAACACAAAGAAATAGACAACATAGACATACAAACATAGAATGCCCACCCACATCACACCCTGACCAAACAAAAAATATAAACATACAAAGCAATCTATGGTCAGGGCGTGACATTGGCAAGATTAGCCGACTTAGGCATAACATGCCAGCAACAAATGCTGACACTACACATCCAAGTATATCTAACATTAATAATATGCATGTCAATCTCTCCTGGCTGAAAATGGAGGAGAGATTGACTTCATTACTACTTTTATTTATGAGAGGTACTGACATGTTGAATGCACCGAGCTGTCTGTCTAAACACAGCTCGGACACCCATGCATACCCCACAATACATGCCACAAGAGGTCTCTTCACAGTCCCCAAGTCCAGAACAGACTATGGGAGGCACACAGTACTACATAGATGACTACATGGAACTCTATTCCACATCAAGTAACTGATGCAAGCAGTAAAATTAGATTTAAGAAACAGATAAAAAAACACCTTATGGAACAGCGGGGACTGTGAAGAAACACAAACATTGGCGCATTCACACACACACACACGTGATAGCATACGCACTATACATACACATACACATGGATTTTGTACTGTATATATGTGGTAGTGGTGGCGTAGGGGCCTGAGGGCACAGTCTGAATGTATTGTAATGTTTTTAAAATGGTATAAACTGCCTTAATTTTGCCGGACCCCAGGAAGAGTAGCTGCTGCCTTGGCATCAGCTAATGGGGATCCATAATAAATACAAATACAGTAGGTCATAATGTACAGTAGGCCTATACTAAATGGATGTACAGTAGGTCATTATGTACAGTAGGCCTATACTAAATGGATGTACAGTAGGTCATTATGTACAGTAGGCCTATACTAAATGGATGTACAGTAGGTCATTATGTACAGTAGGTCTACTTTCATCCCTCAGAAGGGATAATGTCTCGAGAAAGGTGAAAGGTGACTGTGGCAAGCAGAGGCGTCGTCATGCCCATTTACTTGCCCCTCAAATTTGATAAACTTTTAGGGTAAAAGATATACAAGTTACTTGCAAAGATTCTGAATTTGGCCATCAATGCCCTTCAATAAAAGGCTGCATGATGCCACCGGTGGCAAGGCAATGATGTAGCATTGTTGAATACAGAAACAGTCAGGTTACACAGACTACTCGGCATATAGCCAGTAACCGAAAGGTTGCTGGATCGAATCCCCGAGCTGACAAGGTAAAAATCTGTCCTTCTGCTCCTGAGCAAGGAAGTTAACCCACTGTTCCCCGGGCCCCCGATGACGTGGATGTCGATTAAGGCAGCCCTCCGCACCTCTCTGATTCAGAGGGGTTGAGTTACATGCGGAAGTCACATTTCAGTTGAATGCATTCAGTTGTACAACTGACTATATATCCCCATTTCCCTTTCCCTATACTGAAGAACAGTACCTGCAGACAATGTCAAAATCGGTGCTATTTGAATATGGAGGCTGAAAACACATGCTCAGTTAACATCTGCTGACAGAGCTTCTTACATGTTCCCAAAGATTAAAACTGCCTGAAAAAGCAATTCATAAAGCTCAAGACGAAAAACTAAAAAATGAGCATCTGTGTAAGTGTAGTCTTCTCTCGAATCAATAACAAGTATCACATAGTTAGCTACCTGCTGCACTTGGATATAATGCAGGGCCATACAACCGCAAAACACTTGGGTGCATTCCCCAAAGGATTCGCAGACAAAAATGCCTCCCGTATCAATATTGTCCTGTGAATACCTCCTGAATACCTCCCCCGCCTGCAGTGGTGCAGTATTATACTTGTCTCTTTGTGTGGTGGGGGATTTCCAGGCGGTGAAATGGTGAGCTGGTTAGGAAGGCTGGGAATGGGCACCTTTCCTCTGGGCAGTGTTAACATGGCAGTGTGGGAACCAGGGGAGAGTAGGCCCAGTGTAGGAGGGTACAGTAGGTGACAAGTCGGACGAGTCGGACACAGCTGGGTGATCGTGTGAAGGGGAAAGTAGGTTCTTCCTCAGTGACATCGGAGCACGATGGCTCCTGTTGCTCCAGTGCCCTTGTCCCTGTTCTAGCTGTCAGTCATTGAACACTGTCTCTCTTTTGGGGGTGGCAGGCCGAACAGAAATGCGAGACGTAGTCCTATTCTGTGTAAAATATGGGTACAGCGAGCTAAAAGACAAGGGCTGGCTCACCAAAAAATGTGATCAAAAGAGCTTCTTGTCAAACAGCACCTTACAGATAGGAAAGCCACTGTCACATTCAGAATCCACTGAGGAGGATTCTAGATAAAGCAGCGAGCACCCTTTATGAGGTGTATAAATTCCCTCTTAACAGTGGGAAAATGTGGTAGTTACTATTGGCAACAATTAAATATAGTCTTCTCTTCTGTACGTGCGTGCGTGCGTGCGTGCGTGCGTGCGTGCGTGCGTGCGTGCGTGCGTGCGTGCGTGCGTGTGTGTCCATATGTGTCTATGTACACAGCGTGTACAAAACATTAGAACCACCTTCCTAATATTGAGTGGCACCCGCTTTTGCCCTCACAACAGCCACAATTCGTCAGGGTATGGACTCTACAAGGTGTCGAAAGCGTTCCACAGGGATGCTGGCCCAGGGATTGTGTCAAGTTGGCTGGGTGTCCTTTGGTTGGTAGAACATTCTTGATACACACGGGAAACTGTTGAGAGTGAAAAACCCAGCAGGGTTGCAGTTCTTGACACTCAAACCGGTGCGCCTGGCACCTACTACCATAGTAGTAGGCACTTAAATATGTTGTCTTGCTCATTCACCCTGTGAATGGCACACATACACAATCCATGTCTCAATTGTCTCAAGGCTTAAAAATCCTTCTTTAACCTGTCTCCTCCCCTTCATCTACACTGATTGAAGTGGATTTAACAAGTGGCATCAATAAGGGATCAAAACTTTCACCTGGATTCACCTGGTTAGTCTATGTCATGGAAGGGGCAGGTTTTCCTAATGTTTTGTACACTCGGTGTATGTGTGAGATTGTGGACGTGCTTAACTATACTTGTGGGGACCAGAAGTCTACACAAAAATAGTAAACAAAAAAAATTAAGGTTAGGGTAAGGGTACGGGTATGGTTTAGGGGTTAGGGAAAATAGGATTTTGAATGGGACTGAATTGTGTGTCCCCACAAGGTTAGTTGTACAAGACTGTGTGTGTGTCTGCGTGCGTGCGTGTGCATGCAAGCTTGTGTTTGTGTTTTTTTCAATGTACTGCCATTACAACACAGAGCATCTTTCACATATGTGTAACCTTTCAACACTGGCCTTAATACATGGCTGATTTATGTGCTGCGTCTATAAACACGGCTCTTCACAAACACCACACAAAGAAACAGGGAGGCTTTGTAGTGTCTGGAGCTCAGGGAGAATGACAGAGGGTCATGCTCTGCCTGGTGAATCTTGTCTGTATGTGTGGCTCTTCATGAACACGCACAACACCACTGACAGCGGCGGCACCACCCAGCCAGAACTGCATCCACATCACAGAATAGTTCCAGACATACAGATTGCCCCAAGGGTGTCGAGGAGCCAAAGGCAGAACACTGACAAATAATATAATATATCAGGAAGTTCTACATTACTAACGTGTTTGACTGATTCCAGAGGCTTGACTGAGACTGACATGCCCTTCTCACCATCTCAAAAAAACAGACACCATGGCCAGAGCCCTAGGCCGTGTCCAAAATCTGTCTTGCCTACTACTTACTTAAACTGCACACTGTGTACTAATCATAGTACATACTATTTAGAACTGTTTAGTGAAAATGAATGCGGTAAGCAACAAATATCTGCATACTCAGGCTCCTCCTACTGAGAATGTGTCATCTAATATCTGCATACTCAGGCTCTTCCTACTGAGAATGTGTCATCTAATATCAGCATACTAGGCTCTTCCTACTGAGAATGTGTCATCTAATATCAGCATACTAGGCTCTTCCTACTGAGAATGTGTCATCTAATATCAGCATACTAGGCTCTTCCTACTGAGAATGTGTCATCTAATATCAGCATACTAGGCTCTTCCTACTGAGAATGTGTCATCTAATATCAGCATACTAGGCTCTTCCTACTGAGAATGTGTCATCTAATATCAGCATACTAGGCTCTTCCTACTGAGAATGTGTCATCTAATATCAGCATACTAGGCTCTTCCTACTGAGAATGTGTCATCTAATATCAGCATACTAGGCTCTTCCTACTGAGAATGTGTCATCTAATATCAGCATACTAGGCTCTTCCTACTGAGAATGTGTCATCTAATATCAGCATACTAGGCTCTTCCTACTGAGAATGTGTCATCTAATATCAGCATACTAGGCTCTTCCTACTGAGAATGTGTCATCTAATATCAGCATACTAGGCTCTTCCTACTGAGAATGTGTCATCTAATATCAGCATACTAGGCTCTTCCTACTGAGATGAGCTTTGTGATTTACATGGATTCCCTGAAAACCCACACTAACTCACAGTTATATTAACAGTATTACACTTTTTGAAGACTTTTGACCAGCTAATAGCCTAACCACCGCTCAAGCAACATTATGGACTAAAACGTTCAACTACTGTTGCTGCAGGGTTATTTTGCTGTGACAATATAGGTCAGAAACACAATGAACACACACATAGGAGGTGAATAGCAAACTCAAGTTAACTGGCCTTCCTGTGTCCGTCTGATGCAGATCACAGAGTACCTGATGTTCACAGGAATATTCCTCACAGTTGAAAAGAAAACATGAGCTTCGTTTCAGATAGGAGATCTTAAAAACCTAAAAAGATACAGATGAATTACTACAATGTAAAAAATTCTTCACATTCTTTAAGAAAGGTGGAAATCAGAATAAATTTGCTTGCGATAACAATTCAACATTTTATACAGAGAGTGATACATCATAACGTAATGGGTCTTAAAATCATGGTTTGAGATTCAGATTTGGGAATGTATACCCTCCCATTTGATATGGAAATAATTATATTATATATATATATATATATATATATATATATATATATATATATATATATATATATATATTACCATGTGAAAGCACTCCGTCATACTGACTGGGCCATACATACAGGCCAAATATCAACTTTTTCAATCATTCAAGCAGAGAGAGATGGGGACCATTCTGACAAAAAAATCCACGGTTGTGCCATACTTAGGCTGTAACACAAACTTTATTTGTAATCTCAATTCAAAAGTAACTTCTGGCCAGCAGTAAGCAGACATGATGTTAATTAGATCTCCCCCGTAAACGTAAGGATATGGAACCCAGTGAAATAGACCCATTCTTTTTTAACTGACTTTTCATTGAACTCAGAAAAAATGCATGTTGGTGTGTACAGCACTGTGGATGAATGTCTTTTGTTCAGGTTGATTGGAGTTTAGTTCAGAGTCAATGCTACTCAGACAGGACAAAGACAGGCCAGTGTATATCTCCCAGTCCCCTACATGCTTTTCAAACCAACTCCACTGGGCTGTGAGGACTCAGTAGGACAGGTCAGTAATGCCCCTGTATCGCTATGGAGCTTGTGGTCTTTAGCAGCACCATACAGCATTCTCTAGCCAGATAAAAGGCCAGACTGTGCCCTCTGAAGTCTCTACTGTTGTGTTGATCCCAGACAACATCCCTTGGGGCTGTACTGCAGCTCATTGGATTGGCTTTGACAGGTAAGCCTGCTGCAATCTGCCCTGGACTGTCACCCTGCAGCCAGACTTGTCATGAGATCAAGACCGGCCTCCCTCCTCCTGGTCCCACTGTGTGTCAGCCGCCGGGCTCGTGGACGTCCAATCACCTCAGCCCTTTTTAGAGCAGCCGCCGAATCAAAAGCTCTCTAAATATGTCACATTCCACATGACACCCATCTCGGTGGCGGCTGACTTTCTCACAGAACTTAAACCCTATTTTCTTTGAATGAGAGTCCTCCTTTGTTGTGCGAATTGTCCATCCAGACCCTAGCAACTTCCCTAAATCGGAATGCCGCTAGAATTCCAGGCTTCGCTGCCAACTCTGGCTACCTGGTAAAAGGGATTAGAGCAGCTTTATCCCTTAGTCAGGAATGTGGAATGGCTGAACTTCTGACCAAGTCAGACAAGTTTGACAATTAATGCGTCTGTTCCAGGGTGATGCTCCGGCTTGTCGTTCTTAACCGCCGGCAATTTCATAATATTCAAATGACCAAGGCATTTGTCACCAGACAACACAAACAGCCCATGGCAAATAAAGTAGTGGTAAATTCCAATGCAAATGCCGTCTTAACACGGCAATGTTTTGGAAATGGGCCCTGACCTTTTGGGGAAACAAAAGCAATTCCAGTGAATAAATAATTAAAAAGGGAAATGGGGAAGAATTACATGAATATAAAATATTCTGTTTGTAGGCCTATGTTACTGCTTTATGACAATTGTCACATTGACACATTAAATACGCTTTACATGAATTCCTGTATGAATGCAGCTTTTCACTGCGAGTGACATTTGTAGGGGGGAAAAGTAGGGGGGGAATAAACAAAAGTGGCAGCGTGAGCGAGTCATGGGAACTGGCACGTTCGGTGCATGCCAGAGGAGGAGTGGACACGGGCTGTGCTGCAGCTTGTACCAGGGCCCTTTTCTCACCCCGTAACCCGAGTACTTATGGAAATGAGACTGAGGCCCTGCAGCTTCAACTGACTCTCAAAGCGGACACTGTTATGGCCTATGATGCAAAGCTCTGGGATGGTACAGGACAGGTTAGTCTGGACTTCCTGCTCTTCTGTAATGTGCTGTAAGTGTTCAAACTCAAAAGCAAAAACTGTTTTTGTCAAACTCCTGATACAAGTGGCATGGCTGAGCGCTCAGAGGTTATTAAATGTCTATGAGACATTTATGACAAGATAAAGCAAAAGTGTTACCACATAAGCTGAGACAAGGGTAAGTCAGAGTTAAGTCAAAGTTATTGATATATCTTTCAAACAGAGGAAGTCAAAGTCAAAGGAAAGTCAAGTGAAATTCAAAAAAATATTGTAAGGCCACAGCCCAAAATAAGGATAGCAAAACCATCATGGGTGTATACACAGTTTGTGTTTATATCTGAACTAAAAGCCATACCGTTTGTCTCAAACCACATGAGAAAGTGAAGAAATTTCAGAAAAAAAGGTGTGACTGCAACAAAGTGTTAAAGCACCCTAAAATGCACCTGTTACATTTCTCTCGTACACAAATGTTAACAATGAAATACAGCACTTCCTTCTTCCAACAGTGCTCATACTTTGAACTACAGTCTAAATATTTTTTTAATTCTTATTGTCTTCCAGTAGAACAAACATACCGACATAATTCACATATTTCATTGTGAGAGAGGAGATAGCTGGTCCTGTTCCACTGCTGTAAGGCCAGCCAGAGCAGAGCAGGGCTGGGAGCTGGTACTGTTATGTCCTTCACTGGGGGATGAGAGGCACCTGTGAGGGGGATGCTGCTGTCGGCCTTGCTCTCAGCTCTGGAACGCAGCTGACACTTCTCACAGGGCCAAGCTAGCAAGGTTAATAACGGCCAGGCATGCCAAAGTGGAGCATGGATTTCAACCTTCTCTGTCCAAGTACTTTGCAACACATACTGTATCCTGTAGTCTCCTGAGCTCTATAGCTGCTTCCTAACATGGCACTGCCCTTCTCTGCCAAATGAATATTTTCGAGTGGCACACAAGTCAGTTTTGTCCTGCTGCCATCCACTCTTGATTCAGTGCAGGAAGTCTCACTTGCGTGCTCATTCCTAGAAGAACCAGCGGCAGCCAACTGGGGAGAGGGATCAAGCTCGGAGTCGCCATCTGATGCCCTCCTCCTGACTCCAAGAGCCATGAAAGATTCCTCAGGACTCTCTGAAAGCAGCCAGCTGTGCGGAGAGTTCAAATATTCCGGAATTCCAGACCAGCTCTCAAAGGAGGTTCATTTCATGGAATACCATACAGGGCCAAAAAAACTAAAGGTCTAAAGTTTAATATTGATGAAGATATTTTTGATTCTAATTAAGCTAAAACAGTATGAATGTAAAACCAACTGATGCATCTTTAATCTGGCAAAGTTTTTAATTACACCAAAGTCAAATGTGGGAGCAAAGAAAGTGAAAGGTAGCCTAAAGTAAAGGAGACAAGGGAGTGAGAGAAAACTAAGACCCAGACAAAGTTTGTGAGGCAGCTTAGTTTGGGTAGCAGGGCAGGGGGGTTACTGCAGCCTGGTGTGGGGCCTATCCAGATGGACCCAGGTTTGGTGAGGACAGAGCAGGGTCATAACAGAAACCAGAGTATCAAAGGAGCGAGGGCTGCTTTCCGAATCTTGGCACTTTCAAGTAGCACTTATCCGGGGGTATCATATAAACTTAACCCTGCTGTCAAATTGGCTGAATGGAAATTAGGTTAAGGTCACGACCTGGAAAGCACAGGTCAAACGTCGCCAGGCCGCTACTCACACAGAGTCACAAGGCAAAGCCGTGCTGCCTCTGCAATGGGCGACCAGATGGCCGTAAAATCTGAGTCGACGGCTGATGGAAAAATAGGCAAATCTCTGAAGACCCATATCTCGGCCGTCTGCAGCAGACGGATACATAAGTAACTGGGCAACTGTCACAGCGGGACCACACAACGCTAAGGCCCAATTTTACCCCGTTTATCTTCTACTAAATCCCAAAACTCATAAATGTCCAAATTAAAAGTGAGAAGAGAACAAAAGTTTGTTAACAGAGACATTAAGCCATATGTTTTCTTACAGCTGAGAAGGGCTTTTTAACAGTAGCTTTGCTTTGCTTTTTATCTTCAATTGGTTTTGGGGGTCTTGTAAAAAATTATTATTGGTGACACACACTGTTCATAAAAATGGAACCAGAAGCTTTGTAGATAGTTGCATTGTGTTGTTTCTATTTGGTAGAAAATCCCTGTACAGCACCTGGATACATGGTGTTTCATTATAATATAAATACAATAAATAAAATTTCAGAATACACTGAAAAGATCAGTAGATTTCATTCCCATGTCAGAGATGAAACTGCATATGTTTTAGGGCTGTGACAATACCAGTATCGCAATATTTTTTCCATGGCAAAAATGAAAACACGAAGCAGACCATGTTCTTTCGTCCTTTAAAAACCTTCTGAATGTAAAATGGTGTGCTATAGCTTGGAAAATAAATAATTGTGACTGGATGACAACATAATGGTCTGTTTTCCTAAAGAAGTTAAATCTCACACTCCTCTTCATATTCTGGTTAGAACCAGTTTGCGCTATTTTGTGAAGGGAGTAGTACACAGTGTTGTACGAGATCTTAAGTTTCTTGGCAATTTCTCACATGGAATAGCCTTCATTTCTCAGAACAAGAATAGACTGACGAGTTTCAGAAGAAAGTTCTTTTTTTCTGACCATTTTGAGCCTGTAATCGAACCCACAAATGCTGATGCTCCAGATACTCATCTAGTCTAAAGGCCAGTTTTATTGATTCTTTAATCAGGACAACAATTTTCAGCTGTGCTAACATAATTACAAAAGGGTTTTGTAATGATCAAATAGCCTTTTAAAATTATCAACTTGAATTAGCTAACACAACGTGCCATTGGAACACAGGAGTGATGGTTGCTGATAACGAGCCTCTGTACGCCGATGTAGATATTCCATAAAAAATCTGCAGTTCCAGCTACAATAGTCATTTACAATATTAACAATGTCTACACTGTATTTCTGCTCAATTTGATGTTATTTTAAATGAACCAAAAAAATTGCTTTTCTTTCAAAAACAAGGACATTTCTAAGTGACCCTAACTTTTGAACGGTAGTGTATATTTTACATTTTTATATATATTTTTCCTTGTTGGACATAAAAGACTGCAAAAACACCAGGAAATCAGTTCAAAGTGATATTAATTTAGGAAATCTGTTCCCGAGTATTCCCATACATAAATAGAGAGGCATATGTGCTCGTATCCCAATGTAATCAAGGTTTGAAATGATTCTGTTTTTGTAAAATACTATATATGTCCGGTATTCTTGCGGTAAATTTGCAGTGTAAAAATGATTTATATTAATGTTCCGAACATCCGCTCAAGAAAAATTTGGGAACGCGGCTGAATAGAATTGGGGACCTTTGACATATTTTCCAAATGCCAATAGGGTAAATCCATTTGAATTCAAACAGTTTTTGACAGCACCCCTTTCGATTTGAACAAAACCTTCTATACATATTTGCCCATTGTAGTTCCCCCAAAAGTGACTTTTTGGACATTCAAGAAATAAAGGTGCTCAAAGTTGACCTATTTTTGCATACCCCACCATATCCTGAGACATCCATGTCTTCATCACTGGAAAAGATAAACCGTTGAGATTGATATAATTTAAAAGCTTACAAACAGGGTTGTCAAACTATTTGGTAATTTCTTGTTTTGCTTTTTCAAACAAATGTCATTTTTTTTACCTTAAATGTCAATAATAAAATAATATTTACATATGTTGTAGCTTTGACCTTATTTAAGATCATATGAGGTTTTTGTGTTGTGCCCACCATCTTTTGAGATACAACACGTTCTTGAAAACAGGCTGGGTGTCATGTTTTGCCTAATAAATGTACAAAAAAGGGAATAACATTTCATTTCAACTTTCAAATAGTACCACAAAGATGGTTGGAATTCCACACATCAGAGACTTGAATGGGAATATTTGTTGTTTAAAATGATACTGTCAATCTTCAAAAGGAAACCTATTGAACCATAGAAATATAGAATAGACGTTGCCATTTAAGATGATATTCGACGGTGGGAGGACCGGAGGCCATCTTTGTGGTAGTAATTAGAAGTTAAACTTTCAATTCAATTACAATGTCAATGGTGTACCAGCTAAATTGCAGCGGTCTGAATAGATAGAAATAGAATTCATAGAATGGACCTATGATTTAAATGACACCCACCTTGTATTCAAGAGCATGTTGTTTCTCAACTGACGGCGGGCACAACACAAAAACCTCAGATGATCTAAAATAGGATCAAAGCTACAACATATGTGAAAATGAAAAAAAAAATCTGAGTTTACCCGTTTTTAGATAATTGACGTTAAAATGACAGATTATTATTTTATTTTTTTAAATTCAAGAAAATATGAAATAGTTTGTAAGATTTTAAATGATCAAACTCAACCGATTATGGTTTCCAGTAATGAAGACATGGATGTCTCATGGTATGTGGGTTATGCAAAATGGGTCAAGTTTGAGCACCTTTGTCTCCTGAATGTTTTGGCATTCAGGTCCGAAAACTCACATTCTGACCACTTCTTCCATGGGAAAAAATGTACAGTATGGAAGAAGAAAATTAAATGAAAAGGGATGCTGTCAAAAAGTGATTTAACCAGTAGCTAAATACAGCAGGCCTGAAACACAGTTGAAGTCGGAAGTTTACATACACCTTAGCCAAATACATTTAAACTCAGTTTTTCACAATTCCTGACATTTAATCCTAGTAAAAATTCCCTGTCTTAGGTCAGTTAGGATCACCACTTTATTTTAAGAATGTGAAATGTCAGAATAATAGTAGAGAATGTTTTATTTCAGCATTTATTTCTTTCATCACATTCCCAGTGGGTCAGAAGTTGACATACCAAATACTAATTGAGTGTAGCATTGCCTTCAAATTGTTTAACTTGGGTCAAACGTTTTGGGTAGCCTTCCACAAGCTTCCCACAATAATTTGGGTGAATTTTGGCCCATTCCTCCTGACAGAGCTGGTGTAACTGAGTCAGGTTTGTAGGCCTCCTTGCTCGCACATGCTTTTTCAGTTCTACCCACAAATGTTCTATAGGATTGAGGTCAGGGCCTTGTGATGGCCACTCCAATACCTTGACTTTGTTGTCCTTAAGCCATTTTGCCACAACTTCGTAAGTATGCTTGGGGTCATTGTCCATTTGGAAGAACCATTTGCGACCAAGCTTTAACTTCCTGACTAATGTCTTGAGATGTTGCTTCAATATATCCACATAATTTTCCTGCCTCATGATTCCATCTATTTTGTGAAGTGCACCAGTCCCTCCTGCAGCAAAGCACCCCCACAACATGATGCTGCCACCCCCGTGCTTCACGGTTGGGATGGTGTTCTTCGGCTTGCAAATTTCCCCCTTTTTCCTCCAAACATAACAATGGTCATTATGGTCAAACAGTTCTATTTTTGTTTCATCAGACCAGAGGACATTTCTCTAAAAAGTACGATCTTTGTGCAGTTGTGCAGTTGCAAACCGTAGTCTGGCTTTTTTATGGCGGTTTTGGAGCAGTGGATTCTTCCTTGCTGAGCGGCCTTTCAGGTTATGTCGATATAGGACTCGTTTTACTGTGGATATAGATACTTTTTTATCTGTTTCCTCCATCATCTTCACAAGGTCCTTTGCTGTTGTTCTGGGATTGATTTGCACTTTTCGCACCAAAGTACGTTCATCTCTAGGAGACAGAACGCGTCTCCTTCCTGAGCGGTATGAAGGCTGCGTGGTCCCATGGTGTTTATACCTGCGCACTATTGTTTGTACAGATGAACGTGGAACCTTCAGGCATTTGGAAATTGCTCCCAAGGATGAACCAGACTTGTGGAGGTCTACAATTGTTTTTCTGAGGTCTTGGCTGATTTCTTTTGACTTTCCCATAATGTCAAGGTAGGCCTTGTAATACATCCACAGGTACACCTCCAATTGACTCAAATTATGTCAATTAGCCTATCAGAAGCTTCTAAGCCATGACATTATTTTCTGGAATGTTCCAAGCTGTTTAAAAGGCACTGTCAACTTAGTGTATGTAAACTTCTGACCCACTGGAATTGTGATACAGTGAAATAATCTGTCTGTAAACAATTGTTGGAAAAACGACTTGTGTCATGCACAAAGTAGATGTCTTAACCGACTTGCCAAAACTATAGTTTGTTAACAAGAAATTTGTGGAGTGGTTGAAAAACGAGTTTTAATGTCTCCAACCTAAGTGTATGTAAACTTCCGACTTCAACTGTAGCCTCCAATAAAAAGAGCAGTTGAGTCTTATTTTCTTAAATCCCACAATATGTTTAAATCTTTCTTTATTACAAATTACGTGGTTGCTGCACGCAATTTACACTTTTACTGTGAGCTTTCACAATTGAGAGTAAAATACTTCTAATGACTGTTTTTGGTCGGGTTCCCTGAGTGACATGTTAGGATTACAGTGTCTGTTTGGGGTGCTCTGACATCATCTGCTCTAATTCTAGGCTGGGATGGGAATGCGTGAGACTGTCTTAAGGATGGAGCAATAATGTTGTCAGAGAGGAATCCCCCTTTCCCCTCTAATCCCTGACTGATCCACCTGGTCTGTGTGGCTCTGTCGACATCAAACCCCCCGACTGCTCAACCTGATTCCCCCTCCTGGCTCCCATTAGCTCAACACAGTCTTGTTCTGTTCACCATGATAACGTACACCTGAGTCGTTTCACCGCATTTTTGGACGAATGCTCTCGTCAATGTAAAGGGAAAGGAATAGAAAGACAGTAGGTGGTCCAACAGTCAAAGTGCAGAGGCAGACGTGAACACACACAGGCGCATGCACACACATATATGCATGCACGCAGGCGTACACACATGCACACACACACAATCTGTAAATATATAACTACAAAATAGACTTGGTCTGATGACCAAAATAGCTCAATCTTTGTGCTTGTATCACAGCTTCCTATCTGATTCAAGGATGATTTGTGTAAAATGGACAGAGAAGGTTGAAGGATAAGGACACTAGGACAGGTTTTCCCTAGTTGGATTACTTTGGGATTGAGGTTGAATAACAAGAATTGAACAATTCCTGTGTTTATGCCCTCCAGGTTTTAGTGTAAGAAAAAATATAATGTAGGAAAATCACAAATAGGCTACTTTATAGGTAATTATAACTTCCATTCTGTTTAACCCTTCCTTAGATGTTTTATTTAAGATGCAAAAAGACTAACAAAGTTACCAGAACACAAGGTTACAAGAACTATAATTGAAAACATTCTGTTTTTAAACTATTTCCTGTGCAATGTATTTTTGTGTCCTCTGTTTTGATTATAACAGACTATAATAAAAGCAAATGCTATCCTGTCAAACTATTACCTCCAACAGCCAACACACCCATTCGCTGTTTTCTACTCAGAAATATCCCGTTACTAGATTTCTTTCAAAACCTGAAACCAGTGAGGGTGCTCCACTCCCAAAGAGCCGGTCTGCTTCCTGTACCTTTATGCAGAACCAAGGCGGGGGGGGGGGGGGGGGGGGGGGCGGAGCGTTCTCTATTAAAGCCCCTCAGTTGTGGAACATCTTGTCTTGACACTTTTAAAAACCCACTATTTTAGCCAGGCCTTTAATAACTGGTTGTTTTACATATCTTCTGTGTTCTTATGTTATTTTATTTATCCTCTTTATTGCTTCTTGTTTGCTTTCACTTTTTTCATTTATTGTTTTAATGTAAAGTGTTTTTCTATTTTAAATAGCGACTAACTTTAAAAAGAAACAAATCCCTTTGAAAACAGCCTGTGGCATTGATATGAGTCAGAAACAGTTATTCTAGTGTCAAAATTGACTATAAAGTGTAATAGGACAATTTTGGTCATAAAGTCTCATCCAAAACGGAGTTTGGAACATCCGTGTGTCACAACAGGTAAATTAAGGTTGGTTTTTGATTTGACGATGTTCATTTGCCGACTAACAGGCTCCCGAGTGGTATAAGACACTGCATCTCAGTGCAAGAGGCGTCACTGCAGTACCTGGTTTGAATCCAGGCTGCATCACATCCGGCCGTGATTGGGAGTCCCATAGGGCGGGGCACAATTGGCCCAGCATCGTCCGGGTTTGGCCGGGGTAGGTCGTCATTGTAAATAAGAATTTCTTCTTAACTGACTTGCCTAGTTAAATAAATCAAATAAAAACATGGGGTGAACAGCTGCGGTGATCGCGCTCTATCCAATAGCATAGACAGTGAGACAGACCTGCCCAGCAGCCCGACTTGTTTACATATGACAATGTCACACAATTTTTTACTTGAGAAATACTGCACCGAACACCTTAGTTAGATGTAAAATTGTGCCACCAAAACATCCTCAGCAAAAATGGCAAAATGAATTACCAATATCTTGAGTTATCCTAAATTCATTCAGGGGATTTTGAGGGTGAAATAGGCTACATTGTTTCGTGGGTACAAACATTAACCGGAATCGGTCAGGAAACACACCTCCAAGCCTGAAATCAAATTTTTCTAATGAGCAACAGAAAAACACGTGCTAATTGGTGTTCAGTGGCTCTAAAAATGCACTTTAAATAGTTTGATTTGAGACTGTTAATATTGACATGTTTTGGTGACTGACATTGCTAACACAAACATTCTGAAATCTGAGTAATAAAATCCACATTTTCATCCTTCCAGAGTAGGGATAAAGATTTCATCCTTCAATAGAGATATAAACAGAATTCCGCACCTGCTCTGCTACTCTGGTTTAACATCCGATCTCTGCCTGAAGAAGTGGGCTAGCTAACTCCTGGCCTGTATCATTTGCCATTAACAAAGACCAGTTAGGGAAACACTGTCACATAAGAGTTTTACTGTGACACGCTCTGTGCAGGACAAAGTGTGACATTACCACCATACTACATACTCTGTCAAAGACAGAAAAAAATAGAGGGTTTAGCAGCAAAAAAATGTTTTATGATAACAATCTGAACATCAATTGCTTCACATTCCTAGAAATCTTCTTAAGAAAGAAACATTAGAATACCGAGAACCGGACGTGTATGCTACATTTGGTAATCACCGTGCGTCACTTTAAAGGAGGTTGACACCCAAAGCTTTGTTGTCTCACCGTCAGGCCACAAACTGCAGCTACAAGATGTTATTTTAAGACTACAGATGAGGAATGTAAATGACACACAGGTATGGCACTAGAGGCTGAGGGATTGTAGGTAGGCAACCTGTGGAGGTCAAATAATAGTTCATAATAATAATGATGATAGATTATGCCCTGAGAAGGCTGTGTATGGTCTGTAGACATCAAAGCTTTTACGTGACCTAATTACCTGCAACATTAAAAAGATGGAGCAGTATCTCATTGGCTAGATGGTGAAGACATACAATCATCCTTTGTGTTACTCTAGAGGTGACAAAATATCTGTAGCTTTAAAGGCTAGCCCAATTTACCTTGACAAATGGCACAAATTAGGTTAACACTTGATAGTGCTGACCGATTAACCGAAAGGTATTCAGACCCCTTGACTTTTTCCACTTATTGTTACGTTAAAGCCTTATTCTAAAATATATATATTTTTAATTCCCTCATCAATCTACACACAATATCCCATAATGACAAAGCAAAAACATTTAGCAAAATGTTTTTAAAAAATGAAAAAAATGAAATAATACATTTAGATAAGTATTCAGACCCTTTACTTAGTACTTTGTTGAAGCACCTTTGGCACCGATTACAGCCTTGAGTCTTCTTGGGTATGACGCTACAAACTTGGCACACCTGCATTTTGGGAGTTTCTCCCATTCTTCTCTACAGATCCTCTCAAGCTCTGTCAGGTTGGATGGGGAGCGTCGCTGCATAGCTATTTTCAGGTCTCTCCAGAGGTGTTCCATCGGGGTCAAGTCTGGGCTCTGGCTGTACCATTCAAGGACATTCAGAGACTTGTCCCGAAGCCACTCCTGCATTGTCTTGGCTGTGTGCTTAGGATCGTTGTCCTGTTTGAATGTGAACCTTCGCCCTAGTCTGAGGTCCTGAGCAGATTTTCATCAAGGATCTCTCTGTAATTTTCTCCATTCATCTTTCCCTCGATCCTGACTAGCCTCCCAGTCCCTGCCACTGAAAAGACACCCCCACAGCATGATGCTGCCACCACCATGCTTCACCATAGGGATGGTGCCAGGTTTCCTCCAGATGTGACACTTGTCATTCAGGCCAGAGTTCAATCTTGGTTTCATCAGACCAGAGAATCTCGTTTCTCATGGTCTGAGAGTCCTTTAGGTGCCTGCATTTTGGCAAATTCCAAGCGGGCTGTCATGTGCCTTTTACTGAGGAGTGGCTTCCGTCTGGTCACTCTACCATAAAGGTCTGATTGGTGGAGTGCTGCAGAGATGGTTGTCCTTCTGGAAGGTTCTCCCATCTCCACAGAGGAATTCTGGAGCTCTGTCAGAGTGACCATCGGGTTCTTGGTCACCTCCCTGACCAAGGCCCTTCTCCCCCGATTGCTCAGTTTAGCTGGGCAGCCAGCTCTAGGAAGAGTGGTTCCAAATTTCTTCCATTTAAGAATTACGGAGGCCACTATGTTCTTGGGGACCTTCAATGCTGCAGACATTTTTTGGTACCCTTCCCCAGATCTGTGCCTCGACACAATCCTGTCTCTGAGCTCTAAGGACAAGTCCTTCGACCTCATAGCTTGGTTTTTGCTCTGACATGCACTGTCAACTGTGGGACCTTATATAGACAGGTGTGTGTATTTCCAAATCATGTCCAATCAATTGAATTTACCACAGGTGGACTCCAATCATGTTGTAGAAACATCTCAAGGATGATCAATGGAAACAGGATGTATCTGAGCTCAATTTCGAGTCTCATAGCAAAGGGTCTGAACACTAATGTAAATAAGGTATTTCTGTTTTATTTCTTTTTTAAATTACAAAAATGAATAAAAACCTGTTTTTGCTTTGTCATTATGTGGTATTGTGTATAGATTGATGAGGAAACATTTTTTTTAATCAATTTTAGAATAAGACTGTAACTTAACAAAAGGAAAAAGCCAAGGGGTGTGAATACTTTTTCGAATGCACTGTATTAAACAACTAATTGACCGATGTCGGTTCAATTACTTGAATCCATTTAGTTGTTTTTGTGTGTGAGCCCAACACACTATTTCTCAAGAAAGACATCAAATCATTCACAAGAGAAATCAAGTCAAGAAGTATGTGGGAAGCTGGGCTGAAGGGAGTAGTTTTCATTAAACAAATATTCAACCTAGTTCAGTGCAGAATGTGGTAATTAACTACAATCAAATCAAACTTTATCTGTCACATGCGCCAAATACAACAAGTGTAGACCTTACCGTGAAATGCTTACTTACAAGCCCTTAACCAACAGTGCAGTTCAATAAGAAGAAAATATTTACTAAGTAGACTAAAATAAAAAGACCACATCCATTGCGCCTGTTTTTTTTTGTCTCGGACAAAGATGGATACACTTTTACGCCTAGTATGTTAGGTTAGATATGATGAGAGAGGGGTAGAGACAGTTTGTGAAAGTATGCCTTATCTACTTTGAAGAACTAGTCAAATTATTTTTTGCCAGACAGCTCTGCAGCATGCTTAGGCAGGCAAGCCCAGCTAAATAGGATGACTAAAGACAGTAGAGTATAGGGAGCACAGGGATAACATTGTCTGGCTGGCTGGCTGCTACTGACTGAGCAGAGATGAGATGATGACTTTAAGGAATGAAAAATAACAAATGCATCAAATAAAAACATGTTATGACATCGGACAGTATTGAAATCTGACATGTATGAGACGTTTTCGTGATCTAAAAGTAGTATTCCTATTAACTTCCAGTGTAGTGAGAGCGACTTCATCACAATGTTACATCATACCGGCTCAGATACACATGAAAACATGAAATGACCCTGGGAATAGACAGAACATCGCTCAGAGATGCACAAAAACAATAACATTCAAAATGGGTGAATATTTCCATTAATAGCAGGATTTGTAGGAAATGATGACATACAGTAGCTAGCTACAATGATTCCAATACCAGTGGCTTGCCATTCTCTCTCTGTTTACTGACAGTAGCCTTCAAATTATACAAGTAAAACACACAAACACAGGCACACACACACACACACACACACACACACATTATTCTTTAACCGCATCTCCATACCTGTGGAACAGCAATGCTAACAAAGTCTCACAGACATTGCCAACTGTCACCACTTCCAAAGAAAGGCAGCGTGAAAGAGAGAAGAAGAGCTAGAGGTGCGACCAGATCAAAGTGTGTGATTGGGTTTGTTGACAGGGTGGGAGCTGGGTGGAGCCTGTCATCCAGGAAGTTGGTTCAACGGTTGGGACCCCAGATGGCTCCACACCTGCAGGGCTCAGCTCAGACTGACAACCCTCCAGGCCTCCACAAGCGTCCAAATCTCCCTGCCTCTCTCCCTGACTGGCGTCCCCTCTAACAATGCCTCCAACTGCTCAGACAGCTTCCTCTCAAATCCCACAGACAGACAGACAGACAGATGTGCCATTACCAACTTCATTCAATCTGTTCTTTATTATTAGTTTGGCCTACAATAACAATGTAGTACACATTTTTTTGTTATTAGAATTAGGATTCATCAAAAAATGTGGCAGTAATGCAGGTGTTGCAGTTGACGAGCCATAGGGGGTATTCAAAATGTCTGCCATGTTTTGCTTTGGACAGATCAAAGAAAACATTCCAATTAATTCATATAAAATTATGCTTTCAAATTAAATTGTCACGCCTTTTCATGACCTCACTCTGCAAGGAAAACATGATTGTGTGTTTACACCTGCCATTGTGATAGGCTAATAGGCCTCACTGAAACAGGCCAAATGAATACTAAGAACTTCCCAGTATTTCCCCCCACTTATTGAATTGAAGGAAACAGAGAAAGTAACTCATTTAAAGCAATTATCTCTCAGCAGCAGCAGTCACTCGGTGCTTTACTGCTGAGGCATGAGTGTACAGTAAAGTGTCATAGTGTTCTAGTGATAGTCATCATGTCTATCCGCCAAGTCCAGAGGCCTCCACTCAGATTCTGGCCCCTCAGTCAATATGGGACTTCCTCTGCCATGTGATAGTCTGCCAGTCTTGGAGGAACTAATGCTGTCATTGTAGCGTGATCCAAATGATGACCATTAGACCATGCTACTAAGTTAACACCAGATCATGCATATCTCACTAGTGTTGATGCCTTGAAGTGACTGGAATTTCTTATTCTATCTGGTATTATTTGTATGGCTTCTCTGCTCTAATACCAGTAGACAGTGTGTGTGTCCACCACCATCTGGATATACCACCACAGAGAGCTGCAGCAGCCAGAGGGAGATTCCTCCTACAGCTCAGTTCCCATTCTACAGAAAGAGCCATATAACGAATGCGTCAGCGCCATCTGAAGGTTACATAAGGTACTGCACATCCAACACATTTCGCACAGACTTCTCTCTTCGTCATTGTGTGGACATACTCCTTTGTTGCTTAACATTTTCCAACAAGAGGATATTCATTAAGTGTTGCGCTGTATCCCCAGTGGAATGATAGAGAAGTATGTGTTTATACGTAGGAAATCCCCATCAATGACTGAGGCCATTCAGAGACTTGTTCTCAGAGGAATTTAAAAGGGCTGCATGTCATTGACCAGAGGTCCTCTGTGCTACCCATCCAGTTTGTTTGTTGTGAATGGATTTTTTGGGTTTGAGAACCAGCTTTGTCTGTCATTGGCAGGCACGTCTTTCATGCACACACACATGCTGCACCAGTTGGGGTGGATGATCCAAGTGCCTGATCAGACTGATTCAGACAGATTTTCCCATGAAGGAAAAGTGACTTCAACTGATTGTGGGGTGATAAGTGTCGTAAGCAAATAGATGTTTCACTTTAACAAGGGAATGAGAGCCATTAGAACAGACTGGAGGTCTGCAATACCATAACCCATGATAAACCATGTTGATAAGAGCTGAAAACAGGCCTTTCCTGAATGACATGCCATTCTAGAGAAATGGGGCTCGGTAAAGTGCAAGGCTGGCAAATGTCCTGAAGTTCAGTAAGTCAAACTCCAGCTCCATGGGAAACTATGACAATCATCCACATGTCTCCTTCAGAGATATCACTGGGAAACGGCATGCGAAATTGTAGGCGTATCAAAGAGTAGGCTACAAATGGCTACAAACTGTTGGGAGGTCTATACATGGCCCTACAGATTGCAGGAATGACAGTCATTTATATAGGGGCCTACACTGAGTGTACAAAACATTCACCGCTCTTTCCATTTATTTAACCATTATTTTACCAGGTAAGCTGACTGAGAACACGTTCTCATTTACAGCAACGACCTGGGGAATAGTTACAGGGGAGAGGAGGGGGGGATGAATGAGCCAGTTGAAAGCATTCCATGACATAGACTGACCAGGTGAACCCAGGTGAAAGCTATTGACCTATATTGATGTAATCAGTGTAGATAAAGGGGAGGAGACAGGTTGAATAAGGATTTTTATGCCTTGAGGCAATTGAGACATGGATTGTGTGTGTGTGCCATTCAGAGGGTGAATGGGCTAGACAAAAGATTTAAGTGCCTTTGAACAGGGTATGGTAGTAGGTGCCAGGCGCACCGGTTTGAATGTGTCAAGAACTGCAACGCGGCTGGGTTTTTCACGCTCAACAGTTTCCCTGTGTATCAAGAATGGTCCACCACCCAAAGGACACCCAGCCAACTTGACTGTGGGAAGCATTGGAGCCAACATGGGCCCGCATCCCTGTGGAATGCTTTCGACACCTCATAGATTCCATTCCCCAATGAATTGAGGCTGTTCTAAAGGGCAAAGGGGGGTGCAACTCAATATTAGGAAGTTCCTATTGTTTTGTACACTCAGTGTATATGCCCCTTAGTGTAGCTACCGATTGGTCCATTAGGACACACACCCCAAAGAGGAAAGTGTTATGGTCCAGTCACAAGCCTAGCCACAGAGGGAGGAGACAGTCCCCCCGATGTACTGCTGCTCTGACAGAATACAATAGGGTCAACTGAACATTCACTAACCTATACAGTAGCAACACATCCTGGTACACGTCATGGACAATGGGCTTAGTTCAATCCTCAATTTGGTTTCTGAGCCAGACCGTCTGGTTCTTCCCCTGAATATCTTTTTTTTCTACTCACTTCTTCCAGGGAACTCACATTCCGTCAACTGAGAGCACAATAGGCGCGAACAATATCAATGACAGTCACATTGACTACAATAACTGTACTGTAGTGTCATCAGTACTGTCATGTTTCCATTTTGGAAGCTGGTGTCCTTTATAAACTAACCCTTGGTGTTAGCTGCTTTAATACTGAGTGACGTCGCTATAACAGACCCAACCACCTACTATCACTCTGCAAGCCATTACAAGAACACTGAGCATGCAATGATTGATATACGGAACAACAAACAGTGAAACTCACTGTCTAAAGTGTTCTCTAATGTATGTTTACAGAGTTAGGCAGGAGAACTACTTCATCTTCCGCTAGTTCACTTCACACTCTTGAGGTAAAGTGCTTTATGGTGTCGTTAACAGCTTTATGTGTCATCCTGATCCTTCCCTGCGGACATATAGGCCAGATGTCCTACTGACCTTTTGTTCAATAGGAAAGTGCTCAGATGGAAAAACAGAGGGACCCTCATGTCTTGGTTCAACTATGAATCATTGTCAGTTGAGGCTGCATTTTTAATATCTACTCTCATTGCAATTGCATAGGCCTGGCTTAGTGGCTTTAGGCCCTTTGCATCTTGTTTATCCCCCTTTTAAGCCCCTCTATACATTTATTTTACCATGTTCTGAAATACTTTATCCCCGATCAATCAAAGAATATTGAGCAAAGATTGTCATATCCCTACCCCTCTCTATCATAGGTGCAATCAGTGACTACACTGAACGGTGGCTGCAATAAGCGAAACGACAGATCAACCTCAGTGCGTATTTTCTGTGCAAACTGTGAGGCATTCTGAGAGAGAGAGTTTGCTGTGCAATCCACAGGCATTTCTTCCAGTTGAAATTGGCAGCAGGAGAGTGTAGTTGGGGAGGGAGAGGTGAAGTACAGTACATCCCAATGTTCCAACAGCTGACAGCTTTACAGTTCACAATGCACAGTATGTAAAACAGCCTTCCGCACCAGTTAATGGTGGATGCCTGGGACGCCACTGCCAGAAAACAGCCACCTCTCCACACAGGCTGCCGTAAGACCATCGTGTGTACAGTAACAGGGTTCAAGAGAGGGGAGAGATTGAGCACAGCCCAACAAGCTTGTCCTTTTTTTCACCATTACAGGAGCATTAGAGGTTTCAGCTCAACTGTTCCAAGATATCAGAACTACAACGCTCCCTTGAATGAGGGAATGTGAGACCCTAAGGGCTGCGAGTGACTCTGGAACAGCTGGCCTGGTGATGGGGCCTCCTGTTCCCTCGCTCTGAGGAGCTAGTAGGGACAAGACAGCTATCTGGCTGCAGGGAAATGGCTGGGGGGGAGAAGTGCGTGTGTGATGGCTGGCTGGCTGGAGGTTCTCAGCTCTGGGAAGCCCAGCTCTGGGAAGCCCAGCTCTGGGAAGCAGCAGGTTCACTCTTCATTGACGACAGTCCCGAAGCTTCTGCTTTTCTTGGATGATGGCTGAGCGTTGCACAACATCTCCAACAGGGAAGTGAGCAGGGCCCGAGCCCATACAGGAAATAGAAAGTGTCAAAATGCATAATGCTATGGATTATGTAACCTAACAGTCATATCTCCATCTGCTTGAGTTGTGCCCTTGGAGACGTGGAAAATCAGAGCAAAAACATTTGCGGCTTCTATCCAGACGTTGGATTCAAAGAACCGGGACTTTAAAGGAAGAGGAAGAAAGGAACTATTTTTGAAAACTGTCAACAGCCCTTCTTATGGAACGTAACCATGAATGATGCCTGTGTGAATCCCACATGTTTTATTGGATCTACCTTTTGGCCATATAGACCAAACCTGCCACTGTTTCCTCATCATGTACACAAAAGATGACACACCACGCCTCACAGTTTTCACAAGAACATTCAATGGCAGGCATCTAGGAAGAAATATGAGTAATAGATAAGAAAACATTTAAAATATGTGAGTAATATATGAGAAAACATTTACAACATATGAGTAATATATAAGAAAACATTTAAAATACATGAGTAATATTTCCTTGTCTGTAAATCTATTCATTAGAAGAGCCACACACGGTGATAGGAATGAGTGCTTGGTTCTCCTTGCCAATGCCATACAGTACCCTTGCACAATACAGGCGATTGTAACGGACATTAAACAGCTACATATGTACTCATGGATATAGAAGAACCCAAATTACTAGCTGCAATGGAAATCTAACAGAATTCAAAGAGCAGAATGAAGGCTCACATTCAATATAAACCACCATACAGTAAACGTCACCAAATAACGCAGAGGGTCCCTTGAAGGGTTCTGTTGTTCATTTAGATATGGCACTGCTCGAGAATCTCAGTGTAATTGTATTGTTACTCTTTTATTGGTGTTTGTTTTTCCCTCGCTTTTAGGGGGGGGGGGGGGGGGGGGGGGGTGTTGTCATCGGCATTAAATCGGACACATATGAACTGCAAAACCCTTTACAGACACACAGGCAGCATTCCTGCTGGGGGTGTGAGCCTTTTGGGGATTGGAGTGTGCAAACACCAAGTCAACTCCCAAGCAGCAAGTCAACTAACAAACAGCATAGTCAAAGTAAAGCATCCCCTTTAAGGAGAGACTGTTTTACAGGAGTTTTCCAACGACTTCCGTCTGGAGCACCCACCCAGTCTGTGTGCTTTCAGATCATCATACGGCTCATTCTTTTGCCGGTCTAAAAAGGCTTCCAACTAAGATTAGAGGGGGGATTGTGTCGAGTTGTAATTCTACAAAGGCTGCATGGCCCTCTTCTCTTATACTAGGCATCTGCTTGTCAAAGCCGTGGTTAAACATGACATACGGCACGGCTGCAAGGGAACAGCATAGGTCTGTTTAAGAGGAAAGTGGAGCAGTCCGTAATGTTAACATATCCTTCACATTTTCCGCCTGGGGTAAAGGGTGACTATAGTCACACTATTCAGATGGCTGTACTCGATGACCTGCAGAGCCCGTGCCAGACCGTCAGAAGGCCCTGCAGTGGGGATGCAGGGGCAAGAATTTGGGTTTTGGGCTTCCACATAGATGGAAGCATGTGAAGTATGTGCTGGATAATAGGCAGAGGACGATTCCTTGAGTTCCTCCTCTGCTTGAGCAGCTATCTGCTCCTGACGTGCCTCAGCAGCTGCCTGGCGGCCACTCAATACACACATCTATCTGTTTACCGCCAACCAGTCCAAATGTTTAGAATAGCTTTTCACCCTGCCTTCTCTTCTGCACCCTGATGTTGTGGATCTGGGAGAGGAGGAGAGGACAGGGGCCGATGTGGAGGAGATCCCTTGTTAAGGAGCCTCCTGCAGGTAGGAACACATTCACATGAAGCCCCCCCGGGCACAAACACCTCCAGAGCACTTCAACACTCTCAGAATGCATGCTGTACAACAGTACCGTGTGAACATTCGTCAACATGCGACACTGTCTGTCCTGGAATTCCAAACTGTGCAATATGAAGAGGTTTGGAGGATGCGTCAGAGTCAGATCTGTACTCTCACATGAAAGCTACATTCTAAAGAGCTTGGAAAGAATTGAAGTTCCATATGGGATAACCCTGGTGGTTACATTTCATGTGCACTGTAAATATGCTCATTCTAATCCAATTGGATTATAGGCTACAGTTCTAATATAACTACATTACATCCTAAATACACGTACCTGTCATACATCATGTTACAGGTAAATGTATGATAAAAAAGACACTAAAAAAGGTCAAATTACACATTTAGATCACACATAGGCCTACTGTAGACCACCTAATTTCTGTCATTCTTTGTTAACACCATGTGTATTTGTAATTAGGCTGCTAGTATTTTTCTACAAATGTAAATATGTCTATCCTTGTATGTATTCAAAGTCAACCAACAAGTCACAAAGGCAATTTCTATTAGGGGAATGAAAAGACATTCATTTTGTGGGGCGGGGGTCGACTGTGTTTGTGATTGACATAATGGTATGGAAACACCTCAATCATCTCTACTGTGGATACGCTCGAGACGGTCCCTTTAAAACTCAAGCAATAAGTCATGTACCTCCTGATAAGCATAAAGTTAACATTAGGTGAGGCAAAAGGACTAATTTTCAATGTTTATTATTACACACAAAGTTACAAAGCGAGCAACCTTCCACCATTTAGTTCTGCGGGAAAAAGAGAGAAACGGAACGGAAAAGGACATTAGAAAAATCACAGGAGTAGTGTGGTGGCTGCTAATGGAAGCCCTGTCACTTTTCTTTAGGTTTCTAGTTGGAAAGTCAGGTTGAAAAGTAAAGACTCCACACAGTTGAGGTTTCCAGCTTGAAGAGATCTATGGGCATGAAAGGGGAATGAGAAAGGGAAGGAAGACTCATTCTTCCGTGATCTTACTGGGGGTTATGGGAACGAAATGTGCCATTCAGGACTTCAGAGTCTCAACATCTCCATGGATGGAGGATTGAACCATGTCTTCATGTGGATTGAGGTAAGAGGCTTTCATCTGGTGGACAACCACAATGATCTCCTCCCTGCTCTCATCTGCTGATGCTGACCGATCAACTATTCTGAACAGAAGACTAAGGTCTCAGAGGATTCCGCCTAACGATGGCAAACTGCTTTCAACATACAGTTTAATCCAAGAGTCATATCTAGACCTACCTTTGCCTAGTGACTGGCATAACGTATTACAGAGAAATGTGGTAACCCCAAAATCCACTCCAGAGAAAACAGGAATAACATGATAATCCAAGACTAAACACAAGGTCTGTTAAACATTACCCTTTAAAAAGGCTCCTTGATATTCTCTCTAATGATCCAAAATGACTGAATCTTTTGGACTTGTCTTCTCAGCAGACAATTACTCATCACAGGACAAGCTGAATGCATGGACATTCTATGTATAGATACAAATGAACTACAAGTAACTACCAAAATAAAATAAACACCAACATAAAGTGTCTTAGTAGGGCACTGGGCCACCACGAGCCACCAGAACAGCTTCAATGCACCTTGGCAGAGATTCTACAAGTGTCTGGAACTCTATTAGAGGGATTCGACAACATTCATAAGAAATTAAATCATTTGGTGTTTTGTTGATGGTAAAAGCTCTCTCAGGTGCCGCTCCAGAATCTCCCATAAGTGTTCAATGGAGAAGGTGCAGAAAGATGGAGGAATTCAGATGGGAAGTCATTGTTTTAGCACTACCGACAGTTTTTAAACTACGGCGCGCAACATGGTTCAACGTGCCAATAAATCAGCAAATTCGTTTTTTCAAATTGTCGCCGTCTTGGAGCTAGAATTGGGATCATGTATAGTGCACTAACGCCGATACAAAACAAGAGTAACGGAAAGCAATGTACAATATGAGGAACTTACCAAACGAGGAATTTGTATTCCTATTTCAATCATAAAGAAATACATTTCATGTTCAATCTATTGAGTTCCATTTTGCTTCATGAAGGCTGTAACTGGTCTCAATTAATTTCATGAAGTGTAGCCTAACATGTGCACAATGATGTGTCAAAAGGATAAGCCGCCTCAATATTTGCATCTGTCGCTGGTAATATCTCTCTAGGAACTGATCCGTCATCAGTATGTTGAAATAATTACAACGACGCACACCAACGAAGCACACCAACGACGCACTTAGCAACCATTCTCGCTACGTGGTGTTTTGGGAAACGCATGTTTACATCTTCGGCCATTGTAGGAAAGATGTATCGTTAAAACACTCCTAAGCCTGAGTTCCATCACTATCGGGAAACTGGGCCCAGACGACATACTTATAAGCGCATTCATCTTAAGATAGCTAGGTAAATCAACTCTGTGCAGGCCAGTCAAGTTCTTCCACATCGATCTCGACAAACCATTTCTGCTTTGTGCACGGGGGCATTGTCATGCTGAAACAGGAAAGGGCCTTCCGCAAACTGTTGCCACAAAGTTAGAGGCACAGTGTTGTCTAGAAAAACAGCCCCAGACCATTATTCCTCCACCAAACCTTACAGTTGGCACTATGCATTCAGGCAGGTAGCGTTCTCCCACTCCAGAGAATGCGTTTCCACTGCTCCAGAGTCCAATGGCAGCGAGCTTTACACCACTCCGGTCAACGCTTGGCATTGCACATGGTGATTTTAGGCTTGTGTGCGGCTGCTCGGCCTTTGAAACCCAATTTCATGAAGCTCCCAACGATCAGTTCTTGTTTTTTTACACGCTACGCGCTTCAGCACTTGGGGTTCCCATTCTGTGAGCTTATATGGCCTACCACTTTGCGGACGGGACGCTGTTGCTCCTAGACGCTTCCACTTCACAATAACAACACTTACAGTTGACCGAGGCGGCTGTAGCAGGGCAGAAATTTGATGAACTGACTTGTTGGAAAGGTGGCAATCCTATGACGGGGCCACGTTGAATGTTATGACGGGGCCACTGCCAATGTTTGTCTCTGGAGATTGCATGGCTGTGTGCTTGATTTTATACACTGGTCAGCAACGGGTGTGGCTGAAACAGCCAAATCCACTAATTTGAAGGGGTGTCCACATACGTTTGTATACAGTTGAAGTCGGAAGTTTAAATACACTTGGAGTCATTAAAACTCGTTTTTCAACCACTCCAAAAATGTCTTGTTAACAAACTATAGTTTTGGCAAGTCGGTTAGGACATCTACTTTGTGCATGACACAAGTAGTTTTTCCAACAATTGTTTACAGACAGATTATTTCACTTATAATTCACTGTATCACAATTCCAGTGGGTCAGAAGTTTACATACACTAAGTTGACTGTGCCTTTAAACAGTTTGGAAAATTTCAGAAGATTATGTCATGGCTTTATAAGCTTCTGATAGGCTAATTGACATAATTTGAGTCAATTGGAGGTCTACCTGTGGATGTATTTCAAGGCCTACCTTCAAACTCAGTGCCTCTGCTTGACATCATGGGAAAATCAAAAGAAATCAGAAAAAAAACTGTAGACCTCCACAAGTCTGATTCGTCCTTGGGAGCAATTTCCAAACACTTGAAGGTACCACGTTCATCTGTACAAGTAATAGTGCGCAAGTATAAACACCATAGGAACACACAGCTGTCATACCGCTCAGGAAGGAGACGCGTTCTGTCTCCTAGAGATGAACGTACTTTGGTACGAAAAGTGCAAATCAATCCCAGAACAACAGTAAATTACCTTGTGAAGATGGAGGAAACAGGTAAAACAGTATCTATATCCACAGTAAAACGAGTCCTATATCGACATAACCTGAAAAACCACTCAGCAAGGAAGAAGCCACTGCTCCAAAACCAGCATAAAAAAGTCAGACTACGATTTGCAACTGCACATGGGGACAAAGATCATACTTTTTGGAAAAATGTTCTCTGGTCTGATGAAACAAAAATAGAACTGTTTGGCCAAAATGACCATTGTTATGCTTGGAGGAAAAAGGGGGAGGCTTGCAAGCCGAAGAACACCATCCCAACCGTGAAGCACGGGGGTGGCAGCATCATGTTGTGGGGGTGCTTTGCTGCAGGAGGGACTGGTGCACTTCACAAAATAGATGGCATCATGAGGCAGGAAAATTATGTGGATATATTGAAGCAATGTCTCAAGACATCAGTCAGGAAGTTAAAGCTTGGTCGCAAATGGGTCTTCCAAATGGACAATGACCCCAAGCATACTTACGAAGTTGTGGCAAAATGGCTTAAGGACAACAAAGTCAAGGTATTGGAGTGGCCAACACAAAGCCCTGACCTCAATCCTATAGAAATTTTGTGGCCAGAACTGAAAAAGTATGTGTGAGCAAGGAGGCCTACAAACCTGACTCAGTTACACCAGCTCTGTCAGGAGGAATGGGCCAAAATTCACCCAACTTATTGTGGGAGCTTGTGGAAGGCTACCAGAAACGTTTGATCCAAGTTAAACAATTTAAAGGCAATGCTACCAAATACTAATTGAGTGTATGTAAACGTCTGACCCACTGGGAATGTGATGAAAGAAATAAAAGCTGAAATAAATCATTCTCTCTATTATTATTCTGACATTTCACATTCTTAAAATAAAGTGGTGATCCTAACTGACTTAAGACAGGGAATTTTTACTAGGATTAAATGTCAGGAATTGTGAAAAACTGAGTTTAAATGTATTTGGCTAAGGTGCATGTAAACTTCCGACTTGAACTGTATAAAGTGTACTTTGTATCCCTAATTTACTCAAGTGTTTTCTTTATTTTGTATATAATCCTTTTAGTAGAGGTGCGTATGAGTGTGTACGTGTACTTGCAAGTGTACGTCCTGCCCATGTGTGTGTTTCCTTTGGCCAGTGGGTGTCTGCCAGACTGACTGTAACCTGTGGCACACGCTAGCCATTCTTGGTCAGATGACTCACATGACATGACATCTGCTTAGTGTTTGCCACATTGTTACTGAGCAGCGGTGACCTAACAGCTACCATAATGGAAGGAAAAGCGACAAAAGAGAAAACCATGGAAAAACAATACCATAACATTAGGCGTGTGTGCTTACTCTGCGTTTTTCCTCTCTACACATTGGAACACCAGCTAAAGACAACTGTGACAAGTCCCTGGGCTGCTTCACCTGAGGAGTTTGCTTGTAGGAACGTCATATGACAAATATAGAAACAAAATGTGTTCTCCATGTGCGTGATGGAGGCCATTACTACAGCCTGTCTTGTCTGCAGTGGTGCATTCATCACAGACAGAGACAGACAGACAGACAGACAGAGAGAGAGGCTCTTGAAGGGTTCCACCTCCCAGCCCAGAACAGCCTAAGGAATGCTTTTCTTCGGCCCATTCCGTACTATAGACACCCTCTCTGCGGGGTGTGTTTAGCATGCAAAGCAGGGCGCAGATGCTGTCCGCGGCTGGAGGTAGTGATGAGGACACAAGGAGGCCCACTGCCCGGCCGCCCCGTCTCGATGACCCTTGGACGCCCCTCCATCGCCACCCCTCCATCCCCGCCTGCCCCTCCACCCTCCAGCCACGCGCAGGGAAACCAGCACTAGCCAAAGAGCAAGGCAGGGGACCTGCTGCTGCCCTCACAAGACCCCGCCCCCCCTCGCACCCTTGCAGCGCCTCCAGCACGGTCTGTCAGCCGTCTTTTACACAAAACCCCGCCGAGGAAAGAGGCCAGGGATGGAGAGCTTTTGTACTGTCTATACGTGAGTGTGCATTTGTTTCAGTAGTATAGCCAAAGCTCCCATTGGACAAAAATTTATACATTTGACAAGAAGAATAATGATGAACAAGTCTAAAAGATGTGATTATGTAGGAGGCTGGGACAGCCGAGAGAGAAAGAGAAAGGAGTGATGAACAATAAACAAACATGATACATGAATGCATCAGGCAGCCTGAGCCGTGCTCCTACAGTAACTTCTTATTCTCCGCAGACAAAGCACCCCATGTGGCTGATCGGAGAGAGTGCAACTGACATAATGCCCTTTTCCATTCTAGCCGCTGGGCCAGGCTGAGTGTGGTTGGGTGGGGCCCTGCAAGGTGGTGTTGTTGCTTTTATATGTCTGGCAAAGAGAAATGGGCCCTCTTTGGATTCAGAATTTTTTCATTTTGTGCTGTTGTCCCACAGAGAGGTCGCCAGGCAGGTTTTGTGTGAAGGTCATTGATAAACGCTTATATGGCCTTTAAGTATTTATTATTTTATTTCACCTTTATTTAACCAGGTAGACAAGTTGAGAACAAGTTCTCATTTACAATTGCGACCTGGCCAAGATAAAGCAAAGCAGTTCGACACATACAACAACACAGAGTTACACATGGAGTAAAACAAACATACAGTCAATAATACAGTAGAAAAATAAGTCTATATACAATGTGAGCAAATGAGGTGAGATAAGGGAGGTAAAGGCAAAAAAAAAGGCCATGGTGGCGAAGTAAATACAATATAGCAAGTAAAACACTGGAATGGTTGATTTGCAGTGGAAGAATGTGCAAAGTAGAGATAGAAATAATGGTAATAATAATAATGTATAAGCAGACACCTCGGTCCGCCTGCCAGAAGTTATTCATATCTCAGGGATTAGAAAAATTAAGAGAACAGCTGCAAGCCCTGGAGTATTCCAAACATAGCCAGCAGCACTATCCTCATGTAATAGCTGTTGAAGTATTTAAAAAGGTGCCATGTTCAAAAGGGACCAAAACAGAAGGCCTATTCAGTTTGAAGTGGTCTATCTGTATATGATACGCTGTGAGAGCTGTATCACACACAAAGCACCTGCAGACTAAATAAGGTCAGGCTCTCCTTGCTCCAGCCAGTTCATAATTCCTTCAGGTTTAAAACATGCTGCTGCTTACTTCTGATGTTTCTCAGCCAGAGGACTTTAGTGGACCTCACATGGCCTGCATGGGGAGGTAGCGGTAGTGGATTTAACATGGTGACAGTGTGTGGTAGTGATGGGGGGGAAATCGATACAGTTACATATCGGGATATTATTTTTGATATTTATATATTTTTATTATTTTATTTTATATCGTATCGTTTTGATAATATCGCAATAATATTTCTGCGCTAGTTGGCTGTACCTGCACCAAAACTCCAGTATTTTTCCTTCATAGCGTGTTCGCCATCTTCTTTTTAAATAGGGAGCCAAATTGTTTTCAGCACTTTTATTTACATGGGGCGGCAGGTAGCCTAGTGGTTAGAGTGTTCTACCAGTAACCGAAAGGTTGCTGGATCGAATCCCCGAACTGACAAGGTAAAAAAAAAAACTGTCGTTCTGCCCCTGAACAAGGCAGTTAACCCGCTGTTCCCTGGTAGGCTGTCATGGTAAATAAGAATTTGTTCTTAACTGACTTCCTGAGTTAAATAAAGGTTACATTTAAAAAATACTTTTGTATTTTTCTTGTCTCTCTGCTGCAGACATATAGTGAACAATTGATGTTTGGAAAATCCCAGCATCGAATCGCAATACATATAGAATCGTGAGAATCGCAATAAATTTCGTCCTCATAAGTATTGTGATACGGTTATCTCATGTTTTGCTCACAAATTTGAAAGAGGGAAAATATAGTAAGATTCATAAACATGTATTTCCATGTGGAAGGAAACAGAAGCCCTAAACAAATTTTAGCCTGATTCTTTCAGTGTAAACCCACGGCTCCGAGACCAACAGACAGAGATTGATGTGTGGTCAATGCAAGAGTCTGTGTGGGCCTCCCTGTCTCCCATCTCTTGATGTAAACAGAGCCGCTGTGCTGAGCTGTGTTGTGCCTGCTTTGCTCTGTGTGGCTAGCAGGGCCTGCTGCAAACACACGGGTTGGGAGGCATTAAGCGCTGGGAGAATCCACGCTCCGCTCCGACATTTGGAACCACTCTGAACCTATCACAAATTCCTCACTCTTGGCAGCCATTCAGTTTTTCCCCTCTCTCTCCCTCTTTCTCCGTCTCGCTCCCTCTCCCTTCTCTCTTTTCATCAGAGCTGGCAGTAGAACTGTAGTCTGCATTCTGCACTAATTAACGACCTTCAGAAGAAGACCACCAAACTGGTGAACTGGCACACTCTAAGCACACTTAGATTTTTTTCTACCTCCCTCTCCCAAGCCCCTTATAAAGTGTGTATCAGACAGACAGGACAGCCTGTGAGAGGAGACAGAGTTTCACACACACACTAAAGCCCCATACACACACAGCTCTCTATGCTTTCCAGAGTCACCCACCGCTGTTAACGCTTAAAAAGAGTGACTAAAGGCACCAATTCCGCATGTATTTTTCTGCTGCTCATTAAGTAAAACAAGATTTCAGTCTTTGGGGTGTGGTTCGATGTGGCAGTTACTGACGTTTGTCCCCCATGAGACACCACGGGAACAAGGCCAGCATCACTTCCTCAAAATAGGCAGAATTAATCTAAGATCACTCAAGAAATCTGTAATTAATTTTGACGTTTTGCCGAGGAGGTTTTAGTTGTGCAATTTGACATCTAGCTAAGGTGTATGGCGCAGTATTTCTCAAGTTTAAAAAAAAGTGAGACGTGTAAACAAAGTCCGATCCGCTGCGCTGCTAGGCTATAAGGCTCAGTGTGTGTTCTGCGGTAGGATTGGATGAAGCGCAATCACCGCAGCTGTGTATCCCGTGTTAGTGGGCAAGTAAGTCATGACGAACTCATTTACAAAACTCTATTTTGGACGAGACTGACTTTATGACTGAAATTATCCTATTTACACTTTGTAGTCAATTTTGACACTAGAATAAATGTTTCTGAATAACATCGATGCCACATAGGCTGTTTTCTATCAGATAAGTTGTTTATTGCCTTGTCTGGAAAAGCCAGACATCGGAGAGGAAGCCAGCTCACATCAGAAGTATGCAGTGTGTGTCAGCCAATCAGGAGCGCTCATCTTGTAAGGGCGCTAGCTAGCATCTCTCCTGACGAGCCATTAGGTCTGTGACCCAAAATGGAGTCCCAGTCCCAGTCCGAGGCCACCTGAGAGAAGAGTAGAATGTGACTGTGGGAATGAACGTGGACCAGGGAAAACCTGTTGCTCATAAAAATAATTAATCTCTCATTCTCGGGCCGTTGACAATCAGCTTCTTTTCACATCAATGACATGCGAGGCCCTATAGGGTTCTCCCTCTGAATGGATCCATCACCCTTTCCATGTTTGCCCCAGTCAGACACATGTGTGTTCCCCTGCAGGACACGTCCGTCTCTCTGCACCATCCATCACCCCAGACAGACGACCAGACACCGGGGCTCGCCCAACAGACCCCTGGTCTCCACGGTGACCCCTTCCGGAACACGCACGTATTCATTAGCATAATGATTTTGTCTAATCGTGCGGGGCCCCATGCAGCCACCATCAAAGCAGACATCTGAGAGGTAGAAAAACTCTGGGGAGGATGATGAGTGATGGAGTTTGTCTTTTCCATTACGCATTGTCCCATGCCGACCACAGTGTCTCGTACATGCACACACCACATGACACGCACTGACCCTTACACGGAAGCTCTGAGGTCTATGGGATCAATCAAGACTCTGTTCACTCACCCCATCCACGCTGCCTCCCATCCTAAACTACCAGCATCCACACCACATCATGTGTCATACAAGAACCGAATTCAGACCAGAGCTCTTCAAGGAACCAGGCATTAAAATTAGGAGCATATCCCACTCATAGTGGGAACGCATTTCTATCACCAACCAACCCAGCATACTTCTCTCCCTCTCAGGGAGCCAGTGGGCACAGAGAGGGCATTTCATATGCTCTCTGTGATTCCTTTAATAAAGCTAATGTATCAGACTCTCAGGCTGGAGTGGACACGTACAGTAGCACTAATTCATGCTCTGTGCTTGTGTTTGCTCAGGATCTCAGTCAAAGTGAAGGGCATGGATGGGCTGCAGTGCGACTGGTCACTCCCCACTCCCCCCTGACTTAGTCTGATTTATTTGTCAGGCATGACCAATCATTTAATCATCACGAGAAGACAGGCATGGAATGTACAGAAGGAATTATCACAAGTGTATCAGTCAGAAAAGACATCCACATTCAGTAGGTAACATCTCCAGCTGAAACTATTCCCCTTAAAGAAGCTGAAAGGTATTCTAAAGGGAGTATGAAGGAATGCCAAGTAGACAATCGGTAAGTGCTGTTTGCCTTGTATCCCTTTCAGATGATACAGGGAGCATTGGCAACTAGCCACGGTAAATTCACTCTGAATAGCCCCGAAGGGGGAGAATGGGGAAGGACGGGACAACAAAAAAATGTGTTTTGGAGCGGAGCTGGGTGAGTGGGCCGGGACGGTGCATTGTTGTGGAGGCTGGGCAGCAGGAGGCTATCTGGAGCTGCTGGGCGCTAGGCGAACCGCTGGCCACGTGCTTCTTGCTGAGGACGCCATGAATTATTACGTTTCATTCTATTATCATGGGCATGCTTCATTAGGCCCAGACAAACGGCCCCACAGAGCCACTGTGCTCCAGGGGCCGCCTCTCCTCACACAGAGAGAGGAGAGAGAGAGGGACACCCGGCTCCCGCACTCTCCACTGAAAAGGAGGACGAAGGACAAAAACGCATTGTGCGTGGATTTAAAAAGGAGCTTACGGCTGCCATGGAAGAAAAAAAACGTGCTTTTGGAGAAGAGAATAATGAATCCGCCTGCTGATACACCCTCAATGAGATGAAGAAGAGCACTGTACGCCGGCGAACCAATAGAAAGAGGAGGAAAAGAAAGGGATGAAATTGGAGGCAAATGACACTTGAATGTTTGAAATAACTGAGAGCTGCACAATAGGACAGCAAGACAGACTGCAATCTGCACACGGACAGATGAATGGATAGAGGCTTGAAAAGGACAGACTAAATACATACACACAGATAGTCAGTTCAAAAGGAGAAATGGATAAATAGACAGCCATGAAAATGGACATGAAAGGTAAAGCTGTGCACAGATAAACACCTAAACAAAGAGAGTGATAAGAAGAACGAATCACGGAAGCCATGTACAATATTTGCCTATAAGTACCATGACTGAAAAGAAACATAACTTGACAACTTGTTGACAACTGTCAACAAAGCCCTCCAAAAAAATCAAAACTTGAGGCATTCTTTGAAACTTCCCCATCATTTAAAGTGAAGCTGTTCAGTTATATTCTTCAGTGTTCAGGTTGTGGTCCCAGGTTTGGAGCGTGATGCTTCAGCAGCTGCAGAGCCAATCTTCAGCTCTGATGGAGGGCTTACTGTGCCAGTCACTGTGTCCCTGAGAGCATTCCACAGTACAGTACGGGATAACCACCTAGCCTCAGGTCTATGTGTGTGTGTGTGTGTGTGTGTGTGTGTGTGTGTGTGTGTGTGTGTGTGTGTGTGTGTGTGTGTGTGTGTGTGTGTGTGTACACGCCTACATGTGTGCGCGAGTGTGCCTGTGCATATCGCTGCAGCTCCATCCAGTACAGGCCGTGTGCTGTAGGTGGCTGGGGAGCAGAGGCTCTTTGGGATGAATGTGTTTCTTGTGCTCGGCAGTGTGGAGGTGACTGGGTATCAGGTCACACTCCTCCTGCTTCTTACTGCATAGCACAGACATTTTCCATTCTGTCAGCGCGAGCACACTGGCTCCTTCCAAACTCAGCGCCACTTCATTAAATGACTTTAGACTCTTGGCAGAGGCAGTGGGAAAAGTCTATATTAACTGTGTGTGAGATGCACTGGGCAGCCAACAAAGGCCATAGTTGTTCGTCTGCAGTGGGTGCTGCTGAGGGGGATTTCTAGGACTAAAGGGGTACCCCTGGCCCTTACACCACGGACGACTCTGCATCCCCACACCCCCCTCAGGGGGTCTGACCCCTATCCTACCTCAGCGGAAGTGTGGTCAGAGAAGTGACTGAAACACCTGGCCCAGCTACGTATTGGGGGAGGGGAGGGGGAGCTGACGTCACCCTGTAGGGTCCAGCAGGTTTCCTCCTGTGTTTACAGGAGGTTGGTATGTTGTGCAGTAGGCAATGGCCATGTGGGGAACCTGGCAGATAAATTGGACCATTTACTCAGCTCATTTAGAGGATTAGGTCATTTAAGAGTACAGCTCTGCAGAAAACATGCTGTAGTTACAGAATGGGCCGCACCGGAAAGTCAGCATCATCTGTTCTAGTGTTCTTTCTATGTCCTTTCTATGTCCAGTTAACATACATCTGATTAAAAAGCTATGTGAACATATTAGTGCATAAGCCAGATGATCGTAAACACACACTTCCAGCTCAGTGTATTACCATGCGGATGTACTGTAAGTAAGCATTTCACGGTAAGGTCTACACTTGTTGTATTCGGCGCATGTGACAAATAAAGTTGGATTTGATGTAAGCAGTGTACCCTTGGTGGTGATAGATCTGAGCCTTACTGACCTAAAACGAAATCCCACTGCAACATTCAAAGTTAGTATTAGAATTATTATTCTTTGAATAAGCTTTGCTGTTAAATGTCAATACATTGCATGTCAAACAGTCAGGCAATAATCTAATGAATTCAGGGCTTGTAAAATTATACCTAGGCTAAATATAAGCCTTCCACAACCATAAGACCCACTAATAATGTAAGTATTTTGTTCTCTCTGCTACCGCACGGCAAGCGGTACCAGTCCGCCAAGTCTGGGACCAAAAGGCTCCTGAACAGCTTCTACCTCCAAGCCATAAGACTGCTGAACACTTAATCAAATGGCTACCCAGACTATTTGCATTGACCTCGTTTATTTATCATTTCTTTGCACTGACATCCTTACGTTGGATCTATTCTCACTCACTGGACTCTATCCACACACTAATCACACTAACACATACTACATACGCGCGCATATTGACACCACACACATACTTTCACACTTTTCACATACGCTGCTGCTACTCTGTTTATTATCTATCCTGATTGCCTAGTCACTGTTACCCCTACCTACATGTACATACTGTATTACCTCAACTACCTCGTACCCCTGCACATCGACTCGGTACTGGTAGTCCTTGCATAAAGCCTCGTTATTGTTACATTATTATGTTACCATTTCCTTTTTTTTTGCTAATCTTTTCTTACTTTTTAACTCTGCATTGTCGGGAGAGGGCTCGTAAAGAAGGATTTCACAGTAAAGTCTACACCTGTAATAATATTTGATTTGATTCATCATTTGCTCCACAGCCAGAGATCGAGAAGACAGGGAAGAAACCACAATTCAGCTACCTATAGGTCGCTATAGCCTTCATATTTATTTTGTCATTATATTGTTTTCATAGAATTTTAGCAATTAAATAATTAATTTTGAAATTATCTGAATAAATGTTCCATAAATATTTTTACCAAATAGTGCTATCTTCTGTATACCACCCCTACCTTGTCACAACACAACTGATTGGCTCAAACGCATTAAGAAGGAAAGAAATTCCATAAAATAACCTTTAACAAGGCACACCAGTTAATTGAAATGCATTCCAGGTGACTACCTCATGAAGCAGGTTGAGAGAATGCCAAGAGTGTGCAAAGCTGTCATCAAGGCAAAGGGTGGCTAATTTGAAGAATCTCAAATATACAACACCTTTTTGGTTACTACATGATTTCATATGTGTTATTTCATAGTTTTGATGTCTTCTCTATTATTCTACAATGTAGAAAATAGTAAAAAGAAAGAAAAACCCTTAAATAAGTTGGTGTATCAGCACTTTTGACTGGTACTGTATTTTTATATAAGATCATCTTTGAGAACTAACCATCACCAAAATAAAAACTAGACACTCAGGGAGAATCTACTATTTAAAAAAATGTCATGGCATGGGGCCCCCATTGATTTAGTTATAATGTTTTGTGTTTCTCAGATGGCATAATAACAAGGCATAAGCTATGGCCAAATGTGTAGAATTGCAGGAAACTAGCTTTAAAACTGTAAAATTCTTTGATTGGTTACGGTTTGGTCCGGTCATGGCGTAACGACCAAATTTCTACGTCCATGGACGTCTGGTGTCGGTCGGTGCTCAGTGGGTGAGGATGCTGGTTACAGTAAACGTAAAGAGGGTAGGTGTCACGGTAGGTGTCAGTCAGAGCTGGGAGCGCTGACATTAACTAGAGAGAGAGAGAAGAGAGAGCAGCAGAGAAAGAGAGAGGGGGAGTGAGAGTGAAGGGTTGTCCAGACTGTTTTCACAGTCTTGCTTTGACCACCAGACGACAGAAAGAGAAAAAACAGTTATGAGCTGAACATAACAGTATGTCAGTGGAAGGGTGGACTGTGGTCAAACTGTGGTTTGTAACTACTATGATTTCTCATTGTAGCCAATTCAATTGCAGTAATTCCGTTACTGATTATTCAGCAATATCGTTACCGATTTGGTAACCGAATTACAAGTTTTAATCACTTAATAATTTATTTAAAAAACTTTATATCAGTAAAAACACTATAACTAAATTGGTAGGTCTCCCTTTACTTGTTACTTCTGTGAACTTTCATGATCCTCCCTCATAAGGGAGAGAAATTAGAAAATATATTAAAGATATGTGGGGTTTGGATAACGGAATTACAAGGCAATGTTTCTTAAACTTACAGAAGGTAAATCATTTCTCCAAAACTAAATATAAAAGTGTCGATATTAGCTGGCAGGGGTATTTATTTCAACGTTGTGTTTTCATGTTTTAAGACTGTTTCTGGAAGACGTTGTCTAAGACCCCTTTACATCTGCTTGGCTGGAAATCAAAGCCTTTGCTTATTCCTAATTTTTGGGATGGAAAATGGCTGAAAAATGTATATTTGTGCCTTCCTTTCCCAAAAATATAGACTTTTAGCTTTAATTTGACACCCAATTTGACATGCCCCTATGAGGTTCACATGTTGGTGGTCATGGGTCCTTTTAGATGAACTAGCCCAAGCTAGACTAAGCTACCTCACCAAACCCCAGCTACTCAATGGTCACCTTTTATTGCAAACTCAACATCAAGGGCATTTAATATTCTTTTTCACCTCAGAAAAGCAGAGGTGATGTCAAGATTTACTGCTTGTTCAAGAGAGGTACAGTAAAATTGAAGTGTTGCCTGTGTCCGAGCACGGTGCAAGGCTGCCACGGAGCAGACAGGCCGGGGGCAGCAGGGAGAGGGCGAGAGAGTTCTCCTGGGTCAGGAATCCATCACTGTCCACAGGTTCCCAGTCTGCCCAAATGCCTTCCCTAATTAAGATTTTAATCTTGCTGTGTCAAGACAAAAAGGAAAGGCCAATTACCCACAGGAAGGTTACTGATCCCCTCAATGCAGGAAGATGATTGGTCTGTCAGAGAGGGTTAACACAGAGGCACGCACGCACACACACACATACATACACACTCACAGAGGGCCAGTGTGTGGGATTATGGGGGAGAAACAATCAGAGTTCTCTGCTCTGTTTATCCAGACTGGCGGAGGAGCCCTTTCAATGAGCTGGTTCAGCTCAGACGAGCTCCCGCCGGCTCCAGCGCCTGTTTATGTAGACATTGTGGACTAATTTCAAGCCTTGAGCAGTATTTTGTTGGGCCTTTTTTTACCGGGAATGTGTACATTGTCGTGCTGCAGACCTGAGTTCCACACTATAGGGTTGTTTCAGCCAGGAAGCAAAGCGGGCCAGCGAGTTGCACAGGGGGATTAGGAGCAAATAATGAAGAATAACAACACAACAATATAGCACAGTTCTTCTCACAGTATGGTTTTCGCACTGAAAGTCAAAAGCAGTAGCCTACTGTATGTATATCCTATCCTTCGCATGAAATGTCAAGATGTGAATGGAGCTCTGTGCTGAGTGCTGACCATCTCTCTCCTTTATCAGCACTACCCACACAACCACCTACAGGATCAGTCCTCCCACATTCCCAGGTAATCCACAGGCACACTATATTGGTTTTCCTTCCAGTGTAAGCTTCCAGACGGGGGTCAGCTGGCAGGTCAAGGAGACTTTAGTAGGCCACGTAGGTTCAACTTCAAAAGGAGGTCAACAGGCCTGGAACAACTGAGCCCTCAATTGTGGCTTATTTCCTTCTCGCTCGTCGACTACACAGACACATCCCAACACAACACACGCCACATGTTCCTGGAAGCACATTGTCAATAGACTTCAACATGTCGCATGGTTGAAAGTAGTAAAGAGGCGACAAACGACTGACCGGCAATTATAACTTATTATGGGTAAAAATGGTACTCAAATGGTCCTCACAACACTTCTTCGCAATTTGAAAACAATGTAGAAAGAGGGTAGCATTGACATTGAAGTCACATAACTTTTGCTGTATCAGCTCCGATCAAACTGCCCAATAATATACGTTTATAAAGTTGCAAAGGTGTCAAACATGCTTGATGTTGTTTATATGTTCACAGCCAGCAACTTACTTAGACTGCATTATGTTGGGTAATGGTAGAACTTCACTGCCCCCCAGTGGTTATGAGTAGGCCAATGCATGGCTGAAAGAAAAAGGGCCTTAACTGAATACAGTTGATTTAATGTCCTTTAAAGAAGGCCCCCAAAAAAAGCTGAGGCAAGATAAGTGAAACATCCCATTGATACTGTCCGCTGTGTCACCTGCATTACCAATAAAAAAAAAAATATCCCCTACCCTCCAATTTTCCATGGACATTAAACATCATTAAAGCATTTCTGTACGAATTACCTTACAGAAAGATATATATTGAATGCTTTTTTCTTCAATCATAAATCATAATTGAGTTATGTCAAGATATAGAACATGTCCCAAAAGCATCGTAGCACTAAAATAATATTTCATCCATTTAGTTTCAATAGAATTAAGAAGATCTTAGTGCTACGATGCTTTTGGGAACCCAGCCCAGGTAATCTAAATTGTTTGACCTGTATTCATGTATTTTACAGTTGTTTTGGGAGTTCAGCGCCCTCTAGATGTCAGTGTTTCATTTTCTATGAAATGACATATAATCACTCATCATATGGGCATTTTGATGTAAAAGAACCTATGAGAGACAACGTGAAGTTTATAGGAGCAGCGTTTTCCTTTAGCAGCGGTTGTCGACTAAATAGCTGAGAACAGACTCGTTGTAAGCTGGCTACTTTTCCACGTCAGAAAATACCTAGGCTTCTTTTAATTTAAAAGTTTCAATGCGATGGTCAGAAAAGTATGTATAGCTTTCTCCCGTTAGAATGAGCATAGGCATCTTCTAGTAATCTATTGATAGGACAGGCGCCTGTCAGTCACAAAGTGAGCGATGACAGGGAAACTGCTGGTCTGTCCCGCCTCTCTGTACCGGTGTTATTTTTGTACCCTCTGTTGAGCTGTAGTCTAATTTCTTTTCACGGAGGAGGGAGAGTATGATGCATCTTCGTCGTCTCCTGGTTGGGATTTACACATCCCATCTAATGTAAGTGGTAACGATGAGTTGAAAACCACTTAAGTGTCGTTTTGTAGCACATTCATTTATTTTATTTCGCGTGTTTCATAGGCCTATACAGCCACAGTCGGGCGCATAGGCTATTTACTGTGCTTTGACTGAAGACAGAACAGCAAGTGTTGACTACTTTATAAAAGGTGTCGAACTGACTGAATAAAGTCAATCTCTCTTTGACATTCATAAATCATGCAGCGTATTTTATATGTCCATGGTATCGCATTGCGACAAGTAAACCAAAATCTTGTTTGTATTTTCCTGGCCAGGGCAATAAATTGCAATGTCTGTACTGTGAGACGCCTAAGACAGCGCTACAGAGAGACAGGACGGACAGCTGATCGTCCTCGCAGTGGCAGACCACATGTAGCAACACCTGCACAGGATCGGTACATCCGAACATCACACCTGCAGAACAGGTACAGGATGGCAACAACAACTGCCCGAGTTACACCAGGAACGCACAATCCCTCCATCAGTGCTCAGGCTGTCTGCAATAGGCTGAGAGAGGCTGGACTGAGGGCTTGTAGGCCTGTTGTAAGGCAGGTCCTCACCAGACATCACCGGCAACAACGCCGCCTATGGGCACAAACCCACCATCAATGGACCAGACAGGACTGGCAAAAAGTGCTCTTCACTGACGAATCGTGGTTTTGTCTCACCGGGGGTAATGGTCGGATTCGCGTTTATCGTTGAAGGAATGAGCATTACACCGAGGCCTGTACTCTGGAGCGGGATCGATTTGGAGGTGGAGGGTTCGTCATGGTCTGGGGTGGTGTGTCACAGCATCATTGGACTGAGCTTGTTATCATTGCAGGCAATCTCAACGCTGTGTGTTACAGGGAAGACATGCTCCTCCCTCATGTGGTACGCTTCCTGGAGGCTCATCCTGACATGACCTTCCAGCATGACAATGCTACCAGCCATACTGCTCGTTCTGTGTGTGATTTCCTGCAAAACAGGAATGTCAGTGTTCTGCCATGGCCAGCGAAGGGCCCGGATCGCAATCCCATTGAGCACGACTGGGACCTGTTGGATCGGAGGGTGAGGGCTAGGGCCATTCCCCCCAGAAATGTCCGGGAACTTGCAGGTGCCTTAGTGGAAGAGTGGGGTAATATCTCACAGCAAAAACTGGCAAATCGGGGCCTCCCGGGTGGCGCAGTGGTCTAGGGCACTGCATCGCAGTGCTAACTGTGCCACCAGAGTCTCTGGGTTCGCGCCCAGGCTCTGTCGCAGCCGGCCGCGACCGGGAGGTCCATGGGGCGACGCACAATTGGCATAGCGTCGTCCGGGTTAGGGAGGGTTTGGCCGGTAGGGATATCCTTGTCTCATCGCGCTCCAGCGACTCCTGTGGCGGGCCGGGCGCAGTGCGCGCTAACCAAGGGGGCCAGGTACACGGTGTTTCCTCCGACACATTGGTGCGGCTGGCTTCCGGGTTGGAGGCGCGCTGTGTTAAGAAGCAGTGCGGCTTGGTTGGGTTGTGCTTCGGAGGACGCATGGCTTTCGACCTTCGTCTCTCCCGAGCCCGTACGGGAGTTGTAGCGATGAGACAAGATAGTAATTACTAGCGATTGGATACCACGAAAATTGGGGAGAAAAATGGGATAAAAAAAATAAAAAAAAATAAAAAACATTTTAAAAAACTGGCAAATCTGGTACAGTCCATGAGGAGGAGATACACTGCAAAACTTAATGCAGCTGGTGGCCACACCAGATACTGACTGTTACTTTTGATTTTGACCCCCCCTTTGTTCAGAGACACATTATTCAATTTCTGTTAGTCACATGTCTGTGGAACTTGTTCAGTTTATGTTTGAGTTGTTGAACCTTATGTTCATACAAATATTTACACATGTTAAGTTTGCTGAAAATAAAACGCAGTTGACAGTGAAAATACGTTTTTTTGCTGAGTTTAGTTGCATCAGAGTTGTTGACTCTAAGAAGGCTATAGGATCCGTCCCATTGGTTTTAATTCTGATTTATAGAAATGTTAATAGAATGTAAAAAAAAATATCATTATTTGTAATTAAGTAGAATGCTTCATTTGAGTTTCACCTGTAGTTGTTGACTCTTTTCAGAAGTAAAAGATCATATTCCTGCTTAAGTTCAGAAATGTTATTTTCTTTACCTTTTTCTAAGACATTGAATAATTTTTCTTAAATGTTAATTTCCAAATCAGATTTAACTTTTGCAGAGTATGATTATCATTCCCCTAATGTACGCTTTAAAAGAGATCACACATTATATAGGGGGGCAGCTTTCCTCTGTCTACATTTGTAATGGTAAAAAAACAAACATAATTGACATATTTAATCGAATTCGCGTCCAGAAGATGCACTCTGTTCATTCTCCAAATTCTATTGTTCTATTATTATTTATTGTTGTAATTAAGCATGATACCGGAGAATGATCCGGTATCACTACAGTATATCATGTATTTGAGCCAATTCTTGAATAGCTTTTCTTACTTTTAGAAAAAAAGGAATAGTCTTTTATCGGTGGGAATAGTAATTTCCAGGTGTCCTATAAATTATTTGTAATGTTGAAATTTTTCAGCCTCTTTGGAGGCTTCCTAAATTTGCCTTTTCTACTACCATGTCTGTCAATCTTATCAAACTTGTGATTTAGGTCACCTGCTAAAATAATATCTTGAATGCTATCTAAAGAAAAAAAACTGATTTGCCCATGGTGGGATATACAATTAAATACATGGTGAAAAATACACATTGAAGGAGGTACAATTCAACATTAGAAAATGGCATTCTTGGTCCATATGCTTGGATATAAGGGGAAATTGTGTATTCTTATTTATCAAGATGGCTACACCTCTGCTGTTACTACAGTATGTGGCAGCATAGGTCTCTACAACTCAGCTCCTCTTCAAATGTAAAATGTCTCTTATCTTTAGGTGTTCGAGAACCACCTGCTTTTTTTTATTTTTCATAATGGAGCCCGTGGACATTCCTTGTGATACGTTTTTTGTTGGTCTTTACTTGTACAAAATCAAACTTAACCTTATCTGTTCTGTCTATCATTGAAGAACCAAGTAAAACATTTGAACAGACATGACATATGAGGGCTGTGGGCATTCCATAAAATGGGAGGATCATCGTATAAATACATAGTTATTGTATTTAACAAAAAAACACAAAAACAAAGCATAGTACATTTGTACTTGAGGCGCTATGCCTTTTTAGCTCTGACTCCTCTCCTAATGTACCCCCTAAAAATAGACTGGATGCATACATTGTACATACTTTATTTCCCAAAAAAATTCACCCCAATTTCACGGTATCCAATTGGTAGTAGTTACAGTCTTGTCTCATCGCTGCAACTCCCGTACGGACTCGGGAGAGGCGAAGGTCGAGAGCCATGCGTCCTCCGAAACACAACCCAACCAAGCCGCACTGCTTCTTGACACAATGCCCATCCAACCCGGAAGCCAGCTGCACCGGAGGAAGGAGGAAACACCGTACACCTGGAGACCGTGTCAGCGTGCACAAAAAAAACAACTTGTGAAACAGACATCAATGATTGTTTCAGATTTCTTCTGGTCCGGACCAACCAAATGTGGTCTTGTTTGGGGCGGAGCTCATTACAATAATAGCCAGTGTGTAAAATAATATCCAAATATGCAAAAGAAGGATATTTCATATGAAAGTGAAAAATCTGAGTCAAAGCGTAATACCATTACTGTGAAATTGCCCATATGGGAGATTTTCCTGGTCAGGTCTAGCCTCGCAAGCCGCCTGATCTTGCAAGCTTACATGGACATTCGCAACACAGATAGCCTGCTAATTACCAGACGGATTACTGCTGCGCTATGTCAAGTCATGTGCTCAGGAAAAAAAAAGTTTACACGCTAACAACTGAAGGACAATTTGACCATATAAAATCAATGGAGAGGCTGTTATCCAATTTCTACTGATTAAGTACAACAGGGAACACATCATCTAATAATACATATTGAATGAAATCCCACCTGTACTGTGTTTTAGCACTACTTCAGAAGGTAGATGAAGGCATTGGTTGCGATATCTCCTAACTAAACAAAATAATCAAGGTTACTGTTAAAAAAATTTAAAACTCAGCAGAGGACAGAGGATGTCTATGAGTTTTACAGAATCATCAACGACTATCTCTAGTGAATGTTAAGGGAATTGGCTGGGCTTACACCACATAGATATACAGTGGCTTTTGAAAGTATTCACACCCCTTGACTTTTTCCACATTTTGTTGTGTTACAAGGTAGGATTAAAAATGGATTTAATTGTCATTTGATTGTCAATGATTTACACAATATGCTCTAATGTCAAAGTGGAAGAAGAATTGTATCATTTGTAGAAGATTCATAAAAACTAGAATACTAATATACACTGTATGCAAAAGTATGTGGACACCCCTTCAAATTAGGGGATTCATCTATTTCAGCCACACCCGTGGCTGACAAGTGTATATAATCGAGCACACAGCCATGCGATCTCCATAGACAAACATTGACAGTAGAATGGCCTTACTGAAGAGCTCAGTGACTTTCAACGTGGCACCGTCATAGGATGCCACCTTTCCAACAAGTCAGTTAGTCAAATTTCTGCCCTGCTAGAGCTGCCCCAGTCAACTTTAAGTGTTGTAATTGTGAAGGAGCAACAACGGCTCAGCCGCGAAGTGGTAGGCCACACAAACTCACAGAACGAGACCACCAAGTGCTGAAGCGCGTACAAATAGTCTGTCCTTGGTTGCAACACTCACTACACTCACTACAGAGTTCCAAACTGCCTCTGGAAGCAACGTCAGCACAATAACTGTTCGTCGGGAGCTTCGTGAAATGGGTTTTCATGGCCGAGCCGTCGCACACAAGCCTAATATCACCATGCGCAATGCCAAGCGTCGGCTGGAGTGGTATAAAGTTCGCCGCAATTGGACTGGAGCAGTGGAAACACGTTCTCTGCAGTGATGAATCACACTTCACCATCTGGCAGTCCGACGGATGAATCTGGGTTTGGCAGATAACAGGAGAACGCTACCTGCCCCAATGCATAGTGCCAACTGTAAAGTTTTGTGAAGGAGGGATAATGGTCTGGAGCTGTTTTTCTTGGTTCGGGCTAGGCCCCTTAATTCTAGTGAAGGGAAATTGTACCTCTACAGCATACAATGACATTCTAAACAATTCTGTGCTTCCAACTTTGTGGCAACAGTTTGGGGAAGGCCCTTTCCTGTCTCAGCATGACAATGCCCCCATGCACAAAGCGAGGTCCCATACAGAAATGGTTTGTCGAGATCGGTGTGGAAGAACTTGACCTGCACAGAGCCATGACCTCATCCCCATCGAACACCTTTGGGATGAATTGGAATGCCGACTGTGAGCCAGGCCTAATCGCCCAACATCCGTGCCCGACCTAATCGCCCAACCTCAGTGCCCGACCTCACAAATACTCTTGTGGCTGAATGGAAGCAAGTCCTCGCATCAATGTTTCAACATCTAGTGGAAAGCCTTCCCAGAAGAGTTGAGGCTGTTGTAGCAGCAAAGGGGGGGACCAACTCCGAATTAATCCCCATGATTTTGGAAATAGATGTTCGACGAGCAGGTATCCACATACTTTTGGTCATGTAGTGTATCTTGATTACATAAGTATTTTACCCCATGAGTCAATACATGTTAGAATCACCTTTGGTAGCAGTTACAGCTGTGAGTCTTTATAAGTAAGTCTCTAAGAGCTTTGCACACCTGGATTGTACAATATTTGCACATTATAATTTTTTTAATGATCCAAGCTCTGTCAAGTTGGTTGTTGATCTTTGCTAGACAGCCATTTTCAAGTCTTGCCATAGATTTTCAAGCCAATTTAAGTCAAAACTGTAACTAGGCCACTTGGTAAGCAACTCCAGTGTATATTTGGCCTTGTGTTTTAGGTTGTTGTCCTGCTGAAAGGTGAATTTGACTCCCAGTGTCTGTTGGAATGCAGACTGAACCAGGTTTTCCTCTAGGATTTTGCCTATACTTAGCTCTATTGCAGTTTTTTTTTTTTTTTACTTTTTAGTTATTGCTGATGACAAGCATATGTACCCATAACATGATGCAGCCACCACCATACTTGGAAATATGAAGAGTGGTACTCTTCATATTGTATGTGTTGTGTTGGATTTACCCCAAACATAACGTATTCAGGACATGAAGTTAATTTCTTTGCCACATTTCTTTTCACATGTTCCACCGCAAATTGTCATAAACAAATCACACACGTATGAAACCGCAAGCTCCCAGCTACTATCTAATCAATGCAACATTGGCAGTATCCCCCTATTCATTTTTAATTCATTTGTAAACATTTCAAAAAACATTATTCCACTTTGACATTATGGGGTAGTGTGTGTAGGCCAGTGACACAAAATCTCAATGTAATCCATTTTAAATTCAAGCTGTAACACAAAATGTGGAAAAGTCAAGGGGTGGGATAACTTTCTGAAGGTACTGTTTTGGGGAATTCTCAACACTACCATATACGCATCAATAGCATTTACCAGAAGACAGAGAAAAAAACATGAGCCACTCCTTAGAACAGCTGTGATGACTGCCACACAAACAATCATTTTCACTTCACTGATCACTTCACAATCTACTCTGTCAAAAAGCTGTCTCTTATTGCTGTCAATAAATGAAACCATTTGTATTTTACCATAGGCTTTAGGCTATAATGTATCATTTAAAGTTGTCACAAGACCATGTAATGCTTGTTTACTTATTTCCATGTCACTGCGGTGATATCTCTTTTTATTTGAGATACGACAGGAAATGGTGACGTCAATCTGTTTCTACTAAAGCTGTTTGATATCTGAAGGACAGTGACTTATGAAAGCGAGAAAATGTGTCATTTCCTTCTTGAAAATTCACTAAATATTCCAGATAATACCTTTTCTGTTTTCAAGTCACTGCATCATACTGCAAAGTGTGATTTATTCATAAACAAATAAAAACAATTCTTGTCAATAAGACCATTTGCACCTTGAGGTGTGCAAATGAGAAAATGCATAGGGGAATAAAGGGAATTCGTTAGTGTGTGCTCTTGAACAAATACTACCAATGCATTCTAATGGAAATTATTTTGGTGACTGATTTTAATATAGAAACATGTAATCTCCATGACACCATCTACAGTTCAAGTCGGAAGTTTACATGCACCTTAGCCAAATACATTTAAACTCAGTTTTTCACAATTCCTGACATTTAATCCTAGTAAAAATTCCCTGTCTTAGGATCACCACTTTATTTTAAGAATGTGAAATGTCAGAATAATAGTAGAGAGAATTATTTCTTTCAGCTTTGATTTCTTTCATCACATTCCCAGTGGGTCAGAAGTTTACATACACTCAATTAGTATTTGGTAGCATTGCCTTTAAATTGTTTAACTTGGATCAAACGTTTCTGGTAGCCTTCCACAAGCTCCCACAATAAGTTGGGTGAATTTTGGCCCATTCCTCCTGACAGAGCTGGTGTAACTGAGTCAGGTTTGTAGGCCTCCTTGCTCGCACACACTTTTTCAGTTCTGCCCACAAATGTTCTATAGGATTGAGGTCAGAGCCTTGTGATGGCCACTGCAATACCTTGACTTTGTTGTCCTTAAGCCATTTTGCCACAACTTTGGAAGTATGCTTGGGGTCATTGTCCATTTGGAAGACCCATTTGCAACCAAGCTTTAACTTCCTGACTGATGTATTGAGATGTTGCTTCAATATATCCACATAATTGGGGGTAGTGAGGCCACATCATGTGGCCACATCATGAGGCCACATCATGAGGCCACATCATGATGCCATCTATTTTGTGAAGTGCACCCGTCCCTCCTGCAGCAAAGCACCCCCACAACATGATGCTGCCACCCCCGTGCTTCACGGTTGGGATGGCGTTCTTCAGCTTGCAAGCATCCCCCTTTTTCCTCCAAACATAACGATGGTCATTATGGCCAAACAGTTCTATTTTTGTTTCATCAGACCAGAGAACATTTCTCCAAAAAGTACAATCTTTGTTCCCATATGCAGTTGCAAACTGTAGTCTGGCTTTTTTAAGGCGGTTTTGGAGCAGTGGCTTCTTCCTTGCTGAGCGGCCTTTCAGGTTATGTCGATATAGGACTCGTTTTTACTGTGGATATAGATACTTTTGTACCCGTTTCCTCCAGCATCTTCACAAGGTCCGTTGCTGTTGTTCTGGGATTGATTTGCACTTTTCGTACCAAAGTACGTTCATCTCTAGGAGACAGAACGCGTCTCCTTCCTGAGCTGTATGACGGCTGCGTGGTCCCATGGTGTTTATACTTGCATACTATTGTTTGTGCAGATGAACGTGGTACCTTCAGGCATTTGGAAATTGCTCCCAAGGATGAACCAGACTTGTGGAAGTCTACAAAAAAAATTCTTAGGTCTTGGCTGATTTCCTTTGATTTTCCCATGATGTCAAGCAAAGAGGCACTGAGTTTGAAGGTAGGCCTTGAAATACATCCACAGGTACACCTCCAATTGACTCAAATTATGTCAATTAGCCTATCAGAAGCTTCTAAAGCCATGACATAATTTTCTGGATTTTTCCAAGCTGTTTAAAGGCACAGTCAACCCCAGTCCTCAGCAGTCCAATCCCTGTACCTTTTGCAGAATATCAGTATGTCCCTGATGTTTTTCCTGGAGAGAAGTGGTATGTAAACTTCTGACCCACTGGAATTGTGATACAGTGAATTATAAGTGAAATGATCTGTCTGTAAACAATTGTTGGAAAAATGACTTGTGTCATGCACAAAGTAGATGTCCTAACTGACTTGCCAAAACTATAGTTTGTTAACAAGACATTTGTGAAGTGGTTGAAAAACTAGTTTTAATGACTCCAACCTAAGTGTATGTCAATTTCCGACTTCAACTGAATATACCCAACCTCCATTTGGCAACTCCTGGGCGAAACAATGGGTTCTGAAAAGGACAGTCGTTCTTGCAAGCTCAAGGTCAACCATAAATCTACAGTCGTGACCAAAAGTTTTGAGAATGACACAAATATTAATTTTCACAAAGTCTGCTGCCTAAGTTTGCATGATGGCAATTTGCATATACTCCAGAATGTTATGAAGAGTGATCAGATGAATTGCAATTAATTGCAAATGAACTGAATCGCCAAAAAACATTTCCACTGCATTTCTGCCCTGCCACAAAAGGACCAGCTGACATCATGTCAGTGATTCTCTCGTTAATAACACAGGTGTGAGTGTTGACGAGGACAGGGCTGGAGATCACTCTGTCATGCTGATTGAGTTTGAATAACAGAGCGGAAGCGTCAAAAGGAGGGTGGTGCTTGAAATCATTGTTTTTCCTCTGTCAACCATGGTTACCTGCAAGGAAACACGTGCTGTCATCATTGCTTTGCACAAAATGGGCTTCACAGGCAAGGATATTGCTGGCAGTAAGATTGCACCTATATCAACCATTTATCGGATCATCAAGAACTTCAAGGAGAGCGGTTCAATTGTTGTGAAGAATGCTTCAGGGCACCCAAGAAAGTCCAGCAAGCACCAGGACCGTCTCCTAAAGTTGAATTTGTGGGTTTATATTTGAACATTTATATTTGTGTCATTCTCAAACCTTTTGGCCACGACTGTAGAATCTCAGACACGTCTCACTGTATTCTGGCTCTAATATAATGTGGGTACACCCCAATGCATATTGCCAACTGTAACGTTTTGTGAAGGAGGGATAATGGTCTGGGGCTGTTTTTCTTGGTTCGGTCTAGGCCCCTTAATTCTAGTGAATGGAAATCGTACTGCTACAGCATACAATGACATTCTAGACGATTCTGCGCTTCCAACTTTGTGGCAACAGTTTGGGGAAGGCCCTTTCCTGTTTCAGCATGACAATGCCCCCGTGCACAACGCGAGGTCCATACAGAAATGGTTTGTCGAGATCGGTGTGGAAGAACTTGACTGGCCTGCACAGAGCCTTGACCTCCACCCCATCGAACACCTTTGGGATGAATTGGAATGCCGACTGCGAGCCAGGCCTAATCGCCCAACATCAGTGCCCGACCTCACTAATGCTCTTGTGGCTGAATGGAAGCAAGCCCCCACAGCAATGTTTCAACATCTAGTGGAAAGCCTTCCCAGAAGAGTTAAGGCTGTTGTAGCAGCAAAGGGGGGACCAACTCCGAATGAATCCCCGTGATTTTGGAAATAGATGTTCGACGAGCAGGTGTCCACATACACTACATGACCAAAAGTATCTTGATTACGTAAGTATTTTACCCCATGAGTCAATACATGTTAAAATCACCTTTGGTAGCGATTACAGCTGTGAGTCTATAGGTAAGTCTCTAAGAGCTTTGCACACCTGAATTGTACAATATTTGCACATTATTCTTTAAAAAAATTATCCAAGCTCTGCCAAGTTGGTTGTTGATCTTTGCTAGACAGCCATTTTCAAGTCTTGCCATAGATTTTCAAGCCAATTTAAGTCAAAACTGTAACTAGGCCACTTGGTATGCAACTCCAGTGTATACTTGGCCTTGTGTTTTAGGTAGTTGTCCTGCTGAAAGGTGAATTTGACTCCCAGTGTCTGTTGGAATGCAGACTGAACCAGGTTTTCCTCTAGGATTTTGCCTATGCTTAGCTCTATTGTATTTTTTCTTTTTTTTTTTACTCCATAGTCATTGCTGATGACAAGCATATGTACCCATAACATGATGCAGCCACCACCATTCTTGGAAATATGAAGAGTGGTACTCTTCATATTTGATGTGTTGTGTTGGATTGCCCCAAAGATAACGTATTCAGGACATAAGGTTAATTTCCTTGCCACTTTCTTTGCAGCTTTACTTTAGTGCCTTGTTGCAAACAGGATGCATGTTTTGGAATATTTTTTTATCATGTGCAGGCTTCCTTCTTTTCACTCTGTCATTTAGGTTAGTATTATTACAATGTTGTTGATCCATCCTCAGTTTTCTCCTATCACAGCCACTAAACTCTAAATCAAGGTTCTCCAACAGGTTGAAAGTGCATGCAATTTTCACGTGTTCCACCGCAATCAAATCACACAAGTATGACATTGCAAGCTCCCAGCTACTATCTCATCAACGCAACATTATCCCCCCCCCCGGTTAGCCACTATTGGGTTAAAAAGCCAAACCTAACACAATATCTGTCAATTCATTTCCAGCAATATTGCCCCTGTCAGTCTGTGTTAGTAGCTTGCTACATGTTTATTTTTTTTTTTTAAGTAGCTCTCATGCTAGAGAAGGTTGGAGACCCCTGCTCTAAATGTTTTAAAGTCACAATTAGCCTCATGGTGAAATCCCTGGGCGGTTTCCTTCCTCTCCGGCAACTGAGTTTGGAAGGATGCCTGTATCTTTCTAGTGACTGGGTGTATTGATACACCATCCAAAGTGTAATTCATAACTTCCCCATGCTCAAAGGGATGTTCAATGTCTGCTTTTTTTACCCATCTACCAATAGGTGCCCTTTTGCGAGGCATTGGAAAACCTCCCTGGTCTTTGTGGTTGAATCTGTGTTTGAAATGCACTGCTCGAATGAGGGACCTTAAAATTATTTGTATGTGTGGGGTACAGAGATGAGGTAGTCATTCAAAAATCATGTTAAACACTACTATTGCACACAGAGTGAGTCCATTCAATTTATTATGAGACTTGTTTTACTCCTGAATTTATTTAGGCTTGCCATAACAAAGGGGTTGAATACTTATTGACTCAAGACATTACAGCTTTTAATTTTTTATTAATTTGTAAACATTTCTTAAAACATTATTCCACCTTGACATTATGGGGTAGTGTGTGTTGGCCAGTGACACAAAATCTCAATTTAATCCGTTTTAAATTCAGGCTGTAACACAAAATGTTGAAAAAGTCAAGGGATGTGATTACTTTCTGAAGGTACTGTATAGGGGAATTCTCAACACGACCATATACGCATCAATAGCATTTACCAGAAGACAGAGAAAAAACATGAGCCACTCCTTAGAACAGCTGTGATGACTGCCACACAAACAAAAACATTTTCACTTCACAATCTACTCTGTCAATAAGCTGTCTGTCTTATTGCTGTCAATAAATGAAACAATTTGTATTTTACCATAGGCTTTAGACTATAATGTATCATTTCAAGTTGTCACAAGTTCAACATGTACAAAACAAGACCATGTAATGTTTGTTTACTTATTTCTGTGTCACTACGGTGATATCTCTTTGTATTGGAGATACGACAGGAAATGGTGACGTCAATCTGTTTCTACTAAAGCTGTTTGATATCTGAAGGACAGTGACTTATGAAAGCGAGAAAATGTGTCATTTCCTTCTTGAAACGTCACAAAATATTCCAGATAATACCTTTTCTGTTTTCAAGTCACTGCATCATACTGCAAAGTGTGATTTATTCAGAAACAAATAAAAACTATTATTGTCAATAAGACCATTTGCACCTTGAGGTGTGCAAACGAGAAAATGCATAGGGGAATAAAGGGAATTCGTTAGTGTGTGCTCATTAACAAGTATTACAAATGCAATCTAATGTGAATTATTTTGGTGATTGATTGTGATATAGAAACATGTATTCTCCATGACACCATCTATATACCCAACCTCCATTTGGCACTTCCTGGGCGAAACGATGGGTTCTGAAAAGGACAGTCGTTCTTGCAAGCTCAGGGTCAACCATAAATCAATATCTAGAATCACAGACACGCCTCACTGTATTCTGACTCTAATATGATGTGGGTACACAGATGTGAGCAACTGACGCCCTTCATGATGATTTCATATTTTTTGTGTCCCCCAACCCCATCAAAGTTTACAATCCCTGATCTAGAGGGAGTAGCTTATGGCAGGGGTTGACCCCCAGCCGTTCCGTGTATTTTAATTATTCCACAGCTAGCACAGAGGATTGTAAAATGTTCACCTAATCATCAAGCCCTTGAATAGGTGAACCAGGTGAGCTCAGGGCTACAGCGAAATTGTGAATCGTTTTGGGTCCTAGAGGTTTGAAAACCACTGGCCTATGTAATAGCCTATAGGTCCCAATTGTTCATTATTTTATCATGTGTTAACTATTCCAGACAGTTGGTATCCACTCATCATTTAGCAGGCTCGTTTATACAATCCGAACACATCATGAGCAAACCCCCGATCTCTCAATTTCGAAAAGCATTTCAAACTGAACTGAGCAGGATTAATGGTTAGTTTACTTTTCTATTGTTACAAAAGGAAGACTATTGGACCGTGACTGAGGTGCTTCAATGAATGTGTGTGCCAGAGCTGTAGCCGACAGCTACAGGCTACAACCACTGTCATTTAACAGCCGTTACGTTACATAGTAGCGAGAAGCAGACAATTGCGCAATAGTGGGCTGGCGATTATCACGACAGTTTAGTTGGTTATTATTGAAAAATAACAATTGCCAATCAAAACTCAAGTTTGTTTTGCAACAGTTGAAAATTAGGGAAATTATTTGTGTAGGCTGTTAACTGAGATGTGTTTAACTATTATTAAGGTAGCTATGCTATCTCACCGGATGTCTGCCAACGTTTCACTTGCGCTCGAGCTCAATGCAACAGCATAAAAGATGAGCAGCAAAATATTTTGTTACAAAATATAACCACATTTTCCATTACCTTAGTGAAGTCTTCCAGTCCTGCGGGTTTCCCAACGATACAGCTCACTGAAACGATCAAATAAAATATATTTCACACAACGTGTAAGACTTGTTTACAAAGTTTCTGCCAGATATCTGATTGGTCCCAGTAACATAAAGGCGACGCCCCAAACTCCAGTCTGTCGGAGAATTACTATAAACTGTTTTATCAAAATTCCACAGGGTGGTGGTCGTTATCCACGATTGAAGGAAGAGTTGGCTACAGTCTTGAAGTTAATGCACTTACAAATACTTGTGAATCCCAATATTGCATCATAAAAGGATAGCGGTCTATATATATATATATATATATATATATATATATATATATATATATATGTGTACAAAAAGCTCAATATTTGTATAATTTATTTGTTGTTGTATTTTTTGTTTGCTCATCTTTATCAAGGGTGCCAATAATTATGGGCCTGACAGACCATGATGGTGCCAGTAATACATTATAAAGTTGAACCCTTGATAAAGATTAGCAAAAAAAACGAATACAAAAATAATACAAATACTGAGCTATACTCGCAATAACATCTGCTAACCATGTATATGTGACCAATAAAACATTTTAATTAGCTAAAAAAAAATATATATACGATTTATACTGATTTTTAGAAAAAATATTTTGAAAAAAATATTGGCAGCCCTGTTTTCAGTAGTCTATCACCCTCCCCTTGCAAGGATAACAACACTGAGCCTTTTTCTAAAATGTTTTGTGAGATTGGAGATCACATTGAGAGGGATCTTAGACCATGTCATCTGACCATAGCACCGGTTCCAATCCAAGTCCACTTCTATTGTCAAGGGGCTAGAATTCTATAGATAAAACGTATCGGTGCTCATCAGCCATTGGACATAAACATTACACAACAAGTTGGAAATCGCAAATTCAACAATGAGTGGTTTAGAAGGAATCAGTGGCTAACTGCAAGCATTGCAAAGCAATCACTAGCCTGCTATTCAGTGGAGTAGATGTGTAACGTCCTGACCAGAGTTCTTATGTGTTTTGCTTGTTTAGTGTTGGTCAGGACGTGAGCTGGGTGGGAATTCTATGTTGTGTGTCTAGTTCGTCTGTTTCTATGTTCAGCCTGATATGGTTCTCAATCAGAGACAGCTGTCAATCGTTGTCCCTGATTGAGAATCATATATAGGTGGCTTGTTTTGTGTTGGGGATTGTGGGTGGTTGTTTCCTGTCTCTGTGTTTGTGTTCTGCACCAGCTAGGACTGTGACGGTATGTTGTTTTGTCAGTTTGTATAGTGTTTTTGTTTTGTCTAATTAAATTCATTATGTCTAATTACCACGCTGCACATTGGTCTTCTGATCCTTCTCGCCTCTCCTCGTCTGAGGAGGAGGACGAAGTAGACTGCCGTTACAGAATCACCCACCAAACCCGGATCAAGCAGCGTGAGAACGGGCAGCAGCGACAGCAGCAGCGGTACCAGGAGGAATGGTCATGGGAGCAAATATTGAACGGAGAAGGACCCTGGGCTAAGGTTGGAGAATATCGCCGCTCTCGGGAAGAGATGGAGGCAGCTAAAGCCCAGGAGCGGTGGTATGAGGAGGCAGCACGGAAGCGTGGCTGGAAGCCCGTGAAGAAACCCCAAAAATTTCTTGGGGGGGGGGCTAAAGGGTAGTGTGGCGAAGGTAGGTAGGAAACCTGCGCCCACTTCCCATGCTTACCGTGGAGAGCGGGAGTACGGGCAGACACCGTGTTATGCGGAAGAGCGCACGGTGTCTCCTGTACGGGTGCATAGCCCGGTGCGGGTTATTCCACCTCCCCGCACTGGGCGGGCTAGAGTGAGCATTGAGCCAAGTGCCATGAAGCCGGCTCTACATATCTGGCCTCCAGTACGTCTCCTCGGGCCGGTGTACATGGCACCAGCCTTACGCATGGTGTCCCCGGTTCGCCAACACAGCCCAGTGCGGGTTATTCCACCTCCCCGCACTGGACGGGCTACGGGGAGCATGCAACCAGGTAAGGTTGGGCAGGCTCAGTGCTCAAGGGAGCCAGTACGCCTGCACGGTCCGGTATATCCGGCGCTACCTTCCCGCTCCAGCCCAGTACCACCAGTGCCTACACCACGCACCAGGCTTCCAGTGCGTCTCCAGAGCCCTGTTCCTCCTCCACGCACTCTCCCTGTGGTGCGTGTCTCCAGCCCAGTACCTCCAGTTCCGGCATCACGCACCAAGCCTCCTGTGCGTCTCCAGAGCCCTGTACGCACTGTTCCTTCTCCCCGCACTCGCCCTGAGGTGCGTGCCCTCAGCCCGGTACCACCAGTGCCAGTACCACGCACCAGGCCTATAGTGCGCATCGAGAGTCCAGTGTGCCCTGTTCCTGCTCCCCGCACTAGCCTTGAGGTGCGTCTCCAGTCCGGTACCACCAGTTCCGGCACCACGCACCAGGCCTACTGTGCGCCTCAGCAGGTCAGAGTCGGCCGTCTGCCCAACGCCGCCTGCACTGCTCGTCTGCTCAACGCCGCCTGCACTGCTCGTCTGCTCAACGCCGCCTGCACTGCTCGTCTGCCCAGCGCCGTCTGAGCCATCTGTCTGCCCAGCGCCGTCTGAGCCATCCGTCTGCCCAGCGCCGTCTGAGCCATCCGTCTGCCCAGCGCCGTCTGAGCCATCCGTCTGCCCAGCGCCGTCTGAGCCATCCGTCTGCCCAGCGCCGTCTGAGCCATCCGTCTGCCCAGCGCCGTCTGAGCCATCCGTCTGCCCAGCGCCGTCTGAGCCATCCGTCTGCCCAGCGCCGTCTGAGCCATCCGTCTGTCCCGAGCCATTAGAGCCGTCCGTCAGTCAGGAGCCGCTAGAGCCGTCCGTCAGTCAGGAGCCGCCAGAGCCGCCAGCCAGTCAGGAGCCGCCAGAGCCGCCAGCCAGTCAGGAGCCGCCAGAATCGCCAGCCAGTCAGGAGCCGCCAGAGCCGCCAGCCAGTCAGGAGCCGCCAGAGCCGCCAGCCAGTCAGGAGCCGCCAGAGCCGCCAGCCAGTCAGGAGCCGCCAGAGCCGCCAGCCAGTCAGGAGCCGCCAGAGCCGCCAGCCAGTCAGGAGCCGCCCTACAGTCAGGAGCTGCCCTACAGTCAGGAGCCGCCCTCCAGTCAGGAGCCGCCCTCCAGTCAGGAGCCGCCCTCCAGTCAGGAGCCGCCCTCCAGTCAGGAGCCGCCCTCCAGTCATGAGCCGCCCTCCAGTCATGAGCCGCCCTCCAGTCCGGAGCTGCCACTCAGTCCGGAGCTGCCACTCAGTCCGGAGCTGCCACTCAGTCCGGAGCTGCCACTCAGTCCGGAGTTGCCCCTCTGTCCTGAGCTACCTCTCTGTCCTGAGCTACCTCTCTGTCCTGAGCTACCTCCTAAATCATGTGGGGGCCTTGGGGAGGATTCTTAGGCCAAGGTCGTGGGCGAGGGTCGCCACTCAAAGGACGCTAAGGAGGGGGACAAAGACAGTGGTGGAGTGGTGTCCTCGTCCACCGCCGGAGCCGCCACCGCGGACAGATGCCCACCCAGACCCTCCCCTTGAGTTTTAGGGGTGCGTTCGGAGTCCGCACCTCAGGGGGGGGGGTACTGTAACGTCCTGACCAGAGTTCTTATGTGTTTTGCTTGTTTAGTGTTGGTCAGGACGTGAGCTGGGTGGGAATTCTATGTTGTGTGTCTAGTTCGTCTGTTTCTATGTTCAGCCTGATATGGTTCTCAATCAGAGACAGCTGTCAATCGTTGTCCCTGATTGAGAATCATATATAGGTGGCTTGTTTTGTGTTGGGGATTGTGGGTGGTTGTTTCCTGTCTCTGTGTTTGTGTTCTGCACCAGCTAGGACTGTGACGGTATGTTGTTTTGTCAGTTTGTATAGTGTTTTTGTTTTGTCTAATTAAATTCATTATGTCTAATTACCACGCTGCACATTGGTCCTCTGATCCTTCTCGCCTCTCCTCGTCTGAGGAGGAGGACGAAGTAGACTGCCGTTACAAGATGTGTGGTCCACGTCTGGGTTTAACACTCCTTAAGGATCGGTGTCCGGCTAGCGGGACAACTTCCAGTCAAACTGGAGGGCGCGCAATTCAAATAAATAATGATAAATATTATGGATTTTAAACATTTAGGTACATATAAGTGTCTTATATCGGCTGAAAGCTTAAATTCTTGTTAATCTAACTGCACTGTCCGATTTACAGTAGCTATTACAGCGAAAACATGCCATTCGATTGTTTGAGGACGGTGCCACATATCAAAACATTTTTCCACCTGCACAGGTTTCATACATTCACATATAAAGATGAAATATTAACTTACTTTTTGAAAATCTTCCTCTGATTTGTCATCCAAAGGGTCCCAGCTATAACATGTAGTGCTGTTTTGTTAGATAAAAATCCTTCTTTATATCCCAAAAAGTCAGTTTAGTTGGTGCCATCGATTTGAGTAATCCACTCGTTCAACTTGCAGACAAAGGAATCCGAAAATCTACCCATAAACTTTGTTTCAACAAGTCAAAATACATTTCTATTTATTCCTGTACTAAAATGTAATCAAACTATAATATTTCTTTCGGAAAGAAGTATGTTCAATAGGAAACCGATTTTAGCATGCAAGCATTGCAAAGCAATCACTAGCCTGCTATTCAGTGGAGTGGATGTGTGGTCCAAGTCTGGGTTTAAAGGTCTGTTTTCCAAGCTTAAAAAGATAAACATTCAACATTGGCCATGCTGTTAATCCAGCATGACTTCTGCCGCATTCAAAACACCTGGAAACTCGGAACTGGGAAATCTCAGACTTCAGAGAGTTCAAGACAACTGGGAAATCGGGAAAAAAACTAGCTCAGACTGAGAAAATGCGTTTTGAACGGTCATCCAACTCGGAATTCCAAATCAGGAACTCGGGCCTCTTTCTAGAGCTTCGACCTGAAGATCACTAACGTCATGATTCAACTTTGGGGTTTTTAAAGTTCCCAGTTGTCTTGAAAGTACCATAAATCCAGAGAATGCCAGACTTTGATGACAAAGTTTAATGACAAAATTTGCCCACGAAGGACCGCCCAGCACAAGGTGAGCACAGCACAAGGTGAGTCCAAAAATGTATTGTATGCTGCTGCATAAATTATGTAATATGCCAGGGAGATATGTACAGTATACTGTAGCTAAGAAAGTAATAATAAGCATGTGTTCTGAATTCTGTCACTGTACATTTCAAAGTGCTGAACAAATAGTTATATTGACTACGCCCATCCTAGCTCGCTCATTAATGTCTTAATCGAAATTAGGGATTGCCTCTGATCCGCTCGTCGTCTCCTTATGCCATAGTTTGTACATCTCAATTGTCAGTAGAAACCACATTTGTTTAAGCAAGTCAGCCATATCAGCTGTGTTTTGTTAAAGGCAGTAAATGAGGCTGAATGAACTGTTTTGCTACGAGACAAGGCTCCGCTGAAAGCCAGGTGTAGCAGTTGTAAGGTGTTGGGACTCTGCTGTTGGGACAGCATTATGTAGGCCATAACAGTTTGTGGGCACCTTTTGTCACCGTTATAGTGCAATTAATGTATTGTTTAGTGTTGTGTTGTGTAGTGGCTTTGCTGGCATGCATCTAAAACATTTTTTATTCGTTTTCCCCACCAAGATTTACATACTAAAATCGACACTGGTATAGGCCGATGTGATTGTACAAACAATGTAACTTCAAAGTGCCTATGCCATGCACTGTCAATCAATGCACCGAAGCTCCATTACATTTCTCTATCCCTATGCCATTTGGCTTTAAGCATTTTTAAGTGTATTATTTAGGCCTACACATCACAGTACAAATAGCCTACTCACTTCTTAAACACCAAATTATTGATCACACAATTTCCCATGAGGCCTAAACCACTGTGCACACACCGGTTGAATCAACGTTGTTTCCAACGTGGAATAGACGTTGAAGATTGAAAAGATTCGGCATGGGTCCCCAGATCCTCAAAAAGTTATACAGCTGCACCATCAAGCGCATCTTGACTGGTTGCATCATCGCCTGGTATGGTAACTGCTCGGCAAGTCGCCCCTTCATTTGTTTTTTACACTGCTGCTACTCACAGTTTATTATCTATGCATAGTCACTTCACCCCTACCTACATGTACAAATGACCTTGACTAACCTGTACCCCCGCACATTGAATCAGTACCAGTACCTCCTGTATATAGCCTCGTTAATGTTATTTTATTGTGTTACTTTTTATAATTTTTTACTTTAGCTTATTTGGTTAAAATGTTCTTAACTCTTTCTTGAACTGCACTGTTGGGTAAGGGCTTGTAAGTAAGCATTTCACAGTAAGGTCTACACATGTTGTGTTTGGCACATGTGACAAATAACGTTTGATTTGATTTGACATCTGTGCCAACGACTAGGGTCGTTCCATATGATTTTAAACACTTTTTGACTGCAAGCCTTTTAATTTGAACGAAACCTTCCATACATGTTTGCTCTAAAAGTGACTTTTTGGACCTAAATACCAAAACATTCAGGAGATAGAGGTGCTCGAAGTTGACCATGACACATCCATGTCTTCATCACTGAAAAAGATAAATGGTAGAGTATGATATCACTTGAAAGCTTACAAACAAGATTGTCAAACTTGTATAATTTATTGAAAAAAAAAATGGAAAAAAAATCTATTGTATGTTGTAGCTTAGACCGTATTTTACATCAGAGGTGTTGTGCTCACAATCGATTATGACAGTGTGCTCTTCAATCATGGCTGAGTGTCATATTTTGGCTGATAAATTAACACAAATCTGGATAAAATTGAAATGTCATCTTTTTAATGGTACCACAATTAACAGAATTATGGTTGGTCTTCACATCAGAGAATGATGACTTGAGTGGGAATATCCATTGTCTTATATTAAACTGTCAATCTTCCATAGGAAACCTATTGAAATCATAGAAATATAGATAATAGAATAGACATTCGCATTCAAGTTGACATTCGACGGTTGTCGGACTGGCGAGCCATCTTTCTGGTAGTAGTTGAAACCAGAGAGAATGCGCAAGACAGGCCCAACTCCACGGAAAACCTGTCTCCCTCCAGCAGGTGGCATTATTTTGTTGTTTCGCCCACCAAGCAAGGAATTTTTGTATGGAGGTCAATGAGTGTTAAATTTGGTCAACAACAAAATGTATGGCTTATTTGCTCCATGAGGTTTATTTGATTGAATAGAAGTTTTGTAATGCTTACATTGTTGCAAGTGTACTGATGTAAGTAGGACACGTGAAATCCCGGCAACTTTGAGAAAAAACACTGAGATGGCTATCCATTTTGATGGCATGAGGCTAGTAGCATAGCATTTCTCTCCATTGAATACAGGCGGTTGACGTAAACAACCCTCATCAAATATTCAAAAAAGGATTACAATAATGAGATGCATCTGTAACAGTATAACTTTAGTACGTCCCCTCGCCCCGAGGTAATGGACGCCCCATCCATTACTGGGCGTTACAGGAACACCTCACACCAACCGCCACCATAGATTTGTCAATGGACACCAAAAATCTTTGGTGTACAATCTGTAGCTACACAATGAGTCAACTTTGAGCAACTCTGTCTCCTAAATGTTTTGGCATCCAGGTCCAAAATGTCACTGTCTGACCACCTACCATGGGCAAACATGTTTGGAAGGTTTCGTTCAAATATAAAGGAGTGCAGTCAGAAAGTTATTGAACTTATATGGAACAACCATATATACATTAAAACTGCAATATGTGAATTCTAGAAGAAAGGATTCAGTAACTTTTTAACTAAAGCCTGTTCTTGCCAATACGTTCTGTTCTCGATTCAGAAGAAAAGTGTATATTATAAATGTATAGCTACAATGCCTACAAACACTACCAGTTGCAATGTTGTTCCTAGTGTAAGGACGTGGGTTGAAGGTCTTGTAATTGAAGAAGCTAACCAAATGCAGCACCAGTGCATCAGACTTCATATGTTAATGATGAGACTGTATAACACAAAAGGGGATATATTAAATACATAATAATGGGAGAGTGATTGGCACAACCGCACACACTACATCATGGCAGCGCTGACTGATCTACTACCCAGAAGCCCTTGCTCTAATACAGGAGCCAATTAGAATACAGGTATGGATGGATATCACAATAAAAGTCCTATACATATGCCACATCACATTCCAGTCCCACACTAGTTTCCATACTTTGGGTTAAAAAAGATTTCGCCGTTTGGTCCAACCGGAATCGCCACTTTAGCCAAACGTTTATACCAGAGGGCACGCTCTTTTATTAACAGTTTGGAGCACCTGGTGCCAACAGGCCACATCAAAGACCTCTGGCTTATAACACTCTACAACTTGTTCTTTTATTTAGCGTGCATGCAAGTTGAGTTAATATAGCCTACATTACGGTGTTGCGATCGTTGCTTGGGTTGAATAATAGTAAATTATTGCTTATTATGATTAACAAATATCATGCTACACAGAGTGGTCGTGTGGTCTCCTCCAACGTTATCGTAAATTATCGTTTCGCCCTCGGCTTTTTCCGTGTATGTTGAAAACAGTCCCCGCCCAACTTTCTGGCTGCGTTGTTTGTTTGGACACTAAGAAGATGGCGGCGGCCCCGCTGTACTGTGTCTGCCGGCAGTCTTACGATGTTAGCCGGTTTATGATTGAATGCGACATTTGTAATGACTGGTTTCATGGCAGGTAAGGAGCCGACATATTCCTTAATGGCATACCTGAAAATGACAGGAGTGCGTCAACGACTGTCCTAATAATCTGTTAAGGAAAGTCAAGTAGTATTGCGATGTCAGTCTCGCTCTGTGATTAGAGGTTCGATCAAGACCGTGCAGAGCATCTCGCGAGCACCCAGCGCGAGCGAACGGACATTTGCGCAGCTTGGCTACATATTCGTTTGTTTACCTACTTTCTTTTAGACATACAACGGACGATGCGGTAGTTGAAATCGGAGTCATTAAACGTTGTATTTTTTTTTAAAATCCCAGTGCCAGATCTCTGCACAAGTAAACACAGCACGCAATTATACGGAAATGAACTCCCTGCGATTGCTAGTTATTTTATAGTATTTGGTTAGGAGTAGAAGGAACAGTTGGTTTGTCAGCCAATTGTACTTTATTTGCAGTAGATGTAGCTAGTCAGTTTTAGAGCAGAAACTTCGAATCAAGCACAGTTGTCTAGGCTCTGTTGTCGTTTAGTGTTTGTCAAGTTTTGTCTTGCGCCTCCTGACAGCCAGACAGAAATCATAAACCTTCATCTGTAGCTAAATGTTTTTTTTACTGTGTTAACTAGCTGTCATGTCATGATTCATGCCGTGAGGATGCCAGATTAACTTGATTTTTACTTATTTCAAATAAGTGACTTTTGTGGGTTTGGGGGGCAATAAACAATAGGCGAGGCAATGGGTGTACTGCCGTTCACTCCAGTACAGGAAGAGGAAGTAGCCTGAATTCTAGAGACAACATTTTGATGTTGGAAATGTTTCTCATCATTGAGAAATGGACCAAATGGGAGTGTTGGGTGGTCAAGTCGAGGACGGGAATTTAAATGTCCCTTCCGAACAAAGATGTCCACATGGCGAGAGCCATCTAGCGTTAGAATTCAGAAACACATTTTTAAGGCAAGTGCACGTGTTTGACGTGTCCCTCGAACATCATGTTTTCCTAAAGACGAAACTTGACATTCTCAAAATCATTGTTCCCAAGGGGCCAGGATAAGAGATATGAATAAATTATCTATCACTACAGACACCCGGCTTCGTATCCAAGCTGCATCACAACAGGCCGTAATTGGGAGTCCCATAGGGCGGTGCACAATTGGCCCAGCGTCGTCCGGGTTTGTAAATAAGAATTTGTTCTTAACTGACTTGCCTAGTTAAATAAAATCTCACCCCAGTTGCTTGGTTCACGCCAACATGAGGCCTCTCATCATGCATGTCAGAGGTGGTCCACAGTACGGCACATTCTGTCATGTTTAGCTTTACAGAAGAAAAAAAATTCTGCACTGAAACAGCTGGGCTTAACTATAAAGTGTGCTGCCAGGAACTGAGCAAGGAATTCATATCTTCTGCCTGCACGCTGAGAGAGATCGAGGCATGAACGCTGCACTACAACTCATTATTTTCTCATTAACAAACATAAGTGTGAGTAAGCTCACTATGGCCTAACTTAGTGCAGGCATGCCAAGGTTCACCTGGGACTGTGTGTCTGTACACACAAACGTGTTTACTGAAGGCTCTCTCAACAAAGGGATTGTAGTTGGGAGCTTTTATCTGTTACACCCTCTCTTCCCTTATTCCTCTGTGCCCAAGGCCCGGATTGCTCCCCTGCATGGTAGATTACGGGGGCCCAGCCGCATCCCTTTTTGGTGGGGTTGCCTTGCCTGATCCTGTGTGTTTTCTGTTGTTGGGAAACCTCTTGTCTTCAGTGCTGCCTGCCACCAATGGGATTATGCTGTCTAGCCGCAGGCAGACGGTAGGCTGTGTTATTATCAGGCACTGAGCACAGGCCAGTTTGGGAGCTGGGGAGCTGCAGAGGGGAGAGTGTTCGGGGGGATTAGGCTATTAGAAGCGTTTTTGCTATTCATGCCAGACATTAAACTCTTACTGATGCTGTTCACACATTTTATATGCTTGGGTCTTTCTTCAGAGTCTCTTTCCTGGAGAGTGTTGCTTTCCTACTTTAATCAGTGGCATCAAATATGTTAGTATTTAGATGGCTGCCTAGAATTCTGACACTCCAAAGTGTGTGACACTGGCCATTTACACTATACAAGCGGCACTCGCCTAGCCACGCTAGCCTCGCCCTCGTGTGGGTGCTAGCAAGCAATCGGCAGATAGCATAGAGGTGAAGTGTTGAGCCAGTAACCGAAAGGTCGCTGGTTCGATTCCAGAGCCGACTAGGTGGGGGGAGGGGGTTTGTGCTGTCGAGCAAGGCACTTACCCAAATTGATCCTGTAAATTGCTCTGGATAAGAGTGCTTGCTAAAAAATTGATACATAAAAAGGTAGTACTACTAATGTTCCCTCTAATTTTTTGGGGCACTGAGTGCAAACTTGAACGTTGTGAAAATTCTTTGCAACTTCCGGTGTGTGTTTACTGTGAACACTGAGGCTGTATCTGTTTTAAGTTACATTTTTGACAGTGGCCAAGTAGGCTACTGTGGCTTTGATCATAATGTGGGCCTACCAGAGTCGCCTACCATAAAAAAACTATGGAGAAAAACGCATCCCATAACATTTTTACACGGAAATAGCTGTTTTATCATTCAGCCTACAATTTTTTGGCTAAAATGACATATCCAAATCTAACTGCCTGTAGCTCAGGCCCTGAAGCAAGGATATGCATATTCTTGGTACCATTTGAAAGTGAACACTTTGAAGTTTGTGGAAATGTGAAAGGAATGTAGGAGAATAACACACAATAGATCTGGTAGAAGATAATACAAAGAAAAAACCAACTGTTCTTTTGTGTTTTTTTTGTACCATCTTTGAAATGCAAGAGAAAGGCCATAATGTATTATTCCAGCCCAGGTGCAATATACATTTTGGCCACTAGATGGCAGCAGTGTATGTGCAAAGTTTGACTGAACCATTGCATTTCTGTTCAAAATGTTGTATCAAGACTGCCCAAATATGCCTCATTTGTTTATTAATAACCTTTTATGTTCAAAATTGTGCACTCTCCTCAAACAATAGCGTGGTATTATTTCACTGTAATAGCTACTGTAAATTGGACAGTGCAGTATTGGCTTTCTGCCAATATCAGATAAGTCTATGTCCTGGGAAATGTTCTTGTTACTTACAACCTCATGCTAATCACATTAGCCTACGTTAGCTCAACCGTCCCGAGGAAGGGACACCGATCCCAAAGAAGATTTATTAACTTTAGCTTGTCCTTCAGATAAGGAGGTGCCTGAAAATGTTGTTTGATGCAAGAAAGCACTTTACAAAAAAAATTCATTATTATTCCCAATATTACTGGGAATCAGACAAATTATGCTATACTATGCTCTGCCTATTGGCTACATAGCTTATTTAATACCGTCTCAAAATACAACACTTCCCCTTTAAGACAAAGCTCTTTACCTGACTAGCTTTTAAAAGATGGCTAGAAATGCACCTGTTTGTGCTCTTGTCGGAATTAACCATTCCCCCATTGTTGACTAGAAATGAGCTATAACTAGGCTAATAACTCACTAACTGGCAAAGAATATGAACCAATGTGCACGTGGCTACATGCAGCTCTCACTTATCTCAAAACAAGCGCATCTACTCACGACCGCTCATACTGTAGCCTAAACACAGTCCAGTTCAAAGTGAGGGGCACAGATCCATATGTGACCGACCGGCTCGATTCGGTCTTAATATGGCTGCAATCCCGTTAACGGGATCGATATGACAACAGCCAGTGAAAGTGTAGGGCACCAAATTCAAACAACAGAAATCTCATAATTAAAATTCCTCAAACATACATGTATCTTATATCATTTTAAAGGTAATCTTGTTGTTAATCCCACCAAAGTGTCCGATTTTCAAATAGGCTTTTGAGCGAAAGCACCACAAACGATTATGTTAGGTCACCACCAAGTCACAGAAAAATTCTGCCATTTTTCCAGCCAAAGAGAGGAGTCACAAAAAGCACAAATAGAGATAAAATTAATCACTAACCTTTGATGATATTCATCAGATGACACTCATAGGATAACAGATAACACTTCATGTTACACAATACAAATATGTCTTGTTCGATTAAGTTCATATTTATATCCAAAAACCTCAGTTTACATTGGCGCCATGTTCAGAAATGCCTCCAAAATATCCGGAGAAATTGCAGAGAGCCACGTCAAATATCAGAAATACTCATCATAAACTTTGATGAAAGATACATGTTTTACATAGAATTAAAGATACACTTGTTCTTAATGCAACCGCTGTGTCAGATTTCAAAAAGCCTTACGGCAAAACACAATATTCAATAATCTGAAAACAGCGTTCAGCCACAAAAGCAAGCCATACAGTTACCCGCCAAATTGTGCAGTCAACAAAACTCATAAAAAGCATTATAAATCTTCACTTACCTTTGCTGATCTTTGTCGGAATGCACTCCCAGGACTCCCACTTCCTGTTTGAATTTTTTCTCAGGTTTTTGCCTGCCATATGAGTTCTGTTATACTCACAGACATAATTCAAACAGTTTTAGAAACTTCAGAGTGTTTTCTATCCAATACGAATAATAATATGCATATATTAGCAACTGGGACTGAGGAGCAGGCAGTTTACTATGGGCACCTCTGGGCACCTTTCATCCAAGCTACTCAATACTGCCCCTGCAGCCATAAGAAGTTTTAAGTAGTCAAATTTTAAATTGTGTTTTTTACATTGGAAAAAAGTAGAAACTCTGAGCTAGAAAATGGTATATCATACACTACAGTTGAGGAACAATGGGAAAGTAATTCTGCTTTGAAAGTTGATACTTGTAACCTCACTTGAGAAAATGGCCCTTGAATGTTTTGGTAAACCTACTGGAGAGCTCTTTGTCTACACAATTCAGCATCGTTCACACCCTCTTAAGCGTCAGCCCATCTCTTTAAGGATTCACATGTACAGTGCATTTGGAAAATATTCAGACCCCTTGACTTTAAATAGTTTTTTCCCCTCATCAATCTACACACAATACCCCATAATGACAGAGCAAAAAGAAGTTAAGACATTTTTGCTAATTTATTAAAAATAAAAAACAGATCACATTTACATAAGTATTCTGACCCTTTACTCAGTACTTTATTGAAGCACCTTTGGAAGCGATTACAGCCTCGAGTCTTCTTGGGTATGACGCTACAAGCTTGGCACACCTGTATTTGGGGAGTTTCTCCCATTCTTCTCTGCAGATCCTATCAAGCTCTGTCAGGTTGGATGGGGAGCATTGCTGCACAGCTATTTTCAGGTCTCTCCAGAGATGTTTGATTGGGTTCAAGTCCGGGCTCTGGCTGGGCCACTCAAGGACGTTCAGAGACTTGTCCCAAAGCCACTCCTGCATTGTCTTGTGTGCTTAGGGTTGTTGTCCCATTGGAAGGTGAACCTTCGCCCCAGTCTGAGCTCCTGAGAACTCTGGAGCAGGTTTTCACCAAGGATCTCTCGGTACTTTGCTCCGTTCATCTTTCCCTCAATCCTGACTAGTCTTCCAGTCCCTGCTGCTGGAAAACATTCCCACAGCATGATGCCGCCACCACCATGCTACACCGTAGGTATGGTGCCAGGTTTCCTCCAGACGTGACTCAATCTTGGTTTCATCAGACCAGAGAATCTTGTTTCTCATGGTCTGAGAGTCTTTAAGCAAAATTTGGCAAACTCCAAGCGGGCTGCTCGGCCTTATACTGAGGAGTCGCTTCTGTCTGGCCACTCTACCACAAAGGCCTGATGGGTGGAGTGCTGTAGAGATGGTTATCCTTCTGGAAGAGGAACTCTGGCCCTCTGTCAGTGACCATTGGGTTCTTTGTCACCTCCCTGGCCAAGGCCCTTCTCCTTCGTTTGCTCAGTTTGGCTGGGTGGCCAGCTCTGGGAAGAGTCTTGGTGGTTCCAAACTTCTTTCATTTAAGAATGATGGAGGCCACTGTGTTCTTGGGGACCTTCAATGCCGCAGACATTTTTTTTTGTACCCTTCCCCAGACCTGTGCCTCGACACAATCCTGTCTCGGCGCTCTACGGACAATTCCTTCAACCTCATGGCTTGGTTTTTGCTCTGACATGCACTGTCAACTATGGGACCTTATATAGACAGGTGTGTGCCTTTCCAAATCATGTCCAATCAATTGAATTTCCACAGGTGGACTCCAATCATGTTGTAGAAACTTCTCAGGGATGATTAATGGAAACAGGATGCACCTGAGCTTAATTTCAGGTCTCATAGTAAATGGTCTGAATACTTATGTAAAAATAATTTAAAAAATGCAGAAATATCTTTTTTTACATTTGCAAACATTTCGAAAAACCAGTTTTCGCTTTTTCATTATGGGCTATTGTGTGTAGATTGAGAATTGTTTTATTTAATCAATTTTTAAATAAGGCTGCAACGTAACAAAATGTGGAAAAGTCAAGGTCTGAATACTTTTCAAATGCACTGTACTTAAACAACCAAAGATTTCAAGAATAAAGACTGGTTTATACTACGTCTATCGACAGTTGTCGCAGTGACATCATGAACATTCTATTGTCGTCCGATGTCAAACTTGTCGTTATCAAAACATTTAAACTACAGGCTGCATGACATCAGCAGCCTGGTGGTCCAAAATAGCATAACTAGTGTATTTTAACACCAATAAACCCATCTGTTTTAAAAATGAATTTACTTTATTGGAATCTTGCAAGCCCGGCAACTTAAAGCAACTTTCTGAACAATGTTTTGGTTCGTTTCTAGCTTGTTAGCTAGATAGCCAGTTCAAATAATGACCATATCATATAGCAACATCTCCACAACGTCTTCACTTAAGCTCATTTGTCTTCATTTTTACAGGAAAATAAACTCGCAACCTGATCATTATTTACAAGTTAATTGCGAGCCAATTACAGAAAATAGCTTACAGATGTGAGTGTGACGAAATAATAAAAGCAGGGTATTCTACCAGAGTAATTTAGAACTTGGACACTGTCTCGTTGGCCTAACGTTATATCCTAATTTGACTTTGGTGCAGGTCATGTTCTTCACATTACAGTCTCTGGTAAACACATACACTTTGATTTTATTTTATATAGTATTTGTCACATGCACAGGATACAGAAGTTGTAGTGAAATGGTCACTTGCAAAGTGGAGTATTTTGTTTAGACAGCTAGCTAGCTAAACATTGAACCATAATCCCAACTCATAACATTACTACCCTGCACAAATCTGCACGTAGCTAACCTACCAGGTTCAATGTTAGCTAGCTAGCTAACATTAGGCTATAACTAGCAATGCAAGTTGAAAATGCTGTATCCCTGAACAGGATGTTAGCGTTTTCTGGTGACTGCATAGACTATGTAATGGAGAGCGTTTCTATTTATAAATATAAATATTTTTTTATTTAGACTATCCGAAAAGAATTCATGATTATTATTTGAATAGTGAAATGATGTCAAATGCTCATCACTAGTGTGTGTGTGTGACTGACTGAGGAAGACTGATTGCACTGCCACTGGCCTTAGGCAAGTTCAGCACTCCATCTATCAATGTCCCTGCAGGATGAAAATACTGGGGAGAGATTGATGATCCATGTGATTAAACTCTTAAGTTTTTAGTGGGACTGGTCTGGTGGTTTACTCTACTCTATTTAGGCTGCTATTATGTTATTATGATTGCTTTGCGATGGGTGATATCATTTTAAGTGTGTGTGCACGTGTGTGGCCACATACGAGAGGCTGACGTTTCATATAGATGTATTGCTTTACCTCTAATCATCCAGTGTTGCACAGCTCTTCATTTACAGTAATTGGTTTTGAGTCCTTTTTTTACTGTATCCATTGAAATGCTATGTCTGTGTTAATCAGATCATAATCAAGATCAGATCAATGATGATTAAATAGGGAACATAAGCCTAATTCACGTGGACAATAAATCAATTACATTTTATGAATGAAGTACAGCACTGGGAATGTCGCTGACTAGTCCATTTCATTAAGTGCTTGGATAACACAGTTTCAGGACTTCATAGCCTTCATTCAGTGAGTCTCATGATAACTTTCAGGAAGCTGTTTAACAGGAGAGAAACTATTTCAGCCTTAACTGGTAACACAATGTTCCTCCGCCGGTAGCCTAGCGGTTAAAGCGTTGGGACAGTAAACGAAAGGTTGCTTGTTCGAATCCCCAAGCCGGCAAGGTGGAAAAATCCGCTGTTCTGCCCTTGAACAAGGCAGATAACCCCCCCGGGCGCCAATGACGTCGATTAAGGCCCTCTGATTCAGAGGGGTTGGTTTAAATGCATAAACACATTGCGGTTGAATGCATTCAGTTGTGCAATTGACTAAGTATTCCCTTTCCCTAATCAGGTTTTCCACAATGGCAAAGCGAGGTCAACCCTCTGCTCATTCATTGCTAAGGAACTGATGAAGCCCAGGTTGTCATGTGAGAAACTCTTGAGCTGTCAGAAATTCGATGCATTTCATGCATGGCCTCTGACTATGGTTATTGTTATTGCATTTTAGCCCACTTGCCGTGCCTTGAGATATTTATGAAACCTAAGGAAACATAGTTGACGCATGGACATTATAAATTGTAGGATCTACACAATGGCCTATGCCATTTTTCATACATAGTGTCCAAGAGTTTGTGCTGCTCCGGTTACTTGACGGTAACTCCTGGCCCAAGATTTCTGGCCCAAGATTTCTGACCCATATACCCTGACCTAGAAAAACTCAGGTCCCTATAGGCTAATCATACAAGGGGTTTGTTGTGTGAAGCCTATGCTCTCAGCTTGGACCATGTCACAGGAAGTTGTCTCAGAGGCAGGCAAGACAGTGGCTTTGTCAGCAGAGGCCAAGGGGGGGCTGCTTCCTCTGGTGTGGAGGTGACACTTCCTACATTCATTATTCTCCATGGTCCTTAAGCTCTTAAGAAATGTCTCGGCCGAGAGAGGCTGCAGCCTGGCGGGGTTCGAACCAATGACTGTATATATGACTCACCACCTGGATTCGGTCTTATGTAGCAATTTGAATTTCAGTTTTTTATATTGGATAAAAGTAGAGACTCAGAGCTACAAAATGGTATATCATACACTGCATTTCTGAGGAACAATGGGACCACCTATGGGAGGAAGGATGTCAGCGTTGCGCATCAGCCGAAACCTGGTCCCGACAGTCGGAACGCTCCTTGGTGACAACACCAGGCTCCAGAGCATCGAAGCTGTAAAACAGGGAATAACAAAAAATCTGAAGACATTACAACCCTGCACAACATCAATTCACCTCCCAAGTTTAGATAAGAATAACCTCATACAAATAAAATTATTATTTTTACCCCGAAGTGCTGGTACTGCTTGATCTGTGGCAATGGCCTGAAGTACGGAGTCAGATGTTGTTTCCCTCCATAGTTTTCCACAAGCACCGTACCATCCTCCAGTCCAATCAGCTGTGGGATGTTGACCCCTGTCACAGTGCTGTCCTTCACAACATCAGCAATCTCAGTGTTCAGTCTGGTCTTTCTGAAGTGCTGCTTGATGAGGCCGAAGCACCAGTCCGGGGCAAACTTGGTGTGGCCTGTGATCAGGAAGTGAAGGTCCAGATTGTGATGGAGCTTGGTCCACCAGGCACAATACCAGAGCACACACTTGTTCTTGTTTTGGCCACTGCAGTTATCACAATTCAGGTCCAACTCCGTAGTTGGTGAAGAAATGGTGCATGTAGTTGATGACTGCGCTGCTGCCTTTGCTTGCTTGGGCCAGCTCTCTTTTTGATGACTGTATGACTGGCGGATTAGAGTCAGGTGTGTTCTACTGATTTAATGCTGAAAGACACATTCCAGATACAATTATTTTAGCATTATTATACAATGGATGCAAAATGGCATTCTGAGAACATCACTAACGTTACACACACTTCATACACAAGTTAATGTTAGCTAGCAAGCCAGCCACCTAACGTTAGCAAGCTAACAGCAAGCTTTAACTTGGTATCTTTTGTTTAGACATGTCACGTTAACATTAGCTAGCTAGCTAAAAAATTAACTATAATCCCACTCTATAGAGTAACGTTACTAGCAACACAAACCAATTGTCATAGCAAGCTAAAGTTAACCAAAAAACATTAGGTTCAATGTTAGTTAGCAAGCCAGCCATCGAACTCCAGCTGGCTAGCTAACAGCAAGCTTTAGCTTGCAATGAAAACAACTTTCGGACAAAATTAGAAACGTATAATATCTGAATCTGTAGCTAGATTCTTTTTTTTTTCTTTCTTTTTTTTTTTTAAATTTTATCCCATTTTCTCCCCAATTTTCGTGGTATCCAATCGCTAGTAATTACTACCTTGTCTCATCGCTACAACTCCCGTACGGGCTCGGGAGAGACGAAGGTCGAAAGCCATGCGTCCTCCGAAGCACAACCCAACCAGCCGTACTGCTTCTTAACACAGCGCGCCTCCAACCCGGAAGCCAGCCGCACCAATGTGTCGGAGGAAACACCGTGTACCTGGCCCCCTTGGTTGGCACGCACTGCGCCCGGCCCGCCACAGGAGTCGCTGGAGCGCGATGAGACAAGGATATCCCTACCGGCCAAACCCTCCCTAACCCGGACGACGCTATGCCAATTGTGCGTCGCCCTACGGACCTCCCGGTCGCGGCCGGCTGCGACAGAGCCTGGGCGCGAACCCAGAGACTCTGGTGGCGCAGTTAGCACTGCTAAGCAGTGCCCTAGACCACTGCGCCACCCGGGAGGCCCCGTAGCTAGATTCTTACCTGTATACATGGATGAAAGCTTCACGGCAGACTGCAACCCCTTTTTATAAGACATCCTGTGTTTCCGTTTAGTTTGCACAGATTGTTTGCCCCGTTGTGTTCCACTGATTTCAAAACGTGTTATGAAATGAGAGTCAGCATTGTATGGCACGATCGTCATCCAGAAACGGACCTTTGTCAATATCGCCTGATAAAGTCAGGCCAGCAATGTTATTGAGAGCAGTAGCAACATATTTGCAGTTCTCCATGGCTAACATGTCTTTCTAAAAAAATGCAGTAAAAGGATGTATCTACACATTACGAGCAGGTCATTTTAAGACCTGCTCGTAATGATGCAACACCACAGACCAATCCAAACTCTTCCCTCGGCATGTCCAGCCCATTCATTATCTCAGCCAATCATGGCTAGCGGGAAGGTTTTCTGTGGCTAAACCAACTAGGCTTGTAATTTAACAATTTTATATGTATTTACAGATGACATAAGTTTGATATTAAGGCACATGAAAGTTCACATGTTCGAGAAGGCATTTCTGCCAAAAAACATATTTTGATAAATATTTTTTTACGTTCAAAAGGCTCTCCTGTGAAGTCGTGACTTGCGACATACGCCTAGTTTCCTGAATCGGGTCACATATATGAATGCACAAAGCCATCAATCACAGGACACCATTCATTCCTATGTGAAGACTCAATAGTGCATTTGAAGCCCAGGAAATCTGCTAAGATGGTGTCTCGTGGGAGATTTATGTAGACACAGTATGCGCAGTTTGAGCTACTCCCAGGAAGTGATGTTGCAGGCTAGCTCAGTGCTGCTCCCTCATTGAGTATCTCAACTTGGCCAGCAGCATACCACCCTCCATCCCACTGCTGGCTTGCTTCTGAAGCTAAGCAGGGTTGGTCCTGGTGGGTCCCTGGATGGGAGCCAGATGCTACTGGAAGTGGTGTTGGAGGACCAGTAGGAGGCACCCTTTCCTCTGGTCTAAAAGAAATATCCCAATCCCCCAGGGCAGTGATTGTGGACATTGCCCTGTGTAGGTTGCCGCTTTTTAGATGGGACTTTAAACGGGTGTCCTGACTCTTTGTGGTCACTAAAGATCCCATGGCACTTATCGTAAGAGTTGGGGTGTTAACCCCGGTGTCCTGGCTAAATTCCCTATCTTGCCCTCATACCATCACGGTCACCTAATTATCCCCAGGTTACAATTGGCTCATTCATCCCCCTCCTCTCCCCTGTAACTATTCCCCAGGTTGTTGCTGTAAATGAGAATGTGTTCTCAGTCAACTTACCTGGTAAAATAAGGGTTAAATAAAAGGCCAACCGGAGTACTGCAGGCAGCCATTAGCTACTAAATTATCCCTACTTCTTCTGTGTATGATTTTGTTTTAAATAATCAGTTCAAAGACATGCATCTGATTTAATAGAAGTAATTATTGGTACAATGACCACAAAGATTTTCCGATGTTTTGCAAACAATGCCTGCAGTACCGCAGTCGGCCTTGAACTTCTTGGCTTCAATGAGAGGAAGCAGTCGTTCCCCCCCCTGGTTCGAATAAAGGACACAACCCAGGGATGAGGGGGAAGAGTGAGTTTCTCTTCTGTTCTCTTCGCTGCGTTTCCTGCCTCTCGACTGTGAGTGAAGTCTTTTTTTGTGAGAAGTTGTTCTCACAGACTCCTGCCCCTCGGCAAGTCTTTGTTTATGAATGACGTTAATTAATCAATATGAAGCTAACCTAGAAGAGGATGTTAATCGTCCGGTGAAATCGGTGACCGATGAATACCAAGGTCATAGCCAGGTACCTTGACTCATAGCCATATGAGCTATGTGCTCATAGTAGCTTAGACTCCCAGCTCAAATTCCATGGTTTCATCATGCGATGTGGTGTAAATGTGATCCAGAGAATCTGAAGGAGGAAATGTGTGTCTGGGGATAGGTTTGAGGCCCCTTGTGGGAAACTAACCCTGGTCACTGCTGATTCTGATAATTCCGTTATCAAGCCTACCTAATGTGAATGTTCAGTGTGCTCTTATGAATAAATAGGCTAGGACTGCCCTACCTATCACAAGCTTGGCACATACAAAGTTTAGCCTAAACCCAGAATAGTAGGCCTGTCTGTAAACTGACCTCTTAGTAAGGTGCGGAAAATGTTTGTTTCTTCTATTCAAGTGAGAAAGACGTGCAGCTATTCAAAGCATTCACGTCTACAGTGTGTGAAACAGACTGAAACAAACGGAACCATTAGCCAAAAACTCTGAATTTTTTAACATTGTGGCAATGATATTTGACAATTTAATGGGAACATCTCTTCTTGAGCTGCCCATTTAGGGCTGTGACGGTCTTGGAATTTGAGGTTATGGTAATTGGCCAGGTCAATGTACGGTCATCCAACATAATCGTTGGGGGGGGGGGGGGGGGGGTTGGTGCATATCAGACTCAAAAGAAACACTTGGCTTTTCTCTGCAACTCCACTATTACCATTAGTTATTATTACCTATAAATATTAGTCCAGTATACAAATTAAGAAATGTCAGATTGGAGAGGATTGTCACATTTTCGTTTTGACACAACTTAATGTATAGGCTATCATACTCAAAAGAAACGTGTGATTTCACTTTGTTTAAATGTATGTTACTGTTGTCTTAGGCCTATAAGACCCAATGTAAAAAGGGGACGTCACACTTGTTTACATGGTTATGCTTCTTAATAAAACCTATTTGAAACTAGTTTTGTTATTATCATGGCACTTCATTATCATAATTATTATTCAGGTTATTACTTATAAATATTAATCTAAAAATTAAGAAATGCCAGGTTGGAGGATCTATGAAATGTTTGTATTGACACACAATTAGCACATGACTGAGTCAACATAGATGTATGCCTAACTGTCGGCTTTCTGCAACAAAAAAATAATATTCAATACGGATCCTATTTCGACACACAAATCCATTCGCACGAAGTCCACTGTTTCATTTCAAAATGTTTTTTCCAAAATGTAACATCACACCCTGATGCTGCGGTCAATCGATGGACATCTAGGCCTATAGAGAGAATCAGCGAACTCTCTCTCCACACACGCACACACACACACACACACACACACACACACACACACACACCCCTGTAAAAGGACCGGTCAATCAAAGCCACCAGCGCATGTCAGACACAAGAAAATATTTATTCTTTCCTTAAAACATATTTTTTTTAAACCTAGGCCTACCTTAGGTTTTCTGAAATGAGGAAGTAAGATGAATTGACAAGGAATGTATGAAGGGGAGAGAGACAGTTATGCGATAGTATTTAAATTGACAATCATTAAAATGGAAACAAATATACATGTCTATAACTTAAGAAAAGATAACGCATTAAGTTATACTATGCCAGGTTGGAGAGGATTGGCGCATTGTCCATATTTATTTACTAGCAAGCAATGGAAACGTGCATTGTATAAAAGAAAGTCCACACTTCAAGTGCCATAGCCTATAGGCTAGTGCTTCTACACCCCTGTGCATCTAGCGGTTTAGCTGCTGGAGCATCAAGAGCATTGGAGAGGAAATGTAGACCGTTTTAATAGACAGTCTAACTTAAGTTAGCAGAACATTGGCTCATATTCATTAGTAAATACCCCCGCTATTAGGTAAAGTGTATCTACATGAAAATAAAGTTAATACATTTAGCTAATTTGGTTAATAATGTAGGCCTATTTAAAAGTTTTTGACTTATTTTATTTTCATGACTGTCTTTATCCATAAGCGTCAATTACACGGTTATTCAATTACTGTCACAGCCCTATGTCCACCAACATTGTTCACCAACATTCAGCTTTGTCTAGAACTCCGGTATGGTGCAGAGGAATGGGGCTGCAGCTTCAGTCTCTGCCTGTATGGGTGTGTGAGCAGACGTGTTGTACAGGGAGACGGGAACGCTGCCAGTGTGTCTGCCATCACCATGGAGACACCTTTGTGCCACCACCAGTCTAGGTGAAGCAGAGGGCAGCCTCTGATAGATTGTGTTATTTGTTTGGAATCGCTTCTCAATGCGGAGGCCAGGGGAAATTACTGGAAATTCTAAAGTGAAATTCTAAGGTGCTTCATAAGTGAACCCACCCAGATATGTCCAATATCACCTTGATGACCCCCACTAACCGTGCTCTCCAGGATTTTTTTGTGCACTATCAAACACTAACCAGTTTCTTGTAGCCGAATGTTGGCACCATGTCCTCACGGATGCTACTAATAAAGACAGATGTCTTATTTCCTTCCATTGTCTGCTCAAATGTGTTTCTCCCCTGGATCAACACAATGAACCTCTGACTGCACATCTGACTAATGAACAGCACCACTCGGACAAAATGGCAGGTCTCTTTAGAGCGAAGGCAATGAGGCGACGGATTGTCCGTGTCAGTCACTGGGTTCATGGGCAGAGGAAGAGGATTTTCACCCTCATTGGCTCCTTATCTATCTCTGGAGTGCTGCTTCATTATGTTCCCTGCTAGTGCTGCTAGAACCCCCCCCCCCCCCCCCCTCTCTTGGCAGACAGTCCCCATTGTCTCCTTCTCAAGCACAGACAGTCACTCTCCAGAGGGATTTAAGCATTTTAAGGCATGACGCGTGCAGCCGGGGGCCAACAGCCATGGACTTGTTTGTCTGTTTTTTCCCCCTCCTTTCTATCTGGCTAACATGACCAAATTTGAGGAGGGTTTCTTTACATTTAATCTTTATCCTTGGTATTTTACCGGTATCCACCAGAACACCACAGTCCAAAATAATACAAATATACACGTAGCCAAGCTGATTTGTTTTTGTAACATCTCCGGTGTTCTCCCTCCCACATCAACAGTGGTGCAATACCACTGCAACTGACTGATGTGTGTATGTAGGGAAACGCAACAGCAGCCATGCAAGGTGCAAATCCAACAGAATATAATTTATGTATTTAACCTTTATTTAACTAGACAAGTCAGTTAAGAACAAATTTCTAGTTACAATGACAGTCTACCTCGGCCAAATCCTAACGACGCTGGGCCAATTGTGCGCCGTCCTATGGGACTCCCAATCACGGCCGGTTGTGATACAGCCTGAAATGGAACCAGGGTCTGTAGTGACGCCTCTAGCACTGAGATGCAGTGCCTTAGACCGCTGCGCCACTCGGGAGCCCTAAGTGGGAGAAAGAAGTCTCTGTTGTTACAATGGATATCCAAATCCTTTTTTGTAGCTGATGCCTCCCTCTCACAGGATGATGGTATGACATAGACGAAGACTACACATGCATAAGGGAGTGGGCTAGACTCCCAGGAGTGACAATACATTTCGTGTTTAAAGGGTAGGAAGCAGGAGTCTTTACTCACCAATGTAACACCACATGGTCAAAGAATTATAAACTTCTAGTTGTAGTCACAATCTGGTTACTTCTAACTCCAAAAATTAGGTTTTGGGTTTCAAAATATTTATTTACTTATTTTCGGATATCTACGGCACTACTGCTACTGTCATTCAGAGAAGCTACTCTGGTACAGAGTTTGTTTGCGATGTTCGAGCTGGCTAACTTTAGCCACTAGACAGTCTAGCATGTAATTACATTCCAGACCTAGTGTTGGCAATGGTAAACTACAATTAATGATGTATATTAACCCTAGATTGCTGATGCTATGGATTAGCCAATGAGAGGCTTTGAAGCCACCGGTCGGCCATATTGGCACTCCCCAGAAGAAGCCATCCTCCATAGGAGTTAATGGAATTCTACAGTATTTCAATTAAGTTACATGTATTTAAGTATTTTTTGTTTTTGTAGTGGGGGCAGTAACATTAGAACTTTCAAAAAAGTATACTTAATGGTAAATATTTTTTATATATATTTTTATGTTTAGAAAAGTGAGGTTTTAACTTTGCATTGGGCCTTTTGATGCGTATACTAATGTAACCACATGTAACATATGGATTTGCGTTTTTGCTACCTTTCATTTTAATGAACGGGAGAGACTGTGGGTAACCACGGCACCAGGAAAGAGCGAAGCTCACCTCTGGATCCCCATCACATGCTCATTGCTCCCATCATGCTCCATTCTTTGTCTGCCTCTGTAAGCTCACTGATTAGTCGCTCTCAGTGAGGTGGTGGTGATCTAGCTGTGTTGGGCTTCCTTCCGCTAGGCTAGAGACTCCTAGCCACAGGAGTGAGCTGCATGACATCACTGAGAAAGTTGCATCATTCACTCCATATCTGAAGAGGAGATGAAAACAAAGGCAGAATGGTATAGCCTAGTAACAGAAGAACGTCACTGGCTCGGGTTGGAGGTGAGCCTGAAATGGTGTTGAGTACGGTTGTCTGTAGTTGCGCTTAATTTCTTCTGCCCCTTACTATTTTGATTTGTTCTGTTTCACTTCTTGTAGGTTAGGCCTAAGCCTACTCTGACATAATTACCGGGTTGCCTGGTGACTAATGTGTTTCCTGAGAGGGTGGTTGTTTCATCATTAGCCTGCTCTGCAATAAAGGGAGCTGTGAGTCGTTATTAGCTCTGTGTCCTTCACACTCAGTAATAGTGAGTGGAAGTAGCAGTGTGTGAGAATACAGGGCCCACTGTTCCAATGCACGACTGCAGTCATGACGTAGAGAGAGGGTGTGTGGTTTGTAGTCAGTTCCGGACCGTCTCTCAGAGCCAGACATTCTCAATAACACACACTGCCACTGTGTGATTAGTTACCCGGTTTTCAGTGGGGCTATGTTCTGAAGATGTGGACTCTTTAGGTGAAATAAGCTGGCAAATCAGTGGTGTTGTCATCAAGAGACTGGCAGACTCTCTCAAGGCCAGGTACGACACCCTCATAGTCACCCACCCCCCCCCCCCCCCCCCCTTAATCATATCACAATCAACTTTTACCAGCTGAATGAAGACACAAATGACTATTTTGTTTAACAAAAAAAAAACTGAGATATTTAACTAAATATGCAAATGAGGTGATGTCATCTCATTAAATATGAACATATTTGTATATCACACAAATAAGTTATTGTGGACACCGGATGAAGTCAGCGTAAATATTTTGTTAAGACACTACAGGACCAGACTTGTCCAGAGCAAATTGTGGATAAATACTTTTTTCATCATTCTGTCTATAAAAATCTACAGTACCAGTCAAAAGTCTGGATACTACTCATTGAAGGGTTTTTCTTTATTTTTACTATTTTCTACATTGTAGAATGTAGTAAACAAAGTGTTAAACAAATCAATATATATTTCAGATTCTTCAAAGTAACCACCCTTTGCCTTGATGACAGCTTTGCACACTCTTGGCATTCTCTCAACCAGCTTCATGAGGATTGCTTTTCCAACAATCTTGAAGGAGTTCCCACATGCTGAGCACTTGTTGGCTGCTTTTCCTTCACTTTGTGGTCCAACTCATCCCAAACCATCTCAATTGGGTTGAGGTCTGGTTATTGTGGAGGCCAGGTCATCTGATGCATCACTTCACTCTCCTTTGTCAAATATCCCTCATTGTCCTGATGAAAAACAAATGACAGTCCCACTAAGCACAAACCAGATGGGATGGTGTATCGCTGCAGAATGCTGTGGTAGCCATGCTGGTTAAGTGTGCCTTGAATTCTAAATAAATCACTGACCAGTGTCACCAGCAAAGCACCATCACACCTCCTTCATGCTTCAAGGTGGGAACTACACATGCAGAGATCATCTGTTCACCTACTCTGCATCTCACAAAGACATTGGGTTGGAACAAAAAATCTCAAATTTGGACTCATCAGACCAAAGGACATATTTCCACCGGTCTAATGTCTATTGCTCGTGTTTCTTGGCCCAAGAATGTTTCTTCTTATTATTGGTGTCCTTTAGTAGTGGTTTCTTTGCAGAAATCCGACCATGAAGGCCTGTTTTCACACAGTCTAATCTGAACAATTGATGTTGTTTGTTACTTGAACTCTGAAGCATTTATTTGGGCTGCAATTTCTAATGAACTTATCCTCTGCAGCAGAAGTAACTCTGGGTCTTCCTTTCCTGTAGTGTTCCTCATGAGAGCCAGTTTCATCATAGCGTTTGCTGGTTTTTGCGACTGCACTTGGAGGAAATAAATTCAACAATAAACTTTTAACAAGGCACACCTGTTAATTGAAATGCATTCCAGGTGATTTTATATAATTTTATTTCACCTTTATTTAACCAGGCAGGCCAGTTGAGAACAAGTTCTCATTTACAACTGCGACCTGGCCAAGATAAAGCAAAGCAGTGCGACCAAAAACAACACAGAGTTACACACAAACAAACGTACAGTCAATAACACAATAGAAAAATCTATGTACAGTGTGTGCAAATGTAGAAGAGTAGGGAGGTAGGCAATAAATAGGCCCTAGAGGTGAAAATAATTACAATTTAGCATTGATACTGGAGTGATAGGTGTGCAGATGATGATGTGCAAGTAGAGATACTGGGGGTGCAAGAGGGTAAGTAATAATATGGGGATGAGGTAGTCGTGTGCTATTTACAGATTGGCTGGCTGTGTACAGGTACAGTGATCGATCGGTAAGCTGCTCTGACAGCTGATACTTAAAGTTAGTGAGGGAGATATAAGACTCCAGCTTCAGTGATTTTTGCAATTCATTCCAGTCATTGGCAGCAGAGAACTGGAAGGATAGGCAGCCAAAGGAAGTGTTGGCTTTGGGGATGACCAGTGCAATATACCTGCTGGAGCGCGTGCTACGGGTGAGTGTTGCTATGGTGACCAGTGAGGTGAGATAAGGCGATGCTTTACCTAGCAAATCAATCAATCAAGTTTATTTTATATAGCCCTTCGTACATCAGCTAATATCTCGATGTGCTGTACAGAAACCCAGCCTAAAACCCCAAACAGCAAGCAATGCAGGTGTAGAAGCACGGTGGCTAGGAAAAACTCCCTAGAAAGGCCAAAACCTAGGAAGAAACCTAGAGAGGAACCAGGCTATGAGGGGTGGCCAGTCCTCTTCTGGCTGTGCCGGGTGGAGATTATAACAGAACTATGCCAAGATGTTCAAAAATGTTCATAAGTGACAAGCATGGTCAAATAATAATCATGAATAAATGTCAGTTGGCTTTTCATAGCCGATCATTAAGAGTTGAAAACAGCAGGTCTGGGACAGGTGGCGGTTCCATAACCGCAGGCAGAACAGTTGAAACTGGAATAGCAGCAAGGCCAGGCGGACTGGGGACAGCAAGGAGTCACCACGCCCGGTAGTCCCGACGTATGGTCCTAGGGCTCAGGTCCTCCGAGAGAAAGAAAGAGAGAAGGAGAAAATTAGAGAGCAAAGACTTATAGATGACCTGGAGCCAGTGGGTTTGGCGACGGATATGTAGCGAGGGCCAGCCAACGAGAGCATACAAGTCGCAGTGGTGGGTAGTATATGGGGCTTTGGTGACAAAACGGATGGCACTGTGATAGACTACATCCAGTTTGCTGAGTAGAGTGTTGGGGGCTATTTTGTAAATGACATTGCTGAAGTCAAGGATCGGTAGGATAGTCAGTTTACGAGGGTATGTTTGGCAGCATGAGTGAAGGAGGCTTTGTTGCGAAATAGAAAGCCAATTCTAGATTTAACTTTGGATTGGAGATGCTTAATGTGAGTCTGGAAGGAGAGTTTACAGTCTAACCAGACACCTAGGTATTTATAGATGTCCACATATTCTAGGTCAGAACCGTCCAGAGTATTGATGTTGCTACAGGGGGTGCTAAGATGTTGGCCAGGGTAGGGGTAGCCAGGTGGAAAGCATGGCCAGCCGTGGAAAAATGCTTATTGAAATTATCATAGATTTATCGGTGGTGACACTGTTTCCTATCCTCAGTGCAGTGGGCATCTGGGAGGATGTGCTCTTATTCTCCATGGACTTTACAGTGTCCCAAAACTTTTTGGAATTCGTGCTACAGGTAGCAAATTTCTAGCCTTAGCTTTCCTAACTGACTGAGAATATTGGTTCCTGACTTCCCTGAAAAGTTGCATATCGCGAGGGCTATTTGATGCTAATGCAGTACGCCACAGGATGTTTTTGTGCTGGTCAAGGGCAGTCAAGTTCTTCCAGGATACCAGCGAGCAGGCCTTTCTAATCGACCTGGCCCGGAAGTGTTTTAGGGAGCGTTTGACAGTGATGAGGGGTGGTCGTATGACCGCGGACCCATAACGCATGCAGGCAATGAGGCAGTAATCGCTGAGATCCTGGTTGAAGACAGCAGAGTTGTATTTAGAGGGCAAGTTGGTCAGGATGATATCTAAGAGATTGCCCATGGTTTTGGATTTAGGGTTGTACCTGGTAGGTTCCTTGATAATTTGTGTGAGATTGAAGGCATCTAGCTTAGATTGTAGAACGGCCGGGGTGTTAATTATGTCCCAGTTTAGGTCTCCTAATAGTACGAACTCTGAAAATAGATGGGGGGTGATCAGTTCAAATATGGTGTCGAGGGCTCAGGGGGGTCTATAACAAGCGGCAATGGTGAGAGATTTATTTCTGGGAAGGTGGATTTTTAAAAGTAGAATCTCAAATTGTTTGGGCACAGAACTGGATAGTATGACAGAACTCTGCAGTAGATTGCAACTCTGCCCCCTTTTGGCAGTTCTATCTTGTCGGAAAATGTTATAGTTAGGGATGGAAATTTCTGGATTTTTGGTGGCCTTCCTAAACTAGGATTCAGACACGGCTAGGACATCTGGGTTGGCGGAGTGTGCTAAAGCAGTGAATAAAACTTAGGGAGGAGGCCCTTATGTTCCATTATGCATTATCCTTATGCTTCTAATGTTAACATGAATGAAACCAATGCTTTTACGCTTACAGAAGTCAACAAATGAGAGCGCCTGGGGAATGGGAGTGATGCTGGGGGCTGCAGGGCCTGGGTTAACCTCTACATCAGGAGTAGGATTAGAGTATTAGCTAAAGGCTAAAAAAAATATGGTTGTCTAGTGCGTTCGGAATAGAGAGTAAAAGGAGCAGGTTTCTGGGTGCGGAATAATAGATTCAAGGCATAGTGTACAGACAAGGAAGGGTATGGTAGGATGTGTGTACAGTGGAGGTAAGCCTAGGCATTGAGTGACGATGAGAGAGGTTTTGTCTCTAGAGGCACCATTTAAGCCAGGTGCGGTCACCGCATGTTTTGGGGGTGGAACATAAGGGCAAACTAAGGCATATTTAGCAGGGCTGGAGGCGCTACAGTGAAATAAGACAAAAATTACTAACCAAAACAGCAATAGACAAGGCATATTGACATTAGGGAGAGGCATGTGTAGCCGAGTGATCATAGGGTCCAGTGAGTAGCTAGGCGTTCTGGAAGCATGGCGATTCAGACTGCTAGCAGGCCGGGGCTAGCAGATGGGCCTCAGGGGGACGTCGCAACGGGAGAGCCTGTTGAAACCGCTCGGACGGTTATGTCGGCAGACCAGTCGTGATGGATCAGCGGGGCGCCGCATCAACAGCAAGGGGTCCAGGCCAATTGGCAAAAGAGGTAATTGAAGCCCAGGAATTATCTGATGGATTTCTTCGCCTAGCTGGGAGATGGGCCAAGCTCGAGGCTAACTGGTGCTTGATTCGGGACAGAAACTCCCTCAGACGGTTACGTCGGCAGACCAGTCGTGATGGATCAGCGGGTCTCCGCGTCAACAGCAAGGGGTCCAGGCCAATTGGCAAAAGAGGTAATTGAAGCCCAGGAATTGCTTGATGGATCTCTTCGGCTAGCCAGGAGATGGGCCTAGTTCGAGGCTAGCTCCAGGCTAACTGGTGCTTGCTTCAGGACAGAGACGTTAGCCAGGAGTAGCCATTCGGATAGCTAGCTAGCTGCGATGATCCGGAGTAAAGGTTCAGAGGTTGCGGTGGGAATCCGGAGATGTGGTAGAGAAAAGCAGTCCGATATGCGCTGGGTTGATATTGAGCTGTGCAGGCTGGCTGCCCGGGCTGAGGCTGGCAGATGTCCAAGTTAACGGTGATGACTGCTAGCAGTGGCTAACTGACTAGTAGCTAGGGTTTCCGGTTCTAAAGTGTAAAAAATAGCAGATCCATACCACATTAGGTGAGGTGGGTTGCAGGAGAGGTGGGTTGCAGGAGAGTATGTTCAGTCCGTAGATGGAAAATGAGATTAAAAATATATACGAAGAAAAACGATATATACAAGGGATGGGACAAGACAATCAAAACAGACATCCCACTGCTACTCCATCTTGATTACCTCATGAAGCTGTTTGAGAGAATGCCAAGAGTGTGCAAAGGTGTCATGGCAAAGGGTGGCTACTTTGAATAATCTAAAATATATTTAGATTTGTTTAACACTTTTGTTTGGGGGGGGGGGGGGGGGGGGGTTACTACATGATTCCATATGTGTTTATAGTTTTGTCTTCACGATTATTCTACAATGTAGAAAACTGTAAAAATAAAGTAAAAACCATTGAATGATTCCAAACTTTTGACTGGTACTGTATAAAAAAAAAATTGGACAGTTACACGCTGGAATTAAAATGCACATGATGAGTGAGAGAACAGACTGGCTGCGTGTGTCTACAGCATCAGCTCATCAAATTAGAAATCAAGTCTATTTTCAAGTCTATCAGCTGCAATGCTGGTAAAATAAGCAGATAAATTGCGTCAGTCGTTTGTTGAAAAGGAATTGGAGGAACATTAATTAATAACATTAACAACATTAATTCACAAGGACTACATAGTAATGAACATAACAAATACAACTGATTTTATTATGGATTCACATGACAATTTAAGTTGGCATACACTACATGGTGTAAGTGAATTGACCCTCTACTCTCTGTTAACTTCTTACGGCTGAGATCGGCTGAGATCCCGTTAACAGGATCGACTTGACAACAGCCAGTGAAAGTGCAGGGCGCCAAATTCAAACAATAGAAATCTCATAATTAAAATTCCTCAAACATACTAGTATTTTACACCATTTTAAAGATAAACTTGTTGTTAATCCCACCACAGTGTCCGATTTCAAAAAGGCTTTACGATGAAAGCACACCATCAGATTATGTTAGGTCAGTACCTAGTCACAGAAAAACACAGGCATTATTCCAGTCAAAGAGAGGAGTCACAAAAAGCAGAAATAGAGATAAAATTAATCACTAACCTTTGATGATCTTCATCAGATGACACTCATAGGACTTCATGTTACACAATACATGTTTTGTTCGATAAAGTTCATATTTATATCCAAAAATCTTAGTTTACATTGGCGCGTTATGTTCAGTAATGTTTTGCCTCCAAAACATCCGGTGATTTTGCAGAGCCACATCAATTTACAGAAATACTCATAATAAACATTGATAAAAGATACAAGTGTTATACATAGGATTAAAGATAAACTTCTCCTTAATGCAACCGCTGTGTCAGATTTCAAAAAAACTTTAAGGAAAAAGCATACCATGCAATAATCTGAGTACGGCGCTCAGACACAAAAACAAGCCATACAGGTACCCGCCATGTTGTTGAGTCAACAGAAGTCAGAAATAGCATTATAAATATTCACTTACCTTTGATGATCTTCATCAGAATGCCCTCCCAGGAATCCCAGTTCCACAATAAATGTTTGTTTTGTTAGATAAAGTCCATAATTTATGTCCAAAAACCTCCTTTTTGTTTGCGTGTTTAGTTCCAAAATCCAAATTGATGACACGCAGGCCAGACGAAAAGTCAAATTCCATTACAGTTCATAGAAACATGTCAAACGATGTATAGAATCAATCTTTAGGATGTTTTTAACATAAATCTTCAATAATGTTTCAACCGGAGAATTCCTTTGTCTTTAGAAACGAAAAGGAACGCAGCTACCTCTCACTGGGGCGCGCCTGAGTGAGCTCATGGCACTCTGCCAGTCACCTGGTTGAAACAGCTCTCATTCCCTCATCCTTCACAGTAGAAGCCTGAAACAAGGTTCTAAAGACAGTTTACATCTAGTGGAAGCCTTAGGAAGTGCAATATGACCCCATAGACACTGTATATTGGATAGGCAAACCTACAAACCTCAGATTTCCCACTTTCTGGTTGGATTTTTTTCTCAGGTTTTTGCCTGCCATAAGAGTTCTGCTATACTCACAGACATCATTCAAACAGTTTTAGAAACGTCAGAGTGTTTTCTATCCAAATCTACTAATAATATGCATATCTTAGCTTCTGGGCCTGAGTAGCAGGCAGTTTACTCTGGGCACCTTATTCATCCAAGCTACTCAATACTGCCCCCAGCCATAAGAAGTTAACTGCTTCCCTTGTTTCCTGCAATTACGCTCAGATCAAAGCAGATATCAGCTAGAACTGCTCCCAGGCCCGCCTCCCGGCACTGAACAGAAACTGTTTGTTTTCAGCCTGTCGGCCGGTCCTCTCCTCTACCTTAACCTGTGGCACCCTCCCCTCAGCCTGGCGGAAGGGGAGAGCTGGAGGCTTTGATGTGGGCACCTCAACTGCTGCTCCAGCGGGGCTGGTTCCCACACTCTGTGGCCTAATGGATGCCACCCACCACCACTCTCCCAGAGTAGACCAAACATCCGGAGCCACGAAGCAGCCTGTGTCTGAAGTTAAACCACAACACCATGAGGGGGGACCACTGTCATTCCCAGGGCATAGGAGGCTAACTCTGGTCAATATTTTTCACACTTCAGCATTCTACGGTACAAAGAACGTTGGACATAAACAGAATAAAGCTTTGTTTTGTGACATGTCAATGTCATATGAGAAACCTTTTTCGGGTGGACAGGGGGCCTGCCTGTGTTACCCAATGTTCGCTTTATGCATGCTTCCAACCAGTTGCAAAGGGTCTGACATTTTCAATGGGAAGTTAAGCCCTGGAATTTGGGGAATCTTGCTTAAATTAATCAAAAAAGTTATCTTATAACAGTGAACCTTTTTTGTGGGATACACATAAGGCAATTCTAGTTCTTGTGGCATATTTTGGTTAAACTATCCCCAATTCAATGGAATTACAACCCTCTGCATGCACAGGGCATTCTTCACATGTGCAGTGCACTTTCACATCACATGTACAGCTGATTCTCAAGATCTTGCACTCGAATGAGATGCTATTGAGCCCACACTACTACACTGTCTGAGCCAAGGACTACATGCTTTCTGGTAAGTTTTGATTACATTACTGGGTGGGGTGAATATATTTTAAATTATGTGATTTTTTGTTAACTAGTAAATAGTAGCCTACAGCAAAGTGTGTTTAAATCATTTCTAACTTGTTAACAATTTCTGCAAGTTAGTTTTTGCTATCGTGTGGGTTTTAGCTTGCTTGAACCGGCTGAGGAGTGTTAATTCACCTGTTTCCATACATGTTTCATTTTAAAACATTTATCTTACAAAGGAGTTGTTTAATCTGCTTAACTATTTTATTTCTAATCTTTACAGGAAAATGCCACGGGCACTATCTGATGTGTGGAGACATTTCACTGCAGCTAATGTAGAAGGAAAAGCTGTGTACATTTGCAAATACTGTGCCAAATCATATGTGAAGAATGCAACAAAGATGCAGAATCATCTGGCCAAGTGCATAAAGTTCCCTCAGCGCTCACAACAAGCGACATCTGACAAAATTCCCTCTACTTCTATTCGAGGTGAAAATGATGAATCAGACACCTTATCGATAGCAACAGCCACCTTATCGATAGCAACAGCTCATGGTCCTCCTGGAATCAGAAGTTGTTTTGATTCAATGGAGGAACGTAGTCAGAAATGCTGATGAATGTCTTGCTCGGGCTGTGTATGCAACTGGTTCACCTCTGATGCTCACAGGCAACGTGTATTGGAAGAGATTTCTGAATGTTTTTCGCCCAGCATACAACCCTCCAACCAGACATGCTTTATCTACTAATTTGCTGGTGCAGAGTTCAACAGAATTCAAGTGAAGGTCAAGCAAATCATTCAGAAAGCAGACTGTATTGCAAACCTCTCTGATGGGATGGTCGAATGTTCATGGGCAAGGAATAATTAACGACATCTCCACCCCTCAACCAGTATTCTACAAGAGCACAGACACAAGGGACAACAGACACACCGGTCTCTACATTGCAGATGAGCTGAAGGCAGTCATCAATGACCTTGGACCAGAGAAGGTATTTGCACTGGTGACCGACAATGCTGCGAACATGAAGGCTGCTTGGTCTAAAGTGGAGGAGTCCTACCCTCACATCACACCCATTGGCTGTGCTGCTCATGCATTGAATCTGCTCCTCAAGGACATCATATCACTGAAAACAATGTATACCCTCTACAAGAGAGCCAAGGAAATGGTTAGGTATGTGAAGGGTCATCAAGTTATAGCAGCAATCTACCTCACCAAGCAACATGTTGTCAACATGTTTGACAGTCTCCTGGAGGGGAAGGAGTCTCTCCAAGAAATGGCCATATCAGAGTCTGCCGATATGGACAGCCCCATCAAGAGGATCCTCCTGGATGATGTATTTTGGGAGAGAGTGGTAAGCAGCCTGAAACTCCTGAAGCCTATAGCAGTAGCCATTGCACGGATTGAGGGAGACAATGCCATCCTGTCTGATGTTCAGACTCTGCTTGCAGATATAAGAGAATAAATCCGTACTGCCCTGCCCACTTCACTGTTGCTCCAAGCAGAGGAAACCGCAGTTCTAAATACATCAAAAAGCGTGAAGACTTCTGCCTGAAGCCCATACACGCCACAGCATACATGTTGGACCCCAGGTATGCTGGCAAGAGCATCCTGTCTGGTGCAGAGATCAACAAGGCCTATGGTGTCTTCACTACCGTGTCTCTCCACCTTGGCCTGGATGAGGGCAAGGTTCTTGGCAGTCTGATGAAGTACACTTCCAAGCAAGGGCTTTGGGATGGAGATGCAATATGGCAGTCGTGCCAACAGATCTCATCAACCACCTGGTGGAAGGGACTTTGTGTATCTGAGGCTCTTTCCCCTGTTGCCTACATCATCCTCCAAATCCCACCAACATCAGCCGCCTCAGAGTGCAACTGGTCCTTGTTTGGGAACACGCACACCAAAGCACGCAACAGGCTGACCAATACAAGGATTGAAAAATTGGTGGACATCCGGGCAAATTTTTGGGCTTTTTGAGCCTGACAACGAACCATCCTCAAGGTTGGACAGTGAAGATGAGGCCTCAGAGTCTGATGTTCAAGAGGTGGACATTGAGGAGGTCCAGGGAGATGACATGGAAGCCTGAGCGGAAGACAACCAAAGCTTTACTTTCTAGACTATCATTTTGCAGATATATGTTGAAAACGTTTTTGGGAGATACGATGGATCATTGGAGATCATTCAATATTTCCTTTTGTTGTTCAGTGAAATCATCCCATGTGAAGAGTCAACTCATTTAATTAAAGTTCAATTCGTAACTAAATAGTTTTTTTCATTTCTATTGTAAGGATTTGATTATTTGCAATTATGTCTACTTATGAAAAGGTAAAAGGTTAATGTTTGTCTCCATCTGATATATTAAATATATCCAATGCAAGAAACATCTACATTTAAATTGTATTAATTTGCATATATTCCCACGGAAAGTTTCCACCTCCTGAATATTCCCCAAAATGTGCAACCCTAGTTAAGGGTCAAGAAGATTGTTCTGAGAGAGATAAAGAGAAAGTTGATCAGAGACAGCACGCTCAAGTGTTTTGGAAAGAAAAGAAAGAAGGGATACAGGTCTATAGTTTTTGACATCAGATGAGTCGAGTGGGCAGGTTGGCCAGACCTCACTAGTTGTAGGATGTCATCTGGAGAGAGAGGGGAGAAAGCGGTCAAGGCGTAAGGTAGTTCTGTGTGAGTGAGACCAGTGGACTCAATAGGCTGAGTGAATGAGTAACGGATGTCGTCAACCTTTTTTTCAAAGAGATTGACAAAGTTGTCCGCAGGGGGGGTGGAGGATTAAGGAGGGAGGAGCAGTTGGAAAAGAGTTTCCAAGAGTTCGAGGCAGAAGCTTGAAATGGCTACCTCAGCTGAGTGGCACAGATTTATAGTTCTCACTTTTTACTGAGGGGGTTGAAGTTGTTAACTTTGAGAAAACAAAGGTGCTAAGGTAGTCAAAATGACTTGTGGATTATGATATCCTTATTTGACAAATGGATCAGGATGGTAGGATGTTCAGTATGTGAAAGGAAGTGAGCTGAAACCTTTTTATAGCTTCGTTATGTGATTTTGATAAAGCCCTCTTAGATTTGGATTCCCCTGCATTCCTAAAGCTTAAAACCGCTCACAAGTTTAAAGAAGGCAACTTTGAGACTTTCCATTTCTCTCTATCCCTGCCTACTACAGATGGCTGTTGATGTGTACCCTAGTTGGTTGACCACTTGGCTGGATCCCTTCTTGAATGAGGAGGGGTAGTATTTACATTTTGCAACAGTTATTTAGGAACAGTAGTTTTGTCTCCGGATTCACAGACACCCAAATATCACCTATGTATATTTTGACATGGCCTGTTGATTAACGAGACACGCTTCCTCTTATTATTATCATTGTAATTGTTTTACATTGTCTCAATGGGCCACTAGGCTATAAATAGGAGCTATGTGCAATGGTCAGGTCACTCTGAGGAAGACGTCAGATTGAAGTCGAAACATCAGTCACCTGTTCGCATCCTGTACAATGGATTCAAATGGGCAATAACAAATCAATCCTTTTTACCTCGAATTAGTCCTTTTGGAAGGCTTTCTTGGTAAACCATTCTAATTGGAGGGTGATGTTGGATCACTCCCTACATTTAAACTATATTTACTACAGATATGTTGTGTGTTGAGAACCAGCTTATTTCATAAAACTGAGTCTAAATATCAAAATGTTCTCTTCCCTCTCCAGCTGTGTCCAAGTGGAAGAGCACCATGCCGTGGACATCGATGTTTACCACTGTCCCAAATGTGATGTCCAACACGGTCCCTCCTTGAGTAAGTACCACCACACACTCTGTCACTCTGTATTACTCCAGCACGGTTGATTTAATGTTTGTCTCTCCACTAGACGTCTGACCTCACAGAGCATACGGCAGGCGCATTAGGGTAATTGAATGATGGTGTAATAATCAAATTGAGATTGAAGATGGCCCTTGTTCGGCTGGAGATAATGTGGGCTTTATGATCTTCTGAAATGGTTTATAGAGACAATCCATAATGCAAGACTTCTATGTTCCTCAGACCCCTGCAAACTTGGTGTAGTATCTGCTCTGTTTGATCATTGACTCTGACGGTTGAGGAGTTTTACAACTCGTTGTCTTGTCTTCCCAGTGAAAAAACGTAACAACTGGCACCGGCATGACTACACAGAGCCTGACGATGGCAGCAGGCCGGTGCAAGCGGGGACCTCTGTGTTTGTACGAGAGCTGCAGAACAGGACCTTTCCCAGGTACTGATGGAGCCAAGATCTTGTAAAATGAGTAGAGGTAGATGGCCAATAATGTAATATAAATGCCCCTCTTTCCTTTGTTGCAGTGCGGATGAGATCATGGTGCAGATGCAGGGCCATCAGGTAACACAGAAGTACCTGGAGAAGCAGGGCTTCCACTACCCCATCACCGTTCCCAAACTGGATGGACTAGGTCTCAAGCTGCCCCCCTCCAGCTTCTCTGTAAGGGATGTGGAGGAGTACGTTGGTAAGAGGAGAACATTTGAAAAATAGACTGCTTTCTGGACACTTTTCGATTGCCGTTAAGGCGGCGCTAGTGTGAAACGCACACTCATTGGCAATTTTCACTTGTAAAACCCAGCGCTCTGCTTTTTTCCAACCTTTGTGCAAGTGTTGTTAATTTATCTGTCTAACATCAGCTGCCTTGCGCTGAGGTAGGAGGTGTTGAAATCTGAAGTGTGTCCTTACAAAACATGCACCTATATGCCAATTTCAGTCAGTGCAACTAGAGATATTTAACACCGACCAAAAGCTGGTCTTAGCAGTAAAGCGATTTGCTTATGGGCTGATGGCATTGATTTTATCAGCGGAGGCGCACACAGTAGGCTTATTGAAAATATCACAATCAGCGAAAGAGTTAATGAAATCCCCCATTTTTATTTATTTTTGTCCATCTTCTATGAAATGTGTGGATTCATTATGTGCGATGCCCATTGCATTAAAGGTGACAGTGACTGTAGGAAGCCTGTTTAGGAACATCAAGTTATTTTAAAAAGACTGCTATCAAAAAATGCCTCTTCCACTTTCCTTTGTTGGACCTCTAACTGTCAAATCGCAGGAATTCCTATCACTGTTCATGGTTCTGAATCCGCATGTAGGCTATATTTGCCTGTTTGTTTACCTTTCACGTGGCAAAGTTACTACTGGCCATATCAACTGTGATGGTTGGCTTAGTGGTTTGAACATGCAATGCATTTTATGAAAAGCACTCAAAGGTAAAAAAATATTATATTTTTTTACCCCTTTTTCTCCCCAATTTTGTGATATCCAATTGGTAGTTAGTCTTGTTCCATCACTGCAAAGTTCGAGAGCCATGCGTCCTCCGAAACACGACCCCACCAAGCCACACTGCTTCTTGACACACTGCTCGCTTAACCCAGAAGCCAGCCGTATCAATGTGTCGGAGGAAACACCGTACACCAGCGACCGTGTCAGCGTGCATGCGCCCGGCCCGCCACAGGAGTCGCTAGAGTGCGATGGGACAAGGACATCCCGGCTGGCCAAACCCTCCCCTAAACCGGACGAAGCTGGGCCAATTGAGCGCCGCCTCACGGGTCTCCCGGTCGCGGCCGGCTACGACACAGCCTGGGATCGAACCCTATCTGTAGTGACCCCTCTAGCACTGCAATGCCGTGCCTTAGACCGTTGCGGCACTCGGGAGACGCCCTCATACTCGACTCTGGACCTCGAAGCCATGTCCACTGATTTAGACCTGGAATACCAGGTGGGTGCAATTAGTTATTGAAAACCAGCAGTAGTCCAGACCTCCTTGGGTAAGAGTTGAATACCCCTGGTCTATAGCCTAAGATTTCCATGTTGAAGCCAATTTAATGTAGAACACTAGATGTTTGTTATAACTTGGCCTGTTGTAGGGTTAGGCTATTGTATAGTTTATTAAATAGTAGCCTAGGCATATCTTCAATGGATAGGAGAAACATCATAGGCTACTCCTGCCAAAAAGCCCTTGGCCTTAGGCCTAAATGTGCCTGTTCATGGAACGAGAGATGCAATTCTTGATATCATGATTCTGACCCCATCCTATTTAGAAATATAGTTGTCGTTTAAAAAAAACATTGCTTGTTTTAGTTTAATTTGATTAAAAACCAACCTTTATTAGAAGGATTCACTGTCCATGGCTTTGTTAGAATGCATGGCTCGCATGCAATGCAATTTAGAAGCTGTCTGCTATGTTTGGAGAGGTGCGAATATGATCTATAACATGGTTCCATGATGTTTATCTTCATAGAGCTCAAATCCCGTTAACGGGATTGATTTGACAACAGCCAGTGAAATTGCAGGGCGCCAAATTCAAACAGAAATCTCATAATTTAAATTCCTCAAACATACAAGTATTATACAACATTTTTAAGAAACTTCTTGTTAATCCAACCACAGTGTCCGATTTCAAAAAGGCTTTACGGCGAAAGCATACCATGCGATTATGTTAGGCCAGCGCCTAGTCACAAAAAACATACAGCCATTTTCCAGCCAAAGAGAGGAGTCACAAAAAGCAGAAATAGAGATAAAATTAATCACTAACCTTTGATGATCTTCATCAGATGGCACTCATAGGATTTCATGTTATACAATACATGTATGTTTTGTTCGATAAAGTTCATATTTATATCCAAAAATCTCAGTTTACATTGGCGTGTTATGTTCAGTAATGTTTTGCCTCCAAAACATCCGGTGAATTTGCAGAGAGCCACATCAATTTACAGAAATACTCATTATAAACTTTGATGAAAGATACAAGTGTTATACATAGGATTAAAGATAAACTTCTCCTTAATGCAACCGCTGTATCAGATTTAAAAAAAGCTTTACGGCGAAAGCACACCATGCGATAATCTGAGTACAGCGCTCAGCCACAAAAACAAGCCATACAGGTACCCACCAAGTTGTGGAGTCAACAAAAGTCAGAAATAGCATTATAAATATTCACTTACCTTTGATGATCTTTATCGGAATGCACTCCCAGGAATCCCAGTTCCACAATAAATGTTTGTTTTAAAGTCCATCTTTATGTCCAAATACCTCCTTTTTGTTTGCGTTTAGTTTACTAATCCAAATGCACAAAGTCCAGACGAAAAGTCAAAAAAGTTCCTTTAATGTTTGTAGAAACATGTCAAATGATGTGTATATAATCAATCTAGGATGTGTTTATCATAAATATTCAATAATGTTTCAACAGGACAATACTGTTTTCATTAGAAAGGAAAGGGAACGGAGCTCACGGCCACGCGCGATAAACAACTCATGGCTTTCAGCTGAGCCACTTACTCTGAGTGGTCTTATTCGCTCCCCTTTCACAATAGAAGCCTGAAACAACTTTCTAAAGACTGTTGACATCTACTGGAAGCCTTGGGAAGTGCAATCTGACCCCATTTACACTGGATATTGGATCGGCAATCACTTGAAAAACTACAAACCTCAGATTTCCCACTTCCTGGTTGGATTTTTCTCAGGTTTTTGCCTGCCATATGAGTTCTGTTATACTCACAGACATTATTTTAACAGTTTTGGAAACTTTAGAGTTTTCTATCCAAATCTATTTTATGCATATTCTAGCTTCTGGGTCTGAGTAACAGGCATCTTATTCATCCAAGCTACTCAATACTGCCCCCCATTCCCAAAAGTTATAAAACATTATATTTGGGTGCAGTATAATGGTAAGTGGACCCCCCCCTGTGTAAATACACAGCCCCCTCTTTTATCTTTTATATTGGATCTGTTTCCAGTTCTTTTTAAAAGTGTAGATATGGGTAAAACCATCCATAGTCTACGTTGTCTTAATATTATATGCCCATGGGGAGCAATTATGGTGCCTGTAACTGTATTTAGAGACAGCCTACTTAAAACAAGTTGTTTTATTAGAATTATTCACTGTCTTTTTAGGTCTTATTTAATAGAATATAATCTTGTGTAACATTTGGCATAGCTCAGACAAGGCAATTTACAGTAGGCCTATCAGTTTGAATGCTATGTTTAAAAATATATATTTTTGTATTGAAGCCATGCAATTACCCTACTTAGAACAATGTGGATTGCAAACATGTTCAATATATTTATCTAATATGGGATAGGCCTGCATTTTGTTTCTGTAGGCTATTTATTACGGACTAACATTCAAATTATAGTTGATATAAAAAGACCGTAAATACACAGCTTGAAGCAACCACATATTTAGCCATGAAGCATGTTTTCATTGGCCAGTAAAGGGCCAAGCCTCGACACACCTACAACTAATTTATTCATTTATTCAAAACCCAGCCCTTTCCTGCCACCGCCAGCTATTGCGCCCATAATTCCCACTGTGAAAATAGCTCAAATTTCTGATACACCCCAGGACCTACAACGCTACCGCCAGCACTAAGATTTACCATTGCATTAGGTTTGTTAAAATGGAGTCCTCTCACCGAGTGTGCTGTTTTGGTGCCTTTGTTTTCTTTGTGTACATTTTACTGTGACATACTTATTTTCTAAACAGACCCATTTTCAAAAGAATTGGTTCAGTGTGCTAATGTTCTGTTTCTATGTACACCAGCTCTCTAGACATTTCTGGATCGTTTACCGCTGAGTGGGATGTTTAATCAAACGTGTTTGTTAATGAGATGCTAGCTGAGCATCTTGTCGAGGGTTAAATATTAATCCTAAGTGCTTGCCGTGTAACGTGTCTGTACATTACTGTAACTTAATGCGCCTCGGGACCATCTCAGTTAACAGAGCTGAGAGGTTCACTGGGTCCACCTTTTTACATGTTACATTAATCCACCAATAATGAAATAAGTGTGTAGCTAAAAGTGGCTTAGCTTACGGAGCACCGTGGTTTATCACCTCTCTTCACTATTGAGAGTCTGGTACTTATGAGATCCCCTTACATCCCCAGTACATTATCAGACAGGTTTATGTCCGGCTAAGTTTCTTTTAGGTTCAAATTACGTTCACTCTGCTCCTTCTGTCTACACAAACAGAACCGTCTCACTATTGCCGCTAACCTGAGAATTTGTCCCTGTGACCAGTGTATCATATTACCATAACCAGAAGACTACTAAAAGTGAAGCACTGGCCATTGTTTTTCTTAGCATGGGATTTATTGTGTCTCTCGGTTTTTTCTTTCATGCCCACAGTCAGGGTGTGATATTAGAAAGGATTAATGGTATGGTCTTCCTTTTGGGGAACTCAGGCTCCAAATTCGATCTCACATCTGTGTCAGAGACCAAGTCATTCTGCCCACTGCTCTGTTTCTGAGCAGCATATTATTTGTCACTGGCAGAAGCGCACAGTCTTCCATTCTCACAGTGATATGTTGTGGTTTTCATGGCTGTAGGACTCCTGAAAGCTCCTTGGATTAGGCATAAGCCTGTGGAGTTATCAGTCTAGGTTGAGGTGTCAGCCTGACAATGACCTTCAAATGGTTTAATGTATTCATGTGTGGGTCTCTTTTGGGGGTTTATTAGTTGGAAAATATTCTTTAACATTGTTCATATTCACAATGTTTAAATGCCCCATGCTTAACCAAGCATTCACCACAGGCCAGCTGCCCAAGCTAATCAATTCACCTCAGTTGGCACTCTGCCTGCTAGGCTCAGCAGGGACCTGTAAGTTAATTGTATTGAACGATATGTGTTTTCCATGGCCGTTTCTCCATTTACCCTAATGGCAAACCTGTTGTAAAGTGTCTTTTGTCCTTTTGGAGCATGGTTTTAACATCACACTTTCCAAGTACCTCAGACATTGGACTAGCAACGCCCAGTCTATTCTCCAGGAGACCTGTGCTCCTGGTCCCTGACTGTGTCACTGGATGGAAAGATTATTGCTAATATGAGGACCGTAAATATTCGCCCAGGACATTGGTGGCTGGAGAGATTTTTTGCCCCCACTTGTCGTTGGTGGTTCTACGCCCAGGCAGCTCCCCTCCCCATCTGTACACTAGTGCTCCTCTGGCTGTTCTCTGTATGTGAGGCTGCTCTGCCTCCAGCTGTTCCCTTTCATCAGGTGGTGGCCAGCAGGGCCAAACGGGGCTGTCCTTGCACAGCCACCAGCTGTCCTGTCATGCCCTGTGTTACCTGCAGGACTGTTCACAACCCCCCCCCCTTGTCATTTTTTTGATTTGCAGTTTGCCAGCTGTACACAGGTGGCGTTATTGACACACATGAAAGACATTAGCCAAACCTTACTAGTCTCCCCTCCTCCTCCGGCTCCTCCTGCTTCCATCAATGGAAGTACAGTAATGGGATGCGGAGAGATTGCCTTGAATGTTTCAATGCACTTCCTCCAATGGGCAGGCTGCAGCAGCACTGAGGTGTCCATCAGGATTATTATGGGGATTCTGAAAATGTCAGCAAGCTTCATTCCTTGCGCCCTCCATCATTGGACATCTGCGCATGAGAACTGTAGTCTGTCTCTGGCTGGCCCTCTGTCTGGGCTGGGGTGAGGGAGGTGGATTGGACCTGTGAGTATCCCTGGTAGATTTCAATATATTACAGTATTTCTAGAAGGCAGGTTTAGCATGTATTGGTCTGTAGTACTGTGCAGTAATGGGGTGATGCTGTAATATCATATCAAATCCACCTGGCACCTGTCCTTACTTAACATACTACATTTCAAGTGTTAATGCCTGTCCCATCCCATCTTGAACTTCCTCCAGACTACTTTCTGCATCACAGAAACCATATTCTAAGCTGAAGCATTACTTTCTTGCAGGTGGTGACAAAATCGTGGATGTCATTGATGTTGCCAGACAGGCAGACAGCAAAATAAAGCTTCGAGAGTTCGTCAAGTATTACTACAAACCTTATCGGCCAAAGGTGCTGAACGTGATCAGTCTGGAGTTTTCAGACACCAAGTAAGTATTGGTTACTTTTCGCTATTAACACATATCCTGCTACTGCTTTGATCATTGTATCATTTGGATTCACTTACGTATTTTTGGGATTCACCAAATGATCACCATTTAGAATGATCCTATTTGTTATATAAATGGAATATTATAGGAGGGTCCAGACATTTCTCTCTTTTTTTGCGATTTCACTTGGTTTTGAGAAACTTACCCCACCCGCAATAGACTTCCTCATTGCTTGTTCTGCGGTATGGGAGTCAAGGGAAAACAGGAACTATGGCTCCAAAAACACCGAAATTGTGTAATTCCGAACTTTATCCGCAACATTATATTCCATTTTGTGCGGTTTCCTTCCTACTGTGCTGCGTGGGCTACACAGAGAAGCAGCACAGCTGGTATAATAAACCACTCTAAATTAGCAAAGAGGGGGGGAGAAATTCGTTATTTTTATCTTTATCTTCTTGGTAAATGCCTGGTTGATTTGGTAAACAGTGATGGGTAGATATGAAGGTGTGTAACGTGACGAACTATACTGCCTTATTAGAGCGCAGTAATAGGTGTATTGAAAGATGAGTAGCGTTAAAAACGACTCAGCCTTACTGATAGAACTTTCCTAAACACTCCTTTATATCCTCTCAGGATGGCAGAGCTGGTGGTGGTGCCTGATATCGCTCAGAAGATGTCCTGGGTTGAGAACTACTGGCCAGATGACTCCTTCTTCCCCAAGCCTTTTGTCCAGAAGTACTGCCTGATGGGGGTGAAGAACAGCTACACAGACTTCCACATAGACTTCGGAGGCACATCTGTGTGGTACCATGTACTCTGGGTAAGCTGGGGAATTGCTGTGCTCAGCATGTTTTATATCTTCACAGACAGCAGTGAATCCCTTTTGAAAAATGTACTAGGGTTGGGCACCAGAGTTGTTTATAATCTTCTTCAGGGCGTTTTGTGTTGGCTATGTAGTCTGACAGCCCAGCTTGAATATCCTCATGCTTCTCCTGAGGTTTGTCACCCCTCAAGTGTTTTACTGTAGCACCACTGACTACATGCTGGGTCTTGTTAATTTGCCTTCCTCTGAAAATCTCCCCCTCCAGATACACTTCTGTAAATTGTTTTGTATTATTAATAATTCCATTGCACTGGAATAATGTTCTCCTGATTTAAAAAATATATATATATTTTTTTTCTTCTCTGTCCTGAAGGGAGAGAAGATCTTCTACTTGATCAAGCCGACCCAGGCTAATCTTGCACTATACGAGGCGTGGAGTTCCTCCCCCAACCAGAGCGAGGTGTTCTTCGGCGACAAGGTGGACAAGTGCTACAAGTGTGTGGTGCCGCAGGGAACCACTGTCCTCATCCCAACAGGTTAGGAGAAGCTACGAGAAGCAGCGGTCTCCTTTTCCACCACAGGACAAAGTCCGATTTTTTTTTTTTTTTAAGGAACCTGTCGGAGTTCAAAGGGTTTAAGTTGCTCTACTGTTGCAACATTCCTCGTGTACAGCACTATATTTCCAAAGCTCTGCTGCAGACACAAGGGCATTCAAAAACACGAGCCGTAGAGCTGCTTTTCCACTTAGCACTGAGCGGAGCAGCTAGCCTTTGATAGCGCTTCACAGGAAGACCTGTGTTATTTGTGTCTTCCACTGTGCGCTCTGAAGGGCCTGAGTGGTCCTCCTCTGTCACTGTGGACACCAGCACCACGTGACACCATCATTCCGCCCACTGCTGTTCACAGAACTTCCCTACATCATATATATGGTCCTTCGATTACATGGCAAGTCAAATAGGTGATGACACGCCCAAAATGAATTGATGCACGTCATGTAAAAGGGAATATTTAATTATTTGATCCAGTTTCTCTAGCCACAGGGTGGAGAAGCAGATTTCCAAGTTATTTATAATGACACTTTTTTGACTTGAGGGAAACAACACAGCTTCCCACAAGGCTGCTTTTCCCAGTTGGATTGCTGGGGATGTGAAAGCTCTCTGAACTGATGATGCTAGCAGACACAGAGCGTGAGATTCTTAGTGGCTCCCTACTGGGAGAGAGCCCTGGCCCAGTTCCATATTGGGTTACACACACACACACACACACACACACAGGCCCTCAGTACATAAACACATAAAACCACCATTCCCCAGGGGAAAATGTCATTGTGCCAACACAAATACAACATATCTGTGTCTATCTCCTGATGTCAAAAATGAACGTTCATTTTTTTTTTAGGTAAAGAGTATTTGATCATTTTAACTGTGGCACAATGCTCCATCAGCATGTGCCCACCTGTTTTTGGATTAATGTGCAAATTATGGTTTCATGAACTGCATTCACAGGCCCCCTGCTGTACCATAAATACCGTTTCTGAAATGGTTTATTGTGGGAAGCCAAAGGTCACATGGTTGGGCTCTTGATGGCTGGTATGTAGGAGACAGGCAGGGGATGAGAGAGGACCCCAACTGTTATCAGCCATCCATATAATCACTTTAGTGGCTCCCGTCCTCTCTCTGCTGGGGCCACAGCAGCTCTCGGTGCACCCTCCATGACCGGGCATTTATAATGTTTAGGGCCTCCCAGCCCAGCATCGTCACGCCTCTGTGGATGCTCTGCTGCAACGTGGAAGGTTTTTCAACCATTTCCTAAACACTTTGATGTGGCTGAAACACAGCTGGAAAACAAGAATCCCAAATGAAATGTTTGATTTATTGCATGTTTGTCTTCTGCCTGCTACTGGCCTTTTGCTCCACATCTGTGGGTCAGCTGTTGATGTGGTCTATCGTCCTCTGTGTTCCCCAGGATGGATCCATGCTGTTCTCACCTCTCAGGATTGCATGGCGTTCGGGGGGAACTTCCTCCACAATCTCAACATAGGCATGCAGCTCAGGTGAGCACCCGGAAAACCCTCTGTCCTCTGCTCATTCTGTTGCCTTTCTTTACTTTTGTAGAGCAATAACATTGAAATGAATGGCTAAATACACCGCTCTTACCTTCTGCTCTTTTTAATGGCCAGGAATGAAGTAGTGGTTTCACTGTGATGGGTCTCAGCGTTGTGTGTGTGTTTGACCTCTGTTGCTACATCCTCAACTACAGGTGTTATGAGATGGAGCGGCGGTTGAAGACTCCTGACCTATTCAAATTCCCTTACTTTGAGGCCATCTGCTGGTATGTGGCAAAGAATCTACTGGAGACTCTAAAGGGTGAGAGAAATACAACTTGGAGGCTGAGTTTGTTGCTGTGTCGGTGTGTCCCCTTTTGGTAACTTTCTGCACTTTTTTTTTACGTCTTCTCATATGATTCCTGTCTTCTCAGAGTTACGAGAGGATAACTGCCAGCCCCCAGCCTACCTGACAGAAGGAGTGAAAGCCTTGATTACTGCACTGAAGAACTGGCTGAAACGAGAGGTAAGATACTACAGGAAACCATATTGTAGATGCCAAATCAGCTTCTTTTGTGCGTGTAACATCTGACTACAGAATAGGATGTTTGGTCACATTATCTACATTCTAATGTCATCTACATTGGGCTCCTTCTATAAAGGTCAATAGTGGGCAGGTTGTATCCAATGTGGTGGTATGACTAAGACCAGGCTGGGAAACTGTAACCACCATCTGCAGACAGACGTTACAAGCCCTCATTGTCCCAACGCTCTCTGCCTCTCCTCAGGTCACAGAGCCGGCCAGCGAGGTCCCGGACCATATCAGACCCAACCGTCTAATTAAAGAACTCACAAAGGAAATCCGCTACCTGGAGGTAAGGCCTTGTGGCGTGACGGGGCTGGGAGAGAGGGCCTCAAGCTGTTATGTGACGACTTGGAGCTGGTTCTAAACAATTTGTGCTCCGAGTAAAAGGCTGTCCCTCATTCTTTTTATTTCCCTTTTTCTCTTTTCTAAGTACCAGGTTAAAGGCACTGTGTTTCTTTCAAGCTGGTTATTGCAGTGTTCTGGTTTTGTACTGACTAGTATCTCTTCTTAACCACAGGAGGAGCAGCAGAGTGGCGCTGGAGGTAGCAAGCCAATGAAATCTCAGGGAAGTGGAGCATGCCCGCTGACGCGGTCGACTCTGGACCGGGCTAGCCATCATGCTCGCAGGACTGCCAGACGGCTACGGCACCACCACCATCATCACCATGCGCCCAAGACGCCCTCCAACCTGGAGATCCTGGAGCTGCACACGCGACAGGTGCTCAAGAGGCTGGAAGTGGGACCCTTTGAGGAGGTGAGGGTACTGACACACTACCATCTCCCCCATGCTGCTTTGGTCTAACCTAATGTCCAACTCCTACACTGAGGCTAGGTTAATTATGAACCTTTGTTGAAGTAAATCTCTATGCTCGTTTCGCAGGATGCCCCCTTCAGCTCCACGGTGACGGCCAAGTTCAACAAGGCATCTGTAGCATCTGCTGCAGCTGTGGAGCGGAGCCTGGACAACAACCTCCGTTTGGTGATGTGCCACGGCCGGATTATCAGGTGAGCCAGAAGAACCCCACCCCCTCACTGGCACCCTTGGCCCCCAGGCTGCCTGTGACCTTTTCAGGGAAGGAGCCAAGGATCTGGAGCCTGGGTTAATGGTTCCTCTGCCAGCCGGCATCTCTCTGCTCGCACGCTAAGTCCTCAGTCATGCATCACCTCCCAACAGGTAGAGCAGTGACTCACTCTCTACTCACCACCCAACACCTCTGGTTGGCTTTGATAATGCTCAAGTTACTGGCTGCAGTGGTTACATGTTACAACACAGAGCTAGTGTTGTACAGCCTAAACATGTTCGGCTGGACCACCTGCACTATGCAATCTTTACATGTTTCAACTCACCACTTACATCAAACTTTAGCCTAAATAAAACAAAATACCTAAAATTAGGTAAAAATTCTGTGGTTTCAGGCTTTTTCTACCCTTCTTACTAGTGTGTGTATGTGTGCACAGAGATGAGCGTTGTCACACCAGGGTGAAGAATAGTCCGGTGCAGGAAGGTGAGAGGAATGGTGGCCAGCAGTTGGAAGGGGTCCTGGTGAAAACAGAAATCAATGACACCATGCAGGAACAGCACAAAGACCCAGAGAGAGGGGAGATACCGAGCCCCCTCAGCAGTGAGTCTAACTGGTCAAGTCACCGGCTGTCAATCAACGGTTTAGGTAGGCTCATCTTTGAATGCCAGAGAATTAAAATTAAAAGTTAAAATTCCGTTGTAGAGATATATGTAATTCATCCTTCTCTTTTTTTCCTCAGAGTTTTTCGAAAGAGTGAATTCCGATCTGAGGAAAGGAACCGCGGTGTACTCCGACATCTCAGACTCTGAGTCCGAAGAGCGTTGCTCTACACAGGTAACTAATCGCACTTTCTCCCCAAAGGGTCCTGTCTCTCCTTCACACAGAGGAATAGTTTTTAAGTTATAAAGGCTGACACATCTGTGTGACCTTGTGCAGAAAAGGGACTCTGGGAAGGATTCAGGGAGCTCAGATGAGGAGGATAAGGAGCTGTGCAGGACGGAGCGAGGCACAGGCAGTGTGACGGACCTGCAGCAGGCCAGCCAGGCCCTCAGCCACCACCACAAACCACTCAAAGGGTACGGGAAGCATGGATAAATGGACCAAATGGCGTTCTTGTTCTAAGTATTCTGTATATGCAATGCAATAGAAATCCAATGGGGGGACATTAGTATTACATTAGCCACAGTGGCTGAGGAGCCATGCATGAATCATTCATTATCCAGTTGAGTTAAGAGATTTAATTAAGTTGTTCCTTTACTTGCTGGCCTCCGTAGAGAACATCCTACCTCGCCAACCACAGAAGAGGAGGCTGTTGAGGGCATGCTGTCCATGGCAGGGCTGCTGTACCCTCAGCGACCAGAGGAGAGTAGCACTGCCCAGGAGCCCTGGTGGTCCAGCCCAGCCCATCGCTCCCCTGACCGTGGTACCCTACAGTCCTGAAATATTATAAACACCAAGATCTCAATTTGACTAAGGACCTAATTCAATCCATTTCAGATTAAGTAAACTTTCCCTGTGGTTGTCCTGTAGGTGAAAGAGAGCCTGCGTCAGGGGAGGAGAGCCAGGATTCAGACAGCAACTCCACACTGAGCCTTCAGGTAATGATAATAACCAAGGATGAATGGGTCATGCCTGCACATGCTGATGCCGACACCTCTTAAGACTGACGTATCTATTTTGAGAGGACATCAGAATCACTCACTCTGGAATAACTAATCTTCCTCTCTAGGTAACAAGTTGGGATCTAATGTAAAGTAATAATGTCTCCCTTTCCTTTAGGATGAGCGGAGGGCCCAGCAGCATGTGCGTAAGGAGTGTCGAGCTGAACTCAGCCAGAGGATCCAGGAGAACAAGAACTTCATGGACAGTCAGAGCAGTGGGAGTAACAGCAGCGAGGCCTGGGGGGACCAGAGCCCCTCTCAGGCTGCCTCTAGCCCACTCTGCCTGGACCCCAGACCAGGGACCGACTATCAGTACTGTGAGACCACTCTGTCACCCCCCCTGCATCCCTCCAAGAGGTCCGCCCCAAACACCCCACCCATCAGTAATCAAGCGACTAAAGGTTTGACTCCATATTTTTATTTGACCTAGTTAATCTATAGTAGTTGAAATGAGTGTCGCGTTCTTCTTCTCTCTCCTCCTTTTGTTATTGATCTCTGTGCAATGTTTCTTCTTCTCAGGAAAACGTCCTAAGAAAGGTATGGCCACCACCAAGCAGAGACTGGGGAAGATTCTCAAGCTGAGCAGGAACAACCACTTTTTGCTATAGCACTCAAGACCCATATGTCTCCAGTAAAAACTTTAAGGGACAACTCGACCCCTACCCATATACTGAGGATGCGTCTCTTTCAGCTTCGACTCTCACATTCTATCAAAAATCATCGCTTGGATGGACTGCCCTGAATCACTGACTCCACATGCTAGATGACAAAGACACGAGCGAGCGCACCGTTTCCCATGGTGAAGTGATGGTGCGCTGTAAAAACAACTGCTTGGATTCTCAGCAGTGACATTGGATTGTATATGTTCTAGTCATCAAAAGAGAGACACAGTAAATTTGGCTTCGTTTGAGTTGAAGCACCGCAACAACACAGAATTGTCCAAAGATGCATGGCAGTGGGAATTTAAATTACGTCTTTTGATACAACAACTTTGCATCTGAGCCACGCTTTTGTATCTGTTTTGGCTGGTGCTTTACCCAAGGCTTGCACTAGCCCTTCCAACCAACACTACTTGTTATGCCACAACAAGCAAAACATGTTGTGCTTAAGCCGAGAATGGCAAGTGAAGATGCTGCTTTCTGCTACCTGGTTTTCATCACCTCTTTGGGACATTGTCTTGTGTTAGTCTGACTGAAGAGCAAGAATGGTGCTATGGTGTTGGAACAAATTTGAAATGGTGCTATAGTGTATATTCATGCTATCCTTTTGTCTACCCTCCTGTCACGATCACACCAGTGATTGCATTTGAGAGAGGGGGGAGATATTTTGATGCAGCACTCTAGTCACCTTGCCTTATCAGCCTCCCAGTACGTAAAAAGCTATCATGAATCCTAATGCATTAAGCCATTCCAAAAATACCTCTCCTACCACATTAAGAGTACTGGTTCTGTTTACTAAAAGAGTTACGAGCCTTATTGCTCTATAGTTGATCACTCTATAGTTGATCATATCAAATGTGTTCCTTTGGTGCCATCTATTGGTCAAATTAGGGCAGGTAGCTTGAGAGTGCTGTTATTATTAAAGGTTTCTGAAATTGCAAAAAGCTTTTATATAAAGTAAAAAATGTACAGAATTTATAATAAGTTATCCATAATTTATTTCACTTTCTCTTTTGGTGTTTATTGTTCTGTTTCTTTTGCTGGTATTGAATTATGTATTGAGGGGGGAAAAAGTTAATAATGGCTATATGACTATGACAATCCTGTTACGATGGATAGTGTAACGGATGTGGGATTTTCTTCCCTAAGAGGCAAAGTATACAACCTCTTACATTTGTATGGGTGGATTTCAGCAAAAATCTACAAAAGATTATACACATTTCCTATCTTCTAGTTGGGCTAAGAATGATACTTTGATTAAAAAAGATTGGTCAAGAATATTTGGCTATTTGTATGAAATTGAAAGAATATTTATTTTTTAATAAATGTGTCAAAGGAAAAATCCACTCAACTGTATTTTGGCTTTTTTTCTTTCATTAGTCCACTTGATACAGTCCCAAAATGTTTTGCATGTCAGCAGTCAAGTTTTCAAGATAGGATTTTCAAGAAGCAAAGTGTCACTTGATGCGGCACATGCAAAACATTTTGGGACTGTATCAACAATGGACTCATTTTTAAAAAGAGTGGATTTTTTTCTTTAAGTGACAGAATTTTGCAATTGTATGTAATTAAGGCTACTGATCCAGTTATTGTTAAAGGGTATGCTTATTTTCCCTGTCACTATATATACCCTCATATTGGCTTGAAAGACCTCAGGTTGGATTTTGAATGGGTCTTTCTTTTTGGTGATAATGCCAAAAATGTGAGCACCATGAATGGCTTGAAAGACCTCTTACATTTGTAGTGAGAGATTCCTCAGTTTGTGTCTTTCTCAGGGACCCATGCTCTTGACTTAAGAAACGTTTGTTTTGATAAGCAACATGAAATGACCCATCATCGTGGACACATTTTCTGATCATTGATCTATTCACTTTTTTTTTTAATGTGTAGTTGGTATTACAAGTGTTACTAAGAACCCTTTTAGTTGTACCCTTGAGTCCTTTTTTTATAGAAATGGAATTATGTAGCCTGTCTCCAACTTTCATTCCAAAATCGTGTTTTTTTTCATGTTAATCGTCATCACTTCAAACAGTGAATGGTGGACAAAGTTACGACTGCTCAGGGCTGTTTGATGGTGACCGTTTCTAGACTAAGAACTTCAAATATTTAGGTTGACCCAAAGGAAGCAATCTCTTTTGAATATAAAACCATTTCTTGCATTTGGCACAGAGCATGCCAACAGAGGGGACCCCAAGTAAAATTAAGCCATCACTAAATCTTCACTATTCTCATGTGCTACCTGGCAAGACATATTGCACTAACTTCCAGGTTTAAGCATGTCAAATAGCTTTAAGTGCCACCCACCCAGAACGGAGTTCCCATCTTTGACTGACTTATTCTACACCCTCATGTTAATTGTGCTGTGCTCCTGTCTAGCTATTTAGCCATTTGCGGTTGCCTATATATGCTGTAGAGATTCATTCAGAGAAACTTGACTTCTCCTACTCCCAGCCCTTGTAAACGATAATAACAAAAAGACAAAGCTTCTTAGAAGCAAAGCTCATGAGTTGCTTTCCAGTTACTCAACTGTTTCACTTTTCAGCATCCAACATGTTTGATCGTGCATGGCATTACTGGCCTGCTGGCAGGGTCCTATTATCCAGTAGGCTACTATTAATTGTACAGTATTTATTTGACTGCATTTTAGATCAGTTTTACATTTGTGTGAAGTATTGTTGGTCATGGTATGTCTTTCTATTCTGCAAATTGCTTGTTTCAACGGCTATATGTTGTGATCATTCAAAACGAAATAAGCTTAAGTCTTTTGACACTGTAACCCATTTGCAATGAATCTTTGAACGTTTATTTCTGTATCCCAATGTGGCCTGTAAAATAATAAAATATTTTTAAGCAATGTTTTCATTATTTATTGTCAGTCCAACGTCAACACGCATCAGTAAGACTGGGTAAGATATTTTGCATTGACAAATACCATTGACGTGATAGCTACTCTTAGATCACTTGAATTTAATGTCTAAAGTCATCCATGGCTACTGTAAAGCAGGTAAAGGACACCTGCTCGTCGAGTATCTCATTCTAAAATCATTGGCATTAATATGGAGTTGGTCCCCCCCCTTTGCTGCGATAACAGCCTCCACTCTTCTGGGAAGGCTTTCCATTAGATGTTGGAACATTGCTGCCTGGAATTGCGTCCATTCAGCCACGAGCATTCGTGAGGTCCGACACTGATGTTGGTCGATTAGGCCTGGCTCTGTCGTCGTTCCAATTCATCCCAAAGGTGTTCGATGGGGTTGAGGTCAGGGCTCTGTACAGGCCAGTCAAGTTCTTCCACACCGATCTCAACAAACCATTTCTGTATGGACCTCGCTTTGTGCACAGGAGCATTGTCATGCTGAAACAGGAAAGGGCCTTCCCCAAATTGTTGCCACAAAGTTGGAAGCGCAGAATCGTCTAGAATGTTATTGTATGTTGTAGTGTTAAGATTTCCCTTCACTGGAACGAAGGAGACTGGACCATGGAAAAACAACACCAGACCATTCCTCCTGCATCAAACTGTACACTTGGCACTATGCATTGGGGCAGGTAGCGTTCTCCTGGCATCCGCCAAACCCAGATTTGTCCGTTAGACTGCCAGATGAAGTGCGATTCATCACTCCAGAGGACGCGTTTCCACTGCGCCAGAGTCCAACGGTGGTGAGCTTTACACCACTCCAGCCGATGCGTGGCATTGTGCACATTGATCTTAGGCTTGTGTGCAACTGCTCGGCCATGGAAACCCATTTCATGAAGCACCCAACAAACAATTCTTGTACTGATGTTACTTCCAGAGGCAGTTTGGAACTCGACAATGAGTGTTGCAAACATAGACAGATGATTTTTACGCGCTTCAGCACTCACCGGTTCCAATCTGTGAGCTTATGTAGACTACCACTTCTCGGCTGAGCCGTTGTTGCTCCTAGCCATTTCCACTTCACAATAATAGCACTTCCAGTTGACCGGGGCAGCTCTAGCAGGGCAAAAAGTTGACGAACTGACTTGTTGGAAATGTGGCATTCTATGACGGTGCCATGTTGAAAGTCCGTGAGCTCTTCAGTAAGGCCATTCAACTGCCAATGTTTGTCTATGGAGATTGCATGGCTCTGTGCTCGATTTTATACACCTGTCTGTAATGGGTGTGTCTGATATAGCCGAATCCACTAATTTGAAGGGGTGTCCGCATACTTTTGTGTATGTATAGCGTACTGTAACTCAAACTAAGAATTTCCATTGTACATCCTATGTATTTGTTTCCATCTACAATGTGCATGCTTGGGGATCTAAAAGTGTGAGATAAAGCATGGCAGTATGCAACAAACGTAACATGTGCCTTGTGTTCGTCTGCATAGAGATCCATATTTCAGCAGTAGGGGGACACATTCAGACACTTTATTTGTATTTATTTTACTTTTTTTTTAACAGGCAGGTCAATTAAGAATACATTCTTATTAACAAATGCCTGGCAAGAGGCATAAAGTCTCCTGTGGGGCAGGAGGGCAGTGATTAAAAATCACTGTACAGTAAAGTACACAGTATACTGCTAGTACTACTAGTAATACTACTGTATTACCAGGTGATTTGTTGCCACCATGCCCTGCTCTCTATCTCTTCAGTGCTCACTGATCTGGAAGGACTGGAGTCTGGACAGCCTGTAAGCCAGTCCATGACCGGTGTAAGCAATATGCCTATCAGTTCTTTCAGAATCACCTTTATTTGCCAAATACATTTGCATGTATAGGAATTTGACTCTGTGAAATGCTGCCACAATAAACAGAATATACAGACAATAAACAAACATGCAGACGCAATCTTTGAGAGTACAGTTAGAAATGTACTGCTGGACCAACGTGTCATAAAATAAATGCACCCCCCCACAGTCGATGCCACGCAGGGCTACGGGCCATAAAGGTTGAGGGTTTGCCAACCAACTCTCCCTGCATGTTTCATTAGGCCTACACTATGATCAGAGCCAGCTGCAGACAATGTTCAGCTGGAGGGAAATCCGATTTTCCACATTTTGATGCCATATTCATAATCATATAAAATATACAGTATGTGACGAATTTTCCACCATCAGGTTTCTGTTGGTGGAAAACACCTACAGTCGAAAATATATTTTGGATATTAGATCGGCAGTCTCTCACCAGCATTTTGACAAGAAATTAGACTTTCCTGAATTGGATCCTTTGTTCGTACTCACCGAGGCATTTCCACTCATCCCAGGGGCTGCTCCAAGACGCCGCCAATGAAGAAGAGGAATACGGAGTGTGCTTTTAGTCCGACTAAGGAGGCGTGCAAACCATCCACCCTTTCCAAGTATATTACTCGCTAATGTTCAGAGACTGTAACATACTCTGTTTCACGAAATCATGGCTCTCTCCGGATATACTATCCCCGTCCATACAGCCAGCAGGGTTCTCCATACACCGCACAGACATGAAGAAAGAGCTCTCTGGGAAAAAGAAAGTCAGAGGTGTATGTTTCATGGTTAACTACTCATGGTGTGATTGTGGTAACAATCTGGAATACTTCACTATTCTCTTTGGTCATCGTCATGGCCGTGTATATTCCTCAAGCCGACACCTCAACGGTTCTCATGGAACTACACTGGATTTGTGCAAACTGGAAACCGCATATCCTGAGGCTGAATTTATTGTAGCTGGAGACTTGAGGAATCTGAGGAAAATGCTACATAAGTTTTATCAACACACCACCTGCGCGACCTGCTCATCAAGTATTCTTGAACATTGCTGCTCCCCAGGACAGCTACAAGGCCCTTCCCTGCCCTCCCTTCAGCAAATCAGATCACGCCTCCATTCTGCTCTTCCCTTCCTATAGGCAGAAACTTAAACAGGAAGTACCCGTGGTAAGGACTGTTCAACGTTGGTTTGACCAGTCGGAATCTATGCTTAAGGATTGTTTTGATCACGCAGACTGGGATATGTTTGGACCACCACCCAGGACAATGGATATAATCCCAGAAGCCCGACCCAAAACAACGGCGCTGCAGAAGGGACAGACGGCGAAGCCTCCTGGTCAGGCTCCGTAGACGGGAGCGGTGTGCGATGTGCACGAGTATACTACTCGCCAATGTCAAGTCTCTTGACAACAAGGTAGACGAAATTTGAGCAAGGGTTGCCTTCCAGAGAGACATCAGAGATTGTAACATTCTCTGTTTCGCGGAAACATGGCTGTCTCGGGATATGATGTCGGAATCTGTTCAGCCACCAGGCTTCTCCATGCATCGCGCCGACAGAGATAAACACCTCTCTGGGAAGAGGAAGGGCAGGGGTGTATGCTTCATGATTAACGATCGTGGTGTAATCATAACATACAGGAACTCAAGTCCTTCTGCTTACCTGACCTAGAATTCTTTACAATCAAATGCCGGCCATATTACCTCCCGAGAATTCTCGTCAGTTATCGTCACAGCTGTGTACATTCCCCCTCAAGCAGACACCAAGACGGCTCTCAAGGAACTTCACTGGACTCTATGTAAACTGGAAACCATATATCCTGAGGCTGTATTTATTGTACTGGGGATTTTAACAAAGCATATTTGAGAACAAGGCTAACTAAATTCTATCAGCATATTGATTGTAATACACTCGACCACTGCTACTCTAACTTCTGCGATGCATACGAAGCCCTCCCCCGCCCTCCCTTCGGCAAATCCGACCACGACCATCATGCTCTTACCGTCTTACAGGCAGAAACTCAAACAGGATGTACCAGTGACTAGAACCATTCAACGCTGGTCTGACCAATCGGAAGATTGTTTTGATCACGCGGACTGGGATATGTTCCGGTCAGCCTCAGAGAACAACATTGATCTATACGCTGATTCGGTGAGTTTATAAAGAAGTGGATTGGAGATGTTGTACCCACTGTGACTATAAAAACCTACCCTAACCAGAAACAGTGGATGGATGGTGGCATTCGTGCAAAACTGAAAGCGCGAACCACCGCATTTAACCATGGAAAGAGTTCTGGGAATATGGCTGAATATAAACAGCATAGTTATTCCCTCCGAAAGGCAATCAATCAAACGAAATGCCGGTACAGGGACAAAGTGGAGTCGCTATTCAACAGGCTCAGACACGAGACGTATGTGGCATGGTCTACAGGAAATCACGGACTACAAAAAGAAAACCAGCTACGTCACTGACACCGACGTCACGCTTCCAGACAAACTACACACCTTCTTTGCCCGCTTTGAGGATAATACAATGCCACCGTCGCGGCTCGCTAACAAGGACTGCGCCCCTCTCCTTCTCTGTGATCGACTTGAGTAAAACGTTTAAATGTGTAAACCTCCGCAAGGCTGCTGGCCCAGACGGCATCCCTAGCCGCGTCCTCAGAGCATACACAGACCAGCTGACTGGTGTGTTTATGGACATATTCAATCGCTCCCTATCCCAGTCTGCTGTCCCCACATACTTCAAGATGGCCACCATTGTTCCTGTACCCAAGAAGGCAAAGAACTGAACTAAATGACTACCACCCCGTAGCACTCACTTCTGTCATCATGAAGTGCTTTGAGAGACTAGCCAAGGATCATATCACCTCCACCTTACTGGCCACCCTAGACCCACTTCAGTTTGAATACTGCCCCAACAGGTCCACAGACGATGCAATCGCCATCACACTGCACACTGCCCTATCCCATCTGGACAAGGGAAATACCTATGTAAGAATGCTGTTCATTGACTACAGCTCAGTATTCAACTCCATAGTACCCTCCAAGCTCATCATCAAGCTGGAGGCCCTGGGTCTCAACCCTGCCCTGTAAAATTAGGTCCTGGACTTTCTGACGGGCCGCCCCCAGATGGTGAAGGTAGGAAACAACATCTCCTCTTCGCTGACCCTCAACACTGGGGCCCCACAAGTGTGCGTGCTCAGCCCCCTCCTGTACTCCCTGTTCACCCACGACTGTGTGGCCATGCACCCCTACAACTCAATCATCAAGTTTGCAGACGACACAACAGTAGTGGGCTTGATTACCAATAAACGACGAGACAGCCTACAGGGAGGTGAGCGCACTCGGAGTGTCAGGAAAATAACCTCTCACTCAACGTCAACAAAACAAAGGAGATGATTGTGGACTTCAGGAAACAGCAGAGGGAGCACCCCTATCCATATCGAAGGGACAGCAGTGGAGAAGGTGGAACGTTTTAAGTTCCTCGGTGTACACATCACAGACAGTGTGGTGAAGAAGGCGCAACAGCGCATCTTCAACCTCGGGAGGCTGAAGAAATTTGGCTTGTCACCCAAAACTCTGACCAACGTTTACAGATGCACAATCAAGAGCATCCTGTTGGGCAGTATCACAGCCTGGTATGGCAACTTCACTGCCCTCAACCGCAAGGCTCTCCAGAGGGTGGTCTGCACAATGCATCACCGGGGGCAAACTACCTGCCCTCCATGACACCTACAGCACCCGATGTCACAGGAAGACCAAAAAGATCATCAAGGACAACAACCACCCGAGCCACTGCCTGTTCACACCACTACCATCCAGAAGGTGAGGTCAGTACAGATGCATCGAAGCTGGGACCGAGAGACTGAAAAACAGATTCTATCTCAAGGCCATCAGACTGCTAAACAGCAATCACTAACTCAGAGAGGCTGCTGCCTACATTAAGACCCAATCATTGGCCACTTTAATAAATGGATCACTAGTCACTCTAAACAATGCCACTTTAATAATGTTTACATATTATTGTGGCCCTGGTGGCACAAAATCAAAAGTCTGACTGCATGGAGATGCTTGGGAGTATGGTCAATACAGGGGACCGTGTTGTGGGTGTTTCAGGGGAAAGAGGTACATCTGACCTCCATCATCTAGGATGTGACAATGGTTAATAAAATCTCCCCATTTCTGTCTCCCCATTTTTTTGCACAGTTTTGCAGGCCTTCTCATACAGCTGCAACTGTATACGCATTCGTAAATCAAGACCTTTCTTGTGTTGGGCTCTGGGATGGTGCAACTGTTGAGAATGTGAGCCTATGGTTGTGTGGGGAAAAGGGTTTGAGTGTGTATGAGTGTGTGGGTGTATGTGTGTATCCCACAACTGTTGCGAGGGAGTAAAAGATGTTACGGACAATATAGGAGGATTTACAACAATTGTTTGCTAATATAATAATTGCTTGCAATAATGTAATTTTGGTAATGGCGAGACTGGTGAGGTAAAAACATTTGCATAAATTGCATACATTACTACAAATATGAATAGCTAATTATGGAAAATAAAACACAGGATTTAAAAAATATATATTTTTGATGGCTATATATAATACAAATCGAGGTGAGGATCGATGGAAATGCATTTGGCGGTTGATCGACTTCTGTTCTGTGAGTGGCACTGTGTGCTCTTTTCGAAGGATGGATCCCAGTCTTTTCAGGGCTATGGGATCTGGGGGGTCGGGGGTGGTCTGCCGGGCATTGGGATGACAACCCAACTCGGGATGAGGAAGGCTTTTAGCGGGTGGAATAGTGGGGACCAATTGGAGGTTTACTTAGTAGCAATGCAAATATCATGGTACAGCTACAGTTGAAGTGAGAAGTTTACATACACCATAGCCAAATATGTTTAAACTCAGTTTTTCACAATTACTGAAATTTAATCCTAGTAAAAATGTCCGGTCTTAGGTCAGTTAGGATCACATCAGTGGTAGACCTGATTACCAACAACAACGAGACAGCCTACAGGGAGGTGGTGAGGGCCCTGGCGGAGTGGTGCCAGGAAAATAACCTCCCTCAATGTCAACAAAATGATGGAGCTGATCATGGACTTCAGGAGACAGCAAAGGGAGCATGCTCGCATCGACAGGGCCGCAGCGTAGAGGTTGAAAAGCTTCAAGTTCCTCGGCGTGCCACTGACAGTGTGGTGAAGAAGGCACAACAGTGCCTCTTTATTCTCAGGAGGCTGAAGAAATTCTGCTTGGCCACTAAGGCCCTCACAACTTCTACAGATGCACCATTGCAAGCATCTTGTCGGGCTGTATCATTGCATGGTATGGCAACTGCACTGTCTGCAACCGCAGGGCTCTCCAGAGGGTGGTATCACTGGGGGCACACTGCCTGCCCTCCAGGACGTTTTAATGTTTTTATTTAACTAGGCAAGTCAGTTAAGAACACATTTTCATTTACAATGACGGCCTACCCCGGCCAAACTCCCCTAACCCGGACGACGCTGGGCCAATTGTGCGCCGCCCTATTTCACACCCGCGATAACATCTGCAAAATATGTGTAAGCAACCAATCACATTTTATTTGATTGTTGTGCCAATGCACCAAACAAAGCACACTTACTTCGGGCACTTCAATATCATGGTTTGCGTTTTCAACACCACAATAAATAGACTATGTCAATCTCGACAGACAGAAAATACATCTCTCCCTACCTTGTAGGCCTACCCAGTATTTAAGGTTTGGTTTGACAATCTCCGAATGTCATTAAACTTTATGGCGTTCTGTAAAAGCTCAAACACTCAGCCTTGTTAAAATGTACTCCAAAAAAAATAGCTTTGTTTGACAATGCATAGGCTTGTGGCCTAGATTCGAAGCTATCTGTGTAAATGTTGCTATTTTGAAGATACTTCTTGATACTAGCCAGATGGCCACAGCTAACGTTAGATAACTACCTAGCAAGATGATGAAGAAACATTTAATTCACTCTTCATAATCTCAACTCGGCAGCTAACACAGAAAGCAATTTCATGGAAACTACCTAATCCATTTTGATGTAATTCTAATATCAATACTAGTTACCGTAGTTAGTTAGCTTGGAGGAAGTATTTGGTGTTGTGTGCATTGTCTCTGTGCTCTTAGCTTGCTGCCATCCCATAGCACATTACATATGACGTGTGACTAGCTCAAAGACAGTATAGTATGAATATAGACAGAAACTGCTCCTCCATTAGAAATACCCGATCACGGATGTATGCGATGTCATGGCGACCTTGGCTAGCTAAACTCGGAGAAACACCCCATTGGGTCTAACGGTCGTCTCGCACCAAACTACGCATGTGCAAGCCGTCAAATTAAAGGCACTCCTTCGATATGGTTGTTTTTCACGAAAATGAAAACGTGTCAGTTTGTCACTATCACGAGGTTGGAATAATAACATGTTCAAATACGTAAGACATTGTCTCGAATCTAGGTTGTGCCTTTCGATTTCGAGAAAATTACCAGCTAAGGAATAATTTCACTCCTCTCATTGATTTCCCAAACACCAAACATCGGCTTGGTCTGTTTGGCAAGCGTTCCCAAAAGTCTCGCAATGTTACGTCTCTGGGTTTAGAAACTCTGTGACTGACTGATCCGTAGATATATGGAGAAAATACCATATTTTTTCTTTTTTTTGTTGGCTCACCCACGTGGTGATTTGTGCTCTCTGATTTGCTCAAAGTCAAGTTGTTGGCCAATGATGAGCATTGCCATTCCACAAGTAGAATCCGTAGGTTCGTCGCAACCGGTCGGCTGTAAAGATGTATATAATTTTTTATTTAACCTTTATTTAACTAGGCAAGTCAGTTAAGAACAAATTCTGCCTTGTTCAGTGGCAGAACAACATATTTTTACCTTGTCAGCTCAGGGATTTGATCCAGCAACCTTTCAGTTACTGGCCCAACACTCTAACCACTAGACTACCTGCCGAGAAACTTTGAGCCACCAACTGGCCATATTGGCACTCCTTTGTAGGAGCAGTCCTACATAAGAATGAATACAGAATTTTAATTAAATATTTTTTAGGACAGAGAAGGAGTGCCAAGATGGTTGTGGGTTGGCTTCAATAGGACGCCCCTGTTAATCATCCAGGGTTAATACACATCACTGGTCAGCACGCAGCATGTACAGCTTTTGTTCTATACAGCAAGAGAAGAAACAAACTCCCACTGTGATAAGTACCTATCAGCAGTTTATTGGCAGTGAGATTATCTTTGTGTTTCACAGGGGCAACCTGTCATTCAGGGCACCTTTTAGCATTAATACGAGTCACATATCAGTTTGCAAACAATGTAAAAAAATATATATATTTAAGTTAACAAAGCTGCATACGAACACAGTCTCTTTTTTGCTTTCTTGAATAAGGCAGCTCCAAAATGCAGGTGTTTCTACATAGCTCTGTGCCTTCTGTGGTGGTGGGGCAGTCAGCGGGAAATATGGAGCGCAGGGGTTGGTAATGTTCTCTAGTTGCGCCATGATTGGCTCAGTGTTCTGTCACTCATGGGGACACGACGTCATCGCAAAATATACGGGGAGAGCTCGCAAATTCAAGCCCCTCCAAGAAGGCTCAAGGTCATTGGCCACAGATAAAATTATGTCACATCACATTATATCTACCGTAGCTTTAATTGGAGTGATCATGTCAACATCATACTTTCAAAATCTTAGTTGGCAAGCTAGACAAGCAGTAATCATCATGAATCAAGTCAACAATCTACTGGCAAATCCTTTTCAATCCTTGTCATATGAAGAGAAATTATAGATAAAATCGGTATCTGTGCTCATCGGCCATTGGACATAAACATTACACAACAAGTTGTAAATCGCATATTCAACAATGAGTGGTTTGGAAGGAATCAGTGGCTAACTGCAAGCCTACTATTCAGTGGATTGGGTGTGTGGTCCAAGTCTGGATTTAAGGGGCTATTTTCCAAGCTTAAAAGGATAAACATTCATATGCAACACCATGGGCCAGAAAAATTTGCATGACCTATGCCATGACCTATGTTCAAAACAACTGGAAACTCGGAACTGGAAAAACTCAGATTCTAGAGAGTTCTAGACAACTGGGAACCCTGAAAAAAACAAGGTCCGACCTGCAAAAATACGATTTGAACAGTCATCCAACTCGGAATTCCAAGTCTGGAACTCGGGCCTCTTTATATAAGATCACTGACGTCATGATTGGGCCTTGTTTTTTTTCCAGAGTTCCCAGTTTTTTTGAAAGCACCATAAATCCAGAGAATGCCTGACTTCGATGACAAAGTTTGATGACAAAATTTGTCCACGAGAAGGACAGCCGCGCCACCTTCCAGTTCAAGTGAGTACAGCACAACAAGGTGAGTCCAAAAATGTCTTATATGCTGCTGCATAAATTATGTAATATGCCAGGGAGATATGTATATTGTAGCTAAGAAAGTAATACTAAGTGTATGTTGTGTAGTAAGCTGTTAATAGCCCATGTGCCTCACCATAATAATTTGGTCACTTTCTCCCTCATAACTAAGCCTACTGTTCTGACTTGATGGTGCACATGTAACCTATAGCCTGTTTAAGAGAAATGTAATCATTGAATATTGTAAGAGCTTTCATTGTCTGCTTATATGTCCCCTTTATTTATCCTACGGTTCTGGTGTACAGGGAGAATACTGTAAGAATGGCCCATGTTCTGAATTTTGTTGCTGTACATTTCAAAAGTGCTGAACAAGTAGTTATATTGACTACGTCCGTCCTAGTTCGCTCATTGGTCCTGAATTCACTCCATGGTGCTGAAAATAAAGTTCTGCTGTTGGGACAGCTTTATGTAGGTCCTAACAGTATGTGGGCAAAGTTTGTCACCGTTGTAGTGCAATGAATGTATTGTTTAGTGTTGTGTTGTGTCATGTAGTGGCTTTGCTGCCATGCATCAAAAACATGCCCCACCAAGATTTACATGCTAAAATCAGCACTGGTCGAGAGTAGACCCACAACTGATCCAAATCGAATTAAACATTCCAATCACAAGACTTTTGCACCGTTATTTAAATTACATGTTCACTGTAGCTGAGAATGTTCCCTTATTGCAGTTTTGAAACTGCAGTAAAAGTTCAGTAACTGTAGTCGACTGGTATTTTGGACGCAGTAATTTCAGAATAACTGCGGTGTATACTACAAAATACAACAAAACAACTACAGAAAAAAAACTGTTATTTTGGATGCAGTATTTGCAGGATTGTCACGTGCGCTCCCTCTCCGGCGTCAAGGTCACCAGGCTGCTCGTGATGACACCTGTCACCATCGTTACGCGTACCTGTGCGTCATCACTCACCTGGACTCCACCAGTTCCCTGATTACCTTCCCTATATATGTCACTCCCTTTGGTTCCTTCCCCAGGCGTTATTGTTTCTGTGTCATGTCTGTGCATTGTCCATGTTTCTTATTTTGTATTATGTTGTGTTAAAACACTCACTCCCTGAACTTGCTTCCCGACATTCAGTGCACATCGTTACAAGGATACTGTAGTTATACTGCACTCTAACTGCAGTTATACTGCAGTTGTACTGCCCTCTGACTGAAATCTTTTTTTCGTAAGGGTTGTACTCACTTGAACACAATAAAGCAATTATTCATTGCATTGTGGTGTTGTAGGCTCATTTAGGTAGGGTAATTGTATTGTCCCTTAACAAGATCAATAAGGGAGATTTTTGTGTGTCTCGTGTCTTCACTGTTCCTTCATGTGCAATGATGCACCTGGCCTCTCTGCTGCCTTTCAGCTATTCCTATTTGTTCTTGTCGGTTCATATAAAAAATGCATGTAGCTTTGAATGTCTTTGTGTGGTATGATCACTAAACTCAGCAAAAAAAGAAAACTGTCAACTGCGTTTTTTTCCAGCAAACTTAACATGTGTAAATATTTGTATTAACATAAGATTCAACAACTGAGACATAAACTGAACATGTTCCACACACATGTGACTAATAGAAATTGAATAATGTATCCCTGAACAAAGGGGGGGGGGGTCAAAATCAAAAGTAACAGTCAATATCTGGTGTGGCCACCAGCTGCGCTAAGTACTGCAGTGCATCTCCTCCTCGTGGACTGCACCAGATTTGCCAGTTCTTGCTGTGAGATGTTACCCCACTTCCACCAAGGCAACTGCAAGTTCCCTGACATTTCTGGGGGGAATGGCCCTAGCCCTCACCCTCCGATCCAACAGGTCCCAGACGTGCTCAATGGGATTGAGATCCGGGCCCTTCGCTGGCCATGGCAGAACACTGACATTCCTGTCTTGCAGGAAATCATGCACAGAACGAGCAGTATGGCTGGTGGCCTTGTCATGCTGGAGGGTTATGTCAGGATGAGCCTGCAGGAAGGGTACCACATGAGGGAGGAGGATGTCTTCCCTGTAACGCACAGCGTTGAGATTGCCTGCAATGACAACGAGCTCAGTCCGATGATGCTGTGACACACCGCCCCAGACCATGACGGACCCTCCACCTCGATCCCGCTCCAGAGTACAGGCATCGGTGTAACGCTCATTCCTTCTACGATGAACGCGAATCCGACCATCACCCCTGGTGAGACAAAACCGCGACTCGTCAGTGAAGAGCACTTTTTGCCAGTCCTGTCTGGTCCAGCGACGGTGGGTTGGTGCCCATAGATGACGTTGTTGCCGGTGATGTCTGGTGAAGACCTGCCTTACAATAGGCCTACAAGCCCTCAGTCCAGCCTCTCTCAGCCTATTGCGGACAGTCTGAGCACTGATGGAGGGATTGTGCGTTCCTGGTGTAACTCAGGCAGTTGTTGTTGCCATCTTGTACCTGTCCCTCAGGTGTGATGTTCGGATGTACCTATCCTGTGCAGGTGTTGTTACACGTGGTCTGCCACTGCGAGAACGATCAGCTGTCCGTCCTGTCTCCCTGTAGCTCTGTCTTAGGCGTCTCACAGTACGGACATTGCAATTTATTGCCCTGGCCACATCTGCAGTCCTCATGCCTCCTTGCAGCATGCCTAAGGCACGTTCACGCAGATGAGCAGGGACCCTGGGCATCTTTCTTTTGGTGTTTTTCAGAGTCAGTAGAAAGGCCTCTTTAGTGTCCTAAGTTTTCATAACTGTGACCTTAATTGCCTACCGTCTGTAAGCTGTTAGTGTCTTAACGACCGTTCCACAGGTGCATGTTCATTAATTGTTTATGGTTCATTGAACAAGCATGGGAAACAGTGTTTAAACCCTTTACGATGAAGATCTGTGAAGTAATATAGATTTTTACGAAGACAGGGTCCTGAAAAAGGGACGTTTCTTTTTTTGCTGAGTTTAGTTAGCCTATTGCAGATCTGGACAAACAATCCACCGACCGCTATTGTCACCATGAATGGTGGATAGGGGGCAGGATAGACCACTAGTCTGGTAGACTATAGTGAAAGTTAGAACACGGAAAATCATAGTGCATAAAGGAAGAACCAAAACACCTTGATATAGGGGAGGCCCAGCAAGTATTGGCCCAGCATCGTCCGGGTTTGGCCGGAGTAGGCCATCATTGTAAATAAGAATTTGTTCTTAACTGACTTGCCTAGTTAAATAAAGGTTAAATTAAATAAATAAAACTACATGAGGAAATTTGGCTATGATGGAAGAAAAACCTGCATGTCATGGAGCGCATGTCTGTGACTTATAGACAATGACACTGACACAAATGATTGCTTTGAAAAATACCCTTTATTGTACCTCTTCAAGGTGTAGCCAAGAACCCTGAAACAACCAACAGGATAAAAAAATATACATGTAAAATTATTCATCGAAAACTTCAACAAGCATTTCTCAATGGCTGGCCATGCCTTCCTCCTGGCTACTCCAACCTTGGCCAACAGCTCCGCCCCCCCCCCCCCCCCCGCAGCTACTCGCCCAAGCGTCCCCAGCTTCTCCTTTACCCAAATCCAGATAGCAGATGTTCTGAAAGAGCTGCAAAACCTGGACCCATACAAATCAGCTGGGCTTGACAATCTGGACCCTCTATTTCTGAAACTATCCGCCGCCATTGTCGCAACCCCTATTACCAGCCTGTTCAACCTCTCTTTCATATCGTCTGAGATCCCCAAGGATTGGAAAGCTGCCGCGGTCATCCCCCTCTTCAAAGGGGGAGACACCCTGGACCCAAACTGTTACAGATCTATATCCATCCTGCCCTGCCTATCTAAGGTATTCGAAAGCCAAGTTAATAAACAGATCACTGACCATCTCGAATCCCACCGTACCTTCTCCGCTGTGCAATCCGGTTTCCGAGCCGGTCACGGGTGCACCTCAGCCACGCTCATGGTACTAAACAATATCATAACCGCCATCGATAAAAGACAGTACTGTGCAGCCGTCTTCATCGACCTGGCCAAGGCTTTCGACTCTGTCAATCACCATATTCTTATCGGCAGACTCAGTAGCCTCGGTTTTTCTGATGACTGCCTTGCCTGGTTCACCAACTACTTTGCAGACAGAGTTCAGTGTGTGAAATCGGAGGGCATGTTGTCTGGTCCTCTGGCAGTCTCTATGGGGGTACCACAGGGTTCAATTCTCGGGCCGACTCTTTTCTCTGTATATATCAATGATGTTGCTCTTGCTGCGGGCGATTCCCTGATCCACCTCTACGCAGACGACACCATTCTGTATACTTCTGGCCCTTCCTTGGACACTGTGCTATCTAACCTCCAAACGAGCTTCAATGCCATACAACACTCCTTCCGTGGCCTCCAACTGCTCTTAAACACTAGAAAAACCAAATGCATGCTTTTCAACCGTTCGCTGCCTGCACCCGCCCGCCCGACTAGCATCACCACCTTGGACGGTTCCGACCTAGAATATGTGGACATCTATAAATACCTAGGTGTCTGGCTAGACTGTAAACTCTCCTTCCAGACTCATATTAAACATCTCCAATCCAAAATCAAATCTAGAATCGGCTTTCTATTTCGCAACAAAGCCTCCTTCACTCACGCCGCCAAACTTACCCTAGTAAAACTGACTATCCTACCGATCCTCGACTTTGGCGATGTCATCTACAAAATAGCTTCCAATACTCTACTCAGCAAACTAGATGCAGTTTATCATAGTGCCATCCGTTTTGTTACTAAAACACCTTATACCACCCACCACTGTGACCTGTATGCTCTAGTCGGCTGGCCCTCGCTACATATTCGTCGCCAGACACACTGGCTCCAGGTCATCTATAAGTCCATGCTAGGTAAAGCTCCGCCTTATCTCAGTTCACTGGTCACGATAACAACACCCATCCGTAGCACGCGCTCCAGCAGGTATATCTCACTGATCATCCCCAAAGCCAACACCTCATTTGGTCACCTTTCCTTACAGTTCTCTGCTGCCTGTGACTGGAACGAATTGCAAAAATCGCTGAAGTTGGAGACTTTTATTTCCCTCACCAACTTTAAACATCTGCTTTCTGAGCAGCTAACCGATCACTGCAGCCCACCCAATTTACCTACCTCATCCCCATACTGTTTTTATTTATTTACTTTTCTGCTCTTTTGCACACCAGTATCTCTACTTGCACATGATCATCTGATGATTTATCACTCCAGTGTTAATCTGCTAAATTGTAATTATTCGCTCCTATGGCCTATTTATTGCCTACCTCCTCATGCCTTTTGCACACAATGTATATAGACTCTTTTTTTTCCTACTGTGTTATTGACTTGTTTATTGTTTACTCCATGTGTAACTCTGTGTTGTTGTCTGTTCACACTGCTATGCTTTATCTTGGCCAGATCGCAGTTGTAAATGAGAACTTGTTCTCAACTAGCCTACCTGGTTAAATAAAGGTGAAATAAAAAAATAAAAAAATAAAATGTCTCCCCCACTTTTAAAACCAAAGTTGCACCCCAGACTTAACCTACCTGATGTGTTTGTTTGAAACTCCGTAGTCTGCCAGTCATCCAGGAACATTTATTGGTTGATGGGAATTACCAAAGTGATTAATTATCCCGGGGGTGAATTACTTCATGAATGTGTATTATGTGACTTAACAAAGTTATTGAAGTGTTGGTTTATGTAAAACTGTTGTTTATGATGTTATACAGTGCATTCGCAAGTATTCAGACCCCTTGACTTTTTCCACATTTTGTTTCCAGGTGACTACCTCACAAAGCTGGTTGAGAGAATGCCAAGAGTGTGCAAAGCTGTCATCAAGGCAAAGGCTGGCTACTTTGAAGAATCTCAAATATAAAATATGTTTTGATATGTTTAACACTTTTTTGATTACTACATGATTCCATATGTGTAATTTCATAGTGTTGATGTCTTCACTTTTATTCTACAATGTAGAAAATAGCAAAAAATTAAGAAAAACCTTGGAATGAGTAGATGTTTCCAAACTTTTGACTGGTACTGTAGTTGTGCCAAGCTTGTTGCATCATACCCAAGAAGAGTCGAGGCTGTAATTGCTGCAAAAGGTGTTTCAACAAAGTACTGAGTAAAGGGTCTGAATACTTATGTAAATGTAATATTTATTTTTTTATTTATGATTTGTCATTATGGGCTATTGTGTGTAGATTGATGAGGGGAAAGAAATTATGCATTTATGGTAGAAATGTATATTGGGGCAATCATTTCTAGTGTAAGGAAGTTCATGGAAAGAGTACTTAGGTGCTCAGTTGGCCTTTGCCTGGGAAAAGAGCAGGCTGGGCAGGTAACAGGTTTGCTAGAGTAGAGCCACACCTGCATTTTGTTACAGGCAAAGAGTTGTTGCTGGAATAGTTTACACTGAGAATATCTTTGATTTGTTCATATCTTTGTCAAAGTCCAGTTTTTTTTTTCTGTACAAAGTTTATTGTCCAATTCGTCCTGCACCTGTCAACATTGTAAATAAAAGCCTATAAGAGCAGTGAGCACCTGAACATCCTGGAACACCCTGTCACTGTTTCTCCTGCTCACCAAGCGAGGAGTTTTGATTGGAGGTCAATGAGTGTCGAATTTGGTTAACAAAAAATGGAATGGCTTATTTGCTACTTGTGCCGTCATTGATGCAATATAAATTTCTTAATGCTTAGGTTGTTATGAGTGTACTGATATAAGTAGGACACGTGACATCCCGGCAATTTTGAGAAAAAACACTTTATATCGGAGTTGTGCAAAATAGGGGGGAGGGTTGTCAAACTCGTTTTTTTTGCTTTGGGTAAGGTTGTGTGGTTTTTTATTGCGCACATGGGAGGCTAGTGCGTTTTTCCCCTGGTTTAAATTCACTATTTGCAGTGTGAAGCCAAAGCCACAGATCGGAAAGTGAAACTGCCACCTGCTGAAGAAAACAGATTTTGGGTCCAGTTATCCGTCTCGTTTCGCCTCTTCTCTGGTGCCAAAGATTATGGACATACTGACAAGATACGTGCCGCTCTCCCTAACAATGGGAGTAGTCGTTGTCCCGCCTATCCTTTATTTGGATTGGTGGATACATCTCGTTGTTGTAATATTTTGTTGAATATTCGATGAGGGTTGTTGACGTCAACCGCCTGTAGTCAATGTAGAGAGACGCTATGCTAATAGCCTCATGTCATGAATATGCATAGCTATCTCGAGACAACCCCAATATAAAGTTGCCATTGTGTCACGTGTCCTACTTATATCAGTACACTCTTAACAATTTAAGCATTAAGAAACTTATATTCGATCAATGAAGCCACACAGCAAATAAGCCATTACACTCATTGACCTCCATAAAAAATTCCTCGCTTGGTGAGCGGGAAAAAACGCCACTTGCTGGAGGGAGACAGATTTTCCACCCAGTTGGGCATCTTTCTTCCTCTTCCTCTCTGCTGGTGCTCATGTGGAAGAATGCCATGCACATCTATGATGGGATGGCTTGAGTTTGAAGTGGAAGGAGTACAGGGCTTAGCATGTCTCACGAGGAGGCTAAAAAGGGTTTTAGGGAGTTTTTCCTAGCCACCGTGCTTCTACACCAGCATTGCTTGCTGTTTGGGGTTTTAGGCTGGGTTTCTGTACAGCACTTTGAGATATCAGCTGATGTAAGAAGGGCTTTATAAATACATTTGATTTGATTTAAAAATATTTAAATATTTTTAAAAGGAATCTGGTAATTGGTTAAGGGAGGAGGATTGGAGGGAAAGAAAGAGAAGGTTGAAAAGACTGAGGGAGGCAGAGGATAGGTTTGAATCTGTTGAAGGTAGCAGTAACAAGGGAGAGGGTATGTTGAGGAAGATTGGTGTTGGATCCTGAGCCTTGCATTGATGGACATGGTTATGATAAAGATATGTTTGACCCAGTGGGAGTGAGATTTTTGAAGAGGGTGGAACCAGACCTTTTGTCTGATCCATGGGTGGTTTCAGGTTAGGTGGAAAAGATGGTGGGTGCTGTTGAGTCGGCGAAGGTAACCCAAAGTGGACTTGTGATGTTTGTTTGTGTTTCTTCAGATCAGAGGGAGCAGGCACACCGTGCGACACAACTTGGAGAAAGTATCTTACTTTGCGCTTAGGTACAGGGCACCATTGAAAGAAGTGATTACTGGGGTGGCGTTAAGTGTGGAGGTGGAGCAATTTAAGTTGCAGATTCCTGGTGTTTGTGACGCCCACCGTTTGGTGCGACGCAGGTCCAGTTGGGAGCGTGGTGAAACAGATGGGAGTCTGTTCTTTGAGCTTGATTCAGAGGATTTACCTGATAAAGTAATGTTAGGATATATGAGTTATGCTGTTAGAGCGTTTGTGCTGAATCCACTGCAGTGGATTACAGGTGTCATGTTTATGGGCATGTCACAGCAGTATGTGGGAGGGAGAATCCAAGATTTGGGAAGTGTGCAGGAGGACATGGGACAGAATAATGTTAAGTTTCGTTAGGAAAAGTTGTGTGTGTCTACTGAGAGAGAGGCAGGTTGAGGTGGCCAGGGTCAGAGAGGCAGGTTGAGGTGGCCAGGGTCAGAGAGGCAGCTTGAGGTGGCCAGGGTCAGAGAGGCAGGTTGAGGTGGCCAGGGTCAGAGAGGCAGCTTGAGGTGGCCAGGGTCAGAGAGGCAGGTTGAGGTGGCCAGGGTCAGAGAGGCAGGTTGAGGTGGCCAGGGTCAGAGAGGCAGCTTGAGGTGGCCAGGGTCAGAGAGGCAGCTTGAGGTGGCCAGGGTCAGTGAGGCAGGTTGAGGTGGCCAGGGTCAGAGAGGCAGGTTGAGGTGGCCAGGGTCAGAGAGGCAGGTTGAGGTGGCCAGGGTCAGTGAGGCAGGTTGAGGTGGCCAGGGTCAGAGAGGCAGGTTGAGGTGGCCAGGGTCAGAGAGGCAGGTTGAGGTGGCCAGGGTCAGAGAGGCAGGTTGAGGTGGCCAGGGTCAGAGAGGCAGCTTGAGGTGGCCAGGGTCAGAGAGGCAGGTTGAGGTGGCCAGGGTCAGAGAGGCAGCTTGAGGTGGCCAGGGTCAGTGAGGCAGCTTGAGGTGGCCAGGGTCAGAGAGGCAGGTTGAGGTGGCCAGGGTCAGAGAGGCAGGTTGAGGTGGCCAGGGTCAGTGAGGCAGGTTGAGGTGGCCAGGGTCAGAGAGGCAGGTTGAGGTGGCCAGGGTCAGAGAGGCAGGTTGAGGTGGCCAGGGTCAGAGAGGCAGGTTGAGGTGGCCAGGGTCAGAGTAGTGCAGAAGATGCCGCATGCTGAGGCAGTGAAGAAAGTTGAGGCAGGATCAAGGGTGAGGGATTCTGAGAGGAACCCTGTGAATATTAGGTCTGTGCTAGAACAGAGGGATAGGCCAATGAGTGATATGTTTCAGTAAGGTTAGCTTCTTAGCGTTCATAGAAATGGTTACCAACTGTGCCGCAGAGATGGATGTAACGGCTTGATCACACTGATCACGTTGTACAAAATGGTACGCAGCATCATCTTTGTGTGCAACAAAAGTTCAACATTTACCTTCTGCTACCATTTCTGTCAAGCTGTCTACGCATACAGTTTGATGCATACGTTCGATAAATACAAGGTATGCACCACACAAGGCAAACGCAGCGTTCCATTGGAAATGAATGTACTTCTGGTGTACCAAAACACAATAACGCTGTTGGTGTGATCGAGGCCTAAGTCACAGAAAATAGATTTTGTGGTGGCAGCTGCGGAGAAGTACCTGGGGGTACAAGATTTTACTTCAGAAGAGTTATTTCCCCTTTTTCCATTTTGTATGACAAAGTGTAATGGGTTTTACTATAGTTCAGTTGGGGGCGGTAATGCAACATATTGGATGTCAACCGCTGTTAAACTCCACCGAAGAAGAAGAAGAACAACTACAATGGCGTCGCGAGCCCGGGCTCGAGCACTAAAGTGCAGACTGCACTGTGTGCGCGCGGAGATGACAGTCGCCATTTTATTTTGAAAAATTTAACCGAACTGGAAGGAGAGCAACCCTTTTAATAAATCAAGTTTGGGAGCAGAAACCAAAAGGAATGAACATCACAAATATATTTTAGGAACCATGGTAAGTTGAATCTTTTTTTCTTTTTTTTTTACAATCTGGGATATTTATTCAAATTTAGACATTAGTAAGATAGCAATTGTGCAACTAGCCGTTAGGCGTCATAGCTGACTACTGTAACGTTCGCTAAGAAAATAAAAACTGGCTAGCGTTGGCTGAAGTTGTCTTTGCAGCTAACGTTAGCTATGTTTGATGGTCCCATGTCAAAAAGCAGAGTTGGTTTACTAGTAAAAATGTCCAGTCATATTTAAGTTAACAAACGTTAACGGTAATTATTTCTATCCCGTGGATGGTGCACATCGACAACATGTTCACGCCAACGTCTGATCTAGCTAACTACTAGTAACGTTAGAGTATCTTTGCTAGTACTATAGCTAGTTAACGTTAGCGCTACCTGGCCATACATGGCTAGGTCATCTAGCTAGCCAGTTAGCTAACGATAGCTACATTTAGCTAATTAGCTAGCTAGGCATTGAGTTAACGCAACTAACTACTCAGTAATACTAGTAACTTAGTACTGTAACTAGATATTTTATTGACTATTTCCATTGACAATAGCATAATCGCTCGCTACTAAATTTCAGTTAACTTTTACTGTGTAGAATTGTTGGATTTGCAACGGTACCAGATATTAACCAGCCAGCTACAGAAAACAGCCTAACATTACGGCCTTCTGAGAGTTAACGTTACTCTCTGTAGCCTGGCTGACGTTGGTCACATCTAGCTAAGTTAGCTGCAAAATATGCTTAGCTGCCGTTAGTTGGCTAGCTCTTTGTCTCAATGGGTAAGTTAGCTTGTTACTGTCAGATGGTTAACAAATGATACTTGCTAGTGTGTGGTCAGGTCAATTCTGCAGTTAGCAATCATGGCTAACGTGACCGTTGGTATTATTAGTTAACGTGAGCCAAGTTATGTTGCCCAAGATAGCTAGCGGTAACGTTAGTTATCTGTTAACTGGCAAAAATAAGGTTAGCTAACGTTAACCCTTAAGTTGGCTACGTGGACGGTTACGGAAAACATGTTTTTAGATGACACACACATAACTACTGTTAACTTAGCTAGCTAGTTGCCGTTAGTATTGTCTCGCTAAGCTATAGTAGCTGACTATTTGCATTATTGCTAGGACACTGAAAACATATCTAACGTTTGTAATTACTATAACTAGCATTAACTAGCCAAATAACGTAAACAAATTCGCAACGACTTCAGCTTGTTTATTCATTGATTAACCATGCGTTGCCAGTGTAGAACATAAAGATAGTTAATCATCCGCATAAATATCAGCTCACACGATGCTGATTGAACTGGGAGTAGTGGGTGTGCAGAAGTCAAGGCCCGACTCTCGTGACACTAATACTAGAGCGACGTTGGGAAAGAGTTTTGGCAAACATTTATCATTTGTTTGTGCAAACATTTATCATTTGTTTGTGCAAACTGTCATGGTGACTTTCTTACCTGTCAGTTTAAAGGTAGCTAGCTGTGTTTCTGTTTTGTTTAGTGTTGCGCAGGCGTATGAATCAGGATTACTCCAGGTGAGTAGTAGGCCCAATGGGGTTTATTACCCATGGCAGTTGTACGTCGTTATTCGCTTTTGGTATTTACAAACCCAGTTGATCATTTAAGTGTGTAGTATTTGCTCCATTATTTTTGGAATACTTTACCACACTTTCTATATGTAGAACTGTATTGCAGATTGCAGCTGTATTAACTACTTTTCCCTCTTGGCTATTTTCAGATGCTGAACTTGATTTTGCACTGAGGGACTTTACCTTGTATCAAGATCCATTGACAGAAGAAGCTTGTTTTAAAACTGACATTTTTCACACCTGGGGGGGGCAGAAGTATCTTATCACTGAAGTGACTAAAGGGGAATAATGGTGATTTTGCGCCGGGCACGGCCGCCTGCTTCCGCCCCAACCAGCAATGAATCTTGACTCGCTCTCGCTGGCTTTGTCTCAAATCAGCTACCTGGTGGACAATTTAACAAAGAAAAACTACAGAGCCAGCCAGCAGGAAATACAGCATGTGAGTAGCATGTAGTATTATGCTCACAAATTGTCATTTTCTATTGTTGTCCAGTTTTACAGTACACATTTTTCACAAATTTAGAGCTTTGCAGGGCTATAGCTAAGTAGATTTTATGTTGTAGATAGACACATTTTTATTAGATATCACATTTCAGAAATTATTGTAAAACAAATATGATTCTGTGGTTCAGAATTTCTTTAGGTCTGAGTTATCTTGTCAATAATATTTTGGCTGTGCCGGCCAACCTGTTCTTTTGGTGAATGTGTTTTCTGTCCCAACAGATTGTGAATCGTCACGGCCCTGAGGCGGACAGGCATTTATTACGCTGTCTCTTCTCCCATGTGGATTTCAGTGGTGATGGTAAAAGCAGTGGCAAAGATTTTCATCAGGTAATTTTTGATTACCGGTAGTAATAATTTTACACCAGTGGCTAGACTTCAACTGATTTAGCTCTGAGGATTAATGGTCTCTTATGAACGGGAACATGCTTAGATATCACAGCGCTAGGAATATGTGAACTCTGAACGCACCACTGTGTAGGTTTCCTAATCGTCATTGATATTGTCAGTTTGTCTTTCCTTATTGTTTTAGAAAGTGACTTTGCGTTCCTATTTTGTCCTTAACCTAATTTATGTTCCCTCTCACCTTTGTTTGTCCACTTGCCCATGATACAGTTTCTGATCCAGGAGTGTGTTTCACTGATTTCAAAGCCTAATTTTATTTCAACACTTTGCTACGCCATCGACAATCCTTTGCACTACCAGAAGGTAGGAGGCATATGTGCTTATTTTCTCACTCACCTTTGTAAAAGATTTCTGCAAATCAGAAAGACAATGTGTACATTTTCTGCAGTGATGGAGTGGGTCCAAGTTATGCCTGGCTTCATGTCCCAAAATTACTGTCTGCGTCAGAATTACTGTTGAATGTTTTCTCAACCTTTATCATTTTCAGAGTTTGAAGCCGTCGGCCCACTTGTTTACTCAGTTGAGTAAAGTTCTCAAGCTAAGCAAGGTTCAAGAAGTAAGTATTTATTTTTTTGAGAATTAAGTCTGTATGGAAATGTATGTTATCAGATTCATTTTTTTATTGCAGTAAAAAAAATCTTGCCTTTTTCCCCAAGGTGATATTTGGCCTTGCTTTGCTCAATTCGTGCAACGCAGACCTTCGTGGTTTTGGTAAATTTTTGTTTAATCTTTTGACTATACCAGCTGACTTAAACGTGTAGTGTTTTATCTGTGTGTTGGGGGGGGGGGGGCTCAAGTTATTCTGTAATTACGGTATCTAAGCAAGTATTTCTTTTAAATATTTCCCCATCTGTTTTTAGCCGCGCAGTTCGTCAAACAAAAGCTCCCTGATCTCCTCCGCTCGTACGTGGACGCGGACCTTGGCGTTAACCAGGAAGGTGGCTTCCAAGATATTGCCATAGAGGTCCTGCACCTGCTCCTCTCCCATCTTCTGTTTGGCCAGAAGGGAGCCAGTGGCGTCGGACAAGAGCAGATTGACGCTTTCCTCAAGACACTGTGCAGAGGTGAGGGGCATAGACTTGCTACTTGACGGAAAATGTTAATTATTTCCAGAGGTAAAATACTCTTCCTTCATTCACAACATTGTTGCCTCATCAGTTAAACGTTGTCTGTGTGTGTTTCAGATTTCCCGCAGGCGCGCTGCCCTGTGGTGCTTGCACCGCTGCTGTACCCTGAAAAACGGGACATTCTGATGGACAGGATTCTGCCAGACTCGGGAGAGTTAGCCAAGACCATGATGGAGAGTTCTCTTGCAGAGTTCATGCAGGAAGTTGGCTATGGCTTTTGTGCAAGGTGATTATTTAGTAACTGAAATGCCCATTACAAATTAAATTTATTGAGTCCTTTTTGGTGTCATACATGACCATCACAACAGAAGGAATTGAATGACCGTTACCCCTATTAATGTACTGTTTTACTCTTTCTCAGTCTTGATGAATGCCGCAACATAATTCTGCAGTATGGGGTGCGAGAGGTTACTGCCAGCCAGGTGGCCAGGGTCCTGGGGATGATGGCTCGTACCCACTCTGGCTTGTCTGATGGAATCCCCCTACAGGTGAGGGTTGACCTGATAGTAACTTAATAAACCTTCTCAAAGCTCTGTAAAATAAATCATGAAACTGCTTTCTTTATATACTAATGCATTCTTTACATCTTCCTCAGTCCATCTCTGCTCCGGGCAGTGGCATTTGGAGTGATGGAAAGGACAAAAGTGATGGTTCTCAGGCCCACACTTGGAATGTAGAAGTTCTGATTGACGTGGTCAAAGAAGTTGTAAGTTATAGTGGAATTACTTGATATTCCCCTTCAGTTGGCCATTCGTCTTGTACTTTGTACATAACATTTCCTTTTTATATTTAAGAACCCCAATCTGAACTTCAAAGAGGTGACCTACGAGCTCGATCACCCTGGCTTTATGATCCGGGACAGTAAGGGACTTCAGATGGTGGTGTATGGGATCCAGAGGGGCCTGGGCATGGAGGTGTTCCCTGTCGACCTCATCTACCGGCCCTGGAAGCATGCTGAGGGACAGGTAAGGAAGAGGGGATCATTGTTGTGTAAAAATGACCACACACTTAACGCTTTGGGCTATTGTCCTACCGCTGGACTTCCTCCTCAGACCTCCTGACCTTTCTCACTCCCCTTCCAGCTGTCATTCATTCAGCACTCCCTCATGAGCCCAGATGTGTTCTGCTTCGCTGACTACCCCTGCCACACCGTAGCCATCGACATACTGAAGGCGCCACCCGAGGACGATAACAGGGAGATAGCCACCTGGTGCGTGAAACAGCCCTCCTGACCTCCACAGTTCCAGATACTCCTTTACATTAATTATTAGTCAAATGTCATGCCATTTCTGATGGTCTTTGTTTGTGTGATTTTTCGCCACACAGGAAGAGCCTGGACCTGGTGGAGAGCCTCCTGCGCCTCTCTGAGGTGGGCCAGTACGAGCAGGTGAAGCAGCTCTTCAGTTTCCCCATCAAGCACTGTCCTGACATGCTGGTGCTGGCGCTGCTGCAGATCAGCACCTCCTGGCACACCCTGCGCCACGAGCTCATCTCCACCCTCATGCCCATCTTCCTGGGCAACCATCCCAACTCTGCCATCATCTTGCACTACGCGTGGCACGGACAGGGACAGTCCCCCTCTATCCGTCAGCTGATCATGCACTCGATGGCAGAGTGGTACATGAGAGGAGAGCAGTACGACCAGGCCAAGCTGTCCCGCATCCTGGATGTGGCCCAGGACTTGAAGGTAGAGATGCTCTTAAGGAAATATAATCTACTTTGATATAGTTTTATACAAGGCCACTTTGCAAACTTTTTTGTTGCAATATCCAAACTGTTCCTCTTGTTTTTCAGTCTCTTTCAATGCTGCTAAATGGTACTCCATTTGCCTTTGTTATTGACCTTGCTGCACTTGCCTCTCGCCGTGAATACCTCAAACTTGACAAATGGCTGACTGACAAAATCCGAGAGCACGGGGTGGGTGGCGTGAGTTGAGCCTTTAATTTACAACAATTATACATGCACATTGCTACAAACGTTACTTGGATATAGTGTATGACAATTATTTACCTGTTTGCCGTTCTAGGAGCCCTTCATCCAGGCATGTGTAACGTTCCTGAAGAGACGCTGTCCCTCTATTATGGGTGGTCTGGCCCCAGAGAAGGACCAGCCCAAAAGCGCCCAGCTCCCCCCGGAAACGATGGCTACCATGCTGGGCTGTCTGCAGTCCTGTGCAGGGTGAGTTTACCGTGTTTCCATCAGAGGTTGAATCATTAGACCTGTGATCACATTTGTGACCGGTATGCTCCCTTTCATTACTTCAATCATATTATATGGTTGTGCCAAAAGGTCTAGTTTCCATAATACAACATGAACTTGAAATGTATTATCTTTCTAAATATGAAACAAGGTCATATAGTTAAATAATTGATATATTTTTCAGGAGTGTGTCTCAAGAGCTCTCTGAGACTATCTTGACCATGGTTGCCAACTGTAGCAACGTCATGAACAAAGCCCGCCAGCCACCACCGGGGGTCATGCCAAAGGGACGTGCTCCCAGCACCAGCAGCCTAGACGCCATTTCCCCTGTGCAGGTATCGGTGTCTCCTCTCCAGGTGAAGGGCATTGCATCTATGTTCTCTAACACTGTTATTGGGTAATGTGTATTGGCTAGAAACATTGTACTTTCATCGTCCCCTGAATTTACATTTGTTCCATTCTGTGTTCTAGATGGATCCCCTGACAGCCATGGGTTCGCTGAACCTGAGCAGCTCTGCCACCTCTCACACACAGAGCATGCAGGGCTTCCCTACCCCGCTGGGCTCTGCCTTCAGCAACCCCCAGTCCCCAGCTAAGGCCTTCCCTCCACTGTCCAACCCCAACCCCAGCACACCATTTGGGGGGATTGGAAGCCTCTCTTCACAGCTAGGTAACACAGGTATGAGTAGAGAACCTGCCGTAGAGATAATTTCATAGTGTTTTGATTACAATATAATGGAGGACTAAACTTGAGTTTTTCTTTTTGTCTAGGTCCGCTGGGATCAGGCATTGGTTCTGGTCTTGGAATGCCAGCGGTGAGCAGCGATCCGTTTGGGACGAGGAAGATGAGCACACCGGGCCTGAATCCGACCACCTTTCAGCAGAGTAAGATGAAGGCCTGTAAGTGGTGGTGGTGTGACTGAGTGTGCTAGGCGCCTCAACTGTATTTCCTCAAACGTTCTCTTAATATCTCCTAATGGGCTCTTGAAGTAATGTGGTTTTACTGGAGTCAATTACAAATGCTTTAACATTTCGCATCTAAAAACATTTGAGTACAATCTGGGAAGAAAAACAGTGTCTTTCACACATTGAATCAGAGGAAATACAGGTCAGTCTTCCATTAAACACTAATTGGCAAATTCTTATGCTCATAATTGATTGGATTTTTGGTACAATCCTTGTACATATGTTTTTTTGTGTGTGGTGTTTATTGGTTTGATAGTGAAAACGTTCTAAGCTTGTTTTGAATTACTTGGTAAATGTTTTATTTGCTGCCATCGATCACTATTGAAATAGTTCCAAAGGGTTTTCTATGGCAGTATTGTTTGATTTAGTCTGACCTTTTTCCCAGCTGACCTATCTCAGGTGTGGCCCGAGGCTAACCAGCACTTTAGTAAGGAGATTGACGATGAGGCTAACAGTTACTTCCAGCGCATCTACAATCACCCCCCACACCCCACCATGTCTGTGGATGAGGTGAGTCCCTGAGTAAAATAGTCTGCAGATTGTTTCAGGCACTGACTCAGTGATGGTGTTTATCCTCAAGCTGACAGCTGTTTAAGCCATGGCGCCCCTCTCTTTGCAGGTGCTGGAGATGTTGCAGAGGTTCAAGGACTCCACCATCAAGCGAGAGCGGGAGGTCTTTAACTGTATGCTGAGGAACTTGTTTGAGGAGTACCGCTTCTTCCCCCAGTACCCTGACAAGGAGCTGCACATCACCGCCTGCCTGTTCGGGGGGATCATCGAGAAGGGTCTTGTCACCTACATGGCCCTTGGGCTGGCCCTCAGATATGTCCTTGAAGCCTTAAGGAAGCCATTTGGATCCAAAATGTATTACTTTGGAATCGCTGCTCTAGATAGATTCAAAAATAGGTATGGACTTATCTATCTTCAGATGTTTGATGGAATTCCACACTGAATATGTGCATGTTGCTATAGAATGTATGACTCAAATGATCTGTGACCTGCTGTAGGGCTAATTTGATCTTTCCCTCTCTAGGCTGAAGGACTATCCCCAATATTGTCAGCATTTGGCCTCGATCGGCCACTTTCTGCAATTCCCCCTTACTTTACAAGAGGTAATTGGATTTCCTGTGTTTGTGACAATTTGTCATTCTTCATCTGTACATGTACATTGTCTTTATACTGATCTCTGCACCACCTTAGCCAGAGGTGCGTATCCTACTTCATGATAAATAAGTCTCTCGCTCTGGCACTTTCGAATATCCTGTGTGTGCAGTATATCGAGTATGGCCAACAGTCACGGGATCCTCCAGTGAAGATGCAAGGATCCATCACCACCCCTGGGAGCCTGGCGTTGGCTCAAGCTCAGGCCCAGTCTCAGCCTCCCAAAGCCCCCCAGTCTGGACAGCCCAGCACCCTGGTCACCACAGCTACTGCCACCACCACTGTCGCCAAAACCACTACCATCACACGACCTACCCCTGGCAGCTTCAAGAAGGATGTGCCGGTGAGTACAGTACCTATGAGACGATTGCACCATATATATATATATATATATATATATGCCTGTTTTTAGCTGGCCATGTGAAATGACGCCAGCGACCCAGTGCTTCAGTGTTTGTTTACTGCGTTGCTATAGTTTCATTGTCAATGGCAACACTAAACAGTTCCGTGAGGAGGGTTCCCTAATTTGTACAACGATATGCTGCAAATTTGTGTGTACACGCACGCTCGCGCACACACAAGGGGCGCAAAAACCAGGAAATAATTATTATTTTTTAAGCAAATGGGACAGGCCTAAGAATGAGAATTTGTTTCTAATGCGGTCATTGAAGAAATAATTACTGTGATTGTTTGGCAAGGATGCACTAAGTAATTTTATGGGAATTTGAGGTAGTGTAAAATTATGATTTCCAAAGTGGAGGTTAGAATATTGTAAAATATTTTGTTCTGAGTGTATATTCTAATCTATTCATTTCAGCCCTCCATCAACACCACAAACATTGACACTCTGCTAGTAGCAACAGACCAAACCGAGAGGATTGTGGAACCCCCAGAAAATGTTCAAGAGAAAATTGCTTTCATCTTCAATAACCTGTCACAATCCAACATGACACAGAAGGTGGGTCATAGAGATATATTTTTGTTTGCTTACTACTTGGTGATATTTTGCCACTGCTATATTAAACATCTTGGTTTTGGTCAATTTATATACATTTCTGTAATTTTACAAATGCTTGTGTATTTTCATCCAACTCCCAAGGTTGAGGAGTTAAAGGAAACTGTGAAAGAGGAGTTTATGCCCTGGGTCTCCCAGTATCTTGTCATGAAGAGGGTCAGCATCGAGCCCAACTTCCACAGCCTATACTCCAACTTTCTAGACACTCTGAAGAACCCTGAGTTTGTCAAAATGGTCCTGAATGAAACTTACAGAAACATCAAGGTGTGATTATTCACTTAAACAACATTTATGGAAAATTTGTAAACTCATATCACATTTAAGAGAGCTACTTAAACACTAGCCTTTTCTCTCTCCATGTGTCAGGTTCTCCTTACCTCTGATAAGGCAGCTGCAAACTTCTCTGATCGATCCCTACTGAAGAATTTGGGCCACTGGCTTGGCATGATCACTCTGGCAAAAAACAAGCCCATCCTGTACACGGTGAGTACATTTCCTAACTTTTAAATGTTGGCCTGTATAGAACTTGCCATTTGTTTTCCTCCCAACAAATAACCAAACGCTTGTAACTGTGCCCCTAGATGGTCTTTTGTTGTTTAACCTGCCTTTTTTGTAAAACCTTTTTTTTTTTTTTTAGGATTTGGAGGTAAAATCCCTCTTGTTGGAAGCCTATGTCAAGGGGCAGCAGGAGCTACTGTATGTGGTCCCGTTTGTGGCCAAAGTCCTGGAATCCAGTTTGCGTAGCGTGGTAAGACCACATCTCACAAGCATTTTCAAATGTATCAATAGGTATCTGAATTCACATTTGAATTTCTAGGGAACAACTTTAGCATTGTTAGCAAAGTGACAAAGTGAGCTTAGGCCCAGCACAGGCAGAGCCAGCCCCGGCAGGCAGGACCTGCAGGAATAGCGAGACAGCCAATCCAACAGATAATATGGTTGGGTCTGGAGTTTTTCCTGGTCATGTCCCATGGTCAAGAGAAACTATGGGCCCTAAGACTGACTCAGTCCCATCAGGCAGAGTACCTACCGGAGCTGACAGGGAGCCAGTCCTTCCAGGCAGAATACCTACAGCAGCTGACAGGGAGCCAGTCCTTCCAGGCAGAATACCTACAGCAGCAGACAGGGAGCCAGCCAGAACTAGATGATGTAGACCATTATAGGCAGTATTATAGCCCATCTCCAGAAGAAGCAAAGAGGCGCAAAGTATGTGTGCACTAATTTTGCTCCTAAAAGTACTATTTGGTTAAAAAACATTGTTTAGGACCAAATGGCTCTCTGGGTAAATTATTTGTGCCCACTGGCGTAATGTATTTGCACAATTTTCTCGCTGTTATGCCTTATTTCATTGTTTTAAGAGCAGGTTAAATGTTTTCTCAGATCTTCCGACCTCAGAATCCCTGGACCATGGCCATCATGAATGTTCTGGCAGAGTTGCATACGGAACATGATCTGAAGGTCCGGGAACCCTTTCTCTTTTATACACCAGTATCGACATGTTTTTTGACTTTTCACATACTGATTGTCATTGTGCTTCTTTCCCCACTACAGCTGAACTTAAAGTTTGAGATTGAGGTGCTGTGTAAGAACTTATCACTGGACATCAATGACCTGAAGCCTGGCACCCTGCTGAAAGACAAAGACAAGTTGAAGAGTCTGGAGGAGCAGCTCTCTGCACCAAAGAAAGAGGCCAAGCCCCCTGAAGAAATGATTCCTATTGTTAGCACAGGTATCCAGCACTTTCAAACTGGGATGCCCCTTGTCGGTGTGTGGATATCTTTCTATCAATTTATTTCAAATGTTTGTTTAATCTGAATGTCCTCATGTATATTGAAATGTTAATATTTAATCACAATTGTTGAATAAGATTTTAGCCTAAGTTCCATCATTTGAATGTAGAATGACAACCTGGATTTGTAGTGTTTGGCCAAGAACATTTAACCCGTTTCTTTTTTTGCTTTGTTTTGTTCATCGAGCTGCTGTGCTTGAGCTCCTTTTTCCTGTATTTTAATCACAAAAGTGTCTTGTAACCAACAGGAGACTTTCTTCCATTTGCAGCTGCACCATCCACTCCCGCCCCAACCACCACTTGCTCAGCTACTGGGCCCCCTACCCCGCAGTTTAGCTATCATGACATCAATGTGTACGCCCTTGCAGGGCTAGCCCCTCACATCAATATCAACATCAACGTAAGTAGCACCTTCACTCAAAACACCTTGTGACGAACATGGTAAGTCTTTTGAGTTGTGGCGGTACTAACACTCTTCACTCCCTGCAGATCCCCTTGCTTCAAGCCCACCCTCAGCTCAAGCAGTGTGTGAGACAGTCCATTGAGCGGGCCGTGCAAGAGCTCGTCCACCCCGTAGTGGACCGCTCCATCAAGATCGCCATGACAACTTGCGAGCAGATCGTCAGGAAGGACTTTGCTCTGGACTCGGAGGAGTCGCGCATGCGTGTGGCAGCTCATCATATGATGCGCAACCTGACTGCCGGCATGGCCATGATCACCTGCCGGGAGCCCCTGCTCATGAGCATCGCCACCAACCTGAAGAACAGCTTTGCCGCTGCCCTCAGGGTAGTCATCTTCATTCTCTCCCATTTCACATCCACGAAGAGCTATATAAAATATTATTAGTGGTGTTCTTGCTTATAACTGTGCTCCTGTCCCCCTTCAGGCCCCCACCCCCCAGCAGAGAGAGATGATGGAGGAGGCTGCTGCCAGGGTCGCCCAGGACAACTGTGAGCTGGCCTGCTGCTTCATCCAGAAGACTGCAGTGGAGAAGGCTGGCCCAGAGATGGACAAGAGGCTGGCGACGGTGAGTTTAGTTATAGGCACGTTCGTGTTCTCACTGGGATGCTGCTCTTGTCTGTATACTGTCCAGTACTTTATCTAATGGCTGACTGTTGTACCTGTACCCTTCCTCTCCTGTAGGAGTTTGAGCTGAGGAAGCATGCCCGTCAGGAGGGCCGTCGCTACTGTGACCCCGTTGTGCTGACCTACCAGGCCGAGCGCATGCCAGAGCAGATCAGACTCAAGGTGAGCACACCTGGTCTATAGCACTCCATTGGTTTCTTTCCTAGTAGTGGTATAGTCAGAGACATTAATTTAAAAATATATTTATTTCATGTATGTGATATCAAACATCGCTTTTGCATCTGGTCTATTTACTGAGTGATATTTCTGCCACAGGTTGGAGGCGTAGACCCCAAACAGCTGGCAGTGTATGAGGAGTTTGCCCGGAACGTTCCAGGCTTCCTACCCAGCAACGACCTGTCTCAGCCCACAGGATTCCTTGCCCAACCCATGAAGGTAAGGCTCTTCGGCCCTGGAAGAGAACTCACCAATATTGCATTTGCTGCTATCTTGACATAACCCAACCTGATTTTAAGGTTGAGGACGTTACTCAAGTACCATATGAATGTGTCTCTGTCCTGTGTTTATTACAGCAACAGGCATGGGCCACGGATGACGTGGCTCAGATCTATGACAAGTGCATGGCAGACCTGGAGCAGCACCTCCACGCCATCCCTCCCGCGCTGGCCATGAACCCTCAGACCCAGGCTTTGCGCAGCCTGCTGGAGGCCGTGGCCCTAGCCAGGAACTCCCGGGACGGCATCGCCGCTCTGGGCCTGCTGCAGAAGGTCAGGGACTAGTCCTCACACAGTCACATTGGAAATGCATGCATGCATAGACAAGTAGCTTAGGTCTCAGTAGAAAAGCTTTCTTCCTAACTGTCTCACTCCAGGCTGTGGAGGGTCTGCTGGATGCTACCAGTGGTGCCGATGCTGACTTGCTTCTGCGGTATAGAGAGTGCCACCTGCTGGTGCTCAAAGCCCTCCAGGACGGCCGGGCATACGGGCCACTGTGGTGCAACAAGCAGATTACCAGGTTGGTATCCCCCTTAAAACCAACTCATGGGAATCTTTTTGGCTTTAATGGGGAAGGGAAACTAAATCGACTGATCAATTTTTGTTCACGTTTGGTATGTTTGATCTGTTCCAGGTGCCTGATTGAGTGCCGTGATGAGTACAAGTACAACGTGGAGGCTGTGGAGCTGCTGATCAGAAACCACCTGGTCAACATGCAGCAGTATGACCTGCACCTGGCACAGGTAAACACCACTACACACACCTTTATTAAGTGTTGAGATGTTTATTTTCGGGTGCACAACTCAATCTGTGAATAGTCCGTCTCAATTCTATAAAACTGGGTAATGGGCTTAGTGTGTTTCGTCCCTGTGTCAGTGTCTTACAACCATGTGTGTCTGTATGTTTCTGTCTAGTCTATGGAGAATGGGCTGCACTACATGGCGGTGGCGTTTGCCATGCAGCTGGTGAAGCTGCTGTTGGTGGATGAGCGCAGTGTGAGCCACATTACCGAGGCAGACTTGTTCCACACTATCGAGACTCTGATGCGAACCAGCGCCCACTCCAGGGCCAACGCACCTGAGGGGTAAGTCCTTTTCTGTCCTATGAATATTTTTTTTGTTTGGGTCGTATTCTTTTAGTGCACATTCTAGCAAAACCTTTTGAAACGGAAAACTATAACGGGCATTTCTTAATAGACTAGTTCAGTTAGTCCCTTACTGTTTCAGTCAGTTTTCTTCCATTTTGTGCGTCGTGAATACGACCCTGGAGATGTGTGGTTGGTGTACATACGTTTGTAGTTCTTTCTAACTGATGTATATCTGTCCTTTAACCTCCAGGCTTCCTCAGCTGATGGACGTGGTCCGTTCCAACTACGAGGCCATGATTGACCGGGCCCACGGAGGACCCAACTTTATGATGCACTCTGGCATCTCCCAGGCATCCGAGTACGACGATCCGCCGGGCCTGAGGGAGAAGGCTGAGTACCTGCTGAGGGAATGGGTCAACCTGTACCATTCTGCAGCCGCCGGCCGGGACAGCACCAAGGCCTTCTCTGCCTTTGTGGGACAGGTACAGGACAGCACACACTTGTTTATTTTAGTTTCACATTCTTTGCCTTATGATGACCGCCTGTCTCCTCCAAGCCAGTCAGAGCGCTGTTTGCCTTCATAACACGAGCACAGCTCCAGTTGCGTCCTTGACACAGTGGGGCCTTAGTGCTAGAGCAGTGCACATAGCAGCAACTCCATTTTCTTCCAAACCACTGCACCCAGCAGCAGTGTTATGAGACTGGACATCAATATTTATACTAAGAAAATCTTAGTAAAATATACACAATTTTAACTGTTATGAATGACTAGATGTGAATGGCCATTCTCACTACTGTACTTACTGTCCTCCCCAGATGCACCAGCAGGGCATTCTGAAGACCGATGACCTGATCACTCGTTTCTTCCGGCTGTGCACGGAGATGTGTGTGGAGATCAGCTACCGTGCGCAGGCCGAGCAGCAGCACAACCCCGCGGCCAGCGCCGCCATCATCAGGGCCAAGTGTTACCACAACCTGGACGCCTTTGTGCGCCTCATTGCCCTGCTGGTCAAGCACTCCGGAGAGGCCACCAACACTGTCACCAAGATCAACCTGCTCAACAAGGTTAATATCAGGAGGATCCTCACCATGGAGTCTGTAGAATCAGCTCTGCTTTGTAAAGATATCTCGTAAAGACAACCATACATTTGAAATCAGCAAACTGACAACGCAATTCATAGTTCTGAGTCGTTTTGTGTTTTAAAACCTGTCACAGATTTCTGATAAGAAAGGCTCTTGGGTAATTACATTACTGGGGTCATCAATGTGTCCCTTGACTGTTCTCAGGTTCTAGGTATTGTGGTTGGAGTGTTGATCCAGGACCATGATGTGAGACAGACTGAGTTCCAGCAGTTGCCTTACCACCGCATCTTCATCATGCTGTTGCTCGAGCTCAATGCCCCCGAGCACGTGCTCGAGACCATCAACTTCCAGACCCTCACCGCCTTCTGGTAAATGCTGCCGTCACGCCTGTTAGAAAAGCCATAGGAGATCCAACGTTTCTTAGTGGAATACAGCATAGAATTCTATGATTGGTTTTCACTGGGGGTATTTATCACTGATTGTCAGGATGTCTTAAAGCTCACTTTCCTTAACTGTAAATGTGTGGTGCTCATCTATACTGAGTTGTCTACCTTCTCCATGTTTCTATTTTGTTATTTTTGTCCACAGCAACACTTTCCACATCCTGAGGCCTACCAAAGCCCCTGGCTTTGTTTACGCTTGGCTGGAGTTGATCTCTCACCGTATCTTCATCGCCAGGATGCTGGCGCACACCCCACAGCAGAAGGCAAGGAGAAGTCACTGATGTGTGACAAGACAGTGCCATGTTTGGGTGGATGTTTTTGGAACTGAATAGCAACCATTGATAACCTGTTTTCTCTTCTCTTAGGGTTGGCCCATGTATGCGCAACTTCTCATTGATCTGTTCAAGTACCTGGCGCCCTTCCTGAGGAATGTTGAGCTTAACAAACCTATGCAAATCCTCTACAAGGTTTGGAAACGGCTCATGTTTCTTTCCCTTGAAACCATTAGTAACCTGACTACGACTTGGATTTGACTGAAATGTTTCTCCTCTGACCTCAGGGTACCCTGCGCGTCCTTCTGGTCCTACTGCATGACTTCCCAGAGTTCCTGTGCGACTACCACTACGGCTTCTGCGACGTCATCCCGCCCAACTGCATCCAGCTCCGCAACCTGATTCTGAGTGCCTTCCCACGCAACATGAGGCTTCCAGACCCCTTCACTCCCAATCTGAAGGTACAGCCGAATGACAGACCCTAAATGCATTACACTGCAATTTTTTGTGTGGTTTTCTGTGAATGTTTATTACTATTTTTCACTTTTTGTCTACTAGGTTGACATGCTCAGCGAGATCAACATCGCTCCGCGCATCCTCACAAACTTCACCGGAGTGATGCCCTCTCAGTTCAAGAAGGATCTGGACTCGTACCTGAAGACACGCTCCCCCGTCACCTTCCTCTCTGAGCTCCGCAGCAATCTGCAGGTAGGGGGCGCCACTCTGGGTCCCTGGAAGTATTTGCAGCACAACGACACATCTTTAGAACAGGTTAAGTTTTGAGTCTTTGCGCAAATGTTCAAATGTCGATTTGTCTTGCGTTGTATCAGAAGTGTCATTGTACTTGGGTGTTTTCAGTGCGTCTGTCTGTAGATTTAGTTCCAGGCAACTCGATCTGGAAATAAAACGAGTGTCTCCTTCAATTGCAAGTGTTGGTGGTTTTACATTTTGTTCTCCTTTTTACCCTCCAAACCTATTCTAGGTGTCAAATGAGCCAGGCAACCGTTACAACATCCAGCTGATCAACGCTCTGGTGCTGTATGTGGGAACCCAGGCCATTGCACACATCCACAACAAGGGCAGCACCCCCTCCATGAGCACCATCACTCACTCAGCCCACATGGACATCTTCCAGAACCTGGCTGTGGACCTGGACACTGAGGGTAAGATGCACGCACACACATGCATACAGTTTTCTCTTTTTGTTGTTGTGTGGTGTTCTCATCATTCTCTGCTCCCAGGGCGTTATCTCTTCCTGAATGCCATTGCCAATCAGCTGCGCTACCCAAACAGCCACACCCATTACTTCAGCTGCACCATGCTGTACCTGTTTGCTGAGGCCAACACTGAGGCAATCCAGGAGCAGATTACCAGGTAAATCTTGTTCTCTACAAAGAACAATTGCATTTGAAGACATTGTGGAACTACCTACATTTTTATGGATCAGTTTCCTGTCCAAGTGTCTTTGTTAACAGGATTTTGCGCCTCTTTGCAGGGTTCTTCTGGAGAGGCTGATTGTGAACAGGCCTCATCCCTGGGGACTGCTCATCACCTTCATCGAGCTCATCAAGAATCCCGCCTTCAAGTTCTGGAGCCACGACTTTGTACACTGTGCCCCGGAGATCGAGAAGTATGTGCTCATTTACTCTCTACCAGAGTTGGCTTTTCACTCAGCTGAGATTACTTCACCTGCAGAGTAGTAGCTGGAGGATAACCAGTTAGCAGCACGTTGTGTGTTCATGCTCTGCTTTAATAAAATAAAAATATCATACACGTTCTAAAATATTTTACTGCAATGGAAGGACTTGGATTAAACACCCTCCGCTGTCTCTCTCTCAGGTTGTTCCAGTCAGTGGCTCAGTGCTGCATGGGGCAAAAGCAGGCTCAGCAGGTGATGGAGGGCACTGGTGCCAGTTAGTCAGCCAGCCTGCAGGAGAGATAATAGGGCCAAACCCTCCATCCCTGGACCCACCCCCACAGATGCCCCCCTACATTACTGTTAGCACTGGATGAACTGGCAATGCTGATTTTGAAGTTTGACTGCTGCTCATGGATCTAAGAGTTTGTTTTGGCCTGGCTATGGAGAAGTTATTTGGACATGCTGTTTAATATTTTTATGCTTCGATGTAAATATTAAAAGGGAGATGGAGAGCTTGATAGTACGAGCAGATATGTGAATGTAGTGTCCAACAAATGATCTAACATGTAAAGACGACGTGTACACACACATTCAGTCACAACCAAAGGTCCCTGGCTGTCTCCCTCCTACAGATTTAATTTTTGCATATTTGATGATTGATTTATTTGCATTCAGAGGCTTAAAAGGTAGTGGATAAAGAGGGCAGGTTTTTTTATTTTTTATTTGTTGAGTGGGAAAAGAAAGGCAGTGCACTAGATTCTCTCATGGGTTCACTCCTTTGATCTACTTGGCGTGTGGTGGGGGCAATGGTCTTTCCATTTTAAATAGTGGGTTAGAGGTTCTCCCCGACACTTGTAAAATTGTGGAAAATTTAAGATGGCGAATTAAATCTTAAAATTTGTACAAAGATCCAAATTGCAGAACAACGAAAGGACCAATACAGCCCATTTTGTAAGGATTTTGAATGTTTTGTAAATGTATTGGTCCGTGTGTATTTTGTAGTCCTTTATAGTTGCCTTTAGTTCTTGCTACTTATTTCCTGTATGTATGCATACTGTAGTTAACGCATTAAACAATTGAACTGCATTTTTGTTTTTGTCTTCATGCTGATGACATTACTTTAGACTGTTTGTTCATTTTATTATGTAAAACATAGTAAATTAGTAATTACAATACGTAATTAGAGGAGTATCTAGAAAAAGCAGCGGAGATGCGCATTATGTTTCTAAGAGGCTATTCGCCACAATGTGTGGATGAAGCTCATAATTTGGCATTGGAAAAAACACGAGGTGAACTGCTACAAAAAAGACCCGCTAAAGAACACTCCGTAATGTTCACAACTACATATACTTTGAATTCGCGAAAAGTGGGAGGTGTGGTCAAGAAACACTGGCATATTTTATCATCGGACCCAGCTTTGCCGGCTGAATTGAAATATCCACCACGTATTGTGTATAGGAGAGGTCGCAATTTACGCGATAAATTGGTTCATGCCAACTGCCAGCCACAAAAGAAAATTAGCCAAGCTCTTTTACGCCCTCTACCAAATGGTAGCTATAAATGCAGAGGATGCGCACAGTGCAACAATATGAAGTGTGAATAATTCTGCCACCCACACACAGGAAAACGGTTCCAAATAAATGACATTATTACGTGTTCCACCACCCATGTTATTTACATTATTAAATGTCCATGTGGGCTCTTATGTCTGTAAAACCACCCGGTCTCTCAAACAGAATTAGTGAACATAAAAGTTCAATCAGGAGAAACGACAGGGATTATCCAGTCGCTGTACATTTCAATGACCTGAAGCATGACATTTCCACCTTTAGATTTTGTGGCATAGAGAAAGTTAAGATAGACAGGGGAGGAGATATTAATAATACTCTGAGTAAAAGAGAATGTTTTTGGATTTTCACCCTCCAGACATTTCCTAAAGGACTTAATGATGAAATGCCTATGTATGTTGTGAATTTGAACATGAAATATTGTCTATTGTAGATTATTCTGACGTTTTTCGTACGATGTACCCGATGACTAATAAACTTGCTGTCCTCATTGAGATTTTACAGACGTTCAATACGCCTTATTTATACACTTTTGTAATATTTATGAAATGCATATTGTTATATTTGGTAGCACTTATTTGTTTTTTCCTTTGCCTCCAACCCCCTTCGATGTGTAGAACTGATGTGGGTGGGGCCAGGTCTACATAAGGGTGCAAATTTTTTTTTAAATCACAAAAGTTCTGACGAAGGCCGTGTGGCCGATACGTAAGCTTATTAAATATCGGTGATACTATCAAGATCAGTGTGCGGTTTCCTTTATCCTTCATCTTGTTCAATTGTTGCCATGCACCTGCAAATAAGATCGCTCAGATGTGCGAGTGCCTTTTGAATTTTGTAATTACAATACGTAAAAGGATAAGCAATTCACTCCACAGCTGCAGCCGCATCACACTTCAGCTCCCGGACACGTGTGGCGGTGCTGTTTTTATCAGTGTTGCGTTGTCAATATGAAGTTCTACCTACTCCACAGCATGTTGTTTTGAGAGCGGAGAGGAGCTTGGAAGTCTTTGACCAAGTTCGTGTTTTTTTATTGGGGGGGGAATACAAATGAATATACAGTACCAGTCAAAAGTTTGGAGACACCTACTCATTCAAGGGTTTTTATTTTTACTATTTTCTACATTGTAGAATAATAGTGATGAGACAAACTATGAAATAACGTAGTAACCTGAAGTGTTAAACAAATCAAAATATATTTTAGATTCTTCAAAGTAGCCACCTTTTGCCTTGACAGCTTGGCACACACTGCATTCTCTCAACCAGCTTCATTTACATTTACATTTAAGTTCATGAGGTAGTCACCTGGAATGTGTTTCAATTAACAGGTGTGCTTTGGTAATTTGTGGAATTTCTTTCCTTAATGCCTTTGTGCTAATCGGTTGTGTTGTGATAAGGTAGGGGGGTATACAGAAGATAGCACTATTTATTAAAAGACCAAGTCCATATTATGGCAAGAACGGCTCAAATAAGCAAAGAGAAATGACAGTCCATCATTACTTTAAGACTTGAAGGTAAGTCAATACGGAAAATGTCAAATGTTCAAGTGCAGTTGCAAAAACCAAGAGCTATGATTGAACTGGCTCTCATGATGCCAATAGAAAGGAAGCCCCAGAGTTACCTCTGCTTTAGAGGATAAGTTCATTAGAGTTACCAGCCTCAGAAATCGGCAATTGCCACTCATATTGCAGCCCCAAAAAATGTTTCAGAGTTCAAGTAACAGACACATCTCAACATAAACTTTTCAGAGGAAACTGTGAATCTGGCCTTCATGGTTGAATTCCTGCAAAGAAACCACCACCACTGGGTGTGCTTTGCTGGTGACACTGATTTATTAAGAATTCAAGACACACTTAACCAACATGGCTACCACAGCATTCTACAGCGATACGCCATCCCATCTGGTTTGTGCTTAGGGGACTATCATTTGTTTGTCAACAGGACATTAACCAAAAACACCTCCAGGCTGTGTAAGGACTATTTTACCAAGAAATAGAGTGATGGAGTGCTGCATCAGATGACCTCCACAATCACCTGACCTCAAACCAATTGAGATGGTTTGGGATGAGTTAGACTGCAGAGTGAAGGAAAAGCAGCCAACAAGTGCTCAGCATATGTGGGAACTCCTTCAAGACTGTTGGAAAAGCATTCCAGGTGAAGCTGGTTGAGAGAATGGCAAGAGTCTGGGTCTTCCTTTTCTGTGGCGATCCTCATGAGAGCCAGTTTTGTGACTGCACTTTCAAAATTCCTGAAAATTTCCGGACTGACTGACCTTCATGTCTAAAAGTAATGATGGACCTTAATTTTTCATAACTTGGACTTGGTCTTTTACCAATTAGGGCTATATCTAATGTATACCACCCCTACCTTGTCACAACGCAACTGATTGGCTCAAATGCATTAACAAGGAAATAAATTCCACAAATTAACTTTGAACAAGGCACACCTGTTAATTGAAATGCATTCCAGGTGACTACCTCATGAAGCTGGTTGAGAGAATGCCAAGAGTGTGCAAAGCTGTCAAGGTGGCAACTTTGAAGAATCTAAAATATATACTTTTTTGGTTACTTCGTGATTTCATATGTGTTAATTGATAGTTTTGTCTTCACTATTATTCTACAATGTAGAAAATAGTAAAAAAATAATGAAAATCCCTGGAATGAGTAGGTGTGTCCAAACTTTTGACTGGAACTGTATATCCACTGGCGAATTGGGAGAGTGACGTAATTGCCATTAACAGCCAACGCGTTTGTTTACGGCAGTGCTACCTGCCAGCAGCAATTCTCTCTTAATTGAGAGATTCGAGGAGTTAGCATCGTACAATCATGTACTTAGAAATACATTTTGTAACTTTGTACATTTTTCCGGGATCGATTACCTTGCCATATACATTTTCAAACCACACTGGATTTTATCCCAATAGCCTGAAGGGGTAGACATGGTAAGCATTGAACTACAGAACTTCAGCCCTGGCAAAATATTAATTTAGCCAGTTAAAGGAACTGGGATGTTAGTCCATCTGAGGTCAGATTGAATTGATTAGAGCTTTCTGTCAACGTTTCTGATTTTATATAAACAAGGAAATATATATACTCCCAAATATTTACAATGGGAAACAATTGGGATTCTATAGTAAGAGATGGAGTCCTTCATCAGCGGTCTTCAGAGGCAGATTAATTTAATAATATGAGATTAAGATGAATGTATCTATGATCTTCAATGCATTTGGGAGCGATTGAGATACATTGCCTCGATATAGTAAAATGATCAGTAGATTTTATGGACATTTGTGTTATTTCCTTCGATTAACCAATTGCCTGGGCCAGGGGTTCCATGGATGATAAAAATAGCAAAGGAGAAATCAAATCAAACTTTACCCAATCAAACCTTACCGTGAAATGGTTACTAACAAACCCTTAACCAAGAATGCAGTTCAAGAAAGAGTTAAGAAAATATTTACCAAATAAACTAAAGTAAAAAACAATTAAAAGTAACACAATAAAATAACAATACCGATACCGAGTCAATGTGCGGGGGTACAGGTTAGTAGAGGTAATTTGTACATATAGATAGGGGTAAAGTGACTATGCATAGATGAAACAGATTCCAACAGAGAAGACAACAATGACATACACCGTAAGTATGTACTTGCAATTATTCTCGAATGAGCGGCCGTTCATGTGCGAAGGATTAGCATTTCAATGTATATACAGTTGAAGTCGGAAGTTTACATACACCTTAGTCAAATACATTTAAACTCAGTTTTTCACAATTCCTGACATTTAATCCAAGTAAAAATTCCCTGTTTTAGGTCAGTTAGGCTCACCACTTTATTTTAAGAATGTGAAATGTCAGAATAATATCACAGAGAATGATTTATTTCAGCTTTGATTTCTTTCATCACATTCCCAGTGGGTCAGAAGTTTACATACACTCAATTAGTATTTGGTAGCATTGCCTTAAATTGTTTAACTTGGGTCAAACGTTTCTGGAAGCCTTCCACAAGCTTCCCACAATACATTGGGTGAATTTTGGCCCATTCCTCCTGACAGAAGCTGGTGTAACGGAGTCAGGGTTGTAGGTCTCCTTGCTTGCACACGCTTTTTCAGTTCTGCCCACAAATGTTCTATAGGATTGAGGTCAGGGCTTTGTGATGGCCACTCCAATACCTTGACTTTGTTGTCCTTAAGCCATTATGCCACAACTTTGGAAGTATGCTTAGGGTCATTGTCCATTTGGAAGACCCATTTGCGACCAAGCTTTAACTTCCTGACTGATGTCTTGAGATGTTGCTTCAATATATCCACATAATGTTAATTCCTCAAGGAAGCCATCTATTTGGTGAAGTGCACAACATGATGCTGCCACCCCCGTGCTTCACGGTTGGGAGGGTGTTCTTCGGCTTGCAAACCTCCCCTTTTTTCCTCCAAACATAACGATGGTCATTATGGCCAAACAGTTCTATTTTTGTTTCATCAGACCAGAGGACATTTCTCCAAAAAGTACGATATTTGTCCCCATGTGCAGTTGCAAACCGTAGTCTGGCTTTTTTATGGTGGTTTTGAAGCAGTGGCTTCTTCCTTGCGGAGCGGCTTCTCAGGTTATGTCAATATAGAACTCGTTTTACTATGGATATAGATAATTTTGTAACTGTTTCCTCCAGCATCTTCACAAGGTCCTTTGCTGTTGTTCTGGGATTGATTTGCACTTTTCACACCAAAGTACATTCATCTCTAGGAGACAGAACCCGTCTCCTTCCTGAGCGGTATGATGGCTGCGTGGTCCCATGGCGTTTATACTTGCGTACTATTGTTTGTACAGATGAACGTGGTACCTTCAGGCGTTTGGAAATTGCTCCCAAGGATGAACCAGACTTGTGGTCTACAAATTTTTTGATGTCTTGGCTGATTTCCTTTGATTTTCCCATGATGTCAAGCAAAGAGGCACTGAGTTTGAAGGTAGGTCTTGAAATACATCCACAGGTACACCTCCAATTGACTCAAATGATGTCAATTAGCCTATCAGAAGCTTATAAAGCCATGACATAATTTTCTGGAATTTTCCAAGCTGTTTAAAAGGCACAGTCAACTTAATGTATGTTAACTTCTGACCCACTGGAATTGTGATACGGTGAATTATAAGTGAAATAATCTGTCTGTAAACAATTGTTGGAAAAATTACTTGTCATGCACAAAGTAGATGTCCTAACCGACTTGCCAAATCTATAGTTTGTTAACAAGAAATTTGTGGAGTGGTTGAAAACGAGTTTTAATGACTCCAACCTAAGTGAACTTCCGACTTCAACTGTATATATAAGAATTTGTTCTTAATTGACTTGCCTAGTTAAATAATGGTTGAATAAAAATTGTTTAACTAGGCAAGTCAAACCTCTTAGCGCTAGGGGCCAGATTTTTTTTTATTTTTAAATAACGTACCCAACGTAAACTGACATTTTCTCTGGCCCAGATCGTAGAATATGCATATAATTTACAGATTAGGATAGAAAACACTCCAAAGTTTCCAAAACTGTCAAAATATTGTCTGTGAGAAAAAGAATACTAATTCTGCAAGCGAAATCCTGAGAAAAAGTAACCCGGAAGTGATATTTAAAAAACAAAAAACAAAATCTGTTTCCTGGCCTGTCTAACCTCCATTTAAAGGGGTATCAACCAGATTATTTTTCCAATGGCTTCCTCAGGCTGTGACCAGGCTTTAGACATAGTTTCAGGCTTTTATTTTGAAAAATGAGCGAGATGTTTCAAAAGAGGTCAGGTGTCCTCTGAATATTTCCTGCGCGCACGGGAGGAGCTCACCATTTTCCTTTTCTCTCTTAATGAATAGGTTATGCTCCGGTTGAAATATTATCGATTATGTTTGTTAAAGACAACCTGAGGTTTGATTATAAAAAACATTTTAAATGTTTCTACGACCATTTCGGATACTTTTTGGGATTTGTCGAACGGAACACGGCTTTAGTTTTCTCAGCATAACGCGCAACCCAAATGGCGTTTTTTTGTGATAAAAGTAATGTTTATCGAACAAAAATAACATTTGTTGTGTAACTGGGAGTCTCGTGAGTGGAAACACCCGAAGATTATCAAAGGTAAGCGATTAATTTGATTGCTTTTCTTACTTTTGTGATCAAGCTAACCAAGCTAATATAAGGCTAAGCTGTTATAGCATTGAAAGCTACACTCACAAAAGCTTGTATTTCTTTCGCTGTAAAATATATATTTTCAAAATCTGACGCCATAGGTGGATTAACAACAAGCTAAGCTGTGTTTTTGTATATTTCACTTGTGATTGCATGATTATAAATATTTTTAGGAATATTTTTGAATTTTGCGCCCTGCAATTCAGCGGTTGTTTAGGAAAGTGAACCCGTATTCGGTATCCGTAGATCAGAGAAGTTACGAACAAAATCTTATTTACAATGATGACTTAACACCACTGCAAGTTGCTTTTGTTCACATTGTGAACATAGTCAATGCAATGTAGCTAACTAGTTTCTGCTAGCTAGTTTGTTCTTGACTTCAAAATCGTAATACAATAACCAGGCCATATGCAACCAAAATCAACTTTATTTGTAATTATTTCAATTCACAAGATAGAATGAACGCACGAGTCAGCCATCGAATTTGAGACTTGGCAGTTCTTGAGCTTGGACGCTGCCATTGGACGTGACGTAACAAAAGCAGAATAGCAGCTTTCATTGATTTCAGAGGATGGGTGATGGCAAGACCGGACACCCGATGGCTATAGCACAAATAGAACCATGAGACAGATATTTCACCAGATGTATAAATGTGAAGCATCTAGTTGGCGTTTCCACTAACTAATAAATATGGTGGTGACAGGAAGCCCAGTGGCTGGCAGTAGGAGAATTTAAAAATATATATATATTTTTAAATTTGACCTTTATTTAACCAGGTAGGCCAGTTGAGAACAAGTTCTCATTTACAACTGCAACATGGCCAAGATAAAGCAAAGCAGTGCGACAAAAACAACAACAGAGTTACACATGGGATTAACAAACGTACAGTCAGTAACACAATACAAAAATCTGTATACAGTGTGTGCAAATGAAGTAAGGAGGTAAGGCAATAAATAGACCAATAGTGTCGAAGTAATTACAATTTAGCAATTTACACTGGAGTGATATATGTGCAGATGAGGATGTGCAAGTAGAAATACTGGTGTGCAAAAGAGCAGAAAAACAAAAACAAATATGGGATGAGGTAGGTAGTTGATTGGATGGGCTATTTACAGATGGGCTGTGTACAGCTGCAGCGATCGGTAAGCTGCTCTGACAGCTAACGCTTAATGTTAGTGAGGGAGATATGTCTCCAACTTCAGTGATTTTTGCAATTCGTTCCAGTCATTGGCAGCAGAGAACTGGAAGGAAAGGCGGCCAAATTAGGTGTTGACTTTGGGGATGACCAGTGAAATATACCTGCAGGAGAGCGTGCTACGGGTGGGTGCTGCTATGGTGACCAGTGAGCTGAGACAAGGCGGAGCTATACCTAGCAAAGACTTATCGATGACCAGTAGGTTTGGCGACAAATATGCAGCGAGGTCCAGCCAACGAGAGCATACAGGTCGCAGTGGTGGGTAGTATATTTTAGATTTGTTTATTTCGCCTTTATTTAATCAGGTAGGCTAGTTGAGAACAAGTTCTCATTTACAGCTGCGACCTGGCCAAGAATAAAGCAAAGCAGTTTGACACATACAACAGAGTTACACATGGAATAAACAAACATACAGTCAATAATACAGTAGAACAAGTCTATATACAGTGTGTGCAAATGATGTAAGATAAGGGAGGTAAGGCAATAAATAGGCCATGGTGGCGAAGTAATTACAATACACCAATTAAACACTGGAGTGATTGATGTGCAGAAGATGAATGTGCAAGTAGAGATACTGGGGTGCAAAGGAGCAAGAAATAAATAAATACAGTATGGGGATGGGGTAGTTGGATGGGCTATTTACAGATGGGCTATGTACAGGTGCAGTGATCTGTGAGCTGCTCTGACAGCTGGTGCTTAAAGCTAGTGAGGGAGATGAGTCTCCAGCTTCAGTGATTTTTACAGTTCGTTCCAGTCTTGGCAGCAGAGAACTGGAAGGAAAGGCGGCCAATGGAGGAATTGGCTTTGGGGGTGACTAGTGAGATATACCTGCTGGAACGTGTGCTACGGGTGGGTGCTGCTATGGTGACCAGTGAGCTGAGATAAGGCGGGGCTTTACCTAGCAGAGACTTGTAGATGACCTGGAGCCAGTGGGTTTGGCGACGAGTATGAAGCGAGGGCCAGCCAACGAGAGCGTACAGGTCGCAATGGTGGGTGGTATATGGGGCTTTGGTGACAAAACGGATGGCACTGTGGTAGACTGCATCCAATTTGTTGAGTAGAATGTTGTAGGCTATTTGGTAAATGACATCTCCGAAGTGCGTAGATCGGTAGGATGGTCAGTTTTACGAGGGTATGTTTTGCAGCATGAGTGAAGGATGCTTTGTTGCGAAATAGGAAGCCGATTCTAGATTAATTTTGTATTGGAGATGTTTGATGTGAGTCTGGAAGGAGAGTTTACAGTCTAACCAGACACCTAGGTATTTGTAGTTGTCCACATATTCTAAGTCAGAACCGTCCAGAGATGCTGGATGTGCGGGCAGGTGCGGGCAGCGATCGGTTGAAGAGCATGCATTTAGTTTTACTTGCATTTAAGAGCAGTTTGAGGCAACGGAAGGAGAGTTGTATGGCATTGAAGCTCGTCTGGAGGTTTGTTAACACAGTGTCCAAAGAAGGGACAGAAGTATACAGAATGGTGTCGTCTGCGTGGAGGTGGATCAGAGAATCACCAGCAGCAAAAGCGACATCATTGATGTATACAGAGAAGAATGCTTATTGAAATTCTCAATTATAGTGGATTTATCGGTGGTGACAGTGTTTCCTAGCCTCAGTGCAGTGGGCAGCTGGGAGGAGGTGCTCTTATTCTCCTTGGCATTTACAGTGTCCCAGAACTTTTTTGAGTTGGTGCTACAGGATGCAAATTTCTGTTTGAAAAGCTAGCCTTAGCTTTCCTAACTGCCTGTGTGTATTGGTTCCTAACTTCCCTGAAAAGTTGAATATCACGATGGAAATTCGATGCTAATGCAGTACACCACAGGATGTTTTTGTGCTGGTCAAAGGCAGTCAAGTCTTGAGTGTTTCTGGAAAGGTGGATTTTTAAAAGTAGAAGCTCGAATTGTTTGGGTACAGACCTGGATAGTAAGATATAACTCTGCAGGCTATCTCTGCAGTAGATTGCAACTTTGCCCCCTTTGGCAGTTCTATCTTGGCGGAAAATGTTATAGTTAGGAATGGAAATTTCAAGGTTTTTGTCACGAATCCCTCTTCCTGAGTCTGTTTTTGCCTGTGTTCTGTCCTGGAGTGTTTTTCCGGTGTTCTGGAACGCACCCTGTCTGGTTGCCGGGCGACGTAGCTAGTTGGGAGATCTCTGATTACCCGCACCTGTATCCCATCAGCTATCTGCACACCTGGTCCTGATCATCACCCCTCCACTTCATAAGCTCTGACCTGACATCCATTCCCTGCCGGATCGTTAGCCATGAACAGTATGTTGTGCCAGCGTATCAGCCTCCAGTTTGATAGAGTTTGTTTTGTTGTTTTGTACGTCTTGCTTGCCTTGAACTTACCTCCGTTTGTTCTGTCTACAGTCATTCACCCGGAACACTCACCCCATTCCTGCCTGGTCGTCGGTGGCTTCTGTTACTCCCTTGGATCTGCCTATTCACTCCCATCAACTCACCTCCGCTGCCCGCTCCGCCACCTGGATCTTTCTACCTCTACGTTTAAACTTATAAATAAATACTCACCTTCGTCCTACTCTCCTTGTCCTGGTCTGCTTCTGGGTTCTACTTTAGAAAACCGTGATAGTTTTTGGTGGTCTTCCTAAGCCAGGATTCAGACACGGCTAAGACATCCGGGTGCTAAAGCAGTGAATAAAACAAACTTAGGGAGGAGGCTTCTAATGTTAACATGCATGAAACCAAGGCTTTTACGGTTACAGAAGTCAACAAATGAGAGCAACTGGGGAATAGGAGTGGAGCTAGGCACTGCAGGTCATGGATTAACCTCTACATCACCAGAGGAACAGAGGCGGAGTAGGATAAGGGTACGGCTAAAGGCTATAAGAACTGGCCATCTAGTACGTTCGGAACAGAGAGTAAAAGGAGCAGGTGTCTGGGTGCGATAGAATAGATTCAAGGCATAATGTACAGATAAAGGTATGGTAGGATGTGAGTACATTGGAGGTAAACCTAGGCATTGAGTGAGGATGACAGAGATAGTCTCTAGAAACATTTAAACCAGGTGATGTCATCGCATATGTGGGGGTGGAACTAAATGGTTGGTTAAGGCATAATGAGCAGGGCTAGAGGCTCTACAGTGAAATAAAACAATAATCACTAACCAGAACAAGGCATATTGACACTAGGGAGAGGCATGCATAGCAGAGTGATCATAAGGGTCCAGTGAATGGTTGGGCTGGCTGGAGACAAGGCGATTCAGACAGCTAGCAGGCCGGGACTAGCCTTAGAGGGACGTCGTGACAGAGGAAAGTCTGTTTTAGCCTCCTCGTGCGGTTCCGTCGGTAGTCCAGTCATGATGGATAAGCAGGGCTTCGTGTGGTAAAAGGGGCAAAGGGCGATTGGCAAAATAGGAATAGTGGCACGAGAAATTGGTCGATGGACCTATTCGCTAACAGTCCGATATGCTCTAGACAGCTAGTGGGCCGCGGCTAGCAGGCTAGCAGATGGGCATTCAGGGGACGTCGCAACGTAGGAGCCAGTTGAGTAACCCCCTCAAGGTTACTGGAGGCTTTGGTGGGGCTTTGGTGACAAAACGGATGGCACTGTGATAGACTGAATCTAGTTTGCTGAGTAGAGTGTTGGAGGCTATTTTGTAAATTACATCGCCGAAGTCAAGGATCGGTAGGATAGTCAGTTTTACGAGGGTATGTTTGGCAGCATGAGTGAAGGAGGCTTTGTTGTGAAATAGGAAGCCGATTCTAGATTTAATTTTGGATTGGAGATGCTTAATGTGAGTCTGGAAGGAGAGTTTACAGTAACCAGACACCTAGATATTTGTAGTTGTCCACATATTCTAGGTCAAAACTGTCCAGAGTAGTGATGCTAGTCGGGCGGGTGCGGGTAGCGATCGGTTGAAGAGCATGCATTTCGTTTTACTAGCATTTAACAGCAGTTGGAGGCCACGGAAGGAGTGTTGTATGGCGTTGAAGCTCATTTGGAGGTTTGTTAGCACACTGTCCAAAGAAGGGCGAGATGTATACAGAATGGCGTCGTCTGCATAGAGGTGGATCAAAGAATCACCCACAGCAAGAGCGACATCATTGACATATACAGAGAAAAGAGTCAGCCCAAGAATTGAACCCTGTGGCACCCCCATAGAGACTGCCAGAGGTCCGGACAACAGGCCCTCCGATTTGACACACTGAACTCTGAGAAGTAGTTAGTGAACCATGCGAGGCAGTCATTAGAGAAACCAAGGCTGTTTAGTCTGCCTATAAGAATGCGGTGATTGACAGAGTCGAAAGACTTGGCTAGGTCGATGAAGACGGCTGCACAGTACTGTCTTTTATCGATGGCGGTTATGATATCGTTTAGGACCTTGAGCGTGGCTGAGGTGCACCCGTGACCAGCTCGGAAATCAGATTGCATAGCGGAGAAGGTACGGTGGGATTCGAAATGGTCGGTGATCTGTTTGTTCACTTGGCTTTTGAAGACTTTAGAAAGGCAGCGCAGGATGGATATAGGTCTGTAACAGTTTGGGTCTAGAGTGTCTCCCCCTTTGAAGAGGGGGATGACCGCAGCTGCGTTCCAATCTTTAGGAATCTCAGACGATACGAAAGAGAGGTTGAACAGACTAGTAATAGGGGTTGCAACAATGGCGGTGGATAATTTTAGGAAGAGAGGGTCCAGATTGTCTATCCCAGCTGATTTGTAGGGATCCAGATTTTGTAGCTCTTTCAGAACATCATCTAGTCTAGCAACAATGGCCAGTTGCTGCGGGGGGTGCAGAGCTGTTGGCCGGGGTTGAGGTAGCCAGGTGGAAAGCATGGCCAGCCGTAGAGAAATGCTTATTGAAATTCTCGATTATCGTGGATTATCAGTGGTGACAGTGTATCCTAGTCTCAGTGCAGTGGGCAGCTGGGAGGAGGTACTCTTATTCTCCATGGACTTTACAGTGTCCCAAAACCTTTTGGAATTAGTGCTGCAGGATACAAATTTCTGTTTGAAAAAGCTAGCCTTTGCTTTCCTAACTGACTGTGTGTATTGGTTCCTGACTTCCCTGAAAAGTTGCATATCGCGGGGACTATTCGAAGCTAGTGCAGTACGCCACAGGGTGTTTTTGTGCTGGTCAAAGGCAGTCAAGTCTTGAGTGAACCAAGGGCTATATCTGTTCTTAGTTCTACATTTTTGAAAGGGGCATGCTTATTTAACATGGTGAGGAAAGCACTTCAATATCTTTCCAGGATACCCGGGCCAGGTCGATTAGAAAGGCCTGCTTGCAGAAGTGTTTTAGGGAGCATTTGACAGTGATTAGGGGTGGTCGTTTGACCGCAGGCCCATTACGGATGCAGGCAATGAGGCAGTGATCGCTGAGATCTTGGTTGAAAACAGCAGAGGTGTATTTGGAGGGCAGGTTGGTTAGGATGATTTTTATGAGGGTTCCCGTGTTTACGGATTTGGGGTTGTACCTGGTAGGTTCATTGATAATTTGTGTGAGATTGAGGGCATCAAGCTTAGATTGTAGGATGGCCGGGGTGTTAAGCATGTCCCAGTTTAGGTCACCTAGCAGCACGAGCTCTGAAGATAGATGGGGGGGCAATCAATTCACATATGGTGTCCAGGGCACAGCTGGGAGCTGAGGGGGGTCTATAGCAAGCGGCAACAGTGAGGGACTTATTTCTGGAGAGATGGATCTTTAAAAGTATAAACTCAAACTGTTTGGGCATAGACCTGGATAGTATGACAGACCTCTGCAGGCTATTTCTACAGTAGATTGCAATTCCGCCCTCTTTAGCAGTTCTGTCTTGACGGAAAATGTAATTGGGGATGGAAATTTCAGAATTTTAGGTGGCCTCAGGATTCAGAAACGGCTAGGACATCAGAGTTGACGGAGTGTGCTAAAGTAGTGAATAAAAAAAACTTAGGGAGGAGGCTGCGGATGTTAACATGCATGAACCCAAGGCTTTTACGATTGCAGAAGTCAGAAAATGAGAGGGCCTGGGTTAACCTCTACATCGCCAGAGGAACAGAGGAGGAGTAGGATGAGGGTACGGCTAAAGGCTATAAGAACTGGTCGTCTAGTGCTTTGGGAACAGAGAATAAAAGGAGCAGATTTCTGGGCGCGGTAGGATAGATTCAGGGCATAGTGTTCAGACAAGGGTATGGTAGGGTGCGAGTACAGTGGAGGTAAACCTAGGCATCGAGTGACGCTGAGAGGTTGCATCTCTGGAGGCGCCAGTTAAGCTAGGTGCGGTCTCCGCATGTGTGGGGGTGAGACAAGGGGGCTCTCTGAGGCATGTTGAGCAGGACTAGGGGCTCCGCAGTAAAATAAAACAATGAGAGCTTCCCTAAACAACAGTATACAAGGCATATTGACATTAGAGAAAGGCATAAAGCAATCACAGGTGTTGATTGGGAGAGTTAAGAGAACAACGGGTGAACAGCTAGGACAACGGGTATATGGTGATGAATGGGCATAGAGTCAGTTAGCTACACACAGGGCCTGAGTTCGAGGCTGGGGCCGACAGATAAACAAAATGAAGTACTGTGTTAATGAACAGTCCAGCAGGCATCAGCTGTGTAGCCGAGTGATCATAGGGTCCAATGAGCAGCAATAGATGAAACAGGGAGCCGTTCGGTAGTCGATTGCTACGCTAGGCGAACAGGAGACACGGCGTTCAGGAAGCTAGCGGGCCGGGGATAGCAGATGGATCATCACCAACATCCACAACGCAGAGGCCGGTTGAGAGCGCATCAGTCAAATTACGTCAGCAGACCAGTCGTGATGGATCGGCGGGGCTCCATGTCGGCAAAGGGTCCAGGCCAATTGGCAAGAGAGTTATTGTAGTTTGTGTACTTCGTTTGCTAGCCGGGAGATGGGCCTAGCTCAAGGCTAACTGGTGCATGCTTCTGTACAAGGGCGTTAGCCACAATAGCTACTCGGTAGCAACTAGGTAGCTGTGAAGATCCGGTGTAATGGTCCAGAGCTTGCGGCAGGAATCCGGTGATGTAGTGGGGAAAAAAGCAGTCTGATATGCTCACGGCTGATATCGCACTGTGCAGACTGGCAGGATTTATCCGAGCTAAAGCGCCTGGAGTCCGAGCTAAAGGTAAAGACCACTAAACAGTGGCTAACAATGACTAAATAGCTAGTAGCTAATTAGCTGGCTAGCGGCTGATGGAGGTTCCAGTTATAAGGTCTAAAAAACAGCAGATCCGTACCACATTGGGTGAGGCGGGTTGCAGGAAGGTATATTTAATTTGAAAATGGAAAAAAGAGATTGAAATATAATGAAATGTATACAAAAAAACAGAAAAGACTGGATATTTACATGGGACGAAAACACGTCTTACTGCTGCGCCATTTTGGAAGAAGAGGAGCGAGATGGATTTTGGCCGACATTCTCCAATTTTGTCATCGATGAGACATTTGATCTCAATACAGTTTGAGACAGTTAAAGCCCACGTCGTTGCTTGTTCTGCCCACTATGATTAATTTGCTCCTATTGGAAACGACAGGCTGTGGTCTATCTTGGGTTAGTTATAAAGAATATTTGGCTATAGTGTAGCAGGGCTGTAAGAAGGTCCATTGCAGGTTTGGGTAACTTAATGACCCATGAAGGACATGGAGCAATACTTACCCAACTGTCTATAGGGGGCTCTTAAAGAAGCCAATGCTCATCAGTCTCATACAAATTCACAAGGATACAGTATACAGTAAAATCACTCTTTTCCAAATATGTTCAGTTAAAATAGAGTCACTGGCCAGCTTTATTCAAATAGTCTTATTAATTCCTTCAGGCTTGTTTTGAGTAGATGTCTCTACAAATCAGTGAGTGCTTTGGGATGGATTGAGTGGTAATTCAGGGTTTGGTGAGCTCCAGAAGCTGATGCAGGATAGTTTTTTGGCCGTAGCGGACTTGCAGTGCCCTCCTCTCCCGGCTACTCAGTTAAGGATGGCCATCTTTATCCTTCAGCAGTACCTTGTCCTTCTGCATGTCCTCCCCATATGGGTCCAGTGTTAAAGGGACTGAAGCGTGCACTAGACGCCTCCACAGATGGTCCAGACTTGGTAGGCCCTCGTTGGACAGTGCCTGCAACATTTTCTCCTCATCGTCATCTTCTGCCTCCTCCCAGCCTTCGTTCTCACTAAAGTCCTCAAACTCCTCCACTGACCTGCACAGGATCTAGGGAGAGAGACAAACACCAATGCAAACTGGATAGTCTTAAATATACGACTGCCTGCACTCTAGTGAGTTACTATGGTTATGTTTTGGTCATGGTTACCTTGAGTGTTGTTTAGGTGAGGGACCCTGACTTTCCAAAGATGAAGACTCCCTTGTCTCCCACAATTTCCATCTCAAGCAAAAACTCCACTTCTCCACCAAGAGGTGCTGTTTAGCTTCAGACTCAGTCGCTGGGATGGGGAAGCACAAGATAGGACAGACTGATTTAAAGGTGTCAATGGAAAACCATAAGGAGATGTGAAGAACTCAGGATAATTTAGAAATGTGGTCTCTTATTTGTGTTGATTCAGTGTGGAGATATTTATGTGTAGTGTATTAAGAATTTTTTTTGTCAGTTGTCTCTATCCACCCCTACTCATCTGTCTGTGTGTTCAGTCTGTTACAGTCACCTTGCACATCTGCTTTGTATATGTTGGACAAGGGTATGTCTGCAGTGTCATTGCTGTTGCTTTGATCTTGAGCTGCCAGTTGGCCATCTGACCATACGTGTTGAAGACTTCCTCTCCTTTTCGGGTACTTTAAATGGACACAATCTTCAATTACTCCTGTAGATGCAGAGAGAAAGGGACATATCATCACAGCATAACGTATCATATTCTTGCTTTAAACCCACTACATAAAATCAGTTTACAGAATATCGACTGTAGTTTTTTACATACAGGTGTTTACTCCAGATTGCCGTTGTGATTGGACACAAGGTTTAACATGTACCGAATGGGCACCATCATGGGGGGATTGGGGCACTCATTCAGGGGCTCCTGGAAACTGCAGAGTAAAAGAAAGGAAGGAAATGAGAAACAGTGGATTATGGGATTGTATTCAGACCCAAACAGGAAGCACTTGAAGCATATCCGCAGCACTACAGTACAAGTGTCAAAACAGTTGTTACTTCTGTCAGTAACCACCGAAATGGACAACATACTGAAGTAGGACACTCCTTTTCAACATATTCACAAGTAATTCACGTCCACTCCATAGAGTGATAGGCCATGTTTTGGGACACAAGCAATGTTGGCTGTTTAACCTCTAAAAAGAAAAGAAAAGAGAGAAAAAGGGGATATGTGAAATTTAAACAGCTGTAACCCTTATTTCTGGTTGTAGATATTTTACACTACCTCCACTGGAGGACTTGTGGGTTCGGCAGTAAAAATAAACATGGGTTACCACTGAACTATAACTTGTAGTTTCTCTGGACCAAGTGATATAGCCAGCAGTCACGAACAATTTGCTTTACCTCTTTTTCCTTATACTGTATAGTAAGACACTGGTCTCACCTGGGGTGTGGTGTGTGGAAACAAATCGCTCAATCACACAAGAGGGGTTTGATGTGCAGAAATCATCACCCAATCACAGGAGTGGCTTTTAAAAGGAATAATATGGACAATCTGGGTTGCATGTATGGTGCCAGAAACAAACCCGTTTCCCCGAAAACAGCTCACGTTGCAAATATTAATTGCAATAGCTTTTCTAGCCAGTCAGACTTCAGTTTTATTTTTTACTGGCAATATGTTGGTTTGTCTGAAATGTATCCCAATGTTGGTCTTAATTGTGCTTAAGTAGGGTTGCAAAGTTACCGGTAATTTACCAAAGTTACTGGAATCTTCTGTAATTTTGGTTATTAACAGATGGCAATCTATGGTAACTTTGGTAATTTATACTTGAATAACTTCATTTAAAAAAAATCATATATAGTATTCATTCTTTATATCGGTGTCCATATTGTCCATGAGTTTGAGTTTCTAGTGGATAGACCATATGGTTCAAGAGAAAATGGCATAATTAATTCAAAAACAATGGCATTATTTATAACTCTGCAACTCTTCAAACCATTAACTTTTTTTCAACTGCAACCAGTTTGGTGCCAAAACTTTTACAACAAAGACATAGACAGTAAAATAAACGAAAGTGTGTAAAAATATATATAAAGGAAGCAAGTCGGGAAGCAAGTTCAGGGAGTAAGTGTTTTAATAAATCAAATAAACAATGAACACGAAACGTAAACAACGCACCAACATTTACATTTACATTTTAGTCATTTAGCAGACGCTCTTATCCAGAGCGACTTACAGTAGAGTGCATACATTTTATTACATTTTTTTTTTTTTTTTTTTACATTTCATTACATTTTACATACTGAGACAAGGATATCCCTACCGGCCAAACCCTCCCTAACCCGGACGACGCTATGCCAATTGTGCGCCGCCCCACGGACCTCCCGGTTGCGGCCGGCTGCGACAGAGCCTGGGCGCGAACCCAGCCCAGCCTGGGCGCGAACCCAGAGACTCTGGTGGCGCAGCTAGCACTGCGATGCAATGCCCTAGACCACTGCGCCACCCGGGAGGTGAAAACAGAATCAAGAACCAAGGGGAGTGACAGATATAGGGAAGATGATCAAGGAGGTGATGGAGTCCAGGTGAGTGTCATGAGGCGCAGGTGCGCGAGACGATGGTGACAGGTGTGCGGGATAATCAGCAGCCTGACGACCTAGAGGCCAGAGAGGGAGTATACGTGACAATACCCTTCCTTTGCAACCCTATGTGTAAGAATCATATTGTATCTTATATTTTGGATGTATGATCAACTTTGTAAATTATGCTGCATTAACAATATAAGTTAATTGTATACTTGACTGGAGGAAAATATCAAACGTCTATAATTTGGGTGGACTGTTTTGTAATGATGAACAAGCAGCATTGCGGAAAGGCAATCATCCCACTATTCTATAGCCCTTCCTTGATGACTGAGTCATGCAACTTCTCACCTGTAAGCCATGACAAAAGCCACCATGCTTCTGTAGAGGTAAAGTGTGTGTCTCTCTGGGTCCCACAGGTTGAACGTGTAACGTGATGAAAGGTAGGACGATGTCTTTGTACTCTTTCTGGATGTTGGTGAGGTCAGTGTCCACCGCCTCTGGGATCCCAGTCCACTTCGAGAGTCTATCCCTCTCATCCTTTGACTTACAAACCACATCCACAAAATACAACTCAGCCAAAATACCAGCAACTGGAATCACAGAGCGATCAGAGTATTTAAGTCTACTCAACTAAGAATATAAGATGTACATATGTACTGTATGTGTTTGACCTTACCAGAACATGGGGTGATCCAGAGCTGTAAAGTGAGGCCAGAGGGATAGGTAAGGCCTTCGGTGGGACTGGGGAAATGTGTACTCATACATCAAAGCCAGGAGGGGCACCCAGCCAGAAGTGCTCTCCAGAGATATTTACCTAGGGGGGCAGAGTACCAGATGTTTTCTTTGGGGGCCTCCGACCAGAGGTGTGTGTGTGTGTGTGTGTGATGCAGTCTCACCTTCCAGCATTTGCCAGGACTTTGGTGGTGCAGAAGAGCCATTCTGGGTATAGTGAAGAGCAACTCCCCCCTCATCTATGTCCTACCAGCATGCCATACTCTGCTACTGTGTCCTCCTTGCTGATGTGAACACAACTGAATAAGCATGAACACAGAATGCACAGAAGTCAGCTGAGTTTCACCCCTAATACACCTAGGTCTGTGAAGTGGAGGGCTTTTTACTTATTGTGGACAATGTCTTTATACTTTTTCTGGATATTGTGATTCCTTGCTGTTGAGTTTCCGCCCTTCACACCACTGCAGGAAGCTTTGGAGAGGGTCGCTGCCCTCTGTCTTCAAGAAACAAGGATCATCAGACCCCCATAACAACCAACAATATAGGCTGGTTAGGTAGGATTAAATATATTGACACGTAAAAAAAAGACAGCACTATCAAAGATTCTTATTAATCTAGCTAGTTACGGGTTATTAACTTGGTAGCTACATAGCATTCATAACTTGCAAGCTACATAGCATTCATAACTTGAAATCGTTTACCAAAGCAGTAACGGTAGCTAGTCACATCATTGCCTGGAAACCCGACGTTGAATTGCATTGAATTCTATCAAATCATGACGTCAGTGATCTTCAGGTCGGAAAGTCGGAGCTCTAGAAAGATGCCAGAGTTTCCGACTTGGAATTCCGAGTTGGATGACCGTTCAAAACAAGTTTTCCCAGTTGGAGCTCTCGTTTTTCCCCGAGTTCCAAGTTGTCTTGAGCGCACTGAAGTCGGAGATTTCTGAATTCCCAGTGGTTTTACATAATCAGAGGGGAAGAGAGATGGCCTACTCGGCGCAAAATCCCTCCAGCAGGTGTTTTTTAAATAAATTTTTTCCCAACCAAGCAATGAGTTTTTGTATGGAGGTAACGGAGAGAGTGTCGAATTAGGTCAGAAAAAAAGGAATGGCTTATTTTCTACATGATGTTTATTTGATCGAATATAAGTTTCGTAATGCTTAAATTGATATGAGTGTACTGATATAAGTAGGCCATGTTACACGTGGACCATTTCAACAAGCTGAAATGGTCCACCCACACACGAGGACAATTTAAATAAACTAAAATGGTCCACCCACAGAAACAGTGTGGTGAAGGCGCAACAGCACCTCTTCAACTTCAGGAGGCTGAAAAATGTGGCTTGTTCACCTAAAACCCTCACAAACTTTTACAGATGCACAATTGAGAGCATCCTGTCAGGCTGTATCACCGCCTGGTACTGCAACTGCACCGCACACAACCACAAGGCTTTCTAGAGGGTGGTGCTATCAGCACAACGCATCACCGGATGCAAACTACCTGCCCTCCAAGACACCTACAGCACCCGATGTCACAGGAAGGCCAAAAAGATAATCAAGGACAACACCAGCCACTGCCTGTTCACCCCCGCTACCATCCAGAAGGCGAGGCCAGTACAGGTGCATCAAAGCTGGGACCAAGAGACTGAAAAACAGCTTCTATCTCAAGGCCATCAGACTGCTAAACCACATCCGACCATTATCCGACCATTATGAGTACCTCTTCATGCCGTATGGGTTGAAGAATGCCCCAGCCGTCTTCCAATCCTTTGTAGACGAGATTCTCAGGGACCTGCACGGGCAGGGTGTGGTGGCTTATATCGATGACATTCTGATATATTCCGCCACATGCGCCGCGCATGTGTCTCTGGTGCGCAGAGTACTTGGGCGACTGTTGGAGCATGACCTATACGTCAAGGCTGAGAAATGCGTGTTCTCCCAACAGGCCGTCTCCTTCCTGAGGTATCGCATTTCCACATCAGGGTTGGTGATGGAGTGTGACCGCATTGCAGCCGTGCGTAATTGGCCGACTCCCACCACGGTAAATGAGGTGCAGCGGTTTTTAGGGTTTGCCAATTACTGCCGGAGGTTTATCCGGGGTTTTGGGCAGGTGGCTGCTCCCATTACCTCACTGCTGAAGGGGGGACCGGTGCGTCTGCGGTGGTCGGCTGAGGCGGACAGAGCGTTTTGTCGCTTGAGGACTCTGTTTACCGAGGCTCCCGTGTTGGCTCATCCAGATCCCTCTTTGGCATTCATAGTGGAGGTGGACGCATCCGAGGCTGGGATTGGAGCCGTGCTCTCACAGCGCTCGGGCGCGCCACTGAAGCTCCGCCCCTGTGCTTTCTTTTCGAGGAAGCTCAGCCCGGCGGAGAGAAACTATGACGTGTGGGACCGGGAGTTGCTGGCTGTCGTAAAAGCTCTGATGGTGTGGAGACATTGGGGGGGCTCAACACCCTTTCCTCATCTGGACTGACCACCGTAATCTGGAGTACATCCGGGCGGCGAGGAGACTGAACCCTCGCCAGGAAAGGTGGGCCATGTTTTTCACCCGATTCAGATTTACGATATCGTATAGACCAGGTTCCCAGAACGCTAAGGCAGACGCACTGTCCCGTCTGTATGATACAGAGGAGCGGTCCATCGATCCCACCCCCATACTTCCGGCCTCTTGTCTGGTGGCACCGGTGGTGTGGGAGGTGGACGCGGACATCGAGCAGGCATCTCGGTCAGAGCCTACTCCACCTCAGTGCCCAGAACTGAGTGCGTGTTTTCAGTGCGTGTTGGGGTATCAGCCGGTCCTGGTACCGTGGCATCCGAGCCAGACCGAGGCTCCTGTGGTGGAGGAATGGGTGAAGGGAGACCTGGGAGGCCATCCACGGGCACCTGAAACGGGCCGAAGGGTGGCAGAAAGCGAGCGCTGACCGCCACCGCAGTGAGGCCCCGGTGTTCGCACCAGGGGACCGGGTCTGACTCTCGACCCGAAACCTGTCCATCCGCCTGCCCTGCCGGAAGCTGGGTCCGCGGTTTGTGGGGCCATTTAAAGTCCTGAGGAGAATAAACAAGGTGTGTTATAAGTTACAGCTCCCCCTTATTACCGTATTAACCCCTCGTTACATGTGTCTCTCCTCAGGCCGGTGGTAGCTGGTCCGCTTCAAGAAGCTGAGGTGCGGGAGGTCCCTCCGCCCCCCCTGGACATCGAGGGGGGCCCGGCGTACACAGTGCGATCCATACTGGATTCCAGGCGTCGGGTGAGGGGCCTGCAGTACCTCGTGGATTGGGAGGGGTACGGACCGGAGGAGAGATGCTGGGTGCAGGTGGAGGACGTCTTGGACCCATCTCTGCTGAGTGAGTTTTACCGCCTCCATCCGGATCGTCCTCCGGGTCGTACTCGAGGCCGGCGTCAGCGCGCGTCAGGGGGGGTACTGTCACGACTTCCACCAAAGGTGGCTCCTCTCCCTGTTCGGGCGGTGCTCGGCGGTCGTCGTCGCCGGCCTACTAGCTGCCACCGATCTATTTTTCCTTTTAGTTTGTGTCTGTCTGTTTTGTTTACACCTGTGTCCTATTAGTTAATTTCGGTGGGTTTATTAACCTCTGCTGCCTGCTAGTCTTTGCAGGATTATTTGCTGTTGTTACTTTGTTAGGGGTGCGTGTTTGCACCACAGGGTTTTCTTTCTCACGGTAGTTGTACCGTTTTGGAATGTGTTTAGGAGTAGAGGTTTCTCCTCCGTGTGTTGCGTTTATTTCCCTGTGTGTGGCGACTTCGTTTGGGTGTGTTCCCCCCCTGTTGTTGTTGAGTTGGGACTTCTAAATAAACGCTTGTGCCACTGGGACTTCCTTGCTCTCCTGCTCCTGATTCCTGCACCTCCCTCCTCTTAGGAGGCACGTAACATTATCTGTGTGCTTTCCCCATGCTTGCAAGTAGTTCACAGCCATAGTGAAGAATGATTGGGATGTTTTGAGAAAGCTCTCTTTAGACATGGCTCCATTTTCCTCTAGCTCTTCAGAAGTCATCTGCCCAAAACTGGAATGAAGTTGTCATCACGTCTTGCAGTCAATTTTGCCTCACCGTTTCTCAGAATTGCAGCTGACTCCACAGCACAGCGGTCCTGGCCTTCAAGTATCTTGATCGTGTCACTGAATACGGTCAGGTTTCCAAGGACAAAGGCCAGCCAAAGTTCAGTCAGAGTCCAAAGTTCAATCTTTGAACTTTGTTCGCAGGACAACAGGACAACATCAGAAAGAAAAAAGGATTTCAATGGCACATACCTTTTCAGCACTCTTTCTAGAGCAGGGCGCATGGACAGCCAGTGAACATTGCTGTGTCCTAAAATGTTATGGTAGTCCTGGCCAACAAACTCACAAAAGCTCTTCAGTCTTTCTACTCTGACGATAAAAATATGAAAATATCTTTGTGACCAGGTACTCAACATCATGGGGAATCATATTCAAAGCTGTTCTGGCCATGTTATGAATGATGTGGGCAGGACAACCTAAGCCAATCACCTCCCGCTGCAGAGCATATTTAACTTTAGTATGGACATTGACCCTCCCCAGCCTATTCAGTCCTCCAAAGTTGGTATTTGTGTTGTCGGCAGAGAATGTTTTCCAGGTTACATTTTTGGATGACCACCAGGACCTCAGCTGCAATTTCCTCTGCTGTTTCTCCTTTCAATTCAACCAAATCAAGCAGTTTTGTTTCCACAGATTTGCTGCCATCATATATCTTACAATATCTGACTACTTTTGGCAGCAGCTTTACATGTCCATGATTGACGCATCAATGGACAGGGACACAAATTCAACCTGGTCTAGGTCCGGTGTTACCAAAGTAGTTGCCCATGTTGCTAACACGTTACTCACTATGGCGTAACTATGATTGTGTCGCATAGTGTGGTATGCAAAGACACCCTCCTGCACAGCTAAATCATATTCTTCTTGGGAAAGCTCTACCTTCTTGAAGAATGTGGTGACAGAGGGCATACCAACACGGGCAATCAGAGAGGCTTTATGCTTTTTCGCCTGTTGATGTTCTACCCCTGCCGTTCTTCCTCCGCTGCCAATTGAAAAAGAGGAATTACAGGGTGCAGTGAGGAATGGCACTAGATTGTAGCTTGTGCAAGCCTTGCCCAAATCTCAATCTTATCAAGGTTGGTGTGAAACTGTTATAACATGTGTTCTCTCTCTTCCCTGTGAAAGTCAATAGGGTTTCTATGTGGTATGGAACATGTGAGTGACCATTGTTCCAGATGAGGGATTGTTGGAAAATGACATTTTTTGTAACTAACTAATTGACTTGAGCAAGTTTTTTGTATGTTTATAACTATATAAGTTGACCAATTAATGTGTTATGGGTTAGATGGAATGATTTATGAGCAAGTGTAAATGTGGCCGGAGGCAAAGTACAAAGGGGGCCTGTCTCTGAGACAGAATGTTTCTATAAGGGTGAGGTAAGTCCCGAGCCAAAGGAACCAACGCAGGCCCGTAGTAGTGGCCTAGAAGATGGTAATCGTAGAAGGAGTCCTGAACCAAAGGGACAAACACAGGCCTGGAGTGGCCCAGAAGTTAAGGTGGTGAACTTCACTATAGCATTGGCAGGAAAAATGCCTTTTAAGACTATGATCAACAATGTATTATGAATCTTAATGGACCAAATGCTTGCTCTGTTGGGTTTGTGGTGACAGCTATGAGAACCGTTCCAAACGATGAGAAGATCTGAATGCTCCGTTTAAGAGACTACAAACCTCCTGGAATGAGAAGAAATAAGAGGTCTCTAGCTGACATCACTTACACTTAGGCACATACCTCCAGGTACTTTGGTGTGTTTTTCCCTGGGTATGGAGTTGCATGTGCCCTAGACCTAATTCGTGACATAGAGAAAATTGGCAATGCTACTTGAAATGCCCTGGAACAATTGAATGGGGAAATAAAATAATTGCGTAAATTGGCTCTGCAAAACAGAGAGGCTCTTGGCTATCTTTTGGCAGGTCAAGGGGGCACTTGTGCAATCATTGGCGATGAATGTTGTACTTTTGTCCCAGATCACTCTTCTAATATGACTGATCTCGCCGAATACATTGCCACTGCAACTTGGTTGGAATCCCTGGAAGTTGGCGATCCCAAATTGCCAAATGGGCTGCAGCATGTGTTTTTTGCTTAGTTTGCCTAATTGTGTTATTAACATGCTGTGTATGTCTATTTTTTATAAATTCACTCCCGTCAATAGAAGTATAACCTTTATTATGATGATAGTATTACCATACTAATTCGATTGTATAACCCAGAATGAAGGGTTTGAAGGTGTTGGTCTCATTAAATTTAGGGAGTAGGGAATGTGGAGGAAAATGGATAGTCTGGAGACAGCCTTGAACTGTATATCTTGTCTCCATAAAATCATGAGTTCCTGTAGGTGCTGGGTAGAGGTATTAGGGGCAGACGCTCCCTCCTCAGACCTTTTGGAAGAACCCCCAGAATATGTTATATAAGTTAAGATAGGAGACGGTGCTAGACACATGCAGGAACCAAACCTATGAACCATGCCTATGTAGCTTGTCTGTGTAAGCAGTATATAAGAGAACTAACGGGACTGCCCCATAGAAGCTCACTTCAGACCGGTACTTTATGCATCTAAATTTGACTGTGACCTCTCCAGCTTGCTGTTAATAAAGAATTAGTCATTTAAGATTGACTTCTGCTGTCCCTGGTGGTAATTTCCACAACATTAGTATGGCTGAGGGATTTGTATATAGTATTTTAATCATATTAATTAAATTGGAGCCGAATCCCATATGTTCAGAAACCGACCAAAGATATGACCATTCTAGTCTATCAAAAGCTTTTTCTGCATCAAGATGTATAACTGCCCAAGGAGCTTTGGTTTCTGATGAAGCATGTAAGATATAATAGACAACGGAGGTTATCTGAGAATAATTGTTTTTTAACAAACCCGAGACGGGACGACAGAATTTTTGAAAATAGGTTAATATCTGTGAAAGCACTGGGTGGCGTCCTTAACTTTCTTTACATAAAAGCGAATGCCACCTTTCCAACAAGTCAGTTCATCAACTTTCTGCCCTGCTAGAGCTGCCCCGGTCAACTGGAAGTGCTGTTATTGTGAAGTGGAAATGTCTAGGATCAACAACGGCTCAGCCGAGAAGTGGTAGTCTACACAAGCTCACAGATTGGGACCACCGAGTGCTGTAGCGCGTAAAAATCATCTGTCCTTGGTTGCAACACTCATTGTCGAGTTCCAAACTGCCTATGGAAGTAACATCAGCACAAGAACTGTTCGTCGGGAGTTTCATGAAATAAGTTTCCATGGCCGAGCAGCCGCACACAAGCTTAAGATCACCATGCACAATGCCAAGCATCGGCTGGAGTGGTGTAAAGCTCGCCACCATTGGACTCTGGTGCAGTGGAAATGCGTTCTCTGGAGTGATGAATCACACTTCACCATCTGGCAGTCCGACGGACGAATCTGTGTTTTGCGGATGCCAGGAGAACGCTACCTGCCCCAATGCATAGTGCCAACTGTAAAGTTTGGTGGAGGAGCAATAATGGTCTGGGGCTGTTTTCATGGTTCGTGCTAGGCTCCTTAGTTCCAGCTAAGGGAAATTTTAACGCTACAGCATACAATGACATTCTAGACGATTCTGTGCTTCCAACTTTGTGGCAACAGTTTGGGGAAGGCCCTTTCCTGTTTCAGCATGACAATGCCCCCGTGCACAAAGCGAGGTCCATACAGAAATGGTTTGTCGAGATCGGTGTGGAAGAACTTGACTGGCCTGCACAGAGCCCTGACCTCAACTCCATCGAACACCTTTGGGATGAATTGGAACGCCGACTGCGAGCCAGGCCTAATCGCCCAACATCAGTGCCTGTCCTCACTAATGCTTTTGTGGCTGAATGGATACAAAGCCACGCAGCGATGTTCCAACATCTAGTGGAAAGCCTTCCCAGAAGAGTGGAGGCTGTTATAGCAGCAAAGTGGGGACCAACTCCATATTAATGCCCATGATTTTGGAATGAGATGTTCGACGAGCAGGTGTCCACATACTTTTGTTCATGTTGTGTGTATATATTACATAACTCAAATATACTTACTTAAGAAAATGTTTCCCGACAAATGACAAATTAAAACACATCTGTGTGTCAAACACAAATATAAAACAAATGATTACTACAAGTTTAGATAGTTAGTCTAGCCAGCTATCAGTCTAAAAATTGACATGGCTAATTGTCAGCTAATTGAGTGACTGACATAACGAGAGAAACTGTTGATTCACAACCAAATTTCGAAATTGCACCTGGTGTATTCTACTATTCTTACTCTCAATATTGAGTTGAGAGGGGCCCTAAGTAACCGCTTATGTGGCTTATGCCTGGAGCTGGCCCTGACTACCTAGCATGCTATTTTGTTGATAGTAACCACATGACAAGCCAAGCTGGACAAAGCTAGCATGGCTAGGTTAGCATTGCTAGTTAGTGAATGTTGGCCGTGACTCATCCTTTTCTTGTGTTTGTGGCCAAAGCATAAATTACAGGGGGAAAAAACACTTTAAAAACTTGCTTGCGATGCTTGCGATTTCCTCGTATGAGGTGACCTCACATACTTTGGCCGAGATGTCTCATTGGCTAAGTTGGCCAATCAGCTGTTTACCGGTATTTGCCAACACCATTTTGTTGTTTGCGTACACCCGCACCATTCAAACACAGAAAAGTTGCTTTTTAACATAATAAATGTTTTAACATTTGGAAGGAAGACAAGTTTACTCATATTGTAATTAATTATATGTAATATTTCATAAAAATCTGGAAACAGTTAACAGCTACTTTAAGCTACCTAAACTCCCATGAAAAAACCCCCACAGAGTTCATCCAGGTAGCTGTCAACAAAGTCCATTGGTTTACTAGGAACTCGGATCTTCTTACGCTCAGTGACCATGTCAATGGCAATCTGTTTACTGGATTCTGCAAGTTAAGACAGGAATCCATACTTTGGTTTTGTGTACCTGGCCACTGTCTCCAAATGCTCAGTTTGGATTGGATTTGTACCACATGTGCAAAAATGTTTACTTTTGGAGATAGTGGCCAGATAAACAAAACCAAAGCATGGATTGCTATCTTACCTTGTCCATGGACTAATTACAGGGTAAGGAAACCATTATGTAATTTGGGTGAAGTATCCCTTTAAGTCAAGGTCTGACTAACATGAAGTGATAAACCTATTAAATTGGTATAATACCATAGCCCAGGGTGATGTTTGATGAAGTAATGACAAAGTTTGCAACAAATAATGCAACTCAAATCAAATATTATTAGTCACATGCACCGAATACAACAGGTGTAGACCTTACAGTGAAACGCTTACTCACAAGCCATTAACCAACAATGCAGTTAAAAAAAATATGAATAAGAATAAGAAATAAAAGGAACAAGTAATTAAAGAGCAGAAGTAAAATAACAATAGCGAGACTATATACAGGGGGTACCGGTACAGAGTCAATGTGCGGGAGCACCGGTTAGTCGAGGTAATTGAGGTAATATGTACATGTAGGTAGAGTTATTAAAGTGACAATGCATAGACAATAACAGAGAGTAGCAGTGGCGTAAAAGAGGGGGGGCAATGCAAATAGTCTGGGTAACCATCTGATTAGATGTTCAGGAGTCTTATGGCTTGGGGGTAGAAGCTGTTTAGAAGCCTCTTGGACCTAGACTTGGCGTTCCGGTACCGCTTGCCATGCGATAGCAGAGAGAACAGTTTATGACTAGGATGGCTGGAGTTTGACAATTTTTAGGGCCTTCCTCTGACACCGCCTGGTATAGAGGTCCTGGATGGCAGGAAGCTTGGCCCCAGTGATGTACTGGGCCGTACGCACTACCCTCTGTAGTGCGTTGCGGTCTGAGGCCTAGCAGTTGCCATACCAGGCAGTGACTGTAGAACCTTTTGAGGATCTGAGGACCCATGCCAAATCTTTTCAGTCTCCTGAGGGGGAATAGGTTTTGTTGTGTCTCTTCACAACTGTCTTGGTGTGCTTGGACCATGTTAGTTTGTTGGTGATGTGGACACCAAGAACTCGAAGCTCTCAACCTGCTCCACTACAGCCCCGTCGATGAGAATAGGGGCGTGCTCGGTCCTCCTTTTCCTGTAGTCCAGAATCATCTCCTTTGTCTTGATCACATTGAGGGAGAGGTTGTTGTCCTGGCACCAAAAGACCAGGTCTCTGACCTCCTCCCTATAGCATGCGTCGTCGCTGTCGGTGATCAGGCTTACCACTGTTGTGTCATCGGCAAACTTAATGATGGTGTTGGAGTCGTACCTGGCCGTGCAGTCATGAGTGAACAGGGAATACAAGAGGGGACTGAGCATGCACCCCTGAGGGGCCCCTCTGTTGAGGATCAGCGGATGTGTTGTCACCTACTAGCTACTAGCTTTTAGCTCAGTGCTGATGTTGCCTGTAATCCATGGCTTCTGGTTCGGGTATGTACGGTCACTGTGGGGACAACGTCATCGATGCACTTATTGATGAAGCCAATGACTGATGTGTTGTACTCCTCAATGCCATCGGAAGAATCCCGGAACATTTTCCAGTCTGAGCTAGCAAAAGAGTCCTGTAGCTTAGCATCTGCTTCATCTGACCACTTTTTTATTGACCGAGTCACTGGTGCTTCCTGCTTTAATTTTTGCTTGTAAGTAGGAATCAGGAGGATAGAATTATGGTCAGATTTGCCAAATGGAGGGCGAGGGAGAGCTTTGTACACATCTCTGTGTGTGGATGTCACGACTTCCGCCGAGGTCGGTCCCTCTCCTTGTTCGGGTGGCGTTCGGCGGTCGACGTCACCGGTCTTCTAGCCATCGCCGATCCACCTTTCATTTTCCATTTGTTTTGTCTTGTTTTCCCGCACACCTGGTTTGCATTCCCTCATTACTCGTCTTGCATATAACCCTCTGTTTCCCCCCATGTCTGTGTGTGGAATTATGTGTAAAGGTACGTATACTCCAGACTGGTTTGCGCCGGGTTATTGTAACCTGTGTGTGTTTAGTTTTCTGAGTGCCGTGTTTTGTTCGCCTCAATAAAGGGCTCCGTTTGCTACACATTTCTGCTCTCCTGCGCCGAACTTCCCTGCAGCCAGTTACGCGCTCCTTTACAGTGGAGTAAAGGTGATCTATTTTTTCTCATTCTATGTATCTTATTTATTTGAATTCATTAGATTTATGTTTAATGTTATTGTATTTTAATTTGTCTCATTTAGAAAACGTAGGACTATTGCATTTTCACACATTTTTATTTTATTTGTTAAGCACTTTGAAATGCATCTCCTGTAAGAAATGTGCTCTATAAATAGTTTTATTAAATTTGTATCTTCACAAATTGATTCTAATTAAATAGCAGCCATTTTGATCCAGTTTTGAATTAAAGGCATAACTTGGTCCTTGTCACACATTTACACATTTTCAACTGTATTAAGGTTTCAACACCTATCGTCACGCACAGAAGAACAACGTCTGGATATTGTCATGTTTTAAATTACTTTCAACATTGTCATTATGTTAATATTTACAGGTCTGATAAAAAAAATCTATTAGGCTTATTGGCAGCTACAGTTGAAGTCGGAAGTTTACATACACTTAGGTTGGAGTCATTAAAACTCGTTTTTCAACCACTCCACAAATTTCTTGTTAACCAACTATAGTTTTGGCAAGTCGGTTAGGACATCTACTTTGTGCATGACACAAGTAGTTTTTACAACAATTGTTTACAGACAGATTATTTCACTTATAATTCACTGTATCACAATTCCAGTGGGTCAGAAGTTTACATACACTAAGTTGACAGTGCCTTTTAAACAGCTTGGAACATTCCAGAAAATGATGTCATGGCTTTAGAAACTTCTGATAGGCTAATTGACATAATTTGTGTCAATTGGAGGTGTAACTGTAAATGTATTTCAAGGCCGACCTTCAAACTCAGTGCCTCTGCTTGACATCATGGGAAAATCAAAAGAAATCAGCCAAGACCTCAGAATAAAAATTGTAGACCTCCACAAGTCTGGTTCATCCTTGGGAGCAATTTCCAAACGCCTGAAGGTACCACGTTCATCTGTACAAACAATAATACGCAAGTATAAACACCATAGAACCACGCAGCCATTATACCGCTCAGGAAGGAGACACGTTCTGTCTCCTAGAGATGAACGTACTTTGGTGCGAAAAGTGCAAATCAATCCCAGAGCAACAGCAAAGGACCTTGTGAAGATCCTGGAGGAAACGTGTACAAAAGTATCTATATCCACAGTAAAACGAGTCCTATATCGACATAACCTGAAAGGCCGCTCAGCAAGGAAGAAGCCACTCCTCCAAAACCGCCAGACTACGGTTTGCAACTGCACATGGGCACAAATATCGTACTTTTTGGAGAAATGTTCTCTGGTTTGATGAAACAAAAAAAGGACAACAAAGTCAAGGTACTGGAGTGGCCATCACAAAGCCCTGACCTCAATCCTATAGAAAATGTGTGGGCAGAACTGAAAAAGCGTGTGCGAGCAAGGCCTACAAACCTGACTCAGTTACACCAGCTCTGTCAGGAGGAATGGGCCAAAATTCACCCAACATATTGTGGGAAGCCTGTGGAAGGATATCTGAAATGTTTGACCCAAGTTAAACAATTTAAAGGCAATGCTACCAAATACTAATTGAGTGTATGTAATCTTCTGAATGTGATGATAGAAATAAAAGCTGAAATAAATCATCCTCTCTACTATTATTCCGACATTTCACATTCTTAAAATGAAGTGATCCTAACTGACCTAAGACAGTGCATTTTTACTAGGATTAAATGTCAGGAATTGTGAAAAACTGAGTTTAAATGTACTTGGCTAAGGTGTATGTAAACTGCCGACTTTAACTGTATGTGTAACAGCAAGTTTAATAATTTTTATTTTACCTTGATTTAACTAGGCAAGTTGTACTTTGTACTTTTAACTAGGCAACTAGGTACTTTTAACTAGGCAAGTTGTATTACACAAGACAAACAAAACGATCACAGATAACACAAAAAAAATACAGTAGCAGATTATTACATTTACACATATGTTATTCCCCAAACAGAACAAGAACTTGCATTACCTGAAACAGTTACAAGCAATACAAAAATAAAATCCTCTAATAAACGTTTAAAATGGGCAAGGGGGACAAGAGTCTCAAGTTTAAGTTTAGTCTGCAGGCTATTCCATAGGCAAGGAGCGTAACAGGAAAAGGCAGCCATACCCAACTCTGTGGAAATCGCATGGGCCTCAAGTGTAATCCATGCTTGAGACCTGGTTTTAGGAATTCTAATTCTAATATTGATGAGTGATGATAAGAAGGTAGTTTATTCAGAAGTGCTTTATAGACAAACACTATGTGCATGTTGTTCTCGTCTCATGGACAGCAAAGTCCAACCCACATTTTGATATAAAACACAGTGGTGAGTTCTGTAGCTAACACCCGTAATAAACCTAAGTGCGCAATGATAAGTAGCATCCAGCGATTTAAGTGTTGATGCTGTAGCATGCATTTTGATAATATCCCCATAATCTATAACAGACATAAGTAGCTTGCACAATTTGTCTTCTATTTGTAGAGGACAAACATGTCCTGTTTCTATAGAGGAAGCCTAGCTTGATTTTTAGCCGTTTACAAAGTTCGTCAATATGCATTTTAAAAGACAGTTTATCATCCAACCATATCCCTAAGTATTAATATGCAGAGACCCTATTAATTCAGGAACCATCTAAGCTCGTAAGTGCAAGTGTATTTTCAAACAACTTTTTGAACCTATTAAAAATCATAAAATGTGTTTTCTTTGCATTTAAAACAAGTTTCAGCTGTATAAAAGACCCTTGTAATATTTTAAAATCTGTCTCCAATAGTGATAATGGTTGGTCAGCCGTTGAAGCGATAGAGTACATGACAGCGTCATCAGCATATAAATGAATTTGACGCTTTCTTATCTCATCACCGATATTGTTTATGTAGAGAGTGAACACTAACATCAGAGATCCCCCCATCAATGGTGTGTGTAATGAGTCCTATATAACATATTCACATAAGCAAATTGTGACAAATTAAAAACAAAAATGTGTTAAGCACAAATACATATAGATAGTTGAATTAAGTAGAATAATTACAATATTACATATTATATTACACCAATCCTATTTGATCTCTGTCTAGAATAGCTTCCTCCTAACTAGTTCCCTCTCAGTCTTACACCCAGTCTGTAGGGTTTGGGGGACAGGGTTACACCAAACACAGGGGTGTAGTCAGGTTCCCCTGCATCCTCAGGCCAGACAAACTTGAAGCGTCGCAGCAGAGTGACCATGATCAAGAAGAGCTCCATGCGAGCGAGTCCTTCTCCAAGACACATTCGCGGCCCTGCAACAACAACAAACGGTATGAGCTCTTTATGTATTATGATGTCAACAACATCAGTGATGCACTTTGTTTTGCTCTATCCCTCACCTGCAGAGAACGGCATGAAGGCCTCAGGCTTCTCAAACTCGCCCTGCTCGTTCAGGAAGTTTAAGGGGTTGAACTCATGGGGGAACTTCCACTGACCCTCTTCAGACAGCACAGAGGTGAGGTTTGGAATGATCAAAGTGCCCTGCAAGTAAGACATGGAGAGAGAGGATGAGACATATCCAAGTGGACAAGAAATAAGGAACATTATGTTAGAGATTTTGAAATGAGAAGACAAGACATTTTAGATGTATTGCTGCTTCTCACCTTCGGGATACTGTAGCCCATCACCTCAGTGTCTCTGGTGGTGCTATGAAACACACTGAGGGGGACAGTACTAGCGATGCGCTGACTCTCGTGGGTCACTGCCTGAGTGTAAGGCATCCTGTGTCTGTCGTCAAAAGATGCGTGTTCTTTCCCCTCCAGAACCGTGTCAATTTCCTGCTGACACCTCTCTGAGAAGACCAAAGGGAAGGATTTTGTAAAAAAAAAAAGGACTTAAGTCAAAAGTGCTAATCAAAATTGCTTGACACCTTTTTTTTGAGGAATAATCTACAACTACTACAACTGTATTAGTAGAAAGACACTTTCTGAATGTCAGCATTAGAAGATAAAGCAAACAGACCCTGAATCTCTGGATGGGTCATGAGGTAGAGGAAAGCAGTGAGCAGTGTGTTGGAGGTGGTGTCTGTTCCAGCAAAGTGCAAGTCCAGGACGTACATTATGAGTTGGGCCTCTGAAAAAGAAGATCCATCATCTCCTCTCTGGTGGGGAGAGTACAGCAGTGTCAGACGAAAACTGTGATGATTTTGAAGGCACTGTACAACCTAGTCATAATGATAGATGATGTGGTCAAACCCTCTTATATAAGCACTTAACCTCCCATAAACAAAATGAACACACTTTGTCTAGTTCATCCAGGTAGCAGTCAATGAAGTCCCTTGGCGCACCAGGAATCCTGGTTTCCTTATGCTGAGTGACGAGTCCAAGAGACATCTGTTTGCAACAAATAGCATTTTGAAAGGCCTTCTGGAATGGCAAGGGAAGGTATCGGATCATGGGCACTGTGTCGTAAAGCTGTGGAGAAAGACCAAGTAATGAGTCAGAACTACTATTGCACCAACCATTAACCATGCTTCCATTAACTTTTCCAGTGATTTTTTTTTGTCGACATTTAGTACGTGTGCATAAAAAAATGGATGTGACAATTGCCTGCTAGGGTGCGTTTCCATTTAACTATCTTGTGTCAATGAAAACAGCTGGACGCAATGACGTCACAATTTTTTTTTTTTACAATTAAAATACATACATACATACATATTCTTAGCCAAACACATTTAAACTCAGTTTTTCACAATTCCTGACATTTAATACCAGTAAAAATCTCGTTTTAGGTCAGTTAGGATCACCACTTTATTTTAAGAATGTGAAATGTCAGAATAATAGTAGAGAGAATGATTTATTTCAGCTTTTATTTCTTTCATCACATTCCCAGTGGGTCAGAAGTTTACATACACTCAATTAGTATTTGGTAGCATTGCCTTTAAATTGTTTAACTTGGGTCAAACGTTTCGGGTAGCCTTCCTCAAGCTTCCCACAATATGTTGGGTGAATTTTGGCTCATTCCTCCTGACAGAGCTGGTGTAATGGAGTCAGGTTTGTAGGCCTAATTACTCGTGCACGCTTTTTCAGTTCTGCCCACAAATTTTCTATGGGATTGAGGTCAGGGCTTTGTGATGGCCACTCCAATACCTTGACTTTGTTGTCCTTAAGCCATTTTGCCACAACTTTGGAAGTATGCTTGGGTTCATTGTCCATTTGGAAGACCCATTTGCGACCAAGCTTTAACTTCCTGACTGATGTCTTGATATGTTGCTTCAATATATCCACATAATATTAATTCCTCATGATGCCATCTATTTTGTGAAGTGCACCAGTCCCTCCTGCAGCAAAGGACCCCCGCAACATGATGCTGCCACCTCCATGCTTCACAGTTGGGATGGTGTTCTTCGACTTGCAAGCCTCCCCCTTTTCCCTCCAGACATAACGATGTTCATTATGGCCAAACAGTTCTATTTTTGTTTCATCAGACCAGAGGACATTTCTCCAAAAAGTATGATCTTTGTCCCCATGTGAACTGTAGTCTGGCTTTTTTTATGGCGGTTTAGGAGCAGTTGCTTCTTCCTTGCTGAGCGGCCTTTCAGGTTATGTTGATATATTACTCGTTTTACTGTGGATATAGATACTTTTGTACCTGTTTCCTCCAGCATCTTCACAAAGTCCTTTGCTGTTGTTCTGGGATTGATTTGCAATTTTCGCATCAAAGTACCTTCATCTCTAGGAGACAGAACGCGTCTCCTTCCTGAGCGGTATGACGGCTGCGTGGTTCTATGGTGTTTATACTTGCATACTATTGTTTGTACAGACTAATGTGGTACCTTCAGGCATTTGGAAATTTCTCCCAAGGATGAACCAGACTTGTGGAGGTCTACAATTTTTATTCTGAGGTCTTGGCTGATTTCTTTTGATTTTCCCATGATGTCAAGCAAAGAGGCACTGAGTCTGAAGGTAGGCCTTGAAATACATCCACAGGTACACCTCCAATTGACTCAAATGATGTCAATTAGCCTATCAGAAGCTTCTAAAGCCATGACATCATTTTCTGGAATTTTCCAAGCTGTTTAAAGGCACAGTCAACTTAGTGTATGTAAACTTCTGACCCACTGGAATTGTGATACAGTGAATTATAAGTGAAATGATCTGTCTGTAAACAATTGTTGGAAAAATGACTTTTGTCATGCACAAAGTAGATGTGCTAACGGACTTGACAAAACTATAATTTGTTAACAAGAAATTTGTGGAGTGGTTGAAAAACTAGTTTTAATGACACCAACCTAAGTGTATGTAAACTTCCAACTTCATCTGTACACACACACACACACAGTAACTAATACAAATATAGTGCTTGAAGTTCCATTACCCAGTTAGGCAAATTGCACATTAATAAATTGCCAATAGCCCGTAAGACCTCCCACCTATCTATTTCATGTCTCAGTTAGCCCATGAAAGCCAGTATGTATAATAATTCTCATGTGCCAACGTATTGCCACGGTCCGTGCCATGGTGAAACTTGCACTCCTGTAGATCTGAAATAATTGGATGGTGAATCTTGCCAGCCAACCAGAAAAGCAAGGCGAAGCAATTGAGACATTATTGAAAGAAAAGTTATTTGTATAGTTGAAAACATTGATTTCGCAAGGTGTAGGCATTTAGAATGAAATGTGGAGTGGAACTTTAGTTACGCGGTGACAGCAGCACGTGCCCCGTGTTCCCTTCAAAATGATTTGGCAATTAGAATTAGAAAAACACAATTTCCATCATCATTTGTTGCAATAAATAAAGTTAGACAAAATAAAAATCTGTCGAATTTCACCCCCTAAAAAAAAAAAAAAAAAAAGAATAATTGTCGAATGGTAAAAATGTGATTTTTTTTGTTGAGACATTTTTTGATTTTTTTATAAACCTGGGTCAATAGAAGAAACCTGCGTTATGATCTACCATCCATATCTGCTTTCAAACCAAAAGGTGTGATTCACAGGAAGCAATGTAATTAACATTGTATACTGTAAGTATACAGTTACCAAAAAGCTGTAATTATGTATAATACCATAGCCCAGGGTCCATTGGCGATCTTTGCGTTCTCAGTGTAGAGCTTCACGAAGGTCTTAAGAAACTCATCGTTATAGTCATAACGCGACCCAAAGAGGACAAGGCAGATGATATTGGATGCAGCATTGTGGAAGAGAACCTGTGGGTTCATTGATTTTCCTGTGGAAAAATAACAGTATTACTTTGATAAGAGATACTTTGTTCTCTTTAACGTTGAGCAAGACGGTAATCTGTATAAGGACATCTGTTAAATGGCTATGTTCCTACAAAACAAAACACAATTTTATTTGTTCCACTTTCATACCAACGCTTTTCGCCAAGGGTGCAATGATGTGTGATATCTCCCCCAGAATCCTCTCCTCCATGGACTGCTTCCCCAGACCAAAGTTTTTCAGGGTCATTAGGGCGAAGCGACGATGCTCTTTCCAGCTGGAGCCATAGTCCACAAGAATGACACCTGGGATAGTTTATTACAATAGGTAAGTATTTTTTGACATATCAATCAAATTATAGTTATGTTTTATTTTATTTTTCCCCCCCCATTTTCCCCCCTCAATTTCGTGGTATCCAATTGTTAGTAATTACTATCTTGTCTCATCTCTACAACTCCGTAAGGTCGAAAGGTCGAAAGCCATGAGTCCTCCGAAACACAACCCAACCTAGCCGCACTGCTTCTTAACACAGTGCGCATCCAACCGCACCAATGTGTCGGAGGAAACACTGTGCACCTGGCGACCTTGGCTAGCGCGCACTGCGCCCGGCCCGCCACAGGAGTCGCTGGTGCGCGATGGGATCAAGGATATCCCTACCGGCCAAACCCTCCCTAACCCGGACGACGCTAGGCCAATTGTGCGTCGCCCCACGGACCTCCCGGTCGCGGCCGGCTGCGACAGAGCCTGGGCGCGAACCCAGAATCTCTGGTGGCACAGCTAGCGCTGCGATGCAGTGCCCTAGACCACTGCGCCACCCGGGAGGCCTATAGTTATGTTCTTAAGGGCAAAAAAATGGAATAGAAAGAAAAGGTTTCTTCAGAATAGAGCTCTTCATAGTAATAGATTCAAATGTTTTCTTGTTGATATTGATTATGTCCTGTACTGTATTTTTTGATAATATTACCTTTTCCTTCTGTGACGTGGTTGACCATAAGGTCTTGGGGTCTTCCTGCAAAATCTGCAGCCCTGGTAACCAGGGCCTCCTTCATAGATTCAAGCCCATTGAGAATCACAGCTGGCCTTCCACCAATATAAAGACTGAAAACATTCCCATAGCGCTTCGCCAACTACGGAATGGGACATATTAAAGGATTTGTTCACTATTTTTAAACCAAATCTTATTTTTTTTATGTAAATGGCATGTTACGGAATGGTCCAGACACTTTTTTAGTAATTTCATTTGGTTTTGAGAAACTATCCCCAACCCCAATAAACTTTCATCATTGCTCATTCTGCAGTATGGGAGCTACAGGAAAACATGAACTGTGTAATTCCAAACATTATCCGTAAAGTTATATTCCATTTGTGCAACTTAGCTGCTTCTCCGTGTAACCAGGGCAGCACAGCTGGTAGGGGGAAACCGCTCAAGTCGTGAAAATTGATAAAGTTCGGAATTACACAATTTCATGTGTACCACATCTAAAGACCTGCATCACTATACTGAGAGGTTTGTCATTTCTAAAAGGACGTATTTGGATGGTTTTGGAGCCTTTGTTTATGTTTTCCAAAACTCCCATACTGCAGAACGAGCAATGTGGAAGTGAAATCGCAAAAAAAAAGTCTCTGGACTCTTCTAGAGACCCTTTGGGGCAGCAGGTAACCTAGTGGTTAGAGTGTTGGGCCAGTAACCGAAAGGTTGCTGGATCGAATCCCCGAGCTGACAAGGTAAAAATCTGTCGTTCTGCCCCTGAACAAGGCAGTTAACCCACTGTTCCCCGGTAGGCCGTCATTGTAAATAATAATTTTTTCTTAACTGACTTGCCTAGTAAAATAAAGGTCAAATAAAATAAATAAAATAACTGTAAAAAAAAGTCTATGACATGCCATTTACATTAAAAATGTAGATTTGGTTTAAAAAAAGTGAACTAATCCTTTAAGAATATTAAAGTTGCATAGTGTTGAAGTTGCACCTTTAAAGGCTATTTTGTCAATGAAATTGTTGAATTGAGTAAAACTGTGATTAGAAAATCAGTTCTCTGTCATACCAAGGCCATCAAAGTATGGATTTAAGATTAAAGGAAACATAAACAGCATACAGAGCACCACTTATTACGCAATTATAGACATACGTACAAAGGTTGCTTTGATACAATTATTTAATAGATGTTATGTTCATATTGCAAAAATGAATTAGTAATTTAACCTGACACATCCAAGTAATGCTTATTGATTCTTCAGGAGAGTTAAAATAGCATAATAGAGTTTTATACTAGGCTTACCTTCTCCAGGTCTTTCATAGGATTCCCCAAGCTCAGATGCAGCAGATTCCCAAATATTGGAATGGGTTGTGGACCAGGAGGAAAGTTTGGGGGTCTATTAACCTTCAAGAAGAAGAAGAGGAGGCAAATGCATATCCACAGCAGAACGAATGAGCCCAACATACTTGTTGTTCAGTTCCAACCACAGCAGTGACTGCACTCTGCTCTCCTCTTCTCCAAAGCTATAGACATGCGCGTACACGGATGCGCGTAGGCGTCCAAAGTCTAAACATACATTTTCACTAAAAACTAGTTGTGTTGTATAGACGACTCTAAATGTCACACTTGTCCTTGTCACTAGCTATGTTTCCATCCAATTGGCGACATATTTTCATGCGAATATTCTAAAATATACACGTTTTCCCACCAGTAAAAATAAGTGCGTGATGACGCAATACACACAACATTTACTTTTTCGCTGAAATTTTCGTGTACCGAATACAAATCTAAAGTTCAACCTGTTTCCATGGCATTTTCAACTCTACCGATAGTTGTGTCACAAAAACGGTTGTGTTGAATAGCAAATGTGCCTACTCTGGTCTTGGCACGTGCGCTCTAGCCAACAGTTTGCAGATACAGTACAGGTTAACTGTGCTGGTAGGCTAGTCTACATTATGGGATTATTATGGATAAAAGCGATAATAGTTTTCTTTGTCAAACGGCAGTAAAGCATCGATCATCATGTCACCAGAATAAGACCCTCGATATTCATTTGAAAGGAGCATCAAGATCACCGTGCACTTTCACCACCCTGTGAAGTTAATCATCATTTATTAGCTTAATTACCCGCATGTTTTCCCGAGTCATAGTGGGAGGACCACACAACATATTATCGCGACTCCAAGTCTAAAATAAATTGGAGATAATTTCTAGATGCATTTTACTGTGGAGATCAAGTTTATAAATTGTCTGTCTGGGCTGATGTGATTAGACAGTGGATTGTGCAGTTTGATGGAACAAAGTGGAATAGACACCGGTTGGAATGCGGACCTGCCCGTTGTACAATGCATCAATATTTGAGCATAAAGGCGTAGAACTATGGTCTCATTTATCAGATGTGATCAGGTAATATTAAATATTGCTAAATGTTTTAATAGCAACAGATGACTTTCTTGTCAAGTACATCGATTACATTTTACAGGGTAGTTTTTCAAAGTAGCTCATATTTTGCAGACGGCCCCTTGGCTTCAGTTTCACTAACCAATTAAACCAAACCATCCCAGCATACCTCGCGTGTGCAACGGCTTCTGACTTTATGCTCATTTAAATATTTTGTAGGCCTGTTCTCGATTAATAGGTCAAGAGTCTGGACTATATTGGACTCTCCTCCTACCTCCTGCCACTTTATATAGTCAAACAAAGCACGGCGTGTTATAGAGGCTTCCTGCTGAAGCTAGCTAACGTTGGCATTGGCTAGCAAGTGAGTTCGGGACTAAACGGGGAGGCAGCTAGCTACGGATCTGAACAAGACTTCGTAATCAGATGGAACTGGAGTCGGGAAGAACCGAACTTGGAGCTATGGGAGATTCGCTTCAACCTCAAACCCCAAGTCGACACGAGAAGAGTCTAGGATTGCTTACAACAAAATTTGTAACTTTGCTACAAGAGGCCAAGGATGGAGTTCTAGATCTGAAAGCAGTAAGCATGCTTCACTCTTTGTTGTTGACACGCGGATGTCAATTTACCTTGTGTGGCTATCATTGCTAGTTGCCAGCTCACCAGTGATACGTTGTGTCAAGTGTTTATTCTATTTATGTCTAACGAGGTCATTGAATAGTTCAAAGCTTGTTTTAGCTACCTAGCCCTTCTTCTGAACTTACGAAAAGTTGGACGTGTGTGTTGTGAACAACAGTAGCGTCAGCAACAATAATGCAGTTCGCCTCAAAATAAAAGTCACAATCGAAACTGATGCAAACGGATACAAATAGTGGAGTCATGCCACAATTTAACTAGATAATGCTAAACAAAGTTGGAATGCTGTACTGTGATATAAATTCAACTAAAGGCCATAAGTTAAAAAGAAAAAAAGAATTTATATCACACTGGATGCATTAGACTTCAGAATTGCATTGGGACATACTTATATTGCAATGTACAGCCTTACCTATGGCTCTTAGGTTCATGAAATTTGGTGTCCGCCTACTTGGTGGCATCCACGTCGTAGCTCTTATTGCGGGACTTTAACTGTGAGAAATCACCTCACAATTCAGTCTATTGTGTGTATTGGACATTCATATTGCAATGTACAGCCTTACATATTGATCTTGGGTCCATTAAATGGTACAGGACTCTGAAACCACTGCAAAATGAGCAATATTAAGCTCAGCAGTCAACCTATGTGTTTTGAACATTCATATTGCAATGTATAGCCTTACCTATGGATCTTGGGTCCATGAACCATAAGGTAGGCTGATACCCCATTTCATGGACCCAAGATCCATAGGCTGTACATTGCAATATGAATGTCCAATACGCACAATAGTCTAAATAGTAAGTTGATTTCCCACAGTTAAAGTCCCACGATAAGAGCTACGACACTAATAGTTGTGTGACACTCTTTTTAGAATTGGAATCTGTGGGTGTCAAGGACCCAAGATCCATGGGTATGGCTGTACAATGCAATATTTTTTCATCTTTTTAAATTGGACCTTTTATTTAACTAGGCAAGTCAGTTAAGAATACATTCTTATTTACATTGACGGCCTACCGGGGAACAGTGGGTTAACTGCCCTTTTCAGGGGCAGAACAACAGATTTTTTACCTTGTCAGCTCGGGGATTCGATCCAGCAACCTTTGTTACTGGCCCAACGCTCCAACCATTAGGCTACCTGCCACTCCCCTCAATGCAATTCTGGAATTTAATAAAGCCAGTGTGATTTCAACATACATTTTACAAATTGTCTATTGTTCCATTTTTATATAGCGTTCCAACCATTTTTTTTTGTTGCATTATCGAGTCCAATTGTGGCATGAATCCACACTTTTTATCCGTTTCAATTGGGGACTTTTATTTTGAAGGCGAACTACCATTCCACTATTGTTGCTCACGCTGATGTTGTTCACAACACACATGTAAAAGTTGGCTAGCCAGCTTACTTGTTCTATTCTGCCCCCTGCAGACTCAATTAAGTAAGCAAGGCTGCACATTGTTATGAACTGGATTTGGTCAGCCAGCAACCTGTTACTTGGGTTCTGAAACCACGATCCGGTTTCACACTCAGTAACACACACACACACACACACACACACACACACACACACACACACAGACTTTTATGTTGAAGAGAAATCAAACCGCAAGTCACCATTAATTTAGGTTCAATTATGCTGACAACACCGTACTCTTTATCTAGGGTAGGTCCCTGGAGGTGTTGTGTTGTTTAGTTTAGGCTGGGTGTGACCGACCACAACGGAATAGATGTCATCCCTAGCAGCAATGAGTATGACCCATCATAGTTATCAGCACTAGCCATATGTTTATTTCTGTAAGTGCTTGTTGAACACAAGCATGAAAGGACACTCCACTATTTGTGACTTTGCAGCTCAAGAATAGTGAAGCTCCCTTGATAGTTATAGAATCTACTATGTATAAAGCCATTTGTTTCTCACTGTGGAATTGGTCAATGGACCCCCAAATTGCTCTATACACTGATGTATGAATAACATTGACTGCTCTTTCTCTCCCACAGGCAGCAGACACCTTAGCTGTAAGACAGAAGCGCCGCATCTACGACATTACCAATGTGCTCGAAGGCATCGGATTGATCGAGAAGAAGTCCAAGAACAGTATTCAGTGGAAGTAAGTCAAGGACATGCAGAAGAACATGGCATTACGAGCTCTGTTAGTAAATCTTGGGTGGCACCCTCTCCCCTTGAAGATATCAGTGTGTTTAAGCTGTCTGTTATGTAAGTAACCTCAGATAAGAAGTTGTCTGCGTTCCTACCTATGCCTAGTTCTTGACTGTTGTCTTTGTGTGTGTTATCTCTTTGTGATACCTGTGTTTCCTGTCCCCAGGGGTGTTGGTCCTGGCTGTAACACACGGGAGATAGCCGATAAGCTCATTGATCTGAAGGCAGAGCTGGATGATCTGGACAAGAGGGAACACGAGTTGGATCAGCAGAGGGTCTGGGTCCAGCAGAGCATCAAGAATGTTACAGACGACTCACAGAATAGCCCATATCCTTTACTACAATCCCTCTATCTAGTTGTCACAAAGCTTAGTAAATGGGTTAACCTCTCTGGGATATGTGTGATGCAAGCATCCCACATGGCCAACATCCAGTGAAAATGCAGAGTGCCAAATTCAAATAAATTACTATAAAAAATGTAACTTTCATGAAATCACGCATGCAATACACCAAATTAAAGCTACACTTGTTGTGAATCCAGCCAAAGTCTCAAATTTCAAAAAGGCTTTACGACGAAAGCACACCAAATGATTATGTTAGGTCAGCACCTAGTCACAGAAAAACACAGCCATTTTTCCAGCCAAAGAGAGGAGTCACAAAAAGCAGAAATAGAGAGAAAATTAATCACTAACCTTTGATGATCTTCATCAGATGACACTCATAGGACTTCATGTTACACAATGCATGTATGTTTTGTTCGATAAAGTTCATATTTATATCCAAAAATCTCACTTTACATTGGCGCGTTACGTTCAGTAATGTTTTGCTTCCAAAACATCCGGTGATTTTGCAGAGAGCCACATCAATTTACAGAAATACTCATAAATGTTGATGAAAATACAAGTGTTATGCATGGAACTTTAGATAAACTTCTCCTTAATGCAACCGCTGTGTCAGATTTCAAAAAAGCTTTACCGAAAAAGCACACCATGCAATAATCTGAGTACAGCGCTCAAACAACAAAACGAGCCATACAGATATCCACCATGTTGTGCAGTCAACAAAGTCAGAAATGGCATTATAAATATTCACTTACCTTTGATCTTCATCAGAATGCACTCCCAGGAATCCTGTTTGATGTTTGATTTGTTCGATAAAGTCCATTTATGTCCAAATACCTCCTTTTTGTTCGCGTGTTTAGTACACAATCCAAACTCACGACGCGAGGGCAGGTCCAGGCAAAATTTCAGACGGAAAGTCATATTACAGTTCGTAGAAACATGTCAAACGAAGAATAGAATCAATCTTTAGGATGTTTTTATCATAAATCTTCAATAATGTTCCAACCGGAGAATTCCTTTGTCTGTAGAAATGCAATGGAACACAGGTCGCTCTCACGTGCGTGACCAGCTCATGCCACTCTGGCAGACCTCTGACTCATTCAGCTCTCATTCCCCCCTCCTTCACAGTAGAAGCATCAAACAAGGTTCTAAAGACTGTTGACATCTAGTGGAAGCCTTAGGAAGTGCAATTTGACCCCATAGACACTGTATATTCGATAGGCAATGACTTGAAAAACTACAAACCTCAGATTTCCCACTTCCTGGTTGGATTTTTTTCTCTGGTTTTTGCCTGCCATATGAGTTCTGTTATACTCAGACATCATTCAAACAGTTTTAAAAACTTCAGAGTGTTTTCTATCCAAATCTACTAATAATATGCTTATATTAGCAACTGGGCCTGAGTAGCAGGCAGTTTACTCTGGGCACCTTATTCATCCACGCTACTCAATATTTCCCCCCAGTCCCAAAGAAGTTAAGGTGCACTGCACCTTAAAATGCTTTAGATCAGTGGTCACCAACCAGTCTATCTCCAAGGCATTCCTAGTCGATTACCAAACATTTCTGTAAAAACCGATAAAGCCTTGTGTTCCTATTGTTTTTGTTGTGCGTTGTTGGTGGTAGCACTTGATTCAGCAGCCCTAGTACTGGAAAGGCAAAGTGTTCCCATTTTAAACCATTTCATGTATCTGAAGGTAGAACTCCGGCCAGAGAGAAAGTGAAGTGTACCTATAGGCCTACCGCTGGCCAATCAGTTAGCTCAGATCACCATGTCTGCACAGTTTCCTCGAGCCATAGACTAAAAAGAAGCCTCGAAAGGACAGCAATGTTGATACTGTGAGATTTCAAAACTCTTAAAACCATGACTAGAGAGAGACTCAAATAATACAGCAAAGAGCTGCTGTTTTTGTTTAAATTGTTATTCAGAAATGTCAACACTTTCTTAACACCTTTTTATAAGCCATGAAATGCACATTCTTCCTACTTCCACACGCTACATCCAGCACTGCAGCGGCAATGAATGAGTATAGCAAAGTGTTCCGATAAGCTTGTGTTGTTATTATTGTTGTTATTAGCGGGTTGTGTCTTTTTGAATCTTAAAAAAATATATATACATAAGAACATGGCATTACGAGCTCTGTTTGAAAATCTTGGGTGGCACCCTCTCCCCTTGAAGATATCATAAATAAAATGTAAAAAATATATATGTTTTTCACCTTTATTTAACCAGGTAGGCAAGTTGAGAACAAGTTCTCATTTACAATTGCGACCTGGCCAAGATAAAGCAAAGCAGTTCGACACATACAACAACACAGAGTTACACATGGAGTAAAACAAACATACAGTCAATAATACAGTAGAAAAATAAGTCTATATACAATGTGAGCAAATGAGGTGAGATAAGGGAGGTAAAGGCAAAAAAAAGGCCATGGTGGCCAAGTAAATACAATATAGCAAGTAAAACACTGGAATGGTGGATTTACAGTGGAATAATGTGCAAAATAGAAATAATGGGGTGCAAAGGAGGTAAATAAATAAATAAATACAGTAGGGGAAGAGAATTGTTTGGGTTAAATTATAGATGGGCTATGTACAGGTGCAGTAATCTGTGAGCTGCTCTGACAGCTGGTGCTTAAAGCTAGTGAGGGAGATAAGAGCATGCATTTAGTTTTACTTGTATTTAAGAGCAGTTGGAGGCCACGGAAGGAGAGTTGTATGGCATTGAAGCTCGTCTGGACGGTTGTTAACAGTGTCCAAAGAAGGGCCAGAAGTATACAGAATGGTGTCGTCTGCGTAGAGGTGGATCAGAGACTCACCAGCAGCAAGAGCGACATCATTGATGTATACAGAGAAGAGAGTCGGCCCAAGAATTGAACCCTGTGGCACCCCCATAGAGACTGCCAGAGGCCCGGACAACAGGCCCTCCAATTTGACACACTGAACTCTATCAGAGAAGTAGTTGGTGAACCAGGCGAGGCAATCATTTGAGAAACCAAGGCTATCGAGACTGCCGATGAGGATGTGGTGATTGACAGCGTCGAAAGCCTTGGCCAGGTCAATCAATACGGCTGCACAGTATTGTTTCTTATCGATGGCGGTTAAGATATCGTTTAGGACCTTGAGGGTGGCTTAGGTGCTCCCATGACCAGCTCTGAAACCAGATTGCATAGCGGAGAAGGTGCGGTGGGATTCGAAATGGTCGGTAATCTGTTTGTTGACTTGGCTTTCGAAGACCTTAGAAAGGCAGGGTAGGATAGATATAGGTCTGTAGCAGTTTGGGTCAAGAGTGTCACCCCCCTTTGAAGAGAGGGATGACCGCAGCTGCTTTCCAATCTTTGGGAATCTCAGATGACACGAAAGAGAGTTTGAACAGGCTAGTAATAGGGTTTGCAACAATTTCGGGCAGATAATTTTAGAAAGAAAGGGTCCAGATTGTCTAGCCCGGCTGATTTGTATAGGTCCAGATTTTGCAGCTCTTTCAGAACATCAGCTGACTAGATTTGGGAGAAGGAGAATTGGGGAAGGCTTGGGCGAGTTGCTGTGGGGGGTGCAGTGCTGTTGACCGGGGTAGGGGTAGCCAGGTGGAAAGCATGGCCAGCTGTAGAAAAATGCTTATTGAAATTCTCAATTATAGTGGATTTATCTGTTGTGACAGAGTTTCCTATCCTCAGTGCAATGGGCAGCTGGGAGGAGGTTTTCTTATTCTCCATGGACTTTACGGTGTCCCAGAACTTTTTTGAGTTTGTGTTGCAAGAAGCACATTTCTGCTTGAAAAGGCTAGCCTTGGCTTTTCTAACTGCCTGTGTATATTGGTTTCTAACTTCCCTGAAAAGTTGCATATCACGGGGTCTGTTCGTTGCTAATGCAGAACGCCACAGGATGTTTTTGTGTTGGTTAAGGGTAGTCAGGTTTGGAGAGAACCAAGCGCTATATCTGTTCCTGGTTCTAAATTTCTTGAATGGGGCATGCTTATTTAAGATGGTGAGGAAGGCATTTAAAAAAAAAAATAACCAGGCATCCTCTACTGACGGGATGAGGTCAATATCCTTCCCGGATACCCGGGCCAGGTCGATTAGAAAGGCCTGCTCGCTGAAGTGTTTCAGGGAGCGTTTGACAGTGATGAGTGGAGGTCGTTTGACCGCTGACCCATTACGGATGCAGGCAATGAGGCAGTGATCGCTGAGATCTTGGTTGAAAACAGCAGAGGTGTATTTAGATTGCAAGTTGGTTAGGATGATATCTATGAGGGTGCCCGTGTTTACGGCTTTGGGGTGGTACCTGGTAGGTTCATTGATAATTTGTGTGAGATTGAGGACATCAAGCTTAGCTTGTAGGATGACTGGGGTGTTAAGCATGTACCAGTTTAGGTCACCTAGCAGCACGAGCTCTGAAGATAGATGGGGGGCAATCAGTTCACATATGGTGTCCAGAGCACAGCTGGGGGCAGAGGGTGGTCTATAGCAGGCGCAACGGTGAGAGACTTGTTTTTAGAGAGGTGGGTTTTAAAAGTAGAAGTTCAAATTGTTTGGGTACAGACCTGGATAGTAGGACAGAACTCTGCAGGCTATCTCTGCAGTAGATTGCAACACCGCCCACTTTGGCCGTTCTATGTTGTCGGAGGTAGCGGAGGTAGCGGTCCTGCTGCTGGGTTGTTGCCCTCCTACGGCCTCCTCCACGTCTCCTGATGTACTGGCCTGTCTCCTGGTAGCACCTCCATGCTCTGGACACTACGCTGACAGACACAGCAAACCTTCTTGCCACAGCTCGCATTGATGTGCCATCCTGGATGAGCTGCACTACCTGAGCCACTTGTGTGGGTTGTAGACTCCGTCTCATGCTACCACTAGAGTGAAAGCACCGCCAGCATTCAAAAGTGACCAAAGCATCAGCCAGGAAGCATAGGAACTGAGAAGTGGTCTGTGGTCACCACCTGCAGAACCATTCCTTTATTGGGGGTGTCTTGCTAATTGCCTATAATTTCCACCTTTTGTCTATTCCATTTGCACAACAGCATGTGAAATTTATTGTCAATCAGTGTTGCTTCCTAAGTGGACAGTTTGATTTCACAGAAGTGTGATTGACTTGGAGTTACATTGTGTTGTTTAAGTGTTCCCTTTATTTTTTTGAGCAGTGTATATTTTAGATTTGAGATTCTTCAAAGTAGCCACCCTTTGCCTTGATGACAGCTTTGCACACTCTTGGCATTCTCTCAACCAGTTTCATGAGGTAGTCACCTGGAATGCATTTCAATTAACAGGTGTGCCTTGTTAAAAGTTAACATCTGATGCAGCACTCCATCACTCTCCTTCTTGGTCAAATAGCCCCTACACAGCCTGGAGGTGTGTTGGGTCATTGTCCTGTTGAAAAACAAATGATAGTCCCACTAAGCGCATACCAGATGGGATGGCCAATCGCTGCAGAATGCTGTGGTAGCCATGCTGGTTAAGTGTGCCTTGAATTCTAAATAAATTACTGACCAGTGTCACCAGCAAAGCACCATCACACCTCCTTCATGCTTCAAGGTGGGAACTACACATGCAGAGATCATCCGCTCACCTATTCTGCGTCTCACAAAGACACGTCGATTGGAACCAAAAATCTCAAATTTGGTCCTCATGAGAGCCAGTTTCATCATAGCGCTTGATGGTTTTTGCGACTCCACTTGAAGAAACATTCAAAGTTCTTGAACTGTTCCGCATTGACTGGCCTTCATGTCTTAAAGTAATGATGGACTGCTGTTTCTCTTTGCTTATTTGAGCTGTTCTTGCCATAATATGGACTTGCTCTTTTACCAAATAGGGCTATCTTCTGTATACCACCCCTACCATGTCACAACACAACTGATTGGCTTAAACACATTAAGGAAACAAATTCCACAATTTAACTTTTAACAAGGCACATCTGATAATTGAAATTCATTCCAGGTGACTACCTCATGAAGTTTGTTGAGAGAATGCCAAGTGTCCAAAGCTGTCATCAAGGCAAAGGGTGGCTACTTTGAAGAATCTAAAATACATTTTGATTTGATAAAAAAAAATTGGTTTACTACATGATTCCATATGCGTTATTTCATAGTTTTGATGTCTTCACTATTTTTCTACAATGTAGAAAATAGTACAAATGTAAAGGAAAAACCCTTGAATGAGTAGGTGCCCAAACTTTTGACTGGTACTGTCCGTTAGAAATGTGGAAAGAGCGATCTAATAGGCTACTTTGAAGCAAGGGAAGACATGCCTCATATGTATTTAAAACGTTCAGGTTTCAAACAATTACACAGCATTCGGTAAGTATTCAGACCACTTTTCCCACGTTTTGTTACGTTACAGCCTTATTCTATAATTTATCAAATAATTTTTTGCCCTCATCAATCTACACACAACCCCATAATGACGAAGCGAAAACAGGTTTTTAGACATTTCTGTGACTGTATTAAAAATAAAAAACATACCTTATTTACATAAGTATTCAGACCCTTTGCTATGAGACTCGAAATTGAGCTCGGGTGCATCCTGTTTCCATTGATCATCCTTGAGATGTTTCCACAACTTGATTGGAGTCCACCTGTGGTAAATTCAATTGATTGGACATGATTTGGAAAGGTACACACCTGTCTATATAAAGTCCCACAGTTGACCGTGCATGTCACAGCAAAAAACCAAGCTATGAGGTCGAAGGAATTGTCCGTAGAGCTCAGAGACAGGATTGTGTCGGCACAGATCTGGGGAAGGGTACCAAATCTTTTCTGTAGCATTGAAGGTCCCCAAGAACACCGTTGCCTCCATCATTCTTAAATGGAAGAGGTTTGGAACCACTAAGACTCTTCCTAGAGCTTTCTGCCTGGCCAAACTGAGCAATCGGGGGAGAAGGGCCTTGGTCAGGGAGGTGACCAAGAACTTGATGGTCACTCTGACAGAGCTCCAGAGTTCCTCTGTGGAGATGGGAGAACCTTCCAGAAGGACAACATCTCTGTAGCACTCCACCAGTCATGCCTTTATGGTAGTGGCCAGACGAAAGCCACTCCTTAGTAAAAAGGCACGTGAAAGCCCGCTTGGAGTTTGCCCAAAGGACTCTCAGACCGTGAGAAACAAAATTCTCTGGTCTGATGAAACCAAGATTGAACTCTTTGGCCTGAATGCCAAGCGTCCCGTCTGGAGGAAACCTGGCACCATCCCTACGGTGAAGCATGGTAGTGGCAGCATCATGTTGTGGGGTTGTTTTTCAGCACCAGGGACTGGGAGACGAGTCAGGATCAAGGCAAAGATGAATGGAGCAAAGTACAGAGATCCTTGATGAAAACCTGCTCCAGAGTGCTCAGGACCTCAGACTGGGGCGAAGGTTCACTTTTCGACAGGACAACGTCCCTAAGCACACAGACAAGACAACGCAGGAGTGGCTTCGGGACAAGTCTCAATGTCCTTGAGTGGCCTAGCTAGGGCCCGGACTTGAACCCCATCGAACATCTCTGGAGAGACCTGAAAAATAGCTGTGCAGCAACGCACCCCATCCAATCTGACCGAGCTTGAGGGGATCTGCCGAAAATAATGGGAAAAACTCCCCAAATGCAGGTGTGCCAAGCTTATAGCGTCATACCCAAGAAGACTACGCTGTAATTGCTGCCAAAGGTGCTTCAACAAAGAAGTAAGTAAAGGGTCTGAATACCTATGTAAAACTTTTTATACAATTTTCAAAAACACGTATTGTGCTTAGATTGAGGACTTTAAAAACAAAAATTTATAACATTTTAGAATATGGCTGTAACATAACTGTGGAAAAGTCAAGGGGTCTGAATACTTTACGAATGCACTGTAGATTGAAGAGGTAACCACCTTTGTGGAGAGGGAGCACATGGGCCGCCTTCCAAACCCTAGGGATAGCACCGAGATAATGGTTAGATTAAAAATGTCACTAACCAGGTTTCCATCCAACCTTTTTATGCAAGTGGATGGACACCTAGCTACTGATTCCGCAATCGGGAGCAGAAATCTGCAGCAAGAAAGGCTCAAGCAAATCAGCAAACCAGTGGATTTTTTTGAATCAATCTTAAGCAAAGCATCTAGCACATCCCAAGTAGAAGGTTAAAAAAAAATATTCACTAGAAGTTGATTGATCTTCCAAAGAGCCAACTGGAGGCTGGGAGAGGGAAGCACAGTTTACTGACTGACAAGGGTTAACTTAACCACAATTTCTTTCAAATAAAAAGCCTGTCGAGATAAAATGCTGATTTTAAAAGAATCAGTTGTCTCATTGTTCTCAGTAATGATGGCAGTCTGACAACTTGCTTAGGCAGGGAAGGAGAAGAATTTCCACGCTCGAGTGCATGACCTGTTTTCCAAAATTGACGGATCACCAGCAGATTCTGAGAGAACTTAGGAAGTAGCTTAATTTAGCTTTTCTTAATTGAGGAAGTGCATCTATTTCTCAATTGCCGGAAATGCTACCAATCAGCTACTGAGTGAGTTTTTTTCAAGCCTTGGCCCAGGCCTGATTTCTCATCATAATGAGATCTGAAAGTACTGTAAAGAACCAAGGATTTTCTCTATATTTAACTCCAAGGCATTAAAAGGGGGTGTGTTTGTCTGCCAGAGATGTATAAAATAGATGAAGTTCTAGAAATAATTCAGTGTCCAGCATACATCTTATAAAGGAAAGCTTAGGCTGGGGACATTATTAATTTAGTTTATTTAGCTTCATAATTATACAAGGATCAAAGTTTCTCTGTTTGGTATCTCTAATACATGCAGTAGAACAGTGATAACTGATGTCATTAGCGAAGACACCACTAAATAAGTACTTGTGGGGGCTATTTGTAAAAATTTGGTAAATCAGCGAGGAGTTTGTGTATTTAATGTAAGAAACCTAGCAAACTCTTTCCCTTAACACAAATACACTATGGCTTATGTAAAACACGAAGACCTCTGCAGTGCATTCAAAGGTACAATTCTCTCATTCTTGTGTTTCTGTCAGTTTTTCCCCCCTTTTTATTCTGCTTCCTCCTTTGTTTTATTTTCTTCCCACTCACCCCATCTCTGTTTGGTCTCCACAGGTGACACCCTCCTAGCAATCCGCGCTCCCACAGGCACACAGTTGGAGGTGCCCATACCGGAGTCGGTAAGTGTTTGCACTATAATACCCATTTCAGACAGATGTGGTATATTACCTATACAAAAAAAAGGCAATGTTTATGATCACCTTTCAAACAGCCCCTTGTTTACCACTTTTGTGTGCTAATTTTCCCTTTTTATGCATATCACTGGGTAACTGGCAAATGGGGGGTGTTGTAAGACCATAGGGATGTTTTTATTTCAAATTAGGGAGGTGTAACCGACTGTTAACTGACTGTAGACGTCAAGAAAATAAACTAATTGTCCCAACAATAAAAAAAAAAATTGGGGTTGGTGGCGGAATGAAAAGCTGACTGAAGATGGGACGGCCGGGCATTTGTGCGGTTGAGTCAGTTTCTGCGGTAACATGGACTCTTAAAGCTGCTACACATAGGAATTTTTTGCATTGTAATTTCAGAAAATGTCCATAATATCTGGCGCTAATAGTGGTATGATTGGGTTTTGCATTATTACCTACCTGCCAATTTGCTCTGTCATTTCCTGGTTGTAAAAATTCTACACTGTTTGCTCAATTTCCGTTTACGCTGTGAAATATATTTTCAGTAACAAAAAATATAGTTTTTGAAGCTGTTGGAACAAAACGAAAGTAAAAGGCTCAAGGATTGCTAGTAACAGATGACATTCATGTACTGACTATCTCTGAAACTCACTTGGATAATACCTTTTTGATTATAGTGGTAGCAATACATGGTTATAACATCTACAGAAAACACAGAAATGCCAACACACTGGTGGTGTTGCTGTCTATGTTTAGAGCTACATTCAAGTAAAGCTTAGAGGATCTCATGTCAAATACTGTGGAAGTAATATGGCTACAGGTTCACCTGCCTCAAATGTCCTCTGGCCTAGGTATCTAAAAAGTACGATCTTTGTCCCCATGTGCAGTTGCAAACCGTAGTCTAGCTTTTTTTATGGCGGATTTGGAGCAGTGGCTTCTTCCTTGCTGAGGCCTTTTCAGGTTATGTCGATATAGGACTCGTTTTACTGTGGATATAGATACTGTTGTACCTGTTTATTCCAGCATCTTCACAGGTCCCTTGCTGCTGTTCTGGGATTGATTTGCACTTTTCGCACAAAAGTACGTTCATCTCTAGGAGACAGAACGCGTCTCCTTCCTGAGCGGTATGACGGCTGCGTGGTCCCATGGTGTTTATACTTGCGTACTATTGTTTGTACAGATTAACGTGGTACCTTCAGGCATTTGGAAATTGCTCCCAAGGATGAACCAGACTTGTTTTGGTCTACAATTTGTTTTTGAGGTCTTCTTTTGATTTTCCCATGATGTCAAGCAAAGAGGCACTGAGTTTGAAGGTAGGCCTTGAAATACATCCACAGGTACACCTCCAATTGACTCAAATGATGTCAATTAGCCTACCAGAAGCTTCTAAAGCCATGACATAATTTTCTGGAATTTTCCAAGCTGATTAAAGGCACAATCAACTTAGTGTATGTAAACTTCTGACCCACTGGAATTGTGATACAGTGAAATAATCTGTCTGTAAACAATTGTTGGAAAAACTACTTGTGTCATGCACAAAGTAGATGTCCTAACCAACTAGCCAAAACTATAGTTTGTTAACAAGAAATTTGTGGAGTGGTTGAAAAACGATTTTTAATGACTCTAACCTAAGTGTATGTAAACTACCAACTTCAACTGTATATAAAGAATGATTAAAAAGCTTTGGAGCACCTTAATAAAAATTTGGGAAGAAGGGCAAACTCAGTTCCATCATTCATTGAATCAGATGGCTCATTCATCACAAAACCCACTGATATTGCCAACTACTTTAATACATGTTTTTTCATTGGCAAACACATCAAGAGTATAACTGGCAAAATTATGAAAGACAAGCACTGTCATTTTTGTATTCTGTAAAGGGAGTTTGGAAGAGGTGACATAATCAGTCGATCAACAATTACAAGCCACCTGGGTCTGACAATTTAGATGGAAAATTACTGAGGATGATAGTGGACAATATTGCCACTCCTATTTGCCATTTCTTCAATCTAAGTTTACAAAGTGTGTGCCGTCGGGCCTGGAGGGAATCAAAAGTAATTCTGCTACCCACTCTTTTTCTGGCTGAAATAGCTGCCCAGAGTAAACTTTTTGTGTTTGACAAGATACAATGCTATTTTACAGTAAATAAATAGGGAAGGGCATTCAACATGCACGGCACTTACACAAATGACTAATTGGCTGAGAGAAATTAATTGTGAGATCTGTTTTGTTAGACTTCAGTGCGGCTTTTGACGTTGTCGATCACAGTATGCTGCTGAAAAATGTGTCGTGGATCGAACTTTACCTGTCTAACAGAACACAGAGGGTTTTCTTTAATGGTAGCTTCTCAAACATAATCCAGGAAGAATCAGGCATTCCCCTGGGCATCTGTCTTGGCCCCTTACTTTTTTCAATCTTTACTAATGACCTGACACTGGCTCTGAGTAAAGCCTGTGTGTCTATGTATGCAGATGACTCAACACTATACACGTCAGCTACTACAGAAAGTGAAAGCACTGCAACACTTAAAGAGCTGCAGTCAGTTTTTCAGAATGGGTGACAAGAAATAAGTTAGTCCTAAATATTTCAAAAACTAAAAGCATTGCATTTGGGACAAATTATTCACTAAACCTTAATCCTCAACTAAATCTTGTAATGAATGATGTGGAAATTTAGGTGACTAAATTGCTTCGAGTAACCCTGGATTGTAAACTGTTATGATCAAAATCTATTGATGCAACAGTAGCTACGATTGGGTGAGGTCTGTCCATAATAAAGCGCTACTCTGCCTTTTTAACAACAATATCAACAAGGCAGATCCCACAGGCCCTAGTTTTGCACCTGGACTACTGCCTAGTCATGTGTTCATGTCCTGCAAAGAGGAACTTGGGAAAATTACAACTGGCCCAGAACAGGGCAGCACGGCTTGCCCTTAAATGTACTTGTATAGCTAACATTAATAATATGCACGTCAATCTCTCATGGCTCAAAGTGGAGGAGAGATTGATGTCATCATTACTTGTTTTTGTAAGAAGTATTGACATGTTGAATGCATGAGCTGTCTGTTAAACTACTAGCACACAGCTCGGACACACATGCATACCTCACAAGACAAGCAAACAGGTCTCTTCACAGTCCAGAACAGACTATGGGAGGCGCACAGTACATGGAACTCTAGTCCACATCAAGTAACTGGCCAAGTCGCAATTGTAAATGAGGACGTGTTCTCAATTTGCCTACCTGGTTAAATAAAGGTGAAATAAATAAATAAAAACTCACGCAAGCAGTAAAATCATATTTTAAAAAATAAATAAATAAATAATAAAAAATAAAAAATACACCTAATGGAACAGCGAGGACTGTGAAGTCTCTCTCTCACACACACACACACTTATTCAAACACATATAACATACACAGTATACACACACGTACACCTGGACTGTGTGTTGTAGTGCCGGAGGGCACGCACTTAATGTTTAAAAAATGAATTATAATGTATATTACTGCCTTCGTTTTTGCTGGACCCCAGGAAGAGTAATGTGGATCCATAATATATACAAATATCCAGCAACTTTGCACAGCTATTGAAGAAGAGTGGGACAACATTCCACTGGCCACAATCAACAGCCTGATCAACTCTATGTGAAGGACATGTCGCGTTGCATGAGGCAAATGGTGGTCACACCAGATACGGACAGGTTTTCTGTTCCACACCCCTACTTTTTTTTTAAAGGTATCTGTGACCAATAGATGCATCTGTATTCTCAGTCGTGAAATCCATAGATTAGGGCCTAATTTATTTAAATTGACTGATTTCCTTATTTGAACTGTGACTCAGTAAAATCAATGTTGTGTTAATATTTTTGTTCAGTGTAGTTAGTTTATCTACTGACTAGAGCTCTGTGATACCTAAAAATCTTGATTTTTCTCTCTCAAAGTTATAGGCGATTCACAATATATAACCCCAAAAAATTCTAAAATGTTTTCTCTAAATAACCTTTGTTGTAGAATAAAATGCCAACTACACTTTATTTCAAACAACAATAATCAAATGAATTTAGGGCTAGTGGAATGATACAATGGCTTAATACAGTATAAGCCTCCCACAACGATAAAACCCACTAATAATTTTATTAAAATAGTTTAACCTGTGTTAAAATTATCAGTTATAATTGCAAAAACGTTTACAAAACAGACTAGACCACTTGTATAACAGTCTTTGTCTAAAATGCTGCTTGTGGTACCGCAATGCAACAAACTGAGTTAATTTTCTTATACCAGAATCAAGGTTCATTGATACACCCATTTTAGTAGTGTCTGCTCTGTGTGCAACTTGGGGCATACAAAATGGTATCTTTAGAAAGGTTAACTTCTCCATTACACAAAAAAAATATCTGTGTGATTCGGTGTCCATATGACCGACCAAACCTGAAATGCAAATAGCGAGTTGAAACTGCTTGTCAGAGAAGAAGTTCTCTCATCTTTGTTGTTGTGAGTGGCAGGGGCTTTGTTTGTGTGCAAATGAGAAGGTGCATACAGCACAGAAAGAGCAAAAGGGGACAGACCAAAAAGACATGAGAACGGACATAAACGCTCATAAAAACAAGAAATAAAAAATGTACTTGCATTTGGAATATCGCTCTAAAACGTACATTCTAATTAATCTAATTAATTTGATATATTGCCCATCCCTACTACTGGCCTCCCCAATTAGGAGGATATATAAATGACTGAAATCTGGCTAGCTCACTGGCCAGGGAGTAGACACTACTAGCCAACTAATTGTGGATGACCTATTTATTTTTTATCAAGCAAAAGACAGTTTGGAAATGTAAAAAATAACAATTAGTGGACTTGTTTTATGAATGATCGGACAGTGAAACGTAAATAAATTGGTAGCTAGCTGTTGAGGCTTTCATTTTATTTCTCAAATAATTAAGCTGAAGCTAGGTTTCACAAGTCATTCGGTACTTACTGTTCATGCCGGCGAGCAAGCTACAGATGGCTTTGCAGCAGATCTGTGTGACGCACACACCCAAGATGGCTCAACCAATCACCCAATGTAACTCATGACTATTAATGACTTTCCCTTCGGCTATCCTACGAAAGAAAATGTTGCTATTGGTACAATTGCAATGGCCACCAGACCAACCATTATGCCATCGTTGATTTGAATGAGGACGCCCATTCGATTCATTTTATTTCTAAGGTAGCACATGCCGTCAGGCGTGAAGGAGAGGAGAGAAAGTGTTAAAAAATATATTTTTTACCTGAATGGTCCACCACCCAAAGGACATCCGGCCAACTTGACACAACTGTGGGAAGCATTGGCGTCAACATGGGCCAGGATCCCTGTCGAATGCTTTCGACACTTTCTAGTCCGTGCCCCGACAAATTGAGGCTGTTCTGAGGGCAAAAGGGGGTGCAACTCAATATTAGGAAAGTGTTCCTAATGTTTTGTACACTGTGTATAGATATAGCTACTAAATAGAAATGTGGAAGCATACAATACATCTAGGAGCACAATGAAAGTATAATACATGACCAAAAGTATGTGGACACCTGTTCATCAATCTCATTCCAAAATCATGGGCATTCATATGGAGTTGGTCCCCCGCCGTTGCTGCTATAACAGCCTCCACTCTTCTGGGAAGGCTTTTCACTAGATGTTGCAACATTGCTGCAGGGACTTTCTTCCATTTAGCCATGAGCATTAGTGAGGTCGAGTGATTAGGCCTGGCTCGCAGTCGGCGTTCCAATTCATCCCAAAGGTTTTCGATGGGGTTGAGGTCAGGGCTCTGTGCAGGCCAGCCAAGTTCTTCCACACCGATCTCAACAAACCATTTCTGTATGGACCTCGCTTTGTCCGCAGGGGCATTGTCATGCTGAAACAGGAAAGGACCTTCCAAACTGTTGCCACAAAGTTCGAAGCACATAATCGTCTAGAAAGTCATTGTATGCTGTAGGATTAAGATTTCCCTTCACTGGAACTAAGGGGCCTAGCCCGAACCATAAAAAACTGCCCCAGACCATTATTCCTTTTCTACCAAACTTTACAGTTGGCACTATGCATTCGTGCAGGTAGCATTCTCTTGGCATCCGCCAAACCCAGATTCGTCCGTCGGACTGTCAGATGGTGAAGTGTGATTCTTAATTCCTGAGAATGCGTTTCCACTGCACCAGAGCCCAATGGTGGCGAGCTTTACACATCTCCATCCGACGCTCGCCGTTGCGCATGATCGTAGGCTTGCGTGCGGCTGCTCGGCCATGGAAAACCATTTCATGAAGCTCCCGACGAACAGTTCTTGTGCTGACGTTGTTTTTAGAGGCAGTTTGGAACTCGGTAGTGAGTGTTGCAAACGAAGACAGACTATTTTTACGCGCTACGCACTTCAGCGGTCCCATTCTGTGAGCTTGTGTGGCCTACGACTCCGCGGGTGAGTCGTTGTTGCTCCTAGACATTTCCACTTCACAATAACAGCACCTACAGTTAACCGGTGCAGCTCTAGCAGGGCAGAAATTTGACAAACCGACTTGTTGGAAAGGTGGCATCCTATGACGGTACCATGTTTAAAGCCTTTGAGTTCTTCAGGTAGGCCATTCTACTGGAGATTTCATTGCTGTGTCGATTTTTATACAACTGTTAGCAATGGTGTGGCTGAAATAGCTGAATCCACTAATTTGAAGGGGTGTCCACATACATTTTTGTGTATGTACAGTACCAGTGAAAAGTTTTACACCTGCTCAATCAACCGTTTTTCTTTATTTTAACTATTTTCTACATTGTAGAATAATAGTGAAGACAAACTATGAAATCACACATATGGAATCAAAAGTAGCCACTCTTTGCCTTGACAGCTTTGCACACTCGTGGCATTCTCTCAACTAGCTTTATGAGGTAGTCACCTGGAATGTATTTCAATTAATGCAACCGATGTGTCATATTTCAAAAAAGCTTTACGGAAAAAGCACACCATGCTGAGTACAGCGCTCAGAGACCAAAACAAGCCACACAGATACCCGCCATGTTGTGGAGTCAACAGAAGTAGCATTATAAATATTCACTTACCTTTGATGATTTTCATCAGAATGCACTCCCAGGAATCCCAGTTCCACAATATGTTTGATTTGTTCGATAAAGTCCATCTTTATGTCCAAATACCTCCTTTTTGTTTGTGCGTTTAGTTCACAAATCCAAATTCACACAGTCTAGGCACTTAGTTCAGACGACAGTTCCATTACAGTTCGTAGAAACATGTCAAACGATGTATATAATATATTTTTAGGATGTTTTTATCATAAATCTTCAATAATGTTCCAACCGGACAATTCCTTTGTCTTTAGAAAGGAAAAGGAACGCAGTTAACTCTCACGGGCGCAAGCCTGACTGAGCTCATGGCCTTCTGCCAGACCCCTTAGTCAAACAGCTCTTATTCTCTCCCCCTTCACAGTAGAAGCCTGAAAACTGTTGACATCTAGTGGAAGCCTTAGGAAGTGCAATCGGACGAAATTTTACACTGTATATTTGATAGGCAAAGACTTGAAAACCTCAGATTTCCCACTTCCTGGTTGGATTTTTTCTCAGGTTTTTGCCTACCATATGAGTTCTGTTATACTCACAGACATCATTCAAACAGTTTTAAAAACTTCAGAGTGTTCTATCCAAATCTACTACTAATATTGCATATCTTAGCTTCTGGGCCTGAGTTGCAGGCAGTTTACTCTGGGCACCTTATTCATCCAAGCTACTCAATACTGCCCGCCAGCCATAAGAAGTTAACAGGTGTGCCTTAAGTTAATTTGTGGAATTTCTTTCCTTCTTAATGCGTTTGAGCCAATCAGTTGTGTTTTGACATGGTAGGGATGACACTTTAGAAATTGATTTTGCTAAAATGTATTAAAGATGCTTTGATCCGTGTATCAAAGCATGGATGTAATTCATTTCAAATTCTTATTATAATAAATGTATTTCCTCTTGTGTCAGTTGTGTTGTGACAAGGTAGGGGTAGTATACAGAAGATAGCCCTATTTGGTAAAAGACCAAGTCCATATTATGGCATGAACAGCTCAAATAAGTGAAGAGAAATGACAGTCCATCATTACTTTAAAGACATGAAGGTCAGTCAATCTGGAAAATTATAAGAACTTTGAATGTTTCTTCAAGTGCAGTAGCAAAAACCATCAAACGCTATGATGAAACTGGCTCTCATGAGGACCGCCACAGGAAAGGAAGACCCGGAGTTACCTCTGCTGCTGAGGATCAGTTTATTTAAAGTTACCAGCCTCAAATTGTAGTCCAAATAAATGTTTCACAGATTTCAAGTAACAGACACATCTCAACATCAACTGTTCAGAGGAGACTGTGTGAATCATGCCTTCATGGTTGAATTTCTGCAAAGAAACAACTACTAAAGGACACCAATAATAAGAAGAGACTTGCTTGTCCAAGAAACACAAGCAATGGACATTAGACCGGTGGAAATCTGTCCTTTGGTCTGATGAGTCCAAAGTTTAGGTTTTTGATTCCAACCGCTGTGTCTTTGCTGTGTTATTCTGCAGTGATACCCAATCGCATCTGGTTTGGGCTTAGTGGGACTGTCATTTGTTTTTCAACAGGACAATGACCCAAAACACACCTCCAGTCTGTGTTAGGGCTATTTGACCAAGAAGGAGAGTGATGGAGTGCTGCATCAGATGACCTGGCCTCCACAATCATCCGACCTCAACCCAATTGAGATGGTTTGGGATGAGTTGGACCGCAGCGTGAAGGAAAAGCAGCCAACAAGTGCTCAGCATATGTGGGAACTCCTTCAAGACTGTTGGAAAACCATTCCAGGTGAAGCTGGTTGAGAGAATGCCAAGTGTGCAACGCTGTCATCAAGGCAAAGGGTGGCTACTTTAAAGAATCTAAAATATTATTTGTTATTCAAATATTATTATGATCTCAAATATTTGTTTAATACATTTTTGGTTACTACATGAATCCATGTGTTATTTCATAGTTTTGATGTCTAATAATGTTTAAAATAGTCAAAAATAAAGAATGACACCTTTGAATGAGTAGGTGTGTCCAAACCTTTGACTGGTATTGTGTTTTTCAGGACCCTGTCTTTCAAAGATAATTCGTAAAAATCTAAATATCTTCATTGTAAAGGGTTTAAACACTGTTTCCCATGCTTGTTCATTGAACCATAAACAATTAATGAACATGCACCTGTGGAACGGTCGTTAAGACACTAACAGCTTACAGACGGTAGGCAATTATGGTCACAGTTATGAAAACTTAGGACACTAAAGAGGCCTTTCTACTGACTCTGAAAAACACAGAAAGAAAGATGCCCAGGGTCCCTGCTCATCTTTGTGAACGTGCCTTAGGCATTAGGCCTGCAGGCTCATCCTGACATGACCCTCCAGCATGACAATGCCACCAGCCATACTGCTCGTTCTGTGTGTGATTTCCTGCAAGACAGGAATGTCAGTGTTCTGCCATGGCCAGCGACGAGCCTGGATCTCAATCGCATTGAGCACGTCTGGGACCTGTTGGATCGGAGGGTGAGGGCTAGGGCCATTCCCCCCAGAAATGTCAGGAAACTTGCAGTTGCCTTGGTGGAAGAGTGGGGTAACATCTCACAGCAAGAACTGGCAAATCTGGTGCAGTCCACGAGAAAGAGATTCACTGCAGTACTTAGCGCAGCTGGTGGCTACACCAGATATATATATTTTTATAAATTTTACCCCCTTTTCTCCCCAATTTTCGTGGTATCCAATCGCTAGTAATTACTATCTTGTCTCATCGCTACAACTCCCGTACGGGCTCGGGAGAGACGAAGATCGAAAGCCATGCGTCCTCCGAAGCACAACCCAACCAAGCCGCACTGCTTCTTAACACAGCGCGCCTCCAACCCGGAAGCCAGCCGCACCAACGTGTCGGAGGAAACACCGTGCACCCGCCCCCCTTGGTTAGCGCGCACTGCGCCCGGCCCGCCACAGGAGTCGCTGGAGCGCGATGAGACAAGGATATCCCTACCGGCCAAACCCTCCCTAACCCGGACGACGCTAGGCCAATTGTGCGTCGCCCCACGGACCTCCCGGTCGCGGCCGGCTGCGACAGAGCCTGGGCGCGAACCCAGAGACTCTGGTGGTGCAGCTAGCGCTGCGATGCGATGCAGTGCCCTAGACCACTGTGACACCCGGGAGGCCCGGCCACACCAGATATTGACTGTTACTTTTGATTTTGACCCCCCCCCCCTTTTGTTCAGGGACACATTATTCCATTTATGTTAGTCACATGTCTGTGGAACTTGTTCAGTTTGTTTCAATTGTTGAATCTTGTTATGTTCATACAAATATTTACACATGTTAAGTTTGCTGAAAATAAACGCAGTTGACAGTGAGGATTTTTTTTTTTTTTTTTTGCTGAGTTTACATACCTTTTCAGAAGGACAACCATCTCTGCAGCACTCCACCAATCTGGCCTTTATGGTAGAGTGGCCAGACGGAATCCACTCCTCAGTAAAAGGCACATGACAGCTCGCTTGGAGTTTGCCAAATGCACCTAAGGGACTCTCAGACCATGAGAAACAAGATTGTCCGATGAAACCAAGATTGAACTCTTTGGCCTGAATGTTTTTCAGCGGCAGGGACTGGGAGACTCGTCCGGATCGTGGGAAAGATGAATGGAGCTAAGTACAGAGAGATCCTTGATGAAAACCTGCTCAGAGCACTCAGGACCTCAGACTGGGGCGAAGGTTCACCTTCCAACAGGACAACGACCCAAAGCACACAAGACAACGCAAGAATGGCTTTGGGACAAGTCTCTGATTGTCCTTGAGTGGCCCAGCCAGAGCCAGACTTGAATCCCATCGAACGTGTCTGGAGAGACCTGAAAATAGCTGTGCAGCGACGCTCCCGATCCAACCTGACAGAGCTTGAGAGGATCTGCAGAGAAAAATGGGAGAGTCTTCCCAAATACAGGTGTGCCAAGCTTTTAGCGTCATACCCAACAAGACTCGAGGCTGTAATCACTGCTAAAGGTGCTTCAACAAAGTACTGAGTAAAGGGTCTGAATACTTATGTAAATGTGGTACTTCAGTTTTTTATTTGTACTAAATTAGCAAACATTTCTAAACCTGTTTTTGCATTGTCTTAATGGGGTATTGTGTGTAAATTGACCGGGGAAAAAATAAATGTAATTCATTTTAGAATAAGGCTGTAACGTATCAAAATGTGGAAAAGTCGAGGGGTCTGAATACTTTCCCGAATGCATTGCGTGTGTGTGTGTTAACCCAATAGGTCCCACTGTAATGCCGGTGAGTTTTGGACTTCTAACTCTGTAGAAGTTGTGTGTTTTTGAGTTTGGTTGTACCATTTTTGGATTGGTCTATTTCTTTTATATCTATAGATATCAGCCATTAGTCTGTTTCATTTAACGTGGGCTGAGCTAGAGCGGTATTTGTGAGACAAGGGAGAATCCCGAAGGGGCCGGGTCTTTTATACAAAAGCATCTGAGTCCAAATGGTTTGAGCTACAAACCATCTATGAAAAGCTCAATCTCATAACGCACATGTTTTGCTCACAAACCACAAACCAAGTCATTAGAAGGTAAGGGGTTCCCTTGACATAGAAGTAGGGAATCCCAGGACATAGTGTCTATAACACTGTAATAAGCTCATAGTTGCTGTCACAAACTCAACTCCACACAGTTGTCACTGACTAGTTGGATATTAATTTCCCAGTGAGCAAACTTCTGTACTTACAGCATTCATTTTTATCAGGATTTTGCTTTGGCGGACCTTATTTTTTTTATTACAATTTTTCAATATAACTCATGAATGCAATAGTTTATGTCCAATTGTTGTGTGTTATACTTGTAGCCCTGTTTGTCCTGAAAATTAAATGATTAAACAGTTCATTGTGAGGCTAAATATAAGGGAGATAAATGAAAGTCTGGGTAGATTCGGGAGGATTCCAGATTTTCATACTCATACCATCCTTATCTCATACCAGGATTTCCTGTATTACCGGCATAGCACACAGGGGGTGCTAAAAAATATAAGAAACCCATTGGGCCTCTATTACCAGAATGTTAATTAAATTAGTAAAAACTAATAGCAAAACCACAGATGCTGTTTGCTAATGAGCGAAAACTAACATAAACTAATTGCAAAGAGAGGCAATTTCAGCTCAAAGATATACAAGCATAACTAGTAGCTACCGAATGTCATTTTCAGTGAATGTGGACATTTACAAGCGCTAGTGAACGATAGAAATTCTGCAAATGAACGAAGTTGTGATGCATGCTTTTCTGAAGGAAATTTTTTGAAAGTATTGGTATTGAAAAACCATACCATGGCTTTTTCCAAATGCCCGCCCAAGCCTAGTCTCGGGACTGATAGGGTTAATGATAAGAAGTTACTAAAAGTTCATAAAGTTTTTGGAGTGATTTCATGCTTAATCAAGCAGAATGTTCCCTTAATATTTTAGTTATTAGGTGAGACAAAAATGTTTTGCTTCCCCTTTAAGGGACGGGCTGTTACTGTCATAACTGGGTACTTTACTGTGATGGGAAAAAATCTCTGACTGCGAGGTCTCTTCCCTAGCAGCAGACCTTTGCAGCAAACTCAAACATTGGAAAAACAACCTAGCTTGTGAACAAAATGACGTAACTGGCCAAGAACATAAGGACAAAGTCACACTTCAGTAGCCTTTCTTGTCAATTCGATCTACTTCTACATTTGTGCTTTGGATGGGGGGAAAATTATCTCTGACCACCCGCCAACATGGCTGGTGAAATAGACATTCTTACCCACCAATCACAATCTATCTGTATTTGGCGGGTGAAATTGTAATCTTAACCGCCAATGCCAAAATCTACCAGAATTTTGCAGGTTTCATTTTAGGCACTGTTTAGGTGGCTTTTCTTTTTCTTTTTTTTTTCTTTTTTTACCCCCTACTACTTTCAGATATACCAAAAGCAGGTGAAAAGAAGCAGGCATGATCAATTTGTGGGATTTTGGTCTGTTTATGAAAGTGATACAAAAATGACTCTCCCCTTTGTCTCACTGTCCTCCGACCATGGATCTCCAGCTTGGATTTTGGCGAGCTACTGGTTGTGCAGGCTTCTGTTCCAGCCTAGCACTAATAGACTTTTTAAAAGTATTCAACTAAACACAGTCTGGACAACGATTATATGAATCAAGTGTCAGTACTGGGGTGAAACAAAGGCCTACACGCAGCAGCTCTACAGAATCTGAGTTGGAGTTTCCTGTGCCTCTACCATGTGTCTGACTCTGAGTGACTGTTGGCAGGTACTGAATGGACAGAAGAAGTATCAGATCCGTCTCAAGAGCTCAGCAGGACCCATTGAGGTTCTTCTAGTAAACAAGGACCCGTCCAGCCCATCTCCAGTGGTACTGCCCGTCCCCCCACCAGAGGACATGCTCCAGAGCCTGCCAGTGCCTGCTGCTGCTAACCCAAAACCAGCACCTGCTGCCCCCTCCCAGCCCAACCAGCCTCTGACCCCCTCCTCCAACCCCAGTTCTGCCACACTCTCACCTGGTTTCACAGCTACTACCAACCAGGCAGTCACCACCGCAGGTATGACTTGGTCTGAGAAAGGGCAGACTTCTTACTGTATGCTTGTCTTTATCTGAGCATTGGAAGGGCAGCAAAATGTAATTCTCATATCATTGTCCTACTTTTACAGTGTCTAGCAAAAACGCCAGCACACTGAGTGTTTCCACACCCACTACCAACACAACTGCCCAACCGACAACCCTGTTGGACACCCAGCCTCTCCAGTCCTCTGCCTCATTGGATGGCTTCTCTTCCTCATCTTCAGCAATCTTTGGACCAATCAAGACTGACCCCTCAGAACGTAACTGTCACCTGCTGTTTCCCTAAGAGCATAATGCTTCTCTATCCTGCTACAAAATCATACAAGGGGGACACCACAGAACTACAAAATATACATCAGTCTAGGTTTATTTAGGGAGAGTGTGCACTCTTTATCAATACTTTTTTGGCGTTATTGAGTGAGGGACTATAATGTTTTTTGTCTTCTGTTTGTAGTGCTGGATTTCCCCAAAGAACTTTCTGATATGTTTGACCCAAGTAAAGGTAAAGATCACCTCCACAAATTATGAAATCTATTGGGAGTTATTTTGCTATGGCAAATGTTATCAATGTATAGGCAATTACTTGAGATTATAGCTTCCAGAGTAAATGTTTTGCACCTTTTTAATTCTAACCCCTCATCCCCATATCTCTCCCTCACACTGTCTCTCGGAGTAGAGATCATGAGTGCAGACCTGTTGGAGGAGTTGATGTCTTCTGAAGGTAAGTTGCCATGCCTACAGGTCTGCTTATTTGGATTTGTGGATCAGTAGAGATATACTTGACATATCAAGTTGAGAAATACACTCCTCCCTGATCTCTTTGTACCCGTCTCTCTTTCCCAGTGTTCTCTCCACTCCTCCGTCTGTCTCCCCCGCCGGGTGACCACGACTATATCTATAACCTTGACGAAACCGAAGGCCTTTGTGACCTCTTTGATGTTCCTATCCTTAATCTTTGACCTCTGAGCTGAGTTCCCAATAGTGTATTATGTAAAGAAATCTAAGAACAAAACATGTTGACCGTTTTTATATGGGAAAAAAACAAATGAGTGATTTTATTTTTGGATCCCTATGTATTAGAAGATTTTTCTGTGTAAAAAGAAAAAAAAATGTCAGTCTGATGCTCTTCTTTCTCTTACCCAAATCGTTCCCAAATCTTTCCACTAAACATTGGCAGCAAATGTTTCAGGGCGTAGTGGCTCTAAGTTAGATGAAAAGGGGGGATAAAGAAATATTGTCCTCTTCGAACTGAACTGATGATCTCTCCGGTGAAATTCCTTTCTGATGCTGGTCTGTGATTAACTATATGTTTTGAAGTAAGTTACAAACTGGCAAAAGCAGTCATCATCGTGCTCTGATCCTCATCAACACAGTGTCAACAGATTCAGAGACACCCAGGCAGCTGCACACACTCGTACAGTACGTGTGAATGTGTACACACACAGCTGATCAAATATGCACTGTTCTGTGTATATAGAGAATATATATATTTTGTATTACCAGCATTTGTGGAGTTAAATGTGTAATGAACTGCATGTGTAATACAGTGAGACAGCAATAGTGAACCAGTGTTCCAGACGAAGACAGGATAAGAGAAAGTTTTGAAGGGTTTTAGGTGTAATGCACATTGAATTAACTGCAACACGTCTATCATTCATCTTGGTCCCCTTGCCTTGTTTTGTTTTCTTTCTTACCCGTTTCACTCACTTTACAACATTATCTGTGGCACTCTTGGTTTGTCTTACAATTATTATGTATATAAATATTTTATTTAGTCTATGTAAAATAATGTTTCTAGCTGTTAAAGAATTACATGAAAAACAATCATAAATTCCTATAAAGTATGGTAGCGTTTTGAGTGGTGTCTATCGTCTTTGTATATGTTGCTCTGATTCGTGTTCAATAGAAAAGGTCCCCCTCATACTTTCACAGTGACTATGGAAGTACAAATGTTGCCTTGGTTCGTTCTGTGTGAGAGAATAGTTCTTAATTTCATTCTGTTCATTTTTGTTTTATTTCCTTCGCTTAAGACATTGTTTCCTTTGTATTATAGAGCAGCATTTATTTTTTATACCTGTCAGATATATTACCAATTTGGGTGTATAAAATATATTCTCAAAATACAATAATCTGTATCAAACTGCTCTCACATCATTGCACTTTACAACACTCCAACCCGTTAGCATTGCACTTTACAACACTCCAACCGGTTAGCATTGCACTTTACAACACTCCAACCGGTTAGCATTGCACTTTACAACACTCCAACCCGTTAGCATTGCACTTTACAACACTCCAACCCGTTAGCATTGCACTTTACAACACTCCAACCCGTTAGCATTGCACTTTACAACACTCCAACCCGTTAGCATTGCACCATCTGTCGTTTGGGTGGTGTTGTCAGTTCACTGAAGCCTTCAATGCCCAGGGAATTCAAGGGGCGTCTGCTTACATGTAACATTAGATGTGTTAAGAGGCTCAGAGGATCTACAGTATCATTGCATTTGCAATAATAGGTTAATGATGACTAAAACGTTATTGCATTATGTAAAAAAAAAAAAGTTCTGTCAATTTCCTTTACTTGTCTTGTTGTTGGCAGAGAAGGCCAAATTGAGGGTAATGCAATGTTATAACTGAATATGGATAAGGAACCCTAAATAAAACTAATGACTGCATTAGTTGAATTGTGAAAAATTCCCCAAACATGCGCATTGGCTACTGCACAGCTTCATGTAGTAGGCTATCTATACTGAACAAAAATATAAATGCAACAATTAAACAATTTGAGTTAAAGTTCATATAAGGAAATCATTCAATTTAAATATATTAGGCCCTAATCTATGGATTTCACATGACTGTGCAGGGGTGCAGCCATGGATTGGCCTGGGGGGGCATAGGCCCACCCACTGGGGAACCAGACCCAGCCAATCAGAATTAGTTTCCCAGTTTCCCACCACAAAATGGCTTTATTACAGACGGAGATACTCTTCAGTTTCATCAGCAGTCCAGGGGGCTGGTCTCAGACTCCCGCAGGTGAAGAAGCTGCATGTGGAGGTCCTGGACTGGCATGGTTACACGTGGTCTGTGGTTGTGAGACCAGTTGGACGTACTGCCAAATTCTCTAGAAGGACGTTGGAGGCAGTTTATGGTAGAGAAATTAACATTCAATTCTCTGGCAACAGCTCTGGTGGACATTCTTGCAGTCAGCATGCCAATTGCACACTCCCTCCAAACATAAGACATCTGTGGCATTGTGTTGTGGGACAAAACTGCACTTTTTATTGTCCTGGGCAAAAGGTGCAGCTGTGTAATGATTATGATGTTTAATCAGCTTCTTGATATGCCACACCTGTCAGGTGGATGGATTAACTCGGCAAAGGAGAAATGCTCACTAACAGGGATGTAAACAAATGTATGCACAACATTTGAGTGAAATAAGCTTTTTGTGTGTATGGACCATTTCTGGTCTCTTTCATTTCAGCTCATGAAACATAGGACCAACACTTCACATGTTGCGTTTATATTTTTTGTTCAGTATAAAACACAAGATAATATAATTTTAACAGGCAATATTTATCAGAAACCAGATGCATATAATTTAGGGATTAATAGCCTATATAATTGAAATAGCATATACAGTATCTTTGAATCTGGACAACTATCTCACATCATTCCAATAAAAAATAAATTGCATTTTGGAAATATTCAATGTGGAGGAAAAAATCGCACAATATTTTAGTTGATTCTGAACCTGACCGTACTCATTTTTGAGAGCTCTATAGGCTTTTCAAATAATTTTCCCTTAAATGCACATCCGTTTACAGTAAACCCACTATGTCGGAAAAGTTGGGGCTGGTCGATCTATGGTCAGTACACGCTGCTTCCTACAGGGGGGCGGGTGTGACTCGACTCAACCCGGAACTTTAAATGATCAATTACTTTTTGAAATTTGTTAAGACATTTCTCTGCCTAGGGGAGCCTTCTCCAAGATTGCGCAAATTCAAAATATAATTCTCACGGATTATTGTCGTCCTTTCTAGGGAGGGATTGCAAATGCTTTCATTCTCGAACTCTGGGCTTTCGCGAGGACACTAACTTCTATTTTCAAAAAGGTAAGAACTAAATAAATGTTCAACTCAAATAGAGATTTTCTTTTGATTGTTCTCTGAACTTTGCGAACGAGAAGGAACAAATATGTTTAGTATTCCTGGTACGAATGGCTCCGGGGGCCCAGTACAGCATTATCCGTGTCTATAGCGAGCTAGAATAAACGGGTTGACATTATCAATATAACGTTAATCAGTCACCCTAACTTTTATGGGTGATCCTAGGAAATCGAATCAATATACATAATGAGTAGTTTAATTCATGGTGGGTAATTTGGAAGTGTTTTCATTGTATGCCAGGATCTGCTGTGAAATGGCTAATGCAGAGAAATGAGTTAACATTCCATCTTTGTGAAGTGTTGGGTAACATGCAATACTCATTGATTTAAAATGTATGTTGAATCAATGAGTATTTTATGTTACCCAACACTTCACAAAGATGGAATGTTAACTAATTTCTCTGCATTAGCCATTTCACAGCAGATCTTGCGTACACTGAAAAATACCCACCAATTAATTAAACTATTCATTATGTAGATAGATTTGATTTCCTAGGATCACTCATAAAACCCTCTGCCTGTCCCATTAGGGTGGGGAGGAGGGGGCCTTTAGCTTCTTGGAATTTCAACCCTGACAGACCTCCACCTACAACTGCCACCACTCACACACACTTTGAAGTCGGTTGTCATCGGCACCACCAGTTGATAATTTTAATTTAACCTTTATTTAACTAGGCAAGTCAGTTAAGAACAAATTCTTATTTACAATGACGGCCTACCCCGGCCAAACCCTGACGACGCTGGGCCAATTGTGCGCCACCCTATGGGACTCCCAATCACGTCCGGATGTGATACAGCCTGGATTCAAACCAGGGACTGTAGTGACACCTCTAGCACTGAGATGCAGTGCCTTAGACCGCTGCGCCACTCGGGAGCGTGACTCATTCAATATAGATTTTAAATGAGTCACGCCAGGAAAGGACTGGCTCTTGATCCATGGATCAATTTTCACTAGTGTGTAGACAACTGCCATTTGCCCAGCACCCAGAATGTAAAGTCTCAGGCAGTAATAGCCCTTCTCAACTGGTGGTTCCGATGTCAACAGACTTCAAAGTGTGTGTGTGTGTGTGGTGGCAGTTGTAGGTGGAGGTCTGTCAGGGTTGGAATTCCAAGAAGCTAAAGGCCCCCTCCTCCCCACTCTAATGGGACAGGCTGAGGGTCAAGGGGCATGACACACAGAGTTAGTTCTGCAGGCTAACCGAAGGGATACACGAAGGTACACATTAATGCATAGCCCTATATGGTCATGGGCGCTATTACGATGTGGTTCACTATAATAATCACTAACACTGTTACAGTGAACAGCAGTAATACACGAAATGGCCAAAAGTATGTGGACACCTGCTGGTCGGACATCTCATTCCTAAATCATGGGCATTAATATGGAGTTTGTCTCCCCCCATTTCTGCTAAAACAGCCTCCACTCTTCTGGGAAGGCTTTCCACTAGATGTTGGAACATTGCTGCGGGGACTTGCTTCCATTCAGCCACAAGAGCATTAGTGAGGTCGGCACTGATGTTGGGTGATTAGGCCTGGCTCGCAGTCGGCGTTCTAATTTATCCCAAAGGTGTTTGATGGGGTTGAGGTCACACATTCTCTCTCTATCTCCTCTGTCTCTTGCAGTAGCAGCAGTTTATTGGTCGCGTACACAGTTTAGCAACTTCAGCAGGTGTTATAGCGGGTGCGAAATGTTTGTTACAGCCACTTAGTCTCAAGCCCAATGCATGCTGGGACAGGCAGGGGAGAGAGCCTTGGAAACCCAAACACCTCCTTCCCTGCCAGCCTGTCATGTTGCCTACACCAGGGTTTCCCAAACTCTGTCATGCTGCCCCTTCACGGGTGCACGGTTTGGTTTTTGCCCTAGCACTACATAGCAGACTCAAATAACCAACTCCTCATCAAGCTTTGATTATTTGAATCAGCTGTGTAGTGCTAGAACAAGAAACAAGATGCGCACCCAGGGGGGGGGCCCAGGACTGAGTTTGGGAAACACTGGCCTACACTACCAACACCTCACCCTATCCTTGTATGGATAGGGTACTAGGCTACTGCATAGGAATGTTATGGGTCAGGAGATCATTGTCTCTCACAAGGCTTCAAGAGTATTAGTATATGAAGTGAGTGAGAAAAGTTTCAGGTTAGTTTCCATCGCAGCCAAAACACTGGTGGTGATCATTGTAAGTAGGTTATTTCCATTTCCCACGGATGGGAGACACACACACACACATTTTCCTTTTCATCAGGTGAAGCATGTGCAAAATTGTTTAACAAACTTTAGTGTTTCCATATGTGCTGGAGAAAGCATGAAAAGAGTTTGCCTGTCTCCTTTCCTCTGGGACTCCTCTGGATGCATGTCTGTCTGGCCTTCAATTGTGTGTAGTCCTATACACAGAAAGGGCCATGTTCTCTGTACACACTGAAGAAAATATAGACATAGTACTTGTAAAAGAGGAAGATAAAATTTAATTTGGAAAATGGAAGCTCTCATGACTCGAGGACAAGGCTGATCTGGTCAGGTCAGAAACCTACATAAACCCTATTTTACTGTGTGAATTATTTGATAGTAAATGGTTATTATGTCTCAGAGTCTTAGGAGGAAACCTATAAACACACTTCAAGATGCCGCAACAGAAGGATATCGTGAAGATTGCCATCCAGATGCCAGGGGCATACCCTCAGCTCATTCAACTGGACCAGGTAAGCATTAGCACACAGGAGAGGAGCCTGAGTCAGAGAGTTGAAGAAGAAAAAAACCTACTGAACTATCAAATCCTGAGTGGAAAGTTACAGTAGAAATCAGCACTGCAGCCTGTGGGTTGTATTAGAGCTGTGGTTTATGTAGCAAGACAGAGATGGGCGGGCTAATAATGTGGTTTATGAAGGGGTAGTGCACCTCAGCATCGATGCAGTGTGTTCAGAGTTGTGAAGCAGCTGCTGCCATAGAAAAATGCCACCCTGTCAATAGAGAAGTTATCATAGTAAAGTAGGGTGCTAAAGTAGGGTGCTAATGTAATGGTTGTTTATGATGTCAAAATGTTAATAGACCAAGGCCTTAGTTGAGTAAAAGGTGCTAGATACGAGCGCCTGTGAAGTTGATGTCATGTAGTATGTTGTCAGAGCTCTGGTAAGATCATTAGACGCTCTGTAAAGAAAACATGGGTGTTTTGGCACAAAGTATTTTCGAATGTAGAATGTTAATTTGAGCCAGTTTGCTACAGCAGGAAAATAATCCTGCAGCAACAGGACATGTTCACTATTATGGGGATAATAATTCATGTACATATTTGCAGGGGTTGATATATTTTTGCAGGGGTTGATATATTTTTGCAGGGGTTGATATATTTTTGCAGGGGTTGATATATATTTTTGCAGGGGTTGATATATTTTTGTAGGGGTTGATCCATTTTAGCAGAGGTTTAAATATTTTGTAGGGGTTGATACATTTTTTGTTAGAGCAAATCAAGTCTGACATTTTAAAGTAACTCAAAATACACTACACGTTTGCAATTTTCAGCAATAAATAATACTGAGCGATTAGTGCTGTTTTCAATTTAGTGTTTTCTTTTTAACATGCACTATGCATTATTTGTTTTTTTATTAGGATCCCCATTAGCTGTTGTGAAAGCAGCAGCTACTCTTCCTGAGGTCCACACAAAACATGAAACATTACCATAATAAAGAACATTAATAGACAAGAAGAGCTCAAGGACAGAACAACAAGCATTTAAAAACGTCACACATAGCCTACATATCAATACATGCACACAAAATATCTAGGTCGAATAGGGGAGAGATGTGGTGTTGCTCTGTCTGTTTTTTGAAACCAGCTTTGCTGTTCATTTGAGCAATATGAGATGGAAGGGAGTTGCATAATAATGGCTCTATATAATACTATATGCTTTCTTGAATTTGTTCTGGATTTGGGAACTGTGAAAAGACCCCTGGTGGCATGTCTGGTGGGCTAAATGTGTGTGTCAGAGCTGTGTGTAAGTTGACTATGCAAACAATTTGGAATTTTCAACACATTAATGTTATAAAAAGAAGACGTGATGCAGTCAGTCTCTCCTCAACTCTTAGCTAAGAGAGACTGGCATGCATAGTATTGATATTAGCCCTCTGATTACAATTAAGAGCAGATGTGCTGCTCTGTTCTGGGCCAGATGCCGGGTCTTTCTTTGAAGCACTTGACCACATGACTGGACAATAATCAAGATAAGAAAAACTACAGCCTGCAGGACTTACTTTTTGGAGTGTGGTGTCAAAAAGGCAGAGCATTTCTTTTAGGGCTGTCCCCGATGGAAAAAAAACCTTGGTAAACCGAGAGTCGGCTGTTCTTTCGACCAATCGATTGGTCAAAATGTTTAAACGTGTATTTTTCCATATACAGACACATCCTATGTATTTTAATCAAATCAACTACAGTTGAAGTCGGAAGTTTACATACACCTTAACCAAATACATTTAAACTCAGTTTTTCACAATTCCTGACATTTAATCCTTGTAAAAATTCCCTGTCTTAGGTCAGTTAGGATAACCACTTTATTGTAAGAATGTGCAATGTCAGATTAATAGTAGAGAGAATGATTTATTTCAGCTTTTATTTCTTTCATCACATTCCCAGTGGGTCAGAAGTTTACATACACTTAATTAGTATTTGGTAGCATTGCCTTTAAATTGTTTAACTTGGGTCAAATGTTCCTGGTAGCCTTCCACAAGCTTCCCACAATAAGTTGGGTGAATTTTGGCCCATTCATCCTGACAGGGCTGGTATAACTGAGTCAGGTTTGTAGACCTCCTTACTCGCACACGCTTTTTCAGTTCTGCCCACAAATTTGATATAGGATTGAGGTCAGGGCATTGTGATGGCCACTCCAATACCTTGACTTTGTTGTCCTTAAGCCATTTTGCCATAACTTTGGAAGTATGCTTGGGGTCATTGTCCATTTGGAAGACCCATTTGCGACCAAGCTTTAACTTCCTGACTGATGTCTGAGCTTTTCCATCCTCATGATGCCATCTATTTTGTGAAGTGCACCAGTCCCTCCTGCAGCAAAGCACCCCCACAACATGATGCTGCCACCCCCGTGCTTCACGCTTGCGATGGTGTTCTTCGACTTGCAAGTCTCCCCCTTTTTCCTCCAAACATAACGATGGTCATTATGGCCAAAAAGTTATATATTAGTTTCATCAGACCAGAGGATATTTCTCCAAAAAGTACGATATTTGTCCCCATGTGCAGTTGCAAACCGTAGTCTGGCTTTTTTATGGCAGTTTTGGAGCAGTGGTTTCTTCTTTGCTGAGCGGCCTTTCAGTTTGTCGATATAGAACTCGTTTTTCTGTGGATATAGATACTTTTGTACCTGTTTCCTCCAGCATCTTCACAAAGTCCTTTGCTGTTCTGGGATTGATTTGCACTTTTCGTACCAAAGTACGTTCATCTCTAGGAGACAGAACGCGTCTCCTTCCTGAGCGGAATGATGGCTGCGTGGTCCCATGGCGTTTATACTTGCGTACTATTGTTTGTACAGATGAACGTGGTACCTTCAGGTGTTTGGAAATTTCTCCCAAGGATGAACCAGACTTGTGAAGGTCTACAATTCTTTTTCTGAGGTCTTGGCTGATCTCTTTTGATTTTCCCATGATGTCAAGCAAAGAGGCACTGAGTTTGAAGGTAGGCCTTGAAATACATCCACAGGTACACCTCCAATTGACTCAAATGATGTCAATTAGCCTATCAGAAGCTTCTAAAGCCACATAATTTTCTGGAATTTTCCAAGCTGTTTATAGGCACCGTCAACTTAGTGTATGTAAACTTCTGACCCACTGGAATTGTGGTACAGTGAGTTATAAGTGAAATAATCTGTCTGTAAACAGCGACCACCACACAGCAACCACCACAGTGCATCAAGTGTTTATCGCGCTGTCCGTGTTGCTGAAGCTGCAACATAATTACAGCCATTTTTGACTGGAAAGTTCTGTTACTGAAATCCCTAATTTGTTTAGGAAAAACATTCCCTATTCCCTCAACCCTTGCTTTCTTTACGTGATACATGTATGCATCGCATGCACGTGACCAATTGGGCTTGACTTATAGCATATCATAATCACATCAATAAATTGGTTATAACAAACTCTGAACACATGGCAGCAAAATGGATACAGAGGACGTGACAAATAAACTCGAAACGGGGGAATGTTTACTGGTTGCTCAGGAGGTAAAGGGGAAGTCAGACTTGTGGAATAAATTTGACTAGTTGTGGAAAATACTGGAGATCAAGAAAAAGAAGGTAAGGAGCAAACGCTGCATATTATGCCGTTAGATTACAAAATAATTTTTCTGACCGTTTGAACAATGTAAACAACACTTAAAAACATTAGAAGCGTACCAGAGTCTGTTGTAAATGTTTTTTTTTTTTGTAAAGCCTTTTTTACAGCAAAGATTAAAAACAGTCGCATTCATTCGTGAACGCTTTATTTATTGTTTACACACATTTTCCAAGATTCGCTTTTCTTTTATTTTAAAACTAGTATGCTTGATCGCATTTGAAATCATGTGTGATGGCATGAACGAATGAATGATTGATTGATACAGTTATCATGACAAGGCGAGACCCAGATGCAGACACAGGAGGCAGATGGTTGGAGTCTAAGATGTTTAATAATCCAAAGGGATTAGGCAAGAGAATGCCTGTCCACGACCAAAAGGTCAAAACCAGTTCAGAGTCCAGGAGGTACAGAGTGGCAGACAGGCTCGAGGTCATGGCAGGCAGAATGGTCAGGCAGGCGGGTACAAAGTGTCAAATCAAATCAAATTCTAGAGTCTAGAAATGGGCAAGGGTCAAAACCGGGAGGACTAGAAAAAACGCTGGTTGATTTGAAACATACAAGACGAACTGGCACAGAGAGACAGGAAACACAGGGATAAATACACTGAGGAAAACAAGCAACACCTGGAGGTGGTGGAGACAATAACGAGGACAGGTGAAACAGATCAGGGTGTGACAACGGTAGCCTATAGAAGTATTGAAATATAGGCCTAAGTAAATTACAGTATTAAGACTCTTAGGCCTACAGCTCAATGGTGTACTAAGCCTACTAATGATAATGACGTTACTTATTATTATAATGATGATCATAATAATAGGAATAACAATAAGGAGATCCACAAAAAGGAGTTATTATTATAAATATAATTTTTCGGATAATTTGGAACAATGTAAACGACACTAAACCATTGTACGTTGATGATTCATGTTTTCTTTTAAATCCACAACTTCCCTCCACAGCCTCAAAGGATCTAGATACTTTTTCTAACGTCTCGGGATTACAACCAAATTATTATAAGTATGATAGTACGTATTGGATCACAAAAAAATACAACTTTTATATTACCAGGTAGTTTACCAATAAAATGGTCTGACGGTGATGTGGACATACTTGGTATTCATATCCCGAAAGAAAGAAATGATCTCACTACAATACATTTTAATAGAAAGTTAGCAAAAATAGGTCAGATCTTTCTACCATGGAAAGGAAAATACCTGTCTACTTGCAGAAAAATCACCCTAATTAATTATTTACTCATATCCCTATTTGCTTATGGTCTTGCCTACACCTACAGACCTATTTTTATTATATGAACAAAAAATATTCAATTTTATTTGGACCGGCAAGCCAGACAAAATTAAACAGGCCTATTTATATAACGAATATGAATTCGTTATGACCCTTTGCTATGAGACTTGAAATTGAGCTCAGGTGCATTCTCTTTCCATTGATCAGCCTTGAGATGTTTCTACAACTTGATTGGAGTCCACCTGTGGAAAATTCAATTGATTGGACATGATTTGGAAAGGCACACACCTGTCTATATAAGGTCCCGAGTTGACAGTGCATGTCAGAACAAAAACCAAGCCATGAGGTCGAAGGAATTGTCCGTAGAGCTCCGAGACAGGATTGTGGCGAGGCACAGATCTGGGGAAGGGTATCAAAACATTTCTGCAGCATTGAAGGTCCTCAAGAACACAGTGGTCTCCATCATTCTTAAATTGAAGAAGTTTGGAACCACCAAGATTCTTCCTAGACCTGGCCGCCTGGCCAAACTGAGCAATCGGTTTGACTGATAGAGCGCCAGAGTTCCTCTGTGGAGATGGGAGAACCTTCCAGAAGAACAACAATCTCTGCAGCACTCCACCAATCAGGCCCTTATGGTGGAGTGGCCACTCCTCAGTAAAATGCACATGACAGCCCGCTTGGAGTTTGCCCAATGGTACCTAAAGAACTCTCAGACCATAAGAAACAAGATTCTCTGGTCTGATGAAATTAAGATGGCCTGAATGCCTCTTTGACCTGAATGCCAAGCGTCACGTCTGGAGGAAACCTGTCACCATCCCTACGGTGAAGCATGGTGGCAGCATCATGCTATGGAAATGTTTTTCAGCGACTGGGAGTCTAGGCAGGATCGAGGGAAAGATAAACAGATCAGAGAGTGCTCAGGATCTCAGAGGGGGGCGAAGGTTCACTTTCCAACAGGACAACAACTTAAGCACACAGCCAAATACAAGTGTGCAAAGCTTGTAGCGTTATACCCAAGAAGACTTGAGGCTGTAATCGTTGCCAAATGTGCTTCAACAAAGTACTTAGTAAAGGGTCTGCATACTTACTTACCCCATAAGCATTACTGTCTCGTCTATAGATGTTATCCTTGTATTGCTACTGCTGTATTATCAAATTAATTATTTTAGTGAGTCTCAGAAATGGCTAATATGTGAATGTTAGCAAGTTATTGATTTCATTAACCTTATTTCTAAGGCTTCATATATTAATATGGGCTGTTTCCATTTATCGTATCCATTCAAAACCTAAATTTAGCGTCCAAACATTGAGTTGTTTATGCAATCACTTACAGTATGTTTTATCCATTCAAGGATATACAGTACCAGTCAAAAGTTTGGACACACCTACCCATTCAAGGGTTATTCTTTATTTTTACTATTTTCTACATTGTACAATAATAGTGAAGACATCAAACTATAAAAAAACACATGGAATCATAGTAACTCAAAAAGTGTTAAACAAATCAAAATATATTTTTGATTCTTCAAAGTAGCCACCCTTTGGGCCTCCTGAGTGGCACAGCGGTCTAAGGCACTGCATTGCAGTGCTAGCTGCGTTACTACAGATCCTGGTTCGATACCGGGCTGTGGCGCAGCCGGCCACTACCGGGCCGGGATGTCCTTGTCCCATCGCGCTCTGTGGCGGGCCCGGGCGCATGCACGCTGACACGGTCAGCAGGTGTACGGTGTTTCCTCCGATACATTGGTGTGGCTGGCTTAAGCGTGCAGTGTGTCAAGGAGCAGTGCAGCTTGGCGGGGTTGTGTTTCGGAGGACACACGGCTCTCAACCTTTGCCTCTACCGAGTCCGTACGGGAGTTGCAGCGATGGGACAAGACTGTAACTACCAATTGGATACCACAAATTGGGAAGAAAAAGTGGCCAAAAAAAAAGTGGTCACCCTTTGCCTTGATGACAGCTTTGCACACTCTTTGCATTCTCTCAACCAGCTTCATGAGAAATGCTTTTCCAACAGTCTTGAAGGAGTTCCCACATATGCTGAGCACTTGTTGGCTGCTTTTCCTTCACTCTCCGATCCATCTCATTCCAAACCATTTCAATTGGGTTGCGGTTGGGTGATTTATGGAGGCCAGGTCATCTGATGCAGTACTCCATCACTCTCCTTCTTGGTCAAATAGCCCTAACACAGACTGGAGGTGTGTTTTGGGTCATTGTCCTGTTGGAAAGACAAATGATAGTCCCACTAAACGCAAACCAGATGGGATGGCGTATCGCTGCAGAATGCTGTGGTAGCCATGCTGGTTAAGTGTGTCTTGATTCTTAATAAATCACGACAGCGTCACCAGCAAAGCACTCCTACACCATCACACCTCCTCCATGCTTCACTTTGGGAACCACACATGTGGAGATCATCCGTTCACTTACTCTGTGTCTCACAAAGACACAGCGGTTGGAACCAATAATCTCGAATTTGGACTCCGACCAAAGTACAGACTTCCCGGTCTTATGTCCTTTGCTCGTGTTTCTTGGCCCAAGCAAGTCTCTTCTTATTATTGGTGTCCTTTAGTAGTGGTTTCTTTGCAGCAATTCAATCATGAAGGCCAGATTCACGCAGTCTCCTCTGAACAGTTGATGCTGAGATGTGTCTGTTACTAGAACTGGGTCTTCCTTTCCTGTGGTGGTCCTTATGAGAGCCAGTTTCATCATAGCGCTTGATGGTTTTTGCAACTGCACTTGAAGAAATTTTCAAAGTTCTTAAAATGTTCCACATTGACTGACCTTCATGTCTTTAAAGTAACGATGGACTGTCGTTTCTCTTTGCTTATTTGAGCTGTTCTTGCCATAATATGGACTTGGTCTTTTACTAAATAGTGCTATCTTCTGTATACCACCCCTACCTTGTCACAACACAACTGATTGGCACAAAGGCATTAAGAAAGAAACAAATTCCACAAATTAACTTTGAACAAGGCACACCTGTTAATTGAAATGCATTCCAGGTGACTAGCTCATGAAGCTGGTTGAGAGAATGCCAAGTGTGCAAAGCTGTCATCAAGGCAACTTTTGAAGAATCTCAAATATTAAGTAGTTTGATTTGTTTAACAGTTTTTTGGGGTTACTAAATGATTCCATGTGTGTTATTTCAGAGTTTTGATGTCTTCACTATTATTCTACAGAGTTTTGATGTCTTCACTATTATTCTACAATGTAGAAAATAGTACAACTAAAGGAAAACCCTTAAATGAGTAGGTGTGTCCAAACTTTTGACTGGTACTGTACTTAACACTTGATATTAAGATGTTTAGTACTTCAACAGTACCACAGAATGTTCCTAGAGTTAGAGAGTGATCCTTAAAACTTTGTAATGTATTTGTGAACAGGCTGGTTCTGTAGACATTTCATGGGAGAAAAAACTAACCGCAAGCCCCTCAATCACTCCTTTTGGACTACCAGACCTCACCAAAAACCTCTGATTGGTTGACCCCCTACAGATCACTAATTACAGAGCAGCGATAGGTCTACCACAGTACACCAAAACTTTTGATTGGTTGACCACCATGTATACCACAAATTACAGGGCAATTGATGTGTAGACTTTGGAGTAGTTTGCCTCTTATTTATTCAATGCACTGAATTCCCATGCTGCCTCAAATACATTAGTCAACAGCATAGAGAAAGTAAAAGCTTTGAGTTTATCTAGGATCAGCAGGCTCGGGTCATGGGACTGGTGTACTATAGTTCCACCGTGGTTTACAAAATGAAGGCATGATATCTAAATCAGTTCCTACTTTCTGCTGCTCATTGATCACATCTATGCTTGTCTTCTGACAGAAAAAGCCCCTTTCTGCCGTAATAAAGGAGGTTTGTGATGGGTAAGTGTGTTCATGTTTAAAAAGCGCTTTCTATTTGGTCTAATGCTGTTCTTGTGGAGTTCAAGCAACTACTTTGTCATCTTGCAGTAGTTACAGTGGCTATGATGACTGTGTTTAAGGTGGAATCTTCCGGGCCCTGATAACTACGCCTTCCAGTATGCCGACGGTGTTCAGACCTACATCACTGAATCTGTGAGTTGATTAACATTTCTTTCCTGTGGTCACGGAGGCTGTCTGTGAACAAACAGGTTTCTCTGGCTGTCCAGTGTGTAGCTTCTGTACTGTAACTCGACAGTAGAGGATGTCATGCCAGTGATGTCTGAAATGTCATCAACGCCAGTGACCTGGGTGTGGGTAGCTGTTGGAGCTAAACTAAGCTGGTGACCTTTGGAGAGGTCAAACACACCCCTCGACCAGGGGCAATGCAGGTCATTTCCAAGGGCCGAAAGTAAAATGACTGCCATAGAAATGTGCACATAGGAGAGATATGCGCAAACATGACAGATATGGCAAACCTGCAACTCCATATTTGGAAGCGCTTAGGTCACCTGACTTTTGGCAGGGATTTGACGACAAGAAAAATACATAAAGTTATCACGCGTAGAAAGTGATTTTATATTTGTATAAAACAGTTTTGTACCCATAGAAAGCGGTTTCTATAAATCGCTAGCAGCCTCTCGTTTGGCCATGTTGATGCCTACCCTTTCAAGGCTGCAGAAATTATAATATGGTAACCATAATATGTTAACCATATGTGTAACCACAGTACGTCCAATCGAAACCCTAGCCCTAGAGGACTCTATATTTGCAACACTATTGCGGTGTACACCCGTTCATCACCCAAATAGTTGAATTAGCTGGCCAGTTTGATAGCACCACTACATGTGAAGGATATGTCATACATTGTAAGTGATTATAATCCACCCGCTGTCTCGATGTTGCACAGACGATGGGCATTAAGGAGACAAGTATTCCTGAGGCCTCTATCCGTTTCCCCAGGAGAGGCATGCAAAAGGTAGAGGGGAGGTGTAGGATATGGGCTCAGACTTTGTAACGGTATTGCTTCCGTCCCTCTCCTCGCCTCAATCTGGGCTTGATCCAGGGACCCTCTGCACACATCAACAACAGTCACCCTCAAAGCAACGTTACCCATCGCTCCACAAAAGTCACGGCCCTTGCAGAGCAAGGGAAACAACGACTACAACTCGCTTTCTACGCGTGATTTTTGTCTTTATGGCAGTCATTTTACTTGAGGCCCTTGGAAAGGAGCTGCATATCTGCAGTTATAAAAATATTCTAATGCAATTTATCGATTTTACAAATCAAAAGGTGTTTGTTTGTGGATAGCGATTTACATTTGTGGAATGTGATTTACATTTGTGGATTGGTGATTTACATTTGTGGATTGGTGGTTTACATTTGTGGATTGGTGATTTACATTTGTGGATTGGTGGTTTACATTTGTGGAAAGGGATTTACATTTGTGGATTGGTACTTATTTGTACAGATCATGATACACGAATACAAAATGCATGCTGTGAGTACAATACATTTGGCATGATATTGATCCCAAAGCCCAATTCAAACAAAAGGTGTTTTTTACGCACGTGAACGAGTGTGTACACACTGGAATTAGAACGCACAGGAGTTAATGAGAGAACAGATGGGCTGCAAGCGTCAACGGCGTCATAGCGTGTCAAATTAGAAAGCAAGTCTATTTTTGCATTTGTGGGTGTCTGTGTCTGTGGAGAGATGTTGAGCTATTTCCTGGGCTATTCATCTGAAACTAAATCAACTCCATCTCTCTCTCTTTTTTTTCTCCCTTTTTTTCTCTCTCTCCTATCTCTCGCTCGCTCGCCCTCTCTCTCTCTCTTTATAATTATGTCCCTTAGTACAGTTTGAAAACAGTAATCAGTCTAAGCCATTTCTAAGTCAGTCTTTATTGCCTGTATGACTGTGTGTCATTGTCTTCTCTGTGGCCTTTTGCGTTCTAGAACCGTCTGGACATAAAGAATGGCTGCATTCTCCGTCTGACCAAGGCACCGGTGAGTCTGCAAACAAGAGCCTAACATAGATAATCCTCTCATGGCTGTGTGTGTCTGCACGCTATGTAGGCCTATTGCAATTGTATTACATTATCAGTATAACTACTTCATCCATCCTTTTGTCTGGGGTTTTATGTTGTGTGTGTGTGTGTGTGTGGTAGGGCCGTTGTGCCGAGGACCTCTACAAGGGCATCCAGAGCTCCGACTCAGACGTGCGCTGTGATTCGCTGAAACAGCTGGCCTGCGTGTCTACTGATGTCACGTTTGCTCAGGAGTTTATCAGCCGTAATGGCCACTCTCTGCTGGTGAAGATCGTAGAGGACGCTCACGAGTCAGTTCCCTTCTCGATGTCTCTCTATATGTGTCAATGCGTCTCTGTGTGTCTCTGTGAGTCTTTGTCTCAGTTTGTCTTATTTTCCCCAATAACATATATCACTACAATCCTTCACTCTCTCTCTACTCTCCCTCCAACTAACCTTATATAGTAGAGCGGGGGGATGGGGGGGTAGTGCATATATTTGCACTGCCTGCAGTGGAATGCTGTGCTTTGATAGATGCTGGTGAAGAGATATGAGGTGATTTCCTCACATGTGGGAACACATTCCTGGGTGAAGAATGAGCTGAGTCTGACCTTTTCCTCACACTGTTAGCATAGTTACTATGGAGGAATTCAAGGAAGCTGTAATTGGTTTCTTTAGTTGCATTATGTGAGTCAAAAAAGGACAAAGTTGGTATGGAGAATTGGCTATGAAGAATTTGCAGCTTTGTGTTGCATAGCTAGTGATGGGGTTAAGATGTTTATCAGAGTCCCAATGGGATGCCATGGATATGAGCCTGATGTCATGCTTTTGAAGATGTACCATCATGCCTTGTTTAGAAAACACACTTTCCCACGAATCAATTATACCACTTGAATCCCAGGGAAGGCATGAAACACATTCTGTTAACCTTTTTATTTAACTAGGCAAGTCAGTTAAGAACAAATTCTTATTTACAATGACGGCCTACCCTCGTACCAAACATGGGGAAAAGGTTTCAGCCTGGGATGGTTTGGTCCGGTTTAGTCTTCTTATCGGCACCTGGAACCCAATCAGTGTAAATGCTCAGTGGTGTCTGTGGTTTTCTATGTCAAGGTTGTATTCAATTATGTTCTAATGTTCTGGTCTAAGAGGTTGTGTGTGTGTGTGTGTGTGTGTGTGTGTGTGTGTGTGTGTGTGTGTGTGTGTGTGTGTGTGTGTGTGTGTGTGTGTGTTGTTTGTAAGGGCCCCTCTGATCATGGCCCACACACTGACAGGCTTCATGGAGCTGATGGATCATGGGATTGTATCATGGGAGAACCTATCTGCTGTCTTCATCAAGAAGGTAGGTTCCTCAACTATTGGCTCCTATAGACGAAGTGGAGGACGATATATATGTATATATGTGTGTATGTATATATATATATATCGTCCTCCACTTCGTGGAGATATATATATATATATATATATATATATATATATATATGTGTGTGTGTATGTATATATATGTAAGGAATTAGACAATACATTTAGGTTCGGTTTCCAGGACATAGATTAAGCCTAGTCCTGGACTAAAAGGGGCTTTCAGATATAATCATCTGAGAGTGATATTTAAAGCCATAACTAGACTTAATCTGTGTCTGGAAAACTTACCCATAATGTTCATGTGTGTAATCTTTGACCATGAAGAAATGTCTGTAGAAGCTCTGGTGACCACTAGTCATCATGCATAGTTTCAACCGTTTCCATTCCCATGTTATCTCATTTCTTTCCCACGCTACTCCTCCCGTATCTATCTCACCCTGTGTCTGACTCATTGTACCTTTCAGATTGCCAGCTTCGTCAATGCCACGGTGCTGGATGCGTCCATCCAGCAGGTGTCCCTGGCCATCCTGGAGAGCATGGTGCTGAGCGGCAGCAGCCTCTTCCAGCAGGTCAAGCAGGAAGTCACTCTAGAGAGACTGCTCTCACAACTGCAGGTGTAAGTGTGTGTCGTCCATGGGTAGCATGGTGGGAACGAACAACCCGCAGTACCTCCAATGAATGAGCGCAGAGACCCCGTCTCCAAATCATTTTACAGTTAAATCTAGCTCTGAAAAATGCAATTTTAAGCTTGCCCAGTGTCTGAAGTCTACTGTTCGTCGAAACAACGCATCTCTCCCATCACTCATACGCCCACCCATACTCTCTTTATTCCAGGACAAACCAGCAGATTCAAACCAAAGCCATGGCCCTCCTCATGGCTCTGCTACAGACAGCTGGACATGCAGACAGACAGGTACAAAATGGTATCTCTTTCTCTCTCTCTCTTTATCCTTGCTCTCTCTCTCTTTTCTTTCCCCTCGCCTGCCCTGGTTTCCAGAGTGAGGTGCGAGTCACTTTAATCAGTTTAACCAGGCTGAGTGAGTCTGTTCAAAACAAAGGGTTTTGGACTGATTTATGTGACCATTATGTCACTGCAGCTGGGGGCAAAGTCCTGCTGTGTCCCTCCCCCTGACCTGATTTGTGACCGGGTAGCTTTTACTGCCTCCTTGTGGGGAAAGTAGTGTCACTGCATTTAATTATTAATAACTGATGGTACTAGTGGTAATTATCAAGTAATAACATACACTATTGCTTTTCAGGAGCTGTTTGTCTTCCTAGGGAAGAAAAATCTTCGACAGTACATCTATAAGGTAAAGCCATTTTGAATGTTCCAAGATTGAGGTACAATGATACCTGACTGTCATTGCTCCCTTTCGAATATCAAATTGGGGAAAATACAATTGTCGTTATTTTTGTCTCCTTTCAGTCATTTTATTCATCGTAAATACTGCTCTGTTTTGAACCTGTGCATCATGGTTTGTTGTGACCCACAGAACATCATCCATAGTTCTGCCTCCGTGGGGGATGAGATGGCCCATTACCTGTACGTCCTCCAGTCTGTCACTTTGAACCACCTGGAGCCTCGCATGAGGATGCCCCTGGACTCCTACAACCAGGCGAGTTAGATGACCCCCCCCCCCCAAACCACAGCAAACCACTCTCTTCCCACTCCAGGAGAGAGGAGTTTAGTGAGAAGTGCTGAATCAGTATCCTTGAAATCCACATAGTCATATATATGTAGGTGTAAGTGTGTGTGTATGTGTGTGTGTATATATATATATATATATATATATATATATATATACTCCTTCTCATTACCTCTTTGTCTCCCTCTACTGTTATCGGCCCCATCCCTATCCTCCCCCTGTCCTCCCCCTTCCTCCAGGACCAGAGGGAGATTCTACACGGCCTGCGGCAGGCAGCCTTCGAGACGGAGAGTGAGAACAGCTTGAGTCATGAGCGACGACGCTCTCTCTGCGCCAAGGAGTTCAAGAAGCTGGGCTTCTCTGTGAGTCTACTCCATGAGATTCTACTTACCACCACCTCATTCAGTCCCCCTCACTGGGCCTCTGTGTCTCTTCACTCACCTCGTCTATCACTTACTGTCAACAATAAGCTGTTGCTTTCAGCTGAGTCGTATTCTCATCTATACCAACCGTTGCTGGTTGATATAATTTCCCCGCTATCAGACGTTGTGATTCCACTCTTATCACTTACTATTAATCATTCACAGTTGCTAAACTTGTCTGAGTCTTATTGTTATCTATAGCATTCTTCATTGTCTCCCACCCATCCACTGTTTGTTTTTATCTCTGTTCTGTCCTCTCTCTCTCCAGAACAACAGTAACCCAGGTCAGGACCTGCTCCGGGCCCCTCCAGGTCTGCTGGCCCTAGACACCATGGCCCACTTTGCCTCCCGCTACCCCGATGCCTACAGCAGGGTGAAAATAGGGAGGGGAAGAGAAATCAAGGGAACGGAGGGTGTGGGAGGGAGTTAAAGGGACTAACATGGGTCTTTGTTGGGGTGTGGGTTAGGTAGGTGTGTCATCTTCATGACAATTTCTCTCGCTTCTCTGTTTCTGTCTCTTAGTTTGTTCTGGAGAACAGCAGTAGGGAGGATAAGCACGAGTGTCCATTCGCCCGCAGCAGCATCCAGCTGACTCTCATCCTGTGTGAGATCCTAAGCATCGGAGAGCCCCGTAAGTCAACCTGAGCTAGTACATGCGGTGTTGACGCATATCCCACGGTAGTTATTGGGGTCAAATTTGTCTCCACTTTTGTGGATTGGGGTGATCAGTCCTTGGTTCCAAATATTGGGGAAGAAGCCAGAGCTAAGGATGACATTAAGGAGTTTAGGTATAGCTAATTGGAAGTTGTGGTCTGTATATTTTGTAATTTCATTGAGGATACCATCAACACCACAGGCCTTTTTGGGTTGGAGAGTTTGTATTTTGTCCTGTAGTTCATTCAATGTAATTGGAGAATCCAGTGGGTTCTGGTAGTCTTTAATAGTTGATTCTAAGATTTACATTTGATCATGTATATGTTTTTGCTGTTTGTTCTCTGTTATAGGGCTAAAAAGATTGGAGAAGTGGTTTACCCATACGTCTCCATTTTGGATAGATAACTATTCGTGTTGTTGTTTGTTTAGTGTTTTCCAATTTTCCCAGAAGTGGTTAGTCTATGGATTCTTCAATTACATTGAGCTGATTTCTGAGGTGTTCCTTCTTTTTCCATAGTGTATTTCTGTATTGTTTTAGTGATTCACCATAGTGAAGGTGTAGGCTCAGGTTTTCTGGGTCTCTCTGTTTTTGGTTGGATAGGTTTCTCAATTTCTTTCTTAGGTTTTTGCATTCTTCATCAAATAATTTGTCATTGTTGTTAATTTTCTTCAGTTTTCTGTTTGAAATTTTTAGATTTGATAGGGAAGCTGAGAGGTCAAATAGACTGTTTAGGTTTTCTACTGCCAAGTTTACACCTTCACTATTATAGTGAAATGTTTTGTCCAGGAAGTTGTCTAAAAGGGATTGAATTTGTTGATACCTAATTGTTTTCTGGTAGGTTCCCACACTACTTTCCTTTCATATATAGCATTATCATCTTTATATTATTCAGTTCCTTTAGCTTTGATGCCTCATGATTGAGTATTGCTCTGTTCTGTGGTGTAGTCTGGATGTAGGTGCTCTCGGCATGGTCTGGATGTAGGTCAGGGGGGGGGTGTCTCGCTGGTCTGGATGTAGGTCAGGGGGGGGTGTCTCGCTGGTCTGGATGTAGGTCAGGGGGGGGTGTCTCGCTGGTCTGGATGTAGGTCAGTGGGGGGGGGGGGGTGTCTCGCTGGTCTGGATGTAGGTCGGGGGGGGGGGGGGTGTCTCGCTGGTCTGGATGTAGGTCGGGGGGGGGGGGGTGTCTCGCTGGTCTGGATGTAGGTCAGGGGGGGGGGGTGTCTCGCTGGTCTGGATGTAGGTCGAGGGGGGGTGTCTCGCTGGTCTGGATGTAGGTCAGTGGGGGGGGGGGGGGGGTGGTGTGTCTCGCTGGTCTGGATGTAGGTCAGGGGGGGGGGGGTGTCTGGATGTAGGTCGGGGGGGTGTCTCGCTGGTCTGGATGTAGGTCAGGGGGGGTGTCTCGCTGGTCTGGATGTAGGTCGGGGGGGGGGTGTCTCGCTGGTCTGGATGTAGGTCGGGGGGGGTGTCTCGCTGGTCTGGATGTAGGTCGGGGGGGGTGCCTCGCTGGTCTGGATGTAGGTCAGGGGGGGTGTCTCGCTGGTCTGGATGTAGGTCGGGGTGGGGGGTGTCGCTGGTCTGGATGTAGGTCGGGGGGGGGGGTCTCGCTGGTCTGGATGTAGGTCGGGGGGGGGTGTCGCTGGTCTGGATGTAGGTCGGGGGGGGGGGTCTCGCTGGTCTGGATGTAGGTCGGGGGGGGGTGTCTCGCTGGTCTGGATGTAGGTCGGGGGGGGAGGGGTGTCTCGCTGGTCTGGATGTGGGGGGGGGGGGGGGTGTCTCGCTGGTCTGGATGTAGGTTGGGGGGGGGGGGGTGTCTCGCTGGTCTGGATGTAGGTTGGGGGGGGGTGTCTCGCTGGTCTGGATGTAGGTTGGGGGGGGGGGTGTCTCGCTGGTCTGGATGTAGTTCGGGGAGGTGTCTCGCTGGTCTGGATGTAGGTCAGGGGGGGTGTCTCGCTGGTCTGGACGGGGTGTCTGTTGATCCTGTGTGAGGTGTTGGGGCTGCGGTTGAGAGCGATGTCCTTTAGTGTATGGGCAAAGGTGTACACTGCTGCCTTGTATAGGTGGACCTGGTCGTAAAGGCTGGTCAAGTCCAGGGTGGAGTGTTGGGCCAGGTAAACATTTGCTTTTGAGTCACAGTCAACAGGAAATACTTGCGTTTACCCGCCGTATGGTAGCAAGGTGGAAGTCTTTTCGTGGTAGCAGGGTGGAGTTAACCACTTGTGCTTTGGGGAAAGTAGAAGAAGCTTTTTCAATTACTGCCTTTAGTGCTGTGGCCACCCTTTTCTCCTGTGTTCTCAGGTCATTTGTGCCTGTGTGTATTATTATGTGGCTAGATGAACCTTGTTGGTCCTCAGACAGAAGGTCTAGGGCGTGCTGGGTGTTTGGACACCAGAATTTAGATACTGTGTTTGGGAATAGTACATTTTCTTGTATATTTCCCGTCTGAGTCCATAAGGAGTACGATCTGTGTCTTGTGTATGTCCTCTGTGGGGGGGTTGTCAGGGTGGCTGACAGGAGGGGTGCTCAGAGGGGGTGGGATCCCCTGGGCTTGGGGTTCTTCATTTGTCTGTCCTACTGTGATGTCGAGGCTATGGTCTGGGGTGGACTGTTCTGCTGTGGTGTTGAGAGTTTGGTCAGGGTCTGAGGTGGGCTGTTCTGCTGGCTTCTTTGTGGGGGTGTCCAGCTCTCTAATGGTTGTTCTCTGTCACATGTCATCGTTCTCACCTTCTCCTCGAGCACTTTCACCTTCTCCTCTAGTGCTCTGTTCTTCTGCTCCTGCTCTTTCTCCGGTTGATGTTGTCTCACCACAGTCCAGAGTGTAGATATGTCTCTCCACCTCCAGCTCTCCGTGTCTGGTCGAGGGGGTGTTGTTGAGCTGGACAATTTTTTTGTGCTGACTGGAGTGTGTTCACCTGCTGTTCCAGCTCCAACTGCCTTACCTCCAGCTGGGTGAGTTTATCCTTCATTTTAATGAGGGAGAAGTACTCTGTGCTGGGAGGTTTGACATTCCGCTTGGGGTTGCTCGTCTGTGGGGTTGAATAAAGAAGTGGTCTGGTCTGACACTCTCAGGGTGGGTATATCTTTCTCAAGAGAGAGCTTATCCTGCTGAGCTACCTCTTTGATTATGTGAAAGTCCAGCTGAAACTGTTTGGGGTTGCCCTGTACCATTACTGTTCCAGACTTGTACAGGTTGACGTTGGCTGACTCAGAGTCCTCGCTGTCTAATATCCTGAGTTTCCACCCATTGCTAACACCCCCCCTCTTAACAGAGTGTGTGTGTTATATAGTACTGTGCCATGCCAGGGGATGGTCTGTGTGGAAGATTAAGTTGCTTATGTTCCCATTTTTATAATAGTCAGCAAAAAGTTTCTCTTGGTTTTCCATAAGGAGCTTATTTTTTTTTCTTGCTTTGGCATTGTTTTTACATCCAGAGGGTACTGCATTGTAGTAACCTCTGAACAGCGGGAGGGGGCTTCAAATGCCTCTGTATTTTGGTGGGGTAGGCTGTGAAACTCTCCTGCCATTGTTGAGCTCACTTCTCACTTCACACCTCAGTGCAAATTGAAGTTGCAGTCAGACATGTTCTGTAAAGCTAAGGCTTTATCTTAGCATTCAGTCCTTATAAAGTATAATATATCATTCTCATGTATTTTTCTTCTTGGCTTTAAATGTAGCTTCAGACTAAACATTACTCAGTTCCAAGTTGGATGGTGTTTTCAGGTTTCTGTTTGTTTCCCAGAGCATTTGCTGCATAGCTTGGAAATAAGAATCTTTGGTAGTATGAATCCTTCCAGGTAATTTGGTCCAAAATCAGGTTGTGGGTTTAGAGTTTTGATTTGCAGTGAAGGTTATGTTGTGGAGGGTAGTATCCTGTATATGTCCTTGCTGAAAAATCCAAGTTTTATCTGACTCTAAATCTATATTTTGTAAAAACATGCTGAAAAATGTGAGAGCTCATCTGCTCATCTTTCTCTCTCACTCACTCACTCACTCACTCACTCACTCACTCACTCACTCACTCACTCACTCACTCACTCACCACCAGCCTCAGAAACAGGTTCAGACTACCACCCCATCTTCTTCGCTCAGGACCAGCTGCTGGACGAGCTCTTCTGCATCTGCATCCAGCTGCTCAATAAGACCTGGAAGGAGATGAGAGCCACGCAGGAGGACTTTGACAAGGTAACACAACCCACACTGCAATGTCACCATATAGCTCACTCTTTCTCTATGTCTCACTCCCACCCCATGTCTCAGCATCACATCTATCTCTATCTCACCCTTTTCCCACACTGAACTCTAATGTACAAGTACAAGAAACAGCCTCTTGCCATTTGAAACAGACTAGTTGAATGGTACAGGGAGCATGTCTACAAGTAGCGAGCAGGTATATTACCTGACCAAAAGTATGTGGAAACCTGCTCGTCGAACATCTCATTCCAAAATCATGGCCATTAATATGGAGTTGGTCCCCCTTTGTTGCTATGACAGCCTCCACTCTTCTGGGAAGGCTTTCCACTAGATGTTGGAACATTTCTGCAGGAACTTGCTTCCGTTCAACCACAAGAGCATTAGTGAGGTCGGGCACTGATGTTGGGCGATTAGGCCTGGCTCGCAGTCGGCGTTCCAATTCATCCCAAAGGTGTTCGATGGGGTTGAGGTCAGGGCTCTGTGCCAACCTGTCAAGTTCTTCCACACCGATCTTGACAAACCATTTCTGTATGGACCTTGCTTTGTGAACTGGGGCATTGTCATGCTGAACCAGGAAAGGGCTTTCCCCAAACTGTTGCCACCAAGTTGGAAGCACAGAATTGTCAAGGATGTCATTGTATGCGGTATGGTTAGGATTTCCCTTCACTGGAACTGAGGGGCCCAGCCCAAACCATGAAAAACAGCCCCAGATCATTATTCCTCCTTCACCAAACTTTACAATTGGCACTATGCATTGGGGCAGGTAGCGTTCTCCTGGCATCCGCCAAACCCAGATTCGTCCGTCGGACTGGCAGATGGTGAAGCGTGATTCTTCATTGGTGAGAACGCGTTTCCCCTGCTCCAGAGTCCAATGGCGGCGAGCTTTACACCACTCCATTTGAGACTTAGCATTGCACATGGGGATCTTAGGCTTGTGTGTGGCTGCTCGGCCATGGAAACCCATTTCATGAAGCTCCCAACAAACTGTTCTTGTGCTGACGTTGTTTTTAGAGGCAGTTTGGAACTCGCTAGTGACTGTTGCAACCGAGGACAGACGATTTTTACTAGCTACGTGCTTCAGCACTCGGCAGTCCCATTCTGTGAGCTTGTGTGGCCTACCACTTCACTGCTGAGTCGTTGTTGCTATTAGACCTTTCCACTTCACAATAACAACACTTACAGTTGACCAGGGAAGCTCTAGCAGGGCAGGAATTTTACGAACTGACTTGTTGGAAAGGTGGCATCCTATGACGGTGCCACGTTGGAAGTCACTGAGCTCTTCAGTCAGGCCATTCTACTGCCAATGTTTGTCTATGGAGATTGCATGGCTGCATGCTCGATTTTACACCTGTCAGCATTGGGTGTTGCTGAAATAGCCGAATCCACTAATTTGAAGGGGTGTTCATATACTTTGTGTATATATAGTGTATGTTGTTTATCATGTCCAAGCGTGATGCAGTGTATCGTCTGATAGATGGTCTATTTGTTTACATTGCCAACCATGGAGCGGCAAAGTGGTAATCTAATTTAGAAAATCAAACTTCAAAGCACTCCATGGCATCCGGAGTGGAATGGCATTTACCTGCATGCGCCACACTGAAAACAATAACAAGTGCTCTGTGTCCTGTGAGCCACCATGGAAGCATAGTATGCAGGATAATACCATCCATCTGCATCTGCCACAGCCACACAGAGTAGGAAACACAGAGTTGAATCTATAGAGGGCTGTGGGAGGCAACCAGCTGGGGTATAATTAGTCAGTTGTAATCGTTAGAACGGGACATCGATTAGTCATCCAGAATGGCTACCACAATGGAATATCGACTGGCTGCCCTATCTAAATGTATAGATACCGTGCTAGGGTAATGTAGGAAAGACGGCTGGATGGACCCAATCCAGGCTATTTCCTTTCCTATGTTAACTACACTGGACTCACTCAGACAGAACTATTCATGAACACCAAAACCAGACAACTGGCCCATGTTTTACAAAATGCTCTCTGGTCATAAACCCTTAACCTTTTAACCTTTTGGGTTGGAGCGAGTGTCCAGCCAGCAGGCCCTGTCATTGTGTTGCGCCCTCTGCTGCCTCCCACAATCCCGTGGAGCAGGGACAATTGGGCATTAGAAGCACAAAGAGAATCCCACTCCATAGCAGAATCAGAGCGAGGGAGAAAGGTCCCTCACAATCAATTGGTTCCATCAGCAGTAATTACACAAGAGAAAAACCTCTGGACACTGACAATGGAGAGATGGACAGTGGTCAGCCACAGTGGTCAGCCATGTTAAAAAGAGAGAGAGGGGGGGGGGGGGGGGATACAAAAGCATGGGTTATGGGTTATTGGGTTATTCTTATCTCTTTTTTAGATTTGTTCCTCCTCGAGTCAGATACTTGTTAGGTCTGATGAGGAATGTTAAGGGGATGAATGCAGAGTACTGGTGCTGAGAGAATTTGTTTACAGCTTGACGAGTGAGTGGTATCTGTCTCCACCGTGCCTGTCTCACAGAAGATTCCACACCTCATACCTTCAACAACCCATAATGAGATTCTACACTCTTAGAGAAACAGGTGCCCTCTAGAACCAAAAGAGTTCTTCGGCTGTCCCCATAGGAGAACCCTTTGAGTAACCCCTTTTGGTTCCAGGTAGAACCATTTTTTTCTAAGAGTGTATATTTGGCTTTTACTACCATGTCCCTCAGCCTCTCCTCTCCTCCTCTACCTCTGTTGCAGTCTCTCTGTTTCTCTCTACTCATTCGATCACAAACCCTGTCTCTTCCTCTCTTTCTCTCTCTCCCTCTTCCCTCCAATAAACCCCTAACTGTGCTGTCGATTTTCAGCCGTTAATCACTCCTGGCAACACGCTGCTGCCAGCTGGGGGCCTCCAACTAGGACTGTGTGTGTGACCCCCCCCCCCCCCCCCCCCCTCACACACTTTCCCTCCAATAACAGTCATCCTACACACACACACACACACACACACTACTGGGTTATGAGGGAACAGAAACAGCTGCTCCTCACGATGGCTGAGGTAAGTCTCCTGTACTGGGGTTCTCCTCTTTCTATTGGTTAAACCAGAGGAGTGACGGCAGGGGAGAGAGGGGGCGGACGGGGTGTGAGTGACTATCAGGGTGTCTGTTTACAAAATAACCTAATCTCTGGACTGCTGATGCCATAAAGGTGATACTCTCTCTTATCCCTCCATCTGCTGTCCTCTCTGTTTCTCTCCTCTCATATTACATTTTTTCTCTCTCTCTCTCTTGACTGTGGAACTAACATTGTTGGCCTCTGGGTTGTACTTGAAAGACACAACATGGAGGTGAGATACTCTATTTGGATTCATTAGTCATTTCTACGTGGTCTTTACACAGTATGTGAATAATGTTGTTACACAGGATGATGCCTGGGGGCATTTAAGCGAGGTGTCACAGAATGCTTTGTTTTGTTCCAAGTATATGACGGTCTCAATTTTAGTTACAGTTTTAGTGCCATTCTCCTTGGATGTGTTGTTGTAAATATTTTTCTCTGCCTACATGGATAAATACATGTTATATTACATTGGCTATTACGTATTAGTATGGTTTTGAGGTCTTATTTAGAGCTATTTGAATACTATAAAGTGCGGTGTAATGTAGTTGCTGTGTTGTAGGATAGCAATGATCTAATTCTGTGCTTTTAATATAGAATCTTTTTTTGCAGTCACCGGTGGTACAGTTTTTAGTGATATGTACAGAATGTTTAAAAACATACCTGTTAATCCTCGTTGATTGAAGAGGTGAATTATTCCTTCCTGCTGCATCAGGAGGGTTGGCAAACCAGGTCCGTGGTCTGAAGCGTAATTTTTCCTGTGTGGTTGGGTTATGCCAAGCTGGCCAAATCTCAGGGGGAGATGAATGTTCCCTGGGTTTATTTCTGGTTTATGCAGGATTCTGCACTATTAATTGAAGTGTGTGTATTTCAGAATTGCCAATGTGATTTCCTGAATATGGTGATTGATAATTTAATTGGTGTAATTATGCCATTCATTTTTGATTGTTTGTAATGGTATGGTCCATGTGGAAGTAGCCCAGCTACTATACTTAAGCTGTGTCGTTCTTGTCTTGGCAGAGAGCGGACAGGTTGCGGACAGGTATTATTGAGGCCTGGTGTTTATTGAGCTCAACCTTGATTTATTTTCAGTTTACCCCTTGTTTATGTTTCCTGTTCTGTCCATCGTCATGTTTATTCTGTTTGTACATAGGTGTACAATAGTTTTGGTGTCTCTTCTCCACAAATTAAAGGCCACTCCTGGGCACTGCACTGGGTCCATTTTGTCTGCCTCCTCACTGAAACCTCCACTGCTAGGTGCGGTCTCCTTTTTTTTAACGTAGCCTTTTAACTAGAAAGTCAGTTAAGAACAAATTCTTATTTACAATAACTGCCTACCGGGGAACAGTGGGTTAACTGCCTTGTTCAGGGGCAGAACGACAGATTTTTACCTTGTCAGCTCGGGGATTCGACCACTAGGCTACCTGCCGCCCATTACTCTGAGACACGAACACACTCACACCCTTTAAACCCCCTATGCTCCTTTGAGACCCCTCTTTCAAAGTCACCGAGATCTCTTCTAGCCATGGTAGCCAAAATAATGGGCAACTGGGCATTTTTCTACATGACCCTAAGCATGATGGGATGTTTTAATGGCTTAATCAACTCAGGAACCACGCCTGTATGGAAGCACCTGCTTTCAATATACTTTGTATCCCTCATTTTCTCAAGTGTTTCCATTATTTTGGCAATTACCTGTATTTTGTTATGTTTTGCATTCTATTACCTCAAATTTCTTTTGAGGAGGGATTATTTTAGATTTAAAGAATACAGCTATGTGCCTCCATGGGTGCTGCATGCACAGCAGATACCACTTGCTCCATAGAGGACGAGTGCGCAATTGCTACTTCTTGCTCCATAGATACTGGGCTCTCCATGGATACTGTAATTCGGAGCCTGCTTCATGGGTCATGGTTATTGTGTGCTCAACACATCTGTACATACAGTACCATTTCATTAAAGTCCTCCATACTGGTGCTGCTGTACTTTGGAGGGGGAGGGATATGGGGTTACCATGATGTACTTTGGAGGGGGAGGGATATGGGGTTTCCATGATGCCCAAGAAAATGACATTCCCATGGCGACGGCTGCTTGGTGTCAAGTGCAGTGTCATTGAGAGAGACTCGGAGTATGGCCACACTGACAGGAAGAGAGATAAAGGGAGAGAGACCGAGTGGAGGAAAGAGGGAGTGGGGGGGGGGTGATCGACTTGTGTTGGGTTTGGTGTGTTCTCATAGATTTCTGTGATGGATTTTGAAACTGGGGCCGCAGTTAGTAGAGAAACGCCAGGTTTTCCTGTCTCACACACACACACCCTCCCATATTTCCTCCCTCCTGTGCTTTGTCATGTGGCCTTCGCCTCAGAGAGCTCATGTTTTGGGGGGACCGAGGTCAAGCCTTGTCTGAGTGTGTAAGCGTCACTGTGCCCAGCAGAGCAAAGAGTGGGAACAGTCTGCTTTCTCTCAACTCAAACCCACATTCACACAATAGCTAGCTACTGAAATATATGAAAACATACAGTACATACACTAAGATATACTGTATACTTTAATATAGCTCAGTGGTTCGCAAACTTTTTTGCTTTGTGACCCACCTAAGGGCTTTTCAATTGTTTTGTAACCCACCAGAGAAACCATGTCTATAGCCACAACACAGCTGGTATGTTTTCTCTTTAAATAATCAATGTTGACTGTCTCTGTACGTCTTTAGGTAATGCAGGTTGTGCGTGAGCAGATCACCAGGACTCTGTCCAGTAAGCCCACGTCTCTGGAGCTGTTTAAGAACAAGGTGAATGCCCTGAACTATAGTGAGATCCTCAAACTACGCCAGACGGAGCGGCTGCACCAAGAGGAGACCCTCGCCCCGCCTGTATTGTAAGTCCTGAAATTGTTCAGCAGAATCTTTTTCTTGCTCTCTCTATGACACACACACACACACACACACACACACACACACAAACCCTCATAAGCCTGTACTTCCTCCAATGGCCCCTAGAGGGCAGGGATCAGCCCCTTTAGTGTGTGTGTGTATACTTACACCTGTATTCGTACCATTTGTCACCCCTATGGAATCAGAATCAGTGCTGTTGCTATCCTCTACGTCTGCCCTGTTTGTCACCAAACAGCTTGGAAATGTCATGTGACCCTCCCAGTCACAGGTCCACAACCCATTCTACACATTCACAGTCAACCAAGCAGCACTGATCCTACCTACTTGTCCTCGTCCTATCTGGTCCATATCTATTCATATGTCCTTGCCTTTGCAACGCAAGTGACTGACCTTTTTAATACGTCAAATAAAGCTCATCGAAATGAATCATGTTGAGTGCGTTATGGTACTTGCGGTGGGCGTGACTCTCTCTACCCCCCCGCCCTCTGTAGAGAGCTGAAGGAGCGTCTGAGGCCAGAGCTGTTGGAGCTGATTCGCCAGCAGAGACTGAACCGCCTGTGTCAGGGAACCCTCTTCCGCAAGATCAGCAGCCGACGCAGACAGGGTGAGACCACTCGCATCTCCGTGAGAGGGGTGGACAGGTTAAGAGCATGCGCGTTAGAACTCGAGAGGTATAGGGGGAAGCTGGACAGCACGACACGGTGAAACATAGGGAGACTAATGAATGAAGGTAGACGAAGAGATAGCTGGCCTTTCTTACACCATGCTGCCAAACATTTTTTTTTGTGTTGTTATTATTGGTCATTTCAGATAAGTTGTGGCACTGTCGCCTGTCGCCCAATCACAAAGTCCTGCACTTTGGCGACGTGGAGGAGGACACAGAAACACCCACCATCGAGAGTCTCCAGGAGAAGAGTGAGTTATTACTAACAGCAATATACTCTTCCACTGTAGCCTTGACACTGCCTTGACCATAGAGATTCTATTAAATTAGTGTTGTCGTTCTATGGCCTCGACACTGAAATGACATCACGCTCTGTCATTGGCTCTGTGTACGAAGCTGAGGGGTGCCGGTAAACCTGCTCTTCCTCTTTTTCTCTGGCAGTTCCTGTGGCAGATATCAAAGCGCTGCTGACGGGGAAAGACTGCCCTCACATGAAGGAGCACAAGGGCAAACAGACCAAGGTTAGTGCACCATCATCACCAGCACCACTTTCCCTACCGACAACGGCCCCTGAACACTCCCTCGGCCCTACCCCCCAACTTCCTCTTTCACACTATGTACCTGGCCCTCCATAAACGACATTGTGCTGTGTCCTGCAGGAAGTGTTGGCACTGGCGTTCAGCGTCACGTATGACGTGGAGGAGTACAGCCTCAACTTTATTGCCTCGTCCAGAACAGACGTGAGTAGTGATGTCATGTCACAGGTGTATCTGTACACATTCACATAGATAATTCTGTCTCTCCTTTTTCCCAGAGTTAAATCCTACATCTTTCTCTCTGGCTCACATGCTCTCACTGTGTGTTTCTCTTGGTCTCTATCGCTCGCTCTCTCTCTCATCCCTCTTAATTTAAATGATACTTGGTGTGGAAAGTTAAAACGCATACATTACCAAAGTAAACATGGTCGAATAACAAAGGTGATCTGTGTTGCTCTCAGTTCTGCCTGTGGACGGACGGACTGAGCGTGCTCCTGGGACGGGACATGAGCAGTGAGTGCATGAGGAGCGAGCTGGAGACCCTGCTCTCCATGGAGATCAAGCTCCGCCTCCTGGATCTGGAGAACGTGCCCATCCCAGACAGCGCTCCGCCGATGCCCAAACCCCCCAGCAACTTCAACTTCTGCTACGACTTCAGCCAGGCTGAGCAGTAGGCCAGGGCATGGCAGGGCAGAGGAGTAGACCTGGGCCCTGTTCAGGAGGATGTAACGTTACAGAATGCTCAGCTAGAAATGTATGAATTAGAACAGATATGGTCTTGTCGTCTGTAAAATAGGCAATTGTGTCAGCTCTATTCATTATATTTCTATTTGCAACGTTCAGAATGTTTCATGTCATTAAATGCACCCTAGTAACGACCAAGCCTGTAGACATCTACACAGCAGGAGTGGACATGGAGGACTGGATCGACAAATCTAATGCGTAGTAGGCAAAGGTTTCATCTTATATGAGCGGAATCGAGGCTGAAGACGATTCCTTGGGTTCTATAGGAGCGGTCATCTTTTTGGGTGTGGTCTGGTCACACAAGTGTATTGTGGGAGTATGTTTTCTGTTGTTGGATACTTGAGGCTTTAGCTTTACTTCAGTCCCCCTCTCCATGGCTCCAGTCCTCCACGCTCCTCTGTGCATTGTCTTTAGGCGGAGAGTTCATGTTTCATTTTTGTCATATCTATGTTTGTTTTTCTACTTTTCTCGGGTGGGATTTCTTTAAACTGAAAGCTTTGTGAGGCAGGATGCATGACAGCCCTTCTGAAGGTACTCAACCCTAGGACTGAGACACAACAGAGCCATATACATATATTTGTGGGTATATACTGTATATGGCTCGGCGAGAGAATCCCTTGGATTTCTGACATTGTACTTACCGACCTACTCAAACAGAATCCCTACTCCCTGTTCTAAAGTGGTACTTTAATGAGTTGAAGAAACAAGAAAACATACTCTGGCTCCAAGCCTATTCAAATCCCTATTTATAATATATAAAATCCTCTTTTTTAAGTGTGTGCAGATAGTATTTGAATGAGTGCCATTGGCTCACGAGGAGCACTTTAAATAGAATACCTCAGAGAGCCTCCCATGAACTGGTTTTGATGATGGTCATGATGGATTGATCTTTGGTACTTTTTATGTAAGGTCGTTAGGTTTGATGGCTGTTGTTCAAACGGTTCTCTTAGGCAATGGGGTTTTATTGCGCAAAGAACTTGATCAACGGTACATCCAACTGACATATTGTTTTTATGGTACATTTAACAGATGACGTAGCTAAGGTACAGATAACTGTTATGTGTCACTGACAAATGATTTCGCTATAAGCACACACAGTATGTATCACTGCTATTAATTGTTGGCCTGGTAAAGTTTTTTGCTCCAGAGCTTCGGTCAAAGGCAATTATAGGTACATTATGAATTTCAGGCCATAACAAATGAATATTAGTTCAATATTGATGTTATTGTAGTGTACTTTATTTTCATGACTGAATGATCCTGATAGATAAATCTGACCTCGTCACATTGAACTAATATGCTGTACAGCAGTAAACAAGTCCTGTCAGTATGATGGACCTTCAACTTTTCATATTCCAAATCTCATCGGCCAATTAATAATAATAATGGGGTTTGTAGCCGGCTAACAATCATAAATTCAAATGTTGATTTCTCCTTAGCCAGTAAACTGAGTTTAGCTGGAGTTTGAGGTGATTTTGCTATTCATTGCATGTCTGTTCATGTTAAAACACCCAATCTCCATGGTAACCCCTAATTTATGCTTTACTAAGATCAGGGTTGACATGAATAAATATGATTTATACAAATTCTCCTTGTCTAGCTTGGTTTATGGTCTGGTGGAATCCTAGAAGAAACAAATCTACTGTACTCATGATTCTAAGCAAGAGATAAGCATACATTTATTGAAACAAAAGCTTATATTTGATACATATTACATTTTCAAAGAAACATGAACAGTTTTGCTTCCTTCAGTGGCAGTGTTAAATTAAGTTGAATACAAAAATTACATATTAAGCCAGCTAAACCAAAAAAATGTGATGAATAGATAAATATTTCTCTACGCAAGATCTGGTTCTGAGATCAACTACAAGGTGCTTTTTAAAATCAGAGCACATCTTCTAGGCCAGTTAAAGGTTTGTGCAGTATATACTGATTTGGTCCCTCAGCTCCATAAACCAGACACATTCTAATCGAACAAACCTTGAGATTAACAGTGCCCTTATATCACACGGCTTACACCGGTGATGGGCAACTTTGATGGGGGTGGGGGCCACATCCATAGACTAACCAACCAATTACATTTTTTTTTAAATGCTGACACGAGCTAATTGAGTGACTGCTGATGCACAACCACCTTGTGTATTCTACCTCTCAACAGTAAGTGGAGGCTGCTGAGGGGAGGACGGCTCATAATAATGGATGGAACGGCGCAAATGGAATGGCATCAAACACCTGGAAACCATGTTTGATACCATTCCATTAGCACGAGCCCATCCTCCCCAATTAAGGTACCATTAACCAACCTGTGTTCAACAGTAAACCTGACAGTTCTTTTTTTGTGTGGGCCTGCATGCCAACAGTTGCCCACCCCTGGCATACACTGAAGGAGGACTTTAAGGGTTGGTTTCTCAGACTCAGATTAATCTTGGTCCTAGACTAGATAGACTTTATTAGTCCACACGGGATGGAAATCTGTCTTGTTTTTTTGCCAACCCCTCCCACACATATATACAAACACACATTAGGTTGGAGATGCTGAAGCAGTCTAACGAAGGATCCAATGCGATCGCATTTTGTCTGCTGAGCACCTTTTCAAGGCAATGCTCCCACATTCACGGTGAATGCGCCATGTCGGCTCAATCGCAAATGACCTGGAAATGGCGCAATCGGACTGAATCCTGGCCTAAAATACCTTTACAATGCAGATTCTCCAATGAGAATGACTTTTAATTAAAGACTTAAATTTGAGTCTAAGACACTGGCCATATGGGTCCTTACTGAGTAATACATACATCCCATATTAGGCTTTACAGGGGTTAAAACTAAGATAAATTACTGAATCTATTACAAATAAACTCTGGATAATAAGAGCAGGTACTAAATTGTGATTCAATTTAGTGATTCATTCATTTGTTGTTGTTGGGAACATTCAACGTATCAGACGGTTGTGACTAAATTGAGTACAGCTACGACCAGAAGTTACTTTTCGTAGCAGGTTAGGATAACATTTTAGCTAACCTTAACATCATTCTCCTAACCTGGTACGAAAAAGTACCTTCTAGTCGTAGCTGTACTCCACCTAGTCAGAACCCTATCAGAGTGTGAGGGTCAGGTCAGCTCCGCCCACAAAGCGGCAGTGGACATTCTCTAGGAAGGGCAGCTGGGATTGGAGGAGGTCCACCGTTGTTATGGAGATGTCTTTACACATGGAGATGTCCAGCGTCCGCAGTCTCTTACAGTGTTGGACGAGCATGAAGAGAGACCTGTGGGAGCATGAGTTCACTGCTGTCAAACACTGATACACAGATAACAGTCTGTCTCTCTGGGGTTCTGTGTGTGTGTGTGTGTGTGTGTCTCACCTATCTGTGACTGCGTCGCAGCAGGACAGGTAGAGGTGCTGCAGCCTGGCGAGGTAGGGGGCGGCGCGGGCGATACCCTGGTCACTGATCTGGGGGCAGTGGCTGAGTGCCAGGCTGGTGAGGCTGCGGCAGTGGTAGGCCACCGACGCCAGGCTGTCATCACTGATCTCAGGCAGCATGGAGAGAGAGAGGCGCTGGAGGTCTGGATAACGCAGCACCTGCTCACAACAATTGCCCGGTTAACTTATAGGGAAATTGAAAAATTGTTCAACTTCATATTCATCATATCTAGCACGACTCCATCATCAACATGTGAAAATGGCACATTTCTATGTTTTGTAGTAAAAAAAAGATAAGAAGCTAAGTATTTCCAAAGACATCATCAACCAATTAGTAGGCAATGCCTACTCAAAATTGGTTATATCATTTTTTTTTTTTAATAAACAAAATAAATTCACACAACCCACACCGATGATGTTGCTACAAAACATAGAAGAGCGTCATTTCCACATATGTTAATGTTGGGTTGGTGCTGGAGATGATGAATATTACGTTTTTAAAAAATGGAGCGGTTCCTAACCTGACCTAGAAAAACTCTGGGCCCTGGTAAATAACCTAAAACTCCTTGCCCTAACCATAGCCAGTATATTCTCATGGTAGACCAACCTGTGTGATGCTGCTGTCAGTGAGTTTGGAGCAGGCAGACAGGTCGAGCTCCTGGAGGCTCCTGAGGGCCAGCAGTGAGGACCCCTCCTGTTCCTTGAACACCCCCAGGTCCTCGTCCGTCACCAGCCGGGGCTTCTCCTGGAAGGGCATGCTGGGAGGCCGGAAGAAACCCATATTTCCAAAAGTACGGGTGAAGCTGGGCCCCTTGTCCTCCTACAAAGGAGCCAGGGTGAGAGGTTGTAGGTCAGGGGCGCACGGTCGTAGTAAGCTACAGTGGTGGTAACATGAATTTAAGCAAAGTCAAGACCAGCTAGTCTGCTTATATACTATTCCCAAGACATCTAGACTTTTCCCCACCCAGCCCTCTCTCACCATTTCCTTGCTGGGCTCACACTCCTTGGTGAGCTCCACCATGCCCAGCAGCCCCCAGTCTGTGATCTCCTTGCACCAGCCCAGTCGCAGCACCACCAGCCCGGGCAGGTAGGTGGCGATAGCACGCACGCTAAGGTCTGTGAGGTAGACGCAGGAGGTGAGGTCCAGCTCCCGCAAACTAGAGCCCAGCAGCCGAGCCAGAGAGAACACAGCCAGGTCCTGGGAGAGAGATGGGAAACAAAGGAACATGAGGGATGATGTCCTGATAAACATTTCATTCTATAAAAGAGAAATCCTGAAAGAGTCAGGTAAAACAGCTCTGGTAAAGTCATAGTAATGTGAGGGAGAGAGCAGCACACACACTGACCCTGATATAGGTGCAGCTCTTGAAGCTGAGTGTCTCCAACCGTGCCCTGGGCTCCAGGGCAGAGAGCCCTTTCACTATCTCAGCCCCACTGACATGCAGGCACTCAGACAGATCCAGGGTCCTCAGCTCCGGCAGCATCATCAGGTCAGCCAGCCCTTTATCCGTCATCCTCCAGTCCCGGGACAAAGAGAGGAACCGGAGGCCCTTCAGGCCCAGGGCCACAGCCAGTACAGCCCGGCTGGTGAGCTCTGTACAGGCGCTGAGGTCCAGGATCCGGAGGCCAGGCTGGTGCTTGCAGAGCACCTCCACAGAGTAGTCGGTCAGCTCCTTGCAGCCCCGCAGACGCAGCTCCTCTAGAGACAGGCCCCCTACCTGGGCCACGGAGCGCAGCGACTCTGGGGTGATGCTAGTTCTGCTCAGGTCCAACCCCCGCACGGTGGAGGCCTGCTCCTGCAGCAGCCTGCGGAGGTTCCGTAGGGAGAGCAGGGCAGAGGAGTCAGGCCCCACAGGGCAGCCACGGTACGGGTCAAACTCAAAGGCGATGTGGCAGCCGGCCAGGGAGAGACGGCGAAGTCTGAGAGTGCAGCCCGTGAGCCGGTTGAAGGTGAGGTCTGATAGATAGCGCAGGTCAGAGAGATCCAGCTCCTCAAGACCTGCTAAAGCTACCCGCACCTAGGAAAAGGACAAACTAATTTTAAAAAACTGGCATGTGTAAAAATACAATTTAAAAAATAATTAGAAAGATACTCATCATCATCATCATCATCATCATCATCTCCAGCCTACAGGGTCTGTCTGACCTGCTGGCGGTGCTCTTCTTTGGACAGGAAGGCTCCAGACATGAAGAGGCTGTCCAGGCCACGGAGGTCAAGCCTGCGCAGGGCGGTCAGGTGGGGCAGCAGGGCCAGGAGGGAAGACTCGGTCACGCTGCTTCCTGGCAGGGCCAGGCTCTCCAGCCGAGGGCCTAGATGGAGCCCTATCTCCTGAAGCACAGCCCGGGACATACTGGACCCATCCAGATGGCTTATGACCAGGCTGCAGCGGGAACGCCTACTCAGGCCCCGGATCAGATCCAGGGAGGAGATAGAGGCTGGGAACTTGAAGGTGTCATTCCTCTGGAAAATGGAGTCAGAGTTAGGATTAGGTTGTTAGTGAGATTGATGAAATTTGTGAGATTAAGGGGAAATTGTGGAATAGAATAGTACCTGAAATTGGAGGTCTTGGCTCGCATCATACCAGCTCCAGCAGACCAGAGAGGCTTCCTTCCTGTCTGATGCTTTGAGGAAACTTAGGATGTAGGTGACGATCTAGACAGGAAGTTGATTGGACCACCAGGTCTTTTACAACAGTTCTATCATAGTGCCATGCATAAGGAAATTGATCAAATCAGGTGTGCCAAAAATGTAAATAATCAGTGCATTATAACTTGTTAGCTAGTTAGTTAACATCTATTGTGCTGGTAGTAACATATCAAGTTGTTGACGCAACGTGCTAGTCAAGACACCCAAAGCATTGACAACCACAGTGACACCAACTGTTATTTTATGAAGCAGGCTACTAGCCTATTTGCTAGTCTTACCTCAAGAGGTAACTCAGGCGTTTCCATGGTTATTTATCTCATCCCCAGTCACATCCTTGGATTAAAAGATGGAGTGTCGTCCATTATATTGATCATGTCAATATCTGTCAAGCATTTTCAATTCCGATTTTCGCTGATGAGCTAGCTACGACATCAAGTGCTGTCAGCTAACTAACGTTAACGGTAGCTCTCCAGCTAGCTAGCTTCCTCTCTGGCTAGTTTAGTTAATCATTACATTAGCTAGCTATCTTCAATCTTGCTAGTTTCATTCATTCATTCACGTCCCAATCAGACCTGGTTCGCCAAGTTGAGCTCTTTTGATGCATTTCAATTCTCACTTCAACAGTTATTTAATTTAGAGCACGAAGATGTCATCACCCTCTTCACTTTGCCAGCGCCACAGATGGTCCCTCAGCTGACTGCAGATCAAAACAAACCCTCTGACGTAACACTAAAACCAGGGGCTTCTTCTTCGGGATCGGGTTAGGATTCTTCTTCTTTTATGGAAGATTGGCAATCGCACAATTGAATGTGCATTCTGCCACCTACTGTGCGGGATTGAAACAGGATTCCCCAAAATTTTACGAAATACAAAAACTACAAAAAATAAATGAACTAAACTAAATCTAAACAACTTTTCTGTAAAAAATAAATAAAACAGATCTGATCCCTACAGGCTCAAGGGAAACCTGGGAGGGCGGGTCTTCCGGCGCCAGTACCCCTTGCAAGTCTTCAGATGTAAAATCCTTAAATCCCCAAAACTTTTCTGCCGCAGCCACAATAATGTCCAGTTTCTCAGATTTCTTTGAAACTTGTGTGTAACAGTTTAGAACTGTGGCAATGAATGCCACAAAATCCACATTTTTAACACACAGGGTATATTTTGCCTGCCAGCAAACATTTACCACAAGCCGCGGTGCGTCCACCACCATCACTTGTTTTCTCAATTATTTTAATCGCCTCCGCATAGGAGATTCGATTGATCGCGCTAACTTTTGCTACCTCAGTGTCCTTCATCCTTCCTGGGCACTCCTGGAACTCGGCAACACCGTAGTCCTTCTACACACCGTTCTTCAATATACTCTGTCTGTCTGCACACACTTGAAACATGGCCAAATCCTTTACAATTCTTACACTGCAATGGTATGGGAACGAAAGCTCTTACAGCGTATCCGAAAATAAACTAGCTTCACATGCGTATGTATTTGCTCTTCATCAAATAAACAACAGGACTGAAATAGTTTATTTTTCTCCATTCACCCAACGGGTCAGATGCCGGGCACCAATGACACCAGGAATTCTCATTCAGGGATTCAACATGAACATTCGTTGTCACCCCTGAGATGACTCCTTTGACTGGTGCTCTACTCCGAAGTTCAAAACCAAACTTCTGTTGTCTGGATTCTTTTGAGGCTCACTGCAATCTTCCTCTGTTCTTCATAAACACAATTAATCAAAATAAGACCACTCCTGGTCACTGACATACTACACTTTTCCCAGCGCATACTTCACAATTTGACACCTCAAAAGTGTGAGGCCAGTCACGGCATACCTACATTGAATTCTCTTAATTAGTCCCGTTCCTCTAAGAAAGTGAAATAGAGCCCTAGACACAAAGGAGCTTTCAGGAAGAGTTAGTTGTTAGCTAGCTACCTTACTATTATATTTTCTGCATCATTTTCAGACTTGCATCACTGTGTAGTTTTACTAAGCTGCTAATTGTAGAAATCAAGCTAAACAGATGTATAAATTAAAACTGATTTGTTTGTGAGTTATGTTACTGTGGTGTGTCCATTTTCCATTGTAAATCTATATCCATTTCTCAAGCTTCATATCACCAGTAATATCACTCAACCACACAAAGATCGACAGGGATTTATTTTGAATCACATAATGATTTATTTGGAAAAGAATCCACAAAAACATCAAACATTCATCATGGTGATATCAACACATTCAGATTTGCTGCGTGGTGCATCACAAATGCTATTTTTCTAAGCATGTGTTGCATGCGGCCAGCTTTTGTCATCTACACCAGTGGTTCCCAATGAGCAGTACTAAGACCTCTGGGTGTACTTGGCCTATCCACAGGGGTTACTTGAGAAGATTCATGAGACCATAGGCCTACTGGTAATATGCACATGGGGCACTCCAGGCAGAGCAAAATTCAGTTGGTGGTACAGTAACCAAAAGAGGTTGGGAACCACTGGCCTACACCATACATACCATTAAACACACATAAAGAACGTAGTCAACCAACACGATAACAATATTCACATTCAATCTACAGATTGTCTGGCAGTTTCGGTAGCTGGTTTTTAGACCTTATGTATTCCAAGTGGGAATATAGGATCTATATAATTATGTAAAACCTTGCATTGATTTCTGAAAAACTAACACACAAGGGTCTAAGTATTTCCCTGTGAAAACTAATGGAAAATACACACCCTTTGCTTTTCCATTTACAATGTATTTACAAGCCAAGAACTTATGAAACAGCATTTGATTAACAGTATGAAATAATAATATCATATCAAACTTAAAAACATGTCATGTACATATATAGATTGTGGACATGAGTCTTCTTCTGATCTGTCAAGTTAGTAAAAAAATGATAAACAGTCATTTTAAACATACCCATCATGTCAAAAGCTGTTGTAACTGTTGTCATCCTTTGTTCAGCTAAATTCCAAATGAATTTGTTAGCTATAGCTGTTGGCTCTAAAGTACATCTTTGATTGTCTGGCATGGTGAACTGACAGCATACCAGTCTTGATGAAATGATTAGCTACCCTGCTTAAAAGTAAATATTTGATTGTCTGGCATGGTGAACTGACAGCATACCAGTCTTGATTAAATAATTAGCTCCACTGCTACCTGTGCACATACAACAATATTTAGATTTACATGCTGACATTTGTATACATTTTTAAATCTAGGCCTGTACACGTTTCAACATTTCAGTTAAAAAATATATACATATTTGACCCATTCACCCCAGAAACATTAAACACTACCTCAAGGGCCATGAAAAATAAGGCAAAAATAACATATTCCATTGAACAAAACTCTATAAACAACTGGTCATCTTTACAAAACGTAAACATTTCTTATAAACATCAGCAAAATCTTTCCTCACATTCCAACATCTTTATAGTATTTCCCAATCACAATTCTCCCCTTGCTGAATAAATAGGAAATTAACAAAACTAGGGTTTAGGAGAAGGAATTTGTTTCCGAAAGCAGACATAACAGAAGACCTGGAGAGACCCCCCCCCCCCCCCCCCCCCCCACCAACACACACACACACACTCCCCCCACACACACACGCATACAGCTCTACCCTGTGTGACCGCTTTGTTATCTCCGTAACGAGATGATGTCTGTGTCAATTATTGCTGATTGGTACATTTACCCCTGGGATTGTAAACACAAACATATAGTGCAATGTCGAAGACATCAGTTTAGCACCCGTTTCGTCATCCCTGTGGAATTAGGTAGCCTAGGCCCTATACATAAGTGTCAAGGGGATAAGACAGTCAGTGAGGTAAAAAAAAAGAAGAAAGAGTCTATAGGTATAACGGAACGGGAACTGTGACTCTGTGACTCCTGAGACATAATTGGATGATCTTTAGGACCCATGGCTCTTCTCTCTGGTCTCCCTCTCTGCAACAGAGTATAGAGGGATAAACAACTGCATCCATTTCTCCACATGAAGACTGCTCTTAAAGCTTTTGGAGACAACTCATGGCTTTCTCTTTTCTTTCCTCTCCCCACTCTCTCCTGCCTCTTCTTCCGCCACGTTGTCCTGCTCCTTGGACAGCGTCTCACCTCTGTGACAATGGGAGGCGGGGCGGAGCAACGTGGAGCTGTCTGAGGTTGGGGACATGATGCCAGACTTGCGCTCTGGGTCCAGACTGGAGACTGGAGAGACTGGGGACAGGGGGGTCAGGGAGGAGGACATTGAGGGCTGTGGGGAAACAGAGAGGTTAGCTCATTCAGTGTGTGTGCGTGTGTGCGTGCGTGTGGGTGGGTGGGTGTGGGTGGATTGTGTGTGTATAGACAATGTGTGTGTTTTTGTACAGCGAATACCATACCTGAAGCGAAATACTGGATATGTTGGTGTTCTCCTTAATCTTTGCAAGGGTCCCTTTGAGGCCTGTTTTCTGACGAGCCATCTCCAGAGCAGCTTTAAGTAGCTTGGGTGTCTCTGTCCGAGGAGGGATCACCTGGGCCGGCTCCTTCGGAGGCTCCTGAGGCTTCTTGTCTTTTGTCAGCATATTCCTGTAGCCAGAAACATCAAACAAATCAAATCAATCAAATCAAATTGTATTTGTCATATGCGCCAAATAAAACAAGTGTAGATCTTACAGTGAAATGGTAACCTACAAGCCCTTAACCAACAATGCAGTTTTAAGAAAAATAAGTGTTAAGTAAAAAATAGTCTGGGTAGGCATTTGATTAGCTCTTCAGGAGTCTTATGGCTCGGGGGGAGAAGATGTTAAGAAGCCTTTTGGACCTAGACTTGGCGCTCCGGTACCGCTTGCCGTGCGGTAGCAGAGAGAATAGTCTATGACTAAGGCGGCTGGAGTCTTTGACAATTTTTAGGGCCTTCCTCTGACACCGCCTGGTATAGAGGTCCTGAATGGCAGGAAGCTTGGCCCCAGTGATGTACTGGGCCGTACGCACTACCCTCTGTAGTGCCTTGCGGTCGGAGGTCGAGCAGTTGTCATACCAGGCAGTGATGCAACCAGTCAGGATGCTCTCGATGGTGCAGCTGTAGAACTTTTTGAGGATCTGAGTACCCATGCCAAATCTTTTCAGTCTCCTGAGGAGGAATAGGCTTTGCCGTGCCCTCTTCACGACTGTCTTGGTGTGCTTGGACCATGATAGATTGTTGCTGATGTGGACACCAAGGAACTTGAAGTTCTCAACCTGCTCCATTGCAGCCCCGTCGATGAGAATAGGGGCGTGCTCGGTCCACCTTTTCCTGTAGTCCACAATCATCTCCTTTGTCTTATCACGTTGAGGGAGAGGTTGCTATCCTGGCACCACACTGCCAGGTCTCTGACCTCCTCCCTATAGGCTGTCTCATTGTTGCCGGTGATCAGCCCTACCACTGTTGTGTCGTCGGCAAACTTAATGATGGTGTTGGAGTCGTGCCTGGCCATGCAGTCATGAGTGAACAGGGAGTACAGGAGGGGACTGAGCACGCACCCCTGAGGGGCCCCCATGTTGAGGATCAGTGTGTTGTTACCTACCCTTACCACCTGGGGACGGCCCGTCAGGAAGTCCAGGATCCAGTTGCAGAGGGATGTGTTTAGTCCCAGGGTCCTTAGCTTAGTGATGAACTTTGACGGCACTATGGTGTTGAACGCTGAGCTGTAGTCAATGAATAGCATTCTCACGTAGGTGTTCCTTTTGTCCAGGTGGGAAAGGGCAGTGTGGAGTGCAATAGAGATTGCATCATCTGTGGATTTGTTGGGGCGGTATGCAAATTGGAGAGGGTCTAGGGTTTCTGGGATAATGGTGTTGATGTGAGCCATGTCCAGCCTTTCAAAGCACTTCATGGTTACAAACGTGAGTGCTACGGGTCGGTAGTCATTTAGGAAGGTTACCTTAGTGTTCTTGGGCACAGGTACTATGGTGGTCTGCTTGAAACATGTTGGTAATACAGACTCAGTCAGGGACAGGTTGAAAATGCCAGTGAAGACACTTGCCAGTTGGTCAGGGCATGATCGGAGTACACGTCCTGGTAATCTGTCTGGCCCTGCGGCCTTGTGAATGTCCGGGTTAGAGTGTACTCCGAGCATGCCCTGACCAACTGGCAAGTGTCTTCACTGGCATTTTCAACCTGTCCCTGACTGAGTCTGTATTACCAACATGTTTCAAGCAGACCACCATAGTCCCAGGAGGATAGAATTATGTTCAGATTTGCCAAATGTAGGGAGAGCTTTGTACACGTCTCTGTGTGTGGAGTAAAGGTGGTCTAGAGTTTTATTCCCTCTGGTTGCACATTTTAAAATGCGGATAGAAATGAGGTAAAATGGATTTAAGTTTCCCTGCATTAAAGTCCCCGGCTACTAGGAGCGCCGCCTCAGGATGATAATTTTCCTGTTTGCTTATGGTCTTATACAGCTCATTGAATGCGGGTTTAGTGCCAGCATCGGTTTGTAGTGGTAAATAGACAGCTTAAAAAAATATGGATGAAAACTATCTTGGTAAATAGTGTGGTCTACAGCTTATCATGAGATACTCTACCTCAGGCCAGCAAAACCTCAAGACTTCCTTAATATTAGATTTAGTGCACTAGCTGTTGTTTACAAATATACAGACCGCCACCCCTTGTCTTACCAGAGGTGGCTGTTCTATCTGCCGATGTAGCGTAAACCCTGCCAGCTGTATGTTATTCATGTCGTCGTTCAACCACGTCTCGGTGAAACATAAGTTATTACAGTTTTTAATGTCCCGTTGGTAGGATATTCGTGATCGTAGCTCGTCTATTTTTATTTATTGGCTAATAGGACTGATGGTAGAGGCAGATTACCCACTCGCCGTCACATCCTTACAAGGCACCCCGACCTACGTCCCCGATATCTCTGTTTCTTTCTCCTGCCAATTACGGGATGAGGGCCTTGTCGAGTGTCTGGAGTAAATCCTTCGCATCTGACTCGTTAAAGAAAAAATCTTCGACCAGTACGAGGTGAGTAATCGCTGTCCTGATATCTAGAAGCTCTTTTTGGTCATAAGAAACGGTGGCAGAAACATTATGTACAAAATAAGTTACAAATAATGCAGAAATTCTTATAGTGTACTACATTACACTCTAAAAATGATGAACTTCGAGGCACCCATAATATCAGTGGATTCCCATAAATAAATAAAGTAGGTTTTAGTCACTTTTTCCTCTCTCTCACCTTGCCTTCTTGCGGAGCAGCTTCTGAGACTCGGGGTAATGCACTAAAATCTCATTGAGGTCCTTCTTGTCCAGGATGAACAGGTTGGTGAAGCCATGAGCCACTACGTTGGCTGTTCTCCTGTTTCCTCCACCCACTGCAAGCAAGCTTTCAACCCAAAGAGAAAACATTTAAGGAGGAAAAAGTACTTTTTCCTGGATAAAATGTGTGCGCTTGCTTCAGAGAAATAAAGAGCACACGTCAGACTTGACATCAGGATGCTCACCTGATTTCCCCAAACACTGACCCCGACTTCAGTGTGACAAACACGGTCTTCCCGTCTGGCCCGCCCACCACCTGCACCTCCCCGGCCTTGATGATGTACATCTCCCGTCCAACCTCGCCCTGAAACACAGAGGGGCAGTCAGACAACTGGACAGATCTCCTGTTCTTTACAGTTTGCCTTACACAAAGAACAAGGAGCAGAGTGCATACAGACTGCACAGTAAAAACATTAAAAAAGAGATGCACGCACACAAACTCGCTAGAGAGGTGGATCTAGCTTTAGCCTTTACCTTTTTGCAGACATAGTCCCCCGGGAGGTAAACAACAGACCTCAGACTCTTTAACATGTCAAAGATCATCTGTCTGTCGCAACCCTGAAAGGGAGAAGAAAGCGTTGGTCGAGAAATATAGAGAGATAGAGCTCTTTAAATCTTCTGTGGTCTGAGACAGCCTGAAGAGGCCCTAAGACTTACGCACCTGGAAGAGAGAGACTTTACTGACAATGTCATAGTTGACATCCACAGCGATGTCCAGCCTCATCTTGTCTGGGAGCTGGACCAGAAGCTCCTGTTCATCTGCATAGACACCAACAGAGTCAACACAACACAAGACAAAGCAATGCAACACAACCCAATGAAAAGTAACATGTCCCTACCCAGCATGCCCTGGGACTGCCAGGTGTAGTTGTACCAGGTTTTGACCCGGTTTTGCACGTCTTTGGGGATACGGTAGGAGGCCATGTATTTGACAGTGTTGTCCATGCATGCTCTGTAGTAAGTCTGTCCGGAAGTGGCTGCACCAACCACATCTCTCATCTGCAAGAGACGGTCATTGCCCAATCAGGAGTCGACACCAATCACAACAGCCATTGACGACAGTTTAATCCGCTTATAATAGCACCAATGGTCAAATAAGGATTCAGAGCTAGATAAAAAGTAGTAGTCTTGTTAAACAGCAAATATCATAACATCTAGATATTTCATCCATAAACACACTATCATATTTTACATAATGCACTCTCAAACACATGTATTGATAATGTGGTCACCAACCTGTCCTATCATGATGGAAAAGGCAAACACTCCTACAAAGTAGTTGATGAGCTGAAAGATGATTTCAAAGAGCGTTGTGGGCTCCGGCAGTCCACCAATGGTGATCAGAGTCTTCACAGCAAAGTAGTAGCAGCGGATGTAACTGAGAAAGAAAAAAAACTGGATTAGAGGGACAATTAAACGATGATAGTGTAAAGATATGAGGTTAACAAAGGTGATTCCACACACCTGTTGCCCTTCCCATCATAGACCCACTTCGTGGAGCCCAGACCTTCATACGCAGAGATCCAGTAGAACAGACAGGCGTTGCAGTGGAGGCAGTACAGCAGGTAGGTGGTGGTCCGGATCACTCTAATCAAACCGGACAGAAGGAAAGAGACTGGGTTATACATACTGAGCTGCCCCTCACTTCTCTCAGAAAGACCAGGGCCTGCATTCTAAAAGCGTCTCACATTAATAGGAGTGCTTATCTAGGATCAGGCCCCACCCCCGTCCATATAATCCTATTCATTGTGATCTGAGCCTGGCGATACAGATCAAAACAACATGTTGACTGTGCTCACCTGTAAACATAGGCTTTGGTCAGGATGGCCTCAAGACGGTCGTTGAACTCGAAGAAAGACATTACCTGGAGAATTCAGAAAGATAACGTATTTTCATCGCAGTGTGAATAACACGATTGTATGTGACACGGTCTACCCAGGTGGACCACACAGGTGGCAGGTGAGCCTTGCCTTTAGTAGCCGTGGGAAGCGGAGGAGTGGGTTGATCCCAGTTTTAAAATAGAACAATTCCAGTGGCACAAGACTGATGACATCCATCTGGAACCCAGGGAAAAGCAGTCAACGCAGATACGCTCAGAAAATAAACGGACACCTCATTACATCGCTTAAAAACAGCCTCTCATTCAAAGCTGTTCAGTAGTGAATTCTGTAACATTTTCAGCTGAAGATCTACCTTGAACCGGAAAGTTTTCATGTAATTCTTTCGCATGTCCTTTTTGTCAAACTGCAATGTAAACAAAGAAAAACACATACATCAATGCTTTTGACGTGTATTTCTGTGTGTTGTATCTGGAAAATCTATTTGAGACATAAACTCTCGTCTGGCAACATGGTCTCCATGGAATACGTCAACATAGTGCCATTTAACAACTGCAGTTATATGTCGCCTTAAGCTGGCTGAATCACCACTATGTCGCCACCCCGGACAAACTGCAGGCGGGGCTGGAAGACCATGATGTCCAGGATGTAGATGAGGTCACACAGGTAGTCGGCTAGCAGCCACAGGTAGATGTTACTAGGGGTCTGGTAGGGGAAGGCCCAGCGCATCGGGATCAGCCACACGTTCCAGTTCCACGCCAAGGTGACGAAAAATAGCCACAGCACATAGACCAGATCTAGAGAGAGAGAAGCAGTGTCAACCTCCAGGAAAGGCTGAAGTTCCCTAAGCATCATCCCCACTCTTCAAAAGAAAGAGCAGGTACAGTGCCAGTCGAAAGTTTGGACACCTACACATTCAAGGGTTTTTCTTTATTTTTACAATTTTATACATTGTAGAATAATAGTGAAGAAATCAAAACTATGAAATATTACATATGGAATAATGTAGTAGCCAAAAAAGTGTTAAACAAATCGAAATGTATTTTATATCTGAGATTCTTCAAAGTAGTCACCCTTTGCCTTGATGACAGCTTTGCACACTCTTGGCATTCTCTCAACCAGCTTCATGAGGTAGTCACCTGGAAGGCATTTCAATTAACAGGTGTGCCTTGTTCAAAGTTCATTTGTGGAATTTCTTTCCTTCTTAATACATGTGAGCCAATCAGCTGTGTTGTGACAAGGTAGGGGTGGTATACAGAAGATAGCCTTATTTGGTAAAAGACCAAGTCCATATTATGGCAAGAACAGCTCAAATAAGCAAAGAGAAAAGACAGTCCATCATTACTTTAAGACATGAAGGTCAGTCAATACGGAACATTTCTAGAACTTTTAAAATTTCTTCAAGTGCAGTCGCAAAAACCACCAAGCGCTATGATGAAACTGGTTCTCATGAGGACCGCCACAGGAAAGGAAGACCCAGAGTTACGTCTTCTGCAGAAGATAAGTTCATTAGAGTTACCAGCTTCAGAAATTGCAGCCCAAATAAATGCTTCACAGAGTTCAAGTAACAGACATCATCTCAACATCAACTGTTCAGAGACTGCGTGAATCAGGCCTCCATGGTCAAATTTCTTCAAAGAAATCACTACTGAAGAACACCAATAAGAATTAGAGACTTGCTTGGGCCAAGAAACACAAGCAATGGACATTAGACCAGTGGAAAGCTGTCCTTTGTTCTGAGGAGTCCATATTTGAGATTTTTGGTTCCAACCGCCGTGTCTTTGTGAGATGCAGAGTAGGTGAACGGATGATCTCTGCATGTGTGGTTCCCACCATGAAACATGGAGGATGAGGTGTGATGGTGTGGGGGTGCTTTGCTGGTGACACTGCCTGTGATTTATTTAGAATTCAAGGCACACTTAACCAGCATGGCTACCACAGCATTCTGCAGCGATATGCCATCCCATCTGGTTTGCGCTTAGTGGGAATATAATTCATTTGTTTTTAAACAGGACAATGACCCAAAAACACACCTCTAGGCTGTGTAAGGGCTATTTGACCAAGAAGGGTAGTGATGGAGTGCTGCATCAGATGACCTGGCCTCCACAATCACCCGACCTCAACCCAATTGGGATGGTTTGGGATGAATTGGACCGCAGAGTGAAGGAAAAGCAACCAACAAGTGCTCAGCATATGTGGGAACTCCTTCAAGACTGTTGGAAAAGCATTCCAAGTGAAACTGGTTGAGAGAATTCCAACAGTGTACAAAGCTGTCATCAAGGCAAAGGGTGGCTACTTGGAAGAATCTCAAATCTCAAATATATTTTTTATTTGTTTAACACTTTTTTGGTTACTACATGATTCCATTTGTTATTTCATAGTTTTGATGTCTTCACTATTATTCTATAATGTAGAAAATAGTAAAAAATAAAGAAAAAACATTGAATGAGTAGATGTTCTAAAACTTTTGACTGGTACTGAATGACAGGATCAACAATTTAGGTCACTGAAAGATCAACCCATTAACCACTTGGTGGAGCCAAACTAACATTCTGATAAAAGCAAAAGGAAGTCTATACAGGAGAAGGAAATAGAGTTGGAGTCGAAAAGGGAGGAGAGGAAGAGGGTTGACTACAAGATTAGGAGCAGGGAGGAGGAAAGCAGGAGGATGAGAGAGGAGGGTTAAAGGAGGAGTAGAAGAGGAGGAGGTAGTGTATGCTCGGCGGAGGGGGAGCTCACTGGTGAAGGGGTCGATGCTAGAGGGGAAGCGGTAGTGAAGCAGGGCTCTGATCCAGCGAGGAGGCGTCACCTTGCAGCACAGTCTAGACTGGGTTTGCTGCTCCTCCATCTCCCTCTCAGGGGAAGCTGGTTGTGCTTCCTCCTCCGGCTCCTCTGGAGGTGCAGGAGGAGGTGTTGGAGCTCTCACAGGGGCTGCAGGTGAGAGAACAGAAGAGAATCACAGGTCAGAGGTGAAAGGTCAGGTTAAAGGGATACTTGAAGAAAGTTAAAGTAGCATATCGTTAGCTTAGTGTAATTGCTGGAAATCTCCAGGAACTACTAACCAGCTCCTCACAAAAGCAGGGAAATATACCTTCTAACTACACCAAAGCTGGGTGGTTGGTCATTTATAGTCTTACAAAGCTATACATGGTAATCTATATTTTATCCCCTTCCTCACTCTGTCCAGTTGACACATAGAGATGTATAGAGATCGCAACGTTGTATCTGTCTCATTATGGCGTCCGTGAGAGCACGGCCATTGAGATAGACAAAACTGTACGATCTCTATACATCTCTATGCGACAACGGGACAGAATGAGGAAGTGGAGAGAATCTCATTCCTTAGGATTATCAGTAAAATTAACAAATGTATAAAATATTGATTACTATGTATAGCTGTGTAAGGCTTTAAATGACCAACCACCCAGCTTTGGTGTAGTTAGAAGGTATATTTCCCTGCTTTTGTGAGGAGCTGGTTAGTAGTTCCTGGAGACTTCCAGCAATTACACTAAGCTAACAATTTGCTACCTTCAACTTCCTTCAAACTGCACTCAGAGACATAAAATGGTATCCATGAGTTCATCTGACTCTGGGTAAGTGGAAAAAAAGGAAGTATTTGCGGAAGTATTTCCTGATGCGGCTCACTTGTGTGTGACCGGAGGGCCCGAGCTGTGTTGTGTGTGGCTGTGTGTTAGCACTTGGAAATAAAAGCTATTGTAACCCTTCACAACAACTGTCTTATATTAGCCATGGGGTGAATTACTTTTTCGAAAAGTCCAATTGCTTTGGGAGTATTACGGTCTCTTTTGACATTAGCGCCCCTATTGGTAGTATTGTCAAACAGGCTCATTGTTCGTAACCCATGTGTGTTTGTAACTGTATCTGTCTATGTGTTGCAAGTGTTGTGTATATTGAGCACATGACCAGAGTGTACACGTGTTACACACAGGCAGTGGGACTGTCATCATCAGAGTCATCTGGGTCTATGAGTTTCTCTTTGGCCCTCTCTGTCCTCTCCTTAAACATCTTGACCAGCTCCTGTAGGCGCTCGTTCACCACGTAGCTGGCCTGGCTAGCGGACGACGCAGGCCGCTCCTTCAGCCTTCAAACACAAAACATCCATGGGTTAATTAACACACACACACCTGTCCCAAACACTTTCCCTGACATCACACATCACTGTTCTTCTGAAGTAAATATGAACAACACACAGTTCCACACGGACTCTTCTTATGTTGGTGTGAATAAAAGCACCGATAAAATGGAAAAATTGGTCTCCCACACACTTCTAAGTGTCAGAATTTCCGTCAATACGACCTTTCTAAAAACATTCACTGATGCTATGAGAAAGGTCATTCTGACCACATTGTCGACGCCCACTGGCCAACACATTTTGTGCAGGAGACACATGTAGCTAGCTAACAGCGGGGATGTGGAGGTATCAGTATTCACCCATCGTCTCCACTGAGGATGCTGGACTGGCTAGGCCACGCCCTCACTGCGGTCTCAGTCTCCTCTTCATCATCATCCTCACTCTGAGAGTGCAGGTTCTTTCTGTGGAGGGGAGGCAGGGAACAACACTGAGGCGCAGTAGGAAACTACGCACAGAACTGATCCAGAGACAGATGGAGAGGAAAGACCAAGGCTGCTCTCATTTGGACCCTGCCCTGTTATCAGAGTGTTCCCTGCAGTCTTGGCCTTGCCATGGGCATTACAGTCTACACAGGAAGGGAAATACAGTATGTGGAACATGGTCGAACATGATAACATTATGTTGGTTTAACCTGCATGTACCCTGAATGAGGCCCTGAACTATCTTGAGCATCAGCTCTTTTGAGTATACAGTAAACAATTCTAAAAACTATACAGAGAGGTACACAAGTTAGGATGGGGTGAAGGAGTGGCGCGATGCAGTCTGGGGGAATTGTTGACGATTGGAAAAATGGTGACTTGTGGATTGACGGATGGATGGATCCTTGACGTGACAATGACTGCATATCTTACACCTTCCTGGGATTCCTCTCACTAGGTCAGCCCATGGTTCCATCAACAGGGACAGAGGAGTGTGTGAGAGTGAGAGTGTGTGTTGCTGTGCGGGTGGAATAACTCCAATGGTTGGGGAGATGGTTGAGGAAGAGAGGCGGATGAAGCAAATCCGAGCCAATGGTTGGGGAGATGGTTGAGGAAGAGAGGCGGATGAAGCAAATCCGAGCCAATGGTTGGGGAGATGGTTGAGGAAGAGAGGCGGATAAAGCAAATCCGAGCCAATGGTTGGGGAGATGGTTGAGGAAGAGAGGCGGATGAAGCAAATCCGAGAAACAGAATGAGGTAGAAGAGGGAGAGAATCATAATCCCAAACAATCACCAAAAGCATTCGTATAATGAGTCACAGGACAGACGACCAGATGCCACACTGGAGATGCAGTGCAATATACTCCTCATCTGTTGATTGACTATTAGTACTGACATGACTGACAGCCATAGCAGACAACAGAAACACGGAACAGAACAAACACATCACAACATGAGACAGAACAGCGCAACGCAATACAAAGCAGAGCAGCCCGAACGAAGGACTGCAAACACAGGTGAACATGCTATTGAGAGACGCAGCCAGTTAAAGGAGAGGTAAAGAGACACTACACACCATGTGGATGGGGCTATCCACAAACAAAACAGAGAGCACTGCACATTTGAAATACAGTCTAAGACAGGGAGCATCAACTGGATTCAGCCGCGGGCCGTTTTTTCCTTGAGCGGATGGTCGGGGGGACGGAACGTAGACTACAAATTGGACACAAGAGGTCCGAACAGATATAATATTTGACTAAAACATAATCATTTCAAACTTTGCTTACATTTGTATATGATCACGTGTCTCTCTATCATGCGTGGGAATACCTGAACAGATTTCTTAAATTAAAATCACTTGGAGCTGATTTCCTGGTGTTTTTACAGTCTATTATGTCGCCCCCCCCCCCAAAAAAACACGTTATTTAAAAAATTTGCTCAGAAAACTTGGGGGGCCAAATAACACCACCCGCAGGCCGCCAGTTGGGGAACCCTGGTCTAAGATTGACTATTGTGTATCCATGCTCCGCTCTCACTCTTTATCAGCAACTTTGCTGTTTTGGCCAAAGCAATATAGGAGAGAAAAAGAAAACATACATTTAGAAGATATAATTATAGATTGGGAAATAAATCAATTCAATGGTAGTAGAACTAGTACAGTATTATACATTACTTAGACAGCGGTTATGTGTTTAGCTGCTTTACATGTATACAATACCCTTATTCCAAGTGGAAGCAATTTCATTTGGGAGTGTGGGCTCACCTCTGGCGGCTGGCTTTTGACACTCTGGGTACGGTCAGGGTCTTGAGGTTGGGGTCCTGGGGGGTGAGGATTTGGTGAATGTGTCGATGGTGCCCCCCTCCGCCTGAATCCACATCCTCCACGTTGACAGCAGGGTGCACACTGAGCCTGGAGCTCGCTGGGGAAGAAACAGGAAGACACTAATTTGACTCAACTATTCTCCAGGGATGTTATGGGGAAGTGGAACACAGCTAGTAATGAGGCTTTTGAACTGTGGTAAACACATGCTAGACACCAAACAGGACACTACAAGTGGCCTATACTCTGACTCTTCCTCTGTTGTTCAAGTGCCACTTGAATGCTTACCTATCACAAAACAGACATTACCAATCACAAAACAGACATTACCTATCACAAAACAGACATTACCTATCACAAAACAGACATTACCTATCACAAAACAGACAGCTGAAACTAATCTATAACAACAAAAACAAAACAAAACACACAGAGAACAAACAGAGTAGACCATTTAAAGCAAGAGCTTCCTGGAACCACAGGATCCAAACAACAACAACAACGAACGCAGTGCTAGTGTCAACAACGGACGACAACACAACATAGCCCAGCAGATCTAAGCACGGCACAGCACTGAACGGGGCAGCATGCCAGAGCGGGACGTCTGTGGGCTGCCGCTGAATCACCTGAGGGCCGAGCGGACGTGGGGTCGTCCTCGATGTGGAAGGCGGGGTTGGAAAGCCCTGACAGCTGCCTGGACAGGCTGATGGGGGGCAGTTGGGGGTAGGAGGGCACGTTGGGCATCTCCAGGGTACTATTGGGGGAGGACGGGGAGGGGGTGCGGGTCGGGGGGCGGTGGTGGAGGGGGACCTGGCGGATCATCTGGTCCATCTCCAGGTCAGGATTCTGCTGCTTCTGCTTAGGCATCCTGAGGCATAAGGCTGTTCAGGCGGTTCTGCACGTTGGTGTAGGATTGTCCCGCTCGCTGAGGTAAGTTGTATATCTGGCTGGGGATATTGGCCAGGGTTTGGGGTAAGTTCGATAACTGCTGGGTTAGGTTGGTGGGTAGACCGGGTAACTCCTGAGTTATTTGAACTTGGAGCTGCTGGGGAAGTTGGGACATCATTTGGGGCAGTTGAGAGATCTGTTGTGGCAGTTGGGAAACACGCTGGGACATTTGGGTGAATGGCCGAGTGTACTGGGAGAGCTCTTGGGCAAGTTCTGGGGGGAGAGAGGGCACTAGCTGGGTCACCTGGGAGGTAAACTGGGAGAGATTGGTGGGGAGCTGGGGCATAGGGGGAAGTTTAGGAGGGGTGATGTTGTGCTCTTTCAGCAGGTTGTTGAAGCTGTCGAGGCACGCAGGCACGTGGGGAACACGCATGAGACAGCTCTTTACTGCATCACAGCTGGCAGGGACTGGGAGGAGAGCACAATACCGTCAGTCAGGCACTAGACAACACTCATCCTAATTAGGGCCGGCCCTGGGAAAAATCAACATAAGCGGTCACTTAGGGCCCGGCCGCTAGGGGGCCCCCGCACCCCTCCTCAAAAAATATATATAAACAGTCAGGTCCATGATTATTGTCACCCTTAAAAAATAAATAATACAAAAACCGGCAACCAGATTTTTGTCTAAAATGTCCTGTTACTGGGTAAACTTGACCTTAAGAAGGGCGCCAGGACCAGTGGAAGAAAAATAACTCCATAACATCAAAGATCCACCACCATATTTTACAGTACGTATGGGGTTATTTTCTGCATATGCATCTTTCTTTCGACGCAAAACCCACCACTGGTGTGCGTGGACAAAGAGCTCTACTTTCATGTCAGCTGACCATGGTCAGATGGTTATGAAAATAGAGGTCTTTGACACACACACCAATGGTGGGTTCTGCATCGAAAGAACTATACATATCAGTACATACACACAATATCTAGGTCTAATACATAGTACAGTGCAAATTTCAATTCAATATATATAAAATGGCTGTGTCTCTTCACAGTCCCCTTTGTGCAGTAAGGTGTTCTTTTATCTGTTTTTTTAAACTGGTTTTATTGCTAGCTTGAGTTACCTGGGGTGGCAGAGAGTTCCATGTAGTCATGGCTCTATTTAATACTGTGTGTTTCCCAGTCTCTGTTCTGGACCTGGGGACGGTGAAGAGACCTCTGGTTGCATGTGTTGTACCGACGAGTGTCTGAACTGTGTGCCAACTGCTTGAACAGACAGGTCGGTACCTTCAACAATTCAACACCTTGCACAAAGACCAATAGCGATGCAGTCAATATCTCCTCAACTTTGAGCCAGGAGAGACTGACATGCATGTTACTGACACTTTCCCTCCGTGTACATCTAAGTGCTATACGTGCTGCTTTGTTCTGGAACAACTGCAATTTACTTATGCCCTTCTTTGCCGCACATGACCACACAGCTGGGCAGTAGTCCAGGTCCGACCAAACTAGAGCCTGTAGGCCCTGTCTAGTCGACTGAGACGTCAAGAAGACAGAGAAACGCCCTATCATGGACAGGCTTCTTCCCATGTTAGCAACCATTGAGTCTGTACAGTATGTTTTGACATTTCCCCCTCTTCTCTGCACGGTCTCGACTTGCTGCCCATACGAGAGCTTCGGTAGAGAATGTGTGATCAACAAACGGTATGAGTTTAGATACAGATATTTTAAAACAGAGTTGGTCCCCGTTAAGATACGTTTATGTGATAATGCCCGAGAAGCTGGTGTTTGGAGGATATATTGGCACGGGTGTTGTTAGGCCCGAGACGAAGTTGGCTTCGAGGGCATTATCACTTTTATACAACCAACATATTCAAATAATGACATTTTCATATTTTCATATTGTTTTTTAATTTTGATGAATTTATTCATATTATTTCATCCTTCCACAATATATAGTCCCCCCAAAAATCTGGGGTTGCTAACCAAGCCGGCTGGTCGCTTGTTCTATTGGTTCGGTATGCCAGAGACACGACCTGGTTGTTCAGTCTTTTGTTCTGTATTTATGGAAGCAACCCAGTCATTCGTTCAAAATGTTCCATTGCCATACTGTCTGGCATCGTTCTTATCCCTTGCTTGCTAGCTAGCCAACTACGGCTAACAACAGTAGCTGCATTTGTTTAAGCTGTTTTCTAGTGACATTTATTTGCATACATCCATAACAATGAGCTAATGAGGCACGATTTCGCCTGGCATAGAAAATGTGCTCTCTCGGAGGACACTGTTGTTCAGGGGAGCTAGCCAACAGCACAGCTAACACAAGCACTTCAAACTGAAGCTGGAAAGACTGCAAACTAGCGGCACTTCGTTTCGTTGTACCTTTTTTCAATTGACATTTCTTTGTATAAGCTTATTCATGATTTCGCCTGCCTCTCTCTGTCGTCCCAACCCCTACTTGTTCATTACTATGGGACAGTTGGAGATCAATTTGAATATTGAAACAATGTTGCAAATATCGGAGAGACAGACAGCAAGGTTGATACAAATCTCCGCTCTTGAAAACTAAATGTTAGCCTAAAAGAAATGTGAGATAATGTCTAGATGCTTTTTATAGTGGAAATCAAGTTTATAACTTCCCTGCCGAGGAGACAGTGGATTGTGCAGTCAGATGGAACAGAGTAAATAGGTATTTTAATGTCATAGATTTAGCCGGTGGTAACTTGTGGAATAGACACCGTCTGGAATGCGCTTTTAACCAATCAGCATTCAGGATTAGTCCCACCCGTTGTATAATGATATTTAAACAGTTTCCACTCTTCATCTCCCCGTTATTCATGAGCTGATCTGCTATCTGTATAATCATCAACTCGATTTTGCCAAATATAGGAGATATCTCATTCGTTGAAGGAGGTTATCTAGCAAGCTTAGCAACTTTGGTCAAAGATAGTTACTCTGTCATTACTAAATATCAGTTTAATTTACTCTGAAATCTTTACATAGTGGCGCAGTCAAGCCAACAAAGGCACTGCGCCACTCTTATTTGGGGAGAACCCTGGCATAGTGACCATATCTTGGTTTTAAACACTTTAAATAGGCACTTTGCTGTATTTCCCGGGACACTCTGGATAAATATGAATTATTGCCGGTATTGAAACTTGGTAGAGTTTCGGGAAAATATTCATCCCTACACTGTGAGAGATCATGAATGCACGCATGCACGCAACACGCACGCACGCACGCACGCACGCACGCAATGCATTCTCCGCAGATAAAGGATTGGTCAGGTCCATCATGGGACTTGCAACTTTCAAACCAAGAAACACATTAAATTACAATATTCCCTTACAAACATAAACACAATCGTATTATAATGAACAAATACTTACCACCACAGCCACCCTCCTCTGCAGTCTCCCCCTCCTCCTGCAGAGACAGTAAGCAGAAAAGAGGAACAGAACAGCCATGAGTGACTGAACAACAGCAGGGAATAGCATTTACTGACAGGTACCACAGCTGCACAGGCCTCAGGAGAAACCATTACTGTGACTTTACCTTGGTAGTGGTGTCAGGTGCGGTTCCGTCCTCTGCCCCCTCTGCTTTCTGTGGTTGTTGGGTCACCGGTTCAGGTGCTACTTTGGCATCCTGGGCCTTTGGTTTAGGGTCAGGCTCTGCTGTCTTGACTGGATCTGGTTCTGGGCTGGGAGGAGGGGATGGAGAGGCCCTCTGGGACTTTAGCTCTTCCTGGGGCTCTGGTTCAACGTCGGGTGATGCAGAGTCACGCTCTGACTGAGCAACACTTTTTGCTGCATCCACTGGCTCCTCCTTAGCAGGACACACCTGACACCTACAGTACATGGGCAGTTAGGGCTACATCAGAGAAATATGCACACAATGATATGAACACAACAGAATGTTTCTCCCTGATGATCATAATGCCTCCCCCCTAAAACCATATTGCATAGGTAGAGCAACAACAAAACAGCTCACTTGGTAATGCTAGCCTACTAATACCCTGCATTATGTAATCAACCTAGCAACCAGTTCAGTAGCCAATCAAGATAATTCCCTAGAAGAAATAAGTGTACAGTTTGGAATAAACAAAACACATTTTCAGACATTTAGTTTGTTGCCAGTAAACGGTTAGCAACAGGTACATAAGTGTTAGATCTGGGTCAAAAACAATTCGCATAATATGGACAAGGTAGCCTTGACAGGCTAATTGCAGTACTCACTTGGACACTCAAGATATTTCGAGTGCATTAGGTAATAGTATCCCTCCTAAGACGCATCTTTGCGACATGAACGAATATGTTGTCAAGTTTGCAAATGTTCTGCTGGGTTTAAAAGTTTTGCAATAGAGAGAGAATCGTCTCCCTCAATGGATTCACCCGAGACAAACCTGCGCCATCCTGTACCCGCGTCGAAGCAGAAAAATAGGAAGTGCGCTCAGTTACTAAGGCAACCGTCGAGAGGGGACCATTTTGGCAAGGGAAGCGATGTGGTTTCTATGAGGATGAGGATAAAATGACGCTAAACGGGCATCCACGAGAGATTTGGAACAAGCCTGGACAAGAAATGCTCGATGTGAATGTGATTACACAAATTGTTGATGATAGGCTAGTTTGCAGTGGATTATGGCAGGGTTTCCCTAACTGGGTCATGAGCCCCCTGTGCACGTTTTGGTTTTTGCTCTAGCAAATACCTAAATAATATGACACAAAGCACTTTCTCAGGTCCTGCAGAGGAAAATTCTTTACATTGGTGTAACAAGTTACCAACTGACAGTGCAAACACATAGCCTACTGTTGTTGTTTTTCACTCTGAGAAGCATTGAGGCAGCTAGTGAATTTCACAAAGGTACTGTAGAACCTTTATGGGCATATGCCCCTCTCTTTGTTCCGGTTATTCTTAAACCATCTTATTCTACACGCTTAGAAAAAAGGGTTCCAAAAGGGTTCTTCGGCTGTCCCCATATGAGAACCCTTTTTGGTTCCAGGTAGAACCCTTTTGGGTCACATGTAGAACCCTGAAAAGGCTTCTTCAAAGAGTTCTCCTATGATGACAGCTAAAGAACCCTTTTAGGTTCTAGATAGCACCTTTTTTTCTAAGAGTGTATGAGTGGGTATATCTTACTCTGTCATCTTATTCTTAGTGTGCTCCACCTCACTCTCCTCCTCCCGTAGCATGTGTAACCTGTTCAGGGCATGACATGGACACAGATAAGACAAACACAGTCCTACCTCCCCTCACATACGTGTACAGGCATATAGGGACTTCACACGTTTATGGCCAGTTGTCTCAAACCATGACCCCAATAAATGTTACATTTACTTCTATATAAGTCTAGGGCAGCAGGTGGTTGGAGCTAGCCTATGCATTCTCTCTGGAGTAGGCAGGGGACCCCGAGGAGGTTGAGGCCTGAGTGACAACTTACTCTGGGTCCTCGTCTTCTTCCAGAATGGCTTCCTGGCTGTGAATGGAAAGCTTGATTGATTGTGCCTCTTGCATCTGCCTGATGGCCGTCTCAGCTGTGTGTCTGGCCACCTCCTCCGCCATTCGCACCAAATCCACTCGCTCCTGGGTCATCCTGCAGAGATGTGCACGTTCTGGGATATTACTAGTATGTCATGTGTAGCACCCAAGTTAACTTTATTTAGCTAATTGTATTACTCCATCAGACTGGGGAAAAAAACGAAAATCTGGTTAACCCTATGAGAAGATATGCAACTTTTGTTGGTTCACCATAACCCGACTGAATGTGTGAATTAGTGACTGTGTGTAGGCTGCTGTGATATTCTACATAAATATTTGATCTTGTCTGACTCCTTCCTTACCGTTCCTCCATGGTAGCCATAGCTACGCCCTCAGCCTCTCTCTTGATGCTCTCTATGAAGGGAGTCCACCTGCCCGTCTGAGTCTCAGCATCCTCCAGCGATGGTGTTGTAGACTCTGGCACATTTGGAAGAGTCTGTTCAGGCTCTTCTGGTTTCACTGGTTGTTTTGGCTGTGCCGGCTGTGACTGAGTCGTCTGTGTTGGCTGTGTCGTCTGTGCGGGCTTAAAAGGCTGTGGTGGTTCTGACTGCATAGCCTTGGATGGCACTTCCTGATTCAGATCCTTCAGGTCTGCTTCTACTACTTCCTCCAGAACCAGGTCCACTGCTTTGGGTTGTTTAGAGACTGTGGGACAAGCAGCCACACAGTAGGTCACTGTCTTTGTCTGGACATGACACGGCACCCAGAGTCAACATGTTAATGTGAAGATTAAATTGTGTTCGAGGTGTAGCATTTGAATTGAGGGAAATATTTGAAATCCACAATTAAAATATGACATCCTCTTATTTTATTTTCCATTTAAAAGCAATCCGCCCAAAGGAATAGTGTGCAAAATGTTTTGTTGAATTTCATATCATCAATCTCTTAACATGACACATAATATTTCATATGACATCTTTATTATTTTTAAAATAATATTTCACATGTTTTTATACTGTCAGCCATACTGTTCAGACATTATGTCATAATTTATAATCTATTTTATAATAACTTGATTGCCTTGACTGTGTTTGTCAAATCCTCTTTGGTGGATTTCACTCAAGTAAATTCAATCAAATCAAAATAAATAACATGACAACCTTAGGCCACATAGTTCAAGGCGATGAGAATAGGTCACAAGGGCAAAACATGTCGTTTTTTTATGTGCGCTTTTTTAGTGTCATAAAATAATCTCTCATGGCTTAAGTTTTTGATGTGCAATTATGCCACAAGCATACAATACAAGATGGTAGTTTAATATGGTATCTTTCATGTACATAAACTATGAGTATCAATGTTGCCTGATAGCTCTATGTGTCTGTATGTATTTTCTAATATAATCTCTTAATGCATCCAAATTATTGCAAAGATTACTTCAATGAAGACAAGACCCATTTCTTGCTACATATCGACAAGAGTTGAATAACTGACATCAACAGACAAACAGTTAATTTTAATAAACTGACATACACTGACTATATACATTTAAAATCAAACAAAAATATCTACAAATCCATAAAGAAAGAGGAGTTCAATTTCTTTTGAAGCAATGTCTCACAGCTACCGGGTTGATCAGTTGAGCTGTATAAATGTCCACAATCATCTATGTCAGTAGGAGAAGATGGACTGAGTTAGGTTCTGTCTGAAACAGAGCAGTGGAAGATGGACTGAGTTAGGGTCTGTCTGAAACGGACCAACAGAAGATGGACTGAGTTAGGATCTGTCTGAAAGACCAGTGGAAGATGGACTGAGTTAGGGTCTGTCTGAAACGGACCAACAGAAGATGGACTGAGTTAGGGTCTGTCTGAAACAGACCAACAGAAGATGGACTGAGTTAGGATCTGTCTGAAACAGAGCAGCAGAAGATGGACTGAGTTAGGGTCTGTCTGAAACAGACCAACAGAAGATGGACTGAGTTAGGGTCTGTCTGAAACAGAGCAGTGGAAGATGGACTGAGTTAGGGTCTGTCTGAAACAGAGCAGCAGAAGATGGACTGAGTTAGGGTCTGTCTGAAACGGACCAACAGAAGATGGACTGAGTTAGGATCTGTCTGAAACAGACCAACAGAAGATGAACTGAGTTAGGATCTGTCTGAAACAGACCAACAGAAGATGGACTGAGTTAGGATCTGTCTGAAACAGAGCAACAGAATATGGACTGAGTTAGGGTCTGTCTGAAACAGACCTACAGAAGATGGACTGAGTTAGGATCTGTCTGAAACAGAGCAACAGAATATGGACTGAGTTAGGGTCTGTCTGAAACAGACCAACAGAAGATGGACTGAGTTAGGGTCTGTCTGAAACAAACCAACAGAAGGAGAGGGTTACGGTCTCTTCGGTTCTTTAACACTTAGTAAAAAAGACAATTAAATAAATGAAATAGAATGTGAGTCTATTATGTGATTTAAGATCTGATTTTATTTTGAACTGGGACATCATTCTGAAGGGAAGAGAAATTAAAAAAATAAAATAATAATAATAATAAACACTTACCATTCTGCACAACTTCAACGTCATCTCTTGATCTCGCGACAGGCTGTGGCATCTTGAGGCCGAGGCCCGTCACAAACCAGCCCACGACACTGTGGTACACAGAGAAACACCTTACTAACGGGCCAAAAGGAACACAGAAACTTACAAACTGACACACACAGACAGCTGAGCCTACATTGTGACAGGAGTAGCATAGCGCCCTCGGGTGAAACTTACTTGGAGTTTTGTGAGTCCTCGTCACCTTTGAGAGACTCAGGAGGTGGCGACAAAACTGAGTGGAAAGGAGAAGACAGGTGTACAACAGTAGCATAGATGTACAGCTAATAGATTTAGACTATAAGGGCCAGTTTCCTGGACACAGATAAAGCTTAGTCCAGGACTAGAAAGTTATTTCAATTGAGATCCTCCACTGAGTATGCTTCTTAGTCCAGGACTAGGCTTAATCTACACTGAGTGGACAAAACATTAGGAACACCTGCTCGTTCCATGACATAGACTGTAAGCTATGATCCCTTATTGATGTCACTTGTTAAATACACTTCCATCAGTGTAGATGAAGGGGAGGAGACCGGTTAAAGAAGGATTTTTAAGCCTTGAGACATGGATTGTGTACGGGTGCCATTTAGAGGGTGATTGGGCCAGACAAAAGAAAAAGTGCCTTTAAACAAATGGGGTATGGTAGTAGGTGCCAGGCGCACCGGTTTGAGTGTGTCATAAACTGCAACACTGCGTTTCCTGTGTTTATCAAGAATGATCCACCACCCAAAGGACATCCAGCCAACTTGACCCAACTGAGGGAAACATTGGAGTCAACATGGGCCAGGATCCCCTGTGGGACGCTTTCGACACCTTGTAGAGTCCGTGCCCCGACGAATCGAGGCTGTTCTGAGTGCAAAAGGGGGTGCAACTCAATACATTAGGCGTTCCTAATGTTTGTACAATCAGCGTATGTCCAGGTAACCGGCCTCAAACATTTAAACTCTGACTGTACCTTTGTCAAGAGATGACCTCTTGCTCTGGGCCTTACTCTGGGCCTCTACGTAACCTGCAGGGAGCATCACAGGCTGAGGAATAACATTCTTAATCCAGTTAACCACTCTGCAACGCAAGACAGACAGGGAGGAAGAAAGAGAGGGGGGGTAGAGAGAGAGGAGGGGGGGTGGGAGAGGATTAGGATTAAGACAAGCTTTGTCAGCAAGTAAAGGTTGGATTTGGCTGTGGAGATGTGTCTGTTCAGTGAGGTAAGGATGGAAGGCAAGGTGGGAGGGGGTGGGGGGGAGGGAGGTCTCTGTGTGACTCACTTGAGGGGGAACTGTGGTACCCGATCCTCTTCCTCATCGTCTGAAAAGATCTCCACCACAGGTATGTGTGGGAGGGGCTCTGCGTCTAGACAGACAATAGACCCCATCAATAACCGGTTATAAGCAATCAACAATGAGTCAAAGAAGTTACAACTTTTGTGACATACCAGTACACAAAAAAATGGGATTGCTGTGTGACAAATGTAAACATATACCTGGCACATCTTTCATGTTATAAACCTGAAAAAAAGAAGCCAGAGTCACAAACTTTCATTTTTACAATGAAGGTTATATGGAATATTTACCATATTACTGTTTTGATCATTTTATGGTGTGTTATTACATTATAATAGTTTAAAATGCTCCTCTGATGTCCAGTTATGTATGGCAGGGTGTTGTTTTAAAGGAATTAGGAATCTACTGATATAATTGTACCCATATCTGTACCTATGAATTTGAAACTTTCTTTAACCACAGGATCTGGAATATGTGAATTGTGTGCAACTTATAAGAAGGTGGAAAAGAATGCTGCTCAAATGTTCAGAATAATGTTTTCGTGTCATAATCATTAGCAATGTATCCTATTGCACGTGTCTGTAAGATAAGGAGTAGATTTCATCAATCATTGATATCATTTGTCCACAACTTCACCATTTCTATTCTATCCTTGAATCCTTCAAATAAATGTTTGAACGCATGTGAAGCTTTAGAGCAAATGCTATGGTGGATTGATTGCAGACTACTGATTGTACGACTACTCAGACTACTCAGGAGGTAGATGGGTGTCCGGCCCAGATACAGCCTGTTATTTAGCTGTACTTACACATGGCTCTGCGATATACTCTTCGTGCGTCTTAAGTACATAAAGGAACATAAAGTAAGAAAAACTTGTTACGGGGATTAGAAAAAGAAACTCCAGCAAAATGGCATTTTTGTTATGTCAGATATGAATAATCAGCATGTCAGATATGAATAATCAGCACCCCCCAAGCTAATGTCTGAAAGCTGAACAAGAATATAATTGAAACTACAGCAGGCGGACCTCGGGAGAGCCTGGGAAGCCATAACCACTCAGTTTTAAGAGGGCTCGATGCTTTTAAAACTAACAGTAGGCCTACTGTATAAGAAATAGTTAAATGGAGTAGACACTTATGAGATAATGGTGAGAGGAAGTCGGTAATGTCTTAACACCATGGATCTCATAACAGATTATTACATTTCTAAACCTCTCTTGTGGTATTACGTTGCTTTCGCGTCTCATTCACAGCTCTCTGAAAGCCCTGTGACACCATTGGCTTTGATTAAGCTAGTTATTCAAAAGCCTGTTACATCATTATAGACCATCGCCGGTTATTCATCAAGCGGGGAGCAGAATTGTTTTACAAAAGTGATTTTAAGTGAGAATATCGCGTTATCATGGGGAGCTAAGATTTTAATGTAGCATCATTACTAGGCATGTAGTAATTATGTTTTAAAAGTTATTATATTGTTTAAAAGCTATTATGAGGCAACCTGACAAAAATGATGTTTTAAATTTATGTTTAATCTAGGAATAAAGTATATATTTTTTTTTTTCACCTTTATTTAACCAGGTAGGCCAGTTGAGAACAAGTTCTCATTTACAACTGCGACCTGGCCAAGATAAAGCAAAGCAGTGCGACAAAAACAACAACACAGAAATACACATAATAACACAATAGAAAAAATCTATGTACAGTGTGTGCAAATGTAGAAGAGTAGGGAGGTAAGGCAATAAATAGACCATAGAGACGAAATAATTACAATTTAGCATTAACACTGGAGTGATAGATGTGCAGATGATGATGTGCAAGTAGAGCTACTGGGGTGCAAAAGAGCAAGAAGATAAAATAACAATATGGGGATGAGGTAGTTGGGTGTGCTATTTACAGATTGGTTGTGTACAGGTACAGTGATCGGTAAGCTGCTCTGACAGCTGATGCTTAAAGTTAGAGAGGGAGATATAAGTCTCCAGCTTCAGTGATTTTTGCAACTCGTTCCAGTCATTGGCAGCAGAGAACTAGAAGGAAAGGCGGCCAAAGTAAGTGTTGGCTTTGGGGATGACCAGTGAAATATACCTGATGGAGCGTGTGCTACGGGTGAGTGTTGCTGAGGTGACCATTGAGCTGAGATAAGGCGGGGCTTTACCTAGCAAAGACTTATAGATGACCTGGAGCCAGTGGACCTGGAGCACCACGTGCTCTCCTGAAGAAATACATCTACAATCTACTTCCACAGAAACCGTGACATGGTGACATGATAGTGTCAACTCACCTCTGTCTCCTCCTCCTCCTCCTCTCGAATATCCTCTCTGTACTTGTCATCCGGCTGAGGCACCACTTTGCTCAGTCCCTCTGCTATCCACTTAATCATCCCATTCCTGTTGGAAGTAGGAATCGTCAGTCAATTAATAGAGCTATCAAACTTTTTTGAAAAAGATGATATATTTCCACATTTCAACATACGTTGAAGTAATATACAGCAACAAAAATGTCAACAGAATCAACAAAACCAACACTTCAAAAAAGTCCTCTATTTGTACCTTTCGTCCTCTCTTTGTACCTCCTGCAGTGACTGATGGATGGAAGCAGAAAGTGGAGGGATAGAATTAGAGAAACATAGAATCACATATTAACCCTTTATACAGCTTAAAAAAGACCTACACTGACTCAATTACAGACTGGTTGATTGATACAGGTAGTGTTTGGTACAGTCTAACATTCACCCTGGATACTGAGTTGGATCTGCTGAGGTTAGGGGTGCCTGTTGGTTGAGGCAGAGCACTGGTGAAGCCATTGGAGAGCCAGGTCATCACTCCACTCTGACTCTGACTCTGAATACTGAGAGAGAGAGAGAGAGAGAGAGAGAGAGAGAGAGAGAGAGAGAGAGACAGACAGACAGACAGACAGACAGACAGAGAGAGAGAGAGAGAGAGAGAGAGAGAGAGAGAGAGAGAGAGAGAGAGAGAGAGAGAGAGAGAGAGAGAGAGAGAGAGAGAGAGAGAGAGAGAGAGAGAGAGAGAGAGAGAGATCATCATCATCACCGTCATGGCAAAAAGTCTGTATGCAAGCAGACCAGACTGCTCACAGGTCAAATTTTACACACATACCCATTGTCCTCTGAAATATCCTCTTTCTTCTGTTTGGTTGGTTTTGCATTGACTGTTGAGATTCACGTACATAAAACAGAAGCGAAGAAGAGGGTTAACAAATTGAATAGGCATTTATAAAACACACGTATTCACAGTTGTTTCATTGTTTTACAAAGCTATGATACACTGTTTGAAGAACAGAGGCATTACCTTCTTTTTTGACTTCATCTTTAGACACTTTTTGCTTTTGGAGAGAAAGATGGAGAGAGACAATCAGGTAATGTGAAGAGGACAAGTCATAAATAATATATATTTTTTGTAATTTTTAAAATATTTTTGGTGCTATCTTGTGAGGTGATCAGGTATACAGGTGAGTTGATTTGTGAGCAGGTGTGATTAGTGTGTTCTTACTGGTGATGCAGGTGCGGGATTGGCTGTCTCCTGTCCCAGGGAGCCAGGGGCGTCAGGGGGCTGAGGAACCACTTTCACCACCCAGTTAAACATCCTGAGACAAAGGCAAATAACAGGACAACAGCTCAGTAACTATGGCAACATCTGCCGAAGTGAGCATCCCATAATATGAATAAACCAGATTTGTTTCTATGTCATCCGGTACCTCAGAGACATTCAGAATGTCACATATGCTGCAATGGAACATGAAACTCCTGAAGGTTCATCTAGCCACTTCAGAGACCATGCTGATTAAGCATTTCGCTACACTCGCATTAACATCTGCTAACCATGTGTATGTGACAAATAAAATTTGATTTGATTTTGATTTGATTATAACAGTCATTGGTGAACTATTTTTCATGCACGTGAAATAGTTTTTGCAATGTCATGTCATGTGGGATCTTGTGGGGAGCTTTGACTTTGGCTCATGCTGGCAGCTGTTGCGTTGTTGTGTATTGGCATTGCCAATAATCGCTCTCCACATCCTGCTTGAAGATAATAATTGCCAGTACTTGAGCCTGTGATTAAAGTAGCTCTGTTGTTTTGGTCTTATGAAGCTGGAACCACATTGTCTGGCAAAACCTGACGTTTAAAGAGGAAATAGAACAGCACGTTTCAAGGCATAACCTTCATCACACACTACTGATAAGCTGCTTTAGAGGCCAACGAGTTACCGCAGAAGGGAAGACAGGAACAACAGTCAGGAAAAGGATTTCATCAACTGTTAGAGAACATGCTGAAAAACCAACATGTGTGGCTGTTCTGCCTTTTGTGGGTCTCTAAAACAACAATTTAATTATTTTATCTTGAATAATAATCAAATTCAAATAAAAATGCATTCTCCAACTGTACATGCCATCCCATGTACAGGCCAAGTGAGATCAGGTTGTACCCACTCTGTCGCACCAACAAAACATGTACTCTGCCACACTAGTATACCTGTAGAGAACCTGTGCATGCTGGCCATTTAATCCCAGACTGACTTTCTCTGATAGATTATCCCTTGCCACTTGATATTGGGCCTAATCTGAGGATCATAGCTCAAACTGTGCACCTTTGATTTCTTTGCATCAAAGCAGGCGCCAGTAAATTACTATATTATAAAGTCACAAAACACACTGCAGCAGTGCTGCCTAAAGTGCTATGCAGAAGTAGAGGATTCGCCCCTGCAGACGATAGCACTAGGAGTGGTCTGTACCACCTGCTCTGTAACAAACAACTGCGCAAACATCATCAAAATGAACTATTCAAGTGAACTATTGCAAGGCAATGAACTATCGCAAGGGTTATCAATTTGCGCAACACCACCCCAACTACTTTTAAATATTCACATATACCTGTAAATATCCACACACAAGCATCACAATCTGTTTTACAATAGAAGCACACCACAACGCTGACATCTCATCAACACATTTGACAAGAAACCCCTTAGTAAATCCAGTCAAGTTACTCAACATGCAGAGACTAGGTGAAAAGGTAGTAGTAATATATCTTACCTGTATGTTCAGTGGTGCAGCAGCATACCTGACAGGGACACAGAGCCCAGGACGGACAGCAATGTTCTGGCTGGATTAGGATGAGACTCGCCTAACGGGATTATGGATCTGAAGGACAGCACTATCCTGCTGAGATTAGCAATGAGAATAATGAAAATCTCAGGCCATATATGTACCCCAAAGCCCCAGGTCCAAACTTACAAGGTTCTATACTGTAGAAGTTTGAATACATGTAGTTGTTTGAGTTAATAAAACAGTTTGAACTTTTAACATGAATACGGCGTCACTGTCAGCGGAGTGCCATTTGGAGTGGTACTCAGTAGTTAACACTGTAGCTACTATGTACAGAACGTGTGTATCTCTCGCCTTATAACTGTCTGTCTGCTCGCTGCTAGTGTAACTGTCTATTCTCATGATTGTGAAATGTACATAGCACAGACGTCACTCTTGTTGTGGTGTGTGGTTACAGTTTGGGCTATAAAAAGGTGTCCTTGTAGTAGCCAGTGTAATCCCTGTAGCACACGCCAGGGGATCATTACCTGTGATCCATGTCTGTCAGGTACAATCAGGGACTGAATTACTTCTAGGAAACAGGACAGGCACTCATCACATGGCATTACAGTAGGTTTGCCTTGGGCAAATGAACGGCCATTGCTTTCCTGATATCTGAATACTGTGTCCAGGAAGATTACCGTGTGATAAGCCACAGGGGTAGCGCGAGAGAACCGTCAGCCTCAGCAGAACAGGGGATTGAGCATCCAGGTTAAACCCATAGCAATTTAGAACATCTATGACGTGGGGGGGCTCACATCGGTCCCTTACAGCAATCTCTAAAGGCTGCATCTTGTTCCGGCATCTGCAGATGTTTTGTAACATCGGCAGACATCAGTGATTAAGCCCCGTCTGCAGGGTTCTTTTGTAGGGTCTGTTAGATCCCCTGTCTTCGAGTACCCCCAAGTTTGCACTTTAAAGAAAAATCCCCACACAGGCTAACCTGGTTCAACTACTCAACTAATCATCAAGCCCTTGGTTAGTGGAATCAGGTGTGCATGTGTGGCGTTAGAATAAAAATGTGAAAACTTGGGGGGGATCCACAGGTGGAGAAGATGAGAAACACTGCTCTATGGCTCTGTCTCTAGTGGAGTTCTATAGGGCTGTCTGTCTCTAGTGGAGTTCTATAGGGCTGTCTGTCTCTAGTGGAGTTCTATAGGGCTGACCGGCTAAAAGGCAGGCGATCCCATAAAGAGATAAGGAGGGATAAGCCAGGAGGAAGAAGGCCATGACACCTCTGGGTGACCAGGATGGAAGAATGAACATGGTGGTGCCATACCGTCCTCGATTCTGATTGGACAACACGCAGTGGCGACAGGTAAGCGTTAGCCAGTTCCATTAGAGGAAATAAGCACGCCAGAAAGGGACTGCTTAGAGACAGGGTAGGAGGACAGCATGGAGAAAACGATAGAGAGAAAGTAAAAACGATGGGTACTCTGTAGAATCCAGAAAGAGAAAGGTGGCGGCAATGTCTGAGTTGGGTGATTGAAGCTAATCCTGATTCACTGTGGCGCAAGTCGTCAGTGAGGTGCTCTCATACGCACACTTTAAACCATTTAAGGCTATTCCATTTTGAAATAAGGCTGTGTTTAAAGTAATTTGACGTCAGCGGTTGTATCTATAGTATGTCACGGTAGCGTAGAGAAGTCATTCAGAGCAAAATAATACTGTCCAGTCAGTTTTCCATGCAATACTCATTGGTAATAGTAGATACAAAGACTCCCTCTTTTGGTCATGCTTAGAAATACAGACATGACATTAACTGCTGTAAGAATACATAGAATGCACAATAGCCTGTTAACAATAGCATGCTCACCCCAAATTGCACGCAAAGACTTGTTTGCCATAATTCATGTTTTATTTTGAAATCCTTATACATTTCATACATTTGTGTAAAGGCTTTACATGTCCTGCATGCATCATTTAACTCCGCTAATGTACAGAGAGCACAACACAAAATGTCGTGCAAATTTTCAAACGTAAAAAAAACAAAAAACTGTATTTGTTCCTCTCCAACAACCGACTAATACAAAACACAAACAATAAATGACAAAACACGGGTGATTCACAACCGACCACAAACCTGAAGCATATACAACCATTTTTTGTTTACATGTGCATAGTGGCTTTGCCGAGGAAAAACCTCTATAACTAATGATCTTCATCTGTCTATTGCGCAAAACAATAATTGCACTCTGGGTGTTGTATAAAAAGTGTTTTGCCTTTGAATGATGGAAGTTGGCACACAAAGAGTTGGCAACAAAGGAAGAAGTCCCACAGAGGGGCATTTTAATTTAAGAAATTGTTTAAATGGCAACAAAGAGTTGTAAGACATCATTTATGGTTAAGTTCAACGTGAATACTCCAACAGACCTCATCACAAACCCCTGTGACCTATCATCACAGATTAGAACTAAAGCCTCTCCTAGGTATAGAGCAGATTCTCAGATGGAAACAGAGACTGCAGATGGAGTATGTCTACAGTGAAACATAGCAGCGGGGGAGGGGGAGTCTCACAGGAAGACATCTCCAGCCAAACCGCTCAGAAGAAAAAAAGTTTTGAAAAATAGGAGCGGGCCTCGCTAATCTAGGTCAGCAGGCACAATGCCAATGGAGCTCCGCTCAGCCCCCCCCCCCCCCCCCCCCCCCCCAGGAAATGCTGGCAGGCATCCTAACCCCTCCCCCGGCTCTGCAGCCAAAATGACTAAATCAGCAACATCTGGGTAATGTCAACCAGACCCAGCTCCGTTCTAGCAGCCTTCCTAAATATGTGTACCATGAGATATACCACTTTTTGAACCCCTGTATTTCATTTCGCCCCAAGGGGGTCTGAATATCAATATCTAAATCGGCCCTTTTGTGGATAAAGTCCGGGCTGTTGTAGACTAGAGGAAAGACACAGTGGGAGATGGTGGTCTTGTGTTTTCAGCACACACAACAGTTAGACATTCCTTTGCTGGTTGTAGACAGGCACCACCACTCTGTTTTATAAGGACATTCGTGGAAATCTTTGGCTTGAACACATAAAACTACAACAGGGTACAAACTAACAACAACAAAAAATCCAAACACTGGGTGTTAAAAGTGCAAATTGTCTGTTATAAACTGGTTAAGGAGGAACAATAGGGAGATTATGTGCTTGTATTTGTATGCAATGTTTGTGTGTGTACGTGCGCGGACTGTATGTGCCTGTGTATGGTGTGTGTGTGTGTGTGTGAATCCAGATCTGGAGCACATCAAACCCACTCTTGCAGGGATCGTTTGCAATGGACCAAAAGTCTGGGTGCCTCTTTCTTCTGCAGGGTGTTAATAATAGCATAGATCAATAGTAGGATGCACAGCACCAGGACCAGGGGCACAGTCACCATGATCAGGGTCATAACCTTGGCCTCGTTCTCAGCCATCCTCACCACCACATCCACCTCTTTGTCCTCTGCATCAGGTTCATAATCCACATCGTTGGTGTAATCCGTATCTGTGTCTCGGTCGACATCATCCGGGTCTGAGCCAATTGGTGGTTGTGGTTTTGGTTGGTCCACTGTGGGCCACTTGCGGCCTGTTACTGTATCATCTGTATCGGGGTCCACATCCGGTGCTCCATCACAGCCCATAAAGTCTTTAAGGATGGATCTAGGGTAGCCTGGGTCATCTTTCATTTTCTGGTTATCAAACCTCCAGTACTTGGAGCCCTTGTAGAAGTAGGTGTAAGCTGGTTCGGTAGGGGAAGACAAAATATTGTTGAGGCAACTGTTGAAATGCACTGTGGGAATTTACTGTGAGCATGCTATTTTTTTAAAATAATTTAAAAAAAAGTCTGAGCCATTGTTAATCTTTTTGGGGTATGCATCTTCTGATCCAACTGTTTATTCATCATGACACAAGTTTGTCACACTTCACAGGATAGTGTCATTGCCGAGCTGTGCTTTACAGTACTGTGAAGCTTCAATTGGACTAGAGGCTGTTTTTAATTCCCCTTCACAAGTACCTTTCCCTTTTGATGAAAAAATGAAAAAACGACTTATCAGGAAGACATTTGGGCCGTCAGATTTGTTTGTTTTTTTCACTATAGGAAACCACTTTGAAAAGAATTAGCTGGGGTGGGACTTTAGGATAGATTCTGAGACGTCTACATTAGAATACTTTTGCCAGGCACTCGATTTCTGGGTGAAGCATGGGCGACCTCTCCAAACCTAAGATCTCATGCGTCCCAACCCTTTCCCCTCTCAGCTCAGAATCTATAGCCTCCCTCCATTTTTACGGACAGTTTCCCTTATAGTGACTCACTCACCGCCATCGTCGCTGAGGAAGGCTCCTTTAGGAGAGGATGGGACGTTGCCCCACCTGGAGACAGGTTTCGGGTAGTCTCTGTCACCGGTGCGGGACTCTTCATCAAAACGCCAGTATCTGCAGGAGAGGACGGTGACAAGACAGATGATTAAACACATAGCAGTTAAATGGGCTGATGATTACTACCGCAAACAACTTATGTCTTTCTGTCTCTCAAAAGTCAGAGCTAAAACTCCTCTCCCTTGACTAAATGAATGTCATTTCACTTTTACATGTATCATTCCACACTACATCAGTCAGTTAGTGTAGATTGGGTATGGTAGAGTAAAGGCAAGGCATTCGGGGGCATGTGGTCACCTGTCTCCTCTGAAGAAGTATGTGTAGCCGGTGGGCTCCCACCAGATGGCTGTGTCGATCCTGTCTGAGGGGATGCCCTGACCATACTCTACCAGGGGCTGGGGGTAACCAGGCACCACATCAGCCTCCCTGAACACCCAGTACCTGTCCCCTACAGAGGGAGAGGAGGAGAGGGTAGAGGACAGAGGAGAGGACAGAGGAGAGGGTAGAGGACAGAGGAGAGGGTAGAGGACAGAGGAGAGGACAGAGGAGAGGGTAGAGGGCAGAGGAGAGGGTAGAGGACAGAGGAGAGGGTAGAGGACAGAGGAGAGGACAGAGGACAGAGGAGAGGGTAGAGGACAGAGGAGAGGGTAGAGGACAGAGGAGAGGGTAGAGGGTAGAGGGTAGAGGGTAGAGGAGAGGGTAGAGGACAGAGGAGAGGACAGAGGACAGAGGGGAGGGTAGAGGACAGAGGACAGAGGAGAGGGTAGAGGACAGAGGAGAGGGTAGAGGGTAGAGGACAGAGGGTGGAGAGGACCATCAAGAAGAGGAAGACGTGAGAAGAGAGGAAAGAGAAGATAAGCACAGGTTTCCTTTGCAACATTTGATGCCAGTGATTTGTTACTATCTCAGATTCAACAAATAACAGAGCCAAAAAATGTAGCACTCTTAAAAAAACACTAAAGAACATTCAACCGCTGTATACAGACTACTGATGCAACTATTGGTTGTCCTTTGTGTGAGAACACACAGAAAGTTAAAAGAGTCCGAACAAAAAACATAAATGGTGCAGCCCGTACCCCTGCTCTACTCTACTCTACTCTACTCCAAGTCTTATTCTCTACTCAGACTGAAACCTTAGAAATCAGCATCTGGAGCAGCGACTGATGCAATCCATCCAGGCCTGCCAGCTGCTTTCCACTGCTGCTAGCTGCACCCCATGAACCTATTCCCGACTGTAGTTTTAAACATGAGGAATGCAGTGGAGAAGGATGATATCTTGGTCATTGTGTTTCTAGAGTGAACGCACCCAAGTAGATTTCAACAATTTAACAAAAAATAAACTTCATAAGAGATTCAAGGAAAATACAGACCTTTGAAAAAGACAAATTTCCCGTCGTGCCGTTCATAGCCAGAGTCTATATCATCAGGTAGTCCAACCCAGAAGACAGAAATGGGCATTGGGTAGTTATCCAGAACATGATTCCTCCTAACTCTCCAGAACCAGCGACCCTGGAAAGGACAGAAGACACCGTCCGAACATATTTACTAACTTCATCCTCTTTTGGGAGATTAGTATGAAGTATGAATTAATACAACTAAACAAAAGAATAGCTCTGCTTCTCACCTTGAAGACGAACATCTCCCCTCGCAGCATAGTGACCGTATCAAAGTCCCCGTCACAGATGTCCAGGGCGGTGTGGTCTGGCTGCACAGGGTGTCGAGGCTCATCTCTCCTGATGTAGGGGGTCACCGGCACAGGGTCAGGCCAGAGGATGGTGGGTTCTGGGTCAGGTATTGGAGGGTGAGGTGCGTCTGTGGGATCTGGTTCTGGTTGGTCTGGGGTGTCAGGGTCATAGGTGGGTCTGGGGGGGGCTGTCTGGAGAGAACTATAAGGGGGGGTGGTGGGGTTTAGATCTGGAGGAGCAGTGGTGGTGGGGTCTTGGTGAGGGGCGGTGTCATCACTGGTGGTGGTGGGGGGGTCCTGAGTGGGAGCATCGTCTGGAGGTCCTGCACAATCCAAGATGATGACGTTATAAATTCCACTAGTTTGAATGAATTAATCTAACACATACCCCCCTCTCTGTGCGCGCGCGCACACACACACACATACACACACACACACACACACACACACACACACACACACACACACACACACACACACACACACACACACACACACACACACACACACACACACACACACACACACACACACACACACACACACACACACAGAGAGAGAGAGTCTAATTTTCCACTCCGTGCTGTGGCAGGAAGCCCATGGAGCTTTTTGGAAGGAAGCCCTTCTGGTTGCACAGTGACAGAGAGAGGAAAAACAGACATACAGTACTTACACAAGACTTACAACCTTTAAAGGGATACTTCAGGATTTTATCTACTTCCCTAGAGTCAGATGAACTCGGGGTTAGCATTTTTGCGTCTCTGCGTGCTGTTTGAAGGAAGTTGCTACCTAGCGCAATTGCTAACAACAGTTCATCTGACTCTGAGGAAGAAGATAAAGGGCCTCATTGCCAAAATCCCGAAGTATCTGTTGAACTATGAGTGTGAACTACGATAAGGATCACTAAATACTATCTTCAGTGTGTCTGCAGTGCACATACAAACATTCACTAGTTCTATGACACACAAAGGCACAATGACTTCTATTCAGTCATGGACAGAGTAGGATCATTGTAAAAGCATGTATGGCATGCTGTGAGGGAGAATCTCAATTGAAGGGGGTCTATTGTGTATGTGTGTGTGCACGCACTGTAGGGGCCTGAGGAAGGGCTCCTCACCATATATCTTCTGTATTCCACTCCTGTCATCCTCTGGGAGTGAGAAGGTCTTTGTGTCCATGTACTGGTAGAGGGGAGCCATAATGGCATTGGGGTTGTCAGAGTGCTCCAGGCCCAGAGCATGGCCCAGCTCATGCACCGCAACCAGGAATAGGTCGATACCTGGGAGGAGAGGAGGGAGGAATGGAGAGAGGGAGAGAGAAAGATGGGAAGAGGAGAACGAAAATGAATATCAAAAGATATCAATAAGGAATTCATTTAGAAACAAATGACATGGAAATAGTAACGGTCATTTGTCTGTATGTAATGACTGACTGAGGAGACAATGGGGGCAAAGGGGACAAAGTGTCTATCTAACCTGATGGATTATGGTTGTCAAGTGTCCACGGTTCGTCTGCGTCAAAGTGTGTGTCTCCGCCCATCCCGGGCCCTGGGTAGTAGGCATGAGCCAGGGATCCCCCTTCGCCGTCAAACAGAGACATGTCTCCATGGAAACCAGAGGCAAACAACAGCATGATATCTAGCGCGTCCTGGCTGCTGTTGGTGATGTCTTGGAAGGCGATTTCTTCGAAGCTCAGTGGTGTCACATGCTCCCACACCAAAAAGGCCTTGCGGATGGCTTCTCGTGTCCGCTCCTCACCGACCTTTGGGGTAGTATTCATAATGCTGGGAGAGGGGGTTGAGGAAAGGACAAGATATTCTTAGTACTTACACATACAACACTGAAAAAATATAGAAATGCAACATGTAAAATGTTGGTCCCATGTTTCATGAGATGAAAAAAGGTCCCAGACATTTCCCATATGCACAAGAAGCTTATTTCTCTCTCGATTACATCCCTGTTAGTGAGCATTTCTCCTTTGCCAAGATAATCCATCCACATGACAGGTGTGGCATATCAAGAAACTGATTAAACGGCATGATCATTACACAGGTGCACCTTGTGCGGGGACAATAAAAGGCCACTCTAAAATGTGCAGTTTTGTCACAACACAATGCCACAGATGTCACAAGTTTTGAGGGAGTGTGCAATTGGCACGTTGACTGCAAGAATATCCACCAGAGCTGATGCCAGAGAAATTAATGTTAATTTCTCTCAGATATGCTGCCTCCAATGTAGTTTTAGATAATTTGGCGGTACGTCCAACCCGGCCTCACAACCGCAGACCACTTGTATGGGCGAGCGAGCGGTTTGCTGATGTCAACGTTGTGAACAGAGTGCCCCATCGTGGCGGTGGGGTTATGGTATGGGAAGGCATAAGGTACGGACAACGAACACAATTGCATTTTTTTTATGGCAATTTGAATGCACGGAGACACCGTGATGAGATCGTGAGGCCCATTGTCATGCCATTCATACGCCGCCATCACCTCATGTTTCAGAATGATAAGGCACGGCCCCATGTCGCAAGGATCTGTACACAATTCCTGGATGCTGAAAATGTCCCAGTTCTTCAATGGCCTGTTTACTCACCAGACATGTCACCCATTGAGCATGTGTGGGATGCTCTAGACTGATGTGTACGACAGCGCGTTCCAGTTCCCGCCAATATCCACCAACTTCGCACAGAGGAGTGGGACAACATTCCACAGGCCACACTGATCTACTCTTTGCGAAGGAGATGTCGTGCTGTATGAGGCAAATGGTGGTCACACCAGATACAGACTTGTTTTCTGATCCACTCCCTTACCTTATATTAAGTATCTGTGACCAACAGATACATATCTGTATTCCCAGTCATGTGAAATCCATAGATTAAGGCCTAATGAATTTCTTTCAATTGACTGATTTCCTTATGTGAACTGTAACTCAGTCAAATCTATGAAATTGTTGCATGTTGCGTTTATTTTTTTGATGAGTATATATAGAGAGGGTCATTATAAATGATGTGTTGTCAGTGGTTTATACACATATGGGAACGCAGGTCTCTTTGACATGTTGTTAATACTGACGCTTTGCACGGCCGTCAGTTCAGGCATGGGGAAATCTGTGAGATTCCCAAAATGGATTTCTTAGAATCCCCCAGCATACATAGACCTATACCACACACCTGTAGGTCAGATGGTTCTTGTCCCACTTCTGGCCAGTGAGAGTGTAGCGTTTCCGCCTCATACCGTTCTCAGTCTGCCCAAAAGATTTGTCTGGGACTCCACAGCGAGGCCTTCTCATGGCCCTAAAGGGAAGAGAGAAAAACAGAATTGAAAAGAGCCCTGATAACCACAGATAGGATTAGATACGTTGATGTTCATTGAAGGCTAGAGATCCATACTCCTAGATCAGGGGGTGCAACTTTTATCTGCCTCAGAAATGCTCTATAAATGTAATCATGACCCTACATTGTCTTGGCATCATTATCAATTTAGTCTATCAGGCTGTACAGTCAACCTGGAAGGCTTCAGACACTAGGAGAATAGTATAATTTCGGCTGTCAGTGCCATCCATACGTCAGTGTGGCATCGTCCATCTCTCCAGTGACCTCCAGGCCATAGAAGCGCTGCATGTCGCTGACAGCATTTGACAGGATCTGAGAGGACTGCATGGTGGACATCTGTCTGCTGGCCTGGGACAGGTAGCCAAACCTCCGCAACCACGACTATAATTACACAACAGGGATAGAGAGATGGACAGATGGAGAGAGATTGAGCGAGTGAGTGTGTGTGTGTGTGTGTGTGTGTGTGTGTGTGTGTGTGTGTGTGAGTGTGTGTGTGTGTGTGTGTGTGTGTGTGTGTGTGTGTGTGTGTGTGTGTGTGTGTGTGTGTGTGTGTGTGTGTGTTTGTGTGTGTGTGTGTGTGTGCACGTGTGTGAAAGAGAGACAGAGAAAGAGTCAGACAGAGATAGAGAAAGCGAAAAAGAGAATGAGAGAAACAACAAATGGAGAGAGGGGGGGGGTTAAAAAAGAGAAGAATAGAGACCGAGAAGACAGAGAAACAGATGGTTTCTATGGAATTCCTCCTTCGAGCCCTTATTGGCAGCTTAGATATCTACTGATCCGATCCTGTGGTTAATAGGACCAACAGAGCAGAAGTCATGGGGTCTAACAGTAAAAGCTTTGGAATGTAAGCCGTTAAAGGGACTGTTTACCCAAATTACAAAAAGACACATTGGTTTCCTTACCCTGTAAGAAGTCTATGGACGAGGTATGGTAGAAATCCATGCCTTGATTTACTTTCCCTGGCACTGTTTCCACATGCTAATGTTTTAGCATTTGTGGTACAAATCCCATTCAAGTATTGGGACTGATATTAGCATTGTTCGTGCATCATGTTCAAAACATCTATGTGACTTTGTTGAAGTTACAATCAATTTTAGATACTTTCGGATGATTTGGACATGATGCGCGAAAAATTATAATATCGGTCCCATGACTTGAATGGGAGCTGTGCCACAAATGTGGAAACAGTACCAGAGAAACCAAACCATGGATTACTGTCAAACCTTGTCCATAGACTGTTTACAGGGTAAGGAAACCAATGTGTAATTTTGTAATTTGGCTGAAGTCTCTCTTTAACACAAAACAAATAACTTACAGTACATACAGGAAATGTAAAAAAAAAAAAAAAAAGATTAAACTGTCTATATTACACTGTACTATATATATATCAAATCAAATCAACTCAAATGTTATTTGCTGAAAACAACAGGTATACAACAGAATACAACCTTACCGTGAAATGCTTCCTTACAAGCCCCTAACCAATATTGCAGTTCAAGAAAGAGTTAAGAAAATATTTACCAAATAAACGAAAGTAAAAAATAATAAAAAGGAACACAATAAAATAACACTAACGAGCCTATGTACAGGGTCAATGTAGCCCTTACACAGCCTGGAGGTGTGTTTTGGTTCATTGTCCTGTTGAAAAACAAATGATAGTCCCACTAAGCGCAAACCAGACAGGATGGCATATCGCTGCAGAATGCTGTGGTAGCCATGTTGGTTAAGTGTGCCTTGAATTCTAAATAAATCACAGACAGTGTCACCAGCAAAGCACCCCCATACCATCACACCTCCTCCTCCATGCTTCACGGTGGGAACAGCACATGCAGAGATTATCGGTTCACCTACTCTCGCGTCTCACAAAGACACGGTGGTTGGAAACAAAAATCTCAAATTAGGACTCATCAGACCAAAGGACAGATTTCCCCTTTTTTTTTATTGGCCAGTCTGAGATAGGGCTTTTTCTTTGCCAGCATCCCAGAGTCGCCTCTTCAAATTGCCATCGATAAAATGTAATTGTGTTCATTAACCGTAGCTTATGCCTGCCCATAGCATAACCCCACCGCCACCATGGGTCACTCTGTTCCCAACGTTGACATCAGCAAGCCGCTTGCCCACACAACGCTATACACGCTGCCATCTGCTCGGTACAAATAAAACCGGGATTCAACTGTGAAGAGCACACTTCTCCGGTGGCCATCAAAGGTGAGCATTTGCTCACTGAAGTCGGTTACGACAAAGAATTGCAGTCAGGTCAGGACCCTAGTGAGAACGATGAGCATGCAGATGAGTTTCCCTGACACAGTTTCTGACAGTTTACACAGAAATTCTTCGGTTGTGCAAACCCACAGTTTGATCAGCTGTCTGGGTGGCTGGTCTCAGACGATCCCGCTGGTGAAGAAGCCGGATGTGGAGGTTCTGGGCTGGCGTCGTTACATGTGGTCTGAGGTTACGAGTCCTGTTGGACGTATTGCCAAATTCTCTAAAATTATGTTGGAGGTGGCTTATGGTACAGAAATTAACATTTAATTCTCTGGCAACAGCTCTGGTGGAAATTCTTGCAGTCAGCATGTCAATTGCACACTCCCCTCAAAACTTGAGACATCTATGGCATTGTGTTGTGTGACAAAACTGCACATTTTAGAGAGGTCTTTTATTGTCCCCAGCACAAGGTGCACCTGTGTATTGATCATGCTGTTTAATCAGCTTATTGATATGCCACACCTATTAGGTGGATGGACTACCTTGGCAAATGAGAAATGCTCACTAACAGGGATGTAATCAAATTTGTGCACAAAATTTGAGAGAAATAAGCTTCTTGTGTGTATGGACTTTTTCTGGGATCTTATATTTCAGCTCAACATTTTACATGTTGCCTTTATATTTTTGTTCAGTATATATATAATATACATATATACACACACACACACCATTAATCTAGCCAGAACCAGAAATGTATCTGGCTGTAAAATCTGGCATGCAAGATTAAAATACCATTAATAATCCAATGGAAACAAAGAATGACACCCGACCAAGACATAGCACAGAGAGCTTGCCTTGCTAACCCCTTGAAAGGGAAATTTAAAAACGTAATGGGCCCACTGAGCACAGCTGGAAAGTTAATGCGTTCTCTGTAAACAGGCATTGCACACACACGACGCACAGGCGAGTGAGAGAGCTAGAGAGCGAGAGAAATCAGCCACCATAAAGACAACTGGTCAAAAGTGATCTATCTGGATGTCTTGCGCAACATGCCTGTTGGAAAAACAGCACAGTAGATAAGGAACACATTCTGTGATTTACAGGCATGTAAACTGAGTTTTAACCTACAGATCAAACCTTTCCCCAACACATAATTACTCCTAATATGCCTGCCATATGTGGAAGTGAGAAAGTTAGAAAAAGGTCAAAGGGTCATAAATCTGCGCACCAAATAGATCCATCAATTTGCGCATGACCTGTTGACCAGCGATGACAAGAACATGAGAAGTCATTAGAATATGAACAGATCAGCCAAGACCATGTAGATCATCACCCTCTGACCACCAGGATAATATAGATCATGGTCATACAATGCCGGACTGCCACGATTCCGTTAAAAAAACATCCACACATTCATATAAAATACTGCACCTCTGCGTTGAAAGTGTCATCGTCCGCATTGGTCACAAGCCTGTTGCACAAGAGCAAGACGAGCGGAGCCATTATTTGTTTCCACAGCCCCAGAGGAGCGCGTCTCCAAAGGATTGCCATCTTTGTACGCACTCGTTAGCCCGTGAGAGGGATTTTCACAGTCAGATGTGATTGGAAAGTTCTGTCAAGTGATGAGTGAACCGCTATGTGACTACATACACTTTTTAGTTACGTTCAAAATACAGATTCTCTTGTATGTTTTATTAGTTCTCTCCGCACTTCAACCCCTGGACATTATTTAGGTCGCGGTGCGCTCAAATCAGATCGCTTGCAAACTATCCAAGTTTCCGAAACAGTTCGGCTTAATCTCACAGGAAGAAATACTTAATTTGCAATTTTCCCCAAAGATGTGATCACGGGTTATTCAAAGCCCGGAGTCAGTTTTTCTGTTAAATCCCATGTCCTAATGTCCCACACGGTCTAATGGTTAAACGGTCATTTCCTCTGTCGTATTACAGATATCAGACTGCGTGCTCCTTCCACTCTACACATTCAACAATAGCTTTCCTGCACGGGGAAGTATGAGGGAGAAGAACAGGAACGAAAAAAAGTATTTTAGTTGCAACAAGCTTTGTCTTCTTTGTGGTACGATTATGTATCCATCCAATGCACGTTGCTGAAAAACTTCAATGTGGAGGATAACGTGTAGGCTAATAAAAATGTACAAAAATGCAATTGTCTGAAATTATTTCCCCCCAAGTAGCCAGAAGGCATCCGTTAGATTTCCTTATTTCCCCTCAACCACAGCATGCCTCTTGCAGGCTGTGTTGGACATTGATGTCCAATAAAGTCACTGCCTTCTGAGATCTGCTAGAAAACAAAAAGGGAGTAGTGACTTTCTGCTAGAAAGAAGGGGAGGATAGTGGTGTACATACTGTGGTGTGTCTATTGGACAAAGCAATTTTCCTCTGGAAAGTAACTCCCCTTGTCTGGCAACCCAAACTCCTTGCTCCAGCCAAAAACGCTACGCCCACGGACTAGCGAACGGCAAGATTTAAGGGCAAGTGCTACTCGGGATCCGTGGGACGTCCACCCCTCTAAATCCGAACCGTAACCTAACCATAACCCTTACCTAACCATAACCATGTTACATTTCAACTTCAATGGGATAGGGACGTCTCAAGTACTCCGGATAGCACGGACCAAGAATAATTTAGTGCGAGTCGTCAGGGTAGAACTCCTCTGCCTCTGGAGATGAATGATAGACCATCTGACACCTCAACAGAAAGGCTCCTATTGCCATCTGCTGATTACTAAGAATCAATACAATTTCCTAAAGTACAGTTACAGTCAACTGTCCAATATGATCAATTCCTATTCCATCATATACTTTAGAGACATTGAAAGAGTTGCCGTGCTTGATAACAGACAGATTTCAACCAGCAACTCATGTTCCTTGTTTAAACTTGTTTGTAACCCACAGCCACATTCTTGAATAACTGCAGTTCTGCATTATCGGAGACTTCTGTGGTAAAGACATGTTTATCAAATGTCAAAACCACACAATTTCTGCAGAGACTCATTTTATTGTCATAGAAACCAAAAAGAGTTATTACTTTTATTAACTTTTTTAAATCCACATTGTTGGATGTCAGCGGTTCGCCAGCCATGACACTTGTCGGTTTCCTGTCTTGGCTATGGTGATGAGGACAATGAGGAAAAGGCCCAGGACATAGATGCCAGCCACAGGAGCCATCATAATCAGCAGATCTGGAACAAAGTCAAGACGACAGTTGACTCCTCTCGAAATACCACCACCCTGCCCCAGCCGCCCCTAGCCTCAACATGATCCCAGGACTATGTCACAATCATATTATCACGTGCAAGTGGAGTGAGCGAGGGAAATATTTGATGAGCCCTCACCAAAAGAAAATTAAGTGTATTTTCTGCAATCTTCAGAAACCAGAAATCCTCACCAGATTGGGGTCTGTCTGGTATGTCAATAGGCCGTATGACAGTAGGCCTCGAGTTGGGTCTCCACGCACTGCCACCCTCTTGGTTATAGATTTGCACTCCTGTAGCAGTGGGAAGGATGGAGGGTGTAGATTATCAGTATTGTATCTATAATAGTATACATCTTGGTATGCCATGCAAAACACTGTTAGATTACTTCATGGAGCAAAATATGGATTTTATTTAATAACGGCACATCAAGGTTTTTATAGTTTTATTTCTATTAGGTTTTCTATTTGTATTTGAAATTCTGTTTAGTTTGTTAGTTTTCAGACCTGATTTGCCTGTTTTTTGTTTTGATTTAGTTTTGGGTGATTATTTAGTTTCAGTTTTAGTTTTAGCTACAGGAAGAATGTGGGAGGCTAGTATCCATGTGTTGTAGAATTTGTTGTGGTTTTTTGGGGGGGGGGGGGGGGGGGGGGGGCAGTAATACATAAGGATAGATTCTCATTTGGGCAAAAGTCTGTTCTCTCCTTGACTTCTCCATCCACTCTCCTCCGTGATCTGGAAACGGATCACTTTTTTCCGTCCCAAGAGGTTGAATAAAAAAATGACTATAGTAAGTACCTATTCAGTGTCAAATAAAGTAACAGGGTTGACCGTAACAGGGTTGAGGACTTCATCTTGCATCAGCCATTCATCCTCTTGTGTCAGGGGGATTGGAAGTGTGTTGTGTGCAACAGGGAGGGGTAATTGAATGCAAGCTTCAGACATTTTCTAAAGTTTTTTTTTGTTGTTGCCTATTTATGGATAACAGGGTTGACGTGTTTTGCTCGACTCACTCAGTTTCCCACCACAAAACACAAGAAAGTGTACAAAAAGAGTAGAATCAGCTCACCTGCTTTTACACTATGATTTGACTATTAGATGTTCAATGTCTCTTTTGAATTTAAAAAAATAAGGAATAGTTTCACCATAAAACGAGAGTTGGGTCATTCTATGAAAATGGTGACTTTTTGAACAGCCAATTTCTACAATTTTTACAAAACTTCTACAAAACTTCAACAAAACTTAGTCAGATAATAGTTAACTCCTTAACATTATAAATCAACATAAATGACAGCTTAACATATTTTTATATTTTTACTACATTATATAAAAAGAATGCTTGTGCTGCCTTTTTGTCATTGGTGTTACCTATATTTTAGATGAAAATTCTGGCTTTCTAGAATGCAATTTCAGTCTTTAATTTGCATATATAATCAAAGACAGAAAAGGTTAATGATAATACTAAGAAATTGTTTGGATTAGTAATAATTGACTTTAAACATGCATATGTAAAGTTCTATTGTCAACATTTTTATACTATAGATTTTTTGTTGTTGTCACATTAGAAATAATTCAGGTTGAGTCATCAAAATTGAAGGATCATATCCTTAAAATGTTTACTAATGAATGTAGCATCAGTTAGGTAGATACAAAAACCATATTCAATTAAATTGGGCAACTCTGATGCCAGAACACCAATATGCCATACAGTAATACCAGTGACGCAATGTAACAGCAGTGACACAATGTAACACTAGTGACACAATGTGAAACCAACGACAAACATAAGATTATTTCAAACAAATTTGATCAATTTCTTAGTCATATTTTTAATTCGAAATAATTTCAAATTTCATAAGATGGGTTGATTTAATATGAACAATAAAATTAGGGTTATTGGTCAAAGATTAAGGCCAAATGATGAAGCCTATTGACTAAAATGTGTCTTTCATAACACAACATTGTCATACAAACATATAAAACATGTCCACTAGAACATTAGAAACACTAACATTGAACATAAACTAAAACTGTTCTCCTAACCACACTGATACGAACATTTTGTATGCATAAAACATGTTCATGGAATTTTTCCCACGTTGTTCTTCACTTTTACTTCAGATATGTTTGTCTTTGCCATGTTATTGTGTCGCGTCCATCTCTTATCATCTCTGAGCCAATCTCCATTGCTTTCTAGCTACTGACAGCTTCTTTACGAGTAGCCAGTTCACATCTGCCACTTTCACACAGTCAGGTGCTATCAAAAGGAAAGTCATATTATGTGATTACAATACTGAAACTAATAAAATGCTAATAAGTATTTTCTAGTATAGTGGCAAGAAAAAGTATGTGAACCCTTTGGAATTACCTGGATTTCTGCATAAATTGGATTTCAAATTTGATCTGATCTTCATCTAAGTCACAACAATAGACAAACATAGTGTGCTTAAACTAATAACACACAAATTATTGTATTTTTCTTGTCTATATTGAATACATCATTTAAAGATTCACAGTGTAGGTTGGAAAAAGTATCTGAACCCCTAGGCTAATGACTTCTCCAAAAGCTAATTGGAGTCAGGAGTCAGCTAACCTGGAGTCCAATCAATGAGACAAGATTAGAGATGTTGGTTAGAGCTGCCCTGCCCTATAATTTTTTTTGAGTTTGCTATTCACAAGAAACATTGCCTGATGTGAACCATGCCTCGAACTAAAGAGAGCTCAGAAGACCTAAGATTAAGAATTGTTGACTTGCATAAAGCTGGAAAGGGTTACAAAAGTATCTCTAAAAGCCTTGATGTTCATCAGTCCATGGTAAGACAAATTGTCTATAAATGGAGAAAGTTCAGCACTGTTGCTACTCTCCCTAGGAGTGGCCGTTCTGCAAAGATAACTGCAAGAGCACAGCGCAGAATACTCAATGAGGTTAAGAAGAATCCTAGATTGGCAGCTAAAGACTTACAGAAATCTCTGGAACGTGCTAACATCTCTGTTGACGAGTCTACGACACGTAAAACACTAAACAAGAATGGTGTTCATGGGAGGACACCACGAAAGCCATTGCTGCCCCCAAAAAACATTGCTGCACGTCTGAAGTTTGCAAAAGTGCACCTGGATGTTCCACAGCGCTACTGGCGAACTATTCTGTGGACAGATGAAACTACAGTTAAGTTGTCTGGAAGGAACACACAACACTATGTGTGGAGAAAAAAAGGCACAGCACACCAACATCAAAACCTCATCCCAACTGTAAAGTATGGTGGAGGGAGCATCATGGTTTGGGGCTGATTTGCTGCCTCGGGGCCTGGACAGCTTGCTATCATCGACATAAAAATGAATTCCCAAGTTTATCAAGACATTTTTCTGGAGAATGTTAGGCCATCTGTCTGCCTATTGAAGCACAACAGAAGTTGGTTGACAACCCAAAACACAGAAGTAAATCAACAACAGAATGGCCTCAACAGAAGAAAATACGCCTTCTGGAGTGGCCCAGTCAGAGTCCTGACCTCAACCCGATTGAGATGCTGTGGCATGACCTCAAGAGAGCAGTTCACACCAGACATCCCAAGAATATTGCTGAACTGAAACAGTTTTGTAAAATGAATGGTCCAAAATTCCTCCTGACCGTTGTGCAGGTCTGATCCGCAACTACAGAAAATGTTTGGTTGAGGTTATTGCTGCCAAAGGAGGGCCAACCAGTTATTAAATCCAAGGGTTCACATACTTTTCCCACCCTGCACTGTGAATGTTTACACAGTGTGTTCAATAAAGACATGAAAACGTATAATTGTTTGTGTGTTATTAGTTTAAGTAGACTGTGTTTGTCTATTGTTGTGACCTAGATGAAGATCAGATCAAATTTTATGACCAATTTATGCAGAAGTCCAGGTATTTCCAAAGGGTTCAAATGCTTTTTCTTGTCACTGTAATTGTTGAGGGTTTTATAAAACATTACGTTGAGAAAAAGGTTTGTGGTGTTATTGATTGTCAGTGCCGTTATCGTCATGTCACTGGTGTTACCAGCAAGAACAGTAACACCAGTGACAAATCTGCAGACAAGATGGCATATCTAAGATGGCGGCCACTGCAGCTCAAACCACACTTGTTAAATTGGAAATAAATCACTTAATCATGCAATTTAATCAATCATTTGAATCCAATTTCCTTTCCCCCTTACTATAAACTGTGTAACACCAGTGACACATCTTAAGTCCTCGCATGAAATTACCAAGTTAATCATCAAATTGTTAACATATGAAGAGAGAGTGCACACTCACCATGTGCTTTTCAAAACAGTCCCATCTCCAATGAACCTTTTACCGAGGAAGAATTTGGCAAGGATGTTGCATTTTTTTCAAAGTGGTGGTTTTTATACATTTTAACACCAGTGACATAAAATTGAGAGACAGCTATTACTTGAAAATGATTTGTAATATTTATTAGATATTTTAGTTAAGTAGTCCACTAAATAACTATAATACTTTCCTTTGTATTATGACATTTAAATAGGGAGAAGAAAAATATATTTTTCAACTCAAAATGTCACTAAACCATGACTCCTGACCCGAGGGACAAGCCAATTTCATTGTACTGACTGTGCTCTACAATATATATAAAACATTGTTTGCAATATAACTCTTACATATGTTTTATTAATAATAAAACACTTCAATTAAAACAAAAACAATATTTTTTGTGTAATTATCTCACACTTTTAAGTGTTTTTCCTGGTGAATAAGGCCGGGACAGAAAGCCACCGTTTTCATAGAATGACCCAGTTCAGTTGACTTAACAGGGTTGACCTTAATATCAGGGATGAATCCCTAAGGGGTAGTGAGCACCACAAGGAGCAGACGCTTCTCTGACTACCTCCTCCCCACCCTTGCTTACATTTGATTTAAATTCTACTTTTGCCCGACCAAACTGCTACAATGAGCAAACCCTATGAGAAACACGGCCAAGGGGAAACGAAATAATCCAAAACTAACCGGCAAGAGAGACGGCAAAGTCCCTACCGTGGTGTCTGAACCCACCACAGCACACGGATTGCGACTCTTGCGTTAGCCAGGCCGTAATGGCTAGCATGGCTAACCCTGACTCGGAGCCTTCACCGACTATCATATTAGCAGCTATCAAGAACATGGAAAAGGACATGAACACTCGATTTAATCATATGCACTCATCCTTACAATCAGTGCAAACTTCCTTGTCTAACCACACACACCACATTATTGACCTGGAAGGAAACGCAGGTGACCACGAGACAAGCATCACCAACTTTGAAGAGCTACTTGCTGCCAACAAAGCTATGAAACTCAAGCTAATTCACCTCGAGGGACGTTCAAGGCGTTCAAATCTCAAAAGCACAGGCTTGGATGAGGAAATTGAGTAGGGCAGACCAACTCAGTTTGTGGCAGAACTCATACCAAAACTGTTAGAGATTGGAAATTTCCCCTCTTCCCTGCTCGGCTGATTCTTACCCATGGTACGGTAGAGAAGGTACCACAGGATGCCTAGTCTTTCATTGACAGGATTACTATAATAGCCTATGACCGGTAGAGCCGTCCCGAGTAGCTGTTCCCCCGGGAGAGGTAAATCCGATTATCCCGCTGATTTTGGATATGACAACACTGTCATAGTTCTACAGGTGTAAAGACTGCACCCGACCGGTTCCCCTGTTTCAATATAGGGACATATTGACTACCAGTTGCAATTTTAGCATGTAAATCTTGGTGGGGCAACATTTTTTTTTAGATGCATGCCAGTAAAGCCGCTACACAGCACAACACATTCATTGCACTATAACGGTGATAAACACATACTCCCGGAGTGTTTATACTCAGCCAATATCTCCCTAGTATTAAATAAAGATAAAAAATATCAATTTTCATATCGTCCTATTTACCTCCTTAAGGTGTTTACTAAAATACTTGTAAACAGACTAAATAAATGTCACGGCTGATGCTGGAAGAAGACCAAAGCACAGCGTGGTCAGCTTACATATTCCTTCTTTAAAAAAATAACGCAGACAAAAACAATACAAAACAACCGTGAAGCTTAAGGCTATAGTGCCACAAACAAAGACAACTTCCCACACTGAAAGGAGGGAAAAGGGATACCTAAGTATGGTTCCCAATCAGAGACAACGATAGACAGCTGTCCCAGATTGAGAACCATACCCGGCCAAAACATAGAAATACAAAATCATAGAATGCCCACCCCAAATTACACCCTGACCAAACCAAATAGAGACATAAAAAGGCTCTCTAAGGTCAGGGCGTGACAATAAATGCATTTTGATTATAATTCATCCTGACTAAAATGGTTTTTATCCCAGACAGATTCTAATTTTCCAACATTAGGTGACTGATGAATGTCATGTATTCCAAACATGACAAACATTCTAAAGTTGCCATTATTGCACTTGCCGCTCAAAAAGCATTTGACCAAGTGGAATGGAACTACATTCTGACAGTAGTAAATGAGTTTGGTTAGGCCGAGAGTTTTGTCTCTTGGGTTGAAATACTATATGTGTGGCCGACTGCTTCAGTTCTCACTAATTACAATAAATCACCTCCGTTTTCACTTTAGCGTTCCTGCCGCCATGGGTTCCCCTTGAGTCCGTTGCTATTCGCCATTTCTATGGAACCCCGAGCTATTAGTATCAGGAGCCATCCTGTCATTGCTACTTTAAACACGGGCAAGGTTGATCACCGCACTTGTGTTATTTATATATATTTAGTGAATTCATGCCTCTTAAAGGCTACTTAAACCCATAGTTTCTTAAAAATATACCTTTTAAAATCTCAGGAGACTAAACGGCATATGTTGGTGTTGTCATCCCCAAGGAACCTAACTTCAATTTATAAATCAACTATCTAGACATGATAGAGAAGTTGAAGCGCAACATTGAGATTTGGAGAGTGTTGCCTCTATAAGGAAAACCTTCGGCCTGTACGCCTATTTGCCATAACCATGCCCCCCCCCCCCACACACACACAAACTAACTGACAATACTTTTCTATTCTGGAAGAGAAAGGGCATTACTACTTTTGCAGACCTTTACATCAATAATACTTTTGCCACGTTCGCACAGTTGAGGGAAGCGTACAAACTCCCCGCATCTAATTTCTTCCGATATCTTCTGATAAGAAGTTACGTTCGCTTAAATATACCACATTTTGAGGCGATTACACCAGCTCGCGAACTGTATATTTTCATGAACCTCGCCCCTGACTCCAAGAGTTTGACTTGGCAGGATGCATACCCTGGCGTGGTAAAGATTACAGATTTGTAGATCACTTCACAGCATATTACTCTGTATCCACACAACATTTGAAGGAAACCTGGGAGGAAGACCTTGGTATGGAGATTACTGATGACAGTTGGGCTGATTACCTTCGAGATATTCACTTGTGCTCGATAAACTCCCAGTGGTGGAAAAAGTACGCAAATATCATACTTGAGTAAAAGTAAAGATACCTTAATAGAAAATGACTCGAGTAAAAGTGAAAGTTACCCAGTAAAATACTACTTGAGTAAAACTTTTAAAGTATTTGGTTTTAAATATACTAAGTATCAAAAGTAAATGGAGTTGCTAAAAGTAAAAGTATGACTCATTTAACATTCCTTATATTAAGCAAAACATACAGCACCATTTTCTTGTTTTTATTTATTTACGGATAGCCAGGGACACACTCCATCACTCAGACATAATTTACAAACGAAGCATGTGTTTAGTGAGTCCGCCAGATCAGATGCGGTAGGGATGACCAGGGATGTTCTTTAGATAAGTGTGTGAATTAGACAATTTTCGTGTGCTGCTAAGCATTCAAAATGTAACAAGTACTTTTGGGTGTCAGGGAAAATGTATTGGGTAAAAAGTACATTATTTTCTTTAGAAATGTAGTGAAGTAAAAAATATAAATAGTAAAGTAGTGGTACCCAAAAAAACTACTTAAGTAGTACTTTCAAGTATTTTTACTTAAGTACTTTACACAACTGGTGTTGTAGCCTAAATGTTTAGACTTGAGGCGCATTATTTCCTCTCAAGTCGAAACGATGCTAAACCATAATGTTTGCGCAGTGCAGCCGGTATGGTGAGAACTCGATCCGTTGGTATGACGATACGAGCGCTTATTTAATAGAGCGCTCCGTAAACCAAGCTTCAGTGGGCAGAGCTAGACATGTTGCGCTTGGATACATTTTAATATGGTAAAAAGTCTCTCAATTTACTATGGGTCCGCCGTGGTTCTGTGTAGCCTAGTTATGCTAATATACACTGCTCAAAAAAATAAAGGGAACACTTAAACAACACAATATAACTCCAAGTCAATCACACTTCTGTGAAGTCCACTTAGGAAGCAACACTGATTGACAATACATTTCACATGCTGTTGTGCAAATGGAATAGACAAAAGGTGGAAATTATAGGCAATTAGCAAGACACCCCCAATAAAGGAGTGATTCTGCAGGTGGTGACCACAGACCACTTCTCAGTTCCTATGCTTCCTGGCTGATGTTTTGGTCACTTTTGAATGCTGGCGGTGCTCTCACTCTAGTGGTAGCATGAGACGGAGTCTACAACCCACACAAGTGGCTCAGGTAGTGCAGCTCATCCAGGATGGCACATCAATGCGAGCTGTGGCAAGAAGGTTTGCTGTGTCTGTCAGCGTAGTGTCCAGAGCATGGAGGCGCTACCAGGAGACAGGCCAGTACATCAGGAGACGTGGAGGAGGCCGTAGGAGGGCAACAACCCAGCAGCAGGACCGCTACCTCCGCCTTTGTGCAAGGAGGAGCACTGCCAGAGCCCTGCAAAATGACCTCCAGCAGGCCACAAATGTGCATGTGTCTGCTCAAACGGTCAGAAACAGACTCCATGAGGGTGGTATGAGGGCCCGACGTCCACAGGTGGGGGTTGTGCATACAGCCCAACACCGTGCAGGACGTTTGGCATTTGCCAGAGAACACCAAGATTGGCAAATTCGCCACTGGCGCCCTGTGCTCTTCACAGATGAAAGCAGGTTCACACTGAGCACATGAGCACATGTGACAGAGTCTGGAGATGCCGTGGAGAACGTTCTGCTGCCTGCAACATCCTCCAGCATGACCGGTTTGGCGGTGGGTCAGTCATGGTGTGGGGTGGCATTTCTTTGTGGGGCCGCACAGCCCTCCATGTGCTCGCCAGAGGTAGCCTGACTGCCATTAGGTACCGAGATGAGATCCTCAGAGCCCTTGTGAGACCATATGCTGACACATGCACATTTGTGGCCTGCTGGAGGTCATTTTGCAGGGCTCTGGCAGTGCTCCTCCTTGCACAAAGGCGGAGGTAGCGGTCCTGCTGCTGGGTTGTTGCCCTCCTACGGCCTCCTCCACGTCTCCTGATGTACTGGCCTGTCTCCTGGTAGTGCCTCCATGCTCTGGACACTACGCTGACAGACACAGCAAACCTTCTTGCCACAGCTCGCATTGATGTGCCATCCTGGATGAGCTGCACTACCTGAGCCACTTGTGTGGGTTGTAAACTCCGTCTCATGCTACCACTAGAGTGAGAGCACCGCCAGCATTCAAAAGTGACCAAAACATCAGCCAGGAAGCATAGGAACTGAGAAGTGGTCTGTGGTCACCACCTGCAGAATCACTCCTTTATTGGGGGTGTCTTACTAATTGCCTATAATTTCCACCTTTTGTCTATTCCATTTGCACAACAGCATGTGAAATGTATTGTCAATCAGTGTTGCTTCCTAAGTGGACAGTTTGATTTCACAGAAGTGTGATTGACTTGGAGTTACATTGTGTTGTTTAAGTGTTCCCTTTATTTTTTTGAGCAGTGTATTTGAGACCAGTGTATTGCAGTTCATTTTGTCTTTGACTTAATAAGTCATATATCTTTGAGTAGTGAACAGGTAAAAAACAACGAGTCCCAGACAGTTCGCAATAGAACGTACCAGAGGGGGCACCGATTACTACCCATATTATTGGGATCATTCGATGACCACCAGTGTTTGGAATACATTGAACTCGTTCACAAAAACAGACCATGGGACGCCTTTTCAGGTCCGCGGTGGGTCTGTGTAAATGATGCGATAAATATGGACACAGGTTGATAGCATTGGATGTCATCTATTAATATGCTGTTATAGTATTTCTAAGTAGCAGCCATATAACAAACAACCAGGAAAACTAATTGTTTTCACTTTATGATAGAACATTCGGATTGTTCTGCCTGACGGTGGCGGTCTTTACCTGATTTGTTAGGATTTTCTTGTGATCACAACAAAACTACTTATTTTGCTCAAATAGAGATAATTAAATAGTGTTTTCTTTGAAAAGATGGGTTTGGCTGAAAATAGAACATTACGTTTTCTCCCTGAGTGTGGCGGTGTTGACTGCAATTGTCTGGATTATCTAGTGACCAGAACAAAACTACTTACAGTATTTTACTCAACTAGAGATTTAAATAAAATGGTGTAAATAGATGGGCCTGGCTGACATGAAAAATACATAAAGGAGAAAGGATCCAGAGACACTGGGGCTGATTATCTTTCAGCACATCTCTTTATTTGCAATGCTGGTTGCCATGGTTACTACAAATGCAGGACATTAAATGCTACCTGAATTGACTCAGAAAAGTAACAGAAGTAGGCCTACAGTATCACAGCGAGGTCATAGAGGTGTGTGTGCTAGTCATTTTATCCAGTGTCCACAGCAACAGTATTTATTGATTATTCTCTACCCTCAGTGCATGTGGTGTCTACTTTGGTTTTAGCCATGCTCTCACGAACCCTACTTTTGTATATTTCTGTCCCCCTCTACCTCCTACCTGCCGGTTGCTGCCACCACTGGTTCTTTCTCCCCCTCAAGTCACTCACTGCCCACACCCAAAAACTTGAATACCATTACGTCTTTATGAAAAGCCATCTCTATAGTCATTATGGATATTGTTGGAGTTTGCTGGCCATTTATACTGGTGTTGCTCTTTGTATTTGCGTATTGAAATGGTAAATAAAGGAAGACTATGCTTTCATTTTCAATGAAGACACAATGAAGACATTGTTCAAGATTGAACGCACGCTTTTATATGGTCTTTATATCTGTATTACAGCAAGTCAAATAAAGATTTGTGCAAACTGGAAGTGTGACTTCTTTCCCCAATAATTTCCTTAGGCTGGAGTATTTAGTCAGTGATCAGTTATTCCATACCAAGGCTAGATATGGCTGAATGGCAACACCACACACTGCTGCAATGCAACTAATTCATCTCACTGGTAGATGACTGTTCAGTCTGAATATTCCATTAATGAAAAGATGGATTTATTGGCTGAGTGAAGGTTTTATTAAACCTTCAAAAAAGGCACACACACCTAAACAACATTAGTGCACTAAGTATACAGAATAGGGTGCCATTTGGGACACATTACATCTGTTGGTGAAGCCACCTGAAATCAATGGCTGAATACCAATTGGCCATCCCTCTCCTCATGGATAGGTGGAAGCATTGGATAGGTGGAAGCATTGGCTTGAGCTACTTTACACCATTGTTAAATCCCTGAGATGAGAAGAATTGTGCAGGTCCACACTTTGGGAGAAAGACAATGGATATGCAGCCAATGTTAACGGCCACACACCTTTGAGTCATTAGTAAAAAAGGGTATGTAGTAGTACTGTAGGCAAGACAATTGATCCAGAGCTGTATAGGTTAATTATAGACTTTAAAGTAACAGGCAGGTAGATGGGGGCCAGGTGGGATTGGGCCAGGCATGTACAGGGGTCAGGCCAGGGTGTCCTCAGTCGCGGTCCAAGAGCCTCAGGATCTCTGGGAAAGGGGAGACAGAGAAAGAGAAAAGATGAGGGCTAGTGAGAGCATGGCTAAGACCATAGTACACCACATGTACTGGGGGTAGAGAGTTATCAAGTGTTGCTGTGGACGATGGATAATCTGACTAATACACACACACACCTGCTTGACCTAACTGTGATACTGTAGGCCTACTTATGTTACTTTTGAGTCAATTCAGGTAGCATTCAATGTGTTAACCATGGTGGCCAGCATTGTAAATAAAGAGACGTGCAGCAAGATAATCAGCCTGTCTGTGGATCATTTCCCCTTAATGTATTTAAGTCAGCCAGGTCCATCTTTTCAAAGAAACAACATTTAATGAAATCTGTATTTGAGTAACATAAGGAGTCTAAACAAGGACTGAAGCAATAGTTTTCACTTCTTTACCTGGGAAATAACCAACAACCATGGATAACCACAATGAGAATAAGGTGAGGAAATAACCAACAACCATGGATAACCACAATGAGAACAAGGTGAGGAAATAACCAACAACCATGGATAACCACAATGAGAACAAGGTGAGGAAATAACCAACAACCATGGATAACCACAATGAGAACAAGGTGAGGAAATAACCAACAACCATGGATAACCACAATGAGAACAAGGTGAGGAAATAACCAACAACCATGGATAACCACAATGAGAACAAGGTGAGGAAATAACCAACAACCATGGATAACCACAATGAGAATAAGGTGAGGAAACAGTCTGTCAGCCAGGCCCATCTTTTTAAAGAAACACCATTTACTTAAATCTCTAGTTGAGTTCTGGTCACAAGATATTCCAGAAAATTGCGGTAAACAGCGCCACACTTAGGCAGAAAACGGAATGTTCTATTCTCAGCCAGGCCCATTTTTCCAAAGAAAGCACAATTTAATCTCTATTTGACCAAAATAAGTAGTTTTGTTGTGATCACAAGGAAATCATAAAATTTAAGTAAAGAGAGCCACAGTCAGGCAGACAAATCTGAATGTTCTATCATAAAGTGATAACAATTAGTTTCCCTGGTAGATATGGCTGCTTATTACAAATACTATAAACAGTCAATTAATAGATTACATTCACTGCTATAAATCTGTCTCGAACATCAATCAGATAGTTTAAACAACTGCGGACCTTTGAAAAATAAAATATCCATGTGAAAAGGCGTCCAATGGTCTGTTTTGTTTGGAATACTCAAAGTATTCCAAACACCAGAGTTGTGGACTCCAGTCACATGCTGATTTACACATACATGTTATTCAATCATTGCACCCACACTGCTCTGCACGTCAATGAGCGTCTATGTAGCCAGGCGCTATAATAGAACTTGGTTCTATTTGTGATGCTTGACGCGCTTCAAGTCCCACCTCTCCCATCTCCTAATTGGTTTTTAGGAGCATATACCCACGTGGGTGATTGAAAGATGAACTGAGGTCCACACTCCAGCCCAGTTGTTGGTGGTAATGCACCTTAAAGTTGGTTGCCAACCGCCATATAAATTCCATAGAAGAAGCCTGAAGGAGGAGAGATTACTAGAAACAAACTCCATTTAGGACCTTGTGCATTTCAGATAAAATAACAACCCAATGTTTATATCCCAGGACAAAATAGCTAGCAACAGCAAGCTAGCTAGCTAAATTGACAAATGTTTAATGCTTTTCGACCTGTCCCCAAATTAATATAGTTGGTTCAGAGTTCGTTTTGATATTTCAACCTGCATGTCCTGATCCCCTCTGGCGTGGGTGGATCACATCCGGTCTAGTCAGCATGTCCTGTCACAAATTTTATGACTTGACAGAAAATAAAATAACTTGACACTGGACTTGGAGCCTCAAGACTCGACTTTGACTTGAGACTTGAAATTATCTGGCCAGGTATGAAATGTTTTGTCACTCATTTTGTGGCACAGAGTCTACTTGGATTATCACTCTACAAGCATCCAGAGACAGTAGCTGCAGCATCGCCCTTGCAAAAAAAGAAACCTGCAACCGATTGTTTAGTGAAACGCACACTCGTCACTCTGATTGGACCAACAAACTGTCAGTCAACATAGGTCAGGTGAGCTATCGAACAGATTGCTGATTTTCAGCCATAGGATCAGGTGCAGCGCAAACGTCAAATTGTAGGGAGAGAGGATTACCATAAATAAATTTGCAGCTCCAAAAATTGTTTGGCGAGCAAGAATATTAACTGTTTACTTTTCAAGCTCACCAGCAATGGGGCAACAATTACTAGCGTAGGCCTACTGGTCTTTTGGTATGTAACAATTGATTGAAATTGATAATTTACTTATAAAGCTTGCATTTGGAATTTGTTAAAATTAATTATTTCTGTGGCGAAGACGCGCCACAGGAGTGGGGAGTGCTTTTTTAAAATCTTATTGAAATGTTTGCTGTTGCTTTCACACGTTTGTGGTAAATCTATATTCCATCTAATAGTACAATAACTTCTATCATTTCATCCTGTACCGTTTATTGCAACATGTAGACATTTCTGTTTCATGTTTGATAGGCCTAAGATACATTTTCATGTTATAGTGTAAAAACTATTGGTCGCTAAATCCGGAGAAATGGTGGACCATGTAAAAAACTATTGGTCACTAAATCCGGCTAGAAGGACCATGTAAAAACGGTTTGCTGTGAATGCCCTCACCTGCTATATACTTGTAACTGATTGGTTTGGTTCTGCCCTGCCCACTATAGTGCTGTCCAGTTAGAACATGATGTTGAGGCCCATCACTGTACTCTTGATAGTCACCACACACACACACACGTTTCCATTTGAAGATCTTTATATGATTGTGGTAATCTGATTGACTTGGAATTTTATTGCTGTAGTTAAATAAAACAAAAATATGCACACATGTAAACAGTATTAGTTAAGGGTTATAACTATGCAATATACATATGTTACATGAATAAATAGCAAATTGCATTACACGTCTCTAAAGGGCTATAAACAGCATCAATATAAACATAAACATTCACCTCTTGGAGAGGGAGAAACGAATTACTTGGATTGACAAAGGGTCAAGATTTATGGCACCCTCTCTCTCCAGCCTGGTGTGAGAATTTGCTGGCTGATCTGGTGCCACAGGGTCGTAAATTACTCTGGAGCTTGCTCATGCACAAGAACAGTCCGGGATGACTCTAGAAGCCTCCCATGGCAGCGCAATAAACCTCCTTAATAAAGGCCACTATGAAAAACGCTTCGGTAGCGTGTGCATGCTAAATACTACGTTTACCAATACAACAATTAAACCAATTCTGCAAAAGTACTTGTGTAACCAATGCAATAATAACACTTATGGCAATACGGAATAATACTACAATGGCAGGGCTATGGTGGGTAAGGGATACATTAGGTAGGCTGAGCTGCCAAAGTAACAGGATTTAAGGGAAACTGAAGGGACTGTGAGGGGAAATTAGGTAGAGAGGAGAGGGGCAGGTTGGCCTTTATTACATATAGCCAATCATTTCTTACCCTGCTCTGTGTGGGCGTGATGTTTATAGTCAAATCAAAATAAAATCAAATTTTATTTGTCACATGCGCCGAATACAACAGGTGTAGGTAGACCTTACAGTGAAATGCTTACTTACAAGCCCTTAACCAACAACGCAGTTAAGAAAAAATAAGTGTTAAGTATTTACTGAAATAAACTGAAGTAAAAATAAATAAAAAAGAAAACAGAAAAATAACAAATAATTAAAGAGCAACAATAAAATAAGAGTACCAAGGCTATATACAGGGGATATATTGGTCATATACCACACCCCCCGGGGTGCCTTACTGCTATTATAAACTGGTTAACATAATTAGAACATTAAACTTTTTGTTTGTTTGTCATACCGTGGTACAAGGTCTGATATACCACGGCTTTCAGCCAATCAGCATTCAGGGCTCAAACTCGGTTTATAAATTGTAAATACACTTTACAAAAATGTAAAGTGTTGGTTCCATGTTTCATGAGCTGAAATAAAAGATCCCAGAAATTTTCCATATGCACAAAAAAGCTTATTTCTCTCAAATTCTGTGCGCGAATTTGTTTACATCCCTGTTAGTGAGCATTTCTCCTTTGCCAAGATAATCCATCCCCCTGACAGGTGTGGCATATCAAGAAGCTGATTAAACAGCATGATCATTACACAGGAGCACCTAAAAGGCCACTCATGAATGTACATTTGTCACACAACACAATGCCACAGATGCATCAAGTTTTGAGGGAGTGTGCAATTGGCATGCTGACTGCAGGAATGTCCACCAGAGTTGTTGCTAGAGAATTTAATGTTAATTTCTCTATGATATGCTGTCTCCAACATCGTTTTAGAAAATTTGGCAGTACTTCCAACCGGCCTCACAACTGCAGACCATGTGTATGGTGTCGTGTAGGTAAGCGGTTTGCGGATGTCAACGTTGTAAACAGAGTGCTCCATGATGGTGGTGAGGTTATGATATGGGCAGACATAAGCTACGGACAATGAACACAATTGCATTTTATCGATTGGCAATTTGAATGCACAAAAATATTGTGACGAGATCTTGAGGCCCAATGTGAGGCCCATTTTTTTTTAAAGGTATCTGTGACCAACAGATGCATATCTGTATTCCCAATCATGTGAAATCCATAGATTAGGGCCTAATAATTTATTTAAATTGACTGATTTCCTCATATGAACTGTCACTTAGTAAAATCTTTGAAATTGTGGCATGTTGCATTTATAGATTTCTCTTTGCTTATTTGAGCTGTTCTTGACATAATATGGACTTGGTATTTTACCAAATAGGGCCATCTTCTGGATTCCACCCGCTCCTTGTCACAATACAACTGATTGGCTCAAACACATTAAGGTAAGAAATTCCACAAATTGACTTTTAACAAAGCACACCTGTTAATTGAAATGCATTCCAGGTGACTACCTCATGAAGCTGGTTGAGAGAATGCCAAGAGTGTGCAAAGCTGTCAAGGCAAAGGGTGGCTAATTTGAAGAATCTCAAATATATTTAACACTTTTTTGGTTACTACATCATTCCATATGTGTTATTTCATAGTTTCTATGTCTTCACTATTATTCTACAATGTAGAAAATAGTAAAAAAAAGAGAAATACCCTGGAATGAGTAGGTGTCCAAACTTTTGACTAGTACTGTATATAAATATTTCTTTAAGAGAAACGCCATGGCGGCCACAGTGCAACTTAGAAGTATCCCAAAAACCGGGACCAATTTTTCACCCACTACATCGTTTTAAAAATAGCCCAATTTGTACCTCAATCCAGGGATGGAAGATGTGGCTGTACTCCTAATTATTCCATTATCCGAACTGACAAATGGAGATGATTGAAATACTGCTCTTTTAATTTTTATAAAACTGCCTTTCTCGTTATGCTAAGTAGCAGAAATCACAGCAGCCACTGTGAAATGACACGTAGAACGTCACGCTGAACAACAAAATGATATTCAGCCTAGCATGAGGATGAACAAGGCAGCTTAATAAAAACTAGCAGTATTTCAATCTTCTCGATTTGTCATTTCAGACAATGGGATCGTTAGGACTATATCCCGCGCTGGCTCCGCGGTGCAAACATTATGGCTTAGCATCGTTTCGATTTGAAAGAAGAATGAGCTTCTAGTCGAAACATTTAGGCTAGGGGTATTGAGTGTTGAGATAAGAGAGAGAGTGCTTTTGATGAGTGAGAGGATGATCAAAGTTTTGAAGTATGGGATGAATCTTACACAGTGACCTCCAGGCAATGTTCCCTCAAATTTTTTGGGGTCACTGAGCAAATTTCTGATCTGCTGAGCACAAACTTGAAAGTTGTGAAAATTCTGTGCAACTTCTGGCACGTGTTTACTGTGAACACTGAGGCTGTACCCACTAAGTTAGTTTTAACAGTGGCCATTTGATCATAATGTAGGCCTACCAGAGTGGCCTACCATCAAAACAATGGATAAAATGCATCCCATAACATTTTAACATGGAAAAATATGTTATATTGTTCAGCCTACAGTAGCAGCCAATGTGTGGTATTCAATGTAGGCCTACATTTCAAATCAAATCGTTATTGGTCACACACATATTTGGCAGATGTTATTGGGGTGTAGCAAAATGCTTGTGTTCCTAATTTCAACAGTGCAGTAGTATCTAACAATTCAAAACAATACACACAAATCTAAAAGAATGGAATTAAGAAATATATAAATAGCATGCACCACCCTCTGGAGAGCCATGCAGTTGTGGCGGTGCAGTTGCCGTACCAGCCCGACAGCCTAACAGGATGCTCTTAATTGTGCATCTGTAAAAGTTTGTGGGTCTTAGGGGCCAAGACAAATTTCTTTAGCCTCCTGAAGTTGAAGAGGCGCTGTTGCGCCTTCTTCACCACACTGTCTGTGTGGTTGGACCATTTCAGATTGTCAGTGATGTGTACACCGAGGAACTTGAAGCTTTCCACCTTCTCCACTGCCGTCCAGTTGATGTGGATAGAGGTGTGCTCCCTCTGCTGTTTCCTGAAGTCCACGATCAGCTCCTTCGTTTTGTTGATGTTGAGGGAGAGGTTATTTTCCTGGCACCACTCCGCCAGGGCCCTCACCTCCTCCCTATAGGCTGTCTTGTCATTGTTTTTAATCAAGCCTACTACTGTTGTGTCGTCCGCAAATTGGAGGCGTGCATGGCCACGCAGTCATGGGTGAACAGGGAGTACAGGAGGGGGCTGAACACACCCTTGTGGAGCCCCTGTGTTGAGGATCAGCGAAATGGAGGAGTTGCTTCCTACCTTCACCACCTGGCAGCGGCCCGTCAGGAAGTCCAGGACCCAGTTGCACAGGGCTCAATTTGGTATGCAAATTGAAGTGGGTCTAGGGTGTCAGGTTAAGGTGATATGATCCTTAACAAGACTATCAACGCACTTCATGATGACAGAAGTGAGTGCTACGGGGCAATAGTCATTTAGTTGAGTTACCTTTGCTTTATTGGGTACAGGAACAATGGTGGACATCTTGAAGCAAGTGGGGACAGCAGACTGGGATAGGGAGAGATTGTATAGGTCCGTAAACACTCCAGCCAGGACGCGGCTAGGGATGCCGTCTGGGCCGGCAGCCCTGCGAGGGTTAACACGCTTAAATGTCTTAGTCGGCCATGGAGAACGAGAGCCCACAGTCCTTGTGAGCGCACTGCATTGGTGGCACTGTGTTATCCTCAAAGCGGGCAAAGGTGGTGTTCAGCTTGGCCGGGAGCAAGACGGTGTCCGCGACGTGGCTGGTTTTCCCTTTGTAATCCGTGATTGTATCATGTCTGAGCCGTTGAATTGCGACTCCACTTTGTCTCTTTACTGACGTGTTAGTCTGTTTGATTGCCTTACGGAGGGAATAACTACACTGTTTGTATTCAACCATATTCCCAGTCACCTTGCCATGGTTAAACGTGGTGGTTCACGCTTTCAGTTTTACGGGAATGCTGCCATCTAGCTATAGTTTCTGGTTTGGGTAGGTTTTAATAGGCACAATGGGAACAACATCCCCAATACACTTCCTGATGAATTCAGTCACAGTGTCCGTGTACATGTCAATGTTATTCTTAGAGGCTACTCAGAACATATCCCAGTCCAGGTGATCAAAACAATCTTGAAGCATGGATTCTGATTGGTCAGACCAGCGTTGAATAGACTTCGCATGGGTACTTCCTGTTTGAGTTTCTGCCTATAGAAAGGGAGAATTTAAATGGAGTCATGATCTGATTTGCCAAATGGAGGGCGGGGGAGGGCCTTGTAGGCATCCCGGAAGGGGACGTAGCAGTGGTTGAGCGTTTTCCAGCGGGGGTACTACAGTCAATGTGTTGATAGAACTTTGGTAGTGTTTTTCTCAAATTTGCTTTGTTAAAATCCCCAGCTACAATAAATGCGGCCTCAGGATACAGTTGAAGTTGGACGTTTAAATGTATTTGGCTAAGGTGTATGTAAACTCCGTTTCACAATTCCTGACATTTAATCCTAGTAAAAATTCCCTGTCTTAGTAAGGATCACCACTTAATTTTAAGAATGTGAAATGTTTAGAATAACAGTAGAGTGATTTATTTCAGCTTTAATTTCTTTCATCACATTCCCAGTGGGTCAGAAGTTTACATACACTCAATTAGTATTTGGTAGCATTGCCTTTAAATTGTTTAACTTGGGTCAAACGTTTTGGGTAGCCTTCCACAAGCTTCCCACAATAAGTTGGGTGAATTTTGGCACATTCCTCCTGACAAAGATGGTGTAACGGAGTCAGGTTTGTAGGCCTTCTTGTTCGCACACGCTTTTTCAGTTCTGCCCACACATTTTCTATAGGGTTGAGGTCAGAGCTTTGTGATGGCCACTCCAATACCTTGACTTTGTTGTCCTTAACTTTGGAAGTATACTTGGGGTCATTGTCCATTTGGAAGACCCATTTGTGACCAAGCTTTAACTTGCTGACTGATGTCTTGATGTTTCTTCAATATATCCACATAATTTTCCTCCCTCATGATGCCATCTATTTTGTGAAGTGCACCAGTCCCTCCTGCAGCAAAGCACCCCCACAACATGATGCTGCCACCCCCGTGCTTCACAGTTGGGATGGTGTTCTTCGGCTTGCAAGCTTCCCCCTTTTTCCTCCAAACATAACGATGGTCAATATGGCCAAACAGTTACATTTTTGTTTCATCAGACCAGAGGACATTTCTTCAAAAAGTATGATCTTTGTCCCCATGTGCAGTTGCAAACCATAGTCTGGCTTTTTTATGGCGGTTTTGGAGCAGTCAATCAATCAAATATATTTATAAAGCCCTTCTTACATCAGCTGATGTCACAAAGTGCTGTACATAAATCCAGCCTAAAACCCCAAACAGCAAGCATGCAGCTGTAGAAGCACATTGACTAGGAAAAACTCCCTAGAAAGGCCAGAACCTAGGAAGAAACCTAGAGATGAACCAGGCAGAGGGGTGGAGATAACAGAACATGGCCAAGATGTTCATAGATGACCAGCAGGGTCAAATAATAATCACAGCAGTTGTAGAGGGTGCAACAGGTCAGCACCTCAGGAGTAAATGTCAGTTGGCTTTTCATAGCCAATCATTAGCTAGTTAGCATATCTCTACCGCTCCTGCTGTCTCTAGAGAGTTGAAAACAGCAGGTCTGGGACAGGTAGTACGTCCGGTGAACAGGTCAGGGTTCCACACCCGCAGGCAGAACAGTTGAAACTGTAGCAGCAGCACGACCAGGTGGACTGAGAACAGCATGGAGTCATGGTCCTAGGGCTCAGGTCCAAAGAAAAGAAAGAATACCTAAAATTCACACAGGACACCGGATAGACAGGAGAAATTCTCCAAACTATTGCAGCATAAATACTGGAGGCTGAGACAGTTAATACAATTAAGAACATTAATTCCAACACAGAACTATTCTAGTTCTATTGGTCTACTGACAGCAAAAAACGTACACTTGTCACACAGGTCTCCGTAGTAGCCCACAGCACATTTGCAGCTGCGTTTGTCGGGGGATATCAACAGTGGTGGATAAAGTACACAATTGTCACACTTGAGTAAAAGTAAAGATACCTTAATAGAAAATGATTCAAGTGAAAGTCACCCAGTAAAATACAATTGAGTTAAAGTATAAAAGTATTTCGTAAATTGCTAAAATATATTTAACCTGTCTGGCCGAGGCGTTCCGCTAGCGGAACTCCTCCCACATTCCACTGAAAAGGCAGAGCGCGAAATTCAAAAAATATTTTTTAGAAATATTTAACTTTCACACATTAACAAGTCCAATACAGCAAATGAAAGATACACATCTTGTGAATCCAGTCAACATGTCCGATTTTTTAAATGTTTTACAGCGAAAACAGCACGTATATTTATGTTAGCTCACCACCAAATACAAAGAAGGACAGACATTTTTCACAGCACAGGTAGCATGCACAAAGCCAACCTAACTAACCAAGAACCAACCAAACTAACCAAGAAACAACTTCATCAGATGACAGTCTTATAACATGTTACACAATAAATCTATGTTTTGTTCGAAAAATGTGCATATTTGAGGTATAAATCAGTTTTACATTGCAGCTACCATCACAGCTACCGTCAAAAATAGCACCGAAGCAGCCAGAGTAATTATAGAGACCAACGTGGAATAACTAAATACTCATCATAAAACATTTCTGAAAAATGCATCGTGTACAGCAAATGAAAGACAAGCATCTTGTGAATCCAGCCAATATCAGATTTTTTAAGTGTTTTACAGCGAAAACACAATATAGCATTATATTAACTTACTACAATAGCCTACCACACTTCCGCATTCATTCATCAAGGCACGTTAGCGATAGCAATAGGCACGTTAGCGTTAGCGAATAAACCAGCAAAAGATATTAATTTTCACTAACCTTCATAAACCTTCCTCAGATGACAGTCCTATAACATCAGGTTATACATACACTTATGTTTTGTTCGAAAATGTGCATATTTAGAGCTGAAATCAGTGGTTATCCATTATGCTAACGTAGCTTCTATTTCCCAGAATGTGCGGATATTTCTATTAGACTCTCACCTATTCTGACCAAATAGCAATTCATAAACATTACAAAGAAATACATGTTGTATAGGAAATGATAGATACACTAGTTCTTAATGCAATCGCAGTGTTAGAATTCTAAAAATATCTTCATTACGACATAAGGCTTATGTTATAGCGAGGAGAGTGGCCAAAACCTGGGCGCAAAACTACTAGTACACAGTTCGACACATATATGAAATAGCATCACAAAATGGGTCCTACTTTTGGTGATCTTCCATCAGAATGTTGGACAAGGGGTCCTTTGTCCAGAACAGTCGTTGTTTGGATTTAGAACATCGTTTTTCCCTCTTGAATTAGCAAGCACACTGGCCAAGTGGCGCGAAGCTCCCCATCGTCAACAAACACAGACAACGCAACACGCCTAACGTCCCGAAAAAATTTCAATAATCTATTAAAACTATATTGAAAAAACATACTTTACGATGATATTGTGACATGTATCAAATAAAATCAAAGCCGGAGATAGTAGTCGCCTATAACGACGGCTTTTCAGAAGGCAATTCCAGGTCCATGTTCGCGCTCTCCAGAAAACAAAAAATGGATGACTCGTCGTGCCAAGATGATTTATTCCACCTCAGACCAAGATAAACACTTCATTTCTTCTCTCACTTCCTCTTGACATCGAGGGGAAGGTGTATGACGTGCATGTATACTCATACGTATCATGCCCATTTATAGGCAGGCCCTTGAACAGAGCATCATTTTCAGACTTTCCACTTCCTGGTCAGAAAGTGTGCTGCCAAATGAGTTCTGTTTTACTCACAGACAAAATTCAAACGGTTTTAGAAACTAGAGAGTGTTTTCTATCCAATAGTAATAATATGCATATTGTACGAGCAAGAATAGAGTACGAGGCCGTTTAAATTGGGCACGATTTTCCCCCAAAGTGTAAATAGCGCCCTCTATCCTCATCAGGTTTTAAGTATCAAAAGTATAAATTATTTAAAAATCCTTATATGAAGCTAACCAGAAACCATTTTCTTGTTATTTTATGGATACCCAGGTGCACACTCCAACAGACAAAATTTACAAACGAAGCATTTGTGATTAGTGAGTCCGCCAGATCAGAGGCAGTAGAGATGACCAGGGATGTTCTCTTGATAAGTGTGTGAATTGGACCATTTTCCTGTCCTACTAATAAGCATTTAAAATGTAATGACTACTTTAGGGTGTCAGGGAAAGTATTTTTATTTAAGTACTTTACACCACTGGATATCAAACACTTGCACTGTGTGACATCAATCGAGTAAATACTGTCAACGATCCCATGTTAAAATTCAGGCAAATAATAATCTTCCCAAGGACACCATCACAGACACAGCAGAAAATGACCAAGAGGACCAAAAATATCTAGTAAATGTCACATCCATTAACCTTCAGAACATTTACAATGTTCATTAAACATATTTAATTCATAAGTGTTGTAGGTTGTAAAAGTTTGTAATTTTGTTAATACAAACATACCATTAACACAAGTTGAATTTGAGAGCCATTGGTTATTGCAATCTCGTTTTTATTAACTATAAAAAGGTCAAAGTAACATTTTCCTGTCTGAAGAAGACCAAAAAAAAACGTAGCATCGTCAACAATCACATACTCAACTAATCGAAAGGACTAGACCGGTGATTACCAGACCTATAGTTGATGAACAAACACCTGTTTAAATGTCACCTGAGCGAATAGGCCTACCTCCTAGCACCCCCTAGTGGCTCTTTCCAGACATGCTTTCCTCCATTTTGATGAACATTTCAGGTGTTAGCCAACCTCCTGCAGAACTCATTATTTTGTATTGAAACGCTGTTGTCCATCGTAAATTGGGCTTCAAACTGTAAGTGCCTTATTACTATTTTCTCAGGATATTTTTTTTTGTGTTTTAAAAAAGAGCATTGACGTTATGCGTATTACACGGAACACAAACCGGCTGCGCGCGTGCGCTATCGTGCATAAATGTGTTTTGCCCCCCCACACCAAACGCAATCACGACACGCAGGTTAAAATATAAAAAACAAAGTCTGAACCAATGACATTAATTTGGGGACAGGTCGAAAAGCATTAAACATGATTGGCAACTTAGCTTGCTAATTAATGTGTCCTATTTAGCTAACTTGCTGTTGCTAGCTAATTTGTCCTGGGATATAAACATTGAGTTGTTATTTTACCTGAACTGCACAAGGTCCTCTACTCCGACAAATTAATCGTTTCTAGTCATCTCTCCTCCTTCCAGGCTTTTTCATAGTTGAACTTATATGGTGATCGCATCTAAACTTTCATAGTATTATCAAGACTACCGGCAAAACAGTTCCTCTTTCAATAACCCACGTGGGTATAACCAATGAGGAGATGGCACGTGGATAGGCGCAATAATTGAATAACATGGATTTCTACATTTATTTTGCGACGCTCGCGCACGCGACGTGTCTGGTCAGCATAGGGTTGTATCGTTTTGTCCGTAGGTTTCCTTATGCAGGGGGCAAATTGAGAACGTCAATTACACTTTTCTCTCAGCTTACCTCATGTCAAAAAAAAAGTCCTGCATGTGGGCCGTACCTGCACAAAAAAGCAAGAACTTGTGGGGGACTTATTTTAACATGAGGTAAGCAGAAAGGAACTGACTTTTTTTGCTCTTTATTTTCAGTTGATTTTAGTAAATACTTTTTCTTACCTGCATTGTTGGTTAAGGGCTTGTAAGTAAGCAGTTCACTGTAAGGGTTACACCTGTTGTATTCGGCGCATGTGACATAACATTTGATTTGACGTCGCTGAGAAATTGCATGGGTCACCAGACTCAGGTGTGGAAATTCTGTGTAATTATACATTCCATGTATGTTCATTTAAAAAAATCCCCGACTGCATAAGGACCAAACATTCGACAGAGTAAGTTGAAAATTAACTTCCGGCAACGTTGGTGTGTAAATACTAGCATTGCTAAAAGTAGCTAGCCTACGCACTTCTGCAACAGTGATCATTTATTTCCCACAAGTGATGTCCCATTCCAAATGTAATAATTGACATATTTGTTGATTACCGTGTGCGTTATGTAGACGTCATTCTGGCGATACGTTCATTGCGGTTGAACGTTTGCTACGTTCCCGAACGGTTTGTACTGAACGACACATTTCCCCAAACGTTTCTGTACGTTCTTAACAGACATTGTGCGTTTTGTTCCGTTTGGGTGTAGTTCGAAGCAATTAGTGACGTTTTTAAATGGCAGTGGTGCACTTTTAAATCAAACCCAACCCCTCCCCGTTTTTCAGCTGATCTTTAGCACGTTTCCGTTTAATTGAACGTTCCACTACGTTTTTTCGTGCTGAATCCAGCCCTGATGTTAAAGCTCCCCTCCCCTCGCGTTCATTTGCACGTGACGTTCAAAACAGATCTTCAGATCGGTGCTTGACTAACCGCCCTTCAAGGAAGTCATGTGAGCCAGGAAATATGGCTACATGAGCAAGTCTATTAGGACCGATCGCTGCATATTGTCAATAGGTATCTTTGCGACGATCATCTTGCCACGCTCCGTCGTGACAGATTATCCCAGGCTTCGAAGCCTGCTATTCCCAGGTTTGGTATCGGGGGTTTTCTTTAAGTGATTTGCGTCGTTATTGGAATAGTTTAGGGCGAGTTTATGAAACAACGTTCCCCTTATCATTAACCGAACTGTCAAGTTCCCCGCTAAAGCCTCTGAAAATGAACACCGAGAAAGACTTCTCGCCTTTGACCCCAAATATTGTCAGAGCACTCAACGACAAACTGTACGAGAAGAGGAAGGTTGCTGCTCTAGAGATTGAAAAGTGAGTCGTTCTTCTTGCACATCATTCTGGTGAAAGTATTTTGTTTGTAGGGGTTAATATATAGCCTTCCAAAATGACTACTCGTCTGTCTCATACCTGTGCATGACTGGCAGAGTTTGTACGAGTCAGCTAGTGGGAATGGTTTGTACGGTAATGTGACCATCACTTCACGCACTCCATATAATTTCAAATAAACTGGGTTTGCACATGGTAAGCAATCTCCTGAGAAACCATGTGAAATGTGATCCACTGCCATCAAATTATCATTTGAAATGCTCTGGATTTTTAAAGTTGAGGCCTTGAAGTGAAATTAAATTAGGAAACCTGCTTTCTTTCAGGCACATGATACTGACTTGTTCTTGTATTTCTATTCTTGGGACATGTAAGATGCATCATGTGACACTAAAGTTAAAATGGGAAAGGATTATAGAGCATTAGGTGGTCCTGCCACAGGCCCCTGATTGGGTTATGTTGCTGCATTGTATGATAAGTTGATGGCTGGAGACAGACTGGGCAGGCTTTGTTCTAGCCAAGTAATAACACTCTTGATTAAACTCATCAATGTCTTTTTATGATTAAGCCAAGTTGATCAGTGGAGGCTATTGTGTTGGGCCAAAGCCTGCATTGCACACCATGTGTATCCCCAGGATTCAACACTACTCTGATTTTCGTGTGTCCTGTGTCCTATCTTGCTAGACATTTGTTGCTGTATGTTCATGATCATAACCTTTCTCTGTTGCCTTAATCCACAGACTGGTGAGGGAGTTTGTGGCTCAGAACAACTCTACCCAGATTAGACATGTTATCCAGATACTGGCCTCAGAGTTCGCCCTGTCCCAGCACCCTCACAGCCGCAAAGGAGGCCTCATCGGCCTGGCAGCATGCTCCATTGCCCTGGGAAAGGTAAAGCCTCTGGGCACCCATACACAGATCTTGTTTTTCTGTTTGCATATCATCCTTATTTTTAAAATCCTTTTGTTAACCCCATTCCAGCAAGTTACACGTTTGTAAGCGTGTCAACATGTCATGTAAATGCATCTACTTAATATACATGTTCGAGAAGACTGCATTTAAGTAATTTAAAAAAAGTTGAGATTGCATCCCTAATGTTTGGTGTGTCTTGCAGGACTCCGGGCTGTACCTGAAGGAGCTTATCGAGCCCGTACTCACCTGCTTTAATGATTCAGACAGCAGACTGCGGTACTATGCCTGTGAGGCACTCTACAACATAGTAAAAGTGGCCAGAGGAGCTGTCTTACCCCACTTCAACGTGCTCTTCGATGGCCTCAGCAAGGTAACCAGAGTCTTAATTCTCAGAAGACATGTCTTTAGGCTACCTCTGATGTTGTGTGCTCTCTACTCCAGCTTGCTGCAGATCCTGACCCCAATGTGAAGAGTGGCTCTGAACTCCTTGACAGACTGTTGAAGGTGAGATTCCAGTAACAAAACATGTTGAGACATCTCCTGGAAGTTTAATGTCAGTTTAGAACGGGCATTGACTAGATGAGGTGGTTAATGATTGATTGTGCTTTCAGTATAGCTGAAGTGACAAACGGAACAAACAGTTATACATGAACGGCAGCTAAGGTAAGAGATGAGTTGGGTCATGAACCCCCAAAACAATGACCCTTCTCTGCTTTCACAGGACATTGTGACGGAGAGTAACAAGTTTGACCTGGTGGCGTTTGTCCCCCTGCTGCGTGAGAGAATCTACTCCAACAACCAGTATGCCCGTCAATTCATCATATCCTGGGTGAGTAGGGCTTTTACAACCGATTGCCATGTCACATTAAAACTTATGTTATTGATGAGCAGAATAAGACCTGTTTCTATACTTTTACAGCAATATCATTATTCATCACTCTTTATTAATGAATATCCATTCTTTAATAGCCATTTAAAGGTTGTTAAAAATGAGTTGTTTTTTTGGCTACCCTATAGCCCACCTAAAAGTGTGTTATGAAAAATGTTATACACTGGTAGTTGTATTAATAGCAGCTGAGGTTGTTCATCTGGTTCTCCCCTGCTACAGATACTAGTTCTGGAATCTGTTCCGGACATCAACCTCCTGGACTACCTGCCAGAAATCCTTGATGGACTCTTCCAGATCTTAGGGGACAGCAGCAAAGAGATCCGGAGGACGTAAGAACCCTTTATTCCTCTTTTCTCTTCCCACGTCCAAACCCTCTGTTCTCCCCTCCTCAGTCTGCTGTACTCTAGGAAGGAAACTGTTTCTTGTCTTTCAGGTGTGAAGTTGTCTTGGGAGAGTTCCTGAAGGAGATCAAGAAGACTCCCTCTAGTGTCAAGTTTGCAGAGATGGCCAACATCCTGGTCATCCATTGCCAGGTTTCTGATGAGTCCAAACTCAGTAAGTTTCACATTGGGATCCATCCATTAAATATTTTAGTTAAACTGGTAAAGTGGAATTTCAGGAATAGGTCATTAGATTGATCTGTAAGCAATTGTTAGGGTTTAACACTAACTGCTGGGCCTCGGGACTCCCCTTCAAGTTAATGAGCAGTCATTCTGACTATGACATTCTAACAGTATAATGAATAGATTTCATATATGCTATCGCCCCCAAAAATAATTTGGGTGTTTTTATGAAGGTCTTAGGTATTATTAAAATATGATTTTTATTTCAGATAACACTAGCATTTTAATTAGTTTGTTACTGTAGTCTGTATGTCAACCACAAATTCAGGTGTTCAATTACTTTTTGATTTGTGGAGTGCCTTTGTTACAACCATGAAACAGAAAGCATATGTGTTGGAACAAGGTAACATCTTCTTTTTATAACAATAAAATAGCCCAGGCACAAAGACACACGGTCAGCTAGACACGTGGTCAAGTGATGACATCAGAAGCCTAAACTAGGGGTGTGAACTTTTAAACGTTAAAATTAAGTTGGGATCCTTAATGTTAAGAAAAATCCCTAACCGAAAAACTTTTTTTTTGTTCCCCCCCCCTCCCCCCACTTAATTAAAATCACAGTTCAGTTATCACAATATTTTCTGTGTTATAGGCAATAAAGGCCTGGGGAATTTGTGTAATTCAAATAAAACCAGAGGAAGAGTTGCACTTTGGGCTACTTGGTGAATTTGCAAGGCATGCAAGAAGAGACAGTGTGAGATGCAGATTACCAAAATATATGAGCATGCTTCTCCCCTCTCCCTAACTGGCCTGCCTGCTCTGTCTTTGCTAATGACTCAAGTGTGTCTTCGGTCTGTTGCGTGTAGAATATCCTAGCCTATTCATGGCACAGATGTCTTCGGGCCAGTCTTGCGAGCATGGCGTAGCCTACTCTTCGTTTTTGCCAAATATTAAATTACAGCAGGCTACCGGTAGCCTGTATCGATAATGCTTTTCAGACATAATGGAATGTGGCCCCTTGAAAGCACAACCACATGTTTTTCCTGTTAGTGTAGGCTATACTAGGTTGTTATTAAAAAATGCAGAAACACACCCTTATCTGGTGACATGAACTGACATTTTACTTGTCTGTAAAGGAATGCTGTTTTCAAAACGGGACTAAAATCGATCATTAGGCAACCAGAGCTGTCAATCAAATAATCGGGAGCTATTGCGTGCAGCCTGCTTGCCTGAGCATTGACCACTCTACTAAAAAAAGTACTTTAAAGTTTAAAAATGGTGACTTACTAAGACATTTAGTAGAAATAAAACACATCTAGCTACCATACCATAAAACAACAAAGCAGCACATCAATTAGCAATGTTTATTGTTATGGAAAAAATACAGAACATTTTATGCTGGAGCAGAATTATACTGTCTGAAAAGGTACAGACCTGATGTGGCACTTTTTGTCTGAAGTTATCAATTGTCATTATTGACAAGTTACTGTAGCTGTGTTCTATGTCTGTAAAGGGTTGCTGTAGATAACTTAATTGCCCTCCCCAAGCAGTCATGCATATGTAATAGGACCATTCTGCATTGTAAATTGACATGGAATTTTATAATTGTTTCTTAGCGTTTTAACGGAAAACCGATAAACAGGGCCATAGATGGTAGCTGGGCTTAGTGTGTGTAAGAGGAACCCAGCATTGAGCTTTTATCACACTATAAGCATCACAGGGATAGTGTGACTCATTAGCCAATGAGGAAATGAGAACTGATATGCTCTAATGCTGCAATGACATCTGATATTAATGGCAGGGAGAGCTTGCATTGCTTTGACTATCTTCTTTTTTTAAATTGACTGTTTAATTTGTTTTTCCAATCCATTAGACAAAAATATGACTTAGTCATAGTTATCCCTAACAGAATGAAGGTTGAAAGTTCAGGAATGATTTGAAATTCACCTGAAAGTTTAACAAGTTATCACAGAACCATTTCCAAGTTCTCTCTATCTTATCAAAGTCCCCACCTGACCCCAGAATGACTTTCTCTTTCTGTCCTTCTAGCAAATGACCTAATCCAGTTGACAGCCATGACATGGATGAGGGAGTTTATCCAGCTGGCAGGGAGGGTGGTCCTGCCCTACTCCTCTGGCATCCTGACTGCTGTCCTGCCCTGCCTGTCCTATGACGACCGCAAAAAGAGTATCCTTCATCATAAGCTTAGTATAGAAACATCACGGTGTCAGATGGAATGTATAACTTGATGCGTCAGCAAAGAATGGTAACTATTAGGCCTTTATCACAGATCAACGTGGTTGTGTATTGTACTGTATGATAGGAGTAGCACGAGCAAGTGCTCGCTTATATCAAATCTGGTCACCAGATGGTGCCATAGCTCTGTTTCGGGAGGTTTGTATCCTTCACCGATCCTGTCCAGGCACCAAAGAAGCTGCCAGTGCCTGTAACCACAGCCTGATGAAGCTGGTGACCCCTGAAGATGATGAGGATGAAGAGGAAACTGGAAGCGGTGACAGCCAACCCAGAGAAGACAGCCCGCCAAAGACCGAGGGGGACACTAACGGTAAGTTACCACTTGATGCTTCATTTTAAGTTGTGTCCAAATTGGCCTGCATGACAAGGATGGTTGTTAAGTCCAAGGTGAACAGGGAGGATAATTGAATCATGGCTATTTTATTCCCAAATCCTGTTATTGTTTACAGCAGTTTGCTGTGACTCAATTCGAAAAAGGGGGGAAAAAATGTTGCCTTCGGTTTGGGCCAGTGTCAAAATGTTGACCTTTTTCTCTTCTGATCACCCTGCTCACTGTCTATTTTGTAGTCATTGTTCTAGTATTGAAAGTACTGAAGTTTCAAATACTCTGCAACAATAGTAAAAAAAAATGCAGTATTCACTCAGAAATTGAGCTGAAGCGTTGATTGGTTCTGGGTTTTTTTCCTGCGTGGTTGAGCCGCCCCCTGCTGTTTTAATAGTAGGGGGTGGCGCTCGGGGGTTGTAAGTGAGAAAGACACGGAGGAGAACTGACTAGGGTTGTGACGGTCCTGTTGTAAAATCTTAGATGCCTTCTCCTGCCGTTTTTCCCTTGAGCAAGGCACTTAACCCTCTACTACAACTGCTCCCCAGACCCCATAGTATTGTAGTCCCCTGCTCTGACCTCAGAGGACTGTGGGACATTTGGTGCTTTCAGAATGTTTTCATACCCCTTATTCCACAGTTTGTTACAGCCTGGTTTCAAAATGGATTCAATTGTTTTTCCTCACACATCTCCACACAATACGCCATAATGATAAAGTTAATGCCATGTTTTTAGAAATTTTTGCTAATTAAATACAGATCTCATTTACTTATGTATTCACATCCCTGAGTCCATACATGTTAGAATTAACTTTGGCTGCGGTTGATTTTTTTCTTAAGTGCTTTGCACACCTGGATTGTACAATATTTGCACATTATTCTTTTTTTGAGATTCTTCAAGCTCTGTCAAGTGGATTGTTGATTATTGCTATACAGCCATTTAAGTCCTGCCATAGATTTTCAAGACAATTTAAGTAATAACTTTAACTAGGCCTTTCATCAGCATTCATTGTCTTCTTGGTAAGGATCTCCAGTGTATATTTGGCCTTATGTTTTAGGTGATTGTCCTGCTGAGGGGTACATTTGTCTCCCAGTATCTGTTAAGTAGACTGAACAAGGTTGTCCAGGATTTTGCCTGTGCTTAGCGCTTAATTTTTATGTTTTTTATCCTAAAAAAACTTTCATAGTCCTTACTGATGACAAGCATACACACAACATGATGCAGCCACCACACGCTTGAAAATATGAGGAGTGGTACTCGGTGATGTGTTTTGTTGGATTTGTCCCAAACATAACACTTTGTATTCAAAAATATTTGCCACTTTCTTTGCAGTTTGACTTTATTTCCTTATTGCAAACAGGATGCATGTTTTGGAATATTATTCTGTACAGGCTTCCTTCTCCCTCTGTCATTTTAGGTTAGTATTGTGGTGTAACTACATTGTTGAGCCATCCTCATTTTTCTCCTATCACAGACATTACATTCTGTTTTATAGTCACCATTGGCCTCATAGTGAAATCCCTGTGCGGTTTCCTTCCTCTCTGGTGACTGAATTGGGAAGGATGCCTGCATTGTTGTAGTGACTGCGTGTATTGATACACCATCCAAAGTGTAATAACTTCACCATGCTCAAAGGGATATTCAATGTCTTTTATTATATATTTATTTTTTCTCCCATTTACCAGTAGGTGCCTTTTGCGAGTAATTGAAAAACCTCCCTGGTCTTTGGTTGAATCTGTTTTGAAATTCACTGCTCGACTGAAGGACCTTCAAGATAGTTGTATGTGTGTGTGGTACAGAGATGAGGTAGTCATGTGCCTTGCCATAACAAAGGGGTTGAGTACTTGACTTTTTTCATTTTGACATTGGTTATTGTGTGTAGGCCTGTGAAAAAAATATCTGGTTTTAAATTGGGAGTGGCTCCTAATCCGTGCCCAGATTTTTTTTATTTCTGAGGCTCCGTATCCGTGAGTGCGAATTCTCGCGGTATCTCGTGGGAATTTGGGACATCAGTCAACATGCCGAAACTGGATTAGATGCAGCTAGTTAGATCAGAGTTAAATGCCAAAACGATGATATTTGCAATGTTGCGAAGTTAAAAAAAAAAAGAACAAAAAAACAGCAATAGCCACTACAATGTCAAAACATGATTTTGGTGCTGAGTTCAGTACCATTTGCATGATTTTGTGGACCTGTGACTGATGTATCGTCATTTGCTAGCTAGCCAGCATTAGCTAGCAAGCTGTAGTCCAATACTATCCATGTGCATTTCTATATATGCGTGACTCATACATACTGTCACATATCCTGCTCTATTTATCTGGGTACATTGGTTATTTGGTGTCTTTACATACATACCAATATCTGTCTTTCTGTATTTATTTGTCCAATTTGTTTATGGTTGAAAGTGCTTTCTGTACAGATTGGAGCTAATCATATTCAGAAATACACCCAATAATATCCACATCTGTGACCTTATCAAATGGTTCCTTGCTTGTAGCTGTGCTACAGAGCTATGCTATAGAAATTGTGCCTCTTTTTAGCCTGATAAGAATTGTATTTGACATAAATCACTGACAGCATTTGGAGTGAATATACCTAAAAAAGGTATTATGCATTGGCTGGGAAACGAACCCAGGCCGCCCAGCTCCTGCACAGCAGGCAAGAATTGTACCACTGAACCACCCATGCCTAGATGGGAGTAGGGTGTATCCTGCTCTTTTGAACGAGGCCGAGAGCCACGTCACTAAGGGGTTGGCCGGAGAGGGGAGTACTGCCTCGAGGGTAAACTGAGGGAAGGAGGGTGATGAGTCATTCTTCTCCTAATGCGCTCTGAGCCATACCCTCCCCCGCCTCCACATGTTGGTTTGGTCTGCCCGCCAGCTATGGTGAGTGAGGGTAAGTGGCACATGAAGAATGCACCATGAGCAGCCATTAGCCGGTTATCACGTTAGGCTACTGGTAACTAACCCCTCTCCCTGAGATGCACTCCCTGAGTATTTAAGCTACTCATAAAGTCAGTGAGATTCCAGGGGTCTGTTCTCAATGTACCTTTGTTATACATGCTCATTCAGTCTGAGTCTCTGTGCTGAGAAAGTCCTGCTTTGAGACACGCTCAGTCACTTGTTTGCTGTGCTCCTCCCCTTCACTCTGGTTGGTGGCCACTCTCCGGCTGGATTATTTTGTGGAATGCAGTTCCTTTTTAAGCCATAAACAGGGAAATTCTAGCATGTAAAGCATTGGTGGTTCAGTGGTAGAATTCTCGCCTGCCACGCGGGAGGCCCGGGTTCGATTCCCGGCCAATGCATGCATTTCCTTTTGCGCTGGTAGTGGATTTGTATAAATAGGTTACATATTTGGCATTGCTATGACTTGTACCGTGAACATATTCAATTAAAGTTACAATGCATTTCCTCACAGAATTGTCTAGCTTGTCCTCTGTTGGTTTTCCAGTGCACAATATTTATAGGCTACAGTAAATACATTGTTCTCGATCATTCAATGCGATCACTGGCAAAAATCAATGTATAATTTACGCGTAGTGGTGCACCCAGTATTAACATTGGCTACTATTTAGCTTGAAAGGTTTTTTTGATGGCTCTGACTCTAAACAACCTCTGATTTCAGATATGCTCAACGCGTCACAGGAGTCTGTGGGTTTCAGCAACATCTGTTTCTTCACTCCCACAAGGTATGTGCTAAGTGATTTGAATTGTGCAGTTAGTAATTAGCAGAGGTGTGGACTCGTCACATGACTTGGACTCTAGTCTGACTCAAGGTCACAAATTTGACTTCAGGCTCGACTTGATAAATAAAATAGCTTGACTTGGAGCCTCAAGACTCAACTTGAAATTATCTGGCCAGGTTTTGTCACTCATTTTGTGGCTCTCACACAACCAGAGACAGCCGCAGCATTGACTTGCAAAAAACAATTGTGTAACTGATGGGCTAGTTTTCAAAGTGAGGTTTAAACTGAATGGGGGGGAAAGTATTTTTTTTAATAGTCTACATATAGCCTACCATTTTATATATTTGCCTATTTATTTATGACCTCTGAGACATCAAACATGCAAAAGGACGCCATACATTTCAGTAATTTAGCAGACACTCTTAACCTTAATTGCTCCTGTAGGTCACTCTGGATAAGTGTCTTGCTCAATGGCACATCGACAGATTGTTCACCTAGTCTGCTCGGAGATTCAAACCAACGACCTTACAGTTACTGGCCCAACTCTCTTAACCGCTAGGCTACCTGCCAAGGTGGAATTCTATTACACCGGGCTCCTACGCTCCACTGATGTGTCAGGGCTTGCAGAAGATAATGGATTACAAAGGGATACCCAGCCGTGAGATGCCCAGTGACTCAGAACTCCCAAATGAGCTAAATGCCTTTTATACTTGCTTCAAGGAAAACAGTCCTGCATGAAAGTCCATGTTCTGATTACTGTGATCTCTCTCCGTTCCCGATGTGAGTAAAGCTTTTAAACAGGTTAACACTCGCAAGTCCGCCGGGCCAGACGGAATACCAGGGCTCGTTCTCAGAGCATGCGTAGACTTATTTTTTAAATTTATTTAACTATTCAAGTCAGTTAAGAACAAATTCTTAATTACAATGACGGCCTACCCCGGCCAACGCTGGGCCAATTGTGCGCTACCCTATGGGACAACCAATCATGGCCGAATGTGATATAGCCTGGATTCGAACCAGGGACTGTAGTGACTCCTCTTGCACTGAGATGCATTGCCTTAGACCGCTGCGCCACTCGGGAGCAAATGACTATTGCCCTGTAGCACTTACATCTGTAATTATAAAGTGCTTTGAAAGGCTGGTCATCTCACACACACACACACACACACACACACACACACACACACACACACACCATCATCTCAGACACCCTGGACCCACTCTAATTTGCATACCGCCTCAACAGATCCACAGATGATGCAATCTCAATTGCATTTCACACTGCCCTCGCCCACCTGCACAAGAGGGGAGATAATTGTGAGAATGCTGTTCATTTGAGCCGGGACAATACCAGTATCGCAATATTTTTTTTTCCTAAAAAAATGTGAACACAAAGCAACCACACTCTTGGCTCCTTTAAAAACCTACTGTATGTAAAATATTGTGTGCTATAGCATGGAAAATAAATAACCGACTCTGGATGGCAACATAATGTTTGTCCAACATTCAGGCTTTTTCCCTAAAGGTAAATCCGCTTCGTGTTTTGTTTCCTTGCCATGGTACTAATGAGTATCACAATACTGGTCCCGGTCCTAATGTTCATAGACTGTAGCTCAGCGTTCAACTCTATACTTCCCTCCAAGTTCTAATGCCTAGTCACTTTACCCTGCCTTTATGTACATATCTACCTCAAATACCTTGTACCCCTGCGTGTGTGTGTGTGTGTGTGTGTGTGTGTGTAAACTCAGCAAAAAAAGAAACGTCCCTTTTTCAGGACCCTGTCTTTCAAAGATAACTTCACAGATCTTCATTGTAAAGGGTTTAAACACTGTTTCCCATGCTTGTTCAATGAACCATAAACAATTAATGAACATGCACCTGTGGAACGGTCGTTAAGACACTAACAGCTTACAGACGGTAGGCAATTAAGGTCACAGTTATGAAAACTTAGGACACTAAAGAGGCCTTTCTACTGACTCTGAAAAACACCCTGCTCATCTGTGTGAACGTGCCTTAGGCATGCTGCAAGGAGGCATGAAGACTGCAGATGTGGCCAGGGCAATAAATTGCAATGTCCGTACTGTGAGACTAAGACGGCGCTACAGGGAGACAGGATGGACAGCTGATCATCCTCAGTGGCAGACCACGTGTAACAACACCTGCGGGACAGGTACAGGATGGCAACAACTGCCCGAGTTGCACCAGGAATGCACAATCTCTCCATCAGTGCTCAGACTGTCCGCAATAGGCTGAGAGAGGCTGGACTGAGGGCTTGTAGGCCTGTTGTAAGGCAGGTCCTCAGACATCACCGGCAACAACGTCGCCTATGGGCACAAACCCACCGTCGCTGGACCAGACAGGGCTGGCAAAAAGTGCTCTTCACTGACGAGTTGCGGTTTTGTCTCACCAGGGGTGATCTTCGGATTTGCATTTATCGTTGAAGGAATGAGCGTTACACCGAGGCCTGTACTCTGGAGCGGGATCGATTTGGAGGTGGAGGGTCCGTCATGGTCTGGGGCGGTGTCACAGCATCATCGGACTGAGCTTATTGTCATTGCAGGCAATCGCAACGCTATGCGTTACAGGGAAGACATCATCCTCCCTCATGTGGTACCCTTCCTGCAGGCTCATCCTGACATGACCCTCCAGCATGACAATGCCACCAGCCATACTGCTCGTTCTGTGCGTGATTTCCTGCAAGATAGGAATGTCAGTGTTCTGCCATGGCCAGCGAAGAGCCCGGCTCTCAATCCCATTGAGCACATCTGGGACCTGTTGGATTGGAGGGTGAGGGCTAGGGCCATTCCCCCCAGAAATGTCCGGGAACTTGCAGGTGCCTTGGTGGAAAAGTGGGGTAACATCTCACAGCAAGAACTAGCTAATCTGGCGCAGTCCATAAGGAGGAGATGCAGTGCTTAATGCAGCTGGTGGCCACCAGATACTGACTGTTACTTTTGACCCCCCTTTGTTCAGGGACACATTATTTAATTTCTGTTCGTCACATGTCTGTGGAACTTGTACAGTTTGTCTCAGTTGTTGAATTTTATGTTCATACAAATATTTACACATGTTAAGTGTGCTGAAAATAAACGCAGTTGACTGTGAGAGGACGTTTTCTTTTTTTGCTGAGTTTATATACACACACTACCGTTCAAAAGTTTGGGGTCACTTAGAAATGCCCTTGTTTTTCAAAGAAAAGCACTTAAAATATCAAATTGATCAGAAATAGTGTAGACATTTAATGTAGTAAATGACTATTGTAGCTGGAAACAGCTGATTTTTAATGGAATATCTACATAGCCATACAGAGGCAAGTTTATCATTTTAAAAGGCTAATTGATCATTAGAAAACCCTTTTGCAATTATCTTAGCACAGCTGAAAACTGTTGTGCTGATTTTAATGAAGCAATAAAACTTATTTTAGACTAGTTGAGTAGCTGTAACATCAGCATTTGTGGGTTTGATTACAGGCTCAAAATGGCCAGAAACAAAGCACTTTCTTCTGAAACTCGTCAGTCTATTCATGTTCTGAGAAATGAAGGCTATTCCATGCGAGAAATTGCCAAGAAACTGAAGATCTCGTACATTGCTGTGTACTACTCCACATAACAGTGCAAACTGGCTCTAACCAGAATGGAAAGAGGAGTGGGAGGCCCCGGTGCACAACTGAGCAAGAGGACAAGTATATTAGTGTCTAGTTTGAGAGACTCTTCACAAGTCCTCAACTGGCAGCTTCATTAAATAGTACCCGCAAAACACTAGTCTCAACGTCAACATTGAAGAGTCGACCCCGGTATGCTCGCCTTCTAGGCAGAAGCATGTGACATAACATTTTATTTGATCGGATTTCTAATATAGGCCTACGGTATTGTACTAATTTGTCTCAAGCATGCCTGTGCTTCAGAATCCAAAAATTGTGCATCTTGATTTGTCAACTTCTTTCGGATCACCTTGACAACATCCGGTGAAATTGCAGAGCGCCAAATTCAAATTAAATTACTATAAATATTTAACTTTCATAAAATCACAAGTGCAATACATCAAAATAAAGCTTAACTTGTTGTTAATCCAGCCGCCGTGTCAGATTTCAAAATGGCTTTATGGCGAAAGCAAACCATGCGATTATCTGAGGACAGCACCCCGCATACCAACACATGAAAAACATATTTCAACCAGGCAGGTGCGACACGAAAGTCAGAAATAGCGATATAAAAAAATGCCTTACCTTTGAATATCTTCTTCTGTTGGCACTCAAAGGTCCCAGAAACATCACAAATGGTCCTTTTGTTCGATTAAATTCCTTATTTATATCCCCAAAATGTCAATTTATTTGGCGCGTTTAATTCAGAAATGCACCGGTTCCAACTCGCCCAACATGACTACAAAGTATATATTAAGTTACCTGTAAACTTGCTCCAAACATTTAAATGTTCCTAATCCAACCTTAGATATCCTAAAATGTAATTAATCAATCAAATTTATGACGGAATATACTGTGTTCAATAGCGGATAAAAACAACATGGAGTGAGCTCCTGGTCACGCGCACCAAACAAGAGTCCACTTGGCTTGACACTCACAATGAACAGCCCTACTTCTTCATTTCTCAAAAGAAAAACATCAACCAATTTCTAAAGACTGTTGACATCTAGTGGAAGCCATAGGAACTGAAACCAGGTTCCTCATAAATATAGTTTCCCATATAAAACGAATTGACAACCCTGACCTCAATTTTTTTTTTCTAGATGGTTTGTCCTCGGGGTTTCGCCTGCCAAATAAGTTATGTTATACTCACAGACAATTTTAACAGTTTTAGAAACTTGACAGTGTTTTCTATCAATTATATGCATATCCTAGCTTCTGGGCCTGAGAAAAAGGCAGTTTCCTTTGGGCACGCTTTTCATCCGGACGTAAAAATACTGCCCCTATCCCAATGAAGTTAACCAATGAGAGGTCATCAGCATTGGTGAGCAAAGGTGGGCTTGCATATCCAGAGATTAGTGACCAGAAAGCACTTGCTTCATTTCCTCTGGTTTTGCCTGACAAAAACCGAGTAGGCCTACGTTTATATTATACTACTGGGGCATCTTTGCCAGAACAATAATAGGCTACCTGGTGATTTTGTTGATCATTTTCATATTTCTGATGGGACTAGTTTGTGGCTACTGGCAATATGTGTAAAGATGGCTGTAACATTGCGCTGCCTTCAATATTATGGGATGAATACCATTCTGGCTAATTACGGTATTAGCGAGGAAGAAAAGGGCTACCCAGTTTGCAAAATGCGTTCTGCAGGGAGGTGGACCTCCAAAGTGATAGCGCGCAGTCAGACCATGCTTACCATCTGATCCTGCCACCTTCACTGCATACAGGTAGGCCACATGATTCTGCTTGCTCTGGACTCCAGAGAAGTGACATGGTTGATGTTGGCTGCTAACATGAATGACTTTCAACTGCAAATGCAGGTGTAAAACGCAGGGGGGGGGGGGTCGCAAGCTTTGAACCACTGCTTTTTTGGTGGGTCACGGGTTAAAGTTTGAGAACCACTGAGCTAGCGAACAGAGTGCTGATTTGCTGTACAGCAATAGGATCGGGTGCAACGTCAAATTGTAGGGAGAGTTGATTTCTTATAAATATCCAGCTCCAAAACATTTTTGTAATCAAAAAATTAACTCTTTACTTTCCAAACATACCAGCAATGGGGCATCAGGCAGCAATTACTAGCAGAGGCTTAGCTACTGGTCTTTTGGTGTGTCGAAATTGATAATTCACTTATGAAGCTGACATTTTGAATTTGTTAAAATGTAATTATTACAATCAATGTGTTATAGACAAAGTAATGAAATGTTCTGTCTGGTAGCCTCAAATAAAGATTGGTAGTTGATCTAGTGTATGTATATATATTTTTTTTTTTACTTGACTCGAGACTCGGCCTGTTCTACTTGGAACTCGACTGGAGACTCGGACCTTGAGACTTGCTTGTGACTGGAATAATAGTGACTTAGTCTCACCTCTGGTAATTAGACATTTGATCAGTTTCATCAATTTATATTTCAAAGTGCTGTTTGATTGTCAGACTCCTCCGCAGCTGTATTAGTTGTAAATGGTGAGATTTTAATTAACAATTTGTATTTCAAATGTACATCTTCCCTGTGGGCATCCCAACATTCACTGGCAGCATGTTCAGAATGAATGCAGATGTCCTAGAAAATAAAATATATCCAGATTGGTCTTAATAGTAATATGCCATTTAGCAGACACTTTTTAATCTGAAGTGATTTAGTCATGCATTCATATTTTACGTATTGGTGGCCATGGCAACCAGCTGGAATGATTTCCCTTTGCTCGGTGTGCCCCCACTTGGCCTGCATTTAGCATTCATATGTGATTAACCACAAGTTAGCTTTCTCTTCCCTATGAGACCTCGTAAGAAGTTCCAAAGACCCTTGTTCTGCTCCACTGTGTCCACGGTGACATATCGCCCTGGCCTGAAGAGTACCACAGTCCACCTCCAACTATCCAAGTACTTAGACAACCCTTAGGATGTAGTCTATAAAACCGTTAGGATGTATCCCATACAACCCATCACATATTCAGTCAGGTCCATAATTATTGGCACCCTTGATAAAAATGAGTCAAAATGCTGTACAAAATAAATTATACAAATACTGGGCTATATTGTATGCTTAAGAAATGTGGGACATTATTAAGTCAGATGACATGAACTTTTTGACCATGCACACCAGTGGTGGGTTTGGTGTTAAAAAACAGTAGCATATGTGACTTAAGGAAACTAGGCGTATGTCGCACGTCACAGGAGAGGTATCAATGCGTTTTTTGGCAAATGCCTTCTGGAACGTGAACTTTCATGTGCCAAGTAGCATGCTTCTGTCTAACATTAGCTGCTCAGTATGTGTAGGTAAACCTTTCTAATGATGCCTTTTTGAAAGATATCACGAAGAACTGTAAGTGTTAAAAATCTCCACTTTCTGGAGGACCGAGTTTTGAAATCAGTGGAATGCCCAGTGGAAGCAGAGTATGATATGTAAGGAGATGGAGAAAATTCTGACGTTTGATTGCAAATATGCGGAGGGAGAACACACAGAAGGCTGTTGTATAAAAACACTGGATTACATCTTCAAACTAAGGGCAACCATGGCATCCGTGATAGAGGGAGAAGCGTTCATCCATGTATACGGTGAAGAGAGTCTAGCTAGCGAGCATTGGAAGTTAAAGCGTACTGTTAGCTAGCTAATGTTAGCTGGCTGGCTCGCTAACGTTATGTGTATGATCTGTGTAGTAATATTGTTTGTATCTCAGAAAGTCATTTGCATTACTAGTTATAGCCCAATGTTAGCTAGCTAACATTGAACCTAATTGGTTAGCTTCACCTACCTGCAGATTAATGCATGGTAGTATCATGAGTTGGGATAATGGGTAATTGTTTAGCTAGCTAGCGAAGACTCCACTACACAAGTAACCATTTCATTGTACCGTTTACACCTTCTGTATCCTGTGCATGTGACACATTTTGATTTTATTTGATATAGTGTGTGTTTACCAGAGACTAATGTGAAGAACATGACTTGCACCAAATTCAAATTAGGATATAATGTTAGGCCAACGAGACAGTGTCCAAGTTCTAAAATACTCAGGTAGAATGCCCTGCTTTTATTTCGTCACACTCACAGCTGTAAGCTCTTTTCTGTAATTAGTGCACCACTAACTTCTAAATAATGATCTTGTTGGGAGTTTATTTTCCTCTAATGAATACAAATTAGCTTCTACATTTCTTGCTGTTTGGGGTTTTAGGCTTGGTTTCTGTATAAGCACTTTGACATTTGCTGATGTATAAGGGTTTTATAAATAGATGTGATTTGAGCTAAAGTTAAGATGTTGTCAGCTATGATATGGTCATTATTTGAACTGGCTAGCCAGCTGACTTAATGAACCAAAACATTGTTTAGGAAGTTGCTTTTAGTTGCCTGGTTTGCTAGATTGACATATATACAAAAATCATTTTTAAATGGATTGGTTAATTGGTGTTAAAATACACCAGTTATACTACTTTGGACCACCAGGCTGCTGTTGCTATGCAGCCTGTTTTTGTGTTTATACTTTTTCGTAACGACAACAAAGTTTGCTCTCGGGTGATGATAGAATGTTCATGATTTCACTGTGACAACTGTGTACAGACATGCCGATAGACGTAGTATAAACCAACCTTTTAATCTTTGGTTGTTTAGTACACTACCGTACTCAATCTGTTTGCACATGTCCTCACCTGACTCCTTAAAGAGATAGGTGGGTCTAGGGCTGTTGCGGTCACATTGTCAGCCAGTGATTGTGAAGCAAATAACTGTCGGTCTCACGGTAATTGACTGTTAATTAACATAAATGGGTTCCACACATGCAAGCTGCTGATACGGGCTTTTGCAACATCTACATTTTAAGTCCAAAGTGGAATAAATCAATTTAGTTGCCTGTACACTTTATTCTAGGAAGGTCTTTCCTATGAAACATGAAGTGCCATTATTTTATATTATGATTTTATTGTAAGAATATAATTGCATTTTTCCGAGCTAGTGTGCACATGTAGCCATTATTGTGTTCAGCTTAAAAAGTGATAATTTAAAACCGGTTATATTTATGATTGAGTTATTTGGCAACAATGATACAAACCTTAATGTCTTATGAAATCAAAACATATGGGCTGCATGATTCCACTATATCGATGTAAAAAATGGAGAAAAAGGCATACACTATTTGTCGCAGTGTAATTGCCTGTTTCGATTTAAAATGGCCAATTATCAGCTGGGCAGTCTAAACACCACCATTTATATATTTTTATTTCTTTAACCTTTAACTATTCAAGTCAGTTAAGAACAAATAATTATTTACAATGACTGCCAAACCTGGACGATGCTGGGCCAATTGTGCACCGCCATATGGGACTCCCATTCATGGCCGGATGTGATACAGCCTGGATTCGAAGCAGGGACTGTAGTGACGCCTCTTGCACTGAGATGCAGTGCCTTAGACCGCTGCGCCACTCGGGAGCCCAAAATTTAAGCTTACACACACTTTTTGTTAATGGTCTTTTTTTTTACTGAAGGCAACAAAAAGCAGCATAGTGACATCAGCATTGCGACAAATGGTGCCTGTAGGCTACTTAGGCTTTCAAATAGGAATTTTCATATATTTTTTCGTTTAAAAGGGGGTTGGTTATTAAGTTCATGTAAAAAAAAAAAATAAATAAAGAATAATAACACAGTAATACATGTAAAGCCAAAGCACATGTGAGGAATAAAAAATACTTATAATTATGTAAATAAAAGTAAAGCACAACTGAAAATAAAACTCTTGCGCTCAAAGCCTCTACAGGATCGGCGGGACAGTTGAGCTAATGTAGGCTGCGATTAGCATGAGGTTGTAAGTAACAAGAAAATTTATAGACATCTATAGGCAGAAAGCTTAAATTCTTGTTAATCTAACTGCACTGTCCAATTTACAGTAGTAATTTACAGTAGCTATTAGTGAAAGAATACCATTCTATTGTTTGAGGAGAGTCCACAGTTATGAACTTACATGTATTAATTAACCAATTGGGCATATTTGGGCAGTCTTGATACAACATTTTGAACAGAAATCAGTCTAAAACAATTGCACATTGCTGCCATCTGGTGGCCAAAATCTACATTGCGCCTGGGCTGGAATAATGCGTTATGGCCTTTCTCTTGCATTTCAAAGATGATGGTGCAAAAAAACGCATGTTTTTTAAATTAAAAATATATATTTTACCAGATCTAATGTGTTATATTCTCCTACACTAATTTCACATTCTCACAAACTTAAGTGTTTCCTTTCAAATGGTATCAAGAATATGCATATTCTTGCTTCAGGTCCTGAGCTACAGACAGTTACATTTGGGTATGTCATTTTAGGTGAAAATTGAAACAAATGGGTTCTGCCCATTCGATTTAAGAAACATGGTGTTTCTTAATCGAAACCTTATAGCCTATGATAGTGGACTGAAACAATAGCCGTTATAGGCAATGGGCAGCTTAACTGTCCTGCAATACACTGCCCATCTTTTTATTTTTTGTTAGCTCTGAGTTGTTGCGTGTGTCCTGTTTAAAAGTTGTAAAATGGGCTTGACTGACGACACTGTCACACAGTTCTCCCCAGATAGGATATCAGTGAAGTCAGGCACAGGCTTCAGTGCGGCATTGACCGTTTGCAGAACATTGACCTGCCATGACTGATCTAAATGCTTGTGGTCTCGATCGTCAATCAATACCCATCGTATGGCCAGGAACTGCTCCAAAACTCTTTGTTTGGTCCCCCAATGTGTTTTGCAATCCTGCAGTATAAAAATATTTATTCCCTTGCATTTCATATAATTTGATTTATACACTAAATTAATCTAGGACCAACATTGTATTTGATTTAAATAGCCTAAAATTAATAGAATGAAATGTGCACATCATTCAATTAATAGGACTAATTGTATTTGATTTAAATAGCCAAACATTTATGGAATGCAATAGGCATAATTTCATATACAGGACACACCTACTCATTCCAGGGTTTCTTTATTTTTAAAATGTTCTACGTTGTCGAAGGCCCGGGTTGCGTGTTTTTTTCTGACTTGCAACACCTTCTGTGACTGCCAGATGTAGTTTGTGTCCAAAGCAGTTAAGCCATGGCCAACCCAACTGCCTCACCGCGGCCACAATGTTTGCCCTGTTGTCAGTTGTGCTACAGGACAATTTCTTCTCATCCAATGCCCATTCTGCCAACACGTACCGGAGAGCTTCACTCAGGTTGTCCGCAGTATGGTTCTCTGGCATATAGGTTGTCTCAAGACAATGGGGCATGAGACCAATCACTGGATATGTAGTGAACAGTCAGGCTCATGTTTACGCTAGACCAAATATCTGTTGAGAGAAATTGGGTATGTCTCGAGTTCTTGGGGAATTTCTCCTCTCACTTTCTTATACATATTGGGAACAGCCTTTCGTGAAAAGAATGCTCTCGATGGTAACTCATACTGATTGTCCATTTTGCTGCATTAATTCTTTAAATGATTGCTTTAACTGCATGAAAAGGAACCTACTTTAAAAAAAAAAGGGGGCAAAAATATTAGATCTTATTTTGCTACATAAGACTGAATCGAACTGGTCGTTCACATGTGCAGAAAGTACCTCATACGTGCGGTAAAATATGATGATCTTTGTTATTGGTTATTTTACTTTCACTGGTACTGGGGCCCTTGTTAAGGTCAACAACATCATGAACTTTAACACGTATCAGGACATTTTAGGCAAAAACTTGGTTGCCTCTGCCAGGAGGATGACACTTGTGGACTTGAACCCCATTGAAAACCTGTGGTTTGAATTGAAGAGGGCAGTCCATAAGAGCAGACAAAGGATATCAAGGATCTGGAAAGATTCTGTATGGAGGAATGGTCTAAGATCCTTCCCAATGTGTTCTCCAATCTCATTAAACATTTTAGAAGGGAAGGGTGCTAGAGGATTAAATCATGGTGACAATTTTGCCCCATCTTTTTTAGATTTATTACTACTTGTTAAACCAAATATCTTTGTCTGAGCATTTATGTAATAATAAAATGTCCCAAGTCTTTTTTATTTTTTCTCAAGGGTGCCAATAATTATGGAGCTGACTGTATTTATTATTATGAATATTATTGTATTATAACCCTTAGATTAGTGGTATACTCCATTCAACCTCTAAAAATGTGGTGTCCTACTCCATACAATGCTTAGATTACAGCAAAGCGCTGAGTACAACCTTTAGTGACGTACTGCTCCTTGCAACCCTTATTATGCATGAAACACATTGAGAATCTCACTGCAGATAGGTACTTATCACAGTGGGAGGCTTTCCTTCTCTTGCTTGAACAAAAGCTCTACCTGCTGCATGATGAACCTGCCGTTTCTACTTGTAGAATCGTAATGCTAGTCAGTAGTCAACAACTTTACTTTGAGCCACTCAATCCTACCAGTTTGTCTGAGCTATTGGATTACTTACAGTGAAGCCTTGTTTTTAACTAGACCTGACATCTCTGTTTTGCATGGAGATGACATGTCATGCTTGTGCCATGCCTCATGACTGGTGCCATGTATTCGCAAAATCTTCAAGCTATTGTGATTTGTCTGCGGTTGTGAGGCTGGTTGGACGTGCTGCCAAATTCTCTAAAAATTATGGAGGCGGCTTATGGTAGAGAAACATAAAAATTCTCTGGCAACAGCTCTGTTGGACATTCCTGCAGTCACCATGCCAACTGCACGCTCCTTCATCTTGAGACGTGGCATTGTTTTACAAAACTGTACATTTTAGAGTAGCCTTTTATTTCCCCCAGCACAGGGTACACCTGGATGGATTATCTTGGCAACAGAGAAAAGCTCACTAACAGGGATGTAAACGAATTTGTGCTTATGGAACATTTCTTGGATCTTTTATTTCAGTGCATGAAAAATGGCACCAACACTACATGTTGCGTTTATATTTTTGTTCAGTATAGAAGCTCCAAAAAGGTTGTGCATGCATTGGCCGGGAATCGAAGCCGGGCCTGGCAGCGTGAGAATTCTACCACTGAACCACCAATGCTTAACTGTGAAGAAAAGGGTCCCTCTGTTTCTGAAGGAGAGAAGAATGCCACGGCACAGCAGGGTTGGAAAGGGGGGGGGGGATTAGAGAAAAGCTGCAGTCGTAAATTTGGTGGAATGAACGAATAGACCTGCAGAGAAGCTAGAAGATGTTTGTCTGTGCTCAGATAAACGTTGGGAACTGAGGAAGATCTGTCACGATAAATGTTTGCTCATTCATTTACATGGAGCCAGTTCGGACACACACAGTTCATTTGGAAAGTATTCAGACCCCTTCCCTTTCTCCACATTTTGTTACATTAGCCTTTAAGTATTTTTCAAATCTACACACACTACCCCATAATGACAAAGCGCAAACAGATTTAGCCAAATGCATTTAAACTCCGTTTTTCACAATTGACATTGACATTTAATCCTAGTAACAATTCCCTGTCTTAGGTCAGTTAGGATCACCACTTTATTTTAAGAATGTGAAATGTCAGAATAATAGTAGAGAGAATGATTTATTTCAGCTTTTATTTCTTTCATCTCATTCCCAGTGGGTCAGAAGTTTACATACACTCAATTAATATTTGGTAGCATTGCCTTTAAATTGTTTAACCTGGGTCAAATGTGTTGGGTAGCCTTCCACAAGCTTCCCACAATAAGTTGGGTGAATTTTGACCCATTCCTCCTGACAGAGCTGGTGTAACTGAGTCAGGTTTGTAGGCATCCTTACTCGCACACGCTTTTTCAGTTCTGCCCACATATTTTCTATAGGATTGAGGTCAGGGCTTTGTGATGGCCACTCCAATACCTTGACCTTGTTGTCCTTAAGCCATTTTGCCACAACTTTGGAAGTATGCTTGGGGTCATTGTCCATTTGAAAGACCCATTTGCGACCAAGCTTTAACTTCTTGACTGATGTCGCTTCAATATATCCACATAATTTTCCTCCCTCATGATGCCATCTATTTTGTGAAGTGCACCAGTCCCTGCTGCAGAAAAGCACCCCCACAACATGCTGCCTCCCCCGTGCTTCACGGTTGGGATGATGTTCTTTGGCTTGCAAGCCTCCCCCCTTTTCCTCCAAACATAGCAATGGTCATTATGGCCTAACAGTTCTATTTTTGTTTCATCAGACCAGAAGACATTTCTACAAAAAGTACGATATTTGTCCCCATGTGCAGTTGCAAACCGTAGTCTGGCTTTTTTATTGCGGTTTTGGAGCAGTGGCTTCTTCCTTGCTGAGCGGCCTTTCAGGTTATGTCGATATAGGACTCGTTTTACTGTGGATATAGATACTTTTGTACCTGTTTCCTCCAGCATCTTCACAAGGTCCTTTGCTGTTGTTCTGGGATTGATTTGCACTTTTTGCACCAAATTACGTTCATCTCTAGGAGACAACGCGTCTCCTTCCTGAGCGGTATGACGGCTGTGTGGTCCCATGGTGTTTATACTTGCGTACTATTGTTTGTACAGATGAACGTGGTACCTTCAGGCGTTTGGAAATTGCTCCCAAGGATGAACCAGACTTGTGGAGGTCTACAATTTTTTTTCTGAGGTCTTGGCTGATTTCTTTTGATTTTCCCATGATGTCAAGCAAAGAGGCACCGAGTTTGAAGGTAGGCCTTGAAATACATCTACAGGTACACCTCCAATTGACTCAGGCTAATTGACATCATTTATCAGAAGCTTCTAAAGCCATGACATAATTGTCTGGATTTTTCCAAGCTTTTTAAAGGCACAGTCAACATAGTGTATGTAAACTTCTGACCCACTGGAATTGTGATACAGTGAAATAATCTGTCTGTAAACAATTGTTGGAAAAATTACTTGTGTTATGCATAAAGTAGATGTCCTAACCGACTTGCCAAAACTATAGTTTGTTAACAAGAAATTTGTGGAGTGGTTGAAAAACGAGTTTTAATAACTCCAACCTAAGTGTATGTAAACTTCCTACTTCAACTATATATGTGTGTGTATATATGTCTCTTATTTAAATAAGTGTTCAGACCCTTTGCTATGAGACCAGAAATTGAGCTCCGGTGCATTCTGTTTCCATTGATCATCCTTGAGATGATTCTACAACTTGATTGGAGTCCACCTGTGGTAAATTCAATTGATTGGACATGATTTCGAAAGGCATACACTTGTCTATATAAGGTCCCACAGTTGACAGTGCATGTCAGAGCAAAAACCAAGCCATGAGGTTGAAGGAATTATCCGTAGAGCTCTGAGACAGGATTGTGTCGAAGGCATAGATCTGGGGAAGGGTACCAAAATATTTCTGCAGCATTGAAGGTACCCAAGAACACAGTGGCCTCCATCATTCTTAAATGGGAGAAGTTTGGAACCACCAAGACACCTCCTAGAGCGTTCCGTCCGGCCAAACTGGGCAATCGGGGGAAAAAGGCCTTGATCAGGGAGGTGACCACGAAACCGATGGTCACTGACAGAGCTCCAGAGTTCCTCTGTGGAGATGGGAGAACCTTCCAGAAGGACAACCATCTCTGCAGCACTCCAGATATCAGGCCTTCATGGTAGTGGCCAGATGGAAGCCACTCTTTAGTAAAAGGCACATGACAGCCCACTTGGAGTTTGTCAAAAGGCACCTAAAGGACTCTGACCATGAGAAACACGATTCTCTGCTCTGATGAAACCAAGATTGAACTCTTTGGCCTGAATGCCAAGCATCACGTCTGGAGGAAACCTCACACCATCCCTACGGTGAAGCTTGGTGGTGGCAGCATCATGCTGTGAGGTTTGTTATTCAGTGGCAGGGACAGGGAGACTAGTCAGGATCAAGGGAAAGATGAACGGAGCAAAGTACAGAGATTCTTGATGAAAACCTGCTCCAGAGCGCTCAGGACCTCAGACTGGGGCGAAGGTTCACTGTCCAACAGGACAATGACCCTAAGCACAGACAAGACTACGTAGGAGTGGCTTCTGGACAAGTCTCTGAATGTCCATGAGTGGCCCAGCTCAGCCAGAGCCCAGCCAGAACCCAATCAAACATCTCTGGAGAAACCTGAAAATAGCTGTGAAGCAACGCACTCCATCCAACCTGACAGAGCTTGAGAGGATCTGCAGAGAAGAATGGGAGAAACTCTCCAAATACAGGTGTGCCAAGCTTGTAGCGTCATACCCAAGAAGACTTGAGGCTGTAATCGCTGTCAAAGGTGCTTCAACAAAGTACTGATTGCAGGGTCTGAAAATTAATTATTTTTATATAAATGTACAAACATTTCTAAACCTAGTTTTGCTTTGTCATTATGGGGTGTTGTCTGTAGGTTGATGGGGGGAAAATAACTATTTCATCAATTTTAGAATAAGGCTGTAATGTAGCAAAATGTGGAAAAAGTCAAGTGATCTGAATACTTTCCGAATGCACTGTAGATAAACTCCAGATTTCCCATAGTTCCTGCTGGCCTAGCTGTGCTGTAGATCTGAAAGCTTGTGCATTGTGTCCTCTAGAGTCTAGAGCAGTTAACTTGCTAAGCTGCTGTATTGCCCAGATCTGTCGTGCAGTCCGACACCTATGTCTCATTTATGTGGGTCTACTGTTTTCTGTTATACCCGACCATGCCTCAAAGTCCTCTACAGTGTTTGATCTTCCTCTGTATTGTTTCTGTTTCCCTCTGTGGCTTTTTAGTATCTGCTGTTACATATTTTGGAGTATGTGTTCCCATAACTTTGTCTTGTGTTCTTCCATTCTTACCTGTTTTCTCTCTCCTGGACAGTGCTGACCGGTCACAGGTGACCCTTGACCTTGATGGGATAGTTCAGGTGCTGGACCGCCACCTGCATGACTCCTCCACCGGCATGATGACCCGCATCGCCGTGCTCAAGTGGCTGTACCACCTCTACATCAAGACACCTCGCAAAGTGGGTCGTATTACCAATGCTGCTCCTTTCTTTGGAGTGTTTTACAGTGTCTATCAGCACACTGATCTGTGTGTGTCTATTTGTGTGCCTTTGATGTGTAGATGTTCCGGCACACAGACAGTCTGTTCCCCATGCTGCTGAAGACACTCTCAGATGAGTCTGATGAGGTGAGTACTACATGCACCCCCAGTTCAGTATCTCACTAATGTTAAAGGTATACTTAATCCAAGCAGTCTATGGACAAGGTTGAACAGCAATCCATGCTTTTGGTTTTGTTTACTTGGCCACTGTTTCAACTGCTTACTTTTGAGCATTTGTGGCAAATCCAATTGGCCAGGTAAACAACCAAAGCATTGATTGCTGACTTGCCTTGTCCATAGACTGGTTTCCTTACGCTGTAAGCAATTTGTAATTTGACTGAACTATCTTTTTAATACAAGTTTTTACAAAAGTAACCAACCTCAACCCATCTATTACCCAGGTCATTCTTAAGGACCTGGAGGTTCTAGCTGAGATTGCGTCATCCCCAGCAGGACAGACCGATTCCTCAGGCTCCTGTGATAATTCTGACAACAAACTGGCGCTTCAGGTTCCTGATGGGGCCAAGGCAGGCCCACAGACAGTTGTGGGTGAGTAGAAAATGTCTCCGGAACAGTAGTATAATGCATAAAAGTAAATGATGCATTAAGCATTAATTCTCACCCACCTAATGTCCTGTAACCCTGGTTCCAAAATAGGCGACTCGTCGCCCTCCACCCCCAGCATGAACTCTTACTTCTACAAGTTCATGATCAACCTGCTGAAGCGCTTCTGCCTGGAGAGAAAGCTGCTGGAGAACAGAGGAGCCTTCATTATCAGGTAGTGACATATGTGCATCAACGAGCTGTGACATTGGGTTAGACTCACAGGTTCCTGTGTTTTTTTTGTTGTTGTTGTTGTTGTTGCTGAAACTCCAAGTTTCTCAAGAGACCATGGATTTGTTTATTTTTCAACCTACTCCACCCCTCTGGGATTGTTTGTAGTTTCAGTTACCCATCACCTCACTCTCCTTGCACTCATCCCCCCCAGGCAGCTGTGTCTGCTTCTGCACGCAGAGAACATATTCCACTCCATGGCAGACATCCTGTTGAAGGAAGAGGACCTGAAGTTTGCATCCACCATGGTGCAGACGCTAAACACCATCCTGCTCACCTCCGCAGAGCTCTTTCAGCTGCGCAACCAGCTCAAGGACCTGCGCACACAGGTAATGCCTGAGAAATGGGATTCCTCTGTATGGCTGACCACCAATTCCATTTGAATTCAGGAAATTTCCAATTTAAAAAATGAAAGAATTTTGAAAAATGAACTGAACATGAATTTTAATTAACTTCTTGAACGGGCAGAATTGTAATGGAATTGAACCCAACCCTGTTGACCCAATGAGGTACAGTTTTCCCTGCTGTGTGTATCCTCATGTTAACTGTGTTTGGCGCACCCTGCAGGAGAGCTGTGCCCTGTTCTGCTGCCTGTATCGTTCCTGGTGTCACAACCCTGTGGCCACTGTGTCTCTCTGCTTCCTGACCCAGAACTACCGCCATGCCTATGACCTCATCCAGAAGTTGTATCCTTTCTGGTTGTCTTTGATAAACATTTTGCATATCAGCATTGTTGCACCTTGTAGTGTATGCCTATTGGTATATTATGGCATACCATATTTCCTTAATGTTAGCCATTTAGCGGTGATTTGGAGGTGACTGTCGACTTCCTCATGGAAGTTGACAAGCTGGTACAGTTGATCGAGAGCCCCATCTTTACCTGTGAGTCCCACAGCTCAATATTGGATCAGAACACACACAGTGGATCCCAAACCACCCACTCACCCCTACCAACTCAAACGGATGGCCCTCCGTTTTCACGTGTTTCTGATGGAACTTTTGAGGGCGACTTGGAGTTGCAAGGGGGATCAACCCTTCAACTTTGGGACACACTTGTGACTTGAATGATGCAATTCATGTTCCACATTTCAATAATAAAACAAGCATGAAGTTCAAATTAACAAATTCCCTTTGTCGTTTTACAAGATAAACCTCAGTAACAGTTAAAACACAAAATGATTTGTTGTTACGTGTCAAGCCTCAGCCACACATTGCACCGCACTACAAACATACACACTAGCCAACCAACCGGTCTCTCAACTGTTTGTTTTTATAGACTTGCGTCTCCAACTGCTGGATGTGGAGAACAACCCATACCTGATCAAGGCCCTGTACGGCCTGCTGATGCTGCTGCCCCAGAGCCAGGCCTTCCAGCTGCTCTCCCACCGCCTGCGCTGTGTGCCTAACCCAGAGCTTATGAGGACAGTGTGAGTAGAACTAAACACTGTGTTATTGTGGTGTGCCCACAGTGTGCAGAATTCTATTCCCATGGCCATTACAATATTCATCCTAACACTTCTCATCGGATGTGCCCCATGCATATGTATTGTTGTAATTTATCTGGAAGCATGTTTTTATGTTGCAGGGATGAGTCAAAGTACATTGAGTCTAAGCCTGTTGGCGCCAAGCATCTGGCCTACACCCACATGGACTACAATGACCTGCTGCAGCACTTTGACCGGGTCCAGAGCAAACACCTAGAGGTGCGCCACCAGCGCTCAGGCCGTGCTGACCACCCAGACCGGAAGCTGGTGCTGTGACGCATTGGGACCATCTTTGACCCCTGAGGCAGGGCACTGCGTCAAGCCTTCACCCACGCATGCCCACACACGGCGACGCAAAACATCCCAACCAGTAACTTAAAAGAACCAAACTGAATGAAGGCTGCTCATCTCTTGTTTAGGGGCACCCTTGTGCTAATAAATTGTTTAGCCATTGAACGTTCTGTAGGAATAAAGGACATCTATTCAGATTTTTCTTTTTTAAACAGTATTTTTTTTTGTTTAGGTGCTGGAAGTGTTGAGTTGCTCACTCACACACACACACACACACACACACACACACACACACATTCCATACATTTGTATTTAACCCTGCTTTCTCCAGACGCATGGACAATTTGTTTAGCCCCACCCAATCCTACTGTAAGAAGTGACACTACCTTATTTTGACTGGAGGACAATCAAAGCTTGAAATTAGGTCAGGGGAAACTGCTTGCATGTTATGTTTAGTTTTTAAAATAATGAACACCATCTTTGTTCTCACTATTTAAACTGCTTGATGTTACTTGGCAGGCCCATATTCCACAGTTGTCCCAAAAGACCTGTACAATGGACATGTTCTTCCGACTCTAGTTTTAGGCTCTTGTTCCACAAAGCTAAACAACTGGATACTCCCGCCCCTGAATTCAAGTCGTGGTTGTTGAACAGTGTTAAATATCTTTCTCTTGGCCCCTGAACTCTCCTCCACCCTTCCCTTCTCATTTCTCTCTTCTCCACAGCCAGTGTTTCCCCCTAACTGACTGCTCTGCACCCCTTTTCTCTTTTGAACTGTTGTCATTTACTTTATTTTCTTATTGCTACCATACCTGCTTCCTGGCCAGGCCTTCTGTAGACAGACTGACCTTGTGTTATCAAGTGAAACGTATAAAATAAAGTGGACCATGTATAATAATAATGACTTCTTTCTTTTCATCAGCTCGTATAGTCTACTATGCATGCGTATGTAAACAGCAGGTGATGTCAGTCATGATTTTATGGATGGTGATTGATCTGTGGGTCTGGTGTTGGATTCACAAGAACAAATCATTTCCGATTTCATTTTTAAAGCTTATATGAGATTTCATGCCACAAGTTGTTAGTACTTCATCTTGATCAAGGTAATCCTCACTCTCAGCAGATGTAGCTAGCGGAGTAATGTTTTGTCATACAGTAGCTACTGTAGCAGCTGGGCAGTAAGTGGGGCAGGTGTGGGCTCATTTTAGACAAGGCTGGTGGTATGGTACTTGTCAGTTAGCATGAATATGCAGTGTTTCAGTTTTGTTTACAGCTGATGCGCTTCGGTGATGCTGATTAGACCCATTGTAAACACGAAAAGAGCGATCTAACTTGTTATTAGTAGGGATGCACCGATATGACATTTTTTGGGCCGATACAGATGTCAGATATTGTAGCGGCCTTTTAAGGGTTCTAGTAGAATTAAATAGTTGAGACGCAAACCAAAAATGTATTTTGTTGGCATTTACATATGTCCCCATTACCAGTAAAACATTTTTCACTTACTTGCTGTTTCGTTGATCATTTGTTAAGTCTCAACCAGGATTTCATCATACATGTCAAGCAGTGAAGTTTCAGCTCTGTCTGTCCGTGGCCTCTTCCTCCGTGCGCCCTGTAACTGTGACCGTTTCCATCTTGTCCAGCTGTGTCTAACATTTCACGTAAACCCTGTTTCTTGTCTGCATTGAAGTAGCGGTCCTTGTCACTAGCATCTAGGCAACACAGTAAAGAGGCTCCGAATGCCAGGGGGGCTTTGGATGACTACTGGCTGTATGCGAACGAGTGATGAGCGTTTGGCGCCTTGCTGGCTGGTCCCAAGACTCAGCCAACCGTTCACATAACAGAATGCAATACGCGACTGAAGAGAAAAGACAATCAACTTACTAGTTACAGCATCAGCACACGCTCTGGAAAGACTGGAAAGGCAGTTTACCGGGGTGTCTCAAAGACTAATAACTAGTTTACCAGAACGAAGAGGTAGGTGAGAAGCCTGACCACGGGGACCGGGTGAGGTGATGAAGTGTACTTAATAATGACATGTATCCGAAAAACTGGCATTTTGTAAAGTTTGAGGTGAGGGAGAAAGTGTGGTGGAACGAGTATTGTTAGCATTGTTAAGTATCTTGCTAGCTGGGTCGAATTATCCGCGTTAGCTAGCCAGAGAAATGTTGAGCAACTTTAGCCTACTTAACTGATCAAATCATTCAGTTTATGGTGTGAAAATTAGCTGGCTAATAAAGTCAGACAGCTAACGTTAAAACATCAGATGAGCTAACTTAACGTTAGTAACCTAACCAATTCGCTATAGTATTGTAGCGACCCGCACAGACAGCGGTGTGTTATGTGGTAGGCTATTAGTGGGTTGTGTTGTACTTACCAATGTTCGCGGGGTCCGACATACCAATCAACCTGCTATCTGGGGCAAGCGGATGGAGCCTGTTGTTGTGGTGGGCCGGACCTGTGTTGGGGACTTTTGTCATGTCCCTGTCACTGTGGAGGGGGTGCCCTGCTCTGCCCTGGTGGACACTGGCTCCACAGTAACCCTGGTGAGGCCAGCTATTGTGCCAGGTTGGACTCAGTGAGAGCCCACAACTGTGCAGCTCCGCACAGTCACAGGTGAGCTGGCACCCATGAAAGGGAAGAGAATAATGACTCTGACAGTAGGGGCAGGTCTGTGCGTCATCCTGTGTGGTTGGCGGCTGTGCAGGACCCTTGTATACTGGGGTTGGACTTTCTTAGGAGCACAGGCTGCCAGTTAGACCTAAATGGGGGCACACTGAGCTTCCAGGGAGGGCTGGCAGTCACCATGCCCCCCCTAATGTCACATTCACTGAACCCAACAAACCCTTTACTCCAGCAGTTAAAGCAGCAGAGACTCATGGCTGCCCCCCCTCGCCCACATCTGTGTGTGACTTTTCCCCAGCCCCCCTGTCACCTACGGCGGTGTGTTACATTCCCCCAGCTACCTCCACGACACAGCCCTCTGTGAGCCCGGGCCGCGCCCCCCCAGCCCAGCTACCCCAGATGGGAGAGGAGAGGACACTGTCTGCAGTGAGGGAGATATGGGGGAGGAACTGTGTTGGTCTTGACCCCGAGCAGCAGGAACGGTTGTGGCAGTTGCTGTTTGAATTCAGAGACAGCTTTGCGCTGAGTGAGGAAGAGGTGGGTCAGACTCATCTGGTGCAGCATGAGATCGACACAGGTGATGCTCGACCCATCAAGAAGCGTCCCCACTGTATCCCGCTGGCACGCCAGGAGGCGGCAGACAAGGCTGTGTTGGAGATGCAGCGGGCAGACTTCATCGAGCCCTCAGACAGCCCCTGGGCGGCGCCAGTCGTCATGGTTCCGAAGAAGGGGGGCAAGCTGAGGTTCTGTGCGGACTACAGGCGGCTGAATGAGGTTACCAGGAAGGACTCATACCCCATACCACGTATCGATGAGTCGCTGGACCTGGTTAGGGGGTCCTCCTGGTTCTCCTCACTAGACCTCCGCAGTGGCTACTGGCAGGTGCCCCTCTCCCCAGAGGCCAGAGCCAAAACTGCGTTCTCCACTAACAGAGGACACTGGCAGTTCAAGGTCCTGTGCTTTGGCCTGTGCAACGCTCCAGCTACTTTTGAGCGTTTGATGGACAGGGTGCTTGATGGCATCCCCCGACAGCAGTGTCTGGTATACCTCGATGACATCCTGGCACATGGCAGCTCCTTCCAGTCAGCCTTGGTGGCGCTACGGCGTGTGCTGGAGGGGGTGGCTGCCGCAGGTCTGAAGCTCCACCCCGAGAAGTGCCACTTCATGAGGAGAGAGGTGTCCTTCTTGGGCCACCGAGTGGGGAAGGAGGGGATCAGCACCATGGAGGGGCTGTCAGCTGAAGAGCTTCCTGGGACTGGCCTCGTAATACAGGAGTTTTGTACGGGGCTTCTCAAGCGTCGCTGCTCCCCTGAACCGCCTGCTGCCGAAGGACAAGGCTTTCACTTGGATAGTGGAGTGTGAGGAGGCCTTTAACACCCTCAAACGTGCACTGATCGAGGCCCCCGTGCTCGCCCCCTGACCTCACCTTGCCCTTCATCCTGGACACAGACGTGAGCAATGTGGGCATGGGTGGGGTGCTGGCCCAGGTGGGGCCAGAGGGGGAGAGAGTGGTGGCGTACTACAGCAAAACATTTGAAAAACATGAGCGCCACTACTGTGTCACCCGGCGGGAGCTCTTGGCTGTCGTGGCTTCCGTCAAACACTTCAAGTACTACCTGGGTGGCCTGCCCTTTACTGTAAGGACTGACCACTCTGCTCTCCAGTGGCTCATGTCTTTCAGAGAGCCAGAGGGGCAGGTGGCACGCTGGTTGGAGGAGCTTCAGCTGTATGACTTCACACCTTTGTGACAACGGTGCTATCTCCTTCTCTTTATTGGGTTGTTGTCCAGGAATATACTGTTTGTTACTTTTTTGTCCCGTTGGTCCTGTACTGCTGACGGCTGCCGCCACTGTGAGCGGAGAGAGGGACGGGAGAGAGAGCTGTGTGCAGAGGGGGTCTGTGCTAGAGGTCGGCCGATTAATCAGAATAGCCGATTAATTAGGGCAGATTTCAAGTTTTCATAACAATCGGAAATAGGTATTTTTGGGCTCCGATTTGCCGATATTTATTTATTTATATATATATATATATATATATATATATATATATTTTTTACACCTTTATTTAACTAGGCAAGTCAGTTAAGAACACATTCTTATTTTCAATGATGGCCTAGGAACGTTCTGCCTCGAACGATTTTTAACCTTGTCAGCTCGGGGGATCCAATCTTGCAACCTTACAGTTAACTAGTCCAATGCTCTAACACCTGATTACATTGCACTCCACGTGGAGCCTGGCTGTTACGCGAATGCAGTAAGCTAAGGTAAGTTGCTAGCTAGCATTAAACTTATCTTATAAAAAACAATCAATCAATCAATGACTGTCATTGCTCCAATGTGTACTTAACCATAAACATCAATGCCTTTCTTAAAATCAATACACAAGTATACATTTTTAAACCTGTATATTTAGCTAAAAGAAATCCAGGTTAGCAGGCAATATTAACCAGGTGAAATTGTGTCATTTCTCTTGCGTTCATTGCACGCAGAGTCAGGGTATATGCAACAGTTTGGGCCGCCTGGCTCTTTGCGAACAAATTTGCCAGAATTTTACGTAATTATGACATAACATTGAAGGTTGTGCAATGTAACAGGAATATTTAGACTCATGGATGCCACCCGTTAGATAAAATACGGAACGGAATAAACTTTTTGTTTTCGAGGTGATAGTTTCCGGATTAGTCAAAGGTATATGGTTTAGAGAGAAATAGTTGAAGCGTTATAATTCCTGTAATAACTTGCGGCTGAACTTGAAAAGGGGTTCCTTCGTTATTTTACCGTTCATGTCTTCCATAGAGAATGTCTTGATCTACTTCAAATAAGGTCTGTGTTTCGCAGAAGAGCAGACTGACAGGGGACCATGCAGACAAGCTCTGCTTTCTGCACTACAACCTAAAACTTCTTAACTTGGAATATTGAAGACCCATGAAAGCTGGTGGTTCGTTTTAACACATGTTCTCATGTTATTTGAGACTAAATAGATTTTATTTATGTATTATATTAAGTTAAAATAAAAGTGTTCATTGTTCATTCAGTATTGTTATTATTACAAAAATGTGTGTGTGTATTATATATATATATATATATATATATATATATATATTTTTTAAAATATATATCGGCTTTTTTTGTCCTCCAATAATCGGTATCGGCGTTGAAAAATCATAATCGGGCGACCTCTAGTCTGTGCCACAGTGTGTCGGGTGAGCGGGCCTGTCTGCTGTGAGCTGCAGACTGTCGACGTGGCTGAATGGGGGCAGCAGCAGGGACGGGACACAGACCTACAGCCAGTGCTACAGTGGGTAGAGGCGCAGGTGAGGCCATCATGGGAAGAGGTGACAGCGCTCTCACTCGCGACCAAAGGGTTGTGGTCAAAGTTTGAGCGACTGCGGCTGGCTGATGGCGTGCTACAGCGGGCATGGAAGGAGTCAGCTATGGGAGAGGAGAGGTGGCAGGTGGTGGTCCCAAAAGCATTGCGGGAGGCTGTGCTCCAGAGCACTCATGGGGGGGTGGGGACTGGACACTTTGGGGTCACAAAAACACTGCGCCGCCTCCGTTAGGGCTTTTACTGGGGGCAGCACAAGAGGGATGTGGAAGACTTTTGCCGCTGCTATGACAAGTGCACATCGAGAAAGGGCCCCCCAGGCCGCTCTCATGCTCAGCTCCAACAGTTCCCAGTGGGGGCTCCCATTGAGAGGGTGGGAGTGGATGTAGTTGGGCCGTTCCCCACCACAGACAGTGGAAACCGATGGGTGCTCACGGCCATGGACTATTTCACAAAATGGCCCGAGGCCTATGCTCTGCCTGACCAGGAGTCCGAGACCATTGTTGACGCCCTGACAGCGGGGATGTTCAGCAGGTTTGGAGCTGCATAGTCCATCCACAGCGACCAAGGCAGAAACTTTGAGTCCTGTGTGTTCGCCACCATGTGTGAGAGGCTGGGTATGCACAAGACCCACACTACTCCTCTCCATCCTCAAAGTGATGGTCTTGTGGAGCGCTTCAACAAAGCGCTTGGACAGCAGCTGGCCATCGTCTCTGCCAAACACCAGCGTGACTGGGACAAGCACCTGCCTATGGTCCTCATGGCATGCCGCTCCGCCGTCCAAGACTCCACCTCCTGCACGCCTACCCTCATGCATGCTGGGGAGAGAGATCCGCACCCCTGCGGAGATGGCGTTTGGTCGGCCCCTGGATAGCCCTCATGTTCCCCCGGGGCCGGAGTATGCCCGGAGACTCCAGGACCGCCTGGAGACAGCCCACACCTTCGCCAGAGAGCAGCTGGTGAATGCAGGTGTGAGGCAGAAAAGGAACTATGACGTGCACACCTGGGGAAGGCACTTTGTGGCTGGGGAGCTGGTCTGGGTCTCCAGCCCCATAAGGAAAAAAGGCAGATGCCCCAAGTTGGACAGTCACTGGGTGGGACCCTGCAGTGTCCTGGAGAGGGTAGGGGAGGTTGTTTACCGGGTGCAGCTTCCTCCCAGGGGGAGAAAGGTGGCACTGCACCGGGACAGGTTAGCCCCATACAGAGGGGCCTCTGCTCCCCAAACCCCAGGGACCCCCACAATTCCCCTCTCTGGCAATGACATTCTCCAGGCACCCACCCCCAGGTGCCGCAGACAAGGCTCCAGACAGCCCACTCCCCCTGTCTCCCTCCCTGTGTCACTGCGTGGTTCCCCGGAGCCACGGACTGTATTCCCTGTTCCCACTTCCTTGTCCCCCATATCCCTTCCTTCATCCCCTGGGTCCCAGAGAGGCAGCCCCCTGCCACGGATGGAGCCCCGTGTTTCACATCTGGACACTCCGCGACCATCACGGCCACGCAGGCAAAGGAGACCTCCGGGTCGCTTCAGAGACTTTGTTTGTTCCCTCAGGGATGAGGGACTTTGTGGTGGGGGGGCTGTGTAGCGACCCGCATGGACAGCGGTGTGTTATGTGATAGGCTATTAGTGGGTTGTGTTGTACTTACCAGTGTTCGCGGGGTCCGACATGCCAATCAACCTGCTATCTGCCAATCACGGGGATGCCTGGAATGTTCTGATGCCGGGCATCCTGGTGGTTGGCGAAGTGGCGTGGAGGGGGGTTGGGCAGGGGGATGGACCTTTGGAAGTTAAGACCAGGTTTAGCCATTGTTCTCTCTCACGTCTGGGCTTCACAAGAGAAGGTCACGGTTGGCTTGTGGGGTATCTTTCGTTTATTTGGCGTGGGCTACGGCCAAACAGTTACCTGTGTAAAGTTGGGTTAATAAACCGTCAATTCGTAAACTCAACCCTCTGTCTGGACAATTGTTCCTTTATGATCTTGTCAGGTCATTACAGTATTAACTGGTAACGTTATTTGACTCCTTGCTGTTCCTTAAGTTATAACGCGTTAGTTGCTTACTGGACCCTGGCAATCTTAATGAATTGTTAACTAACAACTATTTGTGAACTCATGTTTCCCCTCCACAGTATGTGGTTAATTTTCAGAATGAGAGAATTAGGTGAAAATGAGGCGTTGCTTGTTAAACCGTTAAGTGTAGCTGGAGCTGGGACTGGCTTAAACTAGATGCCACTATAGAGGTGAAAGGAACACCACACTTTCCCTCTCTCACTTTTTGTTAATACAGTGGATAAAAAGGGGTATGCCAGGTATACTCTCAGCCTGAAAGAGTTCAATTATGCCAACAAAAGGTATCATGCTCTGCTGGCGCATTGTAGAACAGATGTCCACAGGAATAATGTGCAGTGTAGCCCAAAGATATTGCTTTTGTTGTGTTGAACTTGACAGTAACACATTTGTGTGTGTGTGAGGGGGGATTATGACATTTTTTACTCAGTAAATTATTTTTGCACACATTCTTGTGCACTTGATCAATGTCTGCTATAGTGGCCACTATAATAGAGCAAAAATAGAATGCCTGTTTCATTCTATTTCTACTTAAGATGTTTTTTTCCTCCCCAAGTGCATTATTTAGGTGGGTGTGTGTGGTCACAGGCATTCCATTATAAAGGCTGTCATGGCTAACTGCAATATTAGTGTGTTTTTTTCTCAAGACTTGAGTGTCATTTGCAGTAAAGTCTAGGCAACAAATAACATTGGATTGCGTTATTTTGTTTAGCTGTGAGTTAGGTTCCCATTAACCACTTTATTTTACACACAGAGACTGATCATGTAGATCATATTCTTTTGTTGTTTAATTAGTTAATCCCTGCTAGGGGGAAATGCAGGTTTTCTGCATGTTTCAGTGTAAAAAAAAAGTAACCTTTTTTGAATAATCCGGAACCTGTAATAGTATTTTTTTAGCAATCCGGGATTGGGTCGATCTGGCTTTTTAAAAACATTTTCAGAAAATAATCGAATAGGATTACTCTGATCCTGATAGCTCTATCTCAAGGTCATAGAATCTGGATTTTCAGGGTTTTGAACAGGTTGCCATCTACCTTGAACACCTTGCCATCTACTGGACAGGTTATGGTACTACTTCTCCACTCATGATAACCGAGAGGAGTAGACTATACTGAAAATATAAACATGCAACAATTTCAATGATTTTACTGAGTTACTGTTCATCTAAGAAAATCAGGCAATTTAAATTAATTCATTAGGCCCTAATATATGGATTTCACATGGGTGAGCCTGTAAGTTCATAGGCCCACCAACTTGTGCTCCAGGCCCAGCCAACCAGTATGAGGTTTTCCCCAAAAAAGTGCTTTATTAAAGACAGAAATGCCCCACAGTTTCATCAGCTGCCCAGGTGGCTGTTCTCAGACAATCCCGCAGGTGAAGAAGCCGGATGTGGAGGTCATGGGCTGGCGTGGTTACACGTGGTCTGTGGTTGTGAGGCCAGTTGGACTGCCAAATTCTCTAAAAGGACGGAGGTGGCTTATGGTAGAGAAATAAATTAACATTAAATTCTCTGGCAACAGCTCTGGTGGACATTCCTGCAGTCAGCATGCCAATTGCACGCTCCCCCAACGTGAGACATCTGTGGCATTGTGTTGTGACAACTGCACATGTTAGTGGCCTTGTTTTGAGTGTGCAATTGCCATGCTGACTGCAGGAATGTCCACAAGAACTGTTGCCAGAGAATTGAATATTAATTTCTCTACCATAAGCCTCCTCCGTTTATAGAGAATTTGGCAGTTCGTCCAACCGGCCTCACAAACGCAGACCATGTGTGGGCGAGCGGTTTGCCTATGTCATTGTTGTTAAATGAATAAAATAAAAACAGTAATAGTGGCGGTGGGGTTATGGTATGGGCAGGCATAAGCTACGGACAACAAACACAATTGCATTTTATCAATGGCAATTTGAATGCACGGACACCGTGACGAGATCCTGACGCCTATTGTTGTGCCATTCATCCGCCGCCATCACCTCATGTTTCAGCATGATAATGCACGGCCCCATGTCGCAAGGATCTGTACACAATTCTTGGATGTTGAAAATGTCCCAGTTCGTCCATGGCCTGTATACTCACCACACCAGATACTGACTGGTTCTGATCCATGCCCCAACCTTTTTTAAAGATATCTGTATTCCCATTCATGTGAAATCCATAGATTAGGGCCTAATTATTTTCTCAATTGACCGATTTCCTTATATGAACCAACTCAAACCTGAAATTGTTGCATGTTGCGTTTTATTTATAAATCCACCCTTCTAGTGGTATCAAGATTATCATGATTTTCAGATTTGGAACTATCGAAATCACTACCTTTTTGAGTTTTGAAAACGCAAAAACATTTAATCCTGATTTTAAAAGTCAAATTGGATTACCAAATCTGAATGCCGAAGGATTTGAATCTTATTTTTTTTATACCAAATTCTAAGATTTATTCCAATTCGATTGTTGAAATCTGCTCAGAAAGGTTTTTGTAAAACTTGGCCCTGGGCACAGTTTTTCAAAAGTTCTGATCAGATTAAATCTCAATTGGGTGTTTCAAAACAGATGTTTTATTCTGATCCCCTGGACAGGGATTCGGTAATCTAATCTCACCTTTAAAGATGAACTCCAGCTATTTTTAAAAACGTTTCCTGGTTGAAAACATTCCACATAAATACAGTAATGTACACACAATTCATGGTAACAAAATGTTTTGAGCAAAATAGTGTATTTTTAGACTGTAAACTTCAAGTAGTAGGCCATTCAAGGAGTTGGTCTGATGGTGCCCTCTGCGTCCTCCTTTGCGTGCGTGAACAATAGACGGGTTGGTTTAGCAACAAAACCAACGCGTGCGCAACTATGGGACAAAACGGAAGGGGTTGACATGTAAATTATATTTCATCTCAATGTTTATTAAAAACAAATTAATTTGCACAATGAGCACTTCTCTCAAATACATTGTTAGTAGTTTATCTAGAGAATGACATATTAGCATTGACATGAAATCAAAACACCTCAAAACAAGATGCATGGATCCAAGAAGATAAAACTGAAACGAGCCACCTACGATTCCCCACATGGCAGCTTCTTGTCATTGTTGCTAGCTATCTGACCATTTAGAATCATAACAAAGCATAGCTTCCAGCCCCATCAAAGCATGCTCATCTTTTTCGGGATGTCAGCCATCCCCGTCTATAGAGGAATAGAGAACAAAAGAGGAAAGGCCCACCCCTCATGTCATGAGGATACCTGGACTACCTATTGAGATGTGCCTTAAGTAAATCGGGTGATAACTTAGGTGAAAAGGTGACTGGAGTGTGACTTTAAGATGCTCTCCTATTGACTTTAAAACCCAGAAAAATAGACTGGGGATTTCAAGGGTTGATGTGCTCATTGTTGATTCCCAATGCAAACATCTGAATAGACAAACAGACTCGTTTGAGCTGTGGTAAATATGAATAATTAAAGTTCCCAACAACTCCACTAGATGGCGGTGAATATTCATCTTGTCCCTTAAAAACGTCTGCATTGGACCTTTACTCTTAACATCAATTTCTGGGTTACAATTACGTACCGTACTGTGATTGTTTTAAATTAAAATGGTCAAACAACTTCTGAGTGGGGAATGTTATTGGCAGAGGTTTGGCACGCTTAATTTTAACTCAATCCCACCAAAACAGGCTGAAATTTCATGCAGCATTTTCAAACAGCTCTTGCACTAAAAGGGCATTATCATTAAAAAAAATTCACAGTATTATTCCAACTTCATAAAACACAGGAAAGTCAAGTTTCACTGCACTTGGCCTTTTAAGTAAATCATGAGAAATTAAGTGAAAAGGAGACGAGTAAGACTTTAAAATCAGGATGAAATCTCTTTTGCATTTTTCGAAGGGTGATTTAGGATAATTTTGATGCTGGTTTTTATGAAAATATGGATAATCTTGAGCAGGCAGAAGGGTGGATTTACAAAGGTGGAAGGCACTACAAGCAAGGCATTTCAAATGTTCTTATGTCTGAAAACCAAAGGTTCATTATGTTAAATTGATTGCATGTGGTCAGTTTATATTGAGAAGTGTCAAATGTGTGTACTTAGTGATATAAAGGTAATTTATCCTTGTACCTTTTATGCAGTTGACTCATTTCTGTTTCCCTATGACAGTGTAGAAGTAGTACCATAACCTGTCCAGTCATAGATGGCAAGGTGTAGGCCTGTTCAAGGCCCTGAAAATCCAGATCATGTGACCATATATCTATCTAGTACCAGTCCAGAGTTTGGACAAACCTACTCATTTTAGGGTTTTTCTTTATTTTTACTATTTTATACATTGTATAATAGTGAAGACATCAAAACTATGAAATAACACATATGGAATCATGTAGTAACCAAAAAAAGTGTTAAACAAGTAGCAACTTGATGACAGCTTTGCACTCTTGGCATTCTCTTGAATGAGTAGGTGTCCAAACTTGGCTGGTACTGTAAGTGGACACGTATCATTTCAGTAACTTTGAAAAAAAAGCTACTTTATATCGGAGTTATGCCTGTTCACACGCGTATCTGCCCACTCATTAGCTAGAATGGTCTCACTTGAGCTCGCCTCCTCGCCTGCCTTCCATCTTTGAGGACATGCATTTCCATTGTTAATGGTCAGTTGACCATCTTGTCAATAAAACAAGTATATTTGATATACTTATAGGGCTTGTTAGGGACCATCAGTAAAATTACACAATCTACACGGGGTAATGAAATGTCCATAGCTCCAAATTTCAATTACTTAACCTCAAACCATCTACAAATCCATCTACAAATGCATATACACATTGAAAGCATTTAAAATTCTAATTCACCTAATTTCATTTTGACAAAACAAGCAAGTATAGTGTTGAGAATCATTGTGCCATCTAAACCGCTTTGAAATATATTTTCCATAACATAAAATATTGTATTTTCAGCTGTTTGAATCTGGTGTACAAAACCGTAAAAATAGTAAACTGAACTTAAGAACGGGAAGCATAGAAATAGCGCACATAGAAGAGGTCTACTGCTTCTTAGACATATTTTGGGTCAGCCAAAAGGTTACATACTGCAGCTTTAATGAGACATAATCAATTTACATTGTGTAATGTATTGACGGTCACCACTAGCCCCACAGTCCAAAGTCAAACCGACTTTGCCACGGTCGCACACTCGCTGGCTGAAGCTAATTGCCAAAATAAGTTGTCTAGCTTGCTTGCTAGCTAGTCCATTTCCAGACACAAGACCTAATTAGACTATTTCAAGTTATCTAGAAGGGTGAGTGACTGTACTGTAACTGTGTACTGTTTTGGCAGAGTGAAAGTACAAACGCTTCCCATGTTTGAACACACACAAAAGACACCCACATCAAAGCACGCCTCCAAGGCCCAAATCTCGTTCAGTCACATTTCCTAATGAGGAGAATTGAAACCATGGCTAAATCAGGAAATTCAGCCCCCGCTTAAGGGCACAGACACCCGGGGCTCGACCCCCATTGCCGAGAGGGTATGTGGTCCGGCTCAGAGATTGTTTTACTTGGGCTTCAATTCACATGTCATGTAAGGCAATTTATACTGTATGATCCATTTCCAAGAAAACAAAGACAGCTTATCAGAGTAAAGGTGCTCTGGAGGTGCTATTCAAAGTCTTACTGAAACATTCAGTGGGGCGACAGGTAGCCTAGTGGTTAGAGCTTTGGACTTGTAACCGAAAGGTTGCAAGATTGAATCTCTGAGCTGACAAGGTAGAAATCTGTAGTTCTGCCCCTGAACAAGGCAGTTAACCCACTGTTCTTAGGCCATCATTGAAAATAAGAATTTGTTTTTAACTGACTTGCCTAGTTAAATAAAGGTAGAAAATTAAATTCAGTGAAAGTTAAGTTATTGAAAAACCTCAACACTAAGAACAGTTAAGAAAACTTTCAATAATGACCATAACAAAATGTTCACAACATTTAGAGAATGTTCTAAAATGTTTATTTAGTTACATTAAAATAACCTGTAATTTCTGTTCTCAGAGCCTTAAAACCTCCCAGGAAAACTTGTTGGTTCACTGCCAGCTTATACTACATATACAGCTTATACTATGCAATACTTTAGTCTCATTCTCTCAAAGTCCATGGACATCCAACATGTGTATGATCATTATCTGAACCCCCCTTGCAGAGATAGAGGATGCCGTTTTTATTCTGTACTTTACCCAAAACTGAATGGGATTTCAATGCTCATCTTTGTCACACATTTACGCCCTGCAGCTATTACACACACAACACATTACTCAAAGACAGTTTCTGTACAAGTAAAATTAGACAATTACATCTTGCTAAAGCTTGGCTTTCCTAACCAGTTCAGAAGTGGATCAACAGATCACAAGTAAAGTATTTGCCCCACCAGCCTGTTATAGATAAACACATGTATTTTCCCATAGATATTTTTGTTGAATCAATACACGAATATAGAAAGTTATGAGACATAAAATTACAACAAACGGCTGCTGTTTGATCCAGGATATTGCCCTAAAACAATACCTCCAAAAATGATATGAAAGTCCTTATGGTTAGGATAATGAATCATTCACTACTCCTAGCCAAATACTAACCACAGTCACTGGTCCATTTTAGTCTTGAACAGCCTGATATTGTTTTGAACACATGCATTACAAATTCAATGTTGTAGCACACTAACGTCTGCTCAGTGCTCATGTAGTTCAGAGTGATCAATTACTTTTTCTAAATCTAAGTTGCTTTTGTTGGTCTTGGTCTCACCGAGGTGAGCTGATGTAGTTGGGGAATAATGACCAATCTTCTCAGGATGTTTATCTGTGTACTCCCAGACAGTGGGAGGAAGATGGGCTCTCTAAGGAGGCAACAGTCCAGTGAACAGTGACCCAGCAATCACATTTGGTTCCTTGGAACATATGTTTTTGGTTTCATGTTGGTTGTGGGAATGACGCCATAAGTTTCCTAACCGGTAAAAAACAGAATGTTTTTTTGTTGTTGGTATTTTACCCCCTTTTTCTCCCCAATTTTGATCTTGTCTCATCGCTGCAACTCCCCAATCGGCTCGGAGGCGAAGGTCGAGTGGTGCGTCCTCCAAAACATGACTCACCAAACGGTGCTTCTTAACACCTGCCTGATTAACCTGGAAGCCAGCCGCACCAATATGTTGAAGGAAACACTGTTCAACTGATGACCGGTGTCAGCCTGCAGGCGCCCGGCCTGCCACAAGGAGTCGCTAGAGTGCGATGAGCCAAGTAAAGCCCCCCCGGCCAAACCCTCCCCTAACCCGGACAACGCTGGGTCAATTGTGCGGGACACAGCCTGGGAAGAAACCTGGGTCTGTAGTGATGCCTCTAGCACTACGATGCAGTGCCTTAGACCGCTGCGCCACTCGGGTGGCCCTAAACTGAAAGTTTTTTTTAAATGTTCTGAACAGAAGTGAAAACTTTGCTTGTTCTGGGAATGTTTATTTTTAGGTTGCAGGGAGTTTCTGAAAATGTTTAACTCTGGTTCCTTGAAAGTTTTCCTGGGAGGTTTTAACGGTCTCCAAACCTAAATGATAGGTTTTTGAACAACTTCAACTGATTCAATAAGACTTTTAATAACACATCTAGCTCATTTTAGGTTAAACTGTTCAACTCTGACACCCTCTGGTGGCATTTTCTAAACAATGCATAATATTGTATACTGTCCTCAAAGTACCTATAAGTCCTACAAACACATGATTAGTACTGTTAGAAAGGTAACTTTGTAATTCTGATAAAGGTCTTTCCATTTTAAAAGTGCAGGGCTTGTGCAACGTAATACTTTGTCTTACAGGAATATTTTTCCTCTTACAGGAAGAATATACATATGATGAGAAAGCTGAAGTCTACCTATCCATTGATGTAAATATCCCCTGTCTGATTCCCAGTTTGTCCACTAGATAGCAGTAGCAGATCACAAGACCACCTGAAACCAGTTGCGTCTGGATTGGGTAGTGAGTAACTGGCCGAAAATCGTTGAAAGTATTTTCAAGCCTGACATCTTAATATAGTACTCAGGCCTTTTATGTTATCAAGTTTGTTAATTGAAATAAGACACAGACAGGTGAAGAAACTTCAAACTTCTTTTCCCATTCACTTTTCCTATTGTAAACGAGTGAGTGATGAAATCAAATGCCACATGCGTCGAATACAACAGGTGTAGGAAGACCTTACCGTGAAATGCTTACTCGTGAGCCCTTAACCAACAATGCAGAGTACCGGTAGCAGTGAGAACAGTCTGGCAATTTTCAGGGCCTTTCTGACACAGCCTGGTATAGAAGTCCTGGATGGCGGGAAGCTCGGCGTACTGGGCCGTACGCACTACCCTCTGTTGCGCCTTGCGGTCGAATGCCAAGCAGTTGCCATACCATGAGGTAATGCAACAGGTTAAGCCAACTAGTCAGGATGCTCTCGATGGTGCAGCTGCAGACATTTTAAGGTCCCGTGCCAAATCTCTTCGGCCTCCTGAGAGGGAATAGGCATTGTGGTGAAAATCTACAAAATTATTTCCATTGATAAATGGGCAGCTCGAATCAGAGCAGTGGTCGTGTGGTTCAAGAGATCCTTGATGTCCAAAACAGTCTTGAAGGAAAAGCAGCAGCTCCTTGGTAAGAAGCCAGTTCAATCTATTAAAGTATTATTTTGAAATTCCCACATTTAACAATCTAATTCAATATTCAAGTGTGCGGTAATGGGTTGTTGTTGTTTCAGGCCTTCCACAACACACACTCATCCTTGATGTCAATATCAGATGGAACTCACTCTAATGATAGAGATTCATAGAGCAGTATCCAGCGATCCAAGCAGCAGCGTTGGATCCACGACTGCGAAAAGCAATGACCAAGGACAACCTGGACCGTCTGAAGGACAAGGACTTCCATAAGGCTGAGGAGTTTGTCCAGCTCATGAGAATCCTCTATACATCCAAACTGTGTGTGTCATGTGAAAAGAATGCCACCTGTGGACAGATCATACCCGTCCTCCAAAAACTGGAAGAGCACTTCACTGGGAAGCATGAAGATACGTTTGTGGCAACCATCAAAGAGAAGGTGTGGGAGAACCTCTGAGCGCTATCAGGATGAGGACATTCAAGCCTTCCTGCATGAGGCCACAATGGACCCCAGATTTATAGAGAGGCCGGTGAGTGACACCACCTGGGACAGGCTGAGGAAGGCAACTGTTGAGGCCAATGTAACAGGAGCAACACCAGGGCTGTCAGAGGAGCTGGAGCAGACAGACACAGCGCACCAGTAACAGGAGGAGGAGTCTGAAGGAGTAGAAATGGAGGAGACAGTCCCTCCATTGTAAAAAACAAGGAGTGCCTTGGAAGAGCTGTTCTCAGAGGAGGACAGGGAGTTGAGGTTGACGATCCAACAGGACACCTCGTCCCTCACCCTCAGCGAGTGTGTTGACCCAGAGGTCGAGCTCTACAAAGGCCTGCCTCCCATCCCCATGGCTAAAGATCCTGTGATGTGGTGGTGGGAGAAGAGTGCCCCTCACAAACATTGCAACAAGCTACCTCTGTGCTCAAACCTCCACCCCTAGCGAGAAAATATTTGACTGCAGGGAACACAATAAGCCAGGAGAGGTCCCGACTTCTGGCAGAGAAGACAAATATGTTGATCTTTCTCCAGAAGAACTGCTAGTCCTTTTGCAGCCTACGTGCATGCCCCACCCGTTTTGCTCTACACCACTATTTTCTTTTGCAGGAAATGTTATTTCAATTTGTTTGTCATTTCCATCATCACAACATTAGTCTATCGTGATTTGTTCAAAACATTGCTGTTTCTTTTGCCATACATTTTATTTATTTTACATTTCATAAAATAAAGCAATGTTAATTCTGTTCTTAATTTGAGTTTTTCTTCGTAAAAAAACAACAAAAAGAACGGATAAGAATACCGTTAAAGTACCGGTAAGAGTAGTAATACCCATCCCTAACAAGGACTATGGTGGTCTGCTTGAAACATGTAGGTATTACAGACTAAGTCAGGAGGTCGAAAATGTCAGTGAAGACACTTGCCAGCTGGTCAGCGCATGCTTGGAGTACGTGTCCCGGTAATCCATCTGGCCCTGCGGCTTTGTGAATGTTAACCTGTTTAAAGGTCTTACTCATATCAGCTACAGAGAGCGTGATCACACTGCCGTCTGGAACAGCTGGTGCTCTCATGTATGGTTCAGTTTTGCCTGCATCGAAGCGAGCATAGAAGGCATTTAGCTCGTCTGGCAGGCTTGTGTCACTGGGCAGCTCGCAGCTGAGTTTCCCTTTTGTAATCTGTGATAATTTGTAAGCCCTGCCAAATCTGACGAGTGTCAGTTGGTGTAGTAGATTTGATCTTAGTCCTGTATTGACACTTTGCCTGTTTGATGGTTCGTCGGAGGGCATAGCGGGATTTCTTATAATTGTCTGGATTAGTGTCCTGTTCCTTGAAAGTGGCATCTAGCCTTTAGCTCAGTGCAAATATTGCCTGTAATCCATGGCTTCTGGTTGGGATATGTAAGTACGGTCACTGTGGAAATGATGTCGTCATTGCACTTATTGCATTTTTCTTCCTGTAGTTGCACATGTGACATGCTGGTAAAATGGATTTGACTTTTCCTGCAGTAAAGTCCCCGGCCACTAGGAGCGCCGCCACTGGATGAGCATTTCCTTGTTTGCTTATGGCCTTATACAGCTTGTGGAGTGCGGTATTGGTTTATGGTGGTAAATAGACAGCTACGAAGAATATAGATGAACTCTTGGTAAATAGTGTGGTCGACAGCTTATCATGAAATACTCTAACTCCGGCAAGCAAAACCTTGAGACTTCTTTAATATTAGAGATCGCCCACCAGCTGTTATTGACAAAGACACACACCACCTCTCCTGTCTAACCGGAGGCTGCTGTTCTGTCTTGCCGATGCATGGAAAACCCAGATAACTGTATATTATCTATGTCCTTGTTCAGCCACGACTCGGTGAAACATAGGATATTACAGTTATTAATGTCCCATTGATAGGATGATCTCAAACGGAGCTCATCCAGTTTATTCTCCAGGGACTGCACGTTCATCAGTATAACGGGGGGTAAAGGCGGATTATCCACTCACTGACGCAGTCTTGCCAAGCACCCGGCTCTTTGACCTCTGTAACGGCGTCTCCTCTTCATACGAATGACAGGGATTTGTGCCTTGTCCGGGAGGAGCAGTATATCCTTTGCGTCCGACTCATTAAAGAAAAACTCCTTATCCAGTTCGAGGAGAGTAATCGGTGTTCTGATGTCCAGAGGCTCTTTTGAAATGATGGCACAATTGCACAAAAAATAAACCACACAAACTAGCACAATTGGTCAGGAGCTCGTAATACGTTGGCCATCCCCTCCGGTGCCATTCATTGAATGCCATTCAACGGCGCATGTGAAGGATGCATACAAGGTCATGTGGATGGAGAAGGAAATGCATTGCTTTACAATGGCCATCAGGTTGTGTATCCTTTCCATGCATACCAAATGTTTGCACTTTTGGTGACTTGACCTACATTGCATACTCTGACTATAATCATAGCGCATGATTTATGGCCTTTATGGGGGGATTCTTATTACATTGCCAGCAGTAAGACCACTCAGTTTAACTTTTTAGAACTCCAAGCACCGAACACATTTATATTAATTTACTTAGGCATTAATCATAGAAACACTAATCGTTCGTCCTCTATCTAGGGAATTAGTCCACTGCTCCAGGATGGAGCTTGCATGCCATGTTTTTTATGCATACAAATCTGTTCATTTTAGTCTATTCAAAACAGACCCCATTTCAAAGGAAACAAGCACTCTTTAAGATCAGGTGTGGCCAACACACCTGAACCCACTTAACAAGATAGAGGATAGAGAGTTTTGTTGATGCTGAGAATGGAATGTATATGTTTAACTTTCTCAGAAAAAGTTACAAAAGTTCTGTTTATGTTCTCTGAACAATTTCAAAACATGACTTGAAATAGAACCATGAGGAAACCTGTAGGAAACGTTATGCTGAAGTACTGAAATTCCCACTGGTACTTGACTGTTACTGTATAGATATATTTCAGTCCTTTATCGCAATTCTGAGACTTGTGCAGTTGGCTGACACACATATGAGCGAATAAACACCTTAAAGAGACATGCCGATAAAAAATAGCATATAAAACCAACAGGAAAGCAAAGAGAAAAAAAGAGGGGGACAGAAGAAAAGAAAACATAATTGAATTTGACCACAGACCAACCCTGAAGTAGGAATGCAGTGAGATACATCATTCTCATAAACCTGTACACAGAGGGGCCATTTAAGTGCGGGCGTGAGAGAGCAAACAAAATCAGTTCTCTCTGAGGACGTCCAGGGAAGGGTGTTGGGTAAAGCCTCTAGGAGGGGACCAGTGAGGGGCAGTCCATCTGACTGCAAACAGATGGCCTAGACACAGTACTACTAATCATCAATTACCAGAGCAATAAGGGAGGGGAGATTTAAAAAATAATTTTGGTATTGCGGCTGCAGTGCAAATTCAGGCAACTTCATTTTGTTTTCCCTCACACACAATCTCTCAGACTTTCCCCCCCTCTCGGTTTCTGTTAGGCTAGGTAGGTGGGGCATGGTGGCGAATGGGGCCAGGTGGAGGGGGCTGACAGGCCAGAGGGGGGTGCTTGAGGTGGGGGTAGAGGTGTTGGTGGGGTTCTCCCTCAGCTGCAATCCCACGATGCAGGTTTGACAGGTGTACTCTGGATCTTGAGTACGTGGCCCATCCTCTTCTTGATCTCAGCAGCCATGGTCATGAAGGCCTGCTCCACATTGGTGGCGCTCTTGGCACTCGTTTCCAAGAACGGGATGCCCAGGGAGTCTGCAAACTCCTTTGCTGTTGTGTAATCCACCACTTTCTTTGTGGTTAAGTCACACTTGTTCCCCACCTTGTTGACATTTCGGAGTAGAAGACATGACTTTCCAATGCCAGAGTCACCGATCAGGAGCAGCTTGAATAAATAGTCAATCAGGATTCATCATGGATTCGTCAAAGTAAATCCCCTCTTGCTCTGAAAAATCTAAGTACTTAGCTTGCGACTTTTTTAATGAAAGGAATTAGCTAAATTAACTTGCTGGCAAGGTACTCCTCTAAAGCCAGGCTAATTGTCTGAAACCCAAAATGGCTTCTAGTACCAACCAGGAAATAGCAACTCCATGTTGTTTCTTAACATTCTTGTAACAACTGAAGAACATGACTATATAGAACCATGAGGAAACCTGTAGGAAACGTTATGCTGAAGTACTGACATTTCCACAGAAGAATGTTGTTTAACGTTCTCTTAACTTTGAGAATATTCCCAATGTCAAAAATGTTCCTAGAAAATTACCAAAATCGAAATTGAACCATGTTTGAACTTGGCAAGTTTTTTTTTTTTTTTGTCAAGTTCCTTAAGAGAATGTTCCAAAGCAAAGCAACTATCCCTGTACCATTCTCAGAAAGTTGTGGGAAGGTAGTATGCAAAATAACCATAGGACAATCCCGCTGTCACCCAAGCTCTAAGAAACATGGCATTATAACTACTATTCCCTGGAGGAGGGAAACGAGGTACAACATACTATTGGGAGTCGCACTCTCGCAACTTTGGTTGAAGGATCTACAACATGCCTGACAAGGCCAATGAAATCCGTGCCTCGCTGGAAGCCCCCCCTTTCACAGGTGATAAGCGTGAGACTCGGATTAATTCCTTCAATTCAATACTGCTCTTCAGAGCCCATGAACAGACGACACGTGGCTAAACAGCTGTTGTACTCAGTTTCCCTCCTTCAGGGAACAGTTGTTATAGTCATAATGCCAAGTTCCCTTCAGCATGATACAATCCACATTGACGGGCTGTAGTGGAATCGTCGAAAGCTTCAAGTTCCTCTGTGTCCACATCACTAAGGAATTAACATAGTCCACACACAAACACCACCACAGTCGTGAAGAAGGCACGACAACACCTCTTCCCCCTCAGGAGGCTGAATTTTTTTGGGGCATGGGCCCTCTGATCCTCATCTTGACTGGCTGCATCACCGCTTGGTATTGCAACGGCTTGGCATCCGACCGCAAGGAACTACAGAGGGTAGCGCATACAGCATAAGCTCCATGCCATCCAGCATCACTATTCCATGCAGTTTCAGAGGAAGGCCCTAAAAATTGTCAGACTCCAGCCACCCAAGTCATAAACTGTTCTCTCTGCTACCGCATGGCAAGTGGTACCGATGCACCCTCTGAAACCAAGGACCCTGATCAGCTTCTACCCTCAAGCCATAAGACTTCTATATAGTTAACTAGATAGCTACCCAAACTATGTGTATTGACTCCCTTTAGCGCTAACTATTGACTCATCACATACACAGCTGCTACTGTTTTATCTATCATGTTGCCTAGTCACTATACCCCTACCTATATGTACATACAGTATCTACCTCAATTACCTCGTACCCCTGCACATCGACTTGGTACTTGTACCCCGTGTATATAGCCAAGTTATCGTTACTTATGTATTTATTCCTTGTGTTATTTCTCTGCATTGTTGGGAAGGGCCCGTAAGTAAGCATTTCACTGTTAGTCTAAACCGGTTGTTTATGAAGCATGTGACAAATACAATTTGATAGCCATCTAACTAATTGCTATAGCCAGGCCAAGCAATTTAAGAATAGCTAATTGTTTGTGATTAAGAAACTTATGAGTACCATACAAAATTCAGCCCACAACGTCCAGAGGGTGAGCACACTTTACCACTAAGGGACAGTTTAGTTGGCGCAACGTAACAATCTCGTGTTCCAATGGTTTGTTTTCATAGCGTGAATTGTTCCTCGGAATAATTGAAGGAATTAATCCGAGCCGCACGTTCATCATTTGCCTTTTCAGGTGTGATTGTAGCTCCTTCTACCGAAATCAGGAGAGGAAGACTCCCCATAGTATATTGTACCGAAGTTGACTGAAAGGGAACATATGGTTCTCAGAACGTTACGTGCTAGCTGGGGAGTGTCACTACCCCAGCAGGAGCAGCTCATTGTGACCCTGGTCTAATAACAATTGAGTAGACTACAAGACAACAAACCACAGATGCAGTCCAGTCTGTCCACCGCAGCTTCACCACATCTCATCACTTTCCACTTTGGTGTTGACAAACAAGCAGTCATTTGCTTCGCCAGTGTTCTGTCTGAGATTGATCAATTTCGTGCAGCCGGTGGACATCGATGATCATGTAGGCTTTGATGACGACCATTTTGTTTAATTTTCAGGTGGTTCTGGCTGTGAAGCAGTACCCTGTGATTCATGGCTCGGTGCACTATAGGTGATAGTGTTTATCCTCATCAGCTGCACAGTATTTTGCAGAGAACACACCATTTCTTCATTATGTTGCACTCTAGGAATACTCCTTAATGGAGAACCACAGGACTTCCATTAAAACATACATAATTTAAATCTTGGTTGTGTGTGCGTGCGTGGTACTTGCCCGATTATGAATCGAATTGACAGCACATCATAACAGCAAGTGAGTATCATAACTATATCATCTTGGAATTGTCACATTTTGTAGAGTTACAAAATGGGATTGAAATAGATTGTATTGTAATTTATCTACACAAAACTCCATAATGTCAAAGTGAAAAGAAAATTCTACAAATTAAATAACAAAAATAGAATTGTTTCATAAGTACTCACCCCCTTTGTGCAAGCCTAAATTAGTTAAGGTGTTAAATTTGGCTTAAGAAATCACAAGTTACATGGACTCTGAAATAATAGGGTTGACATGATTTTTTTACGAGCTACCCCCTTCCTCTGTCCCCCATACATACATCTGTAAGGTCCCTCAGTCAAGTATTGAATTTCAAGCACAAATTAATCTACGAAGACCAGGGAGCTTTTCAAACGCCTCATAAAGGGCAGTGATTTGTAGATGGGTAACAATAACAAAATCAGATGTTGAATATTCCTTTTGGTATGGTCAAGTTAATAATTATGCTGTGTATGATGTATTAAACCACCCAGCCACATCAAAGATACCTCTGAACTGAGCTGCAGGACAGGAAGGAAACTGCTCAGGGATGTCACCATGAGGCCATTGGTGATTTTCAAACAGCTATGGAGTTTAATGGATGTGATGGGAGAAAATTGAGGATGGATCAACATTGTAGTGACTCCAAAATATTGACTGAAATTACGTAGTGAAAATAACAAAAAAAATGGCAAAGGAATACAACTTTTGGCCTAAATGCAAAGCGTTGTGTTTGTGTTGGATTTGCCCCAATTATGTTGGTGGCTACATCATGGTATGGGTCTGCTTGACATTGGCAAAGACGGGAGTTTTTCAGGATACAAATAAACGGGAGGGAGTTAAGCACAGGCAAAATACTAGAGGAACACCTGCTTCAGTCTGTTTTACATCAGACACTGGGAATGTTCCTGAGTGGCCAAGATACAGTTTTGACTTAAAGGTAGACTCAGCAATAGTAGGATGCAGAAAGTTACCAGCATAGTGGGTAAGTTTCCGCAACAACTAAGAGCACTGAAGCGTGAGGCTCAACGTCTCTGCTGTTATGGTGTCCTGGCTACTACTGAACAGTGTGAAGCAAACCAGTGCACATGCTCCCAAGTGGTGCAGCGGTCTAAGGCACTGCATCTCAGTGCTAGAGGGGTCACTACAGACCCTGGTTCGATTCCAGGTTGTATCACACTCATAGGGTGGCGCACAATTGGCCCAGCGTCATCCAGGTTAGGCCGGGGTAGGCCGTCATTGAAAATAAGAATTTGTTCTTAACTGACTTGCCTAGTTAAATAAAATAAAAAAACATACGCTGTGACGGAGAGCGAAGTCTTGCATCTGGCTCATATCTGCAGTGCTGCTCGTGGAAATGTCATTTTGCTGAGTCAACCTTTAAATCTGCTTAAATCTATGGAAAGACTTGAAAATCGCTGTCTAGCCATGATCCCCAATACCTTGACAGAGCTTGAAGAATTTTTAAAATAATAATAATAATGCAAATATTGCACAATCCAGGTGTGCAAAGAGACTTACCCAAGAAGAATCACAGCTGCCAAAGGTGTTTCTCGGGAAAGGGGGTATCAAGTCAGTTGTACAACTGAATGCATTCAACTGAAATGTGTCTTCCGTATTTAACCCAACCCCTCTGAATCAGAGGTGCGGTGGGCTGCCTTAAATCGACATCCATGTCTTCGACATGTATTGACTCGGGGGTGAATACTTATCTAATCAAGGTACAGTTGAAGTCGGAAGTTTACATACACTTAGGTTGGAGTCATTAAACCTCGTTTTTCAACCACTCCACAAATTTCTGGTTAGCAAACTATAGTTTTGTCAAGTCGGTTAGGACATCTACTTTGTGCATGACACAAGTCATTTTTCCAACAATTGTTTACAGACAGATTATTTCACTGTATCACAATTCCAGTGGGTCAGAAGTTTACATACACTAAGTTGACTGTGCCTTTAAACAGCTTTGAAAATTCCAGAAAATTATGTCATGGCTTTAGAAGCTTCTGATAGGCTAATTGACATCATTGGAGTCAATTGGAGGTGTTCCTGTGGATGTATTTCAAGGCCTACCTTCAAACTCAGTGCCTCTTTGCTTGGCATCATGGGAAAATCAGAAAAATTGTAGACCTCCACAAGTCTGGTTTATCCTTGGGAGCAATTTCCAAACACCTGTAGGTACCACGTTAATCTGTACAAACAATAGTACGCTGGTATAAACACCATGGGACCACGCAGCCATCGTACTGCTCAGGAATGAGACGCGTTCTGTCTCCTAGAGATTAACGTACTTTGGTGCGAAAAGTGCAAATCAATCCCAGAACAACATCAAAGGACCTTGTGAAGATGCTGGAGGAAATAGGTACAAAATTATCTATATCCACAGTAAAAACGAGTCCTATATCGACATAACCTGAAAGGCCACTCAGCGAGGAAGAAGCCACTGCTCCAAACCGCCATAAAAAAGCCAGACTACGGTTTGCAACTGCACAAAGATTGTACTTTTTGTAGAAATGTCTTCTGGTTTGATGAAACAAAAATAGAACTGTTTGGCCGTAATGACAGAAGGAAAAAGGGGGACGCTTGCAAGACGAAGAACACCATCCCAACAGTGACGCACGGGGTGGCAGCATCATGTTGTGGGGTGTGCTTTGCTGCAGGAGGGACTGGTGCACTTCACAAAATAGATGGCATCATGAGGGAGGAAAATGATGTGGATATATTGAAGCAACATCTCAAGACATCAGTCAAGAAGTTAAAGCTTGGTCGCAAATGGGTCTTCCAAATGGACAATGACCCCAAGCATACTTCCAAATTTGTGGCAAAATGGATTAAGGACAAAGTCAAGGTGCTGGAGTGGCCATCACAAAGCCCTGACCTCAATTTGTGGGCAGAACTGAAAAGCGTGTGTGAGCAAGGAGGCCTACAAACCTGACTCAGTTACACCAGCTCTGTCAAGAGGAATGGGCCAAAATTCACCCAACTTATTGTGGGAAGCTTGTGGAAGGCTACCCAACACATTTGACCCAGGTTAAACAATTTAAAGGCAATGCTACCAAATACTAATTGAGGGCATGTCAACTTCTGACCCACTGGGAATGAGATGAATGAAATAAAAGCTGAAATAAATCATTCTCTCTACTATTATTCTGACATTTCACATTCTTAAAATAAACTGGTGATCCTAACTGACCTAAGACAGGGAATTTTTACTAGGATTAAATGTCAGGAATTGTGAAGAGTTTAAATGTATTTGGTGTATGTAACTGTGTATTACCGTTTTAGCATTTTTCTTCCACTTTGACATTACAGAGCATTTAAATCCATTTTAACGCCACAATAAAATGTAAAGAAATCCAAGGGGGAATACTTATGATACACACTGTACATACTACATACAGTAAGTAGTACATCCCTCTTACCTCCTGGTTCTCCTGTCAGCCAGTAGATGGACTAACTCTGAAACTGCGATATAAGTCAACTGTATACCAATGTATTTACTCTATAGAACAACTATTTGCTGCAGCCTAAGCATTCAGTCCCTCTAGGGCATTATGCTTCACAGAGAAATGTAAATGAAAGCAGACATGTCACAGCAGGCTTTTGTATTGTAGTAATGGGAAGATGTCCCCTTGAAAGCAACTAGTGCTGAAATCCATCTATAGACTTTTTGTTCTAGACAGTTCCTTTGCATTGCAGAGAGAAAAGGCCTTTGTATCTGAGGTCGGCCAAAGGGTATTTTACTGAATGATTTAAAAAAACTTTTGGAACAGATGCTTTACCTTGAATGACTTGAGAAAACTACAAGGTGTACTGAAAACGAATTTACTTACATGGCAAACATGTTTAAGGGCACTTCACACAATGGTCAGCTCCACATTAGCTATGATAGATCTTATTATGATCATATCAATATATCTGTAAAACTGACCTAGTCACCTTTTTAGTCACTTCTTACACGCCTCATGCCAAACTGACTTCTTCGTTCTATGATCTGCTTTCATCCCCCTTCTGTGGCTTACAGCATACCTTCCTCCTTAGCGTGTCACTGTCAGTCCATCCACTGCCTGTGGGTCAGAGTAGAGACAAAGCTGGCTATGAGCTAGCCTCCACCCTGTAATGCAGCACTTCCCTTTGTCAAACAAAGACATACCAGGGGTATGTACTGAGTAGGCAGAACAAGACAACCTCAGCTCACAGAGTTTCAAACTCTGGATCCCAATCATTCTATAAAGTACAAAGGAAATATCTAGTAGAAGCATTGAGACCAAAAATAAACCCCAACCATCTGAGAGAAAAGAAAAGCAGATCAGAGGGGCTTTTATGGAAAAGTTATTTCTTAGTCTCTTTTTTTCCCCCGCAGACACTTGCTCCCTGCTCCCTCTCAGTAATGCTCCCTCTCAAGTAACATCTCTGTGGGAAATGACTCGTTGATGCTAACACGACTCCTTCGAGTGAAGGACTTGACACGGAGTAAACTTGAGCAATGGGTACTGCAATTTAGAATTTATTGATTGGCCACTCTGACAACATGACAAAAAGAAGTGCGATATCTCTTTCCCTGAAAACATCTGTTGCCCATTTGATTTGGAATGAGATAATGGGACCTGGAAGGCACAAAGTCATTTATGTTCACGGTCATATGACTAGTGTCGCATGATGGGGGTTGCAACGGTTCCTGCTTGTAGTACCTCAACTTATTGATGAACTCACACACCTTGCCGACAGTAGCATGCCCTGTACTCAGTTATCATTTCCATGCTGCGAGAGCAATTGGCTGAGTGTGGGTTAAGTGCGACCTGTCATTCCATTCCTCAGTTGGAGAGGCAGGTGAACAGAGTAAATGAACACTGAAGTCCACCTGTTCCTGTCTGCTTTATGACTTTCCCTTACATAGACATAGATGTATCCATGGTCTTGGTTGCCTGATAGCACAAAGGACACATAGGAGCAATGCTCCAGCAGAGCTGTCTTTGACCAGTAAGGCATCTATTTGTCTATGAGCCAGGGGGTCTGTCGGACTCACTTGGGCCGACAATGTCTCATAGTGATTTTCTTGAAGGTCTAGGTCCCTAGAGTTGGTAAATGTGTGATAGCAGTGTAGCAATGGCAGCTTTCTCTGTGTTATCACTCTTTCTTTCATCTGCCATCCCATTAATTTTCCCCATAGGGATTTTACCCTATGACAAACTATGTCAGTATACAACAAGTTATTGGTCACGTATAGGCTTTAATCATATATCACTGGAAAGCTTAATTCACAGCTATCAGACACATTTTTGGAATGTTCAGGTAAAAATTAACCTTGACCTTTGACCTCTAGGGTACAAATATTTACCTGTATAAATTTTATAAAAAATATGAAACCTTGATACAGTTTAATCTTTGTTTGACAAGTGTTTTGGAAAGGTCATGAAATTACATTTTAAATGATATATAATATAACCAACTTTGAAAGCACCAACTACAACTATTGTTTAGATATAGCCCATATCTGTGAATCTAAGCTTACAATGATACAGTGGCGTCGGAAACTATTCACAACCCTTGACTTTGTCCACATTTTGTTGTGCTACAACCTGAATTTAAAATGGATTAAATTGAGCCGTTTTGTCAATGGCCTATACACAATACCCCATAAGGCCAAAGTGGAATTATGTTTAGACATTTTTACCAATTAATTAAAAATGAAAAGCTGAAATGTCTTGAATCAATAAGTATTCAACCCCTTTGTTATGGCAAGCCTAAATATATTGACTAAAATTATGAACACGGGCCTCCTGTGTGGCACAGTGGTCTAAGATACTGCATCGCAGTGCTAGAGGTGACACTACAGACCCGGGTTCGTTCCCGGGATGTGTTACAACCGGCTGTGATCGGGAGTTCCATAGGGCAGCGCACAATTGGCCCAGCTTCATCCAGGTTAGCAGATTGTTTGGCCAGGGGGGCTTTATTTGGCTCATCGTGCTCTATCGCCTGCAGGATGACCTTGGTCGTCAGTTGAACGGTGTTTCCTCCGACACATTGGTGAGGTTGGCTTCCGGGTTAAGTGGGCTACATATATAGTACCAGTCAAACGTTTGGACACCTACTCATTCAAGGGTTTCTTTGTTTTTACTATTTTCTACATTGTAAAATCATAATTAAGACATCAAAACTATGAAATAACACATAATGAATCATGTAGTATCCAAAAACGTGTTAAACAAATAAAAATATCTTTTTGATTTTAGATTCTTCAAAGTAGCCACCATTTGCCCTGATGACAGCTTTGCACACTCTTGGCATTCTCTCAACCAGCTTCATGAGGTAGTCACCTGGAATGCATTTCAATTGACAGGTGTGCCTGTATGTGTTTGAGCCAATCAGTTGTGTTGTGACAAGGTAGGGGTGGTATACAGAAGATAGCCCTATTTGGTAAAAGACCAAGTCCATATTATGCAGCAAGAACAGCTCAAATAAGCAAGGAGAAATGACAGTTCATCATTACTTTAAGACATGAAGGTCAGTCAATCCGGAAAATGTCAAGAACTTTGAAAGTGCAGTCGCAAAAACCATCAAGCGCTATGATGAAACCGGTTCTCATGAGGACCGCCACAGGAAAGGAAGAGTTACCTTTGCTGCAGAGGATAAGTTCATTAGAGTTAACTGAACCTCAGATTGCAGCCCAAATAAATGCTTTAGAGTTCAAGTAACAGACACATCTCAACATCAACTGTTCAGAGGAGACTACGGGATTCAGGCCTTCATGGTCAAATTGCTGCAAAGAAACCGCTACTAAAGGACACCAATAAGATGCAGAGACTTGCTTGAGCCAAGAAACACGATCAATGGACATTAGACCGGTGGGAATCTGTCCTTTGGTCTGATGAGTCCAAATTTGAGATTATTGATTTCAATTGCCGTGTCTTTGTGAGGCACAGAGTAGGGGAAAGGATGATCTCTGCATGTGTGGTTCCCACCGTGAAGCAGGGATGTGGTGTGATGGTGCTTTGCTTGCGACACTGTCAGTGATTTATTTAGAATTCAAGGCACACTTAAACAGCATGGCTACCACAGAATTCTGCAGCGATACGTCATCCCATCTCATCTGGTTTGTGCTTAGTGGGACTATCGTTTGTTTTTCAACAGGACAATGATGCAACACACCTCCAGGCTGTGTAAGGGCTATTTAACCAAGAAGGAGAGTGATGGAGTGCTGCATCAGATGACCTGGCCTCCACAATCACCCAACCTCAACCCAATTGAGATGGTTTGGGATGAGTTGGACCGCAGAGTGAAGGAAAAGCAGCCAACAAGTGCTCAGCATATGTGGGAACTCCTTCAAGACTGTTGGAAAAGCATTCCAGGTGACTACCTCATGAAGCTGGTTGAAAGAATGCCAAGAGTGTGCAAAGCTGTCATCAAGGCAAAGGGTGGCTATTTTGAAGAATCGCAAATATAAAATGTTTTGATTTGTTTAACACTTTTTGGGTTACTACATTATTCCATATGTGCCATTTCATAGTTTTGATGTCTTCATTATTATTCTACAGTGTAGAAAATAGTACAAATAAATAAAAACCCTTGAATGAGAAGGTGTCCAAACTTGACTGGTAGTGTAGATTAGGGCATAATTAATTAATTTACACTAACTCAGTAAAATCGTTGACATTGTTGCATTTTGCGTTTATATTTTAGTTCAGAGGTAAAAATGTTTTTAACAAGTGACATAAGTTGCATGGACTCACTCTGTGTGCAATAGTTTTTAACATTATTTTTGAATGACTACCTCATCTCTGTACCACACATACAATTATCTGTACGGTCCCTCAGTCAAGCAGTGATTCTCAATCAGATTCAACCAAAGACCAGGGAGGTTTTCCAATGCCTCGCAATGGGCACCTACACAATATATACAAACGTATGTTGACACCCCTTCAAATGAGTGAATTCGGCTATTTCAGCCACACCTGTTGCTGACAGGTGTATAAAATCGAATACAGCCATGCAATCTCCATAGACAAATATTGGCAGTAGAATGGCCTTACTGAAGAGCTCAGTGACTTCCAACGTGGCATCGTCATAGGATGCCACCTTTCCAACAAGTCAGTTAGTCACATTTTTGCCCTGCTAGAGCTTCCCCGGTCAACAGTAAGTGCTGTTATTGTGAAGTGCAAACGTCTAGGAGTAACAACGGCTCAGCCGTGAAGTGGTAGGCCACACAAGCTCACAGAACGAAACTGCTGAATCGCATAGTGTGTAAGAATCGTCTGTTGCAACACTCACTACCGAGTTCCAAACTGCCTCTGGAAGCAACGTCAGCACAATAACTGTTCGTCCGGAGCTTCATGAAATGGGTTTCCATGGCCGAACAGCCGCACACAAGCCTAAGATCACCATGCGCAATGCCAAGCGTCTGCTGGAGTGGTGTATAGCTCGCCACCATTGGACTCTAGAGCAGTGGAAACGTGTTCTCTGGAGTGATGAATCACGCTTCGACATCTGGCAGTCCGACAGACAAATCTTGGTTTGGCGGATGCCAGGAGAACGCTACATGCCCGAATGCATAGTGCCAACTGTAAAGTTTGGTGGATGTGGAATAATGGTTTGGGGCTGTTTTTCATTGGTCAGACTAGGCCCCTTCGTTCTAGTGAAGGGAAATCTTAAAGCATTTAATGACATTCTAGACCATTCTGTGCTTCCAAGAGCCTTTCCTGTTTAGGCATGACAACCTCACTAGTGCTCTTGTGGCTGAATGGAAGCAAGTCCCCACAGCAATGTTCCAACATCTAGTGGCACGCCTTCCCAGAAGAGCTGAGGTTGTTATAGCAGCAAAGGGGGGCCAACTCCATATTAATGCCAATGATTTTAGTATAAGATGTTTGACGAGCAGGTGTCCACATACTTTTGGTCATGTAGTGTATTTGTAGACAACAAAAAAAAGCAGATATTGAATACTCCTTTGAGCATGGTAAAGTTATTAATTACACTTTGGATAGTGTAGCAAAAGACCCAGGCACTACAAAGATACAGGCGTCCTTCCTAACTCAGTTGTCGGAGAGGAAGGAAACCGCTCAGGGATTTCTTTATGAGGCCAACGGTGACTTTACAACAGTTAGAGTTTAATGGCTGTGATTGGAGAAAACTGAGGATGGATCAACAACTTTGTAGTTATTCCACAATACTAACCGAATGACAGAGTGAAAAGAAGTAAGCTTGTTCTGAATAAAAATATTCCAAACATGTATCCTGTTTGCAATAAGGCACTGAAGTCAAACTTACAAAATAGAAAAAGAAATGGACTTTGTCCTTAATACAAAGCGTTATGTTTGTTGAAAATCCAACACGTCACTGAGTACCACTTTTCGTATTTTCAAGCATGGTGGTGGCTGAATCATGTTATGGGTATGCTTGTCATTGGCAAGGACTAGGACGTTTTTGGGGGGATAGAAAGAAACGGAATAGAGCTAAGCCCAGGCAAAATCTGGTTCAATCTGCTTTCCAACAGACACTGGGAGACAAATTCACCTTCCAGCAGGACAATAACCTAAAACACAAGGCCAATTATACTGTACACTGGAGTTGCTTAGCAAGATGACATTGAATGTTCCTGAGTGGCCTAGTTAAAGTTTTTGGCTTCAATCGGCTTGAAAATCTGTGGCAAGACTTAAAAATGGCTGTCTAGCAATGTTAAAACTACCAACCTGACAGAGTTTTAAGACATTTTTAAAGAATGTGCAAATATTGTACAATCCAGTTGTGCAAAGCTCTCAGAAACTTACCCAGAAAGATTCACAGTAATCGCTGCCAAAGGTGATTCTGTGCCTCAACACAATCCTGTCTCAGAGCTCTACGTACAATTCCTTCGACCTCATGGCTTGGTTTTTGCTCTGACTTCCACTGTCAACTGGTGGAACCTTATATAGACAGGTGTGTTCCTTTACAAATTATGTCCAATCAATTGAATTTACCACAAGTGTACTCCAATCAAGTTGTAGAAACATCTCAAGGATGATCAATGGAAACAGGATGCACCTGAGCTCAATTTAGAGTTTCATAGCAAAGGGTCTGAATACTTATATAAATACGGTATCTTTTTTTTTTAATACATTTGCCAAATATTCTAAAAACCTGTTTTCACTTTGTCGTTATAGGGTATTGTGTGTAGATTGATGAGGAATTTTTATTTATTTAATCCATTTCAGAATAAGGCTGTAATGTAACAAAATGTGGAAAAAGTGAAGGGGTCTGAATACTTTCCAAATGCACTGTAGATATTCACTATGAGATATCATTGGCCCAAGTGAGCCCACCGGCCCAAATTTGGGGGTCTGGCTCATGGACTAAATGGGCTGACAGTCCATAGCGTTCACTGTCTGATGAGTTGTTGAACAAAAGGCTATTTAGTGAACATCATTTAACATCATCAAATTAGGATAGCAGCTATTCGCCTGTGACATCTCACTGGGCACAGACATCAGTTCAACGTCTAGTTTTGATTTACATTTAATTCCGTTTTCAATTAACATGAATTTAATGTGAAATCAACAAAACATTTCACCATGTCATTGGATTTAGGTTAAAAGTTGGGTGAAAAAAAGACAAAAATCCCTTAAGTTGATGACTTTTTGCAAATCCAATAATTTTTTCCACATTGATTCAACGTCATCACATACATTTTGTTGTTGTTGAAATACTGTTGATTCAACCAGTTTAATGTGGGATGGCGTGCTAACCTTACTTCACGTTACTTATGCTATTCATAAACTCTTACCCAAGGTGAACTGTGTCTCAGTTGGGAAGCCTTTTGAACAGCACACCATCTACTGTGAGGACTTATTTGATGAAACTACTGTCTGTGTGGATCTGTATTGTTCATCCTAAATTTGAATCCCATTGTCTAAAATGCCCGAGGGTAGTTGGAGGCTTACAGACAGAATATAACAAGGAAAAGGACTATTTTGACTTTTTAAATTCTATTTTAGAAAATAATCCTCCCATTTAACATTACAAAATCCATCAACTGCCCTAATGTGTACAGAGGCATTGATGTATTAGTGATGCACTTTAGGAAAAATCCATACCGTTTTGCACAATGACAATTTTATCCTTAATCATCTGAACACTATTATATGTATGAAAATGAATGTAAATTCTACTAACCCCACTGCTTTTATAGAAAAGTAAGGGTTTCTCTAGACCTGGTCGATTGACATATTAAGTATTGTGTTTTTCCTTTCCTCAGTATTGTTACTGCATTTGTGGTCAAAAGTACTATAGCAACTAGCTGTGTCCAGGCTCTCAACATGTCAAATCCTGCATCCAATCTCACATCCATCAAGCATACTCTGGTTTTATAACACTGTTGCCATGGCTACACAGTATTTAAACCCCCTTGTAATAACCTGACCATCACAATTTTCTCCCAGAGGTAATTCCCACCATTTCGAGCTAAAATTATTCCACTACTGTTCTTGTTTTTCTAATTAATTAGCCGTATTAAAGGAAGTTGGCCGGTCAAAGTCAATCTATCATGGGAACTCTAGTGCTTAGTGAAGTATGGACAGACACAACTGAATGTGAGACTGAGAACAGGGTAGTAAATTCAAGCCAGAGCATAATCTGATTGTTTGTTTTTACACATGCGTTTTCTAAAAGGTTGATTTCTTGAACCAGACTGCGAAGGAGTTCCACTGTTAGTTTCCATTCATTGCATTCATCGTGCTGTCCAACATGGGCTGAGCATCGGATGTACGCAAACATGTAGAGGGATTTTGATGCAGTGCTCTTACAAGATATATTGAACAGGACTAGACTTGCGTAGGGAGAGGCCTTGTCAGGTGTCCTTGTCTTTAACTAAAAGTAGTCCTTCTCATTCTGGAGATACAATCTAGAAGTCCTTGGAACAGTCATCCTCTTGGCTGGCCTGGAAAATCTATAGACAATCTTTTGTTAATCCCAACTTTGCTATCTGACTGTGTGCCTGTAGGCTCTTCAACCCCCTAAGGACAAATATGGTCCAACTTACTGAAATAAAAATAATTACATTTTCCATTTTTTGTTCAGCTAAGTCCCAGCAGCAGCCCTTCACTTGTGGAGATTTCAGTGCAACAGTTGAAAGCACAAGATAAGTGTCAAGCAGACCAGTGAAAATCCCATGATTAAATAAAGCTGGCCAGAGCAACATGAGTTGATGTTTGTACTCTGAGAGACTACATAATCATGGAGTGTGAATACAGAGCACTGCAAGGCCACTTACTCTTAATTAAAGAGTGGGGAAAGAGGCTCTGTTTTCCACAAGATTCACACAGGAGCAAATTAGGTGCGTCTGACAGCCACACAGACACATCCAACTGCCTCATTTCCCCTTCCTGTTACAGTCTGCCCTATGGCCACCTTCTCTCCCATTAGATACGACTTCTTCTCTCATTAACGGGATGGAGTCACTCTCAGAGCTTCCAAATCCAAAATAATTAAATAGAATGCATTAACGACTGATTAAGGGGAAGAGGGATTGCTAGTATAATTTGTCTTTCTTTTGCAAAGTTCTATAGGAAGGAGGTGAAACACACAACAAACACACTCAAAACGGTTGGGTTTATAGTTTGTCTTATAGATTATCTTGTCTTATTCCGGTTTAGATGGATGGAAGCCATCCAAATGTAGATCTATTGTAGCATCTCATCCCCTTCTGACCACTAAGGAGCAACTCTGATTTAGTGTTCCATTACATCAATACATGACTGATAAGTCAAGGGTAACACTCCTGAGGGCTCCCGAGTGGCGCAGCGGTCTAAGACAATGCATCTCAGTGCTAGAGGTGTCACTACAGACACTGGTTTGATCCTGGGCTGTATCACAACCGGCCGTGATCGGGTGTCCCATAGTGCGGCGCACAATTCGCCCAGCGTCGTCCAGGTTAGGGGAGGGTTTGGCCGGGGTAGGACGTCGTTGTAAAATAAGAATTTGTTCTTAATTGACTTGCCTAGTTAAATAAATGTTTAAAAAAAAACACTTGGTGACTGAGACAGCTCAGAATAACAACATTCATATAAATACAAGTTTATGATGAATTGATAGCAGTAAAATGTGACATGAAGAATACACACAGTGCCAGATGCCAGGGGTTGTCCGCTGTGGTTTAGTATCCTTCAAACTGCTTTATTACATTTCACTCGGAAGAATAATTCTTCCGACATAGTCATTTCTTAGGCTCACTGGCACATTTAGATTTACTACGCCAGAGCCAGCTAGGCAGCCTAATATAATTTCTAACCAGGCAGACTGTAGAGAGGAACAGTATTTACAGAAAATACTAATCAAACATCTAAAGCATTAGAACACCTTTTGGTGGACATGGTGACCTTTATCAACAGGGAAATGTCATATATATATATTTTTTTTTACCCAATTGGAAGTTCGTCTTGTCTCATCACTGCGTCTCCCATACAGACTCGGGAGAGGCGAAGGTCGAGAGCCGTGCGTCCCCCAAAACTCAACCAAAGCCACACTGCTTCTTGACACAATGCCCACTTAACCCAGAAGCCAGCCACACCAATGTGTCAGAGGAAACACTGTACCTGTTGACCGTGTCAGCATGCACTGCACCCAGCCTACCACAGGAGTCGCTAGTGCACAATGGGACAACGACATCCCTGCCGGCCAAACCCTCCTAACACGGACAATTGTTCGCCGCCCCATGGGTCTGTAGGTTGCAGCCTGGACTCGAACCCAGAATCTCTAGTGGAACAGCAATGCAGTGTCTTAGACCACTGCGCCACTCAGAAGGCCGCAGTGTCATATATCTAACGCTAACATATTTGTATTTATTATGGATCCCCATTAGCTACTGCCAAGGCAGCAGCTACTCTTCCTGGAGTCCGGCAAAATTAAGAAAGTTATACAATTTTAAAAACATTACAATACATTCATTACAGAATTCACAACAGACAAGTGTGTGCCCTCAGGCCCATACTCCACTACCACATATCTACAACGCAAAATCCATGTGTACGTGTGTCTATAGTGTGTATGTCATCATGTGTTTGTATGCATGTGTCCTTGCCTGTTTGTGTTACTTCACATTCCCTGCTCTTCCATAAGGAGTATTTTTACCTGCTTTTTAAATCTGATTATACTGCTTGCATCAGTTGCCTGATGTGGAATAGATTTCCATGTAGTCATGGCTCTATGTAGTACAATGCGCCTCCCATTGTCTGTTCTGGACTCGGGGACTGAAGAGACCTCTGGTGGCATGTCTTGTGGGGTATGCATGGGTGTTCGAGTATTTTTAAACAGAGGGCTCGGTACCTTCAGCTTGTTAACACCTCTTACAAAAACAAGTAATGAGGAACTCAATCTCTCTTCCACTTTGAGCCATGAGAGATTGTGGCTCAATCTGTGTACTCCGTGCTGCCCTGTTCTGAGCCAATTGTAATTTTCCCAAGTCCCTCTTTGTGGCACCTGACCACACGACTGAACAGTAGTCCAGGTGCGACAAAACCAGGGCCTGTAGGACCTGCCCCGTTGATAGTGTTGTTAAGAAGGCCGAGCAGCGCTTCATTATGGACAGACTTCTCCCCATTTTAGCTATCAATATGTTTTAACCATGACAGTTTACAGTCCAGGGTTACTCCAAGCAGTTTAGTCACCTCAGCTTGCTCAATTTACACATTATTCATTACGAGATGTAGTTGAGATTTAGGGTTTAGTGAATGATTTAGGGCTAACTTATTCCTTGCCACCCACTGTGAAACTAACTGCAACTCTTTGTTAAGTGTTTCAGTAATTTCAGTTGCTGTAGTAGGTGACGTGTATAGTGTTGAGTCATCCGCATACATAGACACACTGGCCTTACTCAAAGCCAGTGCCATGTCGTTAGTAAAGATTGAAAAAAGCAAGGGGCCTAAACAGCTACACTGGAGAATTCCTGATTCTATCTGGATTATGTTTGATAGGCTTCCATTAAAGAACACCCTCTGTGTTCTGTTAGACAAGTAACTCTTTATCCACATTATAGCAGGGGGTGTAAAGCCATAACATACGTTTTTCCAGCATCAGACTATGATCAATAATGTCAAAAGCTGCACTGAAGTCTAACAAGACAGCCCCCACCATCATTGTATCATAAATTTCTCTCAGCCAATCCTCAGTCATTTGTGTAAGTGCTGTGCTTGTTGAGTGTCCTTCCCTATATCCGTGCTGAAAGTCGGTTGTCAATTTGTTTACTGTGAAATAGCATTGTATCTGGTCAAGCACCATGTTTTCCAGAAGTTTACTAATGGTTGGTAACAGACTGTTTGGTTGGCTATTTGGGTAGCAGAATGACTTTAGCTTCCCTCCAGGCCTGAGGGCAAACGCTATCTAGTAGGCTTAAATTGAAGATGTGGCAATACCGTCCGCTATTATCCTCAGTAATTTCCATCCAGATTGTCAGATCACGGTGGCTTGTCATTGTTGATAAACAACAATAATCTTTTCACCTCTTCCACACTGACTTTACGAAATTCAAAAGTACAATTCTTCTCTTTCCTAATTTAGTCAGATATACTTGGATGTGTAGTGTCAGCGTTTGATGCTGGCATGTCATCCCTAAATTAGTTTATCTTGCCAATGAAAAAGTCATTAAAGTAGTTTGCAATATCAGTGGGGTTTGTGATGAATGAGCCGTCTGATTCAATGAATGATGGAGCCGAGTTGGCTTTTTTCCCAAAAATGTAATTTAAGGTGCTCCAAAGCTTTTTACTATCATTCTTTATATAATTTATCTTTGTTTCATAGTATAGTTTCTTACCTTTTATTTAGCTTAGTCACATGATTTCTTAATTTGCAGTACGTTTGCCAATCAGTTGGGCTGCAGTACGTTTGCCTCATCCCTCTCTACCATACAATATTTCAATTCCTCATCAATCCAAGTGGATTTAATCATATTTACAGTCATATTCATGGATTGCTTTACATCAGCATATCACTTAACATGTTAACATATGTTTCCCATCATGATTGCATGTATCCATGCAATAATAAAATGTGTATGCTCACCTGTTTGCATATAGATTACAATTTGTATAAAACTATTTGTTAAGACAGAGAAATAGGGGGGGGGGGGGGGGAGGGAGTTCGAACTAGAGGGTTAAATATTACATTTCCACCTCTTTATACAACCAGGTATAGAATAGGAATAGGACTCCCAATGCCATTTCCTGGTCTCTGTAGAAATGATTCAGGTATGGGATCTCTTTGGTCTTGAAGTTGAAAGGATCTGATGGTGTGTTGTGATTGACATGTCATCTACCTCTCTGCCTTCTCTCATTATCCTTTGTTTCATTCTTTCCATGAGGGCTGGGGTTGATGAAAGACATGGAAATCTCCTAAAAAACTACAGTTACAGGGAGATATTTCCAGATTGATCTATGTGACAAAGAAGCCAATGTAACAGCACCAATGTATTCACAGTGGTGTAAAGTACTTAAGTTAAAAAAAGTACTACTTAAATTCGTTTTTGGGCACATCTGTACTTTACTACTTATATTTTTGACTATTTTTACTTTTACTTCACTACATTCCTAAAGAAAAGTATGTACTTTTTGCTCCATACATTTTTCCTGACTCCCAAAAGTACTCATTGCATTTTGAATGCTTAGCAGAACAGAAAAATGGTCAGATTCACAGCCTTATCAAGAAAACATCTCTGGTCATCCCTACTGCCTCAGATCTGGCAGACTCACTAAACACATGCTTGGTTTGTATATGATATTTGAGTGTTGGAGTGTGGCCCTGGCTATCCGTAAATAAATAAAAAATGAACATTGTGCCATATGGTTGGCTTAATATAAGGCATTTGAAATCATTTTTTACTTTTACTCAAGTATTTTTATGTGTGACTTTCACTTTTACTTGAGTCATTTTCTATTAAGGTATCTTTACTTTTACTCAAGTATAACAATTGGGTACATTGTCCACCACTGTGTATTTAGGGAAACTTGAGATGCAAGAATATTTGGCAGTTTATCCGAAAACATTTTACAGATTGCTCTGATTGTCCAATGGACAATGTCCATTGATGACCACATCAATGGACACGTGAATCTGGTTAAGGGAATTAAGGGGAACAGTAAAATATGTATGTATTGTGAATTAAAGGAATCCTTGTGTACCACTGTCAGACCTTAAACCCCAATAGAATAAACCCCATAGATTTCATTTAACAGAGTAAAGAACCACCTTGTGCTGACTGTAAGGGTTTGTGAGTGTCAAAGGATGTCCAATACCAAGGTGACAAAGGCTAAAGTTTTGATGTGGTATCATTACCTAGATTATATTACTCATATTATGGAGTTCAGAGAGCGTCAAGGGCAGTATTTTTCTGTCAAATTAGCATCGTAGTTCACTCTGTCACCTGTCCTAATCCCTCTGTGGGCTTTGGATCACCTCCGTCTGCAGTCAGGGGATGTCTGAGAATTACCCACAAGACCTGTCAGGAGGTGATTGGTTGCCGTATATGTTACGATCAGGAATAAAATGTGGCAGATTATTCAATAATCAGACAGGAAACGTGTGGATTTTGGCATTCAAGTGTGTTGTGTATTACCAGGGCTGTTTTGCCAGGGCCATTGCCAATGCCATTGTGGGTTTACTGAGGATTTATTTTGTTATCTGATTTCTGAATCTCCTCTGAAGATGAAACACAAAGAAAATACATGGCTTAGATAGCTAATTTTAGAAGAGCTGCCTCATCATTCACAACACCTGGCAATAATTGTGCTTCATTTGCAATCAACGTTGTTTCAATGTAATCTGTCAACGTATTGTGACGTGGAGTCAACGTGGAAAATACATTGGATTAAAAAATAAAGTAATCAACCAGAACTGTCTTCATTTCAACCAGCGTTGTAAACATTGAAATTAGGGTAAAACTACAATTTAAATACCGGTACATTGACTTAACCTTTCTAACAGGTTGTTACGTCAATCTAATTTCAACATAATCTTTAGAACTATGTATATTGTAATGACCTGACTAGATCATAAAAGAACGACTGTCCAGACAGAGGATTGAGTTTACGAATGGACGGTTTATTAAACCAACTTTACACAGGCTACTGTTTGGCCGTAGCCCACGCCAAATAAATGAAAGATAACCCACAAGCCAATCGTGACCTTCTCTTGTGAAGCCCAGACGTAAGAGAGAGAACAAAGGCAAAACCTGGTCTTAACTTCCAATGCTCCATCCCCCTGCCCAACCCCCCTCCACGCCACTCCGCCAACCGCCAGGATGCCCGGCATCAGAACATTCCAGGCATTCCCGTGATTGGCAGATAGCAGGTTGACTGACATGTCGGACCCCGCGAACACAACCACCTACTAGCCTAACACATAACACACAGCTGTCTGTGCGGGTCGCTACAATATGTTAAAATTGTTTTGAAAATTCCACATAGAATATAACAACTTTTTCCTCATATATTCAATTGAGTGGTTGAAATTATTTTGAATTTCATATTTGATTAGAAATATTTTATGTTAATAGTAAAAAGGTATGTTTGAATCAACATAATTGTTTCAACGTCACGCTATCAACCTAAATGAAGAGGTAAACATTTTTGAAGCCACTGTCCAATGATTTCTGCCTTAACAGTGGCTCCTACTGGTATATGAGGGGTAATTCACTTCAGTGAATCCAGATGCCTATCTCTAAAGTGCCTTCAGAAAGCATTCACACCTCTTGACTTTTTTCACATTTTGTCGTGTTACAGCCTGAATTTAAAATGAATTAAATTGAGATTTTGTGTCACTGGTCTACACACAATACCCTATAATGTAAAAGTGGAATTATGTTTTTAGAAATGTTTACAAATTAATATAACATTTAAAGCTGTCTTGAGTCAATAACTATTCAACCCCTCAGTTGACCAGTGAATTTCAAACAGATTCAACCATAAAGACCAGGGAGCTTTTCCAATGCAAGGTATTGTATAGTGTGTGTGGGTGGCCAAGGATCCATAGACTGCCATGGTAATTGGGGGAATAGTCTAAATATAATAAGCATGCCAGAAAGACATGGGTTAAAGGGCCCCTAGGTGATATGTGTGGCAGATGAAACAATAAGCAGAACTATCTGTAATGCCAATTAATTGCCTTCCAGAGGCAAAACTAAAACTGCATGTGTGTGCTCAGCCTCTCTCAATTTATATTTAACTAGGCAAGTCAGTTAAGAACAAATTCTTATTTACAATGACAGCCTAGGAACAGTTGGTTAACTGCCTTGTTCGGGGGCAGAACAACATATTTTTACCTTGTCAGCTCAGGGATTCAATCTAGCAACCTTTCTGTTACTGTCCCAATGCTTTAACCACTAGGCTACCTGCCACCCCGTATGTTTACATTGCCAAAGCAAGTGAACTGGTTTATCCAGCACTCTACACAGGTTCCTTTCTGTTTGCTTTATTCATCTGGAGTTACATCCCATTGCCCTTTAATTACTACATTCAGCCCAACATTAATCCAGGAGTGAAGATGGACATTATTGCTCTCTGGATAGTTCCACACCGTCTGTGGGAGTGTTCATGACACCAGGAGAAGGACTGTGTTCATTAGATCAGTGACTCCCACTGTTGAATCATCTCCTGCAGGACCACAATGGTCTGCTAGACATCTGCTGGCCAGGAGCATCAAGCGGATCTTGGGGGACCGAGAGGGACAGAGCTGGAGAGTCATTTTGTTTGTCTGTCTTTTTTCCTCGGGTATACTTCGTTCAGTAGATTCTAATCTCAAATTTGATGTCCTTTCCTCTTTTCATACTTTGACACAGATTATCTGCCTGTAATTCAGACACATGCTCTCCCTATGTTCTCTCTCAAAAAAGGTTGTGCCTTTCTTTCACAGTTTGGCAAAAACTACACTTGTCGTCTTCGATAGGAAGTCATTGTTCCATACATTGTGTGTACGCCTACAATACTTGGGCAGCAAATCTGAGAGATAAAAGATGAATGCAATCAATGCCTTTGTCATATTTACTACTATAGGCTACAGTAACTGACTGCCAGTTACACTAATATGCCATGAAGAAGAAGACAAGTGATGCTAATGCAACTGATTCGTGGGAATGGGGTCATGTCATAACAGTTCCATTACTCTCCCACGGCCGTTGACATGTTTGGAGTAAGATGAGTTGCGTTCAATTGCCAGCATCTTCATCTGTTACTTCTGCATGATGACCCTAACAGTGTGGTTAGTGCTTGATGAAAGTGTGACCTTATTGCACATGAAGCTTCCAATGGTCCCCTCTGATCCTGAGGGAATTACAAAGTGCTCATAGCTTCATCAGACCCCAGTCAGACCCCAGTCTGTAAACTCCTTCCCATAGCATACAACTTATGTTTGTATACAAGTTTCATATTTTCAAACTGATATGTATAGAATTATAAATCTGAATTTCCTTTTACAGGAGATGTCTGGACTGGTATGATGGTTTGGAACAGTTAGGTGTTGCTTTCTTCCTGTTGCCATTTAGAATAAAGCACATCAGGAACCGGTGATGACCTCATTAATATGGATAAGGTGTTGCGTTCACCTTTAACATAGCTCCCTCGGCAATCTGCAGACAGACACTTCTGGGAAAGGGAGATAGTGAGCCCTAATTTATGAGTGTGATGATGGGCTGCTTTAACTTTTAAACGTTAGGTACCCTACTGACTAGTACATGTCATTTATCTTATTAAAATTTTATTGGACTATTTTAGTTGTTGGCAGGATGATTAGTACCTAAGTAAAGGTTAAAGCGGCCACTTAGTAATAACTGACAAGGAAGTTCATTTCATGGCCAAAATATCTGAACTAGTGTTTCCCAAGTGTAGGGTCACAGGACTTACTAGCTAGATTTTGGCTTGTTTACATAGTGGGTTACACAAGAAAACCCAAAAAATCTTTAGCTGGGTCACGCAGCCAAAAGCGTTTAGTGAACCGCTGCTCTATGCATCTGAAAGGCACTCAGGTTTGGTATGCACAGTATGAAGCAAACTCTGTTCTGACGGGAGAATGGTAGTTCCGATTCTTGAAATTGCAGGGCAGACTTTGGTTGCCTGCTGAGATATGTGAAAAGCATACATGAATCACTGTAATATTTAGGCACAACGTTTGCTCTCTCATGTCATTTAAATTGATCTTTTTTTTTTATTACTGAGAGACCTCTGGTGGTTCTACCCAATCTTTAATTAGACTCAGACTGCATCACAAAAACATATTCATGAGTGCTCTGCTTCGCTCCCTCCCACAATTACTACACTTCTCCATCTAGTGCTTCATTGAGATTTGGATTCTAAAACTTGGATAGTTACTGGCAATCCCCAGCTAACAATTGTAGGGAGAGAACATTTTTGTAATGTTACCAGTAATGTTCTACTAATATTTGAATGTCCAGTTTTTGTTAGTTAGGGGAACACAATCTACTGTATGTTAGCAAAAACTTTATGTGAACCTTTTTAGAATGTTTTAGTGTTAAAGTTAGGAGAACATTCCCTTAATGCCAAGCAGAACCTATTGTATCTAGAACGTGGTTACAATGTTCTCAGAATATACAATATTAATGTTCTAGACACGGTTCACGGGACGTTGCAAGAACATTCATGTGTCCAGTTTTCTGAGGGTTAAGAGAATATTCCATCATTGCCACACCAAACATTCACAGAACATGGTTGCCGTGTTCTTAGAATATACTATATTAATGCTCTAGACACGTTTCATGGGAACGTTGCACAAACATTTCTGTGTATCAATTTCTGTGTATTAACAGGCACCGCTACGATTATATGCAACGCAGGACAAGCTAGATAAAGTAGTAATATCATCAACCGTGTGTAGTTAACTAGTGATTATGTTAAGATTGTATGTTTTTTATAAGATAAGTTTAATGCTAGCTAGCACCTTACCTTGGCTCCTTGCTGCACTCGCATAACAGGTAGTCAGCCTGTCAAGCAGTCCCCTCGTGGAGTGCAATGTAATCGGCCATAATCGGTGTCCAAAAATGCCGATTACTGATTGTTTTGAAAACTTGAAATCGGCCCTAATTAATCGTCCATTCCAATTAATTGGTTGACCTCTAGAATAAACCCTCCTCAAAGCTGCCCATGTCCCTTAATGTTGATGATGTGGTTGTTACTGACAAGGAGCACATGGCTGAGCTCTTTAATCACCACTTCATTAAGTCAGGATTTCTATTTGTCTCAGCCATGCTATCAGACCTCAGGATAAGACCCAAATGCAGACAGTTCGAAATAACACATGTTTATTTACAAAACAGGGGGCAGGCAAACGACAGGTCAAGGGCAGGCAGAGGTCAGTAATCCAGGGCAGAGTCCGTAAGGTATAGAATGGCAGGCAGGCTCAGGGCAGGCAGAATGGTCAAAAACCGTGAGAACTAGAAAACAGGAACTAACGAGAAACAGGAGTACAGGAAAAAACGCTGGTATGCTTGACGAGACATGACTAACTGGCAACAGACAAACAGAAAACACAGGTATTAATGCAAAGGGAAAAATGGGGAAAATGCACAAGACAGGTGAAACAGATCAGGGTGTGACGCATGCCTCCTTGCCCGTCCAACATCTCCCACCCCTTATAATGCGACTAGCCCCGATGATCCTCCCTCTTTTTCCCCTGCTGCGCTACAAAGTTTCTCCCTGCAGGCGGTCACTGAGTCTGAAGTTCTAAAGGAGCTCCTTAAACTTGACCCCAAAAAAACATTTGGGTCAGATGGTTTAGACCCTTTCTTCTTTAAGGTTGCAGCCCCTATTAGCACCAAGCCTATCGCTGACCTTTTTAACCTGTCTCTCCTTTCTGGGGAGGTTCCCATTGCTTAGAAGGCAGCCACGGTATGTCCTTTATTTAAAGGGGGAGATCAAGCTGATCCCAACTGTTATAGGCCAATTTCTATTTTGCCCTGTTTATCAAAAATGTTGGAAAAACTTGTCAATAATCAATTGACTGGCTTTCTTGATGTCTTTCGTATTATCTCTGGTATGCAATCTGGTTTCTGCTCAGGTTATGGATGTGTCACTGCATAAGGGCGGCAGGTAGCCTAGTGGTTAGAGTGTTGGGCCAGTAACTGAAAGGTTGCTGGATTGAATCCCAGAGCTGACAAGGTAAAAATCTGTTGTTCTGCCCCTGAACAAGGCAGATAACCCACTGTTCCCCAGTAGGCCGTCATTGTAAATAAGAATTTTAACTGACTTGCCTTGTTAAATAAACCTTAAAACTCCTAAATGATGTCACCATTGCCCTTGATTCTAAGCAATGTTGTTCTGCTATTTTTATTGACTTCTTGTGGGTTCTTCCGGCTAAGGAGTTTGTGTCTCTGATGGGTCTTTGGCCTGGTTTGCTAACTATCTCTCTCAATGTGCAGTGTATAAAGTCAGAACATCAGCAGAGTGAGAATAAAGTGAGTGAGAATAAATTTTGAGTGAGAATAAAGACGACTTTCGAGTAGTAAGACATGTATAAAAGCAACCGATAGATACTATTAATAAGAAGGGGCTAGAAGCGTCTTATAGGGTGAGCTACCGAGGCAAGCCCCATACTATTGTGGAGGACTTCATTCTTCCTGCTGCTGCGGATATGGCTGGGACAATGCTGGGGGAAAAGGCAAAAAAAACTATACAGACAATGACTTCATCAATCAACACTGTTTCACAATGCATCAGTGACATGGCAGAAGATGTTATGAAACAATTACTGTTTCGCATACAAGCCAGTGATTTCTATGCGTTACAGCTGGATGAGTCAACAGACGTGGCGGGCCTGGCACAGCTCCTGGTATATGTCCATTACGTTTATGGGGGGTCAATTAAGGAAGACATCCTCTTATGCAAACCACTGGAAACCAGGACATCAGGAGAGGATATTTTTTAAGTACTGGACAGCTTTGTGACATCAAATGGACTTTGGTGACCAAGATGTGTTGGTATATGTACCTCTTACAAGTCTAACGGAGGAGTACAAGTGCTCTAAAGTAAGACTTTAGATGACATTGAAGGACTCCAAAGACCAGACCATTAGCAAGGCTGCACCTCCCCTACAAACTGGACGGAAATGGACATCATCCAATGCTGTGCAGCAAGCAACATCAGCCTTGAGACACCAAGACATTGTGGGGAATATCCAGCATGGAAGAGGAGGCTTTGGCCTGGCAGCAAGCAAACCAACGTTCCATAAGGCAACAACATCTGAACGCAGGAAGCTGGTGGTCGAGGAGGTGCGCAGACAGGAGGAGACTGCAAGAAGTGCAAAGGCTGTCTCTCTTGCTAAACAAGGGCAATGGATGCGGTGGGAAGGCCTGGAGAGGAGAAAGATCAACTGGAGTGAGCTTTGGCAAATGGAGGCAAGCAACATCAGCTTCATCATAAGAGCTGTTTATGATGTGCTTCCATCACCAAAAAACCTACATCAATGGTATGGCGAGGACCCGACCTGCCCCCTCTGCCCAGCTCCAGCGACCCTCAGGCATATAATGACAGGTTGCAAGACCAGCCTCTCACAAGGCCGCTACACCTGGAGGCACAATCAGGTCCTCAAGAGCCTGGCTGCAGCAGGCAGAGAGACCAAGAGGAGTGCAACCAATTCATTACCTCCAAAAACAAGCAATCCCGTCAAAACAACAACATTCATCCGGGAGGGACAGAAAAGGCCAAAGCATCCTCCTACAAAGCCAGAAACTGGACACCTAGGCATGGCCCGGGACTGGAAGATGCTTGTCGATATTGGCCAGCAACTCATTTTTCCACCTGAGATTGCTTCTACCAACCTTAGGCCAGACATGGTACTCTGGTCCCCTTCACGAAAGGCTGTGTACATCATAGAGCTCACAGTCCCGTGGGAAAACTCTGTTGAAGAGGCCTACGAGCGTAAGAAACTGCGTTACACAGAGTTGGCAGCAGACGCAACTCAGCGTGGCTGGAATGCAAAAGTCTGGCCAGTTGAAGTGGGATGCAGAGGATTTGTGGCTTCTTCCACCATCAGGTTGCTGAAAGAACTTGGAATCCATGGACAGGCTCTGCGGCAGACCGTCAGAGCAGTTTCTCAAGCAGCTGAAAGAGGCAGCCAGTGGATCTGGATTAAACGGAAGGACCCTTGCTGGGCTATAACTTCATGACCCCCCCACCCCCACCTGAGAACCCAATTCAGATCCCTCCAACTTGAGGAGGGCATATGAGGTATGCGGTCAGCTGTAGGGCTGGCTCAGGGAAGAGGACGCCCCTGCCTTGCATAGTCCCGTGGGAAATCTTAATTGGGCATGGGACACAAGCTAAGGCTTGATCACCCTTTAGCTGGCCACCTTTGATGAGGGTGTTTAGTGATTAAAGGCCGAAACACCCACTGATTCGAAGGCACACTACTGAGGATGTGTCCCAAAATTGACATCTTAACCCAGTCTAAGAAATAAACCTCCCATGCCACTCTGTCAACATCACGGCAAATCTCATGTGAGTGCATACCATCTATTGGCACAATGGACAGTTTTAACATCTCGTCCCGTGTTTTATGATTCTGATGGTTCAAAAGCCATGACAGGGAGACATAGTGGAGTGGTAACGCGCGTGCAAGCAGTTGCTCCCGACGCCACTTGGGTACACTGCAGCATCCACCAAGAAGCTCTTGCTGCCAAAGGAATGCTTGACAGCTTGAAAGACGTTTGGTGACTACAGTGAAAATGGTAGTGTCCAAAAATGCCCGTGAACTCTCGTGTATTTTCTGCATTATGCAATGATATGGGCAGCGATCATGTAACGCTATTACAACATACAGAAGGAAGTGTGCTGGTTATCAAGGGGAAAAGTATTTGCAAGTATTTTTAATTGAGAGACGAGCTTAGAGTTTTCTTTAATGACCATCATTTTCACTTGTCTGACTGCTTGCATGATGACGAGTTTCTCACACGACTGGCCTATCTGGGTGATGTTTTTTCTCGCCTGAATGATCTGAATCTAGGATTACAGGGACCCTCTGCAACTATATTCAATTTGCGGGACAAAATTGAGGCTATGATTAAGAAGTTGGGGCTCTTTTCTGTCTGCATTAACAAGGACTACACACAGGTCTTTCCATCATTGTATGACTTTGTGTGCAAATGAACTCAAGCTTACAGTCAATGTCAAATGTGATATAGCGAAGCGCCTGAGTGAGCTGGGTGCACAATTACGCAAGTACTTTCCCGAAACGGACAACACAAACAACTGGATATGTTATCCCTTTCATGCCCTGCCTCCAGTCCACTTAACGATATCTGAACAAGAGAGCCTCATCGAAATTGCAACAAGAAGTTCTGTGAAAATTTAATTTAATCAGAAGCCACTGCCAGATTTCAGGATAGGGCTGCACTCAGAGTTTCTTGCCTTGGCAAATTGCGCTGTTAAAACACTGATGCCCTTTGCAACCACGTACCTATGTGAGAGTGGATTCTCAGCCCTCACTAGCATGAAAGCTAAATACAGGCACAGACTGTGTGTGGAAAAGGATTTAAGACTGAGACTCTCCAATACAAACCAACATTGCAGAGTTATGTGCATCCTTTCAAGCGCACCCTTCTCATTAACCTGTTGTGAGTTATTGTCACGGTCGTCTTGAGGTGAATGAATGGACCAAGGCGCAGCGTGATATGAATACATCTTCTTTTATTTTACGACGAAGATGAACACGAAACACTTATACAAACTATACAAAACAACAAACAACCGTGAAGCTACAAACGAAAGTGCACACACAAGCTACTTACGTTCAACATAGACAATCTCCCACAATCACCTAAAGCCTATGGCTGCCTTAAATATGGCTCCCAATCAGAGACAATTAATGACATCTGTCTCTGATTGAGAACCAAACCAGGCAACCATAGACTTTCCTAGAACTCTCTCCTGAACACAACCCCATACACTATACAACACCCCCTAAACAATACACACACCCTAAACTAGACAAAACACACAAACTTCCCATGTCACACCCTGACCTAACTAAAATAATAAAGAAAACAAAGAATACTAAGGCCAGGGCGTGACAGTTATTCACAATTTTTGATGAACAAATTAAGTTTTGTATGTATGATGGCTAAATAAAGAGAAAAATTATTGATTTTTATTATATTATTATTTGTACCCTGGTCCTGTAAGAGCTCTTTGTCAATTCCCACAAGCCAGGTTGTGACAAAAACTCACACTCATTCTTATGTTTAATAAAGGTGTTGTATAGTGTGTGTGTGGCAGGCTTACAATGATGGCAAAAAACAACATTTGACAGTGCGCTGACCCTGGTGCTAGAGGGGGTACGCAGCTGGAGGAGGAATGTTTGAAGGGGTACGGACTATAAAAAGTTTGGGAACCACTGCTCGTAAGTGATCGCTTTCTCCCGCTCAAACAATGAATGTAACAGACTTCCATCTCAAAAAGTTATTTGAATAGCCTAAAAACGTAAGGTAGCCAAGAGGACTAATAATGAGGGAGAACAAACAATATCAACAGCTTATAGAAAAATCGAATGACAAGTTTAATCAAGTTTAAGCTTATTAAGAAAGAAATGATCCATGCAGGCCGAAATTGTCACGTTCCTGACCTGTTTTCTGTTGTTTTGTATGTGTTTAGTCGGTCAGGGCATGAGTTGGGGTGGGCATTCTATGTTATGTGTATCTATGTTGGTTAATGGGTTACCTGATATGGTTCTCAATTAGAGGCAGGTGGTTTACGTTTCCTCTGATTGAGAGCCATATTAAGGTAGGTTGTTTCACATTGTTTGTTGTGGGTGGTTGTCTCCTGTGTCGTATATGTTACCACACGGGACTGTATCGTTTGTTTGTAGTCGTGTACCTGTTCGTGCGTTCTTCGTTATATGTAAGTTCACATGTTTTAGGTCAGTCTACGTTCGTTTGTTGTTTTGTAATTTTCCAAGTGTTTTTCGTGTTCGTCTTTGACTTCAGTTAATAAATCATTATGTCATCATACCTCGCTGCACATTGGTCTTCCGATCCCTCTCTCCTCTCCTCGTCCGAGGAGGAGGAAGAGCTAGAGTTTCGTTACAGAAATGGCCAATAACCTATCCTCCTACTAGGCCTATCATAAAAGCTTTAAGACAAATTTAAAGTTAGAAACAGTAGCTTATTTCCCAAATATTCTAGCCTATGAAGGTGTTGTCCTAAAGTTGTGGCTTTCAAAAATAACAAGAATAAAAGTCTATAGTTTAAGCCTAAGCATAGACTATTCTCAATCATAGCTTTATGAGAGATGGAACGATATTATTTATTTTTCTATTATTTTACGAGGCAAATAAAGCAATTATTATCCGGTTCTGAAGACAGTAGACTGCTTCTATCCAGCCCATGATGTAGGCCTATAAACTAGCTTACTACGTTAAGATAGCCCGTTCTTCATCAGACAATTCATTCTCCATCATGTGCGCGCCACACAGACAGACACAGACACACATACAAACCTGCTTTGCTCCTCCACCAGAAAGGAATACTAGAATATATTTGCCTTTGCCTGCACTTAGCCTTTGTGTGGCTTTTAACAGCATTATCTGTCATCATGATTCGTCCAGTTGCATTCGATTATTGGGGTGGCCAATAGGGCGATAGCATGGTATATCTGCCCTTAACCTTGTTCTGAACACCTCCAAAACAAAGGTCATGTGGTTTGGTAAGAAGAATGCCCTTCTCCCCACAGGTGTGATTACTACCTCGGATGGTTTAGGTCTTGGTGTAGTCACCTCATACAAGTACTTGGGAGTAGAGTTAGACAGTACACTGTCCTTCTCTCAGCACATATCAAAGCTGCAGGCGAAAGTTAAATCTAGACTTGGTTTCCTCTATCGTAATCGCTCCTCTTTCGCCCCAGCTGCCAAACTAACCCTGATTCAGATGACCATCCTACCCATGATAGATTACGGAGACGTAATTTATAGATCGGCAGGTAAGGGTGCTCTCGAGCGGCTAGATGTTCTTTACCGTTCGGCCATCAGATTTGCCACAATGCTCCTTATAGGACACATCGATGCACTCTATACTCCTCTGTAAACTGGTCATCTCTGTATACCTGTCGCAAGACCCACTCGTTGATGCTTATTTATAAAACCCTCTTAGGCCTCACTCCCCCCTATCTGAGATACCTACTGCAGCCCTCATCCTCCACATACCACACCCGTTCTGCCAGTCACGTTCTGTTAAAGGTCCCCGAAGCACACACATCCCTGGGTCGCTCCTCTTTTCAGTTCGCTGCAGCTAGCTACTGGAACAAGCTGCAACAAACACTCAAACTGGGCAGTGTTATCTCCATCTCTTCATTCAAAGACTTGATCATGAACACTCTAGCTGACAGCTGTGGCTGCTTAGCGTGATGTATTGTTGTCTCTACTTTCTTGCCCTTTGTGCTGTTGTCTTTTCCAATAATGTTTGTACCATGGTGTGTGCTGCTACCATGTTGTGCTGCTGCCATGTTGTGTTGCTGCCATGTAGTTGTCATGTTGTGCTGCTGCCATGATGTGTTGCTAAAATGCTGTGTTGTCATGTGTTGCTGCAATGCTATGTTGTTGTCTTAGGTCTCTCTTTATGTAGTGTTGTGGTGTCTATATTGTTGTGATGTGTGTTTTGTCCTATATACAGTATATATATATTATTTATATATATATATATATTTTTTTTTTTTTAAATCCCAGACCCCATCCCCGCAGGAGGCCTTTTGCCTTTTGGTAGGCCGTCATTGTAAATAATAATATGTTCTTAACTGACTTGCCTAGTTAAATAAAGGGGAAAATAAAATAAAAAAGTCTGCCAACACAGAGTTCCATCTCCAAGTTTTAATGTGGAAAAATAGACAAATCGCAACAGAATAACTTGGGAGCAGTGTTGGGGGTAATATATTACATACAGGCAGGCTCCCAAGTGGCGCAGCAGTCTAAGGCACTGCATCTCAATGCTAGAGGCGTCACTACAGACCCTGGTTTAATTCCAGGCTGTATCACAACCAGCCGTGATTGGGAGTCCCATAGGGCGGTGCACAATTGGTCCAGCGTCGTCCGAGTTACAGTTTGGCCGGGGTTAGGCCGCCATTGTAAATAAGAATTTGTTCTTAACTGACTTGCCTAGTTAAACGAAATAATAACTTTTAGTAATATATAACTTGTATGAGTAATGGAGTAATATAACTTTACTGTTTGCAAATATTGAAATATTATTACAGTTACTTTTTCAGGTAATCCATATATTACTTTCAAAAGCATATTAATACCGGCGTGTTATAGATCTATTTTACAGCCTTGTATCATGTAACGGAATTTATGCTGTAGGTTAACTCAATAGTATCACGCCCTGACCATAGTTTGCTTTGTATGTTTCTATGTTTTGTTTGGTCAGGGTGTGATGTGGGTGGGCATTCTATGTTGTATGTCTAGGTTGTCTATTTCTGTGTTTGGCCTAGTATGGTTCCCAATCAGAGGCAAGTGTCAGTCGTTGTCTCTGATTGGGAGCCATATTTAGGTAGCCTGTTTTCCTTTGGGTTTTGTGGGTGATTGTATCCTGTGTTAGTGTTTTCACCATACGGGACTGTTTCGGGTTGTTTGTACTTTTGTTATTTTCGTTCAGTGTTCTGTTTGATTTATTAAATATATCATATGTGGACACATACGTGGACATATATCATACGTGGACACATACGTGGACACTTACCACGCTGCGTATTGGTCCGATCCTTGCTAATCCTCGTCAGACGAAGAGGACGAAGCCCGTTACAAATAGGCTATCATAAAGTTGAAAATATAAGAAAGATGGCAGCTGTGTTGTTACCCCGCTTAACCTTTTCCTTGTGGAAATGCTACTATTATTTTGAGTTAATCAAGAAGAAAGAGAACAACATTTTAGTCAACACATGAAACATGAAAAAGCATCTCGAGGCATAGTAGGAAGTAGGGGTGCTGAGGGGTGCTGCAGACCCCCTGAAAAATCAGAATTTTAACAAATTAAAATTTGCAGACTTTTTCAGACTTTTTCACAAAGTGGTGCACTGGGCTTTTACTAGTCCTGTGTTAGTGGACCAATATATCCAGCCGTCTGTAACCCAGGCAACCCCACCCCCAAACATCTCCCCGTGGCTATGTCTGGAAGTCGTGCACAAGGCACAAAGGTAGCCATAGTTCCAGAAATGTGTGAAAGAGGAGAAATCTATACACATTATGATAATAAACAAAGATGCCTAAATAATTACATTTCCATATAAACAATCGAAATGTCTGATAAATGCAATTCAAAACAGCAATAATGACATTAACATACACTACCGGTCAAAAGTTTTAGAACACCTACTCATTCAAAGGTTTTTCTTTATTTTTACTATTTTCTACATTGTAGAATAATAGTGAAGACATCAAAACTATGAAATAGCACATATGGAATCATGTAGTAACCAGAAAAGCCACCCTTTGCCTTGATGACAGCTTTGCAAACTCTTGGCATTCTCTCAAATGCTTTTCCAACATTCTTGAAGGAGTTCCCACATATGCTGAGCACTTGTTGGCTGCTTTTTCTTCCTTCTGCGATCCGACTCATCCCAAACCATCTCAATTTGGTAGAGGTCGGGGGATTGTGGATGCCAGGTAATCTGATACAGCACTCCATCACTCTCCTTCTTGGTAAAATAGCCCTTACACAGCCTGGAGGTGTTGAGTCATTGTCCTGTTGAAAAACAAATTATAGTCCCACTAAGCCCAAACCAGATGGGATGGCGTATCGCTGCAGAATGCTGTGGTAGCCATGCTGTTTAAGTGTGCTAACCAGTGTCGTGATAAGGGATAGCTTTAGGGCATGTGCTTATTGGGCTAGTATAGTTAGGCCTTGTCTAGAATAAACCCCAAACCCTCCTCCCTTGACACTGAAACAACTTGATTGGTGTAAGCAATAGGGCGGCAGGTAGCCTAGTGGTTAGAGCGTTGGACCAGTAACCGAAAAATTGCTGGATTGAATCCCCAAGCTGACAAAGTAAAAATCTGTCATTCTGCCCCTGAGCAAGGCAGATAACCCACTGTTCCACGGGCGCCGAAGATGTCGATGAAGGCAGCCCCCCGCACCTCTCTGATTCAGAGAGGTTGGATTAAATGCGGAAGACACATTTCAGGTGAAGGCATTCAGTAATTGCACTTTGAAGTAAATCTCAGCTCTGTTAAAAGTACACTCAAGAAAATATTTTATTGATCATAATGATTCAGGAGTATACGCCCCACCAACCTTAGACAACTATACAGAAACCCCTTTAATTGCTGAAATAAGTCAATAAAGTCAATGATGAGAGAATAGTCTGATTATAATAATTATTGTATAAATGAATATGCACAATGTGATCGTGTGTCAAATACAGTGCCTTCAGAAAGTATTCAAACCGCTTGGCTTCTTACACAGCCTGAATTTAAAAACTTTTTTTTATTTTTTTTATTGATTTTGTCACACACAATACCCCATAATGTCAAAGTAGATTTATGTAAAAAAATAAAATACAAATTATTAAAACATTGTAATCTAAGGCACTGCATAGCTGTAACGACAGCCTTCCTCCTCTTCAAGAGAAGAGAAGGTGTAGCAGGGATCGGACCAACACGCAGCGTAGCCAGTGCTCAACATGTTTAATTAACAATAACGTGAACACTTACAACAATATAAAATAACAAAATGTGGCAAACCGATACAGCCCTATCTGGTGCAGAGAAAACACAAAGACAGGAAACAACCACCCACAAACCCCAACACAAAACAAGCCACCTATATATGATTCCCAATCAGAGACAACACAAAACACCTGCCTCTGATTGAGAACCATATTAGGCCAAACATAGAAACAGACAAACTAGACACACAACATAGAATGCCCACCCAGCTCACGTCCTGACCAACACTAAAACAAGCAAAACACACAAGAACTATGGTCAGAACGTGACAGTACCCCCCTCCTGAGGTGCGGACTCCGAACGCACCCCCTAAAACTCTAGGGGAGGGTCTGGGTGGGCATCTGTCCGCGGTGGCGGCTCCGGCGCTGGACGAGGACACCACTCCACCATTGTCTTTGTCCCCCTCCTTAGCGTCCTTTGAGTGGCGACCCTCGCCGCCGACCTTGGCCTAGGAACCCTCACAAAGGGCCCCATCAGACTGAGGAGACAGCTCCGAACCGAGCGGTAGCTCAGGACAGAGAGGCAGATCCAGACTGAATGGCAGCTCCAGACTGAATGGCAGCTCATGACTGGAGGGCGGCTCATGACTGGAGGGCGGTTCATGACTGGAGGGCGGCTCATGACTGGAGGGCGGCTCATGACTGGAGGGCGGCTCATGACTGGAAGGCGGCTCATGACTGGCTGGCGGCTCTGGCAGCTCCTGACTGGCTGGCGGCTCTGGCAGCTCCTGACTGGCTGGCGGCTCTGGCAGCTCCTGACTGGCTGGCGGCTCTGGCAGCTCCTGACTGGCTGGCGGCTCTAGCGGCTCCTGACTGACGGACGGCTCTAGCGGCTCCTGACTGACGGCTCGGGACAGACGGGCAGCTCTGACGGCTCGGGACAGACGGGCGGCTCAGATGGCGCTTGGCAGACGGATGGCTCAGATGGCGCTGGGCAGACGGATGGCTCAGACGGCGCTGGGCAGGCAGGCAGCTCAGACGGCGCTGGGCAGGCAGGCAGCTCAGACGGCGCTGGGCAGGCAGGCAGCTCAGACGGCGCTGGGCAGGCAGGCAGCTCAGACGGCGCTGGGCAGGCAGGCAGCTCAGACCTGCCGAGGCGCACAGTAGGCCTGGTGCGTGTTGCCGGAACTGGTGGTACCGGTTTGTAGACACGCACCTCAAGGCTAGTGCGGGGAGCAGGAACAGGGCACACTGGACTCTCGAGGCGCACTATACACCTGGTGCGTGGTACCGGCACTGGTGGTACCGGGCTGAGGGCACGCACCTCAGGGCGAGTGCGGGGAGAAGGAACAGTGCGTACAGGGCTCTGGATACGCACAGTAAGCTTGGTGCGTGGTGCCGGAACTGGTGGTACCGGGCTGAGGGCACGCACCTCAGGGCGAGTGCGGGGAGAAGGAACAGTGCGTACAGGGCTCTGGATACGCACAGTAAGCTTGGTGCGTGGTGCCGGAACTGGTGGTACCGGGCTGGAGACACGCACCACAGGGAGAGTGCGTGGAGGAGGAACAGAGTTCTGGAGACGCACAGGAAGCCTGGTGCGTGGTGTAGGCACTGGTGTTACTGGGCTGGGGCGAGGAGGTGGCACCGGATATACCGGACCGTGAAGGCGTACAGGAGCTCTTAAGCACCGAGCCTGCCCAACCTTACCTGGTTTAATGCTCCCCGTAGCCAGGCCAGTGCGGCGAGGTGGAATAGCCCGCACTGGGCTGTGCTGGCGAACCGGGGACACCATGCGTAAGGCTGGTGCCATGTACACCGGCCCGAGGAGACGTACTGGAGACCAGATATGTTGAGCCGGCTTCATGGCACCTGACTCGATGCCCACTCTAGCCCGGCCGATACGTGGAGCTGGGATGTACCGCACCGGGCTATACACACGTACAGGAGACACCGTGCGCCTTTCCGCACAACACGGTGTCTGCCCGTACTCTCGCTCTCCACGGCAAGCCCGGGAAGTTGGCGCAGGTCTCCTACCTGACTTCGCCACACTCCCCTTTAGCCCCCCCCCAATACATTTTGGGGGTTTCTTCTCGGGCTTCCTGGCCAGCCGTGTTCCCTCATAACACCGGTTCCCCTTCGCGGCTGCTTCCGCTCTCCTAGCTGCCTCCACCTGTTCCCATGGAAGGCGATCCTTACCAGCCAGGATCTCCTCCCATGTGTAGCAACCCTTTCCGTCCAACACCTCTTCCCAAGTCCATTCCTCCTGGTACCGCTGCTGCTGCTGCTGACGCTGCTGCCCGTTGCTACGCTGCTTGGTCCGAGATTGGTGGGTGGTTCTGTAACGGCAGCCTTCCTCCTCTTCAAGAGAAGAGAAGGTGTAGCAGGGATCGGACCAACACGCAGCGTAGCCAGTGCTCAACATGTTTAATTAACAATAACGTGAACACTTACAACAATACAAAATAACAAAATGTGGCAAACCGATACAGCCCTATCTGGTGCAGAGAAAACACAAAGACAGGAAACAACCACCCACAAACCCCAACACAAAACAAGCCACCTATATATGATTCCCAATCAGAGACAACACAAAACACCTGCCTCTGATTGAGAACCATATTAGGCCAAACATAGAAACAGACAAACTAGACACACAACATAGAATGCCCACCCAGCTCACGTCCTGACCAACACTAAAACAAGCAAAACACACAAGAACAATGGTCAGAACGTGACAATAGCATTGCAGTGCTAGCTGTGCCACTAGCAATTCTGGGTTTGAGTGGATACCAAATGGATACCATGAAATTGGGGAGAAAAAGGGGCAAAAGTTAAGAATAAAAAAAGACAAAAAAAGACACACAAAAAAAAGAAAAGTTGAAATGTCAATGTTCAACCACTTTGTTATGGCAAGCCTAAATACATTCAGGAGTACAAATGTGCTTAACAAGTCACATCATAAGTTGCATGGACTCACTCTGTGTGTAATAAGTGTTTAACATTATTTTTTAATGACTACCTCATCTCTGTAACCCACACACACAATTATCTGTAAGGTCCCTCAGCCAATCAAGGTCCCACAAAGACCATGGAGGTTTTCCAATGCCTTGCAAAGAGGGGCACCTATTGGTAGATGGATAAAAAAAAGCAGACATTGGCTTTGTTTCAAACTCATAAAAGACACACCCTCGTCCACTTACCCTCGCCTTATGCCCTTGGGGGAATCCCTGTCACCTTCTTGGACGTCGGTCCAAACGATTAGCCAAACAAGGGAAGTTCGCAACATAAGTCCCTCAGCCCTCGTTTTTGATCGAGTTTGCGAGTGTACAATTATGTTCACTTCGGTGCCTGAAACGCCCCATAATTCAATTTGCGATGATTATACATCCGCTAAGAAGAGTCCGCCGAAACTTAAAACCTCATTGTCAATATGGATATGTCAACATACAAGTGTAAGTAAAATCTAATGTAAAAAGGTTAGAAATTGTGCTACTAATGCATATGACAGTACAAACATCTGGTAAAAGTAATAATGTTTTTGTTTGGTTAGCTTTTGGAAATTGTAGAAATAAAACATTTTCCTCCCTCAAGTTCCAGCTAGGCAGGCTAACGTTTGTTAGCTAATTCATTTGCTAGCTATCATACGGTAGGCGTATATTAATAATTATATAGTTAATATAAGTAGACATGCAATCATAATTGACTGTATGCATATAAAGCACCCACAAGCTACCGGTGGCTGAAATCACAATCATCGCGAGATGAACGAGTGATGAATTTCCAGGCAAAGGCGGTCCATTTAAAAATAATTCCTTCCTCCCTCGCCCTGCAAGTGTATACTCGCCAGACATCATGATACGTCATCAGAAGTATCCACTTAATTTGAGGGCTGAGGGGATAGGGTGTGTCTTTTAAGTGTTTGGAATGCAGCCCTTGAATATCCCTTCGAGCATGGTGACGTTATTAATTACACTTTGGATGGTGTATCAATACACCCAGTCACTACAAAGATGCAGGCGTCCTTCCTAACTCAGTTGCCGGAGTGGAAGGAAACCGCTCAGTGATTTCACCATGAGACCAATGGTGACTTTAAAATAGTTACAGAGTTTAATCGCTGTGATAGGAGAAAACTGAGGATGGATCAACAACCTTGTAGTTACTCCACAATGCTAACCTAATTTGCAGAGTGTCATGTCTTCTTCCACTCCTCCCCTCCGGTGTTCGACATGGCCGATTTACTAACCACCGGTCCTGGCAACCATCATTACGCGCTCCTGGCATCAATCATTACGTGCACCTGCCCCTCATGATTAGGCTCATCTGGACTCAATTTCCTCTCTCATTACCTCCCCTATATCTGGTACTCCCTTAAGTCTATTCCCCTGGCAGTATTGACTATGTGGTTCATGTCTGTATGCTACTCATTCAGTCTGCTTTCCACCAGACACTGGGAGATAAATTCACCTTTCACCAGGACAATAACCTTAAACACAAGGCCAAATCTACACTGGAGTTGCTTACCAAGAAGACAGTGAATGTTCCTGGGTGGCCGATTTACAGTTTTGACTTAAATCTACTTGACAATCTATATCTAGACCTGAAAATGGTTGTTTAGCAATGATCAACAACCAATTTGACAGAGCTTGACGAACGTTGAAAAGAATAATGGGCAAATGTTGCACAAATCAGGTGTGGAAAGCTCTTAGAGACTTACCCAGAAGGACTGTAATCACTGCCTAAGGTATTTCTACAAAGTATTGACTTAGGGATGTGAATACTTACAGTACAAATCAAAAGTTTGGACACACCTACCCATTCAAGGGTTTTACCTTATGTTTTACTATTTTCTACATTGTAGAATAATAGTGAAGACATCAAAACTATGAAATAACACATGGAATCATGTAGAAATCAAAGTAGCCACCCTTTGCCTTGACAGCTTTCCACAAGTTCTTGAAAAATTCTGGATTGATTGACCTTCATGTGTTAAAGTAATGATGGACTGTTGTTTCTCTTTACTTATTTGAGCTGTTCTTGCCATAATATGGACTTGGTCTTTTAGCAAATAGGGCTATCTTCTGTATACCACCCCTACCTTGTCACAACACAACTGATTGGCTCGAACTGATTTGCTCAAACGCATTAAGAAGGAAAGAAATTCCACAAATTAACTTTTAACAATGCACACCTGTTAATTGAAATGTATTCCAGGTGACTACCTTATGAAGCTGGTTGAGAGAATGCCAAGAGTGTGCAAATCTGTCATCAAGGCAAAGGGTGGCTACTTTGAAGAATCTCAAATATAAACTGTTTTGATTTCTTTGACACTTTTTTGGTTACTACATGATTCCAAAGGTGTTATTTCATAGTTTGGATGTTTTCACTATTATTCTACAGTGTAGAAAAAAGTTAAAAATAAATAAAAACCCTTGAATGAGTGTGTGTGTCCAAACTTTTGACTGGTACTATATGTAAATTAAATATTTCTTTATTTCATTTTCAAAAAGATTTGTAAAATTTCTAATAACATGTTTTCATTTTGTCATTATGGGGTATTATGTGTAGATGGGTGAGAGCATTTCATTAGATCCATTTTGAATTCAGGCTTTAACACAACAAAATGTGGAATAAGTTAAGGGGTATGAATACTTTCTGAAGGCATTGTATGTAGGTTGAAATCACTGTATGTTAAAAGCACTATGTGTGGGAGTATCCCTAACCTTGCCAACAGACATAGAGCTATGAATGGATTAGTGGTTTACCAAATAGGGCCTTGATGGGCTCGGCAACATTACTGTGATGTGTAATACATTTTTTGGGGACACGTAAATGTTCTTGCAACGTTCCAATGAATGTGTCTAGAAAATTAACATCTTATGTTCCCAAGAACATGCCAACCATGTTCTGTGTTTTTTTGGTGGGATGTTGATGGAATATTCTCCTAAACCGCAGATAACTCGGCACATTAATGTATTTTGTGGTTGTGATGGTCAAACCCTAACTTTTAAAAGCATTTTATATGCCCGTCACAGGCATGATGGAAGAGGGGGACTATAAATCTGAGGAGTCGCCTGCTGTTAAATTACACCGGGGTCGCTTTGGGACATTCAGGCTCAATAAGGGAGGATGTGCTGGTAATTGTGAAATGTCCTTGTCCCCTTTAGGAAAGCAGTGCCTCGACACAGGAGCCAAATTCAGAGCAGGCTGCAGCACAATGTGTCGTTTTCCTCAGATGACAATTTAATCAGACATTTCAGACAAGCGTGAAAACCGGACTCTGCTATAAATGGATTCTGGGGAAATAAGTCACTCTCAAGGCAATGACTCTTATTTTAAAAACTGGAGGGAGCCCACTGAGCAAACACTGGTTGAATCAACGTTGTTTCCATGTCATTTCAACGAAATGACACTGAACCAACGTGGAATGGACATTGAATTGACATCTGTGCCCAATGTCTGGAAACATGCAAAATTCAGATGCCTTGATCTTCTCCTTCTCAGGGAGTGTGGGTTGATGTAAAGAAGAAGTAAGTCTTTACCTTCTGCAATGAATGTTATTACAATAATGATTTAATGTGTTCAAAGGATGTCACTCACTCAGCTGTTTGGCAGAGAGACAGCAGTCAGCTTTCATTTCATTAGGTTTTGTAATTTCAATTGATTATTGCAAAGGCACAGTGCAATTTGACTGACATTTTGGGGGACTTTTTTGAAAGATTTGCAATTTTACAAAGTTTGACTTTTACAAGGTTTGTCATTCCATGGGACATCATAGATTCATTTTAAAGTGCAGAAATAGAAAATGACAGAGATTGTAGTGGAACCAAATTTATCGCAGCTCAGTAAATCTTTCTACTGTATATATCATAATGTAACCCCGAGAGCTTCTGGTCAGCGGGGTGGTGGCACTGGGATCCTCATCTCTCCCAAGTGGACATTCTCTCTTTCTCCCCTGACCCATCTGTCTATCGCCTCCTTTGAATTCCATGCTGTCACAGTTACCAGCCCTTTCAAGCTTAACATCCTTATCATTTATCGCCCCCCAGGTTCCCTTGGAGAGTTCATCAATGAGCTTGACGCCTTGATAAGTTCCTTTCCTGAGGATGGCTCACCTCTCACAGTTCTGGGTGACTTTAACCTCCCCACGTCTACCTTTGACTCATTCCTCTCTGCCTCCTTCTTTCCACTCCTCTCCTCTTTTGACCTCACCCTCTCACCTTCCCCCCCTACTCACAAGGCAGGCAATACGCTTGACCTCATCTTTACTAGATGCTGTTCTTCCACTAATCTCATTGCAACTCCCCTCCAAGTCTCCGACCACTACCTTGTATCCTTTTCCCTCTCGCTCTCATCCAACACTTCCCACACTGCCCCTACTCGGATGGTATCGCGCCGTCCCAACCTTCGCTCTCTCTCCCCCGCTACTCTCTCCTCTTCCATCCTATCATCTCTTCCCTCTGCTCAAACCTTCTCCAACATATCTCCTGATTCTGCCTCCTCAACCCTCCTCTCCTCCCTTTCTGCATCCTTTAACTCTCTATGTCCCCTATCCTCCAGGCCGGCTCGGTCCTCCCCTCCTGCTCCGTGGCTCGACGACTCATTGCGAGCTCACAGAACAGGGCTCCGGGCAGCGGAGCGGAAATGGAGGAAAACTCGCCTCCCTGCGGACCTGGCATCCTTTCACTCCCTCCTCTCTACATTCTCCTCTTCTGTCTCTGCTGCTAAAGCCACTTTCTACCACTCTAAATTCCAAGCATCTGCCTCTAACCCTAGGAAGCTCTTTGCCACCTTCTCCTCCCTCCTGAATCCTCCTCCCCCTCCCCCCCTCCTCCTCCCTCTCTGCGGATGACTTCGTCAACCATTTTGAAAAGAAGGTCGACGACATCCGATCCTCGTTTGCTAAGTCAAACGACACCGCTGGTTCTGCTCACACTGCCCTACCCTGTGCTTTGACCTCTTTCTCCCCTCTCTCTCCAGATGAAATCTCGCGTCTTGTGACGGCCGGCCGCCCAACAACCTGCCCGCTTGACCCTATCCCCTCCTCTCTTCTCCAGACCATTTCCGGAGACCTTCTCCCTTACCTCACCTCGCTCATCAACTCATCCTTGACCGCTGGCTACGTCCCTTCCGCCTTCAAGAGAGCGAGAGTTGCACCCCTGCTGAAAAAACCTACACTCGATCCCTCCGATGTCAACAACTACAGACCAGTATCCCTTCTTTCTTTTCTCTCCAAAACTCTTGAACGTGCCGTCCTTGGCCAGCTCTCCTGCTATCTCTCTCAGAATGACCTTCTTGATCCAAATCAGTCAGGTTTCAAGACTAGTCATTCAACTGAGACTGCTCTTCTCTGTGTCACGGAGGCGCTCCGCACTGCTAAAGCTAACTCTCTCTCCTCTGCTCTCATCCTTCTAGACCTATCGGCTGCCTTTGATACAGTGAACCATCAGATCCTCCTCTCCACCCTCTCCGAGTTGGGCATCTCCGGCGCGGCCCACGCTTGGATTGCGTCCTACCTGACAGGTCGCTCCTACCAGGTGGCGTGGCGAGAATCTGTCTCCGCACCACGTGCTCTCACCACTGGTGTCCCCCAGGGCTCTGTTCTAGGCCCTCTCCTATTCTCGCTATACACCAAGTCACTTGGCTCTGTCATATCCTCACATGGTCTCTCCTATCATTGCTATGCAGACGACACACAATTAATCTTCTCCTTTCCCCCTTCTGATAACCAGGTGGCGAATCGCATCTCTGCATGTCTGGCAGACATATCAGTGTGGATGACGGATCACCACCTCAAGCTGAACCTCGGCAAGACGGAGCTGCTCTTCCTCCCGGGGAAGGACTGCCCGTTCCATGATCTCGCCATCACGGTTGACAACTCCATTGTGTCCTCCTCCCAGAGTGCTAAGAACCTTGGCGTGATCCTGGACAACACGCTGTCGTTCTCAACTAACATCAAGGCGGTGACCCGTTCCTGTAGGTTCATGCTCTACAACATTCGCAGAGTACGACCCTGCCTCACACAGGAAGCGGCGCAGGTCCTAATCCAGGCACTTGGCATCTCCCGTCTGGACTACTGCAACTCGCTGTTGGCTGGGCTCCCTGCCTGTGCCATTAAACCCCTACAACTCATCCAGAACGCCGCAGCCCGTCTGGTGTTCAACCTTCCCAAGTTCTCTCACGTCACCCCGCTCCTCCGCTCTCTCCACTGGCTTCCCCCCCCCCCCCCCCTTAAAAGAGTTAGATGCACTATTGTAAAGTGGTTGTTCCACTGGATATCATAAGGTGAATGCACCAACTTGTAAGTCGCTCTGGATAAGAGCGTCTGCTAAATGACTTAAATGTAAAATGTAAATGTAACCACAATGTTTCAATAGAGACATTTCATTTAAAAAGAGTGAGAATTTTAAGGAGAGAACATTTGCAATTGAGTTGTGAATATTGGGGTGTGAGCTTCATGAGCTCTCTGACAACCAACATTTTTTATTTAAACAAGCAATACATTTAATGATGCTTTCACAGTATACATGTCCTCTTACTTGAGTTCGAAGGTCATTGGAAGATCTTAAGATATACTTGAAACTGACAGTGAAACACAAATATTTAGTACTTTTCCTGGTTACTCCACTGTGTTAACGGTAGCATAGCTGGGACATCCCAGATGTCAACAGCAGCCCATTCAAGTTATGGCAGTTTCATTTCATTCCCTGATGTTATGAGTGGCAATGCATTGAGGGAGCCTTTTGCTTGACTCATCCCTGACCAGCAGTCTGTCGGTGTCATCAATTCTCGTTGATTATGTGATAAGATTTCTGAGCAGGACCAGGCTGATGCGCCACTCTGAGTAAACACTTATCAAGACAGAAGGCTTTCAATTGATTCACCCGGCGCTTGATTTAATGAAGGCCTCGCAACAGCAGAGCATGACCTAACATAATAATCTGATATTGTCTGATGGCGGTTAAACCCCTGCAGGTTGGAGATATTCAATCCATTTGGGTGAAATGAGACAACCTTGTGTCCCCAGAGATTATTTTAAATTACAGGGCTTTGTTGGTTCCACCTAAATCATCATATGACAGAGGGTAACGGCTGACACAGTGATAGAGAGGGCACAGCTATTGCTCCTCTGGCTGTTGTCAAGGGTGAAGCAAGCTACACCTCAGACAGGGGTGTACATCTAGCCAGTTACTATTCATGATATGATATGTACACTAAAACATAATCAGATATGATATTATAGATCACATCAGGTTCAAGTGTAAGTTCCTTCAATGATGCTGTCGTGTGACTTGTTGTTTGGTTAAATCATCTCTTTCTGCCAAGAGAGAAACAATTGACTTCGTATTGCATTACACATAATGTTTCCTCTTCAAAAGAGATTAGAAGGTTCCGTCATTTCAACATCTGTAATATTTGCTTGAGAAGTTGATCAATGAGATGTCAACCTTTATTCACTTGTTCAAAAATATAGCCAGAAGTTTGTTGAATTCTCAATGTGTTATCACTATACTTTCAACCATCTAAAGGGCACAACCAAATTCCAATGGAAAAACAATGTCTGACGTTTGGTTTAGTTGTCTTCTAAATGTGTTATCACTGAGCTTTCAATCATTTAAAATCACAACAAGGTTAAAATGGGAATATGTCACATATTCTGTATATACAACAATTTAAAGAGATTCTCCGGTACTTTTGTATACTTTTTAGCCAGTAGTTCTAAAGGTAGTACACTGAAAATTGCAGTACTATGTCAGATACTTTATGTGCAGGTATGTGCACCACATCATTGCTCTCTCTCTCACTCTGCTGTGTGTGCATCTGGCTAGCTGTCACACAAATGGCAAGGGGCTGAAGCTCATTGGCTAGAACTTGAATTGCTAGGGGCCAGCCCAGGTGGGGGAAAATGTAAGGAAAATGGCGCAGCACAGCTTTCAGAAAAACTGTTGCTTTCAAACTAGGGATTTCGTGGCCAGTTGAGGTAATACAGTAATTCTGCTCATGAACTCAGCAAAAAAAGAAACGTCCTCTCACTGTCAACTGCGTTTATTTTCAGCAAACTTAACATGTGTAAATATTTGTATGAACATAACAAGATTCAACAACTGAGACATAAACTGAACAAGTTCCACAGACATGTGACTAACAGAAATGGAATAATGTGTCCCTAAACAAAGGGGGGGTTCAAAATCAAAAGTAACAATCAGTATCTGGTGTGGCCACCAGCTGCATTAAATACTGCAGTCCATCTTCTCATGGACTGCACCAGATTTGCCAGTTCTTGCTGTGAGATGTTATCCCACTCTTCCACCAAGGCACCTGCAAGTTCCCGGACATTTCTGGGGGGAATGGCCCTCGCCCTCCGATCCAACAGGTCCCAGACGTGCTCAATGGGATTGAGATCCGGGCTCTTCGCTGGCCATGGCAGAACAATGACATTCCTGTTTTGCAGGAAATCACGCACAGAACGAGCAGTATGGCTGGTGGCATTGTCATTGGGAGGGTCATGTCAGGATGAGCCTGCAGGAAGGGTACCACATGAGGGAGGAGGATGTCTTCCCTGTAGAAACGCACAGCATTGAGATTGCCTGCAATGACAACATGATGCTGTGACACATCGCCCCAGACCATGACGGACCCTCCACCTCCAAATCGATCCCGCTACAGGCCTCGGTGTAACGGTCATTCCTTCGACAATAAACGCAAATCCGACCATCACCCCTGGTGAGACAAAACCGCAACTCATCAGTAAAGAGCACTTTTTGCCAGTCCTGTCTGGTCCAGCGACGGTGGGTTTGTGCCCATAGATGACGTTGTTGCCGGTGATGTCTGGTGAGGACCTGCCTTACAACAGGCCTACAAGCCCTCAGTCCAGCCTCTCTCAGCCTATTGCGGATAGTCTGAGCACTGATGGAGGGATTGTGCATTCCTGGTGTAACTCGGGCAGTTGTTGTTGCCATCCTGTACCTGTCCCGCAGGTGTGATGTTCAGATGTACCGATCCTGTGCAGGTGTTGTTACACGTGGTCTGCCACTGCGAGGACGATCAGCTGTCCGTCCTGTCTCCCTGTAGCGCTGTCTTAGGCGTCTCACAGTACAGACATTGCAATTTATTGCCCTGGCCACATCTGCAGTACTCATGCCTCCTTGCAGCATGCCTAAGGCGCATTCAGGCAGAGCAGGGCATCTTTCTTTTGGTGAAGTTATTTGGATTTTTAGGAATTATCTTTGAAAAACAGGGTCCTGAAAATGGATGTTTCTTTTTTTGCTGAGTTTAGATTATGCATATATGAACTACACATTCAGCTCAAAGCAGGAGGTTTAAAAAATACTAGTTGTCGCCAAAGTTCTGGAGCATTTTTTTTAATGTGTTATTACTGTGCCTCAACTAATAGCACAACCAAATGACCTGAGTGGTATACTACGAAGCAAGCTAGATCTTTTAAAAGATAGCCAGCTTCAGTTAGCTGGTTCCAGATCAGACTTCATCTGTACTATTACGGTGGATATTGCTCGTCCGCCTGCCACTAACTTTAGCAGGATTGTAACAGTGTGTGCATGCCGCACATGGCTAGTTTAACACCAAACTCTTCATTCAGACAATGCTGAAACATCAATCCAAGGGCAAGTCAGTGCCACATTTTCCTTTATGCTGAAATCAAAATGAAAGAAAAGTTGTCTTCCAAATTCAACAGGCTATGGCGTGAAATCGGCTTTTAGAAGTGCCGTCTTTATTTAATTAGGCTACTTATCATTTAAGCCGTCTTTTGGTGTGCTTTGTGAAAATACACAAGCAGCTTTTCCCCCACTCCTATCACTCCTTCTTCTATCTGTGGAACAGCTGCATTGTAGCCATAGACATATAATCCATAGAAGGGGTTTGAAACCCTGGCAATTTGACTGTTAAACTCATGGGGACACTAACAATGGCTGCCAGTCTTGACTAAAGTGTAAACTGCCATCTGTCAATTACCCTTTTGCAAATTTCAAAATACAATCGCGCAAAAAAACGTACGGTTTGGAAAGGAAATACTTCATTACTAAATGTGTAACGTGATAGGTATTTTAACATTTTAAAACAATTACACAAAGAAAAACATTTGACTACTAAAATATTTAATTCAGTCCTCTTCCTCAAATGAAGGGGATGATGACACAATCTTTGCAAGAGGGAGGGGAAACTGATTTCATTGGTCCTCAACTCGTGGCTCAGACACTTAATTCAGTATAAATGGAGTTAGCAATGAGTTAGCCTGCCCCTGAGCAGGTTAGTTTTGAAGGATTCATTGCCTTAGAAATTGATGTGGCTAAAAGGTGAGCCACTTTCATGGTACCGGTTATCCTGAGTTGAACTCAGAGTTAACCAAAGTTACCTCGCTAACTCCTCAAACCTGATTAGTAGTCTAGGGCTCAGGATTGCAGTTGAGATTATATTAAAAGTACATACAGTGCAATTGATCAATGCTGTTCGAGATTCTGCACAGAATATTATAGCAATTGTGAAGATCTCCACAGACCCAGGGCCGGATTAGGAAATCATAGACTTTGGCGTTTTTAATAAGTCACATTGCCAGGGTAAGAGCTTACAAAACCCTTCTATCAATTATGTCTATGGCCACAATGCAGCAAGCTGTAGCCAATATTTGTCACGCATGCTGCCAAAACTGCGGCCTTCCTGTAGGCATACCAGTAACTCCAAAAACAAAGGAAACACTTGAGTAAACAAGGGATACAAATTAAATTTTATATTGTGGGGTGCATTTTCCTGGCATGGTTTAGGTCTACTTGTAGAATCTATGACAAGGCACATTGAAATTGTTCTGTCAGCTTGTGGTGGTGCAACGTCCTTTTAAGACACTTTATGTTTGTGTTTCCTTAATTTAGGCAGATAACTGTATGTGCTTGTGATAAAACTTAACCCACAGTTATTTTTTATTAACTATTTATCCTCTGTGGCTAAATTATGCTCTCTGATGTATTTTGAACATTGAGAGCGGGCTCCTGTGGTTGGATAAAAGGTTTTATTTTTTTTGCCTATTGTGCCCAGCCCCTGACTCACACAATTGACCAGTCACATGTATTTATTTTTATTTTTTATTAATCACTTACCCAAACAAGGCAGGGCCCCCCAGTTAACCATGTGGGCCCCCTACCTCATCTCATCTGATGATTAGCAGAGCAGCAGCAGGCAGTCCACACTCATTGAGAGCGAGCTCCTGAGTCTTGCTGTGGTTGGCGGTTGCAGTGAAAACATATAAAATAATCATATTTTAATAAAAATATTTATTTATTGCTGCCTCTTGGGCCCCCCACGGGCCTGGGGCCTGGGGCTTTAGCACTGGTAAACCCCTGCATTAATCCGCTGTTGCGCCTTCTTCGCCACGCTGTCTGTGTGGGTGGACCATTTCAGTTTGTCCATGATGTGTACGCCGAGGAACTTAACTTTCCACCTTCTCCACTACTGTCCTGTCGATGTGGATAGGGGGGTGCTCCCTCTGCTGTTTCCTGAAGTCCACGATCATCTCCTTTGTTTTATTGACGTTGAGTGTGAGGTTATTTTCCTGACACCACACTCTGAGGGCCCTCAACTCCTCCGTGTAGGCCGTCTTATCGTTGTTGGTAATCAAGCCTACCACTGTAGTGTTGTCTGCAAACTTGATGATTGAGTTGAAGGCGTGCATGGCCACGCAGTCATGGGTGAACAGGGACTACAGGAGAGGGCTGAGAACGCACCCTTGTGAGGCCCCAGTGTTGAGGATCAGCGGGGTGGAGATGTTGTTTCCTACCCTCACCACCAGGACCCAGTTGCACAGGGCGGGGTCGAGACCCAGGGTCTCGAGCTTAATGACGAGTTTGGAGGGTACTATGGTGTTAAATTCGGAGCTGTAATCGATTAACAGTATTCTTACATAGGTATTCCTCTTGTCAAGATGTGTTTGGGCAATGTGCAGTGTGATTGCGATTGCTTCGTCTGTGGACCTATTGGGGAGGTAAGCAAATTGGAGTCTAGGGTGTCAGGTAGGGTGGAGGTGATATGATCCTTGACTAGTCTCTCAAAGCACTTCATGATGACAGAAGTGAGTGCTACGGGGCGATAGTTGTTTAGCTCAGTTACCTTAGCTTTCTTGGGAACAGGAACAACGGTGGCCCTCTTGAAGCATGTGGGAACATTACATAATATATTTAGAGTTACAGTAACCTCAAAACGTGGCCATGGAACTGTTACTAATTTTAAGGTTGAATAAATACTGTTACATTAGTTTGTAAAATAGCCTTAACTTTATGTTAGTAGTTGTATTACAAAAGTAATATTTATTGTGTTTGCTTGACAATGCAACCAACTATCAACATTACAGGAGATGTATCTAATGCTTGGATAGTTTCATCTGAGCCACTGGCTTAATCCCATACTTAAAATTCTATTTTTGGTTTAGTTGGAGACTAAACATAATTTGTTAACAAGTTTATAGGCTATTTACTGTATTGCAAAAGTGATTTTGAATTGTATTTGGTTGTCAACACAACCAAATATCAACATTTGAAGAAAATGTATCTTTTGTGCCACTGACTTAGTCTGACAACTCCAGTTTGTCTAGAAACTAATAACTGATATGTTGGATTCACGTCTCCATATCAACTAAAAATCTAAGTTAAAGAATAGGATTAAATCTAATCAAACATTATTTAAAGTGCATTTCACGTTTGATTTGATTTAGGATTGTCTGTTAAAAATGTGTCATCATGATGACATAATCCTTTTTAGTTTTGAGGGGTTAATGGCTTATTGCAAATCCAATGTATTTCCCACATAGATTCCATGTCACAATACGTTGACAAATGACTTGGAAACAAGTTGATAGGTCTTCAGTAGACTTAGCCAACTGCTCCTTTAACACTATTATCACAAGGTATTTCTTTTAAACCTTGAAATAAAATACAAAATATAATTGGCAGTATCTTTGCTGTTTCGTACAAAGACATGCTATTCCAATGGTAACTCCTTCCTACCTTTGCAGCATGAGAAAGTCATGTGAAAGTTTCAATTGGATTAATTTAATATTTCAGTGCTCATATGCATATTTCATCCATCAGCTGCGTCCTTTCAGGCGCTCATCTTGGTGAATGAGGTTTATGGTGAGGCTGTAAAGGTGAAGAAGTAATTTAGTGAACCATCGCATGAAAGACAAAGATCAAAGCTGCTGCCTCAAGGCACTATCTGCGGAATCCATCTGTTGGTGCTCTGATGTTATGTTAGCGCTCCAGCTCTCATACAGCACGTCTGTATCAGGGAGATGGGGAGGCTCCTGTCACTTCTGTCTCTCATTGGCCATCATAGAAATGACTTGAACCGCTCCTCTCTCACCTGTCTCTGCTGTTGGCAAATGGTCTCAGCTAGCTGTAGAGTGGTGGTAGGCTATTCGGAACAAGCCTGCATTATTCAAAATAATGTATGATCCTATGGATGTATTTTACAATTATTGTTATAGAAATCATTTCAATATACATTTTAAATGTGTAACTTTACATGGGATTTGAAAGTCTCAATAATCGGTGAAGTCTTAAACAATATGTGATGTTGGATCATGAATAACTGCTTGGGTAGCCTAACAATAATGTCTATGAAAGGAGGCCCCCTGTGGGCTCGTTGAGTACTGCATCATAATTTCCCATTTTACCGATAAGGAGACACAGTAGATCCGGTTTCCTGATACCGATGGTATCTTACTAGTGTTTTAACGATGCATCTTTCTTACAACTGCCAAAGATGTAACGTTCATTTCTCAAAACACTGCGTACAGAACGTTCGTTAAGCTCGTCGTTGAGGCCGATAGGATCGAATAGAAGGCAGCGCTGCTCTCGGCTCAGCTTTCTCCATTCAAATCTTACCTTAACATTCAAATTATTCCACAATACTGACGACGGATCAGCTCCTAGGGAGATTATCACCTATGGCTGCAAATATTGAGGTATTTTATTCTAATGCTTAACCTATAACAATGCACTAAATCAAGATTAGGCACATCTGTCTCAACCTGATCTGTTTCACCTGTCTTTGTGTTTGTCTCCACCCCCCTCCAGGTGTCCCCAAACTTCCCCATTATCCCCTGTGTATTTATATGTGTGTTTTCTGTTTATCTGTTGCCAGATAAATGTTGTTTCATCAGGCCTACCAGCGTTTTCCCCTCTGCTCCTGTCTCTCGATTTGTTCCTGTTTCCTAGTTTTCCCGGTATTGACCATTCTGCCTGCCCTGAGCCTGCCTGCCATCCTGTACCATTGCCTCTACTCGGGATTACCAACCTCTGCCTGACCTGACCCTGAGCCCGCCTGTTGTTCCGGTGCCTTACACCCTCTCTGGATTATTGACCCCTGTCTGCCTTGACCTGTTGTTTGCCTGCCCCATTTGTAATAAACATTGTTACTTAGACAGTCTGCATTTGGGTCTTACCTTAAACGTGATAGTACAAACTGGCCATGACTGACCCAGCAGACTTGGACCAGCTCCGCAACGCCATCTCCTCCCAAGGAGCCACCATTGGTAGGCACGAGGAGTTGCTTCGCAGCCTGATGGAAGGGTTCCAGGCCGTGGCTGAACGTCACGACCTAGCATTGGACACATTGCGGGAGCGATTGCATGGGTTGTCTACTAGGCAGCCTACCGTGACAGTAACCTCCCAGCCCCTCAGTAACCCGGGTGGTAGCAGTGCCGTCACCCCAGTTTCCTGGAAACCCTGCTTACCTCCCCTGGAGCGCTTCGATGGAGAGTCGGGCACCTGTCGGGTGCTTCTCGCTCAGTGTTCCCTGGTCATGGAGCTGCAGCTTTCCTCCTTCGCCTCAGACCGCTCTAAGATAGCGTACCTTATCACGCTGATGTCCGGGAGGGCCCTCGCCTGGGCTACAGACATTTGGGAACAACAGTTGGCCGTATGCTTCAGTCTGGAGGGATTCGTGGTGTAGGTGAAATAAGTTTGAGGCTCTGGTGTCCGGGAGAGGGGCAGCCTGGAAGTTACTCCAGCTGCGGCAGGACTCCCTCAGTGTGGCAGACTATGTAGTGGAATTCCGCACGCTAGCAGCGGAGGGTGCCTGGAACCCGGAAGCGCTGTTCGACACGTTCCTGCACGGATTATGGGAGGAAGTAAAGGACGAGCTAGCAGCCCGGGAACTACAGAGGGACCTCGACTCACTCATTGCTTTAACCACCCGGATCGATGGTAGCCTACGGGAACGTAGGAGGGAGAAGAGGTCTGATTGTGGTTCCAATCGCTCACTCAAGGATCCCACCTTGCATCTGATGAACTCTGGAAGTCCCCGGTGTCTACGTCCCTGAGAGAATCTGAGTTTACCCGAGTTCCTCCAAAAGCCTACGAAGACTGCCGATTCACCTCTTCCCGAGCCGATGCAGCTCGGTGGGGCAAGGCTGTCTCCAGCCAAACGCATACGCAGACTTGACACCCAGAGTTGTCTGTATTGCGGTACTGCCGGTCATTATGTGTCTACCTGTCCCTTCAAGAGACCTAGATCACTCATTGGAGTGAGTACTCTGGTGGGTCTTAATGATAATTTTTCTTCTCCCCCTACTTGTCCTGCTGTAGGGCGACCAGTCCAAGTCTCTCCAGGTACTCATCGACTCAGGGGCCGATGAGAGTCTTCTATGGATGTTACCCTGGCATCCGAGCTAGGCATCCCAACACAACCCTACTCTATTCCCATGGATGTTAGAGCGCTGGATGGGCGCTCTATAGGCCAGGCCACCCACCATACCACCCCCATCAATCTATGAGTGTCAGGGAACCACAGCGAGACGATCCAATTCCTGCTAGTTGAGTCTCCACAGGTCCCCTTGGTATTGGGATTCAATTAACTGGGCTACTGGTGCCATTGTGGGCTGGAGCCCGTCCTGCCACACTCATTGCCTGAAGTCAGTTCTGCCTGCCCCGGGACGTCTTCCTGGGAGCTTGGCAATTGCCCCGGACCTCCGCCAGCCCCGCGGAGTACAAGGACCCCCGGGAGGGGTTCAGTAAGGCCCGGGCCACTTTGCTTCCGCAGCACCGACCGGTATCCAAGAAGGTCAAGCCAGATGCGCTGGCACGCCGCTATAGCCACGCGGCTACACCCAAGATCATTTGCCCCTCTGCTGTTTGTCCTCTGTTGCCCCGTACCCTCCGTATACTTCCTACCTTTCCTGTGTCTAGAATTAAAACCATGTCTCACAGCCCTTTGTCTCCTGTTTCCAGGAGTTACTTCGACTGTCTGCATGTGGGTCCTACCTTAAACGTGATAACATCATTGCTTACATGTTAAGCTGCACATCATTAAATATATTGAGGGCAGAATTTTGACAGTAGCCAAATGGCAAAATAAAACTAAATTGAATGAACATTACATTTATTTGAATATCGTTTAAATATATAGGCCCATACTGTAGGTAGGCTATTTGAATGCAGTAATCTCGGTTTTCATTTGAAGCAAAGAATTTAGTAACTTTGTATTTGTAGTCAACTTTGTTGTGGAAGTTATTGGCGGTCACAGAGAGACTGATAAACACTGTGATTCTATGTTTAGCGGAGTTCTTCTGTGTATAAAGTGACGTGGGATGGGAAAAAGCATTAACGACGCATTTAGCTGTTCTATGAGTGGTCTGAGGAAGGCGTTAGATTATTCGCGTTTTTAAGTGCAACGTTAATAACGATGGTTTTGGGAAACAGCTCGGAGATTTAATGATGCTCCTAGGTTCTAACGATGAATTTAGCCCTATAGATGCTTTTGGGAAAAGGGGCCCTGGTGAGGAGAATGAGGTTAAGGTTAGCAAAATGGTCCCCTAACCAACGTCAAAATTCTGTCTCATTTGAAGAACGAGAGAATTGTGGAGAACACGCCTCCCATGCTACAATTGGATAGTGTAATGATTGGATATGCACTGTGCATTTCTGGAGGATTTCATTGGCCGCCAGCTCTATGATTACTTTGTAGCAGCGGATTTCAGTTGGTGCCCGGTACGGTATAGTATAGTGCATCTACGAATTTACGTTTCTGTGTTTGCGTTGCTGTCAGTCTCAGCAGCTGGAAGGCTATACTCCTGGATTATCTGAAACTACGGTATTGTCATTTAGTTTTGTGAGCTTTTTATATTGCGTTTGTATACGCATTGGACCGTATGGAGGGATGTCGCGATGATGGTCTGCTCTAGGAGAACCAAAACTTTGGTGTCGACATGCGTAATTTTGAGTGGCATGACCAATATTGTCTGTCTTCTCTACGTCGGCTGGATCACTAATTATGTGGCCAATGTGAGCACCAAAGTCTCAGAGCCAGAACCGGAGAGAAAGTTTGAAGATGACAACAAGGGAGAAACTCTGAAGATTATAGAGCGACTGGACCGACTGGAAAATGTGGTCAACCAACACATCCAAGGTAGGCTACATGCTAATTTACCGTTCTAGGGACAATGCATAGGATATGTCCACAGTTCTGTTTTAGCAAGTAACGTTATATATTTAGAATATTATATTAATAAATGCCAAGTAAATTGGAAAATAATGTAGGCCTAATATAAAATGTAACCAAAACTCTTCCATGAAATGTGCTTATCAATATCAACCACATTGTGTAGTCCAAGTACCGTAAAACGAACGAAGCAGTGGTTTAAACACCATGCTGATAGAGGCTTAATATTTTTTCAATAATAGGTTACAACAGGGGTAGGTAACTAGATTCAGCCGCAGGCAGATTTTTGTCGGGGGATGGTTGGGGCCGGAACATAATTAAAATAGTGTGTACACTGCAAATTGACAACAACGAAGCCTAAAAATAGATTGTTATTTTCCAATACAATCATTTCATACCTTGTATTTGTTGGAATACTTGGGAACAGATTTCCTAAATCAAACTCATTTGAGATGAATTCTTTGTGGTTTTATTGTAAATATGTTGTATCAAAAACAAAAATCCTGGGGCAAAAAAAAGTATCACTTACGGGCATGTGTTTACAATATGATGGGCAAATAGGAAATATGAATTAGTGCTGTGCACTTCACACTAGCGGTCAGAATGCAGAGTAGTGCCGATGCTGGGGTGAACTGATGAGTAAATTTAGCACTTGGAGCATGCATTTGGCCAAGTACTCAGTCTCACATAGATGCACTCCTGTAGCTGGTGCCATATTACATTACTGTGGATCTGTTTATGTTGTCAATGATATCTGTTAGCATGGAGGGAGCTGAGGAGATCACTTGACAAACTGTCAGACCTCAAAAGACCTTTAACACCTAGCCTAATTCTCTCAAATGTCTGTCCAATTTAGCCCTTTTATGATGAAATGAGGGATAGCATGGAGTTTCACATCTTTGCAGTGGACCATAGGGTGTCAGATACTCCTGTGTGAGTGCTGCTTCTTCAAATATAGAATACATGGCAGCAGTTTGTGCTGCATGTGTACAGTAGAAGACATGTCAGGTCTTGTTTGCCATTAGTTACCACCCAGCCCTGCTACCATCAAATACAATTTTATTTGTCGCATGCTTCGTAAATAACAGGTGTAGAATAACAGTGAAATTATTACTTACTGGCCTTTCCCAGAAATTCAGAGAAATGATAACACAAGGAATAAATACACAATGAGTAATGATAACTTGGCTATATACACGGGTCACAGAACAGAGTCGATGTGCAGGGGTATGAGAATGGAGGTAGATATATATATACAGACGTATGTGGACACCCCTTCAAATTAGTGGATTTGGCTATTTTAGCCACACCCGTTAACAGGTGTATAAACTTAAGCACACAGCCATGCAATCTCCATAGGGAAACATTGGCAGTAGAATGGCCTTACTGAAGAGCTAAGTGACTTTCAAAGTGGCACCGTCATATGATGCCACCTTTCCAACAAATCAGTTCGTCAAATTTCTGCCCAGCTAGACCTGTCCCGGTCAACTGTAAGTGCTGTTATTTTGAAGTGCAAACGTCTAGGAGCAACAACGGCTCAGCCACAAGGTGGTATGCCACACAAGCTCACAGAACAGGACCGCTGAAGTGCATAACAAATGTCTGTCCTCAGTTGCAACACTCACTACCAAGTTCCAAACTGCCTCTGGAAGCAACATCAGCACAAGAACTGTTCATCGGGAGCTTTGTGAAATGGGTTTCCATGGCCAAGCACAAGCCTAAGATCACCATGCGCAATGCCAAGTGTTGGCTGGGGTGGTGTAAAGCTTGCCGACATTGGACTCTGGAGCAGTGGAAACACGTTCTCTGGAGTGATGAATCACGCTTCACCGTCTGGCAGTCCGACAGACGAATCTTCGGGATAGGCCCTTCAGTTCCAGTGAAGGGAAATCTTAATACTATAGTGTACAATGACATTCTAGACTATTCTGTGCTTCCAACTTTGTGGCAACAGTTTGAGGAAGGCCGTTTCCTGTTTCAGCATGGCGATGCCCCCATGCACAAAGCGAGGTCCATAGACAAATGGTTTGTCGAGATCGGCGTGGAAGAACTTGACTGGCCCACATAGAGCCCTGACCTTAACCCCATTGAACACCTTTGGGATGAATTGGAATGCCGATTGCGAGCCAGGCGTAATCACCCAACATCCGTGCCCGACCTCACTAATGCTCTTGTGGCTGAATGGAAGCAAATCCCTGCAGCAGTGTTCCAGCAACTAGTAGAAAGCCTTCCCAGAAGAGTGGAGCCTGTAATGGCAGCAAAGGTGGGACCAACTCCATATTACACCCCATGATTTTGGAATGAGATGTTCGACGAGCACGTGTCCACATACTTTTGTTCATGTAGTGTATGTACATATAAGTAGGGGTATAGGGACTAGGCAATAGGCTAGATAATAAACAGAAGCAGCAGCATGTGATGAGTCAAAGTTGCAAATAGAGTGAATGCAGATAGTCCAGGTAGATGTTTGGATAACTATTTAGTTGTCTGATGGCTTGGGGGTAGGAGCTGTTCAGGGTCCTGTTGGTTCCAGACTTGGTGCATCGGTACTGCTTGCTGTGTGCGGTGGTAGCAGAGAGAACAGTCTATGACTTGGGTGACTGGAGTCTATAACCATTTTTAGGGCCTTCTGACACACCGTCTGCTATAGAGATCCTGAATGGCAGGGATCTCGGCCCCATTGATATACTGGCCAATACGCACTACCCTCCATAGTGCCTTGTAGTTGGATGCCAAGCAGTTGCCATACCAAGTGGTGACGCAACCAGTCAAATTGCTCTCAATGGTGCAGCTGGAGAACTTTTTGAGGATCTGAAAGCCCATGCCAAATCTTTTCAGCCTCCTGAAGGGGAAGAGGCGTTGTCATGCCTTATTCACGACTATGTTGGTGTGTGTGGACCAGTGACAGTCAATGCTGTTTTAAGATGAGGGAGTACGATTATGTTTTTTATGAGCATGGCCTTATTTTTATTACAGCTTTGGATGACTGTCATTCATATTCTATTCAACCAGCTCAATGTAACATCGATAGGTTTAGGCTGCTACATGATACTCAATGTCCTTATACCCATCACGAGGTTACTAAAACCTAACCTATGAATGAAAGCTTACAACAGGTGCACAGGTCAATAATTAGTTTTTTTTACCATCTTGCACACTCTTGGCTGTATCTAGCTTATCTAGGGTGTAATCATTAGTCCAGCAGTTGCAAACCAGTTTCTATTGAACAAATTCAGGTATGTTTATCCCTGTTCCGTTTGCTTCCGTTTTAAGAAACGTTTTTCAAAAGAATCGGAGGAATGAATACACCCCTGATCACACACAAACACAGTTCATTTTCATAGCAGCCACATACAAACAGCATGATCCATTTGATTGTTGTATAATTACTTATTACATCTATGCACTCTCCTCTCACCTTTTCCCATCGCTTGTGGACTTCAGTGCACAACACGTCAGCTTTCTGTGTCCTGGCAAAAAAATGTATTCCAAGCCAAACCGTCATATCATGACCGCTAACCGCTACACACAGAGGAGGATGGAAACTAGCTGTCCTCCGGTTACACCATGGTGCTACCCTACAGAGTGCTGCTGAGGCTACTGTAGACATTCATTGCAAAACAGTTGTTTTTAATCAATTAATTGGAGACATGACTATTTAGTATCGTTTTATCTAAAAAGGATAACTTAAATTTCTTTTTGTTGTCTGACTTTTTATTTTTATGAAATTCACTGAGGAGGATGTCCTCCCCTTCCTCTGAGGAGCCTCAACTGGTGTGGACCATGTTAATTCCTTAGTGATGTCGACACTAATGAACTTGAAGCTCTCGACCCGCTCCAATACAGCCCTGTGAATGGGGGCGTGCTCGGCTTTCCATTTTCTGTAGTCCACGATCAGCGCCTTTGTCTTGCTGACGTTGAGGGAGAGGTTGTCCTGGCACCACACTGCCAGGTCACTGACCACCTCTCTATAGGCGGTCTCGTTGTCGGTGATCAGGCCTACCACCGTTGTTGTCAGCAAACTTAATGATGGTGTTGGAGTCGTGCGAGGCCACACATTCGTGGGTGAACCGGGGGTACAGGAGGGGACTAAGCACGCACCCCTGAAGGGCCCCTGTGTTGAGGGTCAGTGTGGCGGATGTATTGTTCTCACATAGGTGGTCCAGGTGAAAGAGGGCAGTGTGGAGTGCAATATAGATTGCGTCATCTATGGTTCTGTTGGGGGCGGTATGTGAATTGGAGTGGGCCTGGGATAATGGAGTTGATGTGAGCCATGACCAGCCTTTCAAAGCATTTCATGGCTACAGATGTGAATGCTATAGTCATTTAGACTGGTTACCTTGGCGTTCTTGGGCACAGGGACTATGGTGGTCTGCTTGAAACATGAAGGTATTACAGACTGACAGGTAACACAAGCTGACACCCTCTCACACAATTAAAATGCAGAAGGGTGCTCTCTCAGCAGCTCGATCGGCGCTCGCTAGGCCTATAACGCTGAGCTAAAATTAAACATAAGAGGGACTGCCACACTGCAGTCAATCCAAAACCCTCCTCGGGAGGTTCATAATGGACTTAACCTCCATAGGGGACAGTCAGGAGCGGTTTGGAGCTATGACCCGCGCCACACCCACCTTCTCTAGAGCGGTGGAAGGGGGGGTAGTCATGCATAAAGTACACCTGTCTCACTATTACCTAAGCAGTGTCACCAAGTTTGTCAAATAAAAAAATACACTTTGCGTGATGGGTTGCGCTGAGGATCCGTTGACATTTCACACATGATCTGTTTGACTTGGAATCCAATACTGGATGACTCTGTCACTGTCGTTCACTATCATTTGGGACTTTGTCACTACCCTTTTGGTGCTCCCCATAGCAGCGGAGGAAAGGCGTCTGTGCTCCTGCCCTGCGGCTATTTACTTGACTGACAGCCCTTTGGCAAGATAAGAAAAAATATTCTTCCCACTTTCTCTCAGGTCATCTAACCTGCCTCACAGTTAACATGCTTTCTATCATACAGACTACTCTGTAGAATATACAGCTGTGCAGAGTGTACATATTTTTTTCTGGTGTTAGTATCTAACCACTAGTTTTGACAAAATTGCTAGTGATCCGTTTTGGTGGAAAATACACTGTGGCCAGTTTATTAGGTACACCACCCCATTCATGAAAAATGCTGATGTGTTTTGTGTCATCTGGAAGAATAGTGCTGCATCGAGCAGAAATAACATTAATTTTCATGCCATATCCTCACTCTGACTCCTAGAAGGGATCAGCAGGGTGTCGAAATAGTATAACAATTTTATCTGGGATTTTTACATTCACCACTTTCAAGTGCACAGCAGTGGCAGTAATTTATTTTGGGTCAGCTCATTATGTTTTTTGCTTGACAATGAATTGCTCCCTTTTTTGCCTGAGGAAGATTTGTGCTACTTTGCCCATGTTTTTGTACGGTTGCTGTATGATGACCCACAGCACCCTTTCACAACATCATAAAGGAGATGTAATATGTCAAAAGAGAAAGCTGTGGGACTTTAAATAGTAGGCCGCCTTCATTTGAATTGACAATGTTATTTTCTTCAATCAGATGTTTTGAAAGGTCTTTATTGGCTGTACAGAAGGTACTTCTTAAAGTTTTGAAAAACGCTCCATATTTAGATCAATGCTGCAAAATCTTCATTTTTCATCTGTCTAACCAAAACCCTTGTCTGATGTCTCGAGCTTCACACGTTTGCTGATGTCTCTGAATCAATATATACCTGTAATCACTATTGAGCCGGGACTCTGATTACCTCATTCACAGCTGTTGATGAGGAAACAGGGTTGGTCAGAATATAAGATTATACTCTATGATATAAAATAGATTATGATGTGAATGCATCCTTCCACACGATCCCACACGATCCCACTGAATCCAGTGATTACAAACAGCTAGGTGAAATGTTCAATCTTGTCTCAAACAATGTTTTTCTTTCATTACAAATATCAAATACCTTGGGATTTGATATTTCAAGGTTATATTGGGAATGTTCATTTCCTCCATTGATGTGTACATTACAGTACCTTTATCCTTGAGGTCAGTGCTCAAACTAGGATTTCTCGCGTCTGGATATCCTGCTAAATATGCAGAATCAAAGGATCTTAACACAAGTCTCCTTTTTGACTAGATGGTTTTCACAGTAGAGTGGTGTAATCTGGCCATACGATGTAGATGAGCACAGCAGGGGGGCTTTGCTATAGATGCCCCCAGCCTGTCAACGGTGGAGTTGTTGCTTGAATGAAAGAACACCACACAGCTTTTGACAGTGAACGCCGTTGAACCTTTTTGAGGTTCAGAAGCTGATTTCAGTTCTTAGTATATAATAAAACTGTGGGGAGTTATTTACGCTTACTGTAAATGGCAAATGAACCAGAATTAGGTTTTGATTGGGTGTTCTCTAGTTAAGCTTCTGCTGTAAGCTCTCACAATAATATTTTGAAGATAAATACACAACGGCGAGTTTGAAAGGATGAGAGTACTAATGGTCAATAGTGAACTGTAAATAGGATTTTGGTTTCAGTTCAACCGCTGTTTAGAATCTGTGGAATGTCACTCCTGAACTGAGCTACTTGTGCTATGTTCTGTTCATTGAGTCGGGAGCAGGATACTTGTTATTTGGCCAGTTGTACTGCAAGGACTTCTGATTGGTCAACCCCGGGCTGGGGGGGGGGGTTATAAATGACATCCTGTTCCTTTGTTCAGTGGAGAAAAGCTGAGGACAGGAGAGACTGAACATCTACCTCCCAGCATAACCTCTTGATTTGTCCTTCTCAAATAAACCTATTTTTCTCCCCCTGATATGCTTTGGAGTTTGTGTTATTGAAGAATAACATCAATTGCTAACACTCTCTCTCTCTGTAGCTGCTGAGGCTTTTCTCTCTGCTGGGTAGTGGATAAATCTGCCCGTCCACCCATCTGTGCTGTAGTGTACTGATTATTGACCTTAATCTCCCCTGTAGAAAAGGAAAAACATTTCTGGGCCCCAGCCTTCACTTGATATTGATGCTTCACATCCAGAGACAGTAGGTGGTTGTTTGGTCCAAATAAATGGAGTTTTCTGAGACATTCTGTAAGTCGTGAAGAATCCAAGTTTCCAGCTCAACAGACCATGTTTATAGCAGTCTTTCTCTCTGCTTAATGAAATAGTTTGTCATTTTCCATTGGCAACGAGGAAGCATTTGTCCATGCCCACAAACTACTGGTGACACCAGAGAGGAAGTATTCACTTGCTTTGCAAGGCAACACATACAATGCAAAGCTAAATTCTGTAACTTAGATTCTCTGACCTTTTTTTAAAGAATGCAGAGGATCGCTTATTTTCATACTGTACACAATACATATTCTACAATTTAACAAGAAAATTGTTTATACAGAAAGGTAATAGCAGGTAAGCATTTACTGTCTAGAACTGGTGACGAGGTTGTCTCATCTATTGCCCCATGACCGCTCCTTGACGATAACATTTCCTTGTTCTGAACCTCTCCTCTGAGGTTCCGGTCCTCTCCTCCTCTGAGGTTCTGAACCTCTCCTCTGAGGTTCTGAACCTCTCCTCTGAGGTTCCGGTCCTCTCCTCCTCTGAGGTTCTGAACCTCTCCTCTGAGGTTCTGAACCTCTCCTCTGAGGTTCTGAACCTCTCAGGCTGCTGTGGCTGACTGTGCTGTGTGACAATAACATTCATGCCCTTTCACCACTTGTGGAATTAGAAGATTATTATGAAGTTGATGATGGTAGGACTGTACATCCAAAGATCTGCTACACAAACTGAAATGATGTGTATAGTTCATGGTTCCTTTTGTATGTGTGAATATTCCTCTTTTAAATATGTACCTTTTTATTGATCTTAGGTGGTCAGTTGTGCCTTCCATATGACACGAGCAATGTTGAATGGTGCTTGCCACTTATTCCTGTTTGTCAGGTCTCTACTGACCTCAGTCACAGGCTGGTTTGTCAATCAGGCTGTGACAGAGTGACCACACAGGAGGTGAAGAGATCTGTTTTGGCTCACTCAGCATCCCACCATAAGTGAAGTTGAGCGTGGTTGAAAAAGAAAATGGGTATTTCATGTCTGTGTAAGAAAAGAAAAAGCCAATTATTCAGAGACCGCCAGATGAATCATCTGAGTCTCACGAACAGACAGTTCTCCTCCTGCTGTCATGAGTACTACCACAGACTGAGGGTGATACTGCTCCAGATGAAGCCCAAGCGGCACAGGGCAATAATAATTACCATCTTCTCTCCTGGATTATGGGATGAATGTTGTAATGAGAGGCAATGGGATGTAACTCCAGATGAATTAGGCAAACAGAGAACCTGCGTGGAGTGCTGGATAAACCAGAGCGAGAGAGTGTTCTCATCTCTAAAACTCATCAGAGATAAGTAGCAGCGTACAGACTGGGATAAAGTTAAGAGGATGAGAAACATAGCAAACAACTACACGCACGCTCTCGCTCTCTCTCACCCACACACGGACTCTCTGTCTCTCTCAAACACTCGTACTCACACTCACACACTCTTGTAGGCCAAATCAAACAAAACGCGAACGAGCATTGCTTCGCGTAGATGCGAGAAATGGACTTGCTTTCTAATTTGAAGTGCATGCCGCTTTTGACGGCATTGACGCTGGCGGCCCGTCTGTTTTCAGTCATTCACTACCGTGCATTCCAATTCCAGCGTGTACATGCTCTTTGCTCGTTTGCGATTTGTTTCATTTGGCCGTGTGTGTGTGTGTGTTACACACACTCTCTCTCACACACAAGCCTACCAACTCTCTCCCACCATCTTGCTTTGTGACTCCCAAGCATTGCCTGCATACATAAACATGCTCACAGTGCATCATGTCCTACGCTATTTTACCAGAAATGCATCACTATATGCTTGAACCCCCTTACATTCTCTTTCCACCATACTTATCTTTGTCCATGCCCACAATTACCATGGTAACCCATGATTGGTCAGCCGATTACATGACGCTGCCAGGACAGGAAGAAGACGCAGTTCAGTGCCACTCTTGCACATTTCCTCTTCAACCTCGAGTCATGCAGAAATTCCAGCTGCCTGTGTGTGGATAGTTCTTCTTTTATGAACTTAAATTCAATCAATATATTATGAGGCAGCTTTTGAAAGGTAACAGTTTTAGCATGTCGGCGAATGTTTCCGTAACAGATGGAAATGGAACCGGGTTAGTAGAGCAGTCAATCAATAGTCAGAGAGCTACTCTGTTCAACACAGGATATAGCACAGACAGAGGGATGTCCTTGGTCAAGTAGGATGACCTGTACTATAGGCTAGATAGCCTGAGAAGTATTCTTTTGCATTTTACCATTTCGATTTTCAGCAGTGCATCACAAGATTGTGCCGTTTGATTTGTGGAGTGTTGTGCTACAGAGAGAATCCCAAAGGGGAGAGATGTATAGAATAGTGATAGCACTTCATAGAAGCAACATGCAGAATATTGTATTCTATACTGCTCCCATGAAAGCATACAGTGTATTGGAAATCATTTGAGCTCAAAATAATTCATTGGAGGTTAATTTAGTTTGTCTTACTCAAATTCAAATCGAATTCTGGAGATTCCTACAAGACACCCTAGTTGCCCAAATTTAAGAAATAATTTCCTTTTGACATGTTTTGAATTGCTGCAAAAGTGTAATTTGTCCCTGGAGTGGCTTGAGTCTGCCTTTTACCATGTCAAGGAAAAGATCCCTCTAACCACAAGAAAATGAATGCTATCTAATTAGCTTTACATTATGCATATGCGAAATATGCTGTAGCAACAGGAGGTGTATTGCAATTTGAGACTTTCGATTCAATGTGCATAAAAGCACCTGTGGCTTCTCTGTAAAGTGTTCAGTAGAAACATGTAGCACCTGCATCCCCCTCTGTCCTCCTCAGGGGTTTGTGAGCTGCCATCTGCCCAGCACAGGCTGCTCTCCGGTGGGCTTATTATAACTCCGGGGCCCCTCCACGGAGCCATGCGATGGAGGTTAATTGGGCAGCCGTTCTGCGAGCACACTTCTCATCGCCATCTGAATGTCGCTGCTTTTTATCCTGTCTCACTAACGCCGTCGTGTGAACGAAGCAGTGGATTAATCAACGTTATGAATTGGCTGTTAAAGTGAGTACACTGTGCTTTGAAACAGCTGTTGTAGGCTAGAATGTAATATAAATCAACCACAGACAACACCGCCATATACACCCTCCTATGTAAACCACCAGGGTTGTGATTGATTATATTCCAGTAACCTACTGATGCAGGCATATGCACTAATCTGATGAATCACCCTAAACCCCACGTTGGCCTACTGTTCCACCCACATACTGGCCTAGCTGTGCCAACTGACCTGGGGCATGACTGCAATGGGCATAGAAGCAGCGGTGGGCATCTGAATGTGTCTGTTTTTCTGAGAGGGTCTGTAGAGTTGGAGTGCCCTTGCCAGTTTTGCCAGATGACTCTCGCTGTGTGCTGGGTTTAGTGAGCTAATAGTTGCGATTTGGCGAGAGGGACCACACATCTTTGTCTCCAACAGATGATTGATGGAATGGGAGCTTTTGGGGATCTTACGCCTCTTATTTTTCGGGTTGTCACTGAGAGGAGTGGAGCACGCTCACAAGTGTGAAGTTCAGATGCATATCCAATCCTCTTTGAAGTGTGGGGGCGTTGCATTTTGATTTCATCAGTGACTTGGTGACACCCGCACATCAGATCTTCCTGGGTTTCAGGCACCTCTTGAATATTCCATTCTAGTTAATGGATCTCAAACAGCCTACAAAACAGTAGGGAGGACTAAAGGTCAAGAAGTCCGCTGCACAATAGGCTCCTCTGCTCTGACCTTCACATGATGTCTATCTATAACCCTCACCTCACACAATGACTTACCTGCATTATTTATTGGCTTTTTTCTTGTGTAGGGGAAAGGTTCAAAATAAAATGGTATTTTCTTCCGAACACTTAAAGTTAAAGCGGGCCCGAAACAGTAGGTAATGGTGCAAGAGATTGCCTCTGTCAGCTGTCCCGACTCTCTTTAAATGAGGTGCCTGATAATGGTGGCTGGGATGTGTTCTTGCCCGCTGCTGTGGGTGGCGCCACCCGGAGGGCAGGGACATCAGGCAGATACTTAACACCTCTGACTGAGCTTATTTGGATGTGGCTTTCTCTACTCTGTCAGATTTAAGAATCAAGCCAGACTGATACTGAAGGCTGTGCATACACTCCAGGGTGACACGCATCAGTGACAGGGATGAGGAGGACACTCTGGGTGTATTAGCACAAAGGCTTTAATAGTAGACTCGCGATGACATAGATGCTCGAAGTAAACAACAATAGTGGGTCAATTTCCTCAACCTTTTTAAATAGGTTGTTTTTAAAAGCAGTTAATTACCTCTTGCTGTGAGTTTTTGAAGTCCTGGGCTCCGTTTACATAAATGCATAGTAAACAGATTGGTTATTGTAGTGCTTCTAAGCACAAAGAATTACAACTGCCCTCCCATCCCACAGATGTGGGCACTCTGTCACACCTCCCCTGGCTGGTCAGGCAGATGGTCAGCAAGAATCCCATTCAGCCCTACGTCTGAATGTCCCGCGCATAGTTCCCCCCCGCCCAGCATACCACAGCCCCGCCCTGCCCAACCCATCCCAGCGTCTCAGTGAAGGGCCCTTTCCCCTGTAAAAGCTTCAGTAAATTTGTGTCTGCAAGAAATGAATACATTTATATTTCCCAGAATATGTGAGTGGGCTGTCTGTTCCTTTTTGCCTCTCTGGCGGGGAGGTGGCAGGGCGAATACGTGCAAATGTTGTATTTAGTCTGTCAGGTCATGTTTTCCTCAATGGCCTCGGCAGAACAGAGGTTGCCGCCGGCTGCACTCCTTCCGTTTGGCATATTATTGAATGATTTAATATCATTGCAGTTGTCTTGACCTTAGTGTCGTTACATTGCAAGGGTAACCGTGTACCCGAACTGTGCCGCACGTTCAAAACTCAACATGGAGCTTGGGTAGCCCTTGATTTCACTCACATTAGCTCTTACTATTCCCTCAGTCAACCTCTGTCCAAGATGTGACGGGTAGGACTTGAGAGCGAGGCCTTTTTCTTCTTTCAAACCTTTTCCGTTTCCCTTCAGGCCCACGGGGCCTCGAGACCCTGTCTGTTTTAGTTTGAGGAAGCACACTTATCATTTTGATTCATTTCATTCACACTTTCTTCGATGTGGACCTGCAGAGGGGAAATTATACGAACTCTACATCAACACACAAACACTTTGTTGCGAAATGGGACGGGAAATTATTCAAAGCATATGCTAAATGTAATGCATGTATTATATAGTAATAATTACTTGCATTGCAAAGTAGCCATTCAAAATGACTGTTACGTTGAAAATAAGCTAAAACAGTAATGGGGACAATTGGGTCTTATTGAGCTGTTTCTTATGATAAGCAGTCTCATTGGCATTTGCTAAGACACTCCACCGCCAGCAACAACAAATGAATTCAGATCACATATTAGGCCTTGTCTATTATCGCAGTTCACTATCTGCTTTGTGCTTGTTGGAATAGTGCCATACTCCGTACAGCACTGGTGCCTCATCACTCGCAGCTAAAAGTACAAATCAGTTTCGCCAGTGTCCGTACAAATCCAGGAGGCAAGACTGCCACTGTTGGAAAAACTATTGGTTCCTCACATTTACAAGGCCATTTGCAAGCTCAGTGTGGCGGAGGGAAATCCGAGTTGGAGTGAAGCAGTTGTGAACTTTTATCACGTTAATTAGTGGGCTTTGAAAGCTATAATGAAGGAAAAGCTACAGGCTTAGCTATGGTTAGTTTGATCTTTTGAAAATCTGGAGGCTGTAATTTAAGTCTAAAGAAAAACATCTTCATTTAGGCATTCTGGTTGTGTTATGCAATGAATATTAATTTCATTTGAGAGAAAGAAATGTAGACGTTACCTCGCTTTCAAACCAAGCCAAACTAAGTCCATGATTTTTATTATAGTAGATCTGTTTTTGTGATTGGTTTCTAGCTCATTTGACTGTGTTAAATGCCGTGGTGGTAATTGTACAGTAGAAGATGCGATCAGGTGCAGATTTGACTGGGAGTGGTTTGAACAAAGGCATCAGCATTGGCCTCCAGCTGTGGAGTAATTGGTCTTTTGAAGACTTAGTTTTCCTCTCACTCGGGGGCCGTATGCTTCCTAAACTCGGGCCCTGTTTTCCTGATTGGGAGCATAAGTCTATATTGTGGGCAGGCTGCAACTGCCTTTTTCTCAGGAAAACATTTGAAATCTCTATCACTGAATATTTCAACTCCACAACAGTAAGATGAATATTTCATTTTGAAGGATATAGGTTGGTCCTGACAAGTGAATACCATTTCCATAGACTCTGCATTTTTATCAGAATGACTGTAATGAAAGGTCACGTGACGACGTGCATTAGTCCTATCGTTTTATAAAACCTCTCAACTTGATTGTCTGTCTCTCTATTACAGCAGTTTAATCTGTGCAGTCTGGTCTGTATCATTGAGATAATTTTGAATCGTTTTTGTCTTTTTGAAGGATGTTTTTTTTCTGAACTTGTCACTGTTCTCCATGCTCCCGTCTGGCAGGCGGTACCAGTGCATCAATGCTCAGACCAACATTCTCCTAAACAGCTTCTATCCCCTGGCCATAAGACTGTTAAATGGCTAACAACTACTGCTCTCCCTCAGACTGTCCTCGGTCACGCTTACTCACACGCGCACACACACTCACCACACCCTCAGTCACATACTCATTACTGATGCCACACACTTACACCCCCTCACACCTACGCTGCTGCTAAAATGATTATTGATTAGATTCATTACTACCACTACGCTGCTGTTCATTAAATATTGATTTCCATTACCATTTAGTATCTATCTATTTATCCTGCTTCTGGTCACTTACTCCTGTTTACATGTATAAATTACCATTAGTATGTTACCATTTTATTGGTAACCATTTTAAGTATTTATATATTCCTGCTACCAGTCAATTTTCAGCCCTGTTTACATGTTTAGTGCCTTCAGAAAGTATTCACACACCTTGACGTTTTCACATTTTGTTGTTAGAGCCTGAATTTAAATTGTATTAAATATAGATTTGTCACTGGCCTACACACAATACCCCATAATGTAAAATGGGAATTGAAATTTGTCCAAGTGTAAAATATATAAGAATGTCTTTAGTAAATAAGTATTCAACCCCTTTTGTTATGGCAAGCTTAAACATTCAGGAATAAAAGTGTGCCACATTAAGTTCAATGGACACACTCTGTGCAATAATAGTTTGAATCACTACCTCACCTCTGTACCCAACACATACAATTATCTGTAAGGTCTCTGTCAAGCAGTGAATTTCAAACAGATTCAAGTATTCAGACCCTTTGATATGAGACTCGAAATTGAGCTCAGGTGCATCCTGTTTCCATTGATCATCCTTGATGTTTCTACAACTTGATTGGAGTCCACCTGTGGTAAATTCAATTGATTGGACATGATTTGAGAAGGTACACACCTGTCTATATAAGGTCCCACAGTTGACAGTGCATGTAGGAGTAAAAACCAAGCCATGAGGTCAAAGGAATTGTCCTTAGATCTCAGCGACAGGATTGTGTCGAGGCACAGATCTGGGGAAAGGTACCAAAATATTCTGCAGCATTCAAGGTCCCAAAGAACACATTGGCCTCCATCATTCTTAAATGGAAGAAGTTTGGAACCACCAAGACTCTTCCTAGAGCTGGCCGCCTGGCCCAACTTAGCAATCGGGGGAGAAGGGCCTTGGTCAGGAAGGTGACCAAGAACCCGATGGTCACTCTGACAGAGCTCCAGAGTTCCTCTGTTGAGATGGGAGAACCTCCCAGGAGTACAACCATCTCTGCAGCACTCCACCCATCAGGCCTTTGTGGTAGAGTGGCCAGATGGAAGCCACTCCTCCAGTAAAAGGCACATGACCGCCCGCTTGGAGTTTGCCAAAAGGCTCCTAAGAATCTGACCATGAGGAACAAGATTGAACTCTTTGGCCTGAATGCCAAGCGTCACGTCTGGAGGGAACCTGGCACTATCCTTACGGTAAAGCATTGTGGTGGCAGCATCATGCAGTGGGGATGTTTTTCAGTGGCAAGGACTGGGAGACTAGTCAGAATCGAGGGAAAGATGAATGGAGCGAAGTACAGAGATCCGTGATGAAAACCTGCTCCAGAACACTCAGGACCTCAGACTGGGGCGACGGTTCACCTTCCAACAGGACAACGACCCTAAGCACACCGCAAAGGTAATGCAGGAAAGTGAATGTCATGGAGTGCCCCAGCAAGAGCCCAGACTTGAACCCAATCGAACATCTCTGGAGAGGACTGAAAATAGCTGTGCAGCGACGCTCCCCATCCAAACTGACAGAGCTTGAGAGGTGCTGCAGAGAAGAATGGGAGAAACTCCCCAAATACAGGTGTACCAAGCTTGTAGCGTCATACCCAAGAAGACTCGAGGCTGTAATCGCTGCCAAAGATGCTTCAACAAATTACTGAGTAATGGGTCTGAAATATGAATTTAAATGTAATACCTGTTTTATATTTTTATAAATTTGTGACTCACCATCTGGATTCGGTCTTGTGTAGCAAAATGTCAAATGGTGTTTTTTTTACATTGGATAAAAGTAGAGACTCAGATCTACCAAATGGTCTATCATACAACTGCATTTGAGGAACAATGGGAAAGTAATTCTGCTTTGACAGTTGAGAAAATGGCCTTTTTGAATGTTTTGGTATCTAGTGAGAGAGCTCTTCTTTGTTGTTACGGATACAAGTGTTCTGTGTGTATCCTGTGTGTATTTCTTTTCTCTCCTTCTCCCCTACTCACAGGTGACAATAATCATTCCCCAATCAGTCATCAATCAGTCGCTAATCGGAAGACACCTGCTCCTTTTCCCTTACCCAATCACAGTCCCTTTCCCTTGGTTTAAAACCCCTGTCAGTTGTTTTCTCAGGAGCTCAATCTCTTTGTAACATGCCTTCTGTCTGTAGATCGCTTGTGTGTTTTGCAGCTACATGTCACTTTGTCCCCACCTGTGAGTATTGTTTTGGTTATGGTGTTTGAGTGTTTGTTTGATGGTGGGAAAAGGGGGTAACCAGACAAGTCGCCCTTGGGCTACACTACCCGTAGTTAAACATTGTTAAAAACACTAGTTAGAACTGGGCGGACCACCCCCTGTATTTTTGGTTAGTTAGTTAGCTGTTTGTGAAGTAGGCTAGTCTAGCTTAGGGGTGTTTTTGAATTATTATTCTTTCATTCCTTGGGTCCCGCTCAGCCCCTTTTCCTGCTCCCCCCCCATTTACCGTGTGTTTATAAATAAACATTTAGTGTTTGACGGTAATTAAGTTGTCTGTCTTATTTGTTCTCACTGTTACGTTTTCACTACTATAATTTGCATGAGTTGTGTTACGGGTCCCATTACCATTCCCCCTAGACTGTCGGGCCAAAGGGATTCGTAACATTTGTCTACACCCATTCAGCATCGTTCATACCCTCTTAAGCTTTAGCCCCACCCATCTCGTTTCGCGCTCGGAGCACATACTATACCCTCTGGCCGATGATTTGTTTACCTCTGGATAACATGAAAACAGACTAACCAGCTCTGCTAGCAACCATTTCATTATGCTTTTTTGCAGACACCGGCCATATTCAACAGGTGTTGTACACACATCATCTAACGTTAGCTAGTTAAACAACAATGAACAAAGTGTCAACAATTCCACATTGCTGGGAGATAACCAACCAGGCTCTATTAAGAAAATAAAATGGCTTTGGGAAACAATAACGTTAGCTAGCTAGCTAACAGTACAATTGAGCTTGAAATGAAACCACTTTCTGTCAATTAGAAACATGTAATATCTAAAAATGTAGCTAGTTAATGTTACTCTCTGAGCAATTACATTCTCCTGATATCTTGTGTAGGATAAATTAAATGCTAAGTTACAATGCTGTAACTTAACTATTTATTTATTTTGAAGTTTTTGTTATACATTTGAATATTTGTAGCTACTTTTTAAGGTAACACCTGCAGTCAACTTGTACAATATGTTAGGAGATAAAGAAGAGCTCGTTCTTCATTTCACTTGTCACAAATGACGACAGACTGGAGCCTTGTGAGCAATGCCACTGAGCAAATTTCAGGACTGCTGAGCTCAAACTTGAATGTTGTGAAAATTCTGTGCAACTTCCCACATGCGTTTACTGTGAACACTGAGGCTGTACCCGCTTTAAGTTATCGTTTTAACAATGGCCAAGTAGGCTACTGTGGCTATTTGATCATAATGTAGGCCTACCGGAGTGGTCTATATCAAAAACAATGGAGAAAATATGTCCCTTAACATTGGCAGAACAGCTATTCCCTTCAGCCTACAGTAGCAGCCCGTGTGTGGTGATCAATGTAGGCCTACATTCCATGATGTTTGAAAAAAAACATGCAGGGCTTGACATTAACCTGTTTATCCACTTGTCCTTCAGACAAGGAGGTGACTGAAAATGTTGTGGTGTTTGATGCAAGAAACCACTTTACACGTTTTTTTAAATGCATTATTATTCCCATACCATTATTACAGAGTATCAAACAAAATTATGGTACCCTCGACATATTGGCTACTTAGCTTATTCAAGCCGGTCTCAAAATACAACACTGCCCCTTTTTAAGACAAAAAAAAGCTCTTTACCTGACTTGCTTTTCAAAGATGTCTAGAAATGTACATGTCTTGTATGAGGTTCACTCCCATATTAAGTGCAAAGTATCTATAACTGGGCTAATAACTAACTAGCAAAGGATATTAACAAAATGTGCACCTGTGGCTACATGCAGCTCTTGCTTTGATCTCAAACCAAGTGCATCTACTCATGGCCACTCGTGCTGTAAAAAGTCCAGTTCAAAATAAATGGCACATCCATATATGGCAATGTTTTATTTGCATATAGGCCTACTGCAGCTCTGATTGGTTATGCCGCACCGGTCTGTGTAGAGTACTGGCTGAGTAGTGCTATTCCTACGCCGATGTGTTCTACCTACAACAAAATCTCTTGCTTAGTTAGTTTTGCGTACTAAATTATGCATAGTTCGTTTTGTTTCGGTATATTGCGTTGAAAGTGGCTAATATTGCATTGATTCGATCACAAATGCCACACTAAAAAGGAAACATAGTTAACCCTATCAAACAGGGAAAACTCTAGAATGTTGAGTGAAGTTCAATCTCGTGCTTCTAGCAGTGGGCTGATACTGTATTTCTTCTGCACGGCAGTCTCGGGGCTACTGCGTGACGTTTAGAGGGAAAATGGCTTGTGAGTCACTCACTGTTGTGCAGCACACGACAGGTCATCTAGTTACACTATGGAATTCACAACTTCATGTTTGCCAGCTTATAACCTATTAAGTCAACTGTCTAAAATGTGCTAAATGCTCTGCGGTTGTGCATTTACTAACTAGTTAGCTAAGTGGTTAGCTTCTTGCAAAATCGAGCTTCGCTTGGTAACAGCAGAGTCCCCTCCTGGATCAAGAGCGTTGCTGTTTTAATATTTTGTTTTGTGTGTGAGTGTAACCGATGTGAAATGGCTAGCTAGTTAGCGGTGGTGCGTGCTAATAGCGTTTCTATCGGTGACGTCACTCGCTCTGAGACCTTGACGTAGTTGTTTCCCCACGGCTTTTGTGTAGCAATGGTTAACGATGCTTCGAGGGTGGCTGTTGTGTGCAGAGGGTCCTTAGTTCGAGCCCAGTTAGGGGAGAGGAACGGAAGCTATACGGTTACATGTGCAGCAAACTGTGATTAGAATTTTTTTTTTTTTTTTAACTACTATAACTTTTGAGTTGATGTCTGTCCTGCAAATGCTTTAGGTCAGACTGTATAAAATGTTCAATGAGCTTGTTGGCATTTTAGTTAAATTCTCTATGGGACTTTGCATGTACTTGTTATCATTGCTAACCTTGGATTTACAAAGGCTCAGTGGAGTTTAAAAATGGCACCCCTTGTGTTCAGTTCCGGTATTACAGAATATTCCATTATGGCACAATGTCATACCTTCGTCTCGACCATCTGGATACCGCCCAAGCCTAGTGTGCGCACGTGCAAGCGACGTGTGTGTGTGCATGTAAGAGTCTCCCGACAGGCCTTGTGGGTAATCCTCAGACATGATGGATACTGATAGTGCCCTGACTGCAGAGGGAGGTGATCCAAATCCCACAGAGTGGGATTTAGGACAGATGAACAGAGTGAAATACGATGCCCATTTGGACAGATTCAGTAGGCCGTCACACTATGTAAGCACATCAGGATGTGCTACAAATGGTGACTGATAGTTGAAAAGAACAGTTTGGCAAACAAAACTAAAGCTCTTGAAAGATGCATTGCAAATGGCTGATCATTATTCACGGTTGAGGAAATAGGTGGGAAGACCATCTGTTTAAATGATGATGAAATTAATCATTTCAGAGCCGAGGCACAGCGCTGCAGGCCCAGCAGCACTTCAGCACCACTGGTCCACAAGCCTTAGTGTAAAAGAGGGAACTTTCTCTGTGATTTATTCAAGTTCTGTAAACAAACAGATAAAACAAAGGCTTTGGCAAGAGAGAATTTCAATAGCTTTGAGAGCAAATGAGATTCTCTTTTAAAAACCAAATTCCATTATTTTAGGGGGAGTGTGTTTGCTTTAGAAGTGCAAAGCCTGCTGGGATACGCTCTACGAGGCCTTAAAGCGACAATCAGCAGTTAAAACAATAACAAAGCGTTTTCCCCGCCACTTTCGCTAAGAAGCTGAGGGATGGCTTTGTACATTTTTTTTGTTGTAAATTCATAGATGGAGCTATGGATCCAAGGACTGACCATCCATGATATCAAAATTATACACTGCTCAAAAAAATAAAGGGAACACTTAAACAACACAATGTAACTCCAAGTCAATCACACTTCTGTGAAATCAAACTGTCCACTTAGGGAGTAACACTGATTTGACAATAAATTTCACATGCTGTTGTGCAAATGGAATAGACAAAAGGTGGAAATTATAGGCAATTAGCAAGACACCCCCAATAAAGGAGTGGTTCTGCAGGTGGTGACCACAGACCACTTCTCAGTTCCTATGCTTCCTGGCTGATGTTTTGGTCACTTTTGAATGCTGGCGGTGCTTTCACTCTAGTGGTAGCATGAGACGGAGTCTACAACCCACACAAGTGGCTCAGGTAGTGCAGCTCATCCAGGATGGCACATCAATGCGAGCTGTGGCAAGAAGGTTTGCTGTGTCTGTCAGCGTAGTGTCCAGAGCATGGAGGCGCTACCAGGAGACAGGCCAGTACTTCAGGAGACGTGGAGGAGGCCGTAGGTGGGCAACAACCCAGCAGCAGGACCGCTACCTCCGCCTTTGTGCAAGGAGGAGCACTGCCAGAGCCCTGCAAAATGACCTCCAGCAGGCCACAGCGTCCCTGCCGCTGAAAAACATCCCCACAACATGATAGTTCAATGTAGGGATGGTGCCAGGTTTCCTCCACACGTGACACTTGGCATTCAGGCCAAAGAGTTCAACCTTGGTTTCATCAGTCCAGAGAATCTTCTTTCTCATGGTCTGAGATTCTTAGGAGCCCTTTGGCAAACTCCAAGCGGGCGGTCATGTGCATTTTACTGAGGAGTGGCCTGTCTTGGTGTTTCAAAACTTCTTCCATTTTAAGAATGATGGAGGCCACTGTTCTTTGGGACCTTCAATGCTGCAGGAATGTTTTTGTACTCTTTCCCCAGATTTTGTGCCTCGACACAATCCTGTCTCGGAGCTCTACAGACAATTCCTTCAACTGTGGGACCTTTTTATATAGACAGGTGTGTGCCTTTCCAAATCATGTGCAATCAATTGAATTTACCACAGGTGGACTCCAATCAAGTTGTAGAAACATCTCAAGGATGATGAATGGAGACGGGATGCACCTGAGCTCAAATTCGAGTCTCATAGCAAAGGGTCTGAATACTTATGTAAATAATTATTTTGTTTTATATATTTGCAAAAAATTCTAAAAACCTGTTTTCGCTTTGTCATTATGGGGTGTGTGATTCATTTTAGAATAAGGCTGTTACAAAATGTGGAAAAAGTCAAGGGGTTTGAATACTTTCCGAATGCACTGTAGATAATTGTAGGGTGCATTTCCATAGACAAGGTCCTATGAGCACCAACATGTGAAGTTCATAGGCGCTTATCAAATTAAAGATACGATTCTATATTTTTGGGGGAAATGAAGGCATAGGTGAACCATTTTCATCTTAAAAATGAGGCATAAGTAAAGGTTTTGGTTTCTGGATAAACAGATGGAGAAGGGGTCTTAGACAACATCTACCAGAAAATGTCTTAAAAGGTATCAGAAATACATCAAAACAGTGTCGACAAAGACCCCTGCCAACTAATATCAACACTTACAGTACACACTGAGTGTACAAAACTTTAGGAACACCAGCTCTTTCCATGACAGACTGACCAGGTAAACGCCATGGTCCCTTATTGATGCCACTTGTTAATGCCACTTGTTAAATCCACTTCAATCAGTGAAGTTGTAGGGCAGGAGACAGGTTAAAGAAGGATTTTTAAGCCTTGAAACAATTGAGACATGGATTGTGTATGTGTGCCATTCAGAGGGTGAATGGGCAAGACAAAAGATTTGTCTTTGAATGGGGTATGGTAGTAGGTGTCAGGCGCACTGGTTTCAGTGTGTCTCGAACTGCAACCCTGCTGGGTTTTGCACGCTCAACAGTTTCCCTTGTGTAGCAAGAATGGTCCACCAGGCAAAGAGAAGGGGGAGGGGAATGCAACTCAATATTAGGAAGGTGTTTTTAATGTTTTGTACACAGTGTATTTATTTACAGTACACTTATTGCTACAATAGGGAATCATAATAGTCACCAACCACAGTTGGGTCACCTGCAGTCCTCCATTCCACTGGCATACTTTTATGTTAAGCTCATAACTGATTTCTTTCTCTTTTTGAGTTCTGGACAACCCCTGCCTCTCCCAGCTCTTACTGACACCTACCCATAAGCCCCTGTTCTTTCCATTTACTGTAACCAGCATCCTCACCCACTGAGCACCTGTGGAATTGCCCTAGGCCCATTGACTTGGAAACGTATAGTTATCCCCCACAAAATGTGACCTTTTTTATAGTCTTTATACTCAAATCGGACAATGTAAGCCTCCAATAAATGTTAACATAAAAGTTGTACTACAATCTGTGACTTTCATCAAACCCAGAAGTGATGTATTTGCTCTGATGTAATGCAGCATGAATTCAACTGTTTAATTCATAGGGGTCATGTAGATTCATACACGCACACAAAGACAGACAGATATGCCCTCCAGACTGCTCTGTTGGTCTGTCAGCCAGTGTTGTGTTCTAATGAGAGTGACCTCTTAAAATGACCAACCTGGAACTCACCTCCTACATTTCTCTGGCAACTCAGTTGTCCAAGACCATCAGCATAATGTAGTTTTCTTGTGCTGGATCAAGATATTGGTTATGGTAACAAAATGATGGGAAAAATACTCCCCGCTTGCCATTACAAGCGGCACAAAATTTGATCTGATGATAATCTAAGTCCTTGTGACGTGCTGTGTTCTCATGAATAGATAAAAACATAAATGCTTTTACATTTTTCTGAGTTTCATGATGTCGTAGCTATAACTTCTACCTACACTGATAATATTCATGTTCATCCTCGCTGCTCTCTGTGGGAGGAAGCTCTACAGACTCTGTGTGTCTATATTGTGTTACTCCAGCTGAGCAAACCATTGAAAACAAGCCAGTGTTTTCTCAGCAAGGTCACTTCAGCCTGCTGTTTGCCATGATGACATCAGTGTGGCAGTAGCTCGTTGGGCTGTACCCCGGAGCTCACAAGCCCCCACCACCTCCCAACCCTAAACAAATGACACTATATATGAAAGACTCTAGCCTCTCAGTGATCTAAGGGGGTAGGGGTACTGTACAAGGTTCAGAGGGAGGATACCTACTAGAGCTCGACCGATTATGATTTTTCAGCACCGATACCGATTTATTGGAGGACGAAAAAAAGCCGAAAGCGATTAATCGGCCAATTAAAAAAAATATATATATATATATATTTGTAATAATGACAATTACAACAATACTGAATGAACACTTATGTTTAACTTAATATAATACATCAATAAAAATCAATTTAGCCTCAAATAAATAATGAAACATGTTCAATTTGGTTTAAATAATGCAAAAACAAAGTGTTGGAGAAGAAAGTAAAAGTGCAATATGTGCCATGTAAAAAAGCTAACGTTTAAGTTCCTTGCTCAGAACATGAGAACATATGAAAGCTGGTGGTTCCTTTTAACATGAGACTTCAATATTCCAAGGTAAGAGGTTTTAGGTTATAGTTAATAGTTTTTATAGGACTATTTCTCTCTATACCATTTGTATTCCATATACCTTTGACTATTGGATGTTCTTATAGGCACTTTAGTATTGCCAGTGTAACAGTATAGCTTCCGTCCCTCTCCTCGCTCTTACCTGGGCTCGAACGAGGAACACATCGACAACAGCCACCCTCGAAGCAGTGTTACCCATGCAGAGCAAGGGAACAACTACTCCAAGTCTCAGAGCGAGTGACGTTTGAAACGCTATTAGCGCGCACCCCGCTAACTAGCTAGCCATTTCACATCGATTACACCAGCCTAATCTCGGGAGTTGATAGGCTTGAAGTCATAAACAGCGCAATGCTTGAAGCACAGTGAAGAGCTGCTGGCAAAACGCACAAAAGTGCTGTTTGAAAGAATGCTTACGAGCCTGCTGCTGCCTACCATTGCTCATTCAGACTGCTCTATCAAATATCAAATCATAGACTTAATTATAACATAATAACACACAGAATTTCGAGCCTATGGTCGAATCCGGAAACTATAATTTCGAAAACAAAACGTTTATTATTATCGCATATACCCTGACTCTGCGTGCAATGAACGCAAGAGAAGGGACACAATTTCACCTGGTTAATATTGCCTGCTAACCTGGATTTCTTTTAGCTAAATATGCAGGTTTAAAAATATATACTTCTGTGTATTGATTTTAAGAAAGGTATTGATGTTTATGGTTAGGTACACGTTGGAGCAACGACAGTCCTTTTTCCGCGAATGCGCACCGCATCGATTATATGCAAAGCAGGACACGCTAGATAAACTAGTAATATCATCAACCATGTGTAGTTAACTAGTGATTATGATTGATTGTTTTTTATAAGGTAATGTTTAATGCTAGCTAGCAACTTACCTTGGCTTCTTACTGCATTCGCGTAACAGGCAGGCTCCTCGTGGAGTGCAATGAGAGGCAGGTGGTTAGAGCGTTGGACTAGTTAACTCTAAGGTTGCAAGATTGAATCCCCGAGCTGACAAGGTAAAAATCTGTCGTTCTGCCCCTGAACAAGGCAGTTAACCCACCGTTCCTAGGCCGTCATTGAAAATAAGAACGTGTTCTTAACTGACTTGCCTAGTTAAATAAAGGTGTAAAAAAAAGAGCTCAGGGTAAACACTTACCCTGCTATTACGGATGCTAATGAATTTGAGGTGAAAAAGGGACACTGAACTGTGTTCTTCTCCCAAGTACACACTGAATACCATTACCAAAGTGGAGAGGCAGTTACTTTTCCTGAGCTTGACATTATTACACAAATCTTCTGGAAATAGGATTGTGTCAAATGATTCATCTCGTAGATTGAGCAGATTGTGTAATTGAATACTGAAACTCATCATGCGGAATGCACACATCTCCTTTACCTTCATTGAGCATTGAAAAGCTACGGAATCTAGTCCATTTCCCATAGACGTACTGTTGTTGACAGTATGGAGAAAAAGACTTGAATGCATGCCATAGAAATATTCAGTTTTTTGATTTCTTGTGGTATTTGTGTTATACACAAGACTAGATGCACATCTTGCATTCACCATTTCACAAAACTACAATCATGTGTTGTGGGCAAATATTGTTCGCTGTGCCGCAAGGACTTTACTACACTTATCATTTTTCTGTTTTCAAGACTCCAGGGGAAACTGCTTATTGCACAAATGGATAATAGGAAATAATTACTATAAGTGTCTGAATATTTTATTTTACCTCAGTTTAAATGTTATGGTGCAATTTCCACAGCATGCTATCGGTAATAATGGTCTCAAATTGAGAAATAGGCTGAAAAATCTTATGTCCCAATCTTTTACTAACAATATTCAATCAAAAATATGGGGATTGGAAATGCAGACAATTACATTGATGGAAGCTACAATCCATCTGTGGTATTAAAGCTGATCTACCCCCTAAAATATATATATATATATATTGTACACTACTGTTCAAAAGTTTGGGGTCACTTAGAAATGTCCTTGTTTTTGGAGAGAGAAAAAACACTTTTTTGTCCATTAAAATAACATCAAATTGATCAGAAATACAGTGTAGACATTGTTAATGTTGTAAATGATTATTGTAGCTGGAAACGGCAGATTCTTTTTTTTTTTATGGTATATCTACAGTACAGTTGAAAGTTTACATAAACTAGTTATTGACTCCAACCTAAGTGTTTCAAACACTCCACAAATTTCTTGTTAACAAACTATAGTTTTGGCAAGTCTGTGTCATGCACAAAGTAGATGTCCTAAGTAATTTTTCCAACAATTGTTTAGACAGTGAATTATGAGTGAAAGAATCTATCACAATTCCAGTGGGTCAGAGGTTTACATACACTAAGTTGACTGTGCCTTTTTTAAACAGCTTGGAAAATTCCAGAAAATGATGTCATGGCTTTAGAAGCTTCTGATAGGCTAATTGACATCATTTGAGTCAATTGGAGGTGTACCTGTGGATGTATTTCAAGGCCTACCTTCACACTCAGTGCCTCTTTGCTTGACCTCCATGAGAAAATCAAAAGAAATCAGCCAAGACCTCAGAATTCTTTGGGGACTTCCACAAGTCTGGTTCATCCTTGGGAGCAATTTCCAAATGCCTGAAGGTATCACGTTCATCTGTACAAACAATATTACGCAAGTATAAACACCATGGGACCACGCAGCCGTCATACCCCTCAGGAAGGAGACGCATTCTGCCGCGTGGAGATGAACGTACTTTGGTGCAAAAAGTGCAAATCAATCCCAGAACAACAGCAAAGGACCTTGTGAAGATGCTGGAGGAAACGTGTACAAAAGTATCTAAGTAAGCATTTCACTGTAAGGTCTTACACCTGTTGTATTCGGCGCACGTGACAAATAAACTTTGATTTGATATCCACAGTAAAACGAGTCCTATATCGACATAACCCGAGAGGCCGCTCTGCAAGGAAGAAGCCACTGCTCCAAAACTGCCATTAAAAAATCCAGACTACGGTTTGCAACTGCACATGGGGACAAAGATCGTACTTTTTGGAGAAATGTCCTCTGGTCTGATGAAACAAAAATAGAACTGTTTGGCCATAATGTCCATCGTTATGTTTGGAGGAAAAAGGGGGAGGCTTGCAAGCCGAAGAACACCATCCCAACCGTGAAGCACGGGGGTGGCAGCATCATGTTGTGGGGGTGCTTTGCTGCAGGAGGGCCTGGTGCACTTCACAAAATAGATGGCATCATGAGGCAGGAAAATTGTGGAGATATTGAAGCAACATCTCAAGACATCAGTCGAAGTTAAAGCTTGGTCGCAAATGGCTCTTCCAAATGGACAATGACCCCAAGCATACTTCCAAAGTTGTGGCAAAATGGCTTAAGGACAACAAGGTCAAGGTATTGGAGTGGCCATCACAAAGCCCTGACCTCAATCCTATATAAAATTTGTGGGCAGGACTGAAAAAGCGTGTGTGAGCAAGGAGGCCTACAAACCTGACTCAGTTACACCAGCTCTGTCAGGAGGAATGGGCCAAATTCACCTAACTTATTGTGGGAGCTTGTGGAAGGCTACCAGAAACGTTTGACCCAAGTTAAACAATTTAAAGGCAATGCTACCAAATACTAATTGAGTGTATGTAAACTTCTGACCCACTGGGAATGCGATGAAAGAAATAAAAGCTGAAATGAACCATTCTCTCCTATTATTCTGACATTTCACATTCTTAGGATCACCACTTTACTTTAACTGACCTAAGACAGGGAATTTTTACCAGGATTAAATGTCAGGAATTGTGAAAAACTGAGTTTAAATGTATTTGGCTAAGGTGTATGTAAACTTCCGACTTCAACTGTACAGAGTCCCATTATCAGCAACCATCAATCCTGTGCGCCAATGACATGTTGTTAGCCTTTTAAAATTATTAACTTGTATTAGCTAATTGATCATTAGAAAACCCTTTTGCAATTATGTTAGCACAGCTGAAAACTGTTGATTAGAGGCTATACAACTTGCCTTCTTTAGTCTACTTGAGTATCTGGAGCATCAGCATTTGTGGGTTCGATTACAGGATCAAAATGGCCAGAAACGAAGAACTTTCTTCTGAAACTCGTCAGTCTATTTTTGTTCTGAGAAATGAAGGCTATTCCATGTGCGAAATTGCCAAGAAACTTTAGATCTCGTACAACGCTGTGTACTCCCTTCTCAGAACGGCGCAAACTGGCTCTAACCAGAATAGAAAGCGTGGGAGGCCCCGGTGCACAACTAAGAAAAAGGACATTACATTAGAGTGTCTTGTTTGAGAAACAGACTCACCACAAGTCCTCAACTGGCAGCTTCATTAAATAGTACTCGCAAAAAAACAGTCTCAACAGTGAAAAGGCGACTTCGAGATGCTGGCCTTCTGGGCAGAGTTCCTCTGTCCAGTGTCTGTTCTTTTGCCCATCTTTTAATGTTTTCTTTTTATTGGCCAGTCTGAGATGGCTTTTTCTTTGCAACTCTTGATTTTATGTTATCCATAAAGGCTCTATGTAAATATTGATGATCTGACTCCATTCAAAATTAATTTAACACTGTGTGCAAAAGATTGTTGATTCAGGCTCCAATTCTATCAAAGAGACATTGTTATTGGATATTAACCCAAAACCACACCTATCCATAGAAATATACATTTGATCAGGATCTGAGTGTTGGGGTGCTGTGAGGAGCCCCTGTGTAGCCGAGCCCTTCATGTCAACATCCTCCTCCTCAGATGAAGTTGTACCCTCAGAGTAGCAAATGCTGGGATCCCAGTCGTGGCCGAGATAGAGTTGGTGCTGAGAGAGAGTGCAATGCAGTGGTTATAATTAAATAACCTTGGCCAACAATTAGCATTCAGTAATTACCTGCACCGAGTCCTTCATCACTCGCTGTGGTTTGTGAGGACGTTTCCCGGCATCATAAATAACTTAGGAACGTTCCGTTGCGTTCTTTCTGCTCGCAATACTGGTGTTGAGTGAAGAAATGGTTCTCTTGTCCAGACAATGTAATCTAGTAGGACTAATCGGTTTTCGTTTTGCTGCTTTCAGTAGACCACAGGAAAAGTAGGAATATGCAAGACTGGTATCAGTAGTCCAAGGCTGCAGTAACACATTGCAGCGTTTTAGATGGATCAATTCAAATGCTAATGCATTCCAGGAAGTGTGCCTGCTACAGTATGTGATCGTGCTGAATACAGTGACTTTTTCCCCACTGGTATAAATCTTTTTCATGTAAGCTGCAGTATGCGGCATGAATGTAAACATTTATTATTTCTATAGCCCAGGCACACACCATTTCACCACTCTCATTTCTCTCACTCTCGCCTACAGAGGTGCCCCAGAAGGGTAGTGATGAAAAAGTAGGGGAGTCCCTCTCAGACTCCTCCCTGTTTGTCCGCTGGGGTCATGACCTTGGTCCTGAGAGTCGTCGTGTGGCGCTGCAGAAGTTCCAGTACTACGGCTACAACGGTTACCTCAGTGACCGCCTCTCTCTGGCCAGACCCATCCCAGACCTCAGACCTGATGGGTACATGACCTTTGACTCTTTTGTTGGTTCCTTTTTATTGTCCATAAAAAAACAGAAGTTTGTTGTTCATATCTTGTCTGTTTGCTGTTTCTTCTCAGGTGCAGAAACATGTCGTACCCCACCAATCTCCCACAAGTAAGTATCATATTTATCTTTGTGAATGAGGCCCTGTCGGTCATCCTGCGCTCCATCCACACAGCCATGAACAGGACTCCCTCCCACCTCCTCAAGGAGATCATCCTGGTCGACGACAACAGCAACAATGGTAACTCCTATATTTTTTATTTAACCTTTATTTAACTAGGCAAGTCAGGTAACTGGTAACTCCTATATTCCTACTAAATGTAGCCTACAAAGTATACACATTTGCATTGTATACAGGAATCCATTCAGACTGCTTACCATCTTAAATTAAATAACTTCTAAATCCAGGAAGTAACACAAAATGTGGAAAAAGTCAAGGGGTGTGAATACTTTCTGAAAGCATTGTATATCAATTCATACTTGACATTGAGGACCGACAGTGCATCAGGAGTTTCTCTATTATCTTATTACTGGTAATAAACTCATGAAATGTATCTTACTCCATACACATTTACAATATCTTTAAAAAATGCGCTTGTGTTGCCTGCCAATTTAATGGATTACTTTCACACGGCTCCGAATTAAGTTATTTGTTAGCCTAGTTATTTCAGCAGGACAGACCTGCATGTTGATCAGCTATAGAGCCAGAGGGAAGTGAGATTTTAAAGGCTCTATTTTACCTAGACTGATCATTTCATATGAAGGTGTTTTTAGCTGCATACTTTACTGAACATATATGTTGAGATGACAAATGAGGGTCAAAAGAGTCCGGCAGAGATTAAAAAAGACTTTCTTTTGAATGTATATTTTTATTGAGGACTCCTATTTCAGGATGTAAATGTTGAATCATTACATTAGAGGGGCTTCTATAATGTAAATTGTCTGAAAACGGAGCTGAATAGCTGAGATGCCGGGTATTGTCGAGAGTGGAAATTAAGCTGTAAAAGTTTCCTTTGTGGCCATTGGTATTCTAATGAATTCTTTGGCAGTTGGCTCACTTTGAACAATGTGACTCTTCCCATTCTGTACAGTTTCAGGAGTCTGGCTAACGGCTCTCCATCCTGAGTGGGGTGTCTTACTTCCTATGACAATCCCAGTAACCAAATCGACCTTAGTCCTTTTATTTGTCCTTTTCATTTCTTAACAAGTTAAATGACTGTGGGCCTCCCGAGTGGCACAGTGGTCTAAGGTACTGCATTGCAGTGCTAGCTGTGCCACTAGAGATTCTGGGTTCGAGTCCAGGCTCTGTCGCAGGCGGCCGTGACCGGGAGACCCATGGGGCGGCGCACAATTGGCCCAGCGTCATCCGGGTTAGGGGAGGGTTCGGCTGGCAGGGATGTCCTTGTCACATCGCGCACTAGCGACTCCTGTGGCGTGCCGTGCACGCTGACACGGTTGCGGTTGCGGCTGGCTCCTGGTTTAAGTGGGCATTGTGTCAAGAAGCAGTGTTGCTTGGTTGTGTTTTGGAGGACGCACGGCTCTCGACCTTCGCCTCTCCCAAGTCTCATCGCTGCTACTCCCGTACGGACAAGACTGTAACTACCAATTGGATACCACGAAATTGGAGAGAAAAAGGTGTAAAAAAAAAGTTTAATCACTGTATTTTTACCACTATCACTGGATATTACTTAATATCCATGGTTGTATGATCAATATTGCCATCCAAAACATGTCTGAAAGCCATTTTCCCATGAACTCCAACACCACTGTAATGAAAACAGACATTGATGTCCGGTCCTCGCCCTTCATGTCCCAATCACTCCATCTGGTTGCCATGGTGAGACACTGCCGACACAACCACCTAGCAAATTAAACTAAACAGGTGGCAGATGGAGCTTGTGGGAAAGCAGAATTGACTTCCTTCAACCAGACAATGCTGATAGACATCAATAATCACAACCGCAATATTATTTGAAATCCCCTTTACACCGTGGAATAAATAGAATTTGGGACTGTAAAGCACTTTTCAATTGTGTGGTTAGAGTCAATAGTCCAAGGTACATGCCTTCAGAAGATTTCACAGGTGCAGGATATTATAAGACATTCTATTCTACTGTATCTTAGTCTGACTCTCTGACATTGCTCGTCCAAATATTTATATATTCTTAATTCCTTTACTTAGATTTGTGTGTGTTGTTGTGAAATGGTTAGATATTACTGCACTGTTGGAGCTAGAAACACAAGCATTTCGCTACACTCGCAATAACATCTGCTAAACACGTGTATGTGACCAATACAATTTGATTTGACATAATGAGAAATACCTGCACGCTGTTTCAAGGCTTCCCATTGTTGCATTCAACAATGTTTCAGCCACTGTGGTTCTTTAAGGTCAGACAGACAGACTCTGTAAAATGTCTCTCCTTTTTATCTTTCTGTACTGTCTATGAATGTTTCTATAGCTGAGCTGAAGGAGAACCTGCAGAACTTTGTGAAGGAAACCAACTCCCAGCGGCCAGACTTCATCAAGGTGGTCCGCCACGACAAGCAGGAGGGGCTGATCCGCTCCAGGGTCAGTGGGTGGAGGGCCGCCAGCGCCCCTGTCGTTGCCCTATTCGATGCCCACGTGGAGTTCAACATTGGATGGTAAGGGACTGGAATGCCACGTGTATGTTCCAATCTATCCAACAGCTTAAAACATTTCATGTCTAGTTATGATCTTTGATGCATGTGCGGTATAATTGATATGTGCTGTATTTTCTCAGTAATTACTTAATAGAGCTATTACATAACTGTGATTAGATGAGAGGGTTGTCAGAATAATATATGTGACGGCCCTCAGCGCTGGAGTGCTCAAAGGGTTGACGTACTGCTGACTGGAGTTGAGATGTGTTGTTCATGGCAATGTAGTGACACAGGGCTTTCTGTCGACTGACAGAGTTTATGTGCCTGTTAATCATTCTCTCCACAGCTTGACAGGTCGACCGACCGACACACACATATATATATATATATCTCTGAAGAGCCTGGGCTCAATCCCCAAAAACTCCTGAGGTGCTTTGGCACAGCTCTCAGAACAGACATTTCAGAGTCCTTCTCACTCTTCTGAGCTAACAGATTTTGTGTCTTCGACTAATGAAATCATTTGGCTCAATGCGACGGCAGTGCTTGAAAAGGAGAGCGCATGAGGCTCTCAGCCTGTCTTTTATGCACACAAACATGTTGGCTATTCATTTTAACATTGATCTGAGGCCTTTTATATCGAACAAGTCTGATGCTATTTGTGCTGTTTGCTGTTGACCTCCATACGTTTTTGTGGAGCTCTAACATTTTTATTTTGAAACATTTATTGAAAAATGGCTGTCATTAAACAAGAGAGGGTGACTGACTGCTATATTTATCACATCACTCTATTCTACATTAAATTATCAGAAACTGTGCACATTTTGTCTAATACCAGTTAAGTGCCAGTCAGCAACAGATTTTCTGTCTAGTCTATAATGGAAAACTCAAAACACCCATGTAGGAGACTTCAATTGACTTTTTAGTGAGTAGAACGACACTGAAAAAATATATAAACGCAACAATTTCCAAGATTTTACTGAGTTACAGTTCATATAAGGAAATCAGTCTAAATAAATAAATTAGGCTCGACACTATTGATTTCACATGACTGGGAATAGATATATGCATCTGTTGTTCACAGATTAAATTAGATTTTCAAACTAATAAACATTTTATAGAACATTTTACAAATGAATTAAAAAAACTAAATATGTATTGATTGCGTATGTCTTCACATCCTAGACTCTCCAGAGTTAATAATTGGTGAAGCACCTTTGGCAGCCATGACCACAACTGTGAATCATTTTGAATACAATTTTACCAACCTTGCACAACTCTTATTAGGGTAACGTATATCCATAGATTTTTATCAACATTGCTCAAGCTCAGTAAATTTGATTGGGAATCATTGATTGGTTCCGTGTGGCTCAGTTGGTTGATATATAGTGCTTGCAACACCAGGGTTGTGGGTTTGATTCCCACAGGGGACCAGCACTATTAAAAAAAAGTATGAAAATGTATGCACTCACTACTTTGTCACTCTGGATAAAAAGCATCTGTTAAAATGTATGGACAAGAAAATTCAAACCTTGTCTCTGATTTTCAAGCAGGTTTAAGTCTGGACCATTCAGGACACTCACCACCTCTTGGAAAGCCATTCTGGTTTGTCTTTGGCGTTAAAATGTGTGTAATTATTAAAACTATTCCAGTGTTAGGTTTTCAGAAGACAATGGTGGGTTTTGCGCGTAACTTTTTACCTTTGTCAGGATCAAAAGAAATATGAAAGAAGCAAACTCCCCAGTCCCTCCCGATGACAAGCATACCCATAACATGATGCTGCCACCACAATAGATTCCCAACCAAATTTACTGAGCTTGAGCAATTTTGCCAAAAACAATGGATAATACAGTATGTTGCCATAAGTGTTGTGCAAAGTTGGTAGAATCTTATATACTGAACAAAAATATAAACTCAACTTAAAGTGTTGATTTCATGAGCTAAAATAAAAGATCCCAGAAATCTTCTTAATGCACAAAAAGGTTATTTCTCTCAAATTTAGTTCACAAATATGTTTACATCTGTTAGTGAGCATTTCTCCTTTGCCAAGACAATCCATCCACCTGACAGTTGTGGAATATCAAGGAGCTGGTTTTAAACAGCATGATCATTACACAGGTGCACCTTGTGCTGGGGACAATGAAAGGCCACAGATGTGCAGTTTTGTAAGACAACTTGAGACATCTGTGGCATTGTGTTTTGAGGGAGCGTGCAATTGGCATGCTGACTGCAGGAATGTCCACCAGAGCTGTTTTTCAGAGAACTTGAATGTTCCTTTTTCTATCATAAGCCGCCTCCAATGTCTTTTTAGAGAATTTGGCAGTACGTCCAACCGGCCTCACACACAGACCATGTGTAACCATGCTAGCCCAGGACCTCCACTTCCGGCTTCTTTACCGGTGGGATTGTCTGAAGCCAGCTACCCGGACAGCTGATGAAACTGAGGAATATTTCTGTCTTTAATAAAGGCTTTTGTGTAGAATAACTCATTCTGATTAGCTGGGCCTGGCTCCCCAGTGGCAGGCCTAATCTATGTGAAATCCATAGATTAGGACCTAATGAATTTATTTCAGTTGACTGATTTCCTTTATATGAACTGTAACTCAGTAAAATCGTTGAAGTTGTTGCGTTTTATTTTTATTCAGTTTAAATTATTCACAGCTGTAATGGCTGCCAAAAGTGCCAAAATACATATGCAATCAGGACATGGGGGGTGGGGTGTTGTGACAATTTTCTTTCACTTTGAAAATATGGAGTAGGTTGTGTAGATCTGTAGGGAAAAAATCTAATTTAATCACTTTTTTTTCTTAAAAGCAGCCCAAACTTTAACTAGGCACTCAATGTTGTGATAAGAAGTGTATTTCCTTAGCTGTGGCTTTTACTCATGTCTGGATTGTGATCTGACATACAATACATGGCCATATTTATCCAACCTCATTTGTTTCCCTCACCAAATCAACACATCTCAAACTCCGAATCGGCTTTATATTCTGTGTGTGGTCCGGGATACTGAAAGCTATAGCCATAGGCCAAGATTCCGTAATGAGCCATTAACAATTAGTGACCAGGATGAAAGACCCTCATTCCCACTGTTTCCCCATATCTCCTGTGATGTTAAGGAAGTGCTCGTGTTCACCCTCATATTGTTTTCATTGAAAAAGACACCAAATGTATCTCACCGCAACACAATGTCCCACTATGCCTTGTCTTCCCCACAGGGCCGAGCCCATTCTTCTCAGGATCAAGGAAGACAGAACGCGCATCGTCTCGCCGTCGTTTGACAACATCAAATATGACACGTTTGAGATCGAGGAGTATCCGCTGTCTGCTCAGGGCTTCGACTGGGAGCTGTGGTGTCGCTACCTGAACCCACCCAAAGCCTGGTGGACCCAGTACAACCACACCGCCCCTATCAGGTCACTGTCAGCAAAGACTTAGGAATCAACAGTTGTCTTGTGCTATTTCACAGGCACTGTGTTGCATTGAGAAATCCACACAATGTGTCTGACTTATTTTGTTTTAATAACAGAAAAGCTCTTGTTTTCTTTCTCCTGGTTGTTTTTAGACAGCTGTTGCTTAGTAACATGTGGGTAATCCTCATTCTTGACGACAAAAAAAAGAAATAGGCAAACGACCTTGCAGGTTTATTATTGAAAACATATCAAGAAATCAAATGTGGAAAATCTCCAGCTGAGCTCAGAGGTGTTACAAATACGCTAGAAAGTACTAGGAAGTAGTTCATAGAACCACAGTGCATAATTGACTGTTTCTCTCTCTTGAATTCTTTGTACCAGGAGCCCAGCTCTTATTGGCTGTTTTGTGGTGGACAGGAAGTACTTTGAGGAGATTGGCCTATTGGATGAGGGAATGGAGGTCTATGGTGGAGAGAATGTGGAGCTTGGCATCAGGGTGAGTGGAGTGCAAAATAATTATAATCAGCTCAGTAATATGCCAAATCCTAACTTGAGATCGGTCCCCCATTGACATCTATGCTAAGAGTCAATAACAGCAACCAAAACTTAAAAACAAGAAGCAAACCAAAAAGATGAGCAAAACAGAAACGGAAGAAAATATAAACTATTGTTTTTTTTAGAAATCAAAATAGAGCGAGCCAATTTTAAAGGTGTTAACCCTCTACATCTCTCAGCCAACTGGAGCCATGTGCCACCTGCTCGTAAATATCCCCTGTGCCAGCACAGGTGAAATGCCTTCTGACTAACGAGATGACAAGCCCGCACAGGTGTAACACATACTAATGAGGTGACGCCAATTGGTGCACCCAATGTCCTGAGGTCCAACCTCGAAATATAAATGGAAAAACCAAAACCTGTAACAATAATTTACACAACCTGAGTTACGTACAAACCCATAGACTGTATCTTACAGGAGCTTTTCTGATTGGCTAACTTCATCCTGCCGGAGGGAGAAATGTGCTCTCTAGCAACTATATTGCATTAGGGACCTGGCTGAATGGGAAATACTTATTGTGTGGAAATATGGCAAACGTTTGAGGAATGTCTATATAATCCTATTGACTGAAATTATGGTATAGAAATCCATTGAATCGGTGGAGCATAAAGATCACAAGTATGCTGGAGTGACTGTTCAATACAGTACGGCAAAAGTTCAGGGACCGACCCATTTTTAAGTTGAGTGTATGGCCAACTTGAAATTCTCTATGGAATGGCTTATCTGCGCTCTCTCAACAGGATCTATGCGCGCGAGCGCTTACGTAATCACCTCTAATGTTGCAGATAACAGACATCCAGTCATGGATCGTCAGTGTTGTTGTCAGTTATTATGTAAATGAGGCATTTTCTTGACAGAATCAGGAACTGCACATCTGTCCACTGGGCATTGCATCCCCCATTTAATGAATAGTTGTATTTAGTCCTACCAAAACAAGGGATGGGGTTTTTCTACAGATTCTTCCTCCCTGGTACCCAATAACCACATGCTGTGCTTTAATAAATACTTTATTTATAGATCTATTTTCATTATGTTTGTGTTTTATTTACTGCCATTTGATTATTTTAGCATTTTATCTCAGCAGGCAGACTTTTTGCAATTTTACAACGCTTTTGTTAGGACCCACTCAACATCTCAATTAGCACATTTTTCCTTTGAGCTCCTGACCAGGTTGTGTGTTTAGTTTGACAATGAACGTCCGGGGGAAAACTATTCTGCACTCATAACTGATATATTTCTAGTCTCAGCCACTATTCGTCACACCTTCCACAGCCAGGTGTAATGTTGTCTGCAGATAGTTGTCTCCAGTCCAAAATAGTAGGCATGTGCCCCATTATAATCCCCATAAGAAGGATTTTCCAGGGCCTCCCGGGTGGCGCAGTGGTCTAGGGCACTGCATCGCAGTGCTAGCTGCGCCACCAGAGTCTCTGGGTTCACGCCCAGGCTCTGTCGCAGCCGGCCGCGACTGGGAGGTCCGTGGGGCGACGCACAATTGGGCTAGCGTCGTCCGGGTTAGGGAGGGTTTGGCCGGTAGGGATATCCTTGTCTCATCGCGCTCCAGCGACTCCTGTGGCGGGCCGGGCGCAGTGCGCGCTAACCAAGGGGGCCAGGTGCACGGTGTTTCCTCTGACACATTGGTGCGGCTGGCTTCCGGGTTGGAGGCGCGCTGTGTTAAGAAGCAGTGCGGCTTGGTTGGGTTGTGCTTCGGAGGACGCGTGGCTTTCGACCTTCGTCTCTCCCGAGCCCGTACGGGAGTTGTAGCGATGAGACAAGATAGTAATTACTAGCGATTGGATACCACGAAAATTGGGGAGAAAAGGGGATAAAAAAAATTGAGAGAAAAAAAAAAAAAATGATTTTCCTCTGCGAGAAGAAAAAGGAGAGTTCTTGAGGGCTTTTCACAGCAAGAGTACAGTGGGTGAATGAAATAAACACACAAAGGCTGATATTACACAGTATACATTGTATGCTAAATAAAAGCTCCTCATAACTCTGTACAGTAAGTCGCTTTACAAAATATGGTGATTCGTAAAAGCCTTTTGGAGACGGTTGTGCACTTAAAAGCGTTCATACTATGAGTGTGGTAGCACTACAGTTGTCTGATTTGAGTGAGATGTGGCAGACAATCAATATGTCACAGGTAATTTTCTGACAATAGCTAGGTTTCTATCCATTTGGCGACAAATTTTCAAGCGAATATCTAAAATCCGCATGAAAACAATATGCGCATTTTCCCACCAGACGTGTTTCCATTAAATGAACCTGTTGCGGATAAAAGGCTGTGCGTGTTGACATAGTGCACATAAAAATAACGTTTGCAGTTAAATTCCCATGTATCGAATAAAGAATAAAAGTTAAATGGGTTTCCATCACATTTTCAACTCTACTCAAAATAAATTGCCCACTCTGGTCTTGGCATGTGTGCTCTAGCCAACCGCTCACAGATGCAGTGTGGGTAGGATAGCCTACATGACGAGATTATTATGGACTATTTTTATTTGTAAACATTCTGCCAAGCAATCGATCATCATGCCTCCAGAATAAGACTCTTGATATTTTTGGGAAAGGAGCACCAATCACCATGTGCACTTTCACCACCCTGTGAAGTTTATCATAACTTATTTCATCTGTAGCCAAATAAACTGCATTCTTTCCCGAGTCGTAGTGGGAGGACTACACAACATATCATCGCGTGACTCCAAGTTTACTTTGATATGATGGTTATTATATTAATATTTGCGCATAAAGGCATTTACATAATACATTTTAATGACACAAAGTTTACTGACAAATTTGCTGTTTCCATCAGGCCTGTCGTAACATATTTTTATCCGACATGTACTTTACTTTCATAAAAAGGATGAAATCTGGTTAGTGACTTCCTCCTTTTATCTAACCCTATGTGTACTACTGAGCTCTGAACACTTCCAGGGCTAGAACTCAGCTTCCTACCTATTTTTTAAAATATTTTATTTGGACCAATTTTGTGTGTAACGTCAGGTATGGCAGTGTGGAGGCAGTGTGGAGGTCCTGCCCTGTTCTCGGATAGCCCATATCGAGCGTGCTCACAAGCCCTACACTCAAGATCTGACTGCTCATGTGCGACGGAATGCGCTGAGGGTGGCTGAGGTGTGGATGGACGAGTACAAGAACCACGTTTACATGGCCTGGAACATTCCTCCACAGGTAAAGACCATAGCCACCTGAGTTATTCCTGAAAACGCGACCTGACCAGGAAAACTCCAGGCCCGAGTCATTTCAGTCTTAATGTGTATTCCATAAATGTTCTATGTAAAACATTTTTTTTTTAAGTTGACATGTGGTTATCCATGTGTCTCTTTCTAGGACTCAGGGATTGACATAGGGGACCTCACGGAGAGGAAGGCTTTGAGGAGCAGACTGCAGTGTAAATCTTTCAGCTGGTTCTTGGCCAACATCTACTCAGAGATGAGAACCTACAGTGACACTGTTGCTTATGGAGTGGTGAGTATGTTATCTGTGCTCAGCGTTGTGTTTCATTTATTAAAGTCCCTTTTCGTCTTGCGAAATCTCGAGGCATTTTTGTAATTAAAAAAAGTCACGTGAGGACTAGTTTATCATCAGTATACTGACAATGTCAGCCATAAAACGTAATGCTATAGTGTGCATGTAGTGTGAGGCGTGCATATACTGTACATGCTGAAACAGTCTTTTGCAATATCTAAACGAGAACATAAAACATTACTATCCTAGGAGTCCATTTCAAGCAATACCTCCACTGAAGCAAAGAAAGTTTGAAGATGCCTGGGGGGAAAAAAAAAAAAAAAAAAAGGTCTGTTTTTATTGAAACGGCGTGCATCCAACCCGGAAGGCAGCCGCACCAATGTGTCAGAGAAAACACCGTACACCTAGCGACCTGGTCAGCGTGCACTGCGCCCGGCCCACCACAGGAGTCGCTAGTGCGCGATGAGACAAGGATATCCCTACCGGCCAAACCCTCCCTAACCTGGACGACGCTGTGCGTCGCCCCATGGACCTCCCGGTCGCGGTCGGCTGCGACAGAGCCTGGGCTCGAACCCAGAGTCTCTGGTGGCACAGCTAGCACTGCCTTAGACCACTGCGCCACCCGGGAGGCCAATGTGTTCGAATTATTTGATGCCAAATCATGACACTACTGAGCATGTGTGGGAGTCAAGCAACATACACTGCTCAAAAAAATAAAGGGAACACTTAAACAACACAATGTAACTCCAAGTCAATCACACTTCTGTGAAATCAAACTGTCCACTTAGGAAGCAACACTGATTGACAATAAATTTCACATGCTGTTGTGCAAATGGAATAGACAAAAGGTGGAAATTATAGGCAATTAGCAAGACACCTCCAATAAAGGAATGGTTCTGCAGGTGGTGACCACAGACCACTTCTCAGTTCCTATGCTTCCTGGCTGATGTTTTGGTCACTTTTGAATGCTGGCGGTGCTTTCACTCTAGTGGTAGCATGAGACGGAGTCTACAACCCACACAAGTGGCTCAGGTAGTGCAGTTCATCCAGGATGGCACATCAATGCGAGCTGTGGCAAAAAGGTTTGCTGTGTCTGTCAGCGTAGTGTCCAGAGCATGGAGGCGCTACCAGGAGACAGGCCAGTACATCAGGAGACGTGGAGGAATCCCGTAGGAGGGCAACAACCCAGCAGCAGGACCGCTACCTCCGCCTTTGTGCAAGGAGGTGCACTGCCAGAGCCCTGCAAAATGACCTCCAGCAGGCCACAAATGTGCATGTGTCTGCTTAAACGGTCAGAAACAGACTCCATGAGGGTGGTATGAGGGCCCGACGTCCACAGGTGGGGGTTGTGCTTACAGCCCAACACCGTGCAGGACGTTTGGCATTTGCCAGAGAACACCAAGATTGGCAAATTCGCCACTGGCGCCCTGTGCTCTTCACAGATAAAAGCAGGTTCACACTGAGCACATGAGCACATGTGACAGACGTGACAGAGTCTGGAGACGCCGTGGAGAACGTTCTGCTGCCTGCAACATCCTCCAGCATGACCGGTTTGGCGGTGGGTCAGTCATGGTGTGGGGTGGCATTTCTTTGTGGGGCCGCACAGCCCTCCATGTGCTCGCCAGAGGTAGCCTGACTGCCATTAGGTACCGAGATGAGATCCTCAGACCCCTTGTGAGACCATATGCTGACACATGCACATTTGTGGCCTGCTGGAGGTCATTTTGCAGGGCTCTGGCAGTGCACCTCCTTGCACAAAGGCGGAGGTAGCGGTCCTGCTGCTGGGTTGTTGCCCTCCTACGGGATTCCTCCACGTCTCCTGATGTACTGGCCTGTCTCCTGGTAGCGCCTCCATGCTCTGGACACTACGCTGACAGACACAGCAAACCTTTTTGCCACAGCTCGCATTGATGTGCCATCCTGGATGAACTGCACTACCTGAGCCACTTGTGTGGGTTGTAGACTCCGTCTCATGCTACCACTAGAGTGAGAGCACCGCCAGCATTCAAAAGTGACCAAAACATCAGCCAGGAAGCATAGGAACTGAGAAGTGGTCTGTGGTCACCACCTGCAGAACCATTCCTTTATTGGGGGTGTCTTGCTAATTGCCTATAATTTCCACCTTTTGTCTATTCCATTTGCACAACAGCATGTGAAATTTATTGTCAATCAGTGTTGCTTCCTAAGTGGACAGTTTGATTTCACAGAAGTGTGATTGACTTGGAGTTACATTGTGTTGTTTAAGTGTTCCCTTTATTTTTTTGAGCATTGTATTTGACAAGGATGTGATCACTAAATCTCACATGATTGTTTTCTGAAAACTGAATATGATAATCTGAAGTGCACTGTTGAGAATGATATTAACATAACAAGGACATTATTCCACAATCATTTATTGAAAAATGGCAGAATATAAATAAATAAGGCGTAGTAGAAAAGTGCATTTGTTATTTCTTTTTGTAGCTGTAGCTCTAAACCCTGCTCCAAACTGCAAATTCCTCCTGACTCTCAATTTGTGGTCAAACAAATGCTGCAGGACTATTTCTGTCATAATTATTTAGTGGAAAAACGTATTTCTTCCCTTGTTGATGTGAGGATAATGGAAACCAATTGTTTATACTATTGTGTTTTGTCTTTCGAGGCAAACAGTAATTAGCCTAAAGTGCTTCCATTTGTCAAACTGTTCGTCACACAAACCAGTTTTGTGCTGTATCATTCTATTGTTAAAGGACTAATTATCCATTGTCGTTTGCCAGATGGAAGAAGGCCGATCTTAACGGCTTTTCAGAAACAGATTGTCCATTTAACGAGCTTCTGCGTTCTTAATCCGTCTCGGTCTCTCCTTCCTGGATATTGCATTATTTTCCTCCTCTCTGTCTGTCTCTTCCAGTTAAAGAACATGCTGAGGAGTGACCTGTGTCTAGACCAGGGGCCTGGCTCAGACAACATCCCCATCCTGTACCTCTGTCACGGGATGACACCACAGGTGAGTGCCCTCTAACCCCTCTATCTGTAAGGTCACTCCCAACTCTGTCCTGGTCCTAACACAAACACCACAGCAATTACTACTGGGTCTTTTCCCCACGTACAAAATAAGATCGTTGCTCTAACTATGACTCAAGCTATGCATCCTTGTTTCCTTGTCCGTTGAATGTAAAAGCTCTTGGAAAAGGTTTTGGTGTTTCTCAATGCCTTGTGCTTTTATACTACTTGTCCCTTTTAAATCTTGGTAATGTTTTGGATTTTAACTCATCATAAACAATGAACGTCTGACCGTCTACATATTCATAATTGCAACAAGACAGTCTAGTACTGCATCTTGAATTTTGAGGACACTATGTTCCACTATTGTCAGAGAAGTCAATATAATCGACTGGTGCCTGAAATGTTAAACCATAGATAGAAATCAATCTACACAGCTACTGTAGCTCTCCAAACTGCTGCACTTTCTCTATTCTGTCTCACTGTCGTTATACATTTTCATTTTTCCCTGAGACGTACATTTGGCTCATGATAGATAATTGAATTATTATGCATAACATTTTCACTTGATTTTTTTTCTTCTGAAACCCAAGATATGAGATGATCAATTGCAAAGCTGCTGAAGTCCAAAATGCAGTTTAGTTCTATTACAGTAACTCTACAGGAATGACTAGAATACAAACAGAGATGATGTTTTACATTGGGTATTCAGGCTGAATCTTGCCTCTGTACTATGATGGAGTGTTAGGGGTTAGGATAAGATACCATTGCACTCCATCAGTGTGTAAGCCTATACAAACTCTATCAGAGCATTATCTGGGTATGGATGGAGGTGAAAGGTGCTGTTATAGCGTTGACTATCATTAAATGTGAAGACTGTTCAATTATCAAACCGATTCTCTGTGTAATTAAACAAATCACCGAATAGTAATTAACTAGGAAGGGAAAATGTTTTAGTCCAAATTTCCCAAATATAACTCTTCAGATATTTTATCTTATCGATTACAGTCTTCTATTAATGTATTATTACCTCATCATTCTCATTCCTGAATGTCGCAAACCCTTTATCTGCAATAACCCTAGCATCAAATCAGGAATCGGCGATATACAAATTGGCTTAGTTACTTATTTACAAGCTAACTAATCAATCGCAGAATTACATAAACACACAATAGGTCATACATTGGTTACTTTAGCCCAAACAACCTGGTTAACTAAAGGTGAAAAAACAACAACAACAAAAAAACTAACATGACACATTCAAGACCCTAGTGGACGAAACCAATATGACGGCTTGGAAGAAAAAGGAAAGGGGTGGGGACAGCTCAAGAGCGGGAAACTCAGTGGACCCACTGTAATACAGTTGATAGCTACACTCATGAAATGCTAATACTTTTAACATGAACAGCCGCTCATTCAAAAAAATTGCAATTTACATATTTACAAGTGTATGCCTTTGTTGTCCATCTCTGTGATCGCCAAGCTGTCTGCTGGATAGTCAGTCGACAGAAAACCTCTGGTTTGTCCACCAGAGATCAAAGTCTGTTATAGGTTGTTATAATGGGTACTTCATAGTATCATTCGGAAATGTTCTTAGGACAGATGCGTTTACCAAAATAAGGTATTTTAACAGCTGAAGCCTGAATAATTGGTTTGTAGATTTCTTCACCATTTCAGCGTGGGAATGATCTCCACCTTTTCTGGTCCTGTCCTTTGGTAGAGTTGCCAACCGTTTCAACATGTAGCGACAGTTTCCATGTTTTCTGGTCTCCAGAGTAGTTTGAACCACTTCACACACCAGCGTCACCCGGCACAGTAGTTAGAGCGTTGGGCCAGTAACCGAAACGTTGCTGGATCGAATCCCCGATCTGACAAGGTAAAAATCTGTCGTTCTTCCCCTGAACAAGGCTGTTAACCCACTGTTCCCCAGTAGGCCGTCATTGAAAGTAAGAATTTGTTCTTAACTGACTTGCGTAGTTAAATAAAGGTAAAAAAATGTATGTATGTGTCTCCAGAGTAGAAGCCGGTTCAACGTTATCTTGACTAAATGTACATTTTGTCTCACGTCCTTTTATTCTGGAGTAGAAAAGGGGGCGTTCCATGACACCGATGTAAATGTCTGTGGTCACTGACTAGTTAACTTTATATGAAAACCCATACTCTCATTTAGAAGGCTAACATCACATTTCATCTTTTCAAAAGTATTCCTATACTCAATCATTTATTTTATACAGCATCCAGATGCAAACCCCATAATTGAAGTGTATACAAACAAAGGAACAGTAGTGCGTCTCCTGTCCTTCATGAGGTCACCAAATGAAACAAACTCGACATGACTGTTCCTTAATTGTCCACGGACTGCTCCAACTGCTTGGAATACAGAAATACTGTTCAATTATTCAACCTTTTGATGTCCAAGTGTCTCTCTGTGTTCCACAGTTACATTCCAATCTTCAATACTACTGAGCCCAGAGGCAGTGTGTTTTACGACCGCCATAAAGCGGGAGAGAGAGAGGGCACTGTAGAGCGGACCCACTGCAACCTGATCCTTCAGATCTTCACAGGAGAGTTATGACAGTGGTGAATGTCATTGACCATGAACCAGCAACCAATCAGAGTGATGGCTTGTCTACTATGGAGGAGGTAGAAGAGTATTTCCTTTGGGAACGGATGGACTGCTATGCCACCAGGAAATTCCTCGCCTCCAGTAGCGATGTGTGGGTAAAAATCTCTGGGGAAGCCAAGCCAGAAAAAAAGCCATATTACAACCTGTGTTGTGAAAATTGCGTTGTTTGCTTTGTAACCTGTTAGACCTATATCACGGTGGCAAGGCATATGAACTAAGGCCCAGACAATAATACGACGCAGTGGCAGAATAAATTCAACCACACCTTTTTTGTTTCATCACAAAACCAGAAGGCAACCTATGTTCGGTGAAGTCCACAAAGCAATTAGCTTTTAACAAAGTTACTTGACCTTCTGCATGGTCAAGCAAGTTAATGTTACCCCCTAAAATACACCTTTTGATTTTGTTCATTTTAAAACCTATTGTTTGGAACAACGTACTCTACAAGTACATTACATTTCCAGAATGGGCTCTGTGCTAATTCTGAAGTTATGAAACATTTTATTAGCACTACCAACACAGTGAATGGTAAATGTATTCAAAGGGAAGTCTCTCTGCTGGTGATTTGCTGACTGTGCAATCCTAAAGGAGGCTTGTGATTGGTTAATTACCTATTATGTACATTTCTATGTATAAAATGGGTTACATCAATAAAAGTACCAGAGAGCTCTCCCAGGAAATGTGGTGTTAGAGTATGTTCCAAATATAATTTCTTTAAGTAAGAAATATCAAAAAGGGTCGTTTTATGATATTCATATTTTTTATTGAATAAATGAATGAACGTTTTTATTTCAGAATCTAGACATACTCCATATTTGAGAGAACATTATAAGGAGTATAATGACACCAAGATGTTGTCTGTATAATGTACGGTTCACGGATCATAAGGTGTTATAGGAGGCATGTATATACAGGAGGTCTAAAAAAAATACCTAAAATGGCCACTTAAAAAAAATCTAATGTATGGTTTGTGATGCAAATGTAAAAAGCATGTCTAACATCCTTCCACCCAATTAAGTTTCTATGTGAGAATTGCTAAAACAACATTCTGAGATACCAAAAATATTATTTTGCTCCGGCTGGCATGGAATCGCCCCATTAGAACTGGTGTTACCTAGGAGACCAGACCCTAGACTGTGTGGAGATATGGAGAAAATCCCAATTGGCACTGCACTGGGTGGGAGAAACCTTTTAGGGATCCATATTTCTTATCAAAGGATCTTATCAAAGAGCACTCTACAGATTACTGCAGAGTGAAGGGGAGACCTAACTACATAAAAAACACTGAAAGAAATGTGTAATTCTGTCTTGACTGGTTTGATCTATACTGTAGTACTACCAAAGGTGGTATCAAGGCACAAGGTGAGACCCAAATGCAGACACAGGAGGCAGATGGTTGGAGTCTTACAATGTTTATTAATCCAAAGGGGTGGTTGTTTTCAGTCTGTTACACTTGTTAAAAGTTACTTTGGCATCTTTGCTAATTAACTTAAGATGCATTGATATGATATATCTGTGTGAAATTAGTTCCATAATGAAGGATTGAGAGTTGGCTCGGATAATTGACAGCACCATCTCTTCCTTGCCTAGCATATGAACAGAAAAGTGACTGTCAGGAGGAGAAAGATATATATATATATATATATATTTGCAATGAAGTCCTTGCTGAGTTAATTGAAGAGGGATTAGTACATGTTGGCTGTGTAATGTACAAATCCTGACAGTTACTGGAGTGCTACAAACACATGTTTTGTTCTTCTATCCTTCTAGGGACCTAAAATTGATTTCCATTCAAAATAATTTTTTCCTATACCTTAACCTGAACCATACTGTGGGGTTTTGGCAATTAGACCCTTTGATCTACTTTCCCAGAGTCAGATAAACTTGTGGATACAATTTTTACGTCTCTGTGTCCAGTAAGAAGGAAGTTAAAGATAGTACTGGCTGGCAAAAGTAACTAGCGTTAGCATAATGACTTCCAGTCATTGCGCTTACACTAGTTAGCAATTGCGCTAGCAACTTCCTTCAAACTGCACGCAGAGACATAAAAATGGTATCCACGAGTTCATCTGACTCTGAGGAAGTAGATTTCCAAAATCCCTTTAACCCAAACCCTAAACCTAACCATAAACCTAACCCCTAAGTTTAAAATAGCCTTTGTCCTTATTGGGATGTGGGAAATGTCCCCATGAGGGAGAATTTTACTTGTTTTACTATCCGTTTGGGGGATTTTCGGTCCCCACAAGGATAAAAGAACCGACACACACAATTCTTGACATTTTAACCTAATGAAGCATTATATGTACAGTAGCTCAGTAATAGAAAGAAGATGCTCCTGTGCCATCAACTTCATCCTGCTGAAAAACAAAGAGGAACATTAATAAAAAGCTCTCTGCTAACACAAGGGCCTTTTGTTCTAGCCCATCGCTCTGAATTACTTTCCGTCTGTCTGTTATTTCAGAATTGTTACATTTAACAGAAACGTTCCATCGGGATTGAGGCTCTTCTCGCAATGAATACGCAATGAGATTTTTATATGTAAGGGATTGACACGCTTCCTTTCTATTCTTCATACAGAGAGGCCTTTGTTCCACACAGCTCAGTATAAAAAAATTTAGAAGTTATTTTCAATGAATCTTAGAGACTGAAATGCTGTGGTATCGGTAACAATATGAGTGTAGGCCAGAATAAGTGTATTGAAATCTTAAAGATAATGGATGTCATATATGCTTATGTAATAGTGTCGTCTCCGCAATAGTGTGCAGTGCATTCGGAAAATATATTGAGCCCTTCACTTTTTCCAAAAATGTTTACGTTACAGCCTTATTCTAAAATGGATTACATTTTTTTTTAAATCCTCATCAATCTACACACAATAGCCCATCATGACGAAGTGAAAAGGGAGAAAAAAAATCTCTAATTTGGATTCATCAGACCAAAGGACAGATTTCCACCGGTCTAATGTCCATTGCTCGTGTTTCTTGGCACAAGCAAGTCTCTTCTTATTGGTGTCCTTTAGTAGTGGTTTCTTTGCAGCAATTCGACCATGAAGGCTTGATTCACACAGCCTCTGAACAGTTGATGTTGATATTTGTCTGTTAACTTCTCTGGGATATGTGGGACGGTAGTGTCCCACTTGGCCAAAAGCCAGAAAAAATGTAGCGCGCCAAATTCAAATATATTACTATAAAAATCCATCTTTCATGAAATCACACATGAAAGACACCAAATTAAAGCTAAACATGTTGTGAATCCAGCCAACATGTCTGATTTCAAAAAGGATTTACAGCGAAAGCACACCAAACGATTGTTAGCTCAGTACATAGCCACAGAAAATCACACCCATTTTCCCAACAAAAGATAGTAGTCACAAAAAGCAGAAATAGAGAGAAAATTAATCACTAACCTTTGATCTTCATCAGATGACACTCATAGGACATCATGTTACACAATACATTTATGTTTTGTTTTCAATAATGTGCATATTTATATCCACAAATCTCGGTTTATATTGGCGCCATGTTCAGAAATGCCTCCAAAATGTCCGGAGAAATTGCAGAGAGCCACGTCAAATAACAGAAATACTCATCATAAACTTTGATGAAAGATACATGTTTTACATATAATTAAAGATACACTTGTTCTTAATGCAACCGCTGTGTCAGATTTCAAAAAAACTTTACGTAAAAAGCACACCATGCAATAATCTGAGACGGGGCTCAAACATAACATTTCTCCGCCATGTTGGAGTAAACAGAAATACGAAATTACATCATAAATATTCTCTTACCTTTGATCATCTTCATCAGAATGCACTCCCAGGAATCCTAGTTCCACAATAAATCGTTGTTTTGTTCGATAATGTCCATTACTTATGTCTAAGTAGCTACTTTTGCTAGCATGTTTAGTGCACATGTCCAAACGCTCGCGCAGATGCAGGCGAACTCCGACGAAAACTTCAAAAAGTTATATAACAGGTCGAATAAACTGGTCAAACTAAGTAGAGAATCAATCTTCAGGATGTTGTTATCATATATATCCAATAACGTTCCAACCGGAGCATTCCTTCATGTCTGTAGAAGTTATGGAACGCAAGGCGATATCATGAGGAAAGTGCGTGACCAGGAACTGGCAATCTGCCAGACCACTGACTCATTCCCCTCCCATCCGGCCCCACAACACAGCATAAGCTTCATTCCACTTTCTACAGACTATTGACATCTAGTGGAAGGCGTAGGAAGTGCAAACAGATCCATATCTTACAGGGAATTGAATCGGCGATGAGTTGAACATTGACCAGTCTCAGAATTCTCACTTCCTGTTTGGATTTTTTTTTTTTGGGTTTTTGCCTGCTATATGAGTTCTGTTATACTCACAGACATCATTCAAACAGTTTTAGAAACTTCAGAGTGTGTTATATCCAATAGTAATAATAATATGCATATATTAGCATCTGGGACAGAGTAGGAGGCAGTTCACTATGGGCACGCAATTCATCCAAAAGTGAAAATGCTGCCCCCTATCATAAAGAAGTTAATTGAACTCTCTGAAGCATTTATTTGGGCTGCAATTTCTGAGGCTGGTAACTCTAATGAACTTATCCTCTGCAGCAGAGGTAACTGTCTTCCTTTCCTGTGGCGGTCCTCATGAGAGCCAGTTATATCATAGAGCTTGATGGTTTTTGCGACTGCACTTGAAGAAACTTTCGAAGTTCTTGAAATGTTCTCTATTGACTGACATTCATGTCTTAAAGGAATGATGGACTGTCGTTTCTCTTTGCTTATTTGAGCTGTTCTTGCCATAATATGGACTTGGTCTTTTACCAAATAGCCCTATCTTCTGTATACCACTCCTACCTTGTCACAACACAACTGATTTGGCTCAAGCGCATTAAGAAGGAAAGAAATTCCACAAATTACCTTTTAACAAGGCACACCTGCTAATTGAAATGTATTCCAGGTGACTACCTCATGAAGCTGGTTGAGAGAATGCCAAGAGTTGGCAAAGCTGTCATCAAGGCAAAGAATGGCTACTTTGAAGAATCTCAAATATATTTCAAACATAACTTTTTGGTTACTACATGATTCCATATGTGTTATTTCATAGTTTTGATGTCTTCACCAAAATTATACAATGTAGAAAATAGTAAAAATAAAGAAAAACCCTGGAATGAGTAGGTGTGACCAAACTTTTGACTTGTACAGTATGTCAACCATCTGATTGAAAAACAGTCCGTCTTTGGAGACAGAGAAAATATTTATTTAAGCAGCCCTTATACTTTAGAAAAACCTCGCTTTTAAAGCACTGAAGACAATGATTTATTTTTTCGTCTGACTTTGGAATATAAATTATTAAAACAAAAATCGGAATTATTTTGCATATTAAAAAAATCGTTATTCTTCCAGAACGACTTCACACGTATTCGAAAAGCAAATAATTTATCACAACTGGGATCAAAATATTAACTTTCTTATTGAAAAATGTCACATTAATCCTAGCGCTCTTTTTTTCCAGAGCCAATAAATTGTATCCCCAAGCAATTTTCATTTAACTTGTTTTCTGCTCAGAAGGAGATGGTGCATCATATCAGAATGTGTGAAATTAAGACATAAATGCTTGTCATTTCATTAAGTCAAGCTCATTTCAAAGACGACTCCATTGAGGCCCATTAAGACAGGGTGTAATCTTATCAACAACAGATTAACATAATCACATGGTCCCCTGAAGCTTGCATTGAGGTATGGAGTTCCTGTATTTCTCCCTAGAATAATCCATTGAAACTCGTGAATGTTTACAGCAAAAATATCTTACAATCATGGGATGCAGCTGTACATAATATTCACATTATTGTGAAAAACGAGATACAGAGCTTGATCCCATTTATGCCGCACAGAGTTTAGTTGAAAAGAGAGAAAAATATGCACATCCAACTAAATGCACAGCAAGAGGACTTTTGATATCATTATAATGATCAAATAAATGCATTTTTTTATCACCCAGAGACTGACAAAGAGATATAAAAATCAAAGGCAAAATATCCTGCAACACCACAGATGTCATTTATTTGATCAAGTGTCCATGCAGATTGTCGTATGTGGGAAAGACGCGTAGAGCGCTTAAAACAATAATCACGGAACACAGGAGTTGCATTAGACATAATGATATCAAAAGTCCTCTTGCTCTGCATTTTTCCCAGGCAAAGCACAACTTGTCCTTTCTCCCCTATCTGGGCATTGAACATGTGAAAATGCCATGTGGGGGGGGGGGGGGTATTGACAATTTCCTCCTTAGACAAGAGTCCTTTTGGATACATTTCCTCAACACTGTCTCCAAGAGGTCTAAATGAGGAACTAGACATAAAATATTTTCTATAAAATGTGTTCTGCTCATAGGGAGTGCTGTTTTCCCATTTTCTGTATATTGTATTGTATACAAAATGATTAACACATTTCTCTTTTACCTATCTATATTAGCCTACTTGACATGGATAAAAAAAAGTACATGTAATTGTTTTTCCATAATGTCTGTGTAATATTTATTGTGAGGTTAATGTATTATATGTATTCAAGTGACTGGATGTTCATGCATCTAGAGGTTATTTAGGTAGGTGTGTTTCACAGTGGTGTATGACCTGACGAAGATCCAACTCGGATCGAAAGGTTGTCTTTATCGTGCATCTGATTAAATCACCATGGGAGCATACCAGAGTTGCAGACACAGAGTTTAGTTACCATATTATTTAAGGCATGTGTTACAAGATGGGGCACTGTGTGTGTATGCCACAAACATATAAACGCAACATGTAAACACTTACTGAAAAAACAGGCTTCTGACAAACAGTTGTGGAAAACCTTTAGCCAATTTGCCTCAAATTTGCGACAAGCTCATAGTTTCACATGCAAATTAGTTTTGTGGCAAACTGTTGCTGTAAATTTGCGGCAACTTGTGAACTTCTGGCAAACAATTCTGGGAAACTTGTGGCGACCATTCTGTTGTAAACTCAGTATGAATATGCAAATTAGATCACATTTTTGGTTACATTCCAATGTTGTTTAACACACAGTATCTACAGTGCATTCAGAAAGTATTCAAACCACGTTACTTTTTCCACATTTTGTTACGTTACAGCCTTTTTCTAAAATAGATTTTAAAAATCTACACACAATACCCCATAAAGTAAACGCAAAAACAGATTTTTTAAAATTCTTTAAAATGGATAGAAAATGCAAAACTTAAACCATATTTACAGAAGTTGTCAGACCCTTTACTCAGTAATTTGTTGAAGCATCTTTGGCGGAAACTACAGCCTCAAGTCTCCTTGGGTATTATGATGCTACAAGCTTGGCACACCTGTATTTGGGGAGTTTCTCCCATTCTTCTCTGCAGCACCTCTCAAGCTCTGTCAGGTTGGATGGGGAGTGTCGCTGCACAGCTATTTTCAGGTCTCTCCAGAGATGTTCGATCTGGTTCAAGTCCGGGCTCTGGCTGGGCCACTCAAGGACATTCAGAGACTTGTCCCGAAGCCACTCCTGGTTTGTCTTGGTTGTGTGCTTAGGGTAATTGTCCTGTTGGAAGGTGAACCTTCATTCCAGTCTGAGGTCCTGAAGGCTCTGGAGCAGGTTTTCATCAAGGATCTCTCTGTACTTTGCTCTGTTAATTTTTCCCTCGATCCTGACTAGTCTAAACATCTCCACAGCATAATGCTGCCACCACCATGCTTCACTGTAGGAATGGTGCTAAGTTTCCTCCAGATGTGATGCTTGGAATTCAGGCCAGAGTTCAATCTTGGTGTCATCAGACCAGAGAATCATGTTTCTCATGGTCTGAGAGTCTTTAGGTGCCTTTTGGCAAACTCCAAGTGGGCTGTCTTGTGCCTTTTACTGAGGAGTGGCTTCTGTCTAGCCACTCTACCATAAAGGCCTGATTGTTGGAGTGCTGCAGAGATGGTTGTCGTTCTGGAAGGTCCTCCCATCTCCACAGAGGAACTCTGGACCAAGGCCCTTCTCCCCCGATTGCTCAGTTTGGCTGGGCGGCCAGCTCTAGGAAGAGTGTTGGTGGTTCCAAACTTCTTCTATTTAATTATGATGGAGGCCACTGTGTTCTTGGATCTTCAATGCTGCAGACATTTTTTGGTACTCTTCCCCAGATTTGTATCTCGACACAGTCCTATCTCAGAGCTTTACGGACACTTCCTTCAACCTCATGGATTTTGCTCTGACATGCACTGTCAACTGTGGGACTTTATATAGACAGGTGTGTGTGCCTTTCCAAATCATGTCCAATCAATTAAATTTACCACAAGTGAACTCCAATCAAATTGTAGAAACAGTAGATTTACAGGATGATCAATGGAAACAGGATACACCTGAGCTCAACTTCGAGTCTCATAGGAAAGAGTCTGAATACTTCTGTAAGTAAGGTATGTAATTTTTAAATTGTAAAGATTTATAAAAAACTGTTTGCTTTGTCATTCTGGGATATTGTGTGTAGATTGAGGGGAAAATGTATTTAATCAATTTTAGAATAAGGCTGTAACGTAACAAAATGTGGAAAAAGTAAAGAGGTCTGAATAATTTCTGAATGCACTGTACATAAACCAAATAATTACTTTATATGAACTTACTTCACAGAGAAAAAAACCAAGCATACATGTATTCAATGTCTCAAATAAATCCAATACAACTTGAAATCATCAGCATGGTAATGAAGAAAATAGCAAAGACTGAATATTTTTTTTACTTGGGAGAAATGTGAACAATATGGGGATGTTGACCTTAATCTGTTTTTAAAGGGACAACTACATAACTATTTACATGAGCCAGGTGATAACTGAGCGATGGAAGTTTAAAAGATAATTAACAACATTTGAATAATTAAAACGACTAAATCAAACCCAGTTTAGAACTATTGCCTTTTGTGTGAACTCTGGAGATGGCTGCCCTATGGAAGTCCTTCGTCCAACGCTTGTTGAATGCATGCACTGAAACTATCAGAAAACAAAATTAGGATACTGAAAACAATTTATATTTTGGCATCTTAAAAGGTAGAAATTCAGCTATGGCAATTCATATTTGACAACCCAGTGCTGGGTCAATATTGGGCTAACACAGCATTGGGTTAATTCAACCCAGCGGGTTTGGGTAGTGCTTCTAACCCAGTCCCTTGGGTTAAGCGCTCAACCCAACTTTTGGGTAAATTAGTCTATATTGCTTGGTTGTGACAAAACCAGCACATTGGGTTGGGGGATTGACCCAGCAGCTGGGTAATTTATGTAATCCTAATTTCAATTTTGCTTGAATATTTTTGCCTACACTACCATCCCACCCCCTCACAATCAATATACAATGTTGAATTTCAAATAATTTATTTATTTCCTGCATTTCAGAACATGCATTGAAACAAAGCCCTATTGTCTATTTATTACTGAACAAAAATATAAACGCAACATGCAACAATTTCAAAGATTTTACTGAATTACAGTTCATATAAGGAAAACAGTGAATTGAAAAATTCATTAGGACTTAATCGATGGATTTCGCATGACTGGGAATACAGACATGCATCTGTTGGTCACAGATACCTTTTTTAAAAAGGTAGGGGCGTGGATCGGAAAACCAGTCAGTATCTGGTGTGACCACCTCAGGATCTCATCACGGTACTGTATCTCTGTGCATTCAAATTGCCATTGATAAAATGCAATTGTGTTCATTGTCCGTAGCTTATGCCTGCCCATATCATAACCTCACCGCCACCATGGGACACTTTTCACAACATTGACATCAGCAAACCGCTCGTCCACACGACACCATATACGCTGTCTGCCATTTGCCGGTACAGTTGAAACCGGAACTAATCTGTGAATAGCACACTTCTCCAGCGTGCCAGTGGCCATTGAAGGTCAGCATTTGCCCACTGAAGTCAGTTACGACACCGAACTGCAGTCAGGTCAAGACCCTGGTGAGGACGACAAGCACGCAGATGAGTTTCCCTGAGATGGTTTCTGACAGTTTGTGCAGAAATTATTTGGTTGTGCAAACCCACAGTTTCATCAGCTGTCCGGGTGGCTGTTCTCAGACCATCCCGCAGTTGAAGAAGCCTGATGTGGAGGTCCTGGGCTGACGCGGTTACATGTGGTCTGTGGTTGGGAAGCCAGTTGGACATACTGCCAAATTTTCTAAAACGAAGATTGGAGGTGACTTATGGTAGAGAAATTAATATTCAATTCTCTGACAACAGCTCTGATGGAAATTCCTCCAGTCAGCATACCAATTGCACGTTCCCTCATCTTGAGACATCTGTGGCATTGTGTTATGGGACACAACTACACATTTTAGAGTCGCCTTTTATTGTCACCAGCACAAGGTGCACCTGTGTAATGATCATGCTGTTTAATTAGATTCTTAATATGCCACACCTGTCAGGTGGAAGGATTATTTTGGCAAAGGAGAAATGCTTACTAACAGGGATGTAAACAAATTTGTTCACAAAATTTGAGACAAATAAGCTTTTTGTGCAAATGGAACATTTCTGGGATCTTTTATTTCAACTCATGAAACATGGGACCAATACTTTACATGTTGCGTTTCATATTTATGTTCAGTATATTTCACAAGATAATATTTCATAAGCTAGAATTGATTCATATTCTTTAATGTCCAAACATCAGACTAACGCCTCAGTTGAACTTGGTGTGCACACTCCGATTGCAATCGGAGAAAAACAAAGCATGCGTGTGTGTGACATTGTCTGTCAGACAGTGCCAGAGCTAATCAATAGATAATCACATTCATTGGCACATCTTAGGTGACACACACCATGCTGTTTTGCCATACAATAATGGTCTACATTGGGATAGAGTTAAAACATTGTTACACAGAACAAGTGTAAAATATTACAATTTGAATGTCACTCTACCAAGGACTTGGACTAATGACTCATTACTTACTAAGTGTATTTCATTCATAAAGCACTTTTCACAATCTCCAAGATGTACCATTTGTATTAAAAGTAAATTGGTATGAAAGCATACCAGAATGCGCTTCAGTAATTGAACTGAAGGAAAACGAGCCACATACCATACTATAGGCAAAAAGCAGGAACAAAGCCATAAAAAAAGCGAACTATAAATCAAACACATAATAGGACACACGCAGTGTATCCTGCTCCAATGCCAGTCCACTAATGACTGTAAACACCTGTGAGCAGTTCACAAGAGCCAACACAAATGGGTAGGGTCTGGTCACCTCCACCTTAGTGAAATTGTGATTTTAGAATATTAGGACTTGTGCAAACCATGGAGGCACACTGACAATGCCATCACACAAAATTAATTTTGTATATTTTATAGCCATTTACATCAACACCCAATCCCTGTTTGATGCCTACATCTTTCATTCATTTGAGGCTGGGGCTCAAAGGTTAATTTACACAACACTAACCACGTTTCCAGTCAAACATTTCATGCAGATGAATTCTGACGCATGAAAAAAGTCACGACCGGGCTGATGGAAACATGAAATCCGGGTACAATTCTATAAATGGCTAAAGACAATTATTATTATTTTTGACATGGTGGGATATTTTTGTGTAATTTTAAATGAATTGTGCGAGAAATGGCGGTGGAAACTCACGCGATATGTTGTGTGGTCCTCCCACTACGACTCGGGAAGCATGCAGTTTATTAGGCTACAGATTAAATAAAAAGTAACGATCGCGGTCTTCAAGGTCAAAAAACATTGCTTTGCCAGCCCAGGCTAGTTAATCCTAGAAAACAGAATCAAATTAAAGTCTGTTTTTGTAAAAAATGACCCACCATGCCTGGAGTATCCAGCAGACGCGGATACTCTGACTATCTCGACTGTCTTGGCCCCATTCTGTCTGGTCCACTGAGCCCTCTGGATCACGGCCGGGTTTGCTGGCCAGATGTTCAGCCACTTGGTCATCTGGGCTACCCTCTCACATTTGACTCTGTTGTGAGCAGAAAGTATTCAATGAATTATACATTACTTTTAACAATCAGTTTTCAAAATACATAAATCTTTCAACATGTACCTGGCAAGACCCAGCTACTGCTCAAGCTTGGTGTGTCCACAGTCCTAAGTATTCATGTCTGTGTCTCGAGGACTTCCCCTCGTGTATAAAAAAAAGGTGTCATTTACAGAATACTCACTGCATGTAAGGTTTTTATGTTCCTCTTTAACTTCAGGCTATAGTCGAGTCGTCCAAAAGCAAGAGCGTTTCCTGGTCCATCTCTTCCGTTCCAAATGAGAGGGTAAAAGGGAAAGAGGGTACTTAATCAGTTGCACAACTGAATGTAGTAAACCGAAATGTGCATTTAACCCAACCCCTCTAAATCAGAGAGGTGGGGTGGGGGGGGGGGGGGGGGGCTCCCTTAATTGACAGCCACGTCTTTGGCACTCGGGCAGCAGTTGTTATTGTTGGGGGTTAACTGCCTTGCTCAAGGGCAGAATGGCAGATTTGTCCACCTTGCTAGCTCAAGATTTCAAACCAGCGACCTATCCGTTACTGGCCCAACGCGCTTAACCGCTAGGGCTAGGCTTAACCGCTAGGCTTAACTGCTAGGGGGGGAGATTTTAAGGGAACGTTTCACCCACATTTCTAAATTAAATACTTTGAGGGAAGGGTTGATAAGCCAGATCAAATAGTTGGGAGTGAGAAAAGTGCAAAATTAGAGGCGTTAGTAGTTTCGAGGTTAGAAAGGCAGGCCGATATTCGAAACCCCAAGCTGCCTGCAGGGAAATTGGCAGGGAGTCATCCGTCAGCCAAAGGTTTACCAGCTACAATATCTCTGGATACTAACTACTGCCGTTGTGCCTTTAAGCAAGGCTCTTTGTCCCTAAGTGCCCATGAGCTGCTCCCAGCCTGTGATATGTGTGTGTTGTGTGTCAGGTTGGTCACTGTGACAGAATATCTGTGAAATGACCAATAAAGCAAGTATGGTGAAATGAATGCCAGACAATCTATGGTAGCTGTGCATGTACTGTAACTAGCCCCTAAGTGGCTGCATGGTTGTAAGAGGCTCTGATGAAATAGTAAACTTCACGTTTTCATTAAGGTTGTACTATTGGTTATCAATGACAATGTGGAAGATGTAGATGCTGTTTTTCCACAGGGTCAATGAAAATCAGTGTTTCATTTCTCAAAAATAAATGTCTCACTTTTACTTACTTTGGAATCAAAGAGGCCAGGTTCCACTCATTCAGTGTATTTTTACATTGTTGTCCATTCATTGGCCTTGACCTCTGCATTTAAGTACAGAAATATTAGAAACATAGCTAGCTAGCTAAACTAAAATTTAAGGTAAACTCTAACGTTAGCTAGCTAATAGAATATGCATCCACAAGTTCGACTAATACTCCCACTGTCAGAAACCATTGAAAACCAGTACAGTAACACTAACGTAAACTCACTTAAACTCGTACATCGCCTTGGTCCATACAATTGCCCTTATTTTAGCGCCCCAAAAACGTAATACTTCCAGATCAACTGTAATGTCAATACCATTGTAAAGCACAATTTCTCCCCTTTCCAACAGAATCAATTACATGACCTAAACGCTGCCCGTTTCTGCATAATTCAAGCAGGCAATGAGCCCCGTCGGATCTTTCTAAAAATGGCGGGTGGGGAAGTGAAACTAATGCGTGAGAAGGAGAGATGTTGTGTGGGAAAATTGCTTTTTTTCACTCGATCTGTCCAACTTATCGCCTCTAAAATGTAAATAAAACACTATAAAGAGTTTATGTAATGTGTCATTACATACCTATTTGAAGGTTTGTGTCGAATTTGAATCTGATTTTTAGGGCGGCGCTAAAGTGATCTTAGAAGTAAACAACGGCTTTGAGAATGATGATCGCATGCAATGATGACGCAAAAAATGACTAGGTATTCCCCCTTACCCCCGTCACTGTCCATTTCTTGTTTTTAAACGTTGAAAGAAGTGCTACACCTGGTGGAGAGAGATTGTAAGACAGAAATAGTTGCTTTATGCGTTCTGTACGTTGCGACATGATACGTCACGATGTAATGGAGGGTCCGTTTTTTCAACTTTTCTACAATACTATAGAGCCATTACCATGTCGATCAACGCTTGAGTAGAAACCTAGTTCACACCCCTGATTTTGAAGTCAACACAGTCGCTACAGTCCCATTAGTTTTCTTTGTAGCCTCGTTTGAATGTTGCGGTTGCGCACATTTGTACGGAATGGGGTGAGTTTACGTTAGCTAACTCAATCGATCACCATGCAAGCATGAGACAAGCCAGCATATAGCTTGGTTAAATGAACCCAGATGGAGAACAAGTTAAATCTAACCATGTTAACTTAGCTAGCTAAGTTATATCCAATAGCCAGCTAACATGTGAAACAATGTCCGAGACAGTCCAGAAGAAGTGTCAGCTATTAGCACAGAAAATGGCTAGCTAGGTAACGCTACCTACCTGATTTAATGATAGGACAACCTATAACCTGAATTACCATCAAATGTATAATTCGTAACATTTTGTTGCATACCGTTTTCATGGATTTCATTCAGCCAAAACACCCTTAGTCTGTCGAAATAACAATTGCCGGTTTCCACTCGTCAGTCACTGAATCGCATTAGAACTAGAATAGTTGCAAGTCCTCTGGTGGACTTCACGCGCTTGTGGCAGGAGAATTAACCCACTGGCTGGGTCAAATATCCATAGCCCAACCTTAATAACCCAGCACCAACAACCCAAACTTGATGTATTTACAGAAAACACAACTATTGACCCAATGCCTGCAACCCAGCAATTGGGTCATCCAAACAACCCAACTTACATCTCAAAGCCATGCATGCAAGAAGCCTTGACCTGTCTGGTGCACATATATTTCTCAGTCCTCAGTTTGATTGAAGGCCTCAATCTGTATTTTTGCCTTGTAACTGATTGCTTCTAGAAAGAGAGAAGGAACAACACACAATGAAGATAAGCTGGCTACTAGTTTAAAGGTCTCTGTGACCAACAGATGCATATCTGTATTTCTGAGCCATGTTGATAACTATAGTGATGCCCCCTCTCTCTTCACTCCCCATCCCAGCTGCTAGAGTTAACCTCATTGCTCAGCCCACACTGAGAAACCTCTTCATCACATATGCAGACAACATGGCTATTTTATTCAGCACAGCTGTTGTCTCTGTCCTGCCACCACCTCTTCACTGTTAGGACAGGTGGGGCTGCCAAACACCAGCAATTAGGATGTCCCACTACAATTAAGCCTCTGTAAATAATCACTCCACTAGATTCCTCTTTCTTATCGGAAAGCGTTTTAATGTGGCTGGCTGTGTGAAAGAGATAGCTACTGTCATGGTCAGCGACGATTTTGAATGGTATTTGTCATTTTTGTGCATTAGATTGCACAGCAAACTATATTTAATTGTGGCTAAACCTCCTCTCACCCAGTATATCATAATTATGAATGTATTTGTCAATCCTTGAATGAGTGCATGCCACAAACTGTTGTACAGGAATAACAGGTTTGCTATGCACCAACATGTACAGTACCTACATTGTAATTTCACTGTACCGATGTAACTACCATGTAATTGGATGATATTAGGGACACTTATTGTAAAGTGAAACCACTATATGTATAGGAAAAAGGTCCATCAATGTATGCATTTTTATGAATTCTACTACTTGCTGTTTTGAATTACAATGTTTTTTGTAAAGTGTGTTATCACTTCAAGCTGTGGCTTTATTACAATAGACACCATTAGGACCTATCAAAGGACCTGGCAGGTAACGCAGGACAGAGTCCTCTCTTCACAGGGATTCAGACTAATGAGATTCTGTCACCAGCTCTGAATGGTGAGGAAACACCATTAAGCCTCCTGTTGGAATGGAATGTCAATCTATAGACCGACTCCTGTTTAATAACCACTTATCACCGTATCCCACGTCAGCTATACGCTTCCAGGATACGAGATCACAGATTAAAGGCTCAAACGTTGCTTTACATTTGGATAATTGCTTCTCTAAATGTCTTGTTTGTGATAGACAAACATAATCCCACCCAATTACCTCCCTGATGCTTGCCTTCAGTGCCTCCATTCAGATGCCATTTATGCTCCTTGTTCCATTCTGTTTGCTTGACACTCATCTGGTACTTGTCCTTTTTTGTATTTTCCTTCTCCAGAACGTGTACTACACAAACTCACATCAGCTTCACCTGGGGGTCTTGAGCCCCACCATCGACGACGATGACAACAAGTGCCTGGTGGATGTGAACAACCGGCCGCGGCTCCTGGAGTGCAGCTACGCCACAGCCAAGCGCATGAAGCTCGCCTGGCTGTTTACTCAGGTAAAGGCTACTCCTGTCTTCTCCTACCATTCCTCTCCTAAATGGATTAAACGAATGGACAACAATACTTAGGCTTCTACTTCCAGTTTATACAGTGCCTTTGAAAGTATTCACAAGTATTTCCACATTTTGTTACTTTACAGCCTTATTGTAAAATTTATGAAATAGTTTTTTTAGCCTCATCAATCTACACACAATACCCCATAATGACAAAGCAAAAACAAGTTAAGAATTTTTTGCCAATTGATTAAAATAAAAATGGAAATATCACATTTACATAAGTATTCAGACCCTTTACTCAGTACTTTGTTGAAGCACCTATGGCAGCGATTACAGCATCAAGTCTTCTCGGGTATGACGCTACAAGCTTGGCACACCTGTATTTGGGAGTTTCTCCCATTCTTTTCTGCAGATCCTCTCAAGCTCTGTCAGGTTGGATGGGGAGCGTCGCTGAGCAGCTTTTTTCAGGTCTCCAGAGATGTTCGATCGGGTTCAAGTCCGGGCTCTGGCTGGGCCGCTCAAGGACATTCAGAGACATGTCCCGAAGCCACTTCTGCGTTGTCTTGTCTGTGTGCTTAGGTTGTTGTCCTGTTGGAAGGTGAACCTTCATCCCCAGTCTGAGGTCCAGAGCGCTCTGGAGCAGGTTTTCATCACGGAGCTCTCTGTACTTAGCTCCGTTCATCTTTCCCTCGATTCTGACTAGTCTTCCAGTCCCTGCCGCTGAAAAACATCCCACAGTATGATGCTGCCACCACCATGCTTCCCCGTAGGGATGGTGCTAGGTTTCCTCCAGACGTGATGCTTGGCATTCAGGCCAAAGAGTTCAATCTTGGTTTCATCAGACCAGAGAAACGTGTTTCTCATGGTCTGAGTCTTTTGGCAAACTCCAAGATGGCTGTCATGTGCCTTTTTACTGAGGAGTGGCTTCCGTCTGGCCACTCTACCATAAGGGCCTGATTGGTGGAGTGCTGCAGAGATGGTTGTCCTTCTGGAAGGTTCTCCCATCTCCAGAGGAACTCAAGAGCTCTAGAGCTCGGCCCTTCTTCCCCGATTGCTCAGTTTGGCCGGGCGACCAGTTCTAGGAAAAATCTTGGTGGTTCCAAACTTCTTCCATTTTTGAAGAATGATGGAGGCCACTGTGTTCTTGGAGACCTTCAATGCTGCAGAAATGTTTTGGTACCCTTCCCCAGATCTGTGCCTCGACACAATCCTGTCTCGTAGCGCTACAGACAATTCCAAAGACCTCATGGCTTGGTTTTTGCTCTGACATGTACTGTCAAGTGTGGGACCTTATATAGACAGGTGCTTGCCTTTCCAAATAATGTCCAATCAATGGAATTTACCACAGGTGGACTCCAAGTTGTAAAAATATCTCAAGGATGATCAATAAAAAACTGACTGTTAGAACTGTTAAGGCTCCATGGATTGATGAGGAGTTGAAAAGGATGGTACAAAAGGAGTGGCTAATAAGTCTGGCTGCACATCTGACTGACTTACTTACTGCAAATTGAGAAATGATGTGACTAAACTCAACAAAAAGAGGAAGAAACTTTATTATGAAGCCAAGATCAATGATATAAAGAATGATGGAAAAAAACTTTGGCGTACTTATGGGCAGAAAATGTTGAGCAGAAAGACATTCAACTCCATCTTTCATTGAATCAGATGGCTTACTCATCACAACCATTTGATGTTGGCAATTATATTTATGATTATTTCATTGGGAAAGTGGGCAAACTTTGGCAGGAAATGCCCACGACAAACAATGAGCAATTATGTTAATGTATAAAAAAACAAATAATGAAAGAAAAGCAGTGCAAGTTTGAATTTTGTGAAGTTAGTGTGGGAGATGCAAAAATTATTGTTAACGATCAACAATGACAAACCTCCTGGCATTGACAACTTAGATGGAAAGCTACTGAGGATTGTAGCTGACTCTCTAGCCACTCCTATCTATCATATTTTAAATCTGAGCCTAGAGGCCTGGAGGGAAGCCAAAGTAATTCCGCTACCCAAGAGTGGTAAAGCAGCCTTTACTGGTTCTAACAGCAAACCTATAAGGTTGCTGCCAGCTCTTAACAAACTGTTGTAAAAAATGGTGTTTGACCAAATACAATGCTATGTCTCTCTAAACAAATTAACCACAGACTTTCAGCATGCTTATAGAGAAGGGCACTCAACATGTACTGCACTGATACAAATGACTGATGATTGGTTGAAAGAAATTGATAATAATAAGATTGTGGGAGCTGTACTATTAGATATCAGTCCAGCCTTTGATATTATTGACCATAACCTGTTGTTGAGAGAACATGTGTTATGGCTTTTCAACCTCTGCCATATCGTGGATTCAGAGCTATCTATCTAATAGAACTCAAGGGATTTTCTTTAATGGAAGCTTCTCTAATGTCAAACATGTAAAGTGTAGTGTAACGCAGGGCAGCTCTCTAGGCCCTCTACTCTTTTCTATTTTTACCAATGACCTGCCACTGGCATTAAACAAAGCATGTGTGTCCATGTATGCTGATGATTCAACCATATACGCATCAGCAACCACAGCCAATGAAGTCACTGAAACCCTTAACGAAGTTACAGTCTGTTTGGAATGGGTGGCCAGTAATAAACTGGTCCTGAACATCTCTAAAACTAAGAGCATTGTATTTGGTACAAATCATTCCCTAAGTGCTAAACCTCAGCTGAATCTGGTAATGAATGGTGTGGCTGTTGAACAAGTTGAGGAGACTAAATTACTTGGTATTACCTTAGATTGTAAACTGTCATGGTCAAGACATATAGATTCAGTGGTTGTAAAGATGGGGAGAGGTCTAGCCGTAATAAAGAGATGCTCTGCTTTTTTGACACCACACTCCAAAAAGCAATTTCTGCATGCTCTAGTAGTGTCTTATCTTGATTATTGTCCAGTCGTGTGGTCCAGTGCTGCAAGTAAAGACCTAGTTAAGCTGCAGCTGGCCCAGAACAGAGCGGCACATTTTCCTCTTAATTGTATCAGAGGGCTAATATCAATACTATGCATGCCAGTCTCTCTTGGCTAAGAGTTGACTGCATCACTTTTGAAAATCCAAAATTGTTTGCATAGTCAACTTACACACAGCTCTGACACACACACTTATGCCACCAGGGGTCTTTTCATAGTCCCCAAATCCAGAACAAATTCAAAAAAACGTACAGTATTATATAGAGCCCTTTATTGCATGGAACTTGCTTCCATCTCATATTGCTCAGATAAACAGCAAACCTGGTTTCAAAAAACAGATAAAGCAACACCTCGCTGCACAACGCCTCTCCCCTATTTGACCTAGATAGTTTGTGTGTATGCATTGATATGTAGGCTGTGTGTGCCTTTATGAAGATGAATGTAGTTCTGTCCTTGTTGTTCTTGTCTAATGATGTTCTGCATTCTGTATTATGTTTCATGTTTGGTGTGGACCCCAGGAAGGTTAGCTGCTGCTTTTGCAACAGCTAATGGGGATCCTAATAAAATACCAAATACCAAATAAAAACAGAATGCACCTGAGCTCAATTTCGAGTCTCCTAGCAAAGGGCCTGAATACTTATGTAAATAAGGTATTTGTGTTTAGATTTTTTATACATTTGCAAAAATGTCTAAACCTGTTTTCGATTTGTCATTATGGGGTATTGTGTGTAGATTTCTGAGATTATTATTTTTTTAAATCCATTTTAGAATAAGGCTGTAACGTAACAAAATGTGGAAAATGTCAAGGGATCAGATTACTTTCCGAAGGCACTGTACATGCTATATATATTTATCGGACACCGTATATTTTACCATAGTCATCTTTTTTTTAATTTGTTTTTAGTACCACCCAGCTACCGTCAACCCAGCACAAATATTTATTTGGATCAATAACTTTCATTAGATTAGGAAGGGAATGAAAACAAAGTAATGAAATGACTACATATCTTTGATCAGTAACTGTAATACTACACTGCTCAAAAAAATAAAGGGAACACTTAAACAACACAATGTAACTCCAAGTCAATCACACTTCTGTGAAATCAAACTGTCCACTTAGGAAGCAACACTGATTGACAATAAATTTCACATGCTGTTGTGCAAATGGAATAGACAAAAGGTGGAAATTATAGGCAATTAGCAAGACACCCCCAATAAAGGAGTGATTCTGCAGGTGGTGACCACAGACCACTTCTCAGTTCCTATGCTTCCTGGCTGATGTTTTGGTCACTTTTGAATGCTGGCGGTGCTCTCACTCTAGTGGTAGCATGAGACGGAGTCTACAACCCACACAAGTGGCTCAGGTAGTGCAGCTCATCCAGGATGGCACATCAATGCGAGCTGTGGCAAGAAGGTTTGCTGTGTCTGTCAGCGTAGTGTCCAGAGCATGGAGGCGCTACCAGGAGACAGGCCAGTACATCAGGAGACGTGGAGGAGGCCGTAGGAGGGCAACAACCCAGCAGCAGGACCGCTACCTCCGCCTTTGTGCAAGGAGGAGCACTACCAGAGCCCTGCAAAATGACCTCCAGCAGGCCACAAATGTGCATGTGTCAGCATATGGTCTCACAAGGGCTCTGAGGATCTCATCTCGGTACCTAATGGCAGTCAGGCTACCTCTGGCGAGCACATGGAGGGCTGTGCGGCCCCACAAAGAAATGCCACCCCACACCATGACTGACCCACCGCCAAACCGGTCATGCTGGAGGATGTTGCAGGCAGCAGAACGTTCTCCACGGCGTCTCCAGACTCTGTCACATGTGCTCATGTGCTCAGTGTGAACCTGCTGTCATCTGTGAAGAGCACAGGGCGCCAAAGGCGAATTTGCCAATATTGGTGTTCTCTGGCAAATGCCAAACGTCCTGCACGGTGTTGGGCTGTAAGCACAACCCCCACCTGTGGACGTCGGGCCCTCATACCACCCTCATGGAGTCTGTTTCTGACCGTTTGAGCAGACACATGCACATTTGTGGCCTGCTGGAGGTCATTTTGCAGGGCTCTGGTAGTGCTCCTCCTTGCACAAAGGCGGAGGTAGCGGTCCTGCTGCTGGGTTGTTGCCCTCCTACGGCCTCCTCCACGTCTCCTGATGTACTGGCCTGTCTCCTGGTAGCGCCTCCATGCTCTGGACACTACGCTGACAGACACAGCAAACCTTCTTGCCACAGCTCGCATTGATGTGCCATCCTGGATGAGCTGCACTACCTGAGCCACTTGTGTGGGTTGTAGACTCCGTCTCATGCTACCACTAGAGTGAGAGCACCGCCAGCATTCAAAAGTGACCAAAACATCAGCCAGGAAGCATAGGAACTGAGAAGTGGTCTGTGGTCACCACCTGCAGAATCACTCCTTTATTGGGGGTGTCTTGCTAATTGCCTATAATTTCCACCTTTTGTCTATTCCATTTGCACAACAGCATGTGAAATTTATTGTCAATCAGTGTTGCTTCCTAAGTGGACAGTTTGATTTCACAGAAGTGTGATTGACTTGGAGTTACATTGTGTTGTTTAAGTGTTCCCTTTATTTTTTTGAGCAGTGTATTACTCAAATTGGAACAGTACTCTATTATAAAACTTATTAGAGCAAAAAGTAATACTACTGTAAAGCGTTACGTTGTAACGTGTTACCTCCAACACTCGTCACTAGCAGAGTTACAATTGTGGTAGATGAACCAGGCTAATAAGACCCTGCATTGGGCTGTTGAGCATTTCAAGAAGAGGAGCAGATGTGAAGAGATTGGCCTGTTAGTGGGTTAAAAGTGTGGTTCACCGGCCTGCATTCAAGTGGCCTTGATTCTCATTACGGAGTGTTGCCAAAAAGCGTCAGCGCCATATGAAAAGCCATAGTAGGTCATTGAAACCGGTCTCATTAAACACGTTAGGTGGCGAAAAATGAACATCGCCTAACGACTCTCCTTGTTCTCCACTGCAGACGCTGGCATTAAATCTCTGTAGTTAGTCCTAATGTCACCCTCATGATCACACTGAAAATGTACTTCTTTGGCCTTTTGTAATGTTGAGAGCATCACCATTAGGTGTTCCTCAAGGTTCAAATAAGGGCCCCTCATTTTTAATGGTGAGAGGAAAGTTTAGATTCAAAGACAGTCAAATGAGTAACGCGTTATCGTGGTAGGAACATCTGGATTAATACAGTAGGAGGACTTGAAAATAAAAAAGTGTCATTAAACTTTATAGAAATATTTGAAGGTGCAATATTTGAAGGTGCAATACTGTACTAAACCACAAATTACCTCTAAGTCCCGCCGCATAATCGCAAAACTTTTAGTGGAGCAACCATTGTATTGCTACCACTGTATCACCAAAGGTATTCTAAGTGAGTTTCAGAGATCGTACAAATATGAATGTCATCTGTTACTAGCAAATTATTGATTTCATGAACATTGTTTCTTAACTACAGGATCGGCTTCCCCCGACAGGACAGTTAAGCTAATGTGATTAGCATGAGGTTGTAAGTAACATGAACCTTTCCCAGGACATAGACATATCTGATATGGGCAGAAAGCTTAAATTATTTTTAATCTAACTGCACTGTCCAATTGACAGTAGCTATTACAGTGAAAGAATGCGATGCTATTGTTTGAGGAAAGTGCACAATTATGAAATTAAATGTATTAATAAACCAATTAGGAACATTTTGGGTGGTCTTGATACAATATTTTATATTGGATCAGTCTAAAACTTTGCACATACACTACTGCTAACTAGTGGCCGAAATCTAAATTGCGCCTGGGCTGGAATAATGCATTATAGCCTTTCTCTTGCATTTCAAAGATGATGGTACAAAAAAATACAAAAAAAGCAGGTTTATCTTTTTATCATATCTAATGTGTTATATTCTCCTAAATTAATTTCACATTTCCACAGATGTACAAGTGTTTATTTTCAAATGCATATCCTTGCTTCAGATCCTGAGCTACAGGCAGTTCGATTTGGGTATGTCATTTTAGGCAAGAATTTTAAAAAGGGGGCAGATCCTTAAGAGGTTTTAAGCTACATATTTTAACGTGGGCTATTTTTAGCACTTTTCTGGGATGCTTGATTATTTCAATTTCTTTACTAGGAAGCTTAGCAGAAGTAAACATGCTCTTGTTATTTATGTTAGTGCAGGGTGAGTTGCACAAAGTGGACTTCCTGCTAGTGCACACCACCTCAGTGCTAACAGTATAACTCTTGCTCATATGCACATGATTACTGCATACAATAGCTGTAGGATCAGCAGAGGCATTCAGGGCAGTTAGAGGGACATAAATTAGGTTACTTACATTGTGTCTTCCAACGCCCCTGGGATAATGTACATTTTGTTGAAGCATCATGACAACTCAGGGACATAATGGTAGGGATTAACTGAGCTGGGCTTGGATCATTGATAAGTCATTGTCTCAACGCAGCCTTATAATGCTGTGAAAGGATCCAGGAACCCAAATAATGATCTACCAAGCTTTGTTTCCAGAAGGTAGTGATGGTAACTGAAGAACAGAGAGTGGTTAGTAAGTATTCAACCTACAATCCCATGAATAACTGTCACTGTGGAGCAGTGGACCACCATTCTACAGTAATGCTGCCGGTGGCTGTTTGATCAAATGTTGTGGGACTGCCTCTTGGGAGGGCACAAGGAATCCTGCTTTAACATCCAGTGGAAGGCTTAGTGTGTGTTTTTGAAGCCAGAGGTCCTTTATGACGAGAGAGAGGGAAAGAGATTTAATCTGAAACGGACAGTCAGGAGCTGAGAATTATTAATAAGGGATCTTTTGAGATATTGAACTGTGTTTGACCCTGAGGGAAGTGTTGCGTCGTAAATCTATGAGAACCCACATCGATTTTTATCAGCTTCTTATTTTATTGGTCCATTTGATTTGCCCCTTTACAGACGCCACTTCAAATCCGCAATAAAACGTGAATTACAGAAATGTTAAGCACAATAACCAAGGCATGATGCGCACTTGCTGTAAACACATGTTTAATTCAGTTGGGAGGGTGGCGTGAATATTACCGGGAAGATGCCCCTAGGGAGGTGGGACAGGCAACGCGGAGTGTGAGCTGTTCTGTCAGGTTAGAGTGCTTGTCCTTACTATAGCACACTGAGCCAGGCCTCACATGCCAGAGCTGCTTAGCTGGAGACAAGTCAGCAAGGATACTCAGCTATACATAATAATTTACTACCACAGCTGCTCCAGCCTCCGTCTACCCTACACAGACGGTTCAAAAACATGTTTTTAGAAGAATGTTGAAAATGATCAATCCTATCTAAAAAGTTTCCCACTTTGTTGTAATGTAAAATAAATCGCTATTTCATTAGAAACAGTGTGTGGACAATATTGATACTTGTGACTTTGGGAAAGTTTTGATTCTACTTTCAAACCAGCAGCAGGTAATACACATTGTGAAAGCTCCCTGATGTACCTTTACAGAATCCGAGCACAGGTCACATAGGCCTCACAGCCAGCTCTCCCCTGGTACCAGGGAAAGAGCACACTCCTGAGCACACTGCACAAAGGCAAAAATATGTATGCAGGGTAAACAGTCTGCAATAAATCATTCCTATCTGAGTGAAGAGATTAATTAACAAATTAAATTAATTATTTAATGGATTTAGGTTTAGGGCCCATGGTATTGGAGTTCAATAGTTCCTGTCTGGGCACAATGGTTTGTAGCAGCATAAATTACGAGATGCACTGCTGAGAGATGAAAATCTAATGTAATTTGTTTGAGACTTATAGCAATATGCAATCATTGGACTGTTTTGCATTTGATCAATTGTTAAAAGGGGCTAACCCAGTGTTTCCCAAACTCGGTCCTCGGGACCCCAAGGGGTGCTCAGATGAATCAACTAATCATCAAGATTGAATTATTTGAATCAGCTGTGTAGTGCTGTGTAGGCAAAAAACGAAATATGCGCCCCTTGGGGTCCCGAGGACCAAGTTTGGGATACTGTGGGTTAACCGTTGTGAACTTGCCTTATGTTTTGCAGATGACAACTTGATCATCAATGGGTTATGTATAGAAACCCTTCCCATAGACATAGAAACAGTATACTATAGTATTCTAGTAAGATGATCACAACAAAACTCTACTTTCAATGCTAAAATCTGTTTTATTTGGTATCTCATTAAGGAAACTTTAGCGGATCAATCTTTTCACATTCAAGTTGAAAACACTTAGCCAGCGTTAGCATCGCTACTAGTGGAAAAATGGGAGTGGTAGGGCCCATGGCAGGATGCTTCAATAATCATGCCCAATGTCACTTCAAACCAAATGTTATAGCAACCAAAATACCATCATAAGTTGCACATACAGAATATTGGAGGTTATTATACGAATTCTGGTATTTATATAACATTTTCCGTAGAATAACCATTTTTGGGAGAATACACACCAATACAATCTTTGACGAGCTATATCTCTGCAGAGGATCTGATAAACACAGCTCAAGAACAGTTTTAAAGTTTGTTCCAGGTCTGTGAAATCATCGATGTCATTATGTCAAAGATTATGTAATAGTAGGGACAACCAACCAAGATGATGTCATAGTAGGTGGAATCAACCAAGTAACAAACTAGCCTGATTGCCTTGAACAGAAATGAGGCACAGAGCAGGATGGATGAAGCTAAGAGGGGTTACTTTGCTGAGAAAATAACTGGGAACAAAAATGACCCTAAAAAGCTTTGGAAATCATTTAAGGAACAAGGCTGTGGTAGTACTACCAAAAACAAACTAAACAGTATTGGACTGAACATCAGGGGGGAGATTGTATATGAAAAGTAGAGGTTGCCAATGAATTCAACTCTTTTAAAAACTATTTTTTTTTTTTACTTCTGTTGCCTGGAAGCTGGTTAGCAAGCTGCTCACCAGTTCTGGTTTGTATGGAAGCAACCAATTCCAGAAGTATTATGTAGAGTTAGGGGTTCAGCCAAACTCTCTTTCTTTTGCAAAGGTAGCAACAGCCAAACTAGTCAGTATGCTGGCAGAGCTTAAATGCTCCAAAGCCACAGGCCTGGATAATATTCCTGCAAGGTTTCTAATAGATTCTGCTGAGAAAATTGGCCCTTGTATTACGCATATCGTTAATCTCTCTCTTGAACAAGGCACCTTTCCCAGGGACATGAAACGAGCTAATGTTATACCTCTGTATAAGAAGGGGATAAAGTTTGACCCTGGGAATTATAGGCCTGTATCTATCCTCTGTGTAACATCAAAGATCCTGGAGAGAGTTGTACATGAGCAAATGTATGAATATGTTAACAAACATGGTCTAATGTATGATTTTCAGTCGGGTTTTAGAAAAACATACTCCACTGATTCATGTCTACTTTACTTGACTGACTTCATCAGGAAAGAGATTGATGAGGGAAATCTCTGTGGAATGGTACTGCTTGACCTACAGAAGGACTTTGATACAGTTAACCACTGTCTCCTAATCTCCAAACTAGAGGCACTTGTGTTAAGCAGTATCCCTCTAGGCTGGGTAAAGTCCTATTTATCAGAAAGGGAGCAGGGTTAATGGTTCGCTGTCTCAGGCAGAAACAATGAGTTGTAGCGTTCCGCAGGGGAGGGTGCTTGGGCCTCTGCTGTTTTTATTGTATATTAACGATATGAAAGATGCTTGTTCTTGCCATCTTTTTCTTTATGTGGATGACTCTACACTTCTGGTGTCTCACAAAAGTAAAACTATGTTGGGGAGCATACTTAGCTTATTATCTCTAAGCCATTTGCTAATGTTAGTAAGCTCTGTGCTATCTCTCTCTCACTTAGGGAAAACTGAATCAATTGTTTTTGGATCCAGACCTAAATTGAGTAGGTCCTCTGAAATCAGTGTGGAGTTAAGGGGAGAGGTGCTGACTACTAAAACCTCTGTTAGGTACTTGGGATGTATCCTTGATGGAAGCTTGAGGTGTGAGCATGGCTAATAAAGTGCTAGGGAAGGTTAATGCCAGGATTAAGTTTTTGGCTAGAAAGTCCAAGCTGCTTGATAAGGACTACTAGCTACTGCCCTCATTCAATGCCATTTTGCCTGCTAGTACTTCCTGGTTTGGGGGCTTATCTAAACTTATGAAGGGGAAGGTCCAGATGGCCCAGAATAAGCTGATCAGGGTAGTATTGAAGGTGAGTTCACGTACTCACATTGGCAGGAGCTTGTTTCAGGAACTAAACTGTCTGCCTGTTGAGGCTTGGGTGTCCCAGATTAGACTAGGTTTGGTTTACAGGAGTATTTATGGTCCTGCGCCCAGATACCTAACTGATTACTTTCCTCGTGTTAGGGATGCACACAATCATAGCACCAGATCAGGTGTTGCTGATGTGTGCTTATACAGGTTCCGGAGTAATGCTGGGAAAGGTACTTTCTTGTATACTGGAGCCTCAGAATGGAATGAGTTGCCTCTGCCCATAAAAACAATGTCCTCTCTGGGCAGCTTTAAAAATATGTTTGATGTCTTCTGTGCCCATATGAATAACCCCTATGATGTAACTGGATTGATGATGTTTTTCTTCACTGCAATACTGTGTTGGATCTTGTCTAGCCATCTTGTCTCAAGAGGACCACAATGGAAATAATTCCCAGACTGTATTGTGTGTTATCCTCAATGATTTTACTCATGTGCATGTATGGCTTTTTCAAGTTTTATGTGTGCTTGTTTTTTTAAATGGTCGAATTAATAAACTAAACTAAACTTGAATAGCCACAGAATATGGGATATTATACAAATATCGTTACCTCATACCTAGTGCCGGTTAATAATTGGAAACAAATCATTTGATCAATGCAATTTCCCCTCCTGCAAATAAAATGTTTTGTTTCTGTTAAGCTTTCACTTGGGGCTAATCAACATCTGAGGACTGTGGAAACTCAAAACCTTGCTAGATCAATAGGGGCTAGTTAGGTACCAAAAAAATTTCTGCAGCATTGAAGGTTCCCAAGAACACAGTGGCCTCCATCATTCTTAAATGGAAGAAGTTTGGAACCACCAAGACTCTTCCTAGAGCTGGCCGCCCAGCCAAACTGAGCAATCGGGAGAGAAGGGCCTTGTTCAGGAAGGTAACCAAGAACCTGATGGTCACTCTGACAGAGCCCCAGAGTTCATCTGTGGAGATGGGAGAACCTTCCAGAAGGACAACCATCTCTGCAGCACTCCACCAATCAGGCCTTTATGGTAGAATGGCTAGACAGAACTCACTCCTCAGTAAAAGGCACATGACAGCCTGCTTGGAGTTTGCCAAAGGGTACCTAAAGGACTCCGACCATGAGAACAAGATTCTCTGGTCTGATGAAAACAAGATTGAACTCTTTGGACTGAATGCCAAGAGTCAAGTCTGGAGGAAACCTGGCACCATCCCTACAGTGAAGCATGGTGATGGCAGCCTCATCCTAAGATTCTAAAAAGTTGTTTTTGCTTTGTCATTATGGGGTATTGTGTGTAGATTGATGATGGGGGGGGAAACAATTTAATCAATTTTAGAATAATGCTGTAATGTAACAATGTGGAAGAAGTCAAGGGGTCTGAACTCTCAGAATGCACTGTACCTAACAGGGAGCTGATGATTATTAAGGGACCTAACGTCTCCTCCTGCCAACTTTCCTCTTGCGTCTCACGTCTCCAAGGTGCTCTACGCCTCCTGCGGACTGGGCAGTGGATAATCTGCATCTTGGCATGATTATTGTTATAGTGGCTGGACCCACGTTTTATAGGCTTTGCCTAGCGAAATTATGTCATAATGGCATTGACATGACGTGATATTTTTACATAATTTGGATTATAACAGCTGAATCTCCAGTCATAACCACGGCGTGGGATTTATTTAAGATAATCTTTAAAGAGGCAGGGTTTCAGATGTTTTCGTAAGATGGGCAGGGATTCCACTGTCCTGACGTTAGGGGGAAGCTCATTCTACCATTAGGGTGCAAGGACAGAGAAGCTCTTTAACTGGGCTGAGCAGGAGCTGCCCTCAGAGTACTCGATTTGGTGTGTAGGGTTTGAGCATAGCCTGAAGGTAGGGAGTGGCAGTTCCCTTGCTGCTCCAAAGGCAAGCACCAGGGTCTTGAAGATGATGCGAGCTTCGAATGGAAGCCAGTGTAGTGTGTAGCGGTGGAGGAGCGGGGTGATATGGGAGAACTTGGAAAGGTTGAACACCAGGCAGGCTGCGGCGTTTTGGACAAGTTGCAGGGCTTTGATGGCACAAGCGGCGGCCCAGACAACAGAGTTGCAGTAGTCTAGACGGGAGATGACAAGTGTCTGGATTAAAACCTGTGCCGTTTCCTGTGAGGAAAGGTTGTACTCTACGGATGTTGTAGAGCATGAACCTGCAGGAGCGAGTCATTGTTTTGATGTTTGAGATTAAGCTTGATGTTGGTGGGCCAACATCCAAGCTGAGATGTCTGCCAGGCATGCAGAGATGCATGTTACCAGCTGGATGTCAGAAGGGGGGGAAAGAGAAAAGTAGTTGAATGTCATCCACATAGCAATGATGGGAGAGACCATGTGAGGATATGACTGAGCTTAGTGACTTGGTGAAAAGAGGATGGCCTAGAACCGAGCCCCGGGGGACACCAGTAGTGAGAGCACGTGGTGCAGACAGAGATTCTCTGTCCCCTTTGTCGCATAGATGTTTAGAGATCGCAACTAGGATTGGGCGATGTCAACCTTTGTCCTATCATGATTTACAGTGGGGCAAAAAAGTATTTAGTCAGCCACCAATTGTGCAAGTTCTCCCACTTAAAAAGATGAGAGAGGCCTGTCATTTTCATCATAGGTACACTTCAACTATGACAGACAAAATGAGAGAAATTCCAGAAAATCACATTGTAGGATTTGTTATGAATTTATTTGCAAATTATGGTGGAAAATGAGTATTTGGTCACCTACAAACAAGCAAGATTTCTGGCTCTCACAGACCTGTAACTTTTTCTTTGAGGCTCCTCTGTCCTCCACTCGTTACCTGTATTAATGGCACTTGTTTAAACTTGTTATCAGTATAAAAGACACCTGTCCACAACCTCAAACAGTCACACTCCAAACTCCACTATGGCCAAGACCAAAGAGCTGTCAAAGGACACCAGAAACAAAATTGTAGACCTGCACCAGGCTGGGAAGACTGAATCTGCAATAGGTAAGCAGCTTGGTTTGAAGAAATCAACTGTGGGAGCAATTATTAGGAAATGGAAGACATACAAGACCACTGATAATCTCCCTCGATCTGGGGCTCCACGCAAGATCTCACCCCGTGGGGTCAAAATGATCACAAGAACGGTGAGCAAAAATCCAAGAACCACACGGGGGGACCTAGTGAATGACCTGCAGAGAGCTGGGACCAAAGTAACAAAGCCTACCATCAGTAACACACTACGCCGCCAGGGACTCAAATCCTGCAGTGCCAGACGTGTCCCCCTGCTTAAGCCAGTACATGTCCAGGCCCGTCTGAAGTTTGCTAGAGAGCATTTGGATGATCCAGAAGAAGATTGGGAGAATGTCATATGGTCAGATGAAACCAAAATATAACTTTTTGGTAAAAACTCAACTCGTCGTGTTTGGAGGACAAAGAATGTAGAGTTGCATCCAAAGAACACCATACCTACAGTGAAGCATGGGGGTGGAAAAATCATGCTTTGGGGCTGTTTTTCTGCAAAGGGACCAGGCCGACTGATCCGTGTAAAGGAAAGAATGAATGGGGCCATGTATTGTGAGATTTTGAGTGAAAACCTTCCATCAGCAAGGGCATTGAAGATGAAACGTGGCTGGGTCCTTTCAGCATGACAATGATCCCAAACACACCGCCCGGGCAACAAAGGAGTGGCTTCGTAAGAAGCATTTCAAGGTCCTGGAGTGGCCTAGCCAGTCTCCAGATCTCAACCCCATAGAAATTTTTAGGAGGGAGTTGAAAGTCCGTGTTGCCCAGCAACAGCCCCAAAACATCACTGCTCTAGAGGAGATCTGCATGGAGGAATGGGCCAAAATACCAGCAACAGTGTGTGTGAAAACCTTGTGAAGACTTACAGAAAACGTTTGACCTCTGTCATTGCCAACAAAGGGTATATAACAAAGTATTGAGAAACTTTTGTTATTGACCAAATACTTATTTTCCACCATAATTTGCTAATAAATTCATTAAAAATCCTACAATGTGATTTTCTGGATTTTTTTTCTTCATTTTGTCTGTCATAGTTGAAGTGTACCTATGATGAAAATTACAGGCTTCTCTCATCTTTTTAAGTGGGAGAACTTGCACAATTGGTGGCTGACTAAATACTTTTTTGCTCCACTGTATGTACCCATAAAACATTGTTATAAAAAAACTTTATTTAGCTAGGTAAGTCAATTAAGAACAAATTCTTATTTACAATGACGGCCTACCAAAAGGCCAAAGGACTCCTGCGGGGGCTGGAATTAAAAATAAATGTAATAAAAATATAGAGCAAAACACACATCATGACAACATTACATAAAGAGATACCTAAGACGACAACATAGCATGGCAGCAACACATGACAACACAGCATGGTAGCAACACAACATGACAACAATATGGCAGCAGCACAACATGGTACAAACATTTTTGGGCAAAGACAACAGCACAAAGGGCAAGAAGGTAGAGACAATAATACATCACGCAAAGCAGCCACAACTGACAGTAAGAGTGTCCATGATTTGAGTCTTTGAATGTAGAGATTGAGATAAAACTGTCCAGTTTGAGTGTTCGTTGCAGCTCGTTCCAGTCGCTAGCTGCAGCGAACTGAAAAGACGAGCGACCCAGGAATGTGTGTGCTTTGGGGACCTTTAACAGAATGTGACTGGCAGAACGGGTGTTGTATGTGGAGGATGAGGGCTGCAGTAGATGCACCCGATAGGGGGGAGTGAGGCCTAAGAGGGTTTTATAAATAAGCATCAACCAGTGGGTCTTGCCACGGGTATACAGAGATGAGCAGTTTACGGATTAGTATAGAGTGCAGCGATGTGTCCTATAAGGAGCATTGTGGCAAATCTATTCTAGTATTCCTTTCTGGTGGAGGAGCAAAGCAGGTTTGTGTGTGCGTCTGTGTCTGTCTGTGTGGCGCGCACATGATGGAGAATGAATTGTCTGATGAAGAACGGGCTATCTTAACGTAGTAAGCTAGTTTATAGGCCTACATCATGGGCTGGATAGAAGCAGTCTACTGTCTTCAGAACCGGATGATAATTGCTTTATTTGCCTCATAAAATAATAGAAAAATAAATAATATTGTTCCATCTCTCATAGAGCTATGATTGAGAATAGTCTATGCTTAGGCTTAAACTATAGACTTTTATTCTTATTTTTGAAAGCCACAACTTTAGGACAACACCTTCATAGGCTAGAATATTTGGGAAATAAGCTACTGTTTCTAACTTTAAATTTGTCTTAAAGCTTTTATGATAGGCCTAGTAGGAGGATAGGTTATTGGCCATTTCGGCCTGCATGGATCATTTCTTTCTTAATAAGCTTAAACTTGATTAAACTTGTCATTCGATTTTTCTATAAGCTGTTGATATTGTTTGTCCTCTTGGCTACCATACGTTTTTAGGCTATTCAAATAACTTTTTGAGATGGAAGTCTGTTACATTCATTGTTTGAGCGGGAGAAAGCCATGCATAAAATGATGAAGCGTACCCTTCAGTCATGTATTCATAGCCTATCGAATGGAGAGAGAAGGGAATATAGGCTATAATATTGATTAATATGTATAGCTTTGTAAGACTATAAATGACCAACCACCCAACTTTGTAGTAGTTAGGTCTATTTCCCTATTTTGAGAGGAGCTGGCTACTGTACCTGGAGACTTCCAGCAATTGTGCTAAGCTAATTATATGCTAACTTCAATCATCTCCAAACTGCACGCAGAGACATAAAAATGGTATCCATGTGTTCGTCTGACAGGGTAAGTAGAAAAACGACCTATATCTCAATCTCGCCGTATCCCTTTAAGTTAATTGATGGACTGCTGAATTCATTAATGGACTGTTGAATGTGTATTATTTTTTTCTCTTGCTTTGTTTGTTCCTTTCCATATTATGTCCATCTCTAAGAAGTACCCAGGAAAGGGCTGAAAATAGTCCATATTAATATATGTAGCCTTAGAAATAAGGTTCATGAAATCAATAACTTGCTAACATTCATATATTAGCCATTTCTGAGACTCACTAAAATAATTAATTTCATGATACAGCAGTAGCAATGCCAGTATATAACATCTATAGAAGAGACAGAAATGGGGGAGGTGTTGCTGTATATATGAGCCATATCCCTGTAATGCTTTGAAAATATCTTATGTCAAGTGTTATTGTGTTATGGTTGCATGTTCACTTGGCAGTTCTAAAGCCTTTTCTTTTGGGGTGTTGCTATAGGCCACCAAGTGCTAACAGTCAGTATCTAAATAATATGTGTGAAATGCTTGATAGTGTATGTGATGTAAACAGAGGGGTCTACTTTCTTGGGCACCTGAATATTGACTGGTTTTCATCGAGCTGTCCACTCAAGAAGAAGGTTCTTACTGTAACCGGTGCTTATGATCTGGTTCAGGTTATTGATCAACCTACCAGGGTGTTTACAAACACTACAGGAACAAGATAATCCACATGTATCGATCACATTTTTACTAATACTGTAGAACTTTGTTCTAAAGCTGTATACGTACCCATTGGATCACGATACAGTGGCAATATCCAGGAAAGCCAAAGTTCCAAAAGCTGGGCCTAAAATAGTGTATAAGAGATCATTCAAAAGATTTTGCTGTGACTCTTATGTGGATGATGTAAAAAGTATTTGTTGGTGTGATGTGATTAATAAGGAGCATCCAGACGCTGAACTTGATAAATGTATGAAATTGCTTCTTCCAATTATTGATAAACATGCACATTTTAAGAAACTGACTGTTAGAACTGTTAAGGCTGCATGGATTGATGAGGAATTGAAAAACTGTATGGTTGAAAGAGATGGGGCAAAAAGAGTGGCTTATAAGTTTGGCTGCACATCTGACTGGCTGATTTACTGAAAATTGAGAAATTATGTGACTAAACTCAACAAAAAGAAGAAGAAACGGTATTATGAAGCCAAGATCAATGATATAAAGAATGACAGAAAAAAATACTTGAATACTTTAAATGAAATTATGGGCAGAAAGACATTCAACTCCATCTTTCATTGAAATCGATGGCTTATTCATCACAAAACCATTTCATGTTGGCAATTATTTTTATGATTTTAATTGTCAAAGTGGGCAAACTTATGCAGGAAATGTCAACAATGAACAGTGAGCCATTGTACTCATGTATAAAAAAAACTAATAATGAAAGAAAAACATTGCCAATTTGAATTTTGTAAAGTTAGTATTGGAGAGGTGGAAAAATGGTTATTGGTCAATAAGGACAAACCTTCTGGCATTGACAACTTAGATGGAAAGCTACTGAGGATGGTAGCTGCCTCTATAGCCACTCCTATCTGTCATATATTTAATCTGAGCTTAGAGGAAAGTCTTTGTCCTCAGGCCTGGAGAGAAGCCAAAGTCATTCTGCTAGCCAAGAGTGGTAAAGCGGCCTTTACTGGTTCTAACAGCAGACCAATCAGCTTGCTGCCAGCTCTTAGCAAACTGTTGGACAAAATTGTGTTTGACCAAATACAATGCTATGTCTCTCTAAACAAATTAACCACAGACTTTCAGCATGCTTATAGAGAAGGGCACTCAACATGTACTCCACTGACAGAAATGACTGATGATTGGTTGAAAGAAATTGGTAATAAGAAGATTGTGGGAGATGTTCTATTAGATTTCAGTGCAGCCTTTGATATTATTGACCATAACCTGTTGTTGAGAACATGTGTTATGGCTTTTCAACCTCTGCCATATCGTGGATTCAGAGATATCTACAGTATCAAATAGAACTGTTTTTTTTTAATGGAAGCTTCTCGAATGTAAAAAATGTAAAGTGTGGTGTAACGCAGGGCAGCTCTCTAGGCCCTCTACTCTTTTCTATTTTTACCAATGACCTGCCACTGGCATTAAACAAAGCATGTGTGTCCATTTATGCTGCTGATTCAACCATATACAGTGGTTCCTCAATTAAAAGTTTTGAGAATATGCCGTGGGACTTTGAGGTAATTTGTGGTTTACTACGTTACCCTGCGCCACTGCTTCATTGCTCCAGACCACCACAAGGGGGAGTGTCTCTACCTGAATGAATGGGCGATATAAACCAAATAGAAACTGATAATTGTTCAAAATTGAATTTCAATAAACGGAATGATGAGGATGAAGGTGATTGAATTTAGAACAATAGTGTAAGATTTGCTATTCCTCTGTCCTGCATGCACACCCGAAAAAAGACGCTTGTTTTTTTGTCTACTTGGTCAGAAGAAGCTGTAACTAGACTGTAGCATATTACTTACTATAACTGTTGTTACACTAAGGTTTTTATTCTAAGAGAAACAAAAAATGTCAGATATATGTGTTGACTGAATATAATCAGCAAGTGATGTCTGCTAAAGAATCAAGTTGATGGTGCAGTCATATTTGTATTTTTGTATTTATTATGGATCCCCATTAGCTGCCAAGCAAAATGAAGGCAGTTTATACAAATTTAAAAACATTACAATACATTCAGATTTCACAACACACTGTGTGCCCTCAGGCCCCTACTCAGGCCCCTACCCCTACCACATACAGTGGGGAGAACAAGTATTTGACACACTGCCGATTTTGCAGGTTTTCCTACTTACAAAGCATGTAGAGGTCTGTAATTTTTTATCATAGGTACACTTCAACTGTGAGAGACAGAATCTAAAACAAAAATCCAGAAAATCACATTGTATGATTTTTAAGTAATTAATTTGCATTTTATTGCATGACATAAGTATTTGATACATCAGAAAAGCAGAACTCAATATTTGGTACAGAAACCTTTGTTTGCAATTACAGAGATCATACGTTTCCTGTAGTTCTTGACCAGGTTTGCACACACTGCAGCAGGGATTTTGGCCCATTCCTCCATACAGACCTTCTCCAGATCCTTCAGGTTTCGGGGTTGTCGCTGGGCAATACGGACTTTCAGCTCCCTCCAAAGATTTTCTATTGGGTTCAGGTCTGGAGACTGGCTAGGCCACTCCAGGACCTTGAGATGCTTCTTACGGAGCGACTCCTTAGTTGCCCTGGCTGTGTGTTTCGGGTCGTTGTCATGCTGGAAGACCCAGCCACGACCCATCTTCAATGCTCTTACTGAGGGAAGGAGGTTGTTGGCCAAGATCTCGCGATACATGGCCCCATCCATCCTCCCCTCAATACGGTGCAGTTGTCCTGTCCCCTTTGCAGAAAAGCATCCCCAAAGAATGATGTTTCCACCTCCATGCTTCACGGTTGGGATGGTGTTCTTGGGGTTGTACTCATCCTTCTTCTTCCTCCAAACACGGCGAGTGGAGTTTAGACCAAAAAGCTCTATTTTTGTCTCATCAGACCACATGACCTTCTCCCATTCCTCCTCTGGATCATCCAGATGGTCATTGGCAAACTTCAGACGGGCCTGGACATGCGCTGGCTTGAGCAGGGGGACCTTGCGTGCGCTGCAGAATTTTAATCCATGACGGCGTAGTGTGCTACTAATGGTTTTCTTTGAGACTGTGGTCCCAGCTCTCTTCAGGTCATTGACCAGGTCCTGCCGTATAGTTCTGGGCTGATCCCTCACCTTCCTCATGATCATTGATGCCCCACGAGGTGAGATCTTGCATGGAGCCCCAGACCGAGGGTGATTGACCGTCATCTTGAACTTCTTCCATTTTCTAATAATTGCGCCAAAAGTTGTTGCCTTCTCACCAAGCTGCTTGCCTATTGTCCTGTAGCCCATCCCAGCCTTGTGCAGGTCTACAATTTTATCCCTGATGTCCTTACACAGCTCTCTGGTCTTGGCCATTGTGGAAAGGTTGGAGTCTGTTTGATTGAGTGTGTGGACAGGTATCTTTTATACAGGTAAAGAGTTCAAACAGGTGCAGTTAATACAGGTAATGAGTGGAGAACAGGAGGGCTTCTTAAAGAAAAACTAACAGGTCTGTGAGAGCCGGAATTCTTACTGGTTGGTAGGTGATCAAATACTTATGTCAAGCAATAAAATGCAAATGAATTACTTAAAAATCATACAATGTGATTTTCTGGATTTTTGTTTTAGATTCCGTCTCTCACAGTTGAAGTGTACCTATGATACAATTACAGACCTCTACATGCTTTGTAAGTTGGAAAACCTGCAAAATCGTCAGTGTATCAAATACTTGTTATCCCCACTGTATCTACAGTACTAAATCCGTGTGTGTGTGTGTGTTATCATGTGTGTATGCATATGTCTGTGCCTATGTTTGTGTTGCTTCACAGTCTCCGCGGTTCTATAAGGTGTTTTTTAATGGGGGTTTTTAAATCAAATTTTTCTGCTTGCATCAGTTACTTGATGTGGAATTGAGATCCCTGTAGTCATGGCTCTATGTAGCCTCGGCACCTACACATACAAACGTCAACTACATCACACCTGCCCAGACCCACCTGCTCACATCTCCAGCGCCCGCATCATTACTGTCGGTTTTAGATTTTAGTGATGTTATATATATGCAGGCCTCAGCCACTTCCCTGAGAGCACTTGATTCAGTGTATCATGCAGCCCTCAGGTTCATTACAAATCAGAAACGTCTAACACATCATTGTGATCTCTACAGCGCTGTTGGCTGGTCGTCATTGACCTTGCGTAGGCTTAAACACTGGTATACACTGATTTATAAGGCCATATTGGGTAAAATGCCATTTTCTCTGTTCTTTTTTAGTCAGGTCAGTAAATAAATATAAATTACGTCCCATTCTGATTTGCTTCTAACAGTACCAAAATTAGAACAGGTCATGGTAGAAATAGTTAAAGTTACTTATCTCCGTGGTTCTGTCTTGAACATTTTAAAATGTGATGATCTAGTTTCGTTGGTGGAGTTTAAACACTTGATCGATGTATATATCATAGAAGAGTGTAATTGTTTTTAGGCCTGCTGTTTTTAGTCAAGACGTTTGTGTTTTTAATGTACAATGTTTTTGTTGTACTGTATGTGTGTTTATAGTTTTGTTTAATGTTGTGTTAGTTTAGGTAAGTTGTTTTGTCTGAAACGTTGTTCCCTCTGCTGCTATTGGACCAGGTCTCTTTTGGAAAAGAGATTTTATCGCAATGAGAAAAAACCTGTATCAATCAAGGTAAAATAAAAAATATAGACTCTCTGCCTCATGGCCTCAAATTGCAACATTTTGTTTCTCTCCGTCGTCCACACTTACTTCAAACATTTGGATAATAAAGCATTTAAAGGCTGACTGGTTGATTTTAATACTTCTGACAGCCAAAATTCAACCCATAACCTTTGGACTTTTTAACATTCCCAGAAGGCATGTATTATTATAACCTACTGCAGGCTTAAAACCTATGGGTTTAACCTTGTGAATTAATGATTATATTGAAGATAGAAGCTGCCTCTTAATGAGTTCCGAGAGCCTATCTGTCATCCAACCATTTTTATTATTATTATTAAACTTGCATTATAATTATATAAAAGCCCCTTAGATATTCTCTGTAAGGTTTAACATTTCTAAATCAATATCACAGACCAGATTTGCCCTAACGAAAAATGTATCAACCCCTACAAATATATACATGTATTATTAACCCTGCATTATAATTGTATAAAAGCCCCTTAGATATTAATTTAGAATCCTCCAATCCTCTAAATTGAATTAGATCTACAGGGACATTTTATTGATCTGCTATTATTTTCATTTAGAAGCCGCCTCCTTAATGATTTCCGAGAGCCGTGTCATACCAATTATTATTGGATTATTCAACATGGCAACCACTTGTTAGTACAAAATTGAAAATTATGTGCATTTTAATTTGATCGAATTCGAGAATATATTTGTACCACTGAAGATGCTGTTTTTATTTACAGTAGTTATGTACAGTGATAGTCAGTCTTCCCTCAACTCTTAGCTAAGAGAGACTGACATGCATAGTATTAATATTATCCCTCTGATTACAATGAAGAGCAAGACGTGCTGCTCTGTTCTGGGCCAGCTGCAGCTTAACTAGGTATTTCCTTACAGCACTGGACCACACGACTGGACAATAATCAAGATTAGACAAAACTAGAGCCTGCAGGACTTGCTTTTTGGAGTGTGGTGTCAAAAAATCAGAGCATCTCTTTATTATGGACAGACCTCTCATCTTTACAACCGTTGAATCTGTATGTTTTGACCATGACATTTTACAATCTAAGGTAACACCAAGTAATTTAGTCGCATCAACTAGTTCAACAGCCACACCATTCATTACCAGATTCAGCTGAGGTCTAGAACTTAGGGAATGATTTGTACCAAAGAAAATTATCTTAGTTTTAGAGATGTTCAGGACCAGTTTATTACTGGCCACCCATTCCAAAACAGACTGCAACTATTTTAAGGGTTTCAGTGACTTCATTATCTGTGGTTGCTGATGGGTACAGTGGTTCTTCCTTTAAAAGTTGTGTCGTACTGCAGCATAGCTTGCGGGCTGCCGCAAAATTCTATGGCATGTTATTTAAGTGTCAGCCATTGTTATCATTAATTGTAGTTAGTGTTAGTTTGCCCACCAGAGGGTATCTTTGAGAAGCTAAGTTATTGAAATGACATGGAGCTGTAGACCTAAGAGTCAAAGAGAGCCTTGATTAGAACAGACTATATGGGATTGATTTTTAGAAATGTAGCTTAATTAATTTGATGAATATTATGTTTTTTCTATTCCAAGAAAAAAACAAAAAAGCATTTCTTACTGGAGCTGTTTTAGGATAACTTACTTATTGGCATAAAGGCCTACTTCCATATACTTCCGATCACTCATACATTTTTGCACATCATCACACAGCATACAAGTCATACATGTATTTAAATACAGTCGATCATTTTAGTTATTAAACTAAATAACAAAGGGAGCCTTGATTAATTTTGCAATCACGGCTAAAGCGATTTCATTCATTCAGAAAATGTTCTAATTTGTGCAAGACTGCGCAAATATCTGTGTACTTGATCTACGCAAACACCAGCTCAGTAAAACCTCAAACATAAATTGTCTGCAACGCTGAAATTGACTACTTCTATGTGAATTAATGAGGAGGTATCACGCCCTGACCATAGTAAGCTGTTTTTACTCTGTGTTGGTTGGGGCGTGATGGTGACTTGGGTAGGTCATCTAGGTGATATTGTATTTCTATGGTGGCCCGATATGGTTCCCAATCAGAGGCAGCTGTTTATCGTTGTCTCTGATTGGGGATCATATTTGGGTAGCCATTTCCTCATTTGTGTTTGTGGGATCTTGTCTATGTTTAGTTGCCTGTCAGCACATATTGTATAGCTTCACGTTTCGTTCGTTGATTTGGTTGTTTTTGTTCAGTGTTCATTTATTAAAAAGGAATATGTACGCCTACCACGCTGCACCTTGGTCTCATTCGAACGACGGACGTGACAGGAGGCGGAACACACCTCAATTCAAACTGTAGTTGGAAAATACAACGTGTTAGAAATGAATTTGAAATTGACAAGTTGAAACAGCCTATAGATAATTAGCAGGCAGTGCGTGTTAACTGTCCTGTTGCGTATTAATCACATTTTGGAACAGTGAGTGCATTCTCACATCACGTGCATAAAACAACTCACGCTGGGGTGACCGTTAGAGATATTTGGAACGCACTTATGAAAAGGTTGTCAGGACAGAATGGACCTTTTCAGGAACACTCAACACCTACTGGAAAGTCATTATGGTGTGTCTTTGGCATTCAAATTTGTGTAATTGTCCCACAAAAAAATAAACCTCTATCCCAGGGTTAGGCATTCAGAAGACTTAGGCAGGTTTTTACCTGGTCTTTGCTCTTTTCATATTTATTTTGGATCCTGACAAACTCCTCGGTCTCTGCAGGTGACCAGCGTACCATACAATTATGCTGCCACCACATTACCATACATTTTAATTTGAAGGCAGCAAAATGTGACAATTTGTGAAAGGGGTGTGTAGACTTTCACTAGGCACTGTATCTGTCTGAGTGGCATGCCGCTGCAGATCCTATTCAAGTACTATGCCCTGCTGTTAAAGTGGTTTCTTTCTCATCTGGCGGTTGCCATTTAACATCCTCGATTAACTTAATCGGAGATCTTCAGTTTTCCTGCAGACACAATCAAGACATTTATTTTTTTATTTTTACATTGGACAAATCCTCCACTGGCACCTGCAGAAGTCTAACTTTGTTACAGTAATGTGTATATATATTTCTTTGTATTTATTTCACCTTTATTTAACCAGGTCAAGCAAAGCCTTGCGAGAAAAACAACAGAGTTGCACATAAACAAATGTACAGTCAATAACACAATGGAAAAATATATGTACAGTGTGTGCAAATGTAGAAGATTAGGGAGGTAAGGCAATAAATAGGCCATAGACTCGATATCATTGCAATTTAGCATTGACACTGGAGTGATAGATGTGCAGATGATGATGTGCAAGTAGAGATACTGGGGTGCAAGAGAGGAAAAGCAGGACCTAACAGAGACATTAACCTGGGGTTGAAAGCTTTTAGATCGTTATCCTTAGTGATTGTAAGCTAGCCTCAGTTATATAGATTCTCGTTATTCCCCAGGTGACATTATCAAATGGCCTCCCTTATGGCTCAGTTGGTAGAGAAAGTCTACACACCCCTTTCACAATTGTCACATTTTGCTCCGTTCAAATTTCGATTTCAAGTAATGTGGTGGCAGCATCATTTTATGGGTATGCTTTTGTCACCTGCAGGAACTGAGGAGTTTGGCACATGCAAACGCCAGGGTTGTGAGTTCGATTCCCACGGAGGGCCAGTACGAAGAAGTATGAAAATCTATGCACTCACTACTAAAATGTAAAAGATCGATCTGCATGAATTTTCTCTCTGTGATTACAGATGTACACATTAATATTATGTTGATTTGAAATGGCCTCATTGGCCTGCCATTACAAGTTGGAGCTCCTGATGGACAAAATGTATTTCATCACAGGGAAATGACTGGACACAATGCATTTCAGCACAGTGAAATGACTGGACACAATGTATATGAGCAAAGTGAAATGACTGCATGACTCAACATTTGGTATTTGCTCTGTGTCCTAAAGGGAGGCTCCATAGAAAACATGAATTCCAAACGTTGCCTGGAGCTGGTAGAGAACGGAGAAATGGAGTTTGGCTACCAGCTGGCCATACAGAAGTGCTCTGGTCAGAAATGGACAATCACCAACCTACTGTCAACCTACACTCTCCAATGAGGGGATCCTGAGTCCTGCAGGGGAAAGAGCTGCCCATGGTAAACACTGGACTTGTGACTGACAGACATCGAAGCTTTGCTTCTTTAAAAATTGATTTATTGAGGCAATAATTGAATTATAAGTATGCTGACACTTTTAGTACCTTGATGTCTCTTAGACTCAAAGACATCATTTGATAAATGTAAACCATGTCCTTTGTTAATATATGGGATTGAACTGGCAGACTTGGGTCTACAGTGAGACTTAAATGTTTCAATATATTTTGAGGAGATTGTCTTTTGTCACACTGAATTCAGGCTTGCGTTGGCTCTAATATACATTGTAATTTATGCTACTGTGTAGCATGTTTTTGAAAAACCTTTGTTATTCTTGTTTGGTTTGTTTCTCAGGTTTGTAGATTGAATGTTATTATGAAATCAAGTCGGTGGTTTCAAAGAACTGTTGCCAATATGTTGGGAGAATATACAAGCTATTTTATAAGTGTATACTGGATATTTATAAAAACCTACAGTAAAAATGCTAATGACAAATAATATTGTGTGGTTTTCCATCTCCTGAATCATTCCTCATACTTTATTTAAAGTCAATCAAGATTGTCCATCTCAGTTTTTTTGTTTGTGAAGACACCTTAATATAAAATCATACTGTAGGTGAAGTCAAATAGTTTATTTGATACCACATATTTTTCACAACACATAGAAATAGTGAGGCTTTTTTTGCAAGTAATGCAATTATTTCCCCCATACAGTGCATTCGGAAAGTATTCAGACCCCTTGACTTTTTGCTAATTTTGTTACGTTACAGCCTTATAAAATGGATTCAATTGTTTTTTTCTCCCCTCATCAATCTACACACAATAACCCATCATGACAAAGCATAAACCTTTTTCTCCATTTTGGCAAATTTATGGGGAAAAAAATGAAATGTCATATTTACATAAGCATGCAGACCCTTTACTCATTACTTTGTTGAAGCACCTTTGGCAGCGATTTAAAGCCTTGAGTGTAGGGTATGACAGGCGGCAAGGAGCCTAGTGGTTAGAGCGTTGGGCCAGTAACCGAAAGGTTGCTGGATCAAATCCCTGAGCTGACAAGGTAAAAAAAAATATATATAAACATCTGTTCTGCCCCTGAACAAGGCAGTTAACCCACTGTTCACCGGTAGGCCCGTCATTGTAAATAAGAATTTGTTCTTAACTGACTTTCCTTGTTAAATAAAGGTAAAATAAATGATGCTACAAGGGGAACCTACAAGGGGAACCTTTGCCCAAGTCTGAGGTCCTGAGCGCTTTGGAGCAGGTTTTGTAATTTGCTCCGTTCATCTTTCCCTCGATCCTGACAAGTCTCCCAGTCCGTGCCGCTGAAAAACATCCCCACATCATGATGCGGGCTCCACCATAGGGATGGTGCCAGGTTTCCTCCAGACGTGACACTTGGCATTCAGGCCAAAGAGTTCAATCTTGGTTTCATCAGACCAGAGAATATTGTTTCTCATGGTCTGAGAGTCCTTTAGGTGCTTTTTGGCAAACTCCAAGCAGGCTGTCATGTGCCTTTTACTGAGACGTGCCTTCCTTCTGGCCACTACCATAAAGGCCTGCCACTACCAAACTTGTTCCATTTAAGAATGATGGAGGCCACTGTGTTATTGGGGGCCTTCAATGCTGCAGAAATGTGTTGGTACCCTTCCTCAGATCTTTGCCTTGACACAATCCTGTCTCGGAGCTCTACAGACAATTCCAATGACCTCATTGCTTGGTTCTTTGCTCTGATGTGCACTGTCAAATGAAAGCTGTGTGCCTTTCCAAATCATGTCCAATCAATTGAATTTACCACAGGTGGCCTCCAATCAAGTTGTAGAAACATCTCAAGGATGATCAATGGTAACAGGATGCACCTGAGCTCAATTTTGAGTCTCGTAGCAAAGGATCTGAATGCTTATGAAATAAGGTATTTGTTTTTTAGTTTTATAAATTTGCACTATTTTCTAAAAACATGTTTTTGCTTTGTCATTATGGGGTATTGTGTGTAGATTGATCAGGATTTTTAAAATCAATTTTAGAATAAGGCTGTAACGTAACAAAATGTGGAAAAAGTCTGGGTCTGAACCCTTTCCTAATGCACTGTATAAGCTGAGAGAAATAAATGACTTGTTTATAGCAGCAGCTGGGAAATGGAGCATGATTAAAAGGTCCAGTAATACTAGCCTCTGTATGATTTTTTTCATTCTATTGTGTTCTCACTGAAATATCCACTTTTGAGCTACTCTAATCAAATTGACTCCAATGCACTGATGTTTGAGCCTTCATGTCCTGAATATTTCAAGTGGAGAAGGGATGTTGTTCTCAACCAGACACTTTCTGTGGAAGCCTCCTAGTTTTCATTTGCTGTTAATTCAACCACACCACCCAGCAAGCACATTTGGTTCCTTGTTTTTGGTTTCACATTGGTTGTGGGAACAAAGCCATAAGTTTCCTGACCGTTAAAACGTAACTTTTCTTTTTTCAAGTACTGAGAACAGAAGTGAAAATGTTACCTGTTCTGGGAACGTAAATGTTTAGGTTGCAGTGAGGTTCTGACAATTTTATTCTGGAACTCTAAATGTATTTTTTTGTTTTTTAATAACTTCCGGAGCCCTTTACACTCGTACCTGTATACGGGTTGAAAATGGCAGATTTGGGCACTGATAAGCAGCTAAATTGGAATGCAGTGGCTGTACAGTAACATCCCAACGAGCACATAATGTTCTGAGAACCATATGTTTCTTAGAACTTGGTGAGTGTGGTTGTCATAGTTATTTTGCATACAACCTTTCCACAACTTTCTGGGAATGGTGCAGGGTAGTTACTTGACTTTGAAACATAGAGACACATACCAGCTCTAATAGTAGTACTGCTATTTTCACTGTGGTGTCCAAAACGTCTTTCAAGCTGGCAGGCATTCCATTGGCCGCAAGAGCTTCTCAGTGGATGCTGCAGTGTACCCAAGTTGCGTTGGGAGCAACTACTTGCACGCACGTTACCACTCCACTATGTCTCTCTGTCATGGCTTTTGAGCCATTAGTATAGATACCAACACATCTTGACCACCAAAGTCCATTTGATGTCACAAAGCTGTCCAGTAATATCCTCTCCTGTTGTCCTGGGTTCCAGTGGTTTGCAGAAGAGAATGTCTTCCTTAATTGACCCCCCATAAACGTAACGGACATATACTAGTAGCTGTGCCAGGCCCGCCACGTCTGTTGACTCATCCAGCTGTAACGCATAGAATTCACTGGCTTGTATGCGAAGCAGTAATTGTTTAAAAACATCTCCTGCAATGTCACTGATGCATCGTTAAACAGTGTTATTTGATGAAGGCATTGTCTATATAGTTTGGTTGGCCTTTTCCCCGAACATTGTCCCAGCCATATCTGTGGCAGCAGGAAGAATTAAGTCCTCCACAATAGTATGGGGCTTGCCTGTCCTAGCCACTCGGTTGCTCACCATATAAGATGCTTCTAGCCCCTTCTTATTAATGGTATATGTTGCTTTTAAACATGTCTTACTACTCATGTCAAATTCACGTGGCTTATTTTTCTAATTGTTTTGTTTCTTTATGTCTGCGCAAGAGTGAAGGTTTCATCGAGTTTTGATAGTACTTTTGCACATATAACACACTGTGGCTCAGGAAAGGCACTACTTCCAATATAAGTCAAACCCAAATAAATGTAGTTCTCATCATATTTGCGCCTCTTCAAAGGTCCAACGTCCCTGTCTGCTGTTCGGTGCTTTCCCGGGTAAGGGGCCAGTAGCTCTTTGGCTGCATCGCATCAGATTCACAACTGTGTCCATGCTAGCTGGGCTAACAACATGTAGAATTACTGATGCTAACGTTGGATGTGCTCGTGGAAGCAGAACAACTTGTGTCGTCGATGGTTAACTTTCTTAAAGCAAGGCTCCTGAACTCTCGTGTATTTTCTGCACTATGCAGTGATATGGGCAGCGACCATGTAACGCTTTTGCAACATACAGAAAGAAGTGCGCTGCTTAAAATGTTCTTTACTCACCATAATTTTCACTAGTCTGACCGCTTGCATGATGACGAGTTTCTCACACGACTGGCCTATCTGGGTGATGTTTTTTCTCGCCTGAATGATCTGAATCTAGGATTACAGGGACTCTCCACAACTATATTCAATGTGCGGGACAAAATTGAGGCTATGATTAAGAAGTTGGAGCTCTTATGCATTAACAAGAACAACATACAAGTCTTTCCATCATTGTATGATTTTTTGTGTGCAAATGAACTAAAGTTTACAGACAATGTCAAATGTGATATAAAGAAGCACCTGCGTGAGTTGGGTGCGCAATTACGCAGGTACTTTCCTGAAACGGATGACACAAACAACTGGATTAGTTATCCCTTTCATGCCATGCCTCCAGTCCACTTACCGATATCTGAACAAGTGAGCCACATCGAAATTGCAACAAGTACGTACTGTAGCTATGTGAGAGTGGATTCTCAGAACTCACTAGCATGAAAGCTAAATACAGGTACAGACTGTGTGGGAAATTATTTAAGACTGAGACTCTCTCCAATACAACCCAACAATGCAGAGCTATGTGCATCCTTTCAAGCACACCCTTCTCATTAACCTGTGGTGAGTTATTCACAATTTTTGATGAACGAATAAGGTTCTATATGTAAGATGGTTAAATAAAGAGCAAAATTATTGATTATTATTATATTATTATTTGTGCCCTGGTCCTATAAGAGCTCTTTGTCACTTCTCACAAGCCAGGTTGTGACAAAAGCTCACACTCATTCTAATGTTTAATAAATGTATCCTATAGTGTGTGTGTGGCAGGCTTACAATGATGGCAAAAAACATTTGAGAGTGCGCTGACCCTGGTGCTAGAGGGGGTACGCAGGTGGAGGTTGAATGTTTGAAGGGGTACGGGACTATAAAAAGTTTGGGAACCACTGCTCTAACCAATGTGAAACCTTAATGGCACTATCTGTTTTTTTGTGGACGTGTGAACATACTTTAAAAGAGACTTACTTTAAAGACACTTGATCTATCTATTTTGTGAGAGATATTGAATCATTTTGATAGCCTGCTAGCTAAGAGATGGATAATTTTCTCCAGTATCTGCACACAATGAACTCTAGGTTATGGTATGCACGTATTCACCAGAAGTAGGACATCAGACTCCACTGGGTAGCAGATTTGTCTTTACAGAGTCTAATCATAGAGGAGCCTCAGCCTCATCAAGTTATGTGTTCCTGCCTGAAGCAGACGCTTGTCCTCTTGTTTCTCAAGCTTCAAGTTCCTCTGCATTCACATCACTGATGACCTGAAATGGTCCCTTCACACAGTGTTGACGAACGTGCAACAGCGTGTCTTCAATCTCAGGAGACTAAAGAAATTTGGCTTGGCCCCTAAGACCCTCACAAACGTCTACAGATGCACCATTGAGAGGATGCTGTCTGGCTGTATCACCGCCTGGTACGGCAATTGTACCGTCCACAAACGCATGGCTCTCCAGAGGATGGTGCGGTCTGCTCAACTCATCATCGGGGGCACACTGCCCGGTGTCACAGGAATGCCAAGTAGATCATCAAGAGCCTCAGCCACCCGAGATACGGGCTATGCACCCCGCTACCATCTAGGAGGATACAGTAAAGGGGCATCAAAGTAGCCACCCTTTGCCTTGACTGATAAACAGTTGACTGATACAAAGTTTCTAACTTTGCCCAATACTCTGCCCTAAACCTTAGTCACTGTTACTAGCCGGCTACCAGCCGGTACTCTACCCTGTACCTTGCAGAATGCATTATCCTATGTACATGAAGTCATTGAACACTGGTCACTTTAAGAATGTTTACATATACTGTCCATACGCACCATTATATACAGTACCAGTCAAAAGTTTGGACACACCTACTCATTCAAGGGTTTTTCTTTGTTTTACTATTTTCTACATTGTAGAATAATAGTGGAGACATCAAACCTATGAAATAACACATATGGAATCATGTAGTAACCAAAAATGTGTGAAACCAATTAAAATATATTTTATATTTGAGATTCTTCAAAGTAGCCACCCTTTGCCTTGATGATAGCTTTGCACACGCTTGGTATTCTCTCAAGCAGCTTCATGAGGTAGTCACCTGGAATGTGTTTCAATTAATGTGCCTTCTTAAAAGTTAATTTGTGGAATTTCTTTCCTCCTTAATGCGTTTGAGCCAATCAGTTGTGTTGTGACAAGGTAGGGTTGGTATACAGAAGATAGCCTATTTGGTAAAAAAAACAAGTCCATATTATGGCAAGAACAGCTCAAATAAGCAAAGTGAAACGACAGTCCATCATCACTTTAAGACATGAATGTCAGTCAATCCGGAATATGTCAAGAACTTTGAAAGTGGAGTCGCAAAAACCGCTATGATGAAACTGTCTTTCATGAGGACCGCCACCGGAAAGGAAGACCCAGAGTTCAGTCTGCTACAGAGGATAAGTTCATTAGAGTTAACTGCACCTTAGATTGCAGCCCAAATAAATGCTTCACAGAGTTCAAGTAACAGACACATCTCAACATCAACTGTTTAGAGGAGACTGTGGGAATCAGGCCTTCATGGTTGAATTGCTGCAAAGAAACCACTACTAAAGGACACCAATAAGAAGCAGAGACTTGCTTGGGCCAAGAAACACGAGCAAAGGACATTAGACCAGTGGAAATCTATCCTTTGGTCTGATGAATCCAAATGTGAGATTTTTTGTTACAACCGCCGTGTCTTTTTGAGACGCAGAGTAGGTGAACGGATGATCTCTGCAGGTGTGGTTCCCACCGTGAAGCATGGAGGTGTGATGGTGTGGGGGTGCTTTGCCAGTGACACTGTCAGTGATTTATTTAGAATTCAAGGCACACTTAACCAGCATGGCTACCACAGCATTCTGCAGCGATACGCCATCCCATCTGGTTTGTGCTTAGTGGGACTATCATTTGTTTTTCAACAGGACAATGACCCAACACACCTCCAGGCTGTGTAAGGGCTATTTGACCAAGAAGGTGAGTGATGGAGTGCTGCATCAGATGACCTGGCCTCCACAATCACCCGACCTCAACCCAATTGAGATGGTTTGGGATGAGTTGGACCACAGAGTGAAGGAAAAGCAGCCAACAAGTACTCAGCATATGTGGGAACTCCTTCAAGACTGTTGGAAAAGCATTCCTCATGAAGCTGGTTGAGAGAATGCCAAGAGTGTGCAAAGCTGTAATCAAGGCAAAGGGTGGCTACTTTGAAGAATCTAAAATACACTTTGATTTGTAAAAAAAAAAATAGGTTACTACATGATTCCATGTTTGTTATTTCATTAGTTTGATGTCTTCACTATTATTATACAATGTAGAAAATGGTAAAAATAAAGAAAAACCCTTGAATGAGTAGGTGTGTCCAAACTTTTGACTGGTTCTGTAGGTAGATATATACTGTATATATATATATATATATATATATATATATATATATATTCTGGACGCTGAAATTGCTCGTTCTATTTCTTAATTTCTTTATTTTAACTTTTTGGAGTATGTGCATGTTGTTTTGTAAAATTAAAATTGCTAGGTATTATTACTGCACTGTTGGAGCTAGAATAACAAACATGTGGCTGCACCTATGATAGCATCTGCTAATCTGTGTACACGACCAATACACTTTGATTTTACCCACTGGGCACACACATGTTAAATCAATGTTGTTTTCACATCATTTCAATGAAATTACATTGAACCAACGTGGAATAGACTTTGAATTGACGTCAGTGCCCAGTACATAGTGTAGTGGTGGGAAAAGTGACCTGGACACTCAAAGGTTTCAATCTAATTACACGGTTGAAGTTTAGAGCCTGGAGGCATTATTTTTATGTTAGCATTTTTTATGTATTTTATTTTACCTTTATTTTACCAGGTTAGTCTCATTGAGAATACAAATCTATTTTGTAATAGAGACAAAAAAAAGCATCAGTCAAAGTTTCAAAAATGTACAACATAAAACACAAAGCACTACAGTTTAAAAAAATGTTTACACATTGATAAGACACATTGAGTGTTTCAACTAGGGGTCAAAACGTTGACAGAACCCTAAATGATTTTCCACCATAGTTTTTACCCTAGATTTCAAATAATTGAGACGAGCTCCTATAGTTTTAAGTCATTGTGTAGTTAGTTCCAAGTAGAGGGGGCAGAGTACTGGAATGCTATTTTTACCTAGCTCTGTACAGGCCTAGGGTACCGTCAAAGAGATATAGTCCTGTGAGTGTAGGCGATAATTGTCATTAGTCTGTTGGACAATGTAGGTACACAGGTAATACTGTATGGGAGCAGTTTTAGTATGGCCCTTTTTTGCTTAGTGGATGCTTCCACTAAAAACTCTCAGAGCAATATAATCAACTCTATGAAAATACATCACTTCCTTCTCCTGGGCTTTGTTAATTTACTAAAGAGATTGAGAAACGATCTCAATGGAATATCTATCTGGCCTTTACTTTCTCTCTGTTTATTTAGTTTTTTTTTATTTCACCTTTATTTAAACAGGTAGGCTAGTTGAGAACAAGTTCTCATCTACAACTGCGACCTGGCCAAGATAAAGCAAAGCAGTGCGACAGAAACAACAACACAGAGTTACACATGGGATAAACAAATGTACAGTGAATAACACAATAGAAAAATCTATGTACACTGTGTGCAAATGTAGTAAGATTAGGGATGTAAGGCAATAAATAGGCCATGGAGGCAAAATAATTACAATTTAGCATTAAAACTGGAGTGATAGATGTGCAGATGATGATGTGCAAGTAGAGATACTGGGGTGCAAAATAGCAAAAAAAAAAAATTATAACAATATGGGGATGAGGTAGTTGGGTGTGCTATTTACAGATGGGCTGTGTACAGCTGATGCTTAAAGTCAGAGAGGGAGATATAAGTCTCCAACTTCAGTGATTTTTGCAATTCGTTCCAGTCATTGGCAGCAGATAACTGGAAAGAAAGGCGGCCAAAGTAGGTGTTGGCTTTGGGGATGACCAGTGAAATATACCTGCTGGAGCGCGTGCTACTGGTGGGTGTTGCTATGGTGACCAGTGAGCTGAGATAAGGCAGGGCTTTACCTAGCAAAGACTTATAGATGACCTGGAGCCAGTGGGTTTGGCGACAAATATGTAGCGAGGGCCACCCGACGAGAGCCTTCAGGTCGCAGTGGTGGGTATTATATGGGGCTTTGGTGACAAAACGGATGGCACTGTGATAGACTACATCCAATTTGCTGAGTAAAGTGTTGGAGGCTATTTTGTAAATGACATCGCCAAAGTCAAGGATCGGTAGGATAGTCAGTTTTACGAAGGTTTGTTTGGCAGCATGAGTGAAGAAGGCTTTGTTGTGAAATAGGAAGCCGATTCTAGATTTCATTTTGGATTGGAGATGCTTAATGTGAGTCTGGAAGGAGAGTTTACAGTCTAACCAGACACCTAGGTATTTGTAGTTGTCCACATATTCTAAGTCAGAACCGTCCAGAGTAGTGATGCTAGTCGGGCGGGCGGGTGCGGGCAGCAATCGGTTGAAGAGCATGCATTTAGTTTTACTAACATTTAAAAGCAGTTGGAGGCCACGGAAGGAGTGTTGTATGGCATTGAAGCTCATTTGGAGGTTTGTTAACACACTGTCCAAAGAAGGGCCAGATGTATACAGAATGGTGTCGTCTGCGTAGAGGTGGATCAGAGAATCACCAGCGGCAAGAGTGACATCATTGATATATACATAGAAAAGAGTCGGCCCGAGAATTGAACCCTGTGGCACCCCCATTGAGACTGCCAGAGGTCCGGACAACAGGCCCTCCGATTTGACACACTGAACTCTATCTGAGAAGTAGTTGGTTAACCAGGCGAGGCAGTCATTTGAGAAACCAAGGCTGTTGAGTCTGCCGATAACAATGTGGAGGTTGACAGACCTGAAAGCCTTGGCCAGGTCGATGAAGATGCCTGCACAGTACTGTCTTTTATCCATGGCGGTTATGATATCGTTTAGGACTTTGAGCGTGGCTGAGGTGCACGCATGACCAGCTCGGAAACCAGATTGCATAGTGGAGAAGGTACGGTGGGATTCTAAATGGTTGGTGATCTGTTTGTTAAGGCAGGGCAGGATGGCAGGTCAGGATGGATATAGGTCTATAACAGTTTGGGTCTAGAGTGTCTCCCCCTTTGATGAAGGGGATGACCGCGGCAGATTTCCAATCTTTGGGGATCTCAGACGATACGAAAGAGAGGTTGAACAGGCTAGTAATAGGGGTTGCAACAATTTCGGCTGATAATTTTAGAAAGAGAGGGTCCAGATTGTCAAGCCCAGCTGATTTGTAGGGATCCAGATTTTGCAGCTCTTTCAGAACATCAGCTATCTGGATTTGGGTGAATGAGAAGCGGGGGGGACTTGGGCAAGTTTCTGCGGGGGGTGCAGAGCAGTTGGCCGGGGTAGGGGTAGCAAGGTGGAAAGCATAGAAAAATGCTTATTGAAATTATCGATTTTCATAGATTTATCGTGGTGACAGTGTTTCCTAGCCTCAGTGCAGTGGGCAGCTGGGAGGATGTGCTCTTATTCTCCATGGACTTTACAGTGTCCCAAAACCTTTTGGAATTAGTGCTATAGGATGCAAATTTCTGTTTGAAAAAACTAGCCTTAGCTTTCTTAACGGACTGTGTATATTGGTTCCTGACTTCCCTGAAAAGTTGCATATCGCGGGGGCTATTCAATGCTAATTCAGTACGCCACAGGATGTTTTTGTGCTGGTCAAGGGCAGTCAAGTCTGGGGTGAACCAAGGGCTATATCTGTTCTTAGTTCTACATTTTTTGAATGGGGCATGCTTATTTAAGATGGTGCTTTTAAAAAGCAACCAGGCATCTTCTACTGACGGGATGAGGTCAATATCCTTCCAGGATACCCAGGCCAGGACGATTAGAAAGGCCTGCTCGCTGAAGTGTTTTATGGAGCTTTTGACAGTGATGAGGGGTGGTCGTTTGACCATGGACCCATTACGGACGCAGGCAATGAGGCAGTGATCGCTGAGATCCTGTTTGAAGACAGCAGAGGTGTATTTAGAGGGCAAGTTGGTCAGGATGATATCTATGAGGATGCCCATGGTTACAGATTTAGGGTTGTACCTGGTAGGTTCCTTGATAATTTGTATGAGATTGAGGGCGTCTAGCTTAGATTGTAGGACGGCCGGGGTGTTAAGCATATCCCAGTTTAGGTCACCTAACAGTACAAACTCTGAAGATAGATCCGGGGCAATCAATTCACATATGGTGTCCAGGGCACAGCTGGGGCTGAGGGGGGTCTATAACAAGTGGCAATGGTGAGAGACTTATTTCTGGAAAGGTGGATTTTTAAAAGTAGAAGCTTGAATTGTTTGGGCACAGACCTGGATAGTATGACAGAACTCTGCAGTAGATTGCAACTCTGCCCCCTTTGGCAGTTCTATCTTGTCTGAAAATGTTGTAATTGGGGATGGAAATTTCAGAATTTTTGGTGGCCTTCCTAAGCCAGGATTCAGACACGGCTAGGGCATCAGGGTTGGCGGAGTGTGCTAAAGCAGTGAATAAAACAAACTTAGGGAGGAGGCTTCTGATGTTAGCATGCATGAAACCAAGGCTTTTACGGTTACAGAAGTCAACAAACGAGAGTGCCTGGGGCCTGGGAATAGGTGTGGTGCTGGGGGCTACAGGGCCTGGGCTAACCTCTACATCACCAGAGGAACAGAGTAAGATAAGGGTACGGCTAAAGGCTATAATAACTGGTCGTCTAGTGTGTTGGGAACAGAGAATAAAAGGAGCAGATTTCTGGGCGTGGTGGAATAGATTCAGGGCATAACGTACAGACAAGGGTATGGTAGGATGTGAGTACAGTGGAGGTAAATCTAGGCATTGAGTTACGATGAGAGCGGTAGTGTCTCTGGAGGCACCAGTTAAAGCCAGGTGAGGTCTCTGCATGTGTGGGGGGTGGGACAAAAGAGCTATCTAAGGCATGTAGGGCGGGGCTGGGGGCTCTACAGTGAAATAAAACAATAATAACTAACCTAAACAGCAGTAGACAAGGCACATTGACATTAGGCAGAGGCATGTGTAGCCGAGTGATCATAGGGTCCAATGAGCAGCAATAGGTGGGTCAGTAAGCCGTTCGGTGGTCGCTACTACGCTAGGCGAGCTGGAGACACGGCGATTCAGAAACCTAGCGGGCCAGGGCTAGCAGATGTGTCTACGGCGACATTGCAACGGAAAAGCCTGTTGAAACCTCCTTAGACGATTACGTCGGCAGACCAGTGGGGATGGATAGGCGGGGCTCCGTGTCGGCAAAAAGGGTCCAGGCCAATTGGCAAAATAGGTATTGTAGCCCAAGAATTAGCTGGTAGACCTCATCTCTTCGAGATGTGCCTAGTTCGAGGCTAGCTCAAGGCTAACTGGTGCTTGCTTCGGGACAGAGGCGTCAGCCAGCAGTAGCCACTCAGGTTGCAGCTAGCTAGCTGCGATGATCCGGTGTACTGGTCCAGAGCTTGCAGTAGGAATCCGTTGATGTGACAGAGAAAAAGCAGTACAATATGCTCTGGGTTGATATTGCGCTGTGCAGACTGGCAGATATTGCCCCAGCTGAAGCTGGCTGGTGCCCTTGTTAATGGTGAAGACCGCTAGCAGTGGCTAACTGCCTACAAGCTAGTAGCTAGTTAGCTGGCTACCTCTGATGGGGGTTCCGGTTCTGAAGTATAAAAATAGCAGATCCGTGCCACATTGGGTGAGGCGGGTTGCAGGAAAGTATATTCAGGATGGAAAGAGTGAATAAAATATATATACGAAATATATACGGAAAAAGCGAGGAAAACTACTATTAACACGGCACAAGACAAAACACAAGTCCGACTGCTACGCCATCTTGGATATCATCTGTGTAACTGTCACCAGCTGCATTTGAACAATAAAGCCTGTGATGATGTATTTATTTATTTGCATGAAACATTGTGTCTTCATGACTCATTTCCATATCATGTATAATGAGATATTGTGGGATATTAATCACACAATATAGTTGGGCAGTGTGATAAGTAAAATCCTTTGTGAGTTCGTGCTGCCATCTCGTGGTTAATAAACATGGTGTCTACTTGACTCATTTCCATATCATCTATAAAGAGATATTGTGGGATATTAATCACACAATATAGTTGGGCAGTGTGATAAGTAAAATCTTTCGTGAGTTCGTGCTGCCATCTCGTGGTTAGTAAAATACTTGTCAAACGTCAACGTCGTAATGTTCTATATTATCATGTATCAGAAGTGAATAATAATTCATATTGTTGACAATTTGACACTGTCTCTGAAAATGTTTTTTTTATATTTTCACAATTTGCTGTTGAAAGTCTCAAATGGGCAGTTGTATTTCTAGAGGACGGAACAGATTAATCAAATACCGGGGTTACTGAGGACTGCATTTGTGGATGCACTACAGTAATACTACTACCTGTGTTCTTCCTACTTCGCTTGACCTGTTGGTCATTTCGTTCACAACATCACTAAAAGGCTCATCTACGGGCTACTTCAGTCATGTTTCAGAATGCTTTAAGAAGATTATCTAATGAAACTCTACGTTTTCAAACGTCTGTCAAATATGTGCTTTTTTTACGGGGCGTAAGACCGCTGCCTGTATCGGCAAGGCATTTGACAGATGTGAAGGACGCACTACCGTTTGACACTTCCTTGCTCGAATTTCTGGTCTGTCCACTATCCAAAAAGCAATTAAGGTGAGTTATTATACAAAGCCAATTCAATACTAATGTACTTCATCCAACGACAATATTGTTTTGCCATGGCTTAGCTGAGACAGAAACAACACACTTTTTTTCAGCCAGAGTTAGCTACGCATCAGCTAGATAGCCAGCCAGCCAGCCAACAAGCTAGCTAATTGTTATACTCTTCACTCACTCAGGTACGAGGAAAAGACCAATGAACTCATCAACGAGGAGCTTGGAATCGCATACCCAATCATTGATGGAATTCCAAACATGATCCCCACAGATGCTAGATTGATTAAAAACGATCCTGAAACACCAGTGGAACCAGCACAAAGGCATGAAACACCAAAGACTTAAGATATTGACCCTGCACAGTGTATAAAATAACTTGTAAGCCAAAAGTCGAGATGTTTTCTCTGTCTACCCTTACAGTACTGGTTCCCATAGTCTCCCTATTTTGACTTTTCTGTTCTGTGACAGATGAGAATTTAACAGGCAGCAGAATGATGTGAATATTAAATAAAGGTTTTAGATTATTGGTACTAAAGTGGATATAATGGATGTTTTGGAATGTTGTGTTGCATATTATTGCTACCAAAACCAGCAAATGATTCTGTAAGTAATAAATGGAATGACATTCAATGACAAATTAATAAACTTTATTTGATGAGTGACATGCAAATTATTCCATAAAATTCAATACATTTGAATGTTTTTAATGGAACTTAACCTTTGGAGAGGAAACCTATGAGCAAGAACATCTATCAACAAACGAATGTGTTCTTGTGGATTACGATCACTAATAAAATGTGATTGTTTTTTACATTTTAGTTGAACCTTTGGGTCCCCTCTAAAGGAAAGTGTGGGTGTGAAGAACTTAACTTATTACTTTTTTGTTTTCTTCCCATTGTTGGACTGTTGGCTTCATCAAAGGAGAATGTGGTCTTGGAGACTGCCCCTCGCCCTTCATCTTAAAGGATTCATACAGTCTCAACCTGACTCTTGCACCACCAGAATGGGTCATTCTTCTTACTGGATGTTGTTTCTGTTGACTTCTGGCCAAGTGGGAGGCTGGTTTCCTTGTCATTAACCTTTCTAGGTGAGGATGGGCAATGTAGGCCAATCTTTGCTCTCATCCTTTTAGCCAGACAGGTCGGTAGGTTGCTCTGAGCACTCGGCAGCTCCACACGACTGGTGAAAGCTGAGGAATGTGGAAATCTCTGAGATAAAGAAGTACTCTCTTTGAGTGGCTGCCTCATATGTAGACTTCCAGAACAGTGGCTCCTCTTTGGCTGTAGAGGTGACTTGGTATGTCTGGGCACTGTTGTGTCGATAGCTTCACCACTGCCTCCACTGCCGGAGTGATCTGAAGATGGTACTACTCTAAATTTCTTCTGAGTTATGAACAGATCCTCACTGTTGGCATCGTCAGCAGTCATTTGAGAGTTTTTTTGTCCCTCTCCATACTCTGTCCAATTTTATTGTCCCTCTCCCACTGATACGTCCCAGGAAAGTATATCTCATTGTCACCCTAAGGGCTTTCCCAGGGAAATTTCCTTCTTGTGCTTACCTTTGGACTTTTTGGTTTTAAAAAAAGTATTCAATCCCAGGCGCCATTATATTTTGATGTAAAAATGGCACGATGATCATTTTCTGAAGACATTAATTCTCTTTTCCAGAGGGAGATGGCTGAAAGAGCGGAGACGGAGCACACAGAATCTGACACATTTTTGGATTTACCCAGGAGACAAAAAAAAAAAAGACAAACATCTAAAAAAGGACAAAACCCAGAGGTGAAACTCTGGGTTTTGTCCTTTTTTAGATGTTTGTCTTTTTTTATTTTTTTGTCTCCTGGGTAAATCCAAAAATGTGTCAGATTCTGTGTGCTCCGTCTCCGCTCTTTCAGCCATCTCCCTCTGGAAAAGAGAATTAATGTCTTCAGAAAATGATCATCGTGCCATTTTTACATCAAAATATAATTATACAATAATTAAATTTCCATTACATAGACCTAACTCCCATGTATATAGTCTGGGGGTCAGGGTTGGGGTCAATTCCTTTTCAAGTAAATTCAGAAAGTAAACTAAATTCTAATTCCACATTTTTCTCATTGAAAAGCATTGAAGAAATGTGTAATTTCAGTGTACTTCCTGAATTGACTGGAATTTAAATGGTATTGACCCCAGACCTGCTGGAGGTAGCCTCTCACAATGGATTTGTACAGTTGAAGTCGGAAGTTTACATACACTTAGATTGGAGTCATTAAAACTCCTTCTTCAAACACTCCACAAATTTCTTGTTAACAAACTATCTCATTGTAGAGTTGGTTAGGACAGCTACTTTGTGCATTACACAAGTAATTTTTCCAACAATTGTTTACAGACAGATTATTTCACTTATAATTAACTGTATCACAATTCCAGTGGGAAGTTTACATACACTAAGTTGACTGCCTTTAAACAGCTTGGAAAATTCCAGAAAATGATGTCATGGCTTTAGAATCTTCTGAAAGGCTAATTGACATAATTTGAGTCAAATGGAGGTGTACCTGTTGATGTATTTCAAGGCCTACCTTGAAGACCTCAGAAAAAAAATTGTAGACCTCCACAAGTCTGATTCATTCTTGGGAGCATTTTCCAAACGCCTGAAGGTACCACGTTCATCTGTACAAACAATAGTACGCAAGTATAAACACCATGGGACCACGCAGCCGTCATACTGCTCAGGAAGGAGACGTGTTCTGTCTCCTAGAGACGAATGTACTTTGGTGCGAAAAGTGCAAATCAATCCAAGAACAACAGCAAAGGACCTTGTGAAGATGCTGGAGGAAACAGGTACAAAAGTATCTATATCCACAGTAAAATTAGTCCTATATCGACATAATCTGAAAGGCCGCTCAGCAAGGAAGAAGCCACTGCTCCAAAACCACCATAAAAAAGCAAGACTACGGTTTGCAACTGCACATGGGGACAAAGATCGTACTTTTTGGCCATAATGACCATCGTTATGTTTGGAGGAAAAAGGGGGATGCTTGCAAGCCGAAGAACACCATCCCAACCGTGAAGCACGGGGGTGGCAGCATCATGTTATGGGGTTGCTTTGCTGCAGGAGGGACTGGTGCACTTCACAAAATAGATGGCCTCATGAGGGAGGAAAATTATGTGGATATATTGAAGCAACATCGCAAGACATCAGTCAGGAAGTTAAAGCTTGGTTCCAAATGGGTCAAATGTACAATGACCCCAAGCATACTTCCAAAGTTGTGGCAAAATGGCTTAAGGACAACAAGGTCAAGGTATTGGAGTGGCCATCACAAAGCCCTGACCTCAATCCTATAGAAAATTTGTGGGCAGAACTGAAAAAGCGTGTGCGAGCAAGGAGGCCTAGAAACCTGACTCAGTTACACCAGCTCTGTCAGGAGGAATGGGCAAAATTCACCCAATTTATTGTGGGAGCTTGTGGAAGGCTACCAGAAACGTTTGACCCAAGTTAAACAATTTAAAGGCAATGCTACCAAATACTAATTGCGTGTATGTAAACTTCTGACCCACTGGGAATGTGATGAAAGAAAGAAATGCTGAAATAAATCATTCTTTCTACTATTATTCTGACACTTCACATTCTTAAAATAAAGTGGTGATCCTAACTGACCTAAAACAGGGAATTTTTACTAGGATTAAATGTCAGGAATTGTGAAAAACTGAGTTTAAATGTATTTGGCTAAGGTGTATGTAAACTTCCGACTTCAACTGTATATGCTTTTAGGCTGTTTATCAAATTATAATTCTCTGACTTTATTATAGTGTGGTATCCCAGGAGATCTACCCCGGGGGATGGTAACAGAGGGGAGGTACGTGAGGCAACGTTGGCTCCCTCTCCTGGGAATACACGAGCTGGGCACCCCGACCTGGACAGCTAAGTGGAGGTAATTAAAGGAAAGTGCCAACCAGCCGTGGAGGCTAAATAAAAGGAGCACGATGGCACACCGCGGGAGAGAAGGGAGAGAGACGGACACCAGTTAAGAGAGAGACGGACACCAGTTAAGAGAGAGACGGAAGACCAAGCTAAACCTGAGTTATGTCTTTGATATATTTATTTTCCTTCTTAAATTGTTTTTCGGACTAAAGCCTCTGTGTCAAGCTCTGCACGCTCAAACCAACACCCCACGGTTTACCACAATAGCAATAATGTATTTGATTCTTACCAGATATTAAAGACACCGTCTATTCCTCCAATGTTAGCGAGCTGTTACCAGTATTCTCTCTTTAAACCATGTAACCCAGCACCTGTATTAAACATTGAAGATGTTTTGTATTCATGATGGAACTTCTTACAGGTGCCTAGTACTTAGAAAATAGTAGCCTTTAACTTCGAAAATATTATCGGCTTTGATTTTCGACGACACGACGAGCTGTTTAGGCTATACAAATATACTGTTTAGGCTACAAAAATATAGGCTACCATACGCCAAATAGCCCGGAATATGGAAAACAGATTATGAATTTTGAAATCTATACCAATTAACGTTTTCAGAAATGATATTAATCATGGCGATGAATTACTTCCTCCGGCCCCAACACTTGAATTGTCAGACTCCCACCAGTCCACCTGAAACTTCAAAGAGAGCACCTCTTTCTAGTGCTCATGCTGTTTCATTTGACAAGGCCACTTACTGGCTGATCTCGTGACACACCTACTGTGTGCGAATCTTGCCCATTACTCACCTGCACATTTGGCTATAGGGTAATTCACCTAACGAGAATATTAGGTTTCAAGAATAATGTTGGCTAATCTAAAGTGTCAAACTGATTTATTTTAAGGTTGTTTGTCTCAGTAGCAGTGCGTGGGTAAAATCACTGGGGAAGCCAAGCACCCCCCACCAACCACACCTTTGTTTTATCATCAAACCTGACAGCAACCTCTGTCCTTTGAAGACTGCAAAGCATATAGCATGTAACAGACAATACCCCACATGACCTACAGCATGGTCAAGCAAGTTAATGTTTCTGACACTAAACACTTTCTGGACCACTAAACAACTATTGATTTAGAACCACAGAGTTACTGCAAGTCGCAAAGAAAACAGGAGCTTAGTCTAATACAGTGACAACTAAAATATACCAAAAACGATTTGGTCCAATCAACATAAGCTAAATATGATGAGGCTGTCCATGGTTCTGATTTCTGTGTGCGTTCGTGCAAGTAGAAAAACATGTTGACACACCCTACTTGTAGAGAAACGCCAATGCCATCCTCCTCTCTTTCATGTTGACGAAACGGTCTATCGCTCTGTCATAAAGTACACGCTTTTATTTTTTGTTGTCCTAGGCTACCTGGCTAAAATTCTTTCTCGCTAGCCTCACTTCAATTCATGGGCAACGTTAGTTAACATTAGATTTCTACATCTAGCTACAAATTGAACTTCCATCCTCTCAGGCCAGGGGCACAACAATGTATGAATTAATGTTTGGATCAGGATCGCCTTTATAATCATTGGCCAGTACGGAGAATTAAGTAAAACCACAAGTCCAAATCCCTATCTCCATCCATGGCTAATTTAGGAAAGGGACCATTTTAGATAGCTAGCTAGCCACCGGAGGACAACAACACAATGATATGCAACAATTCAAGTAGTTCTGTCAATGACATATGCTCTCAATGTGATTTGATAGAAGAGATGCCAAATCCAAGCTGGCTTCCCTCAACACTTTTTTTGGTGCTCCAGGACCATTCACCGTTCAGCTCGCTCAGTTTAGTGTAACAGTACTCTTCTTGCGTTGTGTACAATCAATCCTCGACACGAATTCCAACGTGTAGCACCAGTCATGGAGATTTATTCTTTAACAATGTACCTGGTAGGAACAGCACAAAATTGCACGTCATGCAATGCACGGCTCACCATCCAACTCTGCACTCACGCACGCTGGTTTGGTGCTTGTTCACTGGGACATGTAGTTACCAAAATAATACAATTACAATATAATATCTTTAACAATGTACCTGGTAGGAACAGCACAAAATTGCACGTCATGCAATGCACGGCTCACCATCCAACTCTGCACTCACGCACTGTACAAAATATATGAACCCCCCCCACCAGACACAGTAAGTTGCTAGCTAGTACTGGCGGGAATTCTTTACAACCAAAATGCACAACCAATATTCTCCAAAAAACACTGCATCTTATGTGTGATGTTCGAATAACATTTACAAACAAATGTATATAAATTGTACACTTAAATCATTACTTGGGAGTATAAAAATCACTTTTGATGTACAGTGCTTTGCAACCAACAACTTACCGCTGGTTTGGTGCTTGTTCACTGGGACGATTCTAATGAAACATCCTCCCTCGTAAGCAAGCTACGCAAACCAGCCAATAAGATGCCATGTTGAGTAGGTGACGGCAAGACAAAACTAACACCAAAAACCCATTGGCTTAACAATAAAGTGGCAAGGGGAATCACCAATAAAACCCTGTTACACTCCCCCCTGCTGAATTCCACTTGCAAAGAAAAATAATAAAAAATACAAAACGGCACTGTGCAAACATACCAGATACAGAAACACTCAACATATGTACAGAATAATCCAGAGAAAAAAAAATAAATGGATATATTTTTATACTACCTAATAGAGAAACTAAAAGGTAAAGCTGTGTATACCAAGGATGCAGACCCTGCTTTAAATCAGTCACTAAATATTCCAGTCATTAGACTATTCTCCTTGAGAATTAGAGTGAAAAGCGGTTGATCAATCCCCTTAGCCCTCATAGGTAAACATGCCTGTTACATGTTAAGTACACTCAGTGACTTTAAAACATCCAAGTAATAAAATAAACTACCATAAGAGAGTTGATCATATCCGTCACATTACCATCTTGCAACCTCTAATCATGGTCACAATGATGTAAAAGCAAAACAAATAAAAGATGCCAATACCATTGACCCTCTATTCACATATTAAACCTTCAAGAGCTAACTGTCTGCTGATTCATAATCTCAATCAGTCTTGACACTGGTTTAAATAGTCTTCCTGCCCTTGACCTAATACGACCCCGACTACCTTCAACTGCATAAGGGGTAACAGTGTTGTGTACTGTTGCAATAGTGGGACTGTCAACACAGTCCGTCTGTAACTGATCAGGTAAGGAATGGTCTGAGTTTGGTAGGTCAGTACGGATATCGTAAGTAGACTGGTCAATTAGCTCACTCACTACACTGTTACGGTCTCGGTCAGATTCTTGAAGACTCTCTGACCGAGGCAGACCTTCCAGCTGCAGTATATCTCCCACCGAATCCAAAGGTGGAACATCCTGAGCATCCAAGGATCGCACATCACCCTCCAGGCTTGTGTCACCTGTTCCTTCAGAAGGCAATTCTGACACCCACACTCTTGTTCTGTACTCAGCATCATCATCCACTGCAGTGTCCATGGCAGCTGAGACCATAAGGCTGTCATTCATGCCCTCAGACTCTGTTAATCCAGACATGTCTGTTCCCTCATCAACGGCAGCATGGGGAAGAGGAAGGAAGTTGACTGGCATTATCAGGTTGCGATGTACCGTCTTCTCCCGTCCAGTGGAGCTGTTCTGAATCTTAAAAGTGTGGCTGTCAGCATTCAACCCAGTGACAAGGTAGACAGTATCCTCCCAACGGTCAGCGAGCTTCCGCTTTCCCCGCTCCCCCTTGTTAGCCAGCAACACTCGATCACCAATCTCCACTGGTGCTCCTCTGACTCTTCTGTCATAAAGGTCAGCATGCCTCTTCAACTGCTTCGCTGCAGATGCCTGTGCTGTATTCATGGCTTCTTTCAGATCTCTCCTCAAAGACTGAACAAACTGGTCATAGTCGACAACTTCTGGGTTCTCTATGACTGAGCCAAAGACTATGTCAACAGGCAGTCTTGGCGTCCTCCCAAACATTAGCAGGAAAGGGGCAAAGCCTGTGGTCTCGTGGATTGTACAATTGTACGCAAACGTGATGGACTTCAGCGCCTGAGGCCATCTGTGCTTTGCTCTCTTTGGCAGGGCCCGGATCATGTTTCCCAACGTCCTATTCATCCTTTCGCAGGACCCGTTCCCCATCGGATGGTACGGCGTGGTGTGAGACTTCTGAACACCTGCAACACTCAACAGTTCGGCTATTAAAGCGCTCTCGAAGTTGGCTCCCTGGTCTGAATGTATACGGCGAGGCATCCCGTAGACACAGAAATAGTTGTTCCACAACTGATGAGCTACTGACTTAGCAGACTGGTTCGGACACAAGAAGGCATGAGCCAATTTGGTAAAGTGGTCAGTAACAACGAGCACATCCAAGGACTTGTTTGAAGAATCTTCTGCAGACCAGAAGTCTATGCACACTAGTTCAAGAGGCTCAGTTGTTATTATGCTCTCAAGAGGAGCTCTCGCTTCCGGTTCAGGAGTCTTGCTCACGACGCATCTCCTGCAGCACTTCACATATGCTTTTACCTCCCTCTCCAGGCCATGCCAGAAGAACCTCTGTCTTGTCAGGTAGACTGTTCTCTGTTGGCCCTGGTGACCAGCTTCATCATGGACACCCTTCAACACCATTGCTTTCATGGAGGCTGGAACCACATACAGATACGTTTTCCTCTTTGTAACCACATTCCTTGAAACACGATACAGTACACCCATCTTCATGGTCAACTTGTCCCAACTTCTGAGAAGACACAAAACCTCAACAGTCTCATGGGAACGCTCTCTCCGGGATGGTCTTCTCCCCCTCTCCACAAAGAAGATCACTCTGCTGATCACGTTGTCATCACGCTGCTTACTCATCAGTCGGTCGCGTGGCAGAACATCTACATCGGTCTGCTCTGATGGCATAACAGCCTGTGGAAGCTGTGGCAACAGCAGTGCATGTGAGCCCACTTCATCCCCCCAGCACCTGTGTGAATGAAGAACAGCTGCAACTTCATGTCTTGATAAAGCACCAGATGGGGGGGTCAACAGTAGCCTGACAGCTAATGACCACTTCGTTGGAGTCAGAGGATTTGTCAAAGGGGTGGCTGGACCAGCGAAACACATCTTGCACTCTGTCTGTGCGCACAGCGTCGGCTTCAGCTAGTAAGGTCTCGTACGGGACCCTTGTCAGGCGATGGAGTGCACTGGGTCGTACGAAGGGCTCTCTGCTCAAAGCATCTGCAACAACATTTATTTTTCCAGGGATGTACTTGATGTCAAACTCGTACGGTGCCAGCTTGGCGACCCATCTCTGTTCACAAGCATCAAGCTTTGCTTTGGTCAGAATGTATGTCAAGGGATTATTATCCGTCCATACCGTGAACTGCTGTCCCCGTAGCCAGTGGTGGAACTTGTCACAGATAGCCCATTTCATGGCAAAGAACTCGAGCCTGTGCGCAGGATACCTCGACTGCGCATAACTGAGGGACTTGCTCGCGAAGGCTATAGGTCTCGCTGTAGCTCCCTGTTCCTGCACCTGGGACAGCACAGCACCTAAGCCATTGCTGGACGCATCCACCGAGAGTAGAAAGGGTTTTTCGAAGTTGGGGTGGGCCAACAAAACCTGGTCCAGTAAGGCTTGCTTTAGCTGGAATAAGGCCTGTCTGCATTCTGTTGTCCAGTCGGCAGCCGTCAACTTCCTGACAGGTGAGCGTCGCTTCTTTTTCCAGCGTGGAGCCTTGTGTCCAGTAGTCAATCCAAAGAGAGGCTTTGCAATGGTCGAGCAACCTTCAATGAACTGTTGATAATACACCACCATCCCAAGGAATGACCTCAATTTCTTCTGAGATGGAATGTCAGTGCCATCTTCCATTAGATCAGCTTCTGTTACTCCTGTAATGGCCCTCACCTTCTCAGGGTCTGTAGCTACACCATCCGCACTAATGATATGCCCCAGAAACTTCACAGACCTCTGCAGAAAGTTACACTTTTTTGGCGCCAACTTCAGGTTGTGAGCCTTGAGACGCTCAAAAACCATTTCCAGGCGCTGTAAAGCCAGATCTTCAGTGGGCGCATAGACCAAGACATCGTCAAGGTAACACAGCAGGCTAAGAAAGTTCTGATCTCCAAAGATGTTTAGCATCATCCTCATAAAGGTTGCAGGACTATTACATAACCCCTGTGGCATACGATTGTATTCGTACAATCCAAATGGCGACGTAAAAGCTGTGAATCTCCGGTCATCCTCATGCACTTCCACATTGTAGTAGCCAGAGGTAAGGTCCATTGTCGAGAAAAAGGCATTTCCACCTAAAGCAGCCAGTGCGTCAGCCTGGTGAGGGAGTGGGTGGGCGTCTTTGATGGTGCGAGCATTGAGCAAACGAAAATCAGTACAGAGTCTCAGGTCTCCAGACTTCTTCCATACAAGGACAAGGGGAGAGGCGAACTCACTACTAGACTTCCTTATGATTTCACGTTCTTCCATCTCATTCAATGCTTGTTTGAGTTTCTCATAATGATTTGGTGAAAGGCGTCGGTAGGGCATCCGAAAGGGTTTCTCATCACTCAGTTGAATGCGGTGAAGACATCCGGAAGCTTTTCCACAATCCAACTTGTGCCTGGAAAAAATAGACTGGTACTCAGCTATGAGCTGGATGAGTTTCTTCTTACCAGCAGGAGACGCTTGACAGGAGTTGACATCAATATCAGTCAAACCTAAGTCACGTAAGACCTCAGGCTCGCTTGAACTGTCAGGTCCGTCAGTATCGTGAAGTTGGCTGGAACCGTCATCAGTCAGTGTCAAGTCATCTTGGCAGTCAGTGAGTATATCAGCCGTTCTCTGCACTTGCTGCTGCAAAGCTGCTGATGAATCATCATTCACACACGAACAGTCAAAGTCCTCTAGAGCCATGCAAGGAAAGACATCGGCTAGAGTGGCGTTTCGTCTCAAAGTCACTGTCTTCTGAGAAGGGTTTATCACTCTAACAGGGAGCCACCCATCCCCCCGCAATAGAGCTACTGTCCTCCCTACCAGTATTGACCTTGGTGTTGACCTTGAACTGCTGGGCTCAATGAGAACAGCACTGCCCGCTGATAGATTCTGAGTGTTTCGTAGTCTGCCCCAGACTAAGTGCTCCTGCATAGGCTCTAGAGTCACCGCCCCTTTTAGTCTCACAGTTCCAACTTTGTCAGGTACTTCACTGTCTCTCCATCTCTCCACATTAGCCATCATATTGATTAGCTTGCTCTCCTCACCCCCGTCACACACAGGAGTATAAACCCTCTTCCAGAGATCTCCATCCGTCTTCAGGTGGCGAATCAAGTGCTTTAGGAGATTGCTGCCCAAGATGAGGTCATCACTCTGGCCTTCAACCACCAGTGTAGGCACGGCAACTCTACATCCGTACACCTCCATCTCCAGCTCACATACTCCCAAAGGCCTCGTCTTCAACCCACCACAACCAACCAAGACTACCTCTGTAGGACTCAATGATGGACTTTTCAACACTCCTGCACGCAACAGTTCAGGTAAGACCCTAGAGCTCAAGGTACAAGCCATGGATCCACTGTCAAGCATAGCTCTCACTTCTACTTCTCCTCCTATTAACACCTTGGCATAAAATAAATCATCATGTGCAGAAAGCCTCTGTGTGTTCTGCATTATGATACTCTTCTCAGTCTCCATTTCGTCACAAACACTTTTATATACAGACTCCAAATCAACAGCTCTCACCGATGGGGACTCTACAAAAGGCCCAACACTCTCCCCTTCTACATGCAGGCCTACTAGTTTTCCCGGAAGCTGAGCAGTGGTTACTGTAGGGACTCCACCAGCTGTGCTCAGAGCTGCGGCCTTGGGGCACTGAGAGCGTGCGTGGCCAGCTACATGACAAAGAAAGCAGAGGTGATTGGCCCTGCAGTGAAAGTAAGTATCATGTCCAGCATCCCCGCACACGTTACATGGCCCATTAGACTTCACTTTGCTCCTATTCCCTTTCTGGAACCTATGGTCAGACTGTTGTGGTCTCTGCTCCAGCACACGCTCCAGCATTGCAAGGATACGTTCCATCGGCTCAGCTGAGCCCTGAATAGTCTGGGCTGGGTAAGGCAACGTATTGGGTACTTCCATGATGGGCCTCACAGCAGGCATGGTGATCGGCATGACAGCACCAACTTCCTGCTTCATTGTTGTGATGGCTGGGATCACCTTAGATAAGTGAGAGTACCTCTGCTCCCTCCTGTATTCATCCAGCCTCTCATGAACATCTGCAGCAGTCCACTGCTGTAATGGCTTGCACTTAAAGATAAGGGACAGTTCAGCGTTAGGGCAATGTCTGATGAACATGACTGTGAGCTCACGAGATGGGTCTTCAACCCTTTTTTTCTGTCTCTTTAGACAATCTTCAGCAACCTCCATAGCCCTGTTCAGTCTGAGCCAATATTCAAATGGTTGTTCATCAGTCAGAGGTAATGTGGCATAAAAGTCAGCGAGGGGCATGCTTGAAAAAGCAGTGTCACTAAAATGTTGTTTCAGTATGTCAAAGATGGGACTCGGGCCTTTAGATAAATCAACGGAGGGATTGCTGCGTATGCCCACTTTAACAACATCACGGGCCCTTCCCATAAGCCTACCCATAACCTCAACAGCTTGGTCCATCACAGATACGCCCCTCTTACGCATGTAAACCATGACCATATCCTCCCACTCATGCACTGTGCACTTTTCAGAGCCATCCCCCCGAAAGTACACTGGTTCCCTGATATCAGACTTCAATACCAGGTTCAGGCCTGACACATCCAAACCCCTAGAGCTGCATGCATTCCCCATAACATTGTCCCCAACATGTCCAACAATTGCCTTTGACTCCAAACAGGAGGCAATGTTCTCCCCAATGGAATGACCAATCTGCTGTACTATGTCTGCTATGAAATCCATGGAGACCTCCCCACTCCCTGTATTTGGCAAAACTCTGTCATACACATCCTTGGGCGTTTCCATGGGTACACTATCATCAAAACTCCCAAAACCCTCCAGTTTAGGCATAGGTGTAGAAGCAACTGGAATTTTGCCTGAACCCCTACCAACAGATGGTGACAGATTAAATGACAGGAAACCCCTACCTCTCCCAACACCTTCCATTTTAACAATGGGAAATCAACACACTAATAAAAATGTAACTAGCAAAAAAAATGCATATATATATTTCTTTCTTTAACCTCACGTCAAAATCTAACCTATATCTAGTACACAGGTAAAACTCACCCTACTCATATCAGATATACATTAGAATTTCAAATAAACAAGTAACACAAAAGTTATATCGTTTATCTGTTAAGTGTCTCAGCCAGAGAAATCATCAATTTAGATAATAAAACGTTGATGGCGCCCTCTTGTGGCGAAATGCGATATCGCACTATACTGCACCAGCAACGTCTTATCTGGTTCTTCAACGGCAACCACGGCGAAGTTCTGAGATGGAAATCCAGCGAAGGATGATCCGATCCAGAAGAACGGTCACGGCACCACTGTAACAGTACTCTTCTTGCGTTGTGTACAATCAATCCTCGACACGAATTCCAACGTGTAGCACCAGTCATGGAGATTTATTCTTTAACAATGTACCTGGTAGGAACAGCACAAAATTGCACGTCATGCAATGCACGGCTCACCATCCAACTCTGCACTCACGCACGCTGGTTTGGTGCTTGTTCACTGGGACATGTAGTTACCAAAATAATACAATTACAATATAATATCTTTAACAATGTACCTGGTAGGAACAGCACAAAATTGCACGTCATGCAATGCACGGCTCACCATCCAACTCTGCACTCACGCACTGTACAAAATATATGAACCCCCCCCACCAGACACAGTAAGTTGCTAGCTAGTACTGGCGGGAATTCTTTACAACCAAAATGCACAACCAATATTCTCCAAAAAACACTGCATCTTATGTGTGATGTTCGAATAACATTTACAAACAAATGTATATAAATTGTACACTTAAATCATTACTTGGGAGTATAAAAATCACTTTTGATGTACAGTGCTTTGCAACCAACAACTTACCGCTGGTTTGGTGCTTGTTCACTGGGACGATTCTAATGAAACATCCTCCCTCGTAAGCAAGCTACGCAAACCAGCCAATAAGATGCCATGTTGAGTAGGTGACGGCAAGACAAAACTAACACCAAAAACCCATTGGCTTAACAATAAAGTGGCAAGGGGAATCACCAATAAAACCCTGTTACATTAGCTCAACGCCAATCAGATAGATGGCCTACACGAAGAAAGTCAGAGGGGCACTGTTTCGCTCGCTCTGATGCTTTCTCCTGTGATATACATTCAGCCTCTTGCGAATTGAATGAAAATTATGAAACACAGACACGAAAGATCAATTATTGATTTTTTTTTTTTTTTTTTGTAATTGTTTTGGGGAAGCCTGGCTTTCCTTGGCATCCATGACTACACGCCACTGGTCTGTATATAAATGTGTTTGGAACTAGTAGGCCTACCATAAGCAATCTCAGCTTGGCATTACGATGACATGGTATGAAGTTACAGCTAAAATTCTAAATCCATGTCTTAACCCTGTAATAATGAAGATGTCAATATACAGTGCATTCTGTAACATTTTGTAAAATGCTTATTCTAAAATGGATTAAATTAATAAAAATCCTCATCAATTTACACACAATACCCCATAATGACAAAGCGTAAACAGGTTTTTAGAAATTTGCAAATGTATAATAAAACCTATAAATAAATACCTTATTTACATGATTATTCAGACCCTTTACTACGAGACCTGAAATTAAGCTCAGGTGCATCCTGTTTCCATTGATCATCCTTGAGATGTTTCTACAACTTGATTGGAGTCCACCTGTGGTAAATTCAATTGATTGGACATGATTTTGAAAGGCACACACCTGTCTATATAATGTCCCACACTTGACAGTGCATGTCAGAGCAAAAATCAAGCCATGAGGTCGAAGGAATTGTCCATAGAGCTCAGAGACAGGATTGTGTAGAGGCACAGATCTGGGGAAGGGTACCAACAAATTTCTGCAGCATTGAAGGTCCCCAAGAACACAGTGGCCTCAATCAGCAGTTTGGAACCACCAAGACTCTTCCTAGAGCTGGCCACCCAGCCAAACTGAGCAATCAGGGGGAGAAGGGCCTTGGCCAGGGAGGTGACCAAGAACCCGATGGTCACACTGACAGAGCTCCAGAGTTCCTCTGTGGAGATGGGAGAACCTTTTAGAAGGACAACCATCTCTGTAGCACTCCCCGAACCAGACCTTTATGGTAGAGTGGCCAGATGGAAACCACTCCTCAGTAAAAAGCACATGACAGTCCGCTTGAAGTTTGCCAAAAAGCAGCACTCTCAGACCATGAGAAACAAGATTCTCTGGTCTGAATACCAAGTGTCATGTCTGGAGGAAACCAGGCACCGCTCATCACCTGGCCAATACCATCCCTACGGTGAGGCATGATGGTGTCAGCATCATGCTGTTGGGATGTTTTTCAGCGGCAGGGACTGGGAGACTAGTCAGGATCGAGGGATTGATGAATGGAGCAAAGTACAGAGAGATTATTGATGAAAACCTGCTCTGTAGCGCTCAGGACCTCAGACTGGGGTGAAGATTTACCTTCCAACAGGACAACGACCCTAAGCACACAGCCAAGACAACGCAGGAGTGGCTTCGTGACAAGTCTTAATGTCCTTGAGTGGCTCAGCCAGAATCTTTGGAGAGACCTGAAAATAGCTGTGCAGCGACACTCCCCATCCAACCTGACAGTGCTTGAGAGGATCTGCAGAGACAAATGGGATAAACTCCCCAAGTACAGGTGTGCCAAGCTTGTAGCGTCACTCCCAATAAGACTCTAGGCTTTAATCGCTGCCAAAGGTGCTTCAACAAGTACTGAGTAAAGGGTCTGATTACTTATGTAAATGTGATATTTCAGTTTTTATTTTGCAAACATTTCTACAAACCAGTTTTTGCTTTGTCATTAAGTAGTATTGTATGTAGATTGATGAGGGGGGGAAAACGATGTAATCCATTTTAGAATAAGGCTGTAACGGAACAAAATGTGGAAAAGTCAAGGGGTCTGAATACTTTCCGAATGCATTGCAGATCTCAATGCAGATTTCATAATAAGTTAATACAATATCCAAATACTAAATCACCCTACAAATTGATATGGTCAGTGTACTGTATAGGCAACCTTTCCAGTTTCCCTTCAGTGTTCTGCAGGGTGTTAAATACAGATGTAACCTTTTTGCACCAATTCAGTCCTTTATGAGTCACCAGTCTAGCTTCCAACAAGTCTCATAGCATAGTGTCAGTCACCTTCAAGTCCTACTGTGCTTACTGTTTTCACAGGCTGAGAGGGGAATGCCTTGCTCATAATAATGGGAGGACTCCTTTCTCTTTTTATTGTGGGAAAAACGTTTCTCTTAACTCTTGTCTGTGGCCTTGATGATGTCAGTCAACAAAAGCCATGATCAAGGGTGATTGAGAATATTGTCTGTGAAAATAGAATGTGCTATTTGTACGATCAGATTGATACAGTAGTAGTCTAGCGTTGTACGGCGCAAAGCTTAGTCATTGAGAACTGCTTTTGGATGTTATTCAGGAAATTCCTCTTTCCGGTGACAACTTGGTGTGCCTGTGACGTAGTTAGAGAGCCAGGGGGGGAAAAGCAGGTGCAATAACATTACATCCACTACGCTATTTTGTTTAGCATCATTCATCTAATGATATTGTATTAAACCATACATTTACCATACATGTTTTATTATAATGGAAGTACAGTAAATAATTAAGGTTCTTGAGTTTGCTCCACATTTATGTTTTGAAAAGGATCCAAGTTCAGTGGAGCAAATATTCTGAAACTGTTGCCTCGTATCCTGCTTGCCCAAATTAGAACACAGACAATACTGTAGCTTACACTGTGACTTTCTACCACCTGGTCACACATGGGAACATCTCTGCAATATAACATGGAAGGAAAGTATTTATATCTGAAACTAACATAGTTGTTGAAGTGTTAATTGGTGCATAGATTAGATAATAGGCAGCGATGGCTCCAGTTTTACACTAGTGTGGGTGGCTGACACTGATGTCCGGTTGGCTGACCTGCTAGCGAGAATTTGTTGGTGGCATTTGGGTGATTTAAAGGCCCTGTTTCTGTCAGCACAACACATAGGCTACGGTGTCTGACCTTTGACTGCCATTAACAAGTAGTAGACAGGAAGAGTGCCAACATTGTATGAATGGCAATACATGTAATTGTGTTTTTAAGTTATCCATGACCTCCTGTTTGATTTAGGTATTGCAATGCCAAAATGAATCTGACTGTTTTTATTAGTTAGGACTGCCATAGCATTGTCCAAAAATAACATTCCAAATCTTCTTGAATGTTGAGACATATTCTTATCGATAGGATTGCTGTTGATTTTATGCTACTGTTTAGAAATATTTGTGTATTTTTCACATTATATCTAGATCAACACTTAGTCAACAATATGTGATTTCATTTTCTGACATTGAGGTCTTTATAACGTTGTTATTCACATTTACAGTGGCTGCGGCTGTTTTGAATCGGATGTATTTGACATATTTAGACACTGCACATATGATTGGTTGACTAATGTGTGGATGACTTCCAGATAGAGACTCTCATCTGTTTTCCACTCTTGATGCTCCATTCGTCTGAGCGCTACATTACTTCTGCCTGTAAATGTTCAACACACCCAAGGGATTCTCTTTATCTGTGGAGGTACAATGAAGAATGTGTCAAAACCATGGGCTTTGCTTATTTTTGGAAGCAAACTTTACCCCTTAAGTGTTAAAACACAGCATATAGCTACAGCCTTTTCACTACTCCAGCAATGGTTCCGGATATGGAATAATATAATTCATAGCATCAGATCCTCCAAACAAGTGGGCCCCTGCTATAAAAAATAATGTGCTAATATGCTAGCTTGTTAATGCTATAGCACATAATGTGACCAGACTGTTTGTCTTACTGTCTAAGTAGTAGTAGTAGTAACCAGGCTATTTATTGTGGTGCTCATGAGCCATTACCAAGGTAGTGGTGAAATATGCAACGGATGCTACAGCTCTACCTAGATCCCTGAATTACAGGGAAGGTCAGGGCTGCATTATTTTCAGATGCCTTCCATCATTTCATTTGTTCCACGTGCCCACGCTGTCTGGGTCTATGGGTCAGTCGGTGACCATCCATGACTAATTTAGGACAGGGACAATTATTTTTTTTAAATGAAATGAAACAGTGGGAAATGTTTGACATCATTCAATGAGTCTTCAGAATCAAAAGCATGCATTGGCTTGCTCTGCGAACACATCTGGTGAGACTGTTGTGTTGCCATGGGAATCCTATGGGTACAAAGGTAGCCCAGCGGGATCTTTCTGCAACTTATATCAGGTGTGAAGGTGCTGACTGCTGAGGAGGTGCTTGTAATGGTGCGACCACTACCTGTTCTCTGCGTAACACTTGGCATGAAAGCCCTCAACCCGTGACCAGCTGCAAACGGAACCGTGAGACGCACGTGCTTCCCTGGGATAGCCTTTGAAAATGCACACGCTTCTGTTGTCGAACACGCATAGATCATTCAGACATGTGAGAGTAAAGTGTGTGGCGAACAGCTTCACAGTTGTGATGAATTGGGATGAGGCCCTTAATAGATGGCACCACAGAGACCCAGAGTTCCAGTACACAGTACTGTACTATATCTCATACAATAATGCCATGCCTTTCCTCCAAGATGTGCGGACCGGCCCAGTCGATTTCTTCAGGGTCATGTACTGACGTTCTAAATGAACAAATGCCGGCTTCCCCTCAGCTGTTGGACCCAAACCCCAGTCTGAGTCAAAGGAAGTGGAAATGTTCAATGTCTAATGTTGTGCTTAGAACAACGTTTTTCCTTCTCAGTCACGCGTGAATCCTGCTGAAACACAGCAAGTCTCTGCCGTCATTCAGATATCTACACAGCATGCTGTTGTTTTAATTTCAGATGGCTTCCACAGATAAGGTCTTGAATATTTTGGCTTTTTTACTGCTAGTATGATTGGCTTATTGGTCAATTCCAACCGACACAGTGTCAATGAGTCAGGCATACAAGATTCATACAGCGTCTTCAAAGCTGGTGGGAAAGGTCTGGTCAAAAGAGAATTGATGAGAAAACACATGTATGAGAATACTCCTAACAGAAGAAATCCAGATATACTGTATATGTACGTCATAAGCTATCAATTATATTTCTATGTGTGATATGAAACCTTTCTCCCCCACCATGAAGGTGAGAAACCGCAAGCATCCTCTAATGTGTAAGGTTATCCACATGCTACTGCACACAACAAAATACTTTGGGGTCTGCTTTACATGCTTCAAAGCGTGTGCAGACTAGAGTTAGTACTAGAGAGCACCGGATCCGAGAAGGTGATGGAATGCAGACCATCAACCAAAGTCGATGCTGGCTTGCCGTGAGTTACAGTGATGCCCATCATAGTGCATTGCCACTTGGACACATCTGGGGGGGGAAAAGGTCAGACTTAACTAGAGCAAGACGAATGTGGTGTCTGTAGTGTCAGAGATAAGTGACTGTATTTTCACGTTGAAAGGTTCTCCTAGTTACACTTTTGCCTTGCACCGCAAATCCTAAAGGTAGGCTATACTAATCAACATACAGTTAACAAATGACCATTTTGCGTTTTGAGTCATACATGTGCGTTCCATGTATACATTCTCATATAGTCACTCCCTGTGGTATCAAGATCATCTCATGTCAATACATACGGTTAAGTATGGTATGATTTTGGTTGGACTCAGACTTTGCCATCATAGCTATGATGCAAATCTTTCAAAACATACATCTATAGATCTATAGACCATCTATAGATCCTTTCAATTTAAAACAATATAAATCATGAAGTGTAATTTAAAATAACCCATAATGTACTATTTTGATGACTTATGAGGAGTATCTCTGCGCTGTTATGCATTAAGTCTGGCTCCTCCAGCTTTTTTTATAGTCTATGAAACCAAAAGGAAACCTATGAATAGTACTGCTACGCTAATTACTGATTTTATTTACTGTATTGCTTGAATTATTAATAAGTAAGCACCTGCTAGTCATGATTGTCATTATTGTATGGGTAGATGTCGTTAGCAATGCCTTCTCTTTAATCCCGGTAGGATTTCCATGCACCCCAATGCTGTCACATACCACCGGTGACATTGCTTGCATTGAACCAACATGAGGTAATGAGAACTACATGGTTTAGGATCTCATGCTAAGTTCAAAGGTCATTTTGTTTGGTGGGTGTCATCTAAACATGCCTGCTGCGGTCCATAATAGTATCAAGAGAAACCCGTAAGAGGGCAACATCTTTAACGTGCAGGTCAGCTTGGCCATCAATCTTGTTGAACTGGTATGTAAACAACTTTAATTGCCCACCACCTGGGAAGTTTGTTTTATAGAATGATTAGATAGTAAATCAAAAACGAGCATTGTGCAAATTGAGCTTCAGTCTCGGAGCATCATTATCAATATTAGCGGTTCAGGACATTGATTTGGTCAACAATAAAGTAACTTACTAAAATGGATATGCCAATCTAATAAAAGGATTAGAATTTTCTTAAAAGGAAGAGTGCATTGAACTTGCTTGAGACGTGTAACTATGCATGAACCAAAGTGCACCAGAGTGCATAAAAGTGCACCTTCAAACATATTCCAGAACTTTCCAACACCCAAGCTGCATTGTTTCTCCCCCATAGTGAATATCAAATATTATGTTCTTTGCCCAGAAGCACCTGAAAGTTGCTTATGTCCTCACATAACGCCAAGGATTGCCTGCTCTCTGTCAGCAAGTTCTTTTTGGGGGCATGCATGCCTGCCGCCTTGACAGAAACCCTAACCAGTCCACGAGGGAAGATCTTTAGGTCGGACCTGTTTGGTTCCTCTTTGGGATGTATTCTCTGTGTCATGACATAGCCATTCCTCTTCCACATTTAGAAAGATTCCCTCATGGTTACCTAATGTGCAATTGCCCGCCCAGCGCCCATAAAAGTAGGACAGGGTTGCTCGTGTCCCAAGGATCATCCTAAACACCTGTAGCTACAGCAGGATATCTCGACTCCGGGGCATCAGAAAGGGAGAGATTTGACGTATGGCTATAATGACTTATGGCTATTATATGGCGTAACATGTGTCAATAGAGCTGATGTGTGGCTCATCAGTTGGATAGATGAAGACCAATGGGGTTTCTTCTGTCCATACATCTGGAAGATGGAGGGGGTCTAGAGTTGATATTAGTTAGGGAGTTGACACTGCACATACATTACTGGACAGACAGGGTGGGTGTGGGGAATCTTCTTAAAATGTTTCTGCAGGTTTGGAATGCATTTGATAGACTGACCTTTGAAGATTATTTTTCAACCACTTTTATGAATTATTGGTATTATTTTATCATGACTTACAGAAAATGTGACATATAAGGCAATGATGTTGAATCAATGAGGTGTGTAGGCTTACATTTGAGTGAACTTGCATTACAAAATAAAATAAAATCTATATAGCATGAATCATTTTATTAGGCTTCATGGTTTATGTTTCCATTTGAGCCGTATTTGAATCTTAAACACTGCAACGATGTCTCTGAGTTAAGTCATGAATTAGGGGAGACCGGGGTTGGTTGTCTCAACGGTTGGTTGTCACAGTACTAATTACTTCCAATCTAAATGGCGCTGTGTACTAATTTTAAGGTTAATATGTGTGAATTCTTTGAAAGAGCTCATCCACCTGGTCAATTCATGTCAGCATGATAAAACATGGAGGTGAGGGGAATGTATGTGTTTTTCATAGGTGAAAGTAAACCACTACCACATACGGTATACAATAAATCCCAAGTTATTTTGTGCTTGTGCTATAAAGAGCCCCCTTTGTTGCCTCTCTCTCACAAACATATTTTTTTCTGTCACACACCAACACATGCATACACACAAATTTACTCAGAATGTAATTCTCAAGGCATAAAATGCTGAATTTTGTTAGGAATATTGTTCGATCAAAGAAAGGATGGACTTTTTTAAAAGATTGTTTGCTATATTGCTTTATGTCCTGTTACAAAAGGAATAGGTTACCAGCAAACATTGTGACAACCAATCCCATACTGTGTGACATCCAACCCTGTGATGAGGCTGGTTGTCACACAGTTGTCACACAGTGTGTTTGATGGCTTATAACTCCATGTTGGAATAATATATGAGGATATAAGGGTCCCCATTTCAACCCAAGACCTTGCTCTTTCTCATAATATTAAAAAAAACTATTGTAAGAGGGTGCTGAGAAATACATGTGGGTTAAAAGTGTTGCAACCAACCCTGGTCACACCGTACTAGATGTCCCACTGTGAAAATATGTTGCACACAGAGCCGCCAACTGCACATTTCAAACTTTCCAAAACATAGCCCTTTGGATGATCAACCAAGTGCATTGGTATTTTCCCGTCACATTTCACTCATTACCATCCGGCCCACTGAAAGTTACTCTGACGTCATTGTCGGAGTGAGAAGAAAAAAAAGCGATTCAAAGTGAGTGGATAGTTGGTATCCCAGGGAAACTTGATAATTCCCTATAGTCATAAATGTGTCTACTGTTAATTTCTCATTTGAGTCTTGGCAGAAAAAATCAAGAGATGACGACATCCATCTATTTAGACTCATAAGGACTGAAATACAAGTATTGCATAATATTGATAATCTATACAAGAAATATATATATATATATAATATAAGCAATAAATACACAATTTGACAAGTCATATAGGCCTACAATAAATATAAAATATATACTTAATTCAATATACAATAAATGTGACACAATTTGACAAGCCTATAAAGCCAATTTAATATAAAAATGTATACTAGGTATCCACCCAAAAGTTGCAATAGACCTATGTCAGTAACGAAACATTAACACTGAAAGTCTGATCCATGTAGGCTATTATAAATATTTGCTATTGAAAATGTGTTATCCCCAGTAGCGCAGAGTTTCAAATGCAGCGCAATTAATTATCCCCGTGCAAATGTGCTGAAAGCTCGGAGTTGCGGAGGTGTTTTCATGCGCATGCCTATCCCCATCAAGGCAAGGGGTGACATCAGCACTAATAATGAAGGCGGCTCATCAATGGGCAGAGGGCTATAAAGGAACTTTGGGAGACTTACCCTAATCATAACAGATAGGCTGATCTACAAACCGGGTTTACACCTCTGCACCCCACATCACAACTTTCCAGAGAGAAGCCTATTGCACAAGAGGCAAGTTGAACTTCATCAACTTTGTCATTATTTTGTCTGCATGACATCCTATGTTCAAAGTTGAATTCTGTAGCCTATTTAACTTTATTTGTCGTAAAAGTGGTTGCTTATCAATCACATGTAGTCGTATTTAACTTTATTTGAAGTGAAACATTTTAGCTTATCAAACACAAATGTATTTACAGATAGGGGCTTATGTTCTAAACTATTTTCTTACTTTGACAGGTTATCAAAATGTTTCCCATCAGAGGTTTGAACGTAAAAGTGGTACTCATATCACTCTGCATTTTATACTATTCAACGCAATCTGAAGGACGACCAGTGATGTAGGCTTGAACCCTATATGACCTGGAAATAACTTTATGGAATAACTTTATATGATATACTATATGATATTGTATTGTAATATGATTGGATATGACATGATACTATATTATAGCCTACTTGCAAATGATAATAATGTCCTGTTTAAAATAAGACATATAACTTAGTATTATTGTTTCTTACAGAAAGAGATCCATTAGTGAAGTACAACTAATGCACAACCTTGGGGAACACAAGCACGTGCAGGAGAGGCAAGACTGGCTCCAAATGAAGCTGAGGGACATCCATACAGCCTCGCTTCAAAATGCAGAGAGGGGGGAGAAAGTTAGAACCAGAAGGCTTCTTCCCGAGGATCTCCTGTATTTGGAGGAATTAACGCCAAACGAAGTTGAATACATTTTAAACATTTTGGAGAAGCTACTCAACGCTCAGTGAATTTAGATTTTTGCAGTCTGGACTGTAGGCTACCACGTTTGACACTTCATTCTATTTCATGACTTTTATAGTTTTTCTGTTTTATTTAAACAACTCTTATTTATGTATAGGGCATGCGATTTTAAAATGGTATTGGAGAAATCAAGTTGTGAGGAGGCTAAGCTTCCACAGTTTTAGCTTAAAGCACTTGTATTTATTATTCAGTAGTTCAAGCTATTTATTTATCCTAATCAAATAAAAAGGAAGGGCAAATACTGTTTAGGACCAAAACATTGTTTTTATTATCTGAAAAAAGTAAGCGTTGTACAATTGTTTATTAACTTGATGATGGTTGTATTTTCGTGTTCTATACGTGCTATGGTATTTCTATATGTGGTGTAAAACTGTGGTAGTATGTATAAATAACTAGTAAATAGTGTAACTTGTGCATGGATACTTATATGCAGTAGGCCTAATTGGGATAGGGATCATTACAGTTGATGAGCTATAGCATAAATGTTAAATATTTATGCACTTTAACTGTAAAATGTAGCCACTTATATGTTTTATATCAACCAACTCCAAAGTGCCGCAATGTAATTGTTTGTTGTAAATAAAATAGCATTATCACAATAGCTATATACTGTATGTTTCGTAATAAACAATTAAGTTAATCTTCCATTTTTATTTGCATCTGCTGGCTTTTTAAACTGCTGAATAGTCAGCCTACTAATGTATTAATTTATATTTCTACTTAATGTATCAAACCTGATGTTTCCGAAATTGGAAGGTTACTGTACGTATTAATATGAATTTACACCTCAGACGGGAGGTGATTGGTTGCTGATGTTAGCTCAATAACTGTTAGCGCCTCAGTGTTGTTCACAGGGGTCAATGTACACGGTAGCTGCATATTCACTCATCATAATTAGTAGCCTATATGAACATAAACATTGATATATAACCGTTATATACACATATAACAATTAATACAAATATTTTATTTCCTAACTGTTTGGGGGCTTGGTGGGGTTTTTAGACTGCAGATTGCGCAGCGTGTAGTAATTCCGACCCTCGTGAACAAGCCGAGGTTATATAGTCTCGCGATCTATCACCTTAGTTGCGCAACAGTCAAAACAAGGGATTACAGTTAGGCCTGTTTTAGTGACTGTCCGGGGAACATGGCTGTCATTATTACTGTAATCAGTCGGTCACCAATCTAGCAAAAATATTTATTAGGAATTTGTTTACTTTCGCTTTCGGATAAAACTCAGACAACAATGAATCCGAAGAGGTAAGGAGCGCCATGCTATAGTTAGCGGGCTACTTCAGGCAGTGAGGTAACGATATTTAGCTAACGTGGGCGTAATTGTATCCAACTAACGTTAACGCTAGCTACAAGTTTACTGGTTAAAACGGTTTGATATCGAGCTAGCAGTTTGTTTGTCTAAACTGTCTTCATTGCTTGCTAGCATGAGTCATAACCTAGCGGTCAAACACGGAAATTGTTCCAATTGTTTTTTCATTCATTTTGGGATTTAAGAACTACTTCAAACAAGGTATGTTTGTTTTCATGTAACGTTAGCTATAGTAGGCTTTCCTTGGCGTGACGTCTTGATAACCGTATAACTCTCTCAGACAAGGTGACTTATCAATATATTCGACTTTATTTACTCTAATTCTAATTAGCATCAAAGTACACATACAAGACTATAGCCCTTGATCAGGACTCTTAGTTCCATACACATGAGTCATTGGTTGAAGGCGTCTTGTAGGGGGGGTGGTTTGTTAAGCGCCACGACGCCCGGTCTGAACATTAACACGCAGCGCTTTCGGTGCTGTTTTGGAAGCATAAAGACCTTGGTGAGAAATATCTTTTTTTTTTTCAGTTTAAATTGATACGTACATTTTTTATAGGGTTAGTGTTCCCAAACGGCCATATTTCCATGTTACATCGCTTGTTTACGGAAAACAGTCAGAAGGACCGAGTGTACTAACGTTACCTGTGTTAATTAACTAACTTACACCTATGTATAAACAGAAGACAGACGCCACAAACTTGTCACTGAAAAATACTGCCGGATGTAACTGTTAAAACATCGTACAGTAAGTGTGTATTTTGCATTTGTGAAATTGTTTTCTTGTGATATGAAAGAGTGATCAATGTTTCCAGAACCGTGCCGCGAGTCAATCTATTCACGTTTAGATGGAGTATTTGGCTGTTCTGGCTTCCAGAACCAATTCGCCATTAAACAGAACATGTAACTTGGACGAAGGAGTAACAATATTTTCCTTTAGTCGAATATTGGGCTAGCAAGACAACAAATCCCTGCAAGCTCCTGCACTTAATAGCTGACACGTCTAAGAGGTTCAGTCTAGCTAGCTAACTAGCCAGCCATGTCACAGCAATGTTTTCAGTTACCCATTTGGTAAGAATTCTGAATGTGCTGGATTGTTCTTGATTGTTAAGCATTCAAGACAACTGTCCAGTACTATAACTTGAGTAGAGGTAGCTAAGTTATTCCATGTCAAGCTAACTAACTTAGCTAGCTAGCTAACAAACAATGGGCCCATCTAGCTAGCTTGGTGGTGGTACTACTACATTTACATTTACATTTAAGTCATTTAGCAGACGCTCTTATCCAGAGCGACTTACAAGTTGGACTACTGTAGCAAGCTTGTTATTTTTAGTAAAGTCTAACTTGGCTAGATAGAGAGTAAGTTTATTATGTTTGCCAATAGAAGGCTTTGGGTGTTATCTAGCGTTCCATTATAAATTATGTTTACATTTCTTCAACTAATGTGAAGAGAACAACAAACATGTATGTTTTGTATTAACAGGACATCATGAGTGCTGATGGTGGCAGATTCCCTATTGACACCTCTAACTATTTACCTGTGATGGCTGAATGTCCACATTTAGATGACAACTCAAGCAACACTGAGAACTGGGAAAGTAATCTTCACAGACACTCAAGGTAATAAACTAGCACTCATTAGGGAAGAGTACTGTATTGCTACTTAAAAAAAGAATTGTAGAACAAGGACATCACTTTAGAAAGAATTCTGAATGTGCTGGATTGTTCTTGATTGTTCAGCATTCAAGACAACTGTCCAGTACTATTTTATATATAGTGTCTTCAGAAAGTATTCACACCCCTTGACTTTTTCCACATTTTTTTGTTTCAGCCTGAATTTAAAATTGATTACACTTTTACAAATAAATGAAAAACTGAAATGTCTTGAGTCAATAAGTATTCAACCTTTTGTTATGACAAGCCTAAATAAGTTCAGGATTAAATATTTGACTACTGAGTCACATAAGTTGCAAGGACTCACTCTGCAATAATAGTGTTTCAATTAAAAACATTTTTTATTTACAATGTTGGCAGGACAATGACGGCTTACCGGGGAACAGTGGTTTAACTGCCTTGTTCAGGGGCAGAACAACAGATTTTACATTGTCAGCTCAGGGATTCGATACAGCAAACTTTGGCCCAACGCTCTGACCACTAGGCTACCTGCCACCCCAGTTTAATATCATTTTTGGATGAAAACCTAATTGCTGTACCACACATACCATTTTCTGTAAGGTCCCTCAGTCGAGCAGTGCATTTCAAACCGATTCAACCACAAAGACGTAGCCTAGTGTTTAGAGCGTTGGACTAGTAACCGAAAGGTTGCAAGTTCGAATCCCTGAGCTGACAAGGTACAAATCTGTCGTTCTGCCCCTGAACAAGGCAGTAGGAACCCACTGTTCCTAGGCCGTCATTGAAAATAAGAATTTGTTCTTAACTGACTTGCCTAGTTAAATAAAGGTTAAAAAAAGAAAGACCAGGGGGGTTTTCCAATGCCTCAGTAAAAATACCCAATGCCTGGGTAAAAATAGAAAAAAAAGTAGACATTGAATATCCCTTTGAGCATGGTGAAGTTATTAATTCCACCTTGAATGGTGTATCAATACACCCAGTCACTACAAAGATACAGGCTTCCTTCCTAACTGTTTCTTGAGAGGAAGGAAACCACTCAGGGATTTCACTGAGGCCAATAGTGACTTTAAAACAGAGTTTAACGGCTGTGATAGGAGGAAACTGAGAATGGCTCAGTTACTCCACAATACTAACTTAATTGACAGAGTGAAAAGGAAGCCTGTACAGACTACAAATATTCCAAAACATGCATCCTGTTTGCAACAATGCACTGAAGTAATACTGCAAAGAAGCAATTCACTTTTTGTCCTGAATACATAGTGTTTGGGGCAAATACAACACATTACTGAGTACCACTCTCTATATTTTCAAGTATAGTGGTGACTGCATCAGGTTATGAGTGCTTGTAATCGTTAAGGGCTGGGGAGTTTTTCAGGATAAAAAATAAACCGAATGGAGCTAAGCACAGGCGACTCTTGCTCGACACCCAAAACACATTGAAACGGCTGTGCATACGTACACACCACCTCATTATTGCAGTCCTACTAAGACTATTATTGCGTTCTAGAGAGGACTGGCATGAGTATGAAGCATCGTATTTGCTTATCAACTTGTTTGAATGTAGATGTGGAGGAACTAGAATATTTCTGCCGTGCGCCGCTTTGACAGATCCCATGTGGCGCACTCTACGCTGATAAGTCTATTCTTTGCTGTGTTATATAGCCCTATTGGATGAAGCCAGTATTACTTGAGACTTTGGTTAAGTAATTATCCAAGCATGTGCATTATTCCAGATGACGGTTCACACAGTTTCCAAACTGCACCCTGGTAATTTTACATTTTTATGCTGGAAACCTGGAGGTTTTTATTCGAGATGTGACGGTATTTGGCTGCCAAATGTATAGGTGTTCCCATAATATTTTAAAATTGAGGAAGTGTCATTATTTTAGTTATCCATGGTAGATGTCCTTCCTAGCAAAAATGACCCCCACCCTTTCTGATTTGAGCTGCTGAACAGTATTTGCGCTTGATGCTTTTATGGCCCAGAAAGTGAACTTGCCATTTACAAATTGTTTAGCGGGGATGCCCTGCTTTAAGATCTATTGCCTAGGACATCAACAGCCAGCTGTGGTTTCATTTTTTAAATAAGCTATAGGTACAATAGGCCTACTTTTTATTGCACATTTAGGCCTAATTAAACTGACTAATTTGGCAATATTCAACTTCAATTCACTGGCACTATGTAAAATAGCTTAGCCATACTCAGTGATAGCCTAATATATACTTTTAGTGAACTTACTAGGCACATGCAATGACACATGCAATGAATAAACATTTTATACATCATTTTTGAGCTAACACTAGCTAAGCTAGCGCCATCGTCTTGGAACGCCTTACAAAATACTTTTAAACTGGAAGAACTTGTCCCGATTGGTATTTTTAAATCACTGATGAATGATCTTGCGACTGATTCCCTGACCTGTCAATGTTTTAGGGTTAAAGTTACATTTAGGGGTTAGGTTTAAGGGTTAGCTAAAAAAAGGTTAGGGGAAGGGTTAGCAAAAATGCAGTAAATATTCGAACTCGCAGCTAGAAGTTTGCGTTATACGCCCACCCACCCACCCGACCAACCACCCTACTTTCATTTTTTGCCTTTAGTAACCACCTGTCTTGCGTAACATACCATACTAATTTGGGTATCCTGGATTTACTTTTACTGTGTCTAGTCTAGTAGACCAGGATCACCACAATGTGTCAAATGAGAGCTTTTTAGGGTGTGGCTATTCTGGTCCATCAGATAGCCTATGTATTTTTGACACACTCAGATGCATATTGTGGACTGTTAATCATGTCATACACTTCCTTAAAGTGGTCGTTCAGGCTTTTGGGAATGAAGCCCTTTGTCTACCTCCCCCAGAGTCAGATTAACTTGTGGATGCTATTTTTGTCTCTGCGTCCAGTATGGAGGAAGTTAGTGGTTTTCCATAGAAGATGACAAGGGGAGATGACATTTTGGAAGCCGTTCACTTTCAATGGAGGGAAGTGAAGTGGTCGGGGGACCATTGGGTGACGTGAAGAAGCTGAACTTATACCACAAGTCCTATTGACCAATCGAAACTCACTATATATTTTCTATCCCCTACTGGATTGGCCGTTACCTCTCACTACCTAGCACCTACATGTGGGCGAAGCTAGCATGGCTATCCGAATTATCATGTTCAAAGGAAACCCACAGTTGGAGGTAGTTTTGCGAGCCAATACTAATTAACGTTAGCCACCTAACTAGAATTCGTAACATGTTTTTTGCAAATTCTTAACATATCATACAAATTGTAATTTCTGACATATGAAATGGGTGATGGATATCCACAAATTAATACATACCATATGAAATGTAATGCATACTATACTGAACAAAAATATTAAAACAACAATTTCAATTATTTTACTGAGTTTACAGTTCATACAAGGAAATCAGTCAATTGAAATAAATGAATTTGGCCCTAATCTATGGATTTCACATGAGTGGGCAGGGGCGCAGGCACGGGTGGGCCTGGGAGGGCATAGGCCCACCCACTGGGGAGCCAGGCCCAGCCAATCAGAATGTTTTTCCCCACAAAAGGTCTTTATTACAGACAGAAATACTCAGTTTCATCAGCTGTGCGGGGGGCTGGTCTCTGACAATCCCACAAGTGAAGAAGCCAGATGTCGCGGTCCTGGGCTGGCGTGGTTACACGTGGTCTGCAGTTGTGAGGCCGGTTGGATGTACTGACAAATTCTCTAAAAGATGTTGGAGGCAGCTTATGGTAGAGAAATTAACATTAAATTCTCTGGCAACAGCTCTGGTGGACATTGCTGCAGTCAGCATGCCAATTGCACACTCCCTCAACTTGAGACATGTGGCATTGTTATGTGACAACTACACATTTTTAGTGGTCTTTCTTCACCAGCACAAGGTGCACCTGTGTAGTAATCATGCTGTTTAATTAGTCTTAATATGCCACACCTGTCGGGTGGATGGATTATATTGGCAAAGGAGAAATGGTCACTAACAGGGATGTAAACAAATTTGTAGAATACATTTGTGAGAAATAAGCTTTTAGTGCATATGGAACATTTCTGAGATTTTTTTTTTATCCACTCATGAAACATGGGACCAACACTTGTTGCGTTTTTTATATTTTTGTTCAGAATAAATTGAGTTTCCTACATTTACACACAGAATCATACAAAATTCTCTGAGACCAGGTTGCTGTAGTTGTAATCCTACCTCTGGATGGACTTCTCAGTCCTGTGATTCTCAACCAAAGCCCTTATCTGGGGAATCAATCATTTATATGAATCTCTAGCTCAAATTACATTTTTATTAATATCAACAAACAGAACACATTTTTAGCACATATTGGCATTGTAATCTACAGCCAAGTAAAATCCAGAGGTCAATTGGTGCGCTGTCATGTTCATCATTCGCAAATCAGCAATTTTATTTAATCAGCCAAGCAATTCTGCTGAAGACAATCGTGTCGAGTCGGAAAAGGCTATATAAGGACACGCCTGACGCCCAAACCGATATTTCATTTTAGAATTAATCACAATGAGGTTATTAAGGTAAGGGTCCGTTTTAGGGTTTTGCTAGTGGGTTTAAGCGTCAACTGTGTCCTTATAGTCTTCCCCTGTCGCGTCAGGCAATATCAGGACAGTAGACTGGGAGGTCGCACTACGTCAGAAGGGCTGCTCTGTGAGTCTGATTCAGTGTCGTGGAAAAAAAACGCACAGCCATTCATTTCTACGGGTCTCCCTGTCTGAACTGAATGACTGGTCCTCGCTCTTTTTTTCCCTTTTTTCCCCCTTCCAATTGTGGCGATCGAGGCTTTCGAAAGATACATTTACAGCTAGCAAGTTGAACAGTCTACGAAATAATGCTGAAGTTCGAAAGTAATGCCCAAGGATGCTAAACCGGCTGGCAAGGCTGCATTGTTCGGAGGAGCCCAAGTCCTTTGTGCTTTCATTCCTCAGCTCATCCCGTGCTGCTTTGTCTTTAATTTGCCGTGCGATACAAACGGGTAGGTCTGCGAAGCATTTATTATAGCATATGTTGATTACCTATGTTTTTGTAAATATTTATTTCATTGTTCGGCTTTTTGTGGTTTTCCCACGCATTCTTATGAATGGCAAGAGGAAAAGAACCAAGACTACGCGTCTTTTTAAAATGAAGTGTGTCCTTTCATGGGGTTTGCCGATCAGAACGCCTTTTGTGGAGGGTTAAACCCCGACACTAGCGTGCATTCTCTCTGTTTTAATATCACAGGGAAAGTGTCAGCAGTGCTCTAAATTATTGATGGGACCCTTTTCTTTAAGTAACGGGACTCAATGCTGCAGACGCTTATTTATAACACCAGTTCATCTGTGCTTTACCCCCATTATCAGTCATAGTAATCGTCTTAAAATGACGAAACTTAACATTAAACATTGCAATTTGCATTTGATCATTTCGTGGAAATCAATGCCTTTTCTAAGAGGTTATGTGAGGTAATAGCGGCAGCCATTGAGTTGATATGTGGATGGATATAGCTTTGCATTTCTGCCTGCATGAAAGATGAGATGAGCTCTATCGCTTTCGCTGACCCTTTGTTTGTTAATCCTGCCAGACTTGCCTTATTCATGCACTGGGGGAAGATTTGTTATATACATAAAATAAAATAAATCTGGTCACCAAACTTTTCCCGTTTTGACATTCTACTTTATATTCAGAATTGCAGTTATGCAAAAGGAACCAAAATATTGTAGAATAGAAAGAGGGATTGATACTGCTATGTTTCCACACCTGAATTTCTGCTGAGTGCAATGGGGGCATCACTCCATAACTAGTGCTGATTCTCCATTCAAGCTCTTAATCACATTCCCCAACCTGATGAGACTCATCACTCTATTGAAGAGTTTCTCTTTTTGACATTTCATATGAGCCTGTAGAGCAATTGTATGCTCCATGTCAAGAACTGTCTTTCGATAAGAGCCTTTTTCAATACATTTTATGAAGTCCACAAGTCATGTGAGGACACAAGGGATGTACATTTAGTTCTCTCATTGTTGTTTTTATTTACATGGCTGGAGGTCTCATAGCAGTACAGAATTCAATGCAGGTGTAGTAACGAGGACAAGCTGCACAAAGATCAGGGGACCCACATACTGTAGGGCAGGCCTGGCGGTCCCTGACCTGCATACAATGTGATTACAACTTCCCGTTTCTGTACCAGTCATTAGCATCCATTCAGTTGCTGTTGAAATTTAGACAATTATTTGTTTCAATAAGTGTTAACACTATGAACAAGATATTACAATCAGCCCAATCTTTCCACATCCTTTAAAAAAAAAATTAAAGACATGTCTGCTGAAATGAAGTTGTCCACATGTAGTGGAATGACTTAGATTTTTCCTACTCAGTCAGTGAGCCATCTCTCGCACTCTCTGGGACTTCATCAGTGGAGGTGGCGCCTCAGTCAGACATTGTTAACGGTTGACTGGGTTGAATATTTCTATCGTGAGCTAGAAGGTGGATGGATGTCGTCCATTTGAGGGGCTATAAAGGCAGCTTCTCTAGAGCTCTCCCGTCTTTGAGTTCCTCTTTTGTGCTGCTGCTCTCCAGTCCATTCACTTTAGCCTCATCATATTTGATAATCACTTCCCTCGGGAGGGACGCACTCTTTATTAGGGAGACCTGCTGCATGGCACGCTGGTCAGACTAGACAGACCAGACAGTGTGAGAGAGCTTTCAGAGGTAAGGTGGCTGCCGCAGATAACATAACAGCTCTTGTGGATGCTTTCGGCTTCTCTGCCTGTTTCAATGGGATGGCCAGTTTCTCCAGTTTCCCTACAGATAGGCTCTTTTGCGATGGATAATAGGGTTATTATCCTGTGGAACTATTTTTAAAAAATGATTTCAAGAAGGTGTGTTTGGTACTTCATGCTCCATCAGTGTAATATTTCATATTTTACCAATGCCACTCCAAGAGGTGTAATAGTCCTATTTATGTGTTCTTTCACTCCCTAATGGGTTTCTCAAAGTATAGGACTGCAGGCAGCAAGCAGTAGTGTTGTATTGGCTGTCTTTCTACAGCAGTCAGCGCTGCTATTTTTTTTTTTTCTCTCAGAGGGTTCATATGAGTTTACTGCAGGCTTTTACCCACTTCTCTGCAGAGAAGCATACAAAATACTCCCTTTCCCCCTCCGTGCTCGTGTGTGTGGGTCTGACTGTGTGTGGTGTGCTCCTCTCAGTGCCCAGCCCCGCGTTCCAGTCCCTCAACTAGAGGCCGACCTGGTCAACATGAACCTGCATGGCGCCAGCGGAGGCCTCGAACGCTGCAGGGACAGTGATCGCCGGAGGTCTAGCGACCGCTCCCGAGACTCCTCCCACGAGAGGGGAGAGGGTCAGCTGACCCCTTGCATCAGGAACGTCACCTCGCCCACCCGACAGCACAACAGCGGTGAGTACTCCATTACTGCTTTGAGACCACACAGGGTGCTTTCTCATGCCTCCGGTACAGCTGTGAGATTGAGTCCCTTTCTAACTACATAAAAGCAGTGACTGAATCAGAGCTCTCAGAAATGTGGTTTCATTGTGTTGAAATCGCCTTAAAGCCTCACCCAGAGGCGGAGCCAGGTAGTCATACTACTCCTACTCAGTCTGTACCCACTCAGGGAATTAAGCCTATAACTGAATGATGTTTAAATTGCTACAGTAAGAGTTGAATAGTAGAGTCTTGAAAGGAAAGCATTTTGACTCTTGCAAAAGCTTTCAATTACTTGACCAGCGTTAACAATGTCCCTTTTCATCCAGTGTGATGAGACAGCAGTGTTGGCACCTTAATTATGGTACTCTGCCTGTCTGTCTCCCAGATCGTGAGCGGTGCGAGGGTGGTTCTTCCTCCAGGTCGTCGAGTCCTCGGCCCCCCAGGGCCTTAATCTCCGTGGGGCCCAGCTGCATCGCAGCGAGCAGGAGCAGCCTTTTCAGTACTGAGACCCACTGTAAGAGTCTGGGCCATGGACACGTGCACGGTCCCTGTGACCACCTCTACGTCTATGAGAACGCAAAGGAGGGGACGCGCACATTACGGACCGCCGAGAGGGTCACTCTGATAGTGGACAACACCCGCTTCCTGGTGGACCCGGCCATCTTCACCGCCCAGCCCAACACCATGCTGGGAAGGTATAAAGCATACTATTGTATCACCAGAAATTAAAGTGACATCCAAAAGGGATATTAAAACAAATGAATTTCAATCCGAATGTTTTTCTTCTCTCATAGAATGTTTGGATCCGGGAGAGAATACAATTTCACTAGGCCCAATGACAAAGGAGAGTTTGAGGTGGCAGATGGAATCAGCTCAACGGTTTTTAGAGCCATCCTGGTAAGACACTCTCTGGCGTTATAATAAGATCTCATTCACGTTTGATAATGTCACTGTTTTTCACCTAATGTACCCAGAGACAGGTTGGTATTGACGAAGTGAAGGATTACGCTGCTGCGTCATTAATCTTCATGACTGGAATGGGAAAGGCATTCTCTCTCAGATTCTATATCCATCCCCTATTTATTTTATTAGGAAGAAGAATAGGCACTCAGGTCAGAACACTATCTTTCTAAAACAGACCTTGATTATGGCACCAAATTAAAGGGATACTTTGGGATTTTGACGATGATGCCCTTTATCTACTTCCCCATAGTCAGTTGAACTCGTGGATACCATATTTATGTCTCTGTGTCCAGTATGAAGGACGTTGAGGTACACTACATGACCAAAAGTAGGACACCTGCTTGTTGAACATTTCATTTCAAAATCATGGGTATTAATATGGGGTTGGTCCCTCCCTTTGCTGCTATAACAGCCTCCACTCTTCTGGGAAGGCTTTCCATTAGATATTGGAACATTGCTGCGGGGATTTGCTTCCATTCAGCCACAAAAGCATTAGTGATGTTGGGCGATTAGGCCTGGCTTGCAGTCGGTATTCCAATTCATCCCAAAGGTGTTCGATGGGGTTGAGGTCAGGGCTCTGTGCAGGCTAGTCAAGTTCTTCCACACTGAGCACGGGGCATTGTCATGCTGAAACAGGAAAGGGCCTTCCTCAAACCGTTGCCACAAAGTTGGAAGCACAGAATCGTCTAGAATGTCATTGTATGCTATAGCGTTAACATTTCCCTTAGCTGGAACTAAGGAGCCTAGCCCGAACCATACAAAATGGTCCCAGACTATTATTCCTCCTCCACCAAACTTTACAGTTGGCACTATGCATTGGGGCAGGTAGTGTTCTCCTGTCATCTGCCAAACCCAGATTTGTCCGTTGGACTGTCAGATGGTGACGCGTGATTCATTTCTCCAGAGAACGTGTTTCCATTGCTTTAGAGTCCAATGACGGCGAGCTTTACACCACTCCAGCCGACGCTTGGCATTGCGCGTGATGATCTTAGACTTGTGTGCGGCTGCTCGGCCATGGAAACCCATTTCTTGAAGATGCCGACAAACAGTTCTTGTGCTGACGTTGCTTCCAGAGGTAGTTTGGAACTCTGTAGTGAGTGTTGCAACCGAGGACAGACGATTCTTACGCGCTAGGCGCTTCAGCACTGGGCAGCCCCGTTCTGTTTGCCTGTGTGGCCTACCACTTCGCGGCTGAGCTGTTGTTGCTCCTAGAGGTTTCCACTTCACAATAACAGCACTTATAAACTCAGCAAAAAAATAAACGTCCTCTCACTGTCATCCTCGTTTATTTTCAGCAAACTTAACATGTGTAAATATTTGTATGAACATAACAAGATTCAACAACTGAGACACAAACTGAACAAGTTCCACAGACATGTGACTAACAGAAATTGAATAATGTGAGGGTCAAAAGTAAGTCAATGCAGCTGGTGGCCACACCAGATTCTAGGTACTGCAGTGCTCCTCATGGACTACACCAGATTTGCCAGTTCTTGCTGTGAGATGTTACCCCACTCCTCCACCAAGGCACCTGCAAGTTCCCGGACATTTCTGGGGGGAATGGCCCTAGCCCTCACCCTCCGATCCAACAGGTCCCAGACGTGCTCAATTGGATTGAGATCCGGTCTCTTCGCTGGCCATGGCAGAACACTGACATTCCTGTCTTGCAGGAAATAACAAGCAGATCGAGCAGTATGGCTGGTGGCATTGTCATACTGGAGGGTCATGTCGGGATGAGCCTGCAGGAAGGGTACCACATGAGGGAGGAGGATGTCTTTCCTTTAATGCACAGTGTTGAGATTGCCTGCAATGACAACAAGCTCAGTCCGATGATGCTGTGACACACCGCCCCAGACCATGACGGACCCTCCACCTCCAAATTGATCCCGCTCCATCCAGAGTACAGGCCTCGGTGTAACGCTCATTCCTTCGACGATAAACGCGAATCCGAACATCACCCCTGGTGAGACAAAACCACGACTCGTCAGTAAAGAGCACTTTTTGCCAATCCTGTTTGAAGGGGGGTATGTGTGTGTGTATATATAGTGTAGTTTCGTGAGCCAATGCTAACTAGCGTCAGCGCAATGACTGGAAGTCATGCTAGCAGATTCCAATAGACTTTCAGGCATTGCGCTAATGCTAGTTAGCAATTCCGCTGGTGGTATAGTTATCAACTTCCTTCAAACTGCACGCAGAGACATACACATTTTATCCATGAGTTCATCTGACTCTGGGGAAGTAGATGAAGGGCCTCATTGCCAAAATCCCAAAGAATCCCTTTAATGTATTTATTAAATTCCATTGTGGAGTTATGGCCACAGATTTTGTAGTAGCCATATGTATAGGGGTCAATACATTGTTTTTTTGAGCACATTATTGCTGCATCATTTCCTTATTATTCAAACACTTGTATTGTGTTTGTATGCAATTACTGTCAAGTGATACGTTGACAAGTAAGCTCGTTTACAAACATCTCCGGGGTTATCTATCCGACATTGTGTATTTTTGGGGAAGTGTGGAAATGCGGGGCAGATAATCTGTGCAGTGTTACGTAAGGCAGATTTTCAGGGATCAGAGCTACTAATACTGCACAACATGCTAGTGCTTTCATTTTTGTGTACGTTCGCCCTGGCATTCCACTTAAGTCTCCAGAGACACAGGGCAGGAGAACAACCAGGTAATTGCATCTGTTTTGTGTGTATCATACGGTTTCTGGGCTTTATTACATTATCAGGGGCAGCTCTCTGTGTGCTTCAGAGGTAGTACTGTGTTCTAGCATGCCAGAGTAGCAATTTCACATCTGTATGCTTCTTTGTATGTGGGAGAGAAATGCTAATGTAGATAGTCAGGACTCGGGTATGCTGCAAGCACTTCTGTGTTTGATTTCAATGCTTACCTTGGGTTTTCAGTATTGAACGTCTCGTAGTACCGATCCGTTCTGTAATTGGGAAAAGCTCTTCTATCAAATGCGACCCGACCATAATAGCAGGGAGAGAAAGAAAACCATGGCTGGCAGCATTATCATTTAGGGCACAGAGCAAGCTAACAGCCGTTTCCGACGCGGTCTTGTGAAGAGCTGCGCGTCGCTGCTGCTGCCTTGATACCGTTTCTTTTCATCGTTATACTTGAACTCTGTCAATATTCCACTGGCTGTAAATAGCTCTGTGGGGGTGGGGGGGAGAGAGGGTGTGACGTCGCTGCCATTTGCTGTTGTCGGAAGGCTCTGTTCTGTGTGTGCGCAGACCAGCCTCAGTAATGGCTGCCTGTTTTGTTTTTCCTGTGTGACTTTTAAATGGCAGGATTACTACAAATCTGGGATAATCTGCTGTCCTGATGGGATCCCCGTTCCTGAGCTGAGAGAAGCATGTGACTACCTCTGCATCTCCTTTGACTACAGCACCATCAAGTGTAGAGACCTCAGTGAGTGTGTATATATTGTATGATTCCCCCTCATTGCTGTAAGTTGATAATGGGTTATTACATTTTAGGCAGAATATTCCTGTAATATTTCATGCCATATTCTGTATTAGCTGCAAATTTTTGCCTGTGTTCAGTGTTGTCAGGTTGTTGACATGATGCACAGCTCTGAAACCAGGTCAATATTAGCCTACAGATTTGATGCAAGTCAGATGATCGCAGGTTTCCACAATGTGGGTCACTGACTGCTGTAGCTATTGATTGACGTTGTTTGAAATGTGGATGAGTGCCTAGTTTTGTTGACTTGCTGCGAGTGAGCCTGTGTGTGTGTGTGTGTGTGTGTGTGTGTGTGTGTGTGTGTGTGTGTGTGTGTGTGTGTGTGTGTGTGTGTGTGTGTGTGTGTGTGTGTGTGTGTGTGTGTGTGAACATGTACAGTGCATTCGGAAAGTATTCAGAGCCCTTCCCTTTAAAAAATTTGTTTTGTTACGTTACAGACGTATTCCAAAATGGATTAATAGAATTTATCAATCTACACACAATACCGCATAATGACAAAGGTAAAACGGTTATTAGACTTTTTGTAAATGTATTACAAATAAAAAAAACGTTATTTACATAATTATTCAGACCCTTTGCTACAAGACTCGAAATTGAGCTCAGGCGCATCCTGTTTCATTGATCATCCTTGAGATGTTTCTACAACTTGATCGGAGTCCACCTGTAGTAAATTCAATTGATTGGACATGATTTGGAATGGCACACACGTGTCTATATAAGGTCCCACAGTTGACCATGCATGTCAGAGCAAAAACCAAGCCATGAGGTCGAAGGAATTGTCCGTAGAGCTCCGAGACAGGATTGTGTCGAAGGCACAGATCTGGGAAAGGGTACCAAAACATTTATGCAGCATTGAAGGTACCCAAGGACACAGTGCCCTCCATCATTTTTAAATGGAAGAAGTTTGGAACCACCAAGACTCTCCCTACCGCTGGCCGCCCGGCCAAACTGAGCAATCCGGGGAGAAGGGCCTTGGTCAGGGAGGTGACCAAGAACCCGATGGTCACTCTGACAGAGCTCCTGTGTGGAGATGGGAGAACCTTCCAGAAGGACAACCATCTCTGCAGTACTCCACCGATCAGGCCTTTATGGTAGAGTGGCCAGAAGGAAGCCACTCATCAGTAAAAGGCACATGGCAGCCCGCTTAGAGTTTGCCAAGGCACCTAAACAAGATTCTCTGGTCTGATGAAAGCAAGATTGAACTCTTTGGCCTGAATGCCAAGTGTCACATTTGTAGGAAACCTGGCACCATCCCTACGGTGAAGCATGGTGGTGGCAGCAGCATCATGCTGTGAGGATGTTTTTCAGCAGCAGGGACTGAGAGACTAGTCAAGATCGAGGGAAAGATGAACAGAGCAAAGTAGGGAGAAATCCTTGATGAAAACCTGCTCCAGAGCACTCAGGACCTCAGACTGGGGGCGAAGGTTCACCGTCCAACAGGACAACGATCCTAAGCACACAGCCAAGCAACGCAGGAGTGGCTTCAGGACAAGTCTCTGAATGTCCATGAGTGGCCCAGCCAGAGCCTGGACTTGAACCTGATCGAACATCTCTGGAGAGAACTGAAAGTAGCTGTGCAGCGACTCTCCCCATCCATCCTGCCAGAGCTTGAGGATCTGCAGAGAAGAATGGGAGAAACTCCCCAAATACAGGTGTGCCGAGCTTGTGGAGTCATACCCAAGAAGACTCAAGGCAGTAATCGCTGCCAAAGGTGCTGCAACAAAGTACTGAGTAAAGGGTCTGAATACTTAATTTTTTTGCAAATGTATTAAAAAATAAACTGTTAGATTTTTTCAGTATGGGGTCTTGTGTGTGTAGATGGATGAGGGACATATTTGAAATAAAGCTTTTACGTAACAAAATGTGGGAAAGGTAAAGGGGTCTGAATACTTCCCGAACATACTGTTTACATTTCAGCGCGAGAACTGGAGTACGATCATCACATCACACATGTCCCGTGATGCACTTTTCATGACCACCCACTCCTATCTTCTAGGTGCACTCATGCACGAGCTGTCCAACGATGGGGCGAGGCGTCAGTTTGAGTTCTACTTGGAGGAGATGGTGGTGCCGCTGATGGTTGCCAGCGCCCAGAACGGAGAGAGGGAGTGTCACGTGGTGGTCCTGACTGACGACGACGTGGTGGACTGGGACGAGGAGTACCCTCCGCAGATGGGAGAGGAGTATTCACAGAGTGAGTTAGGTCATTCGCCTCACTGGCTCTGTTGATATAGTATATGTGGAATACTCTACAAGCAAGCCATTTCAACAATCATCCATGAGTCATCAAAAAGGAGGACCAAGGCACTCTTCATATAATTAATTCAAATGCCTTTATTAGTATGGCATGTTCAATAGAAACAGTTTTTTTTTAAATCCGATGCGTTTCGGCTGCATGGCCTTCGTCAGGGAGTACAAAAAATAATACAATGTCCTCTTTTGAACAGCTTTTCCAATTAGCCCTAATTAGAAGAGGGAGTGGTTACAAAATTGATTGGACACACCTAGTAAGCAATACTATACACATTAAAAAGTGAAATACTGAAGCTATGTTATCATAAAAATACAACTCCAAGCTAGAAGTATCAGGACACATAGAAAGGTAGTTCTAACCTTAAATATGACTGGGAGAAGTGTCAAGAATAAGACAGCAATATAGTCCATAGTACACTAGAACACAGCAAAACATGAACAACAACAGTCTAAACATAGCTGAGGGCAATTGAGCAAAATGTCCACTAGATGACAGCAAATGGACCTGTCACAACCCTACAGGAAGGGTGAGGAATCCATGTCTTCATTTAAACCGGGGTATTTAGTGGCCTGTAGTTTGTAAATCCAAAAACTTTCCCTTTGGTTTAATTGTTTTAGACAGTCCCCTTTTATAATAGAGGCTGGAATATGATCATCCATGAGTGGTTTATATCCTTGTATGTTTTTTACTGGTATGATGTGTATCCCTAATGTTAAAGGCCCAGTGTGTCAGTTCTGGACAACAAGTTACTTACTGTAATGGTTTTTCCTTAAAATGGTCAAAAAGAAACAACAAGTTTCATCAGCTGTTTATATGATACAAAACCCTGGAAATACAGAATGAGTGCACTAGGCCTTTAAACCCAACACCTAATAGTTATGTATTGCTGAATGCCTGTGTGGTTTAACTTCTAATATGAATGACTTAATTTTTCATTACAGTTATATACAGCACAAAACTGTACAGATTCTTCAAGTACATAGAGAATCGAGACGTTGCCAAATCAGTATTAAAAGACAGAGGACTTAAGAAAATCAGACTTGGAATTGAAGGTATGCTGGATCATCACTGAATTTCCTTCTTCCACATGTCTTTACAATTTGATAACACCAAGCAAGTTCTTAAACCTGCATAGTAATCCTGTAATTACCAGAATCACTATTGTGCAATCCTTATAGGTCTTATTGCTTCATGTGTCAATGTTACTAGAAGAGTAGTTGTATTATACAGGTATAAGAGCAACTCAATGTTACCTCAATTGGGTAAAAAAAAGACTACAGGTGATGTATTTAATAGAAGGTATTTCGACAGTGTTTGAACAGAAAACATACGTCTCTTTTTACCCTCCCAGGTTATCCCACCTACAAGGAGAAGGTGAAGAAGCGTCCCGGTGGCCGGCCAGAGGTCATCTACAACTATGTGCAGCGGCCCTTCATCCGCATGTCCTGGGAGAAGGAGGAGGGCAAGAGCCGCCATGTTGACTTCCAGTGTGTGAAGAGCAAGTCCATCACAAACCTAGCAGCCGCCGCTGCAGACATTCCCCAGGACCAGCTGGTCAACATGCACCCTGGCCCTCAGGTGGACGAACTGGACATCCAGCCTCAGCCAAGCTACCACTACGAGCCAGACCCAGACGCCCCCTCACCGGCTGTCTGAGACTGGGCCCCCTCAGAGTACTGTAGTGACGAGCGAGTTTGACAGCAGAAACCAAATTGCCTTTGCACCTCTTCTGCAGCCTTAAGGCAAAAAAAAAACAACTGGTATATATTGTCAACAGCTTGGGAAGGAGTAGCAAAGCACACAATTGCCTCCTTGTACTGTTAACTGACCAAAGGAGATCTTTTAAATCACAAACTTGTCTGTGGGTGTGGTGGTGCTGCTGTGTACAGTACTGTAGTTCCTAAAGGGTTTGGTTTTATCCACTTCTGCTTGCTCTCCCTGTTGTGGTACGGGTGAGACTACCACCAGAGCACCTGGGGAGCCTCACTGTGATGCTTTGACCTCAATAAAGATTTTTATTTAATATTCACTTTCATTAATGACTCCTAATTTGGCAATGAGTTTGTTTTTCCTTATCAATGTTTGCTTGTGCTAGAAAGGACCCCAAGCTAAGCTTACATGTTGTTCCTTATTCGCCATTGACTGTTTCAGTTAGAGCAAGCTTAACATATTTGCACCTTGTCAGCCATCAGCGCTAACCACTTACTGTGTCTGAAGGGACTAGTACTGCTCACTGCATGAACATATACATTTGTTGGCAAACTTTTCCAAAAATGCTCATTGCAACTCAGATTTCCTGGATACGAGGTCTCTTACTGGTTACCCATGTAGTAAAAATGTCAGGGCTTAAACTAGTATATTACTTCAAATCCTTGTGCTGATGTCAGCTTAGTTGTTTCTGCCACTGGATGGCAACATGATAAAAATATCCCAGCACTGCACCAATAGGTTCAATGGAGCAAATCTGAAATAAATGTGACGAATTGCTTCCATTACATGCAATACCCTGAATGACTCACTCAACCACCCTCGGATTGTTTAGAACATTTTAAATATGGATACTACTTATTCATTAACACACTGCATCTGTTAAGCTCAAACTTTAATTAAAAAAATATTTTACTGCTGATACCATACACTCCTACCATGTATTCATTAGTCAATGGGGATATCCAACAAGGAAAACCATTATGTACTGTAGTGTAAAAGCATCAAGACATGTTTTCAATATAGAAATCCCCGTTAGGATAATGCTAACTGAATCATCCTGTACCAGTCCCGCAGTAGCTGTAGTTCACTAGCATGGTTATGTGGGGCTGTCCTCACAAGGGCCAGGGTAAGTCACTGAAGTCTACAGGGCCACCGAGGCCTGCATCAGCCTCTAGGAGACTCATGATCACAGCCATGGCTGCCTCGTCATTACTGGGGCTGCTGGAGCCTGGTTCGTCAATGCTGAGGTGCGAGTTGTCACCTGGAGGGGTGTTGAAGGAAAATGCTGTAGTCAGTCACACTTTTTTTTATACGGTTTTGGTTTTACTTAATGGGCAGGATTCAGTGTTTGAAATTCTTAGAACATGTTACCTTTGTGTGCACAGCTACTTACTCATAATAGACTGGTTGGAGTATGGGTATCCAATGGTGTCGGGTCCTGGTAGCGTCCCTGCCAACGGAAGGTCTGGCGTTCCATTTTGAATCTGCCAGAACAAATAGGTCAGTGGTGGTCTACATAAAAGATCAGCTTTCAACCACAGGACACAGGCCTAACTAAGGAAGCAACAGACAATACTGGATCAAGCACAAGATCCACCCAATTAAAAATCAGTGCCAGACAGTGCAATTGAAAAAAATTAAAAGTAATCTTTCAACCATCCCAATATTCTTTATCGTGTCTCCCTCAGACTCACTTGCTTGCCCCCTGGAGAGCAGTCTGGAGGAGGGGTGCTGATGTTCAGGGGGCTAGAGCCACAGCTGGAGGGGGTCGAGCCTCGGGTCCTGGCAGAGAGAAGAACAGACAACGCCATTAGACTAGGGCTCTGAGACAGTGTGAACAATTCAGCTGATAAACCTTCTGCTCCAGGTAATTCATCATAGCTGACATAGCCCAACTGAACAGACTCATTTGCAAAGCCCGTCACTTTTTTGATAAAGGGTGCATAAATATCAGAGCAGGGAATTTGCCCGCGAAGGGATGTGTACAGAAAAGTAAATCACCGAACAAGATGGTCTGGGTGTTATTCTTTTGGTTCTACAGCTATTAACCTGTCATCCATTTTCTGCCTTCACTCTCTCCATCTCTCACCTCTGAGTCTCCATCACCTCCTCTGCGATCATGCGACCGATCTTACCGGCACCTGCACGTGTTCCCCCGGGGATGCCTGGCACCGTCTGAAGGGCCCGTCTCCCTCCACCTGCAATCAAGCATATCAATCACACTGACTGCTCCTAGACTGACTGACAGATCATTACATTTGATCCAACGCTCCTATAGTCTTGCTACAAGATCAGATGTTTTGTCATTTCGTACACGTAGATACAGTACATTTAATCAAAGAAAGCTATTCATTATAGCATGCATCTTTGCGTACAGAGAGAATCAGCTGACAAATCTCAGATCTTGTTCCAAAGCCCTAAAGGAAGCCCCTCTGATATGTAGAAAAGCATGCCTTCTTTCGCATCACTCAATAAATGTCACCTTCTGACGTCAGCACACTGTCCATAGAGGCAGTGGGAGAGACGGCAGACTGAGGATAGCTGGAGTCTGCACCATCCAGCATACTGCACCTAGAGATGGAGTCACACAGCAACATCAGGACCAGTTTCAAGTACAAAAACAGTACATCCACGTACTGCCAGTTAGCTCTAATACAATCAATGGAGCCCCAATGATACATGAACAGTTAAGAGTATTTTTTCCAATGTAAACTTCGTCATAAATAGGGCGGTAGAGAGAAGGGTGACTTACGAGACCACTGTGTTTGTGGAGACGATGTACTCCACCTCTTTGGTCCAGGGATTCATGAAACTGAACCAGCGGCTTCGCAGAGTGATGAAGGAGCCATCTTTAATCTTGAACTTATAACAGTTTGTGTTGATCTTTTCTCTCATCTGAAGCACTGTTAAAAACACAAGATACCCAGGATGTAAGATCACAGAACAAAATGTGGTGACTAAATATAGTAAGATGTAAATCACAAATTAATGTTGTCACGTCAGACAGTTGATCCAATACCTTGTCTGTGACATTCTGCCAGGTGGCCAATATCATCCTGATGGAAATACTCGTAGAAAGAGGTGCCAAGAAGCTCCTGGGGTAAGTATGCAAGAATGGCTGTGGCCCTGAATAGAGAGGAAAGATAGAGTTTCTTATCTGTGCTGTTCTTTGTTTTTGAGAAGAGAACACTGAAGAGCCTTTAAAATGGCACCGGAGCATTTACTATGAACATTAATCAGTTCACAGACATTTTTATGATAATTTAAACTATCGCCATGAGTAATAATGGCCTGTGAGGTGTCAAGCTGTGACCAGGAGATTAATTCATAAAATATACAGAGGCTGAAATCTGCCTTGACGTGCCTATGTACACAGGCTAATTTTGGGTGAAGGGTGGTTGAAGGGGAGAAATTTACAGACGATTTGTTGCCTCTTCACATATTAGTTTAAACCATACTTCTAGAATGTGTTTTCTTGGCCAACTTGATGAACAACTAGCTCACATCTAATCCTAAACCAACAATGTCATAGTAAAATGAAGTTATAAGCTCCATCATCATACCTCTGGTCAACAAAGACAAACTTCCCGTCGATGGCGTGGCGGGAGACGTAGTCGGTGGGTTTGACGCGGATGTCCTCGTGGGAGGGCTGGGGGACGATGTGGGGATGCAGCCGGCCGATGGCCACCAGGCAGCTGAGGTTACAGCCCTCGTTGTCGGGCTCGTTGTCATCGTCCAGGCCCATCTTGGTGGGCGGCCAGCTCTTCAGGTAGCCAGTACTGTGGATCGTGCAGAAGCTCTTGCGGTCGGCTGTAGGTAGAAAAATAAACATTGTAAATATATTTCCTCCCATACAATGGTTCTGTTTACGGGTGGTCCATGACTTTAAGTCAAGTCTAAATGACTGATTTAATGACAAAACCACAAGCTAAGCAAACAAGTAAAACCAGCCATCTGAAATCAGTGGTAGATAAAATATTCATAAGCACTGAAATATTCAATGAGGGCTTCGCTGGACATTTGCATGTCGTGTTGCATAACCTGCACAGCTTTGCTTACTAAATGGTTTTAAATTGCAGCACATTTTAAAAGAGATTGAAGAGGTTTTGTATACTTTTAAGCCAGTAGTTCTGAAAGTACCACTCAAGAGTACTAAAAGGGTGCCGAAAACTGTGCACAATTCTGTACGTCATCACGTCATGTTGTCTTTAGTGTTTTGATGCTTTTACACTACATAATGGTTTTCCTTGTTGGATATCCCCATTGACAACTGTATCAAACAGTATGTAATGAATACATGGTAGGAGTGTATTGTATAAGCAGTAAAATATATTTTTTAATCAAATTATTTGTTTTTGATAGTATCTATTCTCCAAGACTTTGAGCTTAACAGATTCAGTGTGTTAATGATGCTAATGAATTTCGACTCCCAGGGTGCAATGCTCCGCCCAGGGCTACTGGCTGGCTACTGCTAGAAAGCCCAGACAAACGCAAAGTAGTCTAAATATATTGTGGTCATAGCTAAGTTATGAATGCAGTTCACATTACTTTTGGGTTGTTATCATATTATAATGCTCACATGAATGTCATGCTGAATATACGTTCATGCCATTGTCACTCAATAATTCCAATTTAGTTGCTAGAAGATTAACGTAGCTTTTTTAATGTTTTGGAACTAAACCGCCCTTGCACCGCACTGCTTTGTAACACCTTTTGCCTAGTGGTTTCGGTGGGCTGGTCCTAATCATCTGCTCTCTAAGCAAAATATTCCCATAGTTTGCTTCTGGAGCCAGTTTAGTCAACAAGCTGTGGGCGTGAAGGTATGATATTTTCGTTAGAAGCCATGCTGTTGCCATTTTCTCTCCTCTCGCTTGCTTCTCAAAAGTGTCTCGTGCTCAGTGTTGCCAACTAATTTTCAGGTTAAGTTGCTAGAGGCAGGTTGATTTGTTGCTAAATGGTGTTGTGATGTCATTGCGTGATTATTACGTAGAATACACAATAACGTTACTCAAATTGACTGGCCATCTCAGCGAAAAATATGATTTGACATTTGTTCAGGTACAGACTCCCACTCTTTTCTGTTCTTCTGGCTGTACAATTTTGATTGAGACATGTTGATTGATGTTGTAAGTTCTGTTCAAGATCAAACATTCGTGACCAACTACATTCATTGGGTTTGCCTCGTCGCACCCGTACTACTGCTGCTGCAGTCAGCCAACAATGATTTGCAATTTTCTGAAATTGCTGCTGGCCTGCTGCTGCCTGGGCACGAGCTGAGCGCCTGCTGCTGACGTCACGCACAATGCACTTTTGCAGCCAGGCACGTGTGTTGTGACCGAGTGTGTGACAGAAAAAAATAGTTTTTGTGTCATTTAGAGGGAAAATGCGTGCATTTTAGCATTTGCGTCACCTTTCAAAAGTTGCTAAAAGTTCAAAATCATTTTCCCCCCCCCCCTAAATTTGTTTCTAGGTGCCGTTTGAAAAAAAGTTGCCAGGGTAGTCTGAAAAGTTGCTAAATCTAGCAACAAAATTGCTAAATTGGCATCACTGCTCGCGCTGTGTCAGCTGCATGCATAAGTAGCCTGGCTAGCTTACAAACAGTGGCGGAAAAAGTACCCTATTGTTACACTTGAGTAAAAGATACCTTAATAGAAAATGACTCAAGTAAACGTGAAAGTCACCCAGTATAAATAATTTCAAATTGCTTATATTAATTCATTTATGGAAAGCCAGGGGCATGCTCCAACACTTAGACAGAATTTAGAAACTAAGCATCTGTTTAGTGATTCCGGCAGAGTGGAGGCAATAGCGATGACCAGGGATGTTCTCTTGATAAGTGTGTGATTTAGACTAGACTATTTTCCTGTCCTGCTAAGCATTCAAAATGTAACAAGTACTTTTGGGTGTCAGGGAAAATGTATGGAGTAAAAAGTACATCATTTTCTGTAGGAATGTTGTGAAGTAAAAGTTGTAAAAAATACAAATAGTAAAGTACAGATACCCCCCAAAAGTACCTAAGTAGTACTTCAAAGTATTTTTACGCCACTGCTTACAACTGCCTCCTTGAGAAGACTCCAACAAATTACTAGAGACTCGATCCTCTCAATCCGTATGTGACGTGAGACTTGACAGAAGTACCAAAAATGATATTACCGAACCGTTTCATGTTCTAGTATCAAAAAAGTAACAAAAAGTTTCACTACAGGGTGCAACACTATACTAACACAGTACACCAGTGACACCATTTACGATATACAGGTTGTGAGCATAGTGTTTCTGATCTGGCTGACAATGAATTATCTTCTAATGTATGTCTGGCTTCAGTGCACATCATTTTCTTCTTGGTTTCCAGAGATACGCGTTGAAAGAGAAATTAAACTACTACCGATGTCTAATAGATCTAACTATCCCTGCTCCACGTGACAGGAACGAGCGCGTAGATCTTTGCATTCTAACCTGGCATCATTTAGTGCACATCATTTTTTGCCTTTCCTCGGCTGGGAGAGGACTGCAGATGGTTTAGTTTGCATGTATAAGCCATACATTGACATGTCGAGTCCAAAACGAGAGGTTTAAAAAAAAAAAATGAGGTAGTTTAAAAACCTCAATAGTTTCACTTGAAGTTCTAAAATAAGCATATTGTTTATTAGCCAAGCCACTTGGTACATAGAGAAGCATACATCCTGTACTCTAATTGTAATGCTAGTATGATGATAATAATCTGTGATGCCAGGTTTATAAGTACCGAAATAAAGGTATCAGGGAAGGAGGCCGGCCTAGATCTTGAGATGGGTACCTTTCTTTTTGGAGCAGGTGGAGGGGAAGTCCTTGTCCTCTGTTTTGACGTAGGGCCGGTTACACTTCATTCGGCAGAAGAACGAGCGTCTGGCCCCGGAGCACAGTCGAGATGGCCCAGGGGTGATGTCTGTCTTAACTGGTAGACCGGCTGAGGGAGAACAATTACGTCTGCTGAACATTGTGAGCTAATCATTCCCAATAACGTGTATATAATGTTAAAAGCATTATAATCTTATATGCAATGATGTTTATATACTTAATATCGCAGGTAAACTGCCAGGTAATTGGCATACAGTATTTAATGAGACAATGCTGTATTGACTTTTTCACCCCGTGTCAGACTACTTTCCTGACTTGACCTGCCCTTATGAGGACAGGGTCTGACATGACAGGAGGGAGAGTTTACTTTTGGCATCAATGAGCCGCTCCCGAGGTGCTGTATCTGATGACGACAGTTGCTCCTTGACTTTGGCGATGTCTTTAGGATGCAGGTAATCAAACAGACTCTGGCCAATTAGGTCATTCTGAGGAAAGGGAGATTTCCAAAGTCAATTAGCATTTGTGAGCTCAGATTTGGTCTGGTATAGTACAACATGAATTACAGTATAACAGTAGGACATTTGACAGGAATGGAGACGTGCCTGGCAATAGTTGAGGATCTTGTAAACTGACTCCGAGACAAAAAGGATCTTCCCACGATCACATCCAACAACAAACAGAAAGCCGTCAGCAGCCTAAAGGAAGACACACAAAACATTGAGGCTTGTGTCGTCAGGCTCACCCAGAGAGCAACTTAGCAAAGGAGTTAAAGGGCTTGAACCTACCCTCAATATTAAGTGCTTCAGTTCATCATCGGACAGGAAAGACGGCTTGTAGTTCGCCTCTGTGTAAGGGTTTGCTGCTCCTGTAGAAAAACACAAACAATTGTCATTGAATTCTCAAGTCACAACTTCTCCCTCCTCTTTGATGTCCAGTGATAATTTGCCTGCTGTCTCTGTCTCCATCGCACCTCTTAATGTCTTCATATGCTGGACAGCCATGCGTAGGACCGTGAGTTTGTCCAGCTTGCGGGACATAACGTTGCAGGTAGGGACTAGTGCCGCCAGCTCGTCTATGAAGCAGTTCATCTTGTCCCTGCGCCGCTTCTCAATCTGACTGTGTGCCTCCCTATTGGCAGTGTAGCAGTAAGCAAACAGTCAGAACAACTCCTAGTCCTTCTGTTACACAGTGCAATCTATAGACTACATAAAGTGCCTATTCATCAATGGGACACAAAGCTTTCTCTGTCTCTAATAATAATAAAAAGGAGCATTCAATTCACCCTGCAAGAGAGATTAGAATATATTTGATCCTGGAGTTCAACCGCTTGCCAGGTCACTAGAAACACCATGCGTAGCTGCCGACAGAGACTTTTAAAAGTGAACCATGAGGATTCAGGAATGAGTCTGGGTACCTGGCATTTTTTATCCGGCCCTGGTGATCACCACACTCCCTGGAAGAAGGGGGAAAAAGGAGACACGTTTTAGTGGAAACTGTCTTGCACCAATCCCACAACATGGGTCCTGTTACAATAACAACCCCTTATGTGTCTGCATCCCATTCACCACTGGTCCACATAGGTTATGTAAATGGTACAAGTCCATACACAGCCCTATACTATCTCAACATCTATGCCTCCCCTGTACAATATAGAACCAGTTACATGTAATAAATAAAATAAATAAGCCTCACTGTAGGGTAATTCATGCCTTTTGCTGCAAAAATTCTCACCTAAGTTTATCCTTGTCTGTATCCACATTGCTATCGCTGTGGAAGTTAATCGGATGCCATCATCAACCCTTCCTAGCAATAGTTCTGTCTACAAGTCCTGTTTCCAAACCTTTAATATTCAAAGTATTTATCCAAAACAGCTAACTGCAACCAAAGGTAAAAAATGAAACATACTTACTCGAAAGAAAATCCATCAATTCTGCAAAGAAAATAATGCGTTAATCATTCCGTTGTCAGATGAATGTGGATCAATGACAGATTGCAGGAAAACTACTGAGCAGACATACAAATTAGTCAATATAGCACAATACCCTAAAATATTTATTTTTGCAGATTGCCTGCTATATTTCAGAGAAAATGTGCAAAGTAAGTGGGTTGGGTTAATTATTAATTCATAGCTTTAGAATTCAGTGAACCCATCATCTCCAGCACTGACTGTGGTGGGAGACTGCACAGGGACTGAGTGGGCCACAGTGTGGTGATGGGGATGCTTACTGGTAGTCGGAGGTGCTGCCCTTTCTCTTGCGGGTGTAGTCCATGCCTGGGGTGTTGACGGAGCTGCTGATCAGGTCGCTGGAGCTGGGGGACATGAACTCATTCATTGTAGAGGTAATGTCCATTCTTTGGTCTGCCATTAGATCATCTGAAACAGAAATATGAATTGGAGTTACTAACTTGTACTATTTTGAGGAAGGATCATTCAAATGGAATTCAAGAAAAATGCCGGACAAAGCAAGGCACAAAAGGGATCTCGCTCACCACAAATGTTCATTACAGCTTCTGGAATTTCCTTCCATCCATTTGCAATTGCTCTGGATGAAAAAAAAGTGTATACCGTAAAACTTTAATAGCTGAACATTGGCACACATTTCAGCAAATAAAATGCCTGTTTCAAATAAAACTCAGGTTCTAAATGAATTGTTTACGAGGTTACCATCGACACGTCTGATATTCCCACAGTCATATGCATTAAAAACTTTATTTTATTCTGTCATCATTGCTAGCCATAGTGCCACTAAAAAGAAAACGTCAAATTTATGGTGCTGAAGTGCAAAATCTGGGGTGTATATGATAGGCAACCTAGTCTTTGCAAGTTTGATCTGGGATGGATTTGTTATTACACTTTACAAAAATATAAAAACGCAACTTTTACTGGGGACAGGGGGGTGACATGAACCCCCACATTCAGAAATGCCCCCCCCCCCCCCAAGAAATGTCCCCCAAGTTATATCATTGCGCTACAAAGTACACCAGCATCGGTGTACTTTAGGACCATGCGGACGCCTCAGAGCGGTCAGGTAGGCTGTTTGGTGGTTTCAGCCACAGCGAGTGCGAACAGGTGAGGGCTTTGTGTGTTGTGCTTTTTCTCTGAGTTGTAAAAGCAAGCAGAGCAGAAACTGGCTACTCTTTATTTGACTGATGTAGCTGGCAAGGTAAATGCTGTTTGACTTAACAGAAAAAAAGCATTTATTCCCAGTGCTGAGCTAGTAGTGTAACTGACATGTAACGTTAGCTAGAGTTTCATCCCCTCGACTGAAGTTCTGTCTGTAGTGAATGAGCTAACTAGCAGCTACCACAGCCAGTTCAGCTCTAGCTAGTCTCTAGATATCCATCAGGTAGGAGTGCCTGTTTGTACCCTTTGTTTTGTCCCGTTTTAACAGAAGTAAATTAGCTTGGCTCGTTTTTGCCAGTTGATGTACCATTAAAAAGCTAGCCAAAAGTTAGATGTTATTTTTGCCCTAATAAAAGTCAGTATAGCAATGTAACATTGATTTGTCCGTTTCCCTACTTTTCACACGGACAAGGTATAAAACAGCTCCACAGGCTTCATTGTCATGGTGCATTCAGTACACAACACTAAATACAGTATGTTCATGTCTTAGCAGGATCAGGTGGTGACAGGTGTCAAAGCAGGGTCAGACAGCCAGGGAAGACCAGTCTATGGAGCCCAGGTGAATTTTGCAGTATATTATAACAATCAGTGAATGGATACAAAGTTCCATCTTGAGTTTATGACAGGCTACAGTCTGGGAATAATGGTCAATTCAGTAAATGAACCATTGATTCTGTTCTTGGATAATATAATGTATAAATCTACACCAAGGCAATTCTTTGTCATGCCTCCTCTGAGCAGGATCAGATGGTGACAGGGGTCTCAGCAGGTCAGGCAAACAGGAAAAACCAGTCTGACAGCACTGAGGTGAACTTTCGCATATACAACACTTTATTCTATCTGTGCAACAAACACTGAACACGCCAGAAGCTTCAAAGAATGAAAAACCTCTAAAATCAAACTGTATCATTGGCTTTTCCCAATGACACAAAACATGTAAAACCAACAGTCTGCCGTACTGTTGGTTGTCACTCTGGTCTTGGCCTAACACACCTGAAACCAAAGAATGTTCCTGTGGCAGGTGGACTTAAAAATCTACCAGCCATTCAGATTTTTTTACCAGTCAAAACATTTTTTTCCCCTGCAACACACACACAAAAAAAAAAAAAATGGATGAGCATGCTTTGTAATGTTTCTAAAACAATAAATGTGTTACTAGAAGTAATGTGGTATATTGTTTAAGTTCATTTCATTTTTTTGTGACCTCAAGTCTTTTAGCCAAAATATCAGATGAAGCAACATTTTCACCTGCCCCTTTAAGGGCGGGAGGTTACCATGGTAATGTGACTCGAGTCATGTTTGTGCCTGTGAGATTGAGTCTGACTAGTAGCAGCGGTCTTCTCTTCCCTAGCAGTTGAATCTCAAACATTGAAAAACAACCTAGCTTGTGAACAAAACAATGTAAATAGCCAAGAAACACAAGGACAAAGTCTCACTTCAGCAGAATTTTGTTTAAAGTAAATTTGATAAACATATGCCTGCACCTCTAAAAATGAATCTTTCACTCAGATCTTCATGTGCGCAAAGCCCCCAGCCAGGGATGCAGCGCGAGGTGGGATAGGCTCCATAAGATTCGTTGTTCTTTGACTGTGCGATTAAATTTACCAGCTATGAAACAAAAACGGCAGAAGCTTTGAAACAGCTATAAAATGTGATCATACTTGACTATTTATATTCACAAAGGCGAGTGAAATGCTTGCACTGTGGAGCCGTGAACACCAGCCAACGTGACTAGTGAAATAGACATCTTACCCACCAATGTCAAAAGCGACACACATTTGGCAGGTGGTGGGTGTTCATTTTAGGCCCTAAACATATGCTATTCTTATTTACAATAAAAGTTACCCCAAAATGGTCATATTAGGTTGTGTAGAAATGCAGGAAATGAGCTTTACATGCCCCAAAAATTCTGAGGGAGGACCACCAGATCCCCCGCCAGGTTATGACTCCTCCGAACTTCTAAAACCAAAGTTGCACCCCTGCACCCCAACTTCAAAGATTTTGCCGAGTTACAGTTCATAAGGAAAATCAGTAAATTGAAAGAAATTCAATAGGCTCTAACCATGGGATTTCACATGACTGGGAATACAGATATGCATCTGCTGGTCAAAGATACCTTAAAAAGAAATTCACACAAGGTAGGGGCGTGGATCAGAAACCCAGTCAGTATCTGGTGTGGCCACCCTTTGCCTCATGCAGCGCAACATCTTCGCATAGTTAATTTTATTGTACTTCTTACCCATTTTTCTCCCCAATTTCGGGATATCCAATTCGAACTTAGTCTTGTCCGTAGGGGAGTTACATCGATGGGACTCGGGAGAGCCAAAGGTCGAGCGCAATGCTTCACAGAGTTGATCAGGCTGTTGATTGTGGCCTGTGGAATGTTGTCCCATTCCTCTTCAATGGCTGTGCGAAGTTGCTGGTTATTGGCAGGAACTGGAAAACGCTGTCGTACACATCAATCCAAAGCATCCCAAACATGCTCAATGGGTGACATGTCTGGTGAGTATTTAGACAATGGAACAACAGATTTTCAGCTTCCAGGAATTGTGTACAGATCCTTGCGGCATGGGGCCGTGCATTATCATGCTGAAACATGAGGTGATGGCAGCGGATGAATGGCACAACAATGGGCCTCAGGATCATGTCACAGTATCTCTGTGCATTCAAATTGTCATCGATAAAATGCAATTGTATTTGCTGTCCGTAGCTTATGCATGCCCAACCATAACCCCACTATCACCATGGGGCACTCTGTTCACAACGTTGACGTCAGCAAACCGCTCGCCCACACGACGCCATACACCCGGTACAGTTGAAACTGGGATTAATCCGTGAAGAGCACTTCTCCAGCATGCCAGTGGCCATCGAAGGTGAGCATTTGCCCACTGAAGTCGGTTAAGACACTCTTAAGGACGACAAGCTTCCCTGAGACTGTTTGACAGTTTGTGTAGAAATCCTTCGGTTGTGAAAACCTAGTTTCATCAGCTGTCCGGGGAGCTAGTCTCAGATGATCCCGCAGGTGAAGAAGCCGGATGTGAAGGTCCTAGGCTGGCGTGGTTACACTTGGTCTGCAGTTGTGAGGTTGGTTGGAATTACTGCCAAATTCTCAAAAATCGACATTGGAGGTGGCTTATGGTAGAGAAATTAACATTCAATTCTCTGGCAACAGCTCTGGTGGACATTTCTGCAGTCAGCATGCCAATTGCACTCTCCACCAAAACTTGAGACATATGTGGCATTGTGTTGTGTGACAAAACTGCACATTTTAGAGTGGCCTTTTATTGTTCCTAGCACAAGGCGCACCTGTGTAATGATCATGCAGTTTAATCAGCTTCTTGATATGCCACACCTGTCATGTGGATGGATTATCTTGGCAAAGGAGAAATGCTCACTAATAGGGATGTAAACAAATTTGAGAGAAATAAGCTTTCTGTGCGCATCTAACATTTCTGGGATCTTTTATTTCAGCTCATGAAACATCGGGCCAACACGTTATATTTTTGTTCAGTGTATAATGTTTATAGTGGTCATAACGGTCACAAACAGTGTGGGAGTCTTCTACATTTTATTGAGCAAAAGCTGTGTGCATTAGGGAAATAGACACCTGGCTCTAATAGAATCCGGTCTCTAATAAGCGTTGGTTGTATTGATTAAAGTAAATAAATGCACGGGCTATTAATTTAAGCTTTACGGTATGTTAATTCTAAATCATAGCTCATCTTTTTACATTTCATTGCTTCAAACAATTAAGTCAAGTTTGCCGTCCTTGTGAGAATAAAGAGTGAATTTTACACTGTGCGCATGCACGCACACACACACGGGCTCTGCTACAGACTAGACTGGTTGCCAGGATACCGCAAGAAAAAAATGCCATCTAGGACATGTCTGGATTACTAATGGATCTCAGAGGGTAAAGAATGGACAGTGAAGGGCCATTGTCTGACTGCATCAAAATAAATCCAATGGCGGTCGCCTTTTTATCAAAAACGGGCCTACAGTGCGTTCTGCATCCTAACAAACCTCAAATGTACATCATACCTCACCTAAACTGACCCACCTAGCACCTTTCAACACATCAGTGGCACTTATGCAACTCTAACAAAGTGTTGAGTCAGTATATAAAAGCAAACAGAGGCCCGGCCAAAGCTCATCATCTCGGCTTCTGTCCTCAACCAGGGGAGTGCTCTAATCACACCACAGGGCTATTGACCGATTAACCTACCTACGAGGCTGCCTCAATCAGGTTCAAAAAGGTATCTTAAGGACAACGTGTGCTTGTGTGTAATCTTCTCATCACCGTCTGTCAGGTGATCTAAGGATGACTCGTTGGGTGGCGAGTTCCAAGCCTCTGCTAGTGAGTGTTTACTTAGTTTGAGATGGGGGGGGGAGATGCCTCCTGGTTGGTTCGTCTGATATTCCTTCTCTGAGACACTGAGCTATGTGCTCTACCTGTACAGAGAAGAGGACTGTCAGATGTGGTCTGACTACGGCAGTAATCCTAACATCCTAGGTTACACATCACAGAAACTCATGCAATACTATGTTGGAAAATCAAGGACAGTAACATAGAAGCAATTTCACAGTAAAAAAACAAAAATGCCCCCTATTTCATATTAAAATCACATATGTATAATATGGATATTTAGGCTATCATTAAAATCAGAAGTGTTGCAGAGCATAGGCATACTGTTGATGTAGAATAATATTATGTTAATCTTCCATACTATTCATGGGCCTTTTTGTTAAAAGACTTCAGGCTTGTGAAAGTTATTCCCTCCTGGCCTGAAAAAGCAAAGCACTTCTTGTTAGTCTCTTTTCTGTGAGAGTGGGACAAAGCCCCAGGAAAAACACTGTCATGATCAGCACAACGCGAAGCCCAAAACGGTCAGCTTTGCCCGGCGTAATTTCCCTCCTTTACTTGATTAAAACATAGTCTCTGAGGAGATGGTCTCTGAGGAGATGATCACAGTAAGGCTCCCAGCGCAACTGAGGACAGTGGTTTACTGTATAGCAGTTCCATTACAAAGCTTTTTCCATGGCTTATGGATTTACAACCAACATTCTTGACAGATATCTTGGAAATGATCCATAGTGTCAGGAACATTTCAATAAACTTGTGAGCATATTCAATATCCAAAAAGGCAGTTTGGAGCATTACTTGAATGTAACATTACCAAATTAAGCACTGGCATTCAGACAACGATTAAGATCTAGGAAATATTGGACTCTGCCTATATACAACTCACTGGCAACTGACAAACTTTAGGGAGCCAAAAACCCACCTCCCAAAGTTGTGTCACAAAGCAGCATTGTTGGGTTGGTACAGTACACTAGCTAGCTAGATAGATAGATAGCTAGATAGATAGCTAGCCCACATAGAAAAGAATGTGACATAGAAACACTGGCTTGACGTGCACTGTGAAAGAGGAAATATATAATCCCCTGTTCAACTGCGTGTATAACCCATGACCTGTGAGATGGGGCGGCCGGTAGCCTAGAGGTTAAGAGCATTGGGCCAGTAACCGAAAAGTTCAAATCCCTGAGGCGACTAGGTGAAGAATCTGTCGATGTGCCCTTGAGCAAGGCACTTAACCCTAATTTCTCCAGTAAATCACTTTGGATAAGAGCGTCTGCTCTATGTAAATAGTTTGATTTAAATGTTTACATGCTTTGCAAGAAGAACAATTTCCCTAATAATCCTGTTTACATGGACATCTGAAATCCTGATGGGATACATGCAGAAAAATCACCAATCAAAATAAACGTTCTACCATGTTATTTTTGGGAAGTCTAATTCTGAGTTCGGGCATATAAAAGTTTGTATGTGAACATTTCTATGATGGCTACTTTTCCCCCCGAACTCACGTCACTCGTTAAGGAGGCTTGCACTGCTGGCACATGCCAAATCAAATACACTGCTCAAACTCCGATTAAGCTGGTTAACATGTCCCAGGGTTTCCGTTAGGAAAATGTGGCGCCCCGAACAATGTGACTGGGAAGATTCTAATTTTTTTTATTTTTTTTATTTTTTATCCCATTTTCTCCCCAATTTTCGTGGTATCCAATCGCTAGTAATTACTACCTTGTCTCATCGCTACAACTCCCGTACGGGCTCGGGAGAGACGAAGGTCGAAAGCCATGCGTCCTCCGAAGCACAACCCAACCAGCCGTACTGCTTCTTAACACAGCGCGCCTCCAACCCGGAAGCCAGCCGCACCAATGTGTCGGAGGAAACACCGTGTACCTGGCCCCCTTGGTTGGCGCGCACTGCGCCCGGCCCGCCACAGGAGTCGCTGGAGCGCGATGAGACAAGGATATCCCTACCGGCCAAACCCTCCCTAACCCGGACGACGCTATGCCAATTGTGCGTCGCCCCACGGACCTCCCGGTCGCGGCCGGCTGCGACAGAGCCTGGGCGCGAACCCAGAGACTCTGGTGGCGCAGTTAGCACTGCGATGCAGTGCCCTAGACCACTGCGCCACCCGGGAGGCCCGGAAGATTCTAATTTAACGGCCATTTCAGAAATTAACCCGACCCATATGCATTGGGTGCATAAGCCATTAAGGCGTCCACCTACGGTGCTCAGAATGACAGAAGTCACATTTAGATTATGGTAATGCTCTTAACAGAACATGAAACTCGTGTAATGAAGCAGCCAATAAAACAATTTAAATATTTGTCAAAACGCAATCCGGATGAAAACACCATTCTATACAGAGCACCTGATAATGGTTCCATATGTGACAGAGATTAAAACAAACATTGAGAGGGGGGGGGGGGGGGGTCTAAAGATGCAACAACTGGGCTGGGTTGCTAATATGACTAGGATTGTGCCTTTGGCTTCTGGACAATAAAATAAAGTTGATATGTGTTATGGGAATTTTATGAATAATGACTAAATGATGTATACATTTAACGTAGAATTATAACTAACAGAATTATATCCTGTCTGATGAAGAATGTTTGTCCATAAGAAAGAGGGACTGTTGGTAGGCAAGGAACTGTGGCAGACAACTTGTGACCACTGTGAAACTGATAACAGGGATGGAAGTCTCCCCACCCAGGGAGGGGAGAGACCTTGGGCTTGTAGTAGATTGTATAACAGGTGGCGGACAATGTACGAGAAGAAGACTTGTGAACTATGTTGCCATTGTATCGGAGAGGAGGAGGAACGTTTATGACGAAATGTGAGGTATATAGACCAATGTACCGGAAATGATAAGGAGAACGTTCCCGTAAATAAACATTTGACTATTGTAGACTGGGCCTCTGTCTGTTTTTATTTCTATCAGTATCCTACAAATCCTGATATAGCAGACTGAGTAATTGAATTGAATTGGTTAAAGAACATGAGAACATAATCCTCTTAACAATATGAAAACCAACAGAACAGGAGAGATTGTCAAATAGACCACAATGGGTGACATTCAACAGTGAGTGCAGCACAAAGAAAGCCGTCTCAACTGGATCACTCTGTACAGATGACAGTTGGAGCATCTGCTCTGAGATAACATACATAAAATACTCCGATGACACATCCAATTCTGATTACATGGCCTCCCGGGTGGCGCAGTGGTCTAGGGCACTGCATCGCAGTGCTAGCTGCGCCACCAGAGTCTCTGGGTTCGCGCCCAGGCTCTGTCGCAGCCGGCCGCAACCGGGAGGTCCGTGGGGCGACGCACAATTTGGCATAGCGTCGTCCGGGTTAGGGAGGGTTTGGCCGGTAGGGATATCCTTGTCTCAGTATGTAAAAAATGTAATGAAATGTAAAAATGTATGCACTCTACTGTAAGTCGCTCTGGATAAGAGCGTCTGCTAAATGACTAAAATGTAAAATGTAAATGTACATGATTCAGTTTACAGTGGACGAGTTTGACCTTGGTACAAGGAAAACATCCTATATCTGAATGCCACCAAGACCAAAGAATAGACTTTAGGAAGCAATCAGGTCCGAAATAAATCACCATTGGTGACCAGAGCATAGGTGGAGTACAAGTACCTCGGTACAATAGTTGACAATAAGATGAACATTGGAGCCAACAGTGGGCGAGTGTTATCTAAATGTCAGTCAAGACTGTATTTCCTGCGTAATCTTAGAAGGCTGAATGTCAAATCTGTTTTACAGATGTTTTATTGAACCTATACGATTAGAAAGGTTCAAAAACTATGTAAAACTATGAAAAATATATGTCACATGGAAACCAAACGAGGGTGGTCTATGGTGATAGGTGGGATGGGCTGAGAGTTGGGATGGGCTGAGAGTTGGGATGGGCTGAGAGTTGGGATTAAAAAGTTTATGTTTGGTAATGTATTATTGTTATGTGACAGCTTTATAATAAAGTACCATGTATGTAAAATGTGTATGTATGTGTAGCAGAAAAGCTGTAAAGAAACTAATATATTTGTCCTCCGAAGAGGTGAAGAGTGGTTAAAAAACAATAATAATAATATATATCTTATTTACAATAACGGCCTACCCAGGCCAAACACTAAACCGCACGATGCTTGGCCAATTGTGTGCCGCCCTATGGAACTCCCAATCACGGCCGGTTGTGATACAGCCTGGAATCGAACCAGGGTCTGTAGTGAAGCCTCTAGCACTGAGATGCAGTGTCTTAGACCGCTGCGCCACTCGGGAGCCCCTAAAGAGGTATATACCCTCTAAGAATTTGTATCTGTCATGTGTAAATGTTGCTGTTTATGTTCACTATATAGCTTTATCTTATCCGATTTGCCAAAATATAGTTATTAAATTAAATCTGCTGGCCGTGGTTAATCCCTACCAGATACATGTGAATGCCTTTTCTTTCTTAGATTACTTTCCTTTCCACTGGCTGTGGTTAATCCCTACCACAACCTGTACATGTGAACAACTCCTTTTATTTCTCCAAATTCCTTTCCTTGCTTCATTTCCAAGCTCACCTTCTTTCCCTCATCTAACTTTATTTTCATCTCTAATGACTGTGGTTAAAATATTCTCTGGTACTTTTGTATACTTTTTAGCCAGTAGTTCTGAAAGTAGAGTCCACTGCCAAAAGTGGTCCCCAAAAATTGGAAAGGGAGCAAGGAAAGGGTATAGGAGCTAGGAAAGGAAAGAACACAAGGAAAGGGAAATAAGGATGAGGCAACGAAAAGGAGATATGGAAGGAAAGGAAGCTAGGAAAGGAGGAATGAAAGCTAGGAAAGGAGGAATGAAAGCTAGGAAAGGAGGAATGAAAGGGCACAAGGAAAATTACCTAGGAAATAAAAAGAACAAGAAATGGGAGCTAGGAATTTAGGAAAGGAAGCTAGGAAAAGAGGAAACAAAGGGAGAGAGGAAAGGAATCTAGGAAAGAAAAGCAGTCCACAAGTATGTGGTAGCAATTAACCATGGCCAGTAGAGGAAAGGAAGTTAGCAAAGGAATCTATGACATGAGTGAGGAAAGGAATCTAGGAAAGAGGAATTCACCAGGGTTGGGGTCAATTACAATTGTCATTTAGCAGACACTCTTATCCAATGCAATTTACAGTAGTGAGTGCATACATTTTCACACTTTTTTCTGTGCTGGTCCGCCATGGGAAACGAACCAACATCCCTTCAGTTGCAAGTGCCATGCTTTACCAACTGACCCACATGGGTCAGTTCCATTTAAATTCAGTAAGTACACTAGAATTCAAATTCTCTTGAATGCTTTTCATTTAGGAACATTTTGAATTTGGTTAACTTTTTGAGTTGACTGGAATTGAAATGGAATTCACCCAACCATGGCGTTCACATGTATGTGGTCGAGATTAACCACGGCAAGTAGAGAGGAAATTAAGAAAGAAAGGAATCTAGGAAAGAAAAGGAGTTCACATGTATGTGGTAACCACGGCCAGTAGCTGGCGATAGTATTGGTTTTAGTGACAGGCTAGTTTTAGTCACAGCCTACTGCTGCGGGGCTGCAGCACGATAACGTTACTATTGTATTGGGCTAGCTAGCTAGGTTGCTCACATTACCTAATGCCCCTCTAGAAAATCAGTATGACCAGGAAAAACAAGTCGTTGTTGTGCTAGCTAGCTAACGTTAGCTACCTCCATCGACTATCTAACCAACTAGCCATTTGTCATCACGATATATTGAACATAAAGCATAAGAAAACATGACGTACTTACATTAGATAAATCAGCTAGGCCATCTCCATTCAATGATAGAACCCTCTGTTACAAAAAAACAGTGATATACGGTACTCAGTCTGTGACCTACTTTCTCCCCTCTGTCATGACTGCCGCACTACTAACCTAGTTTTTCCTAACCCAATTGTATAGGAGGACTACACCATATCCTTTTTCTCATCAATCACAAAACGTTTAAGAACAGGAAAAGATGATGGACGTACTGGTTGTCAAATCACAGGGGGCGCATTTGGCATTGCAGCCGATTTTAAACATTGGGCGCGTTTGAGCGAATCATTTTGTTAAGCCGTTGACCATCGTTGGTCACCGCCTTTCAAAGTGTGTTGTATTATGGGGTAAAACAAATATCCGACTTGCACCTAGAAGTCGCATGCATTAACTTTACAAAAACCATGTGATCAAAGTTCATGAAGTTTTGACTGCAGTCGACTGCAAGTTTCTGCAGTTGCTCTTCATCAACTTCATCCTTCATCCCACTTGCATTGTGGGAGGCTCTATTGTCAACCAATCATTAGGGTGTTTCTGTTTGACCCATGCTAACCGAATGTCACAAAAGACAAATGAAAGCGGAATCAACTTTGCCATGATTCATGAATATAGTGTACAAATGTATGTGCTATTTGAGGCTCTCTCACAAATTGATAGTACAATATACACACACACATGTCCAGTTTGTGACATGGGAGTTGAATGTTTATTTTGACATTACAAAGAAAAACGTGTATACACAATGGCAACACTGCCATGTTGCATTGAGTCTTGCTGTTGGAAAACCACATAAGTGTGACTTTTGGTTGTCCCAGATGCTCCTCCCCCGACTTTACTCCTCCACCTTCAGCTGCAGTCGGTTGCTTTCGCCTTACCACTCAAATATGCCCAGTTCCTCTGCCCAGGGTTTGCTGATGCCTGCCAGATCTTACACCTGGATCAGACTGTGTCATTGCATCATGCTCCATAATAAATTCTGCAGTAAAACTTTTTTCATTATGTAATCGAAAATGTTTGCTGGATATAGAGTACCAGTCAAAAGTTTGGACACACCTACTCATTCAAGGGTTTTTCTTTATTTTTTAAACTATTTTCTACATTGTAGAATAATAGTCAAGACATCAAAACTATGAAATAACACATATGTAGTCACCCAAAAAGTGTTAAACAAATCTAAATATATTTTAGATTTTAGACTCTTCAAAGTAGCCACCCTTTGCCTTGATGACAGCTTTGCACACTCTTGGCATTCTCTCAACCAGCTTCACCTGGAATGCTTTTTCAACAGTCTTGAAGGAGTTCCCAAATATGCTGAGCACTAGTTGGCTGCTTTTGCTTCACTCTGCGGTGTTGCTGCCATGCTATGTTGTTGTCTTAGGTCTCTCTTTATGTAGTGTTGTGGTGTCTCTCTTGTCATGATGTGTGTTTTGTCCTATCTTTTTATATAATTTTTAATCCCAGCCCCCATCCCCGTCCCCGCAGGAGGTATTTTGCCTTTTGGTAGGCCGTCATTGTAAGTAAGAATTTGTTTTTCAAATCAAATCAAAATAAAATAAAATGTTATTGGTCACATACACATGATTAGCAGATGTTATTGCGGGTGCTTCTAGCTCCGACAGTGCAGTAATATCTAATAAGTAATATCTAACAAATTACGCAACATATACCCAATACACACAAATCTAAGTAGGAATGAATTAAGACTATATACATATGGACGAGCGATGCCAGAGCGGAACGGACTAAGATACAGTAGAATAGTATAGAATACAGTATATACATATGAGTTGAGTAATGCAAGATATGTAAACATTATTAAAGTGACTGGTGTTCCATTCCTTAAAAAGTTGCCAGTGATTTCTAGTCTATGCCTATAGGCAGCAGCCTCTAATGTGCTAGTGATGGCTGTTTAACAGTCTGATGGCCTTGAGATAGAAGCTGTTTTTCAGTCTCTCGGTCCCAGCTTTGATGCACCTGTACTGACCTCGGCTTTTGGATGATAGCGGGGTGAACAGGCAGTGGCTCGGGTCGTTGATGTCCTTGATGATCTTTTTGGCCTTTCTGTCACATCGGGTGCTGTAGGTGTCTTGGAGGGCGGGTAGTTTGCCCCTGGTAACGCTTTGGGCAGACCGCACCACCCTCTGGAGAGCCTTGCATTTGTGGGTGGTGCAGTTGCCGTACCAGGTGGTGATACAGCCCCACAGGATGCTTTCAATTGTGCATCTGTAAAAGTTTGTGAGGGTTTTAGGTGACAAGCCACATTTCTTTAGTCTCCTGAGGTTGAAGAGGCTCTGTTGCGCCTTCTTCACCACACTGTATGTGTGAGTGGTCCATTTTAGTTTGTCAGTGATGTGTACGCCGAGGAACTTGAAGCTTTCCACCTTCTCCATTGTGGTCCCGCCGATGTAGATAGGGGGTGCATCCTCTGCTGTTTCCTGAAGTCCACGATCATCTCCTTTGTTTTGTTGATGTTGAGTCAACAAAACTGACTTGCCTAGTTAAATAAAGGTTAAATAAAAATAAAAAATCTATAAAAATCCCAAACCATCTCAATTGGGTTGAGGTCGGGTGATTTGGAGGCCAGGTCATCTGATGCAGCACTCCATCACTCTCCTTCTTTGTCAAATAGATTTTACACAGCCTGGAGGTGTGTTTTTGGTTCATTGTCCTGTTGAAAAACAAATGATAGCCCGACTAAGCGCAAACCAGATGGGATGGCGTATCGCTGCAGAATGCTGTGGTAGCCATGCTGGTTAAGTGTTCCTTGAATTCAAATAAATCAAGACAGTGTCACCAGCAAAGCACCCCCACACCATCACACCTCTGCTATGCTTCAAGGTGGGAACCATACATGCGGAGATCATCTGTTCACCTACTCTGCATCTCACAAAGACACGGCGGTTGGAACCAAAAATCTCAAATTTGGACTCATCAGACCAAAGGACAGATTTCCACCGGTCTAATGTCCATTGCTCGTGTTTCTTGGCCCTAGCAAGTCTCTTCTTATTATTGGTGTCCTTTAGTAGTGGTTTCTTTGCAGCAATTTGACCATGAAGGCCTGATTCACTCAGTCTCCTTTGAACAGTTGATGTTGAGATACTGTCTGTTACTTGAATTTTGTGAAGCACTTTTTTTGGCTACAATCTGAGGTGCAGTTACAGTAACTCTAATGAACGTATCCTCTGCAGCAGAGGTAACTCCGGGTCTTCCTTTCCTGTGGCGGTCCTTATGAGAGCCAGTTTCATCATAGCGCTTGAAGGTTTTTGCGACTGCACTTGAAGAAACTTTCTAAGTTCTTGAAATGTTCCGGATTGACTGACATTCCTGTCTTAAAGTAATGATGGACTGTCATTTCTCTTTGCTTATTTGAGCTGATCTTCCCATAATATGTTCTTGGTCTTTTAGCAAATAGTGCTATCTTCTGTATACCAAGCCTACCTTGTCACAACACAACTGATTCGCTCAAATGCATTAAGAAGGAAATAAATTCCTCAAAGTAACTTTTAAGAAGACACACCTATTAATTGAAGTGCATTCCAGGTGACTACCTCATGAGCTGGTTGAGAGAATGCCAAGAGTGTGCAAAGCTGTCATCAAGGCAAAGGGTGGCTACTTTGAAGAACCTCAAATATAAAATATATTTTGATTTGTTGAATACTTTTTTGGTTACTACATGATTCCATGTGTGTTATTTCATAGTTTTGATGTCTTGACTATTATTCTACAACGTCGAAAATAGTAAAAATAAAGAAAAACACTGGAATGAGGTGTGTCCAAACTTTTGGAAATTACTTCCGGTCAAGTGGTGTAAAGTATTTAAGTAAAAATACTTCAAAGTTCTACTTAAGTAGTTTTTTGGGGTATCTGTACTTGACTTTACAATATATATTTTTGACTACTTTTACTTTTACTTCACTACATTCCTTAAGAAAATAATTAACTTTTTACTCCATACATTTTCTTCGACACCCAAAAGTACTCATTACATTTTGAATGCTTAGCAGTACAGGAAAATAGTACAATTCATGCACTTATCAACAAAACATCCCTGGTCATCCCTACTGTCTCTGATCTGGCGGACTCACTAAACTCGCATGCTTCATTTGTAAATTATGTCTGAGTGTTGGAGTGTGCCCCTGGCTTTCCGTAATTGTAAAAACAAGAGAATGGTGCCATCTGGTTTGCTTAATATAAGGAATTTGAAATTATTTATACTTTTAATTTGGATACTTACTGTAAGTATATTTGAGCAATTACATTTACTTTTGAGCTTAAGTATATTTTAAACTATATACTTTTACTCAAGTAGTATTTACTGGGTGACTTTTACTTTTACTTGAGTCATTTTTTATTAAGGTATCTTTACTTTTACTAAAGTATGACAATTGGGTCCTTTTACCACTACTTCTTCTGGTGTACCAAAACGCAATGACCCTGTCGGTCTGAGCGAGGCGTTACAATGGCTGGATAGGTATTTTATGTATCAGCTAACCACATCATACAGAAATCTGTCAATCGATGAAGCAGTCTATGACGCGGCATGCAACCATTGGTTGATGCATGTAATTGAGCAGGGGAACGAGACCAATAGTGGGCTCGTTTGAGTAGTGAAGCTGAAGCAACCACATGCAGACGAAAGTCGAGGAGTGAAGACGGGGGAGGTGCATCTGCCACAGCTGAAAGTCGGACACTGATCTGGTTTTCCAACAGCAAGGCTCAGTGCCACATGGCAGTGTTGCCATTGTTTATACAAGTTTTTCATTGTAATGTCAAAATAAACATGTCTCCAACCCCCATATCACACACTCACAAACTGTAAATATAAATGATGTGTGTACATTGTACTGTCAATTAATGAGAAAGAGCGTCATATCACATTCATTTGTACATATCCATTGTATACAAGAATTGCGGCAAAGTTGGTTCCTGTTTCAGTCACATCTTTGTGCAAGTTTGTGTTGGTCAACCAAAAGCTCCCTAATTATTGTTTGACAAAGAGTGCCTCCCACAATGCAGGCGATGGCTCCATGGTGCAGTTGGTGAGAAGTAACTGCAGTGACTTAAAGGTGACTTCATTAAAAACTGCATGACCTTTGAGCCTATCTTTTTTGTAAAGTTCATGCAGTCGCATTTCGGCCAATTTGTATTCCCATAATGCATCACACCAATGATGGCCACTGACTAGACAAAATTGATCTGCTCAAACACACACAATGTCTATCTATGGACTGTTGTTACTACATTTTTATTTAACTAGGCAAGTCAGTTTTAAGAACAAATTCTTACTTACAATGACGGCCTACCCCGGCCAAACCCAGACGACGCTGGGCCAATTGTGCACCACCCTATGGTACTCCCAATCGGATGTGATACAGCCTGGATTTGAACCACTGTAGTGACACCGCTTGCACTGAGATGCAGTGCCTTAGACCGCTGCGCCACTCGGGAGCCTATGAAGCACCCACTACATTCCGCGCCCACTACGCATCACTACATGTCACGCCCACTTCCATTGAGGCTGCTAGCTAGCTTGGGGACACCTGTACACAACCCCCCTGAATTCGCTTCACTGGTATGAGAAATGGGCTGGCGCCCCATTAGGTCATACAAGTGGGCACGTTTGAGTGGTAAGGGCGGCTTAAGCAACCGACTGTAGACGAAAGTTGAGGAGTGAAATCAGGGGTGGTACAACCCCCGACAGTTGAAAGTCGGACACTAATGTGGTTTTCCAACAGCAAGGCTCAGATCAAAGTGTTACCATTATTTATACAAGTTTGTAATTCTCTCGGTCTCCAACCCCCATATTACACACTCACAAACTGATATCGTATAGCGTGTTTAATGGGCGAGAGTCCTGAAGCAATCAAAGACCAAGCCAAGCGCTTCAGAGTCCTTGTAAAGTGCAACCCTAAGATTGGGTATAGCCAAGGTACAGTTAGCGTGGCTGACTGTTTGCATTCACATACCGGTATGCACACAAGCATATGATACTGAATGATACTGTGTTTAGATCAGGGGCAGAGCCAGAAATGGCTTAAGGGCAACAAAGTCAAGGTATTGGAGTGGCCATCACAAAGCCCTGACCTCAATCCTATAGAAAATTTGTGGGCAGAACTGAAAAAGCGTGTCAGAGCAAGGAGGCCTACAAACCTGACTCAGTTACATCAGCTCTGTCAGGAGGAATGGGCCAAAGTTCACCCAACTTACTGTGGGAAGCTTGTGGAAGGCTACCAGAAATGTTTGACCCAAGTTAAACAATTTAAAGGCAATGTTACCAAATACTAATTGAGTGTATGTAAACTTCTGACCCACTGGGAATGTGATGAAAGAAATACAAGCTGAAATAAATCATTCTCTCTACTATTATTCTGACATTTCACATTCGTTAAATAAAGTCGTGATCCTAACTGACCTAAGACAGGGAATTTTTACAAGGATTAAATGTCAGGAACTGTGAAAAACTGAGTTTAAATGTATTTGGCTAAGGTGTATGTAAACTTCTGACTTCAACTGTACATGGCATGCCGTAATCTGAGGGACAGTCTTCCAGCAGTTCTGAGAGTGCTACAGGATCTCACACTTGAAAATAGTGATGGTAGATCAGTGGACGCAAGGGGCCTTCTTTCTCAGATTTACATTTCATAGTGCTTTTGGTTACCTTTTGTAAAGTGCTTGGTGATGCCAAATGTCTTTCTGACATGCTCCAATCAAGCTCTCTTGACCTAGCAAGGGCTGAGGATCTAGTAGGTGCCCTTACAGACACATTACAGGACTACAGAAGTGAGGGTTACTTACTTATGGAAAGAGGTTGAAGAGATTTCAGAGCACTGCAAAGTAAGTGTACAAACAGTGTGTAGACAGCCTAAAACAAGCTTAAGATTTCACAACTCATTGATGATAAGCACTGTAGAACAGAAAAATAGTGACCAAAGTGATGGTGAGAGCTTCCAAAGAGCTATCTTTTATCAGGTGCTTGACAGTCTCACAGCTGAGCTGCAGAGGCGTTTTTCACAGAAGAATTGCGAGATAATGCAAGGGGTCCAGTCTCTCGATCCAAAGAGTACAACATTTTTGAATGAGGAGCCTCTGTTTGCCTTTGCTCAGACCTTTGAGTCAGATTTAGAGGACCTCAAATATGAGATTCATCAAACCAAATGGCTTCTTGATAGGAAAGAGAAAAGTGGAAGGGACAGACCGTCTACTCTCCTTGACTTTGTTGTGTTTCTAGAACCTTATAAAGAGGTCTTCCATGAGCTATTTCAACTTTGTAAGATTTCTGTTACACCAGTCAGCAGTGCTTCTTGCGAGAGAAGCTTCTCAGCTTTAAAACTGATTAAAATCCACCTTAGGACAACAATGGTTGATGATAGGTTAAGTCACCTCGGAATTCTCAGTGTTGAGTCAAGGAGAACACGCTCCCTCAACATGGATGAGTTTGTGAAACATTTTGCCAGTTCTCACCAGAACTGCAGATTTATGCAGTTTTAAATCTGCCTAGGACAATTTGGCACTTAGGCGGTCCCTCTGGTCATGATTAAAACCTGCACTGTGTCCTAGCTAGTACACTGACATTCTAAAATGATAAATCCAAAGGGTATCATGTCACACAGATTTAATTTGGTCTTGATTAGGCCAATTCCAAAACTTTTCTTTGCTATTAGTTAACATAATATATATGCGCATTAATATGATAATTTAAGTTTGTAATATTGATGGCCACAAAAATTATTTATATTTTTGAAGTCCATTTCTGCTTGATACCTGGTACGTGAAATTGCAGTGTGTTTTTTTGTAATTGTACTTTTTTATAAATAAACTTTGCAATTTATGTAATTTATCTTATCACCTTGATGCATGAGATTTATTTTCTGAAAATATTTTGGATGTTCAACACTTATAGACCCAGATTATATATTCATGAAAACAGAGTGACCCGTGTGTGTGTGTGTGTGTGTGTTCCGCATGTGCGTGTGTGCGCGTGTGCATGTGTGTGTGTGTGTGTATGAGAAATTGAGCTGCAGTTCTAAGGTAGAGACACTGACTATTCATAGTATGTTAAAGAGTTCTAGTGAAGTAACCTTTTTGGACCACACTATCTGCCACATTGAAGAACTCCGGGGTTAAGTGAATTATCACTTCTACCTCTAATCAGCAATCATATGATTCATTCATGCTCCTTAGATGCCAGGTTAGGGTTACACACTCATTTTCTGTCATGGTCTAGACTTGGCCACCCCATGTCTAAAACTATAGTTCTGCCACTGGTTTAGATGTTAGTGGGATTGTTTGACGGAAGCACAGACACATGAATGCAAAAACAGTAGTTTTGTCAATAAGCAATTCCCTTTGAATTAGTTTCCAAGGACAGCATTTATTATCAGTATACTTTCATGAGATGCAAAAACAATTCAATATCCATGCAGTTCTTAGTAAAATGTTAAGTTCTATACTTTAGCCACATGGTGGAAGCAGAGTCTAAGTAGATACTAAGCCGGTACAGCACCATGTTGCCAAGCAAATCACAAAAACATTTCCAATACTACAGTATGTTTGTATTTTTTAATGATCTGATAATGAATGCTACATTGGTCTATTTCAGCCATATTAGTAGCGCCTCATTGACTGCTTTTGTCTTGATCAGGAATGTCATACATCACTGCAGTGCTTCTTATGAACCTAAGCCAATAGGAGGCCTTGTGGGCTCTGGTCGTTCTTCTAGGGAAGTCTAAATATGTCAGAGCTGTTTGACATCTCTTCGAAGAAGTAAGAATGTACTTTCAATGTATATCACATTGTAGCGCTTTCAGAAATTACACGAAACTGCATACACACAGCATATGTTGCTGTTTTAGAGCACAGGGATTCTTGAAAGAGGGGGCCCTCGTTTTTTTCCCCACAAATATTTATTAACAACATTTGAAATATATATTTTGATAGACCAAAGTATCAGCTATCACACCATGTAAAGGAACAACTTATGTATTTACTAAATAACAACTAACTGGATTTATGTCAACTCTGTCAGACACCATAACATTTTTACAATTATTGTCCAACAAGTGTTTAAAGGCGTAGATTATTTTAATTCAAATATTAGAATATTCAAATATGTAATACAAATTTTCAAACTTCTTTTTGATTTATAACACTGTTAAACGCTCCAGGATAATTTCTTTAACGTTTTGGCATGTTTTTCTAGATATAGAGCATAAAACAACATTTATAAAGCAAACATGACCCCTTAGGTCTAGCACGGCAAATACTTAAATTGTTTATTGTAATCATTGCAGAACAGTGAATACAATATATTTTTCTGAATATTGACAAGAAAAATCTATCATAAGGGGATTAGCTATCAGTGAATGAGTTGACAAGCCACTGACAAGCCACTCTAAAAATAAAAGTTCAATACAGACATTTGTCAAATATGGAAAATAATTCATTTGAAAAGCTCCAATAAAAACAACCATTCTATCAGATCTTTCAGCACTCTGACGGAGTTGACATTAGACTAAAATCTGACTGGGTTTGTTTTATGGAGTTGACAGAAATGGCATTTTTCAAATCAAATTTTGTTTGTCACATGTGCCAAATACAATAGGTATATTCACCTTACAGTGAAATGCTTACTTACAAGCCCTTAACCAACAATGCAGTTTTAAGAAAAATAAAATAAAAATAGAAATATAACAGATAATTAAGGAGCAACAATAAAATAACAGTAGCGAGGCTATATACAGGGGATTCCGGTACAGAATCAATGTGCGGAGGTCATTGAGGTAATATGTAGATGTAGGCAGAGGTAAAGTGACTATGCATGGATAATAAACAGAGAGTAGCAGCAGCGTAGAAATGGGGGGTGGAGTGGGGACAATGCAAATAGTCCGGGTAGCCATTTGATTAACTGTTCAAGAGTCTTTTGGCTTGGGGGTAGAAGCTGTTAAGAAGCCTTTTTGACCTTTTTCTTCATTCAAGTAGTATCCACAGTAGCAATTTAGTTTTGACTAGATCTCTTACCTTCATTTTCCTAAGTTTCTTTATGACTCTTAAACCTAATTAAATGTAACATATTTGAACCAAAATTCATATTATATTTTAATCTATCAGGCAGGCAGATTAAGTTGACAGTTTATGGTTGTAACCATGGTGATTCCAATATTGTCTTTTTAAATCTATCAAAAGTAGAGAACTTTCCAGACCATGAGTGGTCTTGTTGCACTATATGCAATGAGGACATGAATAAGGGGTCCTTATGGTATAGCTGACCCTGCTCATTCCTGATTACTTTATACTGAAAATAAATATAAATGCAACATGTAAATTGTTGGTCCCATGTTTCATGAGCTTAAATAAAAGATCCCAGAAAATTTTCATATGCACAAAAAGCTTATTTCTCTCAAATGTTGTGCACAAAAGGTTTCTTCTTTAACCTTTTTAATTTAACTAGGCAAGTCAGTTAAGATCAAATTCTAATTTACAATGACGGCCTACCCCAGCTCTGTGCATACAACTTGTAGCTCTTAGGCACAAATCTCACATTGAGAAGACTTCAATAAAACTGCAATTCAGGGATATTTGGAGGGGATCTGCTTGATGATTTAACATGCCTCATGTGCTCTTTCTCTTTCTCAACACTATTTCACTTTGCATCCCTCTCTAAAATCATGGCCTTTTCATATAGACCATCATCATCACTGCAGCTCTTTGTCCTCAGAGACTGGGTTTACCATAAGATCCACAGATGCTTCCCAGTAACAGTCAGAGCTCATGCACGGAAAGCAGTGGAGGATGTTGAGGGGAGGACGGCTCATAATAATGGCCGAAATGGAGCGAATGGAATGGAGACCATGTGTTTTATGTATTTGATACCATTCCACTGATGCCGTTCCAGCCATTACCACGACCCCGTCCTCCCCAATTAAGGTGCCACCAACCTCCTATGACGGAAAGAGGCTTGCCCATTTTCATGTTACACAGCTTTATCATTGGAAATGACAGCAGTGAAAGCTCTTTTCTTCCAGATGCCTCCTGCTTTATGTCAGGAGGCGGAAGCTGTGCAACCATGATGGCTCTTGAAGCAGCTGTCTCTCAGCAACAGTTTTAGTTAAGTAATGAGATCTTGGTCTGTGAATGAAATATGGAAGGTTCTTCACCAGCTGGGCCTCTGTTATCACACTCAGCTCTCCAAGTCCCACCAACCCCTCTGACTGCAGCCTTAGGCCCCCACGAGAGACTAAACCTCCACCCACCCACCCCTCCACCATCATCTACAGTATATGTAATTTGTGCTGCTTGATTGTCTTGATTGGGACCTCAGTTTTGACTCAGCACGTCTCAGAGAAAAGCAGCCCATTCAGTGCTGGCGGCCTGCACACCACAGGGGATTAAATGCACTTGAGTAAATTTTTCTAACATATCATTTGAAGTACAGACCAGCGTTTTGCTATTGACTCTTCATAGAGCTCTGCTGAAAAAGTTTGTCATGTAACTGAAAATCTTAAGTTTTCATTACGTAACTTTTTCATGCCAAAGCCAAATTCTCTTGCTCTCCCCCTCACTTTCTCCTTGTCCTCTCTCTCACTTTAGGATGGTGTAGGGGTTTCATCCATCCATTTTGTTATAACCCTGTTCACATCCCTGACCTGCTGGGACTCTGCTGGCTGTATGGGACCTCATCATGTTGCATGGTACAGGGAGGCACAGCCTCTGTGATTCTGTAAACCCTTTGTCATCATGTACTTTATTGTTGTTGTTTTTCACCCTACCATTTTGTTCACTGTTATATTTTCACCATATTCTTTCCCACTTAACATTGTATGTATATCTACTGGATCAGCTCATGATTGCTCCTGTAGGCCCCCAAAGTTCTCAGACTGGAGTATGAAGAGCCACATGGACAAGTAGGGAGTCAGTTAGCTTAGTGTCCGTGGGGCGACGCACAATTGGCATAGCGTCGTCCGGGTTAGGGAGGGTTTGGCCGGTAGGGATATCCTTGTCTCAGTATGTAATGTAATGTAAAATGTAATAAAATGTATGCACTCTACTGTAAGTCGCTCTGGATAAGAGCGTCTGCTAAATGACTAAAATGTAAATGTAAAAATGTGTCTGAGTTATGATGCTATTGGGCGGGGGGGAGGATGAATGTGAAGTCAAGAGGGAGGGCCGTGCGTGGGAGCATTTGTAGCGTTTAGCACTGAGGGTTTCTCTAGGCCCACCACAAATTCTAACTCAGACACTAGAGGTTTGAGTTCGATTTTTTTTTAAACACACTCCCAGGTCCTAGAGGTCCCTGCTTATCTCACAATCTAGATGTGTTTTTATTGTACTGACTGTCATTGACTAAATGGTCCCAGATTGGTTTTGCGGTTTGCCAACTATATTTTTGGTTCATGTTTGTATGTCCAGTACTGGTCTCACCATCCTCCAGCTGTAGGAGTCTTGGCTGTTGAGCCTTGACCTTGCTGCCCCTGCTGCTGAGGGTAACAGTGGATGTGTGAGTGTTACATCATCCCTCCTCATTCAATAACACAGAGAGACTTGGGCCCACACACAGTAGTCTAAAATCATAATAGGAACCTTTTTATATACATTTGCTTTTATTGGACAGCCATTTGAGTGCATTTGTCGTTTTCAAATAAATAGACTTCTCTCATGAATGCAAGTCAGTCAATATAGCGTCAGAAGTTCGACAGGTTTTGTTGACGTCTAACAGTTTCCTATGGAAACATGGCAGGGGCACTGGGTTTATGTATACAAATGTGGCTGGCCAGTTCATGATGTCGAAGCAGGGACCATACTATCTAAACCAAAACCTTTTAATTGTTCTGTTGCCCGCCTCTCTTAGAAGAAATATTTATATCACGACAATAAGTTTACTTTGGCCAAAGAACTGTGGACTATCCTCTTGTTACTGTGGGTTGAACAGCAAATTGAGTCCCATCAGCATGTTAATCATTGGAGTTTAAGAGCTCTTTGAAATCCAGGCTTTGTTTTAGTAGGTGGGGGTGTTGTTATAGCAACAGTGTCTTGCCAACACTATGTTGTTGTTCTTGTAGTAGGATTTGGATGGCGTAATGGGACCTATTGCATGTTTATTGATTCTGCTCAACTTGGAATAATTGTTGATCTCGACTAGTATCATATTTAACTTCCCTTTCTGTTTGAAGCAGTACTTTGCAAAGCAATATAGAATTGAGGTATTCATTTCAGATTAGTTATGAAATAACTTTTTAGCTTCCTTGAGGATCTTCCCTGCAAATCAAGTCATTCATGTGCATGCGTTCACATTTGAATGTTTAGCCTTTTGACGGTTGTCAGCGGGCACCGAGCTACATGCCCCATTGAAAGCCTCTTGTTGCTAGCCTGGCATCTATGTTCCAGCCCAGTGAGGTCATGGTTAAGTGGTTTCTCTGTCTCTGAGGCCAGGATCCTCTTACGAAAGGAACCCAGGTAGCAAAAATAGGTTTAATCAACTATTTTTTTAGGTGTTGGATTGGTTGTCTAAACATTCTGAATGCATTCAGATAAACGTTCGGTTTTGGTTAAAGTGTAGGGGACAGATTACGTTTTGTAAACATTTGTCATAGGTGTCATCAACGTTTGGTAAATGTTGGTATTAGTGTAATTTACAACGTTGGCTATTAGTTCCTTTTTAAATGTTAATGAACATCCACCAACGTTTAACAAACGTTGAACAAACATTGGCAAACATTGGCAATAGTGTGTACGTTGGAATATGTTTCAAATACATTTATTTTTAAACGTTTATTTAGGAATGTTGAGAGAACATTGTTACAGCGTTTGTTTTTGCAACACCAATATACAACCTTTCCCAACCTAAGTCCAACGTTGGTTTAGGTTCCAGGAATGTTTTGTGCTACCTGGGAAGAACCAAGCTTTCTGAAACCATAGCCCTCCTGTTCAGTGAGAGAGAGAGTGGGAGGGAAGCACAAAGGCATAGGGTCAGAAAGTTATCCATACAGCAGTCAGCTGGTTAGAGGATGTTTTTATGTTGTATCCAATCACCCAGTTGCCCCACTAAGAATATCATATATTTTCAAGAGAGACCTGCTTTAACCCTGGCTTTAACTCAAAATCCACAGCCATGGGCTGGATCATTCCCCTTGGCCTGTTTAATCTAATACAGAGTGGCCAAGGTGGACAAGTCAAACACCAATAGATCATCTGGTTAATGAAGGACTTTATGTTTCATCCATCTCATCTATTGGTTTCTGCCCTAAAGTGGCTGTCTATCACTTGTCACCAGAGCCAGGGTGATAACAATGCTTTGGTCCTGCCATAGGGGGACTACTATGCCCTCACTCCACCCCCACTCTCACTGCCCACCCCTTTCCCCCCTTCTCTCCATTCAGGCCCATTGACACATCTCTCTGCCTGAGGAGTTGACAGCTCATTTGTTTCACTGACAAGCCCACTTCAATGCGGCCCCTTTTTCACAGTGCTTATGTAAAAGCCAGTATGACATGAAGCACAGGGACAAGTTGTGTCCCAGCTCTGAGGGCTTTTTAAGTTAATATTTTTTATAACCATGATATATCAAAGGTGTGACTAACGTCATTGAGTCTTTAGGGCACACTGTCATGTATTGTCTCCAACCGATGTGATGGGTGATCAAAGTTGAATGAGGAGATTGGTGTCCTAATGTGAAGCCCTGTCTGTCCCACCTCCTCGCTTTCCCCCTCAGCTCTCAGCATTGTGTCCTCCTCCCAGCCCTGCGGAGTGCCAAAGTACAGGAGTGGGAGATCAAGTGCATGAAAAGCCTGGTGTTGGATGAAACTGACGAGGGACACCACCCAGGTAAAACACAGACATATTGTTGTAGTGTTGCAATTCAATTACTCTACCTGACTCCTGTGTGGCGTGACTCCCCCCTGAGTTCTGTGTTCGACCAATGACCGGCCCCGATACTGTAACGGGAGAAGTGGGTGGGAAACTAAAAGTTAAGTGGTAAGGTCTGACAGAGGATCCTGAGATAGTCTTCCTCTCTGATGCGCAGTCTCCAGTGTCCAGGCCTTATCTGCTGGCCCATGGTTGTAATGGATTTGGCAGGGTGAGTCTGTAAGAAACTTGTTCACCCTGACTAAATGTCAGAGCTATTTTACCTGGACCCTGGGGATGATTCACAAAGCTCACTCTTGAATTTCTGTGCTTTGTGTTGCAAAACGGACTATTTTCTCAGTAATTTTGTCCTTGTTTATCTTTCAACTGGGACTGTGGGCTCTTTCTTTCTCTCTATCCCTCTTTCTCTCTCCCTCTTTTTCGGTGTAGCAAATTGGTTGATACCACATTGGATCATGGTGTTGCTCACTCTATGGTTCTGCTTCATTTTTGTTTTCAGTGGTGAAGTGAAGAATTAAGGAAATGTTGACATGACTCAGTCCAGAGGGGTATACTACGAAGCAAGTTCGATCTACTCAGGGTTTTCTAAAGCTAGCCAGCTTCAGTAAGCTTCCCACTCCAGCTCAGGCTTTATCCATACTACGACGGTGGATATTGCTCGTCTGCCTGCCGCTAACTCTAGCAGGCTTGTAGCTGCGCGTGCAGTTTAATCAGTTGACTTCCTCAAATGAAGTGGATTATGTCACAATCTTTGCGGGAGGGAGAGAATCTGATTTCATTGGTCCTCAACTCACGGCCCAGCCACTTCATTCAGGATAAATGTAGTCGTCCCTGACTTAGCCTGTCCTGGAGCAGGTACGTTCTGAAGGATTCGTTGCCATTGAAATGTACCTGGCTGAAAGGTGAGCCACTTTCGTGGTACCAGTCATCCTGAGTTGAACTCAGAGTTAACCAAAGTTACCTCGCTAACTCCTCAAACCTGAGTCAAAGTCTAGGGCTCTGAAGGGTATACTACAGAGCAGATTCAATGAGTTATCCAGCTAACTTTGATAAACAACCAGAAATAACAACCAGATTTTCTGGTTCATTTAAGAAAGCTGAACTTAGGCATGTGTTTTTGTTTGTTGAGTCAATTAGACCATGCCCATTTTAAAGCATATCATTCACAATATTTTGTCAAGTTAGCTGGCTAACTCATTTAACCTGCTTTGTAGTATACCTCACTGGACTGTGGTGGTGCTTTCACCCACGGTACTAATGGATGACAGTGATTTACCATTCAAAGATGTGGAGATGAACTGGGTCAGGCCAGTGGGGACCCTTCATTTTGTGTTTATGTTTACTATTGTGTGTGTGTAATCCTCATTCCCTCCCAAAGCTACAGTGCCTGTAGCCATCATCCTGGCACTGTCTCAGGCACTTAGTAAGTACCATAATTTCTCTGAGAGTGAAAAGGCTTGTTGATTAGCTGCTACTCGCTCTGTGCTGCTCTGATCCCAGATCTCCGTGTCTGTGTCTGAGTCACGTCGCTGTGTTGTCTATAATCTCTTGGCAGACCAATGGGGAAAATATCTTGAGTTATTCAGTAGCCGACTCGACATTCCCCCTCCCTATTGTAGTTTCCTCTTCACACCAGACGTGCTGGAATGCTATCTGACACACGAGCACGCTCACTCTGCTCCGTCTGCTCTCTGAGACTGCATTGGCTCTCAGACTGGGATAGACTCCCAGAGGCACTGTCAATGAGTCACAGTATGACTGCAAAATGGCCACCACAGGGCCTGTTGTCAGTGTGGATCAATCCGGACAAGGGGGCCCCACTGTAAAGCTAATTGAAAGGCTCAGCATAGCAGCAGGTTTTACTATGTAGATCTTTCATCAGGCCGTTGTGTGTGAGTCAGGATGAGTCATCCACACTGCCTGCTGTCTAGCTAGCTGTCCCTCTGACCCCAGGGAGAGAGGAGCGAAATCAAAGCCCATCAGTAACCAAGCCTTTAGGCCCAGCCTGGCCACTGTCTTTGGTCCTTTTTTGACAACCTGCTCTATAGAAACGATGACAGAGAGGGGCCCAGTGAAGTCCAAAAAGGGTGGAGCTGTTATAGGTACACAAGGATATAGATGATTTGAACCAGTTACATGGGTTTTTACTGGAGGTGTTCATTTTGGTTAGTTAGTTAACCCCATATCTGCCCGTTTGAGATTTCAGCAGATGAAGAGTATAGCCTAGGGCTCCTGCTATCTGTCCTCAAAGAAGCAGTCTCTCATCTCCTTCCTACCTTTATGACAGCTATGGAAGCCCATTCCCACCCCAAAATGTTGTATGTCGATACTTGAGATGCTATCTACAAATTGAGATAGTAAATCGTACAGGAGATCTTTCTTCAGAGATCAGCACAGCAGGGCCACTGGAAAACATGTGATGAGCTGGCATTTGCCCCAGCACCTTTGATTTGGTTTAATTAAATTACACAAGTGTTGAAAATAGGGACAAAGTACTGTTGTTTAGACTGATTCGCCTCATGATTTGTTAACTCATGCACAATTAATCTGTTATTCAGTCTGATCAACTGTAGCCTACTGATAACAACCACAGTTGCAGGTAGCCTAGAGAAGCCTATGCACTCTAATCCGGCCAGGGGAAACAAAGTGGTAACGTTATGTATTTAAAGTCTAAGCTATGTATTAATAACCTAAAATAGGCCCATTTATTTGTCATAAGAGGACATAAATGTGATCAAATAAATACATTACCGCTTCGTTTCCACTGGCCAGAGGTGATCAGAGCGCGTAGGCTTCTCTAGTCTTGATCAGACTGAAGCACAGATTAATTGTGCACGAGTTGACAAATCATGTGGAAAATCTGTCTAAACAACAGTACTTTGGCCCTTTTTTCAATGCTTTTGTGTCAATATTTTTTATTAAACCGAATCAAGTGCTGGGGCAAATGCCAGCATCGTAACACATTTGCCGGCGGCCCTGCTGTGCTGATCTCTGCAAACTGGATAGATGGAAATTGCCACACAATGCTACAAATTAAGAAACATATCCCATATGTACACTACCGGTCAAAAGTTTTAGAACACCTACTCATTCAAGGGTTTTCCTTTATTTTTACTATTTTCTACATTTTAGAATAATAGTGAACATATCAAAACTATGAAATAACACATGAGGTATTGACCTGGAATGCATTTCAATTAACAGCCGTGCCTTCTTAAAAGTGAATCAATACGTACAATTTCAAGAACTTTGAAAGTTTCTTCAAGTGCAGTTGCAAAAACCATCAAGCACTATGATGAAACTAGCTCTCATGGGCACCACCACAGGAATGGAAGACCCAGAGTTACCTCTGCTGCAGATGATGAGTTCATTAGAGTTATCAGCCTCAGAAATTGCAGCTCAAATAAAAGAGAGTTCAAGTAACAGACACATCTCAACATCAACTGTTCAGAGGAGTCTGTATGAATCAGGCCTTCATGGTTGAATTGCTGCAACAACAAAAAAACACTACTAAAGGACACCAATAAGAAGAAGAGACTTACTTGGGCCAAGAAACATGAGCAATGGACATTAGACCGGTGGAAATTTGTCCTTTAGTCTGGAGTCCAAATGTGAGCTTTTTGGTTCCAACCGCTGTGTCTTTGTGCGACGCGGTGTGGGTGAATGGATGATCTTTACATGTATATTTCCCACCGTAAAGCATAGAGGAGGAGGTGTTATGGTGTGGGGGTGCTTTGCTGGTGACACTGTCTGTGATTTATTTTGAATTCAAGGCACACTTAACCAGCATGGCTACCACAGAATTCTGCAGCGATACGCCATCCCATTTGGTTTGGGCTTAGTCCCACTATCATTTGTTTTTCAACAGGACAATGACCCAACACACCTCCAGACTGTGTAAGGGCTATTTTACCAAGAAGGAGAGTGATGGAGTGCTGCATCAGATGATCTGGCCTCCACAATCCCCTGACCTCAACCAAATTGAGATGGTTTGGGATGAGTCGGAACGCAGAGTGAAGGAATAGCAGCCAACAAGAGCTCAGCATATGTGGGAACTCCTTTAAGACTGTTGGAAAAGCATTCCAGGTGAAGCTGGTTGAGAGAATGCCAAGAGTGTACAAAGCTGTCATCAAGGTGAAGGGTGGCTATTTGAAGAATCTCAAATATAATTCCATTTGTGTTATTTCATAGTTTTGATGTCTTCACTATTATTCTACAATGTAGAAAATAGTAAAAAGAAAGAAAAACCCTTGAATGAGTAGGTGCTCTAAAACTTTGGACCGGTAGTGTATGTTCTACTATCTCAAAATTTCGAGTTAGTATCTCAAAATGTTTAGCTAGTTTCTAGAAAATTTGAGATTGTACATTTTTATCTCAAAATTTGTAAATAGTATTGACATAACATTTTTGGGGGGGTGGCAGGAATGGGCTTCTATACTTAGCTGTCATATCAAAGGATGCAACATTTTCTTTTCTTTCAAATTCTCCTATCATCACCAGCAGCGCCAACACCTTGTGCACGCCCCCATCTACATTGATGGGTCGAGAGCTTCAAGTTCCTCGGTGTTCACATCACTAACGATCATTTTCCACACACACCAACACAGTCGTGAAGAAGGTACGACAATGCCTCTTTCCCCTCAGGAGGATGAAAAGATTTGGCATGAGTCCTCAAATCCTCAAAGTTCTACAGCTATATATAGCTAAAGTTCTATACCGCAGAACCATATGACCCTGAACAGCTTCTAGACTGCTAAATAGTTAGTCCGGGTAGCTATTAGTTAACTATTTAACTATCTGCATTGACCCTTTTTGCATTAACCCTTTTGACTCATCACGTACGCTGCTGATACTGTTTATTTTCTATCCTGTTGCCTAGTTACTTTATCCCTACCTATATGTACATATCTACCTCAATTACCTTGTATCCCTGCACATCGACTCCGAAGCATTAGACAAATATTTAAATGTTTTATCATGATATCATATAGACATGAGATTCTCCTCTAAAATAGCTAGTTTTGAAAGATGCATGCATGAACTGGCAGACCTCAAAATGGGTATAAAAAGACAAACAATTTAGGTAATAGTATGTTTGGAACTGTAAGAGATCTATCTGAAAACACCCCTGAATGTTTTGTGCATAGATGCTACCTCCAGTGTATGAGCAGGATTATATTCCGCTTGTGTGAGCTGTCTGGCTTGCTGCTCTGTCCCTCAGGTCCGGTGCTAGTGCTTAAGTCAGCACAACAGTGGTAGCAGGTGGCTCTCTCTCCCTTTCTCGACATGTTGTTCCACTGTGCTGGTGCAATGACACAGCTGTCATTTGCAGTTGAACCAATGCTAAGTAAATCTGGCTGGCTGTGCCTATATCAGACAGAGGATACCAACTAGAAATACAAACAACGTGTGTATAGTAGCTGCATATTTGGGATCTTTGTAGACATCAGGGAAGATTTCAAGAGGTCAGAATGTGTTTGCCCGGTGTTACCTGACAAGGCGTTCAAGACCAGGCTTTCTCTCATAACTTCATGTCAGGGCATGTTCTTCCATTCATGTAGGGTTGTGCAGATGAATGCCCACAGGTGAATGAATGACCTCGGGGGGACATTTCTGAGCTTCTGCATGACTGAGCTGAATGTTTAAGCCTACAGCCTGAGTCACCTGTGTCACCTTGGATAAAGCCCAAGCGATAGCAGGGATATTTTTGCTCTAAACGTAAAACGAGCTGATTAGAAAACCCTCCGTTTGCAATGTACCGTTCTGTCCCTGAGCTACATCTCTGACTTGGTATAATTCTCTGTAACCCGAGAAGGCTAGCTGGTTTCAGACCACATGCCTGACTCAAGTCAATCCAGTTATCTATAGAAAATTTGGTCCTGCTTTATTTGAAGTGCATCCTACATAAATGCTTCACAAATCATTTCTAACCTTATATCATGCTCTACAAATAATGTTGCATAACCATCAATATATTAATGCCACTAATAACCCATAAGTTTAACTGCCTTCCTAATGGTCCAAGGATTTAGAAAAATTCATCCAACAAAGGTCGTCTGGCTTTTTGCAGTTCTGTGTATTTTGTAGGTACATCCTCTCCCCTGACTGTGCTCTATCTGAAGGGACAGCAGAGTGAGTTGGGTCCCATGGCTGGCTCATCTGCTTTACCTCCTCAACTCTCTCCAACAGTCCTGGGAGTCACTGTCCTCTTTGTGCACTTTAGCCTTGCACAGGGTCATATCCTGAACAGAGTACAGTTTTCTGAAGTCAAAATGGTGCAAATCCCCCAAAATCTGTTAGTCCCCCTTCCCAAGTAGCCTGATTCTCCAGTCACCCATGTGCTTACCCTGAGGAGGACTGTCACAGCAGGTTTGCCAGAATGGGCCATCTTTTGAATTAGTGCAAATGCAGGGAAACCAACACCAGCAGGAGGCCTCTCAATAATTAATAGTTCCCTAATAATGTTTACTTGTGGTGTAGAAATATGGGGCATAATTGAGGGGTTAAAATATGCATGCAATCTACCGCTTATAGAGCCAAAGTGGGTTAACTGACAATGATCAGTCCTGTATGCTGGGATCTGTACTTTATTTCTACAAAGTCTTCTTTAAAAAGTGACATGCAAAGGGCAGAGATATGATGCAGGGTATCCTTGTGTAACTGTGTCAGCCATCTGGAGAAGAGAAACTGTTCTTTTCAAGACAGGGACCGATCCTCTTATGGAGCCTCGTTGTCTTGGAGGGGATGAAGCTTCCTCACATGTCCCCCCCCCAATATCACACACACACACACACACACACACACACACACACACACACACACACACACACACACACACACACACACACACACACACACACACACACACACACACACACACACACACTGACATGTTGTGCAGCCTCAGATTGAGAGGATAAGACCTGAATGTGCTGCAGCCTGTCATTTCTCTCAAATTTGGAGTTGGAGACGCCTTATTTCAGGCTTCTGTCAGTGTTTTGGCATGATAAATTATGAAATGAAAAAGCTGGTAAAGAGGTAAAATTATAGGCCAGATCTTTCAGATTGCTCATAATTCTTGTTTTGACAGTCATAATTATGTGATGACTTTTTAAAATGCCTCGTAGAATAGAGAGAATGGTTGTAAAGTAGCTGCCCCTCCTCCTTGATCCCTCCTTGGTCTCCACTGACTCTTCTCAGGATCCTTGTTTGACCTCTGCACCCCAGGCTGACCCTTGACTTTGCAGCAGGCTTAGAGCCCTATCAAGACAGAGGGCCTGAATCAGAGGGTGCGGTCGGTTCAAACCTCAGGGTCACAGAGATTGGCCCACACCTCTCCCTCTTATTCTTCGAGCAATGCCCTCCACACTCTACCTCTTTGTGGCCAATATTGGCCTCTTGACTGATTAGAAATGCCCACAATGACGGAACAATCATGGGAGTAGAATAGGCTGTTGGTGGAGGGGAGAAAAATAAGGACAAGGGAGTTTGTTTAACATTTAGCATGGAAATATAATTACTTATTTGTGATTCGAATTCTGGGGTTTAGCGAACTCTGCTTTTGCAGTTTTTGAGGTTAAAAGGAATGTTTTTCCCTCTCACAACATGTGTGTTACCCTAATCTAGAAATAACAGATAGCAAAAATGTATTGAGGAATATCATTATCAGTTTCATTCTGTGTTTATTAGTATTGATTTGTTACTGGTATAAGTGATATATCTGTACTTATTTCCTTACACTGAGCAATTACACAATTGTTATCCGTTCACGGTAAGTCTGTGACGACACTCCAGTTGGCTACAGATAGCAATGTTGGTTTATACTTGAATGTTCTTATTTATGTGCGGAGGACAGCTCACGGGGAGTTATTTAGCATCCTGGGAAGTGGGCAGTTTTGGGTGTCTGAGGAGCCTTTGTAACCTGACCTCTTTGATTGATCTTCTCCAGGGAGCTGATCGATGGCTATCAAGCAGAGATGAGCAACGACTGACTGATAGATGAAGAAAGCAGACTCCCAATGTACACAATGGTGGACTGACTGGCCTCCACTGGACCTCCATTGTATCCTCATAATAATAATTGATTAAATGCTTATAGCGCATTTCAAAGAATCTCAAAGCAACACAAAAAAGACACATCATTTAGAAAAACAACATCATTAGATGGACAGTCATTAGAACATTCATGGCTTGAGTGGTCATCTGAGGGAGGTGTTCAAGCAGGGAGAGAAAGTCCGGAGGCAGGCAGGAAGAGCAGTCTCATTAAGGTGTCTCGCTGTCTCTAGTTTTCCCATAGTAGATCTCAGTCAGATGAAGTTCCGGCTATGCCACTGCAGTCAATGGACTCCGTAGTAGGTAGCTAACTAGTTACTAGTTCACTACTACAAAAACGATGCACCCACTTGGATGATGCTGCGGTAGTTACATGGCGCCAGAAAGCCCACCACATTTCAATAATAATTCAAAAGCAGCCTTGTAACTTCGTCCTCCCTACGATCCTCATCGCTGCACACCTCTGCCGTCTTGCTTTCTGCTTCTCCTCCATCCTCAACCTCCGCATACTGGCTGGCATTCGAATCAAAACAGCTAGCCAGCTAACTTTAGCTAGCTAGCCAATCAAGAAAACATCTATATTCATTGTTCATTCCTAAACCAAAAAGATTGTAGGTAAAAAGAAAAGACAATGTACAGAAGCTCTCTGCCTAGGCTACTGCTAGAGCGCCATGGCCCTATCTCCTCGTGATGCACCCGTTGCTCTGGGAGATCTTTGCCCCACCAGGAGTATGAGCCAGAGCCTACAGTTCAAATGAACAGAAATAGGAAAGGCACAGGCCAAGTGGCTCAAATATTGACATGTTGCTGTATAGGAATACAAGAGCATTTTGAAGCAGATTGTAACTTAACGTTTGGCATAAAATATTTGTTATTTCATAAAATGAATAATAAGAGCCCATAGAATGTTTGGTTCCCTGATGGAGATTAATTTAGCTTGTATTGTGCTGAAATTCTAATTGAATCTTTTCCTTATGAGGTTTTCTTTGTCACCAGACACCTGTTCAGTGGATTTAGGCTAGTTTACATCAGGCGCAACAGCTCGTGCCAGTTGATATTTGCTTGACAAACAGTCTGTCAGCTGCCAGGAAAGTAATTAATGAGCAGCAAACTAATACACAATGGGAATCTACCCTTAGGTAATGTAAACTCAGCAAAAAAAGAAACGTCCTCTCACTGTCAACTGCGTTTATTTTCAGCAAACTTAACATGTGTAAATATTTGTGTGAACATAACAAGATTCAACAACTGAGACATAAACTGAACAAGTTTCACAGACATGTGACTAACAGAAATTGAATAATGTGTCCCTGAACAAAGGGGGGGGTCAAAATCAAAAGTAACAGTCAGTATCTGGTGTGGCCACCAGCTGCATTAAGTACTGCAGTGCATCTCCTCCTCATGGACTGCACCAGATTTGCCAGTTCTTGCTGTGAGATGTTACCCCACTCTTCCACCAAGGCACCTGCAAGTTCCGGGGCATTTCTGGGGGAAATTGCCCTAGCCCTCACCCTCCAATCCAACAGGTCCCAGACGTGCTCAATGGGATTGAGATCCGGGCTCGTCGCTGGCCATGGCAGAACACTGACATTCCTGTCTTGCAGGAAATCATGCACAGAACGATCAGTATGGCTGGTGGCATTGTCATGCTGGAGGGTCATGTCAGGATGAGCCTGCAGGAAGGGTACCACATGAGGGAGGAGGATGTCTTCCCTGTAACACACAGCGTTGAGATTGCCTACAATGACAGCAAGCTCAGTCCGATGATGCTGTGACACACCGCCCTAGACCATGACGGACCCTCCACCTCCAAATCGATCCCGCTCCAGAGTACAGGCCTCGGTGTAACGCTCATTCCTTTGACGATAAACGCGAATCTGACCATCACCCCTGGTGAGACAAAACCGCGACTCGTCAGTAAAGAGCACTTTTTGCCAGTCCTGTCTGGTCCAGCGACGGTGGGTTTGTGCCCATAGGCAACGCAGTTGCCGGTGATGTCTGGTGAGGACCTGCCTTACAACAGGCCTACAAGCCCTCAGTCCAGCCTCTCTCAGCCTATTGTGGACAGTCTGAGCACTGATGGAAGGATTGTGCGTTCCTGGTGTAACTCGGGCAGTTGTTGTTGCCATCCTGTACCTGTCCCGCAGGTGTGATGTTTGGATGTACCGATCCTGTGCAGGTGTTGTTACACTGCGAGGACGATCAGCGGTCTGTTCTGTCTCCCTGTAGCGCTGTCTTAGGCGTCTCACAGTACGGACATTGCAATTTATTGCCCTGGCCACATCTGCAGTCCTCATGCCTCCTCGCAGCATGCCTAAGGCACGTTCCCGCAGATGAGCAGGGACCCTTGGCATCTTTCTTTTTGTGTTTTTCAGAGTCAGTAGAAAGGCCTCTTTAGTGTCCTAAGTTTTCATAACTGTGACCTTAATTGCCTACCGTCTGTAAGCTGTTAGTGTCTTAACGACCGTTCCACAGGTGCATGTTCATTAATTGTTTATGGTTCATTGAACAAGCATGGGAAACAGTGTTTAAACCCTTTACAATGAAGATCTGTGAAGTTATTTGGATTTTTACGAATTATCTTTGAAAGACAGGGTCCTGAAGTTCATGAGTTTATGATAACAAGCGTCAAACTATTACTTACACTATTACTTACAAACCCTAGGGGTTTGTTATGGCTCCAGATAGTTGATAGTAATTCTGAGGAATGAGTGAATACATGTCATTCATTGAATTCATGGAGTAATAAACGTAATAGAGTCAATACATTGAAGTTCTCTCAGAGATTCCTGTTGTAACACGTATTGAAAAGCAGGGGGATCATCCTCTGCTACAATTTAGGACCAGTGTACAACTACCAGTTAATGCCCGGGTAGAGCAAAGTGACGGTAATCATGTATTTTAGTTAGGTCTAAGATTAGTGTTCACACGTGTCACACACTGAATGAACACCCATCTGTGAAATGGCATATCTGCAAGATGGCAGCCTACCTGAGCTTACCCTGAACGGAGGGAAGGAGTGGATGTATTGGCGGGTCATGTGCTATGCTTTATCATATCAGTTGTTGCGTAACTCTTCTTGAATGAACTGTATAATCTCACAACGTGCAACCTGTCTCGTATTCCTGAGAGTTTTATTTAAAGAGATTCCTAAAAAAAAGCTTACAGTCCTGCTGTCCAAAGGCAGGAAGCAGCCTGTTTTGTATTTGTGTTTCAGTTATAACACTGTTTAGATCTTGGCATGTGGGATACAAAAATCCCTTTGTTTACTTTGGATTCATGGAGTTTATCCAGAAAGGCTACACAGATGGAAGGATGAGATGGGATTATTCAATCCCTCATTCTTAATCAGTCACTGAAGCAATTCAGATCTCTCTGTCTCAGGGGATTGCGTAACGAAAGGGAATAAGAAATGATGTGACATGCTGTAAGATGTTGACATAACTACTGATTTTTGATATTGTAGGTCTACTATAACTTTATGTAACTTGGAGTAACTGGGATGCAAAACAGTACAGTAAATCAGAGCTCAACAGATCTTCATATCATCACTATTACGCCTCACTTATTAACCAGTCCTTCCCAAATGGCTAAATTCTGTGACGTCTTTCAAGGTTCAAAATTGACCATGTGTTGCTTCTGAAAACAGCCATGTTGTTATGCAGCTAGGTAGGTCTTTTGCATTGTTCTTCTTCTGCTTTTACATTACTCTGGGCAGTCTAGTGTGTGTTCCTTGGCTCCGTCCCAGGTAGTTTTTTAGCCATACACACTGTCCTGTTTTCAGAGCTCCTTCTACCCTGTATCAGGTTTCCTGCTACTGTGGACCTCTGCCCTCTTTTCCACATCATCACTTCACCTAGTCCTGCTAGAAGACATCAACACCTCAACAGCCCATTTGTCTATACTCTTCACTATCCAACCTTAGAACCACTCTAATGTTTGGCTGACCTCTGCAAAGTGCTAACGTCTCTTGTTTTGGTGAGCTTTTGTGGTGTGTCATTTTTTTATTAATGACCCTGATAACCTGATTGTTGTGTTTTTTTTCTGTGTTACTGGATCACTTTTCTAACTGATTTTGTATTAACCTGCCGTCTGTCAGGAAACCTGTAGAAATGAGAGAGTAATATCAATATGACATGAACAATCTGCTGTATCTGTTCATTGAGGGGGTTTAAGCTTGAATATCTCCGACTCCATTGTTTCCCCACAGGCCAAAGCAATATAGGCCTCTGTCTGTTCTCCTCTGACGTGAAGGTGGGCAGGTTCTTTAGAAGATACATCTTTGATGTTAGAGAGAGAGATAAGCTAGACTGATAAGATGATTGCAAGTCCCCACAGCTCCTCTACGTGTGCGTAGTTAACCCAGACTGACCCAGTGCCTAAATACAGGCTGTGTTCCCTTGTATATCCACATCCTCATCTATGACGCCCATCTTTAAATGTTTCGCTCGTGGTCTTTGGTCTTTCTAGGATCATTCGGAACACAATTGACTGAGATGACACTAGTCCATTCCCTAAAAGTGATCTAATCTTGAAGCACTGTGACTATTGTGTCCCACAGTGGACACGTCATAATACCCATAAAACCTTGCGGTCAAACACGGAAATGGTTCCAATCATTTTTTCACCATTCATTTGATCCATTGTGGATTTTAGCAACACTTCAAAAAAGAGCTGTGTTTCGTGTAGGCTTACCCTGGCATGAAGTTTTGATTACATGTAAATATCTTTCAGACAAGGTGACTTTTATCAATATATTCAGCTCTATTTACTCTCAGATTCGAAAATGCTAAATATCATCAAAGAAGACATCATGCAAGACTACAAATCCCTGCAGGCTCCTGCACGTCATCTCTAGCTGACACGTTTGCTGTCAGCTAGCTAGCTACTGACTACCTTGATACAAAATGAAATATATACTGAACATTTTAATTTACTGTTCAATATTTTATTTAACTAATATTGTCTTATTTCTGCATTTGGATTTGGCATCTGCATTTGGATCTGGACTAGATTAGATCCTCTTCTCCTTGATCAGGTGGAGCTCTTTATTTAATCCCCTATAATTTCTGCTAACTACAGTGCATTTGGAAAGTATTCAGACCCCTTTATTTTTTCCACATTTTGTTACATTACAGCCTTATTCTAAAATAGATTAAATTATTTTTTCCCCTCATCAATCTACACACAATACCTCATGAATACAAATCAGAAAATAGTTTAGACATTTTTGCTAATTTATTAAACATAAAAACCTGTAATATCACATTTACAAAGTATTCAGACCATTTACTAAGTACTTTGTTGAAGCACTTTTGGCAGCGATTACAGCCTCGAGTCTTCTTGGGTATGACGCTACAAGCTAGGCACATCTGTATTTAGAGAGTTTCTCCTATTCTTCTCTGCAGATCCTCTCAAGCATTGTCAGTTTGGATGGGGAGCTTTGCTCCAAAGCTATTTTCAAGTCTTTCCAGAGATGTTCGATCGGGTTCAAGTCCGGGCTCTGGCTGGACCACTCAAGGACATTCAGAGACTTGTCCCGAAGCCACTCCTGTGTTGTCTTGGCTGTGTGTTTAACTTTAGTTAGTTAGTTAAAGTTAACAGTTTAACTTTACGTCTGTCCCCTCGCCCCGACCCGGGCGCAAACCAGGGACCCTCTGCACACATCAACAACAGTCACCCACGAAGCATCGTTACCCATCGCTCCACAAAAGCCGCGGCCCTTGCAGAGCAAGGGGAACCACTACTTCAATGTCTCAAAGCGAGTGACGTAACCGATTGAAACGCTATTAGCGCGCACCACCGCTAACTAGCTAGCCATTTCACTGGAGTAGGTTTTCATCAAGGATTTCTTTGTACTTTGCTCCGTTCATCTTCCCCTTGATCCTGACTAATCTCCCAGTCCCTGGCACTGAAAAACATCCCCACAGCATGATGCTGCCACCACCATGCTTCACCGTAGGGATGGTGCCAGGTTTCCTCCAGACATGACGCTTGGCATTCAAGCCAAAGAGTTCAATCTTGTTTTCATCAGAACAGAGAATCTTGTTTCTTATGGCATGAGAGTCTTTAGGTGCCTTTTGGCAAACTCCAAGCAGGCTGTCATGTGCCTTTTACTGGGGAGTGGCGTCCGTCTGGCCACTCTACCATAAAGGCCTCATTGGTGGAGGGCTGCCGAAATGGTTGTCCTTCTGGAAGGTCCTCCCATCTCCACAGAGGAACTTTGAAGCTCTGTCCGAGTGACCATCGGGTACTTGGTCACCTCCCTGACTAAGGCCCTTCTCCCCCGATTGATCAGTTTGGCCAGGTGGCCAGGTCTAGGAAGAGTCTTGGTTATTCAATTTAAGAATGATGGATGCCTCTGTGTTTTTGGGAACCTTCAATGCTGCAGAAATGTTTTGGTACACTTCCCCAGATCTGTGAATCGACACAATCCAGTCTCGGAGCTCTACGGACAATTTCTTTGAACTCATGGCTTGGTTTTTGCTCTGGCATGCACCGTCATCTGTGGGACCTTATATAGACAGGTGTGTGCCTTTCCAAATCATGTCCAATCAATTTAATTTACCACAGGTGGACTCCAATCATGTTGTAGAAACATCTCAATGATGATCAATGGAAACAGGATGTACCTGAGGTCAATTTCGAGTCTCATATTTAACGGTCTGAAAATCTGTTCTAAAAACCTGTTTTTGCTTTGTCATTGTGGAGTATTGTGTGTAGATTGATGAGGATTTTTTTTTATTTGATCCATTTTAGAATGAAACTGTAACGTAACAAAATGTGGAAAAAGTCAAGCGGTCTGAATATTTCCCGAATGCACTGTATGTGAACAAGGTGATTTAATTTCATGGTGTCAGAATGCATTTCAGAACTAACTTGTTGACATGTTCTGTTGCAGATTTAAAGCCAGGTTAACTCATTGCAGAATGTATCCATAATCATTAATGAATAAGCATATTTATTTATTACATAACCTTGCCCACTAGCTATACTAATGATCTGCTGTCCAGAGGGTAACAGCAAACATATTCATGTTTTGCAGCAGTAAAGTAAGCACACTGTTGACTCAAGAGAGGATGATTATCAGTCCTCTCTGGAACCACTCAAAAAGCCAGACTAAAATAATACAGCTAGCTATGGTAGCTACAAGTCAAGTAGTACTTGAAGTAGGCTACCCACCCCTCACCCACAGACACAAACAAACATTATCAAGAACGCCTAGCCCTAGCTTCACCATCAAAGTTAGCTAGCTAGTTAACTAGCAAGCTAGACTGTTGGTTTAGAAAAGCAAAAAGAAAGATATACTTGTTTTTATGAATTTTTCATGCATTTAAATGGCTAGAAAATATGTGAAATTCTGTGAATTCTGTGAACTGTCTTGGGCAAGTTTTACATTGAGCAAGTTGGGCAAGTTTTAAGTTTAATGTAGCCATCTAGCCAGGCTAATGTTTCTAACTAGCTAACCATGAGCTAGCTAGCAGGCATTTTACATTTAAAACTTGTCCAAGACAGTTCACAGAATTGTCAATTTAAACAACTTATTAATTACTAAATTTAGCTAACATTAGTTAATCCAGAGATTCTTACCTTTGCCTCAATTCGTCAGTCTCATCCAGATCATCATGGCCCTGGTGAGTAATGTGAAGCTTGAGACAGGCATTTTTAGTTCTGTATGATAGCCACATTAGCAGCTAATTAGCATTTCATTTTTGGGGGGTTAATACAGGCGAATATATTGATTAAAGTCACCTAGTCCAAGAGATTTAGATGGTTATCAAAACATTACGCCAGGGTAAGCCTACACGAAACAGCCATTATTTGAAGTGTTTCTAAAATCCACAATGGATAAAATGAATGGTGGAAAAACAATTGTAACCATTTCCATGTTTGACCTCTAGATTTTATGGGTATTATGACTCATACTGTGCTAGACTATTACCATTGCACACATAATGAGTTACGCTTCGAACACACCGGCAGCGTGATTGCGCAAAATAGTACGCAGCATCATCTGCATATGTATGCAACAAAAGTTCAACAGTTCAACATTCACCTTCTGCTAACATTTCTGTCAAGCCATCGAAGCATACAGTTTGACACATGCGTTAGATAAATCCAACGTATGCACCACACCGAACACACTGCAACTGCCTCTGCAATGCTGCAAGGCAAACGCAGCGTTTCATTGGAAATTAATGTAATTCTGGTGTACCAAAATGCAAATACACTGTCAGTGTGTTGGAAGCGTTATTTGACTGCCATTCATGTACTCTGGAATATAGGCCAGTGAAACCAAATCTCATTCTCTCTATATGAATGGTTGGTTGTGTAGAAACAAAACTGACTGGTACGCAACTACGGGGAAAAGCAGACAGGGTTGGCTTAGATTATTGACAACATGCAAACTATATTTCTTCTCTAATGTTTATTGAAAACATAAATACATTTGCACAATGAGCACTTGTTGTCTCTCAAATATATTGTTACAGTTGTTGGTTAGGTAGCAAGTGAATTTGCCATATTAGCATTGACATGAAATCAGTCAAAACACCTCAAAACAAGATATGGTACCAAGAACAAGATGAAACTAGCTGAAACGAGCTACTTACGATTCTACTTACACGAGCTACTTACAGTTCCTTGTCATTGTTGGTAGCTTTCTGTTTATCGTTTTTGTGACGTTGTCAGCTAACCCATCTATTGTCATGCTACCTTTTAATGAACTGGGTTTCTTCCACGATCGGGCTAGCTAATGTCACGCCCTGACCTTAGAGATCCTTTTAATTCTCTATTTGGTTAGGTCAGGGTGTGACTAGGGTGGGCAATCTATGTTTTCTATTTCTTTGTTGGCCGGGTATGGTTCCCAATCAGAGGCAGCTGTCTATCGTTGTCTCTGATTGGGGATCATACTTAGGCAGCTTTTTCCTACCTGTAGTTTGTGGGATCTTGTTTTGGTACTGTGCTGTTTAGCCCTACTAAACTTTACGTTTCGTTTGTATATTTTTTTTTTCGGTGTTCATTGAATAAAGTAAGATGTACGCCTACCACGCTGCACCTTGGTCCGACCATTCTTACAACGACGGGCGTAACAGAAGATCCCACCACAAACAGACCAAGCAGCGTGGCCAGGAGGAGCAGACATCCTGGACATGGGAGGATATCTTGGACGGTAAGGGATCCTGGACATGGGAGGAGATCCTGGACGGGAAGGGATCCTGGACGTGGGAGGAGATCCTGGCCGGAAAGGATCGCCTTCCATGGGAGCAGACGGAGGCAGCAAGGGAGGAACAACGACGACACCGGGGTTCGCGACCACGACGGAAGCCCGAGGCACACAGGGTGGTTGGCGGAGCCAGGGTTTGAACCAGAGCCAACTCCCCGTACTCACCGTGGGGAGCGTGTGACCGGTCAGGCACCATGTTTTGCGGTGATACGCACTGTGTCTCCAGTGCGCATCCACAGCCCAGTGCGTTCTGTGCCAGCTCCGCACTTGCCGTGCGCAAGTGGGCATCTGTCCAGGATGGGTGGTGCCGGCTCAGCGCTCCTGGTCTCCAGTGCACCTCCTCGGTCCAGGATATCCTGCGCAGGCTCTACACGCTGTATCTCCGGTGCGCCTATCGGGTTGGAGTTGATGAATATAGCTCTACCCCTTAAGCTGCCCTATATTGGTGATGTAAAGCGAGATGGCACCAGCAAGTTCAGTTCAGTAAACTGCTTTGGCCTCGAGGCACTCCCATTTTAGACAACCCAACAAAGCTAATTGACCTCTATGGTACATGCTTTTGCATAATATAAATTCACAATACTGGTTAGGTTTACTCGGTGTCGCGAACTAGGCTTTGCTATACATTGTCGTTTTTCCTAATCCACACAAATGTTGCTGTTAACCGTGAGAAGAATGAACTCCAAATTACCCCTTCTTTACAGCAAAAGCTCCTTAAAGGTCTGGTGTCACCTGAATGTTCAGTAACTACTTTGAGTAGTCAACTGTTCGTGCTGACAGTGTAGGTGGAGCTGCTGGACATGCATCAGGGCAGACAGGCCTCAGGTTTAATCTGTGTCCAGGTGCTGTGGCAACAGGTTGCCAGGCCAACATTGTATTTCAAGGTGCGTCAGAGAGAAAGTGAATTGAGTTTCAGGGCAGGAATGTGCTTTCACTGCTGGTGTGTGGCGATGACCTAGCAGCTTAAAATTATACAATTAATAACACTGGTTTTCCTTATAGTAGCTCAGAAATGTAGGCCTATCAGTTTGACGCTTGACTTCTCTATTGTCTCGGCTCTGTCATGTAAGTGGACAGACACGATGCCGGGATTCCTACAGAAGAGCTAAAGTTTTTTCCCTGTGGATTACCTGCTGCCATCTTGTACATTACTATTCAACCACCAACATTCTGCCCTAAGACACATACAGTAATGTACAGTAAAATAAATAAAAAAGAACAGCCTTTCGTGAACTAATACTCGCACTTGACTTTTTTCCCCCTTACTAGCTCAGTCTTTGCTGTTAGCTACTTTACTGAGGAAAAATGTACTTACTATGACTGTGGTATGTGGTTATCCCACCTAGTTATCTTAAGATGAATGGATGAACTGTAAGTCGCTCTGGATAAGAGCGTCTGCTAAATGACTAAAATGTCAATGTAAATGAAGCCACCATTAGGCCAGTGACCAGATTTCGAGGCAGCAGGTAGCCAAGTGGTTAGAGTGTTGGGCCAGTAACCAAAACGTTGCAAGATCGAATCCCCGAGCTGACAAGTAAACAATCTGTCGTTCTGCCCCTGAACAAGGCAGTTAACCCACTGTTCTGAGGCTGTCATTGTAAATAAGATTTTTTTTCTTAACTGACTTGCCTAGTTAAATAAAGGTTAAATATAAAATAAAATATGGCACAATACTTATAGAATGTTATGTGCTAGATGAATTGGGATGAAGTAATCCTGGGTGCCTGGGGAAGGCTGGAGTCCTGTAATGGCTTGTCCTGGCATAAATTCAGTTCAACACAGCTCTCTCAGATTAATGAAGAGGAGTTTTATAAGTGTGTTACTATTGATGAATGCACACTCTCCTTTATTCTGTTTATAGCTGCGGTTTTGAAGTTGATCAGCAGGAAAAAGCCCTTTTGAGCAACGTCAGATGAATCTGATAAGGAGGACTGCTGATTTTGAGCCACATTCCTGAGGGAAGCACTTCTGTAAAAACACAACCTTGAAAACTGTATGGCATCGCTAATTCTAGGGCAATTACGAATCGACCAACTCACAGGAGGATGCCATTCGAAACTGAAAGTAGACAAACACACCGTCATCCATATAGTTTCTCATTAGGTCCGGAGTCATAGAAAACCCTGCTCGTCAAAGTCATCCGGGGGTGAACTCATTGACCACATAAATCAAATTTAATTTGTCACATGCTTTGTAAACAAGAGTAGACTAACAGTGAAATGCTTACTTACAGGCCCTTCCAAATAATGCAGAGAGAAAAGTACAAAAATAAATAATAATAACAACACAAGGAATAAATACACAATGAGTAACGATAACTTGGCTATATACACAGGGTACCGAATCAATTTGCAGGGGTGCGGTGTAATTGAGATAGATATGTACATTTATACAACGACTGGGTCTAATCCTGAATGCTGATTGGTTAAAACTGCATTCCAGTCGGTGTCTATTCTACAAGTTACCACCGGGTAAATCTTTGACGTTAAAATGCCTATTTACTCTGTTCCATCTGACTGCGCAATCCACTGTCTCATCAGCCCAGCCAAGCAATTTATAAACCTAATCTCCACTATAAAAAGCACCTAGACATTATCTCACATTTATTTTAGACTAACATTTACTTTACAACAGCGGAGATTGTTTTTATTTTTTATTTTATTTATTTCACCTTTATTTAACCAGGTAGGCCAGTTGAGAACAAGTGCTCATTTACAACTGCGACCTGGCCAAGATAAAGCAAAGCAGTGCAACACAAACAACACAGAGTTACACATGGAATAAACAAACGTACAGTCAATAACACAATAGAAAAGTCTATATACAGTGTGTGCAAATGAAGTAAGATTAGGGAGGTAAGTCAATAAATAGGCCATAGTGGCGAAATAAGTACAATTTAGCAATTAAACACTGGAGTGATCGATGTGCAGAAGACATATGTGCATGTAGAGATACTGGGGTGCAAAGGAGCAAAACATAAAAACAATATGGGCATGAGGTAGTTGGGTGGGCTTTTACAGATGTGCTATGTACAGGTGCAATGATCTGTAAGCTGCTCTGACAGCTGATGCAGTTAATGAGGGAGATATGAGTCTCCAGCTTCAGTGATTTTTTTCAATTCATTCCAGTCATTGGCAGCAGAGAACTGGAAGGAAAGGCGGCCAAAGAGGAGTTGGCTTTGGGGGTGACCTTGTCTCTCCAACATTTGCAACATTGTTTCAATATTCAAATATCTGTCCCATAGTAATGAACGTGTTGGGAGTCGGAATGAGACAAATAGTCAGGCAGCGTTTCTTAGCTAGTCGAAATCAGCTGGCATCATTTTTATGGATAATTTCTAATGAAAAAAGGTAAAACAAAACGAAGTGCAGCTAGTTTACAGTCTTTCCACCTTCAGTTTGAAGTGATTGTGTTAGCTGTGGTGTTGGCTAGCCCCTCTGAACAACAGTGTCCTGACGAGAGAGCACATTTTCTATGCCAGGCAAAATCGCGCCTCATTAACTCACTGTTATGGATGTGTCCAAATAAATGTCACTAGAAAACAGCTTAAACAAATGCAAATGCAGCTACTTTGCTGTTATTCTGGCTGCACTTTTTGACACGAATGTAAGTTAGCCATAGTTGGCTATAGAGGTCGACCGATTTATGATTTGTCAATGCCGATACTGATTATTGGAGGACCAAAAAAAGCAGATACCGAATAATCGGCAGATTTTTATATATATATTTGTAATAATGACAATTACAACAATACTAAATGAACAATGAACACTTTTATTTTAACTTAATATAATACATAAATCAAATCTATTTAGTCTCAAATAAATAATGAAACATGTTCAATTTGGTTTAAATAATGCAAAAACACAGTGTTGGTGTCACGCCCTGACCTTAGAGATCCTTTTTATGTCTCTATTTTGGTTTGGTCAGGGTGTGAGTTGGGATGGGTATTCTATGTTCTATTATTTGTATTTCTATGTTTTGGCCGGGTAGGGTTCTCAATCAGGGACAGCTGTCTATCGTTGTCTCTGATTGAGAACCATACTTAGGTATCCCTTTTTCCCACCTGTCTTTGTGGGAAGTTGACTTTGTTTATGGCACTTAGCCTTTAGCTTCATGGTTTGTTTTGTAGTGTTTATTGTTTTGTTCGGCGTCTTTTTCGAATAAAAAGATAATGTACGCTCACCACGCTGCACCTTGGTCCAGTTCATTCAACAGCCGTGACAGTTGGAGAAGAAAGTAAAAGTGCAATATGTTCCATGTAAAAAAGCTCATGTTTAAGTTCCTTGCTCAGAACATGAGAACATATGACAGCTGGTGGTTCCTTTTAACATGAGTCTTCAATATTCCCAGTTAAGAAGTTTTAGGTTGTCATTATTATAGGAATTATGACGCGTTGACTATTTCTCTCTATGCCATTTGTATTTCATATACCTTTGACTATTGGATGTTCTTATAGGCACGTTAGTATTGCCAGCCTAATCTCTAGAGTTCATAGGCTTGAAGTCATAAACAGCGCTGTGCTTCAAGCATTGCGAAGAGCTGCTGGCAAACGCAGTAAAGTGCTGTTTGATTGAATGCTTACGAGCCTGCTGCTGCCTACCACCACTCTGTCAGACTGCTCTATCATAGACTTAGACTTAATTATAATAAACACACAGAATTACGAGCCTTTGGTCATTAATATGGTCAAATCCGGAAACTATCATTTAGAAAACAAAAGGTTTATTCTTTCAGTGAAATACGGAACCGTTACGTATTTTATCGGACAGGTGGCAACCTTATTCTAAATATTGCTGTTACATTGCACAACCTTCAATGTTATGTCATAATTATATGAAATTCTGGCAAATTAATTACAGTCTTTGTTAGGAAGAAATGGTGCGGCCAAAACTGCTGCATATATCCTGACTCTGCTTGCACAGAACGCAAGAGAAGTGACACAATTTCCCTAGTTAATATTGCCTGCTAACATGCATTTATTTTAACTAAATATGCAGGTTTAAAAATTATATACTTCTGTGTATTGATTTAAAAAAAGGCTTTGATGTTTATGGTTAGGTACATTTGTGCAACAATTGTGCTTTTTCTTGAATGTGCTTTTGTTAAATCATCACCCGTTTGGCGAAGTTGAAGTAGGCTGTGATTCGATGATAAATTAACAGGCACTGCTTTGATTATATGCAACGCAGGACAAGCTAGTTAACCTAGTAATATCATCAACCATGTGTATGCAAGAGAAAGGCCATAATGTATTATTCCAGCCCAGGTGTGATTTAGATTTTGGCCACTAGATGGCATCAGTGTATGTGCAAAGTTTTTGACTGATCCAATGAACCATTGTATTTCTGCTCAAAATGTTGTATCAAGACATGCACAAATGTGCCTCATTTGTTTATTAATCACTTTCAATGTTAAATATTGTGCACTCTCCTCAAACAACAGCAAGGTATTATTTCACTGTAATAGCTACTGTAAATTGGACAGTGCAATTAGATTAACAAGAATTTAAGCTTTCTGCGAACATCAGATATATCAATGTCCTGGGAAATGTTCTTGTTACTTACAACCTCATGCTAATCGCATTAGCCTACGTTAGCTCAACCGTCCCGTGGAAAGGACACCGATCCCAAATACGTTTTTAAGGTGAGGAGGATTGGAGGGTAAGCAAGAGGAGGTCAATAAGACTGATGGAGAGAGGATAGGTTTGAATCTGTGGAAGCTAGCAATAACAAGGGAGAGGGTATGTTGTGAAAGATTGGGGTGAAGTTCAGAGTGAGCCGGACCTCAGTTCGAGTTCTGGAGGTGAAATGCAAGGGGTAAATGGTGTTGTGAGGAGCTTGGAGTCCAAGCCTTGCATTGATGGACATGGTTATGATAAAGCTACGTTTGGTCCAGTGGGAGAGACATTTTTGAAGCGGGTGAAACCAGGCCTTTTGGCTGATCCATTGGAGGTTTCAGGTTGGGTGGAAAAGATGGTTGTGGTGAACGAGAAGGAGAGTGATGGAGTGCTGCATCAGAAGACCTAGCTTTCACAATCACCCGACCTCAACCCACTTGAGATGGTTTGGGATGAGTTGGACCGCAGAGTGAAGGAAAAGCAGCCAACAAGTGCTCAGCATATGTCGGAACTCCTTCAAGACTGTTGGAAAATCGTTCCTCATGAAGCTGGTTGAGAGAATGCCAAGTGTGTGCAAAGCTGTCATCAAGGCAAAGGGTGGTTACTTTAAGAATCTCAAATATAAAATATATTTTGATTTGTTTAACAATTTGTTGGTTACTACATGACTCCATATGTGTTATTTCATAGTTTGGATGTCTTCACTATTATTCTACAATGCATAAAATAGTAAAAATAAAGAAAACCCCTTGAATGAGTACAGTAGGTGTGTCTAAACCTTTGACTTGTACTGTATATATATTTTAAAAAAACATTCAGTTTGACACTTGCAACCCACAAAGCCTTCTCACTGCGCTAGTTCACTCGACCTGTGTTGATTGACAGTTTGCTAGTCCAATCAGAGGGCAGAGTGTGCCAATTCGTTTTTTTTGCGATACTGCCTCTGACTGCGTGAAGAGTAGTCTAATCTATGGATACTCTGTGCCACAAAATGAGTGACAAAACCTGGCCAGATAATTTCAAGTCATCAGTCTCAAGTCAAAGTCGAGTCCCAAGTCTTGAGGCTCCAAGTCGAAGTCAAGTTATTACATTTTTTATTGAGTCCAAGTCATCTCTGAGGTATGGTCTCTGTGGGGACGATGTCGTTGATGCACTTACCAGTGACTGATGTGGTAAACTCCTCAATGTTATGAGATGAATCCCAGAACTTATTCCAGTCTGTGCAGGCAAAGAAGTCCTGTAGCTTAGCATCCACTTCATCAGACCACTTCCGTATTGATCACGTCTCTGGTACTTCCTGTTTTACTTTTTTCTTGTAAACAGGAATCGATAGATTTATGGTCAGATTTGCCAAAGAGAGGGCGAGTGAGAGCCTCGTTTCTGTGTGTGGAATAAAGGTGAGCTAGAGTTGTGCACAAGGGTGTGTGTCTATTTTCCAATAACAGCTGGTGTGCGATGTCTAATATTATGGTAGCCTCGAGATATTGCTCGCCTGAGGTAGAGTACCTCATGATAAGCTGTAGACCAAAATATCTACCAAGAGAGTTTGAATCTATATTTTTCATAGCCGTCTACAGTATTTACCACCACAAACCGATGCTGGCACTAAGACCGCACTCAACAAGCTGTATAAGGCCATAAGCAAACAAGAAATTGCTCATCCAGAAGCGGAGCTCCTAGTGGCCTGGGACTTTAATGCAGGCAAACTTAAATACGTTTTACCTCATTTTTACTAGCATGTCAAAAAAAAACTCTAGACCACATTTACTCCACACATAGAGACACGTATAAGGCTCTCCCTCACCCTCCATTTGGCAAATCTGATCATAATTTTATCTTCCTGATTATTCCTGCTTACAAGCAAAAACTAAAGCAGGAAGTACCAGTAACTCGCTCAATACGGAAGTGGTCAGATGACGCGGATACTACACTACAGGACTGTTTTGCTAGCACAGTGACCGTACGTACATATCCCAACCAGAAGCCATGGATTACAGGCAACATCCACAACAAGCTAAAGACTAGAGCTTCCACTTTCAAGGAGCGGGACACTAATCTGGACGCTTATAAGAAATCCCGCTATGCCCTTAGACTAACCATCAAACAGGCAAAGTGTCAACACAGGACTAAGATCGAATTCTTCTACATGGCTCTGACGCTCATCGGATGTGGCAAGGCTTGCAAACGCTTACGGACTACAAAGGGAAACCCAGCCGCGAGCTGTCAAGTGACGCGAGACTACCAGATGGGCTAAATGCCTTTAATGCTTGCTTTGAGGCAAGCAACTCTGAAGCATGCATGAGAGCACCAGCTGTTCCGGATGACTGTGTAATCACACTCTCTGTAGCCGATGTGAGCAAGACCTTTAAACAGGTCAACATTCACAAGGCCGCGAGACCAGACGGATTACCAGGACGTGTACTCCGAGCATGCGCGGACTAACCGGCAAGTGTCTTCACTGACATTTTCAACCTCTCCCGACCGAGTCTGTAATACCTACATGTTTCAAGCAGACCACCATAGTCCCTGTGCCCAAGAAAGTGAAGGTAACCTGCTTAAATGACTACCGCCCCGTAGCACTCACGTCGGTACCATGAAGTGCTTTGAAAGGCGGGCCATGGCTCACATCAACACCATCATCCCGGAAACCCTAGACCCACTCCAATTTGCATACCGCCCCAACAGATCCACAGATGATGCAATCTCAATCGCACTCCACACTGCCCTTTCCCACCTGGACAAAATGAACAGCTATGTGAGAATGCTGTTCATTGACTACAGCTCAGCGTTCAACACCATAGTGCCCACAAAGCTCATCACTAACCTAAGGACCCTGGGACTAAACACCTCCCTCTGTAACTGGATCCTGGACTTCCTGACAGGCCACCCCCAGTTGGTAAGGGTAGGCAACAACACATCTGCCACGCAGATTCTCAACACAGGGGCCCCTCAGGGGTGCGTGCTTAGTCCCATCCTGTACTCCCTGTTCACCCATTCTGCGTGGCCAAGCACGACTCCAACACCATCATTAAGTTTGCTGATGACACAACATTGGTAGGCCTGATCACAGATAACGATTAGACAGCATATAGGGAGGAGGTCAGAAACCTGGCAGTGCGGTGCCAGAACAAAACCCTCTCCCTCAACATGATCGTGGACCACAGGAAAAGGAGGGCCGAACACGCCCCAATTCACGTCAATGGGGCTGTAGTGTAGCGGGTTGATAGTTTCAAGTTCTCTTGTGTTCACATCACCAACAAACTATTATGGTCCAGACACACCAAGAAAGTTGTGAAGAGGGTACGTCAACACCTTTTCCCTCTCAGGATTTGGCATGGGTCCCCAGATCCTCAAAAAGTTCTACAGCTGCACCATCGAGAGCATCTTGACCGGTTTAATCACTGCCTGGTATGGCAACTGCTCGGCATCCGACTGTAAGGCGTTGCCCCTGTGACAACACATTTGGACCCCCTTGTGGCCCCCCTAAATGTGGAGTATGAAAGAATTTTTACATAACTAATTTTTGCTATCGTTCTTTTTTTACATTCATTATTAGACAGTGGCAACGATCATGATTATGAACATGCTAATGCCTGCAATGCAGTGAAGAAAACGATATGACAACAATGACGTCTAATGTAACTGGCCCGTCTAACAGTACAACTGGCCCCAGCTTGGCCCCCCCAGTTGAAATGGTCTAGAACCGCCACTGGTCAGGAGCCCGTAAAACAGCAGCTATCCACTGCAGCACCATCTCACATAGTGTGTGTGTGTGTGTGTGTGTGTGTGTGTGTGTGTGTGTGTGTGTGTGTGTGTGTGTGTGTGTGTGTGTGTGTGTGTGTGTGTGTGTGTGTGTGTGTGTGTGTATATATAATTTCAGCCGTGTGTCAGCAAAGGACCTGAGGGCAGATGAGGTCTCTAAAATCACAGTCTTAAGCCAAACAACCTTACATTATACATGCTCTGCCCCAGCTCCCTCCTCTTATGTGAGACTGCAAAAACATCGATTTTATGTCCAGCAGACAAAGACAATCTGTACTGGAAAACATTTTATTTTATTTATTTATTTCACATGTATTTAACTAGGCAAGTCAGTTAAGAACAAATTATTATTTACAATGATGGCCTACCACATATATCTGGGTTACGTACATCAAGTACTGTACCATTATTCATAGCACACACTCTTTTACCAGACAGTTCAAACACTTGTCCACTGTAAAGACACAAGAGAGGGTGTGTCCAAGGTCAATAGGAAATTAAAACCATAGCCGCGGGAAGTAGGGGTGCCTGAAAATATTAATTTAACAAAATTATTAATAATAGAAATTATCATTTTTAAATATTTTGTCACAAATGTAGTGCACTGGGCCTTTACTAGACCTGTAGTAACGGACAAATATATCCATCTGTAGCACGAAGAATAAAATCTCAGCATCCATCCTTCGACGAAAAAGTTACAGCATCCCCACACCCCCAAACTACTTCCCGTGGCTATGGTGACAACCTTCAGCTGTGACTTCCTGATTTTGTGAACTGAGCGGTCACTCTGCGCTCACTCTTCCTGTGTAGAGGGTGGTGAATAAAAGACTTCCTCTGACATGGCACAGAAAATCGTAACTATCATCAGTGGATTACCCAGCCTGCCCTCAGTATTGCAGCTCTGTCATTACAGAATTAGTCTGTGGGGCTAAACCTTTATTTTGCATCATCTGCTAATCTGTTTGGCTCCTGCCCTTTGAAGCGGATGCCTGTGGGATCTTTCTGTGGTTTTCTGCTCTATTAACATCTCTCTCCAAGAGCAAATTATGCCACAGCTCTCCAAATACTGTAGTTAGGCTTCCCTCGGTCTGGCCTACTTAGCTGATCAGCTCCTAGAGAAAATCCACAGCATTGAAATGAGACTGTAATAAATCTAATTCGGCAAAGTTCAGAACGCAAAGTCAAGTGGGAAAGTCTTCCTTTTTTAACAGGACAGGCTAATGCAGAGTTCCAGAGGATAGTTAACACGCATGTCAATGCTTGTTATTGTTTGAAGTTCACTGCAGAAGAGCACTTCTAACCCACCTCTGACATTGATTGAAACAGGTGATGAAATGAGGGCCTAAAGGCTATGAATTGAAGGGGTTTGTCAGGGGAATGGAGATTTAACATCAAAGATGACTCAATGGAAGGCCAAAACCTCAGATATGGCTTTGTTCACTTCGCCTACAGTACATGTATGACAGAGCTGTGGTCTTAGTTGATGACATTTATTTGCCTTATGTACCTTCTTGCTCCTAGTAAATCAATCTGTTGTCTTGTTGGTCATCAGTCAGCTGCAGATGGCTAACCTCTTTCATGCCTTGTACGTTAAAACCCCATCAATATAAAACAACTACAAAATATAGCAAAATTGCAAATGTTACAAAGTGCAACATTCGAAGGTAATTTGCTTCATATTAAGTGAGTATTCCTCTCGTTGCCGGCAAAAACAGAGTGGCCTAAACCACCACCACCGCTGCCCACTAAGGTGAAGGAGCAGGAGGACAGTGTGGATGGACCTATATTGGAGGCCAAGAAGCCAAGAAGGGTGAGGGAGTTCAGTTTACCAGGGTGCTTATGGGGGAACTACTGTACAACAAGGCAGGTCTGGGCCTCACACATCCTCCCCTTCATGAGCCGGTAAATCACAGGAACTATCCAGTACAACGAGGTAAGCCTCACTAGTCTCTCTACAATACTGGCACAGGGCACACACTATATACAACCTCATAAAAGGGAGATGGATGTACTGTGATAACTAATGCCCCCATAAACCCTAGACCACATTAAATCAAATAAGCATATTGATATTGTCAACATGTGCCAAGACTGCAAGTCGGCAGAAAACATTACTGCATGGGAGTTTTAGATTGATACAGCGAGTGATGTGGTCAACCTTTTTGTGTGTTTGGCAAAAAGCCTAGAAATGAATGAAAAATTCCCCAGTGCTAAACCTAAGACTTTAGCCTGTCAAGTCGTGGTATATCACAGGCAGATGTATTATAAAATGAACAATACTTTGACGAGCAGTGAAATGGAGTCCCACCCCCCACCAAGGCAGCTGTGTAAATTAGACCAGTATTATCTGTGAAAGCAGCACACAGCCCCATAGGCTCTTGTCCTGTTATTGAGATGGCAGAGTCAGATAATCTGTCCGCTATCTAGATCCCAGGGCTGCATACATGTGGTTGGCATAGGGATTTCCCCCCTGTGTGTGTGCCTAGCTTACAGCAGATATAATGTACCACCTGAGTCATTGTGACAGGATGCTGATAACATGAATTTGTGCGGGACATAGGGGACCACATGCACTGTAGGGGTATGATCATGTCCAATTTGTAATGCAAAGACACATGTCTGTTATGTTACAACAACCTCAACATACAGTACATACATCATGTCATGGACTTTTACTCATGTCCTATGCAGCCTAAAGACTACATCGCTGCACCATCCAAATGAAATCAGTAGTTCATTACTTTGTTAATTAAACAGACAAGATACACGTACACCCCCTGCCCTGATCACAGTCAACACACAAAATATAAATATTTTCCACACAGAACTTGAGTGTCATAGGAACATGGGGGATATTTTGAAACAGAGCCCATGCCCTTATTTTGCTTGTATGTACTTTAGAAAAGCTTAGAATCTGCTATTGTAAAGAAATAATAAAAACCTGACCTGGATGATTTGAAAAAGTTACTTTTTTGATCCAAGTTGTATCTTTTAATTCCTATCCTCACTTCGCTTTGTTAGAAATCATGCACATCAATACCTGGCTAGCAAATGTCCTCGTCAACTGATTTTTTAATAGTAGCAGAACACAGTGATATAAATAGGATTAATCGTAGCAAAACATAAATGTCCAACCAGATATTGTAGCCTATAGCTTCTTGTCCCTCCAGGAGAAGAAGATTAGCGGAGCGGCTTGCATAATTGCACATGGTCTCATCTGAAAAAGAGAGGCTATGTGTACTGTAGCTGAAGAAGTTCATTCGTATTAATCCATCATTCATTGGCTAAATATTAGGCCTAATACTGCAGTACATTTTACCATCACCAGCCAATGTGATCACACCACTTGCACTTTCTCTCCTTTAGGACTCCCCACTAGTTATTTTGTCTGAAGACAGAGAAACTACACATCGCTAGCAGGCTAGGTTAGAAATGCATGCATATGAATCTACAGTTTATTAGCTAAATATAAGGGCCTTCAAATGTTTACCTGTAAAAGATGAAATGGCAGATTCCTGTTTGTGTTCTCCCAGGCTAAACGCCAAAGGATTTCTGTGACAATGGACAACAACAGCTAAAGAAACAGACAGAAATACATACGGTGCCTTCAGAAAGTATTCACACCCCTTGACTTTTTCCACATTTTGTTGTGTTACAGCCTTAATTTAAAATGGATTAAATAGCGTTTTTTTTTTTTTTTTTTTTTTTTTTTTTGTCACTGGCCTACACACAATACCCTATAATGTCACAGCGGAATTCTGTTTTTCGAAATTGTAACAAATTAATTAAAAATGAAAAGCTGAAATGTCTTGAGTCAATAAGTATTCAACCTCTTTGTTATGGCACGCCTAAATAAGTTCAGGAGTAAAAATTTGCTTAACAAGTCACATAAATTGCATGGGCTCACTCTGTGTGCAATAAGTGTTTAACTTCTCTGCGCTACGGATCCCTTTAGCGGGATAATTTTCCTAAACAACCGCTGAATTGCAGGGCGCAAAATATTACTAAAAATATTTATAATCATGCAATCACAAGTGAAATATACCAAAACACAGTTTAGCTTGTTGTTAATCCACCTAAGGTGTCAGATTAAAAAAAAAAAAAAAAAAGCTTTTGTGAGTGTATCAATCAATGCTACAACAGCTAGCCCCAAATTAGCATGGTCACGAAAGTCAGAAAAGCAATAAAATGAATCGCTTACCTTTGATAATCTTCGGATGTTTGCACTCACGAGACTCCCAGTTACACAACAAATGTTCTTTTTGTTCGATAAATATGACTGATAAATATGACAAAAAAACTCCATTTGGGTTGCGCGTTATGTTCAGAAAACCAAAGCCTCGTTCCGTTCGACGAAAATTCCAAAAAGTATCCGTAATGTTCATAGAAACATGTCAAATGTTTTTTATAATCAATCCTCAGGTTGTTTTTAACAAACATAATCGATAATATTTCAACCGGACCGTAACCTATTCAATAAAAGAGAGAAAGAAAATGGAGAGCTACCCCTCTCGCGCGCAGGAACTAATCAGAGGACACCTGACTAGTTTTGATGAATCTCGCTCATTTTTCAAAATAAAAGCCTGAAACTATGTCTAAAGCCTGGTCACAGCCTGAGGAAGCCATTGGAAAAGGAATCTGGTTGATACCCCTTTAAATGGAAGAAAGACGGGCCAGGAAACACAGATAAAAAATTTAAAAATCACTTCCGGGTTAGATTTCCTCAGGTTTTCGCCTGCAGAATCAGTTTTGTTATACTCACAGACAATATTTTGACAGTTTTGGAAACTTTGGAGTGTTTTCTATCCTAATCTGTAAATTATATGCATATTCTACGATCTGGACCTGAGAAATAGTCCGTTTACCTTGGGAACGTTATTTAAAAAAAATAAAAAAATATGACCCCTAGTGTCAAGAGGTTTTAACATGATTTTTGAATGACTACCTCATCTCTGTACCCCACAAATACAATTATCTGTAAGATTTCTCAGTCGAGCAGTTAATTTCAAACACAGATTCAACCACAAAGACCAGGGAGGTTTTCCAATGATTCGCAAAGAAAGGTACCTATTGGTAGATGGTAAAAATCAAGTAGGCAGACATTGAATATCCATCCCATTGAACATGGTGAAGTTATTAATTGCACTTTGAATTGTGTATACAGGCATCCTTCCTAACTCAGTTGCCGGAGAGGAAGGCAACCACTCAGGGATTTCACCATGAGGCCAATGTTGACTTTAAAACAGTGAGAGTCTAATGGCTGTGATAGGAGAAAACTGAGGATAGCTCAACAAGATTGTAGTTACTCCACAAAACTAACCTAATTGACAGAGTGAAAATAAGGAAGCCTGTACAGAATGCAAATATTTCAAAACATGTACCCTGTTTACAAAAGGGAACTAAAGTAAAATTGCAAAATGTGACAAAGAAATTATCTTTATGTCCTGAATACAAAGCGTTATGTTTGGGGCAAGTCCAACACATCACTGAGTACCACTCTTGATATTTTCAAGCATGGTGATGCATCATGTTATGGGTTTGCTAGTCATCGCAAGGACTAGGGAGTTTTCTATGATAAAATTAAATGGAATAGAGCTAAGCACAGGCAAAATCCTAGAAGAAAACCTGGTTCATTCTGCTTTCCAACAGACACTGGGAGACAAATTCACCTTTCAGCAGGACAATAACCTAAAACACAAGGCCAATTATACACTGGAGCTGCTTACCAAGACAACATTGAATGTTCCTGAGTTGCTTGAACATCTATGGCAAGACTTGAAAATGGCTTATTAGCAATGATCAACAACCACCTTGACAGAGCTTGAATAATTTTTAAAAGGATAATGTGCAAATATTCTACAATCCAGGTGTGTAAAGCTCTTAGAGACTTACCCAGAAAGACTCACAGCTGTAATCACTGCCAAAGGTGATTCTAACATGTATTGACAGGGGGTTGAATACTTATTTAATCAAGATATTTTAGTGTTTATTTTTGTATTTTATTTTTTACAAATGTTATAATTTTTCCACTGTAAATTGCCAAATTGTAACTACTTCGCCACTATTGGCCTAATTATTGCCTTACCTCCTTACTGCATTTGCACACACTGTATACAGATTTTTCTATTGTGTTATTGACTGTACGTTTATTTATCCCATGTGTAACTTTGTGTTGTTGTTTTTGTCGCAGTGCTTTGCTTTATCTTGGCCAGGTCGCAGTTGTAAATGAGAACTTGTTCTCAACTGGCCTACCTGGTTAAATAAAGGTGTTATAAATTTAAAAAAAATGAAAGGCAACATTTTCTACTGAGGCGTTGACAGGACTTTTAAACATAATACCGAGTTCATGACTGCCTCTGCTGTTGGAAATAAAAGTACAAGACCTATTCATTACTCACTATCTGCAGATTTTCAGCACATAACTTTTCAACAATTGTGAGTTTTCTTTAGCAATTATAAACCCCTATAAACTGTAAAACCCTAACAAAGGGCTAAGTGTTTATGACGGGCTGGATTTACACAGCCTCAAGAACCATTTGGACTCATTCAGTCAGTGTGCCTGCCCAGAGAGAACACGAAGCCTGATGCCTGACTCTGCTATATGAGACAGACCAGTGGCTGTTTTCCCAGGGCTTACAGTATTAGGAGGATCTTGGGCTTTAGTTTGACCTTTGTGTTTCACACACATGCATGAGTCCGGTTCTCTTTTGGGTGAAGTTGCCGTTCTCCTTTCAGAAAATAGGTCACAAATTACACAAGTAGGGATTTTACACATTTCCTGGAGAATTCATACAGGAAGCAGATTTTTCAAACTGCCCTTCAGGCTTACAGTTAGACTTTCATGAAGGGGCAAAATCTGAATTAGAACTGAAACATTCCCTTTCAACCAAATACTTGGAGGCCATTTAAGACTCCCTTTAAGATTGTCAATATAGTCTCTATATACAGTCTCAATTAGCCTCGTTCAGTGGTTTTAGGTTATTGATGTGGTCTCCGCCCCCTCCAGATCTGAGCCAAGTGGAGGAGTCAGAAGGGCGTGTCCCAGCAGGGAAGTGTGAGTCGGACCAAAGGAGGGACCCTTCCCACCCCGGATTCAGATGGGGCAGAAACAGGTTGGTCAAAAATCTCCTTTTAGACACATCTGTATCGTTGAACTGTAAAATGCACAGCAAGAGCAACTTATTCTCCATACTGCAATTCAAAGCTTCAATTACTGATTAATTATAGACCATTTTTATTTGGAATATGATCTGATTTGAGGTAACCACATTCAATTTGAGGTTACTTCATACATGTGGTTGTTTTCACTCAGCAATACAATTTACGGCTCTGTACATTTCTCTGAGAGGGCTCAAGAGATTTTACTACTTCATAAGTTTATCTGTCATCTGCTTGCCAGAGGAGTTGGCTCCCAGCCAGCAGAGAGAATTTCCCACACAGACTGCTGTCACATATGGGAACCTTTATCAACTTGTACAGTTAGGTCCATAATTATTGGCACCCTTGATAAAGATACTATATAAAATCAAATAAAAATACAATATAAAATAAATAATACAAATACTGAGCTATATTGTATGCTCCAAAAAAATGGGTTAATTAAATTATTTTACTCTAATACAATTGGTCAGAAAGATTTAGTTTAACAAGTAAAAAAATACATCTCTAAAAGATATGAGTCAAAATTATTGGCACCCCTGTTTTCAATACTCTAGCATCCTCCCCTTGTGAGGATAATGACACTGATAATGAGTATTTTTCTAAGATGTTTAATGAGATTGGAGAACACATTGGGAGGGATCTTAGACCATTCCTCCATACAGAATCTTTCCAGATCCTTGATATCCTTTGTCTGCTCTTATGGACTTCCCTCTTCAATTCAAACAACAGGTTTCCAATGGGGTTGAAGTAGGTTTCCAATGGGGTTGAAGTAGGTTTTCAATGGGGTTGAAGTAAGTTGAAGTCTGGAGACAGATTGCAAAATGTAAATTTTCTTTGTGGATTTTGATTAGTGCTTGGGGTTATTGACTTGCTGGAAGATCTACTTGCAGCCAAGTGTCAGCTTCCTGGCAGAGGCAACCAGGCTTTTGGCTACAATGTCCTGGCACTAGGTAAAGTTCATGATGCCAATGACCATAACAAGGGCCCCAGGACCAGTGGAAGCAAAATAGCCCCATAACATCCAAGGTCCACCACCAAATATTACCATAGGTATGAGGTACTTTTCTGCATATGCTTCTGTTTTTCAACACCAAACTCACCACTGGTGTGCGTGCCAAAGAGCTCTATTTACATATATGATATCTGACCATGAAAATAGAGCTCTTTGGCCACGCACACCAGTGGTGGGTTTGGCGTTTAAAAACAGAAGCATATGCAAAAAAGTACTATAATATATACTGAACAAAAATATAAACACAACATGTAAAGTGTTGGTCCCATGTTTCATGCGCTGAAATAAAAGATTCCAGAAATGTTCCATATGCACAAAAAGCTTATTTCTCTCAAATTTTGTGCACAAATTTGTTTACATCCCCGTTAGTGAGCATTTCTCCACCTGACAGGTGTGGCATTCCAATAAACTGATTAAACAGCATGATCATGGGCCTCCCGAGAAAAAGGGGTAAAAAGTACAACAAATAAAATAATAATAAATAAAAACATAACAGCATGATCATTACACAGGTGCACCTTGCGCTGGGGACAATTAAAAGCCACTGTAAAATGTGCAGTTTTGTCACACAATAAGGTGTTGTTTTGAGGGAGTGTGCAATTGGCATGTTAAACACCTCCAACGCCATTTTAGAAAATTTGGCAGTACGTCCAACCGGCCTCACAACCACAGACCACATGCAACCACGCCAGCCCGACCTCTGGAGTGGCGCAGTAGTCTAAGGTGTCACTACAGACCCGGGTTCGATCCCAGGCTGTGTCACAGCTGGCCCGTGACAGGGAGACCCATGAGGTGGCACACAATTGGCCCAGCGTCGTCCGAGTTCCTCTGACACATTGGTGCGGCTGGCTTCCGGGTTAGGCAAGCAGTGTGTCAAGAAGCAGTGGGGCTTGGCAGCAACGTGTTTTGGAGTATGGTCCTCGGCCTTCGCCTCTCCCGAGTCTGTAAGGGAGTTGCAGGGATGGACAAGAGTAACTACCAATTGGATGTCACGACATTGGAGAGAAAAAGGGGTAAAAGTACAACAAAAAAAACAACAACTAAAAAACACGCCAGCCCAGGACTTCCACATCAATCTTCTTCACTTGTGGGATTGTCTGAGACCAGCCACCCGGACAGTTGATGTAACTGTAGGTTTGTCCAATCGAAGAATTTCTGCACAAACTGTCAGAAACCGTCTCAGGGAAGCTCATCTGCATGCTTGTCATCCTCGACCTGACTGCAGTTCGGCTTCGTAACCAACTTCACTGGGCAAATGCTCACTTTCGATGGTCACTGGCACACTGGAGAAGTGTGCTCTTCACGGATTAATGCCGGTTTCAACTGTACCGGGCAGATGGGTGGGCGGTTTGCTGATGTCAATGTTGGGAACAGAGTGCCCCATAATGGCGGTGAGGTTATGGTATGGGCAGGCATAAGCTACGGACAACAAACACAATTACATTTTATTGATGACAATTTGAATGCACAGAGATACCGTGGCAAGATCCTGAGGCCCATTGTCATGCCATTCATCCGCCGCCATCCCCTCATGTTTCAGCATGATAATGCAAAGCCCAATGTCACAATTCCTGGAAGCTGAAAATGGCCTAGTTCTTCTGTGGCCTACATACCCACTATGAGTGAACACGGAGTACAGGGGACTGAGCACGCACCCCTGAGGGGCACCCGTGTTGAGGATCAGCTTGGCGGATGTGTTGTTCCCTACCCTTACCACCTGGGGGCGGCCCGTCAGGAAGTCCAGGATCCAGTTGCAGAGGGAGGTGTTTAGTGCCAGGGTCCTTAGCATAGTGATGAGCTTTGAGGGCACTATGGTGTTGAACGCTGAGCTGTAGTCAATGAATAGCATTCTGACATAGGTGTTCCTTTTGTCCAGGTGGGAAAGGGCAGTGTTGAGTGCATTAGATTGCATCATCTGTGGATCTGTTGGGGCGGTATGCAAATTGGAGTGGGTCTAGGGTTTATGGAATAATGGTGTGATGTGAGCCATGGCCCGCCTTTCAAAGCACTTCGTGGCTATAGACGTGAGTGCTACGGGTTGGTAGTCATTTAAGCAGGTTACCTTCGCTTTCTTGGGCACAGGGACTATGTTGGTCTGCTTAAAACATGTTGGTATTACAGACTCAGTCAGGGATAGGTTGAAAATGTCAGTGAAGACACTTGCCAGTTGGTCTGTGTGCATACCTGTAATTCTTCACAGGTCCCGTATTAGTGTCAAGTGGCTGAAACAAGGAGTGGGTCGCCTGGGGTCAATGAAGGGATTATGCTAATTTGACACGAGATTACAGAGGGGGGACAGGGAGGACAGGGAGCAGATTTGACTACTCTTTCAACGAGTTGCTGAAAAGGCACGTCAGCTTTTCAGTACTGACTAGGCCAGTCACCCAGGAGCTAAGGGTCAGTAAGGGCCTGGGGTACTACAGCTGCTTTGACTGTAGCTGACACTGGTTTATGTATAGAGTCTCCAACTCTGTTGATCAGCTCTGTTCCTCTGATCTGAGAGTCAAATCAAATGGTCACAGCAGGCTGCAACTCCCACCAGTAGAGTCCAATCACTCATGAGCAGGAGATTGTAATATCGCTGTATCATATTTAGATTCATATCTGAGATTTGATTTCAGATTGTGTGACATGTTAAAGCTTATGAGGGAAAACAGTTAACTGTACTAATTTGTAGCTTAGTCAATAAATTGGCTTTTCTTTTGAGCTGCTAAAGACGTGTGGTGGTTATGCTGTGTTGTTCCATAGAGGTTATGGGTTGTATGCCTGGCGGAGGTTGACCTGTATAGAAGATGTAGGTCAGGGGTCAGGCCTAGTCTGATGGATGTCCCAGGTCATCCCACTAAATACCATGGTCACATGATACATTTAACAATTTCACCCAAGAATATGGGCAATTTGATCCTTGTTTGGGTTTGTAGAGCTCACATTTAGAATCCATTATTAAGCTTAAACAGGTTTAAAACCATAACATGCATATATATATAAGGTATATTATTTCATAGTCCTCGTGTATATCAACCCAAAGCGAAATACTATTATTTTGTTGTAAATTGTTTGTGTTAGTGCTAGTTTCTATGGTGCAGTTTGCTCTTATCTAAAATCCCTATTTGGTGGGTGACTGGCTGGCTCCGACCACCACCCCCACCCCAGGTGCTATTTGGTAAACCGGGTATGGCACAGGGCGGATATCTCACCCCCCCCCTCCCCTGCAGCCTTGCAGGCGCTTTATCTGTTAATGCCCTACACCTGTGTATAAGTCAAACCACTGATGTTTTATGACACTCACATCTTTATGAGCCAGCGAGAGAGTGGGAAGAGAGAGGGAGAGAGACAGTGTCAACATACAGTACATGTTTTTTGTGTAGGCCCTGTGTCAGTCAAGTTTCACTCTGAGGGGACACACTGTTATCAGAGTTCTTGGCTTTTGACTTCTGGCTCAGCCCGAGCAGGGTACCTAAACTTACCTTTGCATCTTTGGAGCCTTTTCTATTATTAGACGCAGCTAGTCTAAATCAAAAGTTGTTCATTTGTGTTCTGTGTGGTGATATACAATGATCATGTCAACAACATTGGACTACATTGAACAGTTGAATGAGTTGAATTGATCTATTAGCACTTGTGCATCTCAGATCGGGGATAGCTGTGTTGTCAAAGGTGAAACCATTATGTTTCTGTTCCCCACAGGCCAGAGCGAGCAGCATTAGGAGGATGGGTTCTGGTCCCATGGGCAGGGTGGCCCGTAGATGCAGCAGCACACCAGTAGCAGCAGCAGCCAGCCCCTCAGCTCCGGACCGGGACCCCATAGTCCCCGTCACCCCTCTCCACATCATCCTTCACCTCCCCCCAACCCTCCTCCTGCTCAGCCCAGACACAGACCCCTCAGAGCCCATACCCAGTTAAGCTGGAACCTACTGTCTACATGGTGGTATAGATCAGGGGTTCCCAAGAAAAGTCTAATTCTTTTGACTCCTCGCCTTTGGAAGGTCGTATCTCAGCTTCTGAATGTCATAGATATCCCATGTGCATCAGTGTTGTGTCTTCCTCTTGTATTTTATGGCTTATTTCTAGCCTAAAGCATCCCAGAGTTATGCGTCGTTATAGATCGGTATATACAGTCGCAAATTTGTTAAAAAAATATATTTTAAAAAACACGTTCCCTTCAATTCAAGGCTTGGAGTTCCAGTAACTGGGCTTCTCATTCCAAAGTGTCTTCCTGACTTAAATTTATCTGAAGGGGATGAAATCAGATCCTTACTCTATTTGCTTTTGGCTTGATAGATTTGATACCTGCTGACAGAAGTGTGGTTGTCTTGTTATTTTTAGTTACAGGGATCACCACATATTTAGTCATCATGATATAATGACAGATTACCTCTGCTTCCAGGATGACGAACAAAGGAAAGCGTAAATGTACAGTACCAGTCAAACGTTTGGACACCTACTCATTCAAGGGTTTTTCTTTATTTTTACTATTTTCTACATTGTAGAATAATAGTGAATACATCAAAACTATGAAATAACGCATATGGAATCATGTAGTAACCAAAACAGTGTTAAACAAAACAAAATATATATTATATTTGAGATTCTTTAAAGTAGCCACCCTTTGCCTTGATGACAGCTTTGCACATTCTTGGCATTCTCTCAACCAATCTTGAAGGAGTTCTGACATATGCTGAGCACTTGTTGGTTGCTTTTCCTTCACTCTGCGGTCCAACTCATGCCAAAACATCTCAATTGGGTTGAGGTCGGCTGATCGTGGAGACCAGGTCATCTGATGCAGAACTCCACCACTCTCCTTCTTGGTCAAATAGCCCTTACACAGCCTGGAGGTGTGTTTTGGGTCATTGTCCTGTTGAAAAACAAATGATAGTCCCACTAGGCACAAACCAGATGGGATTGTGTATTGCTGCAGAATGCTATGGTAGCCATGCTGGTTAAGTTTGCCTTGAATTCTAAATAAATCACAGACAATGTCACCAGCAAAGCACCCCCACACCATCACACCTCCTCCTCCATTCTTCACGGGGGGAGCCACACATGCGGAGATCATCCATTCACTTTGCGTCTCACAAAGACACGGCGGTTGGAACCAAAAATCTAAAATTTGGACTCATCACAGATTTCCACCTGTCTAATGTCCATGGTTCGTGTTTCTTGGCCCTAGCAAGTCTCTTCTTATTGGTCTCCTTTAGTAGTGTTTTTTTTTCTTGTCTCCTCTGAACAGTTGACGTTGAGATGTGTCTGTTACTTGAACTCTGTGAAACATTTATTTGGGCTGCAATCTGAGATGCAGTTAACTCTACTGAATTTATCCTCTGCAGCAGAGGTAACTCTGGGTCTTCCTTTCCTGTTGCGGTCCTCTTGAGAGCCAGTTTCATCATAGCACTTGATGGTTTTTGCAAGTTCTTTACATTTTCCGGATTGACTGACCATCATGTCTTAAAGTAACAATGAACTGTCGTTTATCTTTGCTTATTTGAGCTGTTCTTGCCATAATATGGACTTGGTATTTTACAAAATAGGGCTATCTTCTGTATACCAACCCTACCTTGTCACAACACAACTGATTAGCTCAAACGCATTAAGAAGGAAAGAAATTCCACAAATGAACTTTTAACAAGGCACACGTGTTAATTGAAATGCATTCCAGGTGACTATCTCATGAAGCTGGTTGAGAGAATGCCAAGAGTGTGCAAATCTGTCATCAAGGCAAAGGGTGGCTACTTTGATGAATCTCAAATATAAAATATATTTCGATTTTTGAAACTTTTTTTTTTACTACCTGATTCCATATGTGTTATTTCATAGTTTTGACGTAAAATAAAGAAAAACCCTTGAATGAGTAGGTGTGTCCGAACATTTGACTGGTACTGTACATCCCAAATCAAATGGGTCCAGTGAATATTTTGTAATGAAGAGATAAACTATTAAACATTGAACAGCAATCTCTTCTTGTTGTGCAATCAACTGTAACAACACGTCCTGAACTGATAACCCTCACAGCCCCACTCGCTTTGAATGTGTTGTTGTTCGCAGTGACATATTTATTGCGTGTAAAAATGTTTTTACACACCAAGCAACCAGTCCACTACTGTATCCCATAATATGCTTCCGTCCGGCCCGCCTGTGTTTAGTGCCTTGACCTGCCCTGAGTGACTTGACATCAGTGTTGATCTGTTTCAATGTTGCTGTGCCATAGGCAAGACTGGACCACTCAATGGAACACAAATAAACCAGAGAGTTGCCGGCCTATAGTGCCTACTCTGTCCCTGGGAATGAATTCTGTGTCTGTGGACAGCTTGGGAAACCCGGAAGCCCTGAGCATGTGTGGAGGAAAATGACAGTGCCTCTTTCTCTGCATGCAGACCAGGGCAGTGTCAGACCCCTACCTACTCACAAACCCTGCTCAGCACTACAGAGGAGATGTATTTATAATCAGGTACATCCCCGGCAGCCCCGCAGAGCTCTGCCCTCTGACACACCAACCAACCTCACCCCCGTTGGAAAGACCATCCATGGTCAAGAGAGGATGAGTCACTCACTGCAAATTTCAAGTTGTATTGTCACGTGCACAAGTATAGTGAAATGCCTTTCTTGCTTGCGCTTTGTAATCAATATCAGTAGTATTACAAAAAACTAATATAAAAGGAAAGTAGAACCAAAACACACGAGAAGAACACAAGAAAGTAAATAAGCTATATACAGGGTCAGTTCCGGGGTCAGTGCCAATACCACATTTACAATGTGCAGGGATACTGGAGTGGTAGAGTTAGATATGTATGGGGTAAGGTGACTAGGCATCCGGATATATGAGAAATGGAGTAGCAGCAGCGTATATGATGATTGTATATGAATGTGTGTTTGTTATGTGTGTGCAAGCTAATGAAGTGTGTGTGTGTGTGTGTGTGTGTGTGTGTGTGTGTGTGTGTGTGTGTGTGTGTGTGTGTGTGTGTGTGTGTGTGTGTGTGTGTGTGTGTGTGTGTGTGTGTGTGTGTGTGTGTGTGCATAGAGACAGTGCAAAAATAAAATAGAAGGGTCAATGCAGATAGTCCGTGTAGCCATTTTGTAAGTCTTATGGCTTGGGGATAGAAGCTGTACAGGAGCCTGTTGGTGTCAGACTTGATGCTTTAGTTGCTCTTGCAGTGCGGAAGGTGGCTGGATTCTTTAACATTTTCCGGGCCTTCCTTTCACACCGCCTGATACAGAGGTCCTGGTTGGCAGAGAGTTCGGCCCCAGTGATGTACTGTGCTGTCTGCACCACCCTCTGTAGCACCATGCGATCAAGGGCGGTGGAGTTGCCATACCAAGCAGTAATGCAGCCAGTCAAATTTTTGAGGATTTGAGGGCCCATGTCAAATCTTTTCAACGTCCTTACTCTGTAATGTCAAAGTGGAAGAAAAATGTATTTATTTACGTCAGTGTTGATCTGTTTCAATGTTGCTGTGCCGTTTCCTGTACTCCATGTTCAGCTCCTTGGTGTTACTGACTTTGAGGGAGAGGTTTTCTGTGTTGGCACTGCATTGCAGCTAGGGAAACACTTGATTAGCCTTTTGTTTCAATGCCCAAAACTGTAGGAGTGAACAGTTTAAAATGTGTTCTTTTCTTGCATAGAGTATAGGTGCCATAGAGAGACACGTACCGGGGACCCCGAGTGGCGCAGCGGTCTAAGCCACTGCATCTCAGTGCTAGAGGCATCACTGCAGACACCCTGATTTCATTCCAGGCTGTATCACAACCGGCCGTGATTGGGAGTCCCATAGGGCGGAGTACAATTGGCCCAGCGCAGTCCGGGTTTGGCCGGTGTAGTCCGGCATTGTAAATAAGAATTTGTTCTTAACTGACTTGCCTAGTTAAATAAAGGTTAAATTAAATACATTTTTTTTAAATGCAGCCTACTGCAGAGGTGGCCGTTCAAGCCTTGTGTATAGAAATCCACGTTGTTTGGGTGTTGTAACCTGATAGTGGATGCTGCTCCGGGGGATGATTGGTGCTGTCATGCGTTAGTCTGCAAGCATGTACTTTCCATGTGATCCAAGCCAACCTGACTGACAGACAAACATGTTTTGGAGGTGGAAATCACATCGATAACAAGATGTGACAGCTTGCCAGGGACAACCTGACTGCTACTTAAGTGGTTAACTAGCTCGACGGGTATTTTTTTTAATCACCCATTCTTTGTATACTGAGCAGATAAATAGGGAGGGGAGAATTAATAGTGTGAAGCTCATTTCAGCGTTCTATGTAATAACTATTTACATGACTGTTGGTTGTTTTCACTCTGAGCTATGTGAGAAAGTGTTTCATGCTAGGCTGCTTCTGTTCACCACCATGTGTCTCAGGACTGAACAAGGACTGAACAAGTTGTGCTTCTGGTTCATTCACGTTGTTTTGTGGTTCGTTACTTAACAGGTGTGCAAATAAGACAAGTCAACCATCCCTCTCCAACAAAGGCAATGTAATTACAGATACAGATGACTGTATTTAAGACTAACTTTATTCATGAAATATGTGTGACAGCTATAACCACCATTTTAAATTCACAACTAACAAAGACACAGGCGCCAGAGAGACTAGCACACTTGTGTGCCTTACTGATTAGTTTACCAGCCCCACAATCCCCCCCCCCCCCCCCCCCCCTTAACTGTACGCATGAGAGGGGGATTATTATGAAACATACGGTAGACTAACCCATTAGAGAGGCACAGAGAGTCGACGCACGGGAAGAAGAGTCTGTGTGTTTGTGTGTTCAACAAGCGTGTCATATGATACAGCACTGCTGTGTGTTCAGAGAGGTGGGAGCCTGTCTCCTCTCCTGTTCTCTCTCCACTCTGAGCACCGAGGGAGGAGATGTACAGTACAGGTCCACTGGGTCCACTGGGACCAGATTAGGACATGGCTAGCAGTGATGATATGCTGAACACGCTTTAACTCTGGAACCTGATCACTCACCATGTGTGTGTGTGGTTCGGTAGCACACTCATCCGTGTCGTAGTTATTTAGGGAATTCCTAATGTGTTCAGGTGTAAGGCTTATGTAACCAACACACAACAACAACAAAGGGAAAGACAGCAACATAGGGAAATGGGGGATAGGATCCGTGATCAGAGAGCTAGCTATTTTTCTCTTTATTGCAACAAAGGAGCAGTGGAGCTCAATGGGAATATTTGTTTATTGAGATGATACAAACTGCACAGGACAACCAGAACTGTTTGCCAAGAGTAAAAGCCATGAGGGAACACACAGATAGCATTTTATGGACATTTATAAGTGTCTACCTCTGCGCTCCCATGACACCCTATACAACAGTTGCCTTCATTTTTTATGACATCACTCCTGATGTCCCAGTATTGGCCTGCTGTTCAGACAGGCTACCGTCTCTCTGAAGACTAGGAACAGAGGGAAATTCAGACAGCGCACATTCTTGGAAAACATGAGTCCATGTGAAGCTTTAAAATGTGGGAGTCGCATTGAGATAAGTAATGCAATTCGTTTTCTGCTGTAGGTTTTTAGATTCTGGTGGGAAAAGAGGGAATAGTCAATGAAGTGGACAACTTACCGATACTTTGGAAGGCCCCACTTCAAGAGAGCAAAGAGTAAATATCTGCCAATGGAAGGGCATGTTGACTATCACACCCACTTGTTTATCCAGAACATGATCAGTGTCAACGACCTCCAGGCTCGTCACTGCAGCGGTAAAGGTAGAGCCCCTCTCAAAGGTCCTCAGACCTGCCTAGACCCTCTTCCCAGCACACCTGTATTCTCACCTCCTCAACAAAGCCCTGTAAACAGGATGAGAAAAGAGCCACCTCTGTCCCCTAGGTGCTGTTACATACCACATGTCAGAGGAAAAATGGAGTACTTGACCATCCACCTCTTCAGAGCTCAGATGGTGACTACTATCCCCTTCCCAGAAAATAGATCATGTTTCTTATTAACTGCTAGATAGTGTAAGTGTAATTTATATTTGTATACGTTTATTTGGTCTAACTTCAGCTATTTTGGGAAAGTCCTGCTGCTGAGTCAAAATCCCCTCCCTCTCACATTTCGTGGTTTCTGCTGCAGTGCAACTGAATTTAAATGATGCATGCCGAGTGTCTTTTTGAGCATAAAGGCAATAATTACCTCCTTTGTCCAATGTGGTGACGTGCTCCTCTCAAGGCTATAGGAAAACTGTAGCAACCACCACTATGCTCCTACATAGCCTAAATGTTTAAGTAGATCAAGTAGCCACATTTTGCCATTGTTAATTGAGCTTGTGAATGTCAGTCATATTATATGGATTTATGGCCAGTATTTTCTTGGTAAAGGAATTTCTCGCCCTTGGTGTTGTAGCTAACTCAGATGCTGTTGTAATGTTAGAGTACTAGAGTATCACATACAACAAAGCATAGATTCAGCTCTGGTAATCCTTCATAGTTGTCCCAGGAGCTGAAATGTAATATGGGAGTGAAAATTGCATCTCATCCTCACAGGTCTGTTCCACCTGTAGTTCTGCCCTGTCCTGCAATCGCTCCACCGCACTCTCACCCAGCCATTCACAGGCTTTCACATCCAAGTTACACATGGCCAGTGTTGCGCTAGAAAAGGCTTCTCAGTATCACTCAGTATCACTCACAAAGGTGTCTTTGTTCACAGCAAGATGCAATATTTGGTCCTCTGTGTGGCAGACTCTTTCAAGTCCTCAGGTCCCCTTGACGCATGTAGGACTTTGTGCTGGAGCATGTCCTGTAATGTCAATCCCCTCACATGTGTCATAAACACAAGGGGCTTGTCACGCCAGCTCCCGCTCTCCCTCCCTGGCGCTCGAGGGCGTCAGGCTGCCCAGCACTACACACTTCTGCCACCATCATTACACACACCTGCTTCCCTCGTCACGCGCATCAGCGATTCATTCCACTCACCTGGACTCAATCACCTGTGTCATTACCTCCCCTATATCTGTCTGTTCCCCAGATCTGTTCCCAGCTTCAGCATTAATTGTCGTATGTCGTTGTGTTACCCGGTTCTGACGCTGTTCCTGTCCTGTTCCATGTCTATGCAATATTAAATGTTCACTCCCCGTACTTGTTTCTCTACTCCAGCGTTCATTTTTACAGAATGCTGAAACCATCTAATGAAGTGTCGGGGAGTGCTGGCATTTCGGGTTGGTGGTGACGTCGGGTGCGAGGGCCGCCTCCGATGGAACTGGGGGTGCCTCAGCTGGCTCGTCGGGCTTCCACGCCCTAGCTGGCTCAAGAGGTTTCCTTGCCCCGGATGGCTCGGCAGGCGCCCATCCCACGTCAAGCCTCCGCTGGATCGGCAAGGTTTTACGCCTCTGCCGGCTCACCAGGCGTCCAAGCCTCAGCCGGCTCATCAGGCTCCCATGTCCCAGCGGGATCATCAGGCTCCTACGCCTCTGCCGGTTCGTTGGGCTTCTACGCCCCCAGGTGGCTGGTCCAGCGCCCATGCCTCGGGTGGCGCCCCTAGGGGGAGGGGGTACTGTCACGCCAGCTCCCGCTCTCCGTCCCTGGTGCTCGAGGGCGCCAGGCTACCCAGCACTACGCACTCCTGCCACCATCATTACGCGCACCTGCTTCCCTCGTCACACGCATCAGCGATTCATTCCACTCATCTGGACTCAATCACCTGTGTCACGACCTCCCCTATATCTGTCTGTTCCCCAGCTCTGTTCCCCGCTTCAGCATTAATTGTCATATGTCGTTGTGTTACCCGGTTCTGACGCTGTTCCTGTCCTGTTCCATGTCTATGCAATATTAAATGTTCACTCCCCGTACTTGTTTCTTTACTCCAGCGTCGGTTCTTCCAGAGCTTGCATAGGGACGAGGAAGAGAGCACAACAACACTCCTGTTTCCCTCCTCACTCTCAGGAGGTAGTGTCGCTGTCAAACACTGTTAGACTTTCTCTCAACTCATGTCTGTCAGCCCCGCATGAGGATCTCTGGAGCAGTGTATTTCTCCTCTTGCCTCTTATGTAGTGCTCTATGGAGCGAGGTGGGCCAGGGCCCCTGCCATTCAGGATTAGCTGTTGGATCAGACATGTGTAGGGCCCCTGGTCTCGCCGTTCTACCAGACTGGACCAACCTGCTGTCTCCACTGAGGTCAGTGCTGGTTGGGCCTCCATTGTCTGCCGGGCCAGACCGACTCAATGGCACTGGCCCGCTCTTATCACTTATTAGCGCCAGCACATGGCTCGCTAAATCCAGCGTGGCTAAACTGTTCAGGGTAATCTCTCCTCAGTCCGCTCTCCTCTCCACCCAAATGGATCAGCTCTGACAATGGGAGCTAGCCTAACGCGATGTGCAGCAGCTGTTTAGCACGCTGCAGGCCGCACATCAAAACCCAACTTTTTATCCCCTCAAATAAAGAGGTATTAATGACATGCAGGGGAAACCCAGGGCTCCATACTGGGGTGACAGAGCTTGAAAAAGGCATTGTGACATGAAGATTTAATCCCAATGTGTATGGAGCTTGATGCATGTGCTGCTAGTGTCATGTACAGTGCCTTCAGAAAGTATTCACACCCCTTGACTTTTTCACCATTGTGTTGTGTTACAGGCTGCATTTTAAATGAATCTAAAAACCTACAGTAGAAAACTAATAGCCCTATGCGACTTCCACATTTCAAAGCTTCACATTTGTGTCACTGATCTACACACAATACCCCATAATGTCAAAGTGGAATTAATTCAAAATGAAAAGCTGAAATGTCTTGAGTCAATAAGTACTCAACCCTTTTGTTATGGCAAGCCTAAATAAGTGCAGGAGTAAAATAAAAAAGTGCTTAACAAGTCACATAATAAGTTGCATTGACTCACTCTGTGTGTAATAATAGTGCTTAACATGATTTTTAAATGACTACTCCATCTCTGTACCCCAAGCACAATTATCTGTGAGGTCCTTCAGTCGAGGAGTGAATTTCAAAGACCAGGGAGGTTTTCCAATGGTTCGCAAAGAAGGGCACCTATTGGTAAATGGGTAAAAATAAATAAAATATAATTGAATATCCCTCTGATCATGGTGCAGTTATTAATTACACCTTGGATGGTGTATCAATACACCCAATCACTACAAAGATACAGGCTCAGTTGCCAGGGAGGAAGGAAACCGCTCAGGGATTTCACCATTAGACCAATGGTGACTTTAAAAAAGTTAGAGTTTAATGGCTGTGATTGGAGATAAATGAGGATGATCAACAACATTGTAGGTACTCCACAATACTAACATAAATAACAGAGTGAAAAGGAAGCCTGTACAGACTAAAAAATATTCCAAAACATGCATCCTGTTTGCAATAAGGCACTAAAGTAATACTGCAAAAAATGTGGCAAAGAAATTAACTTTTTGTCATGAATACAAAGGTTGTTTGGGGCAAACACAGCACATCCTGAGTAGCACTCTAAATATTTTCAAGTATGGTGGTGGCTGCATCATGTTAAGGGTATGCTTGTCATCGGCAAGGACTAGGTAGTTTTTTAGGAGAAAAACAAAACCGGAATAGAGCTAAGCACAGGCAAAGTCATTGAAGACAAATTCGACTTTCAGAAGGACAATTACTTAGAACACAAGGCCAATATACACTGGAGTTGTTTACCAAGACAACATTGAATGTTCCTGAGTTGCCTAGTTATAGTTTTGACTTAAATTGGCTTGAAAACCTATGACAAGACATGAAAATGGCTGTCTAGCAATGATCAACAACCAATTTGACAGAGCTTGAATATTTTTGTTAAAGAATAATGTGTAAATATTGTACAATCCAGGTGTGCAATGATTTTAGAGACTTACCTAGAAAGAATCACAGCTGTAATCACTGCCAAAGGTGATTCTAACATGTATTGACTCAGGGGGTTGAATACTCATATAATCAAGATATATTAGTGTTATATTTTCCATACATTTTTAGAAAATGTTAGAATATTTCTTCCACTTTGACATTACAGAGTATGTTGTGTAATCTCACTTTTAACACAACAAAATGTGAATACTTCTGAAGGCCATGTGTGTATGTCTCTACCACTCTGGGGTTGTTTTGCTGAATATACCATTGACAGAGATGTACTGAGACGTGTCTCTCCATCCTTAATCATCTATCGGATGATGAGCTCTAAATATAGCATGAGCGGAGCCATATCAGACTATGCTTTTCATTAAGTGCTTTTAATTGAAGCTTCAGTATGATACAGTTGTCCATGTCTATGTTCATTAACGTGGAGTAGACTGAGGATTCCTTTGAGGCAGAGTTGTCGTATTTAGTTAGTAGCAGTACTTGGGGCCCTGTGATGTTCTGTAATCCAGCTCCCACAGCATGGTTTCACCTGAGACTTGTTGAGAGCAGCTCAAGGCTCCATCACCAAGCCTCATCTCCAGGCCCCCTCCGGACCACCACATGCCAACCAAAACCCCTACAGCGTCACAGGCTCCAGCTCCACTGATTGTCCCCAATGCCCCCGATGCAGCAGCATTAAACCTTCATTATAATTAATGTCACACAGCCATTGTGTTCTTCTTTTAGAGGAGTCTTGGGGACTGGGGTGCATTGTGTTGCTATCTGACACAAGTGTCTCATTCCCCCTCCGCTCTCTGATGCTTTGTGCGTCGCAAATGGAGTGTGCCCTTCAGTGTTTTGGCATTCAGAAGTCTTTTGCGTGAGAAATTCAAAGTGCTCTTAGAGCCCGAGGACGAGAGGGAGAGAGCTTCAGCAGCAGGCGTCTCAGTGCTTTTGGTGCTCTCTTCTGGTTTGTTTTTTCGAATTCTTCCTCTGTGGAAGGGCGATATCTTTGACATTTTATTTTAGCATTAGGCTACACAAATAGACCCATCGCTCTGTGCAAATCTTTTCAGTCGGATTTGTGTTGGCGAAGTCATTGTGTGTGTTTTTTATCCAAGTCTCTACATTAATACTCTGAACATTTTTGAAGGACATTGTTGGAATAATACACATCTCGACAATACACATCTCTTGCCTCTTTCAGTCTCTCTTTATCTACGCTTAGATTATTTTTGCCGGCTAGCTTCTGTTGATTGTAGTTTGAAAGGGCAGAAGTGCAGCGCTACAACACCCAGTCCTGTCAGCCCCATTTACTCACTGGTTGAGAATGTCTTTGTTACTGATCACTCACTTTCCTCTTGTGTCATAGGGAGCTGTCATCAAGATATCACGGCCTGAATGAGACTACCAACCCCTTCAGGAACACTCGGGAGTCCCATCTCATCTGAGAAAGGGAGGACCTGCATTTGATGGTACTGTTGTTTATCACTATGCCCCCCAAACCCAACACAGACTACTACAGATTAACACTACATGACCAAAAGTATGTGGACACCTGCTCGACGAACATCTCAATCATGGGTATTAATATGGAGTTGGTCCCCCCTTTGCTGCTATAACAGGCTCCACTCTTCTGGGAAGGCTTTCCATTAGTTGTTGAAACATTGCTGCAGGGATTTGCTTCCATTCAGCCACAAGAGCATTAGTGAGGACGGGCACTGATGTTGGGCGATTAGGCCTGACTCGCAGTCGGCTTTCCAATTCATCCCAAAGGTGTTCGATGGGGTTGAGGTCAGGGCTCTGTGCAGGCCAGTCAAGTTCTTCCACACCGATCTCGACAAACTATTTCTGTATGGACCTTGCTTTGTGCACAGGGGCATTGTCATGGGAAACAGGAAAGGGCCTTCCCTAATCTGTTGCCACAAAGTTGGAACCACAGAATCGTCTAGAATGTCATTGTATGCTGTAGCGTTAAGATTTCCCTTCACTGGATCTAAGGGGCCTAGCCCACACCATGAAGCTCCCGACGAACAGTTCTTGTGCTGACTTTTCTTCCAGAGGCAGTTTGGAACTTGGTTGTAAGTGTTGCGACCGAGGACAAACTATTTTTACGCACTATGCACTTTAGCACTCAGCGGTCCCGTTCTGTGAGCTTGTGTGGCCAACCACTTGGCTCCTAGACGTTTCCACTTCACAATAACAGCACTTGCAGTTGACTGGGGAAGCTCTAGCAGGGCAGAAATTGTACGAACTGACTTGTTGGAAAGGTGGCATCCTATGACAGTGCCGCGTTGGAAGTCACTGAACTCTTCTGTAAAGCCATTCTACTGCCAATGTTTGTCTTTGGAGATTGCATGGCGGTGTGCTCAATTTTATACACCTGTCAGCAACGGGTGTGGCTGAAATAGCCACATACTTTTGTATATATAGTGTATATCTCATGAAAACCTTTAAACGGCACATACAATACCCAACGTAATCACCTAATCACTGCTCATAGTTCTGAATATCAATGTCCTAGGAAGGCTATTCTGATATGGGGGACTTCACTGCTCCATATCCCCTACCCCATGTTGTTTGTTCCACCTCTGCTACCCAGCGATTCAGCACTCGCTGGGTAATAGGGCAGTGAGTTTTTATCAATCAGCCCTCTGGTGTAATAACAAGGCGACAGTAAGTTGGATTTTCTGTGTCCCATATTCGCAAACACACATCCATCATATATTTTAGTGCTGCATTTGGGAGTGTGTATTTAGTGCTAATCCTACTGCTGGATTTCATTGATGTCGCTCCAGTGGAGTCGTTTGTTATTAGTTATTTTTGTGTCTCTTGTCTTCGTTCTTTCAGAGACATATGTTTTTATTGTATATATATATTTTTAATAGCTGTTTGAAATAATAAAACATTAATAACCCCACTAATGGTCAGTCATAATTTATTCACTAGGATGTCTCGATCTGAGGGTGAAGTCACCAGCTGCTCTTCTATCTGTGGTTTGCATTTGTTATGAGGAGGATTCTCCTCTATAGCTCAACTCAATATAACAATACATGAGATTAGACATGGAAAATCTCTACACACATAAAGAGGGAAAATGTTTTATTTTGCTGAAATGTGGTGAAAGGGCCACTTTGTTGGATTTCACAGATTCTGTAATAGGTTAATAAGGAGTGGGGATTGGAATATGTGGGAAAGTTGTTAGTTCTGTTGACTCTAGATGAAGGGCAGCCAGTCTGCTGAGCTAATGTGTCTTTAGGCAGCTAGTGCACCGTCCATTTACCTCTAGACCCTGCATGTTTGACCAGAGGCTCTCGTTCTTATGTTTTCACTGCAAAAACACAGTGTGGGTGGTAGAGTTGACTGTCTGTCTGCCATTAAATGTTTGAAGAAAGGCAATCAGCCCCTGTAATTACCTGAGGTATATGTAGACAGAACTACACAAACACATTCACAACCATACAACTGCGTCACCTTGACGAAACAAACTGGTGACTGGCAGACAAATGCTACAGATTTAACCTGGGTAGCTTTCATTCAAATCTTTTTAGTTAGTTTTTTTGTTGTTTGTTATTGTGACAGTTTTATTGTGATTTAGTGCTCTTTCCCGTCAGCCCACAAGAAAAACTAAGTCAACTGGAAAAGCTGTTGATTGAGGGGTGTGTGCTTTCAACACGCTATCACAGATTATTGTGCAATAGACACTAATTACTTATTTGAAATTTGTGACAGGCATACGAAAAAGTCCACCATTTTCTTAATGCATTTCGAGTGTATTACACGATTTTCTTTCTTCATAACACATGTGTGACTCACCACCTGGATTCGGTCTTATGTAGCAACATTTGAATTTCTGTTTATTACATTGGATAAAAGTAGAGACTCAGAACTACAAAATGGTATATCATACACTGCATTTGAGGAAACAATCGGAAAGTAATTCTGCTTTGAAAGTTGATCAACTTGTAAACTCACCTTTGAGAAAACCGTCTTTCAATGTTTTGGTCCTACTATTGGAGAGCACTCCTTTGTCTACAACCATTCAGCATTGTTCACGCCCTCTTAAGCCTTAGCCCCACCCATCTCTTTAAGAGTTGATCCATGCATTCTGTACCAACTTGCAAGCTACTTCCAGACATCTAAGAGAGCGAGAACAGCTCACTGAACATTACTCGCCCTAGCAGAGCTGGTTAGGCTGTTACAGTATGTTATCCAGAGCGTTGGTGACTGCAACTGTGCTGTCAGATTGTCAGTTCATAAATTCAGAGCCATTTCCCGTTCAGAGCGCACACTGGATGCTCTGGCCAATAACAGGCTGACTACACCGCCCGAGTCGCGTACGCGAGCGTTGCAAAATAATGGCTGCTCGCGCACGCCAACGAGTGTCTGTGTTGCCAAGGGCTAAAATAGAAGTCAGTTCTATTTCTGACACAGATCACGCTGCAAGTCCTGCCTCTCCCATCTCCTCATTGGTTTATAGAAGCAGGTACCCACGTGCCATTTCCTCATTGGTTATACCCACATGGGTGACTGAAAGACGAAATAGGTCGGTGGCGGTAATGCACCTAATTTATGAAAGTTGCCAATCGCAATATAAAGTCAAGAGAAGAAAAATCCTGGAAGGAGGAGAGATGACTAGAAACGATTCGGTTGACCGTTTAATGTGTGGATTAATTGGTGGAGTAGAGGATCTTGTGCATTTCAGGTAAAATAACAACTCAATGTTTATATCCCAGGACAAATTAGCTAGCAACAGCAAATTAGCTAAATAGGACAAATTGTGCAAGTGCAAGCTAGCTAACTAAATTGCCATACATGTTTAATGCTTTTCGACCTGTCCCCAAATGAATATAATTAGTTCAGAGTTTGTTTTGATATTTTAACCCTCGTGTCGTGATCGAGTTTGGTGTGGGGGGACAAAATACATTCATGCACGATGGCGCACGTGCGCAACCGGTTCGGGTTCCATGTTAGTAGGGTTGGTCCGAAAGCTCTGACCTCACAACGACAGTCAAGCACCCAAGCTAACTGGCTAACATTGGCTAGCTACTTCCAGACACATAATGAGAGAACACCCCACTCTGACCATTTTACTCCCCCTATCAGAGCTGGTTAGGCAGTTTTCATGTTATCCAGAGCTTTGGTGACTGTAACAGTGCTGCTTGCAACAATTTAATTATGCTTTGTTGCTGATGTTTACTGACACCAGACATATTCTACAGGTGTTGAGCTTTCAAATATTAATCAGTTATTCTGCGCTCTGGCACACTAAAACGAGAGTCTTTTGTTAAGAAATGTAGCTAGCTATGTAAACAATGAATCCCGACGCATGACGTAATGTTAGTTAGCGAGCCAGCCAGCTAACGTTAGCTAGCTAACTAACAGTACACTAACTTGAAATGAAAATTGTCAAAACATGTAGCTAGCTAGCTAAACAATGAACCATAATCACAACTCATGACGTTACTACTCTGCATGAATCTGCAGGTAGCTAACCAACCAGGTTGTATGGCTATAACTAGTCAAGCAAATGTGTCTGAGATACGAAGAATAAGATCATACACAACGTTAGCTAGCTAACAGTACACTTGAAATGAAACCACTTTCTGTCTAAATTAGAAACGTGTAATATCTGAAAATGTAGCTAGCTAGACTATTTTACCAGTATACATCATGGTTGGATGCGTCTCCTGTCTGATACCATGCATGGTTGCCCTTAGTTTGACGATGTAATCCAGACTGGTGTTTTCTCCATCTCCTTTCCAAATCTCAGTCCTCCAAAAAGTGGAGAGCATACACATAATGTTAGCTAGCGAGCCACCCAGCTAACGTTAGCTAGCTAACAGTACACTTTAACTTGACATTAGGTTTATGCAGTTTTACTACGCAATACATTTTTTTAAAGCCGTTTTTGACACGATTACCTAGACATACTGACCAGCTCCAATAGACAGACGCGTGCTATATGGCAGAACAATCCAAACTCATCTCTCGGCATGCCCAGCCCACTCATTCTCTCACCCAGTCATGCCTAGCAGGAAGGTTGCTCTATTTTTCTGTGGCTAAACCAACTAGGCTCGTAATTTAACAATTTTATTTGTATTTACAGATGGCATACAAGTTTGATATTAAGGCACATGAAAGTTCACATGTTCGATAAGGCGTTTCTGCCAAAAAACGCATTTTGATAAAGACATATTTTTTACATTCAAACAGCTCTCCTGTGAAGTCGTGACTTGCAACATACGCAAGTATGTTACACAAATTATAATTTGTTGTGGCTAACGTTAGCTAAGCTAGCTAGGTGGCTAACATTAGCTAGGGATTAGGGGTTAGTGTTAGGGGTTATGGTTAGGAATTATGGTTAGGTAACACGGTAGCTAAGTATTTAAAGGGTTAGCTAACTAGCTAATTAGTTAAAAAAGTATTAAGTTGTAGGGTGTCGCCCAGAGGGTCACTTAAATCTCGCTGGATTGATTGCTTTCATTTTAATCTTGTAACTCTTTCATACTCTTGCTTGTGCATGTCGGGTTTTTTCGTTAACGTTACGAACACGGAAATGTTTGTAATGACCTGTCAAACACACCCCGGTAATGGGCTCAATGCAATACATTATCTTTCCGTTGCATCTATAAGAATTCTAAAGTTTCGTTGGGGGTTTAACACTTCATCTCGATACTTACTCACAAGAAAGGGAAGAAAGATAACTTTATTTTGATGTGTGGAATTGAAAAATAGTAATCATTTGATACAGTTGATATGTTTACAAATTAGATGCACTGAAATGAAATTAACTTAAGAAAATGAACACTCAGAGTATAGTGATATTATGCCTGATCTCCAAAACAATGTAAAGTAACGAATCTGATGAGCTCGACCTGAATGATATACTGCTCTCCCGGGAACAGGCCTAGATCCCCATGATTTGCGTGAAGCGAAGGCGGAGAAAAAAAGGACCAAAGGGCGGGCTGCCTTCTGAGAATTCGTAGGCGATCAAATAAACCCCCACTCCTTCCATTCTGCTAGCAAACGTGAAATCTTTGGAAAATAAAATAGACGACCTACGCGGCAGATTAAACTACCAACGGGACATTCAAAACTGTAATATCTTATGCAGTCGTGGCTGAACGACGACACTATCAACATACAGCTGGCTGGTTATACGCTGTACCAGCAGGATAGAACAGAGGCGTCTGGTAAGACAAGGGGCGGCGGACTATGAATTTTTGTCAATAACAGCTGGTGCACGATATCTAAGGAAGTCTTGAGCTATTGCTCGCCCGAGGTAGAGTATCTCATGATAAGCTGTAGACCACACTATCTACTATCTAGTTCTCATCTGTAATTTTCGTAGCTGTTTACATACCACCACAGACTGAGGCTGGCACTAAGACCTCATTGAATGAGCTGTATTCCGCCATAAGCAAACAAGAAAACGCTCACTCAGAACCGGCGCTCCTAGTAGCCGGGGTCTTTAATGCAGGGAAACTTAAATCTGTTTTACCAAATTTCTATCAGCATGTTAAATGTGCAACCAGAGGGAGAAAAACTCTGGACTACCTTTACTCCACACACAGAGACGCATACAAAGCTCTCCCTCGCCCTCCATTTAGCATATCTGACCATAATTCTATCCTCCTGATTCCTGCTTACAAGCAAAAATGTATGCAGGAAGCACCAGTGACTCAATCAATAAAAAAGTGGTCAGATGAAGCAGATGCTAAGCTTCAGGACTGTTTTGCTAGCACAGACTGGAATATGTTCCGGGATTCCTCCGATGGCATTGAGGAGTACATCACATCAGTCATTGGCTTCATCAAAAAGTGCATTGATGACGTCGACTCCACAGTGACCGTACATACATACCCCAACCAGAAGCCATAGATTATAGGCAACATTTGCACTGAGCTAACGGCTAGAGCTGCCGCTTTCAAGGAGCAGGACTCTAACCTGGAAGCTTATAAGAAATCGCGCTATGCCCTCCGATGAACCATCAAACAGGCAAAGCGTCAATACAGGAATAAGATCAAATCGTACTACACCGTCTCAGACGCCCGTCGGATGTGGCAGGGCTTGCAAACCATTACAGACTACAAAGGGAAGCACAGCCGAATGCTGCCCAGTGACACGAGCCTACCAGATGAGCTAAACTACTTCTATGCTCGCTTTGAGGCAAATAACACTGAAACATGCATGAGAGCACCAGGTGTTCCGGAAGACTGTGTGATCACACTCTCTGCAGCCGATGTGAGTAAGACCTTTATACAGGTCAACATTCACAAGGTGGCTGGGCCAGACGGATTACCAGGACATGTACTGCGAGCATGCGCTGACCAAATGGCAAGTGTCTTCACTGACATTTTTAACCTCTCCCTGTCTGAGTCTGTAATACCAACATGTTTTAAGCAGACCACCATAGTCCATGTGCCCAAGAAAGCAAAGGTAACCTGCCTAAATGACTACCGACCCGTAGCACTCATGTCTGTAGCCTTGAAGTGCTTTGAAAGGCTGGTCATGGCTCACATCAACACCATTATGCCAAAACCCTAGACCCACATCAATTTGCATACCGCCTCAACAGATTCACAGATGATGCAATCTCTATTGCACTCAACACTGCCCTTTTCCACCTGGACAAAAGGAACACCTATGTCAGAATGCTATTCATTGACTACAGCTCAGCGTTCAACACCATAGTGCCCTCAAAGCTCATCAATAAGCTAAGGACCCTGGGACTAAACACCTCCCTCTGCAACTGGATCCTAGACTTCCTGACGGCCCGCCCCCAGTTGGTAAGGTTAGGGAACAACACATCCGCCACGCTGATCCTCAACACGGGTGCCCCACAGGGGTGCGTGCTCAGTACCATGCTGTACTCCCTGTTCACTCATGACTGCACGGCCAAGCATGACTCCAACACCATCATTAAGTTTGCCAATGACACAACAGTGGTAGGCCTGATCACCGACAACGACGAGACAGCCTATAGGGAGAAGGTCAGAAACCTGGCCGTGTGGTGCCAGGTAAACAACCTCTCCCTCAACGTGATCAAGACAAAGGAGATAATTGTGGACTATGGGAAACAGAGGACCGAGCACTCCCCCATTCTCATCGACGGGGGTGTAGCAGAGCATGTTGAGAGCTTCAAGTTCCTTGGTGTCCACATCACCAACAAACTAACAGGGTCCAAGCACACCAAGACAGTCGTGAAGAGGGCATGGCAATCGGAGCGTGCCAGTCAGGATCTGGAGACGACTCTTCGGTGCCTCGTCTCGGCCAATCCCACCACCCGGAGCCAGAAACTTGTGTGTGTGTGGAGTACGCCCGGAACACCCTTCCCTTCTCGGCCACTGGGTTCTCGCATTTTGAGTGTTCCCTGAGTTACCAGCCTCCGCTCTTCCCAGACCAAGAGGAAGAGGTCAGCATACCCTTAGCCCAGATGTTCGTCCATCGTTGTCAGCATACCTGGAAGAGAGCCCGGTCCGCTCTTCTTAAGACCACCTCCAGGTATCTGCGACAGGCGGACCGCCACCGGACCCTGGCTCCCCACTATCATCTCGGGCAGAGGGTGTGGCTCTCCACTCAGGATCTGCCCCTCAGGGTGGAATCCTGTAAACTTTACCCCCGCTTTATCAGTCCCTTTCCCATCTCTAAAATCCTTAGTCCCACAGCTGTTCATCTTCTGTTGCCCCGCACCCTCCGTATAGATCCCACGTTTCATGTGTCTAAGATTAAACCTTTGTCTCACAGCCCTTTGTCTCCTGTTTTCAGGCCCACCCCCCTCCCTCGTCTCATCGATGGCCATCTTGCATACACAGTGAGACGCCTCCTGAGTGTTCGACCTCGGGGCAGGGGTTTCCAGTATCTGGTTGACTGGGAGGGTTATGGCCCGGAGGAGAGGTGCTGGGTACCCGCTAAGGACATCCTGGACTCGGCCCTCATCCCTGACTTTCACCGCCAGCATCCCGGTCAACCAGGTATGCGCCCGGGTAGGATGCCAGGTGCCGCCCCTAGAGGGAAGGAGTGGTACTGTCACACGTTGATCTGTTTTACCTGTCTTGTGCTTGTCTCCACTCCCCACTAGGTGTCTTCAATTTGTTCCCATTATCCCCTGTGTATCTACCAGCGTGTTTTTCCATACTCGTGTTTTTCTAGTCCCTGTTTTCTAGTCCTCCCGGTTCCAACATTTTCTGCCTGCCCTGACCCTGAGCCCGCCTGCCATACCATTCTGCCTTCCCTGACCTTGAGCCCGCCTGCCGTCCTGTACCCATCTGACTCTGACCTGGTTTACGAACTTCCGCCTGTCCTCATCCTGCCTCTTGCCTGCCCCTTGTCTATTAATAAATATCAGAGACTCTAACCATCTGCCTCCTGTGTCTGCATTTGGGTCTCGTCCTTATCGTTATAAAGAGAGCGCCTCATCAACTTTGAGATTGCTTACAACACCAGTAAAATAAAATAAATGCTGTGAAGTGTGAAACATTTACAGTATAATCAGCAGTTCACATGATCACATCACAGTCACTGAAACGGGAGGCTCAGTTAATCTAAATGGAAATAATTAATCTCAGGGATTGACAGTATACAGGTATTATTGCATGTTGACTAACCAATCGCAGTGAAATTAGATTAAATCTAGTCATCAAACTTATATATTTAATTCAATAGCCTAAGTGTAGCTAGATTGGCTTGATAGCAGCGTTGATTGGCTGGCAACAGTGGCGGTCAGTGCCGTTTAAGATGAAGGAGGACGATTATTTTTATGAACATGGCCTTATTTCTATTACAGCATATTGGATGACTCTCATTCATATTCCGTTCACCTGGTACAATGTAACAGCAATAGGTTTACAACCTAGCCTATGAATGAAAGTTTACAACGTAGGTACACACAGGTCAGAAGACAAAATGAGGCAACAGACAGTGAAACATGGACAGACAGTGACATTCAATACCACCTTGCACACTTTTGACTGCATCTAGCTGATATAGGGTGTAATCATTAGTTCCACAGTTGCAAACTATAGTTTTATTGGACAAATTCAGGTATGTTTATTCCCATTTTGCTCCATTTGCTTCCGTTTAAGAAATATTTTTCAACAGAATCGGTGGAAAGAATACACCCCTGATCACGCATAAAAAACAGTTCACTTTCATAGCAGCAACATTGTATTCCTTCAATGTGCTCTCCTCCTCTCACCTTGTTCCTCTGCTTGTGGACTTCAATGCAAAACAGCTGTATGTGACCAGGTGAAAAAACTTTTCCAAGCCAAACCGCTACACACAGCCTACATCGTTGTTACCATAGTAGCTAAAATAACGTCAGAGTCAGCATTACTAATAGAACTAACGCGTTAATAAACCCGTTACAATCATGCAGTAACGTTAGTGTACTGCAGTTACACCGGTGAGCCCTGGTACAATAAATTAGTAATACCAAAAGCTTACCTTGGAAGAGTTCCAGTGTTGTGTTGGATAGTCATAGCCAGCAAGCTAACATAGCATCCCTCTGTTTGAGCAGGGTGTTTCAGTAGGCTAAACTAGCTAGCTGCATTTGCTAGCTAAGTAAGTGAAACTGAAAGTGAAAAAAAAGACAATCTCTCTCTCTCTATTTGTCTCTTGCTTCTCCTTCACTTTGGAAGAAATTTGTTCAAAACTGTTCAACTATTGTCTTTCTCTCTCTTTCAGTCAACTACTCACCACATTTTATGCACTGCAGTGCTAGCTAGCTGTATCTTATGCTTTCAGTACTAGATTAATTATCTGATCCTTTGATTGGGGGGACAACATGTCAGTTCATGCTGACATGTAGGCTGGAGGACGTCCTCCGGAAGCTGTCATAATTGCTGTGTAAGTCTATGGAATGGCGTGGGAACCATGAGCCTCCTACGTTTTGTATTGAAGTCAACTGTACCCAGAGGAGGACAGAAGCTAGCTGTGCTGTTGAGGCTACTGTAGACCTTCTTTGCAAAATAGTGTGTTTTAATCAATTGTTTGGTAACATGATTATATTTAGTATAGTTTTATCTAAAAAGGATAGATTTTTAATGTTTTACTATTTACATTTTTATAAAAGGAGGATGGTCCTCCCCGTCCTCCTCTGAGGAGCCTCCACTGGCTGGCAAGCAAAACTTGACGTTACACATCGTTCACTTTTGGGAAAACTGGTCCAGCCACTTGGTAGCTGGCTATCGTTAGTTCAAATAAAGCAAAATTATGTATTAATATCAAAGTATAAACCTACCATAGTGATGTCGGTGAAGAAGTTATAAATGAGGTCTCAGGCGGAGTGTTCTTGGTTGAACGTGGACGCGTATCGGACAGTCCTTGCACTTTGAAAACCAAGGCCACCGCCACATACTGTATAATACCGCCCACCAGGCAAAATGGGTTGAAGAGTATGTTTCATTAAAAGCTCAGAAATTCTTTGAGTGGACCCTCTGACCTTGTAATGGCTCTGACCCGGTAGTTCAGGATCAAATGTGATTCTCAGAACCTGGGGAGGAGGGAGGGGTGGGAGGCACACATACTTTCCCATACCTAAGGCAGGGTGGAAGTTTGGACATGTGAGGTCACAGCAGTCAGCGACTCTGTTAACTTTCCAAAAATATCTCCCCTCTTATCTGTTCTCAAAAAGGACATGGTTTTATATTATAGCATAATTTTCAGATCAACTGAAACAGTATGAGGCCTTCGTTGGTGCGTTACACTTCAGCTCCACTGGAAGCGTTGAGTTGCTTTGCCATCAGCGTCTTGTTAATGGGATGTTCTACCTGCTACACAGAGCGCGTTGTTTTGAGAGCGGAGAAGAGCAGAGGAGAAGAGCATCTTTATTATATTTTCTATCTAATTACACATGTTGCTTTTGTTCACATTGTGACTTCATAGATCTTAGTAAAATAACCAGTGGTGTCTAGTGGAGGCCGTATGTAACCAAAATCAACTTTATTTCTCATAATTTTAATTGTATTTAAATTCACAAGATAGTTTGTGTGTTCCTTTTGACTCACCTCATATGTCCTACGGGAGCCATTGTACCTGCCTGCGCTAAACAGTTGTTTGCTTGCTCACGAACGTGAGGAGAGTTGTAGCTAATACACAGAGCAGCTTATAAAGAATTGAGCTAGTCTCGTTCTTTCTACAGAACAGTATTCTCTCTTGAAATCAGAGTTCCTTGAGTTTCCCGGCCGTAGCCTGCGTAGGCTATATGCCTGTGATCGAAATCAACACAGGTAGGCATAACGTTATGGTTGTCAAATATGTATTATTGGCATTGGCAGATACACGTATCAACACAGACACAATTCCAGATGTAACAATGCACAAATGTCTATTTTCTGGCAATGTATCCACTAATTTTACCAGCATTGCTTTGCGTAAATGCGAGAAATATAGACCTGCTTTCTAATTTGATGGACTACGACATTGACGCTCTTAGCCTGTCTGTTTTCCCTCATTCACTCCTGTCCATTCTAATTCAAACGCCTTTCGTTTGAATTGGGCTTGACGGCAATGCCGGACACCCAATGGCTTTAGTGTAGCAGGGCCTTTAGGTGAGTTTAAACTTTTGAAATATATTTTGTAAAACTGAATACAAAACCCACCCTCCAAAATGACTTTTCTCACCCTCGAGTAGAACCAACCAATTGGAGTAAAACATTAACATAGAAACTAGAGTTATTTTTGTCTTGTTTCCCAGAAGTCGTCTGGAACTCCCTAATCTAGTCTCCTATGCTGCGTTTTGGTTTCAATCGTCCTTATATCCTTACGTGTGATCACTCAACCTCATGGATCGATAGAGCAGATACCTTTAGGAAGGTATATCCACCCACAGGATGCAATTTGTCTTACAGTTGTTCTGGGAAGCTCTGTCAGCTCTTGTAAAAGACATGTTCACATCTGCATGAGCTGGACAAGGAGGCACACACGGTTTAATTATTGACAGCACACTCTTTCACAAGCTCCCCTAGTCAAGGGACTACTGATGAAAATGAGCTATCTAGCTAAATCTGGTGCAATGGCATGTTGTACATGGTCCCGAACAAATAAACAGAAAAAAAGGTAATCTACAATCCCTTTGGTATGAGTTTCTCAGAAATAGAACTATAGTCAAAACCTATATTAACATTATAAGAAAATCTCTGCTATTACAAAATGTTACACAGCAGAACACAAGAATGACCTTATTGCATATTACTGTAATGGGAAGTGGTGAGCAGGAAAGGGAAAGGTACCATCTGCTTCCTGGCATTCATTTGTTGGGATGAGTGGGACTAAAATTGAAAGGAACATCCGGCACATCTAAACTGAACAGACCTGACACACACACACACACACACACACACACACACACACACACACACACACACACACACACACACACACACACACACACACACACACACACACACACACACACACACACACACACACACACAGATGTGCAGTTATGTTTTTCCTCAGTTTATTCTCTGGGAAAAAGCAGAATTTGAAAAACAGTAACAGTTTATTATCTCTAAATTTATGAGAAGAGTTGAGTACAAATCAATATTAATGTTTCTGTACTAATAGCCATGTCACTATGTGGAAACCCTGACAGATGCAAGAAATCCACTTGGCCATTAGACCTTTGCAGGCTGTTCCACCCTTCAAAGATAAGCTCTGCTCTTGTTCCAATTGAATAATGTATGATGTCATTAACCTATCCAATAATCCATTAAAAGGAGTTTAAGACACTCTCTTTGTGCCTTCTGACCTGCCCGGTGTGTCCACAGGGACCACACAGTAATGATGACCTACAGTAGCTTTCTCATCCATGTAACAACTAATGAAAACATTATGACTGGACTGTAGTTACTGTACTGTGAGGTTTTTACAGATGTACTACCTTAATTTAAACAGTTTCTCAGAGTAGGAAAATAATCTAGCAGCAATATGAAATATGAATTATTATGTGGAAAGTGGAAATTACAAACAAAGTATTTTTAAACATTGAATACACTACAAGTTTGCATTTCCTGCTGCACAGGAAAATTATCTGGGCCAATAGTGATCAAATTAAGATGGTGCGCGATCTCTAGTATTAAGGAAGTCTTGAGGTTCTGCATGCCTGAGTTAGAATACCTCATGATAAGCTGTAGACCATACTATATACCAAGAGAGTTTTCATCAGTATTGTTCGTAGCTGTCTATTTACCACCACAAACCGATGTTGGCACTAAGACCGCACTCAATGAGCTGTATAGGGCCATAAGCAAACAAGAAAATGCTCATCCGGGCAAAGCGGCACTTATAGTGGACAGTGATTTTAATGCAGGAAAGCTTAAATCTCTTTTTCCCTCATTTCTACCAGCATGTACATTGTAGAATAATAGTGAAGACATCAAAACTATTAAATAACACACATGGAATCATGTAGTAACCAAAAAAGTGTTAAACAAATAAATAAATAAATTATATTTGAGATTCTTCAGCCACCCTTTGCCTGATGACAGCTTTGCACACTTGGCATTCTCTCAACCAGCTTCAAGAGGTAGTGACCTGGAATGCATTTCAATTAACAGGTGTACCTTGGTAAAAGTTAATTTGTGGAATTTCTTTCTTAATGAGCCAATCAGTTTGAGCCTATCAGTTGCGTTGTGACAAGGTAGGGTTGGTATACAGAAGATAGCCCTATTTGGTAAAAGACCAAGTCCATATTATGGCAAGAACAGCTCAAATAAGCAAAGAGAAACGACAGTCCAACATTACTTTAAGACATGAAGGTCAGTCAATACGGAACATTTCAAGAACTTTTAACATTTCTTCAAGTGCAGTCGCAAAAACCATCAAGTGCTATGATGAAACTGGCTTTCATGAGGACTGCCACAGGAGAGGAAGATCCAGAGTTTCCTCTGCTGCAGAGGACAAGTTCAGCCTCAGAAATCGGCAATTAACTGCACCTCAGATTGAAGCCCAAATAAATGTTTCACAGAGTTCAAGTAACAAACACATCTCAACATCAACTGCTCAGAGGAGATTGCTTGAATCAGGCCTTCATGGTCGAATTGCTGCAAAGAAACCACTACTAAAGGACACCAATAAAAAGAAGAGACTTGCTTGGGCAGAGAAACACGAGCAATGGACATTAGACCAGTGGAAATCTGTCCTTTGGTCTGATGAGTCCAAATGTGAGATTTTTTTTTCCAACCTCCGTGTCTTTGTGAGACGCAGAGTAGGTGAACGGATGATCTCTGCATGTACGGTTCCCACCGTGAAGCATGGAGGAGGAGGTGTGATGGTGTGGGGGTGCTTTGCTGGTGACACTGTCTGTGATTTATTTAGAATTCAAGGCACACTTAACCAGCATGGCTACCACATCATTCTGCAGCAATACACCATCCCATCTGGTTTGCACTTAGAGGGACTTTATTTTCAACAGGACAATGACCCAAAACACACCTCCAGGCTGTGTAAGGGATATTTGACCAAGAAAGAGAGTGATGGAGTGCTGCATCAGATTTCCTGGTCTCAACAGTCACCCGACCTCAACCCAATTGAGATGGGTTGGGATGAGTTGGACCGCAGAGTGAATGAAAGAAGCCAACAAGTGCTCAGCATATGTGGGAACTCCTTCAAGTCTGTTGGAAAAGCATTCCAGTTGACTACCTCATGAAGCTGGTTGAGAGAATGCCAAGAGTGTGCAAAGCTGTCATCAAGGCAAAGGGTGGCTGCTTTGAAGAATCTCAAATATAAAATATATTTTGATTTGTTTAACACTTTTTTGCTTACTACATGATTCCATAGGTGTTATTTCATGGTTTTGATGTCTTCACTATTATTCTACAGTGTAGAAAATAGTAATAATAAAGAAAAACCTTTGAATGAGTAGGTGTGTCCAAACTTTTGCCTGGTACTGTACGTGAGAATGCTTTTCATTGACTACACCTCAGCGTTTAACACCTCCAAGCTCATCACTAAGCTCAGGACCATGGGACTGAAACCTCCGTCCACAATCTCAACTTCTTAATGGGCCATCCCCAGGTGGTGAGGGTAGGCAACAACACATCCGCCATACTGACCATCAACACGGGGGCACCTCAGCTATGCGTGCTCAGTCCCGTCTTCTACTCCCTGTTCACCCATGACTGCATGGCCGCGCACGACTCCAACACCATCCTTAAGTTTGCCGACGACACGATGGTGGTAAGCCTGATCACCGACAACGATGAGACAGCCTAAACGGAGAAGGTCATAGACCTGGCAGTGTGGTGTGAGGAATACAACCTCTCCCTCAACGTGGGCAAGACAAAAGAGATTGTCGTTGACTACAGGAAACGGAGGGCTGAACACCCCCCATTCGCAATTACTCGGCATCCGACCACAAGGAGCTACAGAGGATAGTGCATACGGCCCAGTACATCACTGAGGCCGAACTTCCTGCCATCCAAGACCTCTATACCAGGCGATGTCAGAAGAAGGCCCAAGGAATTGGGGAAGACTCCAGCCACACAATTCATAGCCGGTTCTTTCTGCTACGTCACGGCAAGCGGTACCGGAGCGCCAAGTCTGGGACCAAAAGGCTCCTGAATAGCTTCTACCCCCAAGCCATACGACTGCCGAACAGTTAATTAAATGGCTACCCGGACTATTTACATTGAACTCCCTTTATTTATCAAAAAAATTATGCATGCACTCTCTTGCACACTCACTTTACCCACTCACTCACACATACTACACTGACACTTCAACACACACGCTACATAAGCTCACACACACAAAACACACACACAAGCATATTCACACCACACACACACACACACACACACACACACACACACACACACACACACACACACACACACACACACACACACACACACACACACACACACACTCACACAGACACACTTTCACACTCTTCACATACGCTGCTGCTACTCTGTTTATTATCTATCCTGATTGCCTAGTCACTTTAATCACTACCTACATGTACATACTGTATTACCTCGTACCCCTGCACATTGACTCGGCACTGGTACTCCTTGTATACAGCCTCGTTATTGTTTTCATTGTGTTACTATTTCCTTTTTTATTTAGCAAATATTTGTCTTTCTTTTTAACTTTGCATTGTTGGGAACAATCTCGTAAGCATTTCACTGTAAAGTCTCGGCTGTTGTATTCGGCTGTTGTATTCGGCTGTTGTATTCGGCTGTTGTATTTCGTGACCAATACAATTTTGATTTGATTTATTTGCACCATGCCTGTTGGGAGCTGTGTTATGCAGAGGCTAACATTAGCGCAGGCTCTAATTTAAGACTTGCATAATGGAAGAGTTTTGTGGTGTGGCACAAGCACAACTCCCTTCTCAACGTAAGTGACGTGACTGGCTCCTGTGAGAACCAGTTTGAGTGCTGTGAGCCTGTTCTTTACTTCACCCTCCCCTCCTTACAGACACACGTGCCAGCTTCAACCTGTTCACACTAATAGCTCTGATCGCTGCATGGGAATATTAGAAGTAGTAGCACGAGAGCATACGGCTGTTGGTATTATAACATAAAAGCAAAAGTTCACTATTAACTGGCCTTTGCATTATTATATACTTTTTTGCTTTATCTACTTCAGTGCATGACACCTGCTCCCTTACGTGGATAATCTGTGGGAAAGTTGTGCCAGTTGGTGTGGAAGTGTACACACACACACATAGGTATGTAGAGGAACGACGTGTCCTGCACTGAGTGAGTCATCATAACGGGTTGCACACACGGGCGTGTTTGTCTTTGACAGGCCCGTGGAATGTGAGGTCAAGGAAACCTGCTGGATGTATTTACTCTGGTAAATGTTTAATCCATCGAGCCTTTCCACACTAGCTGGACGCCTGTTTGTCTGCAGCTCTGTGTTTCCCAGTCCCATGCAGCTCTTTGTTTCCCAGTCCAGGGTAGCCCTCAGTCCAAATCCTGTGTGATGATCTATTCCCTTGTTAAAACTGGACAAACTTTCATTCCGAAAGTATTCAGACCCTTTGATTTTTTCCACATTTTGTTACGTTATAACCTTAATTCTAAAATGGATTCAATTGTTTTTTGCCCCTCATCAATCTACACACATTACCTCATAATGACAAAGTAAAAACAGCTTTTCGACATGTTTGCAAATGTATTATTAAAAATACAGAACTTAAATATTATATTTACATAAGTATTCAGACCCTTTACTCAGTACTTTGTTGAAGCACCTTTGGCAGCAATTATAGCCTCGAGTCTTCTTGGGTATGACGTTATAAGCTTGGCACACCTGTATTCGGGGAGTTTCTCCCATTCTTCTCTGCAGATCCTCTCAAGCTCTGTCAGGTTGGATGGGGAGTGTCGGTGCGCAGCTATTTTCAGGTCTCTCCAGAGATGTTCGATCGCGTTCTCTGCATCATCACTGACCTCAAAAACATCTGATATATTTGTTGTCTGCTGTTTGGTTGTGTTAGAATCCAAGGTAACATTTTATTTTACAGACAAATCAATTCAAATTTTATTTGTCGCATGCTTTGTAAACAACAGGTGTGTACTAACAGTGAAATGCTTAATTAATGGCCCTTCCCAACAATGCAGTGAGAAAGAAAATAGATAGTCCGGGTAGCTATTTGGTTAACTATTTAACAAACTATTTAGCAGTCTTATGGCTTAGGGGTAGAAGCTGTTCAGGGTCCTGTGGGGGAAGAGGCGTTGTCGTGCCCTCTTCATGACTGTGTTGGTGTGCTTGGACCATGATAGATCCTTAGTGATGTGGACACAGAGGAACTTGAAGCTCTCGACCCGCTCCACTACAGCCCTGTTGATATGAAGAGGGGTGTGCTTGGCCCTCCGTTTCCTGTAGTCCACGATCAGCTCCTTTGTCTTGCTGACGTTGAGGGAGAGGTTGTTGTCCTAGCACCACACTGTCAGGTCTCTGAGCTCCTCCCTATAGGCTGTCTCATCGTCATCAGTGATCAGGCCTACCACTGTCATGTGGTTGACAAACTTAATGATGGCGTTAGAGTCGTGCACGGCCACGCAGTCGTGTGTGAGCAGGGAGCACAGGAGGGGACTAAGCATGCACCCCTGAGGAGTGGGTTCAGGGTGGAGTGGGTCCAGGGTGGAATGGGTCCAGGGTGTCTGGGATAATGGTGCTGATGTGAGCCATGACCAGCCTTTCAAAGCATTTCATGGCTACAGATGTGAGTGTTACGCGGAGATAGTCATTTAGACAAGTTACCTTGGCGTTCTTGGGCACAGGGACTATGGTGGTCTGCTGGAAACATGTAGGTATTACAGAATGGGTCTGGAAGAGGTGAAAATGTCAGTGAAGACACTTGACAGCTGGTCAGCGCATGTTCTGAGTACGGGTCCTGGTTATCCGTCTGGCCCTGTGGCTTTGTGAATGTTAACCTGTTTAAAGGTCTTACTCACATCGGCTACGGAGAGCGTAATCACACAGTCGTCTGGAACAGCTGGTGCTCTTACGCATGGTTTAGTGTTGCTTGTCTCGAAGCGAGAATAGAAGGCATTTAGCTTGACTAGTAGGCTCGCGTCACTGGGCAGCTCTTGGCTGGGTTTCCCTTTGCAATCCGTGATAGTTTGAAAACCCTGCCACATCCGACAAGCATCAGAGCCAATGTAGTGGGATTCAATCTTAGTCCTGTATTGACGCTATCCCTGTTTGATGGTTCGTCGGAGGGCGTAGCGGGATTTGTTATAAGCGTTCTTGAAAGCTGCAGCTCTAGTCTTTAGTTCAGTGCAAATATTGCCTGTAATTCATGGCTTCTGGTTGGCATATGTTCAGTGGGTATAGAAAGTCATCACCCCCTTTCAAAATGTTCACCTTTTGTTGTCTTTCAGCCTGAAATGAAAACACATCAAATCCGACTTTTAACGGCATTATTTACACACAGTAACCCATAATATCCAAGTGGAGAAAAAAATTCAGAAAATGTATTAAAAGTAAACAGTAAAATACTCTATTTAGATTTTTTTCAGCAATTGCAAACTTGCTGAGGTATAACCGACCACCTTCCAGATCACAAACCAAGCTAATTGGCTTCCATCTGTGATCAATTATTGTGACTGTGATTAGTTCAGAATAAAAGCAGTTGTTCATAGAGGACTCTACTCCTTAGTAGTGCAATTCAAAGCAAAGAATCGGAAAGGTACTTTCAAAAGATCTACGAGAGGAAGTTGTGGAAAGGCACTAGTAATGAAAGGCACTAGGGATGGATATAAAACGATTTCAAAGGCTTTGTCTATCCCTTGGAGAAGTGGAAGGCGTATGGCACAACCCAGACCCTGCATAGATCAGGCCGTCCCTCCAAACTGGATGACCGGGCAAGGGGGAGACTGATCAGAAAGGCTACCCAAGAAGCCAATGGCAACTTTGAAGGAGCTTCAGGCCTTTATGGCAAAGACTGGTCAATGTGTGCATGTCAAATCAAATCAAATTGATTTATATAGCCTTTCTTACATCAGCTGATATCTCAAAGTGCTGTACAGAACTCCAGCCTAAAACCCCAAACAGCAAGCAATGCAGGTGTAAAAACTCCCTAGAAAGGCCAAAACCTAGGAAGAAACCTAGAGAGGAACCAGGCTATGAGGGGTGGCCAGTCCTCTTCTGGCTGTGCCAGGTGGAGATTATAACAGAACATGGCCAAGATGTTCAAATGTTCATAAATGACCAGCATGGTCAAATAATAATAATCACAGTAGTTGTCGAGGGTGCAACAAGTCAGCACCTCAGGAGAAAATGTGTTGGTTTTTCATAGCCGATCATTAAGAGTATCTCTACCGCTCCTGCTGTCTCTAGAGAGTTGAAAACAGCAGGTCTGGGACAGGTAGCACGTCCGGTGAACAGGTCAGGGTTCCATAGCCGCAGGCAGAACAGTTGAAACTGGAGCAGTATCACGGCCAGGTGGACTGTGGACAGCAAGGAGTCATCATGCCAGGTAGTCCTGAGGCATGGTCCTAGGGCTCAGGTCCTCCGAGAGAGAGAAAGAAAGAGAGAAAGAGAGAATTAGAGAGAGCATACTTAAATTCACACAGGACACCGGATAAGACAGGAGAAGTACTCCAGATATAACAGACTGACCCTAGCCCCCCGACACAAACTACTGCAGCATAAATACTGGAGGCTGAGACAGGAGGGGTCAGGAGACACTGTGGCCCCATCCGATGATACCCCCGGACAGGGCCAAACAGGCATGATATAACCCCACCCACTTTGCCAAAGCACAGCCCCCACACCACTAGAGGGATATCTTCAATCACCAACTTACCATCCCGAGACAAGGCCGAGTATAGCCCACAAAGATCTCCGCCACGGCACAACCCAAGGGGGGGCGCCAACCCACACAGGAAGATCACGTCAGTGACTCAACCCACTCAAGTGACGCACCCCTCCTAGGGACGGCATGGAAGAGCACCAGTATGCCAGTGACTCAGCCTCTGTAATATGGTTAGAGGCAGAGAATCCCAGTGGAGAGAGGGGAACCGGCCAGGCAGAGACAGCAAGGGTGGTTCGTTGCTCCAGAGCCTTTCCGTTCACCTTCACACTCCTGGGCCAGACTACACTCAATCATATGACCTACTGAAGAGATGAGTCTTCAGTAAAGACTTAAAGGTTGAGACTGACTCTGCGTCCCTCACATGGGTAGGCAGACCATTCCATAAAAATTGAGCTCTATAGGAGAAAGCCCTGCCTCCAGCTGTTTGCTTAGAAATTCTAGGGACAATTAGGAGGCCTGCGTCTTGTGACCGTAGCGTAGCGTAGCGTCTGCCGTACATGTAGGTATGTACGGCAGAACCAAATCGGAAAGATAGGTAGGAGCAAGCCCATGTAATGCTTTGTAGGTTAGCAGTAAAACCTTGAAATCAGCCCTTGCCTTAACAGGAAGGCAGTGTAGGGAGGCTAGCACTGGAGTAATATGATCCATTTTTTGGGTTCTAGTCAGGATTCTAGCAGCCGTATTTAGCACTAACTGAAGTTTATTTAGTGCTTTATCCAGGTAGCCGGAAAGTAGAGCATTGCAGTAGTCTAACCTAGAAGTAACAAGGTCCTTCACAGTTTTATTTGAGACGACTGTACAACCATCAAGATTAATTGTCAGATTCAACAGAAGATCTCTTTGTTTCTTGGGACCTAAAATAAGCATCTCTGTTTTGCCCGAGTTTAAAAGTAGAACGTTTGCAGCCATCCACTTCCTTATGTCTGAAACACAGGCTTCTAGCGAGGGCAATTTTGGGGCTTCACCATGTTTCATTGAAATGTACAGCTGTGTGTCATCCGCATAGCAGTGAAAGTTAACATTATGTTTTCGAATGACATCCCCAAGAGGTAAAATATATAGTGAAAACAATAGTGGTCCTAAAACGGAACCTTGAGGAACACCGAAATGTACAGTTGATTTGTCAGAGGACAAACCATTCACAGAGACAAACTGATATCTTTCCGACAGATAAGATCTAAACCAGGCCAGAACTTGTCCGTGTAGACCGATTTGGGTTTCCAATCTCTCCAAAATAATGTGGTGATCGATGGTATCAAAAGCAGCACTAAGGTCTAGGAGCACGAGGACAGATGCAGAGCCTCGGTCTGACGCCATTAAAAGGTAATTTACCACCTTCACAAGTGCAGTCTCAGTGCTATGATGGGGTCTAAAACCAGACTGAAGCATTTCGTATACATTGTTTGTCTTCAGGAAGGCAGTGAGTTGCTGTGCAACAGCTTTTTCAAAAAAAATGAGAGAAATGGAAGATTCGATATAGGCCGATAGTTTTTTATATTTTCTGGGTCAAGGTTTGGCTTTTTCAAGAGTGGCTTTATTACTGCCACTTTTAGTGAGTTTGGTACACATCTGGTGGATAGAGAGACGTTTATTATGTTCAGCATAGGAGGGCCAAGCACAGGAAGCAGCTCTTTCAGTAGTTTAGTTGGAATAGGGTCCAGTATGCAGCTTGAAGGTTTAGAGGCCATGACTATTTTCATCATTGTGTCAAGAGATATAGTACTAAAACACTTAAGTGTCTCTCTTAATCCTAGGTCCTGGCAGAGTTGTGCAGACTCAGGAGAACTGAGCTTTGGAGGAATACGCAGATTTAAAGAGGAGTCCGTAATTTGCTTTCTAGTGATCATGATCTTTTCCTCAAAGAAGTTCATGAATTTATTACTGCTGAAGTGAAAGCCATCCTCTCTTGGGAAATGCTGCTTTTTAGTTAGCGACAGTATCAAATGTGACCACAATATCACGAGCGCTCCACAAATCTGGTCTCTATGGGAGGGTGGCAAGAAAAAAACTACTCCTGAAAAAGCCACATCAAGTCTCGTTTGAGCTTTGCCAAAAAGCACAGTGTAGACTCTGAGGCCAACTGGCAAAAGATGCTGTGGTCAGATGAGACCAAAATTGTTATTTTTGTCCTGAACGCAAAACGATATGTCTGGGGAAAACCTAATACATATTTCCACCCAAAGAACACCAAGCCTACAGTAAAGTACGGCGGTGGCAGCATCCTGTTGTGGGGTGTTTCTCTTCAGCAGGGACTGGAGTACTTGTCAGGATAGAAGGGAAAATGGACAGTGCAAAATACCAAACAGATTATTGAGGAGAACCTGCAGCCCTCTGCCAGGAAGTTGAAAATGGGAAGACGGTTCATATTTTAACATGACAATGACCCAAAGCACACTGCCAAAGCAACCGTACAGTGGCTAGAAGGTGAATGTCCTTGAGTGGCCTACAGTAGTCAGAGCCCCGACATAAATCCCATTGAGAATCTGTGGAATGACTTGAAGAGTGCAGTCCATGAGCGGTCACCATGCAATTTGACTGAGGTCGAACAATTCTGCAAGGAAGAATGGGCAAATAATGCGCAGTCTAGGTATGCAAAGTTTGTAGAGACGTATTCAAAGAGACTCATGGCTGTAATACAAGCAAAAGGTGGTTCCACCAAGTATTAACTCAGGGGGGTGTTCACTTATCCAAATAGGGTATTTTACTGTTTAAATTTAATAAATGTTTTTAGAAATGTTTCTTCACTTGGATATTGTGGGTTACTGTGTGTAAATAAAGCCGGCAAAAGTCTGATTTGATGTGTTTTCATTTCAAGCTGTAAGGCAACAATAGGTGAACATTTTGAAAGAGGGTGGTGACTTTCTATACCCACTGTTGGGATGACATCGTCGATGCATTTATTAATGAAGCCAATGACTGATGTGGTAAACTCCTCAATGCTATCGGATGAGTCCCAGAACATATTCTAGTCTTTGCTAGCGAAACAGTCCTGTAGCTTAGCATCCGCTTCACCGGACCAATTCCATATTGGGCGGATCACTTGTACTTCCTGTTTGAGTTTTTGCTTGTAATCAGGAATCAGGAGGCTAAAGTTATGGTCAGATTTGCCAAACGGAGGGCGAGGGATAGCTTTTTATGCATCTCTGTGTGTGGAGTAAAGGTTATCTAGAGTTTTTTCTACGTTAGTTGCACAGGTGACATGCTGGTAGAAATTTCAGGATTTCAGTTTTCCTGCATTAAAATCACCAGCCACTAGGAGCACTGCTTCTGGATGAGCCTTGTTTGATTATGGCCTTATACAGCTCGTTGAGTGCGGTCTTAATGCCAGCATCGGTTTGTGGTGGTAAATAGATAGCGAAAAGTACAGACAAAAACTCTCTTGGTAAATAGTATGGTCTACATCTTGTCATGAGCTATTCTAACTCAGAAGAGCAGAACCTCAAGACTTCCTTAACATTAGAGATCATGCATCAGCTGGTAACAAAGAGACACACACCAACCCCTAGAGTTTACCCGACGCTGCCGTTATGTCCTGCCGATGCATACGATCAGCGCCAAAAAAAAACACAAAATAGCAGACTGGTACTTCCTTAATATTTATATAGCATTAATTGGTCCTATTGGTCCTGCATGTTAGAGCAACCCAGTTGAGCTACTTTGCTTCAGAACTAGGAATGGAGCAAGACAAACGAACCCATCCCTCTATAATAGGCCTATAAATCAATATGGCTGAGTGGCTCTTCAGGTTGTAAGTGAGTTATGGCAGGGCTTGTGAGTGGCTCTGTCTGTGTGTAATTACTCTGTCAGATGGCACCACACAGCCTGGCTGAGTTGTCGTCATCAAATATTCATAAGTCCACGCCTTAGTCTGGATGTTCCATGTTCATCCAGCCAGACTGACTGATAAACAGAGAACAGAGCAGACAGGCTCATCAAGTTAATTAGACACTTTGCTAGGAGCTCTGACAGAACCCCCCCCCCCCCCCCTTCTCTCTCTTTGTCTCTATGCTCTTCTATATCACTCTTTCAGTGCCACATTCAGTAGGAAAACATTGTCAAACGTTGCAGATAGAAATGTAATGAGCAGAGACATGATTCCTTATTCTACATGTCCGAGAGTCATGTTCTACATAACATATTTATACCTGAACGTTCCTCAATGTTGTGCCCTGCTGAACATGCACCAGAGTTTGGTATGACTAGAGGCTCAGCCCCTCCATCTGACAGGCCACTTGTGGAACACCTAGCTCCAGAGTAGAATCATCCCATACTACCCTATCTGGTACATGGATCCTCCTCTCTAATGGTCTGGACAGGGATGAGAGTGGTTGACAGTACTTAATGGCCCTTCCCAACAATGCAGTGAGATGTGTTATGTTCGGTCTGTCTGTCCGTCTGACGGAATATATGGTGGTTTTATTATATTGCACAGATTGTTTTCCTGACAGTAGTATGTTCTAACGACAGCTACCAGGGCCTATTGGATCCCATACGGATATTAACTGCTGGGCTCATTCCAGCCAACACATTATGAGCCTGGGTCATCTCATCTGAATGGTTTTGCACCATGCATGCATGGCATACATCTGAATATCACACAAGTCTCTTAAATTTGACTATTTATAAATATTTCTGTATGGTGCGATTCTCTTTCACTTTGTCACGCATTGATGTCAATGGGAGACTAATGAACAATTCAGACGAAGTGGAAGTTAGGATTCTGCTCTAAATGTTTTAGAGGGCTGGTCCTATTCAGCTCGACATGGCGTAAGAATGACCCCGGCCTTACAGGCTGCTGCTCTTTAACTATTTATAGGTCCGCAATCTCCTGAGGTTGATGACCCATGAGAACATCGCCAGAGCAGGGTCCCATTCATTACTAAGGGTGCACTGCATGAGTGAAATAGGGGTTGAAGAGTGCAGGAGGCATTATGCAATTCCATTATGATAAAACCGTCCTGATAGCGTTATCATACAAAAGTAGCAGAAATGACGGACTCCCGAGTGGCACAGCGGTCTAAGGTGTCACTACAGCTGCAAGCTGACTTCGGTCATCAGCTGGACGGTGTTTTCTCTGACACATTGGTACGGCTGGCTTCCGGGTTAAGCGAGCAGTGTGTCAAGAAGCAGTGTGGCTTGGCAGCGTCATGTTTCGGAGGACGCATGGCTCTCGACCTTCGCCTCTACCGAGTCCGTAGGGGAGTTGCAGCAATGGGACAAGACTGTAACTACCAATTGGATGTCACGAAATTGGGGAGAAAAAGGGGGTATTAGTACAAAAAAACTAGCTGAAATTGTACAGGAAATCCCTGGCACAGATGGTTATGCCTAAGTTGAATAAAACATTTTCATGTCAATGCATGCAGGTTGTTTTTAAAGTAAAGGGGGTTAAGTACTGTATACGGCACAGTGTATGGATACATTTGAGGTGAAAATTGAGGATAATGCAACAAGGTTGTGTCTATCTGTCTGTCTGTCTGTCTGTCTGTCTGTCTGTCTGTCTGTCTGTCTGTCTGTCTGTCTGTCTGTCTGTCTGTCTGTCTGTCTGTCTGTCTGTCTGTCTGTCTGTCTGTCTGTCTGTCTGTCTGTCTGTCTGTCTGTCTGTTTACTTGCCTCTCACTGGGATCAATTTCACACATATGGCAGAACTAATCTCAGTGGTATAGAGAACTAACAGAGTATTAGTGTCACATCTGACACCTACAAATTGTCAATCCCAGACATGAATGTTTTAGACAGAAATGCATGGATATGAAAAACAACCATTTGAAGGCCATATTCCATAAGAGGAGTCTCCCCCTCTGTTGTCAAAAGTCATATTTAAAGCATCATGTGGCACTAGGCTGTTGGGGACTCAAATCCTTTGGATCTGAAACACAGACATCCCTACTCACACAGTCCCAGTCCCAGCGCACCCCAAAACAGTAGAACATAAGGCCTGGCCCAGCCTTCATCCCTGACTTATGTAAACTCCACTGTTTTCAACAGAGTGAGCCAGGCTAGGCAGCTGCTCTCTGGCTGCTTTCATACAGCCCTGCTGCCCCGTGCCAAACACAGCCCAGTGATCACACAGGGGGGCCACAACACCACACAACACCCAGACACAAAAGCAGACTGGGTTGCATAAACAGAAACAGTCTGGGTTTTGACTTTGGGATGTTGTATGTTGTCTGTCTTAGCTTTCCCAGGGTTCATATACACTGCAATTTCTATTACTTGTACTGACTCCTGATAAACTGATTAGATTAGAGCTCTCAAGTGGTTGTCCTGATATAAACCATGCTGAGAACTACCGATCCATGAGGTTGATTGGCACAACAAATTGTACTGTAACTGAATAGGGCATTGCCATCAATAGGGTATTGGTATCATGCTGTCAAGCAACCAGAGAGAAAGTGAGGATCAACTACATGGATGAATTAAACAATTACTGGGTAAGGTGACAGCTAGTCTGGCCAATTTGCATTGAATTTGCATCAGCAGCCTGGCATCTGAATATGAAAGGTTAGTAATGCTTAAACAACATGATCAATTAACAAAACCTGCCTCTGGAGAATGTCTTTTGATATTTCTAGAAGTTACCCTCTGGGAAATGCTACATCTCAGCAGGTTTGAGCCTGGCTCTCCTAGGCAGATAGTGTCACAAAAACAACAACAGAAATCTGTAGGCCTAAAGATTGCCAGCAGATACTGCCTCCAGATGGATCGAATATAGTTGCAGTTTAATGCACTGGCATCTATCCAACTTTTTGAACACCCACCTCAGAGTACAGTGAAAAGTTTGGCATGAAAATTACAAACGCAACAGTAAAAATGTCTGGAATTCCCTCGCTTGGTTAATAGTGAACAGTTTGCTCTTTTAGTAAAACAGTTTAGTAAAAAGGTATACATTTACAGTAATCATCATTAATACAGACGTTCATGCTCTGCTGCTCCACAGACTTCAATTAAAAACAGCACAACATGACAAGCACACATCACACCCCCCAAGGCACCCCCCAAGGCCCCTAAAGAATGCAAAACATCTACCTACAACGTTTGACTTTCTCATGAGGTAGGACTAATTCCAATGCAAATTAAATGTGTGATTGGCATAGCCAACTCCTAAATCATTTGTCCTACTTATGCAAGTACTAAATCAAACAGATCATAATATGTTTTAATACTTTATTTCCACAGTAACCTATATGTTTATAGTTGAATGGTCATAGTCATGTGGGTTTTTGCAGTTCAATGCAGTTGTTGTTTCCCCTAATTCTAAACATTTTCCGATAAATAATACTTGGGACACACAGAAACAGCATAGCAAGCTATATCCACTTTCCATAACTTTTGTCAGGATTTCAGCACAATTGGCATAATATGATCTTAAATTCTATTGCTTGTCTATACTGACTGAATATCTGAGAGTGGCCTATTTAAAGACAAACTATTGTGGAGTGAGTTGACTATCGTATATATACGGTGTCCATGCTGATGCCTTTTGAAGGAAACTGAGAAACATATTGTCTCGTGTAGAGAATTCTCACTGTCCCTGAGTTTGCGTTGCATATTTTCAACAGTTCAACAAAGAGTTAGCTACACCAGTGATTCACACACAGGTGTATTGTCAGAGTCCTGGCTATGCATGGAGCTCAGCCCCGTGTCTGAATCTTCGTCGTTCATGTCGCAGGTCTTGGACAGACCTCTGGTCTGCTCCACCCACCCACTGCTCTTCTCCAAGGAAGGCAACATGTCAGTCTCAGTGACACCAGAGTGTTCTTTATCAGCCTCGGGTAACTTTTCCTTATTTAAATTCATAGAGTGCATTTTTGCGAGCAAATCCGTTAGTTCTTTTTCTTTCGCGTCCCATAGCTCCTGGCTTAAGTCCAAATCCCCCTTAACAGCCTCTAAATCCGTGTTTAAACGAAGACCAATATATAAACTGGTATCCAGCTTTGTTTTGATTATCTTCCCCTCCAAAACCAAGTCGTTCTCTGATAGACTGTTCACATCTGGCTCTGGGACGGCGGCGCCTGACTGTGCTGCCGGCTGTGGAGCCACTGCAGCTACGGGGATGTCCACAGACTCCCCAATACTTTCTGTGTCTTTGCCCGACAGCTCATCTTGCCGTCTTTTCATCCACCTTTGGTTTAGCTCCTCCTGAATTTCACCTGTGATGCATTCCATGAGAGCCTCGCGCTCTGTCAACTCCTCCTGAAGTCGCAGGACCTCCTCGCGCATAAGCGCGTACTCCTCAAACTGCGCAATAGCCTCCGCTGAACGTGGAACGTCCTCTATTGGATCAGCCTCCACGCTCGATTCCACCATGTATGTGTCCTGCACATAATTGATACCATGTCTCTTAATTCTGTCAAAGTGCACTTTTGCCTCATACCTCTCTATATCCCCATCCAACTCTTTGATCCTTTGGATCTGCTGGCGGATGGTGTGATCTTGCGAGATAACTAAGTGCACCAACGTTTCCAATTTCTCCACTGAGGACTTATCCTTAGGAAAAGTCTCTTCTCTCTTTTTGTTAATTTTGTCCAACTTTCTAAAAGCTTTTCTAACAATCCTCCGCTGCTTTTCTTGCGAGAAAGCCATTGTGGTCTTGGCTGCTCCCTTGAATGCGCACGGATTGTCTTTGCTCTGAACGACTCGCGCCTCGGCGCTCCTGGGTCCGTTGTTCGGTAACGATGCCTCATTCTTCACCAACACAAACCTCACGTTTTCCTGCTCATCTCCCCAGGCGCTCCAGAGACGCAGGATTTTGGTTTTATTGGGTAAAATTCTCTCAAAGCCTCTCCATTTCTCCACTATGCAGTAAGACTGGGGGGTCCCGGACTGCATCGCCGCTGACGCACCTTGCTTCAAGTTTTGGTCCTCCAGTAGAACTTTTACAACATCCGCGCAGGTGGTGCGTTTGGACAGCCCCGATACCAGCTTCTCCTCCTGGCAGACCCATACTGATACCTTGCATTCTTCCTGCTCCATACTGGAAAAAACCTCCAACCTAATTGCTTATCAAAGTTTCTGCTCCCCTCTCGACTCCTCGGTCCCAGGTTTCAGGCGTTAAGAGAAAAGTGTGTCACACACCTTCGTTTGGAGCTGTCCTTATTCTTATGTAGGCATGTCATCATTCTCATGAAATAATCAGCTCAGTACCTCTTCCCTCTATGTAGGATTATTCCCGTAGCAGACTGAAGAGGCACGCTGGGAAGTTGTTCAGCAGGGGGCATTACATTATCCCCGCAGACTTCCGTTTGGAACACTGTGCGCAGAGGAGGAACGGGCGTCCTTCCTCTCGGTCGGCACGCACTGCTGTGGGTACATTTCTATGCAAACACTAAAGTATACGCCCTCCGCTCGCAACGGGACTCTCCAGTGTCTGTTGATCACCACACAAAACCGCCACACTCCAGAAGTTTTTGTATGTAACATTACCCGCTCACTTTGTGCAAATTTTACGCACCAATTTTCTTACTGTACTTTGTTCAAAAATGCCATCATTCTGACCTGAAAGTTTAAAAAGTGAACACATTTTAAATTGAGTGTTATGTATGACATATTCAATTAATTCAGGCAAGGGTCAGTCAGGGGCCCCCTTGTTTCACTCCTTTATTTCACATCTTCATTACTTCTGATCGGTATTCTATAGAAACAAATCAAGCAAAATAAAAATACAACTATTAATGGAGCTGCTCAGAATATAAGTTCTCTGCCCACAATAACACACAGCACACTTACCATTCATCCCAGTTGTCTCCAGTCTTTAGGCCAAACTGACCCTGCCAACCAAACCACTCCCCCGAAAGACATGTGAATGTGAACAAAGACCATATTTTCATAAAACAAAAAAAATGTTTGTCTGTGATTATTGCAGAGGTCTTTGGTGCATGTTGGGATTGTTGTAGTGGTGTAATATGTTAATGATCTGGCCAAAATCAAAGGTTGTCATTGGTCCCGCCTGGTTTATCCTCCACTGACCCTGACAGTGGATGGATGACAGGCGAAGTTTGTTGATGGAAATAATAATAATACTTGGGGGGGAGCTTATATTTGTCCTGTTACATACGTGTAATGGAAGAAAAAAAAAATGCATATCCCAACTCCCCCTGAGACACCCGCATGGTGTGGGGTCACGACCAGGGTTGCCATTGTACAGCACCCCTGGAGCAATTCGAGTTAAGTACCTTGCTCAAGGGCACTGTGACATATTATATTTTTTTCACCTGGTCGGCTCCGGTACGTCAACCTTTCAGATGCTGGCCCAACGCTAACCTCGATGCTACCTGCTACACCAAATACTACATAACACCCCAGGCTGGAGGTTATAATAATGTCAGGGAGGTTCTTCTCCAACATCAACATGGCCAGGAGATGTATTCAAAGAGAATTGCTATTTCCGGGCTCAAGGAAAAAATCATTCGAGTTAATATTTATTCTCATGTGGGTGAACCGTTGCACAGTATCACTGCTCGCGAGGCCTGGTTCTTTTGGATATAGCTCCCCCTGTTGTGCATTAAGAGTATTGTATCGTTACAGAAATATCAAAGGTAGGCTAGTAATGAAATACAACTACTTAATTTGAGAGAAATTCATTGATGTTTGTGAGAAATTATGATTCATCATCAAATCAGAAACAGAATTGACCATTTAGTTTTATTGGATATTATATGCATACAAAGTTTCTAGAAAGCTATAAAATATCTAAGACTTTAGCAATGAAGAAAAGGTTACAAAGCAAAGACCAGACCCTGCAGTAACAACACACATATTGACAGTTTCTCTTCTTATATTCTTGTCTGAAAAATTCACAATCTTTAAGAAAATTAAAGATAACATTAAACATGTGTACCAGGACGTCTCAGAATAGATTCTTCTTTATACAAATCACCTTTTAAAAATTATCCGCACACAATGTTCTGAGGATGCCATCCAAACTGAGAAAAATTAAAGCCAATGTTGAAAACAATAGATGAAAGTTACCAGTACCTATAGACAAAGAGCACATGGCCCAGAGCTTTGCTGCTGATGTTTGTGTCAAAAATCTCCTTGTGCCCGTTTAAAATAATATCTTCAAAAGACTTATGTGTGAAATCTACATTCCAGGTTGATAGAACAGAGACACAGAGCCCAGCAGTGAAACCAACAGGCTTGGCTCTGGTTAAACTGGAGTCATCACAAAAGCATTGTAAAGTATAGCCTACATACAGCACATTCAAACAGAAACTACTGTAATGGTGGACACCCCAGAATCTAGTCACAATTATTACTAAGTTAGAAGACAGGTCAAAGGTCTTCCAAACATGACATAAACCCTGATCCATTGTCTTTAGCCACAGTGTAACATACACTATACTGCATTATGTTTTCTGGACTTTAATAAGTTAGTGTGCATATGATATCATAATAACACAATTGATCTACTGTGACTATGATATGATGATATAAACCTCCACAGGGAGATCACTGTGAACTGAACATGCATCTAAGGGTACAATCGTTTCCCAAATAATAATAATAATTAGGTGGGTTCTCATATTTGTCCTATTTGACACATGTACAAGTAAACTAACACTCGCACTTGACTCCCTTATTGAGGAAAAATGTACTTACTATGACGGAGAAATGTGGTTGTCTCACCTAGCTATCTTAAAATGAACACACTAACTGTAAGTCACTCTGGATAAGAGCGTCTGCTAAATGACTAAACTGTAAAGTGTGGATCATACGCACGTGTGAATTGGAAATTTGTTTTTTTGTTGCATTATCCCAACTCCCCGGGACACCCTCGGAGAGTGGGGTCACGGCCAGGGTCTGCCACTATCAACGGCGACCCTGGAGCAAGTAGGGTTAATTGACCGATTTTTTCACCTTGTCAGCTCAGGGATTTTAACTAGCGACCTTCCAGTTACTGGCCCAATGCTCTAACCGCTGGGCTACCTGCCGCCCAGCAATAGTCAAATTGTTGTGGAAATGAATACAGTTCTACAGGGAAATGCATTGGAAAAGGCATTCTGGTGATCTCTTCCACCATTTTCTTAGACTTTTTGGTTTAGCTTCTTTTAAACCTTTTCTTCGCTGGAAAGTCTTGACCAAAGGCACTTTATGCTACAGTGCAAGGGACAATTGCACTTCTGAAATGTCTCCAGTTTTTTGGTTTTTGATAAGCAAGGCAAAGTTATTACTGCTATTACACACGGAACTTGTTCATTGTAATAATCTATGTATGATTTACCAGTTATTTTGTAAAACAAGGTGAAATAGGTGCACATGTAGAACCACTAATAGTTAACAGTGTATTTATAATGGCCGACATGACGCATCACAAATGTTATGTATTTTCGATCCAAGCAAACCATTGGGCCATTGGTGGAAAGTTACTCACTAAGGCACTGTACACATAACACTGGGATGTATGGAAATTACAAGGCTGTCCTCCAGCTCAGGAAAGATCTCACAGCTTGAGTGGTAGAGTTACAGTATCTGTAAGGATCCCATTCCCTACCACCACGGTTAATGTGCCCAATAGCGTAGCTCACAGATTGACAAGCAAAATAAGGCTGAATAGCATTCAGAACCAGGGAAACACAGAGATTAATATATGGGAGTGTTTTTGACTTCTGTGTTTCTCAGTCACTAAAAAGAGCAGGTTCATTCAACAAGTTAACTCCACCCCGCAATAACCATACAGAGGAACTAAGTGCTTTGGGATGGGTGACTATGGTAGTAGAGTGTCCATTTTGAATGTTCAATATGTGTATTCTATGATTTCTTTGCCTCATTGTCATACGGGGTAAAACCTTAGCAGCTCAGAGAAAAGATAACATAGGAGGAATCTCTGGTCTGTACACATTGTCTTGCTGTGGTATCACAGTGCTTTTCCTCTTCCAATAAAATCAAGTTTTATTGGTCGCATACACATATCTTGCAGATGTTATCGGGGGTGTAGCGAAATGCTTATGTTCCTAGCTCCAACAGTGCAGTAATACCTAACAATACAGGTTTATTTTTAGTTGGGCACAGGAGATATGATGCAGATATGAGAGAGTTGTGCTGCAAAGTGGTACCTGAATCATCATATATTTTATTTATAGTTTCAAAGTGTCCCTGGAATTATAACTATTACTGGTCTTCATTATAGTTTAGTATTTGCTTTGTTATCCAAAATGTACAAAATGTAAAACCTACATATCTTTTCTTTGGAAAATGTTTGTGTGATAGTGATGTTCACACAGCTACATGTACACTACATGACCAAAAGTATGTGGACACCTGCTCGTTGAACATCTCATTCCAAAATCATGGGCATTAATATGGAGTTGGCCCCCTATTTGCTGCTATAACTCCACTCTTCTGGGAAGGCTTTCCATTAGATGTTGGAACATTGCTGCATGGACTTGCTTCCATTTAGCCACAAGGGCATTAGTGAGGTCGGGCACTGATGTTGGGAGATTAGGCCTGGCTCTCAGTAGCCGTTCCAATTCATCCTAAAGGTGTTCGATGGGGTTGAGATCAAGGTTCTGTGCAGGCCAGTCAAGTTTTTCCACACCAATCTCAACAAAAAAATTCTGTATGGACCTCGCTTTATGAACGGGTGCATTGTCATGCTGAAACAGGAAAAGGGCCTTTCCCAAACTGTTGCCACAAAGTTGGAAGCACAGAATCGTCTATAACTCTAGAATGTCATTGCATGCTGCAGCGTTAATATTTCCCCTCACTGGAACTAAGGGGCCTAGCCCAAACCACAAAAAACAGCCCAGACCATTATTCCACCTCCACCAACCAAACTTTACAGTTGGCACTATACATAGGACAGGTATCGTTCTCCTGGCAACCGCCAAACTCAGATTAATCCGTCGGACTGCCAGAAGGTGAAGCATAATTCATCACTCCAGAGAACATGTTTCCACTGCTCCATAGTCAAATGGCGGCGAGCTTTACACCACTCCAGCTGACGCTTGGCATTGCATGGTGATCTTAGGCTTGTGTGCGGCTGCTCGGCCATGGAAACCCATTTCATGAAGCTCCAGATTAACAGTTTTTGTGCTGACGTTGCTTCCAGAGGCAGTTTGGAACTCGGTAGTGAGTGTTGCAACCGAGGACAGACAATTTTTACACGCTACATGCTTCAGCACTCGGGGTCCAGTTCTCTGAGCTTGTGTTGCCTACCACTTCGCGGCTGAGCAGTTGGTACTTCTAGACATTTCCACTTCAAAATAACACCACTTGCAGTTGACCTGGGGAGAAATTTGATGAACTGACTCGTTGGAAAAGTGGTATCCTATGACGGTGCCACGTTGAAAGTCACTGAGCTCTTCTGTAAGGCCATTCTACTGCCAATGTTTGTCTATGGAGATTGCATGGCGGTGGGCTCGATTTTATACACCTGTCAGCAACGGGTGTGGCTGAAATAGCCGAATCCACTAATTTGATGGGGTGTCCACGTACGTTTGTATATATAGTGTATGTAGTAACTGTTTGTATAGTTTTTCTATTTATCTAATTAAGAAAGGCTATCATGATCTGTAATTGGTTGACATTGGTGATGACTACAATATAAAAAGCTGGAAACTGATAGTAGTTTCCAAATGTAATCCACAGAACATCTCCCTATGTTACGCAATGCCCCTTCATATGTACACTTTCTACACTACAGACACCAAAAATGGCACATGACACAACTATACCACAGATTGACAGCTGCACTCATACAAATATACATTAAAAAGACAAAAATATAATGATAATATTATCCGTGATAGACTTCACCCACAATGTAACCAAAGGACATTGTGGGTGGGATTTGTGTAGAGGCACAGCCACTTTCCATAAGGTTGTCAAGTAAGTCATTCTGAAGGCGTGTTTACTGGGCGGTTGCCTTGTGTCCTCCCCCACAACCCTGACAATACTCAGGGTCTGTCCTTCAATGTCTTCCCTCCATCCTTCATAAGCTACATGTCCTTCAGGTTAGTGAGATCTATGTGATAGTTTGTCCCAGTTCTGAATGAAGCATTTTTACACAGAGTGTCAGGGCTAGATTCAATCAGATTGACATCCACATAGCGGTTGTTTTGGCGGTGTCAGGAGGTGGAACTGCAGAGAGCTGTCCAATCCACAAGCGGCTCGTTGCGTTATATTATTGCGGACACCGCCATTGGATGAAACGAAATCACACCCGACTATAATCTGACAAATCCCATACAGCCGCGTTAGAATTTCATTCAGCCACGTTACAAGTTACAACACTCGAATCCCCCATCCAAATGAACATGAAAACATGCGATTAGCCTAACATCAATGGTTTGACATTTGAATATCATTACTTCTAACATCGATAGAGTCTACACTTCCTTGCACCGTCTTGAACTCCCAACACGGTAGGGATATTAAGGAAGGGAGGGTTGATGCCACACAAGAGCAGCCGCTCACCGATATTTCAGCTCATACCGCAGTTACACCTCCAACACCGCCAAAACATCTGCTATGCGGATGTCGGTTAACGTTCGATCTGATTGAATCTAGGCCTCAGTCTCTTATTCCTTGACTAGCCGGTAGATGTGATGTTGAGCTCCGTGGTCGCTGTTCGACACCTCAAACACACACGCCATGCACAGCAGCGTCTCCTGTGTCTCTCTGTTGGTCACCACCTGAAACACAAGACAAATGCAATGTGAGACACGTAAGACACATGCACGGAAACACACACATACTCAGAGAGAAAGACAGACACACACTTGTTATGAGTATACAAACAGATTGATGACTCTGAGTAGGACATCCTTACCAATAGGATGGTGAAGTTCTCCAGGACACTGTTCATCATGTATTTCTCAGGCAGGTGTTTGAGTTTGTGGATGAAGTTGATCATGTATTCACACATAGGGGAGCGGCTTATCCTGTAGACAAAGCGTCCGTTCTCGAAGCGAGCATATTCCGTCTGAGGGGGAGGAAGAGAGAAAGAGAGAGATCACTGAGTGCAGCTCTTCACAAGAAAACAATTAAGTGATAATGCCCGAGAAGCCAGTGTTTGGAGGATATATTGGCACGGGTATCGTCGAGGGCCGGCAAACCGTGCCAATATATCCTCCAAACATCGGCTTCTCGGGCATTATCACCGTTAATCAATGGGTTACCAACAAAAAAGGTTACTTCGCTGAATTTATTCATTATATTTCATCCTTCTACATGATATAGTCCCGACACAAATCTAGGGTTGCTACCCAAGCCGGCTGGTGTGTTCGGTTGCCAGAGATGCGACCCAGTCATTAAGTTATTTTGTTCTGTATCTGTAGATGCGACCCAGTCGTTCGTTCTAAATGTTCTTTTGCCATACTGGCTGGCAACGTTCTTATCCCTTGCTTGCTGGCTAGCCAACTACGGCTAACTCACAGTCACGTCAAACAGTGCAGCCAGAATAACAACAAAGTAGCAGCATTTGTATTTGTTTAAGCTGTTTTCTAGTGACATTTATTTGGATACATCCATAACAATGAGCTAATGATTTCACCTGAGGTAGAAAATGTGCTCGTCAGGACACTTTTGTTCAGAGGAGCTAGTCAACAATCACTTCAAACTGAAGCTGGAAAGACTGCAAACTAGCTGCACTTCATTTCGTTTGACCTGTTTTCTATTGATAGTTCTTTGTATATATCCATAAAAATGATAATGACTCATGATTTCAACTGGCTGAGAAAAGCTACCTGCCTGTCTGTCTCATCCCGACTCCTGACACGTTCATTACTATGGGACAGCTGGAGATCGAATTTGAATATTGAAACAATGTTGCAAACATTGGAGAGACAGACAACAAGGTTTATACAGATCTCAGCTGTTGAAAACTAAATGTTAGTCTAAAAGAAATGTGAGATAATGTCTAGATGATTTTTATAGAGGAGATCATGTTTATAAATTGCCTGGCTGGGCTGATGAGACAGTGGAATATGCAGTCAGATGGAACAGATTAAATAGGCATTTTAAAGTCATAGACAAGGGCTGGAATGCGGTTTTAACCAATCAGCATTCAGGATTAGACCCACCCGCTGTATAAATGAGGAGGAAACCATGTCCACCACGATCAAATAGGTGTTAAAACACTCATGTACGCAATTGTGATAAACACACAAATATAAAAGTAGGTAATTGTGAGTCATTTGTGTCGTTTTATAGTTGCTTCTCCACCGAGCACACAGTGGTGTGTGCAGGACCAGGACTCACCTCCACCTTCTCAACCACCTGCTTGCCGAAGGAGCACACCTTGGTGGAGCAGGTGATGGTCATGTTCTCAGAGCTCTCATACTGGCTGGTCACACCGTAGAAGGCCCCAGAGTCATCCTGGATGTTACAGTTCAGATCAGCCTGCATCAGGACAACACAACAGCAGAGGTTTAACTACATAGTCAAGCAAATGTTGACTAACAACAGCTAAAACAATGAGCTAAATGTTTACAACACATGCTGAAAATGTTTAAATTAAAAAGGGATTTTCTTTAAAATGTCAAGATTAACTTGAGGAAAGCAACTCAATGTAAAGGTTACTAAGGCAGCGAGGCCCTCCAGTGGCTCATGACAATACATGCAATTATACACTGCTCAAAAAAATAAAGGGAACACTTAAACAACACAATGTAACTCCAAGTCAATCACACTTCTGTGAAATCAAACTGTCCACTTAGGAAGCAACACTGATTGACAATAAATTTCACATGCTGTTGTGCAAATGGAATAGACAAAATGTGGAAATTATAGGCAATTAGCATGACACCCCGAATAAAGGAGTGATTCTGCAGGTGGTGACCACAGACCAATTCTTCGTTCCTATGCTTCCTGGCTGATGTTTTGGTCACTTTTGAATGCTGGCGGTGCTCTCACTCTAGTGGTAGCATGAGACGGAGTCTACAACCCACACAAGTGGCTCAGGTAGTGCAGCTCATCCAGGATGGCACATCAATGCGAGCTGTGGCAAGAAGGTTTGCTGTGTCTGTCAGCGTAGTGTCCAGAGCATGGAGGCGCTACCAGGAGACAGGCCAGTACATCAGGAGACGTGGAGGAGGCCGTAGGAGGGCAACAACCCAGCAGCAGGACCGCTACCTCCGCCTTTGTGCAAGGAGGAGCACTGCCAGAGCCCTGCAAAATGACCTCCAGCAGGCCACAAATGTGCATGTGTCAGCATATGGTCTCACAAGGGGTCTGAGGATCTCATCTCGGTACCTAATGGCAGTCAGGCTACCTCTGGCGAGCACATGGAGGGCTGTGCGGCCCCACAAAGAAATGCCACCCCACACCATGACTGACCCACCGCCAAACCGGTCATGCTGGAGGATGTTGCAGGCAGCAGAACGTTCTCCACGGCGTCTCCAGACTCTGTCACATGTGCTCATGTGCTCAGTGTGAACCTGCTTTCATCTGTGAAGAGCACAGGGCGCCAGTGGCGAATTTGCCAATCTTTGTGTTCTCTGGCAAATGCCAAACGTCCTGCACGGTGTTGGGCTGTAAGCACAACCCCCACCTGTGGACGTCGGGCCCTCATACCACCCTCATGGAGTCTGTTTCTGACCGTTTGAGCAGACACATGCACATTTGTGGCCTGCTGGAGGTCATTTTGCAGGGCTCTGGCAGTGCTCCTCCTTGCACAAAGGCGGAGGTAGCGGTCCTGCTGCTGGGTTGTTGCCCTCCTACGGCCTCCTCCACGTCTCCTGATGTACTGGCCTGTCTCCTGGTAGCGCCTCCATGCTCTGGACACTACGCTGACAGACACAGCAAACCTTCTTGCCACAGCTCGCATTGATGTGCCATCCTGGATGAGCTGCACTACCTGAGCCACTTGTGTGGGTTGTAGACTCCATCTCATGCTACCACTAGAGTGAAAGCACCGCCAGCATTCAAAAGTGAACAAAACATCAGCCAGGAAGCATAGGAACTGAGAAGTGGTCTGTGGTCACCACCTGCAGAACCACTCCTTTATTGGGGGTGTCTTGCTAATTGCCTATAATTTCCACCTTTTGTCTATTCCATTTGCACAACAGCATGTGAAATTTATTGTCAATCAGTGTTGCTTCCTAAGTGGACAGTTTGATTTCACAGAAGTGTGATTGACTTGGAGTTACATTGTGTTGTTTAAGTGTTCCCTTTATTTTTTTGAGCAGTGTATTATTTGGCATGTCTGTATGCTGAGAATGAGTTGAGTGGCTATCTACCGGTAAACACTGTTGTACAATAATCTTGTGCTTCTGCATCTCAAATGAGGCAGAAAGAGGCTTCCGAAATATCCGAATGGCACAAGACAGATATTAGAAATGGCCTGAATGGATGTAAAAATAAACTATTCAATAAGAGTCCTCTGAAGGGGACAGTCTGTTTCAGAGAACACCGAGTTCATCATGTGAACAAAGGAATAAATAGCTCCTTCATTAAGTCAGCTGGTTATTAAGGCCTGTAATGATCAGAGGAGGGCGATTGTTTAGATGGTGAGTGTCCATGTTTGAAATTCAGATGCAGTGGCTCTTCACTAATGTCTGAAGAGAGACTCACCGTCTTGTTTGCGTTTCCCATTTTGAATTTGGAATTGAATTCATGTTGACGTGAATTAATATGCTCAAGTTTTAAAACCTATTAGTTGTAGATTATGAAAATATTTGTGTGTTGAACAAAATAAAGGGATTTTACTGAGTATCTCAAAGCTAATAGAGAACCAGCATGTATGTAACAAACATAGAGGAAACAGAGAGCTGAGGATGACATCATACTCCAGGTGTAACATTGTAAATCAAATAAAGCTTTCTTGGGGCCAATAGACTATATAGGATGTAATAGTAAGTAAAGCCGTGGAGAATGGTGCCAGTAAATATTTGCGCTTAGAGAGAAATGAGAGACAGAGACTCCATTGGTAGGGTGCTACTGCAATCTCCTTAGTTTGCCCCAATCTCTCACACCTGTCAGGAGGTAGGCAGGTGTTCAAACAAAGCCTCAATGCTACCACATCAGACCCTGGGGAATCGCACATACACACACATTCAAACACAAAACCATATCCTCGGCTTCACTCATGATGCGTATACTTGAATGTACGCATCATTAAAGTTGTTTGTTTAGATGTAAATCGTGTTTTCTGTGACGCTAAATTGTGTGGACAATAAAGGCCGGGAATCAATTCGAGACGGGTTATAGAGCAGCGCATTGGACAGCCGACAATGCGCCTTTTAAAAAGCATCATCGTGTGCGCATGTGCCATTAAACTCACCCAGAACTTGACCAGGAAAAAGGAGTTGTGAGGGCCCTTTCCAAAGAGCTCCTTCAGTCCTCCCTTCTTCTCTGGGAACTTATCGTAGATCTGACGGATGTCGACAGCCTCCAGTAGGGCATCGCTGTACGAGTAGTTAGTCTGTCCGATGTGGGCAAACAGGTGCTTGTTGTACTGACGAGAGAGTAAAACAACAGGTTTAAATAGATCCCTTCTATTGGCATTTTTTATGACTTCTCCATTACCTTAAGGGCCAGTTTCCCAGACACAGATTAAGCCTGGTCCTGAACTAAGAAACGTTTTCAATAGTTCATCTCCATTGAGAATGCATTTTAGTCCAGGATTAGAGTTAATATATGTCTGGGAAACCGGCTCTAAAAGTTCTCAATCCCTCTTGACAAGGTCGTCATATCAAAATTATATGAATATTTCAAAATGATTTTATCGCGTCATGTATGATCTGACAACCTCTTCAGAAAAGACAGTTTTCTTTTCAGGGTTGTTTTAAAGTCACAGATGTGCACAGGCATAGCAGCATAAATACTGGTCTCGGATAACTCACTACCCCAAGATAAATGTCTGCTGTCATAGAACACAAGCAAAAAAGCAATAGCTAAGAAATAGTGACAAAATGACAAATCGGCTGTGCCAAGGTAAACATAGATTTTCCAGAGTCACTTAGGTATCACTTTGGTATTTGGAGGGATTCTGCTTTGCTTGTGACATTATTGTCCTTGTTTTACCTTCTCTGTCTGTGAGTGTGTGTGAAGACATGCCCCAGTTTGAGGCTGTACGGTTGACCTCAGGAATTGGCACTAGTTTGACCTGCTTTGGGATGCTGTCTGAGAAACACCTACTGGTTTACCCTGGTGTGTTTTACTATGTGTGGAAAGGAATACAGTAGGGCAGGTACTCACAGAGTCAGGGTCTCTCTGCTGCTCCAGGAAGGCAGAGAACTCCACCAGTCTGAGTTTGGTGGTCCCGATGGAGCGGCCCTGCCAGGCTGGGGCTGTAGGCGTGGGGGCTGTGGGAGGCTCGTACGCTGGGCAGGGTAACATACAACACCGTCAATTCACTATCCACCGTTTACCGACACTAACATCCCACCCCTCACTAACGTTATGAACATTAGCTATAGCAATAGTAGCATTGGCCATGTAATAGTATTAATGTACTGGTAAATAGGTGCCATTGGAGTTTCTTTTGAGCGTTGGCCTGAGAGGAATTGAAATGAGCTGATAGAGTGGGTAGGGTAAAAGTTCTCTCACCTGAGATGGTGGTCGTTACAGCTGTCTGGATGGGGTAGGCCTGCTGGGCAAATGGCTTAACGCTGAAGACAAAAAGACACAGAATCAGGAGGTTGACCTGGGTAATGCAATAATACAAAGAATGAACTGGCTACATACCAGTTAGACCAGTGGTCACCAACCTTTTTCTGGGCCAAGATCACTTTCTGAGTCAAAATGCATGCCGAGATCTACCGCTCGGATTTTTTATTAACATGACTTTAAAAAAATGTAAGCCTACGCAACATTAACCAATTAAAAACAGCTCTGTAGCATTGAGGTTTGTGCAGTAGGCTATAGGCCCAATACATTATCACCGCATACTGGCTTTGCTTGAATTGACCTGCCAATGCAGTGTTGTTTGGGAAACATTTAAAAAAAATATATATATATTTCAACATTTTGAGGTAGGCTATATGATCACACCGGTAATAGATCCATTGTTGTATTACTTGTGAGGCACAGCTGAGTGAGCATACATTTAAATAATTTGCTTTTTATTTTATTGGGCTGATGGTGCCTGCATCTGATGGTCAGTCTCAGCGGAGGGAGAGAGCAGCAGACTGAGGGTCCGTCTCTCAACATCCCTCCGCTCTCCCTTTCCTCCGCTGACACTGACCAAAAAGGGACACCGTCTTCCAGCTGATGGCGAAATTCGAGTCGCACCGCATTATTTCTGCCTCCTGCACAAATTCATGTTGTTACTCCTATGAACAGAGAAAGTGAAATATTCCTGATATTAAAAGAGACCCAAGCCACTAATAATAACAACAACGCAAACCTATAGATACATTTTCCTACTCATTCATTACTGCTGCAGTGCTTGTTGTAGCGCTGAGTGGAAATAGGAAGAATGCTAATTTTATGGGTTATAAAAGTGTTGAATACAAAGTGTTGACAGTGCTGAGTAAGAACCTAAACATGAAGTCACTCATAAAAACATCAGTTCTTTGCTGTATTTGTTGACAGTATCTCTCTAGTCATGGTTTTAAACGTTTTGAAATCTCACAGTAACAATTTTGCCGTAGCTTTCTTTTATGCCACGTTACTGCAGACTGGGTCATCTGAGCAATCTGAAAGACCAGCGGTAGCATAGTGCACTTGATTTCCTCTCCAGGCCCACCGGGAAGGCAGAGTTTGTACCTTCAGACACATGAAATGGCAACAGTTTGCCTACCCGGCACGCAGGGCAGCTGAATTGGCTGCACCTACCACCAACAGCCCGAGACTAATAAAAAAAAATAGGAACACAAGGCTTTATCATTGGGTTTTTTACAGAAATGTTTGGCAATCGACTAGAAATGCCTTGGAGATCAACAAGTCCGGTTGGTGACCACTGAGTTATACCATCAAGCAAACACATTTGTTATTACTTATTACTTCATCATCTTCTATTATGAATAACAAGACAAGCATTAGGACTTCTTACTCTTGTGAGGATCCAGGCTGGCCAGTGGATATCATACCCTGCCAAAACTAGGGAAAAGGAGTAGATGAATGAATGGACAATCAGGATGGCACAACGCACATAAAGTCCTTTGTCAATTGCCATATTTGTCAATTGTTACGAGAGATGTGTGTTTAGTGACGGGTGTCTTACCCCTGCCGCCCCAGGGAAGGTGGGTCTTGGGAAGCCTGGGAGGCCAAGCTTGTTGTGGATGGCGGTGGCAGAGACGATCTGAGCCGAGGACATGGAGGCCATACTCTGCAGTGCCTTGTCCTTCACACTCTGGTCCTTCAGCAGAAAACAACACAATGACTCAGCCAGAGAGTGGTGGGCCAAACAACAAGCAACAACAGCCAAACACACGCACACAACAGAACTCTTTACAACGCCAGCAGGCGAGGACATGGATTATCTGAAAAGACCACAGGAACACCAAGACCGCCTATACACCTGAAAGGAATGTGCTATTAAGAGTACAGATTTCTATTGCTCTTCATACTTCTTCTCTCTCAGACTGGTGAATAAAAGCACAGAATACACATTGTGGTGTTTTTGAGCCTGTGATTGAATACCAGACCATTTCATGCATTTATCTTCTAAAGGCAGAGTTGGTCTTCTATGAAAACAAACAAGGACATTAGGGCAAGATTGTAGTGTACACTGAACTTTGGGGGGAAAAAAGGCACTCTGGTGCTTGAGTTCTCTGTTAAGTGTCATCCTCTGACATGCTGTCATTTAAGTAGCATTTCTGTTAAATTTTAAAAGCATATGTAATATATGCCATTTAGCAGACGTTTTTCCCCCCAAAGCGACTTACAGTCATGATACATTTTACTTATGGGTGGCCCCAGCGGGAATTGAACCCACAACCTTGGGTGTTGCAAGCACTATGTTCTAACGACAGAGACACACGGGACAACATGTGAATTTGTGCAAGCATGGGTTAATGGAATGCCTCACTGCCATTTGCGTGAAAGAAGACTTGGGAGAAGACGAGCATGCTGGCGAAGACAATACACTGAGATGGAGTGGATACAGTGAGATGGAGTGGATACAGTGAGATGGAGTGGATACAGTGAGATGGAGTGGATACACTGAGATGGAGTGGATACACTGAGATGGAGTGGATACAGTGTGATGGAGTGGATACAGTGAGATGGAGTGGATACAGTGAGATGGAGTGGATACAGTGAGATGGAGTGGATACAGTGAGATGGAGTGGATACAGTGAGATGGAGTGGATACAGTGTGATGGAGTGGATACAGTGAGATGGAGTGGATACAGTGTGATGGAGTGGATACACTGAGATGGAGTGGATACAGTGAGATGGAGTGGATACACTGAGATGGAGTGGATACAGTGAGATGGAGTGGATACAGTGAGATGGAGTGGATACACTGAGATGGAGTGGATACAGTGAGATGGAGTGGATACACTGAGATGGAGTGGATACACTGAGATGGAGTGGATACACTGAGATGGAGTGGATACAGTGAGATGGAGTGGATACAGTGAGATGGAGTGGATACAGTGTGATGGAGTGGATACAGTGAGATGGAGTGGATACAGTGAGATGGAGTGGATACAGTGTGATGGAGTGGATACAGTGAGATGGAGTGGATACAGTGTGATGGAGTGGATACACTGAGATGGAGTGGATACAGTTGATGGAGTGGATACAGTGAGATGGAGTGGATACAGTGAGATGGAGTGGATACACTGAGATGGAGTGGATACAGTGAGATGGAGTGGATACAGTGAGATGGAGTGGATACAGTGAGATGGAGTGGATACAGTGAGATGGAGTGGATACAGTGTGATGAGTGGATACAGTGAGATGGAGTGGATACAGTGAGATGGAGTGGATACAGTGAGATGGAGTAGATACAGTGAGATGGAGTGGATACACAGTAGCTGCTGGTGATAGATGCACACACACAGGACATACAATACCAGTCAAACGTTTGGACACACCTCCTCAAGGGTTTTTATTTATTTTTTACATTTTCTACATTGTAGAATAATAGTGAAGACATCAAAACTATGGAATAACACATATGGAATCATGTAGTAACCAAAAAAGTGTTCAACAAATCTAAATATATTTTATATTTGAGAATCTTCAAAGTAGCCACCCTTTGCCTTGAAGACAGCTTTCCGCCAGTCTATTCTCCATTGCTCGTGTTTCTTAGCCCAAGCAAGTCTCTTATTATTATTGGTGTCCTTTAGTAGTGGTTTCTTTGCAGAAATTCAACCACGAAGGCCTGATTCACTCAGTATCCTCTGAACAGTTGATGTTGAGATGTGTTTGTTACTTGAACTCTGTAAAGCATTTATTTGGGCTGCAATCTGAGGCTGGTAACTCTAATTAACTTATCCTCTGCAGCAGAGGTAAATCTGGGTCTTCCTTTCCTGTGGCGGTCCTCATGAGAGCCAGTTTCATCATACCGCTTGATGGTTTTTGCGACTGCACTTGAATAAAAGTTCTTAACATTCTCCGGATTTTTTAATTTATTTAGATTTTATTTAACCTTTATTTAACTAGGCAAGTCAATTCTGAACAAATTATTATTTACAATGGTGGCCTACACCGGCCAAATCAGGACGACTCTGATTGAGCGCTGCCTTATGGGACTCCCAATCATGTCCGGTTGTGATACAGCCTGGAATTGAACCAGGGTGTCTGTAGTGATGCCTCAACCACTGAGATGAAGTGCCTTAGACCGCTGCGCCACTCAGGAGCCCTTGGATTGACTGACCTTCATGTCTTAAAGTAATGATGGACTGATGTTTCTCTTTGCTTATTTGAGCTGTTCTTGACATAACATGGACTTGGTCTTTTAACAAATAGGGCTATCTTCTGTATACCACCCCTACCTTGTCACAAGACAAGTGATTGGCGCAAACACATTAAGAAGGAAATCAATTCCACAAATTAACAAGGCACACCTGTTAATTGAAATGCATTCCAGGTCACTACATCATGAAGCTGGTTGAGAGAACGCCAAGAGTGTACCAAGCTGTCATCAAGGCAAAGGGTGGCTACTTTGAAGATTCTCAAATATAAAATATATTTAGATTTGTTGAACACTTTATTGGTTACTACATGATTCCATATGTGTTATTCCATAGTTTTGATGTCTTCACTACTTTTCTACAATATATAACATAGTAAAAATAAAGAAAAACAATTGAATGAGTAGGTGTGTCCAAACGTTTGACTGTTACTGTACATTACACAGTACTTGGGCCTTTAGCAGCAGGACACAACACTATGGATCTAAGAGCAGGGACACCTAGCTTTACAGACGGGCCTGAAGCACAGCCAACAGTACAGTATTTTGAGGGTGGTACTTACCATACATGTGACCTGAATGCAAAGAGATGAGAGTGGTTTTACTCTTACAGCCCACTCGTCACACTTTGCTATCCGGACAAAACTAACTACTGTCCGTATTACAACATAGAATGATTACGTTGAGCACACACACAAACACACACAAACAAAGAACAGCTTCAGTGTTAAACGATGATAAGGTCATAGCTTCTGGCTGACTGCTATCTCCAACACTAAGGTGCTCATATACAATCAACAGCGAACACGTCTTGCCAGCATGCTTCTCTTATTGGCTTGCTGTCCAAACATCATGCAGGGAGATATTGTAGGTGCAATCTACTTTCAGGATCAATATTTATATATTTTAAAAAATTACATTAGCATTTAAACATTACAGTACTTTCTTGCAAGTTGATGTAAGATATTTTTCTTGAGTAAAATATAATATGAAATATTATGAAACTGAACATACAATTCAAGCCTTGATCAGTGAAAGAGAGAGTAGAACTATCACCTTGCAAAGCCATTCGAGTTCCGCTGAGCGGGTGTACACTTTTGTTAGTCACAGGAAGCAATAAGAAACAAGAGCAACAAACAGGGGGAAGCATGGGACTAGCCCATCGAATGCTAAACAGGAATATTGGATGTGTGGAATCTAGGATACTGGAGTCACAGCATCAGGCATCCCACCCATTACCACCGCAACAGAAACAGGAAGCTAGACAAACAGCGCTTGGAGGTCCAAAAGGCAGTAGCTCTTACCTTTAGCTTGGTGTGAAACTCCCGAGATTTCCGTCTGGCAAGAACCTGAATGTGACTGGAGACCTGTTGGGAGGGAGACAAGGGAACAGACGGTTACCATGGAGATGAAAAAGAAAAAGGGCCTAAAGCCCGCCACTGCAGGCACACACTCCTCCCTTGACAACTGCATCCAGCGCTTTCTTTCCTCCACTGTTTGACAGTGAAAAGTGCTATGCATCATGTTTTGATTCTCCTACGCATGGCCACACAGGTCAAAGTTCCTTCGCCTGGCCAGTAGTATCAGGTGACCTGCCCTCCAGCAACCTCTAAGGGCTCCAGAAAATGGCAATATGTGTACCTTAGGGATTGGACTGATGAGTCCTCTTACCTGCTTTCTTGTCCTTGTCTTTCCCGTTCTTAGTTTGATGTATCTCGCTATCAACTCATTGCGACCTGGGGGAAGAAACAAATCACTCAGGTTTGTGTAGGTAGTGGCCTCCTGGCTTAGGTGTCCACTCCAGACAGGTGTGTGTGTGGAGGGGGCCTGGTGGGTGATACTAACTCTAACCCTTGTTCACTTGGAGGGGACCATTTTGTTAAGGCAACACGGACTGGCGGATAACATGTGACCTCGGCCGAAAAAAACAGCATCTGGGGGGATTTAGTGGTGTGACCCTGCACCCAGCAGGCCCGCACTGTAATCTCCCGCTGCCCATGCTGGGGCCTCCCTACTCTCAATCACTCACACACTGTGTACACATAACATGACAATACGGGCATTCATGCAGACGCCCAATTCCCAGATCAAAGGCCCCCAAACGGCCAGCTGTAAGCATGCTTACTGCTGAATAATTCATTATTTTCACCAGCTTGCAAACACACTCAGCGGGACTTGGCAAAAGCACTAAACAAGCGAGAGGGAGAGTGACAGAGCGAGAGGGAGAGAGAGAGGGAGGGTGAGGAAGAGAGAAAGAGAGGGAGGGTGAGGGAGGAAGAGAGAAAGGGGGAGAGAGAGAGGGATGGTGAGGGAGGAAGAGAGAGGGTGAGGGTGAGGGAGAGGGAGAGAGAGAAAGGGCAGAGAGAAAGGGAGAGACAGACAGACAGAGGGATGGAGAGAGAGAGAGCCAGAGAGAAAGAAAGAGGGAGAGGGATGAGAGAGGGAGTGAGAGAGAGAAAGGGAGAGACAGAGGGAGGGAGAGAGAGAAGTTTAAAAACCCTCAACCTAACAGACCAAACCAAGAAATCCCTCCCCCATGATACTCATAAATTAGCCCACTATGAGTTGAGTAAGCTAATATCTATTTCCAGAGCTAAACAAAAAGAGTGCACTGCCAGAAGAGAGACAAGAGACAGAAGTTTCTGCACTGATGAACATTATTATTGTCAAATGTCTCATTAAGTTTCAAAGAGGTAACACTGCTCCATTTCCCTCAGCTTTCTTCTGAACTTTTATTCAAAACCAGCTCCATCACAGATTCCTGCTTTGTTTGTTGTCTCTGTAAAACCAGCCATTTAAGGGGGGCTGAACTTCCTGATTTGGCCTCATTTTCAGCTTGGTCTTTAAGAAATGCAGCGGCCATGACTGAAGCCAAACGAGAGTCTGTTGTGTGTGTGTGTGTGTTAGCACGTGGCAAGCGTTTGTACATTCACTCTGCCAAAACAGTACACAGTTACATTTGCTCACCCTTCTAGATAACTTGAAACAGTCTAACCAGGTCTTGTGTCTTGAAATTGCAGAGGCTAGCTAGTGCTAGCCAACTTCTTTCGCCAATTAGCTTCAGCCAGCTGGTGTGCAACCGTGGCAAAGTTGGTTTGACATTGGATAGATTATCTCTGGGGCTAGTTAGGCACCATCAATAAATTATACAATGTAAATGGGACAATATTTTCATGTTGCACATCTTTTAGTTGGCTCATAAATGCTTTCAATGTTTGTAAATACATTTCTATAATTTATAGTTGGTTTTAGGTTTTTAAGTCAGTTACATTTGGTGCTATTGACATTTAAAAAATATTGTTTACATTGTGTAATTTACTGATGGTCCCTATCTAACCCCATAGGGGTATGAAATGTCAAACCAAATTGACCATGGGCATTACGATCTGGCCGCTTGCAGCTGCGCTCTGAATTGATGATTACTTGGGTGCCGCCAGCTTTGGGCAGGATTTAAATAAACCAAACCAAATGAAAACTGTTACAGTAGTAACAGTACCCTTCATTCCATGACATAGACATTTTTCCTATCATCTCGCAAATCTCTGGTTTGGACGAGGCTGACTTTATGACCAGAATTATCCTATTTACACTTTGTAGTCAAGTTCGACACTAGAATAAATGTTTCTGACTAACATCGATGCCACATAGGCTGTTTTCAAAATCCGAAGTTGCTTTTTAGGAGCAGTCAATTTTTAATATCATTATTGCATGTGCCAAGAAACACACATTCAAATGAGTTCTCTCTGAAATAACATCTTATTCAAATGCCTTGCAAATCCGTCAAGCAAACTGGACAATATCTCCTTTCATTGGCTATCCCTTAAATAATAAAAAATTATGGAGAACATAATGCAGCCTACAGCAGAGGTTAGAGCAGGGTCAGAGTTAGGGTTAACAGATTGGAGTTGAGAGTTCAGTGGGTCGACGAGATAGAGTTTGTGTGTGGGTTGGAGATGTCTGACTATGTAGAGTTGGAGCTTAGAGCTCTCATTGCTATGGTTTGCCTGATCAGCAGACTGCTACAGTGCTACTTGACAGCTGATAGTGTGTGTGGGCAGTTCTGTGTTCCCATTTCAGCTCCCACTTACCAGGCTGACGGATGGGGCAGGACACTGACCCACAGTGACCCGGCCTCAGCCCTACTGATCCAGGCCAGGGGTTAGAGGTCAGGGGTCAGAGACAAAGGGCAGAGACACAACACCACACAGTACACACAACATAACCAGAGAGAGGTAGTTTAGCACCCTCCACTGACACCAACGGACAACTGACACTGAAATTCCTGGATAACGCAGGTTAGTGTTTTCGTGTTACACGTCGAAATTATTTGTATTGGTAACAACAGCTATAAAAATTAGATTTTTTTTGTGTGTGTGTGTGTGTGTGTGTGTAACAAGATCGTTACGTCTCTTAGCTGAGATCTTTTTAAAGCTCTCATTTCCTTTCCCGGCCCTCGTTTTAAGGATGGACTGACCATACCCCCACAAGGCTCTGCACTGCAGCATCCAGGGTGATGTCAGAAGACCCTAGAGAACACATTGGCATTCTGACAACCTGAGGATCACTCATACACTCACTCACTGCACTCTTCGTGTGGCTTTGCCATTAAACGCTCCTCCAATAAATGTCTATTGCCAGGCAATATGAGCTGTTTCCAACATCATAACAAGGGATTTAAAGGCTTTTCTCAGAGATGGTTTCCAAGTGTCATTGTGAATCAAGGCCATAAGGAAAGACAACTGTGACTTGCCCTGTTCTTGACATTATCAAAGTTGTGAAACACTGAAATGGAATAAAAACCAAACACTTTATAGGCAATGAAATGATCTTGAACCAGTTAAAGAAGCTGCCCTCCGTATTCTACAGTTCTATTCATTTTCTTGCATGTTGCGTTCAAGGTAGTGAGGCTAGCAACTTTAAAACGTATCAAAAGTATCAACTCCCAACATTACAAATCCCACAAAATATGCACACGTACAACAAAATGCCTCGTCTCTTGGTCCAGTGCTCAAACTTGTCGCAGGCACCCTCCTTTCATAGCCCTCTGACTAGCTTATATTTACACTGTGACGGGCGCCCTAATCCTTTCCGCTCTTTACTCCCCCTTCCCAGAATGCACTGGGCCCCAGGCAAGCCCCTGTCTCTCGGCGGAGCGGAGTGAGTGCAGGAGAGACCCAAATCCTCTGGACAATAGCCTGGCTGTCCCGCCGGCCATGATGGATGACTCAAGGGTCTCAGGCCTACATTAGCATCACAAAGGCCTAAGCCAACAATATGGAGCCTTTCAGTGGGAGGTCCCCTGGCTGGCTGGGGAGACGGGAGAGAAGCCCTATAACTACTACAGACTGGAACATTACCACGGCTAGAGCTGCTGTATCTTCACTCCTTCCCCAGGGCTCTGTCTGGTCCAGCCTCCATATTGTCACACACAAACACAGAGGGCTACCTTGGGGTATGTTATGGGAATAATAGCCCCATCCAAGTGATTAGACCTTAAAGCTGAGATCAGCATTTGGTGAAACAGCACCACTGGTCGACCCCCAGGCATGCGCATGTTTTTGTTTTGCTTTTGAAACGGGGAAGAGGAGCATTCTGCTCAGTGGTAAAAAAATAATAATTGTATCATAGGACACACTCTGCTGTTCTATCATGCGTGCAATGATTTGCCATGATGTCAGAGGGGGGGAATATTTTTGTTGTTGGAATATCGTAAACAGACGTGGCAGTTTCACCGCTTCGGATTCCAACTTTAAAGCTCCAGAAATAATACCTAGAATTTCGCCCCTATGTAGAAGCTAGGTGAATTGCAACAGCACTAGGCTGTATTCAAAACAAACCTCCTCCCACGCATCCCATTTCCCTGTGACATGGTGGAGACTCGTGCTTGAGCCTTTTACTTTGGTCCAAAAACTACATTTTTGTTATTGAAAAGATATTTCACAGAGATGTTGGTGGTAAAATTATTCCCTACGCTATTCAATGCTTGTTTTCTCACATAAACTGAAATTGAGAGAACAGTGTAGAATTTTAGCAACCAGGGAAAAAACGATTTCTACATTGGCCACTTGACCCGATTTCCACTAGATAACAAAGCCAAAGTCAAAACAGCTTTTCCCATTTTGACAACAGATGGCGCTCCGGCGGGAGAAATCAATAGGCGAATATCACAGCCAATCACAACACTGGCGGGTAAGAAATACTGTGAAACATTATCATTCCACTATTACTGCAGATACGGTATATTATGGACATTTTCTGAAATTACAACGCAACAATTCATGTGTAGCACCTTTAATGCATCTAAAAGAGGCTGCAATGTCACAGGCATACAAACTACAAGATAAAAACACACAGATAGAAACAAACAAAAATACTGAATTACTTCTGGACCTGTTGAATGGAAATAGATCTAGCCCTGGCCCTGTGTCCCTAAACCAGATGGTGCTGTTCTGACCCATCCCTTAGCTTGGAGATAGGGAGCTTAGTCTGATAAGATCTACAGCTCCAATGCAGGTGTTTCCCTCAGAGCAGTCAATGGGTGCGGCCGTCACTCCCCCTGACAAATAAATCCTCACACACTCACACGTACACACTCCTCTGGCAGGCTGACATCTGACTCCATCCCCGACCAGCTGCCCATTCTAGATGGCTTAACACAGTACATTATGACCCCCCCACCCCCACCCCACTCCCATTTAGAGAATGGGCCAGAGAGAAAGACTTCAAGGCCAAAGTCAGATGGTCTGAGGCCGTGACGATGGCTTTTCTCATTATCAACATACCCCTCCAGCCCTCCCCTATGGATGTATCCAGCTCTCCACCAATCACAACACACTTCATTATACAAAAGGAGCCACCGGTAAAGCCAAACACAGCAATCAGGGAATATCAAACATCACTTGCTGTTCTAATTGCTAATTTGGGGAAATCTTTGCACAGTAACGCACGTGTGAAATGAATGGCAGAAACATCCAACATTTTGATTAAGGCACCCCATAGTATGCAGCAGTGATTTTGAGTTTGTTTATAGAACCATTTCAGTGGTACTTCCAGAACACAAAGGTTTCAAAGTCAGAAAAACGTTTTCTTAAGCCGTGACGTTTAGGATGGAAGGATGATGTATACCCGATGCCGATAGCCTCGACTCACAATAAAGCACTTCAGTTGTTTTAGAACGACTCCAAACGTCATCTTGAGCCCAGTCTCTGATGAGCTTGGAGTACACCGAGGAGTCCACAGACCACAACGACCACGTCTCGGTTTGGCAAAGGACCACTGTATTCATTCATCGCAATTTTTGAAATTAAAAAGGCACTGTGTGTGTGTTTAAGTGTGTGTGTGTTTAAGTGTGTATATATTTACAGCAGAACGGCACTCTAAGAACCACAATTCCCTCTATCCCAAACTGTGGCCCACTACGCATACTCACGACCTGTGGGAGTGAATGTTGCTGGTTGGTTGCATCCGTTGGTTGGTTTTAACAGGACTAATTAGCCATGCTCACCTGTGTGTTCGGGCCTCTCAGAGTTCTGACAGAGAGGCCCGGATGGAAACATTACATCAGCATGCTGGAAATCTCACATGATTTTTTTTTTTTTTTTTTTTTAATATCCTCAAGTGAACTCCACAGGCCCTTAACTTCTTATGGCTGCAGGGGCAGTATTGAGTAGCTTGGATGAAAGGTGCACAGAGGTGCCATAGTAAACTGCCTGCTCCTCAGTCCTAGTTGCTAATATATGCCTATTATTATTCGTATTGGATAGAAAACACTCTGAAGTTTCTAAAACTGTTTGAATTATGTCTGTGAGTACAACAGAACTCATATGGCAGGCAAAAACCTGAGAAGTTCCACTTCCTGTTTGAATTGTTTCTGAGGTGGCAGATTTTCAACCAAGCTCTCATTGAAATTACAGCGAGATATTGATGAGTTTTCACTTCCTACGGCTTCCACTAGATGTCAACAGTCAATAGAACTTTGTCTGATGACTCTAATGTGAAGGGGGGCCGAAGGAGACAGGAATTAGTAATCACTGCCATGAGGTGACCACGCATTGAACACGCGCCTTCACATGAGGAGGACCTCCGTTCCACCGCTCTTCTGAAGTCAATCTAATTCTCCGGTTGGAACGTTATTCAAGATGTATGTTAACAACATTCTAAAGATTGATTCAGTACATCGTTTCACATGTTTCTACTGACTGTTACGGAACTTTTGGACATTTCGTCACGTTATAGTGGATGCTCTTTGTGACTTTGGAATTGTTTACCGCTAACGCGCTAACCAAAGTAGCTAATTGGACATAAATAACGGACATTATCGAACAAATCAAGCATTTATTGTGGACCTGGGATTCCTAGGACTGCATTCTGATGAAGTTCATCAAAGGTAAGGAAACATTTATCATGTATTTTCTGGTTTCTGTTGACCCCAACATGGCGGCTAATTTGGCTATTGTTCTGAGCTGCGTCTAAGATTATTGCATGATTTGCTTTTTCCGTAAAGTAAAGTTTATAGCATTAAGTAAAGTTTATAGCATTAAGGAGAGGTATATCTATAATTCCATGTGTATAACTTGTATTATCATCTACATTTATGATGAGTATTTCTGTTGAAACGATGTGGCTATGCAAAATCACTTGATGTTTTTGGAACTAGTGAATGTAACGCGCCAATGTAAACTCAGATTTTTTGTTATAAATATGAACTTTATCAAACAAAACATGCATGTATTGTGTAACATGAAGTCCTATGAGTGTTATCTGATGAAGATAATCAAAGGTTAGTGATTAATTTTATCTCTATTTCTGCTTTTTGTGAAAGCTATCTTTCGCTGGAAAAATGGCTGTGCTTATTGTGGTTTGGTGGTGACCTAACATAATCGTTTGTAGTGCTTTCGCTGAAAAGCATATTTGAAATCGGACACTTTGGTGGGATTAACAACAAGATTACCGTTAAAATGATATAAGACACATGTATGTTTGAGGAATTTTAATTATGAGATTTCTGTTGTTTGAATTTGGCGCCCTGCACTTTCACTGGCTGCTGTCATATCGATCCCGGTAGCGGGATGCAGCCATAAGAAGTTTTAAGCTGCCTGACGAAGGTATTTACCTTTCAAGATTTTCTTCAACCTAGTCCCAAAGAAATGGTGTGAAGCAAAATGTACTGTACATCGGAATTGTTTCGTCAACCCAAACAAATACTGTACAGTGAGGGTGAGAGAGAAAGAGAGAGAGAATGAGAGAAACAGCATTGAGTGTTGTGACCGCTCACATATTCTCCTTCTATCTCGACAACACTTTCTGTCATCATTACCTCTGTCATTCTGTCCCTGTGTGGGCCTTCACACAAAGTACCATGAATCTATCATGTCTTTCAAAGGAACACATTGTTCCTGGAATAATTACATCAGAAGGGAGTGCAACATAACGACCTACAGATGAACACCTAGTGCTCTTTTACGAACCAAACACTCCAGACACACACATGCCCTCAACGCGAGAGGCTCTGTTAAGAACACGTTCTACCCCTGAAGGCCACTGAGTCATTACTAACAAACAAAGATGTGCCAAGAGCCTCTTTCACTCCATTTACCTTGAGAGGAAGACAGAGGGAATACCACTGGATAATCATCTCTATGCCTTTTGTTTCAATGGTTATTGTATGAAGATCTCTAATTCTGTTATGTAAACATGGCAGGTCTTGTATGTCATGGTATTGATATTCCTGTTTCGATCGTGTGTGTGTGTGAGACGACAGGTACAGGCATGCCCTTCATGGTCACAGCTCACACCCCACTGGAGCCACACGGGAACACATTACTGCAGCATCCGGGGAACTCTCCTCTTGGCACATTTCCTACCATCCCACTTTCACCATAGCCATTCATTTTGAAGACCGAGAAACAGCGGAGGTCTTTAGTGTATCTCTCATTCAACAACAATACATTCATGATAAAAGAACATTCTTTGTTACAGTACAGCAACTGGCAACTGCAATTTGACTGTCAAGAGTTTCCCTGATTAGGGTTGGAAAGGTAAAGGTTTTAACCCCTGCCACAATACATCCTGACCGTTATAATGCTTCTCCGGGGCTCAGCACTATGGTGACAGCAGCCACTACTATTAAATCCTCGGATGCCGTCTACCATAGCAACCTTCGCTTTATCACAGGTGACAGTTGTGATACTCGCCACTGCATCCTGTATCAAATGGTTGTCTGGTCCTCATTAAAGTCCCGTAGATCACTACAGTATTCCCTCTTTGTTGACAAAGCTCTACTACACAAGCCTCCGACTTACCTAAACACCGCTGTAAAAATATAAAAACATGAGATACCAAACTCGTTCACAAGGTTGGTTAACTCTTGAGGTTCCTCGGGTCTCCACCGAACTAGGTGGATTCGCTGTATTTTTAAAGCACCTCATTGCTGGAACCAACGACAAAATACATCACAGTTGGATGTTCTGGTGCCGCTCGGGCAATTTGAAATATTGATTTGGGACCTTCTTATTGAGGAATGTAATTGTTTTTCTTTAATATTTGTGTTTTGCTGTATTTTACTTGTTTGATATTGTATTTGATTTAGAGTTTGTCTTATGAAATTGCATAAGCAGAGCTCCCTGGTGAAAGAGACCCTGGACTCAATGGTGATTTCCTGCTTAAATAAAGAAAAATGAAAACGTAAAAAAGAAAACATTTCCTGAGCACTTTCCATTTTTATTTTACACACCTTCAAAAAAACTCCCAGACCTCAGTTGCGCATCGTCAATAACCGGCCTCCCTCGCAGGACAAAGTCATGTCGCGCCACTCTAAGGTAGTAAAATAACAGATAGTAAAATCAAAGCTACCTACCTAAAAACCCTTCCAAAAACAATCACACCACAAAAGACCACTACTCTTAATACAGAAAATACAAAGAACATGGTGTTTTCTGGCTATACCTTTTTTTTACCCCACACCCTGTGCAACCATATATAGCAGAATGGTTCAAAAAAATGAAGAGATGCAACTTCTGTGTGTGTCACGTTCTGACCATAGTTCTTTTGTATTTTCTTTGTTTTAGTGTGGTCAGGGCGTGAGTTGTGTGTCTGCACCAGATAGAACTGTTTCGGTTTTCACTTTGTTGTTTTTGTATTTTGAGTTGTTTTCTTTCATTAAATAAGATGCACAATTACCACGCTGCACATTGGTCCTCCGATCTTTCAAACTTCTCCTCCTCAGACGAGGAGGAAGACGACAGCCGTTACAGTGTGTCTCCATCCTTCGTTGAAGATAACGTGTGTAGGTCACACTCTGAACTCTCTCTACGCATCATCTTTGCTCTCTAAGAGGCACAATACAACGGATGGGAAATACATATAGTGTTCAGAGGAGAACTCTGAGGTGCTGTTCCCCAAGGTGTGGAGGAGGTGGGTCTTTCCCACAGTGCAATACAGGTCCACGCCGGGGAGAATGACAGTGGCTCAGTGCCAATACCAACTCTGCACACACCACTGTACTGTAGAGAGCAAGCTGGTATGAGCGTTGATAGTTTAGCATTTGTCTGTTTTCACCTTTACAAGAAAAATAATTCCTATTGTGACATATCGTGGCAGTTAGGAGTTACAGGATATTTTTTTATTATGTTTGTTTTTAACTACATTTTGTACCGTCACTTTAAACAATCTCTTCCAGACTCGTAAGTTTCAGCAGCTAGTACTATAGTTGTATTATTACCTATAGAGGCTACAACTATAAATGCTAGAAGCTGAAGTCAAGGCTCTGTACTGTACCCATCACATAGTGAAGCCTACTGTCACATGTTACTGTAGTTCCATGATACTGTATGTACCATACAGGGAGGATAGCCTGAGGGAGCACCAGACCCCAGGATGACTCAGACTCAAGCCAACCCAGCATGCTTCACCATTACCCTGAGGGCACGAGGACTATGTCTCATCTCATACGGCCATGTTGGCAGCTTGGATGTACAGGATCTTATCCACAATAGCTAGAAGGCAGCGACGAGATATCGTGTAAACCAAATCAATCCTCACGAGTACACAGCTTCCCATAACTCATTACAAAGCCATTTCTTTCCTTTTAAAAAAATATTGAAAGTTGGCTAATCTTTAGTGACAGTGACAATGTTTCATAGAACTTCAAAGGGCCAAATCCAAACCTGATCCAAGATTCACTAGCTATACCTCAGTCACTACCTGCTCCTGAAGCAGAGGGGAAATGGCCATGTCATCAATGGTGCTACAAAACTCCAGCCTGCCTCTGCTCTGGTCTCTGCTCCAGCTAAGCCATGCTGGGATATTTGGCCTGGCCAACAGAGAGAAAGCAGATTGCTACGGGCTAATGATGATGAGGCATCATGACAGGCCTCTCCACTCACAGGATAAATGGTGGCAGAATGGAACCACCGCGGAGGCCTATCTGCTCCTCATCTAAACCAGATGGAGATTGTCAATACCATTTAAAAAAACACTGATTTCTCTCTAGAATCTATCGCTCGGATAAAAGAAGTGAAAAGTGGTTGATAACTTCATTGAGACATTAAAGAGAAACATCAAGGAATCGTACGTTTTGTGATCAGTCAGTACGTGGGCTTTTTTTGTGCCGGGCTGAGGTCGTGTTCCTTCCTTCCACCTGCTCAATCTAGTTCCTGTAGAGCAGCTGGCGCTCCACAAAGAGGAAAGAGCCTCTCCCCAGCCCCAGTCATCCCCCCCCCAGGCCAGGCTGGGCACCGTGCCAGGCCCCACTGAGACTCAACGCACCCGAGAGCCCCACAGGTAAACACTGAGATAAGCTCCGCTGCAACAGGAAAAATAGACATTGTTTAGAGGCAATAGGCAGTTGCTATAGAGACAGTTGCTAATTAACTGCATTGAGTGGAGGGAGCAGAGGGCTGAAGAGGGCCACTCAGGAGGACCTGAGCCTTGCTCTTGCCTCACTCCGCCTCCTCTAGTGACTAATCCAGGTCGCTCTGTGTCGTTCCTCCAGTCTCTCAGATGCCAACGCCATCTCACATTGTGAAAGCTCAGCTACTGTCTGTCGTCTGGTCAGGATGCGACCCGAGCGGACAGCAAATTAAGTTGTTATTGAATCCAGGCCATCTGTGTGGTTCCAGTGCTAACTAATGCAAACAATTGTATTTCTAGCAATCAGCCCACTTAATCAGCCTAGACCCCCTCTCTATCTGTGTCTCATCAGCTCTGGGATGAGACGGAGGGGCCCGCAGTACAGTGGTGGCCAACAGGATCGGAGTGTTTTGTAAAGGCAAATCCATGGTCTTCTATGTGGAGGATATTAATTGTAGACAAGGGAGATATTAGGTTGTGCTGCAGGCTACATGAGTCCACAATGAGTCACAGTTCAAGCACTAGGACCCAGTGGATCCACGGCTGGGAAGAGAGGTTGGAGTGAGTTCTTCCACAGTTCCAGTAATCACTGCTCATTACTCCAACTCCCCATGCCTCGCAACCCCCTCTTTTGTCCTCCCTACCTGATACGCTGACATGCAGATCCCATTCATGAGTAACGCGTAGCGATTTGTAATACATTCGAATAAACTACAATGACAAAATGCACAAGGCCCAGTTTCTGTCTGATGGATGTGTGTTAGTGTCAAACCTACAGAATCAGGTCTTTAAGTGGTTTTTGAGTAAAATCCCAGAGGGATCATTGCTATGTTCTAGAGAAGGTAAAGAAACAAGCAGCTGAGTCTGGAACATGTTAAAATACTGAGGACCTCTGACCGACCCTGTGCTGATCCCACTCAATACATCACAACCAAGCAGAGATAACACGTCTGTCAACACGCTCAGACAGAGATTGATCTAGTCAGGGCGATATTCAATAAACACAAACTCAAACATTGTAGATGGTCTTATTTGTGTGTCAAGAGTCTCAGAAACAACCTGAAGACATACAACAACATATAGAAGTATACACACTTATAACCAGCAAAAGTTCACTATAAGTTCACAAAGTGCCACAGTGCTGTTACATACGACTCGAAAATGGTTTTCTAGTTTCTGTATATAATATCTTTCTTACATCAGTTTTCTGACTCGGTAAGAGGCCTGAGATTTTATACAGACTGTGAGCTTGGTCAGTGAGGTCGCACGAGAGCAGACACTGGTCATGTTTGAGAGGGGGGGGGTTCACCTCTACTTTCATTGGATGTTGTGTTGTGTGCTGTGAGCAACTATGACACTCAGATAAGGAGGGGGGTGTCCCCCCTCTCCCAACATCACCAGCCAAGCCCAAGAAGAGAGGGAGGGTGAGGGACTGTGTGTGTGTGTATGTGTGTGTGTGTGAGTGAGAAAGAGGGTAAGGGGGAGGGGGGAGAGTGTACGGCGCAGCTGGTGGCAGCCACACGACCATCTGCTCCTCACTAATGGTTCACACTGGCTTTAGTTCTAAACCTCTGCCTCCCTCCCTCCCTCCCACAGCACTCCAGCAGACTCACTGGTCATGTCTCTCACTAACTCACCACTCTTACTAACTCACCACTCTCACAACTCTCACTAACTCACCATGGTGCAGTATGTGTTGTTTCTAATAATTCAAAATAAATATTCCCCCCACTTCGTCCGCTTCTGTGAACAATAGCCCAGTTCTAACTAACTGGAGCCTTTCTTGGGGTTCTTCTCTTCCTCCTTCCTCTGTACTTACCGTACATCTTGCCCTCGTCTGAAAGGATGATCTTCCTCCGCCCACAGGGCGGGTAGATAGCCAGCGCCTCCTGGAAGCTCTGGTCGATGTCGGGGCTCCACACCCCCTCGGGGTCCCCGTCCATGCCCTTCTCGGCCCCGTCGCTCATCCTCTCCATGTCGTCTGCGGGGCTCTCGCTGCCGCTCCAACTGCTGGGGTCCATAGTGGCGCTGCGCTCGTCCATGCCCAGGCCTGGATCACACTGGGGGGAGAAACCTGGAGACCAGCAGCGGAATAAACAAACAGCCAGTTAGTCAGTTACAGAGCAGAGTGTAAACCAGCTGCCTCCAGCACCACCACAGAGCGCAGCACAAAACGGAGAAGCGCAGACCTGGTTCACTCTGGCCTGGGCAGCGGTGGTAGCAGCAGAGCACGGGAAGGGAGCGAACACAAGCGAGACAACAAGGTGAAACTACCGCTATGTTTGTCCAGAGAGTTGGCAGGCCGATGCCTGCTTGTCGTTTTTACACAAGTGCTAAGTTTGAGAACATTCAAACTGTCGCCAGGACCTAGGCATGAGGATTATTCCTATCAACATTTCTCCTCAACCTAACAAGACATTGTATAGCAGGACAGATCGTTAATGCTGTATACACCTGGTGAGAGAATGTGATCCAATCCCAAAACAAACATCCAGATACAATACAAATGCTATAAAAGAACATGGTAGAAGGAAGCCACAAGCCGAGAGCGAATAGAAGAGAAGCCTTGGGTAGCATTCATCCACACCAGCTGCCATCTACTTGGAAACCAGTATCATAGTCAGTCACTACTCAAAGGCAGTCTGTCACCAAGCTCTTCAATATGGCTGGGGTTCATATAGGGGGAATCGGCGTACAAAGGCTTCGTGGAGCTCCCGAAATACGAGTCTATGTTCACAATATCCCATTCAAAAACGACATTGTCACTTCCGCGTCTAAACACAGCTACTTCGTCGCCTAAGTTTCGTAAACGACGTCCCACCCCAACAAGTAGAACGTTTCCTATAGAGAAAGTGTACAGCTGGAATATACTTTATTCCCCATGGCTTTGTGGAGATGGCCGCACAGCTGCCCCCCCCCCCCTCCCCTCCCCTCCCCCCCTCCCCATCCAGTTGCCGGGCAGCAACTCCTTCCTCTCAAACAAGATCCTATTCATGGAGCACGCTTTGTTGTAAAGAGCGACTAGCAGCATATGTTTCCTCTAGAATGTCAGTACACTGGAGGATCTGTCTGTCTGTGTGTGTGTGTGTGTGTGTGTGTGTGTGTGTGTGTGTGTGTGTGTGTGTGTGTGTGTGTGTGTGTGTGTGTGTGTGTGTGTGTGTGTGTGTGTGTGTGTGTGTGTGTGTGTGTGTGTGTGTGTGTGTGTGTGTGTGTGTGCGTGCGTGTGTGTGTGTGTGTGTGTGTGTGTGTGTGTGTGTGTGGTTGACAGGGGTGGGGGCTGCTGGTAAAGAATCTGCCACAGAGTAAGCGTAGCTTTGACTGAATTTGGTTTTTGTGTGCTGAGTGCTGACATTGCACAACTAACTACTGCTATTGGTGGGGGGAAAACGTTCCATTCCAACCACTAAATGACTCTCCCCGACTGATTTATGAACTGAGTTAGTAATCACTAACAGCATGCTGATAAATGTGGGTTATCAGAAGGGAGAAAGGAGTAATTCAAATTTGAATGAATTTGGCTTCATTCAGCATCTTCATGTAAAATACTTTCTCCTTCAATTAGTTCGACATAGTAGCATGATTCGAGACAGAGTAGCATGATTTGAGACAGAGTAGCATGATTTGAGACATAGTAGCATGATTTGAGACATAGTAGCATGATTTGACACATAGTAGCATGATTTGACACATAGAAGCATGATTTGAGACAGAGTAGCATGATTTGAGACAGAGTAGCATGATTCGAGACATAGTAGCCTGATTTGAGACAGAGTAGCATGATTTGAGACAGAGTAGCATGATTTGAGACAGAGTAGCATGATTTGAGACAGAGTAGCATGGTTTGAGACAGAGTAGCATGCTTTAAGACATAGTAGCATGATTTGAGACAGAGTAGCATGATTTGAGACAGAGTAGCATGATTTAAGACATAGTAGCATGATTTAAGACATAGTAGCATGATTTGAAACAGAGTAGCATGATTCGAGACATAGTAGCATGATTCGAGACATAGTAGCATGATTCGACACATAGTAGCATGATTTGACACATAGTAGCATGATTTGACACATAGAAGCATGATTTGAGACAGAGTAGCATGATTTGAGACAGAGTAGCATGATTTGAGACAGAGTAGCATGATTCGAGACAGAGTAGCATGATTCGAGACAGAGTAGCATGATTTGAGACAGAGTAGCATGATTTGAGACAGAGTAGCATGATTTGAGACAGAGTAGCATTATTTGACACATAGTAGCATGATTCGAGACATAGTAGCATGATTCGAGACATAGTAGCATGATTCGAGACATAGTAGCATGATTTGAGACAGAGTAGCATGATTTGAGACAGAGTAGCATGATTTGAGACAGAGTAGCATGATTTGAGACAGAGTAGCATGATTCGAGACAGAGTAGCATGATTCGAGACAGAGTAGCATGATTCGAGACAGAGTAGCATGATTTGAGACAGAGTAGCATGATTTGAGATAGAGTAGCATGATTCGAGACATAGTAGCATGATTCGAGACATAGTAGCATGATTTGAGACATAGTAGCATGATTTGAGACAGAGTAGCATGATTCGAGACATAGTAGCATGATTTGAGACAAAGTAGCATGATTCAAGACATAGGAGCATGCCTCGAGACATAGGAGCATGATTTGAGACATAGTAGCATGATTTGAGACATAGTAGCATGATTCGAGACATAGTAGCATGATTTGAGACATAGTAGCATGTTTCGAGACATAGTAGCATGATTTGAGACAGAGTAGCATGATTTGAGACATAGTAGCATTATTTGAGACAGAGTAGCATTATTTGAGACAGAGTAGCATGATTCGAAACATAGTAGCATGAGTCGAGACATAGTAGCATGATTCGAGACATAGTAGCATGATTCGAGACATAGTAGCATGATTTGAGACATAGTAGCATGATTCGAGACATAATAGCATGATTGGAGGAGTAGATGTCAGAGATAATTGGGGCAGATTTAGTAAGGCAAACAAAAAAATAATGTTTACTAAAAGGGACTCTGGCGTTCCAGAATCTGTCAGCAGATGGATTCACGGCGAAGACAACAGTGACACTCAGAAGTGTTTTTGGAGATGCCTAGCTACTATAATTGCCACTGCCCAGCAGGATATCTGTGGCGCTGAGGTTTTCCTCCACACTCCCACAAGTGGCGTTCACAGAACCTATCTCTCTAGGAAGTAGAAAGAGGCTCACCGCACCTAACGTGATGAAATATGAAGCTCTTCCCGTGGCACAGCCACATGCATATGTGGCACTTACTGAACCGTACTGACATGTGTGGCAACCATAGACCTACATATTACAGCACTGAGAGTGTCCATCAAAGTTCAACAAATAGACATTTAGGCACAGACAGTGATGACTGCCTATATGTTGTTCAATCCGTTTTGTATAACATATGAGCAACATGCATTTGGTACTCAGGAGGAAAATGAGAATTTGCGTGGGACATGTGTAACACGGGGATGTTTTCTGGATCCCTGTAGAGATAATAGGAAAATCCCTCCAGATTAGCATTGTGGTGTTGAATTGGCAAAGAGCAGAATCCTATCAGCGTAGCCACTGCAGTGAAAACTGCATAATTAACTCATCTGTTGAGCTTAAATGTATCACCTCCCTAATCTGCATCCAGAGCCTTGATTATTTCCTGTTAGAGTGGGCCGCTGGGAAAGATTAAAGCACCCCGATACAAACCACATCACAAAAGGCTTTGCAGACAAATACATTTACCCCCCCCCCCCCCCCCCCCCCCCCCCCCCCTTATTCCCATTTCCCAATTATGTAAACCTGCTGCAAAATTAAAGAGGAATCTGGAAGCAATACTTAGGCACTATTTCATCAAACTGGTGATTTCTAGCATACATCAAATATGCTTTTTATGAGCAACAAGAGGGTGAGTTTTAATAATAAGCCTGATACATTTATTATTTATCAATGTACCTTTTTTTGTTGTTGTCAATAACATAGTAGACGAGTGTATAAATGCTTGAGTTATTTCAATGACAAAAAAAAAAACAATAAGAAGATCATCTGGATTTACTCATTTGGATCTGATGTTTGGACATGGTTGCTCCGTGATGTTATGCCATTGTGTACAATGCGGGGCAATGTCTCAGCTCAAGCAGCCTCTCTGCTCCACTGATTCTGTAGTAATGTAGAGGAGAAGGGAGGGAGGGGCAAGGGAAGCCAGAATGTTGTGATTGGTGCAATATGGCCGTGCTAGATGCTGGAGTGGGGCCGCTTGTCCGAGGCCCCAGTGGCAGATGGGAGAGGGAGATTAGTCATGCAACAATATACTGTGGCTACACTTACACTGCACTTCATCCTCCAGGCAGGGACAGCCTTCCAAATAAACGCCATGGCATGAATGCGATTCCACAGAAACAGGGGGCATACATTCACACCATCCATCCATCCATCCATCCATCTCTCTCTCTCTCTCTCTCTCTCTCTCTCTCTCTCTCTCTCTCTCTCTCTCTCTCTCTCTCTCTCTCTCTCTCTCTCTCTCTCTCTCTCTCTCTCTCTCTCTCTCTCTCTCTCTCTCTCTCTCTCTCTCTCTCTCTCGCTCTCTCTCTCTTGCTCTCTCTCTCTCTCGCTCTCTCTCTCTCTCCTGCTCTCTCTCTCCTGCTCTCTCTCCTGCTCTCTCTCCTGCTCTCTCTCTCGCCTACTCTAATTCCAGCTCTTTTGGGGCTACCTCTGTGTTTGCAATGTGCATCGCTGCAGGGAGGGAAATAGGGAGGCCGAGCAGACAGTGTGTCGTAATGAAATGTAATGATATGTATATATGAGCGCTTCCATCACCAGGGGGTTGTGTTGGTAGGGGGTTGACCATGTTATCACTGTAACAGTGAACACAAGCAGCAGCATGGTCCTCTGCCCCTCTGCCTCGTGGGCATGTTCTCTATCTCTTGGAAGCTGTGTCCGTCTAAAATGCAGCCAAAACACAAAACACTGTGTTTTACCAGAACCTCCCTGGCATCCAATCTTCTGCCATGTCTAGGAAATCTGTTCCCCACAGGGGCAATGTGAAAACACCTTCACACAACACTACTAAATGGATATGGCCATGCCTGAAACCTACAAAGAGAGAGAGATGTATCATGGGATTTTTCTCTATTAACCTGACCATTAAACAAAAGCTGGACTCGGAGGTAACCATATAAGCACACAAAGACGGCAGTTACAAAGCCTGAACAGATTTCTGACAACTGCACTAACAAGGCCATTCATAATACAATTATGCATTTTGTAATTATGAAATGAGACCTGTATGAATAAGTACAGATTTAATACAAAAGGATTAATTATCTACAAGAGGCAACCATCAAATGATGTTCTTAGATCTTTTCCAACATCTTACAAGCAAATCGCTGAGTAAAAAAGGCTTTTATCCCCTGCTGTTCAGTTCATTTCTACTGATAGCATGAATTACTTAAGCCCTGCTATTAGTTTATGAGTCTATAAGGCTGGAAATTCAAATTCAAAGGCTGACAACGCCTCCTTTCATGCCTGTCTCTGTCAGATATCTCTTTGCATTTCAATAGCACGATGCATCAGTGAAAGAGTGTGCCCATCTTTTTCCGTTTGTCATTTCAGCATTGGGCTAAGTGAGACATGGCTCCTTTATCTCTCAGGATAGGCCTCAGCATAATGACATTATTTCAATGTCCCTCCACCTGAACGGGTCTATTTACTGCCCTACTATGGCATTAACATTTGCACCTCCTTTGTCGCCTTCATAATTGTAAAAATGGAGAGCATGAAAAATCTAGAATATTTCTGAAATGCTGACTTCTGCCTCGACATTTAAATTCGCTTTGCAGTCTGTGGATTTTATGTAATTAGAGGTACATTACATACATTCATAGCAAGTTTTGGGACCTAATCCTATACAAAAAAAAAAAAAAAACATTTGAGCATTAGGGTTGAATGGCAGGAACAGAGAAAATCACTCCCTTTTCATGGGATAAATAACTAAAAGAAACCGGTAAGTTATAATAAAAAATGTATATGAACTGTTAACCCATCTCAGTAAGGAGCGCAGTTCACAATGCATGTGTAGACCTATCATCTCACCATGGTAGCTTTTTTTCTTGTGACAGGTAGGCCTACATTGCAGCGTAGACTATGCTACAGTAATATTAAGATCGAATGCGCGTCTAATTTACCCATCTCCATCTGGCTTTCGGGGGTCACCTTGTTTTTTCATAGTAAATCAAAAACTTTTCATTGCAGCTGCAGAGTTTTAAAACAGCCTATCACTCAAATTGCTTTGAATCAATGCACGTGCAAGCACTCTCTCACAGTCTTTCTCTCTCCATCAACTCCATTCAAATTGTATCCAAAATAGATCATCCTGTTCTAGATTGATATTTAGCCCTATATTTAGATGCCCTAGCCTACCTCTTTCAGGTAATACATTAAATACAGTATTAGCCTTACATTTAGCTAATTAATGATGGGTTATGTATAATAAGCTTCTAACTTGTAGCCTCTGTCTCTTGCATAATATGCAAACACCTGTGTTCTGCTGGACTCTCCTTAAAAAAACACTCCTTAGCTCTTGGAGTCCCATGCAGGAAAAGATAGACTAGAATAGCTTGCTGGACATCATTTTTTTTGCATTTCTTATACCAATAGACTATTGGAAGAGGGACGCAATGTCACGCCCTGACCTCAGAGAGCCTTTTTATGTCTCTATTTGGTTTGGTCAGGGTCTGATTTGGGGTGGGCATTCTATGTTTTGTTTTCTATGATTTTGTGTTTCTATGTTTTGGCCGGGTATGGTTCTCAATCAGGGACAGCTGTCTATCGTTGTCTCTGATTGGGAACCATACTTAGGTAGCCCTTTTTCCCTCCTTTCGTTGTGGGTAGTTAACTTTGTTTGTGGCACTATAGCCCTTAAGCTTCACGGTTGTTTTTCGTTTGTTGTTTTGTTGGCGACATTTTGAAATAAAAAGGAAAATGTACGCTCACAACGCTGCACCTTGGTCTTCTTCCAGCAACGGCCGTGACACGCAAGCTCTTTGTTGCTGAATGTTAAATACAGCAGCCAGTAGAAATCACGGGTAGTTTGAAAGAAGAGCGAACGTGCGATGGCGGTAGGCTATAGCAGTTATTTATTCAGACCCATAACCATTCAATCTTCGTGAAGAGAAATGAAAGCCTTCTGCATCTAATTCTAGTCCTATATTATTTCAAAATTAAAATCAAATTTGCTAGCCTATAGCCTACTTGTGCTGCACCAAATGTGGATGCTCTCTTCTGTTTTATCATAGTTTGAATGATGTGTGTAATTCCAGTCCATATAATACAGTATAATACAATACAATACAGTAATATAGATTAGCCTACTGGAGCTAGTTTCATTTATTTACCCAAGAGAGCATAGCTAGCTACATTATGTTATTCTGTCAGACGTAATGTGCCTATATTCAATATGTAATGGATAACGGCACAATCATTTGGGCCTTTCGGGACTGGGGCTCATTAAATGTCATTAATGTAGGGCTCATAAAATGAATTTTTAATACACTGCCTTCGGGAAAGTATTCAGACCCCTTGACTTTTTCCACATTTTGTTACGTAACTGCCTTATTCTAAAATTGATACAATCATTTTTTCCCCCTCATCAATCTACACACAATAACCCATAATGAATAAGCAAAAACAGGTTTTTAGACATTTTTGCTAATACAAAATAAATTTAAAAAATGAAATATCACATTTACATAATTATTCAGACCCTTTACTCAGTGCTTTGTTGAAGCACCTTTGGCAGCGATTACAGCCTCAAGTCTTCTTGGGGATGACGCTACAAGCTTGGCACACCTGTATTTGGGCAGTTTCTCCCATTCTTCTATGCAGATCCTCTCAAGCTCTGTCAGGTTGGATGGGTAGTGTTGCTGACAGCTATTTTCAGGTTTCTCCAGAGATGTTCGATCGGGTTCAAGTCCAGGCTCTGGCTGGGCCACTCAAGGACATTCAGAGACTTGTCCCGAAGCCACTCCTGTGTTGTCTTGGCTGTGTGCTTAAGGTCATTGTCCTGTTGGAATGTGAACCTTCACCCCAGTCTGAGGTCCTGAGCGCTCTGGAGCAGGTTTTCATTAAGGATCTCTCTATACTTTGCTCCATTCATCTTTCCCTCGATCCTGACAAGTCTCCCAGTCCCTGCTGCTGAAAAACATCCCCACAGCATGATGCTGCCGCCACAATGCTTCACCTTAGGGATGGTGCCAGGTTTCCTCCAGAAGTGACACTTGGCAATTAGGCCAAAGAGTTCAATCTTGGTTTCATCAGACCAGAGAATCTTGTTTCTCATGGTCAGAGTATTTAGGTGCCTTTTGCAAGCTCCAAGCGGGCTGTCATGTGCCTTTAACTGAGGAGTGGCTTCCATCTGCCCACTCTACTAGAAAGGCCTGATTGGTGGTGTGCTGCAGAGATGGTTGTCCTTCTGGAAGGTTCTCCCATCTCCACAGAGGAATTCTAGAGCTCTGTCAGAGTGACCATCGTGTTCTTGGTCACCTCCCTGAATAACTCTACCTATACTACCTCGACTAACCGGTGCCCCCGCACATTGACTCTATACCAGTACCCCCCTGTATATAGTCCCGCTATTATTTTACTGCTGCTCTTTAATTACTTGTTACTTTTTATTTCTTATTCTTATTTTAATTATTTTAACTGCATTGTTGGGTAGGGGCTCGTAAGTAAGCATTTCACCTGTTGTATTCGGCGCATGTGACCAAGGCCCTTCTCCCCTGATTGCTCAGTTTGGCCGGGCGGCCAGCTGTATGGAGAGTTCTGGTGGTTCCAAACTTTTTCCATTTAAGAAGCCCTCATCCTCCACATACAACACCCATTCTGCCAGTCACATTCTGTTAAAGGTCCCGAAAGCACACACATCCCTGGGTTGCTCCTCTTTTCAGTTCGCTGCGGCTAGCGACTGGAACGAGCTGCAAAAAACACTCAAACTGGACAGTTTTATCTCAAAGACTCAATCATTGACACTCTTACTGACAGTTGTGGCTGCTTCGCGTGATGTATTGTTGTCTCTAACTTCTTGCCCTTTGTGCTGTGGTCTGTGCCCAATAATGTTTGTACCATGTTTTGTGCTGCTACCATGTTGTGCTGCTGCCATGTTGTGCTGCTACCATGTTGTTTTCATGTGTTGCTGCCATGCTGTGTTGTCGCCTTAGGTCTCTCTTTATGTAGTGTTGTGGTGTCTCTCTTGTTGTGATGTGTGTTTTGTCCTATATAATTTTTTTAATTTTGTATTTTTAATCCCAGCCCCTGTCCCCGCAGGAGGCCTTTGGCCTTCTGGTAGGCCGTCATTGAAAACAGACTTGCCTAGTTAAATAAAATTAAAATAATAATAATAATGGAGGCCATTGTGTTTTTGCTGCAGACATTTTTTGGTACCCTTCCCCAGATCTACAATTCCTTTGACCTCATGGCTTTGTTTTTGCTCTGACATGCACTGTCAACTGTGGGACATTATATAGACAGGTGTGTGCCTTTCCAAATCATGTCCAATCAATTGAATTTACTACAGGTGGACGTCAATCAAGTTATAGAAACATCTCAAGGATGATCAATGGAAACAGGATGCACCTGAGCTCAATTTCGAGTCTCATAGCAAAGAGTCTGAGTACTTACGTAAATAAGGTATTTCTGTTTAAAAAACCTTTTTCGCTTTGTCATTATGGGGTATTGTGTGTAGATTAATCCATTTTAGAACAAGGCTGTAACGTAACAAAATGTGGAAAAGGTCAAGGGGTCTGAATACTTTCCGAAGGCCCTGTATATGGCGCATCAAGCTCAGGTAGCATCAGGTTTGAATGTTCATGCTGATCAAAGCTCCAATCAAATCCAGATATTTATATGCTTTATAATGCTTTTGAACGACACTTCCGGTTATGGCGGGAAATACCGGGTTACCGGGGAGAAAAGTGATTTATTCTCGGGATGGAACATTTGTAAAATACCGGGGAAAATATTCAACAATAATGAGAGTGCACTCCTTCTCCCAACACCAGACAGAGAGAGACATCCTCATTACCAGAAGAGACTGGTCCTTAGTGAGCACGGCTGGATGAGGCTCCAGTCCAATCACAGCTCCAAATGACATGACAAATGACAACACCATCCTCAGAGGTGCAGCTCTCGGCTTTTGCCTCAACACCACAGAGAGCACCAACCAACCCCAGTCCTAACCAGGTGGCTCTGTCCTGTAAGACAGCAGTAACAAGACAGCAGTAACATGGTCATTGATGTGTCAGAGGACTGTTGCCACACTTGTTAATAAGGGACACAGGCTGAGACCCAGGCTATTCACAGAGTCACTGAGTGGTGCTCCGAGGTTTCTATTGAATACAAAAACACGCTAGCTAATTATCACAGGCTGTGAGAGGGGGAAATGCCAGTGTCAATGCAACAGTCAAGTCTGAGCAGATTACTACATACCACAAGCCCTGACTGAACGCCATGGAAATGCTCTTATTAGCGACATAAAGATAGATAGACCCAGGGTTTTAGAAAGGGCTCAAGCTATGACCCTGCATGATATAGGATCCACCGTAGTATAAGGCAAGGATGCACGACCTATTGACAGTCACTCTGAAGACGAATCCATTTAAGTGAATTTCACAAATATTAGTCACAGCATGTAGCTTCTTTTTGGAGTCTGATGTCTACCATTGTATAGAGCTAAATTGAATTCTACCCTGATGAGTCATGCAGTTCAAGTTCAGTCAATGCAGTTCAAGGTGGCCTGCACAATAGTGACAACTTCAGATACATTCATTGTACGCTGGAAAACTGGGAACAGAAATATCAAATAGAAATCCTGTGTTCATTTTGTGTTCAATATAAAGATTGATTCAAAAATGTACATATTGTATTTTCCAACAATCACAAACAGTGCTGAACCATTTCACTTTAATAGATGAAACGGATGCCACAAAAATGTAATAATTTTTGTTCGTGATGCAATAGTATTTTAAACGTGTAGTAGGGAAAGCCAGCAATTTGAATGGTCTACTTATTGCTACATCATAATACAAAACACTGGGGCGCTGCATCTCTTTTATAAAAACAAACCCAACACACAAATTAGAAATCAATTTTGACTGCATTAAAGCAATAACATGTGGCTGTTTCCAGGCAACAACTTAATTGATGAATGGTTCATGAAAGAATTATGTAAAAAACAGAATATTTTGTTGGGGGAAAATAAGATACGAATTCAGATGTAATAAGCAACAGTACTAGGTGACCCACTCGTACCTACACTAGTCATCTAGTTCTTTTGGCCTCCTTCTACAGTTCTGAACTGTTGACAATGTCCAGCTATCAGGCTCTGGAGGAAGAGTAATCAGTAAACCCAAGCTAACCTGGCAGCAGCGTAACTCTGTTAGCGTTCAGGCCCCGATAGACAGCTACAGTACCGGGATACTTCACTAGTCCCACTACATGGGGAAGACAGGAGGGCGCTTGTTGTTTGTCTGTCTCCCCTCCAGCAGTGTCATCCCCTCCCACCTAAGTCATCCCCTCCCACCTATTTTGTTCGCTCTCCGACTGCCAGCCAGTGCAGATTCCCAATTGGTTCAATTGAGGCTCGTCTCTGTGAACTATGGAAAGGGGTCCACAGTAATACTGTAGTACTATATTTATTTATTTTTATTTAACTAGGCAAGTCAGTTAAGAACAAATTCTTATTTACAATGACGGCCTACCGGGGAACAGTGGGTTAACGGCCTTGTTCAGGGGCAGAACAACAGATTTTTACCTTGTCAGCTCGGGGATTCCAAACTATCTCCTGCAATTTTCAGCTTTAAGCAACACGTGGTAGTAGCAGCCAAAAAGACTTTGCTTCCCCCATGTATTGTCCATATATCTGTGAGCAGGCCCACTTCCTCCAGGTATTGTGTTGCTGGTGTGTTTCCTATAAGCGCAACTCCTATTCTTCCTTTTAGGCGGCTATATTGCTGAGTCAGACCCCTCTGTTATCTGTCATCTTCCTGGGGCGTCACTCTCTCCCTCAACAACAGGCTCTACCAGGAAAGACAGGCCTGGGTTGGAGTAATATCAACATGCTCCAAGAAGTGTGAACTCCAGAGCAGCCTTCTGCGTGTAAGTGTATAATCCTTCCTTGACACTCCGCAGGATAGGAGCATGTGGTTTCAAAGGGGGATGTGAACCCTGTGTGTCCCTAGGCTAAACACTGATACAACCTCTGTTAGAAAACAGTCACGGTGCTCAGGACCCAACAAAGAGACCGTTTCAGCTCCACCTAACGAAATGTACAAACTCAATTTAGCCCAAATTGTGTTTTCCTTCTCTTCTATTGAAATAGTTAGACACCTTTTATTTACAGACAAAAGTGGGATGGGGTGTGATGGTGGGAATCTTTTATTTAAATCCCCTTGCAAAGTATATTTTTGTCAAAAGAGCCTAGATATTCACTGAAGTATCATAGCTGTTAAATTTCCCATTTTAGCAGATGCTCTTATTCAGACTTTCAGGAGCAATTAGTGCCTTGCTCAAGGACACATTGACAGATTTTTCACGTAGTCGGCTCAGGGATTCAAACCAGCGACCTTTCGGGTACTGGACCAACGCTAATAACCGCTAGGCTACCTATCTGTTAGTACTTAACCAATGATGTAGTAGGCCACAGTAATCCAAGTAAAGTGGTAGCATTGTGCCAAATGCTAAATAACATTGTAGGAACCAACAATTGTACTCAATTTATCTGCTATAAGGTATTTTTTATTTTCTTGTGGTATAATCAGTACATGTTGCCACTACTACTGTATTGTAGTCAGTCCAGGGAAAGGAAGTAGTTGGAGCCTGGATTTCCTGTTTCAGCTAAGGCCAATAACTCTGAGGAGGTTTGTTTGAGCTTCAGGTTCTGACTCATGTAAGGACGGATGGGTTGCATATTGCTGTCGTGACACATCGGTCGTAGGACCCATCATCTGTAGCCTAAACAGCTATCAGGATTTTTATTTTGGAAAAGAGAGACTTAAAACAAAAAGGAAGATAGCATTTCAGCTGTCAGGTGGTTTGAATTACGAAGCTGTTAATCGCTGATGCAGCTATTGTATATTTAAGTAATTTAAGTGGTATAATATGGTATATATATTTTTTTTAAAGCTTTATGGGGCAATATATTTAATCCCATTGATTAAATAGATGGCACGCCTCAACTTGAGGCGTTTGGACAACTACATTTGGACAACATTTGTTGTTGTGAGGGCTGTTGGTACTAATTTCGAAGGGATAATGAAAGCACCCTTGTCTGTCACCCTCTTTACATTCCTAACCCTGTGGTCTTGTGTGTCCTAACCCTAGAGTTACAGTGGTCCCATGGTTGGTGGACAGGGCCAAAGTGCAGCCAGAAGAAGCTGGCAGGCAGAGATTCCCCGCGGCTGCAGCTAGCACTGCCATGACGTCACTGGCTGAGTGCCAGCTGTACGGTTTTGGTGGCACCCATCGTCTGCTTTGTGGGGCCGTGCGCGGCTGAAAGTGCGGCGCAGCAGACCGTGCTGAAACGCTCCCTTTGTGACACAGGGTTTACCTCAGGGCACGGAGGGAGGCCCGGAGAACAGGCCAGCAGAGCGGCCGGCCCTCCTGCAGCCAGGCAGCCATGCCCCTGGAGGACGCCCATTGTTCCCCTACTCTCCAAACAAAGCCTGCCCCCCGTGCCTCTGCCCCAGTGCTGTGACACACCAGCCCACCGCACCACGCATTGTTGCTCTAACAAACCCATTCCCAAATGTCATTACATATGAATTTTCTTTCTTCTCTTTTACACTCCATTTACTTTCTGTTGAATTGGCTATCCCTCCCAAAATACAGCCTTTCTCTGTTGCCGCCGCACATTTTGTGTCCTGCGAGTATCAGACAACAAGGTAACTTATCAGGCCAGAGAAATGAGACATAATTCTCTCAGTCAATCTATCTCAGCATTAATTTTCACTACTCTGAGAATAAGACACGGGAATGACAGAAAGGGACCAAATGATACACCGTTTCCACTGACAACTTATTTAGTTTCCATGGCTTTTAGTTAAGATGGTCACTTCTAATGTTTAAAATGGCCATTTAAGACAAAATCTCTTTTAGAATAGTAGAGGGATGATGATTTGCAATCAGATGAAATCGTGAGAGATTCTTGTTACACAAAGCAGTGTAGGCCTATCATTCCCACATTCAGAAGGTAAATCACCTGTTGATTTTATAACATGTTGACGAGACCAATGGTTCTTAAAAGTCATGTCAATTTAATATGTTGTTGTTTGGGATAAAGTCCAGGTATTTAACATAGATTCAGATAGGCTACTGTAATTTAGGGAGCCAGGTTATCCAAGTGACTTTCTAAGGCTGTGGATGCTTCGGTGTGTCAGGCGTTCCCCTTTCCCTATACAAAGACAGAATAACAAGGAGAAAATAGCTGGCGACTCAAAAATCTACCATATTGTAATGCCATTGATAAGCTAAATTAAGCGGATAGCACCGACTAGGCACACAGGAGCCATATGGTGCCTCTACTGCCTGTTGCAGGCATAACAATAGGCTGGCCTAGACAGTGAGGGGCAAACACAACCGAACAAATGGTCGTTAGTCCACATTTCCACAGCAGGGAGGGGTAAAACCAAACGTCTGGATTTGCATTTTTTTTCCCTCTACAGGTGCATGAAGTACTAAACCAGATGTCAACGGACTGAAGAGTAGGACTGTTTGCCCATGGTGATTCAACAGTTTCATACGCACTGGCGTAGCACACAATCCCTGCAGCCCACGCAAGGCAGGGGAGCCCACAAGCCTTTGGGGTTGGGGTCCAACCAGAGGTTGGGGCCCCCAAAAAAATATTTCGAATTACAGGAAATTAGCTTTAAAATTGGAACATTTTCTCTCAGACGCATGGAAAAATTTGTAAAATAGCATGAGATTAGCTATTAAACTGCAAATGTTTCTCTCTGCCACATGGCAGCAAAACAAAATACAAAAAAAATAAACATTTTTGTTGCTCGGACCTTCCGAGCACGCGAAACTGCGCTACGCCACTGTCCATATACTCACAGCCTGAACCCAGCAAAGATAATAAAATACCCTATTTCCCTCCATCCATCCCTCCCTCCCCTCTTCCAAAGTTACCCACAGTCCTCCACTCCCATAAGTAACTGGTGAGTTTTGCACCTCCCCCCACCCCTCTGATTTCAGAAGCGGTTTTAAGTCCCTCTTGGCTAGACAAAATATTTATTTCAAGCTTTATTTTCAATCTAAAAACTAAGTCCACTTTGAGGAAAGTGATAATGACATTAACTTTAGTGACATACCAATGGTCAGATTGAAAAACAGTTTCATAACATATAATGTGGGTGAAAAAATCAAGACAAGTAAAGCTGAATACTTGAACACATTTGACTCAAGTCAGTATTTCACTAAAGAGATCTGTTAATTATCTAATTGAGATGAGATGTTTCACATTATTGTTTCAAAATAGGCAGGTTATTAAAATTGGATTACGCATGATCAAAACAAACTTCCAATCTAATCCATGGGCTCATGGAATAATTGCAGGCATATTTTCTTTGATGAGAGAATGGTGATTAAATTAAATGAAACACTGTACTTATCATAGCATTCATAAACCAAATTACAAAAGATTTTAATTTGCTTCTTGGACTCATGAAATCACAGGAGGGTTAGAGGCTGTATTACACACTTGTACCTAGTCGAATGAATCATTAACGAAGGCAAAGGCCCTCTGTAATATAGACTTCTCCTTCACACATAATGTACCAGATAGCTAAAATAATGAAAATATGTTTTTTTTTATATGAAAATATCAAAATAACTTCTAAGGAAAAATCATTCGGTGGTGAATATGATTGCAAAACTGTTTACACATCCAAACACTACTGTAAACAGAAAGATATCACACAACAATAATTCCCCCAGGCAATAAGTTACTGATTAGGATACAATATTACATCATCGACATGTTATATTGTACGAATAAAATGTGTACTTACAGATGTCAAAGGGCCAAATGAAAACCCGAAATGCAACAAGTCCTCTTGACTTGTATGCTTTTTTGCGCTAGGAAAGCAAAATATCCTTTACGGCAACTCCCTCCCTATTGGGGGGGAAACACAATCAAAAGTGTCTGAATAACTTATATCATGTAAAAGCAACAATATGTGTTCTACAGTAATTATACGACGATGTACTGTGGCGCCGTCGCAATATACAAAGGAGTCTTCAGCTTATTCTTTTTATTTTTAAATGTCAATTTTCATGCAATGTCGGACGACGTCTATGCACAAAGTGAAAGCGACGGATCTCCGATGTATGCTAGTTCAGCCAGCCAATATAACAAGCTTGCAGTTTCTACAATCTATTTCACCAGTGGCCTACCTCTATTAGATAGGCTACATATTTTTTTTATATACTATAGTCATCCTTAAATAATTTCCAATTAAATCTGACCACAGATTTCCCAGTTGCCTACTAACGCATCACAATAAGTTATCATACAAAGTAGTTGGAAACTTACCTTAAACACCTCTATTATGGTTAATTGTCACAATTTGAGCTGTTTTACGATTTTGCTGTAAGAACTGAGATGTTTTTTTCAGAACTGACAAGGTTTTTTTTTCTCCAGACCAGCCGGCTAGTGCGTAAAATTCGCCGCGTATCTACAGGGATGCGAAGTATGCGCGGAATGGGAGCAGGAATGAAATGAACGCAAAGATTGAGTTTTCGGGGCGGGGCGTGAGTGGCGTCATTCTAAACTCTGAAGCCATTGAGCCAGACGGGTGGGAGGGACTGTACACACTCAACAAAAGAACAGTAGTGCGCCCAAACTTCCTTCAAAGACAAAACGAAAAATCTGTGCATATTATACCTAGACTATCCACTAACTCTCTTTGATATTTCTGTTTAGAAAAAAAATACAACTTAGATTCCAAGAATGATCCACGAACTAATAAGACTGTTAGTTGGCATTATACTATCAATAGGATAACTTTCTTCCCAAATATACATTATAAAAAATAAAAAACTTTAACAAAAAAAACAGCTGTAGGTATTTATTATGTAGCAGAAAAGAGAATGTTCCCGTCAAAGCTGATTTTCAAGCTGCCCAGCAATGCACCTGAATTGTTATTATCATGGCATGTCTGTTGGTGTCAAGTCTATAACCTTCCATCCTGCAGCATGTGGATGGAACTGTACCTACAGCTGACCTGATGACCAAATCATTACTTTTGACCATTACAAAAGGCTGTAAGGTCATAAACGGAGAGGGAGAGGGAGTGTTTCACAACCACTTGTTTGCAAACGTGTAAAAGCCAACTCATCTTTCAAGGAGATAAATCATCACAATAGATTAAGGACATTTTTTTTTAGTTAAACGTTTATACCTCTATCTAATCATACCAACATTTATGAATTAATATGCACCCTTGCAGCACTGCCTCAGACTTTTAAGGAGTTGTTTTTTGAAACTCATCCCAGCTCAGGTTTCAGCCCTGGGGCTCCTAAGCCATGTCTTCAGATGAGGAGGGTCTTGGCACAAAGCCAATAGGTATTCCTGGGTCATGACCTGAGTCAGCAGCCACAACCTGACACCAGGGCATCCTGACCCCTCTCAGAGCCAGTCTCTTTATCCACAGCAGGGGACAGATAAGATTGTCCTCCCCATTTCTCACATCGCTCAGCAATACACGCATGCACACAATCACGCTCACACAAACACACACGCAAACAGAAGCGCGCCGCACGGACGCACACACAGGCACAGAGGATATGACGCTGCGTTGTCAATATAATACACATGCAGAGCAATTTTCATGGAAACCAGAAACATTACTAAAAACTGTCATGATTAAGTAGAGAAACGCTTGCCTCTCCATCATAAGTGTGTTGATGTTTAATGTCTCTGCTGGCTTAAATTGACCCCTCTCAGCCTGAGGTCAGAGGTTAAATTGGCCTGATTTACTACCCTATACCGGTGACGTATGATCTCTCCTAATCCATCTCCCAGAACAGGCACCAATATAACAGATCCTGGGAGTTGAATACTTAGGGGGATGGACAGGGGATGAAACACATGGAGAACATTATATATTGTATAATAAACATTATATTGTATAAAATAAAAATGCTAAGATGCTCTGCCTTCATTTCCTCTTCTCTGCCTTGGCCCGTGACAGTCCCTTGGCTGCAGTATCATGAACTGGCTACTTGTTTTGAACATCATATGCCTTCGACAGAAGAGCTGGTAAATTAGATCTCAGCATGTGAGCAGTCGCCATCTTGTGGTCAGAAGAAAGCAGTGTTGATCGGGGTAAATAGAATGACAGGAAGGGATGTGGCAATGCTTGAGCATCCAAATGCTTTCAGGTCATTGGCAATTGAGCCTCTGGGACAGTCATTTGAATTTGAACCATACAGTGATTGAGCATAGTTTAACTTCTTCTTTCCAGGCAGCATAAATTCACTTCATTATTACACTGTCGTTATACCACAAGGTCATCTGATGGGACAAACATATGACAGTTGTCAACGGGAGCAGATTTGATGACATTTAAAGCTCAGTGTGGACTAAGCAGGATTTATTTAATTGTTTTAAATGTATCATATAATCCACTCTTTCTATAAGTTAGATGGCACCTGCATTCACTATGCACATCCATGTATATCAAATGGTCTGATAAATGAAGTGTACTTCATTGAAGGGTATGTACATTCATTGGATGACTGTGGTTCTTCTAGTGGATTGTGTTACAGAATAACTGGTTAGCTGCAGGCCTTTTCAATGGGACATTTGAAGGGGTTGATGTCACTATACACATACAGTGCATTCGGAATGTATTGAGACCCCTTGACTTTTTCCACGTTGTTACGTTAAAGGCTTATTTACTAAAATTGATTAAATTGTTCCCCCCCTCATCAATCTACAGACAATACCACATAATGACAAAGCAAAAACAGTTTGTATTTTTTTGCAAGAAAATTTATGAAATATCATATTTACATAATTATTCAAACCCTTTACTCAGTACTTAGTAAAAGCACCTTTGGCAGCAATTACAGAGTCAAGTCTTCTTGGGTATGATGCTACAAGCTTTGCACACCTGTATTTCGGGAGTTTCTCCCATTCTTCTCTGCAGATCCTCTCATGCTTTGTCAGGTTGGATGGTGAGCGTCACTGCACAGCTATTTTCAGGTCTCTCCAGAGATGTTCCATCAGGTTCAAGTCCAGGCTCTGGCTGGGCCACTCAAGGACATTCAGAGACTTGTCCCGAAGCTACTCCTGTGTTGTTTTGGCTGTGTGCTTAGGGTCGTTGTATTGTTGTAAGGTGAAACTTCACCCCAGTCGGAGGTCCTGAGAGCTCTGGAGCAGGTTTTCGTCAAGGATCTCTCTGTACTTTGCTCTGTTCGTCTTTCCCTCAATCCTGACTAGTCTCCCAGTCCCTGCCACTGAAAAACATCCCCACAGCATGATGCTGCCACCACATTTCACCGTAGGGATGGTGCCAGGTTTCCTCCAGGCCAAAGCATTCAATCTTGGTTTCATCAGACCAGAGAATCTAATTTCTCATGGTCCGAGTCCTTTAGGTGACTTTTGGAAAATTCTAAGCAGGCGGTCGTGTGCCTTTTACTGAGGAGTGGCTTCCGTCTTGCTACTCGGCCATTAAGGCCTGATTGTTGGAGTGCTGCAGAGATGGCTTTCCTTCTGGAAGGTTCTCCCATCTCCACAGAGGAACTCTGTCAGAGTGACCATCGGGTTCTTGGTCACCTCCCTGACCAAGGCCCTTCTCCCGATTGCTCAGTTTGGCCGGGCGGCCTGCTCTAAGTGTGTTGGTGGTTCCAAACGACTTCCATTTAAGAACGATGGAGGCTACTGTGTTCTTGGGGACCTTCAATGCTGCTGAAATTTTCTGGTACCCTTCCCCCAATCTGTGCCTCAACACAATCCTGTCTCAGAGCTCTACAGACAATTCCTTCAACCTCATGGCTTGGTTTTTGCTCTGACATGCACTGTCAAGTGGTGGTTCTTATATAGACAGGTGTGGGCCTTTCCAAATCATGTCCAATCAATTAAATTTACCACAGGTGGGCTCCAATCAAGTTGTAGAAACATCAAGGATGGTCAATGGAAACAGGATGCACCGGAGTTCAATTTCAAGTCTCATAGCAATGGGTCTGAATATTTATGTAAATAAGGTACTTTTAATTTTTTATAAATTAACCGTTTTCGCTTTGTCATTATGGGTTATTGTGTGTAGATTGACGAGGAAAATGTTTTTATCCATTTTAGAAAAAGGCTGTAACATATCAAAATGTGGAAAAAGTCAAGGGGTCTGGATACTTTCCAAATGCACAGTAAATACATGAATGTTTGTGCACCAATCGTCTCTCTGATTCATAGTCCACAGGGCTGCTTGTGATGTTACGGGTGAATGCCTCAGCCTTTGATGTGGCCCTGATTTCTTAGCAGCATGTGAAAATCCCAACACTTGAAGGAGAGAGGGCAGCCATGTTACATGACCCCTAGCGAAACGGCCTAACAGAGCAGACATTGTGTGCGTTTCTATGGAGTTATGGTGTTTAGCCTACATGTGTTCAGCTTTTTCCAAAAATGAATGATCAATCCTCACAATTAAATCTAGGAGGCCAAAGGTATCAAATTTTCTTCATCACATCTCTGCCAATGGTCCCTTCTCTTCCTCTGCTGTACGCTCTATACTCTTACGCCTGCTAAAAGGTGAGGCACGAGAGGCAGAGACTCGGCAGATGCACAAACACTAGCTCTGCTGTGAGGAAAAGTAATGAAAGGAATAAAGGGGAGAGGGATGTAGAGGGAGAGAGATAGGGGTAATTACCCTCTAATGGGGATAACACTAGTATTCAGCAGTCAGGGCACCTTACACAACCAGTCAATTACTCTGCTGTCGTTTTCTGTTATTTTCTCTCTATAGGGTGGAAGTGTACTCAAATGTACTGAAAGCTCTCTCCCTTAGCTTTAGTGATAATAGCTCAGTAGTGAATGTGTCAGAGGCAGAGCAATTGGAAACTAACGTTATTATGGTCGTAGTGGCTTCATACTAGCCGGACTGCCATCTAGCTTCAACTGAGAAATAAAGCACAGCTCTACCCTATTCTTACAGGGACAACCAAATATCATATAGTTTACACTAACATACACGACCTGGTACATTGATGCACTGGTTTACTTTAACCTTTAAATGATCAAATACAGAAAGAACCTTGTTTTTCTGCCGTTTTCCCAACAGTGACCACCTGCTCCCAATCTTTAATAGTATTGCAGAGCTGACAATCTTTAATAGTATTGTAGAGGTCACTCAGCTCTATTGTAGAAATATATGACAGGAAAGGCTGAGACCCGCTACAAATACTGCTCTGATCAAACCTCAGCTTTCCAAAATATCCTATTCTGTAGAGGGAAGTGAGGCCGCTGGTAACATCACAGTAATGGAATAACATTCAATCACCATAATATCCACAGACAATGTTTTATTTCAGAATTAACAGATGAGTAATACAAACTATGGATGAATTAACTCAAAATGCAAAAGCTTGTAGTGTATATCATTTGAAAGGGTTTGCAAAAACCCCAATTCTCACACATTTTACAAATCTTTAAGACATTAGTGAGCGAGGTCACACTTTATTTGGATAGTCCGGATTATCCATCTGTAGATGCTCTACGGATAGTATGACTATTTGTTGATAAGGTTACGGTTAGGGTTAAGAATAAAGGTCAGGGTTAAGGATATGATTAGTAGGTACAGTGCATTCAGGAAGGATTCAGACCCCTTCCCTTTTTTCACGTTATCCTTTTTCTAAAATAGATTATTTGTTCCCTCAATCTACACACAATACTCCTTAATGACAAAGCGGTTCTGAATACTTATGTAAATGTGATAAACCTGTTTTTGCTTTGTCATTATGGGGTATTGTGTATAGATTGATGAGGGGGGGAAACTATTTAATCCATTTTAGAATAAGGTTGTAATGTAACAAAATGTGGAAAACGTCAAAGGGTCTGAATACTTTCCGAATGCACTGTAGTGGAAATGTTACTGATAGTCTATAGAGCAGTGATCTCCAAGGCATTCCTAGTCTATCGCCAAACGTTTCTGTAAACAAACAAAAAAACAGCGGTAAGCCTTGCGTTCCTATTTTATTAATTCATCTCGCGCTGTCAGTGGTAGACGCACTCGATTCAGCTGCCCTGTATGCCGTCTGGCGATGTGTTCCCATTTCATTTGTCTGAAGGTACAAACTATGCATTCCCGGTGGGAGCAAATCAAGTGAAGTGTAGGTCTACCACTGGCCAATCGAATGGCTCAGAATGACATGTCTGCAGTAAAGTAGCAGGCGTAAAAGAACGCTACGGAAAAGTTTATGCTGTAAGATTTCTAAACGTTTAAAACTATGATCAGCGAGGGACTCAACAAATACAGCAAAGCATGAGTAGGAAAGTGTATCGATAGGCCTGCGTTATTATTAGCGGCTTCTGTCTTTTTTAATATCAAGGAATATTTCACTTTCTCTGTTCATAGGAGTAACATGAATTTGTGCATGACGCAGAAATAATGGGGTGCGACTCGAGTTTCGCCATCAGCTGGAAGACGGTGTCCCTTTTTGGTCAGTGTCAGCGGAGGAAAGGGAGAGCGGAGTGATGTTGAGAGACGGACCCTCAGTCTGCTGCTCTCTCCCTCCACTGAGACTGACCATCAGATGCAGGCACCGTGAGACCAGTAAAAAGTGAATTATTTAAATGTATGCTCACTCAGCTGTGCTTCACAAGTAATACAACAACTGATCTATTATTGGTGTGATCCTATTGCCTACATCAAATATATATATATTTTATTAATGGTCTGAGAATAAGAATGCATTGGCATGGCAAATTCAAGCAAAGCCAATATGCAGTGATAATGTTCTGGGCCAATAGCCTACTGTACAAACCTCATTAATACGGTGTTGTTTTTAATAGGGTGATGTTGCATGGGCTTACGTTTAAGTTTTTTTATTTTTTTTTTTTTTATTTTTTTTTTACAGTAGATCTCGGCTTGCATTTTGACTCAGAAACTGATGGACTCCAAAAAGGTTGGTGACCACTGCTGTAGAACATCTACAGATGGACTATCCAAACAAAGTGTTTCTTCACAAGAATGTTTTAAAGTTCCACATTTTTTGGAATTTCAGTTTGCGGTTATTAAAACATTTAACATATATGATACATGCAAAGCAGTTTTGAGAATAAAGTAAAAGAGCATATTCAATCACAGTCAGCACTAAGTGGTGTCTTCCTAATAATGGCATGCAGTACAGTATTTCTTATTTAAAAAAGGCACTTATCTACTAGTGAAAGTAGAAAACAGCTAAGTGAATGAGAAGGTCAGGTGCACACAAAAGAACAATAAATATAGGTTAACAAACATTTGTGTAGTAAATAAATGAAACAAGCTTTAGCGATCGAAACATGAAGAAATGTCATCACTATATCAACCTTTTGAAATATGACAAGAAAAAAAAATGGAATTTATCAATAAAAAAAATATCATTAAAATACCAATCATACAATGACTGTTTTTACTTAGACTAATATGCATTCATGTAAGAAACAAAAATAGATACAGTATGTAGTGTATTTTAAAATGGCAAACAGCACATACAATAGTAGAAGTTATTATTATAGCACATAAAATATTTGGAATAATGGAATCTATAAAAAAAAATATTGATAATACCAATGCTGAATGTCCTGAATTGGTTCGTAGTGTTCTTTGCAAGGGACAGCTTCCTTTGAAGCATGTAATTGGGGAAAAATGCTTGAAACCTGAATGTGATACCCCATAAAATGAGTCACCCCCAACACAGCATATTCACTCCACGTTTCTGTACCTGGTGAAGAGGTTGTAAAGCACCCTCAGGGTTGACTTGAGGTCACAGTTCACAATATCTGGGAAATAAGGGAATTAATAACATTTGAATAAACACAAACAGCAATCTCTCTGAAAAAAGAAATGTTTTGATAGAATTCAAAAAAATAAATATTTGACTGGTATTGACTCTATCAGGATATGCAGTATAAAGGAAATGTTTTGACCATGAGAAATGATTCAGGTGCAACACTGCCAATGAAAAAGACACACCGACCATGAATGTGTTTCAACACACATTCACAGACACACTACTACATAATACTAAGGACAAACTAACAAAGACGTCACGTAAACACACACAAACCCCAACAAGTAAACATATCCACAAAGGGGCTTGGCGTGTAGTGCTTTTATTTTATTTTAGCAAAGTGTGGCATTTAAGATTCACTGAATGGATTTGTACCGTAGAAGAGCATATAGCCAATTCTCTCGGAACAGTTCGAATGGAAGATACAGCAATATTCTCACATAAGTTTTGCTTTCAGGGCTTACTGCCTGACAGAATTCTCACCAAAAAATACTGGACTTTAAATTAGGAGGCAAATGTATTGCGCCATCATCATGGTTTTGCACCAAATTTCCAGAATCAGTCTTCTTAAAAATAAGAAAAAGGACAAAAAAAATGTAAAAGTAAAACAAACCATAATTGTCCATGGGAACTATATAAACAGCATCCTAAAGGAGAACACCTACCTTCAGGTCTAGGTTTGGGTCTCTCCAAACCTCCGTCTTGCATCAGCTCAAAAGAGAAGGACACATTGTGCACCTGCATGAGAAGGACAATGACAGCAACATTACACAACAGAAGAGCAAGTCACACAAGTAGGCCTAGAGTATGAGGAAACAGCTCCCAAACCATAACACACCTATACAATTCACACAAGTCATTACAGTTCCCCTACCACAGGTTCCTAGGTGTGTAAACATCAGCTCAATAAACCCATAAGCTCTTTACAGCTGGACAAACAGTCACTCGGCACCAGGCAAAAAGGAGGGGGGGGGGGGGTTCTATCAGAATTTGGTTGTTGTTTGGTTCATGTAAAAGTGTGGTACTGAGTGTCAGTACAGAATGTGGGAAGCCTTAGAACAGATCAGCTAGGAGGTGAAGGCAATTTAAGAAATATGGAGTGGATAATTAGTAGCCAAAGCTTAAGAGAAAGAGAGTGCTTGAGACAGAAGAAAGAGTGAGAGAGCGAAAGAAAAGGAAGAACAAGAGTTAAAAATCAAGCAATACCGAGACTGACCATTGGAGGATTCCTTCAGGCGAGTACCAGGGACTCCTATATAGCAGCTGTCCCTGAAAAGACCCCTTGTCCCCCCCCCCCCTCTCCCTGCATTAGCGCTAATCTCCTGGCCACTTATTGATTTTCTGTGCAGGAGCAGATTACAGATGCTGCCTGCCGGGTGCCCACTGCCTGGCACAGCCTGCTGGAGAGGACCCAGTCTCAGGCCTGACAGGGCATCCCTTTAGAAAGCCTGCTAAGAATAGCCGTCAAGAGGATTTGGGTTGCACATTGTCTGTCTGACAATATGGAATAATCTTCATGATAAATACCAATATCAGCAAATATAATTAATCACTGAGGGATTAGCAATCTTGAATTTAAAAATGATGCAAATGTTTGAATTAAACAATTAGGGCCTGAAAATACAATAATTTGCTGGAAATGTATGAAACGGAACAAAACAAAGACTAGTGTGTTCACTGTCATTAAAGTGTACCACACAGAGCAAAGATAGAATTTGGAAAAATGGAGAGTAAATGTCAACATACCTGTTGTTCAAAGTTCTCAGGAGTCAGGAAGAAATTATAGAGTGGAACAAAGTAGCCCTCCAGCAATCCCATCAGCAGAACAAGGTACACACCGTCAGCAAACTAAAGAATAAAAAAAACATGCTTATTCATATCAATATACAAGAGGTATGATTCTAATTAGATACAGTTGAAGTCGGAAGTTTCCATACACTTAGGTTGGAGTCATTAAAACTCGTTTTTCAACCACTCCACAAATTTCTTGTTAACAAACTCTAGTTTTGGCAAGTCGGTTAGGACATCTACTTTGTGCATGACAAGTCATTTTCCAACAATTGTTTACAGACAGATTATTTCACTTAATCTCAATTCCAGTGGGTCAGAAGTTTACATACACTAAATTGACTGTGCCTTTAAACAGCTTGGAAATTCCAGAAAATTATGTAATGGCTTTGGAAGCTTCTGTTAGGCTAATTGACATCATTTGAGTCAATTGGAGGTGTACCTGTGGATGTATTTCAAGGCCTACCTTCAAACTCAGTGCCTCTTTGCTTGACATCATGGGAAAATCCAAATAAATCAATTGTAGACCTCCACAAGTCTGATTCATCCTTGGGAGCAATTTACAAACGCCTGAAGGTACCACGTTCATCTGTACAAACAATAGTACGTAAGTATAAACACCATGGGACCACGCAGCCGTCATGCCGCTCAGGAAGGAGACGCGTTCTGTCTCCTAGAGATTAACGTACTTTGGTGCGAAAAGTGCAAATCAATCCCAGAACAACAGCAAAGGACCTTGTGAAGATGCTGGAGGAAACAGGTACAAAAGTATCTATATCCACAGTAAAACGAGTCCTATATCAACATAACCTGAGAAGCCGCTCAGCAAGGAAGAAGCCACTACTCCAAAACCGGCATAAAAAAGCCAGACTATGGTTTGCAACTGCACATGGGGACAAAGATTGTACTTTTTGGAGAAATGTCCTCTGGTCTGATGAAACAAAAATAGAACTGTTTGGCCATAATGACCATCGTTATGTTTGGAGGAAAAAGGGGGAGGCATCCAAGCCGAAGAACACCATCTCAACCGTGAAGCACGGGGGTGGCAGCATCATGTTGTGGGGGTGTTTTGCTGCAGGAGGGACTGGTGCACTTCACAAAATAGATGGCATCATGAGGGGAAATGATGTGGATATATTGAAGCAACATCTCAAGACATTAGTCAGGAAGTTAAAGCTTGGTCGCAAATGTGTCTTCCAAATGGACAAAGACCCCAAGCATACTTCCAAAGTTGTGGAAAAATGGCTTAAGGACAACAAAGTCAAGGTATTAGAGTGGCCATCACAAAGCCCTGACCTCAATCCTTTAGAATATTTGTGGGTAGAACTGAAAAAGAGTGTGCGAGCAAGGAGGCCCACAAACCTGACTCGATTACACTAGCTTTGTCAGGATGAAGTGGGCCAAAATTCACCCAACCTATTGTGGGAAGCTTGTGGAAGGCTACCCGAAACGTTTGACCCAAGTTAAACAATTTAAAGGCAATGCTACCAAATACTAATTGAGTGTATGTAAACTTCTGACCCACTGGGAATGTGATGAAAGAAATAAAAGCTAAAATAAATAATTCTCTCTACTATTATTCTGACATTTCACATTTTTAAAATAAAGTGGTGATCCTAACTGACCTAAGAGAGGGAATGTTTACTAGGATTAAATGTCAGGAATTGTGAAAAACTGAGTTTAAATGTATTTGGCTAAGGTGTATGTAAACTTCCGACTTCAACTGTAATTCCAGTTTATACTGTACCTGTGTGTCCAGTTCAGCCACCTCCAGATTGAGCTTGTTCAAGTGTTTGTTCACAAAGGTGATGAGAGTCTGTGGAAACAGCAGTCAGTTCTGTGAGGCACGCCAACAGTACAACAGAAAACTCTACTACTACTAGTATTAACACACACTACCTTTTTTACCACATTGAGCTTGTCTGGAGCGTGATCAAACAGGGTGTCGAAAGCATCTCGCTCTTAATGGACGGAGAGAAGTCATACCGTTACTCACAGAAACGAGGTAAAAAGCTTCAAGGTTGTCATATACTGAAAACAGCGATTTAAAATATATATAAAAAAAATAACAAGTGTCAAATTTACTGCGACTGATTAAAAGATGCATTAGGAGAGAATAAACCCAGTAGAAGACATACCATGTCTGCCAGATAAAGCCCTGAGGGAAAAGAGAAAGACAAAACAAGATTTGGTCTTCAAGGACAGCTCACGAAGAACTTCATTAAAATGTCCATATTAGCCTACTTTACATTTGAGTAATTTAGCAGACGGACGCTCTTATCCAGAGCGAATTACAGTAGTGAGTGAGTACATTTTCATACTGGTCCCCCATGGGAATCGAACCCACAACCCTGGCATTGCAAGCGCCTTGCTCTACCAAGTGAACCACAAAGGGACTATTCTACAACTACTAAATCTTTCTCAAATTATTACCAATTCTACAAGGTATGACTCCAAACATCTAGAAAAGGCAACTCTCCTCAATGTAATGCTCACAAATATTCCTGATAGGCATCAGTCTGGAATTTTCTGTAATGACCTTAGTGATCACTGTTTTACAGCCTGTGTTTGTAATGGCTGCTCAGTGAAACAACCTGTCTTGATTGTCATAGACACTTACTAAAAAACTTTAAATGAGCAAGCCTTCCTTCATGAACTGGCCTCTAAAATGGTATAGAATCAGCTTGATCCCCTCTGTCGAAGACGCTTGGACCTTCTTTTCTTGATATTTTCAGTGGTATTGTTAACAAACATGCCCCCATAAAGAAAATGAGAATTAACAACTGGGTCTAGCCCCTGGTTCGACTGGGATCTTGTAGAGTTACTCCACCTCAAGAATTGCATTTGGTGACAGGCTCGGCACACACATACTCCGGCTGACTGTTTCTCGTTCAGGCAAATGAGAAATAAGTGCACTTAGGTTATCCGGAAGGCCAAAGTTAGTTACTTTAAGGAGCAGTTCTCTCTCTGTGGGTCTAACCCCAAGAAGTTCTGGAAAACAGTTAAAGACCTGGAGAATAAACCCTCCTCCTCACAGTTGCCCATGTCCCTTAATGTTGATGTGGTTGTTACTGACATGAAGCACAAGGCTGAGCTCTTTAAATCACCACTTCATTAAGTCAGGATTCCTATTTGACTCAGCCATGCCTCCTTGCCCGTTCAACATTTCCTCATCTCCCACCCCTTCTAATGCGACTATCCCCGATGCTTCTCCCTCTTTCCCCCCTGCCCCGCTACAACGTTTCTCCCTGCAGGCAGTCACTGAGTCCGAGGTGCTAAAGGAGCGCCTTAAACTTGACCTCCAAAAAACATCTGGGTCAGATGGTTTAGCCCCTTTCTTCTTTAACGTTGCTGCCCCTATCATCGCCAAGCCTGTCGCTCCTTTCTGGGGATGTTCCCATTGCTTGGATGGCAGCCACAGTTCGTCCTTTATTTAAAAGGGGGAGATCAAGCTGATCCTAACTGTTATAGGCCTATTTTTATTTTACCCCATTTATCAAGTGTTGGAAAAACTTGTCAATAATCAACTGACTGGCTTTCTTGATGTCTATAGTATTCTTTCGGGTATGCAATCTGGTTTCCGCTCAGGTTATGGATGTGTAACTGCAACCTTAAAAAGGTCCTCAATGATGTCACCATTGCCCTTGATTCTAAGCAATGTTGTACTGCTATTTTTATTGACTTGGCCAAAGCTTTTAATACGGTAGACCATTCCATTCTTGTGGGACGGCTAAGGAATATTGGTGTCTCTGATGGGTCTTTGGCCTGGTTTGCTTACTACCTCTCAAAGAGTGCAGTGCATAAAGTCAAAATCTGCAGTGCATAAAGTCAAAATCTGCAGTGCATAAAGTCAAAATCTGCTGTCTCAGCCACTGCCTGTCACTAAGAGAGTACCCCAAGGCTCGATCCTAGGCCCCCCGCACTTCTCAATTTACATCAACAACATAGCTCAGGCAGTAGGAAGTGCTCTCATCCATTTATATGCAGATGGTAGTCTTCTACTCAGCTGGCCCATCCCCGGATATTGTGTTAAATGCTCTAAAACAAAGCTTTCTTAGTGTCCAACAAGCTTTCACTACCTTTAACCTTGTTCTGAACACCTCCAAAACAAAGGTCATGTGGTTTGGTAAGAAGAATGCCCCTCTCCCCACAAGTGTGATTAATACCTCTGAGTGTTTAGAGCTTGAGGTCGTCACCTCATACAAGTACTTGGGAGTATGGCTAGGCAGTACACTGTCCTTTTCTCAGCACATATCAAAGCTGCAGGCTAAAGTTAAATCTAGACTTGGTTTCCTCTATCGTAATCACTCCTCTTCACCCCAGCGTCCAAAATAACCTTGATTCAGATGACCATCCTACCCATGCTAGATTACGGAGACGTAATTTATAGATCGGCAGGTAAGGGTGCTCTCGAGCAGCTAGATGTTCTTTACCATTCAGCCATCAGATTTGCCACCAATGCTCCTTATAGGACACATCACTGCACTCTATACTCCTCTGTAAAATGGTCATCTCTGTATACCTGTCGGAAGACCCACTGGTTGATGCTTATTTATAAAACCCTCTTAGGCTTCACTCCCCCCTATCTGAGAAATCTACTGCAGCCCTCATCCTCCACATACAACACCCATTCTGCCAGTCACATTATGTTAAAGGTCCCCAAAGCACACACATCCCTGGGTCGCTTGTCTTTTCAGTTCGCCACAGCTAGCGACTGGAACGAGCTGCAACAAACACTCAAACTGGACAGTTTTATCTCAAACTCTTCATTCAAAGACTCAATCATGGACACTCTTACTGACAGTTGTGGCTGCTTTGTGTAATGTATTGTTGTCTCTACCTTCTTGCCCTTTGTGCTGTTGTCTGTGCCCAATAATGTTTGTACCATGTTTTGTGCTGCTACCATGTTGTTGTGTTTCCTTACCATGTTGTTGTCTTAGGTCTCTCTTTACATAGTGTTGTCTCTCTTGTCCTATATTTATATGTACTTATTATTAATCCCAGGCCCCCGTAGGAGGCCTTTTGGTAGGCCGTCATTGTAAATAAGAATTTGTACTTAACTGACTTGCCTAGTTAAATAAAATTTAAAAAAATACCATTGATACATTCATATCAACCTGATACAGAGGAATGTTGGTGGTGAATACAGTAATGTTGTTGGAGTACACAAGCGATTAACCTTACTGAACAGTAACAAAATGGGCCACTATGCATTGTCACATGTTGAGTCAAGGGGCTGCTGCAACATCCCAACAGCTATCACACAAAAGAGGGCCAACAAGGAATGGCTTAGCGGCCAACAAGAAACGGCACCCTTTCTCTTCATGGTGTAATCCCTGATGGCAGTGGCAGGGCAACGGTCCTGGTCATATTATAACAGCCCTGTGACCATGATATGAGCGCTTTGATCGCCCACTAATCTCCCCAGCTGCTCTGGACCTGCTGGTCCGCTCCAACCTCAGCTGGGGCAACGCTACACTGGCAAGGAACCATCCCATCCCTGTTTACACAATGGTCGACTGTGTTCATACACACTGGTGAAATAATTGTGCTTGAAAACCTATTAATAGGATGCAGTTATTTCATAAAGGCTACAGAGGGGATTGCATTTGAGAGATACAAATCTATATTAAAGTACTTCATATTGTAAATAGGAGATTGCATTGTGTTTCGGGGAAGACAGTGGTATGTGGTTTACTGCTGTGGTGAACCCATCCCTATTTCTAACATAACAGAGCTCTCACACCGAGTGAGAAGGAGGGTGTTCTCTCAATGACTGGTTCATCCCATCAGAAAAAAGTGACCTACTCTGTATTGCCCGTGATCTCCTCCTGGATCTGGCGAGATTGCAGAATCCCCTCCCTTTTCTGAGAGAAAATAAAGAAAAAACAGGAAAAGAAACAGAGTAAATAAGCATTTTAACAGTCATAGATTTAGCCGGTGGTAACTTGTGAAATAGACACCGGCTGGAATGCGGTTTTAACCAATCAGCATTCAGGATTACACCCACCCGTTGTATAATTTGACATAAAGTATTGTAGTACTGCCATTTATCGTAAAACAGCATTTATAAGCATGTATAGCGAAGTTATTATAACATGTTACAAAACATGTATATGACCTCAGAGACTTATATCAAGTTTCATTCATGTGTACTATGCACCAAGCAAAATAAGAGGATTTACAGTACCTGAACCACCACTACTTGGATGGACACGTGATCAGGAAGTCTGATTGGTGCTCTGAAGTGCTGAGATAGCGCCACCAACAGGTGAAGAATGGCCACTATACTCTTAGCATGGACCGCTGGGCAAGAGACCGACAGAAATGGGGATTTGCTTTAGTTTTCATTGGTTGGAAGAACAATCAATGAAGGAAACAATGTTTTGATTCCTGCCTAATAAAAAGAAGCTAAATTAAAGGAGCGGTATCTAAAAGCCCTCTGATATCACCCTGATCCTCTGAGCCTAAGAGGATCAGAACAGAAGTGTGTGTTATATCTCCCTTAAGTGTTTTCTTCAGCTTAAAAGAAAAAGGCTGAAAGCAGGGACCGACGCATTGATTTGGTTAGCGCTTGGCTGACAGAATTCTGCTGTAAATTCGATCAAAAACGCCATCATATCATACAAGTGTTCCTCTTTCGTGATGTAGTCATGCATTTACCTCTTACCGTAAGCCGAGATCCACATTAGCGCCACTGGCTGCCCCTGGCGTATTTGTTATGGTTTTTGAAAAGCAAAGTAATACAAAAAATAAAACACTGCACATAGTCTGCTCTTCTATCAAGTGCCATGATTAAAACAGTGTTTGTCGTTTTAAGTCACGTCTTTGTTGTTTGGAATATTGCAAAAAGACGTGGCAGTTTCACCGCTACGGGTTCCAACTTTAATGAATATGTATATTTCTGGACTACCTCCCTCAAATCAGTTCATCCCTACAACTCTCTTTCCTTTTCTCATACATGTAGGCTAATGATAAAACACAAGCTAGAATGCTATTACCAGTGTTATCATATTCTTGTTAAAAGCCTCATAAAAATGGAGACATCAAGGCAAACCTAAAGTGCTTTACTGAAATGTACTGTATGGACAGACATTCCTTCTCCATTAGAGACGGCTCAATGGGAAGCAGAGAAAACTCGACGACCACTGTATGGACTCGTAACAAGCTGAAGCCCCCATGTATTCCACCGGTCTGACCACTTGGGCTCACTCAACAACTACTGTATGCCGAGTCTCTCTCACCAAAGAGAGGAAAATGGACTGAAACACGGAGGGACTGTCCAATAAGAACGCTTGTTATCATTTTCCGTTGCGTAATGTCTTGCTACGGTGTGCCCTAATTAATACGACCTAGTTCTCAGCCTCTACTTACAGTCCACGTTCCATTTGATGCTCCTGGCAGAGACCTTGATGGAGTCGTTGATCCTCTCCAGCACCGTCTGCAGTTTCTGTTTCTGGGCGATCTCCGACTGGGTCACCTCAGCCACGTTCAGCTTCTCCCCCTCCAGCTTCTCTGAAACACATATACAAAGAAAACAGCACGTATTACATTTGGTCAGGGGTCTTCTTTAGCATAAATACAGGCATTTGCACAATGAGAGAAAGGCCTGAGAGAAAATGGTCAGAGGGAGAAGGCGATCGGTAGTAGTGATCCTTTAAGTTTGATGGAAAACCATTAAATGGACTCGTTCCTCACCAAAGAGTTTCTGCAGAACCTGCCCGTCGTATAGATCCTCAGCCAGGTCCTTCACGATGATCCTCTCCCCCACCAACACATCATTGATCCAGTCGATCAACACCTTCTGGAGTTCCTGTAGTTTCTGGTCGTTCTTGGAGTTTGGGTCGACCATGGTGCGGACCTCATTCTCCTCTGTAGGAACGGAAAGCAAGATTAGGTAGGTATAGCCAGTGTCAAGGCGTCTCATCTTCTATGGCCAGGGATCTCAGATGGGGACTGTACTGTACTGCACTTACCTAGCATGGTGTCTTCTGGGTCCAGTTCGTATTGGGTGGGGCTCAAGGGCAGGTTGATGGCATTCATCCCCTCTTCCTGGAGCTCAGACACTGTAGGGAGGGAAGACGCAAAAGAGAGCACATCACGTCACTCACAAGGCATCCTCTCAAACCGCTATCTTTCAGTGCCACAACTATAAATTCACGTAGGTTGTAAGTGGCTTACTGTTTGTGGCTCCTTTTTAACTGTGATAATTCGACAAAAGAAAAAGTGCTTTCCACAATTTAGGCTACTACACGTTTCATGTTGCTCAGTACTTTGCTGCTCTTAGCATTAGCTAAGCTTTGCCAGTATGGCCAATCCAGCAGACATAAGCACGGAGGGTCAGGGGAAATGAGAGGTTGTTGTTAAGGCGGGGGACAACTACTAGGATAGTGACCAGCACATGATAGCACTGTAATAGTGTTCCCACACCACTAACACACTAGCTAACTACTACCACAGCTATTTGGTCAAAATAGCCTAGCGCTAACACAGGACCAGGCGTTGCCTTCTTTATCATGTCTAATTGAGGTGTAGCGGTTATTTCTGGAAGTGGTTTCACTAGTCAAGGAATATTTTCTTAGAAGCTGCTGCTCATTGGAAAAACACGGCAATTTTATCTCAAGTCCAGGTAATGCCCTTCTGTCCTCCAGACAGGCATTTCCTCATAGTCTACTACTTATTGGCCCTTATCCGTACACTCCTCCTCCCTAGGCTATATCTCACAACAGAGGAGACGTGTTCTAAAGGGGATGATTCTTATGTATTCTTAAATCAATAGCAGCAGCTACAATTGATTCTTAAATCAATATCACGTTTTCTCCTTAGATCACTGCACCACCTCAGCTTTCTGTGTCACCGATCCTAAATCAGCTTTATCTGATCTGACACTGTTCTCAGTTAACCAAGACAATATACTTTCCCCCGCTGTTTAGTAGCCTATTTATCACACAGAACATCCTGGTTTCCCATCAACCCCTGCCCTGCCCAAGCATGCGTTTCACTATACTGCTTCGTGTCAGTTTCAGTGACACCTGTAGTGGTGTGAACATCCTGTGCTGGATTTCTCAGCCTTCCTTCCCAGCGAGGATGACATCCTCTTAATCAACACCATCAGCAGCCCTAATTCTGACCGCCTGTGTAGCGTCATATCAAGACGGAGGAGAATATCCTGTGCCTTGACAGCACGACAAACGTATTCACCTTTTCCAGATTTTGTTGTGTTACAGCCTGAATTTAAAATTGATTAATGGACATGCAATTATCTGTAAGGTCCGTCAGTCGAGGCTTGAATTTCAAAAACAGATTCAACCACAAAGACCAGGGAGGTTTTCCAATGCCTCGCAAAGGGCACCTTTTGGTAGATGGGTGGGGGGGGGAAAGCAGACATTGAATATCCCTTTGAGCATGGTGAAGTTATTAATTACACTTTGGATAGAATATCAATTCACCCAGTCACTACAATGATACAGACGTCCTTCCCAATTCAGTTGCCGGAGAGGAAGGAAGCCGCTCAGGGATTTCACAAAGTTTAATGGCCGTGAAGGGAGAAAATTGAGGATGGATCAACATTGTAGTTACTCTGCAATACTAACCTAATTGACAGAGTGAAAAGAAGGAAGCCTGTACAGAATACAAATATTCCAAAACAGTTATCCTGTCTGCAACAAGGCACTAAAGTAATACTGCAAAAAATGTGGCAAAGCAATTCGCTTTTTGTCCTGAATACAAAGTGTTATATTGGATTTGCCCCAAACATAACATTACTGAGTACCACTCTCCATATTTTCAAACATAGTGGCAGTGGTGTAAAGTACTTAAGTAGTAGTTCAAAGTATTTTTACATAAGTACTTTACTATTTATATTTTTGCCAACTTTTGCTTTAGTACATTCCTTAAGAAAATAATGTACTTTTTACTCCATACATTTTTCCTGACACCCAAAAGTACTCGTTACATTTTGACAGAAAAATGGTCCATTTCACACACTTATCAAGAGAACATCCCTGGCCATCCGTACTGCCTCTGATCTGGCGGACTCTCTAAACACAAATGCTTCGTTTGTAAATTATGTCTGAGTGTTGGAGTGTGCCCCCGGCTAACCACCAATTAATTTAAATAAAATTGTGCTGTCTGGTTTGCTTAATATAGGGAATTTGAATTGGTTTATAATTTAACTTTTGTTACTTAAATAGATTCTAGCAATTCCATTTACTTATGATACTTAAGTAGACCACTGCGCCTCCCGGGTGGCGCAGTGGTCTAGGGCACTGCATCGCAGTGCTAGCTGCGCCACCAGAGTCTCTGGGTTCGCGCCCAGGCTGGGCTGGGTTCGCGCCCAGGCTCTGTCGCAGCCGGCCGCAACCGGGAGGTCCGTGGGGCGACGCACAATTGGCATAGCGTCGTCCGGGTTAGGGAGGGTTTGGCCGGTAGGGATATCCTTGTCTCAGTATGTAAAATGTAATATGTAATATGTAAAAATGTAAAATGTAATAAAATGTATGCACTCTACTGTAAGTCGCTCTGGATAAGAGCGTCTGCTAAATGACTAAAATGTAAATGTTAAGTATATTTAAAACCCAAATACGTTTAGACTTTTACTCAAGTAGTATTTTACTGGGTGACTTTCACTTTTACGTGAGTCTTTTTTTTTTAATTAAGGGTATCTTTACTTTTACTCAAGTATGACAATTGAGTACTTTTTCCATCACTGCATAGTGTTATGGGTATGATTTTAAAATAGCCAAGGACTGGGGAGTTTCAGGATAAAAAAAAGAAACGGAGCTAAGCAGAGGCAAAATTCTAGTTCAGTCTTTTTCACCAGACACTGGGAGATGAATTCACCTTTCAACAAGACAATAACCTAACACACAAAGCCAAATCTACACTGGAGTTGCTACTTGAAAATCTACAGCAAGACCTGAAAATGGTTGTCAAGGAATAATCAACAACCAATTTGACAGAGCTTGAAGAATTTTGAAAAGAGTAATGGGATTGTGCAAATGTTGCACAATCCAGGTGTGGAAAGCTCTTCGAGACTTACCCAGAAAGACTCACAGCTGCTTCTACAAAGTATTGCCTCAGGGGTGTGAGTACTTTTGTAAATGAGATATTTATGCATTTCATTTTCAATGAATTAGCAAACATTTCTCAAAACATGTTTTCACTTTGTCATTATGGGGTATTGTGTGTAGATGAGTGAGAAAAAACTACTTAATCCATTTTTAACTCAGGCTGTAACCGAGCAGTCACTTTATCCCTACCTACATGTACAAATTACCTCGACTAACCTATAGCCCCGACCCCCACACATTGACTCGGAACCGGTACCCTCTGTATATAGCCTCATTGTCAATTTTAAGTTTTACTTTTAAGTAAATATTTTCTGAACTATTTCTTGAACTGTATTGTTGGTTAAAAGTATTCGGCATATGTGACAAATAAAATTTGAAATGTGGAATAAGTAAAGGGGTATGAATACTTTGAGGGCACTGTATGCCTTCTCTCAGAAATAATTGTATGACTGAAAATTGCATGCATCAGCGTGTCTACAAGAAAATACAGGTATTATCACTGCCCTCCCAATCACACATTTAAATAATCTCCATAAACAATGTCCTCTTGACCAGCAGAGATTCACAGACAGAGCATGTGATGCTATGAGTTAGGGTGCTAATCCTATCCCAGACCTGCTACAGACACTGGGTCTCCATTCCTCGTCTCCTTTCCTTCATATGAACTGATGTGAAGGAACTGGATTGGTGAAAGCAAATACCTGGTAGGTATCCACCACACATTGCTTACACCCATCCTGCAACATCATCTATGTGTAAATGAAGGAAGGGAAAGCAGCAAAGGACGCCACTTTAGATTGTTGAAATGCAGCCACAGTGTTTCTCCTCTCCTCCCTCTCCTCATGCTCCAGCAGTGGGTGGGTGAATACTAACAGGCTGTCTTACCTGGTGGGCAGAGTGCTCGACAGCCCATCTCTCCATTCTCTGAGTTTCCAGCATCTTCCCTTCACCGACTCATCCTCTCCTCCAGCCTGCTTAACATCCACTGTCCTGTCTCTAACACTTTCTGTCTCACCCTTTCCTCCCTCTCTCGCCGCGGTCCAATCAACAGGCTTGTTCAAGGCCGTGCCCCCTCTCTTCCTCCCCATCGTAAAATGTCAGAGAGCTTCAAATTAAATATACTGCCGCAACGCGGGACCAGAGAAGCTTTCCATCAAATCACCAGGAACACACTGCGGACATCCTGGCCAGTGTGCTCCGCTGTGGATGTGTGTGAGGGAGAGACGGGATAGGGCTCAGCTGTAGTGTGTCAACCACTCAGCCCTGTGAACTCTGATTGATACAAACCAATCATAACACAAGTGCAGGGCCGGACAACCACATTTTGGGGGCCCCCTGGAGATCAGGGGCACTCTGAACAGGACAAACGAAGAGGGAACATTTCCACTTAATGTGCAACTTTAATTCATTTGATGATGAACTTGAGGAAAAACAATGGGAAACTTGTTCATTTTATAGGTGTGTTAATCCTGTAGCAGTGAAATCAAGGACATATACTAGCAGTACAGCTGCTCCTGGAGTTGTGTTTGCTCTTGCCTCATTCCTGAGTAATTGCATCTGAAGTAGTAGCATACTCTACATGGCAACCATAGCCTGCAGCTACAGTAAGTAACTCTACTAGGCACTGCATGCGCTCCCAGGCTGCCCTGCAGGCCAACTCGGGTCAATACAAGAACGTTGAATTACAAGACATCCTATAAGAGTGTGTAAGCTAGTTTACTGATATTTAAGCGTATGTAGTACCCTACTCCATTCTGATCTCTTCAATTAATTTGCAGTTCGGAAAGCAGGCAATGGCGATATTCCTTTACCAATAACGAATTGACAGAATCAGACTGAAGAGTAGACAATGGTCGAGGCGTGACTTCATTACACAACGTATTTTCTACTCAGACTGAAACAATGTTGTAGCGACTAGCTAATTAAAATGAGCTACACGGTCGTTCCTTAAAATACTTATTTTCTGCTTGTGCTTTGCTGATGTTTAAAACAATTTTTTATACACATGGTACTTCACGCAAGTAAAGTTTACACATAGTCGTGACAGTATTGTTTTGATCAGAAATGTACCTTCTTTTGCCTTCTTTCTTCTTACTAAAGTTCCTCCAAGTTTTCCCAGGAACGAGTCATCTTTCTTTCTGGAAGAGGGTGATTTCGGAGTCGTCGGCGACGGAGAGGATGGCGACTTTTGCGGCGAAGTAGCCATGATACAATTTATCCAAAAGTACAATCAATGTTGTAAAAGTTGAGTAGGTCTCTGAAATAAATAGATTTTCAAGTCAAGTTCTGCTCAAATCAATTTTCACTCCCTAAAGCGGAAACGGAATTTCATCCAGCCTTAAATCCCTTCCTTGTTTCCTCCCCTATTTCTAGTGTAAATAAAACCCTACTGGCTGAATACATTGTAGCAACTGGCCCCTGTTGCTTTGACCAGTGTGCTATGTAACTTCTGATTTATCACAAACACATTTCTTCATTATCATATTTTTTCTAGTGGTATCAGTAAGGATGCATAGACATTGTTATAGGCGTTATTCTAATACCACCAACATAGGCTTTGATCCTCAAAAAGTTCTACAGATGCACCATTGAAAGCATCTTGATTGGCTGCATCACCGCATGGTATGGCAACCCAGCAAACATGTCCATATTGGTACGCTGTGGGTCCAATGCGGGCTAAAATATTGGCTCCCTGTAGGCTGCCCACATTGGGCCGCTGTGCCTTTGCTCATCAGCTCCAGATTGGTCCCCAAGGGATTTGCCCAGTGTTGCCCAGTGTGGGCAGGCCATATCTGGTGAGGGCAAGGGCCCGTTGAGCCCAAGGGCCCGTGCTGGGTTTGGTGTGGGCTAGCCCGTGCTAGGTTTGGTGTGGGCTAGCCCGTGCTGGGCTTGGTGTGGGCTCGCCTGTTTTGGACTTAGTGTAGACTAGCCAGTGTTGGGATTAACTGTGTTGGGCTGATGTGGGCTGGCCCATGCTGGGATAGCCCGTATTTGGTAGGTGTGGACTTGTTATGGCTTTTTGTGGGCTAGCCCCTGTCCACCTTGCCCACATGAGGCCAATGGGGTTATGTTTGCTGGGAACTGCTTGGCATTCGACCGCAAGGCGCTACAGAGGGTAGCGCATACGGCCCAGTACATTACTGGGGCCTAGCTCCCTGCCATCCAGGACCTCTTACTCTATTCCAGGTAATGTCAAAGGAAGGCCCTAAAAATTGTCAAAGACTCCAGCCACCCAAGTCATAGACTGTTCTCTCTGCTACCGCACAGCAAGCAGTACCGATGCACCAAGTCTGGAGCCAACAGTACCCTAAACAGCTCTACCCCCAAGCCATGAGACTGCTAAATAGTTACCAAATAGCTACCAGGACAATTTGCAATTACCTTTTTTGCACTAACTCTTTTGACTCATCAGATACGCGGCTTCTACTGTTTATTATCTATCCTGTTGCCTAGTCACTTTACCCCTACCTACAGTACCAGTCAAGAGTTTGGACACACCTACTCATTCAAGGGTTTTTCTTTATTTTGCTATTTTCTACATTGTAGAATAATAGTGAAGACATCAAAACTATGAAATAACACATGGAATCATGTAGTAATAAAAAACAAAGTGTTAAACAAATCAAAATATATTTTATATTTGAGATTCTTCAAAGTAGCCACCCAGGTTTTTTTTTTTAATACATTTTTATTTATCTCCGGAAGCCAGTTAAGAACAAATTCTTATTTACAATGACGGCCTACACCGGCCAAACCCTCCCCTAACGACGCTGAGACAATTGTGCGCCACCCTATGGCACTCCCGATCACGGCCGGTTGTGATACAGCCCAGGATCGAACCAGGGTCTGTAGTGACGCCTCTAGGACTGAGATGCAGTGCCTTAGACCGCTGCGGCACTCAGGGTAGGGTTGGGTAGGTTACTTTCTAAATGTAATCCGTTACAGTTACCTGTCCAAAATTGCAATCAGTAACGTAACTTTTGGATTACCCAAACTCAGTAACGTAATCTGATTACATTCGGATACTTTTGGATGACTTTCCCCTTAAGAGGCATTAGAAGAAAACAAAAATGTAGGTTACCAATTGAACCACATCTATTGCAGGATAAATCAATGTTAAAGTTTACATAGCTGTTCATATATGGATGTTACATTTTACTTTATGGGTTGGTTATGAAGGCTTCTTCTAACCCATCACTTTCTACTACACATAATAATACGATTAAATTATATCTTTACATTAAAAACCAAAGTCTATCAGAATTCCAGTCATTCCAATAAATGTTATACACCTTGATCTTCAAGAATGGGACTTGGAAATATGGAAGTATAGATTAGCCAAATTGTTTAACCTGAGCATGACCCCAAAACTAAGGACTTATTAGCCACCCCTATTCTGTTGTTTATGATTTTGTTGTCATGGAGGACTGATTGGGCTCATTGATTCAAGTTGAAAAATAAATGCTGCTTTCATGGAATTGCATGGTTTGAGCACTACTGAAAAGTGCTATTTACATGTGAAAAATGAATTCCATATTTATATTATATAAATATGAATGCCACATTTGCAATAGGCATATTGTTAAACTTTTTGTTGGCATACTTTGATATCTTGATAATATGCAGCTGTTTAAAGGGCAAATCCACAGATAAAACAAATAAACGGCCATCCCGCCTCTGTTTTGGTAAAAAGCTGAGGGATGGGCCTGGAGAAATGTAACCACTCTCAGAATAACAGACAGAGCTATGGATGCAAGGACTGACCATCCATGATATCAACATGATTGTTTTAGCCATGTTATGAGGTTATACAGTGTTAGTTTACATTTACATTGTTTACAAACATTGGAGAAAAACAAGCTTATATTTTGGGTTCTCATGGAGTGTGACAGTTGAACTAAGCTCATGAGGCATTTATAAGTTATATTCTTCAAGAATCAATGAATATATATACAGTACCAGTCAAAAGTTTGGACACACCTACTCATTTAAGGGTTATTCTTTATTTTTACAATTTGTAGAATAAAACTGAAGACATCAAACTATGAAATAACACATATGGAATCATGTAGTAACCAAAAACATGTTAAACAGATTAAAAAAAAAAAATCATATTTGAGATTCTTCAAAGTAGCCACCCTTTGCTTTGATGACAGCTTTGCACACTCTTGGCATTCTCTCAACCAGCTTCATGATGTAGTGACCTGGAATGCATTTCAATTAACAGGCGTGCCTTGTTAAAATTTAATTTGTTGAATTTATTTCCTTCTTAATGCGTTTGAGCCTATCAGTTGTGTTGTGACAAGGTAGGGGTGGTATACAGATGATAGCCCTATTTGGTAAAAGACCAAGTACATATTATGGCAAGAACAGCTCAAATAAGCAAAGAGAAATGACAGTCCATCATTACTTTAAGACATGAAGGTCAGTCAATTCAGAAAATGTCAAGAACTTTGAAAGTTTCTTAAAGTGCAGTCAAACCATCAAGTACTGTGATGAAACTGGCTCTCATGAGGACATTAGACCGGTGGAAATCTGTCCTTTGGTCTGATTAGTCCAAATTTGCGATTTTTGGTTCCAACCACTGTGTCTTTGTGAGATGGATGATCTCTGCATGTGTGGTTCCCACCGTGAAGCATGGAGGTGTGATGGTGTGGGGGTGCATTGCTGGTGACACTGTCAGTGATTTATTTAGAATTCAAGGCACACTTAACCAGCATGGCTACACAGCATTCTGCAGCGATACGCCATCCCATCTGGTTTGAGCTTAGTGGGGCCATCATTTGTTTTTCAACAGGACAATGACCCAACACACCTCCAGGCTGTGTAAGGGCTATTTGACCACGAAGGAGAGTGATGGAGTGCTGCATCAGATTACCTGGCCTCCACAGTCACCCGACCTGGGAACTCCTTCAAGACTGTTGGAAAAGCATTCCAGGTGAAGTTGGTTGAGAGAATGCCAAGATTGTGCAAAGCTGTCATCAAGGCAAATAGTGGCTACTTTGAAGAATCTCAAATATAAAATTCTATATGTGTTATTTCATAGTTTATGTCTTCCCTAAAATGTAGAAAATAGTAAAAATAAAGAAAAACCCTGGAATGAGTAGGTGTGTCCAAACTTTTGACTGGTACTGTACATAAGCAATATCTTTCTTTGAGAGGGAAAACACATTTGATAGGCTGAATCTTTGGGTTTCTGTAGTGTTTATAAGTGCTTTCCAGTGCAACTGACAAAGTGTTTTATATTATTCTATTTATAAGGCTGCATACATTCAGAGGTTTTCTTGGTAAGGCATACAGTAATCTCTGAAGGCTGTCTCGAGAGACTAGCCTATACAGACACTTGACATACAACCCTCAGGTCCATAAGAGGTGTGGTCCTCAAGTAGGAATTGACAAGTCAAATTGATATACATATTCAAAAGGGTCATCATGCCACGTGCGGCCAAATCCAGTAGGGTAGTCACTAGTAGTGAAGTCACTTGTCTCTTCTGCCTGTGGAGCTGCATGGTGCTGTAGCCTTTTCCCTGCCCCAGAGGGCTGATTCTCTTCAGGTCCAGTGGAACTGGTAGCCTCTAGACAGTACCAGGCTCTCCGGGTCTCTGTCCTCAGCCCTCTCCTGCAGCCGCTGCTCCTCCAGCAGGCTGACCAGAGTGTCTCTCCTCTCCACCACCTTCATGATCTCTGTCAGCATCTCCTGTTCCTCCGCCAGCTCACCGGAGCTCTTCCTGGAATCTGCAAAGGGCCACAGCGGATAAAGGGCAGCGGCGCAAACGTATAACAGTGGTAAGTACAGAATGTGTAACAGCTGTGTACTACAATTGCACAGTACTACGCTACAATTACACAGTGTGTGACCCATACCGTCTATGGACATCCTGCATCGTAGATCCATCTGTAGTTGACTTTGTCTGTCCTCCAGCTCGAGTTCCTGAGCACTAACAACAGACAAGACAACTCATTTCGAACACTTCACTCCATAATGCGGTCACCATCTGAGAATGCACTGTGCCTCTCATCTTTTCCTACTTACAATATGACCAGCTCCTCCTCGTAGCGTGCCAGTCTGTTCTTCTCCAGGACCAGCTTGAACCACATTTGAAGGAGCTCGTGCTCATCAGAGAGACCATCACCTTTGTCTGATAGTGGGAGAGAGCAAGGTCACAATCAGTTACCCCAACCCCATATAGAAGTTTGATCATCCTGTTTCTTCATTCCTCATTACGTCCAAGGTTGACTAATAAGATCCCTGTCACAAGGTTATACAGTAGATGGACATAGTAATCGTCCAACTGTACATGAGCCTATAACGTAAATGGGTCATTCCATCAATTCGGTGCCTTTTGAGAAGTATAACTTGGTGGGGGAAAAAACGCTAGATTTTCACCTGATTTTAACATTCTGTAATAAAGAGCACACGTTCAACTTCATAAAAAGTGTTCCCCCATCTCAATAAATAAAAAAATAAAATGAATATAGAAAGTGCCTATTAGGGCCTCCCGGGTGGCGCAGTGGTCTAGGGCACTGCATCGCAGCGCTAGCTGTGCCACCAGAGTCTCTGGGTTCGCGCCCAGGCTCTGTCGCAGCCGGCCGCGACCGGGGGGTCCGTGGGGCGACGCACAATTGGCCTAGCGTCGTCCGGGTTAGGGAGGGTTTGGCCGGTAGGGATATCTTTGTCTCATCGCGCTCCAGCGACTCCTGTGGCGGGCCGGGCGCAGTGCGCGCTAACCAAGGGGGGCGGGTGCACGGTGTTTCCTCTGACACATTGGGGAGGCTGGCTTCCGGGTTGATGAGACAAGATAATAATTACTAGCGATTGGATACCACGAAAATTGGGGAGAAAAAGGGGTAAAAAATAAAATAAATAAATAAAGTGCCTATTAGGTGCCAAATAAAGTAACAGGGTTGACCATAACAGGGTTGACCATAACAGGGTTGACGTAAATCCCTCTGTCACAAGGGGATTGGAAGCTTATTGTGTGGAACAGGGAGTGACAATTGAACGCAAGCTTCACAATTTGTATTTATTGTTCAAACATTTCTAGCCTGTCTATTTATGGGTAACAGAGTTGGCGTGTTATGCTCGACCTGCTCAGTTTTCCACCACAAAACACCAGCAAATGGCCAAAAAGAGTAGAACCAGCTCACCTACTTTTACCCTATGATTTGACTATTAGATGTTCAATGTTTATTTTGAAAAAACACCTTTAAAAAGGAATAGTTTCACCATATTAGAACAGGAGTTCAGTTCATGTAACAGAGTTGACCTTAAAATGAGGGACAGCCATAAATGAATCACATGAAATAAATAATAATATTCAAAATTGACTTTGCCAAAGCAACAAAATAACTAAGGCTTTACAGTGAAGGTGAACTTGGAGAAATGTTGGGGTTAAGTGAGTTAAAACCTTCCTAGAAGTCACATGGAGGGACATGTCAAAATGCTGAATTTTGGCACCTCAGCTTTTTTGGCACTTCAGCACTGGTTGAATCAACATTGTTTCCACGTCATTTCAGTGAAATTACATTGAACCAACGTGGAATAGACGTTGAATTGACATCTGTGCCCAGTGGGTTCTGTCTTTTTTCATATGAAAAATCTGATTGATTGATTTCTCCATGGGGTCTATAGTAAAGGGGACTTAATATAACCGACTTTTAAAATTCAATATTGGTCCACAATTTCTACTTAAAATATCAAAGGGACGCAAAAGGTAATCACTTCGTGGAACGGCCTAATACTAACGCTAGCGACTTCATAAAGCACTTTATAATGGAACTTCGTAACTATCAGAGAAGCTTAAAGAGTTAACTTTTGAAAATGTAATAGCATGAAAGTGTAACGCGCAGACAACAAGCTAAAGGTATTTATTTAAACTGCATAAGCACATTCTCCATACTAGTGTGTCATTTAAACAAGTTAGTGGGTGACTGGATCTGGAGAAATAGATTTTTATGTCAAAGCTACTAACACGGAGATTTAAATTAACTACAGATATGACATATTAGACCCATTAGAAGAGTGTGTTTGATTGAACGACCGCTCCTCGTGCCTTTTCTAAATCTTCTGAAACATTATGCCGTCTTTGTTGTCAGACAATTAAGAGGAAACTCCTTCTCTACCATTGCCACATACTGTACAGCACTGTGACCCTTGCCTCCAAATACCCCGGCAAACATCCATTGATTCATATTTTATTTTTTTACCTAGACAATACATCTATTTTGATTGAGGAGAGTCAGATGCAAAGTCTAAACTCTGAGAAAAAGCCTTGTGTTCCTTTTTCAAACTCAGAATCTTGCCATGCACATACACTTGTCATTGTCTGACACCTACCCCTGCCCTCTTTCTATCCATTTGGAGTATGTTAATAATGTAAATGAACAAAGATTCTATTGCGCCAAGAGCCCTTCGCTATAATGCAATTATCCAAACAAGGCAAAAACAGCCACACAATGGCTGCCACTGCATCACAAGAGAATATCTCTGTGTAGTTTTAGAATCAGAATTTGCAAGGTCATTCACTGTACTGAGAGGAGCCTGCCTGTAATGTATCTGTCTCAATGGTATTTAGACAAGATACACTAAGTCATTCAGTGGAGGCTTTTAACATTGAGCCTGACTATTGAACAAAACCTGAGTTTACACAAAAATGACTTTACAAAGGAGATGTGCTTTCCATTTGAGAATAGAAGGAAAAAAACTTGGATGAAACAATTGCATTACTCAGTTCTGTGTGCTTTTATGCACTTGTTAGTGGAATTAAATAATTCCTCTAATGTACTCATTAATTAAATTCAATCTGTCTATTTATAAGAATTTGTAAGATACTTATTAACATAAAATAGACAGGATACAGTCTTATCAAAATTAGATAATAGTGTTTATTCTCGGAGCACGCTGCCATTTGATCATAAACACAGGTTTATATACAAGATATGACGTCATAGGTTACAGAATGAGTCTCATTGTCCTGACAAATAGAAAACAGGTTCAAAAGTTCATTCTAACTTCACTGGACACACACATGACACATAATATAATCAATTATCCTGAAGGCTCACTATAATTTATTACCACTTTAGCAGACAACTCAAGATAATGGAAGACCTAAAAAGTTACCCCCAGCCTTATCAAAACATCTCAGGGCTAAGTTGGGTCAGTTCAACCATAGTTTAACGACCCTTTCTGCTTATTTTATGACCCACAACACAAATCTCTTTTCACCAGGCATGCAGAGTTCAATTAGTTATAGTTTTATCTAAAGCTAGAATTTGTTTTAACTATTTATTAACAAAATTCCTAACAGCACTGTAATCTAATTTAATATAATTGTAATAAAAGTAACAGCTAACTATGCTTAAACTCCCTATAATTCTTTATCTGGGTGTACCTCAGCCACGCTAAAGGTCCTAAACGATATCTTAACCGCCATCGATAAGAAACAATACTGTGCAGCCGTATTCATTGACCTGGCCAAGGCTTTCGACTCTGTCAATCACCACATCCTCATCGGCAGACTTAACAGCCTTGGTTTCTCAAATGATTGCCTCGCCTGGTTCACCAACTACTTCTCCGACAGAGTTCAGTGTGTCAAATCTGAGGGCCTGTTTTCCGGGCCTCTGGCAGTCTATGGGGGTGCAACAGGGTTAAGCACCAGCTGTCAGAGCAGCTCACAGATCACTGCACCTGTACATAGCCCATCTATAATTAGCCCAAACAACTACCTCTTCCCCTACTGTATTTATTTATTTTACTCCTTTGCACCTCAGTATTTCTACTTTGCACACTCATCTACTGTCAAATCTACCATTCCAGTGTTTTAATTGGTATATTGTATTTACTTCGCCACCATGGCCTATTTATTGCCTTTACCTCCCTTATCTCACCTCATTTTCTCACATTGTATAGACTTATTTTTCTACTGTATTATTGACTGTATGTTTGTTTTACTCCATGTGTAACTCTGTGTTGTTATATGTGTCGAACTGCTTTGCTTTATCTTGGCCAGGTCGCAGTTGTAAATGAGAACTTGTTCTCAACTTGCCTACCTGGTTAAATAAAGGTGAAATATATATTTATTTTATTTTAAAAATCTGATGGGTGCAGAAGGAACAAACCCATTTCTGAGAAACGTATGAAAATCCCATTTACAATTCCGGCAAAACACAATTTACCTTTGAGGACTATGATTATCAGTATAAAAACATTACTTGTTAAAAGGAATGACTGTTTTTCATTCTAAAATGGCTGTCTTTAATGGCTAACTTGTATATCACGATGTGCAGGGGTAATGAAACATGGGTAGCTTTCCCACCGCCTTCCTCTCTTCACAAGGCCAATTGCCACTGTAGTGATTTCAAAACAATTTTAACTTGAGGTTATTTTGGTTAAGGTTATTTAGAAAGCAAATGACTATAATTTGGTGCCATTTGTATTATATATTTTCCTAGCAAATGCATCAGAGTAGATCTGACTGTAGACTACTCTAGATAAGGAAATTGAAATAATGATTAGAGAAGCATTGCCACTTTCAAACCTCACAGAAACAGGTCAACTAGAACGAGCATAGGTCTTTCTGAATACAGTATTCACGTGTCTCGACTATATGTTCTCGGCTGAGGTCAAACAAAGATTAAGAGAGTTCCATTATCAGCCATACCTTTCTCCGCTCTCTGTTTATAGCTCAGTCTTCACGTGCCATGTCTTTGTGTGTTACCTTCAGAGAATAAGGCATCTCTGATGCAAGGACAAGGACGCCAACTTACTGAACATTCTGATTTTGACCCTTCCAATCCATTCTCCTAAACTCATAAAATTCTCTGGCCACGAGTCAGAGATACGTCAACTGAACGGATACACTTTTATGTACTTCACTCATACTGTACACAGTGCAGCTGTTGGAATCCGCACAGCATGGGATGACAAATGTACAGTACTCGCCAAAGGTACAGTACATGCAGTTGGGACTCAGCGTGGCTCACCTGGGGATTCGCCTCGAAGGACCTTCTCAATGGTCACCCCTCTCTCCTCCAGGTCCTTCTGCTTCTCCCCCACTTCCTCCAGCTGCCTCTGTATGACCTTCACACAATAAACAACCATGTCAGAATCAACCAAGACAGGCTCACAATGTAGCTTGACACATAATATTTATATTCCATTAATCTCCCCAACAAATCAAGTACGTTTGTGGAAGACTTCATGAGTGATTCAAATGTATCATAAAAAAAATATCTATATAGATGGGTTCGTTGACAACGTCACGAAAACGATGTGCGCACTTCCATGGGGCAGAAGTCAGCGTGTTGTTGTCATACTGGATGGCCAGATTGTTAGCAAGAATGACAAGAAACTACCATGTGGGGAATCGTAAGGGGCTCGTTTCATCTTGTTATTGATACCATGTCTTGTTTTAAGGTGTTTTGACTGATTTCATGTCAATGCTAATATGCTCAAATTCGATAGCTAGCTAACCAATAACTGTAATAATGATTTTGAGAGACAAGTGCTCATTGTGTTTTCAATAAACATCAGGGCCGAAAAATAGCTTACATGTTGCCAACAATCTAAGCCAACCCATATGTTTCGCCCCATAGTTGCGCATGCCTCAGTTTTGTTGCTAAACAACCAACCCGTCTATAAAACATGTAAATGAATGGCAAATGATCACAGAAGCCCCTTGTGTGGTAGTGCTGTTCTGTTGTTTATGTGCTCTACTGTACCTGGGCTCTGTGGAGTCTCTTCAGCTGCTCTCTCTTGTCCTGTTGAATCACAGTCTTCTCCTGCCTCCTCCTCTGTCTCTCTGAGCTCCCATGGATCTAAACACAGACCAGCAAGACAGTGTCACATACCACTTACCTTACAGCAGAGTTGAACCATATTTTCTTAGTCACAACTATTAGTGTTCTGTGCACAACAGTCTGATATCTTATCAGTCATGCACTTATCCTGACCTGGCGGAAGTAGGAGAGATTGTTCCTAACAGAGAAGTGCAAAAAACAGTGCTCAAAATGAGAGGGTGGAGTGTGTGCGGTGAAGCCATGGCCCAGACCTACTACAACACCAGAGTGGGATTTCCTCCCTGTATGTAATGTGATAAGAGCAGGTCATGATGTGCTCCTTCAGCCTTCCCAATAATCACTCTCTAATGGAGGATGGATTATCTGTTCCCCACCGGCCTCTTTCTGCCTCCTCTGTATCCTCTGCCTTGAGGAGAGCTGCATCTAATCACTGATCTGACCAGTGGAGGCTCCTCGGAGGAGGGAGGAGAGTACCATCCTCAGTGAAATTCATAAAAATAAAAATTGTAAAACATTTAAAAAGTTATCCTTTTTAGATAAAACTATACTAAATATATTCACATCACCAAATCATTGATTAAACACATTGTTTTGCAATGAAGGTCTACAGTAGCCTCAACAGCACTCTGTAGGGTAGCACCATGGTGTAGATGGAGGACAGCTAACGTGTGTCCTCCTCCTGGTACATTAACTTCAACACAAAACCTAGGAGGCTCTTGGTCCTCACCCCCTTCCATAGACTTACACAGTAATTATGACAACTTTGGGAGGACATCCTGCAACCTATCAGAGCTCTTGGAGCATGAACTAACATGTTGTCCACTCAAAGGATCAGAGAATGAATCTAGTACTGAAAGCATAAGCTACAGCTAGCTAGCACTGCAGTGCAAAAAAATGTGTTGAGTAGTTGACTCAGAGGTAAAAAGACAATAGTTGAACAGTTTTCAACAAATTAATTTCTTAAAAAATGAAGGAGAAGCAAGAGAGAGTCATTTCTTTCTCACTTTCAGTTTCACTTACTTACTTAGCAAATGCAGCTATCTAGTTTATCCTACTCAAACACCCAGCTCAAACAGAGGGATGCCATGTTAGCTAGCTGGCTATGACTATCCAACACAACACTGAAACTCTTCCAAGTCAAGGTAAGCTTTTGGTTGTATTAATTGCCACCGGGCCTGCCGGTGTAACTGCTAAATTGCTTACTGACTATACACTAACGTTACCTCATGATTGTAGCTGGTTTACTAACGCATTAGTTCTATTAGCTACGTTGACTAGGACGTTACTATAGCTAATATGGGGACAACGATGTAGGCTGTGTGCAGCGGTTTTGATATGGTTTGGCTTGGAAAGGTTTTTTCGCCTGGTCACATACAGCTGATGTGTTGTACATTGAAGTCCACAAGCGAAGGGAAAATGTGAGAGGAGGAGAGTGCATAGATGCGAGAAGGAATACAACGTAGCTGCTATGAATGTGAACTGTGTTTACGTGTGATCAGGGTTGTATTCATTCCGCCAATTCTTGGAATTTGTCCAATAGAAACTCTCGTTTGCAACGGTTGGACTAATGACCCTAGATAAGCTAGATGCAGGCAAGAGTGTGCAAGGTGGTATTGAATTTGTCACTGTCTGTCCATGTGTCACTGTCTGTCACCTTTTCTCTCGACCTGTGTGCACCTACGTTGTAAACGTCCATTCATAGGCTAAGTTATAGCAATCTCATGATGGGTATAGGGAACATTATCATGTAGTAGCCTAAACCTATCGATGTTACATTGAACTGGGTGAATGGAATATGAACGACAGACATCCAATATTCTGTAATAGAAACAAGGCCATGCTCATAAAAAAAACGTCCTCCCTCATCTTATTAAACGGCACTGACCGCCACCGGATCTGACGTGACATGGATTGGTGCTTTCACCCATTATTTAACATCATGATCAGTGATTACTTCCAAGAAAGGCAGGAAGGAATGATGCATGTAAGAGTATTGGAAGAGGGCCCTTACCTTCGGCTGGGACAAAGGTTTGGCTGGGACAAGCTCATCGTCACTTGAGGAGTTGGACTCATCCTTCTGCTGTTCGCTGGAGGCTGTGTATAGATGAGACGACACAAAGACATTAAACTGGAGCAGTGGTCTTCAAACTGTAGTTGTATACTCACTTCAACTATGTGATTTACATTGTTAGGTTCTAATTATCAGAGTAAGAACTCGACGGACACTATGAAAGCTTAAACCAAGTTTATTCTTCCCAAAGGATCGAACAGCTGAATCGAAAAAGACATGGTTATAATAGCGGTGGTATATGTACCTCACTTTGGGTGGAGTCTCCTCCTTCTTGCTAAAACATTGCATCTTTATTGCTAGGCAGGAAACTAAGTGATATGGGCAATGAACGGTTCCATTTCCCTTAACGTGACCTCGACCCCCTTATCCATGGCGCTCTCCCCTTATCAGTACTGCCACATGTGACCGTTTTCCCTGCACTCAGCTCCTCCCAAGCTTAACTGCACCCACCATAACCCTTCCTCCTACAGATAACTCCTAGTGTAAACCCTCGGCTATGGCACCCCTCATGTCTCTATTATAACTAATGATTAATAATAGTTAAAGCTCAGAAATCCAAACCCATCGACATTAAAACACCAAGTATAGGCTACTATTGTAATCTAATTTATAGCATTTCATTATAGCATTGTAGCATTTAGTAGCCACGGACGGCAAAGGAGTAGAAGCATATCATAATGCTCATCACATCCTCCTGACCCCTGACCTTTGTTCCTGATGTTGGACAGGATGGTCGTGATGTCCTTCTCCAGAACCCCCGCTCCCACGCTCTCCGGCCCCTCTCTCTTCTTCAGCCTAAGGTAGGAGAAGAAGTTGAGCTTCCTGGGCGGCAGTGAGGCCATGTCGTCTGTGGTGAAGGATCCCACGGACTTGTTGCTGCCTAGGGACACCTGGTCCAGTAGCGTGGGCAGGTCTGCGGGTCTATCACCCATGGAGGCCTTGCATGGGTGTGGGGTCGGCTGGCTCTTCTGACCCACTCCCACTGGCTCGGTCTCCTGGCTTTGGGCAGTAGCCCCAAACAGGGAGTAAAAGCTGAAGGCGCCGTCAGACAGAGGCCTGGGCTTGGTGGGCCCGTTGTTGTTCCTCCTGGTGACAACTGTGTTGGAGTCTGTGGTTGTCCCTGGTACTCCAAAAGATCTTCTGAAGACATTTGCCCAAATCTGGAACATGGACGTTGTCGGCTGGGGCTGAGCTGGGACTGGCTCTGCCTCTGGGTCTACCTGAGGCAATGGGTCCTTCTGGAGGATCTGGTCCCCAGGTTTGGAGTGTTTGGATGGGTCTCCTCCTCCAGGGCTTCGGGCCTCTTCTGGAGTAACCAGGTTCCAGTCTAGGAGCTTCTGTTTCTCAGACAGGGACAGGGTCAGCCTCTTCTTTGGGCCGACTGCTTCCTCCAGCTGTGGCACTTTGGTGACAGGAGGCGCTTCTTTACCCATCGATGGATTCTGATTCGGAGAATCTGGAGGTAGTTTAGGACCATCATGGGAGACCTGCTGAAAAAGTATTGTTTTATTGCTCAGTACCAAGGTATTGTTTTATTGCTCAATTGCAATAAGGTTTATATGTGAAATGTTTCTATAACATAGGAAATTGTTGAGTATCTGTATGAATTTTGTGTTTTACTGGTGGTTCAATCACGTTGAAATCAAAGTTGGCCTCTTCAATGATGGGCTCCTCTTTTTCTGTAGCGTTTTCATGCGAGAAGTGCCTCACCAGGATGAGAGGGAGAGCTAACGGAGTAGAGTACAACATATACTGAACAAAAATATAAAACGCAGCATGTAACAATTTCAACGATTTTACTGAGTTACAGTTCATTTTAAGGAAATCAGTCAATTGAAATAAATTCATTCGGCCCTAATCTATGGATTTCACATGACTGGGAAGGGGCGCAGCAATGGGTGGGCCTGGGAGGGCATAGACCCAGCCACTTGGGAGTCAGGCCCACCCACTGGGGAGCCAGGCACAGCCAATCAGAATGATCTTTTCTCCACAAAAGGGCTTTATTACAGACAGAAATACTCCTCAGCTTCATCAGCTGTCTGACTGGCTGGTCTCAGACGATCCCGCAGATGAAGAAGCCGGATGTGGAGGCCCTGGGCTGGCGTGGTTACACGTCGTTTGCGGTTTGTGAGGCCAGTTGGAAGTGCTGCCAAATTCTCTAAAACAACGTTGGAGGCGGCTTATGGTAGAGAAATTAACATTCAAACCTCGTCCACTAGAGCTGTTGCCAATTCCTGCAGTCAGCATGCCAATTGTACCCTCCCTCAAAACTTGAGACATCTGTGGCATTGTGTTGTGTGACAAAACTGCACATTTTAGAGTGGCATTTTATTGTCCCCAGCACAAGGTGCACCTGTGTAATGATCATGCTGTTTAATCAACTTCTTGATATGCCACACCTGTCAGGTGGATGGATTATCTTGGCAAAGGAGAAATGCTCACTAACAGGGATGTAAACAGAACTTGAGAGAAATAAGCTTTTTGTGCGCATGGAACATTTCTGGGATCTTTAATTTCAGCTCATGAAACCTGAGACCAACACTTTACATGTTGTGTTTATATTTTTGTTCAGTATAGATAACATACATTCATCAGAGCTCATACAGCAACACAGTGCTGTAGGTCAGACTTAACACACAACTCGGATGCATTCACATTAACATGCATATGCTAAATAAACCTGTATTGTCATTGTGCATAACATTAGGGTCATCACGCATGAATGACCAATCATGTGGGAAATGTTCTAATAATGTATGCAAAACCCTTATGGTTCAAAAGAGTTGAAGAAACCAGAATTATTGCGTTTCATCAGCAAGAGAGCACATTTATGTTGTTAATCCCGAAAAATTACCTTTTTCTAAACACTAATCTAATCCTATTCAATTGTTGACAACTCCAGATAAAAACTAATATTAAAATATAAAAAAACGAACATCTCTTTTGCCCAGAGATCAGCAGCTCCCTCTAGTGTGGAGAGAACAGCTCTGACGCTCAGGCCTTCTCACTTTAACTTTAAAAATGTTTTTCTTGCATGTAACCAGCTTAAAGACGATAAACCTTATATCCATCAGTAGAAAGTCATTTGTGGTCCGATTGGATTTTAATCTCCACTATCTTGCTCTATTTAACCATGGGGCTTTACAGTCCTTCAGGTCTAACTCCATAAATAGATGATGAGTTGGTATATACAAACTCCAGGGATAGCCCGCTAGAAGTATAGCTTACTACTGCATTGACAGCGAGAGAGTTGAAGGTCAATGACCCATTGGGATTCTTAAAAAGGCATGAAGTACGCACCGTAGGCCCCTAACTGCAACAGCTCTTTACAACACTTCTACAAAGCACAAACATCACAGAGCTAGTAAAGCCACAGTAGGGCATAAGAAGGGGTGAAATGATGCCTGTAGGATAAGGACAGGAGGTGATGGATAGGCCAGATAATGTATAAGGATCATGTCAGATTGTCAACAGCAGATAGTCTACTCACTAGCGCGGATCTTCCTCTTCCATCGGCTGTTCCCAGACAGGAGAGATGAATTGGAACCGGAAGGTTCTACAGGTGTGGGTAGGAGAGGGAGAGAATACGTAATAAGTAACAATACAGTTCTGATCTGGGCCAACACATTTGAACTGGATGTCTGTCACACAACAATGATAAACGATGCTACAGTATAGTTCTGAATGTACATGTGAACTAAGCCAATGAGGAGATCTCGTTCCAGACTTCCTCCAATTCAGCCATGGGGTGACGTCACAAACCTAAAACTGAGCCCAGCCAACGTAGCATGGAGAACAGAACAGATGTGGTCTATAGACAGCCAACAGACAGCCCTATCCGTGCAGCCGAACAGAAAGTTCCGGCCATTCACAGTGCTCAGGGCTCCCCATACCAAGACAACTATTCAATTAATAAGGGAGAATGGCTTTGTCTGCTATACCCAGATTTCAGCGCCTTAACTGGAGGAGTGGGAGTCTCACACTTGGGGAAACATAGCATGGTGTGCTGCTTCTAACTCACTCAGAGCATAATAAACAATGTCTATATCCCACAGGACCAGGGTTATATCACTAAACGGATGGAATCATTTCCTACATGCTCCCGACATCCAGACTGATGTCTGTAATGATCCTGGGAGAGAAGTTACGCTGCTACAAGGCCAAGGCTGTGGACGGGGAGAATAGGGAAAGAGCGATCGCTGTAGCTAGGGAAAAATCAGAAGGCCGATGTGTTTCTCATGGTGGTGAATGTCAGGGAGACCTGCACACCTTTCTTCTCTTGTGCAGAATCTTGTGCTTGGAGAGAAGTATTCGAGTTGTCCTGTTTCTTCGAGTCGGCACTGCAAATGGTCACAGACAACAGACACAACGAGCAAATGGCAACTATCCATTTGGATTGTGAACAAGGACACATTCTGAGCATTGTGCTGTACTAGTGGACTCACGTCCTGTTGGAGTCAGGCATGTCCAGGTCCACGGCCTCCTCCTCTGCCACCTCAGGCACCATGCGGGTGTACAGTCCATTCAACAGGCCTGTGTACCCTGAAAACATACCCATCTTATTAGGTTATACATTCTGCCAGATTTAGTATAGCTATTTATGACACTAAGTTTACTATAAACAAACAAGGATAGCTTTGGTGACTAAGCTTTTTTGGAACGCTACTACTCTTACTACGTGTAATTACATCTGGCTCTTTTCCAACTGCCTAGTACACAGTCCCAGGTTGCATTATTGCTATGGTAACACACATTTGACCTTACTTTATACACTGAGTATATAAAACATTAAGGACACCTGCTCTTTCCATGACATAGCTTTCACCTGGATTCACCTTGTCCGTCTATGATCTCTTATTGATTTAACTTGTTAAATCCACTTCAAATAAATTGAGACGAATGGGAGGAGAGGTTAATGAAGGATTTTTAAGCCTTGAGACATGGATTGTGTATGTGTGCCATTCAGAGGGTGAATGAGCAAGACAACATATTTAAGTGCCTTTGAACAGGGTATGGTAGAAAGTGCCAGGCACACTGGTTTGTGTCAAGAACTGCAACGCTGCTGGGTTTTTAACGCTCAACAGTTTTCTGTGTGTATCAAGACTGGTCCACCAACCAAAGGACATCCAACCAACTTGACAACTGTGGGAAGCATTGGAGTCAACATGGGCCAGCATCCCTGTGGAACACTTGACACCTTGTAGAGTTCATGCCCCGACGAATTGAGGCTGTTCTCAATATTAGGAAGATGTTCCTAATGTTTATTATAAACTGGGTGGTCTGAACCCTGAATGCTGATTAGCTGACAGCAAAACATATATTATTACTACTCTAATTACATTGGCAACCAGTTTATAATAGAAATAAGGCACCACGGGCGTTTATAGTATATGGCCAATATACCACGGCTAAGGGCTGTGTCCAGACACTGCATTGCGACGCAACACTTCATTGCGTGTTGCGTCGTGCATAAGATCAGCCCTTAGCCGTGGTATATTGGCCATATACCACACCTCCTCTGGCCTTATGCAAATATACACTGAGTATACTTAAGCAATGAGTCAGCATGCAGTGAACAGTCTCATCTACACATTTTATACAGGTAACTCCCAAAATAATGGAAACACTTGAGTAAATGAGGGATAAAGTATATTAAAAGCAGGTGCTTCCACACAGGTGTGGTAACATTCCATCATGCTTAGGGTCATGTATAAAAATGCTGGGCATTATGACTAGATGGAGTACAGCTACGACCGGAATTTACTTTTCGTAGCAGGTTAGGAGAGCACTTTAGCTAACTTTAACCTCATTATCCTAACATGCTACGTTAATTCTCCTAACCTATTGTGTAAGTTCTCCTAACCTGCTACAAAAGTCATTTCCGGTCGTAGCTGTATTCCACCTAGTCAGAACCATTATTTTGGCTACCATGGCTATGATCCCCTAGGAAGGACAATGCCCCGATCCACAGGGCATGAGTGGTCACTGAATGGTTTGATGAGCATGAAAACAATGTCAACCATATGTCATGGGCGTCTGCCACCAGATCCCAACTCAATTGAGATTCTGGAGATTCTGAGACAGCATTTTCCACCAACATCAAAACACCAAATAATGGAATTTTATGAAGGAAGAATGATGTCACATCCATCCGATAGATTCTACAAGTGTCTGGAACTCTATGCCAAGGTGCATTGAAGCGGTTCTGCCTCGTCGTGTCCCAACGCCCTATTAAGACACTATGTTGGTGTTTCCTTTATTTTGGAAGTCACCTGTATATACAGGTATAAACTGAGACTTTGGAAAAGCATAATGTTAAAACATTTAACACCAACCATGTGACATGAAACATTACAGGGAACATTCAGCTAGTGATTACTTACAGAACCAAACTGAAGCAATGTTGACATTGTTTTATACATTCTTTTGAGAAGTTCCTCCAATTAGTTTAATTACATTTGCTAACCATAAAGAAAAGAAAAAAACCTACACAAACATGACCTAGATATATACGTAAATATATGGGGCATGCTCAGTATCGGAATCAACTGAAAGGATTGGTTAGGTTGTGTAGTATATTGTGGAAGTGTGCGTGTGTGTGCGTGTGTGATTATCGAGGCAACACAGCTTCAACACACATACATGAACGATAGCCTAATTAACCTATATGGTAATTCCCCAAACATTGTCAGATTTATGTTAGGATTCCATTGCAGAATAACAGAAAAGCACCACTTGCAAATGAACTCTGCGAGAATTCTTATAATGCAGACCAGATTTGACCCAGAGTTGACCCAGCAGGAAAGATGAAAGACTCTAAAGACAAAGCCATAAAGTGAAAGGATACGTGCAATGGTCTATTACTATTATTTGATTTCAGTTCATAGTTGAGACGCTTTTGTATTAGGTCTAATCTATCAGTTGTTGTTGTGACAGTAAGTGACTGTGCTATTTGGATTAAAAAAATATATCAGATGTGGTTAAGTGCATGGGAATGTGCCAGTCAACAAATGACAAGTTCTTTTTGTGAACAGAGGTTATGCTTTTAACAGGGTTATTAATGTGAGGCTGCTGGTGCAAAAAAAGCTTCTTTTTTTCTTTTTCTTTTAAATGCCTTTTTTTTCCAAAGTCTTTCATATTTAAATAGTTAATTCTGCTATTAATTTGAAAGCTGTGAGAATGTTATAAATGTAATGGATCAACCATGAAATGCTATATGAAAACCATAAACAGCACATTTTTAACAGCTTAAGCCATGGATAATAGCTGGTAAATTTTGCAAAAAAAAAAAAAAAAAAAAGAGGAAGCAAGTAACTTCTGTAATCAAATCAATTTATTTATACTTACAGCTTTAAATAGCATAAATTAAGCAACCCGTTTATTCACTATGGAAAAATACAAGGTAGCAGACAAATTCTTAAACAACTAAAATGTACAACAAAATATTCTGGAGCTGACATGCAGAATTTTGCCCCCCCCCCCCAAAAAATAGGATCCTCTCAAGCGCAATGAACTCAGCTTTGTGTATTAGGAGGAACATGAGAGAGCCTTTGAGAAGGTTTCTGAGAGGTAAGCACCTTCTGCAACAGAGAATCACAAGGGGACATACAGAGAAGTAGAGACATGGAGGTTATCATGTATCAGATGGGTTGAAAAAACTGCATGCCAAAAACGTAGAGGCATGCGGACCTTGAGCATGTGGGTTAGCTTGGAGGAATGGAAGGCTTTCGAAACATGCGTCAATTAACAAACAATGTGTGGCCAACTAAATTAACTCGTTGTCATACACAGGACCCATGCCTAGTTCTCAACATGAATAGTACATGTGTGGTTAAGAGCTATGAAGGCAGCTAATGCAAAGCAACACTATTGATCACGTGACCCAAGCAGACCATCACCTTCCTGCAGCCACAATTCAGCCAATCAGAGAATGCAGCATTGGAAACGTGAAACAGGCTACATATGAAGTGAAAGAAAGAATGGAGGAATGAAAATGGGGATATATGGAAGGGAAAACATAAGACACACAAGTACTTAGAATCACAAATTAAATAAAAGCTTTGTTGCATCACTGTACCATAACAGATAATTAGCAGAAAAATAAGTAATACTACCGGAACAAGCTATTGATTGAACATCTACAACACTTCAGCACAAACATTTGTGATAATTCACATCTTAGAATATGTGCAGAAATGTGCATTAAATCCAAGGCTTGTGATACCAGCAACAAAAGCAGAAAAACTATAACTAAATATAAATATATTTTGGGCAGAATTTGCTACAATACCTGGTGTAGGAAGTAAAAATTTGAAATCTCTCGGTCTTTCCCGACATCTTTGTTTCTACCCCACTTAACTAATATTTTACAACAATAAGAATCCGTTTTTCAAACAGACACATCTAAAATCAAATGTGTGTTCCATTAAACGGCCTAGACAAATCAAAAATAATACTGTGTGAAAGCTGTTCTAAAACAAAAAAATGTACACATAAAAAAATTCCAACAAAATAGTCTCCAGAATCATCTTAATTACATAAAAAAAAGCTATTGTCAGAAAATAAATACTGTTTGGCATTTCCATTGCACATGTGCAATATAGCAGTGCAGTTCAAGAAGCATAGCAGGACTTCGTTCTCTAACTTCCCACATCACAAGCACACCAGGCACTACACACAGGCCTTAGCAGAACCTCCAAGTCAACTAAAGTGCTTTTAGTGGATCCTTTTTTGGATTACTTAGGAGCTAAAAATAAAAGTTGAACCCAAACATAAGCATGGGAACACTGAAATAAAAGGTTTAAAGCAATTGAAAGGATACATGACCTCAAATGCTAAGGACCATGTGTAGCAATAATACTTTGATGAACAAACAGATGTGTTTCTCGGCGTCAAATCAAAGTCATGGAAGAACAAATAAGACTTTTGAAATTGAACCAGTCTGCATAGAGCATTGTACAGACTGTGAAGCAAGTGCCTGTGCTATAGCAGCGAGTACAGTACAAGTGCATCATTAAGTCCATGAGACCCAGAGGCCCAGCGGCACCAGGCTCTGCCCCCTCTAGGTGAGCCTGAGACCTAGGCGCTGCTGAGCTTAGTGCAGTAGACCGTGAGGCTGAGGCTGCTCAGCCTCCATGTACATCTGGCCCAGGAGCTCGTGCAGTATGCTCAGTAGGGGCATGCCCAGACTCAGCAGCTCGTACAGGAAGCCGTAGTCCTCTGAGTGGTCTATGAGGTGGAGCCCTGCCTGGCCAACCGCCCCATGCACCCAGCGGGCCAGCTGGCAGGGCGTCCCACACACTGCCCGGCCCGCGTGCAGCGGCCAACGCAGGCTTCTCCTAAGGAAGGAACTCAGGGTACCTGAGGGCTGGCTCTGCAGGCTGTCCGTGGCCGAGTAGGGGTCACTCCGGTCTGGCGAAGACGTCAGACGTCCCTGGTCCTCCTGCGTCTGATAGACACAACATACAATTGAAATCAGACCATGTAAAACACATTAAACATTTTTTTAAATAACATGAATACCTCATAAGTAAAAATGGCTGTGTTTATGTTTTGCTATTACTGAAAGCTATTTACCGTTCTCCTCAAGAACTTGCTTGAAGTTTGTAGGCTGGACCGACGCTGAGAATAATGAGGCTTGCAGTAAAACTTGCCTGAAACACAAAAAACACTGTAAAAACACATGCCGGCTGACACTAAAGATCAAATTAATTCACAAACAGCTTCTGTCCCCAGGTGGGAGAGTGGCTGGTGTCTGGGTGTGTCAGCATCATGCCGTGTTGGGAGTCGTAGGCGTGTCCTCCCAGGCGTAGTGTGGAGCTGCAGACGTCACAGCGGAAACACTCCCTGTGGAAGAAGTGGCCATCAGCGCTGAGTCGCTCCATCACGTACACACGCTTGGAGCAGAAGTGACACGTGTCACTGCCTCCCAGGTTCTGAGGGACCTCCTTCCGCACGATACACTGTCAGGAGACAGACAACAGCAGCCGGTTAGTGATACAGTGAGAACACTGTAATAGGCAAGCTGTTACCGTAGTCGTCTACTGCTAACAATGAGGATGGTTGAGGGCCATAAAGTGAGTCATTGAGCATTGTTGGTTCTAAACTCAGCAAAAAAAAGAAATGTCCCTTTTTCAGGTTCCTGTCTTTCAAAGATAATTCGTAAAAATCCAAATTAACTTCCCAGATCTTCATTGTAAAGGGTTTAAACACCGTTTCCCCACGCTTGTTCAATGACCCATAAACAATTCATGAACACATGTGGAACGGTCGTTAACAGCTTACAGATGGTAGGCAATTAAGGTCACAGTTTATGAAAACTTAGGACACTAAAGAGGCCTTTCTACTAACTCTGAAACACACCAAAAGAAAGATGCCCATGGTCCCTGCGTGAACGTGCCTTAGGCATGCTGCAAGGAGGCATGAGGACTGCAGATGTGGCCAGGGCAATAAATTGCAATGTCCGTACTGTGAGACGCCTAAGACAGTGCTACAGGGAGACAGGACGGACAACTGATCATCCTCACAGTGGCAGAACACCTGAACAGGATTGGTACATCCGAACATCAAAACTGCGGGACAGGTACAGGATGGCAACAACAACTGCCCGAGTTACACCAGGAACGCACAATCCCTCCATCAGTGCTCAGACTGTCCGCAATAGGCTGAGAGAGGCTGGACTGAGGGCTTGTAGGTCTGTTGTAAGGCAGGTCCTCAACAGACATCACCGGCAACAATGTCGCCTATGGGCACAAACCCACCATCGCTGGACCAGACAGGACTGCACTGAGCACTTTTTCCCCCTCCAGGAGCAACGTTCGGATTTGCGTTTATCGTCGAAAGAATGAGCGTTACACCGAGGCCTGTACTCTGGAGCGGGATCGATTTGGAGGGTCAGTCATGGTCTGGGGTGGTGTGTCACAACATCATCGGCTCTAAGCTTGTTGTCATTGCAGGCAATCTCACCGCTGTGCGTTACAGGGAAGACATCCTCCTCCCTCATGTGGTACCCTTCCTGCAGGCTCATTCTGACATGATCCTCCAGCATGACAATGCCACCAGCCATGCTGCACGTTCTGTGTGTGACTTCCTGCAAGACAGGAATGTCAGTGTTCTGCCATGGCCAGCGAAGAGCTCGGATCTCAATCCCATTGAGCACGTCTGAGACCTGTTGGATCAGAGGGTGAGGGCTAGGGCCATTCCCCCCAGAAATGTCCGGGAACTTGCAGGTGCCTTGGTGGAAAAGTGGGGTAACATCTCACAGCAAGAACTGGCAAAGCTGGTGCAGTCCATGAGGAGGAGAGGCACTGCAGTACTTAATGCAGCTGGTGGCCACACCATATACTGACTGTTACTTTTGATTTTGACCTCCCTTTGTTCAGGGACACATTATTCCATTTCTGTTAGTCATATGTCTGTGGAACTTGCTCAGTTTATGTTTCAGTTGTTGAATCTTATGTTCATACAAATATTTACACATGTTAAGTTTGCTGAAAATAAACGCAGTTGACAGTGAGAGGACGTTTATTTTTTGGCTGAGTTTATATAGCACCCTTTCTTCTAACAGTGTACAATATTAAGTGGTGGTGTGACCACCTAACAAGTCTCAACACCTAACCATAACGTGGATGTTAAGGCAGGCAGTGAGATGGAACTAGTGCAACTGTGGCTGAATAATACAACATGGAATGGGAACTTATTTCCTAATGTGTCATATTAGTAGGGCATTTCTCCAGCCCAGTGAGAGATGATAATGAATCAACAACAGAGATGATGAATCAACAATTCACGGGACAATAGCAGAGAACTAACTAGTCAAATAGATTGGTTTCACAAAGCTCTACACAAGATTGCATTTCGCTTTTGCTTTGCCTGTATAGTGAGGTAAAGCAAAATGCTGTTCACTGCTCTAGACCTGAAGACCTGAAGTGGGGCCAAACACTGTGAACAGGCACCCATATGAGTGCATGGAGTTACTACTGCTGTGGCCCCTGAAGGCCCTTTACACAAAACACCATAGCTCATGACTGGAGAAGTCTCAGTAAGAGTCAGGTCAGAATGTTTTACAGTTTACAGTGAACAGCATCATCTTTCCTACTAATAACAGATGTAGTATCCTGAAGCAGTAGACATGACTTGATTGTTGTTAAGAAGGTTACCAAAACTCCTGAAGCTTGGGGTGGTAATAGATATAGAGCCCACTTTTTTGTGTGTGTGTCTTGTGATGTATATTCCCACTGGGCTGTGTTGGCACAAGCATAATCGTTAGTCACACTGTGCTTACCGGCAAGGCATTAGGCCTGTGGTCAGTTTCATAAAGGACGGCTAGAGTTTCAGCCCTAGCACCTATGTGAGAAGAGACCTTCCCAACTGTCCTCTAACAGAACCCAGTCACAGAGGTAGAGGGAGGGAGCAGCACAAAGACAGAGATATTAAAGGGGGGGGAAAAAGAGAGGAAGAGGGAAACAGAAAAAGTAAGGATCAGAATAGTGTAGATGAAGGAAAACAAAGACATATTTCTACTCAGACATGAGAGGAGATGCAGAAATCATGCAGACAGTGAAGTTGTTACTCCTACCTGTTTGGCAGGCTTAGAGGGCTCAGCAGGACAGCTTTCAGATTGATCAATTGTTTTTTTAATCATTACGCTTGGTGCAGCACTCCCAGTGCACTAAAACCAACAAAAACATGGTAAGAGTGAGCTGATTTAACATATGTACACTCTAAGAAGCTTCTTTTTTTTCCATTTCACATTTTTACTGATACCTGTTGGGCAGACTTTAAGGGTTCAGCTCGATAACGCTCCGATCTAATTATTCTACTAGACACTCAGCATTCCCATTGCACTAAAAGCTAAATAAAAGGATGGTCAGAGTGAGCTGACAACAGTGTCTTCTGTTCTCTCATGTCAACTGTAGAGGGAGATTTTTACTGATACCTGTTCGGTGGACTTTAAAGGGCCAGCTTCGTAACTCTCAAATCGATTGATTGGCTTTTGAATACTTGATCCAGCCCTCCCATTGCACTTAAGTCAGCTCACTGTATTTTTTATGATTTAAGTCTTTTTTCCCCTCTTTCTTACAAATTAGTTTTTTTTTTTTACTGAAACCTGTTTGTCAGGCTTGAAGGGTTCAGAATGACAGCTTTCGAATCGATCAATTGACTTTTGAAGGAGTCTACTTTACGAAGCATTCCCGTTGCACTAAAACCAATAACAACATGGCTGAGTGAGTTGACCGAGTTGAGTCTTTCTTCTATTCTTATACTTCAAATGCATTTCAAATTACTGGTGCCTGTTCGGCAGACATGTCAGGCTTGAAGGGTTTAGCTTGACAACTCACAGGACATTCGATTGGCGTTTGAATGAGTCTACTTGATGCAGCACTTCCATTGCACTAAAACCATAAAAAACATTGTCAGAGTGAGCTGCTATTTTTTAGGTTTGGGCTGGTCAGGACCACAACAAGGCACTGCTAGCGGCAGTCGTTTTTACCTTGTAATGATGCACAGGAGATGTTGGGGTAAGAGAAGAGAAGCAAGAAAGGGCAGATGGTTCAGGGACAGGGTGTATTGAAGTGATTTTAGGAACAAAGGCAGATCGATCCGTCTGTAGAAAAAGGGTTCATATCAGAAATGAAATCTCCAAAATATCTAGCTCTTCACATCCCACCCCAAAAATACTGAGGCGATGCAAGCTGAATATAAGTAGGAGAGGAACAATTGGTCAGAGAAAAATTCAACAGCACAAACTGACATATCTTTTCTAGTGAAGATATGAATGTTCACTCATTAGTATCATCACGGACCACTTTCATCATGCAGAGAGAAGTCACCTGACCTGGAATTCTCAGAACTGTAACACCATGGAAACAAGACATGCTGCAAGAAAACAACCTCTGCCAACAAATGGATTTAAAATGGATTACCAAGCTGTTACCAGCCTTCAAAAACATGCTCCACTCTCAGTAAAATGTGAGTAGGTTTGACTGGTGACATTGTATCCTTCTAAACAGTCTGAGACGGTCAAACAGAACTTGTGTACAGGGTCAAACATACTGTGCCTCATTTCCTTAGATGGGGTTAGACAGGCAGGCAGGCAGGCGAGGGGTGGTGCTACACTTTCACCTTATACTCTTTCACTAGAGGAGTCTCGGACTCAGGAAACATAGAACGCAGAAGCACAGCCCTCTCCTTTATACTCTTCCTGTTAAATTCCCCGGTAGTTACGGTTTGCAATTTTTTCTTTAGGACAGCAACAAGGAAAGGAAAGAAAAGCAAGTGTGAAAGTCAGAAACGGCAAGAAGTAGGCAAATAAATACTGAACAGCAAACATAATCCATAGTAAAGCTGATGTGGGGTATGGCAATTTTGTATCTTTTGAACAATTCTGTTTTTGTTGCCGAGTTGTGCTGTCTGCTAGACTTTTGTGGATAAGGCAGATGTGGATTTACTATTTTGAATGGGCATAAAAATCTATTTCCACGCAAAAAAAAATGTTTTACTGTGAGAGTGCAGAAGGCATAGCTGTGAATGGGACTAACATGGTATGTCCAGACAGATATAATGGAGGCTCATTGTCACCTGGCTCATCTTTTGCTCCAGCTTCTCTAGGCGCTGGCCCATCCTTGTGGGGTCAGGAGAAGGTTGTTCTGGGTAATCTACGTCATCTGGGGTTTCGGTGTGTGGAATCCACACTCTCTGCTGCACCAAGTCTGCGCGCGGAGAGGCCTGTGTTTGATCATCATGAGGAGGACTCCAGGACCTTGTTGGAACGTGAAGGGGAGTCGGTTGCGCCACGGCTGCAGGCTCTTCTAAGAGTCGCATATAGATAGACGGCTGAAAGCAGATATACACACACAAAGCAATGTGTAAAGCAGCACGGACCTCCAACCAGTAGAGGGCAAACCTCCAGGGTGGCGTAAAAGGGGTGTCTTTTCAATGACTCTTGGTCTAGAAGACTATTGAATATTATGTTAACATAGGCTCTATGTTAGGGGGGGGGGGGGGGGGGGGGATTTATTGAGTTTACGATGCAGCGGCTGACCCTTCATGGTCTCAACACACACCAGATTGACGTGACTGTACCTGCCACTTGGGGCGTGGGGGTGGAGGCGAAGGAGGGGGCTGTTCCTTGGGCTTAGCGAAGCGACGGTTCGCCATCATATCCAGAGAAGGAGATGAAGGACGGCTTGAATCAGAGTCTGAGTTCAAATCAGACTGACAGAGCAGCAGACACGAGATAAGGCAGGAAGGGAAGGACGAGCAAGAGGAATAGGAGAAGAAAAAATTATAAAGTAGTCCAGAATGATTTGTTTCTGTAGTTCCATTCAAAACCACACCCTGCCGTCATCCACCCATTGCATAAAGTGTAATGGGTCTGATCCTGAATGCTGATTGGTTAAAACCGCATTCCAGCCGGTGTCTATTCCACAAGTTACCACTGGCTAAATCTATGACACTAAAATGCCTATTTACTCTGTTCCATCTGACTGAGCAATCCACCGTCTCTTCAGCCCAGACAGGTCATTTCAAAAATGTGATCTCCACTATAAAAAGCATTAAATGTTTTAACTCACATTTACTTTAACAGATTTGTATAAACCTTGCTGTCTGCTTTTCTCAGCCAGTCGAAATCACGAGTCAGTTCTTCGTATATATATATCAATAAAAATGATGCTATCAATAGAAAACAGGTCAAACGAAATGAAGTGCAGCTAGTTTGCTATCTTCCCAGCTTCAGTTCGAAGTGATTGTTGGCTAGCTCCTCTGAATAACAGTGTCTTGACGAGAGAGCACATTTTCTACGCCAAGCAAAGTCGCGCATTATTAGCTCAATGTTATGGATGTTGCCAAATAAAATGTCACTAGAAAACAGCTTAAACAAATGCAAATGCAGCTACTTTGCTGTTATTCTGGCTGCACTGTTTAACATGACTGTAAGTTATGTTGGCTAGCTAGCAAGCAAGGGATAAGAACGTTGCCAGCCAGTATGGCAATGGAACATTTAGAACGAACGGCTGGGTCGCGTCCATAAATACAGAACAACCGGGTCGCGTCCATAAATACAGAACAACCGGGTCGCGTCCATAAATACAGAACAACCGGGTCGCGTCCATAAATACAGAACAACCGGGTCGCGTCCATAAATACAGAACAACCGTGTCGCGTCTCTGGCAACCGAACTGATAGAACGAAGAACCAGCCGGCTTGGTTAACAACCCTAGATTTGTGTTGGGACTACAGTATATCTTGTGGAAGGATGAAATGGTATGAATAAATTCATCACAATATATTTTTTAAATTAAAATATGTAAATCATTATTTGAATATGTTGGTAACCCGTTGTATAAAAGTGATAATACCCTTGAACCGGTGTTGAGGATATATTGGTACGGCTTGCCGGCCCTCGACTTTGTCTCGGGCATAACAACAGCCGTGCCAATATTTACCTCCAAATATCAGCTTCTCTGGCATTATCGCTTAGGTATATGTACCATAACCATACCATATCTATGGTATTCCACACCATAACCAGACAGAGCCACTCAGTCCTTTGATGGGGCTTCACAGGCAGATTATACTGTATTCACTTCTTCATCAAGCTTCCAAATGCACAACCTGCTTTCTTTAATCCTATAATCCAGGGACAGCCTCTTCTGGTGGAGTAGCTCATTTTTCTGTGACTAATGTAGCGGTCGATATACTAGAAGTATGTTATTGGTGGAAGTAAAACGATACAGTAAATTAATCTTCAATCTCTTCATAGCTTTCTTGACCATAACCAATAAACTATACCTCGTCAAAACTTTGCACTCAAACTGTACCCAAGGGTAGTGGCTGTGGCGGATTTGTCCCATTTTACAGTCTTACAACACAATGGGCTATATTCAAACATGATTATGGTGGCAGTGACGTTGCAGAATTGGATACAAGGACATAAGTGCTCTCCCCTGACATAAAAGCAAGTCCATGAAATTAATTTCATCCATTTCCAAACTCTCTCAGAATGTTATGTACCATAGAGAGGTTCCACAGAGCCTTCATTATCTGAAATTTCAACACAAAAACATTACCTGTGTATGATTAAACCCCCGCCCCACACGGTAGCAAGTACTATACAAAAGTACAGATTTCTAAAATCAGATATGATCAACCATCAGAGAATTAACCAACAGAAGAGTCTTACAGTAACCATCAGCACTGAGGGCATTGCCGGTTTATTGTCTGTATTTGACTTTACAATGTGTTCCCCCCCCCCATTTTCTCTACACAGTGTATAGGGACCTTGACCCCTCTAGTCAGAGTACTGTACACCTGGAGCTGCTCACCTTATTGCGCAGGGAACTACCGGGCGATGCATTCTCTTCAAACTTGGCCAGTAGCTGTGTGGCCATTGAGCGCACTTTATTCTGCTCCCCGCCGTCACCTGCAGGGGGGGCACTCTGACAGGACAACTGACAACACAATGAATGATCAGTCCCTTTATCAACATTAAAATGGCTGCATCTAAGGCCATACTGGTGATAGAGATATGCTTGTTGTAGCCACTAACACACCTCCTCTAAATAGGTGCTGCCCTTTCTTCGTCTTTTGTTCATCGGGTCGTTCTCCTCCAGCTTACCGTTATCCTGAGGAAAAGGTAGTACAAAACAGACCTAAAAAACAACTTTCTTCACAGTCATTCACGTCACAGTCAAAGGTTATCGAGTGTGAGGGTAATCATTAAGAAAGTATGCCTTGTAAGATGTAGATCATCTAGGTCTCTCAGCCTTGTTCACATACAGTACCTTATCTAATCTACATTTCAATTACTTCTTGTCGTCATTTATTGGCACATAGGAATTCCTTTCATCTGTCATGTAAACATGCACCTATTTTGACACACTTTACGTAGGCTAAATCGCATTTACATGGAGGCCTTTGTTGTTGCAATGCTTTCATTTTAAAGCCTGTAGATGGGTGAGGAGAGGGTGAGCTCGAGGTACCTTTGGGATCCTTTTTTTGGGCTGTGTTCGGTTCATTAAGTTGTAAACCGAGTATGCAGACTCCGATGAATACGCTTTGTTGTTCTCATCCGTTTCCCTTGTACCTGTAACAAAGCATAGCAGTGTGTTATGGGTGCTTTGATACAGGACATACTCTTATACGCACACTGTAATAAACCAGCCCTCTGAGCCTAGGTCAAGCCAAATCAAGAGGGTAACCAGATAGAGCATGGGTGTCAAACTCTGGCCCGCGGTAATTATATTTGGCCCGCGAGACAATACCAAATTACTACTAGAGCTGGCCCGCCGGTATTATACAGCGCATTCACCGCTAATACTACGAATCCCATAATGCTCTGCTGTTGTTTTCGCGCGCCAATCAGGACAGGACCCAGAAACGCCCTCTCCTCTGTGACAGTAGTCATAGCAACATAGACGCTACAACTGTCAGCGCGCTATCCCTTCCCAAAAATGGCGAAAAGAAAGGCAGAAAACAGGAGCTTTCTGGACAAGTGGGAGGCAGAATATCTGTTTACATATGTAAAAGACAAACCTGTTTGTCTTGTTTGTGGAGTCAACGTGGCTGTAAGTAAGGAGTACAACATTAGACGACACTATGAAACGAAACACCATGACAAATACAAGGACCTGGACATGACTCAAAGGAGCCAGAAAGTAGAGGAGATGAAAAGAAGTTTGGTTTCACAACAGAATATGTTCAAAAAAGCCACATCACAAAGTGAGGCTGCTGTAAAGGCTAGTTATATAGTGGCAGCAGAGATCGCAAAATCAGCCCGGCCCTTTAATGAGGGAGAGTTCGTGAAAAAGTGCATGATGAAAGTTTGTGACCTCGTATGCCCAGAGAAAAAGCAAGCATTTTCAAACGTGAGACTGAGCAGGAACACAGTAGCTGATCGCACATGTGATCTTGCCACCAATCTGTATGACCAGCTGATGGAAAAGGGAAAAGATTTCGTTGCGTTCTCCCTCGCTGTGGATGAGAGCTGCGACGCATCTGATACTGCTCAGCTGTCAGTCTTCATCCGTGGAGTGGACTCAAATCTGTGTGTTACGGAGGAGCTATTGGGATTCAAATCAATGCATGGCACAACCACAGGAAAGGAAATCTTTGAGGAGGTTTCCAAATGTGTAACTGAAATAAAGCTGCCGTGGGATAAACTCGTTGGATTAACGACAGATGGTGCGCCAGCGATATGCGGTAAAAAGAGTGGACTGGTGGGCATGGTTCGGGAGAAGATGCGGGAAGAGAACTGTGCAGGTGAGCTAACTGTTTACCACTGCATCATACATCAGGAATCACTGTGTGCCAAAGCCCTAAAGATGGAACATGTTATGACCACAGTAACACAGGTAGTTAACTTTATAAGAGCCAAAGGTCTGAATCACCGCCAGTTTAAATTTTTTCTAGAGGAGTGTGGTTCGGAATACGCAGACGTGCCGTATCACACAGAGGTGAGATGGCTAAGCAGAGGAAAAGTACTGAACAGATGTTTCGAGCTGCGTGAGGAAATATGTCAATTCCTGGAAACCAAAGGGAAGGATACAGCAGAGCTCCGGGAGCAAAAGTTTCTGTGTGAGCTGGCCTTTCTCTGTGACATCTCGAGCCATCTTGATGCGCTGAACCTGCAGCTTCAGGGGCGGGGGCGCATCATCACAGACATGTACGCTGCAGTGAGGGCCTTTAAAACTAAACTGTGCCTGTGGGAGAATCAGATGCTGCAAGGAAACCCTTGCCATTTTCCCTGCTGCCAAACCATAAAAGCGCAGATCTCTACCGCCGTGTTCCCATGCGCACAGTTTGCTGAAAAACTCAATGTTCTCGCCGCTGAGTTTAACCGGCGATTTGCCGACTTCGATGTCCAGAAATGTAGGTTTGAACTGCTTAGTAATCCCTTCGCAGTTGATGTGGAAAATGCACCAACCAACATCCAAATGGAGCTGATTGAACTCCAGTGCAACGACACGCTGAAGTCAAAGTATGATGCTGTGGGCGCCGCACAGTTTCCACGGTTCATCCCTGACACAATGCCTCAGCTCCGCACCCAAGCTGCTCAGATGCTCTCCATGTTCGGCAGCACTTATCTATGCGAGCAACTTTTCTCCTCGATGAAGATGACCAAAACAACTCACAGGAGACGTCTGACTGATGAACACCTTCGCTCGATACTGAGGATTTTTTCAGCTCAGAGCCTGAGCCCAGACATTGATGAACTAGCATCCAAGAAGAGATGCCAGGTATCTGGCTTGGGCACATCAGATCAGTGTGCAATAATTAACGTTTTCTTTGTGCACTTTTTCTTGCTACAAGGCATGGGCTTGAATGGTTGATTGATTTATTATCATTTTATTTGTAAAATTATTAGCCAGTGGAAAAAGTTTATTTTGGTATTTAAATCAGAAGGCTGCAAATAGAAAAGAGGCATACGATTTTTATTTAAATTTTATTTATTTAATAAATGAATGCCATTGATGTGTTTTTTCATTTGAAATTCGATTTTGCATGTCTCCACTATTAAATTATATATTGTATGGTAATAAGCGATGCTTGTTCCATATTCAATGTTAAAGCAAAACTTGTTTGGGTCCATATTAAAAGGTTCATTTGTTCAATGTTGGCCCGCGACTTTGTTCAGGTTTTACATTTTGGCCCACTGGTTATTTGAGTTTGACACCCCTGAGATAGAGTAATGTGAAAATAAACCCCCAAAACAGTAGTATCCACAATTCAAAACAGATTCCTTTTGATTAATCACCAAGTATCAGAAACTATGAGGGCATTACAATAGTATTTTAAGTGAAGGAATTCTCAGCCATTTAACATAAACTCCTACTGTATTCTATAAAAGGGCAGCCCTATAGATCATAGAGGCATTATTATTACCATGGCCCTGTGAGATGACCTTAACTGGGGCCCGAATGCATTTCTTACATACCACACCCTCATAACTGACCCGGTTGTGTAACATGCTAATCTTATCCCATGACAGATGAAAAAAAACAAAAAACGCTCAGTCACACACTATCCTCATTAAGTTCAATCTTTAGCTCAATCGAACCTTCAAAATCCTGCTAACAAATCATACCTCAGGAGTAGTAAAACTCCAGTTATGGAGTAGTTTATGGAAAATAGGTAGTATATATACACACTGCTCAAAAAAATAAAGGGAACACTAAAATAACACATCCTAGATCTGAATGAATGAAATATTCTTGTTAAATACTTTTTTCTTTACATAGTTGAATGTGCTGACCACAAAATCACACAAAAATGATCAATGGAAATCAAATTTATCAACCCATGGAGGTCTGGATTTGGAGTCACACTCAAAATTAAAGTGGAAAACCACACTACAGGCTGATCCAACTTTGATGTAATGTCCTTAAAACAAGTCAAAATGAGGCTCAGTAGTGTGTGTGGCCTCCACGTGCCTGTATGACCTCCCTACAACGCCTGGGCATGCTCCTGATGAGGTGGCGGATGGTCTCCTGAGGGATCTCCTCCCAGACCTGGACTAAAGCATCCGCCAACTCCTGGACAGTCTGTGGTGCAACGTGGCTTTGGTGGATGGAGCGAGACATGATGTCCCAGATGTGCTCAATTGGATTCAGGTCTGGGGCACGGGCGGTCCATAGCATCAACGCCTTCCTCTTGCAGGAACTGCTGACACACTCCAGCCACATGAGGTATTTGGTCAATAACAAAAGTTTCTCAATACTTTGTTATATACCCTTTGTTGGCAATGACAGAGGTCAAACGTTTTCTGTAAGTCTTCAAAGTTTTCACACACTGTTGCTGGTATTTTGGCCCATTCAACCATGCAGATCTCCAATAGAGCAGTGATGTTTTGGGGCTGTTGCTGGGCAACACGGACTTTCAACTCCCTCCAAAGATTTCCTATGGGGTTGAGATCTGGAGACTGGCTAGGCCACTCCAGGACCTTGAAATAGTAACGAGTGGAGGACAGAGGAGCCTCTTAAAGAAGAAGTTACAGGTCTGTGAGAGCCAGATATCTTGCTTGTTTGTAGGTGACCAAATACTTATTTTCCACCATAATTTGCAAATAAATAAATTAAAAATCCTACAATGTGATTTTCTGGATTTTTTTTTCTCATTTTGTCTGTCATAGTTGAAGTGTACCTATGATGAAAATTACAGGCCTCTCATCTTTTTAAGTGGGAGAACTTGCACAATTGATGGCTGACTAAATACTTTTTTGCCCCACTGTATATATATCCCCAGGGATTATTGTTTCTGTGTTTCATGTCTGTGTGCTGCTAGTGTTTCTTGTTTTGTATTATGTTTATTTTATTAAAAACACTCACTCCCTGAACTTGCTTCCCGACTCTCAGCCCACATCGTTACATCAGGAAACAGACTCTTGAGCTACTGCAGGAACTGTTCTGTAGTGTGTGTAGTCTCCCTAGACATCTGGGTCGCCTCCCACAATTTTCAAAATGTTCCGGCGTTCATGTCTGTACTTAATAGAACATCAGTTTGGCATAGAGGAACTGTGTCACTGCCTACAGAACCTTATCCACTTGAATAAAATACAAAAATAGTAGCTAGCAGGATGGAGCTCAGAGGTTATTTTGAACCTTTTCACACATGAGTTCCAAATATCTCTAAAAGTCACGCCTGTGTGAGTTTTTGTTATGCTTGTGATGTGAGAATGCACTCACTGTTCCAAAATGTGATTGTTATACAACAGGACAGTTAACCCGCGCTGCCCTCAAACCAAGACACACGCTGCCTGCTAATTATCTACAGGCTATATTCAACTTGTCAATTTGAAATAATTTAACAAGTTTCTTCCAACAACAGTTTGAATTGAGTGTGAGTGAGTGTGTTCCGCCTCCTCATTAATTCGCATAGAAGTAGCCCATTTCACCGTTGCGGACAATTTATGTTTGAGGCTTTACTGAACCGGACAAACTTCGAACTTTCGATGAGAGCCCAAGCACTTCCCCAGTGTTTCCCCAGATCAAGTATGCAGACATTTGCATGAACCTTTTTCCCCCTGGCACATTTTCTGGCAGGCTCTCGCATTGCCTTCATTGTTGTTCTCCTTACAAATAATAACTTTGGACATGTGTGCGTTCCTATCAAAGTAAGTGCCTTATTTTCAGTATATCGTGTTTGCGTTTCTACTGTATGTATATATGGAGCATAATGTATTTACTGTTTTATTCACGTTTTCAAGCACTGGTGACAAATTATGCATTCGGACTCTTGCATTGACTATAACGGACACGTGTGTAAAATGCCTTTTTGAAGGTTGTACTGATTATGATGAGCTAATGCAAAGATATTTGCCAGCTATTTTGGTTACAAGGTTGTTGACATTATAAAAGGCATTCTGGGTGTCTTGTAAAAGTCTGTCAGACCAAAGATGTTATAATAAAATGAGTAAACGTCCGGAAGTGAATGATGGTAGACGACGCACGATGAATTGTAAATAGTCGTTTCTATAGCTAATTCATATTATGGTTTCTGTCAGCCGAGAGTTCTGTAAATATGACCGCTTGTGTTAGGTCAATCTTTTCTCAGCGCTAGGACTACTGTAGCTTACTGTACATTTTCCAGTTTGAATGATTGTGTTATGCTGTCGCAACTTCTGTGAATGTCTGAGCATTGCATCCAAAAATAAACTGGTCACATTCAGGACATAAGGTTGTAAGGACTGTGTTTGTGCAAAAATGTTTGTGAAAAAAAAGTGTTACCAGCTCAAACGCTGACTGTTGCGCCAATCGAAACTGGACGTTCTGAATCACATTGATTTGAGAGTACGCTGTAGAGACCACTGTAGAATGATCACACCCGTGTGTTGGTACGCGTCAAAGGGTTAATGTCTGCATTTCGCAAGTGGCTAGTTTGCCTCAACTACCTCCACTAAAACCACTGCAAAAGGTTTTGCCTGCAAACGTTGGTTTCGAATAGCGACCTTCTGGCATGTCTGCCTCATGATTTGTTGTAAGAGTTTTCGGACTGAAGCGAGTTCACCCCGGAACAATCCCCCCCCCCTTTCCGAAATTGCCAAAAGACGAATTTCTGTTTCCTAGGGTCTGGTTTTCGAGACTGTGAGGCATCAGAGGTGTGAGAGAATGACCCAGAACAGCAGCCTACCAGTGATGGATGCAGGCGAGTTGCGGAACATCTCGTAAAGCTTGGATATGTACAGCACCATCATCAGCTTGTCTGGGTCCTGGTCCAGAGCCATCTCCTTCCCCGTGGTCACAGGCTGGATACCAAACTCATGCTCTGCTATGTCAAAGGCCAGCTGGTTGTTCTTGGCCGAGTCCTTCTCATTCAGGGAGTCAAATTCACTAGGATGGAGAGAGATACAGAGAAGAGGCATCAGGTTCACATCCGGTAAGACCTTAATAAAGTTGTTTCCCCTATGGAGTGAGAATGTTAGCCCCAAAATAGTTTGTTGATAAGCATTCAAATGTTGGTTTAATGCTGCATTTTATAATCATTACACTTTCCGCACCACCAGACTGAAAGGTGAGGTCTAAGGCCCTTAGCAACAGCCCATAGTAATGTTATAAACAGATTGTAAACACATTTCCTTTCCATGAAAAGGATTTAATTCAGAACGGACTGTCGAATCACATCTACCTGTGACACAGAATGGGGGGGGGGGGGGGGCAGCAATCGGGAGCAAGAGCCAGAGTGATGAGGTCATCACGGCTGCACCTCAGCCCACACTCATTTTGACTCACACAAAGACGACTTGAGCCAAATTCACAGAGCATAAAGGATAAAAACACCCACTTGTTATTTAGGTAAGATGGAAACATTTCAGGGCGTGGAGTTCCTCAACAGTGCCATCAGTATCTAATACTGTTAGTACAAATGCTTTATACACATAATTGGGCGTGCAATATGAAAGCCAAACCAGATTGCTCGCTTTCTTTTTTTGTGTGGTTTAGGCCATTTCTCATTTCTCTATTTAGACAAATCTAGCTGTTGCCCGCCAAGGTCAGTACACATAGTTCCTAATTTATGAATCCCACACCTAGAGTTTAAACAGAAGGGTTGTCTACAATATAATCAATATCACTGTTCACATTTTCAACTGCATAACATGTGACGGACCCAAAGGCAGTGCATGACCATAGACAAGATGATAATCAGTGTGTGCCTTGATGGTGCCAATAAGACCATGACTGTGTGTGTGTGTGTATATATATATATATATATATATATATATATATATATATATATATATACACACACACACACACACACAATACACACACACACACACACAGTGCCTTAAGAAAGTATTCACATCCCTTTACTTTTGCCACATTCTGTGTTATTTTAAAATTCAGACTAAGGAGTAAACGTGTGCTTAACAAGTTACATAATATATTGCGTCGATCCACTATATGTAATAATAGTGTTTAACATGATTTTGTTTATGACTACCTCATCTCTGTAACCCAAACATACAGATTAATGGTAAGGTCCCTCAGTCAAGCAGTGAATTTCAAACAGATTCAACCACAAAGACCAGGGAGGTTTTCCAATGCCTCGCAAAGGACACCTATTGGTAGACTGGTATTAAAAAGAAGCAGACATTGAATATCCCTTTGAGCATGGTGAAGTTATTCATTAAACTTTGGATGGTGTATCAATACACCCAGTCACTCACTACAAAGATACAGGCGTCCTTCCTAACTCGGTTACCGCTCAGGTATTTCACCATGAGGCCAATGGTGACTTTAAAACAGTTTAACAGCTGTGATAGGAGATAACTGAGGATGGATAAACAACATTGCAGTTACTCCACAATATTAACCTAATTGACGAGTGAAAAGAGGGAAGACTGTGGAATGAGTTTGACACACGCTGTACAGAGGGCCGAGTGGCCACGGGTTTTCGCTTCTCCCTTGTATTCAATTGGTAAATTAAGGTCACTGATTACTAAGGAACTTCCATCACCTGGTTGTGTAGGTCTTAATTGAAAGAAGAAAAAGAAAAAACACCAGACACTAGGCCCTTTGAAGTTATGCAATAAGAAGAGGGGGAGGAGGGGGTAGAGAGAGAAGAGTGAGAGAAGTTGGTGTGAGAGAGGCTGGCATCAGTTGCTGGGACCAATACTATCTGTATAGTGATCCTGACGACCAAGGCCGGGTCTGAGGAGCTGCTTGGCGTAGCAGCTACACTAGCTGCCTATCAAGCTAGCTGGGTTTTCTTGAGGGCTTGAACGCAGCCCGGGATGCGATTAGCCATTGTGGCTGGGACTGCGGATTATCCCGGGCTTGTGACAGTGTAGATCCCTGCTGTTTGTTGTTCTTGTTTCCAATCTTCCCGGCGATCTACCCTGACGAACTGCGGGGAGTAACAGCATAACCTACCATGACAAAGACCAAAGCAGGCAGGAGTACCGTTGAGGACAGTGGTGTTTCTATCACAGGTGAAAGATCTTTTAAAATAACAAAAATAGTTGTCTGTCATTGTTATCGAGGTGCAATCAAGGCGGAACAACATGGTTGTGGATGGAACTGCAGAATCTCCACAGTGGTCAAAGTTCCTGAGGTTCAAGGACAAGGTAGCTGTTCTGGAAAGAGCCAAGAACTTGAGAGGAACGTACATCTTCCTCAACGAGGACTATCCTCAAGCTGTGCGCCAGAAGAGGAAAGAACTTATCCCAGCCATGAAAGCTGCCAGAGCGCGTGGGGACATTACTTAGATCTGCTATGACAGGCTCATAGCCCACCCTCCCTCTCTCCCAAAAGCCGTGAAAGGATGAGAGCCAAGCCTATGGGTTCGTAGCTTCAACCCCGCAGCACACACACCAATTGATGAATGGACTGCTGAGTGTATATATTTTCTCTTGCCTTGTTTATTCTTTTCCATTTGTCGCTCTTATAAGCTACCCAGGAAAAGGATGAAAATATCCCATATCAATATATTTATCCTTAGAAATAAGGTTCATGAAATCAATAACATTTATATAGACATGTCTGAGACTAATTCGTTTGATGATAGAGCAGCAGCAATACAAGTGTATAACATATATAGAAGAGACAGGAATGCTTATGGGGGAGGTGTTGCTGTATATATTCAGAGCCACTGCCCTGTAATGCTTAGAGAAGATCTTACGTCAAGGGATATTGGTTACAGGTTCACCTGGCACATCTAAAGCCTCGGGGTGTTGCTATCGGCCAGCGCTAAAAATGTGTGAAATGTTTGATAGTTTAGTAAACAGAGGGGTCTACTTTCTTGGGGACCTGAATATTGACTGGTTTTCATCAGGATGTCCGCTCAAGAGGAAGCTTCTCACTGTAACCAGCGCCGGTCATCTGGTTTAGGTTATTAATCAACCTACCAGGGTGTTTACAAACACTACAGGAACAAGATCATCCACATGTATTGATCACATTTTTACTAATACTGCAGAACTCTGTTCTAAAGCTGTATCTGTATTCATTGGATGCAGTGATCACAATATATAGTGGCTATATCCAGGAAAGCCAACGTTCCAAAATCTTGACCTAAAATAGAGTATACGAGATCATACAAAAGATTTAGCTGTAACTTATGTGGACGATGCAAAAATGTGATGTGATTAATAAGGAGCATTCAGACGCTGCATTTTATGAATTTGCTTCTTCCAATTATTGATAAACAGGCACCTGTTAAGAAACAGTGTTAAATCCATGGAGCCTTAAAAGTTCTATTTGGAATTGAAAAACTGTAGGTTTGAAGATGGGGCAAAAGGAGTGGCTAATAAATCTGGCTGCACATTTGACTGGCTGACTGAAAATTGAGAAATGTGACTAAACTCAAAAGAAATGTAAAAAATTATAAACTGTATTATGAAGCCAAGATCAATGATATAATGAAAAATGTATAGTAAATTAAATTATTGGCAGAAATATTTTTTTTTTGTCAAATCAGATGGCTTATTCATCAGAAAACCATTTGAAGTTGCCAATTATTTTAATGATTACTTCATTGGCAAAGTGGGCAAACTTGGGCAGGAAATTCCAACAACGAATAGTGAGCCATAATACTCATGCATAAAAAAACTAAATGAAAAAGCATTGTAAGTTTGAATTTTGTACATTTATTGTGGGAGAGGTGGAAAAATTGTTATCTTTCAATAATGGCAAACCTCCATTGACAACATAGATGGAAAGATACTGAGGATGGTAACTGACTAAAGATATGACACTTAGGAGTGGCTATAAACTGAGCCTAGAGGAAAGTCTTTGTCCTCAGGCCTGGAGGGAAGCCAAAGTAATTCTGCAAACCAGGAGTGGTAAAGCGGCCTTTACTGGTTTTAACAGCAGACTTATCAGCTTGCTGCCAGCTCTTAGCAAACGGTTGGAAAGAATTGTGTCTGAACAAATGTGACCCGATTCAGGAAACTAGGCGTATATCGCAAGTCACAACTTCACAGGAGACCTTACATTTTTTTTTTTTTTACTTTGAAATCAACATTGTGAACATTCATGTGCATTAATAACAAACTTGTATGCCATCTGTAAATACGAATACAATTGTTAAATTACGAGCCTTGTTGTTTAAGCCACAGAAAAAGTTGTCAACCTTCCCACTAGCCATCATGATTGGCTGAAATAATGAGTGGGCTGGACATGCCGAGAGAGGAGTTCGGATTGGAGGCTTCTGTCTATTTGAGCTAGTCAGTCTGTGTTGGTAATCGAACGCGGCTTTAAAATAAATAAATAGTGTAGTGGAGCTATATGTCTTAAGCTAAAGTGCACTGTTAGCTAGCTAACGTTAGCTGGCTGGCACCCTAGCGGAATCCAGGTGGTGAGTCAAATACAATGCTATTTCTCTGTAAACAAATTAACAGACTTTCAGCATGCTCATAGAGAAGGGCCCTCAACATGTACTGCACTGACACAACTGACTAATGATTGGTTGAAAGAAATTAATAATTAGAAGATTGTGGTCACTGTACTGTTAGATTTCCATGCAGCCTTTGATATTATTGACCATAACCGGTTGTTGAGAAAACGTATGTGTTATGGATTTTCAACCTCTGAGTTATATTAGATATCTATGGTTCTATGATATGGCAAAGGGTTTTCTTTAATGGAAGCTTCTCTAATGTCAAACATGTAAAGTGTGGTGTACCGCAGGGCAACTCTCTAGGCCCTCTACTCTTTTCACCAATGACATGCCGCTGGAATTAAACAATGCATGGGTGTCCATGTATGCTGATGATTCAACCATATACGCATCAGCAACAACAGCTAATGAAGTCACTGAAACCCTTAACAAAGAGTTGGTCGGTTTTGGAATGGGTGGCCAGGTATAAACTGGTCCTCAACATCTCAAACTAAGAGCATTGTATTTGGTACAAATCATTTTCTATATTCTAGACCTTAGCTGAATCTGTTGATGAATTGTGTGGCTGTTGAACAAGTTGAGGAAACATTTCTTGATGTTACCTTCGATTGTAAACTGTCATGGTCCAAACAGATTCAAATGGTTGTAAAGATGGGTAGTAATAAAGAGATGCTCTGCTTTTTTGACACCACAAAGCAAGTTCTGCAGGCTCAAATTTGATCTTATCTTGATTATTGTCCAGTCATATGGTCAAGTGCTGCAAAGAAATACTTAGTTAAGCTGCAGCTGGCCCAGAACAGAGCGGCACGTGTTGCTCTTCATTGTAATCAGAGGGCTAATATTAATACTATGCATGTCAGTCTCTCTTAGCTAAGAGTTGAGGGAAGACTGACTGCGTCACTTCTTGTTTTTATAAGAAACAATGTGTTGGAAATTCCAAATTGTTTGCATAGTCAACTTACACACAGCACTGACGCACACCCACCCCGCCAGACATACAACCAGGGGTCTTTTCACAGTTCCCAGGTCCAGAACGAATTCAAGGAAATGTACAGTATTATACAGAGCCATGAGTGCATGATACTCCTTTACATCTTATATAGCGGAAGTGAACAGCAAACCAGGTTTAAAAAACAAACAAATAAAGCAACACCTCACGGCACAAGGCCTCTACCCCATGTGACCTACTTGTGTGTATATACTGACATGCATGTGTAACTGATAGATGCACACACACACACACACACTGTTAATGTTTTTAAAATGTATGTAAATTGTAAAGTATTTTGTCTGCAATGTATTTTTCGTTGTGTTGGACCCCAGTAAGACTAGCTGACGCCATTGGCGTCGGCTAATGGGGATCCTATCAAATCAAATTAAATCCATGGAATGAGTTTGACACCCTTGCTGTACAGAACAACAATATAGGCACTAAAGTAATACTGCAAAGCAAATAATTTTGTCCCAAATACAAAGTGTTATATGTTTGGGGAAAATCCAATACATTACTGAGTATCACGCTCCATATTTTCAAGCATAGTGGTGGCTGCATCATGTTATCGGTATGCTTGTCATCGTTAAGGACTGGGGAGTTTTTCAAGAAAAAAAAATGAATAAAAATCGTAATGGAGGCAAACATCCTATAAGAAAATCTGGTTAATTCTGCTTTCCAGACACTGGGAGATGAAGTCACCTTTCACCAGGACAATAACCTAAAACACAAGGCCAAATATACATCGGAGTTGCTTACCAAGAAGACAAATAAATGAATATTCCTGAGTGGCCGAGTTACAGTTTGGAGTTAAATCGACGGCAAAACCTGAAAATAGTTGTCTAGCAATGATCAACAACTAATTTGACAGAGTTTGAAGAATTTGAGAAAAAAAAAATATATATATTCTTTTTAATAAAAAATAAATAAAAAAAGGGCAAGTGTTGCTCAATCCAGGTGTTGAAAGCTGTTAGAGACTTACCCAGAGACCCACAGCTGTAATCACTGCCAAAGGTACTTCTATAAAGTATTGACTCAGGCATGTGAATACTTATGTAAATGAGATATTGCTGTATTTAATTTTCAATAAATTTGCTAAGATTTCTAAAAACATGTTTTTACTTTGTCATTATGGCGTATTGTGTTTCGATGGGTGAGGGAAAAATCTATTTAATCAATTTTGAATTCAGGCTGTAACAAAATGTGGAACAAGTCAAGGGGTATTAATACTTTCTGAAGGCACTGTACATGTGCGTTCTCTCACATGAGGTCTGGCCGGAGGCGGTGTATAAGAGCACAGAGTGCTAGGCCACTCTTCCAGGAAGAGGTGAGGTTGGTGACATCCACACCCCTGTACCCCTGTGTCTGCTTCTGACACCAGGTGAGGAGGCGGCTGGGCCGGATGTCCGACTCTGTGGGAGAAGAGGGGCCAACCAATCAGTCATCCAATCACGCCATCACCACCAAATAACAAACATAGAGAAAGATAAATACACCTGGCTACAGAATACTGGCTAGAGTACACATCACATCCCTGTAGTGTAATACGTCTTCATGGCTACCTTTTTAAAAGTAGTATGAGATGAGGGTATGGGAGTGTAGGCCAGCACACACTTTCGTTGGGCATGTCTGACCCTGCTTCATGTAATGTGACCGCAGTCATTGTTTCAAGTGGGTGTAACTGTGATGAGCCCTTTTATTAACTCAGGTGAAGCAAGTTTATGGGACAAACGCAGATCAGATTACTAATAGAACATCACAAGGAGCCACTAATCCATAATGCTTGCACGTATGACTAATCCAAACCGTCTCGGTCAGCTCCTGGCCTGTAGAAATACAATTTCTAGAACAGATATTCCCATTCAAGTCAATGATCCATGATGGGTGGACCTGCAGACGTAATTGTATTTCTATGTCCTGGCCTACGTGGGTGTCTATGTCTGAGCTTGTCTGATATAATTAGAGGATGATGCTTCAGGTTAGTCATTGAGATGACAGGCCTGAGAAATGACAAGTCTCAGACTGTGGTCAGTCTGTTTGTGAAGACTGACCTCGTCTGGAGAGATTGACAGAACTACGTGTGGGTCCACCCCGCTCCAGAGTACAGGAGTCCTGCTGCCCGTCTATGAACAGGTGACGCACCTGTGAGAGAGGCATGAGAAGTATATTAGAATATTAAAACTTGAGTAACCTGCTCTGTGAAACCGGTTCTTTAGCATGCCAATGTCAATACATGTTAAGCAAGTTAACCCATTCACATCCCTGTACTATATTTAGTAAAATATCAAAAAGCGCCATAGAACAAATTCTGTTTGGTGTAAATGCATGCAATGTGGTGTCAACATAGTTGAAACCAGCATATAGTATTGTTATTTGACCTGTTCTAAGCCCAAATATGCCAAATGTATGCTTAAACTCACTGTTGTTTGTGAACTATAGCCATTTCTGCATCATACTATATTTAACCTTTGGACACCAATGGTCCAGACGATGTGTGTATATACCTAGGGCTGTTGCAGTGAACGTATTACCGGTGGTCACGAGTCATGAAGGCAGTCAAATTCCACCTGACCGTTTAGTCATGGTAATTAGGCTTCTCCAAGCTCTGATGCTGCTGATGGTCATTAGTATGTTAGATTCAGCTATTTCAGCCACACTCATTGCTGACAGGTATATAAAATTGAGCACACAGCCATGCCATCTCCATAGACAAACATTGGCAGTAGAATGGCCTTAGGGAAAAGCTCAGTGATTTACAACGTGGCACCGTCATATGATCCCACCTTTCCAACAAGTCAGTTCGTCAAATTTCTGCCCTGCTAGAGCTGCCCCAGGGGACTGTAAGTAATGTTATTGTGAAGTGGAAACGTCACGGAGCAACAACGGCTCAGCCGCGAAGTGGTAGGCCACACAAGCTCACAGAACGGGACCGCCGTGTGCTGAAGCGCGTAATGCGTCAAACCAGCTGTCCTCCATTGCAACACGCACTACCGAGTTCCAAACTGCCTCTGGAATCAACGTCAGAATATATGAGTGAGAGAGAGTGTGGATTTCATCCATTCAATCTTATTTCCATATATACAGTACCAGTCAAACGTTTTAGAACACCTACTCATTCAAGGGTTATTTATTTTTACTATTTTCTACATTGTAGAATAGTGAAGACATCAGAACTATGAAATAACACATATGGAATCATGTAGTAACCATTAAAGGGTTAAACAAATCTAAATATATTTTTCAAAGTAGCCACCCTTTGCCTTGATGACAGCTTTGCACACTCTTGGCATTCTCTCAAACAGCTTCATGAGGAAATATTTTCCAACAGTCTTGAAGGAGTTCCCACATATGCTGAGCACTTGTTGGCTGCTTTGCCTTCATTCTGTGGTCCAACTCATCCCAAACCATATCAATTTGGTTGAGGTCGGGGGACTGTGGAGGCCAGGTCATCTGATGCAGCACTCCATCACTCTACTCATGGTAAAATAGCCCTTACACATCCTGGAGGTGTGTTGGCTCATTGTCCTGTTGAAAAACAAAATTATAGCCCCACTAAGCTCAAACCAGATGGGATGGCGTATCGCTACAGAATGCGGTGGTAGCCATGCTGGTTAAGTGTGCCTTGAAATATTTATAAAAAAAAAATAAAAAATAAAAAATCACTGATAGTGTCACCAGAAAAGCACCCCCACACCTCCTCCATGCTTTACGGTAAGAAATACACATGCAGAGATTATCCGTTCACCCACACCACATCTCACAAAGGCACAGTGGTTGGAACAAAAAAATCTCTAATTTGTACTCAAGACGAAAGGACAAATTTCCACCGGTCAAATGTACATTGCTTGTGTTTCTTGGCCCAAGCAAATCTCTTCGTATCTTCTTCTTCGTCCCTTAGTGGTTTCTTTGCAGAAATTCGACATGGTTATCGACATGAATGCATGATTCACAGTCTCCTCTGAACAGTTGATGTAGAGATGTGTCTGTTATTTGAACTCTGAAGCATTGATTTGGGCTGCAATGTCTGAGGCTTGTAACTCTAATGAACTTATCCTCTGCAGAAGAGGTAACTATGGTCTTCCATTCCTGTGGCGGTCCTTTTGAAAGCCACTTTCATCATAGCGCTTCATGGTTTTTGAGACTGCACTTAAAGGAAGTTATTGAAATTTTCCACATTGACTGACCTTCATGTCTTCAAGTAATGGACTGTCGTTTCTCTTTGCTTATTTGAGCCGTTCTTGCCATAATATGGACTTGGTCTTTTACCAAATAGGGATATCTTCTGTATACACGCCCCCGCACCTTGTGACAACTGATTGGCTCAAACGCATTAGGAAGGAAAGAAATTCCCCAAATTAACTTAAGGCACACCTGTTAATTGAAATGCATTCCAAGTGACTACTTCATGAAGCTGGTTGAGAGAATGTCAAGAGTGTGCGAAGCTGTCAAGGCAAAGGGTGGCTATTTGAAGAATCTAAAATATAAACAATATTTGGATTTGTTTAACACTTTTTGGGTTACTATATGTTTCCATGTGTAATTTCATAGTTTTGATGTCTTCACTATTATTCTACAATATAATTTTTTTTACAAAGAAAAACCCTTGAATGAGTAGGTGTTCTAAAACTTTTGACCGATAATGTGTGTGTGTACACACACTACCGTTCAAAAGCTTGGGATCAATTAGAAATGTCCTTGTTTTGGAAAGAAAAGCACATTTTTTGTCCATTAAAATGGCATCAAATTGATCAGAAATACAGTGTGGACATTGTTAATGTTGTAAATGACTATTGTAGCTGGAAGCAGCAGATTATTTTATGGAATATCTACATAGGCGTACAGAGGCCCATTATCAGCAACCATCACTCCTGTGTTCCAATGGTACGTTGTGTTAGCTAATCCAAGTTTATAATTTTAAAAAGGCTAATTGATCATTAGAAAACCCTTTTGCAATTATGTTAGCACAGCTGAAAACTGTGGTGCTGATTAAAGCAGCAATAAAAAAAAAAACTGACCTTCTTTAGACTAGTTGAGTCTGGACCGTCAGCATTTCTGGGTTCGATTACAGGCTCAAAAAGGCCAGAAACAAAGAACTTACTTGTGAAAATCGTCAGTCTATTCTTGGTCTGAAAAATGAAGGCTATTCCATGCGAGAAATTGCCAAGAAACTGAAGATCTCGTACAACGCTGTGTACTACTCCCTTCACAGAACAGCGCAAACTGGCTCTAACCAGAATAGAAAGAGGAGTGGGAGGCCCCGGTGCACAACTGAGCAAGAGGACAAGTACAAAAGACTGTCTAGTTTGAGAAAGACGCCTCACAAGTCCTCAACTGGCAGCTTCATTAAATAGTACCCGCAAAACCCCAGTCTCAATGTAAACAGTGAAGAGGCGACGCTGGGATGCTGGCCTTCTAGGCAGAGTTGCAAAGAAAAAGCCATATCTCAGACTGGCCAATAAAAAAAAGATTACGGTGGGCAAAATAACAGAGTCACTGGACAGAGGAACTCTGCCTAGATCGCCAGCATCCCGGAGTCGCCTTTTCACTGTTGACGTTGACCTTGTGACCTTGTGAAGATGCTGGAGGAAACAGGTACAAAAGTATCTATATCCACAGTAAAACGAGTCCTATATCGACATAACCTGAAAGGCTGCTCAGCAAGGAAGAAGCCACTGCTCCAAAACTGCCATAAAAAAGCCAGATTACGGTTATTGCACATGGGGACAAAGATCGTACGTTTGAGAAATGTCCTCTGGTCTGATGAAACAAAAATAGAACTGTTTGGCCATAATGACCATCGTTATGTTTGGAGTAAAAAAAAAGGGGGACGCTTGCAAGCTGAAGAACACCATCCCAACCATGAAGCACGGGGGTGGCAGCGTCATGTTGTGGGGGTGCTTTGCTGCAGGAGGGACTGGTGCACTTCCCAAAATAGATGGCAACATGAGGAAGGAAAACTATGTGGATATATTGAAGCAACATCTCAAGACATTAGTCAGAAAAGTTAAAGCTTGGTCGCAAATGGGTCTCCAAAAGGACAATGACCCCAAGCATACTTCCAAAGTTGTGGAAAAATGGCTTAAGGACAACAAAGTCAAGGTATTGGAGTGGCCATCATAAAGCCCTGACCTCAATCCTATAGAAAAAGTGTGTGCGAGCAAGGAGGCCCACAAACCTGACCCAGTTACACCATCTTTGTCAGGAGGAATGGGCCAAAATTCACCCAACTTATTGTGGGAAGCTTGTGGAAGGCTACCCGAAATGTTTGACCCAAGTTAAACAATTTAAAGGCAATGCTACCAAATACTAATTGAGTGTATATAAACTTCTGACCCACTGGGAATGTGATGAAAGAAATACAAGCTGAAATAAATCATTCTCTCTACTATTATTCTGACATTTCACATTCTTAAAATAAAGTGGTGATCCTAACTGACCTAAGACGGGGAATGTTTACTAGGATTAAAATGTCAGGAATTGTGAAAAACTGAGTTTAAATGTATTTGGCTAAGGTGTATGTAAACTTCCGACTTCAACTGTATTTAATGAACCTGCCACTTGATTCATGAAATGTGTAAAAAACAGTAACCCCATGTGTCCAAAGACTAAATATAGTACAATATAAAAAACTCACATTGTAGACAAATGCTTTGGCCGATTTAAAAATGTCTTCAGAATTGTCCATCAGTAAGCAGAGAGAACAAGAATAAAATAAACTAGACTAAAATAAATAACATTTCTGCAATGGATATGAATGGGTTAATTGTCAACTGTTCTACAGTGCATTCGGAAAGTATTCAGACCCCTTGACTTTTTCCACATTTTGTTACTTTACAGCCTTATACTAAAATTGATGAACTTTGAAATATTTTTTTTTTGAAATCTATATACCCCATAATGACAAAACCTGTTTAGATATTATTGCAAATGTATTAAAAATAAATAACAGAAATACCACATTTACGTAAGTATTCAGACCCTTTACTCGGTACTTTGTTGAAGCACTTTTGGCAGCAATTACAGCCTCGAGTCTTCTTGGGTATGACGATTCAAGCTTTCCAGACCTGTATTTGGGGAGTTTCTCCACATTCTTCTCTGCAGATCCTCTCAAGCTGTCAGGTTGGATGGGGAGCGTCGCTGCACAGCTATTTTCAGGTCTCTCCAGAGATGTTCGATCGGGTTTTAAGTCGGGGCTCTGGCTGGGCCACTCAAGGACATTGAGACTTGTCCGTAAGCCACTCCTGCGTTGCTTGGCTGTGTGCTTAGGGTCATTGTCTTGGTCAAAGGTAAACCGTCACCCCAGTCTGAGGTCCTGAACCCTCTGGAGCAAGTTATCATCAAGGACCGGTCTGTAATTTGCTCTGGTCATCTTTCCCTCAATCCTGACTAGTCTCCCAGTCCGTACCGCTGAAAAACATCCCTACAGCATGATGCTAACACCACCATGCTTCACCTTAGGGATGGTGCCAGACGTGATGTTTGGCATTCAGGCCAAAGAGTTCAATCTTGGTTTCATCAGAGCAGAGCATCTTGTTTCTTTAGGTGTCTTTTGGGAAACTACTGAGGAGAGGCTTTCATCTGGCCACTCTACCATAAAGGCCTGATTGGTGGTGTGCTGCAGAGATGGTTGTCCTTTTGGAAGGTTCTCCCATCTCCACTGAGGAACTCTGGAGCTCTGTCAGAGTGACCCACAGGTTCCTGGTTACCTCCCTGACCAAGGCCCTACTCCCCCGATTGCGCAGTTTGGCCGGGCGTACAGCTCTTGGTAGTCTTGATGGTTCCAAACTTCTTCCATTTAAGATTAATGAGGCCACTGTTCTTGGGGACCTTCAATGCTGCATCATTTTTTTGTACCCTTCCCCAGATCTGTGCCTCGACATAATCCTGTCTCGGAGCTCTACAGACAATTCCTTTGACCTCCTGACTTAGTTGACAGTGCCTTTCTTTTCCAAATCATGTCCAATCAATTGAATTTATCTCAGGTGGACACAAATCAAGTTGTAAAAACATCAAGGATGATCAACGGAAACAGGATGCACCGAAGCTAAATTTCGAGTCTCATAGCAAGGGGTTTTAATACTTATGTAAATAAGGTTTCTGTTTACATTTTTATACATTTGCAAACATTTCTAAAAACCTTTTTCATTATGGGGTATTCTGTGTAGATTAATGAGGGGGGGGAAAGTAATTTAATCAATTTTAGAATAAGGCTGTTACATAACAGAATGTGGAAAAAGTCAGGGGGTCTGAATACACTGTAAATAGGACAACAAGTTCTGTTTAAAATGTAAATGAGAGGTATTCTCCATCTCAGACGAACCTGATGTGGCTTGACACAGCTGGAGTTGAGGTTGGGGTACCGTGTTACCGGGTCTATGGTGTACTGATCAAAGTTCTTTGAGATGTTCTCTGTCGTTGTTTGGGGTAATAGCCTGTAGAGGCCCTCCCTACAAACATGTCATGAGATGAAATCATTAATTTTCTGTTAAAACCAGAGCAACAGATTGTCCCACAGTATGACAGGTAAACACAAAAATCCCCATAACTTCCACTAATAGGATAACCAAACATTTCTAACATGTAGCAACATGGATCTAATCATAATTTGACTGTAGACACCTGACAGCAATTTTTTCCAAAGTGACTGGAACCGGTCTCTACTAACCTGGATTAAGAAAATGTCAGTATAATCTCTTTTTTTAATACTTTTACCCCTTTTTCTCCCCAATTTCGTTATATCCTATTGGTAGTTACAGTCTTGTCCCATCGCTGCAACTCCCCTAAGGTCGGTCCTGTTTGCTGACACACTGCTCACTTAACCCGGAAGCCAGCCGCACCAACATGTTGGAGGAAACACCGTCCAGCAGGCGTCCGAAGTCAGCAGCCCGCAGACGGCCGAAGTCAGCAGCCCGCCGAAGTCAGCCGCCCACGGGCGGCAGCCCGCAGGCGGCCAAAGTCAGCCCGCCGAAGTCAGCCACAAGGAGTCGCTAGAGCGTGATGGGACAAGGAAATCACGGCCAGCCAAACCCTCCCCTAACCCGGACGACGCTGGGCCAATTGTGCACTGCCTCATGGGTCTCCCGGTCACGGCCAGCTGTGACGCAGCCTGGGATCAAACCCGTGTCTGTAGTGACCGCTGCGCCACTCAGGAAGCCGTCAATAGAATATCATATGTAAACATCTCCAGCCTACTGTACCTTTCTGCCAGGATCTCCAGATGGGTCTTGCCCTGCGCCCAGCCCCTCACCATCCACACCGTGTCAAAGGCAGCCAGGAACCCTCTAGCACAGCCTGTCCCCGTGGGCCAGAAGGGCTATAGACAGAGAGAACATGGGTCAACACACTACGCACATAGAAAGCAGGACACACTGTTGTTCAGCGACAACAAGCAAGCTAGGAATGTTCTCAAACTGCCTAAAGGGAATATGTGTGGGAAGAAAAATGCTCATCTGATCTACTGTAAGAAGAGGTGGCAAGCCACCTGGTACCAACAACCTGGATGCTAAATTGGTGAGGTTGGTAGCAGAATACGTTGTGACTCCGGTTTGCCACATGTTCAATTTAAGCCTAGAAGACGGTGTGTGCCCTCAGACCTGGAGGGAGGCAAAGGACATTCCGCTGCCCAAGAATAGCAGAGCACCCTTTAATGGTTCAAATAGCTGACCAATCAGCCTGTTACCAGGGCTTAGCAAACTTTTGGAAAATAATCGTGTTTGATCAAATAGTTATTTTACAACGGACTTTCAGCATGCTTATAGGGAAGGGCACTCAACACTGACACAAACGACTGATGATTGGCTGAAAGAAATTGATAGTAAGAATATTTTGGGAGCTGTTTTGTTTAACGTCAGTGCAGCTTTTGATATCATTGATCATAAACTATTACTGAAAAAAATTACTTGTGTTATGGATTTGCATCCTCTGCCTTATCATGGATTGAGAGTTACCGATCTAATAGAAGAGGGTTTTCTTTAATGGAAGCCTCTCTAATGCAAATTCAGTTGAGTGTGGTGTACCGCAGGGCAGCCGGCTTGGGCCATTATTGTTTTCTGTTATTACTAATGACTTTCCAATGTCCTTGAATAAAGCTTGTGTTTCTATGAACGCTAACGACTCAAAAGTAAACACGTCAGCTACGACAATAAAATAAATAACTGACACTGAAGAGCTTCAGTCAGTTTTAGAATGGGTAACTAGCAATAGGCTGGTGCTAAATATATAAAAAAAACTAAAAGCATTGTTTTTGGGACAAATCACTTACTCAACGCTAAGCCTAATTTAGGATGTATTATTGAATAACGTGGTGATTAGTCTCCTCAACTTGCTCAAACAGCTGGGTGTAACCCAAGATAGTAAGCTGTCATGGTCAAAACATATAGACTCGGTTGCTAAAATGTGAAGAGGTCTGTCCATGTTGTGATGACCCTCCCACTCTGTCTGCCGTATTTTGTCTTGACTCTTGTTTTCCTTAGTAGGATGTCGGCGAGCGGAGCTGGAACGGTCGTCAGCGACATGGGACACACCTGGGCCCGGGTATGTCCCGAGATAAATACACCTCTTCCCCATTCATTGAGGAGACTCTCTCCATGCAGACACATACTTAGTTTTTGGTTGTGGCATTTTTGTTTGTTTGCTTTGGCTCCTTTCAACAGCCCTCATTATCACATTTATGCACGCAACCACACTTACACTGCGGATTACTGACTACACACACCATTGTTAATTGTATTTACATTTCCTCAGTTAATAAATATATTTTTGTTATTCCTTATCACCACATTGTCTCCCTTTTTGTTTCGGACTTCGAGCCGGTTCGTGACAATGTTACGGAGTTGCTCTGCTTTCTTGACATCTCAGTCGACCAGACAGGTGCTAGTTTTGTTGCATCTGGACTACTGCCGGCTGTGTGATCATGTGTGGCAAAGAGGGCCATAGGTAAATTGCAGTTGGTCCAGAACAAAGTGGCACATAATGCATTTAGATGTACATGGGGGGGAATGTCATTTACATGCATGTCAGTCTCTCCTGGCTCAAAGTTGAGGAGAGATTGACTGCATCGCTATTGGTCTTTGTGCGAGGTATTGATGTGTTGAAGGCACCGACCTGTCTGTTCAAGCAGTTGGCACACAGTTCAGACACTCATCGGTACAACACAAGACATGCAACCAGAGGTCTCTTCAGTCCTCAGGTCCAGAACAGAGGCTGGGAAACGCACAGTATTAAATAGAATTTTTTTTAAGATATCACCTTGCGGCACAACAGGGACTCTGAAGAGACTGACATTTTTTTATATGTTTTGTATTTATTTAAGTCTCTGCCCATTCATCACCATTTTACCTGTTGTTGTCTTAGCTGATTAGCTGTTGTTGTCTTACCCGTTGTTGCTTTAGCTTGCTCTCCCAATCAACACCTGTGATTGCTTTATGTCTCTCTCTAATGTCAATATGCCTTGTACACCGTTGTTTAGGATAGTTATTATTGTCTTAGTTTACTGCGGAGCCCCTAGTCCCACTCAACATGCCTCAGATACCTCCTTTGTCCCACCTCCCACACGTGGTGACCTCACCCAGCATAACTAGCCCGTCCAGAGATGCAACCTCTCTTATCACTCGGTGCCTGGGTTTACTTCCACTATACCCGCACCCCACCATACCCGGCTGTACATTATGCCCTGAAACTATTTTACCACGCCCAGAAATCTGCTCCTTTTATTCTCTGTCCCCAACGCACTAGACGACTAGTTTTGATAGCCTTTAGCCGTACCCTCATCCTACTCCTCCTCTGTTCCTCGGGTGATGTGGAGGTTAACCCAGGCCCTGCGTGTCCCCAGGCACTCATTTGTTGACTTCTGTAACTGAAAAAGCCTTGGTTTCATGCATGTTAACATCAGAAGCCTCCTCCCTAAGTTTGTTTTACTCACTGCTTTAAGCACACTCCGCCAACCCGGATGTCCTTGCCGTGTCTGAATCCTGGCTAAGGAAGGCCACCAAAAAATCAGAGATTTCCATCTGCAACTACAACATTTTCCATCAAGATAGAACTGCCAAAGGGTGAGGAGTTGCAATCTACTGCAGAGATAGCCTGCAAAGTTGTGTCATACTTTCCAGGTCTATGCCCAAACAGTTCGAGCTTCTAATTTTAAAAATGAATCTCTCCAGAAATAAGTCTCTCACTGTTGCCACCTGTTATAGACCCCCCTCAGCTCCCAGCTGTGCCCTGGCCACCATATGTGAATTGATTTGCCCCCCCCCCCCCCCCCCCCCCATCTATCTTCAGAGTTCGTTCTGTTAGGTGACCTAAACTGGGATATGATTAACACCCCGGCAGTCCTACATTCTAAGCTAGATCCACTCAATCTCACACAAATCATCAAGGAACCCACCAGACACAACCATAAATCCATAAACATGGGCACCCTCATCGATATTATCCTGACCAACTTGCCCTCCAAACACACCTCTGATATTGTTTTCAATCAGGATCTTAGCGATCACTGCCTCATTGCCTGCATCCGCAGTCAAATTACCACCCCTCATCACTGTCAAATGCTCCCTAAAACACTTCTGCAAGCAGGCCTTTCTAATCGACCTGGCCCGGGTATCCTGGAAGGATATTGACCTCATCCCGTCAGTCAAGGATGCCTAGTCGTTCTTTAAAAGTAATTTCCTCACCATCTTAAATAAGCATGACCCATTCAAAAAAATGTAGAACAAAGAACAGATATAGCCCTTGGTTCACGCCAGACCGGACTGCCCTCGACCAGAACAAAAACATCCTATGGCGGACTGCACTAGCATTGAATAGTCCCCGCGACATGAAACTTTTCAGGGAAGTCATGAACCAATACACGCAGTCAGTCAGGAAAGCAAAGGCTAGCTTTTTCAAACAGCAATGTGCATCCTGTAGCACAAACTCCAAAAAGTACATGGAGAATAAGAACACCTCCTCCCAGCTGCACAATGCACTGAGGCTAGGTAACACTGTCACCACCAATACATCCACGATAATTTCAATAATCATTTCTCTATGGCTGGCCATGCTTTCCTCCTGGCTACCCCCCAACAGCTCCGCACCCCCCGCAGCTACTTGCCCAAGCCTCCCCAGCTTCTCCTTCACCCAAATCCAGATAGCTGATGTTCTGAAAGAGCTGCAAAACCTGGACCCGTACAAATCAGCTGGGCTAGACAATCTGGACCCTCTCTTTCTGAAAATATCCACCCCCATTGTTGCAACCCCTATCACCAGTCTGTTCAACCTCTTTCGTATCGTCCGAGATCCCTAAAGATTGGAAAGCTGCCGCTGTCATTCCCCTCTTCAAAAGGGGGAGACACTCTAGACCCAAACTGTTATAGACCTATATCCATCCTGCCCTGCCTTTCTAAAGTCTTCGAAAGCCAAGTTAACCTTTAACGAGTCACCAACCCGGATCCGGGATCACCCCCCACTCCCCCCCCACTGATTAGCATCGCTAGCATAGCTTCACAATTAAATAGTAGCATCTAAATATCATTAAATCACAAGTCCAAGCCACCTAATGAAAGATACAGATCTTGTGAATAAAGCCACCATTTCAGATTTTTAAAATGTTTTACAGGGAAGACACAATATGTAAATCTATTAGCTAACCACGTTAGCAAAGGACACGATTTTTTTACTCCCAACAGCTTTTTCCTGCGTCAGTAGCTATCACTAATTTGACTAAATAAAAATATATATAGCCACTAACCAAGAAACAACTTCATAATATGACAGTCTGATAACATATTTATGGTATAGCATAGTTTTTTTTGGGAAAAATGTGCATTTTTCAGGTATAAATCACAGTTCTACATTGCAGCTGCAATCTGAAATAGTGCTGACCCAGCCAGAACAATTACAGAGACCAACGTCATATAACGAATTACTCATCTTAAAACATTTCAGAAAAATACACAGCGTACAGATATTGAAAGCCCAACATCTGGTGAATCCAAACAATATTTCAGATTTATTAAATGTTTTATAACGAAAACAAAATGTAGCGCTAAATTAGCATAGCTATACCAGGCAGATTCGGCTAGGCGCCCACGGCCAGTTCACATGCACAACAGATATGATATAACATCGTAAATTGGGTCTTACTATGGCTGATCTTTCATCAGAATGTTGATCAAAGTGTCCTTTGTCAAGATGAGTCGTTGGTTCCGTTCAGAAATCTTCCTTTCCCACTCCATTTAGCACAGGTACCGGTCGAGTGGCACAGATCTCTCAAATGTAAATAAATTGTGACAACGGAACACCGCAAAACTCCCAAAAAAATTCAAATAATCTGATTAAACTATATTGAAAAAACATACATTACGTTGATATGGTCACATGTATCAAACAAAATTCGACACGGAGATAGTTTTCATCCATAACGCCAGCAAAACAGTACACAATCGCAGCTCCAACTCGTGCGAATCAGCAAACCGGAAGTTGTCGGTCACGCCAAAGAAATAGGTCTTATTTCACGTCAGTACCAGATAAACAAAGAATTTCTCCTCTGACGTCCTCTTGACACCCAGAGGAAGGCGAATGAGGTGTGTTTCGGGTCATAGGGGGCACGACCATATATAGGCAGAGCTTTGAAGCCAGCATAACACATCTTGATTTTATGTTCTTGGTCATGGAAAGTGCTGTGAAATGACTTCTGTATCACTCAGAGACAAAATTGAAACGGTTTTAGAAACTAGAGATTGTTTTCTTTCCAATGGTATTATTTATATGCATGTAGTAAGAGCAATAATTGAATAAGAGGCAGTTTAATCTGTAGAGCAAATTATGCTAATGGAAAATAGCACCCCCTGTATTCTCAAGAAGTTAATTAACAGATCACTGACCATTTCGAATCCCACCGTACCTTCTCCGCTGTGCAATCCGGTTTCCGAGCTGGTCACGGGTGCACCTCAGCCACGCTCAAGGTACTAAACGATATCATAACCGCCATCAATAAAAGACAATACTGTGCAGCCATATTCATCGACCTGGCCAAGGCTTTCGACTCTGTCAATCACCACATCCTCATCGGCAGACTCGATAGCCTTGGTTTCTCAAATGACTGCCTCGCCTTGTTCACCAACTACTTCTCAGACAGAGTCCAGTGTGTCAAATCGGAGGGCCTGTTGTCTGGACCTCTGGCAGTCTATGGGGGTACCACAGGGTTCAATTCTCGGTCATCTTTTCTCTGCATATATCAACGATGTCGCGCTTGCTGCAGGTGATTCCCTGATCCACTTCTACGCAGACGACACCATTCTGTATACATCTGGCCCTTCGTTGGACACTTAACTAACCTCCAAACGAGCATCAATGCCATACAACACTCCTTCCGTGGCCTCCAACTGCTCTTAAACGCTAATAAAACCAGATGCATGCTTTTCAACCGTTCGCTGCCCGCACGGCTAGCATCACTACTCTGGACGGTTCTGACTTAGAATATGTGGACAACTACAAATACCTAGGTGTCTGGCTAGACTGTAAACACTCCTTCCAGTCTCATATTAAACATCTCCAATCCAAAATTAAATCTAGAATCAGCATCCTATTTCGCAACAAAGCCTCCTTCACTCACGCCGCCAAACATACCCTCGTAAAACTGACTATCCTACCAATCCTCGACTTCGATGGTCATTTACAAAATAGCTTCCAATACTCTTCTCCGCAAACTGGATGCAGTCTATCCCAGTCCCATCCGTTTTGTCACCAAAGCCCCATATACCACCCACCACTGCGACCTGTATGCTCTTAGTCGGCTGGCCCTCGCTACATATTCGTCGCCAGACCCACTGGCTCCAGGTCATCTATAAGTCTATGTTAGGTTAAGCTCCGCCTTATCTTAGCTCACTGGTCATGATAACACCCACCCATAGCACGTGCTCCAGCAGGTATATCTCACTGGTCATCCCCAAAGCCAACACCTACTTTGGCCGCCTTTCCTTCCAGTTCTCTGCTGCCAATGACTGGACCAAAAAAAATCACTGAAGACTTATATTTCCCTGACTAACTTTAAACATCAGCTATCCGAGCAGCTAATCGATTGCTGCAGCTGTACATAGCCCATCTGTAAATAGCCCACCCAATCTACCTACCTCAGTGTTTTTTTTATTTACTTTTCTGCTCTTTTGCACATCATCATCTGCTCATCTATCACTCCAGTGTTAATTTGCTAAACTGTAATTACTTCACTATGTTCTATTTATTGCCGTACCTCCTCACACCATTTGCACACACTGTATATAGACTTTTCCCCCCTATTGTGTTATTGACTGTACGCTTGTTTATTCCATGTGAAACTGTTGGTGTCGCACTGCTTTGCTTCATCTAGGCCAGGTCGCAGTTGTAAATGAGAACTTGTTTTCAACTAGCTTACCTGGTTAAATAAAGATTAATTTTTAAAAAATACAAAAATAAAATTGCAATGCATTACCTATTGTATTATGTAGGTGGGTGGCCAGAACAGCTCATAGGGCAGGAGCCACCTCGTGTTTATGAAGCTTGAGAGAGAGGCAAGATATTATGTATATGTATTGTGGCGTACAGCAGGTCAGCTAACCGAAGATGATGACATCGAAACCTACCTCTGTACATTTGAACGGACAGCACTACAGGAAGGATGGCCGAGACAGAAGTGGGCCAAGTCTGCTGGCCCCGTTCCTCTCTGGGAATGCCCAAAAGGCGTATTGGGACCTGAACGATGAACAGGCGGCTAACTACGACGGACTCAAAACGGGAGATACGCAGCCGCTATGGGTACAGCCTGGTCCATCGGGCTCAACTATTCCACAACTAGAGGTCCGTAACATCCGAGTCCCGATGAGTGACCTACTACGCGTCACCAGGGGATGGCTCCTAACCGACGTACCCACCCTCTCCATCCTAGACAAAGTGGTCCAGGATTGCTTCCTACGGGCACTACCCCACGACATGAAGAGGGCAGTGAGTCTATGCATGCCCCAGACCTTGGAGGGCCTCCTGGAAGCAGTGGAGATGCATCAGAACACTCAGGCCCTGCTGAGTGGGAGCCAGGCCGAGTCGGCGACCCATTCAAGGAGTCGGCAGGACAGCCCCACTGCTGGGTACCCCAAACCGACAGTCGGCAGGGCCAAAGGACCGCAATACAGCTGGGGCAGGGCCACGAACGACCCCAGGTAGATGGAGACCAAGGGAGGTGTTTTGAGTGTGGCGCCCAGGGGCACATGGCCTGGAATTGCCCCGCTCGAGAGGAGTCGATGCCATCAGCAAGCCCCGGAAGCGAGGTGGGTCACGGAGTGAACTACGTCACCTTCTGTTGGGCACACCCCAAATCAACTGCACCCATGGTCCCAGTGAAGGTTGACGGACACGACACGGAAGCTCCATTAACCCCGGAAGTATAGTTACCCTCATAACCACGAGCCTGCTAAACCAGGAGAACGAACGTGGTAGGGAGATGTCCATTTCCTGTGTTCACAGGGACACAAAGCAGTATTCAACCGTATGGGCCAACATCGTGACTCCACAAGGGAACTGCCAGATGATGGTGGGTGCCGTACCAGAGTTGCTGGTACCTCTAAGTGGGACGAGATTGTCCACTGTTTGCGGCCCTCTGGGGGCACGAGCTGAGGAAGAAGGTACGAGCCGTCCGAAGATGAGCGAGGACGACCAATCACCTGTGCGGCCCGGAAGCAAACAGTTGACCAACCTGTATCTACGGGTCCGGAGTCAGAGGGGGTGCCGGAACCCAAACCACGGGAGGAAGAGACCAACCTCCCCCTCCTCGATTTCGAGGGGCCAGTCGAGACACCCCCTGGGGGCCAACTGAGGGGACAATTCGGAACGGCCCAGTGGGAGGACCATACCTTGAAAGCCACCGCAGCCCAAGTGATAGCGGTGGATGGACAGCTACTTACGGGGGTGAGCGACTGGCGATACCCCCATTTCCATTTCAAGAATAACCTTTTATATCATCAGGTGTCGCGCCAACAGGGAGAACTTCGAGAGGTACTGTTGCTGCCCCGACAGTATGTGGGAACTGTTCTTCAGCTGGCCCACACCCACCTGTTGGGGGTGCACCTGGGAATGGAGAAACCCGGGAACAGATCACCGCCCGGTTCCACTGGCCCGGGATGAGGAGGGCCGTGGAAGACTGTCGCAGCTGCACGTGTCAAATTGACTGTCCCAAAGGCACACTTCCGAAACCCACTGGTCCCCCTACCGATCATCGGGGTGCCCTTTGAACGCATCACCATGGACATAGCGGGACCCCTGGTAAAAACAGCACGAGGACACCGGTACTTTCGGGTAATCGTAGACTATGCCACCCGGTATCCCGAGGCCATTCCCCTACGGGCGGCGGTGTCCAAGGGATACGCCCGGGAACTGTTCCACTTCTTTAGCAGGGCATTTAGTGGGCATCCTGAACCAGATCCTGACAGACCAAGGTACTGAGTTTGTCCCGCCTAATGAAAGATGTGTGCTCTCCTGCAGATCCGGACCTCAGTCTTTCACCCGCAGACGGATTGGCTCATTGAGCAGTTCAATAAAACGCTAAAACAAATGCTGCGGAAGGTCATCGAGCAGGACGGGAAGAACTGGGACCAGCTACTACCCCACCTAATGTTCTCAATCCGAGAAGTACCCCAGTCCTCCACTGGGTTTTCCCCTTTCGAACTCCTCTACGGGAGGAGGCCACGCGCCCTACTGGGCCTCGCCAAGGAGGTGTGGGAAGCCCAACTGACCCCCTTACGAAGCGTGGTAGAGCACGTGGAGACGATGAGGGAATGGATGACAGCCATATGGCCAGTCACGAGGGAACATATGGAGAAGGCCCAACGCGCCCAACAAATCGGGGAGCCCAGCCACGAGAATTCCAGGTGGGAGACAGGGTGTTGGTCTTGATCCCCACGGCCGAAAGTACATTCCTGGAAACATGGCACGGTCCCTACGAGGTGATCGAGCTGCTGGGACCTATCAATTACCGCGTACGGCAGCCCGGGACACGGAAACCACAGATTTACCACGTGAACCTGTTGAAGAAATGGCACGAGAGGACAGCCTTGGCCGTGTTATGGTCGGGACCCAGGACGCCAACTGTACCAGTGGTGGTCCCGAGCAATGAGGACCTCGACCTGGCCCAGAAGCAAGAGCTCAGGGAGCTTGTCGATCGGAACACGGCGGTGTTCTCTGAGAAGCCGGGCCGCACGACCCTCATTGAACACCACATCCGTACCCGGCCCGGTGAAACAGTACGAAAGAGGCCATATCGGATTCCAGAGGCACGAAGGAAGGCCGTGAAACAGGAAGTGGAAGCTATGTTGAGGATGGAGGTCGTTGAAGAGTCTCACAGTGCATGGTGCAGCCCCATCGTGTTGGTGCCCAAGCCCGACGGTAGCCTGCGCTTCTGAAATGATTCCGGGGTGTGAACGACATTGTTTGTTTGTTTGACGCCTACCCCATGCTGAGGGTGGACGAGCTCATCGACCAATTGGGAAAGGCCCGGTACATCAGCACCCTTGACCTGACCAAAGGATATTGACAGGTACTGTTGGCAGCCTCCTCCCGGGAGAAGATGGCGTTTTCGACACCAGACGGATTATATCAGTACCGGGTGCTCCCGTTCGGTCTCCACGGAGCCCCGCCCACATTCCAGAGACTGATGTACTAAGTACTTCGACCACACCAGCAGTACGCAGTGGCACATTTGGATGATATCATCATCCACAGCCAAGGTTGGGAAGAGCACCTGACAAGACACAGGTCAAGTCCTTCCTGGGACTGGCAGGATACTATAGCCGGTTTATCCCCAACTTTGCGGCTATAGCTTCCCCCTCACCGAGCTAACCAGGGCCCGCCTCCCGAAAACAGTGAAATGGACGGACGAGACAGAAAGGGCATTCAGCAGCCTGAAGGAAGCGCTGTGCTCCCATCCGATTCTCGTAACGCCCGATTTCCAGCTGCCTATGTTGGTCCAGACGGAAGCATGTGACATGGGACTAGGGGCCGTTCTGTCCCAGATACATAATGTGGTGCTCCTCCCCATCGTGTACATCAACCGAAAGCTGATACCCAGAGAGAAAGAGTGTCTGGCGGTGAAGTGGGCGCTAGACACTGAAGTATTACCTGTTAGATACCCACTTCACCCTGGTCACAGACCATGCTCCCCTGGTCTGGATGGCCAGGGGAAGGGAGACAAACGATCGGGTCACCAGGTGGTTTTTGTCCCTTCAACGCATCTCTTTTTCTGTTGTGCACAGGTCAGGGGCGAAGCATGGACACGCAGATGCCCTATCGAAAAGGGAGACATACGTCGTACTGATTGCAGTCCCCTCCCCAACAGAGCTGGGGGGGGGGGGGGGGGGGGGGGGGGGCATACAGCAGGTCAGCCACCACGGGGAGACTCGGCGAGGCCTGGTGACAGGCGGAGTATACATCACGAGGCGATGGCTCCATCTGCTGGACATGCCAGGTCTCGACGGGCTCTCCGGCCAGGACTAATTGGGGCTGATTGGGGATTGGTTAGTAAGGGCTGATTGCTCACCCAGCTGTACAAGTCCCATAAAGCTGCCAGAAGAGCAGCACACAGGGGAGAGACTGGGGGAGGAAAGGACTCCCGTATAGTTGGAGACAGTACCAGAGGTAACAGGTTGGAGTTCAGTTTTTGATCCCCACAGGATACAGCAAGACCCGGAGCCCAGAAGATGGTATCCCGGAGAGGGTCTCTTGGGGGAGACCTGTTCTTTTCTTTTGGAATTTTATTTTAATAAATACCTTTGATACTGAGCTAATTCTACTCCGTGTTTGATCTGTGTAAACGTTTTGACCCAACCCCCTGGTCTGCCACAGTATATTATTAATTTTGTGTGTATTTTTTGCTGTTTGGACCCCAGGAAGAGTAACTGCTGCTGCCTTGGCAGCGGCTAATTGGGGATCCCAATAAAATAAATGTACTGTTGGCTCCTGTGACTTGAGAGGCATTTAGACAAAGACAAATTAATACACAAATTGACTACTGTTCATTTAATTTCTCATGCTAATCTATACCGGCGCACCAAATGGATGAAAACGAACCGAACAGGGAGGGGAAAAACCTGAAGTTTTAAGAAATGCGAAATGCATGTCTTTGGTTTCTGCTGCAAAAGGTTTTGCTCCATTTTGCTATGGTGCGACATAATGTGTATTAATTTCACCCACAACAGTACAACATCTAGTATGAAGTAAAGCCCCCTCACCTCCAGTAGACTGTCCCCCACCAGAGCCACCAGTAGCTGGTGTCCGCACTTCTCCCTGAACAGCGCCGCATTCTCTGAGGCGTATATGCAGGTGAAGTCGAACATGGCCACATCGGGCTGGTTGCAGTGGTTGATGGCGTAGTCTAGAGAGGGCAGCTGGTAGTTGGTGCCAAAGTCGGCCGCCTCACGGGCGTAGGAGAGAAGAGCCTCCTGGTTCACGTTGTCTTGGCCCAGCAGCTTCTCTGTTTCAATGTAATCCTGCAGGACCAAGAAACAGGGAGGGTTGATGGAAAATGAATGGTATTACTCCGAAAGAATCAGAGCACCACCTCTACCAAGTCCTAGTTGGAGCCTATAACTGGGGCTTAAGATTTTCCTGGTCAGAGCATATGGTCAGGAAAACATCAGGGCCCTACCTACCTATTGCATGTGATCCCTCTTCATTCTGTGTAGATTAGACTGAGGTGATGGCAACCGGCCCTAAAGACTTTACAGTTGCCCTAGACAGTTTTGTTCAACATTTCTGAACACGTAAGCAGACTTTGAAGAACTACGCAGTACAAGTCTGTTTTTTTAACCAGCTGCTGAAACAAAGGGACAGGTTTCACCTCAGGTAGCAAGCAATTACAGGGATTACAAGTCTACTACATTATTGTTATGGATCAGCGCCCTCACATGCAATCACTATCATATTCTTTTATCAAACATATTTTCATTGTACAATTTAAAATGTAAGTCAAGAGCTCGCTGACAATTCGAACCAGTCAAGGCAGCAGTGCTATGAGAGTTTAAAGACTACACACAGAGGTCACATTCAGAGCAGGAAGGATGAGGAGTCCATCTTCACTGAAGGGGAAATGAAAACGAGCCTTCAGAGACCAGACACACACAGGTGCCAGATTCCTTCTCACCCAGCAACACTTTTTCCTCTCTCAATCCACTACAATGTATCTTGTTCTGTGCTTTTATTCCCAGTTCAACCAAAGGGCTGAGATTTAGCACCCACTGGCAGGTAGGGCACAATGGCACAGCTGTAAATATCTGACCTGTTGGGGATTAGAAGAGTGGGGGAATGACATATGGGGAAAGTGAACACAAAGGAGCAGAACAAACACCACTCACATGAATGATGACCCCCTTGTCCAGCAGACTCTGCTTCTTTGCAGTCATCACAAAGTAGTGTGTGTTGTCTCTGTAGTACACAATGTTCTCCAGATCAATCCCTGCAACAACAAAGATTAATTAACACCTTTATGTCCGTCATCATGTTGACCAGGTTGACCGTACAACCAGTGGGGTGGTTGTATTAGTTGACCAACTGTACAGTAGGGATTAGCCCAGTGGATCATGTTTCACATACAGTGTGTATCTTACGATCCATGTGAGTGATGGGGCACGGCCCTTTCATTAAGAGGGGATTGGAGGGGAAGGGATTCCAGCCTGTCTTCACTGCTGAGCCAACTGTCCACAAAGCCAAGCAAACAGAGAAATCAGCAGCACAGGATCCTCCATGGTGTTCTAGCATGGCAAAGTACATCTTATATACCCGACAGGCTGGTACTTCATTGTAAACACAACGCTCCCTTTTTTGTAGGAGCCACACTGGTTTCATTGATTAAAACATTTTATTTTGGTTCCCATTGGATTGATGTGATGATGACACCTAGGGAATCAGAATTCTAGAGATAAATTAGCCTGGTCGCAGATCTGTTTGTGCTGTCTTAACAACTATGGTCATTGGCAAGACTGTACAAAGAGATCCCGGACCTGGAGAAGGGTAAATGCAGGTGTGTTGGGGGTCAGGTTTGGTAGAAGACCCACCTGTCTCCTCTTTGAGCTCCAGGAAGAACTTCTGGTTGAAGATGAAGGCCACTCCGCTGATCTCCTCCACCTTGGCCTCGGCCGTGGTGTTCCTGTTGACAAAGTTGGCTGTGATGGCGATGGCCAGCTTACCCCGGAACTCCTTCCTCTTGAAACCTGAGGGGAAAGTATTGTTATTGTTCTGTTAAGGACACTTAACATTTTGGAAGTTAATAATTTTATTTTGTATTAAACTGGGTCAGATTGATTTATTACATAGAGTAATAATTTGATTGTATTGTTCTTATAGCACCATGTAATAAACAGACTGATGAAGATTCAGATTATGAAAAAAAAAAAAAAAAACATGGTAGAATTGCATTAAGAACATTACAAAATACTACCTTTGAACTTTGAGTAATAATTGTCTGGGTGATGATTTACCCATGTTCTTTCCTTATTAGGTGCAGTCAGACTACGCTCAAGACTGATGCCAATACTGTAATTGACTTTCACCTGTCACATGGCCAGGGTCAGTCTGTATACAAGCCGTTTATCTTCTCAGGCTCCCAGGTAGACCTCTGGATAAAGTGCTCTGATGCAGTTCAAATGTTGCCAGCGCTAACTAGAGTTAACTGCAGATGAAGAGTAGTAGTCACTACCAGGGGTGCAACTTTGGTTATAGAAGTGGGGGGACATAATTTAAAAGAAATAAAACAATCCAGTCGGATAAACACTCCAAACAACCTACCAAAGTACTCGGAGGCGTCTGCATGGTCCTAAATCACACCATTGCCTCGTTTTGTATCACATTCCAATGATATAACTGGGGGGGGGGGGGGGGGAGACAAAAATGCAAATTCAGAATGTCCCCCCCCCCCAGTGAAAGTTGCGCTCCTGGTCACTACAATCAAAACCAGTCAGCCAATATGCCCTTGGAGTGCAGCTCAAACTGTGTCAACAGGAAGGATTTGGAGCTAAAAAGGAGCGTTGCACCATCTCGCCCCTCGGAACCTCGGTTCCTATAAAATGAATGACTTGTGCTTTCAACCATAGCTTTAAAAGGGCTCCCTGAATGTATGCTAGAAGCAATCCACTGTGTAAACGTGCATGCATTCCCTCAGGCATGTTTCCTCACATACTGCAACACCTTGTTTGTGTGAATTTCTATTGGACTTTCCCTGTCTAGTATTTTATGGCTATGAGTGAAACTGCAGTTGAAAATGTTCAGGTGTGCAACTTTTATCTGTGCATCAAGGGTCTTCCAGCCTCCTGTCAATGTTAAAACAGTCAAACAATAACAACTCCATCGTGTGTTTTCACCATCTAGCGTGTTTCTGCGTCCATCCGCACCGATCACCACGTCAAATTCATAGTCAGTGAGGGGGTGGTTTGATGGTCTAATCTCAGCTCTCCATCCAGGCCCTGGGAAAAGGAGAAGATACAGTATTAGACAAGCTTTCCGAGACAGCAGCAAGTCATATGAATACAGCAATATATTGTAAACATTTACTATTTTCCATGACTGTTAAGGTTTCATCTGAGTTTATTGGATGACGAGACACGACATGGTGCTTTTAGATTAATGTGAGGGCACGGTTAAATACATAGCTAAGTTGTCTGCAACTCTATTTTATTTGTATTTAACTAGGCAAGTCAGTTAAGAACAATGACAGCCTACCCCGGCCAAACCCGGACGACGCTGGGTCAATTGTGCGCCACCCTATGGGACTCCCAATCATGGCCGGATGTGATACATCCTGGATTCGAACCAGAGAAGGTAGTGACACCTCCTGCACTGAGATGGAGTGCCTTAAACCGCCGCACCACTCGGGAGCCCATATAGCTGGAGTCTTGCTGGGGGTTTGTAATCTTTCACAATGCAGCGTGGTAAGTGGCAATGATGCAGAGCGAAAACAGTGACCCTCTCCATATCGGCTCAACACTCGTGCCACACAGTCTTACAGAAACGCGCCAGGCCCATGCCACATTCTCCTGAGGTACCCCCTGAAGGACACTGCCACTGCTGCAGACGAGGACACATTTCAACCCTAAATTTAGGCTAGTCTTCCATCTCTGTCTTCTTCTATATTTATCAGTCTAGTGTCAACTCTGCCACCACATGCAACTGAAGAAATAACCGGGAGAAAAACAGGACGCTTGTTTAAATCCAATGTTCAAAATAAAAATAAAAAATAAATAAAAAAATGGGACAGTTGGTGAAGCTTAGGGACTCTGAAGAACTTTGAAATACAGCTTCATAAATATACAATGGGCTTGTTTTTGGCCTCAACTCAAATTAGGCAAGCAACATTGCAAGCTGATAATTCACAGAATAACAATGTAAAAAGCAGATTTATGACAAATATGCAAGCATGAAGTAACAATAAAATAAACAGAAATAAATAGTTTGTTGTAAACACAGCTGTTTAGTGATGATTGCCATGGACATGTTAACATGGCATGGAGGCTAGGGTTGTGACGGTCATGGAATTTTGAAGGATGGTTGTTCAGCCAAATGACCCACGGTCACCATTATAATCACTTGAATAGCAAAATAATGAAGCAAAAAAAGTATGTGTTGCTGCTGCAGGGAGGGGGGCATTGCCTAAGCAACCAAAGACTTGTTTGCTCCACCATTTTACCCCTGAAACAGACTCAACAGCTCAAATGGTGGTGTGTGTGGGGGGGTGGGGTCATGATGTTTTTCATCCATAATCGTAGGTTACACAATTATACGGTACTTGTGCACGCCCTAATGAAGGTTTGATGTTCTGAAGCTTCCTTTCACAGACTGATGCTGGACCTGATACCACTGGGTCGGATTCAAAAGTGTAGGGACAGAAAGCTGAATTAAAAAAAAAAGAAGAAAGTTACCTTCATTCTCCTGGTTGTCCGGTGGTTCCAGCAGGTTAACAAACTCCACGTTGACATGGACCTCCACTCCCACGATGAGGGAGACCTTCAGCAGCATGAGCTGGAGCTGGCGAATACCTTCATGACAAACAGATCAGGTATATTTAAAGTGGCAGTGCAGTTTTATTTAAAAAGTGATTTTACTGATACAGTATTTGCCCATTATGAAAAAAGGCCTTTTTGTGTAGAGCAGTTTGAAAAAAAACATCCTGTTCAGGTGGGAGGGAGTTTTTGGCCCAGATCATATCACATCAATCTGAGCTGATCATTCTGACCATCATCATCACCATCATCTTTTATTTGCATATGCATCCTCCTACTTTGAAGGCGTAAGAAGGGTAGGCTCTAGAGTCTAAATGATCCTATCCGCTGTTAGATTTGAAATAAGCTCACGAACGGATAGTAAAGCTCAAACCAAGTTTATTCACCAACTGGGTATCACAGCTGCCTCTGACAAAGCCTTACACATCTGGACAACCAATACATCCGTTGCTAGACAGGATTTAAGGGGAAGCCTGTTCTTTCTCACTTCATCTGACCTGACCTCAGCCCAAATTCCTCACTCCTCCCCATTGCACAGCTGTCCTACCTTATCTGTTGACTGAAACCAGACTGTGGCCCTTCTCTCCATAGGATACCTAATATCTAACAATAACATGTTCTGACAGAATGTAAACTTTCTGCATTACCCTCTCTCCCTTAGTAACATGAATAAGGATATTTCAAGTTTAGAAGTCAGTACCCATCACCGCCAATCAGGGCCTTTTATGTAAATTTGGATTACATTTGTATCGACACGCACGCACAATCAGACTGAGCATTTCAATGGCAAAATGAGGCTCAGGGAAATAAATGATAAAAAATATTTTTGGTGTTATTTCCATGAAATAAACAGTGACTTGTTAGACATAGTGATCATTAAAAAAAAACTGCATGGGGGCTTTAACAACACATATCCATCAACACACAATCTCCAATAACCTGTGGCCTTGCTAGGCTTAGAGACATGGTTAGTGAAATGCCACATGACGGATTCCATTCTGAGGTATAGGTGGAGCTAGCTAGCAGCTGGTAAGTCTGTTTTCAACTTCATAAGTTAATGTGAGGATAAAGGACACCAGAAGGTTACTATCTGGCAGCAGTGGTTTGAAAAACACACAGCATTTGCATTTATGGGCTCCTCCACTTTGCATGTTATCTAAGGCAAGGAAGTAGCAGGGAGATGTATAACTCTCTCACACAATCATCAGATCTCTCGGCAGAGCGACCTGGATGTACAGTACCAGTCAAAAGTTTGGACACACCTACTCCAACAGTTTTTCTCTATATTTACTATGCTGTAGAATAATAGGGACATCCAAACTATGAAATCATGTAGTAAAAAAAAAAAAAAAGAAAGTTAAACAAAATATATTTCATGTTTTAGATTCTTCAAAGTAGCCACCCTTTGCACACTCCTGGCATTCTCTCAACCAGCTTCATGAGGTAGTCACCTGGAATGCATTTCAATTAACACGTGTGCCTTGTTAATTTGAGGAATTTCTTTCCTTCTTAATGTGTTTGAGCCAATCAGTTGTCTTGTGACAAGGTAGGGGTGGTATACAGAAGATTGCTCTATTTGTTAAAAGACCAAGTCCATGTTATGGCAAGAACAGCTCAAATAAGCAGAGAGAAATGACAGTCCATCAGTACTTTATGACATGAAGGTCAGTCAATGCGGAAAATTTCAAGAACTGTCGCAAAAACCATCAAGAGCTATAATGAAACTGGCTCTCATGACACCACCACAGGAAAGGAAGACCCCGAGTTAACTCTGCTGCAGTTGTTAAGTTCCTTAGAGTTACCAGCCTCAGAAATTGCAGCCCAAATAAATGCTTCACAGAGTTCAAGTAACAGACATCAACAACTGTTCAGAGGAGACTGCGTGAACCAGGCCTTCATGGTCAAATTGCTGCAAAGAAACCACTACAAAGAACACCAATAAGACTTGCTTCAGCCAAGAAACACGAGCAATGGACATTAGACCGGTGGAAATCCAAATGTGAGATTTTTGATTCCAACCGCACGTCTTTGTGAGACGCAGAGTAGGTGAACGGATGATCTCCGCATGTGTGGTTCCCACCGTGAAGCATGGAGGAGGTGGTGTGACGGTGCTTTGCTTGTGACACCGTCAGTGATTTATTTCGAATTCAAGGCACACTTAACCAGCATGGCTACCACAGCATTCTGCTGCGATACGCCATTCCATCTAGTTTACACTTTATAGGACTATCATTTGCTTTTTAACAGGACAATGACCCAACACACCTCTAGACTGTGTAAGGGCTATTTGACCAAGAAGGAGTGATGAGTGCTGCATCAGAGGACCTGGCCTCCACAATCACCCAACCTCCATTTTTAATTTTAAACACACACCTTTATTTAACTAGACAAGTCAGTTAAGAACAAATTATTCTTAACGATGACAGCCTACACCGGCCAAACCCAGACTATGCTGGGCCAATTGTGCGCCGCCCTATAGGACTCCCAATCACAGCCGGTTGTGATACAGCCTGGATTCAAACCAGGGTGTCTGTAGTGAAGCCTCTAGCATTGAGATGCAGTGCCTTAGACCACTGCGACACTAGGGATGGTTTGGGATGAGTTGGACTGCAGAGTGAAGGAAAAGCAGCCAACAAGTGCTCAGCATGTGTGTGAACTCCTTCAATACTGTTGAAAAAGCATTCCAGGTGAAGCTGATTGAGAGAATGCCAAGTGTGCAAAGCTGTCATCAAGGCAAAGCGTGGCTACTTTGAAAAATATATTTAGATTTGTTTAACACTTTATTGGTTACTACATGATTCTATATGTGTTATTTCATAGTTTTGATGTCTTCACTATTATTCTACAATGTAGAAAATAGTAAAAATAAAGAAAAACAATTGAATGAGTAGGTGTCGAAACCTTTTTTTGACTGGTACTGTATATTGAAAATCTAACTAAACAACATGGGAGTGACAGATGGACAGATCATGTAACAATGTTACCATCTGAAAAATACCTTAGTCTGTTTTCCCCAACAGAACACCAAAACAAGGAAGAATAATATTACTTAACATACTTCCCAATGAGATAAGAATGGCATTACGAAAAGTATGAAACTTACTGATGTGGTCTATGGCTCCGGCACAAAATTTGCCATAGAACTTCTTGGCCCCGAGGCCCCTGAGGTCATGGATGGTGTAGGGCCACAGGTGGAGCACGTTGTTTCTGGAGAAGGTGTCCCTCTTCTCAATCACCACCACCTTGGCCCCCAGCAGAGCCAGCTCTATGGCTGTGCGCAGGCCACAGGGCCCTCCTCCAATGATCAAAGACTGGGCGGGGGGGGGGGGGGGGGGGGGGGGGGGGGGGGGGGGGGGGCGGAGGAGAACAAGGGCGACATCAGTATACAGTAGAAACTGTAATTAAAACACAACCAAGGTAAATTGTTGCAAAGGTGAAATGAAGTGTGACTACAGAAAATGTGATCAGCTACATCGAAGGCGTTCACCTCTTCTATATAAGTTATATTGTATTGCAACCTCTGTAAAGTTAAACAAACCATGCAACAGTATTCCAAACAATGTATTTTGTCTGGCAATCATTTTAAAGTGAAAAATCTGAGTCTCAGCACCATTCTGTTAACATGGAATTGCCCCTATGCTAAACATGCTAGAAAAAAAGTGGATATAAAGATGGGCATAATTATATATATTTTTTTTAACAGTCTGCCTTCTTTGTTCCAATACATTGCAAAATCAGCAAATCTCACAACAGAATGTATTTTGGTAGGTTTCATATGTGAGGAGGTTTAATCATGCTTTGTTTAAAATGTTCACATAGACGTGTGCAGCGTAGCTTTTCATTTCTCCACATTGTTCACAAGCATCTACCAGCTGGGTGTGCAGGGATATCACATCTCAAGACAGTGAAACACGATAAGAAAGAAACGCTCTGTTTCACCTGCATCACAACATTACCATGAAAGAGAAGTCATATTATGAAGTTACTGTACAGCTAGTACTCTAACATACTGTAAACCATATAAATAAATAGAACACAGTTATATGTGCTTCTGTTCTACGCTGTACGGAGGGACATACACTGTAGTATGGAGAGACATAACACATTTATCTACACTTCCATTTTACAGACTGTTACAAATCTACACAGGGGGATGGAAGATTTCCCTGTGGGCTATTTGAATAGTTAGGCCTTTCTTATTGGTATATTAACCAATTTACCACCTGTTGATAAATATCTCACCAGGCAGGCCAAAACTCCATCCAGGATGGTCTTTTCAAACAGCATGTTGAAAGGGCATCATATTTTTCACAATTTCATAGTATTATTCCAGCTATGAAATAATATATAAAAAACAGAAAAATAAAGTTTGACTGCACTGGGCCTTTAATACAAAGTAGCCTATTCCATCTGACGGTGATCACCTACATCTGACACAGGAAATGTTAACACTTTATTTGGATAGTCCCAAGTAGATGGTTTGTAGATGTTTAGTACAGGGCTCGACTACCGCATTTGGGGCCCTGGGGCACCTACCTCCGGGGCACCCAACCCTCGTATTCATATGCTATCTGGGGGGGCCCGTTTGGTAAACCGGCCTTGGTTCAGTAGATGTTCAGTAACATTTAAACAAACTATCTACTAACCCTAACCTTTATTCTAAACCTAAGCGTAACCTTAGCAAGCATTTTCTTATCAACAGACACTTTGTTGATAGTATGACCATCTGAAGATCTATAAGGGACTATCTAAATAAAATGTGACCCAGGAAAGTTATAAATCAAAACCAACCATCTATGAATCAGTCTTTATGCAGATATGGGATATTAACATGGACATGATCTATTCAATCCCAATGTGGGAGGTCTGCCCAATGGCAAATACAGGGTTTGTTCATTTAAAGGTTGTTCCTTATGTCTAGATGCTTTATTTCTTGTATCAAATCTAAATGACTTCCAACCTATGTACTATCTGCCACATAGATGTGAGTCTGACTTGTGCATTTGCATTACTGTGATAGCTTGACTGACTTCTTACCCTGGTGCCCTCACAGGCTTTGGCTTTCTTGTACTCCTTGTGGCCGGCTCTTTTGTCCAGTTTGGTCCAGAGGGCCTTGGCCTTCCAATTGGTGACCGTGGCTTTGAGGTTGCTGTAGAAGTTCCTGTAGTCCAGCGGGTCCAGATCCATCTGCCTGCATAGGATACTAAAGGCCTGCAGAGTGCCCTTACATGTGGACGCCTGGACAAAGTTCTCAAAGAGCTGCCCTGCCTGGGCGCTCCTCTCATCATCCTTTTCACCCATCTTCTGTTTTGGAGACTCGATCTGTCCGTCACTCCCTCGCTCTGTCTCCAGCTGCTCACAGGCTTAGTTAGACTAGGATCCGACTGCCATCTCACCGGGTTCTGGAAAAGAAAATGGCATTGGATTTTATTACAGTATCACTCTGTACTCAGACTGTGGTACTACGGGCAAAAATCATCAAGACATTTTCTCTGTGAAATGGTCTCCCAGTAATTAATAGCACTTAAACATTAAAACTATTACTGAAATGACAAATTACTTTGCTTAACAAGTTCACAAATATTAATTAGCACACTGTAGCATGATGCGTTACTGCAAATGTTTAAAATGAAAACAAGGTCACATTATAACTGTACGGAATGTCTGAGGCTCAACATTGACCCTACATGCACTCCTTGATATATAGTGCATTCGAAAAGTATTCAAACCCATTCCTTTTTTACGTTACATCCTTAGTATAAAATGGATTCAATAATTTACTTTTCCTCATCAATCAACACAAATACCTGATTTACATAAGTATTCAGACCCCTTGCTATGAGACTCAAAATTGAGCTCGGGTGCATTCGGTTTCCATTGATCATCCTTGAGATGTTTCTACAACTTCATTGGGAGTCCACCTGTGGTAAATTCAATTGATTGGACATGATTTGGAAAGGCAAACACCTGTCTATATAAGGTCCCATAGTTGACAGTGCATGTCAGAGCAAAAACCAAGCCATGAGGTCGAAGGAATTGTCCGCAGAGCTCCGAGACAGGATTGTGTCGAGGCACACATCTGGGGAAGGGTACCAAAAAACTTCTGCAACATTGAAGGTCCCCAAGATCACAGTGGCCTCCATCATTCTTAAATGCAAGAAGTTTGGAACCACCAAGATTCTTCCTAGAGCTGTCCGCCCGGACAAATTGAGCAATAGGGGGAGAAGGGCCTTGGTCAGGGAGATGACCAACAACCCGATGGTCACTGACAGAGCTCCAGAGCTCCTCTGTGGAGATGGGAGAACCTTCCAGAAGGGCAACCATCTCTGCAGCACTCCACCAATCAGGCCTTTATGGTAGAGTGTCCAGACGGAAGCCACTCCTCAGTAAGTCACATGACAGCCCGCTTGGAGTTTGCAAAATGCACCAAAAAGACTGACCATGAGAAACAAGATTCTCTGGTCTAATGAAACCAAGATTGAACTCTGGCCTGGATGCCAAGCGTCACGTCTGGAATAAACCTGGAACCATCCCTACGGTAAAGCATGATGGTGGCAGCATCATGCTGTTGGGATGTTTTCAGTGGCAGGGACTGGGAGACTAGTCAGGATCGAGGGAAAGATGAACAGAGCTAAGTACAGGGAGATCCTTGATGAAAACCTGCTCCAGAATGCTCAGGACCTCAGACTGGGGTTCACCTTTCAATGACCCTAAGCACACAGCCAAGACAACACAAGTGGCATCGGGACAAGTCTCTGAACGTCCTTGAGTGGCCCAGCCAGAGCCTGGACTTGAACCCGATGGAATGTTTCTGGAGAGACCTGAAAATAGCTGTGCAGCAACACTCCACATCCAACCTGACAAAGCTAGAGAGGATCTGCAGAGAAGAATGGGAGAAACTCCTGAAATACAGGTGTGCTAAGCTTGTAGCATCATGCCCAAGAACACTCGAGGCTGTAATCGCTGCCAAAGGTGCTTCAACAAAGTACTGAGTACTTTGTTGAAGCACCTTATGTAAATGTGATATTTCCGGTTTGCAATACATTTGCAAAAAATTCTAAAAATCTGTTTTTGCTTTGTCAGTATGGGGTATTGTGTGTAGATTGATGAAGGGGAAAAAACTATTTAATCCAACCTAGAATAAGGCTGTAACGTAACGAGATGTGGTAAAAGGGAAGGGGTCTGAATACTTTCCGAATGCACTATAAAGTTGTAAACCAAAATTTCCACTGAGCAGTTACAGAGAAACAGGAAAACTTGAAATAGTACAGCCTGTTTCAAGCATCAGGATGAATTTGCATAAATCCTCTAAAATACACCTAATTTGCATAGCTGGAGATATTCATCAGCTCATAATGACAGCTCTGAAACCATTAAAAAAGCCCAAGGATAAGACAAGGGATCTTTCCTCATTACAACACCAGTGTACCCTACACAATTTCCTGTCTGCAGCCTCTCCCATTACCTGTGTCAATAATAGTTTCACTAGACAGCCATTCAACTAGCCATCATTCAGTAGTTTATCCTCTGTGCGCATCTCCATAGTTAAAGGACCACCAATTTCAAGCAGCATATTGTAAAGGATGTAGTCAGAATGTATCTAAGGAAACCAAATATATTATTCAATGACCTTGTATAATACATTCTCTCAACAATGACTTCTCTACCCTTCATGGAAATTGGAATGTAAACCTGGATGTGTCGAAGGAACTTGACAAAATCCCAATACCATCAAAGCACTATAGTAGTGGCAACTCTTCTCCAGAGAGGAGAGAGAAAGCATTTTCCATGAGGCCCGAAACAGGAGCTCCTTCAATAGTGGAAAGGCTATGTGCAGAATGCAACCTGAACAAGTGAGAAGTCTGGCTGCAGTGGCTGAGGCCTGCCAGTCCACAGTAGCTCCCCTCTGCTTTTAGTGGACCAGAAGGGGTGTCATCTCTCATACGTAATCACATTCGGCAGATAGCAACAACATCTAATCTAACACTGAGTCTCTAGCATTGAAAGACAGCTGCTCTAGCATATTGAAAAACACACAGTAACTCACACACTTCCAGGGACTCAGTGTGCTATGGAAGTGTTCGCGGCCTAATCTATATATAACCGATTGTAGCACTGTGCATTGTGGGAATTTGCACAAAGTGCCTAGCATGATATCGCACCCACAATCTGCCTCTATTTACAGAAACAGTTTTAAATTGAGTACAGGAAAAACAAGACATTTTTCTATTTCCACTGAAGTCCCTGCATTTCTAATTAGACATGCACTCAGGGGAAATAGCTGCCTCCCTCTGTCATTCATATAGTCTAACCACTGTCCAAAGGATTTCACATTACTGGAACAAAGACACTATTCTATTTCAGTAACTGTCCTGTGTGGCGTGTGAACATGTCAACATGTAGCACAATGTCCAGCTCATGTTCAATGCAAAAACAACCACGACATAACAACAACAACAACTTAACAGAGGTCCATTGACTCTTGAGAGAACATAGCTTATCCAGAGAGAGATTCATCTTGAGAGACCTTAGTGGACAAAGAGTAGAAAGCACCGTTGATCAAAAGAATCAGATTCCAGAAATAAGCCCGGTCTAGTCTATCAACAGGGAGCAGAAAAACCACTAGCCTCCACAGAGACTCATGGGCAGTGGTGTGATGGAGCAGAGACTCCAGGACCCAGCAGGGTTATATGTGCTGCCAAGTCTAGGACTAGTTTCCTTGGAAAGACACAGGTCACAATTTCTTAGCATTTCACCAAGCCTTGACTGGAGCTCTTTGACGACAGGTCTACGGAGTAAGAATGGTGGACCATTCTTGATACAAACGGCAAACTGTTGAGCGTGAAAAGAACTGCAATGCTGCTGTGGTTGACACAAACCTGTGCACCTGGCACTTACCACCACACACCGTTCAAAGGCACTTACATTTTTTGTCTTGCTCATTCACACAATCAATGTCTCAAGGCTTAAGACCTCTTAAACCAGTCTCCTCCCCTTCATCTACACTGATTGAAGTGGATTTAATAAGTTACATCAATAAGGGATAGTAGCTTCACCTGGTCACTCAATGTCATGGAAAGAGCAGGTGTTCTTAATGTTTTGTACACTCAGTGTAGGTTACATGGACATTGCCTTAGGTAGGGGATAGAGTATACACATCCAGGTAACCAAGGAGTACAATGCACAGACAAGACATGGGTATCAGTTACAACAGGAAGGGTTTAATTTCTGTAACAGCCAGGACTACCGAAAGTCAAATATTATGACCTAAAAATCTTTACTGTAAGACATTCCCTCAAACGCGTTTAAAAATAATAAAAAATTTGAGTTTAATTGGAGACAAAGCAAAATGAGTTTGCTGTAGTACCACATAGGGAGTACCACAGAGGGTTAATGTCAAGAACAGAACAGTGCTGTCTGTCCAGCAGGCACAGTACGAAGCAGAGAAAGTTGTGCCTTCTCATTGTGAGACATGAATCAAAGGAGAGCCGACAAGTGCCTGGCCAGACAGACTGTGTGCCAGCAACACCTTTGAAAAACGTGGCTCACTGGCTCAGAGTACCAATTAAAGAGATTCACAAAGACTTCTCTTCATACCACTACAGCCTGTGTAAACAGATCTTTGTAGAGTACAGGCAATGAGAATATCATAATATCAGACACAGTCTGGAGCATAGCACATTGCTTTTCTGAGGGAAGATCCAATGGTCTCACACTAAGCGTTAAGGTTTTAGGCGTGTCAGAGTGGTGGTGTGGTGAATGGGAATTTAAAGCGGTTGGCTGGTGACATGCAGGTTTAAATATGATGCTGATTATCTCCAGCACGCTCCGTTTCCTCTGAGGCAGGAAACATCCACTGTAGGAATGTCAGAGAAATATTGACCTGATTCAGGACAGACGGGACTGTTTGTTCGAGGTGAAAGAGAAGGAACACAAACAGAGAAGGCCTAAGGCCATTATGAAATATAATCCCATTATGAAATATAATCCTATTATTCAGGCCAGTTGTGATCCTTTCGTCCAATCAGAAAAGGACATAACCTAACTTGACCAAAAAAATAGCATTGCAGTCAGAAATGAAATCGAATTAATAATATTCTAACTTAGATTCATCATGAAAATAATACAGAACAATCCATTGAAGATCATGGTCTGACTCAGTCACAGTCCTCTTAATTGATTAGCATTTACCAGATTAAGCAGTTAACTTTATCAGAGAAAACTTCCTGCTTGACATGGCCCCCCGTCTGTCTGCCCAATGGACAGTTTCAAACGTTAGCCTTAAATGACCTGGGAATGTACAGTCATGTTTGGACACACCTACTCATTCAAGGGTTTTCTTTATTTTGACTATTTTCTACATTGTAGAATAATAGTGAAAACATCAAAACTATGAAGTAACATATGGAATCATGTAGTAACCAACAACAACAAAAAAAGTGTTACATCAAAATATATTTTAGATACTTCAAAGTAGCCACCCTCTGCCTTGTTGGCAGCTTAGCACACTCCGTACAAAGCTCTCCCTGACCCTCCATTTGGCAAATCTGACCATAACTCTATCCTCCGGATTCCTGCTTACTCGCTCAATACGGAAGTGGTCAGATGACGCAGATGCTAAGCTGTAGGACTGTTTTGCTAGCACAGACTGGAATATGTTCCGGGATTCTTCCGATGGCATTGAGGAGTACACTACATCAGTCACTGGCTTCATCAATAAGTGCATCGATGACGATGTCCCCACAGTGACCGTACGTACATTGCCTGTAATCCATGGCTTCTGGTTGGGCTATATCAGCACTGAGCTAAAGGGTAGAGCTGCCGCTTTCAAAGAGCAGGACTCTTACCCGGACAATTATAAGAAATCCCGCTATGCCCTCCAACGATCCATCAAACAGGCAAAGCATCAATACAGGACTAAGATTGAATCCTACTACACCGGTTCCGATGCTCGTCGGATGTGGCAGGGCTTGTAAACTATTATGGACTACAAAGGGAAGCACAGCTGTGAGCTACACAGTGACACGACGAGCTAAATTACTTCCATGTCCGCTTCGAGGCAAGCAACACTGAAGCATGCATGAGAGCACCAGCTGTTTCCGGATGACTGTGTGAGTAAGGGCCGAAAGGATTACCAGGACGTGTTCTCTGAGCAGACCAACTGGTAAGTGTCTTCACTGACATTTTCAACCTGTCCCTGAACGAGTCTGTAATACCAACATGTTTCAAGCAGACCACCATAGTCCTTGTGCCCAAGAACACCAAGGTAACCTGTCTAAATGACTACAGACCCGTAGCACTCACACTTGTAGTCAAGTGCTTTGAATGGCTGGTCATGGCTCACATCAATAGCATTATCCCAGAAACCCTAGACCCACTTCAATTTGCATACCGCCCCAACAGATCCACAGATGATGCAATCTCCATTGCACTCCACACTGCCCTTTCCCACCTGGACAAAAGGAACACCTATGTGAGAATGCTATTCATTGACTACAGCTCAGCGTTCAACACTACAGCACCCTCAAAGCCCATCACTAAGCTAAGGACCCTGGGACTAACCACCTACCTCTGCAACTGGATCCTGGACTTCCTGACGGGCCACCCCCAGGTGGTAAGGGTAGGTAACAACATCGGCCACACTGATCCTCAACACAGGGACCGCTCAGGATTGTGTACTCAGTCCCCCCTGTACTCCCTGTTCACCCACAACTGCATGACTCCAACACCATCTTTAAGTTTGCCGATGACACAACAGTGGTAGGCCTGATGACCGACAATGACGAGACAGCCTATAGGGAGGAGGTCAGACACCTGGCAGTGTGGTGCCAGGATAACAACCTCTCCCTCAATGTGATCAAGACAATGGAGATGATTGTGGACTACAAGAAAAGGAGGGCCGAGCACAACCCCATTCTCATCGATGGGGCTGTAGTGAAGCAGGTTGAGAGCTTCAAGTTCCTTGGTGTCCACATCACCAACAAACTGTCACGGTCCAAACACCAAGACAGTCGTGAAGAGGGCACGACAACGCCTTTTTCCCCCTCAGGAGACTGAAAAGATTTGGCATTGGTTCTCAGATCCTCAAAAAGTTCTACAGCTGCACCATCGAGAGCATCCTGACTGGTTGCATCACTGCCTGGTATGGCAACTGCTCGGCCTTCGACTGCAAGGCACTACAGAGGGTAGTGCGTACGGCCCTGTACATCACTGGGGCCAAGCTTCTGCCATCCAGGACCTCTATGGCAAGCGGTGACAGAGCAAAGCCCTAAAAATGTCCAAAGGCTCCAGCCGCCCTAGTCATAGACTGTTCTCTCCGCTGCCACACGGCAACGGTACTGGAGCGCCAAGTCTAGGTCCAAAAGGCTTCTTAGCTTCTACCCCCAAACCACAAGACTCCTGAACATCTAGTAAAATGGCAACCCAGGCTATTTGCATTGACACCCCCCCCCTCACATTTTTACACTGCTGCTACTCTGTTTATTATCTATGCATAGTCACTTTAACTCTACCTACATATTACCTCAAATACCTGGACTAACCTGTGCCCCCGCACATTGACTCTGTACCGGTACCCCCTGTATATAGCATCGTTACTGTCTAATTATTTTTCTTTTGTATTTGTTTACTTAGTACATACTTTAACACATTTTTTCTTAAAACTACATTGTTGGTTAAGGTCTTGTAAGTAAGCACTTCACCTGTTGTATTTGGCACATGTGACAAATAACATCTGATTTGATTTGTCATTTCAGTTTATGTTACAAAACAAGCAAGTATAGTATAGAGAATCATTGTACCATCTAAACCACTGAAATATATTGTCAATAACCAAAGATATTGTATTTTCAGCTGGTGTACAAAACTGAAAGTAAAAGATGCAAAAACAAAACTTAAAAACGGGAAGCATAGAAAAGCGCACATAGCACAGATCTACCGCTTCTTATACTTGCTTTCAATGAGACTGATAGCTCTATAACTCACATTGTAATGTGAGTTTGGTCAGGTCGCCCAAAAAGTTACATACTGCAGCTTTAAATGGATCACAACATTTTATTTGCAACTTTGGGTAGAAAACCAATAGCTTTTGCTCATGATGAAAATAAATGGTGTGGTCATCCTCACAAGTCAAGCTAGTTCTCCATGAAAGCAATTCAGTGTGTCCTCTTTTTAGCAACCTAACGCTTTACCATTTACCATTAAACCCAACCCAATACCAATGCCAATCACTATACTGTGTGTGTTTGGGACTTACCATTGAAAACCATTAGAGACCATGATATTGAAGCCATTAGAACTGCTGTATCCTAATGGTTTGCTTGTTCACCAGGAATGGTCTAACTAATCCAGATCTTTTTTTAAGGGAATAAACCACACAGAGGGGCTATTTCCTGGACACATATTTAGCCAACAGAAGGATGTACTGAATTTCTTTCATGGAGGACTGGCTATAGGGGCGGCAGGTAGCCTAGCGATTAATAGGGTTGGACCAGTAACAGAATGGTTACTGGTCCGAATCCCCGAGTTGGCATGGTAAAAAAAAAAAAAGTCTGCTGTTCTACCCTTGAGCAAGGCAGTTAACCCCCAACAACTGCTCCCTGGGTGCTGATGACGTTGATGTCGATTAAGAAAGCCCCACGCACCTCTCCGACTCCTCTCTGAGAACCTTCGAGAAGGACAACCATCTCTGCAGCACTCCAACAATCAGGCATTTATGGTAATGGCCAGACGGAAGCTACTCCTCAGTAAAAGGCACATGACAGCCCACGTGGAGTTTGAGTCTTTAGGGGCCTTTTGGCAGACACGATTCTCTGGTCTGATGAAATCAAGATTCTTTGGCCTGAATGCCAAGCGTCATGTCTGGAGGAAACCTGACACCATCCCTACGGTGAAGCATGGTGGCGGCAGCATCATGCTTTGGGGATGTTTTTTAGCGGCAGGTACTTGGAGACTTGTCAGGATCGAGGGAAAGATGAACGGAGCAAAGTACAGAGAGATCCTTGATGAAAACCTACTTCAGAGCACTCAGGACCTCAGACTGGGGCAAAAGTTCACCTTCAAAACAGGACAACGACTACACACAGCCAAGACAACACAGGAGTGGCTTCAGGACAAGTTTCTGAATGTCCTTGAGTGGCTCAGCCAGAGCCCGGACTTGAACATCTCTGGAGAGACCTGAAAATAGCTGTGCAGCAATGCTCCCCATCCAACCTGACAGAGCTTGAAAGCATCTGCATAGAATGGGAGAAACTCCCCAAATACAGGTGTGCCAAGCTTGTAGCATCATACCAAGAAGACTCAAGGCTGTAATCACTGCCAAAGGTGCTTCAAAGTACTGAGTAAAGAGTCTGAATACTTATGAAAAACTGAAATATCACATTTGTAAACATTTCTAAAAAACAGTTTGATTTGTCATTATGGGGTATTGAGTGTAGATTATTTTATTTAACTAGGCAAGTCAGTTAAGAACAAATTTTATTCTACCCCAGCCAAACCCTCCCCTAACGTGGACGATGCTCGTCCAATTGTGTGCCGCCCCATGGGACTCCTGATTACGGCCGGTTGTGATACAGCCCGGGTTCAAACCAGGGCCTGAAGTGACGCCTCTTGCACTGAGATGCAGTGCCTTAGACCGCTGCGCCACTCAGGAGCATTTATAAAACAATTGAATCCATTTTAGAATAAGGCTGTAACGTGACAAAATGTGAATACAGAATACACTGTATGCTTTGCGACATACAATGTCCAAAAGTTACCTAGTAAAACACACAAGCAATCACAGTAATAATACTGTCAAAGGAAAACGTCTGTCTCCCGCTCACATGCTTCTTTCTGTATGAATATTTTGGTCTCAGTCAACATTCCCAGAATATATATTGGCCTCTGACAGAAACCCATCCGGTTCAACAGTGACACTGACACCACTAGCTCCTGGTGTATTTTTGTCTTGCCTCAGGGCTGATATGCAGGCACAGCCCTTATAAGACACTTATAAGTGACAGGAAGTAGTGAGACCTTGTGTAACTGTTTTTTTTCCCTCCCCTGCATGGGCAAGAAGGGAGAGATTATTCTGGAAAGCTCACATGAAAAAAGGTAGAAGATTAACATCTCTGCTCTAACAATGGGAATAAGGCCCTTATAGAAAAAAATCATTTGGCCATTGAGAGGGCTCAGGATTAAAGTCAAATTGGCAGGAACTACTGTACATTCAGTAAGAGCCAGGTTTTTATAAATGGTTATGCTCCCAGGAAATCTTCACCTGGAATACAGTCATATAATTTGAGATGGTTTGGTTCCAACCGCCGTGTCTTTGTGAGACGCAGAGTAGGTGAACGGATGATCTCTGCATGTGTAGTTCCCACCGTGAAGCATGGAGGATGGTGTGGGGGTGCTTCGCTGGTGACACTGTTGGTGATTTTTTTAGAAATCGAGGCACACTTAAACAGCATGGCTACCACAGCATTCTGCAGCGATACGCCATCCCATCTGATTTGCGCTTAGTGGGACTATCATTTGTATTTCAAAAGGACAATGACCCAACACACCTCCAGGCTGTGTAAGGACTATTTGACCAAAGAGAGTGATGGAGTGCTGCATCAGATGACCTGGCCTCCACAATCACCCGACCTCAACTCAATTGAGATTCTTCGGTCCAACTCATCCCGAACCGTGAAGTAAAAGCAGCCAACAAGCGCTCAGCATATGTCGGAGGAAACACCATTCAACTGTCGACTGGGGTCAGCCTGCAGGCACCCGGCACGCCATAAGGAGTCACTAGGGCCCGATGAGCCAATTAAAGCCCCCATGGCCTAACCCAGACAACGCTGGGCCAATTGTGCGCTGTCCTATGGGACTCCCGGCCACGGCAAGTTGTGGCTTAACTCTTAAACTTAGCCACCTAGCTAACGTTAGCCACCTAGCTAGAATTCATAACATATCATGTTTGGCAAATTCTTAACATATAATAGGAATTGTAATTCGTAATGTGATGGACATCCACAAATTAATACATGCCATATGAAACATAAAATATGCTAAATGGAGTGTCTCAAATGTATATACAGAATACAAAATTCTCTGAGACCATGTTGTCAAGACAGCCTTGGTTACAGCTTATCTATGTTGAAGAAGTTACTCAGAGCAAATTGATGACTGTAGGCTATTTCAATAGTTTAGTGTCTCAAATAATCAGACATACACCATAGAAAACACTTGATTTTGCAATAACAGTGCAGGGCCCCAGTATGCACACATCACCTGTTGTAAAATATGGAGCATGATCTTTTTAAACTAGGACTGCAGTGGTGGAAAAAGTACTCAATTGTCATACTTGAGTAAAAGTAAAAAGTAAAAGCTTTACATCAAACTTCTTATATTAAGCAAACCAGACGGCACGATTCTTTTGTTTATTATTATTTCTTTTTTTACGGACAGACAGGGGCACACTCCAACACTCATAAATAATTTACAAACCCCCGTATTTGTGTTTATGGAGTCCGCCAGATCAGAGGCAGTAGGGATGACAATGTGTTATATTGATAAATGCGTGAATTGGACCATATTGCTGTCCTGCCTGAACATTTGAAATGTAACGAGTACTTTTGGGTGTCAGGAAAAATGTATGGGAGTAAAAAGTACACAATTTCTTTAGGAATCCGGTGGAGTAAAAGTAACAGTTGTCAAAAAAATAAAGTACAGATACCGCAAAAAACTATTTCAGTGAAAAGACTTTGCATTACTACTTAAGTACTTTACACCACTGGGACTGTGTAACCAAACACTATTTATTCAGTATTCAGAATCCGATAGCATCTCCCAATAAATGTATAAATATTTCAGTTGCACGCGTTGAACAGAAATAATACGAGCTAAACTTGAATAGAACACACAAGCAATGTATGTTTAAAGTGTTAAAAGCTCACCTGAATAGTTAGTCGGTCAGTCGTACACTCACGCTCAAATGAGAAACAGACTGTCATTCACTTACATCTGTGTGTCAATTGAAACGAACTTCAAAATGACAGCTGTCCTAATCAAAACGCCTTGTTTTATCCAGAATAAACAACGTTTCCACCGAGCAATAAACTTCAAGGTATCCAACTTCTACCTAAGTCAGTTGACTATTGAAAATGTTATGAAGTTGTAGCCGACAAACCGGAGCCGGATAAAGCCTGACGAAGTCTTTAGAGGAGGTGCTACGGAGTAATGACGTCCAATGAGAAGCTGAGCGATAACCTTGAAGCGTAAATTTGCTGCCAAACGAATCCTCCGATAAACTGTGAGCAACTTTCTCCCTGTAAGTAGACCTCTAAAAACATTTTGGAACCTAATGCATTTGAGAATAAATGGAGGAATAGTTAATGCATTATGTTGTCTAACATAAAGAAGTTGCACAATTTGTCATGACCGTCTTCACAGTGGGTACACATGTGACAATAGATGCCCAAGGCAGCCCAAATAGCTAACTCCAAGGAGTCATTGTCAATAGACAGGATAGACATAATAAGAACGCACTCACACACACACACACACGCGCGCGCGCGCCCTTCTCCACATTGCATGGTATTTTATTGCCTTGAGAAAAGCTATGCTTTTGGACGACTTCAGTTACAGAGAGCGAGCAAACCCTCCACACACTGACATAACAAATTAGGGCTTCGGAATGACAAACCAGCCACATAGTAAAGTGAACCTAGAGGTTCAAGGAGCTAACATTTATAACCTGCCACAATATCCTATGATAAGCACATCTCCAGGCTGTATCACAACCGGCGGTGATTGGGAGTCCCGTAGGGCGGCGCACAATTGACCCAGCGTCGTCCGGGTTTGGCCGGTGTAGGCCGTATTTGTAAATAATAATTTTATTTTAATTAACTGACTTGCCAAGTTAAATAAAATAAAAAATAAAACATCTCAAGACAGGGCCTAAGGGGCCTCTGTGAGTGTTTAAGAGTGAGTTATCCCATACATTTGGAAAACAGGCCCTATGGAAACATATTGTAAAAAAATATTTTCTATGATAATTTTATTGAGCAAAAAAAACTTTTTTGTTGTTGAATTTTCTAACTGAATCCGAGACTGATCATATGCCTTTGACTGTACGTGTGGAAAAATAGGATTACATGTCCATCTACAGGACAAAAAGTGCTATTGCAAATCCATAACAACTTGCACAGCACAGCCAACATGGTCAACTTCTCTCTCTGCCAATGGCGGCTGGTGGGAGGAACTATAGGAGGATGGGCTCATTGTAATGGCTGGAACAGAGTTAATGGAACGGAGTCAAGCATGTGGTGTCTATATCTTTGATGTGTTTGACACCGTTCCATTTACTCTGTTTCAACCATTACAATGAGCACATTCTCCTATAGCTCCTCCCACCAGCCCCCACTGCTCTATGCGTTATATGCTACAAATATTATTATTATAAAAATATATAATTTATTTTTATTATTATAAAATGTCAAATTACAAATGAATAACAAAAAAACATAGGACATCACCTTATGTATTTTCTCTGAAGAAACATAAAATAACATTAAAATAACATTATGAATGTATTATTATGTATTATATTTCTTATCCAGCAGGGGGCAACCTTCTAACATAAACTGTGCATCAATCTTGACATGTTCTCCAAAACACAAAGGAGATTTCATTAATTGAGTAAGTCCTGAAAGTATTGCTTTGCATATGGAATTCAATTCTTTATAATGTACTGGAAAGTTATATGTTTCTGAGAACTTTCTATACCGCCCGAACAGATCCACAGATGATGCTATCTCTATTGCACTCCACACTGCCCTTTCCAACTTGGACAAAAGGAACACCTACGTGAAAATGCTACAATGACTACAGCTCAGCGTTCAACACCATAGAGCCCTCAAAGCTCATCACTAAGCTAAGGACCCTGGGACTAAACACCTCCCTCTGCAACTGGATCCTGGACTTCCTGATGGTCTGCCCCCAGGTGGTAAGGGTAGGTAACAACACATCTGCCACGCAGATCCTCAACACATGGGCACCTGAGGGGTGCGTGCTCAGTCCCCTCCTGTACTCCCTGTTCACCTATGTCTATACTATCTATTGCATCTTAGCCTATGCCGCTCTGACATTACTCATCCACATTTTTATATATTCTCATTCCATACCTTTACTTAGATTGTGTGTATTAGGTATTTGTTGTGAAATTGTTAGATATTGCTTGTTAGATATTGCTTCACTGTCGGGAATTAGAAGCATAAGCGTTTTGCTACACTCGCAATGACATCTGCTAAACACGTGTATGTGACCAATAAAATTTGATTTGATTTGACTCTATGCCCAGGCACGACTTCAACACCATCATTAAGTTTGCTGACGACACAACAGTGGTTGGCTTGATCACCGACAACGATGAGACAACCTATAGGGAGGAGGTCAGAGACCTGGCCGTGTGGTGCCAGGATAACAACCTCTCCCTCAACATGATCAAGACAAAGGAGATGATTGTGGACTACAGGAAAAGGAGGACAGAGTACGCCCCCATTCTCATCGACGGGGCTGTAGTGGAGCAGGTTGAGAGCTTCAAGTTCCTTGGTGTCCACATCACCAACAAACTATCATGGTCCAAACACACCAAGACAGTCGTGAAGAGGGCACGACAAAGCCTATTCCCCCTCAGGAGACTGAAAAGATTTGGCATGGGTCCTCAGATCCTCAAAAGGTTCTCCAGCTGCAACATCGAGAGCATCCTGACTGGTTGCATCACTGCCTGGTATGGCAGTGATGCCCCCCCGCCCCCTCTTTTACGCTGCTGCTAGTCTCTGGTTATTATCTATGCATAGTCACTTTAACTCTACCTACATGTACATATTACCTCAATTACCTCGACTAACCTGTGCCCCCGCACATTGACTCTGTACCGGTACCCCCTGTATATAGCCTCCCTACTGTTATTTTACTGCTACTCTTTAATTATTTGTTATTTTTATTTTTTACTTTTCTATTTTTTTACCAAACACTTATTTTTCTTAAAACTACATTGTTGGTTAAGTGCTTGTAAGTAAGCTTTTCACTGTAAGGTCTACTACACCTGTTGTGTAGTATAGTCCCGTGTAGCTCAGTTGGTAGAGCATGGCGCTTGCAACGCCAGGGTTGTGGGTTCGTTTCCCACGGGGGGCCAGTACAAAAAAAGGTATGAATGTATGTACTTGTAAGTCGCTCTGGATAAGAGCGTCTGCTAAATGCTAAATGACTTAAATGTAAATGTAAATGTTGTATTCGGCGCATGTGACAAATACAATTCGATTTGATTTGAAGAGAGTATATTTCCTTCTTTGTCAAATAAATCAAGCACAAATATATCTCTTTCAAATAACTTAGGAAAGAACAAAGACTTGTTTTTAACAACAATATCTTTGTTGTTCCACAGAAGTGCCTGGGTAATCTCATTTGTGTTTTGATGGGTAATTTTGCTGGAGAATAGTTGCACTTCCACAAAAATTGAAGACCACCCAATTTCATAAAAATATGACAGGGAATGAAGTACCATATAGTTTCAGAGCTAAGCATACATCCTTTTATCCAGATATTGTTGATATCAAGGAAATCTAGTACTTCAAGCCCGCCATCAGCTCTTTGGTTTGATATTACAGACTTCTTAAGTTTGCGTTGTTTATTTTTCCATATAAAGTCTAGGAAAGTGTTGTTGATATCCTTACTGGTTTGATCAGCTACAAATAGGGATAGAGCACGGTAGACAAAACGTGACAGACCCTCTGCTTTGGACAATAAAACCCTTCAAATAATAAAGAGGTCACGCTGGAGCCAGTTATTAAAGATGGATTTTGTTTTCTTTCATCGCTGAGAGAAATTGAGATGTTGACGGACAATGTGTTTTTTGATGATGCAGACAAAAGACCATCTGTTCCAGGTACTTTGCCCTTCTTCATAGATCTAAGACCATCTCTAATCTCTCCTATAGAAAACTCCAATATAATTGGAACATGACCCTGTTTTATAAAATGTTCACATTCAATCCCATGAAAATTTGATTTATACAGATTTTCATAGAAAGAATACACAAAGTTAGAGAGGAGCTTAGGGTCTTTACACAAGGTATTGTCAATATTTAAGGCAGAAAGAGATTTTCTCTTATAGTTTATTTTTTCAAGAGCAAAAAAAGTGCTGTTTTTCTCACCCTCAACCCATTGTTCTCTAGATCTAGAAAAGGCCCCTTTTCTAAAAAAAAACATTCAATTTATTCAGAAGCTCATCTTCTTTCAAAAATGTTTGCTTCTTTAGTTCCTTACTGTGTGCCATGTAGATAGATCTTACTTTGAATTAAAATATTTCCCAGTTACTTCCATGCTTTGGTTCTAAATAATTTGACCTAAACTAGTCTAAGATCAAGTTATTTATGCTCTTGTTAAAAGACTGGCTCATTTAGGAGTGAATTATTACGTTTCCATTATCTTCGAATGCCACTGGATTTTCCAGAACATTCTAAATTCAATAATATAATTTTATGATCAGTCAAAGGAGCATGTTTATGACTTAGTTCTTGTACATACTGTAAAAGTGGGGGAGAAAAGAGAAACCGATCAAGTCTGGATCTGACCATCATTGACCTATTACATCAGGTGCATTCATTTAAGTTTGTACTAAAGAAGCGCCATGTATCGATCCCTGTCAGTTTACTTCAAAATGAGGTGATGATGTCACTATTCTGAGATCTTTGAGCTATTCTAGGTGGAAATTTATCTAAAGAGTTATCTGGTGTTTCATTGAAGTCTCCAGCTATTATAAGCAATGCATTTGTATACTTGTTTTGCAGCTCAGGAAGCTTATCAGCAAGATCCAAAAAGAAAGTCTTATTTGAGGTGTAAGAGTTGTACCCATACATATTGCATATAATAAAACAATCATTATCTTTTTTTTCTTTTTTTATGAAAAAAAAAATTCTTAGGGGTGGATCAGCTTAATATTGCAGAAAGAATTTTGCTTCCATCAATGTAATTGTCTGCATCATTTCCAATCCCCCATATATTTTGGGGTAAATATATCCATATACATACACGCATACATACATATACACATACTGTAACGGCTGTTGGAAGGAGAGGACCAAGGTGCAGCGTGGTACGTGTCCATATTTATTAAATGAACACTGAAATAACAAAGAATAAAGACCGAAACAGTTCTGGCTGGTGCAGACACACAACAGGAAACAACAACCCACAAAACACAGGTGGGATGTGGCTACCTAAGTATGGTTCTCAATCAGAGACAACGATAGACAGCTGCCTCTGATTGAGAACCACACTCTGCCAAACACATAGAAATATAAAACATAGAACAAAAACATAGAATGCCCACCCCAACTCACGCCCTGACCAAACCAAAAATAGAGACATAACAAAGGAACTAAGGTCAGGGCGTGACACATACACATACCTATATAGACATACTTTTTTTTTTAAATATACCTTTATTTTTCCCCGCAAACCCTACCACCCTTCCCCCAATTGGAGTAAACTAATAAACAATAGCACTTAGGCTTCTACCTTAAGTTTATATATCTTATACACATTTTACAGACACAATCTATTTTACAATAGTTATATTTTGTTTGTTTTTAGTCCTTCCTATATTTCTGATGTCCATCCAGTTTGATTTCTCTTTGTAACTGTGCTATTTCACAAAAGTTCTGAACCTATATACATTTTACAGATCCCGTATGTTTTTACATTGTTTATCTTGTTATTAGTCCCACCCTTCAGCTCCATTCAACCCCTCCCATCTATCTCTCAACATCATACATTTTGGATTTCTAATTGCCTTATATTTTTCAACTGTGCAGTGATGCTTCACAAAAGTATTGAACCTTTCTATTCTCATATTTAAAAAATAACGACATTTTGGAGATTATTTCCTTTTCAAACAACCGAAAGTGAGCAGTTGTAATCTGAATAAAGGGGAAAAGGCCCTTCTTGAACATAGGATGAGACATTCTTACCAATTTACTAGAGAACCCGTTTGGATTTAAGTATAACTTTTGTATGACTGATGCCTTTAGTGAGAGGTCTAATGCTTTAATATTTAATCATTTCTGCCCTCCGAATTCATATTCGTTATATAAATAGGCCCTTTAAATTTTGTTTGGCTTGCCGTTCCAAATAAAATGGAATATTTTTTGTTCATATAATTTAAAAAGCACGTCAGTAGGTGTGGGCAAAACCATAAGCAAATAGGTAAACTGTAATATGACTAAAGAGTTAATCAGGGTGATTTTTCTACAAATAGACAGGTATTTTCCTTTCCATGGTAGCAAGATCTTATCTATTTTTGCTAACTTTCTATAAAAATTTATTGGAGTGAGAGCATTTCTTTCTTTTGGGATTTGTATACCGAGTATGTCCACATCTCCGTCAGACCATTTAATTGGTAAACTACATGGTAATGTCAAATTAGCATTGATCCAATACGTAATATATTACATTTATCATAATTTGGTTTTAATCCAGAGAGGATAGCAAAAGTATCTAGACCCTCTATGAGGCCGTGGAGAGATTCTAATTGTGGTTTTAAAAGAAAACATGAATCATCAGCGTACAATGACACCTTAGTTTTTAAGCCACAGATTTCTAATCCCTTAATATTATTGTTTGATCCAATTTTAACAGCTAACATTTCGATGGCAATAATAAATAGATATGCCGATAGTGGACAACCTTGTTTTACTCCTCTAGATAGTTTAAAACTTTCTGAGATTGTCACGCACTGACCATAGAGAGCTGTTTATTCTCTATGTTGGTTAGGTCGGGGTGTGATTAAGGGTGGGTTATGTAGGGGAATTGTATGTCTATGTTGGCCTGGTGTGATTCCCAATCAGAGGCAGTTGTTTATCGTTGTCTCTGATTGGGGATCATATTTAGGTAGCCATTTCCCCATTGTGCTTTGTGGGATATTGTCTAGGTATAGTTGCTTTTGAGCACTATTTTGAGCTTCACGTTTCATTTCTTCGCTTTATTGTTTTTTTCCCCTTTGAGTTTTCTATTCTAAATAAAAGGATGGAAACATACCACGCTGCGCCTTGGTCCAATCATTATGACGAACGTGACAGAAGATCCCACCACAAACGGACCAAGCAGCGTGGCCAGGAGGAGCAGGTATCCTGGGCCTGGGAGGATATCCAGGAGGTAAAGACATCCTGGACTTGGGAGGAGATAATGGCAGGAGACGAAAGCCTTCCATGGAAGCAGACGCAAGCGGTGAAGGAAGGACAACGACGACACTGGGGTTCGCGGCCACGACGAAAGCCCGAGAGGCAGCCTAAAAAGAAATTGGTCGGCGAGGCCGAGGGGCAAGTCTGAGAGCTAAGAGGAATGTTGGGATAGACTGAGCGAGGAGTATTGTGAGATAGTTGAGGGGAGTGATGAGGTAGAGTGGATGGTTTGGTGTCTGGAGCAAGACAGTTGCTGTGAGGAGCGTGGGACCAGTCAGGCACCATGTTTTGTGGAGATACGCAATGTGTCTCCAGTGCCCATCCACAGCCCGGTGCGTTCTGTGCCAGCTCCTCGCACTTGCCGTGAGAATCCAGCCAGGACGGGTTGTGCCGGCTCAGCGCTCCTGGTCACCAGTACGCCTCCTTGGTCCAGGATATCCTGCGCCGGCTCTACGCACTGTGTCGCCAGTGCGCCTTCACAGCCCAGTGCGTCCTGTGCCAGCGCCCCGCACTTGCCGGGCTAAAGTGAGCATCCAGCCAGGACGGGTTGGGCCAGCTCTACGCTCTAGACCTCCAGTGCGCCTCCACAGTCCAGTACGTCCTGTGCCTCCTCCCCGCACTCGTCCTGAGGTGCGTGTTATCAGCCCGGTGCCACCTGTACCGGTCCCACGCATCAGGCCTCCAGTGCGCCTCCACAGTCCAGTACGTCCTGTGCCTCCTCACCGCACTCGCCATGAGGTGCGTGTCATCAGCCCGGTGCCACCTGTACCGGTCCCACGCATCAGGCCTCCAGTGCGCTTCCACAGTCCAGTACTTCCTGTGCCTCCTCCCCGCACTCGCCCTGAGGTGCGTGTCATCAGCCCGGTGCCACCTTTACCGGTCCCACGCATCAGGCCTCCAGTGCGCCTCCACAGTCCAGAGCTTCCGGTGACAGTTCCCAGTCCGGAGCTTCCGGCGACGGTTCCCAGTCCGGAGCTTCCGGCGACGGTTGCCAGTCCGGAGCTTCCGGCGACGGTTGCCAGTCCGGAGCTTCCGGCGACGGTTGCCAGTCCGGAGCATCCGGCGACGGTTCCCAGTCCGGAGCTTCCGGCGACGGTTCCCAGTCCGGAGCTTCCGGCGACGGTTCCCAGTCCGGAGCTTCCGGCGATGGTCCACGGTCCGGAACCTCCAACGACAGTCCACTGTCCGGAACCTCCAACGACGGTCCACTGTCCGATAATTCTATGCGCCAAGCATTTTGCTAGGATTTTTGCACCACAACACTGGAGTGTAAGAGGTCTCCAATTTTTTTAATGGACTGGATCTTTATATATACCATTTGGGTCCTGTTTCAGTAATAATGATATCAGACCTTCTTGTTGCGTGTCTGATAATCTACCATTTATATAGGAATGGTTAAAACATGCTAATAATGGTCCTCTGAGTATATCAGAAAAGGTTTTGTATACTTCCACTGGTATGCCATCCAGCCCTGGAGTTTTCCCATCCTTAAAGGCCCCAATTGCATCAAGAAGTTCCTCCTCCGTAATTTGGCCTTCACACGAGTCTTTCTGTACAGATGTTAATTTTACATTATTATTAGGAAAAAAATCCATACAATTAGTTTCAGTTAGTGGAGATGGAGGAGACTGAAACGAAAACATATTCTTAAAGTACTTTACATCCTCTTTCAAAATATAATTTGGTGAATCATGCGTGACTCCATCATTTGTAACAAGTTTTAATACATTCTTTTTGGTAGCATTTCTGTATTGAAGATTGAAAAAGAATTTTGTGCATTTTCCCCCATATTCCATCCAGTTCGCTTTATTTTTATAATTTTTATAATTGTATAATTGTTCCTGACCTGTTTTCCTTTTTTCTTGTATTTATTTAGTTGGTCAGGGCGTGAGTTGGGTGGGTTGGTCTATGTGTGTTTTTCTATGTTGGGGTTTTTGTGTTCGGCCTGGTATGATTCTCAATCAGACGCAGCTGTAGATCGTTTGTCCCTGATTGAGAATCATACTAAGGCAGCCGGGGTTTCACGTGTGTTTTGTGGGTGGTTGTATCGCGTGTCTGCATTCGTGCCACACGGGACTGTTTGTCGATTGTTTCATGGTGTTCTTTTGTTTCGATTCATTAAATAATCATGGACACTAATCACTCCGCATATTGGTCTGATCCTTCTCGCCTCTCCTCCTCGTCCGAGGAGGAGGATTACGACGATCGTTACAGAACCACCCACCAATCTAGGATCAAGCGGAGTGCAAACGGGCAGCGACAGCAGTGGGAAAAAACCCAGGACTCCTGGACTTGGGAGGAGATCCTGGACGGCAAAGGACCCTGGGCTCAGCCAGGGGAATATCGCCGTCCCAAGGCGGAGCTGGAGGCAGCGAAGGCAGAGAGGCGCTGGTATGAGGAGGCAGCGCGGCGACGCGGTTGGGAGCCCGAGAGTCAGACCCAAACATTTCTTGGGGGAGGGCACACGAGGAGTGTGGCAAAGCCGGGTAGGATACCTGAGCCAACTCCCCGTGCTTACCGTGGAGTGAGAGGGCGTCGTACTGGTCAGACACCGTGTTATGCGGTAAAGCGCACGGTGTCCCCAGTACGCGTGCTTAGCCCAGTGCGGGCTATTCCACCTCGCCGCACTGGTAGGGCTAAGTTGGGCATCGAGCCGGATGTCATGAAGCCGGCCCAACGCATCTGGCCTCCAGTGCGTCTCCTCGGGCCGGCATACATGGCACCAGCCTTACGAATGGTGTCCCCGGTTCGCCAGCATAGCCCAGTGCGGGCTATTCCACCTCGCCGCACTGGCAGGGCTACGGGCACCATTCAACCTGGTAAGGTTGGGCAGGCTCGGTGCTCAAGAGCACGTGTCCTCCTTCACGGTCCGGTATACCCGGTGCCACCTCCATGTACCAGTCCTCCGGTGGCAGCCCCCCGCACCAGGCTGTCTCTCCGGGTTCTCTCTCCAGCTGCTCCCACCTGTCCAGCGCTGTCAGAGCCTTCCTCCTCTCCAGCGCAGCCAGTGCCTATACCACGCACCAGGTCTACAGTGCGTCTCAGCCGGCCAGAGTCTGCCGTCTGCCCAGCGGCGCCTGAACTGTCTGCCTGCCCAGCGCTGTCCGTCGGTACTGAGCTTTCAGAGCCGTCCAGCCAGGACCTGCCAGAGCCGTCCAGCCAGGACCTGCCAGAGCCGTCCAGCCAGGACCTGCCAGAGCCGTCCAGCCAGGACCTGCCAGAGCCGTCCAGCCAGGACCTGCCAGAGCCGTCCAGCCAGGACCTGCCAGAGCCGTCCAGCCAGGACCTGCCAGAGCCAGTCAGCCAGGACCTGCCAGAGCCAGTCAGCCAGGACCCGCCAGAGCCAGCCAGCCAGGATCCGCCCCTCAGTCCGGTGCTGTCCCTCAGTCCGGTGCTGTCCCTCAGTCCGGTGCTGCCCCTCAGTCCGGTGCTGCCTTTTGGTAGAGTGGGTTTGACATGGAGGGTGGCCATTGGGAGGAGACCACGGAAGCGGGGTTTGACTATGGTGGGTTGGGGACCACGACCAGCGCCAGAGCCGCCACCGTGGACAGACGCCCACCCAGACCCTCCCCTAGAGTTTATGCGGGTGCGCCCGGAGTTCGCACCTTAAGGGGGGGGGTTATGTCACGTTCCTGACCTGTTTTCCTTTTTTCTTGTATTTATTTAGTTGGTCAGGGCGTGAGTTGGGTGGGTTGGTCTATGTGTGTTTTTCTATGTTGGGGTTTTTGTGTTCGGCCTGGTATGATTCTCAATCAGACGCAGCTGTAGATCGTTTGTCCCTGATTGAGAATCATACTAAGGCAGCCGGGGTTTCACGTGTGTTTTGTGGGTGGTTGTATCGCGTGTCTGCATTCGTGCCACACGGGACTGTTTGTCGATTGTTTCATGGTGTTCTTTTGTTTCGATTCATTAAATAATCATGGACACTAATCACTCCGCATATTGGTCTGATCCTTCTCGCCTCTCCTCCTCGTCCGAGGAGGAGGATTACGACGATCGTTACAATAATATATTACACTGGATCTTTCTTGAATAAGTTCCTCCATTTCTTTTTGTTTTTCCTCTAACTTATTCTGTTCCTCTATGGTACAGTTTTTAATGCTATCTAACTGTACTGTTAGTCTTTCAATTTAGTCTTTCAACTTTATTAATATGGACCCTTTTGATCTAAATTGCTTTTGTTTTATAGATGAGTACTGAATTGCATGGCCTCTAAAGGCACACTTAAGTGTCCCATACAATAAGGGGATCTGCTGTACCTATGTTATGTCTGAAAAAGTCAGTTATAAATTGTTCTGTTCTAGTTCTAAACAATGTATCCTCTAGTAGGCTTTGATTAAATTTCCAATATCCTCGCCCACCTTGGACATTCTGTAAGAGTAATATATATGCCAATTATGTGATGATCCGACTGCATTCTGTCCCCTATCAAAACTTTTTTAACTTTTTGGTACCTGAGAGAATGGTATAAGAAAGTAGTCAAGACGACTAGCTTGATTAAGCCTCCGCCATGTATATCTCACTAGGTCAGGGTATTTAAGTCTCCATATATCCACTAATTCCAATATATCCATGACATTCATGATTTCCTTAAGTGCCAGAGGGTGATAGTTTGTAGTGTGATTTCTTTTCCGGTCCATAGAGGTATTTATTTAAGACCGTATTCAAATCTCCCACCATAATAATAGAGTCTAGTGTTGCTTGTGGAGTTGATAAATTCTTATATATTTTCACGCCCTGACCTTAGAGAGCCTTTTTATGTCTCTATTTGGTTTGGTCAGGGTGTGATTTGGGGTGGGCATTCTATGTTTTGTTTTCTATGTTTTGTCCGGGTATGGTTCTCAATCAGGGACAGCTGTCTATCGTTGTCTTTGATTGGGAACCATACTTAGGTAGCCCTTTTGCCCTCCTTTCGTTGTGGGTAGTTGTCTTTGTTTGTGGCACTATAGCCCTTAAGCTTCACGGTCATTTTTGTATTGTTTATTGTTTTTGTAGGCGTCATTCAAATAAAAAGGAATATGTACGCTCACCACCCTGCACCTTGGTCCACTTCTTCCATTATTGGCCGTGACATATATATTTTCAAAGAAGCTTGGATCATCATTATTTGGACCGTATAGGTTAATAAGCCATATCTGTTTATTGTCCAATAACATATTTAAAATATATCCATCTACCTTGATGATCTGTTTGGACAATTTGCACATTTGGATCAAAATTACTGTTAATTAAAACCATCACCCCTTTTGAATTTCTTTCCCCATGGGAGAAATATATTTCACCACCCCAGTCCTTTTTCCACAAAACCTCATCTAAAATTGTTGAATGGGTTTCCTGTAACCAATAGATATTATATTCCTTCTCTTTTAGCCAGGTAAATACTGATCGCCTTTTCTTATTATCTGCTAAGCCATTACAATTGTAACTGGCTATACTTATTTCACCACTTACCATAATGAGACACAACTTTCAATTAAATTGATCAAAATATATGTTTGTAAACGTAACATGATGATTGAGTGTCTATATAGCTGTACCATGATATTTGCATTGCTACTAAGTAAACCTCCAATTGGTCCCCACTATTACACCCTCTAAAAGCCCTCCTCGTCCCAAGTTGGGTTGTCATCCCAATGCCCGGCAGACCACCCCCGACCCCCCGTATCCCATAGCCCTGAAAAGACTGGGATCCATCCTTCGAAAAGAGCACACAGTGCCATTTACAGAACAGAAGTAGATCAACTGCTAAATAATGCATTTGCATCGATCCTCACCTCGATTTGTATTATATATAGCCATCAAAAAAATATATATATTTTTTAAGAATCCTGTTTCTTATTTTCCATAATTAGCTATTAATATTTGTAGTAATGTAGGCAATTTATGAAAAGGATTTTACGTTATCAAAATTACATTATTATAAGCAATTATTATATTAGCAAACAGTTGTTGTGAATCATCCTCTATTGTCCCAAACATCTTTTACTCCTTCGCAACAGTTGTGGGATACACACATACACCCACACACTCATACACACTCAACCCTTTCCCCCAACACAACCATAGGCTCACATTCTCAACAGTTGCACCATCCCAGAGCCCAACTCAAGAAAGGTCTTGATTACGAATGCATATACAGTTGCAGCTGTATGAGAAGGCCTGCAAGACCGTGCAAAAAATGGGCAGAAATGGAGAGATTTTATTAACCATTGTCACGTCCTAGATGATGGAGGTCAAATGTACACCTTTTCCCTGAAACACCCAAAACACGGTACCCCGTATTGACCATATTCTCAAGCATCTCCAACAATCATTATCTTGTTTGGAGATCAATATAACCCATCTCCCATCTTTGGACACACAAGACTGAAATATCACCTCTAAACTTATGAAGCAATATCATAGTACCAGCTTAGTGGTTAGACCTGTGACTATAAAAACAGTATTAACACATTGTGATTTCCAAAAACTAAAATCTGAATCGCAGGAGTGAGTCTCCTGGAGTAGAATGACATCTGCGTTAGAGTGTTTACAAAAATTTTAGTGGTGAAAATAAAAGTGCTATTCTTTTAGTTATGTTTCGTAAACTCCTGGCATTTAGAGATACAATATTTAGTGCATTGAATTCAAAATGTTGCATAACCTTACAAAAATGTTATAAAAATAAGAACACAAATACAGTGGTGTGATATGAATAACTGTTTAACTAGGCAGCTAGTAAGGAAACCTGAGCTTAGAGAAAGAACTGGACTACCCTAAACCGAGGTAGTTGTGATCAATATGATGAACCCGTATTCACATTTTACAAACCTGGTGAATGTAAAAATGACAATCGACTTATTAACTTGAGTAATTTAGCTAACTCTTAACATTTTCATTTGACTTAGAAAGAATAGGACATCAATTTCAAGTTAATGGGCTCCTGAGTGGCGCAGTGGTCTAAGGCACTGCATCTCAGTGCTAGAGGCGTCACTACAGACACCCTGGTTTGAATCCAGGCTATATCACAAACAGCTGTGATTGGGAGTCCCATGGGGTAAATTTGTTCTTAAAACTGACTTGCCTAGAAAAGTAAAAGGTAAATAAATGTTTTTAAAGCTATATACCTGAGCACAGTGTTTTCAAAACATTCAGTACACTAATGACATTCACTTGACGTCCTGGCAATCGATCTTCTTTCCATCGATAAATGCATAAGGGCTTTCGATGATATTCTGTTGCAGCTGGCGATTCACTTGTTGCAGTTTCTGTACTTCAGCTTCCATGGTCAGCATTTTTTCGCTGTGGGTTGACACCTGGTTGAGGAGCTGCTGCACAGTGGCTGAGAGAGACTATTGATTTGGAGGTAGTATCTGTTGTCTTTTCAATGATGCCAGTTTCTCAAAGATGGCTTTGAGAATGTCAGGGTTGGGAGAACAATTTTCACCTGCCCTGTGTTTGGTAGGAGGGCTCTTACTCAGCGTAGGTGGTATGAGTTTTGCCATGAGTTCTGGAAAGTCTGCAAGCTCCTGTCTCGCTGCTAGCATCTTAGGTGATTAGCATCTGTTCATATGGAATCAATATCATGCCAAATGTACTCACAAATGTAAATCCCTTTCCACAAATGTAAATCACTTTCCACAAATGTAAATCACTTTCCACAAATGTAAATCACTTTCCACAAATGTAAATGACCAATCCACAAATGTAAATCACTTTCCACAAATGTAAATGCCCAATCCACAAATGTAAATGACCAATCCACAAATGTAAATCACTTTCCACAAATGTAAATGACCAATCCACAAATGTAAATGACCAATCCACAAATGTAAATCACTTTCCACAAATGTAAATCACTTTCCACAAATGTAAATGCCCAATCCACAAATGTAAATGACCAATCCACAAATGTAAATCACTTTCCACAAATGTAAATCACTATCCACAAATGTAAATCACTTTCCACAAATGCAAATCACTATCCACAAATGCAAATCACTATCCACAAATGCAATTCACTATCCACAAACAAACGCCTTTTGATTTGTATTTGTAAATCGATATATTGCATCAGACTGTTTTATAACTGGAGATATGCAGGTCATTTCCATGGGCCTTAAGAAAAATGACTGCCATAAAGACAGATGTTATCACACGTAGAAAGCGATTTGTAGTCATAGAAAACAAGTTATCACGCATAGAAAAAAAGTTCTCGCGTCGAAAGCGAGTCGTATAGTCGTATAAAAAAAGTTGATGCCATAAAAATTGATCCCATTGATGCCGTTGACCCGGATCACTGGTTGCTGCGGAACAGGAGGAGGTCAAACTGGGTGAGTGTAACCGGTGTGAAATGGCTAGCTAGTTACCCGGGCGTTAGCGTTTCCCTTGCACTGCAAGCGCCGCGGCTTTTGTGGCGCGATGGGTAACGGTGTTTCGAGGGTGACTGTTGTCGATATGTGCGGAGGGTCCCCGGTTATGTCTCCTTAATGCTTGTGTGGGCAACATGAGACAGCGGATGGATTATAATCACTTACAATGTATGACATATCCTTCACATGTAGTGGTGCTATCAAACTGACCAGCTAATTCAACTATTTGGGTGATGAACGGGTGTACACCGCAAATATTGTCCTCCTGGGTGGCGCAGTGGTCTAGGGCACTGCATCGCAGTGCTAGCTGCGCCACCAGAGTCTCTGGGTTCGCGCCCAGGATGGGCTGGGTTCGCGCCCAGGCTCTGTCGCAGCCGGCCGCAACCGGGAGGTCTGTGGGGCGACGCACAATTGGCATAGCGTCGTCCGGGTTAGGGAGGGTTTGGCCGGTAGGGATATCCTTGTCTCAGTATGTAAAATGTAATAAAAAATGTATGCACTCTACTGTAAGTCGCTCTGGATAAGAGCGTCTGCTAAATGACTAAAAATGTTTAAAAAAAAATGTAAAAATATAGAGTAATCTACTAGGGCTTCGATTATTTACGTTGGACGTACTAAGGATACACATATTGTTAACATATTATGGTTACCATACTATAATTTCTGCAGCCTTGAAAGGCAGGCATCAACATGGCCGAACTAGATGCTGCCAGCGATTTCGCTTTCTATGGGTACAAATCTTTTTATTTATTTTTTATTAACCCTAAATCAATACAAAAAGTACATGCGGAACAGAAGTGTATATTTAAAGAATATACAAACCTTTTTTTCTATGAATACAAATCGCTTTCTACGAGTGACGGTGAATGTACACTAGATAACGGTACATTTCCGAGTGCCGCCCATTTGTGACTCCCATGTGCGGGTGCTGGCAGCATATAGCAAGCAGCATGTTCAATTGTGCGTCAATAATTCAGCATAGCAAGTTTGTATGAGGGTCTGGTTATTATTAAATGGGCACATAGTTCAATAGTAATATCATCTAAAACGCTCTGGTGACAAACAAACTTTGCTGCCCTGTTTCCAATTGTCCACATGTCTGGGAGAACCTATTCAAGTAAGTAAATACATTTGGAAAATGTTTTTAAAAAACGATGTATTGTTAGTTAACTAGCTACAGTGCAGGCTATCTCAAATGAGCTGCTAAATGAGCTAGCTTGTTGGCAAGCTAGCTAACTTAGCTATCTAGCCAACTTCACATACTGTATAGATAGCTAGTTAAGTGAATGAAATATCACCATCTACCTAACTTCATATTAGCTAGTTATCTTGATGTATTTATCACTGTAAAAAACAAACTCCAAATGCATTTGTAGGTAGCTAGCTAGCTAACAGCCATGGAGGAGGGTGATAGGATAGTAGCCCCAACTGTCAGTGAGAGAGTAGGCTATTCTGGATAGGGCAGGTACTTTTGTGTAGTTCCTGTCCCTAGGAGTGAGGATGGAGATAATAGTAACATATAAATTCAGTGCGGTGTAATTTGACTGTAATGAAGTCTGTTTCTTGGGAGGTCCCAATGAAGAGCAGTGGTTCTCAGTCCTGGTCCTGGGGACTCAAAGGGGTGCACATTTTTATTTTTGCCTCAGCACTGCACAGCTGACTCAAATGATCAACTCATCATCAAGCTTCAAGTGGTATTTATGTATTCATTTGTGATGCTATCCTTGATATGATCCTGTTATTGTCACATGCTACACATGCACATATGTGTGCCCATGCATCTAACAAATCATGATAACATTGGATTGATATCAGGGATATTATACTTTAGTAATCCACAATGACCTGGTGATGTAAAAGTCTAATAATTACATTGTCTTCCATATTCCTACAGATACCTTGTAACTGGAGATTCCTTCAAAACGATTGCCTACAGTTAACGTGTAGGGCACTGCAAGGTTGGGTGTCCAGGGCCATCTGGGACTTCCTGCTGGAGGAATTCAGGTGTGTGAAGGCTACCTGTGTCCTGCATAACTTCATGAGGATGGACAGGAGGGGATCTGCAGGAGGGGATCTGCAGCTCGCCGCCATGTGCCAGAGGAGAAGTCTTCTGCTCTGCAGGATGTTTCAAGGTTGGGGTTTCCAACAACGCAGCAAGAGGCAATCCGTGTGCGGGAGATCTTCACCTCCTACTTCTTCGAAGAGGGTGCTGTTCCCTGGCAACACCATAGACTACACTATGCACAACCAAAGGCTCTTTTAAGAGTAATTCACATTGCAATAAGAGTATTATTCCATTTACTTAGCTATGTCAACTGCAGTTATTCAATTCCCAGTTTCTCTCCCTTTGAATCCTACTTCTCAGGTGAGGGTGCTGTTTAGGTAAGGTTGTGACGTCTGTACAAAAACAAAACAGGCTATTTTAAATCACCCATATTGAAAAAATGTAGAACAATTAGACACCCTATAACCCACACCTACACACTCATGTATCAATCTGATTGATGGACTGTGTTGTGCAGTAAGCAGACTCGGGTGTATAACGGTGGCTCCGTCCACCTTCAAAGAATAGACAAGAGGGCTAACCATGGAGAATAATAAGACACTTTATTATTTCTATAACTACGCTATAATGTTTGTCCTCGTGTGTCCGTTCATGTTTTTCAGCATAGAGTACTCTGCAGCCACTTAGTGTGGTGTGGACACAACCACAGATTCCTGTTGAACACTGTCACTTTAACTACCTTATTTTCTCAATAACAGTCTCTCTCCTTCACTTCATCCCTCTTCTCCCCAAATACACTAGGTTATATCAGCTGTGTCGGGGAACCCCTGCTGTATCTGAACTGGCTACATAGAGGGCACTTGGTCAGGTCAACAGGAAGTATTATTAAAAAGATGCTTCACATTGGGATTACTGCATCCATCTGTATTTCAGAGTTAATGATCCAAGGTCAGTTTTGCATTTCACCCCCTGATGCTTATGATTATACCTCTCGCCACCTCTTTCTTCCTCTGTTTTTATAGTGCACAACAGATGTGCTTTGAAGTACAGATTGAATTTGTATTTATAATATTACAATTATATTTATGCATGTATTTATAACACTTGGATAATGAACTTCTTTCAATAAAGCGTTTCACATTCTCTACTAGATGAAATTAAGTCTCATTTGATGAAATACTACACCTATCCTGTGTTTATCAGATAAATGCAGATGAAGGGCATTAGATATTAAGATGAACTGGTTTTAGAGTATTTACATGATGCATGGGAAGTGTAGTGTACTGTTTAAAAAATAAAATAATTCTGTATATATGAATTACAAATCAGTATTTTAACTAGTTAAATCCTGTTTCTAATCTATTAGTTACAATGTGTAACCATTGATTGGTAAACACTGAAGTGTATAGTTGTAATACATACATGCAGACAGTGTCATTCAAAGACTGGTATTGGATACGACTGAAAAATTATCTAAAAGACATTCATACCTGAACTGCACCTTTATTTGCCAAAGTAGAGTACATGATCAATGAATATATTAAATGTACAGGCTACAATGTGGGGATCTCATGCATGGTATTAACTACATGTATATACGACTTGCATCCTTGGCACAAAGTTATTATATTCTACTCAATCCATAGGCTTCATTAATGTCATTTAGACTGTTTTGAAGTTGATACAACTGGCTATGATAGCTGAGGTTCATAGCTAGGTTCTGAACTAATATGTTTACCAAATGTTTGAGTCCATCCACAGATAGGCTAGATACAGTTGAAGTCGGAAGTTTACATACACCTTAGCCAAATACATTTAAACTCAGTTTTTCACATTTCCTGACATTTAATTCTAGTAAACATTCCCTGTCTTAGGTCAGTTAGGATCACCACTTTATTTTAAGAATGTGAAATGTCAGAATAATAGTAGAAATAATTATTTATTTCAGCTTTTATTTCTTTCATCACATTCTCAGTGGGTCAGAAGTTTACATACACTCAATTAGTATTTGGTAGCATTGCCTTTAAATTGTTTAACTTTGGTCAAATGTTTCGGGAGGCCTTCCACAAGCTTCCCACAATAAAGTGAGTGAATTTTGGCCCATTCCTCCTGACAGAGCTGGTGTAACTGGGTCAGGTTTGTAGGCCTGCTTGCTCGCACACAATTTTTCAGTTCTGCCCACAAATGTTCTATAGGATTGAGGTCAGGGCTTTGTGATGGCCACTCCAATACCTTGACTTTGTTGTCCTTAAGCCATTTTGCCACAACTTTGGAAGTATGCTTGGGGTCATTGTCCATTTGGAAGACCCATTTGCGACCAAGCTTTAACTTCCTGACTGATGCCTTGCGATGTTGCTTCAATATATCCACATAATTTTTCATCCTCATGATGCCATCTATTTTGTGAAGTGCACCAGTCCCTCCTGCAGGAAAGCACCCCCACAACATACAACATGATGCTGCCACCCCCGTGCTTCACGGTTGGGATGGTGTTCTTCGGCTTGCAAGCATCCCACTTTTTCCTCCAAACATAACAATGGTCATTATGGGCAAACAGTTCTATTTTTGTTTCATCAGACAGGTGTGTCACAGCATCATCGGACTGAGCTTGTTGCCGTTGCAGGCAATCTCAACGCTGTGCGTTACAGGGAAGGCATCCTCCACCCTCATGTGGTACACTTCCTGCAGGCTCATCCTGACATGACCTTCCAGCATGACAATGCCACCAGCCATACTGCTTGTTCTATGCGTGATTTTCTGCAAGACAGGAATGTCAGTGTTCTGCCATGGCCAGCGACGAGCCCGGATCTCAATCTCATTGAGCACATCTGGGACCTGTTGGATCGGAGGGTGAGAGCTAGGGCCATTCCCCCCAGAAATGTCCGGGAACTTGCAGGTGCCTTGGTGGAAGAGTGGGGTAACATCTCACAGCAAGAACTGGCAAATCTGGTGCAGTCCATGAGGAGGAGATGCGCTGCAGTACTTAATGCAGCAGGTGGCCACACCAGATACTGACTGTTACTTTTGATTTTGACCTCCCTTTGTTCAGGGACACATTATTCCATTTCTGTTAGTCACATGTCTGTGAAACTTGTTCAGTTTGTCTCAGTTGTTGAATCTTATGTTCATACAAATATTTACACATGTTAAGTTTGCTGAAAATAAATGCAGTTGACGGTGAGAGGACGTTGCATTTTTTGCTGAGTTTATGTACTGTATATATATATACAGTACATAAACTCAGCAAAAAATGTATATATATATATATACAGTATATATGTGGTATATATTTTTTCACTGCAACCGCCAACCACAGGAAGACTCAGGAGCCCTCTCTCAATGAGCGTAGACAGCCAGCTGCTGCCATTCTGCTAATCATCAGATGGGGGAGAAGAGGAGGTAGGGGGCTCATGTGGGTCACTGGGGGGGCTGCCTTGATTGGGTAACTTATTCATAAAAAATAAAATAAAAATACATAATAAATACATGTGACTGGTCAGTTGTGTGAGTCAGGAGCTTGACCCAATCCCATAGGGTGCCTAAAAAACAAAACATGTAAATTAACAATTACGTAATTTTAAAAATTATTATAATTTATGCTGGGCGGGAGGGTAGGGATTTTTTTTTTTAAACGAAGCCCCAGGGCCTATTATTTCTTAGTCCGGCCCTGCACACTGTGTAAGGAACGCCCCGAATTGCAGTGTTCTCAGCTTTCAGGCCTTTTGGGCGGGATTTAACTTGGCATTTACCCGTACAGTAGAGCTAAAACCTGGCAAGCCAGCCCGACGGTCAGCCGTCACGTTTCCTGTGCTCACAGCCCGCAGAAATAGAGTAATTGCGGAGCTGTAGCTACAATTGTATCCGGGAGATACCTCTGTTTTAACGCAAGAAAACTCAGCCTCGTCCAGATTTCAGGTATATCCGTCTTTCACATGCTATTTTCTCTGGTTGCATTATATTTAGCGCTAAATGTTCAAAGATGACTGGGAATGGCTATCGTTCGCTAACGATGTGCGACAGCATGCCACGGAAGAGATGCGCAAAAGGGAGGGGTAACTGGCTAACGTTAGCTAGCCAGTTAGCTAAATTATTTCCAGGAAGTGTTGTAGGTTTGTGTTAGGACTCATTGAGGTCAATCCTTTAAAGAAAGTGTTTGCATTTTCTTGTTTTGGTAGTGCTGTTTTTGCTGTCAGTCATTAGTTAACTAATGGGAATTGCTCACCACCACACCAAAGAAGTTGGCATACTGGCTAACGTTAGTTAGTTAGTTAGTTAGCTGGCTGGTTGGCTAGTTAGTATTCTTGCTGTGTGGGGTGACACGGCCACAAGTCGATGCCAGTGCCTTCTTGAGCAAGTTTCGCTAACTAGCTAATTAACATGTGGGCTGTGGTGCTTAAAATCATTATCACTTTGTACGACAATAGCTTTCTTTCTAAATTCAAATGGCGTGACACTGGACTTATTTTAGCCATATAACATAAGCCACAAGTAAGTTGTTTGACTTTAATCGGGGTCACAAGATCTCCAGCCTTTTTCCATTTATGCCATTTGACATATATATTCATTTAACTCATTGACGTGAGTGTTAGCAAAAATGATAGCCACCCCACCCCTTCTCCATTATTTGGACAGGTATAGCTGCTGGTCTATACTAGGCCAACATCACCTGCTCTGATTTTTGAATCACTGCTGAGGTGGCCTTGTCAACAGCGTTCTCTGATCTTTGCAGAGGGGGGGTCTTACTTCATACATTACCTTTTGCGATGTGTTGTTTTCACATCTGTCAGCAAATATTTACCACAGCATTCAAGTGCCAACTCCAGGGACATGCATGTGTTTTAATCAGTTATTCCAACAGGCGATGTGGTATCTGGGATCACTTGCTTTTACAGCAGTAGAGACTTCATAAAGGTGAATGCACTGTGTAGTTTACAGTGCTGTAAGGTGAGACCCAAGTGGTGTTAGATTTTGTGTGGTGATCGTTCTTGGCTGGTGATCGTTTTCCTAGGTTGGCCAAAGAGGAGGATGCCAATCTCGGTCCCCCAAGGAGGACTGCAGAGTAGAAGCTGGACCTACAGGTGTAAAGGCTGTCTTGGTCAGTTGTCCCAAGTGAAATAGAACATTCTCTCCGGGGGTCCAAAACGTTTTAATGATGCTGTAGCAACAGCACCCTCAGTCTCAGTGTTTTTAGTGAAGCGCCAGACTCTCCTTTGCACCGCTCTCATACCCACCTGATAAGCAAGATTACCTTTTACCTCCATTCCTCCAAAAATGGGTATCAGGTTTTTCATGGTGGTGCTTTAGTGAATACAGTTGTTGCACACCAGTCACCAGGGATTTCTTGATGGCTTTTTATGTCCTTACTCTACAGTTGAAGTTTCTCTTTGTGACACCTGTTATCAAATACTTTATTTGGTTTATAATAAGCACACACGCATACAGTAGGCCTATATATAATGGGAGGGTAAGATGGCACTGCATGCCACAACTGCCTTGCTGCTTGGACAGAGACACTGCCTCTGTTTGACAAGATCACAGCTGTCACAGACTTGACACAGGCTGTTATTTACTGCATATAACCAATCTGCTCTGCCGCATTGACCAGAGGGAACCTATCCTGCACGTAAAAATGGCACTGACGGTGGAACACTGTTTCTGTCTGAACTCCGAATCAAATATGCTTCCCAAAAATAACATGGTCGCTGTGGTGAAACATTTATTTAGATGTATCCATGTAAACAGGATTATTAGGGTAATCGTTATTCTTACAAAGCATGTAAACGTTTTCATCAAACTATTATATTTATCTAACTATCCACAATAATCACATTATTGTGTGCATGTAGCCGTACTTACTCACTGTTGGACAGAAGTGTTTTAGTGTTGCGTGTTTAATGATCTTGGTGGGTGATATCTGTTTTGAATAAGATATAATGTTATCGTCTGTGTCAATCATTAACCAGTTATCTGTCTGAATAGTGAGATGTATCAACAGTAGCGTGCCGGCCACTATCACTCACAGATAAGACTAGTAAAAAAAAAATGGGCGTATTTAAACTCTTGAGTTTTAAAGATGCACTGTGTAACTTTTTGGGAGACCTGACCAAATTCACGTATGTGTGCGATTTCTATGCTTCCAGTTCTGAAGTTTAGGTTTTGCGTGTCTTCCTTTTGGTTTTGTACACATGCTTCAAACAACTGAATATACAATGTTTTTGGTTATGGAAAATATATGTCTCAGCAGTTTAGACAATACAATGATTCTCTACACAATGATTGCTTGTTTTGTCACATAAACTGAATGTAGGCAAACTACTAGAATTTTAGCAACCAGGTAACGGCAGAGCGATTTCCGCATAGTGCATCTTTAAGTCAGGCTCATATCTGGTAAACCGGATGTTAGTGATGCAATTTGATGTTGTGTAGAGAAGATTTCAATATATTTTACTGGCTCTTTGCCAGGAGTGCTCAACTCTGCTCTCTAAACCTTTCATAGATTGTGTGAATGAGAAGTTACTTTCATGAGAAAATAAAGTTTTAACTGTAAACCAGGTGTTATAGTAAAACACGTAAATTCTGGTCTTCATTTTGACAGTTTGGAAGAAAATACATGTAGGCAATGAGGATTATACGTTTTATATTTGTAGCTACATTCATAACAAGAAATAAATGACCATGACGTTCATGTCAACTCATTGTATTGTTTCCCCATCTGCTATGACTGATTGGTGGCGCAGTCTGCTAAAACAGTTGGCTCATAGTTCAATGGTTGTGAGATCTGCATGTGGGATTAGAAATCCTTTTTTGCCTTACAATATTCATCCCGTGCCCACACACACTTCTAATTCTGAAAAGTGAAAGCATACTTGTGAGAGGGGTCGCCCTGGTAGTAGTTGTAGGTTTTTGTACAGTACCCAAGTCTGTGAGTTAATTTGACCATTGGAAAAAGAGCTACTGTGTAAATACTGCAGTAAGGGTTGAGTTAAATTGAGCCCCTAATCATCATTGCACTTTTCCCCCCCCAACACTGCAATAAATGTGGGTCCACGTTTCACTTTTTAATTTATTTTTTATTGTGCTCAATGGGGGATTCAAATTTACATCGCAATTGACAATAATGTCAGGAACTCAGGCGCCCTACTACTTTGAGCTAACGGTGCAGAGACATATTTGCTCGCCATGCACAATTTTATTAGAGCATTTCAGTGGACTTCTGGCAATTATGCTTTAGTGAGAAAGTGTTGGGATCAGGTACAACTACGTTTACCCACCCCCAAAATGAATTCTTGTGAGCAATCCCCCCCCCCCCCCCCACACCCGCAATGTTTTTTTGAAGGGGTTAGGCAAAGGCTGAAATTGGAGTTGAGAGTTAACCTTTAAGTACAGCTCTTGAGCCCGTCACCCATCTTAATGAGTGTGTGGATTAGACGGGATAAGAGTTACTTACAACGGTGGCAAGGCTGAGTAAGATACAGGAACCAACATACTGTATGTGATATGGGCGCATTTTGTAGATGGAAAGAGTAGTTTTTGTCTCTTAACTGGGGTCGGTGTTACTGGTGAAATTCTGTCCCACTAGTCGGTAGGTTCTTCAATAACTATGCTAACGATGATGTAATCCTTCCATAGGTTGAGAAGGGTTGGAGCACACCTGACAAAATGGTGACCATTCCGGAATACTATGAGGGGAAGAATGTGCTTATCACGGGGGCGACAGGCTTCATGGGAAAGGTCCTGCTGGAGAAGCTGCTGCGGTCTTGCCCTGGAATCAAAGCTGTGTATGTTCTGGTCCGGCACAAAGCAGGGCACGCTCCCCAGGCCCGCATCGCTGACATGATCAACTGCAAGGTGAGCAGAGCTGGAGAAGGATTAAGGTCTAATGGGGCTAGCCAAAAGGGGATGTCTGTGGGGTGATGGATCATATGTTCTTGAACATTTGTTACTGGAGATCTAGTAGTTCCAGAGCCCATGCTCTCCATACTGTGTTACAATTGGGTCATGACAGACCATGACGTTTAAAGTTTTAATGTCACATGCACAAGTACAGTCATGCCTTTCTTGCAAACTCAAAACCCAACAATGCAGTAACACTAGAAATAACAAGTTGGAAGAAAAAAATATGAGAACGACACGATAAAGTAAATAAGCATACTATATACAGGGTCAGTTCCAGGACCATATTTACAATGTGCAGGGATACTGGAGTGGTAGAGTTAGTTATGTATAGGGGTAAGGTGACATCGAACATATGATAAAACAGTAACAGCAGCGTATATGATGATTGTATGTTTGTGTAGTCAGTATAAATGTATGTGCATATTATGTGTGTGAGCAAATAACGGAGTGAGTGTATTGAAGTATCAGTGTGTAGTGTGAGTGCAAAGAATAAAACAAAGGTCAACTCAATCCATGCAGCCATTTTGTTAGCTATTTATTAGTCTTATGGAAGGGGGCATAGAAGACTTGATGTACCGCGCGGAAGCGGAGAGAACAGTCTACGGCGTGGGTGGTTGACGTCTTAAACGATTTTCCGGCCCTTCCCTGTACCCCGCCTGGATGGCAGGGAGCTTGGCCCCAGTGACGTAGTCTTAACTAAAGGGATTGTTTTCTTGGAGCGCTTTCAAACCAAAACACATCACTCCACCAACACATTGCTGTCATTAAAAAAACATTGAGTAGGTTAATTTTGATCCTTTTATTGGCAGTGAAAGTAGCATGATTTGAGTGTTACATTTTCTTTGCCAACTGTTGCAGCTGTTTGTATTTCAGCTTTTTGACAGGGTACGAGATGAGCAGCCAGACTTTGCTGAAAAGATAGTGGCTGTTAACAGTGACCTCACCCTGCCAGAGCTGGACCTGAGCACAGAGGACCAGGAAACGCTTGCTGACTGCATCAACGTAGTCTTCCACTGTGCTGCAACCATCCGATTCAACGAGCCTCTCAAGTGAGCCATTGTTTCTCTCCTAATGCTACTCCCCAGAGCTTTGCTGGACAATTCTGCAAGCTCAGATTTTTCTACAGGGTGATCTTGTCACTTGCTTCACCTGCAGAGAAATGACTCGCTTCCTCTTAATACTTAGTGTAGGTTATCATTCTAGAAGTATTTCTAACCGTTCTTGTGTACCCGCCCATTGGTTTTTAATATTTTCATGTGTTGTATGTGACATTTTTCTTCCTTCTCAGAGATGCTATGCAGCTGAATGTTCTAGCCACCCAGAAGATGGTGGCTCTGGCCCACAGAATGAAGCACTTGGAGGTGTTTCTTCACGTGTCCACAGCCTATGCCAACTGTGACCGGACGCTCATTGAGGAAGTGGTTTATCCACCTCCTGTTGACTACAAGAAGCTCATCGACAGCCTGGAGTGAGTCTAAGAAATGTGACTTGTTTTTCATAACTCTTCCCATTGCAGACTTGTTACCCTGAAGTTATTTGCAGATTGATAGAAATGGAAGCCATTTGTTATTATTATTATTATTTTTTAACCTTTATTTAACTAGGCAAGTCGGTTAAGAACAAATTCTTATTTTCAATGACAGTATTATTAAGATGAATGTCAGTAATACTATATACCAAGAGATTATAGTAATTTACAGATAGGCATGTTTGACTAAGAGGAAATGGATGCATTAGTGGCTAATGCATAAGCTTGGAATTTCTCACGGGTCTCTCAATGCCACTTCATGGACTGAAACTTCATACCAACACAGGGAACGTCTCTGATTTGAAACTTAATGCAGTTTGGTTACTGATTGAATGGCACCCATTTGTAAACTATTTAATAAGGACATTTGCTTTACTCAAAATGTTAGGTGGGACTTCTGACTTCTCTTGAAGGTGGCCCAATATGTAACCCATGAACAAAACCGTCACCAGTTGTGTAAAAGTTAGTGTTCTGTTGTAGTAATGTTTCCACCCTTAAGTATTACGAAAGGCATGTCAGAATCTCTTCAGAGATTTATATGTATGTGGGTGGGGCAGTTTTAAGGAAAGTTAATCTCTGAAATATGTGTTTGGTCATGGGCAGAAAATTGCAATATAACTGACCTTTTGTGTGGATCTTCCAGTTCTTTTCTTCTACATAGCAAAGTGTGTGTGTAAATCATATATACTTTTATTTTTTGCTGTCATTATTTGGATTTAAAAAAAATCCAGTGTAAAATGAACTTTAAATTACTAAATTCAGATATAAACTATGTAGAAAAGATAATGGACTGATATATTTTTTAAATAATCATCTTTGAGAACTAAAAATCACCAAAATAAAAGCTAGACAGTCAGGGAGAAACTAAAATTCAAAACATGCATTCGGGAGAATTTTGGGCATGGCATGGGGCCTCCATCGATTTAGTTGTTTGAGTTACTCAGATGGCATAAGTCATGGCAAAATGTGTGGAACTGTAGGAAATTTGCTTTAAAACGGCAACATTTTGTCACTGTGGCCAACAGGAGGGCCTCTAAAATTGTTGTTCGGCGACTGCACCATTGGCCACTCCCACCATCTAAGCAACATTTTTATCCAGAAAAAACCCTGACTTCAATGTGTTTTCATGTTGGTTAGGTGGATGGATGAGAAACTGGTCTCAGCGATGACCCCAGGGCTGATTGGAAAAAGGCCCAACACGTACACTTACACCAAGGCCATGGCTGAGTACCTGGTCCAGCAGGAGTGTGGAAACCTCAACGTGGCCATCATCAGGCCCTCTATAGTAGGGGCCAGTTGGAAAGAGCCCTTCCCAGTGAGTCTTCTCATGTACTGAGCAGGCTGTTTTTAAAACGGTAGCTACTGTAACTGACCGTAGTAAATAAACTCTGTATACTGCTCATAACATGTTTTCACTCTTCTTAGGGCTGGATTGATAATTTCAATGGACCTAGTGGAATATTCATTGCAGTAAGTAATCAACAACCTAAAAAGAAGTGAGCGGAGTTCTCTTCTCTATGTAAAATGGTCAGAGATCAGACTGCAATCATGACCACGTCAACATTGTGGCTACTCATTATAACCTGAGAAAGCACTTTCCTATGACCTAGTAATGAACCTGACACTTCTCTGCCCTATATAGGCAGGAAAGGGGATCCTGCGCACCATGAGAGCATCCAACAATGCAGTGGCTGACCTGGTGCCTGTGGATGTGGTCATCAATACCACACTGGCTGCCGCCTGGTACTCTGGCTCCCAGAGACACACCAGGTCAGTCGTGCGTGCGTACACACACACACACACACACTGGAGCTGGACGAATGATATCATTTATGAAATGCAGATATTCCTTCCGGTTTTTATTTTGTCCCTTTTTGTGTCCGCAGGCCTAAGAGCATATTGGTGTACAATTGCACGACGGGTGGCATCAACCCGTTCCATTGGGGTGAAGTTGGTATGAACCGCTTTCCTTATCTTACACCCGGAGTATATTTGGATATTTGTTCTCAGATGGTCTAACAAAGCAGAATGATAAATTATGATTATCAGTTATGCTTCTGAGGGCACACGCACTCTTATAACTGTAGTGAGTGTGAGCAGGTTTTGGTTTACTCGCACGCTCTTTGGGGTGTTCAACTCCCTGGATTTGTGTTTACTGTACATATTCTAGGTAGGCCCTCATTGAAATAAGAGTTTTCTTAACTGACTTGCCTAGTTAAATAAAAAATACATCTGAATGCTAGCCATCTGAGAAAGATCAACATTGTGCCAGGTTTAAAGGAAATGGGTGAACCTATATAACATGACTCATGCTTGAATGAAAGTGTTCCAGTCATAAATCCAATATTTGTTTAGTGGACTAAAGATGGATGGTATTTTCATAGTGCCACTTTGTATAGTTCCCTTTTTAAGATGCCAACCTGGTGCGTTTATTTTAGTAAATGTCAAATATATTTTGTCTATTTGCTACTCATTTACCGTAAATTGTTATGCTGCTTAAATATTTCAGGTGAAATCACTTTGTTTTTTAACATTGCTTTTCTCCATTCATTAGGCTTACTTTGAAGTCTAGATTTGTGGTGTTATGTAATCTCCCCAGACTCTCACAATAACTTGTACGGTTAAATAATGATGGTTCAAAAGCACTTCAAAGATATATTGTCTAAACCGAAGATCTGGCTTTGTTGCTGCTTTGTTGTATGCTTGCCGCTTCGCTCTTTCTTTCTACTTTGGAGAAATGAGTTGTGCCAACAATTCACCCTGTTGAACCCCCTACCTTTTCTCCTAGAGTACCATGTAATATCCACTTTCAAGAGGAACCCCCTCGAGCAGGCCTTCAGACGGCCCAATGTAAATCTCACAACCAATCACCTTATCAATCAGTACTGGATCGCTGTAAGCCACAAGGCACCAGCCTTCCTTTATGATCTCTGCCTCAGGATGACAGGAAGAGAGCCCAGGTAAATGACGCCCCGCTCGGTCACACCCATCTCCCTCCACCCCCCCCCCCCCGCGTTCTCGCTCAGTGTAGCCCAATGTGTACTGTACCTGTGACGTGATGCTTCTGTCTGGTGTCATGGGGGTAAGGGTGCATAAGCCACCCATATACCATTAGGGCTGGGTTCTGCACTCTTACCCCTCTCGGTGTTACCTCGACCATGTCCTGGCATTGAATGTCCTTGTTAAAGGGGTTCTCCCTCCTGTGATGTCATATTCTCTCTGCAGAGTACTGTATAAACATGACCTTCAAGACCAACCCCTTAGAGCAGGCTTTCAGGCGCCCCAATGTTAACCTGCGGTCCAACCCCTTTACCAATCAGTACTGGACCACAGTGAGTCACACTCTGCCCGCCCTGCTGTATGACGTGTATCTCAGGGCCACGGGTCAGAAGCCCCGGTAAGGTCTACTACAGTGCCCGTGCCCTCTCAACCCCCTCTCCCCTCCACCACTGGGTGCTGGTTGTGTGGCATGGTGGGTGGGGAGGAAGCAACGCCTGGCTGTTTGCTCGATTTCGTGGACTCGGCTGGCTGCTGACAGGCTTCTGTGTCGTCATGACAAGCATGGGTTCCTGTCCAAAGCATGCTGCAATAATGTTTGAGTGATTTTATTTTGTCGCCCTTTTTGTTTGACCTTTCTGCCTGTTACTGCATTTGTACTTTTTTGATGCAGTTGGAACTATTTGGCTTTGGAAGTCATTTTTAAATTTTTTATTGTGGAATTACCTCCCTTATTTTTGTTGCCATTTTTTATTTTTTCTGAGCCATGCAGTTAAGTCCGGTGTTTCCCAAATTAGGGGTCGTGTGAGACTCTGAAATATAAAAAATCGTGCTTGGTTTGTAGAACCTGAGCTTACTGACCGCTAGATGTGGTTGTAATAAACAGAGCGGTTTCTATTTTCTTCTTACAAATGTGTGTCTCTCTTGAAAGATTTAAGCTACAAAATAACGACCCCATCACTGAAAGATAAGACTCGGGAACACGTATGTGTCTTCTGTTTCCCTCTCCAATGCTCACAAGTCGTGCATTACTCATTAGTAGAGTGGACAAGGCACTAAATCAGACTGGGGGGGAGGACATTATTAATGTTCTTTTCAACACAGATGATCATACAAAATTATAGCCTGATTTATCGTCTGAACTTCCCGATGCATTTCAGTCACTTCAAACCATACTTTCAAAAGTACTGTCAGACTGATTTTGTATTAACTGTCATAGCCCCAATTTAAAAAAAGTTTTTTTTTATATACATGGTGGGGTTGCAGATTCTACATTTTTTTCTATCAAAACTGGGTCACAGGCCAAAAGAAGTTTGGGAACCCCAGCATTGAGTCTTCTGAAGTGACCTGGGATTGATCGGTCCTCATTCTTGTTCTCTACTCTTCAATAATCTCCCCAAATGAGAGGAACCAGTGAACTAGTTGTCCTTTTATTAATTGGCCCATCAACACTTCTACTCCTGGTAGTCCTACTCCTGGGCTTCATGAAGCACATTGTGGGCAGAATGGAATGCACTGGCAGTAATTCATACGCTCAGAAGCCAATGGAATCTTGAATTAAAGTGTATCAGTGAGTTGAGTAGGCCTACTCATAAACCCCACCTTTTTATGCGTTTTATTATGCATCCAGACCACGGTTCAGTCTAATCAAGTTTTTGTTACCTGATAGACAGTATTGGTCCTCACAGGTTTACTGTACAGCAGAAACATTTCTGCAATAAACTTTTGGTAACATATCTCAATTAGCGAAAATGTAACATTTTTGGTTGTCTGAAATGCATTTGGATTAGTATAACACTTTCTACGGGTGAAGTGAATAGATGGGTGTCTCACCCACTGAAACTAATACCTTTTTAATGTTTGACTTTCTAAATGTTCCACCATGCATGTTTTGTCACCTTCCTCTTGGAACACGATGTATCATGGAGGGAATCTGAGCTCTTGATTACAAGCATGGTTGCTTTTGATGCAATTTGGCATGGCCATTAATCCTCAAACCAGTTCGTTCATGAAACTTTCAACTACAATTAGTACATGTTTTCCTAATGACGACAATGTAATTGGTGCAAGTTTTAAAACCTTAAGCTACTGGCAGTCAGACATGCTCAGGTGCCGTCAGATTGGACAAGCCCTCCATTACATTGTGTTCAACATGCAGTACATTCTGTAAGTATTCAGACCCCTTGACATTGTTACGTTACAGCCTTATTCTATAATGGATTATTTTTTTTTAAAGGTATCTTCAGTCTATACACTACCCCATAATGGCAAGGCAAAAACAAGTTTTTAGAAAATTTTGCTAATGTATAAAAAAATAAATAACTGATAACATTTACATAAGTACTCAGTACTTTGTTGAATCCCCTTTGGCGGCGGTCACAGCCTTCGAGCCTTCTTGGAATCAATCAGATTTATTTATAAAGCCCTTACATCAGCCTAAAACCTCAAACAGCAAGCAATGCAAGTGTAGAAGCACGGTAGGACGCTACAAGCTTGGCACACCTGTATTTGGAGAGTTTCTCTTTTTCTTCTCTGCAGATCCTCTCAAGCTCTGTCAGGGTGGTTGGAGAGCGTCGCTGCAAAGCTATTTTCAGGTCTCTCCAGAGATTTTCGGTCAGGTTCAAGTCCGGGCTCTGGCTGGGCCACTCAACGACATTCAGAGACTTGTCCTGAAGCCATTCCTGCGTTGCTTGGCTGTGTACTTAGGGTCATTGTCCTGTTGGAAGGTGAACCTTCGCCCCAGTCTGAGGTCCTTAGTGCTCCGGAGCGCTTTCATCAAGGATTTCGCTGTACTTTGCTCTGTTCATCTTTCCCTCGATCCTGACAAGTCTCCCAGTCCCTGACGCTGAAAAACATCCCCACAGCTTGATGCTGTTGCCACAATGCTTCACCTTAGGAATGGTGCCAGGTTTCCTCCAGACCTGACGCTTGGCATTCAGGCCAAAGAGTTCAATCTTGGTTTCATCAGACCAGAGAATCTTGTTTGAGAGTCCTTTAGGTGTCTTTTGGAGTGGCCAGACGGAAGTCACTATCATAAAGGCCTGATTGGTGGAGTGCTGCATAGATGGCTTGTCCTTCTGGAAGGTTTGCACATCTCCACAGAGAAACTCTGGAGCTCTGTCAGTGACCATCAGGTTCTTGGTCACCTCCCTGACCAAGGCCCTTCTCCCACAATTGCTCAGTTTGTACGGGCGGACATCTCTAGGAAGAATCTTGGTGGTTCCACACTTCCATTTTTTTTAAAGAATGATGGAGGCCACTGTGTTCTTGGGGACCTTCAATGCTGCAGAAAGTTATTGGTACCCTTCCACAGATCTGTGCTTCGACACAATCCTGTCTCGGAGCTCTACAGATAATTTCTTCAACCTCATGGCTTGGGTTTTGCTCTGACATGCACTGTCAACTGTGGGACCTTGTATAGACAGGTGTGCCTTTTTCAAATCATGTCCAATCAATTGAATTTACCACAGGTGGACTCCCAATGAAGTTGTAGAAACATCTCAAGGATGATCAATGGAAACAGGATGCACCTGAGCTCAATTTCGAGTCTCATAGCAAAGGATCTGAATATTTATGCAGTAAGGTATTTCTGTGTTATATTTTGTACAAATTTTACAAATTTATAAAATGTTATTTTCACTTTGTCCTCATGGGGTGGTGTTGTATAGATTGAGGAACAAAAATGTATTGTATTACATTTTATAATAAGGCTGTAACAAAATGAGGAAATATCCACGGTCTGAATACTTTCCGAATGCGCTGTATGTATCAACCTAACAATACTCAATCCAATGGAGACTGGTATGAGTTAGTGTAAATTAGCTTATAATGCTAGTATGCTTAGACTCTTACCGGTGTTCTATTTTTCTATTCTAGATTGTGCTGGATTTATACAGTTCTTTATTTTAAAGCTGTGAAGAAGTGTGCAAGGGTCAGATGATTGCAAATCTACGTTTCATCTATAGCGTTGACATACCCTAATTTTTACTTGGGTAATGAATTGGCTTAGAGGGCACTTTTACCCTGTACAAAAATACTTTGAATAGGTAATTCTCATCCGTTGTTCCATCTTGTCTGCTTAACAGACCTTAATCCCCCTGGTCTGTCCCTCTCCACGTCATAATCCGAATCTAGTTGGCTGGGGTTACTTTCCAGCAGTTGGATATTAAAGCTCAGTGCCCTTAAGGGTAAAAGCTGGCACTGTGCTGTCAGCTCTGTGCCATCTCCCCTTCTACCTCCTTAATACCTGTCTCTTCCCTGTTGCCATGGCGACCACCACTCCACGGCAGGATGATGAAGACCATCACACGGCTGCACAAGGCCATGATGGTGCTGGAGTACTTCACCAGTCACTCGTGGGTGTGGAACACGGACAACGTCACCATGCTGATGAATCAGATGGGCACTGATGACAAGAGGGTATGCTTTACGCCCACCCACCAGTCACTTGCACACACATACTTGTAGGACCCACGCATACATACTTGGGTAGGACACACACACACTTGTAGTGTGACACACAGAAATGCTATTGAACGAATGGAGTATGTTTGCATTTGTAGTCCGAGCACAATTGAATAATTCAGCTTGGTTTTAAATGGAGTCATTGTGTTGGATAGTCAGGGCCTGGCTGAAATGTACAGTGAATGTACACTCAGTGGACAGTTTGTTAGGTACACCAATCCGTTCACACAAATGTTTAGCTCCTACAGGCGATGAGTCACGTGACCGCGGCTTACTATATAAAGCAGGTAGACAGGTATCGAGGCATTTTGTTACCGTTAGAATGGGACAAAATGAGGGACCTAAGTGACTGAGCGTGGTATGGTTCAGTATCACAGAAACAAGTGTCTAGGGTTTACTGAGAATGGTGCGACAAACAAAAAAAATCCAGTCTTAGGGGTGAAAACAGCTCGTTGATGAGAGCCGTCAAAGGAGAATGGCAAGAATTGTGCAAGCTAAGAGGCGCAGAGTACAACAGTGGTGTGCAGAACGGCATCTCGGGAACGCATACCTCGTCGGTCCTTGTCACAGACGGGCTATTGCAGCAGACGACCACACCGGGTTCCACTCATATCAGCTAAAAACAAGAAGAAGCAGCTCCAGTAGGCACAGGATCACCAACGCTAGACAATTGGAGAGTGGAAAAACATTGCCTGGTCTGACGAATCCCAGTTCCTGTTGCGTCATGCTGAGTCAGGATTTGGTGTAAACAGCATAAGTCCATGGCCCTATCTTGCCTGGTGTCAATGGTACAGGCTGGTGGTGTAATGGTGTGGTGAAAGGTTTTCCTGGGACACTTTAGGTCCCTTGATACTGATTTTGAGCAACGTTTCTATGTCCCAACGAATTCAGGCTGTTTTAGAGGCGGGGGGGGGGGGGGGGGGGGTCTGACCCTGTACTGGATGGGTGTACCTAATAAACTGTCCACTGAGTATGTTGGTCCAACACACCAAGTGTAACACTTGAAGTTGTACTTTTTGTGTCAAATCTTCCTTGGTTCAACAAAACTTGCTCAATGACCATCCTTACAGTATGAATCCCCTTATTTGTTTGTCCAGATGTTCAACTTTGACGTGCGACAACTCAACTGGGCAGAGTACATGGAAAACTACTGCATGGGGACAAAGAAGTATGTCCTGAACGAGGCTGAGTCAGGCCTGCCAGCCGCACGCAAACACCTCAACAAGTAAGAGTAATGTCTCTACCTGCACATGTTACATAACTATCCTCTTATTGACAATTCCCAAGTCATCTTGAATATTTCATTGTAATGGCATTGACTTCATGCTATGCTGAAAAATAATATTTCTCAACTCCTGTTCCCCAGTCAAAATGTACATTTGGATCATTGTACTGCAAGAAATGCTTAATTATGCAGGAGTTGAGAGGTTATAGACCACCTGTCAGTATCCATTTTACCCATCTGAATACAGGATACAGTTACCTTGACGTGCCATAGGCCTATTTGAAGTTCCTGTCTCGTTACTGTGGAATTTGTATATTGCCTCGCAATCATCACACGCAACATAGGCACTGCCTTCATCTTCTTTTACCACTTCACCAAGTCTTTCATTACTTTTCTAGCGCCCCTTCTCCTTATTTTCAACTTTCCATTTTGCAGCTTTTCTCTTACTGTGTTAAACTCCGACATTGTACTTTTTGCCTCAGTGGATCGACGTTAACGTTTTCTGCCCGTTCCCAAAAGCGTTTGCCGATTTAATCGCCAACGAATGAAAGCAAAACCTCAATGTAGCCTATAGATTAAAAAATTGAGCTATAGTTGTACATTTATGGATTTGTATTTTTTGGGGGGATGTTTTTCTCTTTATTCAACCCGACCGCCAAACACCCGCCCTTCAGCCACGGAATATTTCATGACCCTAAAACCGTGCATTACTAGCACATATCTTTCTGCTTTCCTGGATCACCAGCAAAATATTTCCCTGGTATCCTCTGTTCTTCTAAAAGTGCTCGTTGCTCACAATATTCAAAGGGTAAAGTTCTACTAAAATGTCCTATTCCTCCCGTGAATGCCTGTTCACATGCAAGCTACCCAGTACATGTCATTGTATTTCTTCAGTTACCTCTTTATAATAAAATATTTGTCATCCTTTTGTGTGTTTTTTCAGGTTGAGGAACATCCGCTATACGTTCAACACAGTCCTGGTCGTGTTCATCTGGCGAGTGTTCATCGCGCGGTCCCAGATGGGCAGGAACATCTGGTACTTTGTGGTTAGCCTCTGCTTCAAGTTCCTGTCCTACTTCCGAGCGTCCAGCACCATGAAATACTGAGGCCACGTGGCGTGTTCACCCTGAACCTATCCACCCGCTCTCCCTCCTGCCCGGCCTGCCTGCGGACAGCTATGCATTGGACAATGCTCTTCGAACCCTGGGACTATTTTCAGTCACATCAAAGGGAGCCTTCAGGATTTAAATAAAGCCCTTTATCGACTTCCCTAGAGTCAGATGAACTTGTGGATATCATTTTTTTATGTCTCTGCGTGCAGTTTGAAGGAAGTTGATAACGAGTGTTGACTGGAAGGCTGGTAACTGCTAGCAATGCGAGTAGATGCCATACACTTCGTCATTGCGCTAACGCTAGTTGGGGTTGGCTGGTGAAACTACCGCTTATTTCCTTCATCCTGAATGCAGAGTCTTACACATTTGTATCCATGAGTTCATCTGACTCTGGGGAAGTAGATAAAGAGCTTCATTGCAAAAAATCCCAAAGTATCCCTTTAAAGGTCTGACATACCATTCATCCTACTGTATGTGATGTGTCCCCTTCTCTCTGCAGTGTGTTCCCTGGTGTGAGAGGTAGTACTGCATTCAACTGTGATGTAGTAAGCATGAATCTAACCAGACCCCAGGTCCTGTGATGCTCCCCTTGCACAGTGATGGTCAGACAGAATTGTCATCGATTTTTCTCGGTTGGTTGTCATGGTCATTGAGCTCTCTGCTTTGCTGACTGCCCCAGGGTGGTCAGGCTTTGGCTTTGACTAACGGTTTAGATTTTCTTGCTTGAATAGGGATGAAGGCACCCATGTGAAATCTATGCTTGCTGGTGGCAATGACTAATTCCCAATGACATGATCAAGCACAAGTTAGATGGTAATGGGATGGCTTTTTTTTTTTTACTGTGCCTAAAAGGTTTTGATTATCTTGCATCAGCTGTCCTTGCAGAGCTCGCATCAATTTTTTTTTTCTCCCTATGTTGCATTTAAGCCATTTCTGACTGGACTGTCCGCTTATGATTTCTGACCCAAATACCTCTGATCTCATGTAGCTCAGAACAGGCAACTGCTCAGAGGACTTGATGTTGGGGTAGTCTGTTCTTTACACTGGTTTTACTGAACAGCTTTTAGGCAAAGCTGCGCTGATCTATTTAAGTGTTTCCCCATGTTGCACAATGTCATGGGCATTTTACTGCCTGGAATTGGAGCTTTGATTACGGTTTTGCCTGTTTTCTAGTTTGGGATACTCCATGCATGGGAGAGACCTCTCCTCTTCCAATCCTAAACTACTTTTATCTTTGTCTTGCCATAACTCTCAAAGGTGGTCTTTATCCAATGTTGGCCTGGGTAGGTTGTGCACTTGGGACATTTTTAAATGTTTGTACCTCTCCCTTTTTTAACTGTTTTCTTGTACATATTGTCTAAGACGTCAGACTGACAGTGCACTTTTCTGTGGTTGTACATTGTATGTGTCCATTTGCCATATAGTTACTTATACCTACAGAACTCTATTTAGGTAGACTTAAAATCTGACTTACAAAGTATTTTTATGCTATTAAAATCAATGTTTCATGGCTGTTTATTTACTAAAGAAAAAAGCTGGAGGAAACTAATTCAACAGAACTTACTGTACACCATTTTATTGCATCATGTTGAAACTGTTGTCAGTTAAGTGTACAATTTTTCTGAATGTAGTAGTTAACACAGCTTGACTCATTGCACAGCCTACTAAAAAGCTACCTATGATTCCTGAATCCAAATTAAGTTAATACTGTAGTTGCTTGTATTTGAATATCGAGGAACAAGTTGTCATGTCCATTGTAATAACTGTTTTGAGCAACACATGTTGAATGGTATCCTTGCTTTTGTAGTCCCTTTTCCTTGTGGTGTTGGATTTGAAGAATTTAGTGTGTAACAGTTGTTTATTTCTGGTTTGTGGCTTTGCTATTCGTAGTGTAGTATTGTTAAACTTGTGACGCAATGGAACAGCGAATTCAGGGTTTATGAACTTGTGGTGGAGAAGTAAGAGAGTGGGGCAGACCCTCTACTACTTCATATTGCTAGGGATCCATGTTACTGGATCATTCTAATGGTCTTTATATTGCACATCTCTAACATTTTACATTCGTTCTGGTTTTACAGCATATCACAATGCCCATCTGGACTGACATATGATTTAACATATTCCTCTTGCCTTTTGTCTGCTTGCCAAATCTTTGTATTCTGTTGTCCTGTTTCCTCTTATAATTTTACAATGTAGTCTTGTGGAAAGAACTGTATCCTATAACCAATTTGTTTACCATGACCCTCACTGAATTCTCCCGAGGATGCGCTCTATAGTTTGAGGGTTTTAAAGTAATTGCCACTAAATGTAAAAAAATAAATAATCAATGGGTGCCTTTTGTTTGTAAACCAAAAAGAAGGAATAAACTGTTAAATCCTCTGTGCGGGAAGTTTTGTTCGTGAAGCTCAGTATTTTATGTTGTCGGGTTGAAAAAGAACTCTCCATTAACATGGCTTTGATCGTACAAGATTTTTCTCACTCCAATGATCACCCCTTGGTAGAGAAGAGCTGGTAATACTGGTTGAGCATTCCAGTAATACCTTCAGTTTAAGTACCAGGTACAATCAGCAGGGATGGGCAACTTTGATGGGGTGGGGGTGACATCAAAATCTGAACTTATGAGGGGCCAAAGTGACTCGTGGGTCTTCGTACCCACACATGCAGTCAGAGCCGGCCTTAAGTGAAATTTGTTTTTCTGCCCTCTTAACAGCGGAGAGAAATGTTAATTCTACTAATTTCCTGCAATTCTACACATATTGCCATGGGGCATAGAGAAAATGTTGCCATTTATAAAGCAAGTTTGCATCAATTCTACACCTTTTTCCATGGGGTGTGGAGAGAAATGTGCAGATTTACAGCTAATTTCTTAAAAATCTTCACATTTTGCCATGGGCGATTGGGGCAGGAGTTGCCCATCCCTGAGCTAGATAGATAATAAAGCTTAGCTTTATATAGATGTGTGACCAGATTCTTTAAATTCTTAACAGATCTCCCTCACCACTTAGCATACCAAACATTTTGTCATGTTTCTCTGATTCTGTTCAGATGATCGATTTAAGGCTTAATACTGCCAGCCAGGATTTGGCCCCCTAGTATCCGGTTCACCAGGACTTCTAACTGGTGCCCTATCTTCTGGCTCTGCCAATTCCTTGGTTTACCGTTGTCGCCAAGAAATTTGACCCAAGAGATTCCGCTTTGATATCATTGCACAGGGGAGGGTTTGTTTTATGTGCAAAAGAGTTGATACTGCACAGGACTAGAACGGAGTCAATCATTTACTGTACTTAGCTACAGTAGCTGACTGAATTGAATACCTGCCCTAGAGCAATAATATGTCATTTAGGGACTTACATAATTTTCTTATGGTTGGACTTGAACACATGACCCTTGCATTGCTAACACCATACTTTTACCACCTGAGCCACCAATAAGGCTGCCAATGTATTTAAGGTATTCATAGAATTTTCTACCAGGGGATAGAAGTTCAAAATCAATATTGCATTTGAACTTCAATTCTTTTTATTGAGGCAAATTATGTATTTCTTTGTGTGATCACGGCATCAGAATATGGAGTGTTTTATGATTGGCCATTTAGCCTTTCCGAACATAGTCTGCTTCAACTAAACTTTTGTCTTCTGTTTGTGGAGAAGACCCCTACTGTTTTGAGCTGCATGTGGCATCTTTTCCACTTCTATAAATTGGCCTTGACAATGAATTGTGTGTAGTAAAGTAAATTGACACAATGGAAAGAAAGCGTACCCAAACGCTTCAGCCCAGCTTGAAACACAATCAGGTGCTCAACGGAGGGACTTAAATGAAAAAAACATTCCTTACCTCAGGACACTTCAAAAAGTGCACTCTGTTTCTGCATAAATCATTGGATGTTTATTGACAGGACATGAACAGGCTTACAATTAGAAACGTAAGCCTGTTCAAGTCCCGTCAATAAATATTGGTGTTCCTTTTTCTCTATTTCCTGCGATAGTGACCTGGGGTAAGGAAAGTTTTTTAAATTGAGACCATGTTGCCAACCTCTCCAAAATAATGAATTTGTCCTAATGCTCTCTAAATCTCTTGTTTTACCCAAGAAAAGGCTGACATGAATGCAGTGGTGTTGACTTTGAGCCATAGAACGACAACAGGAAAGAAAGAATGGAACCCTATTGTAGGATGCTTTCAGATATTGACTGTTCACCCATTCTCAAAACCCATGATGGTCAAAATGCTCCAGAGCTTCTCATCAATCTTCTGCCAGAGGCAGTTTCTAGAATCAGAATAATAGAATTAGAAACACTGGGTTAGTTGCCACCAAGTCACTTGTGAGATTTGTGACAATTGTGAGATAAGAAGTGTAATGACGGTTGTGCATGAATTCATGTTATTTATCCAAATCAAGATGCATAAGGTAGATGGGGAAACCCTGTGCTGGAACACTTGGCAGCTGTAACCTGGCAACCATGGTCCGGGCTGAGTCACTACTGAGCGTGCTCATTGGGAGTCAGACCCCTCGGAAGGGTAAACAGGATCCACCGTCTCAGGGGCTTAAGACAGTGGGATGCCCTCATACTTTGATGCAAGACACACATACACTTTCAGCACAGATATATCCCTGTTGAGCATACTAGGAAACATACAGGAGTAGCTTAGCTGACAGTAGGTAACAATACTAGTTCAGAGCAGATACATTTGTGTTCAAACTGGGTTCATCTGAATGTAGTCTGTATAAAGCATAGGACATTCTGACACTTTCCCAGAGGTTGCTTGTCCTACTGACTGATATCATTGAAGTTCAATTTTGTCCTGACTATCAAGTATACTACTCCACTGCTCCTGGTAAGTAAACCCCCATAGATAGTCTTTCACATTAGATTTAACTGAATGTAGCATCATGTGACAGTCTTTGTTTGTGTAAAAGGTTTTCTACGGAAGATCATACTAATTTGAACTGTATTGTTTGAATGCCATGCTTCCTCAACTGTACCAGTTCCCTAATGGTCAAGCAAGTCCCATGTGTTCTTGTGTTTTGGTATGCTTGAAATGTTATGACTGAAAGGGCGTTGAACAAATTTAAGAGCTTCTAGAACAGGGTCGGCAACAGGCGCCCTGCGGGCCAAAAGCTGTCCTGCAAGTGGTTTTAAAAGACTGAAATCAGCAGGAATTCAACAATTTTTTTTTTTTTTAAGTTTAGGTAATCTGTTCCCAAGAGACTTGATCCTATTTCAATTTAATCAAGTTATGAAATTATTGTTATTTTCAAGTACAATCTCTGTTTGGCTTAATTTGCAGTGTACAAATTATTATTATTGTTTTCCTGCCCCCCGACCATTCCCTCTGAGAAGAATTGGCCTGTCAGATGGTCCAGCACCATCACCAGACAATTGCTTTAATTTTTGGTGTAATTCCCAATTCTGGAAAAGCTTAAAATAAAGGTAAAAATGTAGGTCATGTCCCCATCAAAATCTGTCAGTTTAAACTAGAGATATCCGTTTTCTTGCATGGGCGCCGTCTCATCCACCGCATCCATCTATGTCGGCCTTCTGCATCTGCGGTGGAAGAAGGCTGAGCCATGGCTGGCCGTGTGAAGATGTTTTGGGGTGGGGGTGCTGTTGACAAGGTCTCTAATGTAGGATCTTTTCAGTGTGCCGGACAAAGCACTTACCTAAAGTATTTGAGGATTACTAGAGTAGACTGTGGGTGAAGAATTTTGCTCTGCTGACGTGTATTTTTCTCCACTCATACAGGGGTAATAAAGACTTAGTGCACTCTTTTTGCATATTCATATTTTTTTATGGTTATTTATCAGAGGGTGTCAGCACCCATACTTCCCGCTGCTATAGACCGAGTTACAGCTGTGTTTGTCAGACTATGAGACATTCAGAAAAGCGTTCTTCTCACAAAAACTTCTGTAGCGTCTGAACTATTATGATCACTCTATGGAAAGGAGACTCTCATGACCAAGATGAAGTCGGTACCATTGATGTTACGTTCCCCAAGTTCTGTGTTGTTGTGGGTTTGTATGTGTGTGTATTTAAGGAAATGGCTTCCTAAAGCAGCTGATTGGTTGGGGCATCGCTGATTGGAGCTCTGACCCCTCCCTCTCGTCAGGGGAAACAGCTGTCTCGTCAATTACAAACTTCTCCAGCTTGATAAAAGCCAGTGTTCCTTTGTCAGAGGGAGGATAACTTATTTTTATGTCTTGTGTTGGTTAGTGAAATTATTTTGTAGCTGCTCCTTCAGCGGTATGTGTTTGCCAATAGGACTTAGTGATTTTGGTTATTGAAATTGTTCACTTTCATTTGTTCCCAGGGGGGGAAGGGAGTGTTTAAACACACCTTGGGAGTGTTTAGGCAAGAGGCCTGCGGACATACACAATCTGTGATTTTGAATCTGTCTTTGCACACTAGGTAAGACCAGGGCGGACCACCCTCTGTATTTTGGTTAGCGCGCCAGTTGGTGCTAAAGGTTAGGTAAGAAGTGGGAAGGTAGTAAAGGGGACTCCTTCATTTTTACTTTCTTTGCTTTGGTTCCATCCAGCCCCTTTTCCCCACATTACTGTGTTAAGGAATAATAAATTCCCTGTAAATGGTATTTCTCTGCCTCTGTTGTCCTTCTCTGCACCTACGATCACATACTTTTTCACTCCATGGGGTGTTGAGATCCCTCCAAGAGGCGTGTGTAAAAGTTGATGTGCCAACTTCTGTCTGTAGTGTCCAAACCGTTTGGGCTACATACTAATATGACCAGTCTATGGAAAGATGAGGTTCTCCATTTTGCTCTACAACCCCCAGAAGTGTCACGGACTTGTCTGAAGGTAACCCGGTACCGGTTAAAAACCTTTATGGAGATAGTTCTGTGGCAACAAATAAAAGGGCTTAAATGTGTCCAAGAAACAAATGTTTTGAGCTTTCACAACCTTATTCCTTAATTTTTTTGACTGTCTATTTTGACATTTATGAATGTTATTCAATGGGCTACAGTAGTAAAAGCCAAATTCTATATTTGATCAAATAATTCATACCTACAGGGGTCCTAAAATTCCAAATCTAATAGCTAAATAATCCATGGTATGACTGTCTTTTAAACAATTATATATGTAATTTTAGTAAACCCCCCCCCCCCCCCCCCCATCGACAGACTTTTAGTGGACAAGATCCACCATAAGTCCTCCATCCCCTCAACATACAGATTCATTCCGTGTGCAGAACTGGCAAAAGAGTTAAGGAAGTCATATTAACTTCCTATTTCCTGTTCCATGACTCACAAACGTAGCTTTAAATGTCATGGTGACCATGAGGGTGTCTTGTAGAACAGACATGCCTCTGACATGTAGAATAAGGAATCATTTCGGCTCTGTATCAGGGCAAAAGTTGCCTGAAATTCATGAATACTCTTACTGTTTCAATAGCCTATATATTAATACCATTAAAATCAGCCTTTAAACTCTCTCTCAATATCTCAGTTTTCCAATCTGCTTAAATTTTTCTTATCTCTACTCGTGTGTCTGCGGCTCGTTTTACTGATTGGATCTGAGGTTTCTCAGCATTGTCCAGGGTGATTTATGGTTGTCTTGGTCCTCCTCTTTGGTTTATTTTTTTTTTATGGGGTACTCATGCCTGTATTATACTGGTAAAGCCTGCCCTTGATTTAAGACACTGACAGAATAGTTGGAGACGGATTACAATGCTACAGACCAGTTTCAATTCAGGTTCAGTTTACAAAGAAGGAAAAGAAGGCATGGTCCATTTCCCTGGCTGTTTGTCTCCCACTGTATCATATGAATGGCAGTTCCCTGGTGATAGTTGTTGTCAAGCTCTGAGGGGAAGTCACCCTGAGCACTGTTGTCTGAGGCAGTATGCGAGTGAACACCGCTGGGATTCTACTCTGTCTGTTACTTTCTCCACACTGGCATTTCAGATCTCTCTGGTAAGTTATCAAATGTATACCAGTAATAGGGTAGCAGGGTATACAGATTCAAAGAAACATTGATTGGATTGTGGACGTTTAACTTGAATGTCCAATTCTTTTCTGTGTATTTTTTGTTGAACAAGCCCTGGCTTTTTTCCACCTACAGGTCTAAAGTGTGGACTTCCACAGGTCAGGAACCTCCTTGACTGTTATTTGAGAATCGTTGGAGGCAGGATATAGATAATCACCCCGGGTTGGCAAGTTACTTCCTTTTACTGTACATGTGACACCCTCCTTTTGAGAAATATGGCTATGGGGATACAGTGCATTTGGAAAATATTCAGACCCCTTGACTTTTTCCACATTTTGTTAAGTTACAGCCTTATTCAAAAATAGATTAAATAGTTTTTTCCCCTCATCTACACACAATACCCCATAATAACAAATCAAAAGCAGGTTATTGATTTTTTTTGTGCAAAAAACCTGAAATATCACTTACGTAAGTATTCAGACCCTTTACTCAGTACTTTGTTGAAGCACGTTTGGCAGCAATTACAGCCGTGAGTCTTCTTGGTTATAACTCTACAAGCTTGACACACCTGTATTTGGGGAGTTTCTCCCATTCTTTTCTGCAGATCCCGTCAAGCTCTGTCAGGTTGGATGGGGACTGTCGCCGCACAGCTATTTTCAGGTCTCTCCAGAGATGTTCGATTTGGTTCAAGTCCGGGCTCTGGCTGGGCCACTCAACGACATTCAGAGACTTGTCCCGAAGCCACTCCTGCATTGCTTGGCTGTGTGCTTAGGGTCATTGTCCTGTTGGAAGATGAACCTTCACCCCAGTTTGAGGTCCTGAGCGCTCTGAAGTAGGTTTTCATCAAGGATCTCTCTGTACTTTGCTCTGTTCATCTTTCCCTCAATCCTGACAAGTCTCCCAGCCCCTGCTGCTGAAAAACATCCCCACAGCATGATGCTGCCACCACCATGCTTCACCGTAGGGATGGTGCCAGGTTTCCTCCAGACGTGACGCTTGACATTCAGGCCAAATAGTTTAATCTTGGTTTCAACAGTCCAGAGAATCTTGTTTCTCATGGTCTGAGAGTACTTTAGTTGCCTTTTGGCAAACTCCAAGTGGGCTTTCCTGTGCCTTTTATCCTGTGCCTTTTATTGAGGTGTGGCCTCCGTCCATTTAGGAATGATGGAGGCCACTGTCTTCTTGGGGACCTTCAATGCTGCATAATTTTTTTTGGTACCCTTCCGCAGATGTGTGCCTCGACACAATCCTGTCTCGGAGCTCTAAGACAATTCCTTCGACCTCATGGCTTGGTTTGGCGCTGACATGCACTGTCAACTGTGGGACCTTTATAAAGACGGATATGTGCCTTTCAAAATCATGTCCAATCAATTGAATTTACCACAGGTGGACTCCAATCAAGTTGTAGGAACATTTCATTGATCATCCTTGACAAGAGGATGCACCTGAGCTCAATGTGGGGCCTCATAGCAAAGGGTCTGAATACTTACTTATGTAAATAGGGTATTTCTGTGTTATATTTTGTCTAAATTAGCAAACATTTCTAAACCTGTTTTCGCTTTGTCATTATGGGTTTTGTGTGTACATTGATAGTTTTTTTATTTAATGCATTGTAGAATAAGGCTGTAATGTAACAAAATGTCAAAGTCAAGGGGTCTGAATACTTTCCTAATGCACTATGTAATGTATTGTCTTAAATAATTAAGCACTTTGATGCTAGTTTTGCTGGTTATCAGCATATGCTGGTATGCTGGTGATCAGTTTGTTAGTATGCTGGTCACCAGCATAACACAATGAAGGCTGGTCACCAGCAAAACCAGCACTGGTCACCAGCATATGCTGTTTTTTTTCCAGCAGGGGACTTTGGCCAGACATTAACCTTTGACATTTATTCCAAACTAGCACTTCAATATGGGCACTTGACTCTTCACTTGGATTTTCTGGATGTTTTGATGATGGAGACCTAGCTTGATCCCAGATCATTTATGTAGTTGGTGTGACAATGGCCATAAGGATTTGGTAAGACGGCACCAAAGGATATGGGATCAGGCTAATGGAAACCCACCGTATCCACATTCAGGTGGTCGTCTACCTGCCATTCTGAGAGGTGCAGCTGGAGCCAGCTAAGTGCAAGTATGTTCTCCAGACCCTGAGACCCCCACAGCAGGCCCGCTGTGTGCTGGACTAGAGAGAGGAGGAAAGGACACCTGCCAGGTAAGCTACATCACAGCATGCTGTCTGACTCTGCATGTCAAAATCTATAAGTGTTATTATGCTTCAGTGGTCTCTGTCTGGTGGAGGATATCTGGTTATTTTCAGTCATAACAGTTCCTCTGTTCATAGACTTCCCATCATTCCTTTGAGAGGTCCTTTATCAGATAATGTTGTATTCTCCCATCTCCAGCGGGACTCTGGGGGTCCTCTGATCTATCCCAGAGAGGATGGCCACTGGGCCATGGTGGGGGTCACCTCCTGGGGGAAAGGCTGTGGCCGGAGCCGGATCAACAAGGCCGAGTCCCCAGCCAAGATAGGATCCCCGGGGGTCTTTACTGATGTCAAGATGCTCCTGCTCTGGATCGAGACGAAACTCGGAAGGTTATCTAACACGTTTTAGACAGTGTAAGCCATGCAGGTCTGGATTTGTTTAATTCATTGGTTTAACAGATGGTCTAACAAATTATTTTGTTTTGTTCAGCAGCAGATGCTAACCCAAACCAAAGGTCCATGTCAAGTAAGATTCTCATCAATTCCACATTGCATTTACTTGCATGTTTTGAAACTGCGCCCACATCCTCTTTGTCATCTGATTAGCTACTACATTTCTATTTAGACAATAGCTCACTTATGCAATTTGTACAATTAACCTTTACCGTATGATGTGATTGTAGTCTTTGAACAGTGCATTTGATGCTGATTGTGTGTACTGTGCTGAAGGACTGTGCAGTGAGGGATAGGCCTGTGAGGGTCTCAAACCCAAACCTTAGTCTGACTCGACAACAACGAGTGGGTGTCAGTGTACAGGCCCGTTGCACAGGGGGAGGGAGAGCTGTGCTGAATTGAATGCTCTTCTTGAATGCACTTTAATTAAGTACGCTTTTAGGCCAATTTACTCACCACTTGACAGCTGTCATGGGCAGCAGGTAGCCAAGCTGTTAAACAGGCGAGCAGGCAGCCAGCAGGTTGCTGTTATCAAATCCTAGATTCCATTGCCTCTGTTGTGCAAGGCACTTAATGCCTCACAACAACAGCCCACTGGGCGCCCAGTGTGGCAGCCCCCCCCCCCCCCCCCCACACCTCTCCAAAAACCTGTATGTATCTACTGTAAGTCAAATTTTGGTTGGACCTTGTGTGCAATTTACCAATAAAGTGATCTTAATCAGTTTAGTCAAAAGGTGGAATACTTGTGACAGCTTTTTCACAAAGTAATAGATTGACCCTGTAGGAACAGATTAAACTGTTCTTGGAACATCAAATGCATCCAGTCAGTTTTCCATACTGATTCTTTGTCTCTCTCTCTGTGTACAGTGGCAAGAAAAAGTGTGAAACCTTGGATTTAATAACTGGTTGACCCTCCTTTGGCAGTAATAACCTCAACCAAACATTTTCTGTAGTTGCGGATCAGACCTGCACAACGGTCAGGATTTTGGACCATTCCTCTTTACAAAACTTTTTCAGTTTAGCAATATTCTTGAGGTCTGGTGTGAACCGCTCTCTTGAGGTCATGCCACAGCATCTCAATCGGGTTGAGGTCAGGACTGACTGGGCCATTCCAGAAGGCATATTTTCTTCTGTTGAAGCCATTCTGTTTTACTTCTGTTTTGGGTTGTTGTCCTGTTGCATCACCCAACTTCTGCTGATCTTCAATTGGTGGACAGATAGCCTTACATTCTCCTGCAAAATGTCTTGATAAAATTAATGCCCAAGTTTTCCATCGATGATGGCAAGCTCTCCAGGCACTGAGGCAGCAAAGCAGCCCCAAAACATGATGCTCCCTCCACCATACTTGACAGTTGGGATGAGGTTTTGATGTTGGTGTGCTGTGCCTTTTTTTCTTTTCTTCTCCACACATAGTGTTGTGTGTTACTTCCAAACTGTAGTTTCATCTGTCCACGGAATATTTTACCAGTAGCTCTGTGCAACATCCTGGGGCACTTTGGCAAACTTCAGACGTGCAGCAATGTTTTTTTGGACAGCAGTGGCTTTCGTGGTGTCCTCCCTTGTTTAGTGTTTTACGTATCGTAGACTCGTCAACAGAGATGTTAGCACGTTCCAGAGATTTCTGTAATTCTTTAGCTGACACTCTAGGATTCTTCTTAACCTCATTGAGCATTCTGCGCTGTGCTCTTGCTGTTATCTTTGCTGGACAGCCACTCCTAGGGAGAGTAGCAACAGTGCTGAACTTTCTCCATTTATAGACAATTTGCCTTACCGTGGACTTTGAACATCAAGGCTTTTAGAGATACTTTTGTAACCTTTTCCAGCTTTATGCAAGTCAGCAATTCTTAATATTAGTTCTTCTGAGATCTTTTGTTCGAGGCATGGTTCACATCAGGCAATGCTTCTTGTGAATAGCAAACTCAATTTAATTTTTTTTTTTTTTATAGGGCAAATACTGTGAGCTGGTCACTGGGACAGAGGGTGTCATTCTTTGTCAAATTCCAGCAGAATATTCTGGATTCCAGCAGAATACCTGGATTTCTGCATAAATTGAGGTTGAGGTTGCAATTTATGCAGAAATCCAGTTAATTCCAAAGGGTTCACATACTTTTTCTTGCCACTGTATGTTTCTGGTCCATTAACGTTCCTTTAGGGAGGAATATTCTGCCGGAATTCCTGGAATTTGACAAAGAATGACACCCTCTGTCACAGTGACCAGCTCACAGTATTTGTGGGTCCAGACTCCGAGTAGCCTATTGGTGAGAGATGAGGTTGCATTGACCCTATGTGTGTCTCCCTAGTTTTACCCTTCCCACCAGTTGATTTGGAGGGTTTTGACTTTGATCTCACATTGGCTTTCTCTCAGTGGTGGAAAAAGTACCCAATTGTCATACTTTAGTAAAAGTAAAGATACCTTAATAGAAAATGACTACTTGAGTAAAAGTCTGAAAGTATTTGGTTTTAAACATACTTCAGTATCAAATGTAATTGCTAATATATACCTAAGAATCCTTAGGCTAAAATATACCTAAGTTAAATCCTTTCACATTCCTTATATTAAGAACCAGACGACACCATTTGTTTCTTTTTTTAAGGATAGCCAGGTGCACACTCCAACACTCAGACATCATTTACAAATGTAGCATTTGTGTTTTAGTGAGTCCGTCAGATCAGAGGCAGTAGGGATAACCAGGGATGTTCTCTTGAGAAGTGTGTGAATTGGGCCATTTTCCTGTCCTGATAAGCATTTGAAACGTAAAGAGTACTTTTGGGTGTCAGGGAAATGTATGGGGTAAAAAGTACATTATTTTCTTTAGGAATGTAGTGAAGTAAAAGTAAAAAATATGAATAGTAAAGTAATGTACAGATACCCCCCCAAAAAACGACTTAAGTAAAAATACTTTAAAGTACTTAAGTATTTTTACACCACTGCTTTCTCGTAGGAAGGTTCTGTGGCAGCCCCCCCCCTTAGCCCCAGTGCTAATCGATTCCCACAAGGCCTCCACTTTGTGTCTGATGGCAGTGGAACAGGAAGCGGATTTGTTGTTAGATTCCGAGGTGTAACCGCTATGTCAGGCCATGCATGCTTGGCTCGCCAAGGCTAACCCCACTCACCCCAGGGATAGAACAACTCTCAGAGTTACAGAACATTAAACCAGTTACCATTGCAGAAGTGCTGTATGTCAAAACTTGTGTTTTTTGATTATAAAGATGACAGACTGACACTGATGGCTGGATCCTCATAGCATTTTGTTTTCTGCTAAATAATTATTTAGTTCTCTGTTTGTACTGCAAATACCTGTGTATTGTGTTCGTGACTTGATGATAGAGTACATTGTTTGGCAGAGCTATGTGCTGGGTCTCATGTTTCATCACCCTGCCTGATGACAGGATGTGTCTAGTCCCTCAGAGTTCCTAACAATGGATAGGCTCCCTACTCTCTTTCAATCCTAGCAGAGCCCTCCACCTTGTGAGCCACACACCCTCCAAGTGCTGCTAGTCAGACATGTGCAAGTATGCATACACACACATCCTCATGGGGCTAACTGAATTCTAATTCCAAATTCTATAGCTGACTCTCCCATAGTTACAGAGCATCCAGGGGGCACACAGTAGTCCCATGACCCGGCAATGAGGTGCAGAGGGTCTGTGATAAACACAAACTCCTCTACTGTAACTACACCACCACGTGGGTCAGAAACAGGAGCCAAGATGGCTGGCTGACAGTGTTTGTGTTGTACGGAGGCACATGTATTGTCGAGGGTTAAGTGTGCGACAGGGTGCGTGTAGAGCCACAGGCAGGGCTTGTGGCTAATAATATGTCCTTTGTGTTTGTGCAGCGTCGGGATGTGGCACCGTGGCACTAGTCCAGGATCAGAGGGCCGTTCAGAGTTTCAGCTACCCACAATCCTACAGCAACAACTCTGACTGCCACTGGGTCATCTATGTCCCCCAGGATCATGTTGTCAAGGTGACACATGTTGACCTATACCTCTTAGGCAGAGGGGGCTTTAATATTTTGTGTATTGTCCTGTGCAAGGCCATTGTGACCGAAGGGATTTCCCCAGATCTCTGATCGCTCCCAGTGGAATCATGAATACGGTCTCTGGTGTGGATGGGATCAGTTTACCTGTACTGGAAAGAATGTGTTACTCACTTTGATGCAACCATAACAACAATAATAACAGCAACAGACTGCAATACTGTTGCTGCACATGTCACATTTTTTGCTGAAATTACAATTATATAAGAGTTTACAGCTTAGTGCAAGGATGATGTTGTATTCCTTTGTTATTTTATTATCTTGCAGCTTGACTTTGATTTGGAGCAGTCAGATGACTGCAGTATGATTCGCTGATTTGCACTTGGAGATGTGGACGCAAATACATTTTTATTTGTCACATACACATGGTTAGCAGATGTTAATGCGAGTGTAGCGAAATGCTTGTGCTTCTATTTCCGACAGTGCAATAATATCTAACAAGTCATTTAATAATTCGCCAACAACTACCTAATACACACAAATCTAAAGGGATGGAATAAGAATATGTAAGTATATGGATGAGCGATGGCCGAGTGGCATAGGCAAGGTGCAGTAGATGGTATAAAATACAGTAAATACATGTGATATGAGTTATGTAAACATTATTTAGAGTGCATTTTATAAAGTGACTAGTGATCCATTTATTAAAGTGGCCAGTGATTGGGTCTCAATGTAGGCAGCAGCCTTGGCGTTAGTGATTTGCTGTTAGGCAGTCTGATGGCCTTGAGAGAGAAGCTTGAATATGTCCGTAAATAAACCAGCCAGCTGGTCTGCACATGCTTTGAGGACGCGGCTAGGAATGCTGTCTGGGCCAGCAGCCTTGCGAGGGTTAACACGTTTAAATATTTTTACTCACATCAGCCACGGCGAAGGAGAGGGGGGGCGCAGTCCTTGTTAACGGACCGCGACGGTTGCACTGTATTATCCTCAAAGTGGGCAGAGAAGGTGTTTAGTTTGTCTGGAAGTGTGACGTCAGTGTCCGTGATTTGGCTGGATTTCTTTTTGTAGTCCGTGATTTCCTGTAGACCCTGCCACATGTGTCTCAAGTCTGAGCCGTTGAATTGCGACTCCACCTTCAAGTCCCTGTACTGGCGTTTCGCTTGTTTGATTGCCTTGTGGAGGGAATAGCTACACTGTTTATATTCAGACATATTCCCAGACCTCTTTCCATGGTTAAATGCGGTAGTTCGCGCTTTCAGTTTTGCCCGAATGCCGCCATCCATCCAGTTTCTGGTTAGGGTAGGTTTTAATAGTTACAGTGGGTACAGCATCTCCAATGCACTTTATAAACACACTCACCGAGTCAGCGTATAGGTCGATGTTGTTCTCTGAGGCTGACCGGAACATATTCCAGGCCACGTGATCAAAACAACCTTGAAGCGTGGCTTCCGATTGGTCGGACCAGCGTTGAATGGTTCTCGTCACAGGAACATCCTGTTTGAGTTTCTGCCTATAAGACAGAAGGAGCAAGAGAGGAGATAGGATCAGGTTCTGTACCTAAGAGCAATAAGTCAAGAAGCCTATCCAAATTGATAAGACTTTTAAGCCACATGAATAATTGTAATAGACGCTGAAATATAAATGAACAAAACATTAACTTAAGCTGAAAGATCTCTCACCTACAGTACACACACACAAACAGTTGAAGTCGGAAGTTTACATACACTTAGGTTGGAGTCATGAAAACAAATTTTTCAACCACTCCACACATTTCTTGTAAAAAAAACTATAGTTTTGGCAAGTCGGTTAGGACATCTACTTTGTGCATGACAAGTAATTTTTCCAACAATTGTTTACAGACAGATTATTTCACTTATAATTCACTGTATCACAATTCCAATGGGTCAGAAGTTAACATACACTAAGTTGACTGAGTTGACAGCTTGAAACATTCCAGAAAATGATGTCATGGCTTTAGAAGCTTCTGATAGGTTAATTGACATAATTTGAGTCAATTGGAGGTGTACCTGTGGATATATATCAAGGCCTACCTTCAAACTCAGTGCCTCTTTGCTTGACATCATGGGAAAATCAAAAGAAATCAGCCAAGACCTCAGAAAAAAAATTGGAAGATTGAAAAAATTGTGAAGATGCTGGAGGAAACAGGTACAAAAGTATGTATATCCACAGTAAAACGAGTCCTATATTGACATAACCTGAATGGCCGCTCAGCAAGGAAGAAGCCAATGCTCCAAAACCGCCATAAAAAGCCAGACTACGGTTTGCAACTGCACATGGGGACAAAGATCGTACTTTTTAGAGAAATATCCTCTGGTCTGATGAAACAAAAATATAACTTTTTGGCCATAATGACCATCGTTATGTTTGGAGTAAAAAGGAGGAGACTTGCAAGCTGAAGAACACCATCCTAACCGTGAAGCACAGGGGTGGCAGCATCATGTTTTGGGAGTGCTTTGCTGCAAAACGGACTGGTGCACTTCACAAAATAGATGGCATCATGAGGGAGGAAAGTTAGAGCACTTGGCCTTTATTAAACTAAACTTGTAGTAATCATGGTCAAATTTCAAACTGTGGGGCCCCCATTGATTTTGTTAGTCACTCTCACTCAGATATCATATTAAAAACTGTAAACATTTCTCTCCAACAAATGGAAAATGTGTAGAATTGCAGGACATTAGCTGTAAAACTGCACATTTTTCCTGGTTTAAGCACTTCGTGTAGGTTGGTCTTGCTGAAAAGGATGCACAATGGTACTGGAAAAGCTCTTTCCTATCAATGGAATAAAATATAGTCTAAAGTAGGATACTGTGCTGGTAAATAGATCAGTTAGACAGAAGAATACAATTGATTCTATGGGATCTTCTAATCTTTACACCAATGTGTTCGAGACCAAGACCGGAGCAAATCGAGGGGGGGGGAGTAGGAGTCAAGAAAGACCGGGAGGGGGTCCGAGGCAGAGACAAGAAAAATGCAAGTCCAATTCAAGGACGTGATTAATTTTTTCAAATCACCACCATAAATAGAGTTCAACATGTACAGTATTTCTGTGTTCATACTTCAGAACATCATGTGGATTCTTTAGGCATTCAGAATAGTGAAAAAATGCATGCTGAGGTAAAATAGAGCCACTCTACAAATTATTACTAACCCAAACACAGTAGGGAACAATGGGCCTTCTACGCATTCAGAGAAGGGCTAAGGATTTATAAAATAATAATAATAATGATAATCATTATTTTCAAAGATGTTCTGATTTAATCTCTTCAGTTTTTGTTGGAAAAGAAAGTTGGATCTTGTTTTCTCTTCAATCAGGATTTTTCTTTGCTGGTCTCTTGGGAGATACATCTAGCTAGTCAGCCATTGGCTTGGCCATCAGAAGCTAGATAAAGGCATCTGCCATTCAACTCTATTAGAACATGTGGAATCAACCAATCACATTTTGACTTAATGAGTGTGATAGTTTTTACAAAAACGTATGGAAACTTCTGCCTTCTTGAATGCCAACAGGTCACTGCGAAATAGCGAGCAGTCATTTTCCCACGGTCTAGCTAGCTAGCTTTTGTTGTCGCCTAATGTGCAGGGCTGCAGCAGGTGTTATCAAAGAGGATGTTGTTGCTAATTTGTTAGTTTATCCCTTTTCAAGAATAACTTCCAACAAGAATTTCAATTTCTAATGATCATCTGGTGAGTGGAACTGGGTTTTTTATTGCAGAGCGCTTGCTGCTGTTAGCCATCTCTTTGAAAATAACTTGTATGTGAAACATTGTTGCATTTAAAGTGGAACTGACAGCATTTTAGCAACATGAAATATTATTAAAATCTGTTCATATACACCCCCAAGAAGAATATGACACTTAGGTTAAAAAATATTTAGAATTGTGAGAATTCAATATCAATCTAGTGGCCTTGCGTTTGGACAATAGACACTGCAGTAAATATAACAGACTAAAAACATCTGTCTTGTCCAGGACCGGAGTCTACACAGACAGGTGTGCTATAGCCAATCAGAGCTACAGTGCAGTAGGCCTTTATACAAACAAACCATTTGCCACACGGGCCTGCCATCATTCACTTTGAACTGGACTGTCTGTTTACAGACAGTTGCAACAACGTGACTTTTGATCATTAGAACACATTCACCAAAATACACCTGAATGAATTGATTTCTGCAAATATGTAAACACCACTGGAGGTAGGCTCTCTCTCCCTCAGTTATGCACATCAAGATCAACAACTAATGCTAGCCAGAGCAAGATGAGCTAAAATCTAAAGAAGGAACATTAGATAAACCCTCAAACTTTTTCAGCTAGATGGCCGTCAAAATTGCACTGATAAACGATGGGGAATTGTAGCCTCTTCCTTCTGCAGCTTGCCTGCCAATGCATGCTAGTCCCAACCAAGCACCCAAGCTAACTGACTAAAGTTAGCTAGCAAGCTAGCCATCTACTTCTAGACACAAATGAGAGAACACTTAATTCTGACCATTTTATTCGCCATAGCAGAGCTGGTTAGGTTGTTTTCATGTTATCTAGAGTGTTCTTGACCAAATTATTTTGACCTATGTTTACTGACACCGGTCATATTCAGCAGGTGTTGAGCGTTCGTAAATTCATCAGTTCTGCACCTCTGAAATCGGAGTAGATAGCCAGAGTGAATTTGCGAATGCAAGAGATATGCTAACAGTATAAGTGTAACGGATGTGAAATGGCTAGCTAGTTAGCGGGTACGCGCTACTAGAGTTTCAATCAGTTACGTCACTTGCTCTGAAACCTAGAAGTAGTGTTGCACCTTGCTCTGCAAGGGCCGCGGCTTTTGTGGAGCGATGGGTAACGATGCTTCGTGGGTGACTGTTGTTGATGTGTGCAGAGGGTCCCTGGTTCGCGCCCGAGTTCGGGGCGAGGGGACGGTCTAAAGTTATACTGTTACATAAGTCATTCAAGTTCTTGCTAGCTAATCAAATGACACTTGCATATCTAGCTGTGTATAACCACCGAAAAATGATATGAGGGGGGAAAAGTCAGTCACTCACCCACTCCTCCAATGGCATGACATCCTCCTAGCAGCTAGCTAGCTAGCTAACGTTAGGCTCTGTGTTTTTAGCTTGCTACATAAATAGATACACTAGCATATTAGCCACGTTATGACTGACTTGTGATCATTGCCCTTGCTGGTTTGATTGTATTGACATTCAGCGTTAGTTACATTCATCTGTTTTTGTCCAGAATATTGAGTCATTGAAACTGAAACAGTGCATCCCGAATGGAGGCAGCAAACAATGTACCAGGCCAGCTGTGATTTACAACCTGATAGCAATATTTTTTGGACTACCAAGAAATGTATTGGTGAATTATATTAATCATTCATTGAACTGCATCCATCTATTCTGCCAAAAATGCCTTGGAATATTGCATTGGAACGTTGAGTCAAAAATAACCTATTTGTAAAACTTCTTAAAGTTGGTTTTGTAGCATAAACTGGGAATTTTATATTTTCGACTGATATTATGATTGTCTGTCTGTTTCATATCTGCAAAGTAGTTAAAACGCTGTCAGTTCCACTTTAAAATTTAGGTCACCGGTTACTTGTGTTAAAGATTAAATGTTTTTTTTTGCAATAGGAAGTAATAGTAGTACATTTTGATTGGGAAATGCTTAATGGTTGTGTTTTTGTATTCTTTTGATTGGGACCTACTGGCTTATTATGTCAGAGTTTATGGACTGCTTATCCTTTAACATCATGCTGTGTGTGACTGCTGTCTTTCCATCGGCCCTATGTAGTGGTGCCTGGGTATACTCTAATTTTGCCAAAAAGTTCCAAAAACGGCCCGCCCAGCGAAGGAAAGACACCCTGAATGAAAAATATTTTTTTGTTTGTTTTCCTATAGATTTGTGCTGTTTGCATCAGGGACGTAGATATGGATAAATCCACAACAACTGAAAACAGACCCACCTGATTAGCCTACTAACAACACATCAGACTAAACTTTTTCAATACCTGGTTTGCATACCGATTTGTTGAGTTAGTTAGCGATAACTGGTATATATCATACATTTAAACGTATTTTCTAACCTATCGGCAGCAGGTAGCCTCGTGGTCAGAGCGTTGGGCCAGTAACCGAAAGATTGCTGGATCAAATCCCCGCGCTGACAAGGTAAAAATCTGTCGTTCTGATGTAGGCAGTTAACCCTGGTAGGTTGTCATTGTAACTGATTTGCCTGGTTAAAAAAAAAGTTATTATTCTGTGAGCTGCTCCATGGCAAAACCAGTTGAGAGCTGCACACTCTTGCTGCCTGCAGATTATATTCCGATAAAACTAGGCTGCGGCGCGCATGTGATTATTTCACGTGCTTTGCGATTGTGTAGCCTACTCTGTGCATGATTTCTCTATTGTACTAACTACATCATCGTACACTACTTTGATATGCATCAGTAGGGATTAAGAAGTGAGTATAAGCAATGCCCACTGTTTTACAAAAAGTGAGCTCTCCTACATGAGTGCGCTGATATTACTGTTGCTGTCCTTTCAGAATCACGAAACTGTCACACACTGAAGGCCTGTAGATTCGCCACTGCGCAAACATGACTATAAAATATATGTAAAGGCTGTTTCAAGAAAGGAGTGTATATATTTGGCCTGGCTAAACTGTTTTATGCGCTGAGGGAATGGAAGCTGATAATTCAGAGTTGTTTTACTCCGCTGGTCTCTGAAAGAAATTAGGATTCTTCACTGTCGAAGACCGAGTACAAATGTATCCGACACCGAGACACTCTGTGGTCTCGAGTACTACAACACTGCTTTACACTAAACATTTGTTTGTTTATTAACTTTAAAGTCCATTTGGAGTAACACCCTTCCGAATGAATGCACACCAGCTCCAGGCTGTAGGTTGGCCTTTCCCCAGTTTCTGGTTGGTCCAAGCTGTGGGCGTGTCTCATCTGCCCATTCACTATTGGTGCTTCTCAACTCAGCAGTGAGAATAGACCAATTGATGTACACAGATGTCGGATCATAAATGTATCATTCTTTTGTCGCAATCAGGAAATTCAAATGAGCCTCAAAATCCGTAGTTCTCTTTCTCTCAATGTGGGGGCAGTCGAACCATTAGGATCAGTACCAGCTCTCGCTCGGTCTGACACTTAAAGCACCAGACAGAATATTAATAAATGTCCTACTGGTACTGTAGACCTATAGGTCCTATTACTGCAACAACCAAATGTACGAACATGTACCTGAAATGCAGCCGTATACTTCAACAACTGTGGTTTTAAATAGCTTAATAACACAAGATACAGTGCATTCGGAAAAGTATTCAGACCCCTTGACTTTTTCCACAGGGGGGAAAAAAAATTGGTTACATTACAGCCTTATTCTAAATTTGATTACATTGTTTTATCCCCTCGTCAATCTACACACAATACCCCATAATGACGAAGCAAAAATATGTTTTTAGAAAGTTAGAGGCATAAATATCATACCCCCCCCCAAAAATGCTAACCTCCACTGTTATTGGTAATGGTGAGAGATTAGCATGTTTTGGGGGGTATGATCTTTGTGCCTCTAACTTTCTCACTCATCATTCACGATTCATTCATGATTTTCCATAATCCTGGTAGAATCCACATCAACATAGAAGTGTTCAGAAACATTTTATATTCTTATTTACAATAAGTGACATTTCTAAACAGTTAAACAGATATGTATGAAAATATCCTTAAATAAAAGGGGTCTTTCTGTACTGTCGCCTCATATGAAACATTTGATCTCAAATCCAAAATGCTGGAGTATAGAGCCAAGCTTTCGCTACACTGTCCAAATGCATATGGAGGGGAGTGTAACTGTGTGTGTGTGCGCCTGCGTGCATGCGTGCCTGCACGTGTGTTTGTGACCTCTCAGACTCGTGTGGAATGTCTCATGTCAGTGCGCCTCAACCCCCAGATAGTCTCTGGAGGGAGAGGGCGTCATAGCACTCCAGGCCCTGAGAGGTGCGCCTCAGCCTGGACTCTGAACATATCTGCACTGGGGCCATTATCCAGCCTGCCTGGGTCCTCCTAGGCCTGTGAGTGTCACACCAACACATATCCTATACTTTTTCATAGGTGAAAAGGTTAATAAAAACAGAACACACATCCTATAGTATTACATATTAATTCAGTGCAAAATGAATGGGGTATTTGAAGAGTTTGAAAATTTCTGCCCTATACTTTTTCGTAGATGAAAATGTTATTCATATAAACAGATAATAATAACACCAGGTAGAGAGCCAAAGAACCAGGTAGGAAGCATCCTCAGTCTTCCTATCCCTCACTCAGTGTGTCAATCTCCCCCCGCTCCCCCTCTCACACAAACACACTGTGGCAGACCAGGGGGTTTGGTCAAAACGTTTACACAGATCAGACAGTAGGATTGGCTCGGTTTCAAGGCTGTTTTATTTGAATAACAAACCAAAAGAAAAGTTCTCCCCCATGAGACCCTTTCCAGGATACCGTCTTCTGGGCTCTGGGTCTTGCTGTATCCTGTGGGGAACAAAAACTGAACTCCCTCCTTTTACCTCTGGAACCGTTCCCAACTATATGGGAGTAACCTTTCTTCCCCAGTCCCTTCTCCCGTGTGCTGCCCTTCTGGCAGCTCTATGGGACCCATTCCAGCTGGTGAGCAATCAGCCCTTGATTACTCACCAACCACAAACAGCCCCAATTAGTGCTGGCCGGAGAGCCCGTCGAGACCTGGCACGTCCAGCAGAGGGAGCCATCGCCTCGTGATGTGTACTCCATCTGTCACCAGGCCTCAACGAGTCTCCCCCTGGTGGCTGACCTGACATACATAAGTACAGCTACAGCTGTACTCCCCGCTGCTCCTCACTGAGCATGCCCAGTCCTGTCTGTCCTGCTCGGGACAGGAAGTCCCACCCTTCCAGGTCTGCATACTCTCATCGTGGGAGGGTCAGACAGGTACGTACAGTTTCATGCCATACTGTGTTTGACCCATAACAAGACACCATGACAAAGCAAAAAGGTAACTTTAGCACGATGAGTGTTGTCCTTAAAAGTTGAAGTGGACACGGGTTATGTGTATGTACAAATATGACATTACCTCATTAAAATGTCTGCACATCAGGGAAATATTTGCTGGAAGTGTGTGTGTGTGTGTGTGTGTGTGTGTGTGTGTGTGTGTGTGTGTGTGTGTGTGTGTGTGTGTGTGTGTGTGTGTGTGTGTGTGTGTGTGTGTGTGTGTGTGTGTGTGTGTGTGTGTGTGTGTGTGTGTGCAGCAACGCTCCCCATCCAACCTGACAGAGCTTGAGAGGATCTGCAGAGAGGAATGGGAGAAACTCTCCAAATACAGGTGTGCCAAGCTTGTAGCGTCGTACCCAAGAAGACTCGATGCTGTATTTGCTGCCAAAGGTGCTTCAACAAAGTACTGAGTAAAGGGTCTGAATACTTATGTAAATGTGATATTTAGGTTTTAATTTCTTTTTATAAATATGAAAATATTTCTAAACCTTTTTTGCTTTGTCATTATGGGGTATTGTGTGTAGATTGATTGAGGGGAAATAACGATTTAATCAATTATAGAATAAGGGTGTAACGTAACAAAATGTGGGAAAAGTCAAGGGTTCTGGATACTTTCCGAATGCACTGTATATGATGTAAATAAGAACAGTAGTCTATTTTGTATTTTTGTATATTATTAGGGATCCCCATTAGCCGCTGCCAAGATAGCAGCTACTCTTGCTGGGGTCCAAACACATTAAGGCACGTCATACAAAAAAAGAAAACAGTACATCATATAACATTACTACACCATTACATATCCACTACATAAAATGTACAGTATAGTACACTAACCGGGTGGTTCGAGCCTTCAATATCACCATACAACAATACCACAGTATACGTGTGTGTGTGTGTCTCTTCACAGTACGCTGTTCCATAAGGGGTAGTTTTATCCAGGTTTTCTTCAATCTGATTTTAATAGTTCCATGTAGTCATGGCTCTATGTAGTAATGCGTGTTTCCAGGAGTCTGTTCTGGACTTGGGGACTGTGAAGAGACCCCTGGTGGCATGTCTTGTGGGGCATGCATGGGTGTCTGAGCTGTGTGTTAGTCATTTGAACAGACATCTCGGTGCTTTCAACATGTCAATACCTCTCACAAAGACCAGTAGTGATGCAGTCACTCTCCTCTGCTTTGAGCCAGGAGAGATTGACATGTATGTCATTGATGTTAGCGCTCCATGTATATTTAAGGGCCAGCTGTGCTGCTCTGTTCTGGTCCAACTGTAATTTGCCTATGTCCCTCTTTGTGGCAATTGACCATATGACTGGACAGTACTAGGTGGGACTGTAAACATAACATTGTGGGGCTCTGGTCTTGTGCTAGGACCTTGCAAAATGCTGCTTGCAGCTTTAATTGAATATTACATTTATTGAAGATTTATATATCTAAACAAAATGACAGACAGTATGACAACACAAATGCCCTTGCCGCCCACCACACACATCCATGCAATTTGTGCTGATTGGATGATCCCTTTTTTAAATTGAACCTATCATGACTCTGTTAGAACGGCCATGTCTGCTCCATTTCTGAGCGGTATCACCCTCAGCGGGTTGGTCTCAACCGGATGCACCCGGTTTTCTGGAGAAATGGAGAAAGAGCCTGTGACGTGACTTCCGCTTTTGGACGGTAACAAGGTGACACTCCATCTTAACTCCTCCTCCATATTTAGTGGATTGGTTCAACACTGCAGAAGAGAACCTCCCCCGAATGTAGATTTTTTTCCATCAGGACCACGAAGAAAGAAATGCTGCTCCTGTTATTATATTATCATTTTTGCACTGACTCTACACACACTCACATTGTCACTCCAACACACACACACTCACCACTGGGCACAGATGTCATTTCAACGTCTAGTTTTGATTTAATTTTGGTTGAGTTGTCAACTAATGTGAATTCAACTTGAAATCAACAAAAAATGTCACCATCAAATTTGATTTGTCACACGCACACACATTCATACAACAGGTGTAGACCAGTGAAATGCTTACTTACAAGCCCCTTACCAACAATGCAGTTTTAAGAAAATCCCCCCCAAAATTAAGAGAAGAATAACAAATTAAAGAGCAGCAGTAAATAACAATAACAGGGCTATATACAGGGGGTACCGGTACAGAGTCAATGTGCGGGGGGCACCGGCGTCAAGGTAATTGACTTAATTATGTACATGTAGGTAGAGTTATTAAAGTGGCTATGCATAAATAATAACAGAGTAGCAGCAGCATAAGGAGGACGGGGGCAATGCAAACAGTCTGGGTAGCCATTCGATTAGTTGTTCAGGAGTCTTATGGCTTGGGGGTAGAAGCTTTTTAGAAGCCTCTTGGACCTAGACTTGGCGCTCCGGTATCGCTTGCCGTGCGGTAGCAGAGAGAACAGTCTATGACTAGGGTAGCTGGAGTCTTTGACAATTTTTAGGGCCTTCCTCTGACATCACCTGGTATAGAGGTCCTGGATGGTAGGAAGCTTGGCCCCAGTGATGTACTGGGCCGTACGCACTACCCTCTGTAGTGCCTTGCGGTTGTAGGCCGAGCAGTTGCCAAACCAGGCAGTGATGCAACACCATGTCCATATCATTGGATTTAGGTTAAAGATGGGTAAAACTAAACAAATTCCCAGTTGTTTTCCATGTTAATCCATTGTCATCACATGTAATTTTTTGGTTGAAATGACGTGGAAACGTTGTCGATTCAATACGTTTTTGCCCAATCGGACACTTAATTTGCTTCACACACACAACACGCACACACATTCATACTTTTCTCTACACACACACACTCACATACAATCATCATATATGCTGCTGCTACTCTGTTTATCAATTATCCTGATGCCTAGTCACCTTACCTCTATACAGTGGGGCAAAAAAGTATTTAGTCAGCCACCAATTGTGCAAGTTCTCCCACTTAAAAAGATGAGAGAGGCCTGTAATTTTCATCATAGGTACACTTCAACTGACAGACAAAATGAAGAAGAAAATCACATTGTAGGATTTTTTATGAATTTATTTGCAAATTATGGTGGAAAATAAGTATTTTTTTGCCCCACTGTACGTACAGTATCTACCCCTACCACTCCAGTATCCCTACACATTGTAAATATGGTATTGGCACTGACCCTGTATATAGCTTACTTACTTTTCAATGTTCTTCTCATTTCTATTTCTCGTGTGTTTTTGTTCAACATTACTTTATTTTATAGTACTAGTGATATTGATTACTGGATTGTTGGAAAGAGCTAGCAAGAAAGGCATTTCACTGTACTTGTGCACGTGACAATAAAACTTCAAACTTGAACTGTAAGAATGTGAAAATAAATGAATGATTCACACAGTACGTGAGTTAACCCGGCAGAGGCTGTTGTGTTTTTGAGTCTTTCCCATCTCAGGACAAAATCAGAACTGTCTGAGTGCCATTAACCAGATGATGTGAAGGCATGAAGAACTGCTTTCAAGACAGGAGAGTTTGTGAAGCAGCGCCAAAGATCCACAAGACATCCCTCTCTTACCATGGAGTTGTTCCTGGATCCAGTCTCTGAGCATGGGGACTGAGGTGTAGACACCTGGCCTCTGGGACATCCCACAGCCTTACCTCCGACTGCCAGGACAAAGTAACCTGAGTCCTCTGTCTGACACACCAGGGGTCTCCCCCAGAGTCCCCCTTCTCCTGGAGATGAACTTAATGTGTTTGGACCCCAGGAAGAGTAGCTGCTGCCTTGGCAGCGGCTAATGGGGATCCCTAATAAAATACAAATAGACTACTGCCCGTATTTACATCACATACAGTGCGTTCAGAAAGTATTCAAACCCCTTATATTTTTTCCACATTTTGTTACGTTACACCCTTATTCTATAATTGATTAAATTGTTTTTTCCCCTCATCAATCTACACACAATACCCACAATACTCTACACACAATACCCCCCAGGTTTTTAGATTTTATTTGCAAATGTATTAAAAAATATATGTATTACATTTACATAAGTATTCAGACCCTTTACTCAGTACTTTGTTGAAGCACCTTTGGCGTCCATTACAAACTCGAGTCTTCTTGGGTACGACACTACAAGCTTGGCACGCCTGTATTTGGGAAGGTTCTCCCATTCCTCTCTGCAGATCCTCTCAAGCTCTGTCAGGTTGGATGGGGAGTGTTGCTGCACAGCTATTTTCAGGTCTCTTTCAAAGATATTCGATCGGGCTCTGGCTGGGCCCCTCAAGGACATTCAGAGACTTGTCCTGAAGCCAATCCTGCTGTGTGCTTAGGGTCTTTGTCCTGTTGGAAGGTGAACCTTCATCCCAGTCTGAGGTCCTTAGTGCTCTGGAGCAGGTGTTCATCAAGGATCTCTCTGTACTTTGCTCCATTCATCTTTGCCTTGATCCTGACTAATCTCACAGTCCCTGTCGCTGAAAAACATACCCACGGCATGATGCTGCCACCACCATGCTTCATCGTAGGGATGGTGCCAGGTTTCCTCCAGACGTGACTCTTGGCATTCAGGCCAAAGAGTTCAATCTTCGTTTCATCAGACCAGAGAATCTTGTTTCTCATGGTCTGTGAGTCTTTAGGTGCCTTTTGGCAAACTCCAAGCAGGCTGTCATGTGCCTTTTATTGAGGAGTGGCTTCCATCTGGTCACTCCACCATAAAGGCCTGATTGGTGGAGTGCTGCGGAGATGGTTGTCCTTCTGGAAGGTTCTCCCATCTCCACAGAGGACCTCTAGAGCTCTGTCAGAGTGACCATCGGGTTCCTGGTCACCAAACTGTGCCTCGACACAATCCTGTCTCTGAGCTCTGCGGACAATTCCTTCGACCCCATGGGTTGGTTTTTGCTACTGTGTGGGACTTTATATAGACAGGTTTGTGCCTTTCCAAATCATGTCCAATCAATTGAATTTACCACATGTGAACTCCTATCAGGTTGTAGAAACATCTCAAGGATGATCAATGGAGACTGGATGCACATGAGCTCAATTTCTAGTCTCATAGCCAAGTGTCTGAATACTTGTGTAAATAAGGTATTTCAGTTTTTTATTTGTAATAAATGATTACAATTTCTAAAAACCTGTTTTCACTTTGTCATTATGGGGTATTGTGTGTCGATTGATGAGGGGGGAAAAAATATTTAATCCATTTCAGAATAAGGCTGTAACATAACAAAATGTGTAAAAAGTTAAGGAGTCAGAATACTTTCCGAATGCACTGTATGCATAGGAATTGCATGAATCTAGTTCAACAGTCCAGAAGTTATAAGCCTAAGTGTGCTATAGTGTCATAAACTTGCTTGGAGCTATTTTCATTGATCAGACCATACACATGCACACACACAGTCTCACACACACACACACACACACACACACACACACACACACACACACACACACACACACACACACACACACACACACACACACACACACACACACACACACACACACACACACACACACACACACACACACACACACACACACACACACATTCTAAACCAGTGTCCCAACCCCTGAGTGATCTGAGAGTGGCGTGATTTTGGACCATTCACCTCTACATGTATGGATTACTCAGCTGTGCGTCGTCATGGCTTTGTCATAGGGATTTCTTCTCTCCTATTGGTCCGTCAGCCCTCTATTACCTTTCCTCCAGCTGGCTCCCCCTCCCCTAGGTGTCCTTGGTGCAAAGGTCTGACTCCAGGGCCAGAGCCTAGCTCAGCCCAAACTCACTGCCTGGATCCTGATCACACTGACCACACTGCAGAGGCAGACAGAGAGCAACACACCTGACACGCACTTACCCGTCATGGAGAGTCTGGTGAGAATGAGTCTTTACTCTTTACTCTACTTTATTTGTCACTTCTTTCCTTTCTTCCTATTTGCCACATACACTCAAATAAAAGGTGACATTTTGTACTGTCACCTCATTTAAAACATTTGATCTCAAATCCAAAATACTGGAGTATAGAGCCAAATTAAATGTTTTCGCTTCACTGTCCAAATAAGTACATAGGGGAGTGAATTTGTCAGTCCACTGTGTTTTCCACCGTATTCTGTATTCATGGTTGTCCGTGATTTTGATTGGCAGACAGTACCTGTTGTGGTTGGAACGTCTGTGGTGGTCCTCTCTGGGCTCTACTTCCTCCTCCGAGGTGATAAGAAGAAGAAGCTTCCACAGACACTACAAGATTCTACAGTTAAATATCCACTGCCACTCATAGAGAAAGAGGTACGCCTAGAGTTACATGCCTTTCTCTACTTGTTTTAGAGTTAGTATGATCCTATACCTGCAAGGAAATAATTCTGATCATTCTGATTCTGACACAGGATTGTCACAAATAACTGATTGATTTAAATAATAGTTCAAGTTTAACTTTAAGCTGCTATTAACTTTGTCTGCCAATGATTTTCAAACGCAGGATATTCCCACCCACAAAGATTTTTGAATGGCTGAAATGTTACAGTACTCCCATTTTGCTGTTTCTGCGCAGGATATAAGCCATGACACAAAGCGCTTTCGCTTTGGCCTTCCCTCTCCCACACATGTCCTTGGACTGCCAGTAGGTACTGAGGCTACACTACACACCCACTTCATTCATCAGGCGGTGCAACAGCACCGATATCCCATCAGGCCAGAGACCTACTTATCTGGGCATATCAGGACTTATAAATACCACAAGAGCTGACTGAGAAGATAGTACTATCCTGCTCCTGCCCCTTTCACCCCATGTACCCTTTCCGCCCACCCAGGACAGCATGTGTACCTGTCAGCTAAGGTGAATGGGAGCCTGGTCATCCGGGCCTACACTCCTGTCTCCAGTGATGAGGACCAGGGCTTTGTTGACCTGGTGGTCAAGGTACTCTTATTCAACAGCCCATTCAACAGATCATTTGAGTTTGTTCAGACTTGTTACAAGATAACAGCAAGGATCTGGCACCATAAAGATGGATGTGTATGAATGGTTAGAATTGCATTTCAATCAGTTGAATGACTTGTAAAACTATTCATCATTTGACATTGATCTTGTGCCCATGTTTTCCAAGGTGTACTACAAAAACACTCATCGTAACTATCCTGACGGAGGCAAGATGTCCCAGTACCTGGACGCCATGAGCATTGGGGACAAAATAGATTTCAGAGGACCCAATGGACTCCTTGTATACACAGGAAATGGTGTGTGTGTCTGTGTGTGATCTAGTCATTCTAGTCATGTATACTATGCTGTTTCGTCATGACATTATCATTTTGTGACCAACAGAGGGCAATGTATTACAATGCACCAGCCCTTTCTCAATTTACTTAATTTTAAACAGATTTCTCCTATTTTTAAGGTAAATTTGCCATTCGACCTGATAAGAAGTCTGAGGCCAAGGTCCGCAAGTTTAAACATGTGGGAATGATCGCTGGTGGAACAGGTATGGACCTCATATCTTTAAAATGTATGTGTCAGGTATTTATACAGAAATATGTGGGTAGCATAAATCTTTCGGGATGAGATGTCTTTTTCTTCTTGATGATAACATGATTTGTGTAACTGTTTCAGCACAAGTCATATGTTCTGTGAAGCAGAGCTGAAAATTGTAAATTGGCATAAATGTCCCGGTGCTTTTTCAGGGATAACCCCCATGCTGCAGCTGATTCGCAGTATTACAGGAGACCCTGCAGACAACACCAAGTGCTCGCTCATATTTGCCAACCAGGTCAGTCGCACCAGGGCACAGGGAAGTGTGGATTCTTGTCCAAATCTGAGGAAGAACCTGAGTCATATCCCACACACTATGAACCATCATGGTGGATTATCAATGAAGTGGGCACAAAGCTTGTTATGAATACAAAATCAATGACAATAATCTGATGATAGACAACCAAGATCAATGTCACCTTTTGGAATGGTCTAACAAAACCAAATGACATACTGTAGCATATGTAACACCTGTAAACCTTAATCTAATGATGATTCTCCCCCAGACTGAGAAGGATATCCTACTGCGGGATGAACTAGAGGAGGTGCTGAAGAGTCACTCTGACCAACTCAACCTGTCCTACACTCTGGACAAGCCTCCACAGGGTAAGACCATAGTGTTCCATAATGACAAAGAGAAAGCTAAGGGGTTGTCATGGGCTAATGCCATTGTATCGTCCTTGTTGAACTGCAATAAATCATTTTTACCATGCCGTCTTACCATATTATAATACCCTTTGTATGGTGACAAGAACCAAAAAATCCCAAAAGGTGGACCTGCAGCAACCCTTTTGAACTGGTTTATTAAATTGTTACTGATGCAAGCTGAATTAATGGGAATCCTTCCACCTTTAGTCATTTCCCAACATCACTATGATCTTAATGTTCTATTTATGTTATGTTTTGCCATGTGACCCACCAGCTATACTGTAGCTTCCTCGTATGGTACAGTATGCAAATGAAGCTACAGCTAATTGTCTGTCCTGGAACTCGTTAATTAGTTCCACAAGAAGGAAACTCAAGGTTAACCCCAGTTCTCTGATATACGAGTGAGATGTATCACTATGGGATTTTCTCCAGGCGGATCACTACTGGAAATAACCAATCACACAATGTATTTCGGAGACAGACAGTGTCACACCCTGGCCTTAGTTATCTTTGTTTTCATTTTGTGGGTAATTGTCTATGTTGTACGTTTGTAGCTTGTGTGTGCACTTACGTTTATAGCTTCACGATCGTTTGTTGTTTTGTTTCGTTTTGTTATAGTGTTCGTTGCGTGTTTTTCCCTTCTCGAAATAAAGAGAATGTATTTTGCACACGCTGCGCCTTGGTCCTCTCTCTCACCCATAGACGATCGTGACAGACAGGTTGAGTGGCAAATAGGGTGAGCCCCTCCTCTGGTTATTCTCAAGCATGCCTCTCTTCCTTGCGCTTTTGCAAGCAGAGAAATGCGGTGATACATCTCACTCATTATCAGAGAACCAGTTCTCTTTCAAATATGCGTTTCGATGAATCACTATGGGATATGGCCAACTCTCATATCACAGACATGCTCTCCAAACCCAGGGTAGTCCCAAAAGTATCATCCCTCAGAGGCTCTGACACTGAGGACAGTATGCGTCAGCGAGGGTGTCGTGACATCCAGTACGTAAAACCTCATAAATGTCTGAGGGGTGACCCAACATGCCGCATCGTAAATCTCTTTTATAGAGATGCCTTTGAACAGTGCCCAAGAGGTAGCCATACCTCTGGTGGAATGAGCCCTCAGGCCCACCAGCGGCTGTAAACCCTTGATATTATACTCCGAAATCCAATGGGATAGCTGTTGACAAGAGAGGGGCCTACCCTTGCAGGGAGGCGCACAGGAAATAAAGAGCTGGTTGCTCATTCGTAATGCTCTTGTTCTATCCCAGTAAATGCGCAAAGAGCGTACTGGACATAAACGGTCTTCTTCCATAGAAGTGAAGGGCGGTGGGTGGAAAGCCACAAGCTCTAAGGCGAGACAATTATATTTATCACTGACCTTAGGTATAAAGGTGGGGTTAGGCAAAAAGTGTACCTTGTATAATCCCGGGGAAAACTGTAGGCACGAATGATGAACTGACAGAGCGTGCTGCTCAATCACTCGCTTTGTAGACATGAGGTCAATCAGTAAAGCGGTTTTAAAGGAGAGCTATTTCCTCTCCACGCTTTCCAGCAGCTCAAAAGGCTGCTGTGAGATGGCCTCAAGCACAATACACAGGTCCCAAGACGGGTTAAAGGCTTGGAGACTGGGCATAATTGACGAGCTCCCTTCATAAAACAACAGAGGATGTTTCCCTACTGTGTTATTGTCGAAGCCTATATGACAGAAATGAAGATCGAGGGGCTCTTCCAGTGACGGAGAGCCAAGAGACATTCTGAGATCAATGATATCTCTCGATTGATGTGACGTCGTATACACAGACATTGGGAAGATACCCAACGCTGGAAGTCTCTCATTCTCAGTAGTCCCAGTGGTACAACTGAGATGGTGGACGCCATTAACCCAAGCACTCTGAGACACGTTCTGAGTGTTACCGAGCACCCACTGTGGAACAGGGAGTGGCACTGTCGGAACGACGTGATGCAGTCTTCCAATAGTGTAGCCTGATAAGAGAGAGAATTTGCCTATGTTTCTATCAGCTCTTTTTCTGGTTGATCTTGAACCCTAACTCGGCGAGGTGTGTTACACGGAAAGACGTATCTCGCACTGCTTGCTTCTGTGTTGGGGAGAAAAGCAGGTAATCGTCTATGTAGGCCGAGACATAGTCCCTTGGTTCTCAGGGGTGTTAGAGCCAGCTCTACACTCTTGCTGAATGTCCGGGGAGCTGGTGCTAGCCCGAAAGGGACAGCAAGGTATTGGTTGGCTGTGCCCCGAAGCCTCCTGTGTGCTGGCAGAATACTTATGTGAAAAGAAGTGACCTGTAGGTCGACTGAAGAGAACCAGTCGCCTTGACGAATAGAGCGAGACAGCGCATTGAGCGTAAGCATACGGAACGTGAACTTCCTCAGATAGCTCTTGAGGACCCTTAGGTTCAGAATGGTGCGCATCCCTCCCCCCAAACACTTTTTTGGAAACCAGGAAGTACCCCTTCCGTCTTTCCTGTGAGTGGACGCATAGGAATGAGCCGCTGCCCAATGGGTAGGGTTTTAGGAGGGGGGGGGGTATCTGTGCTCCACCCAAAAGTGGACAGGCCAGGTGTTGGCTGCTCCTCTCTGCTGCCAGGGACGTACTCCTAGGTCGGATGCTCCTTCTTCCCCCCACTGTCGGCCTCTGTTGGGAGACCCGAACTGTGGGTTTGCTGCCTTCTGCGTCATGGAAAACCCTGGTGCCAGTGTGTTGCCCTCTCCCTGCCGCGAAGCCTTGGCTCGTGGAGCGGTAGAATGGGTTGCCACGGTACCCAGGTCTGTGGGGCAGAGGCTGGACACGTGCCCATCTCTAGCAGCAAATCATCCTGGTAAGCCAACAGTAGTGACGTTACGTTCAACGGCCGTTCTGAATGTGCCGCAGACATGTAGACCATTAAGGACATGGAGAAGCTGGGTTTTGCCAAATGTCTGGTAGTTGAGCCGTCACTGGCCAACCACCTCAATCCCAGTGCCTCGTAACTGACCGACACTACTCTCCTTGGGAAGACTACCAGAGGTTTGCCAAAGCCCAGCTCCTCCATGTCCTTGTCCGCAGTTGTCTAGCTTCCGTTTGAGGGCCACTCAATATGGAACCTGGCCTCTGCCTGTTTGCAGACATCGATAAGCCCAAATGTGTCATCAGGCAACGATGCTCCGCTGAAGGCGGAGATTAGCCATGCCATCATCATTTCCCTCGTCGATAACGAGGTCCCCGTCTCCTTCCCCCACTGCTATATCTTGAAACAGCTGGTGGAGGTCCTCTGGGTATCCATTACCTCGGCCCAGGTGGGTTGGGGTTGTGGGGTAGCCTCCTCGCTCGAAGGCTGAGGTCAGTAGTAGGAAATTCCCTACAGTGCGCGCAGGACTCGGGTTTAATCTTTCGACAAACAAATTGTTTCTCTCAAATGTCGAGCTGTAAAGCCAGGACGGTCAGTCTAGTCAACACGGCACAAGGGAACGTGGGTGTAACTAAACGAGAGAGGTGAGCTAGAAATTCTACCTTTCCAGGTAGAAAAGCTAGTTTGGTGGTATAGCTGGCCTTGTGGTGAGCTAGCCAGCATAGCTAAGCCTTTCAGCGAGAACTAGCCAAGTCTCAGTAGCTAGCCGTGTGACGCTAGCTACCACAGGAGACTTAGCGAGTAGAACAATGCAAAAGAGCTTATTTTACATGAAGCAAAAACATTCCTTTCGGTCGGTGAGTTCAACACAAAAGATGAGAGCTAAGGTCCTACTTTCGGCGGCGTTAACCACAAAGGCTGGAAGACTGGGATCAAGTCGTGCTGAAGAGAGCTTCCGGAGCTTAGTGATCTTAGCAAGGAAGAGTGGCGAGAATAACCAGAGGACGGGCGAGTGGCGCGTTATAAAGGGAAAGGGGCTCAACCCATAGTGATACGTCGAAACAAGTATTTGAAAGCGAACATGTCTTCGTTAACAAGGTGTTATAATTTCATTGGCCTGCATAGCTGATCCTTATCTGTTGATTAAAAGCGTGTGTCTTTTCCTCTGATTGCAGACTGGAAGTACAGCTCAGGGTTTGTGAATGCTAATATGATGAAAGAGCACCTTCCCCCGGCATCCAACGATGTGCTCATTGTCATGTGTGGCCCACCCCCCATGATCCAGCATGCATGCCTCCCCAACCTTTCCACTCTGGGCTACAAGACAGAGAACACATTCACATACTAGTAACTCCCAGGCCCTTCAACTAGGCATAGAACCCCATATATACATTAAACTACACCAGGACATTTGAGACCCTTTGTTATATTGAATTATGCGTGTAGAACATAATGTAAAAGCCTACACTACAAGACCAAAGAGATATTTTCCAGGGTTTTTAATAAAAAAAATGTAATATTTGCATGTTTAACCTTCAAAGAACAGTTTGAACTGTTTTGTGTGAGAAATACTGTAATAAGGTTGGTTGGGTTTTGGAATGTTTGAACTGTTCCAGTAATAATTTGTCTAGATAAGTACTGTATCTAAAGCTTTTGGACGTGTTATTTTTAACCCTCCTGCTGTGTTCGGGTTGAATTGGACCGATTTACAAGTTTTCTCTCTGAAAAATGTAGTTAATTTAACCTGATTGTCATAAGGTTCCATGACTTTGTCCACACAGGGCATCTGAACACACACAATAAATGTTGATGATTTTCATTACATTTTGGGTGTTTTATTTAACTTTTGGTACACGTGTAGTGTTCCCGGTCTAAAATGACCGGTCATTAGAAATGAATGGGTGAGACTACAATTAATGTATAAAAATGAGTTCAGGCACATGCCCATTCATCAGATGGACACACTTCCTCTCCCAGACCCCCACATGCATGTGTGTTTGAGCGCATACACACACACACCTCACTCCCCTTCTTGGCTTCCATGGCAACCCCCACGGGAACCTTTCCCCAATATAATCTTTCCCCCACCGGGAACCACACCTGTTGGCATTCTCACAAACAATCGCAACATTGTTTCAATAATATATAGAACTTTTCTCGCAGCTCTGGTATATAAAGCTTTTTTGAGGCCTTGCTGACAATTCATTCTGTGGCAGCACAATGACCAAACGATATACTGTATGTGAGGCTCTTGATCATATCTTTGATCATAACACTGGTGAGGAGAGAGTCCTTGTTAAACTTTGACACAAAGTAGTCTGTGATAAATAGCACAATACGTTTCATCGGAGTATTTGTTATTGTCAAAACAATCCATACATTATGCTTTTTTTTTTTAACTCAAAAATGAGTTGTATGAGCTCAGGTCAATGAGGCCTACAGGCCATAAATAGCAAATAGAAGTTCAAAACTTGTAATGTTCACAAGAACTTAAGTTGATAAAAAAATCTAACACAACATTAGGTGATAATATATGTATTATTATGGATTTATAATCAGCTATAATGGGGTGGTCATTTTGGACCGGGAAAACAGAATTAATTAACATGAAACGAACACAACAGGAGGGTTAATCATTAAATCCATCTCTAAACATAGTCTGTCTTTGTAGTATTGGGTAAAAAGAGTAATATTATTATTTGCACCTACTTCTACTGTATACAGTCACCTACAAAATGATTGGCAACGTTGATAAAGATGAGTAAAAAATACTCTATAATATAAATAATACAAATACTGAACTATGTTCAAAACAATGGGGAAATTCTATATTTTTTAAAGCTAATAGAATTGATCAGAGAAAGAGAAGTAATAAAAACAATTGTCAAAAAGGTGGGTGTCAAAATGACTTAAGATTCTTTAAAATAAAATCAAACAAAATTAAATCCGCATTAACATTGTACTTTTTTTGTTCATCTTAGCTTAAGGAACTGCGTTGTGGCCTTCAAAACTTCTTGTTTCAAAGGGGTGTAAAAATGTGGTCAAATCAATTTATCATCCAGAACCATGGGGAAAGGCAAATAACTCAAATGAAAAGAGACAAATGGTTTTTGAACTCCATAAATCAGGCAATGGGTACAAACAAATAGCAAAAACTATAAATATACCACTTACCACTATTAGGGTAATAATTGAAGTGGCACTCCAGTCTCCCTTTCACCTAATTTAACACCTGATTTACACACCTCTCAAGATGTGGTCCAAGTATGTCATATTACAGTACAGGTAGGGGGTGGGCCTTCCCTCTTTTTTTCTCCATTTCTCCTCTTTATTGCCCTACTCCTTGAAGTTTGCAGTTGTCTAAAATATACAATTTTGCTCAAAACATATTTTTGTGTGTACTTCGCTTTTCAACAGTAAAAGTTCAAACATCTTTAAGATGATTAAAGCCACTGGAACATGGTTCCATGCCAATAAGCTATTTGGAAGGGTTGCCAGAAAAAGACTTTATTGTGCATCCAACAAATGTAAACGCCTGGGTCTCATTTATCAATCATGCTTAGGCACAAATCTGTGCGTAAACCATGCGTGGGATCATTTCCACACAAAGTGTGAGATCTATCAATATGAACGTTTTCTTGAGTGTCCTTAAATTTCGCACAGCCGTGTGTACACACAGTACCAAGTGGTGGAATAAGGGAACTGCTTGTCAAGCATAGAAAGGGGGAAATATATGAAAGAACTTCTGTGAAATTGTGAGAGTAATAATTACATATTTTTTTTGATTTCATTGTATGTCCATTGTGAATTCATGCAATATATCTTCACTGGTTATATCATATAATTTGACCACATCAGTGCATTTGGTACGATAATAATCCATATAAAGTACAGTAATTGGTCAATTAGAGGCACGTCATCAGCAAAACGAACAGTAACACATACAATTTCCATACACCATCGCACAACAGGTTGAAGTCAAGAGAGGCTTCTTTGTCATGATGCCATCAATGGGTTCCTGAATACGAACGGATCAATAGACGGCACCCACATCGCCATGAAGGCACCATCCCAAAACTAGTTCAGCTATGTCACATAAAAGGCAAAAGACACTGCTGAATATGGTGGCAAAGTGGCCAGGCCAGGTCAAATCAAATCAAATCAATCAAATTTTATTTGTCACATACACATGGTTAGCAGATGTTAATGCGAGTGTAGCGAAATGCTTGTGCTTCTAGTTCCGACCATGCAGTAATGTCTAACAAGTAATCTAACCTAACAATTTCACAACAACTACCTTAAACACACAAGTGTAAAGGAATTAATAAGAATATGAACATAAAAATATATGAATGAGTGATGGCCGAACAGCATAGGCAAGATGCATTAGATGGTATAGAGTACAGTATATACATATGAGATGAGTAATGTAGGGTATGTAAACATTATATAAAGTGGCATTGTTTAAAGTGGCTAGTGATACATTTATTACATAAATGTTTCCATTATTAAAGTGGCTAGAGTTGAGTCAGTATGTTGGCAGCAGCCACTCAATGTTAGTGATGGCTGTTTAACAGTCTGATGGCCTTGAGATAGAAGCTGTTTTTCAGTCTCTCGGTCCCCGCTTTGATGCACCTGTACTGACCTCGCCTTCTGGATGATAGCGGGGTGAACAGGCAGTGGCTCGGGTGGTTGTTGTCCTTGATGATCTTTTTGGCCTTCCTGTGACATCGGGTGGTGTTGGTGTCCTGGAGGGCAGGTAGTTTGCCCCCGGTGATGCGTTGTGCAGACCTCACTACCCTCTGGAGAGCCTTACTGTTGTGGGCGGAGCAGTTGCCGTACCAGGTGGTGATACAACCCGACAGGATGCTCTCGATTGTGCATCTGTAAAAGTTTGTGAGTGTTTTTGGTGACAAGCCGAATTTCTTCAGCCTCCTGAGGTTGAAGAGGCGCTGCAGGGCCTTCTACACCATGCGTTCTGTGTGGGTGGACCATTTCAGTTTGTCCGTGATATGTACGCCGAGGAACTTTCCACCCTCTCCACTACTGCCCCGTCGATGTGGATAGGGGGCTGCTCCCTCTGCTGTTTCCTGAAGTCCACGATCATCTCCTTTGTTTTGTTGACATTGAGTGTGAGGTTATTTTCCTGACACCATACTCCGAGGGCCCTCACCTCCTCCCTGTAGGCCGTCTCGTCGTCGTTGGTAATCAAGCCTACCACTGTAGTGTCATCTGCAAACTTGATGATTGAGTTGGAGGCGTGCATGGCCACGCAGTCATGGGTGAACAGGGAGTACAGGAGAGGGCTGAGAACGCACCCTTGTGGGGCCCCAGTGTTGAGGATCAGCGGGGTGGAGATGTTGTTACCTACCCTCACCACCTGGGGGCGGCCCGTCAGGAAGTCCAGTACCCAGTTGCACAGGGCGGGGTCGAGACCCAGGGTCTCGAGCTTAATGACGAGTTTGGAGGGTACTATGGTGTTAAATGCTGAGCTGTAGTCGATGAACAGCATTCTTACATAGGTATTCCTCTTGTCCAGATGGGTTAGGGCAGTGTGCAGTGTGATTGTGATTGTGTAGTCTGTGGACCTATTGGGGCAGTAAGCAAATTGGAGTGGGTCTAGGGTGTCAGGTAGGGTGGAGGTGATATTGTCCTTGACTAGTCTCTCAAAGCACTTCATGATGACGGAAGTGATTGCTACGGGGCGGTAGTCATTTAGCTCAGTTACCTTCGCTTTCTTGGGAACAGGAACAATGGTGGCCCTCTTGAAGCATGTGGGAACAGCAGGCTGGGATAAGGATTGATTGAATATGTCCGTAAACACACCAGCCAGCTGGTCCTAGCATGCTCTGAGGATGCGGCTGGGGATGCCGTCTGGGCCTGCAGCCTTGTGAGGGTTAACACGTTTAAATGTTTTACTCACGTTGGCTGCAGTGAAGGAGAGCCCGCAGGTTTTGGTAGCGGGCCATGTTAGTGGCACTGTATTGTCCTCAAAGCGAGCAAAGAAGTTGTTTAGTTTGTCTGGGAGCAAGACATCGTGGTCCGCGACGGGGCTGGTTTTTCTTTTGTAGTCCGTGATTGACTGTAGACCCTGCCACATACCTCTCATGTCTGAGCCGTTGAATTGCGACTACTTTCTCTCTATACTGACACTTAGCTTGTTTGATTGCCTTGCGGAGGGAATAGCTACACTGTTTGTATTCGGTCATGTTTCCGGTCACCTTGCCCTGATTAAAAGCAGTGGTTCGCGCTTTCAGTTTTGCGTGAATGCTGCCATCAATCCACGGTTTCTGGTTGGGGAATGTTTTAATAGACGCTGTGGGTACAACATCACCGATGCACTTGCTAATAAACTCGCTCACCGAATCAGTGTATTCATCAATGTTGTTGTTCGGTGCTATGCGGAACATATCCCAGTCCACGTGATCGAAGCAATCTTGAAGCGTGGAATCCGATTGGTCAGACCAGCGTTGAACAGACCTGAGCACGGGTGCTTCCTGTTTTAGTTTCAGTCTATAGGCTGGGAGCAACAAAATGGAGTCCTGGTTAACTTTTCCGAAAGGAGGGCGGGGGAGGGCCTTATATGCGTCGCGGAAGTTAGAATAACAATGATCGAGGGTTTTGCCAGCCCGGGTCGCGCAATCGATATGCTGATAAAATTTAGGGAGCCTTGTTTTCAGATCAGCCTTGTTAAAATCCCCAGCTACAATAAATGCAGCCTCAGGATATGTGGTTTCCAGTTTACATAGAGTCAAATGAAGTTCGTTCAGGGCCGTCGATGTGTCTGTTTGGGGGGAATATACACAACTGTGATTATAATCGAAGAGAATTCTCTTGGTAGATAATGCGGTCGGCATTTGATTGTGAGGAATTCTAAGTCAGGTGAACAAAAGTACTTGAGTTCCTGTATGTTGTTATGATCTCACCACGCCTCGTTAATCATAAGGCATACACCCCCGCCCTTCTTCTTACCAGAGAGATGCTTGTTTCTGTCGGCGCGATGTGTGAAGAAACCAGGTGGCTGTACCGACTCCGATAGCGTGTCTCGAGTGAGCCATGTTTCCGTGAAACAACAAACGTTACAGTCTCTGATGTCTCTCTGGAAGGCAACCCTTGCTCGGATTTCGTCTACCTTTGTTGTCAAGAGACTGGACATTGGCGAGTAGTATGCTCGGGAGCGGTGTGCGATGTGTCCGTCTACGGAGCCTGACCAGAAGACCGCTCCGTCTGCCCCTTCTGCGGCGCTGTTGTTTTGGGTCGCCGGCTGGGATCCGATCCATTGTCCTGGGTGGTGGGCCAAACAGAAGATCCGCTTCGGGAAAGTCGTATTTCTGGTCGTAATGTTGGTGAGTTGACGTGGCCATCTCTGTCGGCACCGGATGCTGGCTAATTTAGAATGCATGACTCGTTAGTTCTGCAGAACAGCAATGTTGGTCTAAATGCCTACAGGGGGGAGTTGTTGAGGATGGATGGCTTATTGGTGAGTGTTGCCTACTCATTTTAAATACATTTGCCATCTCGAATGCAACTTAAATAATTTGTCCTAATGGTCCTCTCTTTGTAACTATGTTTTTATTTTTACTGATCAAGCCCCAACCGAGCGAGCCAAATAAAAACTTTTGGTCAGTCTCGGAAAAGTTTATTTTTGTCGTCGTTTTGTTTTCGGATTTGACCATATTAATGACCAATGGCTCGTATTTCTGTGTGTTTATTAAATTATAATTAAGTATATGATTTGATATTTGATAGAGCAGTCTGACTGAGCGGTGGTAGGCAGCAGCAGGCTCGTAAGCATTCATTCAAACAGCAGCTCTTAGCAATGCTTGAGGCACGGCGCTGTTTATGACTTCAAGACTATCAACTCCCGAGATTAGGCTGGCAGTATGAAAGTGCCTATAAGAACATCCAATAGTCAAAGGTATATGAAATACAAATGGTATAGAGAGAAATAGTCCTATAATTCCTATAGTAACTACAACCTAAAACTTCTTAACTGGGAATATTGAAGACTCATGTTAAAAGGAACCAACAGCTTTCATATGTTCTCATGTTCTGAGCAAGGAACTTAAACGTTAGCTTTTTTACATGGCACATATTGCACTTTTACTTTCTTCTCCAACACTGTGTTTTTGCATTATTTAAACCAAATTGAACATGTTTCATTATTTATTTGAGACTAAATAGATTTTATTTATGTATTATATTAAGTTAAAATAAAAGTGTTCATTGTTCATTCAGTATTGTTGTAATTGTAATTTATTACAAATATATATATAAAAATCGGCCGATTAATCGGTATCAGCTTTTTTTGATCCTCCAATAATCGGTATCGGCATTGAAAAATCATAATCGGTCAACCTCTACTCAAAATACATATTCCTTTTCTACACAAGATAACTCAAGACATCCAGAAATACATATTTTATTTATTTTCCAACTCCATCCTCTTTTTTTGATTTTTGTTTTACTACTTTTAACAAAAAAGAATCCACCTTAATCAAATGAACAGTCACTGACTTAGAATCATGTTATGGGTGAAGATATCACAATGTGATCAGTCATTAAATCCATCATAGAAAATACAAAAATATTTTATGGCAAATCATATTTGCTGTATTGTAAGCTGTAGAAAGGTTTTAATGTCATTTGGTAGTGATAAGAGAAATCCCACACTGGTGCGTTGCCAGTGAAATGTTAAGCCCATTAAAATAAATACTAAACACAAGGGGTGTGAGCAGCTGTCAGCAGGCATGGGTCAGTAGTTTACACATGAGACATGGACATAGGCCAATTTCAGCACACTGGGTCCCCGAGTCCCAGGCAAGCATAAACCCACCAAGCACAACTGTCCTTCCCCCCCATTTGAAACACTACAGTAGACACAGAGAAATGTGACAAATGGTTGCACGGTCATCGATCATACTGGTCAAGTAAACTTGATGAGCAGAGTTAAAGGGTCACTGTCTCTCTTGGTGACGGAAGCCTGTAGCGTTCCTGTGGGCGTATGTAAGAACCTGGACCCTTTTAAAGAAATTCTCAATGAGTGCCCGGTTGTCCTTAGTCTTCCTATAGCATTGTGACATTTGTTGCTCAGCACCCCATAGATGTTGCCGGTGCCTTGCGGCCAAATAGGAGAAAGAGGGAGTAGCAGTCATTACCGATGGAGACGCAAAAATCCACCATCCTCTCTGCCTTGTTCCTATTAGCAGACTCCGTCTTGGCCATCTTGCATGGATTCAGTATATACCTCCGGGGGGGGGGGGGAGTCCTCTGCCGTCCCTCCCCCCTCTCAGTCAGGTGCAGGATCTGCACGGCGATCTAGATGTGGGGGTTCTTGGTGGGCCTCTCCAGCACAGTCCACACCCAGTCAGCACCCAGAAAGATGCCCTGCTGCTTTGTCATTGCGGTGCAGTTGGAGGAGTCGGTCATGTGGAAGTGGCTGCTCTGGGTAATGTAGGTTATTAGGAAGATCTCGTTGAGGGCTGTGGGGCTGGAACATGTCCTCTGGGTCCCGCGAAACAGGAGGTACTCCTGGGTCCTGGCGGCAGCTATCCCCACACAGTATTTGGATAGAGGGACAAAATCGTTGGGCTTGTTGAGGATTCTCCACAGGGTGGATAATACACTGGGTATGTCCGGGGCTAGTGGCTTGCTCTCTCTCCTCCCCCACAGGGTTGAGAAATTGAAGTTCATGTTGGGAATGGTCATGGTCGAGGCTGGTGGCTTCTCCCACCAGGTTGAGATTATCTTGGGAATGTCCAGGGCTGGTTGTTTGCTCTCTATCTTCCCCATGTCTACAGGATTAGGTCAGAGGGTGGTTTCCCTTATGACCTGCACATATGATAACAACAGTATAGTTTATTGTTGTAGAAATTATAATTTACATGAAAAAAGTTACATAGGTTATACTTGTGTAATAACATGGATTGAAGGTACATAAGGGTACTCAACCTTAATAGAACCCTCAACCCTAAAAATACTTTAATTGTACTATGTTTGCTCTAGAATGGTGAACAAATTAGAAAAATAAGTCAATTAAAACTCACCAGTATGGGTCTGCCTTTGATGTTTGGAACAGCTCCAGCCCCTCTCTCCTCTCTGAAACCCTAGTGAGATATTGTGATGTGCTGGGTTGATGCAGATTAACCTGCAATAGGATCCTCATACTGTACAGGTTATACCAGGGCTTGGACACTTCACCGGGCTACCTAACACAGGCTTCCCTTAGTATTTCCTCTCTTACAGAAGCGATCCTCCATTCTGGTGACTGTTAAAGGGACTTACTTAAAGGACTACATCTGCCTATGCAATTATATGCGAATTATGTGTTGAAACATAGAAAAAAACTGTTTCTTATTGGTCATATACAAATTAGCTGTATTAAGTGTTGGTGTGTTTGTTTGCAGTATGTCTTAGTGCCTTGTTTGCATCATGGATGTGTCCAGGTAATGGGTTGTTCCATGAAATTAGTCCCTTTTGCATCCTTTTGATATTTTAAGAAGAAATTGTGCATAAATATGGCATTTTAAAAGACTGTTATATTAAATTAAGTGCCCTTTAATATAGACCACATTGATAATTCAATGCATCTGGTTTTAAATATGCCTAAAGACTTGCTAAAGTGCCAAAATTCTGCATTTTGACATGTCCCTCTGATTTTAACCCACTTAACCCCAACATTTCTCCAAGTTTTCACCTTCATTGAAAGCCCTAGTTATTTTGTTGCTTTGTCAAAGTAATTTCTGAATATTATTATTTAATTCATGAGATTTGTGATTTATTTTAAGGTAAAAAAAGAAAGAAAGAAATGTCCCTCATTTTAAGGTCAACCCTGTTACGTGAACTGAACTCTCGTTGTAATATGGTGAAACTATTCCTTTTGGAACATAAAAAAAAGGAGAAACATTGAACATCTTAAAGTCAAATCATAGTGTAAAAGCAGGCGAGCTGGTTCCACTCTTGTAGGTCGAGCATAACACGTCAACCCTGTCACCCATAGATAGACAGGCTAGAAATGTTTTAACAATTTCCTTTTTTGAAGCTTGCATTCATTTGACCCCTCCCCTCTCACAAGAGGATTTATGGCTGATTTAAGATGAAATCGTCAACCCTGTTTAAATAAACCCGGTTACTTTATTTGCCACTCAATAGGCACTTGCTATTATCTTTTTTTTCTTCATTTAACCTCTTGAGATGGGAAAACATATTTTTTTCTTAAGTTGAACATGTGCTCTTCATGACAGAATGTTAAAATATATATATATTTTTTAACCACATTAAACTACCCAAAAGGGAATAATTTAGTGGAACGACCCTAATCAAAAAAGTAGTAAAATAGTACAAAATAATACAGTGTGTGCAATCTTACAGGCTAGATTGCATAGGGGAAAAGCATGTCCTAAAAGCTCAAGTGGCATGTTGTAGGCCTATACCTTTCACCAAAAATACAAAACACATGCTATTTACTCTAGTTTGGGGAAGAGCTACACACCAATGACGCATGTAAAACAGAATTCCTTCACCGTTCATTGTGTTCGTGTCACTAATACAGAAGTAGTATTCATTATAGTCCTGTATTATGATGAGGTAAGGGGTATGGCCAGTTGAGATTGCTGGTAAAGCCTCCTGCATTGAGGTTAGGTTGAGGTATGAGGCAGATAGAGGTTTCCCTTGGTTGATTGGCTGCGTTAATTAGTGTGGCCAGCGTAGCGTCCTCTCAGACTAGTGCTGTTTGAGCCCGTCTCATCTCCTTCAGAACTTCGTCTCGGCTTAGCAAATACTGAAAGCAAGAAGGGCCAAGGGCTGGGGTTAGCAGGAAGCATTATTCTGCAATGTTTGTCAGTTAAAGGCTTTAGAGTAATGTCCCTAACTTTAAAATCTACTTGTCGAAACCGGTTTATTCAGTTGAAACCTCCACTGTCAGGAAATATAAGAACAACATAGCACTGTAGCATTGAGGAGAAATACAAAACATAACAGCAAGTGGCGTAGCGCAGTTTTGCGAGGCCCCACCCGCAAAGTCTGAGCAAGGCAGCTAACTTCCTGACATTCTACCACGGGGCAGGGAGAAATATTTGCAATACCTCCAGGGGGATCCCAGAGCTTGTGGGCGCTGCGGGGGTGCATCCTACACCAGTGTTAACAGCTTAACAGAAAATGCTTTGTTAACTGGTTAGTTTATTCATTATTTACAGTACTGTCAAAAAGCTTGTTGAATGAGACGGATTGATGAACTACTTACTGTGAGTTGGTTTATTCCCTCAGAAAGAGCTTCTATCTGCAGTACGGTCCCCTCTGTCACCGCCATCTGCAAAGTCAAACACAACACCTAGTTCTGGGGCTACTGTACTACTGACAGGCTAGGACATCAATGACATACAGGTAACTGCCAAAATAATGGATACAAAGTATATTAAAAGCAGGTGCTTCCACACAGCTGTGGTTCCTGAATTAATTAAGCAATCAACAATCCATCATGCTTAGGGTAATGTATTAAAAGTATTGTGTCTACCATAGCTATGCCCCCATAGGATGACAATGCCCCAAACCATAGGGCACGAGTGGTCACTAAATGGTTTGATGAGCATGAAAACGATGTAAGCCATATGCCATGGCAGTCTCAGTCAACCCATTTGAACACTTATGGGAGATTCTGGAGCGGCGCCTGAGACACCATTTTGCACCACCATCAACAAAACACAAATTATGGAATTTCTCATGGAAGAATGATGTTATATCCCTCCAATAGAGTTCCAGACACTTATATAATCTATTACAAGGGGCATTGACAAGGTGCTGTTCTGGCTCGTGGTGGTTCGATGCCGTATTAAGACACTTTATGTTGGTGTTTCCTTTATTTTGGCAGTTACACTTTGTTACTTCCATGCATGATGGATGGCAGGGTAGAAGGATCTACTGTAGGTGCTGAGCAAGCACCACTGTTCAAGTCATAGGTCACGTTCCAGGCCAACTACATTGCAGTCATTGCATTGCATAAACCAATGAGTTATGGCAGGTGTCTGCAGTGAAGTCAGCCTGGAACATGGTCATTGTGGATTTATGATAAAGATGTACCTGCAGATGGTTGAGCCCCTGCCCCCAAGGTGCATGGTGGGATAGTCCTGTTCCAACATGCACTCCTCCATCTTGCATACAATGGGCCAATCATGATGATCCGAAGCATTGATGAGGGCTAGTTAGTGAATGATACTGGTTAATTAATTATGCATTCTGATGTCCCTGTGCCGTGTAATGCAGTTCCTTACAGTGTATCTTTGATTCAAGTTTTTAAAACTGTAAATATTGATAATGGGCAGAGATGATATCAGCATAAAACCGAGACAAGACTACTTTCTCCTCTAATATGAGAAGCATGCTTGGTACAAAGATTGCACATATTAAATAGGTTATCAGGAAGAATTCCACTGCTTTATCACACTTATGATTTTTATTGACGGATTTGGATAGTACCATTTACAATTAATGACAACAAGAGGGCTTCCTTGATTGAAGCGTAATCTTTAACTATAATGAATATTATAACAGTCACATTTGAAAAGAACAGTGCATGATAATCACAATCTGGATTCCGTCAAAATTTACACAGCTATACAATCTCATTGTACTTTCCATTGTACGTCTTTCAATTTACCAACATATATATATACCTCCATATGCAAATATTGCACAAGTTCATTCCACAACTGTCCGACGAACAAGCAACATTGCTTTCTACTGGTCAGAAAAACATTTTAAAACAATGGATCAATACCATTACGTGAATCTCAAATATGTTTGTGTTAAAATGATCAATAAAATGATGCACAATGTTGTTTACGTCAGTGGCATAATCTTAGTGCAGTAAAGGGCTGATGTGATAATATCAGAAGCGTCATGCTCATATGGGGCACAAGGGCACATGTAAAATGAATTACTAAACTTCCTTTTTAAGGACACATTTCATCGTAATTGTTTATAAAAAGATCTCTTAGCAGTATTTTGCAGAGGGGGCACACTGACTGGACCAGGCAAAGAGTACCCCCCCAAGTAAGTGGTTACTTCCAAGGTGCACCCTGGAGAGCAAAGATATGCTAGGACACACACAGCGTTTGATATTGATTTTAGATGTCGGTGATGGGCAGGACTAGCAGGAAGTAGGTTTGTAAATTAATTTGATCAAGCTATGTAGCTAATTGATTCCTTCTTAATAATGAATAAATAAAACAAAAATCTTTTGTTGTTTCTCTGTATTACTAGCCACCTTACAATTTTATGAAGTTGGTTCCCGGTCTCCCAACCTCATAACAAGCTATCAAGCCATTTCGGACTGTCAATCAAGTTAGGTTGCCAAATTTTGGAAATGCAAGCAATTACTAAATGTACTGAATAAGACTCACATTCCTTCAGTCTTTGACCCAGATTTATGCACAGACGCATATTTAATTTCTTTAAAAAAAAGAACTGTCAGTCAGGAGGATACTGACAGCTCATGAGGTATGCTTAGATATGCAGAAAAAGACTTGGTTTAAATGTAATCTGGCACCTTATGATAATATCATGATATTTGCGTAGTAATTAGGATGCCATGATATGTTCCTGTATTGATGATGTGTGTTATGATCCCACGTGCTGTGTTGTAATTTGGAAGTAACATCCTAGGCATGTTAGTGCAATATATTGAGATGTGGGATTTACAACAGTCAGAATGACACCCTCATTCAAATTACAATTGAACAGGTAAAGAGGTATGCTTAGATAACCGATGCAGAAAAACTGTCTTTTTCTTTTAACATTGAATTAGGAATAATGATTATGGCTCTAGATGGCAGGAAAAAGCTGTTTCAGGTGTTTGAAAATTGCAAAACTCTCCAACTTCCAGGGGGCCACCACCCGTACATCTTTACATACTTCGTGCCCCCTCTAAAATAATGGTACATGACACCCATGGCTGATATATCACAGCTGAACACTAGGCTTGTAGATCCACAGAGAACATAGGAGGGGTTTTCACTAATAGGTCTTTTGACCAATAAGATCAGCTCTGAAAAATATCTGTTGTGATTGGTCAAAAGACCAATTAGTGGAAGAAAGATCAGAACTGGGCTTCCTGTGTAAAAACAACCTAAGTATCCAGAAGCAGCTCATGCCCAAGGCTAGGGTTGGTTGTTGGGTGTTAGATGATGGCACGTGAGGGGTGTGGAGGTGGGTGTGCTGGGGTGGGTTTTGGGTAGCGTTGGATGGGCATGGCAGGAAGAGGTGGGGTTATTGGCTGCAAGCTGAGTAGTGATGGGTAGGTAGATACAGTAGTGTGACATCATCAGCTGTATGGCCCCACCTGCTCTCGTCTGTCTGGGTCTCTGTCCAGGATTGGGCTGAGGCCCCTGAAGCCGGAGTAGGGCCGGTGGGCCCCGTTCACCACCGCCTGGAGCTGAGCCTGGGCCTGGGCCGCCTCCAGGGGGCAGATGTAGTCAGTCGAGTCGTCACATCTCTTCTTCCTCAGGTGGCCAAAGTTAGAGAAGCCCAACTTCTTTGGCTGAATGGGAGGACATGACTGAGATAAAGCTGTGTATCATTTCTATTCTATCCCTTTAACCATAATCAGTGAAAAGATTTCTAAACAGCGTACAAATGGACAGTGCTGTTTAAAAATGGTTCCTATAAGCCTAATTGTGCTGACTAAGTACATTATGCTATCGCTACATTTTACCTCTGCACATTTTCTACTAGCCTTAAAAAAAATGGTGGGTGTTAGAGATACGTGGCGGTACAAAAGCCTGCTGCCCGAAAAGCTGCTTGGAGCAGCCCTGGTCTTAGAGCTTAGCCAGGTCTGAGGTGTCACACTAAGGATTAAGGTGCCTGTCTCCTGAAAGAGATGGGGGAAAGGGAGGGGGTTAGGGAGAGGAAGAGAGAAAGAGGAGCGAGTGAGAGGAGGATGAGAGAGTAAGAAAAGGAGAGTGAGAGAGGAGGGAGAGAGAAACAACAAAAACGAGGGCTCCTAACAGGGTGGTGGTTCAGCCCTTGGCGTACTACAGTACAGTACTGTCATCTCTTACCCTGACTTTGGCTGTGGTGCTGAGGGGAGTGTAGCCAGACGACTCCATGAACTCCCTCTTCTCCTGCTGAGCCTGGGAGCCCACCAGCATGTTGAAGTTGGTGGCCAGGTGGCGTCGCAGCAGGGTCTTCTGAGGGGGGATGTTTAGCAGCATGGCCAGGGTGTCTGAGTTAAAACGAGGCTCCAGAATCTGGGGGGTCATTAGAGAAGATTCAGAGGAAGATACAGGCTGGTTGACGTTTATTTTCATGAATCTTGCCCTGGAGTAGAACTGAGCGATTTTAATAGTTTGCCTAATGTCAGTTTATGTGACAAAACAATCAAGTACAGTGCCTTCGGAAAATATTCAGACCCCTTGACTTTTTCCGCATTTTGTTAGATTACAGCCTTATTCTAAAATTGATTAAATAGGTTTTTTTCCTCATCAATATACACACAATTCCCCATAATGACAAAGGAAAAACCTCTTTTTACACAAGTATTCAAACCCTTTACTCAGTACTTTGGCAGCGATTACAGCCTCGAATCTTCTTGGGGGTGACGCTACAAACTTGGCACACCTGTATTTGGAGAGTTTCTCCCATTCTTCTCTGCAGATCCTCTCAAACTCTGTCAGGTTGGATGGGGAGCGTTGCTGCGCAGCTATTTTCAGGTCTCTCCAGAGATGTTCGATCAGGTTCAAGTCTGGGCTCTGGCTGGGCCACTCAATGACATTAAGAGACTTGTCCCAAAGCCACTCCTGCATTGTCTTGGCTGTGTGCTTAGGGTCGTTGTCCTGTTGGAAGGTGAACCTTTGCCCCATTCTGAGGTCCTGAGCGCTCTGGAGCAGGTTTTAATCAAGGATCTCTCTGTACTTTGCTCCATTCATCTTTTCCTTGATCCTGACTAGTTTCCCAGTCTCTGCTGCTGAAAAACATCCCCACAGCATGATGCTGCCACCACCATGCTTCCCTTTAGGGATAGTGCCAGGTTTCCTCCAGACGTGACGCTTGGCATTCAGGCCAAAGAGTTCAATCTTGGTTTCCTCAGACCAGAGAATCTTGTTTCTCATGGTCTGTGAGTCTTTAGGTGCCTTTTGGCAAACTCCAAGTGGGCTGTCCTGTGCCTTTTACTGATGAGTGGTTTCCGTCTGGCCACTCTACCATAAAGGCCTGATTGGTGGAATGCTGCAGAGATGGTTGTCCTTCTGGAAGGTTCTCCCATCTCAACAGAGGAACTCCAGGGCTCTGTCAGAGTGACCATCGGGTTCTTGGTCACCTCCCTGACCAAGGCCCTTCTCCCCCGATTGCTCAGTTTGGCTGGGCGGCCAGCTCTTGGAAGAGTCTTGGTGGTTCCAAAATTCTTCCATTTAAGAATGATGGCGACCACTGTGTTCTTGGGGACCTTCAATGCTGCAGATTGTGCCTTGACACAATCCTGTCTCGGAGCTCTATGGACAATTACTTCAACCTCATGGCTTGGTTTTTGCTCGGACATGCACTGTGGGACCTTATATACGTAGACAGATGTGTGCCTTTCCACACCATGTCCAATCATTTGAATTGATCACAGGTGGACTCCAATCAAGATGTAGAAACATCTCAAGGATGATCAATGGAAACAGGATGCACCTGAGCTCAATTTCGAGTCTCATAGCAAAGGGTCTGAATACTTAAGTAAATAAGTTATTTCTGTTTTTTAATTGTCATACATTTGCAAACATTTCTAACAACTTTGTCATTATGGGGTATTGTGTGTAGATTGATGAGGATTTTTATTTATTTTAATCCATTTTAGAAGGATTAAAGGGGCCTGAATACTTTCCGAATGCACTGTATAGTGTAGAGCAGGGGTGTCAAACTCATTCCATGGAGGGCCTGGTGTCCGCTGGTTTTTGTTTTTTCCTTTCAATTAAGTCAGAGACAACCAGGTGTGTGGAGTTACTTACTAATTAGTGGCCTTAATTCAATCAAGGACAAGAGAGGAGCGATAACCCGCAGACACTCGGCCCTCAGTGGAATGAGTTTGACACCTGTATTATGGCTGATACGTAAAATAAAACTTAAGCACAGGAAGCATAGAAATAGAGGATATAGAACTGATCTACCACTTCTTAGACTTGCTATCGATGAGAATGACAGTTCTATAACTCACATTTCTATCTGAATTTGGTCAGGTTGCCCAAAATGTTACATATTGCAGCTTTAAGGTTAGGGTTGGGCATTAGGGTTAGCAGTGTGGTTAAGGTTAGGGTTAGGTTTAAAATCAGATTTGATGACTTTATGGCTGTGCCAGGTAGTGACCAGTGCAGTGCTGCCTCCAGAACAAGATTTATGAGGAAAAATGCTAACCTGCCTACATACAGGTGATTACACAGAAAGTTAGGATGGAATGAATTGGAAAAATAGGCAGCGTCTACACGGGCAGCCCAATTTTGATCTTTGTTCACTAATTGTTCTTTTGAACAATCAGATCAGCTCTTAAAAAGAGCTGATGTGAAAATATCTGATGTGATTGGTCAAAAGACCAATTAGTGGAAATTATTAAATTAAAAATAAAAGTTTCTTTAGGGATAGTCTCTTAGGAATTGTATGTAACCATACATGTCCCATTATGGACATATTTGTCACTATAATGGCCTGAGCTGAGCTGAAATGCAGTAGAAAGGTATAAGAAGGGGCTTATTCAGTCATTGGGCCCTTGTACTTACGATAAGGCCCCCGTGCACCCCGCTGCCCCTCAGGTTGGGAGCGTACTCCGCCAGGTCCACCGAGCGAAGCCACTCCATCACCCTGTGGTTAGACCACTGAACCACCTCAGAGGGAGACGTCTTGTTCTAGTAGGAAATAACACATGTCTTAGCAAACACAACTACATACGTGTGTAAATGGAAGAATTCCTACAAACGTGCACATGCACATGTCTCACCTCATCCCCAGGCCTTCTCTTCAGGCAGTTGGGGTTGAACTTGTTGACGTGGAGGACGTGGATAGCACACTTCACACTGAGGTGATGGAGCTGACTGGTCACTTTCAGGAACAAGAGGTTGTTCTGAAGGAAGTGAATCAAATATGTTGTGCATGTTTTTTCTTTTTTGTACTGGATTTAACTACACTCCTAGGAAAAAAGGTGCTCCATAGGAGAACCCTTTGAAGAAGCCTTTAAGGTTCCAGGTAGAACCCGATTGGGTTCCATGTTGAACCTTTTCTCCAGAGGGTGGAACCCATGGAACCCAAAATGAGTTCTACCTGGAACCAAAAAGGGTTATTTTATGGGGACAGCTGAAGAACCCTTTTGGAACCCTTTTTCTAAGAGTGTAGGAAGTCCCTTGAGATCTCTTTTTCGAGGGAGACCTGAAAGCCTTATGAATTATATACAGTAGCTGAGACACAACTGTGAGACAAAAACTACGATGAAAACCGATGGATGTACTTACCACTGTCAAGTACTGAAGCATTCTGCCGTCTACCCTTCCCTGGTGAAACTGATCCTTGTACTGAGGTAAACCAATATCATCAAGCCAACCTTTGAGGATAAACCACATAACAACCAATTATACTGGATCGATTACACCGAATATAGCACCAAGTTTGCTGAATGTTGAGTGAATATGTTGATGGCCTCTACTGTGTCCTACATACGTGTGACCCAGATGTGGTCCAGTTCAGATGATTTCTCTGTCAGTTTGGTGCTGAACGACTTCAGGGCCAACTGCAGCTTCTTTCTGTGCAGTGGATTCTTAATCCCCATCTCCTGATATCAAGATAAGAATGAATCCAGGTTATGAGCACACTATTTACTCCAAAGTGAGTGCTGCAAATGACAGTTTTAGTAACTGGATTTGGAGTCACTTGGCACACTATTTCACAATTGTGATCAAGATTCAAACAAATTAGTTTGCCCTGCTAGTTTGAGAGCCGCCTACATATATTGATATGACGTTTGGTACAGGAACCTGTCAAATGCAACCAAAAAAAATAACATAGCTGAAACATAGCTCCAAACTAGCTCAAAACAACAACAAAGGTTGAGCAACAAGATGTGAAAGACGGAACGAAATGACGTCTTGAGAACTAGACAGGTAGAACTAAATGGCGATGAGAATGTTGCAATGACTAGACAGGTAGAATGATTGGAGGGGACGAGCTAAACATTGCTTTGACAGCCATACTGATGGAGATTATACAGTGTGTTGTTAGAGGAACACCCAGCTAACACAGAACGTTCCCGGAAGGATGTCCTTGCATTATTTGACAAATAACTTTCCAACAGCGTTCTGGGAACCAAAATAAGTTAGCAGAGTAATTTGTGTGACTGTACAGTGTGTACCTTCTCTAAATCCTGTGGTGAGGCAGAGAGGAGAGTTTGCCCGCTGTCGGCCCAGTGTCGGGCCAGAATCACATACTGGCCCAGCCCATACTCTTCCAGCCAGCAACACACCTGCTCCGGAGTCCACTTGGAGAAGGGCGTCTTCAGATCCCTGCAGGAGAGGACAGACAATTGATTGGATCATCAAGACTGGAATATTTTGGAATTCCTGCTCATCTAATTAAGACATTGGCTTTTTTTGGTATATTCTTGGTCACATGCACGTTTAAGATAATACACTGTATTTTATGATAGTGTCCGTCCCATACCGCACAGAGGTCAATGTCTCTCCGGCCCGGGCCAGGCGAGGGCCGGCGGTGGCTCTCAGTCCCCCCCTCTTAAACTCTCCAGGCTCAAGGTCCTCTCCCTGCAGGCTGCCAGACTGGGTCTTCCTTATCCTTGGGTAGAGGAGATAGAACACATCAGTACCTTTGCTAGGCCACCACCTCTACCCAGAATGACAAATATCAGATCGTCTTCCATTTATACCAATAGTCTCTGAATAAATATCTCTAAAAAGATCTTCAGCAGTGTGCCCTTCGTGTGTGTGTGTCGGCTGTACAGGTACTCACTTTCCCCAGAGCTTCTTGATGCCCCGGTGGTTTTTCTTGTTCTCTGGAGAGACAGGGGACTGCTGTCCTGAGTCCACTCCAGACGACAGGGGAGACAAGTCTGACAGCGTGGACTCATCCAGTCTCTCCGACTTTCCTGTGAGAGCAGCATATGGAGTTTTAGTAAGTACTGTAATCTATTTAAAACTGTCTTCATCATTTAAGTCATTGTTCTATTAATTGAAGTAAGTCATGCAACGCTTCAAGGACACTGTATTTCTTCAATTCCTTAGGGTCTAAAGTTGAGGTATTATCCATGCAGGACCCACCCATATCAAACAGATCATGCTTTCCACAAGATCCTGCTGTGCCAAAGGTTAGGCAAGCGAAAAGTGAAACAGGAAAGCATTAACATTGTTAGTGCGCTCCAGCATTTTCAGCTACATTACACACAAAATGTAAATGTTGTCTTAATGGATGCCAATTCAAATCTTTGAAGACAAATGAGTTTTTTGCATATTTAATAAACATGTTTAATACACTGAAATTAAATGATGGTCTGAGGCGAATGGGATGTCAAGTTGCATCTATATTTGTTTACAGTGTATGGTTAAGCCAGATCAGCCATGGTCTACCTCTGTGCACACACGCCTCACGTGACGACGCCTAAGTAGCCCTGCTCTTGAGGTTAATGTAAGCTTTGTGCACTGCAACACCACTCACTGATGCGAGAGAAAAGAGCCAGGCATAATCGGAGATGCCTCTCTCTGACTCACTGAGGGTCTTACTCCCTCCAACACAGGCTGGAGTTATCAACTTTAAGTCACAACTTTAATCCATAGTGAAAACAAGGGCCTGGTGCTTTGACATGCATGGGGCTTCTGTCTGTGAGTAGTAGTACGGTACCTAAAGCTGGAGCACTGGCACTCCTGCAGCGGTCTTCAGCCATAATACAAGCAGAAAGCCACGCAGAAAAAAAAAAAAGAGGACAGCAGAAACAGTACAACAGCAAGTGGAAGATTAGTACAGAGTGAGCGAGAATGCAGAGGATAGCCACCCCATGCAAACCGAACACATTGTGAGAGAAGAGTGGAACAGTGCAGTTGTTAAAACAAACCATAGAAGTGTATTTATTCAATTTATAATATACATCCATGCGAAGGTTTTGTTGTTATTTGTTGTTTGAAACATTCCAGAAGGCTGTTTGATAAAAAGGACAAGCAGCAGTGTTTTGAGATGTGACTTACTTAGGTGGAACTCACTGTCCTCGCTATCGTCAGGGGACAGCTGGTCTGGTGTAGAATACTGCTCTCGATCCCCATTCATGTCAGGTCGAGACAGCTTCCCTGGTAGGGTCTGATATTTGTTCATTTCCATGTGCTGATTCTGTGGGGAGAGGGGGGGGGGGGCATGGTTACAGGCAAGTCACGGGTCTATTCAAATGGAATTAAATGGCATCTGTTGACATTAGATTACAGTTGAAATGCTGCTAAATTACAGAACAGAATTTGAGAATCAGATTTATATTTTGTCCTTTTATGACTATATCATTGTTAATTCGATTGGAATGCCAATGGAGTCACAAGTGTTCAGGAGACAACAGACAAAAGGCCAATTTCAAAAGCCTTAGGGGCATCTAGAGTATGATCGCTACTACATTTGACAGTTTCGGCTGAACCCGTGGCTCTGTTCCGGTCAGATAGGAAAGTTAGCTTGTGAGAGATTAAGGGTTAGTGGTGGTGAGATCATGCAGTAGAAAATACCTCTGAAACCGGTTCAACTGGTTGACCCACCACTACATGCTACAGGAGGGGGGAGCGTGCATGTAACGAAGAGAACACACACACTGTTAGTATAGTAATGTTTCGACATCATCAACGCAACAACAGTCTTAGAATACATGCACAGTACCGTTGAAAAGCTTGGAGTCACTTAGAATTGTCCTTGTTTTGGAAAGAAAAGCAAATTTTTTTGCCCATTACAATAACGTCAAATTGATCAGAAATACAGTGTAGACATTGTTAATGTTATAAAGGACTATTGTAGCTTGAAAAAGTGGATTTTTTATGGAATATCTACGTAGGCTGACATAGGCCCATTATCAGCAACCATCACTCCTGTGTTCCAATGGCACGTTGTGTTAGCCAATCCAAGTTTATCATTTTAAAAGGCTAATTGATCATTAGAAAACCTTTTTGCAATTATGTTAGCACAGCTGAAAACTGTTGTCCTGATTAAAGAAGCATTAAAACTGGCCTTCTTTAGACTAGTTAAGTATCTGGAGCATCAGATACCCATTTGTGGGTTCGATTACAGGCTCAAAATGGCCAGAAACAAAGTACTTTCTTCTGAAACTCGTCAGTTTATTCTTGTTCTGAGAAATGAAGGGTATTCCATGCGAGAAATTGCCAAGAAACTGAGGATCTCGTACAATGCTGTGTACTACTCCCTTCACAGAGTTGTACGAGATCTTCAGTTTCTTAGCAATTTCTCGCATGGAATATTTCTGATCAATTTGATGTTATTTTAACATACAAAAAATGTGATTTTCTTTAAAAAACAAAGACATTTCTAAGTGACCCCAAACTTTTGAACGGTAGTGTACGTGTTTAGCTGTTTTTGTTAGGATAACAGTCATCAGAAGCTAAATGGTTATGTATTTCTGTTAGAGCACGCATAACGTTTCTAATGTGTTTGGTCAATTACAAATGAAGCACATGCTGCATGTCTAAGATGGATATATTGTCATCGTAAAGTTAAATCAAAATACAGAACAATCTACTTTTGGAAAGCTCATATTCCGAGCTAGCCATTTAAAAAGGATGGTCCCCTGATCTAATTGAATCTGAACAACCCTTTAACTGGAACAGCACAGGCAAAATCCTAGAGGACAACCTGGTTCATTCTGCTTTCCAACAGACAGCTGCAACATCGAGAGCATCCTGACTGGTTGCATCACTGCCTGGTACAGCAATTGCTCTGCCTCTGACCGCAAGGCACTACAGAGGGTAGTGCGTACGGCCCAGTACATCACTGGGGCTAAGCTGCCTGCCATCCAGGACCTCTACACCAGGTAGTGTCAGAGGAAGGTCCTAAAAATTGTCAAAGACCCCAGCCACCCCAGTCATAGACTGTTCTCTCTACTACCGCATGGCAAGCGGTACCGGAGTGCCAAGTCTAGGACAAAAAGGCTTCTCAACAGTTTTTACCCCCAAGCCATAAGACTCCTGAACAGGTAATCAAATGGCTACCCGGACTATTTGCATTGTGTGCCCCCTCCCCCAACCCCTCTTTTTACGCTGCTGCTACTCTCTGTTTATCATATATACATAGTCACTTTAACTATACATTCATGTACATACTACCTCAATTGGGCCGACCAACCAGTGCTCCCGAACATTGGCTAACCGGGCTATCTGCATAGTGTCCCACCCACCACCCGCCAACCCCTCTTTTACACTACTGCTACTCTCTGTTCATCATATATGCATAGTCACTTTAACCATATCTACATGTACATACTACCTCAAACAGCCTGACTAACCAGTGTCTGTATGTAGCCTCGCTACTTTTATAGCCTCGCTACTGTATATAGTCTGTCTTTTTACTGTTGTTTTATTTCTTTATCTACCTATTGTTCACCTAGTAGAACCCTTTCTACAGAGGGTTCTACATAGAACCCAAAAGGGTTCTATCTGGAATGAGAAAAGGTTATTCTAAGGGGACAGCTGGTAAATGAATGAAAAATGACAGCTGATAAATGAAAATGGCGCCGGAAGAAATGGCAGCAGTTCTACGGGCTCCCAACCAATTGTGCTGCTGCTTTATGTTTCACTGTCTTTTTACTGTTGTTTTTATTTCTTTACTTACTTATTGTTCACCTAATACCTTTTTTGCACTATTGGTTAGAGCCTGTAAGTAAGCATTTCACTGTAAGGTCTACACCTGCTGTACTCAGCGCACGTGACAAATAAACTTTGATTTGATTTGACACTGGGAGACAAATTCAACTTTCAGCAGGACAATAACCTAAAACACAAGGCCAATTATACACTGGAGTTGCTTACCAAGAAGACATTGAATGTTCCTGAGAGGCCTTAAAAAAGAATGATGTGCAAATATTGTACAATCCAGGTGTATAAAGCTCTTAAAGAACTTACCCAGAAAGACTCACAGCTGTAATCGCTGCCAAAGGTGATGTATTGACTCAGGTGTGTGAATTCTTATGTAAATGAGATATTTATGTATTTCATTTTCAATACATTTGCCAAAACTTCTAAAAACATGTTTTCACTCTGTCATTATGGGGTATTGTGTGTAGATGGTTAACAAAACAAATCTATTTCATGCATTTTGAATTCAGGCTGTAACACATCAAAATGTGGAATAAGTCAAGGGGTATGAATACTTTCTGAAGGCAGTGTTCAAAGCTGTCATCAAGGCAAAGGGTGGCTACTTTGAAGAATCTAAAATATTAAATATATTTTGATTTGTTTAACTTCTCTAGGGTAGGGGGCAGCATTCGGAATTTTGGATGAAAAGCATGCCCAAATTAAACTGCCTGCTTCTCGGGCCCAGAAGATATGATATGCATATAACTGATAGATTTGGATAGAAAACATTTAAAAGTTTCCAAAACTGTTAAAATAGTGTCTGTGAGTATAACAGAACTGATTTGGCAGGCGAAAACCTGAGAAAAATCAATTCGGGAAGTAGTTTTTTTTGTTGGTTTTGTAGTTTTCTATTCAATGCCATTACAGTATCCATTGACTTATGACTCAAACTGCAGTTCTTATGCCTTCCACTAGATGTCAACAGTCTTTAGAAATTGTTTCAGGCTTGTATTCTGAAAAATGAGGAAGTAAGAGCAGTCTGAATGAGTGGACCCTAAAGTGTCACAGAGCTTTTTCATGCGCGCGACCGAGAGAGTGCCTTTCTTGTTTACCTTTTATATTGACGACGTTATTGTCCGGTTGAAATATTATCGATTACTTAGGCTAAAAAGAACCTGAGGGTTGAATATAAACATCGTTTGACATGTTTCTATGAACTTTACGGATACAATTTGAATTTTTTGTCTGCCTGTTTTTTATTTAATTTAAATGTTACCCCCTTTTTCTCCCCAATTTCGTGGTATCCAATTGTTAGTAATTACTATCTTGTCTCATCGCAACAACTCCCGTACGGGCTTGGGAGAGATGAAGGTCGAAAGCCATGCGTCCTCCGAAACACAACCCAACCAAGCCGCACTGCTTCTTAACACAGCGCGCATCCAACCCAGAAGCCAGCCGCACCAATGTGCCGGAGGAAACACTGCGCCCGGCCCGCCACAGGAGTCGCTGGTGCGCGATGGGACAAGGATATCCCTACCGGCCAAACCCGCCCTAACCCGGACGATGCTAGGCCAATTGTGCGTCACCCCACGGACCTCCCGGTCGCGGTCGGCTGCGACAGAGCCTGGGCGTGAACCCAGAATCTCTGGTGGCACAGCTAGCACTGCGATGCAGTACCCTAGACCACTGCGCCACCCGGGAGGCCCTTGTCTGCCTGTTTTGACTGCGTTGGAGCCTGTGGATTACTGAAGAAAACGCGCGAACAAAACTGAGGTTTTTGGATATAAAGAGACTTTATCGAACAAAAGGAACATTTATTGAGTAAATGAATGTCTGCTGAGTGCAACCATATGAAGATCATCAAAGGTAAGGGATTAATTTTATCTCTATTTCTGACTTGTGTAACTCTTCTACTTGGCTGGTTACTGTTTGTAATGATTTGTTTGCTGGGCTATGTTCTCAAATAATCGTAAGGTATGCTTTCGCCGTAAAGCATTTTTAAAATCTGACACCGTGGTTGGATTCACAAGAAGTTAATCTTTAAACCTATGTAAAATATGTTTTGTTTTCTGAATTTTTATAATGAGTATTTCTGTATTTGAATTTGGCGCCCAGCAGTTTCACTGGCTGTTGAAGAGGTGGGACGCTAACGTCTCACGTACCCTAGAGAAGTTAACACTTTTTTGGTTACTACATGATTCCATATGTGTTATTTCATAGGTTTGATGTCTTCACTATTATTCTACAATCTAGAAAATAGTAAAAATAAAGAAGAACCCATGAATGAGTAGGTATGTGAAATTTTGACTGGTACTGTATATAAATATAAATAATCATATACACGGTGGGATCCCACTTCTTTTTAGTTTTTTCTTCTCCTGTTTATATGTGTATACTGAATGTATTATTACTTAAACTGTTATGCATTTCTTACTGTTGTTTTTCTTTTGAGTGGCAGCCTACGGGTTCATGTTTTATAAAGTAATACATTTAAATGATGTACCTGTAATTTAAATAATGTACCCCCTGAACAAAAAATGACAAAACAAATAAAAACTTGGTCAAAAAAATATATCAAATAAACACAGAAAAATCATGAAACCTTTGGTAACGATCCACTTTGTAACTCCTCCAGGCTACTTGAAAGCATCCGTGGTTGGGACCTATTGAGAAAAACAACATTGAAACCAAACTAGCAATACAACACTATAGTATTTCAAGTTGGGTTAAGGGCTGGCCTCTCCACAGTAGATTTCTGAGTTGGCAGTGGTTGGAAGCGGCCTGTGGTCTTTGGGATGCCCTACCTCTCGGAGGAGATTGTGGGTAATGTGATGTGACAGGCTGGGCTCTACAGGAGAGGGGGTCTGTGGGGGCTGTTTGTGCCAGGCGGGGACATCACAGTGACAGGGTCACTCACAGCCACTTTAGTGGGCCCCTAATTAAAGACAACCAAAACAACGAGCGGGCCTGGCTGTCACACCCACACAGCCTCAGCTCTACTTACCATTCTCCGTTGTAGTAGCAGCCAGCATCACTCTGGGAGACCATCACCATCGACGTCTTCAGGGAGGTCTGGATACTGCGGCAGCTGGGACACAGGGACAGGTCCAATATAACACGGTCAACCTGAGGGAGCACGGCTGGGGCACAAGGGGTGTGTGTGTGTGTGTGTGTGTGTGTGTGTGTGTGTGTGTGTGTGTGTGTGTGTGTGTGTGTGTGTGTGTGTGTGTGTGTGTGTGTGTGTGTGTGTGTGTGTGTGTGTGTGTGTGTGTGTGTGTGTGAGCGAGTGGGCTTGCACGTGTGTGGGTGTACAGGGGCACAAGTGCCTTTTATTCACGTTCGGTCAACCTCTCCCAAGGACGTCTCATTTCAACAACAACAATACAAGCCCGTTGGGGACCTCTTCCTCCATGTGTGTGCAATCAGTGGTTGTCAGCTGGCTTGTTTATTTACCTGGAGTCCAGCTCTTTCTGGAAGGACGAGGGAGACACTAACAGGGGAGAGGAGCCTCTAGAAGACATCTGGGTAGGGCGATATCACACAGACACACTTTAGAGCAAGAGTTTAAACACTTTGAGTATGCACACTAAATAGTCTGCTAATACACCGGCATGGTATACGAGAGCAGAGGATTGGAGTGTATTACTAGTCAGAGTGTTAGTACTATTCAATGAAAATATGATGAGTGGGTGAGTACTTGAGAAATGCAAGGTTGTAGTTGTACTGTGTTGTGTGTTCCACAGAGGAGGAGCAGACAGAGCTCTCTTACCGCTGACCGGATGATATGTGAATGAGCTTTATGGGTGATAGCCCTCATCTTCAGACTCCCACTCAGTTCCTCCTCACTGCTCCCAACCAGGAGCTTCTCACTGGACACTAAATACACCCACACACATTCAGAATTTATTCAATGCCTCTTCAACATTCTTGGAATTATTTATTTGAAAAATTTCAAGCTCTCAGCTTGAGTATATGAAAGCAGTGAGTGTGTATCACCTTTGAGTAAGTGTGTATAAAAGCAGTGAGTGTGTCTTATCTCTGGGAGGGAGTGTTTATAAGCAGTGAGTATATTACCTTGAGTGAGGGCCATCACCTCCTTCATCTTCCTGTACTGGCCCAGGAGAACAGTCAGCTCCTCTATGTGACGGTCCTGACACAAATAGAAAGGACTTTAATAACATACCTTCACTTGTACAACTTCAAGAAACTAGAATATGACACATTTACTTACTTTCTCATAGTTAGTTGCTACCAAAGACTCCATCCCCATTTTCAACCTTTGCAATTCTTGGTCTGAAAACAGAAAAGAAAATATATTTTTGTGACTCATGAGAGTAATTATGTTTAAATATCAACTGTTCATAACTCCCGGGGTTAAAGCAAAAACAAATCCCATGACTGAAACTGAAGTCGATCTCAGATCGATTGTCTGCGGGGCCAAGTTAACCTTTTATGTAAAGCAGTAATGACCATCATGCTTTTAGGGAAAGAGGATCATTTTGTACATGTATTACACTGCGAGTTTGACCAATTCCAGTCCCATTTGTTAGGGGGTCCGGGGTACTCCCAGGGAAAGGACATTCTACTCCAAAATAAATGTAAAAAAATGAGGATGCTGACACCATCTACAACATATTTTCCACCTCCAGAAATGAGCCCAATAACATATTGGTCAAAATTACGTTAAAATTATTTTTACATATTGGACCATGTATATAGCATTATTTATTTATTTATGCCGCGCGCAATTTTAGGAGTAGAGAAATAAACGTGGTAGCAATGGAAAGCTGGTATCCCCCTTTTTTTTTATAACAAAGGCCAAAACTTCTTTCAAAAGTATTTTTCCCCCGCAATTGCATTAAGAATTGTTCTGCATTGACTGCTTGTCAGAGTATGTTTCTCTCCCTATGGCTCTCGCAACTTGAATGTGCCTTCAGAGGAACATTTATCTTGCATAGAACACAGTACAACAAGCCGACTAGGTAAATAGGTCAACTATTCTACTATGGGGCGGTCTGATTTTGTTTTAATAATAACATTACATGGCAAAAATAGTAGCACTGGAAAGTTACATCCTGAGTGATAAAGTAGAAGCTTTGGATTACTTTGCCAGCAGCTACAGTAGGCTTTTTGAGTGTCAGCAACAATCATGTATGTTAGCTCAGTGCACACAGCGTAACAGAGAAAATAAAATATTTGGGAATATATTTCGTAGAACAGACATGCTTCTCTATTAGGCCATTTCATCTCCAATGTTCTCATGGGCGTGGGTGTGAGGATGTGTCAGAGCTCCCCCCCCCCCTATTCTCCCCTCTGCAGCTGCCGGGGCTGATGGAATGGGTGTGACAGACATGACAGCATGCCAGCGTGGGTTATACAGCACAATAGAGAGGCAGTGACGGCGGAGCAGCATTGTACCAGGGCCACAACTGCAGGAGCTTAGAGACTAGAGACTTACATTTGTCTGTCAGCTGTCTCCTATACACCTCCTCTACTGCAGGGGGCAGCATAGAGTAAAGAGACAACAGTGGAGGGGGTAGAGAGAGGGCATTTGATAGGTATTGTATTATCTGAATGAGGCACCACATGCAGATGACTAGCTGGATCAAATTAGCTTGGTATAATTCAACCTCTAAATATGTATCATTAGTTCGTATTATCAAATGTCAATGTTCAAAGTTTCCCCCTGCCCTGACAGTAGAATAAGCATTAGTGGATGGTATTTAGTTTGAGGTGGACACCTGAAATAATGAAAGTTTGCGTTAAAATAGCCAGTCCCTGGTATTACTGATGATGTATGTTTGACAGGTAAAGTTACCTCTCTCTGGGTTCTCATTGGTCATTGGGCCTCTGGAGACCAGCTGGCTCTGTAGGCCCTCAATCGCAGAGTCTTTGGAGGCCAGCATCTGCTGTAGGTCTGCTATCTCTGCCTGAGAGGGTCACGGTCAATGGAGTGATACAAGTTAATACTGCATGTTTACAGTCACATTATGACATTAGGTCTCATACAGATATATGTACAAGGTGGCAAGACAATTATGCCTTCCTCAAGGAGAAAAGCATGAGAGGGGTGTGGTTAGGGCTGTGGCAGTCACGAAACTTCGTCAGCAGGTGAATGTCAAAAAAATAACTGTCAGTCTCATGGTAATTGACAGTTAATTAACATAAACACATTTAGCATCTCCTGGCTTCCACACAAGCCACTGATGCAGACCTTTGGAACATCTACATTTGAAAAAGTCTAATAAATCCATGTAATATAGCCAACACCTTCACAATAAATCCATTGTTTATTTTAGACAGGTCTAAGAAGCATGATATGAAGAAAATGTAGTCTATTTCAGAAGGACAGAACAACATACTCTGAGTTGTCCTCATGTTAGGTCCTGATCTGGCTATGCCAAATGGCTGTGGGCTACTCTACTGTAGTTCATTTAGCAGACAAGATTTGCTTAGAATTCCGCTGCATTATTTTATAGTATGAAGAATACAATTGAACAAAGCTGAATAAAATACAGAGGATATTTTCTGCAAACGGTTTTAGGGAGTGCGCACATGCGGCTATTCTGTTTGAGCGGTTAACAAAGAAATCGGTACTCCTATATGCTTAATTTTGAGTTATTAATGTAACTTTAGTTGTTCTACAAATGTTGGGCTATATGTTTTCATTTTAAAAATCTTGTAAGGCTGCATGATGAGACTCTAATGATGATTTTTTTTTTAAGTTGCTTGAAAGTCATGTGCTCTGCTTTGTTCTGTACACACTACATCAGTCACTCATTCACAATTTGACAAGCACTTGATAATGCCTAGAATTTCACGGCGGCATTCCCTTTGTGTGGCCGTAATGCACCCTAAAAAAATCCATGCCTTTTGCAGCCGGCCAGTGGCCATTGTGGCCTTCGTCCTGAGCATTCCAAATCACCTCTCACTCACATGGCTCTCCATCACGTGATCGGGTCTTTCTCATATGCTACAAGTGAAGACAGACACATCGGGGATGCAACTGAACTGTCCACATTTACTTTTCGTCAGCCAACAAGATGAGTAGGCCTAACGAACAACAAAAGCACTAGCCTATGTCAATCTAATATCCCCCATAGTGTAAAAGTCGACCTATTCTATTCTGTGCAAGAATTAAATATTCCAAACACAGTCTGGGACAGTTGTGGGATGCAATAGATCCCATATTAATGTGCTTAATTTTAAGAAGTTATTTGGCCAATTTAGTTAATACCAGCCAGGTAGGCTATACTCCTGTTGTAAATATAAGCAATGTGCTTAATATTAGGAAAGTTTAGAAATAAATATAGCAGGCCTAGCCTATAGAAATAAGATGGGAAACTCCTCTTTTTAGTAGAGGCCCTCACTCTGTTTTCTCGCGCAATTGCATAGCCTATAGAAATGTTGCGCAACATGAGCTCATGGGCTCTCATGAAGCATTACATTTGATTTTCGATTACATTTGCATTGATGCCAGATTGCATAAAGGGACAATAGAGTGCTGAGTACCAGGCAGTTAGCAAGTTTGGAAGGGTAAATGATCAGCAGTAGGATCAGAGCTTGGAGAAGCCTAATTACGTGACTAAACGGTCATGTGGAATTTGACTGCCTTCATGACTCGTGACCGACGGTGTGGTGGTAATACGGTCACCGCAACAGCCCTAGGTGTGGTGCATAATTCCTGATAAAAGACACAGTCCACATTCAAATTCGTAACATATTGTGCAAATTGGATTCGTAACATACTGTATCATACATGACGTAGAACAACAAAAACGGGGAACCGTTTTGGCTCGTGAGCACCACTTTCAAAACTACTGGCTGAAATTATACAAAGGTTTTGGAGCATCGCTTTAAGTCCCTAGTGGGGTAGGGAGAACAAACAAATACTGATCAATTCAAGTCAATAAAAAGCTCTGTGTTTCAAAGACATCTATTCTAGTCGAACAAAGCACTTTAAACACAAGGGGGCCATATTTGCGATCAACCATTTTAATGTAAACAGTTTCAAAATGGGTATTAGCCAATTAAAATCAAGGATTTATTTGCACGTGACAGAACACTAAATTGTAGCTGGTCCCATCAGATAACATGGCACACATTAGCCCTATGCTAACTTCACCAGGTGGCAGTGATTATATCCTGCAACAAATTCTTCATCATCTAAGATCTTAGACTTTATATCCACCAACCAATGGCATTTCTTAAAATAGGTCAGCGCTGGCCACTAGAGAGATATTTAAAACCACTGGTCTGTAACAAAATGTCCTAACGTGAGACAAACTGTTACCGTTTCCGCATATATGACAAAATCCCATGTTTCTTCCTATCGTTTCACACCCATTTGTGTGCTTTCACAGCAATAAAGATGTAGGTGGATTATAGAACAAGTACGTTTATATTCGTACATCATTAAAAAAAGATGAAGACGCTTGTGGTCTTGTCAAATAGCTGTAATTGACCCTTACTGCTATCACTAATTGGTGGTGTGTTCCACTAAGGCGGTAAGCCCAGAGACTTATCTCCCAGTGTCTCGTGGAAAGCAGACTGGACCAGCTTTTCCTCTAGGATTTTTGCTTGTGCTGAGCTCCATTCCGTTTCTTTTTTATCCTGAAAAACTCCACAGTTCTTAACAATGACAAGCATACCCATAAGATGATGCAGTCCCCACTATGCTTGAAAAGTAATGTGTTGTATTGAACACTTCAGGACAAAAAGTTAATTGCTTTGCAACATTTTTTGCAGTATTACTTTAGTGCCTTGTTGCAAACAGGATGAATGTTTTGAAATATTTGTATTCCATACAGGCTTCCTTCTTTTCACTCTGTCAATTGGGTTAGTATTGTGGAGTAACTACAATGTTTGTTGATCCATCCTCAGTGTTCTCCTATCACACTCACTCCCTGAGCGGTTGCCTTCATCTCCGGCAACTGAGTTAGGAAGGACACCTGTATCTTTGTAGTGACTGGGTGTATTGATACACCATCCACAATGTAGTGAATTATTTCATCATGCTTAAAGGGATATTCAATGTCCACTTTTTTTTAAACCCATCTACCAATAGGTGCCATTTTTTGCGAGGCATTGGTCTTTGTGGTTGAATCTGTATTTGAAAATCACTGCTTGACTGAGGGACCTTACAGATAATTGTATGTGTGGGGTACAGAGCCGTGGTAGTCATTCAAAAATCATGTTAAACACTATCATTGCACACAGAGTGAGTCCAAGCAACTTATTATGGGACTTGTAAAGCAAATGTTTACTCTTGAACCTATTTCCGCTTGCCATAACAAAGAGGTTGAAGGATTATTGACTCAAGACATTTCAGCTTTTCGTTTTTTATTAATTTGTAAAAAGTTCTTAAAACATCATTCCACTTTGACATTATTGGGTACTGGGTGTAGGCCAGTGGGAAAAAAATCTCAATTTAATCCATTAATAATTCAGGCTGGAACAGAACAAAAGTGGAAAAAGTCAAGGTGTGTAAATACTTTCTGAAGACACTATAAGTGTAGCCTACACGTCTAGTGTCTTCAGAAAGAGCTAATGAAGCTAAGAGCTAATGAAAGAGTTAATGAGCTAACTGAGCTAATGAATTATGGACTAATGCGCATACGCTTCTAACTTAGGTTACACATCTCGAACTAGTCTGACTTCATTGTTTTGTTGTGAATTTATGCACCTGGCATCCCTGCTGCCTCGGCTATTCCTCTTAAATCTTATGGCGTCCCAGAAAAAGACAATCAATAGGCCTGATCAATACCTTTGCGTGCCCGGGGATCGCAGAGGAACGCACAGATCTGCCATTTCATAATCTGTAAACTTTTTTTTCTTGCACTTTGACAGGTAAATATTTATAGCTCTAATATTTAGCTAATGAATGGCCTAATATCAAGCTAATATTTAACTTCTTACTTCGGCTACACATTGCTTGCCTCTCTTTTCCAGCTGTTACCACTTTATTAATAGGCCTACAGCTTGCACTAGGATGTGTTGATCAGTTGATTGACAGGTGTACTGTAAAATGTTAAACTTTCCTCTAGTGTGGATGCTCACCAACATGGGTTCGAGTCCAGACTCGCGATAAACTTCTTAAAATAACAGTTACTGCGAACTGCAATCTGTTGGTGTTTGTTCACTGTATGGACTTCCGGGTTGGAGCGAGTAGTCGCATTTCGCTTCGCTCCACAGGTAGTATTACATTACATTTCATTTCATTTCATTACAGTACAACGGTTTGATTTGTTTGATCTTAGCATTTTTTTCTTAGCTAGCTACATAGCCGTCTTTGTATCAAAGATAATTGTGTAGCTTAGAGTAATTATCGAGGTTAGCTAGCCAGCTATTTTCGTCCTAACGTTGTCAACACTGCTAGCTAGCCAGCTAGCCAACTTCTACCGAAACATTACAACGGAACGATTTGATTAGTGTAGTGTTAGCTAGCTACATATTTGTCTTTGCTGTCTTTGTATCTAAGATAATTGTGTAGTTTAGAGTAATTATCTAGCCAGTTATCGAGGTTACCTAGCCAGCTACACTTTCAAACAAAGTCAGCTAGCCAGCTATTTTCGTCGTCCTAACGTTGTCAACACTGCTAGCTAGCCAGCTAGTCAACTTCTACCGAAACATTACAACGGAACGATTTGATTAGTGTAGTGTTAGCTAGCTACATAGTTGTCTTTGCTGTCTTTGTGTAGTTTAGAGTAATTATCTAGCCAGTTATCGAGGCTACCTAGCCAGCAACACTTTCAAACAAAGTCAACAACGCAGCCACTGCTAGCTAGCCTACTTCACCAGCCAGCAGTACTGTATCATTTAAATCATTTTAGTCAATAAGATTTTTGCAACGTAAGCTTAACTTTCTGAACATTCGAGACGTGTAGTCCACTTGTCATTCCAATCTCCTTTGCATTAGCGTAGCCTCTTCTGTAGCCTGTCAACTATGTGTCTGTCTATCCCTGTTCTCTCCTCTCTGCACAGACCATACAAACGCTTCACACCGCGTGGCCGCTGCCACTCTAACCTGGTGGTCCCAGCGCGCACGACCCACGTGGAGTTCCAGGTCTCCGGCAGCCTCTGGAACTGCCGATCTGCGGCCAACAAGGCAGAGTTCATCCCAGCCTATGCTTCCCTCCAGTCCCTCGACTTCTTGGCACTGACGGAAACATGGATTACCACAGATAACACTGCTACTCCTACTGCTCTCTCCTCGTCTGCCCACGTGTTCTCGCACACCCCGAGAGCTTCTGGTCAGCGGGGTGGTGGCACTGGGATCCTCATCTCTCCCAAGTGGACATTCTCTCTTTCTCCCCTGACCCATCTGTCTATCGCCTCCTTTGAATTCCATGCTGTCACAGTTACCAGCCCTTTCAAGCTTAACATCCTTATCATTTATCGCCCTCCAGGTTCCCTTGGAGAGTTCATCAATGAGCTTGACGCCTTGATAAGTTCCTTTCCTGAGGATGGCTCACCTCTCACAGTTCTGGGTGACTTTAACCTCCCCACGTCTACCTTTGACTCATTCCTCTCTGCCTCCTTCTTTCCACTCCTCTCCTCTTTTGACCTCACCCTCTCACCTTCCCCCCCTACTCACAAGGCAGGCAATACGCTTGACCTCATCTTTACTAGATGCTGTTCTTCCACTAATCTCATTGCAACTCCCCTCCAAGTCTCCGACCACTACCTTGTATCATTTTCCCTCTCGCTCTCATCCAACACTTCCCACTCTGCCCCTACTCGGATGGTATCGCGCCGTCTCAACCTTCGCTCTCTCTCCCCCGCTACTCTCTCCTCTTCCATCCTATCATCTCTTCCCTCTGCTCAAACCTTCTCCAACCTATCTCCTGATTCTGCCTCCTCAACCCTCCTCTCCTCCCTTTCTGCATCCTTTGACTCTCTATGTCCCCTATCCTCCAGGCCGGCTCGGTCCTCCCCTCCTGCTCCGTGGCTCGACGACTCGGAAAGCCGAGCGGAAATGAAGGAGAAGTCGCCTCCCTGCGGACCTGGCATCCTTTCACTCCCTCCTCTCTACATTTTCCTCTTCTGTCTCTGCTGCTAAAGCCACTTTCTACCACTCTAAATTCCAAGCATCTGCCTCTAACCCTAGGAAGCTCTTTGCCACCTTCTCCTCCCTCCTGAATCCTCCTCCCCCCCCCCCCCCCCTCCTCCCTCTCTGCGGATGACTTCGTCAACCATTTTGAAAAGAAGGTCGACGACATCCGATCCTTGTTTGCTAAGTCAAACGACACCGCTGGTTCTGCTCACACTGCCCTACCCTGTGCTTTGACCTCTTTCTCCCCTCTCTCTCCAGATGAAATCTCGCGTCTTGTGATGGCCGGCCGCCCAACAACCTGCCCGCTTGACCCTATCCCCTCCTCTCTTCTCCAGACCATTTCCGGAGACCTTCTCCCTTACCTCACCTCGCTCATCAACTCATCCTTGACCGCTGGCTACGTCCCTTCCGTCTTCAAGAGAGCGAGAGTGAGAGTTGCACCCCTTCTGAAAAAACCTACACTCGATCCCTCCGATGTCAACAACTACAGACCAGTATCCCTTCTTTCTTTTCTCTCCAAAACTCTTGAACGTGCCGTCCTTGGCCAGCTCTCCTGCTATCTCTCTCAGAATGACCTTCTTGATCCAAATCAGTCAGGTTTCAAGACTAGTCATTCAACTGAGACTGCTCTTCTCTGTGTCACGGAGGCGCTCCGCACTGCTAAAGCTAACTCTCTCTCCTCTGCTCTCATCCTTCTAGACCTATCGGCTGCCTTTGATACTGTGAACCATCAGATCCTCCTCTCCACCCTCTCCGAGTTGGGCATCTCCGGCGCGGCCCACGCTTGGATTGCGTCCTACCTGACAGGTCGCTCCTACCAGGTGGCGTGGCGAGAATCTGTCTCCGCACCACGTGCTCTCACCACTGGTGTCCCCCAGGGCTCTGTTCTAGGCCCTCTCCTATTCTCACTAAACACCAAGTCACTTGGCTCTGTCATATCCTCACATGGTCTCTCCTATCATTGCTATGCAGACGACACACAATTAATCTTCTCCTTTCCCCCTTCTGATAACCAGGTGGCGAATCGCATCTCTGCATGTCTGGCAGACATATCAGTGTGGATGACGGATCACCACCTCAAGCTGAACCTCGGCAAGACGGAGCTGCTCTTCCTCCCGGAGAAGGACTGCCCGTTCCATGATCTCGCCATCACGGTTGACAACTCCATTGTGTCCTCCTCCCAGAGCGCTAAGAACCTTGGCGTGATCCTGGACAACACCCTGTCGTTCTCAACTAACATCAAGGCGGTGGCCCGTTCCTGTAGGTTCATGCTCTACAACATTCGCAGAGTACGACCCTGCCTCACACAGGAAGCGGCGCAGGTCCTAATCCAGGCACTTGTCATCTCCCGTCTGGATTACTGCAACTCGCTGTTGGCTGGGCTCCCTGCCTGTGCCATTAAACCCCTACAACTCATCCAGAACGCCGCAGCCCGTCTGGTGTTCAACCTTCCCAAGTTCTCTCACGTCACCCCGCTCCTCCGCTCTCTCCACTGGCTTCCAGTTGAAGCTCGCATCCGCTACAAGACCATGGTGCTTGCCTACGGAGCTGTGAGGGGAACGGCACCTCCGTACCTTCAGGCTCTGATCAGGCCCTACACCCAAACAAGGGCACTGCGTTCATCCACCTCTGGCCTGCTCGCCTCCCTACCTCTGAGGAAGTACAGTTCCCGCTCAGCCCAGTCAAAACTGTTCGCTGCTCTGGCACCCCAATGGTGGAACAAACTCCCTCACGACGCCAGGTCAGCGGAGTCAATCACCACCTTCCGGAGACACCTGAAACCCCACCTCTTTAAGGAATACCTAGGATAGGATAAAGTAATCCTTCTAACCCCCCCCCCCCCTTAAAAGATTTAGATGCACTATTGTAAAGTGGTTGTTCCACTGGATATCATAAGGTGAATGCACCAATTTGTAAGTCGCTCTGGATAAGAGCGTCTGCTAAATGACTTAAATGTAAATGTAAATGTTCACGTCCATCTACCTCAACATTTGTAATTGGCTGATGAAGAATTTGTTCCAGGATGTAATCACTGGCACCTGGGGAAGTTAGCATCGGGCTAACTTCATGTTATCTGATGGGACCAGCTGCAATTTAGCATTCTGTCACGTGTAAGTAAATCGCCAATTTTTGTTGGTTGATAAGCATTTTGAGCCGGATAAACTGTTTAAGTTTAAATCTGTGCTTAAGTTCGCAAGTATGCCCCCAAGGTAACTATCCACACATAGACATGGGCAGGAAACCTTCTCCGGTAACACAGGTTGGAGCAATGGGGGCTGGAACTAGGTACAGCTGAAGACATAGAACTGGAGAATGAGGCCGGATGAAAGCAGAACAGTACACTTCACCACTGCAGTACAAACCCAACAGACCACATGCACATTAAACAGGGAATCTCACTAAGCCAATATAGCCTATAGGGCAGCCTGAGTGGCAGCCTGGAGGTGAGCATGATGATTATCTGCCAGTCCGAACTGACTGGAGCCTGTGTGGAAGTAGTCACTAGTCAATAACTACAGAGACACCTTTAGGAGGTCATGAACTTGGTCAGTGAACTAAACAGGAGACCTAGCGTGAACTTCTGTCTACCGTTCATGACCACACACACAAACTCGTCTCTGCTGGATGAGCACAGTGTAGATATATCCTGTGCACATGGACAACCTGTCTGCAGCCTGAGACGTACATATCGCCCCCTCTACCCCCTTTCCGCTCGCTCTTGCAAAACACGACATTCTGTTATTCCAATGTATATTGGAGTATGCCGAGTTTTCTGTATTATTAGTCATTGGTAAGGGAGGACGGGGGAGTAATAGTGAGCTGTCGGACCGAGTCAATATCAAAAGCATCGCTCCCTCAGTATCTCTCCTCCCTTTTCTCTATTTGTTTGTTTTTCTCTTTCTCTTTCATATATTTATCTTAATTTGTTATTTTTTGAATTTCTCTCATTCTCCCAACATATATAACACAAAGTACATGTCCTTATTTTGGAGGAATCTTTTATATCATTCCACATTCTTTAACTAAATGTATAAGAAAATAACATCTGAGCTCTAATCTAAAGTGACTTAAAAAGGGTACGTCAGAGGTGTTCCTCATATGGATTCCGTACATTTAATAGTCATACAGGTGACAATACTCCTAGTAAACTCTACCCAGAGGATCTCAGTAGAACCACCTGAACCTGTATGGGATTGGGTGAATGAGATTCCACAACCATGGGGATTAACAAGAGGAGGAGAGGAAGAGGAGGAGGAGGAAGAGGGACAGGTGCAGACGAAGGAGGAGGTGGAGCACAACTAGAGCAGAAGGGGAGGAGAAGGAGGAGTCAGCACGAGAGGCGGTTTAGGGGTGAGGAAGAAGAAGAGGCACCTGAGCGGTCCGCCATCGCTCCTCCCAGTGCTGCTTCTCTACCTGAGTGTGCTCTACAGTGAGCTTCAGGCTAGAGAGCTTGGACAAGAGCGACTGGTAACACACATGGAGAGAGTAAGAGATAGACAGCTAGAGGGAGAGAAAGCCAGAAGGAGTGGATAGTAAGCTTGAAGATAGGAACAAAGTTTCTCTCCAAAATTGGGGCTGCCAAGAGCAACAAAGTACATAATGAGGCAATAACATTGCATTCGGAAAGTATTCAGACCCCTTGACTTTTCCCACATTTTGTTAGGTTACAGCCTTATTCTAAAATTGATTAAATAGTTTACTATAGTTTACAGACCCTTTACTCAGTACTTTGTTGAAGCACCTTTGGCAGTGATTACAGCCTCGATTCTTCTTGGGTATGATGCTACAAGCTTGGCACACCTGTATTTGGAAGATAGCCTAGTGGTTAGAGCGTTGGACTAGTAACCGAAAGGTTGCAAGATTGAATCCCTGAGCTGACAAGGTTCAAATCTGTCGTTCTGCCCCTGAACAAGGCCATTAACCCACTGTTCCTAGGCCGTCATTGAAAATAAGAATTTGTTCTTAACTGACTTGCATAGATCTTCTCTGCAGATCCTCTCAAACTCTGTCAGGTTGGATGGGGAGCGTTGCTGCATAGCTCTTTTCAGGTCTCTCCAGAGATGTTAGATTTGGTTCAAGTCTGGGCTCTGGCTGGGCAACTCAAGAACATTCAGAGACTTGTCCCGAAGCCACTTCTGCATTATCTTGGCTGTGTGCTTAGGGTCATTGTCCTGGGGAAGGTGAACCTTCGCCCAAGTCTGAGGTCCTGAGCGTTCTGGAGCAGGTTTTCATCAAGGATCTCTCTGTACTTTTCTCCATTCATCTTTGCCTCAATCCTGACTAGTCTCCCAGTCCCAGCCACTGAAAAACATCCCCACAGCATGATGCTGCCACCACAATGCTTCACCGTAGGGGTGGTGCCAGATTTCCTCCAGACGTGACACTTGGCATTCAGGCAAAAGAGTTCAATCTTGGTTTCATCAAACCAGAGAATCTTGTTTCTCATGGTCTGAGAGTCTTTAGGCTCCTATTGGCAAGCTCCAAGCAGGCTGTCATGTGCCTTTTACTGAGGAGTGGCTTCCAAATGGCCACTCTACCATAAAGGCCTGATTGGTAGAGTGCTGCAGAGATAGTTGGCCTTCTGGAAGGTTCTCCCATCTCCACAGAGGAACTCTCGATTTTTGTCAGAGTGAACATCAGGTTCTTGGTCACCTCCCACTTCTGCCATTTAAAAATGATCGAGGTCACTGTGTTCTTGGGGACCTTCAATGCTGCAGACATTTTTCAGTACCGTTCCCCAGATCTGTGCCTCGACACAATCCTGTCTCGGAGCTCTACGGACATTTCTTTCGACCTCATGGCTTGGTTTTTTCTCTGACATGCACTGTCAACTGTGGGATGTTATGTAGACAAGTGTGTGCAATTCCAAATCATGTCAAATCAATTGAATTTACAACAGGTGGACTCCGATCAAGTTGTAGAAACATCTCAAGGATGCAATGGAAACAGGATGCACCTGAGCTCAATTTCGAGTGTCAAAGCAAAGGTTCTGAATACTTATGTAGATAAGGTATTTCTGTTTATAGATTTTTAGCAACAATTTATAAAAAAACTCTTTTCACTTTGTCATTATGGGGTATTGTGTGTAGATTGATGAGGAAAATCATAAATTTTTTAATAAGGCTGTAACGTAACAAAATGTGGGAAAAGTCAAGGGGTCTGAATACTTTCCGACTGTACCGTATGTGTTCAAAGGAAATTGGAATATTAATAAGCAAAAGTAACTAAATAACTAAAGTGGGTGTCACAAAGTGCCATGTGAATAAACTAAACTGACAGATAATTAGTGAACTATGAAGAAAAAAGGTGACAGAAGTGATTTTTACCTTTGTGGCCTTTAGTTTTTTCTCATACTGCAATTTCTCCCCCTCCAGCTCATCCACTTTACTCTTGAGAAACCGGAGTTCTTGCAGGAAGCCCTGGGAATAACACAGAACATATTGTAATGTTTTAGTTGAAAATAACTGTCCCTTTGATGTAAAATCTCCAAACTAAAAACACCATGCTCTTCACTGTGCCTTCCACACACAAAAAAATGTCTCCACAGTCAAAAACCAGTGTTAGGATATAGACATTGTTCTCTCAGTTTATAAATGAACATGTTACACCAAAAAGTAGAAGGGAAGGTTTTCAAAATCCCAAGTAGTTTGTTCCCTTAACAGCCGAAAACACAGTGCAGTTAAAAAGCGAAACCTCCACTTCCCAGGAAACACAGCAGGTTTTAATATGTGACCAGTCAGTCAGTCCCCTATACTGTACTCAGTATGGATGGCTCAGACTATTTAAAATGACCAATGTTTATGGCCATTATCTGTCAGTTAACTAGTCTGGTTGCCAGTTTGTTATAGCATCAATTAGGCACATTATAAAAAGTTGTGTCTAGACTGAATATTGTAACAAACTGGCAACAAGAATATAAAGTTTCTTTGAAAATGTCATAAAGTCATAAAAAACATGTTAACAATGAATCTCTCATGTTTAGAGACAGGGTAGTTAGTAACGTAAGCCATTAACCAAGCCTAGTACTTGGAGACAGTGACCAGCAAACCTTGGCTGCATTAATAAGATGACCCATGGATATGCAAACACACCACACCACTTAAAATGAGTAACGCAGATTGAGATAACACCTGGACATGGAAGCAAACAGCACACGTGAAAACCACAGGATTCCCACACACTGGAGTAGTAGAGGTAGAGACGTCAGACACTGTAGGAGAAGCGGTTAGTGTTAAAGCCTGTAGAGGATTCCAGAGGGGTAAGGAGGACAGGGGGTTAAGAGAGACGTGGGAGTGCGTCCATTTGGTTCAGAGAGTCTGCCTACATTCTGTCCTCCACAGCGACAGCAAAACTCCTCCACGTCAGAGCCAACCAAGCCCACGTCGGGGCACTGGTCGTAGGCCTTGCGGGCACCACTCTCCCCCTGGGCCTCCATGGCCCGTTTCTCCATGATCCGGGTATGGATCTCCTCCTGAAACCTACACATCTGCTCCTGGAGCTCGCTAATCAGATTTACCACACACTGTGAGAGGGGAAAGAAAATACAAAACAGAAAACGGAGAAATAATAAAAACGTTTCAAAATAATATGCACTGTTGTGAGTTAAATGTTTTTATGTTTTTTTTATTTTTAATATGTGACACGTAACAGAAGTGGTTATTACTAGGATGAGGGTAAAGGGACCTCTGAGCTTCAATGCAGATCATATTTGACACGGTTAAACTGTCACACGCTGTTCCTGACCTACTTTGCAAGTTCTCAAAGTGCAAAAGGGAGGAACGGCTTGTCTGACTCAAGGGCAAAAGTTTGCTTTACTTCCCATGGGAATTGGAAAGCACCAAAGATTTAGGACAGAATGTTGATTCCTAACTAAATTCTTAGCAGATTGGCCAACTATGATTAAACCGAAGGGCATGTGAAACGGGATGTCTCACTAACACAGTGGTATTCAAAGTGGGGGTCACGACTCCTAGTGGGGTCACGGGGGAACTGCAGTGGGGTCGCCAACATTTTAAAATATGACACATTTCTATCCGGCCCGCGCAATGATTTGGTTTGTCAATTCGTTTTGGCCCGCTTCCATACCGCCCGCCATGCACTGCACTAAAAGTCACAGCAAGCACTGCCAACGTGCTGCACGCCAAACGACAGAGCATTGCCACACACACACCGCTCCTTCCAGAGCAGTGGCGACTCATCATTCAGGGCTGTTATGAGCCCCACCTGTTTTGCATGTTATTTTGACATTAATACGTGTCACATATCAGTTTGCAAGCAATGTCTCCTGCTGTACCTAATTCCAGCCCCCATTGCTCAAACCTGTGTTACCGGAGAAGGATTGCTGCCCATGTCTATGTGTGGATAGTTACCTTGGGGGCATACTTGCGAACTTAAGCACAGATTTAAACTTAAACAGTTTATCCGGCTCAAAATGCTTATCAACCAACAAAAATTGTCGATTTACTTACACGTGACAGAATGCTAAATTGCAGCTGGTCTCATCAGATAACATGAAGTTAGCCCGATGCTAACTTCCCCAGGTGCCAGTGATTATATCCTGGAAAAAATTCTTCATCAGCCAATTACAAATGTTGAGGTAGATGGACGTGAACAAACACCTACAGATTGCAGTTTTGCAGTAACTGTTATTTTAAGAAGTTTATCGCGAGTCTGGACTCGAACCCATGTTGGTGAGCATCCACACTAGAGGAAAGTTTAACATTTTACAGTACACCTGTCAATCAACTGATCAACACATCCTAGTGCAAGCTGTAGGCCTATTAATAAAGTGGTAACACATTCAGCTCTTTCAGGGTGCGTTCATTGTCATAGTGACACTGAAGATAATACTTCAATATAGGCTACATACAATGATACATAATTAATTTAAATGTAGCATGTCATTGTTTGCCTCCTTGTTTAAGTGTTTTTGGGGGGGGGGGGGGGTTGCCTGTTTTTCATGTTATTTTGACATTAATACGTGTCACATATCAGTTTGCAAACAATGTAAATAATTATCTACAAATCATTGAGCTAATAAAGCTTCATACAAACATTGTCTTTTTGCTTTCTTGAGTTAGGGAGCTCCAAAATGCAGGTGTTTCAGCCTAGCTCAGTGCTTTCTGTGGTGGCGGGGCAGCCAGTGAAAAATACGGAGCGTAGGTGTTGGTAATGTTCTCTAGTTGCGCCATGATTGGGTAATGTTCACTTGTTGCGCCGTGATTGTCTCAGTGTTCTGTCACTCATGGGGACACTATGTCACTGCCAAATCTAAGGGTAGAGCTAAAAAATTCAAGCCCCTTTGGTGCTGCCATAGAGTTACATTAGAAGTTCCCATCCAAGAAGGCTCAAGGTCATTGGCGACAGATAAAATGATGTCAAATCATGTTATATTTACAGTAGCTTTGATTGGACTGATCATGTCAACATCATACATAAAAATTCTTATCTAGCAAGCTAGCAGTCATCATCATGAATCAAGTCGACAATCTACTGGCAAATGGTTTTTGATCCTTGTCATAAATAATGAAGAGAAATTATAGATAAAACGTATCGGTGCTCATCTGCCATTGGCCATAAACATTACACAACAAGTTGGAAACCCCAAATTCAACAATGAGTGGTTTGGAAGGAATTAGTGGCTAACTGCAAGCATTGCAAAGCAATCACTAGCCTGCTATTCAGTGGAGTGGGTTTGTGTTTCCAAGTCTGGGTTTAAGGGTCTCTTTTCCAAGCTTAAAATGATAAACATTCAACATTGGCCATGTTGTCAATCCAGCTTGACTTCTTCCAAGCTCAAAACAACTGGAAACTCAGACCTGAGAAATCTGACTTCTATGAGTTCAAGACAACTGGGAACTCTGAAAAAAGAGCTCTGACTGGGAAAATGACCTAAACTGGGATATGCTTAACACCCCGGCCGTCCTATAATCTAAACTAGATGCCCTCAATCTCACACAAATTATTATGGAACCTACCAGGTACAACCCTAAACCCATAAACACGGGCACCCTCATAGATATCATCCTGACCAACCTGCCCTCTAAATACACCTCTGCTGTCTTCAACCAGGATCTCAGCGATCACTGCCTCATTGCCTGCGTCCGTAATGGGTCTGCGGCCTGTCAAACACTCCCTAAAACACTTCAGCGAGCGTGCCTTTCTAATCGACCTGGCCCGGGTATCCTGGAAGGATAGTGACCTCTTTCCGTCAGTAGAAGATGCCTGGTTATTCTTTAAAAGTGCTTTCCTCACCATCTTAAATAAGCATGCCCCATTCAAAACAATGTAGAACTAAGAACAGATATAGCTCTTGGTTCACTCCAGACCTGACTGCCCTTGACCAGCACAAAAACATCCTGTGGTGTACTGCATTAACATTGAATAGCCCCCGCGATATGCAACTTTTCAGGGAAGTTAGGAACCAATATACACAGGCAGTTAGGAAAGCAAAGGCTAGCTTTTCAAACAGAAATGTGCATCCTGTAACACAAACTCCAAACTCCTGTAACACAAACTACAAACTGTTCTGGGACACTGTAAAGTCCATGGAGAATAAGAGCATCTCCTCCCAGCTGCCCACTGCACTGAGGCTAGGAATCACTGTCACCACCGATAAATCTACGATAATCAAGAATTTAAATTAGCATTTTTCTACGGCTGGCCATGCTTTCCACCTGGGATACCCCTACCCCGGTCAACAGCTCTGCACCCCCCACAGCAACTTGCCCAAGCCTCCCCCATTTCACCTCCACCCAAAACCAGATAGCTGATGTTCTGAAAGAGCAGCAAAATCTGGACCCCTACAAATCAGCTGGGCTAGACAATCTGGACCCTCTCTTTCTAAAATTATCCGCCGCAATTGTTGCAACCCCTATTACTAGCCTGTTCAACCTCTCTTTCGTATCGTATGAGATCCCTAAAGATTGGAAAGCTGCCGCAGTCATCCCCCTCTTCTTAGGGGGAGACACTCTAGACCCAAACTGTTACAGACCTATATCTATCCTACCTTGCCTTTCTAAAGTCTACGAAAGCCAAGTTAACAAACAGATCATCGACCATTTCGAATCCCACCGTACCTTCTCCGCTACGCAATCTGGTTTCCAAGCTGGTCATGGGTGCACCTCAGCCACGCTCAGGGTTCTAAACAATATCATAACCCCCATCAATAAAATACAATACTGTGCAGCTGTATTCATCCACCTGGCCAAGGCTTTTCTTAACGGCAGACTCAACAGCCTTGGTTTCTCAAATGACTCTCCTGGTTCACCAACTACTTCTCAGATAGAGTTCAGTGTGTCAAATCGTAGGGCCTGTTGTCCGGACCTCTGGCAGTCTCTATGGGGGTGCCACAGGGTTCAATTCTCGGGCCGACTCTTTTCTCTGTATACATCAATGATGTCGCTTTTGCTGCTGGTGATTCTCTGATCCACCTCTACGCAGACGACACCATTCTGTATACTTCTGGCCCTCCTTTGGACACTGTGTTAATTAACCTCCAGACGAGCTTCAATGCCATACAACTCTCCTTCCGTGGCCTCCAACTGCTCTTAAATGCAAGTAAAACTAAATGCATGCTCTTCAACCGATCGCTGCCCGCACCCGCCCACCCGTCCAGCATCACTACTCTGGACGGTTCTGACTTAGAATATGTGGACAACTACATATACCTAGGTGTCTGGTTAGACTGTAAACTCTCCTTCCAGACTCAAATTAAGCATTTCCAATTCAAAATTAAATCTAGAATCAGCATCCTATTTCGCAACAAAGCATCCTTCACACATGCTGCCAAACATACCCTTGTAAAACGGACTATCCTACCGATCCTTGACTTCGGCGATGTCATTTACAAAATAGCCTCCAACACTCTACTCAGCAAATTGGATATAGTCTATCACAGTGCCATCCGTTTTGTCACCAAAGCCCCATATACTACCCACCACTACAACCTGTATACTCTCGTTGGCTGGTCCTCGCTTCATATTCATCGTCAAACCCACTGGCTCCAGGTCATCTATAAGTCTAGGTAGCACGCGCTCCAGCAGGTATATTTCACTGGTCACCCCCAAAGCCAATTCCTCCTTTGGCCACCTTTCCTTCCAGTTCTCTGCTGCCAATGACTGGAACGAATTGCAAAAATCACTGAAGCTGGAGACATATAGGCTATGTCTGGCCCGCGAATTCGCAGTGTTTTTTCAATGTGGCCCGTACGCTGATTGAGTTTGACACCCCTGGTGTAGATGAACGAGAGGAGAGCGGTAAAAATAATTTTTCCAGAAATGGGGTCCCCGCTGAAAAAGTTAAAATACCACTGCACTAACGCGCTGAGTAATAGTGCGCAACTCCATATCCTGAATAGTAGGGAGGGGCGGTGTTTAATGTCCTAATCTTGGATACACTGACAGAAATGTCAGGCCTGTGGACAGAGGAAGTTTCATATGATAGTGCCAGATGATGTTACACTTACAGTACGGCTGATAAGACACACGTTCCCGCTCTATATATAGCTGTACGCTCTGAGCTTGGTGGTCGAGGGGAGGTCTCAGCGGTGAAAGTGTTTGCACTTGTGGAATGTTCCAAGTGAATTTCTGCCATTCCCGCTTAGTGCATGGGGCCCAGCAGTTGTCACTTCCAGGGACAAGTGTTTGTTGACGAAACAAATGCAGACTGGTTTCATGTTACCACGGCAACACGACCTGCGTTGAGTCCAGCTCTGCCCGGATATCATTGATTTATGGGACGGGGGCAGAGAGGCGTGACCCGACAGGCTGTGTACATTACATGTTCCCCCTCAGTCAGTATAACTTACTCTGTCCCCAAGACATCTCTGCATAATGTCACAGTCAGTTTGCTCTCGGTTATTGCAATACTTCATTAGAAATACAACCGAGATTTGACTTCCCACAGATGTCACTATTGTATTCGATCTGCTGTGTAAATGTCTTTAACGTTATGCTCAGTTGATGATTGCTCATCAGAATTTCTTGAATACAGCCGGCGTTTCTGCTCCGCGCCATTTCTCATCTGCCCGCTTGTCTGTCAGAAGATCTTGTTTAGGCCCCGTCGTGTTTTTGCATCTCAGACAATTTCCGTCCCTGTTTATCAGTCTCTATATTGCCTTTTGGGGCAGCGAGGGCGTTTGGGTGCCCTGGACCTCAGCGTTCATCCACAACACTAAATCATGTTTATTTAACACAAGGTCAGATCCTCTATGACACAGACAGACTGTGGGTTGTGACAGGGCTGAGGCTCTGGTGATACCCACACAGACAGACTGGGGGTTGTGACAGGGCTGAGGCTCTGATGATACCCACACAGACAGACTGGGGTTGTGACAGCGCTGAGGCTCTGATGATTCCCACACAGACAGACTGGGGTTGTGACAGGGCTGAGGCTCTGATGATACCCACACAGACAGACTGGGGGTTGTGACAGGGCTGAGGCTCTGATGATTCCCACACAGACAGACTGGGGGTTGTGACAGGGCTGAGGCTCTGATGATACCCACACAGACAGACTGGGGTTGTGACAGCACTGAGGCTCTGATGATTCCCACACAGACAGACTGGGGTTGTGACAGGGCTGAGGCTCTGATGATTCCCACACAGACAGACTGGGGTTGTGACAGCGCTGAGGCTCTGATGATTCCCACACAGACAGACTGGGGTTGTGACAGGGCTGAGGCTCTGATGATTCCCACACAGACAGACTGGGGGTTGTGACAGGGCTGAGGCTCTGATGATACCCACACAGACAGACTGGGGTTGTGACAGGGCTGAGGCTCTGATGATTCCCACAGACAGACTGGGGGTTGTGACAGGGCTGAGGCTCTGATGATTCCCACACAGACACAGCCAACGCCACATGAAAAGTCTACCTCTTTCCTCCTCAAATCCCCTCTTCTTCAAGGTCTCACACTCACATGCTGCAGTGCCATTTGAGAGCATTTGTGATACATTGAACAAAGCAGCACTAATGGCTCATCAAGGAGAGGTGGGGCGGAGGTGCTGTTGCTGTTGAAATGGAATTTTTGGATTAGTTTGTTAGGCTGCTGGTGTTGAGCTGACTGTGGTCGAGTCTTTCTCTTCCCCAGAGGGATGCAACAGGGTAAATACGTGAGGAGGGGAAATCCACCGAGTCAGGCGGGGTCTGACTTAGCTCCGGATACAGTCGGAGGCACTAATATGAACTAATATCAGCAATCTAACAGCTGTATAAGCTCTTAGAAGGACAATCGTAACTGTGTTCATAGTAATTGGAAGACTTAGCCCATTATACTGGAGCAAAAAGAGACTCTGGTGGTCTGGTCATTTTTCCAAGGTAATGTACAGAACGTCAGCGTGTATCTCTTACTTATACCATAGTTGCCAAAGAAAACAATCCTAATGCACACATTTACCAGTAGAAATACATTATTTTTTTATATTTTCATTTTTATAAGAGAATTTATACTTTCTCATCTTTTGGTTCCAGTCGTTTGTTTCGATTAGTTTGATATTTATGGACGCAACTCAGTTGTTCGTTCTATATGTTCCGTTGCCATGCTCAATGGCAATGTTCTTGTCCCTTGCTTGCTAGCTAGCCAACTAGCTACGGCTAACACAGTCACGACCTCTGCAGCCAGAAAAACAGCAAAGTAGATGCATTTGCGTTTGTTTAAGCTGTTTTCTATTGACATTCATTTTGGTACATCCATAACAATGAGCTGATGATGCCCCATTTTTCCTGGTATCGCTAGAAAAGTTTGCCTTCTCGTCAGGACAGTCGACACTGTTCATTACGAGGAGCTCACATTGCATATCAAACACTAGGCTAGCTAAATAGTTTGATGGGTAACACTTTACTTGACACCCACACCGTTATGACACCGTCATAACCATTTCATAATATGGCATAACAGCTGACCTAACTTGTCATAACCTGTCATAATATGGTCATACCACTGTCATGACACATACATTTAGACCTGTTGTGACATATTTTGCATTATTTTATGGCTGGTTATGACACTTACATAAGAGTGTCAAAACACCCTAACCTACCACGTTAGTTATTTTATGGCTGGTTATGACACCTACATAAGAGTGTCAAAACACCCTAACCTACCACGCTAGTTATTTTATGGCTGGTTATGACACCTACATAAGAGTGTCAAAACACCCTAACCTACCACGCTAGTTATTTTATGGCTGGTTATGACACTTACATAAGAGTGTCAAAACACCCTAACCTACCACGCTAGTTATTTTATGGCTGGTTATGACACTTACATAAGAGTGTCAAAACACCCTAACCTACCACGTTAGTTATTTTATGGCTGGTTATGACACCTACATAAGAGGGTCAAAACACCCTAACCTACCACGCTAGTTATTTTATGGCTGGTTATGACACCTACATAAGAGTGTCAAAACACCCTAACCTACCACGCTAGTTATTTTATGGCTGGTTATGACACCTACATAAGAGGGTCAAAACCCACAAAACCTACCACACAAGGGGCCGCAGGTAGCCTAGTGGTTAGAGAGTTGGGCCAGTAATCGAAAGGCTGCTGGATCAAATCCCCGAGCTGACAAGGTAGAAATCTGTTGTTCTGCCCCTGAACCCACTGTTCCCCGGTAGGTTAAATAAAATGTACGTGATAGGCCTATCTGGCTTATATGAGTCTGATGGTCATAATGCTTCTTGACAGTGTCATAAAGTGCATTTTCTTAGTCCAAGTAAAGTGACACAGGATGGTCATAATGCTTCATGACAGTGTTATAAAGTGTATTTTCAGCAAGTTGTTGAAAATATGAGGGAAAAAAATATAACTGCAAAGAATTCATTACAACAACAAAGGACCTAAGAAACAAACTTTCAAACGAAAGGAAACTTCTTGGCAGGGAAAAAATACATTGAATTAAATGTGGGTTTTGACACTCTTATGTAGGTGTCCTAACCAGCCATAAAATAATGTAATATACACTATATATACAAAAGTATGTGGACACCCCTTAAAACGTGTGTATAAAATCGAGCACACCGCCATGCAATCTCCATAGACAAACATTGGCAGTAGAATGGCCTTACTGAAGAGCTCAGTGACTTTCGACGTGGCATCATGTTGGCTAGGATGCCACCTAGCCAACATGTCAGTTTGTCAAATTTCTGCCCTGCTAGAGCTGCGTCGGGTCAAATGTAAGTGCTGTTATTGTGAAGTGGAAACGTCTAGGAGCAACAACGCTCTGCTGTGAAGTAATAGGCCACACAAGCTCACAGAACGTGACCGCAGAGTGCTGAAGCGCGTAAAAATCGTCTGTCCTCGGTTGCAACACTCGCTACCAAGTTCCCAACTGCCTCTTGAACCAACGTCAGCACAAGAACTGTTCGTCGAGGGCTTTATGAATTGGGTTTCCATGGCCGAGCAGCCTAACACAAGCCTAAGATCACAATGTGCAATGCCAAGCGTCGGCTGGAGTGGTGTAAAGTTCGCGACTATTGGACTCTAGAGCAGTGGAAACGCGTTCTCTGGAGTGTTTAATCACTCTTCACCATCTGGCAATCCGATGGACGAATCTGGTTTTGGCGGATGCCAGGAGAACACTACCTGCCCCAATGCATAGTGCCAACTGTAAAGTTTGGTGGAGGAGGAATAACGTTCTGTTTTTTATGGTTTGGGCTAGGCCCCTTAGTTCCAGTGAAGGGAAATCTTAACGCTACAGCATACAATGATATTCTAGACAATTATGTGCTTCCAACTTTGTGGCAACAGTTTGGGGAAGGCCCTTTCCTGTTTCAGCATGACAATGCCCCTGTGCACAAAGCGACGTACATACAGAAATGGTTTGTCGAGATCGGTATGGAAGAACTTGACAGGCCTGCACAGAGCCCTGACCTCAACCCCATCGAACACCTTTGGGATGAATTGGAACGCCGACTGCGAGCCAGGCCTAATCGCCCAACATCAGAGCCCGACTTCACTAATGCTCTTGTGGCTGAATGGAAGCAAGTCCTCGCAGCAATGTTACAACATCAGGTGGAAAGCCTTCCCAGAAGAGTCGAGGCTGTTATAGCAGCAAAGGGGGGACCAACTCCATATTATTGGCCATGATTTTGGAATGAGATGTCCGACGAGCAGGTCTCCACATACTTTTGGTCATGTGGTGTATGTCACTACAGGTGTAAGTATAGGGTCATGACAGGGTTATGACCATATTATGACAGGTTATGTCAGCTGTTATGATGCTGGGTGTCAAGTAAAGTGTTACTGTTTGTTGCTACACTTTGGGGCTAGAGTGGTAAAGGCACAGAGAGACCTCACTGAGACCAAACTCCTTAGTGATGGAATGATGTTTTTCACTTGGCATTCCATCCTGCTCTAACTAGCAAATAAACAAAGTTGGCTTACTTCATAGGGCTTTGTGGGAATCTTACTAACAGCTGAGGGTAAATGGTGCCACCATACAAAGCCCTGAGTGGAGAAAACAGTGCTATTCATTTTCAGAACAGGCTGAGTTGAAGTCAAGTTTTATGGTAAACCAGCCCAGAGTCTGAGATTCTTACACACCCATCCTCTCGCCTCCTCCTAGCCTGTACTACAGTACCGTACCTCAGCTTTGTTCTGCTGGTCCTCGCTGCTGTCGTTGTGGTTCTGTTCCTCGTCCATGTCGACCAGCTTCAGTTTCAGGTAGGAAACCTCATCCATTAGATCCAGTTTCTGGGTCTCCAATGAGGTCCGGCTCAGCAGCTCCTGTACCGCACACACAGCCGCAGAGACACACACATTAACACTCCCCTACACACACACACACAGAACTCTATCCACTGACCAGCGCGACCAGAGTGAAGTATAAAGTCAGTGTGCCGCTCCACTGGGCATAAAGCTCCCCCAAACCAACAGTTCAGCCTGGGAGCCCGGGCCCTGCTCTGCTATATATACACAATGCAATGTGGCTCTATTTTTACTTCCTATGTCTGACTCAGACATGTGAGAGAGAAATAGAGAGAGAGAGAGGGAGCGAGGGAGAGAAAGAAAGACTGAAAGAAAGAGAAAGAGAGAAAGAGAGAGAACACTAAGTTAGAGACAGACACTAAAATGTTCAAAAGACCTGGGACAGGAGCGGTGTGTGTGTGTGTATATATATATATATATATGTGTGTGTGTGTGTATGTGTGTGTGTGTGTGTGTGTGTGTGTGTGTGTGTGTGTGTGTGTGTGTGTGTGTATATAGAGCAGTTGGGTGTGTGAGCTTTGACTCTAGGTTTCACACACAGTAAACACACTTCCCTTACGCCCTATGCATTTCCCAACACCCCTCATCACTGGAGGCTGATTTCGGTTCCTGTTCCAGAGAATACTACTCTCTCCTTAAAATAACTTGCCATCATACTTTTGAATTAGGTGTCCCTTACCAAGACAGCAATACATAGGCCTTGGCCTAAATGCATGATCTGCAATAAGCTATCCTAAATACCCCAACCAATACCCTTTTGTAGCTAAATTGTTCAGAGATAGCGCACCTTTACTACGAGCCACTTAGTAACATCACATGAAAAATAACAACTCCCTACCACCAGGCAGACACATACACTCTTAGAAAAAAGGGTTCCAAAAAGGTTCATCAAATCAAAGTTTATTTGTCACGTGCGCCAAATACAACAGGTGTAGACCTTACAGTGAAATGCTTACTTACATGCAGACACATACACTAGTGCAAAAAAGGTATTAGGTGAATCAATAGTGCAAAAAAGGTATTAGGTGAACAATAAGTAAGTAAAGAAATAAACAAAAACAACAGTAAAAAGACAGTGAAACATAACAGTAGCAGCACAATTGGTTGGGAGCCCGTAGAACTGCTGCCATTTCTTCCGGCGCCATTTTCATTTATCAGCTGTCCCCATAGAATAACCTTTTCTCATTCCAGGTAGAACCCTTTCTCATTCCAGGTAGAACCCTTTTGAGTTCCAGGTAGAACCCTTTTGAGTTCCAGGTAGAACCCTTTTGAGTTCCAGGTAGAATCATTTTGGGTTCTATTTAGAATCCTCTGTAGAAAGGGTTCTACTTGGAATCCAAAAGGGTTCTAGCTGGAACCAAAAAGGGTTTTTCAAAGGGTTCTCCTATGGTGACAGCCGAAGAACCCTATACAGTCTGTGTAGACGGACTGTAAACCCCTGTAATCACCACAGCTCAAGGGAAATACATTGAAAATAAAATCTGTTAAATAAGTTGTGGCACCCTGTGACATTTGCAACCCAACACCGGCATTACTTCGAGCGGGATCAGCTGAGCATTTAGAAGCAATTTGAAGGTCTTTTCTGTAAAAGCCCAACAGCTGACACTGTAGCTAGCTAGCTAAGCCTGATGAAATCCTTCCTTTGAACTAACTAAGAAGTGAAACACATGCAGGATTATCAGCCCTTCCTAACTAGCTCTGTAGGCTGTGGCGTTCTGATATCCAACTATCCGTTTATCTAGGCTTGATTGGACTGTGTTGAACTGCTTTGGGCTCTCATTCTGAGTGTTGTGGCTGACTAGCCTGACTAGGTCAACATGCCACTCAGGCTTTCAGAGTCAGACACAGTGATCAGAGCAATGATGATATTCAGAGACAGTGATCAGAGGCCAAGCCCCTCTTTGTCCCTCTGAAACAGGACCTCTTCTTTTCCCTTGGCCAGGGACCAGAGCCAGAGGTGTGTCAGTCTGTCAGACCTCTCAGCAGACCCAAGGTGCCACTAGCCTGGTCGCAGATCTGTTGGTGCTGTATAACCAACTCCTAAGACATAAGGTATGTTTGGCATACAACACTCATAGTTGGCTAAACAGCCAAAACAGTTCTGGAACCACTAGACCGGCTAAGGTGCCACTGACTCTCTAACTGTACCCTCACCTGCTTGGTCAAGTAGGACACAGGGAGAAGGAAGGGGGGATGTGTGGTAGGTCAAGCTATCAAACCTGCAATCCTGGACTGGCCCTCTAATAGCAAATATTCCTTCTTAGCCTTTTACTGCAGTGGGCTAAATTAGGGTCTCACAGGGTGTTTCTTGGTCGTCTGAAACAAATCTACTTTGAAACAAAAGTATAGACCTCACACACTTAGTTATGGGCTTAAAAAAAAAGAAGACACCTGTGACATCTCAGATATAGAGTTGAAATGTGTTACATTTTTGGTTTGCATCCCAATATTACACTTTATATACATCAGAAGACTGAAACATCTAAAAACCGTTTGACATAGGAACACCGGACTTTCGGCGTAAAAAAAAAGAAATAATGTTGATTAATTCCACCCATGAGGCCACTTCGTTATTTGACTGCAGGAAAGGGGTAGGCTAGGCTGATTAATACTTTGTCTATCAACATGTCTGTAGATAATTACAATGGGACTGCCGGTTTCCTTGTCGCAGACTGATGAAAAAAGTTCAACTTTGACCCTGTCACTGCATCCATTGCCATGGTTACCTGACTGAGACAGCGATGAGAGTGCACTTTCTAACATTCTATTCACTGTAATTAGCTCGCAATTAACTTGTTAATAATGAATCTTGATGTGAGTTTATTTTCCTGTAATAATTAATAAAACATTTCTAAAGTTAAGACATTGTCACGTTCGTCATAAGGAGTAGACCAAGATGCAGCGTGGTATGTTTCCATCCTTTATTATGGAATAGAAAACTTCAACGAACAAAACAAACAAACGGAAAGTGAGGCTAAATAATAATGCTCACAGGCAACTATACATAGACAAGATCCCACAAAGCACAATGGGAAAATGGCTACCTAAATATGATCCCCAATCAGAGACAACGATAAACAGCTGCCTCTGATTGGGAACCATACTAGGCCAACATAGACATATAATTCACCTAGATAACCCACCCTTAAATCACACCTGACCTAACCAACATAGAGAATAAAAGATCTATGGTCAGGGCGTGACAGACATTGTCAGCTATGATATGGTCATTACTTGAAGTGGCTTGCCAGATAACAAGCTAGAAGCTAACCAGCCTTTAGTGTGTGTGTGTGTTTGTTGTCATGGTTGCTTTGAATAATTCCTTTCTCAGAATGAGGATGTCACTATGACATTCTGGTTGTTGGAATCACAGAATAAAATAGAACACATTGCATAAAAAAATAGGTTGTTTGGACCATGGATGCTAATTGGTTGATATGCGGGAGTTGTTTATGCGCAAAATACAATGGCATGGTAATGTTCTAATTCCACTCAACTTCATCTCCCTTGGGAAAAATGCCTATACACTTAATTTTCCCAGCGCAAAATGTTACGTGGCGTCATTACGTCCTCAGCTTTGACATCGGTTTTGCACATAGGCGTTAAACTAGACATCGGGCTGATACCGGTGTTGCAATTTTTAGCTAATATCGTCCGATTCCGATATGTTCGATATCGTGCATCCCTAGTTAAAATGCATTCATATTTCTATAAATATTTTAGCAACTGTTTTAGAAAAGCAATAATGCCCTCAAACCCAATCCCAGAATTATCGTGTGACAACTCCCTCCAAGGGCTGTATCCTGTATCCTGGTTACATGATAACTCCCTCCAAGGGCTGTATCCTGTATCCTGGTCACATGATAACTCCCTCCAAGGGCTGTATCCTGTATCCTGGTCACATGATAACTCCCTCCAAGGGCTGTATCCTGTATCCTGGTCACATGATAACTCCCGGGTTCTCTGGCATTTTTGCTTTAATACAGTGCCGTCGGAAAGTATTCAGACCCCTTGACTTTTCCCACATTTTGTTAGGTTACAGCCTTAATCTAAAATTGATTAAATCGTTTTTTCCCCTAATCAATCGACACACAATACCCAATAATGACAAAGGAAAATAATAATTTTTTTGGGGGGGGTGCTAATTTATTTTTAAAAATTAAACTGAAATATCACATTTACATACAGTACCAGTCAAAAGTTTGGACACACCTACTAATTTCTTTATTTGTACTATTTTCTATTGTAGTGTCACGACTTCCGCCGAAGTCGGGTCCTCTCCTTGTTTGGGCGGCGGTCGGCGTCGCCGGTCTTCTAGCCATCATCGATCCACTTTTCATTTTCCATGTGTTTTGTCTTGTTTTTCCCTCACACCTGGTTTCAATTCCCTCAATTACTTGTTGTGTATTTAACCTTCTGTTCCCCCCATGTCTTTGTGTGGGAACAGTGCTTGTGCACATGTTGACTGGTGCGCTACGGGTTTTGTACCCATTGTCTTGTTACTTTTTATGCTGTTGGTTTTGCTATTAAACTGCTTCGGCTATTAATTAGTTCTGCTCTCCTGCGTCTGACTTCCCTGCCACCGGTTACGCACCCCTTACAGAATCCCACACCCAACATATGGAGTCAGCAGGAGCAGGGGCCCCTGGAATAGGGGTGGAGGAGCGCGAGACAGGGAGTTCCTCCAGCGCCTCCACCAGCACAACCAGGGTCTCCATTACTCGCCCTTCACCGGGTCCCAGTGGGATTCGTCTCGCCCTTCCCCGGGAGTATGACGGGACGGCTGCACGCTGCCAGGGTTTCCTGTTTCCTCTACCTGGCAACCGTCCACCTGGCTCCTTCAGGTCGTGAGAAGGTGTCCGACCTCATCTCGTGCATCTCTGGGAAAGCCTTGGAGTGGGCCAACGCCGTGTGGGGAGAAGGAGATGAGGTGCTGGACCATTTCAAGGAGTTCACCCGCCGCTTCCGGGCAGTCTTCGACCATCCACCCGAGAGTAGAGTGGCGGGTGAACGTCTCTTCCATCTGAGGCAGGGGACGAGGAGTGCCCAGAAATTCGCCATGGATTTTCGGACACTGGCCGCTGGCGCGGGATGGAACGATAGGGCCCTGATCAACCACTATCGCTGCAGTTTGCGCGAGGACGTCCGTCCGGAGTTGGCCTGCAGGGACACCACCCTCACCTTCGACCAGCTGGTGGACCTGTCCATTCGGCTGGATAACTTGCTGGCCACCCGTGGACGTCCACATCGGGTTCTGTCGGTTCCATCCCCCAGCACCGCCGCTCCGGTGCCCATGGAGCTGGGAGGTGCTGCACTCAGGGAGACCGGAGGAGGTTCCGGCTCGTGCACCATCTGTGGCCGCAGAGGTCACACTGCCGGTCGGTGCCGGGTTGGTTCGTCTGGGGATCGGGGCAGCAGGCAGGGCACTCTGGCGTCATCCCAGGTGAGCCGGCACCCTTCTCACCCAGAGCCCTCTGTCGCACACATGTTTTTGTATGTTTCTTTTCCTGAGTTTTCCCCGCATTCCCTGCATAAGGCGCTCGTCGATTCAGGCGCGTCTGGGAATTTTATAGACAGATCGTTCGCCCTTAGTTTAGGGAACCCCATTGTTCCCGTGGCTGTGCCCTTCCCCGTTCACGCCTTAGACAGTCGACCATTAGGGTCAGGGTTGATTAGGGAGGCCACCGCTCCTCTGGGTATGGTGATGCAGGGGGTTCACAAGGAGAGAATCAGTCTCTTCCTCATTGACTCTCCTGCGTTTCCTGTGGTGCTAGGCCTTCCCTGGTTAGCTTGTCATGACCCCACTGTTTCTTGGCAACGGAGGGCTCTCACGGGGTGGTCACGAGAGTGCTCGGGGAGGTGTTTAGGGGTTTCCGTTGGTGCTACTACGGTGGAAAGTCCAGACCAGGTCTCCACCGTGCGCATTCCCCCTGAATATGCCGATTTGGCTCTCGCCTTCTCCAAAAAGAAGGCGACTCAATTACCACCCCATTGACGGGGCAATTGTGCGATAGATCTCCTGGTAGACGCTGCACTTCCCAGGAGACACGTGTATCCCCTCTCACAGGCGGAGACGGTGGCTATGGAAACATATGTCTCCGAATCCCTGCGTCAGGGGTACATTCGGTCCTCCACTTCACCCGCCTCGAGTTTCTTTTTTGTGAAGAAGAAGGAGGGAGGTCTGCGCCCGTGTATTGACTACCGAGGCCTAAATCAGATCACAGTGAGGTACAGTTACCCGCTACCTCTTATCGCCAAGGCAGTGAGTCAATGCACGAGGCGCGCTTCTTCACCAAATTAGATCTTAGGAGCGCTTACAACCTGGTGCGTATCTGGGAGGGAGACGAGTGGAAGACGGCGTTCAGTACGACCTCAGGGCATTATGAGTACCTCGTCATGCCGTACGGGTTGATGAATGCTCCATCAGTCTTCCAAGCCTTTGTAGACAAGATTTTTAGGGACCTGCATTGGCAGGATGTAGTGGTGTATATTGATGACATTCTGATATACTCCGCTACACGCGCCAAGCATGTGTCCCTGGTGCGCAGGGTGCTTGGTCGACTGTTGGAGCATGACCTGTACGCCAAGGCTGAGAAATGTCTGTTCTTCCAACAGTCCGTCTCCTTCATAGGGTACCGCATTTCCACCTCAGGGGTGGAGATGGAGAGTGACCGCATCTCAGCCGTGCGTAATTGGCCGACTCCCACCATGTAAAAGGAAATGCAGCGGTTCCTAGGGTTGGCCAATTACTACCGGAGGTTTATCCAGGGTCTTAGTCAGGTAGCGGCTCCCATTACCTCACTGCTGAAGGGGGGCCCGGTACGTTTGCAGTGGTTGGCTGAGGCGGACAGGGCTTTTGGTCACCTTTAGGGCTCTGTTTACCTTGGCTCCCGTGCTGGCCCACCCGGATCCCTCTTTGGCGTTCATAGTGGAGGTGGACGCGTCCGAGGCTGGGATAGGAGCCGTGCTCTCTCAGCGCTTGGGTACGCCACCGAAGCTCCGCCCCTGTACCTTCTCCTCGAAGAAGCTCAGCCCGGCGGAGCGAAACTATGACGTGGGGGACCGGGAGCTGTTGGCTGTCATCAAGGCCTTGAAGGCGTGGAGACATTGGCTTGAGGGAGCTAAACACCCTTTTCTCATCTGGACTGACCACCACAATCTGGAGTACAACCGGGCAGCGAGGAGACTGAACCCTCGCCAGGCAAGGTGGGCCATGTCATTCACCTGTTTTGTTTTTACCCTTTCCTACAGACCAGGTTCCCAAAACGTGAAGGCAGACGCACTGTCCCGACTGTATGACACAGAGGAGCGGCCCAAGGATCCCACTCCCATACTCCCGGCCTCCTGCCTGGTGGCGCCGGTATGTGTGGGAGCTGGACGCGGACATTGAGTTTTGGAGCTGAACGCGGACATTGAGCAGGCGTTACGTGCAGAGCCCACTCCCCTCCAGTGTCCCGCTGGGCGTCTGTACGTTCCGTCTGCTGTCCGTGACCGGTTGATCTATTGGGCCCACACCTCACCCTCCTCTGGTCATCCTGGGATCGGTCGGACGGTGCGCTGTTTGGTTGGGAAGTACTGCTGGCCTACCTTGGCCAAGGACGTGAGGGTTTATGTTTCCTCCTGCTCGGTGTGCGCCCAGTGTAAGGCTCCTAGGCACCTGCCCAGAGGGAAGCTACACCCCTTACCCGTTCCACAGCGGCCGTGGTCGCACCTGTCGGTGGACTTTCTTACCGACCTCCCCCCTCACAGGGAAACACCACCATCCTGGTCGTTGTGGATCGGTTCTCTAAGTCCTGCCGTCTCCTCCCTATGCCCGGTCTCCCTACGGCCCTACAGACTGCGGAGGCCTTGTTGACGCACGTCTTCCGGCACTACGGGGTGCCTGAGTATATAGTGTCTGATTGAGGTCCCCAGTTTACTTCATGGGTCTGGAAGGCGTTCATGGAACGTCTGGGGGTCTCGATCAGCCTTACCTCAGGGTTTCATCCCGAGAGTAATGGGTAGGTGGAGAGAGTGAACCAGGATGTGGGAAGGTTTCTGCGGTCTGCCAGGATCGGCCGGGGGAGTGGGCAGCGTTCGTGCCCTGGGCAGAGATGGCTCAGAACTCGCTCCGCCACTCCGCCACTCCTCCACTAACCTCTCCCCCTTCCAGTGCGTACTGGGGTACCAGCCGGTTATGGCGCCTTGGCATCAGAGTCAGATCGAGGCTCCTACGGTGGACGACTGGTTCAGGCGCGTGGAGGAGACATGGGACGCCGCCCATGTTCACCTCCAGCAGGCCGTGCTGTGCCAGAAAGACAGCGCAGACCGTCACCGCAGTGAGGCCCCGGTGTTCGCACCGGGGGACCGGGTCTGGCTCTCAACCCGGAACCTGCCCCTCCGCCTGCCCTGCCGGAAGCTGGGTCCGCGGTTTGTGGGGCCATTTAAAGTCCTGAGGAGAGTGAACGAGGTTTGTTATATGTTACAGCTTCCCCCTGATTACTGTATTAACCCCTCATTCCATGGGTCTCTCCTCAGGCCGGTGGTGGTTGGCCCGCTCCAGGAGTCTGAGGTGCGGGAGGTTCCTCCGCCCCCTCTGGACATCGAGGGGGCCCCGGCGTACTCCGTTTGCTCTATACTGGATTCGAAGCGTCGGGCGAGGGGCCTTCAGTACCTCGTGGATTGGGAGGGGTACGGTCCAGAGGAGAGGTGCTGGGTTCCGGTGGAGGACGTGTTGGACCCTTCAATGCTGCGGGAGTTCCACCGTCTCCGTCCGGATCACCCTGCGCCACGCCCCCCGGGTCGCCCCCGAGGCCGGCGTCGGCGCGCTGCTGGAGCCGTGCGTCAAGGCGGTGGGGGGGTACTGTCACAACTTCCGCCGAAGTCGGGTCCTCTCCTTGTTCGGGCGGCGCTCGGCGTCGCCGGTCTTCTAGCCATCATCGATCCACTTTTCATTTTCCATGTGTTTTGTCTTGTTTTCCTCACACCTGGTTTCAATTCCCTCAATTACTTGTTGTGTATTTAACCCTCTGTTCCCCCCATGTCTTTGTGTGGGATTGTTTATTGTAAGTGCTTGTGCACATGTTGACTGGTGCACGACGGGATTTGTACCCATTGTCTTGTTGCTTTTTATGCCGTTGGTTTTGCTATTAAACTGCTTCGGCTATTACTTGGTTCTGCTCTCCTGCGTCTGACTTCCCTGCCACCGGTTACGCACCCCTTACATGTAGAATAATAGTAAAGACATCAAAACTATGAAATAACACATATGGAATCATGTAGTAACCAAACAAGTGTTAAACAAATCAAAATATATGTTATAGTTGAGATTCTTCAAAGTAGCCACCCGTTGCCTTGATGATAGCTTTGCACACTCGCTCTGAGTAAGTATAGGTCTGATGAGTCTATTGATGAAATAATCTGCCCAACACACTCATCCATTAGCTTTTACTGGAACTGGCAGCAGATACTGATAAGCATTCTCTGGAGACTCAGAAAAGAGCTATCTCCATTTCAGGCTCAGAACAGCAGTGACAAAGATCAACCTTGCCATTGACCTTGCCTAATCACACCACACACATTGTTTAAACAGATCTCATTAAAAACTTCAATGGAGCCAAACAATGTGAAGATAGACAGTGTCTGGTTATCAACAAAGGTCAAACACAAGGGACCTGCTAAGAGATACCAGCCACACCACAGAGCACTGTAGACAGTAGACACCAGTGGCTGTGGTCTCTCCTATATAAACAGAAATAAGCATTTATTGTATATTCTGCATGACCACGTGAGGGTAAAAAAAGGTTTTCCCATAGACCTGTGCTTATGTACAAAGGCAACCAAATAAAAAAATAAAAAATCTGCTTGGCATTTGAGGTCAATTAAACTGATTAACAACAAATGCACGTTTTACCATTGCCATTTATGGGGAGCAAACCGGCTGGATGAGTCAAAATCACAGAGTAGACAAAGGAGCAGTTGAAAAGCCCAAACAGAGGGCTTTTTGATTCCTAAATTGGGTAGCTTTGTGTGCCAATGTTTGGCATGCACACACAGCCTAATAAGAGGCATCAGCAGACACTGCTCCTCTCCCTCACCCCTGTCTCTGACGGTAAGAGCACAAACTGGACAACTCTCACCCTGTCCCCCTCCCTACCTCCACAACAAACATGGGTTACTTACTTACATCCTACTGGCACATAAGGCAGCGACAAGACCTCTCCACTTTTGACGATCCAAAGCCTGTTTGGCACTGTGTCCTGGTACACACAGCTACAGTTGAAGTCGGAAGTTTACATACGCCTTAGCCAAATACATTTAAACTCAGTTTTTCACAATTCCTGACATTTAATGTTAGTAAAAATTCCCTGTCTTAGGTCAGTTAGGATCACCACTTTATTTTAAGAATGTCAAATGTCAGAATAATAGTAGAGAGAATGATTTATTTCAGCTTTTATTTCTTTCATCACATTCCCAGTGGGTCAGAAGTTTACATACACTCAATTAGTATTTGGTAGCATTGCCTTTAAATTGTTTAACTTGGGTCAAACATTTCAGGTAACCTTCCACTGTCACGCCCTGACCATAGTAAGCTGTTTTTCTCTGTGTTGGTTGGGGCGTGAGAGTGACTAGGGTGGGTCATCTAGGTGTTTGTATGTCTATGTTGGCCTGATATGGTTCCCAATCAGAGACAGCTGTTTATTGTTGTCTCTGATTGGGGATCATATTTAGGTAGCCATTTTCCCCATTCTTAGTTGTGGGATCTTGTCTATGTTTAGTTGCCTGTCGGCAATAGTTGTATAGCTTCACGTTTCGTTCGTTGTTCTTTATTGTTTTGTTCAGTGAGTTTCTCTTTATTAAAATTATGTGGAACGCTATGCACGCTGCGCCTTGGTCTCATCATTACGATGATCGTGACATCCATAAGCTTCCCACAATAAGTTGGGGGAATTTTGGCCCATTCCTCCTGACAGAGCTGGTGTAACTGAGTCAGGAAGTTAAAGGTTTGTAGGCATCCTTGCTAGCACATGCTTTTTCAGTTCTGCCCACACATTTTCTATAGGACTGAGGTCAGGGCTTTGTGATGGCCACTCCAATACCTTGACTTTGTTATCCTTGAGCCATTTTGCCACAACTTTGGAAGTATGCTTGGGGTCATTGTCCATTTGGAAGACCCATTTGCGACCAAGCTTTAACTTCCTGACTGATGTCTTGAGATTTTGCTTCAATATAGTCACAATTTTCCTTCCTCATGATGCCATCCATTTTGTGAAGTGCACCAGTCCCTCCTGCAGCAAAGCACCCCCACAACATGATGCTGCCACCCCCCGTGCTTCACGGTTGGGATGGTGTTCTTCGGCTTGCAAGCCTCCCCCTTTTTCCTCCAAACATAAGGATGGTCATTATGGCCAAACAGTTCTATTTTTGTTTCATCAGACCAGAGGACATTTCTCCAAAAAGTACAATCTTTGTCCCCAAGTGCAGTTGCAAACCGTAGTCTGGCTTTTTTATGGCGGGTTTGGAGCAGTGGCTTCTTCCTTGCTGAGCGGCCTTTCTGTTTATGTCAATATAGGCCTCGTTTGACTGTGGATATAGATACTTTTGTACCTGTTTCCTCCAGCATCTTCACAAGGTTCTTTGCTGTTGTTCTGGGATTGATTTGCACTTTTCGCACCAAAGTACGTTAATCTCTAGGAGACAGAACGCGTCTCCTTCCTGAGCGGTATGACGGCTGCGTGGTCCCATGGTGTTTATACTTGTGTACTATTGTTTGTACAGATGAACGTGGTACCTTCAGGCGTGTGGAAATTGCTCCCAAGGATGAACCAGACTTGTGGAAGTCTACAAATTTTTTTCTGAGGTCTTGGCTAATTTCTTTTGATTTTCCCATGATGTCAAGCAAAGAGGCACTGAGTTTGAAGGTAGGCCTTGAAATACATCCACAGGTACATCTCCAATTGACTCAAATTTTGTCAATTAGCCTATCAGACGCTTCTAAAGCCATGACATCATTTTATGGAATTTTCCAAGCTGTTTAAAGGCACAGTCAACTTAGTGTATGTAAACTTCTGACCCACTGGAATGGTGATACAGTGAATTATAAGTGAAATAATCTGTCTGTAAACAATTGTTGGAAAAATTACTTGTGTCATGCACAAAGTAGATGTCCTAAACGACTAGCCAAAACTAGTTTGTTAACAAGAAATGTGTGGAGTGGTTGAAAAACGAGTTTTCATGACTCCAACCTAAGTGTATGTAAACTTCTGACTTCAACTGTAAATTTATTTTAATATGGGTGCACCTAAACTATACACTGTGCTTAGAGCGGACATTTTCAGAGTCACATTTATTCCCAACATTTTTATGTGCTGTTTTAAATTCAGAAAGACTATGCTGTGTGTTTTTAGTAGAGCCCACTCCCATAAAATCTCTGCTCTTATAACACAATGGAGTCAGTAAGCCATAGGAAGTCACCTTGTAAGACCGAAAGGAAGTGAACTTTGTTTCCCTCCATCTTCTGAGTGACAAACTTTGTGCATTCGAGGTGAGTTACTCCAGGATGACATGCCTGAGGGGGCATTTTAAATCCATGTGTGGCACGAGTAGTAATGCTTTCAAACAAGATTGGTCCTACTACTGTTTAAATGTACAAAAATGTGTTTTAAATGTACCCATGCACATCAACAACTGTCTTCTATAATAGCACAAAGATATGCGCCATACAAGTGTATCGGAAATGCAGCCGTAGCTGCCATAGGCCTACACATGCTTTGCACATACCAACACAAACATGCCAGCTCGACAGGATGAGCACCACTAGGCTATCAAAGATTCATAGCTTAAACTTCAATCATTATAACTATAGGCTACAATGCTGTCGAATGTGTGACACTATGCAATGAGCGTAACTAAGCCACCACTTCTCCAGGTGCTCAATATTTTCTGTGTGGGAGAGTTTCTTACACACACAAGCTATAGCAAGAGCAGGGAGGGGGCGGAAAAGTAGGCTAAGTGTCATTTTCATAGTAGTGACATCACCTTTACAGTAGCCTGTCACACAGCGACTGTGTGTAATGCAAATGAATCATAACAGAGTGAATGTTTTCCTACTTGTTTTAGTAGGCTAAACACGGTATTGGTCCTACTACTGCGACATGCAAAATGTACAAAAATCTAGGCCTATCGGAAATGCAGCCATATACATTGTCATTTTGCTCACAAGAAAGCAAGCGATGTTGAAGAGAAGCCCCATGAAGACTGGTAGCCCAAGATGCGCTCATTAAAACAGCACACACCGTAACCATCGATTCAGGACCATGGACAGAAGGTTACCGCCAGTCAGCGCGATGAAAGGATAACGTTAGATGCGCTGCCAAATTCAGCACCACCATAGTGTACAGCCAGGACAACAGGAGCACTGCACCAGGGCTCACCTCAGAGCACGACCAATTTCCCTACATTGGTCATTGTCCCTATACCCATCAAATAAAAGCAAAGCTGTATATCTGTCAATAGAAATTACATCCCGCAAAAGAAAACAATGACATTAGGAATCACAGATAAATCTAAAATATGCATTGATGTAAAAGCAAAAGCCTAAACGATACTATACAAACATTTGCCAAACAACCAGTAGGCTTACATGAGGGAAAATCAATGAATAAATCATTCTGGCACGGCGGCGAGTGCCATCAAGGTTGTAACTTACCATTTAGACGAGTTGCAGCAGCCTCCTCGATGCAGTGTTGAACCTCAAGAGAAGTTTCTGATTCCATTCTCCTTCCTGGCGAAATGTACTTGTCAGGTCCCCTCTCAAATGCCAGCTGGACAAGCTGGGCTTTTCGTTGACGTAACATGCTCTGTGTTCACTGAATAGGTTCTTCAGGGTGGAGAAGGAAGTACATTGCTGTAGATGCCCCAAAAATGCTAATCACGTTTCAGTGCCAACAGCACAGTCGTCATTGCTGACGAAGGCCCGCTGTATCTTTGAAGAACCCTGAGTGGGGTCCGTTTGTTGTTGCTGGCTGTGGTTGCGATTTCACTTTGCAAGTCAAAATAAACTCTGATTCCACTGGTTCAGTTTCGGTTAGATTCAACAGGTCGTCAGGTCTAGTGGCTGGGGTAACGGAGGTGCAGGTGCTTGTTGTGATGTTACCCTCGTGCTGCTGGTGCTAGGTCCTGGCTCTTCTCGATCTTGTTGGTCAGCAGGTGGTGTGGGGGATGGGCGGGTATTACATTTGCTGCTAGGCTCCTCAACCTCGGTGGTCGGTCCTGCAGGCTGTTCGTTGAGCTTGGCATGGCTTTCGACATGGTGGTCCTCAATTATTTTGCTCTTGGCAGTGCCCAGACAGTTTCGGATATCCGTGCTGATCAAAGCTTAGCCAACTAGCTACAATTATTCAGTGCGCTGCTACCAAAACTTAACAAAGCTACTGTAAGGTGTGCGTGTTGGTGGCAGGGAAGTGAGGCGCAGGAGAACAAACTTGGTATAAACGGAGTCGATTAATAAGTGCTCACAAAACTCCGAAAACCAAAATAATAAAAGTGGGTACAAAACACGTCGCACACCAGAACATAACTTGCACATAACATACAATCAAACAATCACCAACAAGGACATGAGGGGAAACAGAGGGTTAAATACACAACATGTAATTGACGGGATTGGAACCAGGTGTGAAGGAAGACAAGACAAAACCAATGGAATATGAAAAATGGATCAGCGATGGCTAGAAGGTCGGTGACGTCGACCGCCGAACACCGCCCGAACAAGGAGAGGGACCAACTTCGGCGGAAGTCGTGACAGCTACGAGCTACTAGCTACTAGCTACTAGCTAGCCTATTATTAACTGTAGCTGTCTGCAAAAGTGAGAGAAAAAAATCCCTGTCTGTGAGCTTCCTAAACAATTTAATGATGGTGGTACCTTATGATTTTGCATGGCTAGGTGCCCAATCAGAATGCATTTTGGGATTTTAAGTATAAAATATTACATCCCCCCCTCCCTCACCCCTCCTCAGATAAAGAGTTAACACGGCAAAAAGCCTCTGTCCCAGTCAGCGCTACTGGCAGTGCAATATTGGCAAAACCTGGCAGGGTAATTCATATACCATTTGGTGGGGGCACAAATTCTATCTGGGGTGTCCATGCCTGGCTTTGCCACCCCTTAGACCCGGCCCTGGTCACTCACAAGCAACAATATTTTATGTTAGTAGGATGGTTATGAATGAAAACCACATTTCCTGTTACTAATTTACCACACACTTACTTCTCGCTAAAGGAACAGAAAAAGAACGGGCTGTTCGTTCTATTTGTTACTGAGCAACCTTGTAATCTTTTGCTCTCATCACACATTTACAAAATACAGTCAATTGATCTAGGACTAAAACCAGACTATGTTCATGTAGGAAACAAGTTGAGGTAAACAACAGCAGTTAGCTCTCTAAGCTGAGCAGTGATAGAGTAGTGATAATGTAGTATGTCTCTTACCTGCTGTAGCATTTCCTCAGTGGAGTTGAGTTTGTGGTAGTGCTCCTCCAGAGAGGTCTCCAGGTCTCGGATCTTCTCTCCCTGGGCCTCCACTTGGTCTGTGAGCACGCTCACCTATAGCACACAAAGCCAACCCACACACAGGACACCTTACTCAGTCACTCACGTTGACAAATACCTCCTCTCTCCTGGTCAGGACTGGAGCAACCCGTATGCTAATGCTGCTAATTCCTCTGACAACACACAGGTAGTTTCACTTGATTCCTCAGCCGGATTGGAACTCTATGTCAACAGCCAATGTGAAATATCATAAAAGGTAACCTACGCTTGCCATGGTTCACTGAACTACAAAAACGGAGCTGAGTAAACTGAGCCCACAACTCTGGCCAGCCCACAATGAAGCAGGTGAAAGGGAAAGCAAGCACCTCTCTTTTACCTGCTCCGCCCAATAATGTTTTCAGTCAACAGGCACAAGCCCGTTGGCCAATCAGCAGCGTTTGTCAGAGGGGCTTGAGGAATGTGCTGGCATGTGCGAAAGAAAGGGCTACTGTGGCATAAGGCTGAGATAAAGCTAGTTTTAAGCAGCACACGTTGAGCTAGATAAGACATGACAGAGGCCGAGGAGGAAGAGGGAAAATATAAATATGCAATGTGTAGACTAGATTACAGATGTATAAACTACCAATTACACAGATGTAAAAAAGCATGGAGCGTCCTGACAAATCACTTGAGCCTGATGTTTACAGTACAACCAAATACGAGAGGCATTATCCAGACATGAAATGTACTAGGGGTGTTCTGTTTGACTGAGGTTCTGTGCTACACACAACCAGCCCCCAGCCCCCCTAGCCTGCCCTGGACATTCTAACATCTCTGTGATATACTGCCGTTCCTCTCTCAATTTAACAGCAGAGCCGTGAGGTCACTTGGGCCTGTGGACAGTGGTGTCACATGTCTCTGTCCCCCTAATGCCTTTACACTCACCTGACGTGACCCTGGTGACCCCTGAGGGGCTCTCTCAATTAAATTAAGTTAAATTCAATGGGCTTTATTGGCATGGAAAACACATTGCCAAAGCAAGTGAAATAGATAATAAACAAAAGTGAAATAAACAATACAAAATGTATTGTAAACATTACTCTCACAAAAGTTTCAAAGGAATAGAGACATTTCAAAAATCATAGTACGGCTATGTACAGTGTTATAACAACGTGCAAATTGTTAAAGTACAAAGGGGAAAATAAATAAACATAAATATGGGTTGTATTTAAATAGTTTTATGTTCTTCACTGTGTCTCTAATATGGACATATATTTGGCAGGAGGTTAGGAAGTGCAGCTCAGCTTCCACCTCATTTAGTGGGCAGTGTGAGAACCAGGTCTGCCTCTCTCAATAGCAAGGCTATGCTCACTGAGTCTGTACATAGTCAAAGCTTTCCTTTATTTTGGGTCAGTCACAATGGTCAGGTATTCTGCCACTGTGTACTCTCTGTTTAGGGCCAAATAGCATCCAGTTTGCTCTGTTTTGTTTGGTTAATTCTTTTCAATGTGTCAAATAATTATATTTTTGTTTTCTCATCATTTGGTTGGGTCTAATTATGTTCCTGTTGCTGTCCTGGGGCTCTGTGGGGTTTGGTTGTGTTTGTGAACAGAGCCCCTGGAATAGCTTGCTTAGGGGACTCTTCTCTAGGTTAATCTATCTGTAGCTGTTGGCTTTGTCATTGAAGGTTTGGAAATCGCTTCCTTTTACGAGGTTGTAGAATTTAACGTCTCTTTTCTGGATTTTGATCATTAGCAGGTATCGGCCGAATTCTGATATGCATGCATTATTTGGTGTTTTACGTTGTACAAGGAGGATGTTTTTGCAGAATTCTGCATGCAGAGTCTCAATTTCGTGTTTGTCCCATTTTGTGAATTCTTGGTTGGTGAGCGGACCCCAGACCATAAAGGGCAATGGGTTCTATAACAGATTCAAGTATTTTTAGGCAGATCCTAATTGGGATGTCGAATTTTATGTTCCTTTTGATGGTGTAGAAGGCCCTTCTTGCCTTGTCTCTCAGATCGATCACAGCTTTGTGAAAGTAACCTGTGGTGCTGATGTTTAAGCCGAGGTAGGAATATTTTTTTGTGTGCTCTAGGGCAACGGTGTCTAGATGGAATTCATATTTGTGGTCCTGGAAACTGGACCTTAGTTGGAACACCATTATTTTTGTCTCACTGAGATTTACTGTCAGGGCCTGTCTCTGTCTCTCTCTCTCTCTGTTTCGCTCTGTGCTCCCCCTTCACTCGATCTCTCTCTAAAAGCTAAACTATAATCCTGCAAGGATGATGGTTGGGTGACAGATGACAGGAGCACCTTACCTGGAGCACCAGAGACTCTTTGTCCCCCTCTAAGCGAACCAGCCGCTCCTGATAGCTCTCATTGTTCACCGGGGAGCAGAGGTTAACCTGCAACAACACACATGTCAGAGAGGTGGAGAGGGGGAAGGAGAGGAGGACAAAGGTTGAAGACTGTCACTGAACAGGCTAAACAATTTAGTATCAACCATTCAATGATTCATCCGCCCTGACCCAATAAAGGAGAAGAAATGAGACAAGTATTGTGTTTAGCAACATCTTCCCATATGATCTAGAGGTTAGGATTCTTGGTTTTCACTCAGGAGTCCCAGGTTCGACTCCCGGTATGGGTACACACTGTTTCTACTGCACTGTTGTCTAATCTGCATTCAGTGTCAGATACAGTATTGAAGGCTGCAGCCAAAGGCCAACAGCATGCTGGAGGACTGCTCCGTTTCAAACAAAGTTTCTAATATGAGCTAGCTGGTTGAAGAAAAGAATAGTAGACCTGTGTTGACACCCACATTGAAGCTCGGCTGAGAATCTTAACACATTCAACATCACAACAATGTGAAATGTGACCATGTGGCATTGTGGCATTAACATACAAAAACACACCCTTTGACCCCTAACATCAGAAACAAGGATATAATAGTGTTTTCCCTGATTTGCATAAAATAAGACACCTAATTTATACTAATTAGATATAGTGTGTTTTGCGTGAAACCTCAGACCTTTAAGACCAGTGAGATCCCCCTCCACAGAGGAATGCCGTTTTTCCTCTCTCCCTGGCCTCAGTCAGCTGACGTGGAGCATTAGGATGCTTTCTCAACCAACCACTGCATCGGTGCAAAGACCCTTGACTTCATACTAGGGCTTAACACTTGTCTTCCTCAGTCCCTGAGAACTTCTCCAGGGATGTCTTAACATCATGCTCTTAACTTAAGCCTGCGAGCTGAGCTTCTTTCTCTCTCTCTCTCTCTCTCTCTCTCTCTCTCTCTCTCTCTCTCTCTCTCTCTCTCTCTCTCTCTCTCTCTCTCTCTCTCTCTCTCTCTCTCTCTCTCTCTCTCTCTCTCTCTCTCTCTCTCTCTCTCTCTCTCTCTCTCTCTCTCTCTCTCTCTTTCTCTTTCTCTGAAAACCCACAGCACCATGTGATCATCTTGGGGACCTATCATAAGGTCTGTCACAGCGGGAAAAAGTAACATGCTGTGACTTGTGAGCAGCGCTGAGCTGGGTTTTGTCTCACTGCACGGCTTCAGATAATCCTGTCTTAAATAGCTGGTCTAGGGGCCACTGCTTCGGATCGCACTGACAGCACACATATATGGAGCAGTTTCTCTGAGGTCATCCGAAAGGGCAGTCCACTCAGAAGGCAGTTTCACAACTGACTTAAGAGGTACAGCATTTCCATACCCACTCACTGTCCATTATCACATGACCTCTCTGAGACTCAAATGTAAACAGTTAAGAATAAATTCTTATTTACAATGACGGCCTAACCCGGCCAAACCCTAACCCGGACGACGTTGGGCCAATTGTGCGCCGCCCTATGGGACTCCCAATCACGGCCGGTTGTGATACAGCCTGGAATCGAACCAGGGTCTGTAATGACGCCTCCAGCACTGAGATGCAGTGGCTGCTGGTCATCTATGAACGTCTTGAAGAACTACCTGGCCTAAATGGTCGTACTCTTATAATATCCACCCAGCATAGCCAGAAGAGGACTGGCCACCCCTCGAAGCCTGATTCCTCTCTAGGTTTCTTCCTGGTTCCTGTCTTTCTATGGAGTTTTTCCTAGCCACTGTGCTTCTACATCGGCATTGCTTGCTCTTTGGGTGTTAAAAAGGGCTTTATAAAATAAATATGATTGATTGAATTTGATTGAGAGGAGAGGTGTGTGTATGTAAGTGCACTTAACTGAATGCTTCTTTATACTGAATATTTCTGTCACGTTCTGACCATAGTTTGCTTTATATGTTTCTATGTTTTATGTCTAGGTAGTCTATGTTCTTTTTTTCTATGTTATTGTAATTTCTGTGTCTGTGTTTCACCATACAGAACTGTTTCGGTTGTTTGTTCGTGTTTTTGTTATTTTGTTCTGTGTTCATTTGATTTATTAAATATCTAATTATGGACACTTACCACGCTGCACATTGGTCCGATATTTCCTACTCCTCCTCAGACGAAGAGGAGAACCGTTACAATTTCTTTACATCTTAACTTAATACTTACTTTGCCAGGTACCCCATGATTGACGTTGAACATGGTTACATAAAACAATGCACCAAAGCAAAAGCTATAACCAGGTTCCTGCTGTGCTGCTAGATGTCCACGAGATCAAAGGGCTTGGTTACATCACTTCCTGAATCCTGACAAAGTCCATATGGAGTTGTTTAGCAGTGATTAGTCATGATACTGACTGTAAACACAAGCCAAAGCAGAGGAGAGCCAGCCCGTTCTCTGCCACTCAGACAAATGACCACTTCCTCTCCTTTTAGGGGATGTGACGCATGTTACAGAGAACAGGGTTGGTGTACAATACCCACTGGGCACAGGCGTCAATTCAATGTCTATTCCACGTTGGTTCAACCAGTGTGTGCCCAGTGGGTAGGCACCAAACAAAAGAAAATAAACCAAAACAGGGAGGGGCTACTTGAACTTGTCCAATAAGAAACACTAATTTTTGCTTTTTGTTGGAAAGCCTGTTACTACAATGTGCACTGATGAATATAACCCAGCTCTCTTTAAACAGAGCACCTAGAGCTGTAGCACATTGTACAGAGACCAAACTCAAAACATTTGCTATGGAAACTATAGAGGCATCTTTCTCAGGCTAGGCCAAGCCACAATGGAATTTCCCTTAACCCCTCTCTTATGCCATGAGCTACATGGCTGTTTGATGCCTCTTGAAGACATATTGTAGGCGGAGAGAGTGAAGGACAAATCCAAAGTGAGCTAAATATTATCCCACTGTCTGAGAATGCATGACGACTGTGTACAGTGCAGTTAGCAAGAGGGGCAACGCCTGCTTTTAATGGCCTTAACAAATGTTTCTGTTGCACTTGAGTTTTACGGTGGACAGTCAGCACAGTTATTGTAGGTACTACTCCTTTCTTTCTATAAAATAATGTTATGAGTGGTTTATTTTGGCTGCATGATGCCCACTTAGGCTGCGGTCAAGTGGTTCCACCTCTTGACGTGCTCTGCATTCTTGACACAACTCCTAGTCACCATTCCACTTCCTAATAACTCACAACAACCACGACCTATCTTGTACAAGCCACTAAATTAACTCTCCTGTTGACTGTCACACCAAGCCTGCAAAAACATGTCCTACCTTTACATTTAATTTCAAACCCACTTTTAACAGCACATTACTCAACACTAGTGAGACTCATGTCGCCTACGGTAGGCCTACAGTATATACAAAAATATGACGTGACTCTCCACCATTAATTACATATAGAGGAATGGATGATTCTAAATTAAAACCGATATCTACTTGGGGAAAACCAACCTTACAAAACCCACCTTCTCAAGTCTTCGTCAATGGCAATTTCATGGCATTTTTGATTACACAGCAGAGTGCTGTGATATCACATAATCACAAGATAGCATCATGGAGACAGAGGAACAACAGTGCCAAGGCTCTGTTTGCAAAACACACATCAGCTGGTTTGTGCTGTAATGCCTCTCATCTGATAACACGTTTCCAGCGAACACAACACATGAGCTCACCAGGATACGCAACTAGACTCACATTCAAACTAGTAGAAATGCATCAGGAAAAACTATTACCAGACAGGGCAGCAACATCTCATGCGAATACTGATCTCATGAGGATATGGTCCATTCTCATGTTTGTGCAGTTCATTCTTACAGTTTGCAAAAACCTAGGCACTGAGAAAACCTTCAAGAAACATGAGAGGTATGTTCCGCCAGAGAAAAACAGCCAACATACGAGGCACATGCACTCACCTTCTTAAGCCAAGTGAAATGCTTATAAAAGTCAATATCACTTTCCATGTTGTCGGCCCATTGCTGCCTGAGATTCTTTTGGGTTCTTGAGTTGCTTATCCTGGCAATGGAGTGAATAGTGCTGCCTGGTGCTCTAGAGAGCTGCAGCCTGGAGAGGAGAGGCTCTAGCTGGCCCTCTATGTGCTGCCTGGTGCTCTAGAAAGCTGCAGCCTGGAGAGGAGAGGCTCTAGCTGGCCCTCTATGTGCTGCCTGGTGCTCTGCTGCGTTGTGATAGGTTTTATTACCCAGATCCAGCTTCCTGAGTCAGGCTGCAGACTGCAGCCGCACAGCTCCCCTCCTCACTCCCCTCCTTGACGTGGTGAGACAACCGTCCAAATCTTCCCGCCGAGAGAGAGCGAGAGAGAAATCGAAATAGAGAGTGAGAAAGAGAGAGAGCGAGAGAGAGACGTCTGCTGCAGCAGCCAGTCACCTCAGCATCTGCTGTGACAGACTGAGGACCCAGACAGCCCAAAGAGAGCAACAGGCTCTGTCAGCCGAGACACAGACCATGCCAACTCTCAACTCTCTTTCTCTCTATTTTCCCCTCGCTCTCCTCAACGGTATTGCCCTTTCTCTCTTTTCCTCTCTGCTCGCTCTTTCCTCGATGGTCTCTCCTAAACGTTCACTCCCTCCCTTTTTCTCTCCTCTTATTAACTTAAAGTCACAACGCAAGCCTGAACTAAACAAGACTGTGGCTTAAGATGAGGGAGCAGCATTAAAGACGCATACACACCTCTCTCTCTCTCTCTCTCTCTCTCTCTCTCTCTCTCTCTCTCTCTCTCTCTCTCTCTCTCTCTCTCTCTCTCTCTCTCTCTCTCTCTCTCTCTCTCTCTCTCTCTCTCTCTCTCTCTCTCTCTCTCTCTCTCTCTCTCTCTCTCTCTCTCTCTCTCTCTCTCTCTCTCTCTCTCTCTCTCTCTCTCTCTCTCTCTCTCTCTCTCTCTTTAGACTAATCAATGCAACAACAGCCCTCCTACCATTAGCCTTAGGTCCGACTGGAACTCATTATCTGGACCCCCCCATTTCCTGTGTATGGGATCCTTCTCTAAAACAAACTCATCCCCCTCCTCACTGAACCATTTGGCTGCCTCTGACAGTTTTCATGTACACACTTCAAAGAGCACAGTCAGAGACAGAAAAACACAGGGGGGTGACATGTATGTAGGGAATGCTGCAACTTGTCTCTTCTTCGCAGAGTGTAATTAATCATGGGTTACAGCCAGTGAGGCTCAGACTCAGACTGTTTGTAAACTCGGTGTCAGACAGATGGTGCTCCTTGCAGAGCTTGACTGAGTAAAGTAAGTCAAAAAGTGAATTAGACTTAGAGCACAGTGAGATTGTGATGCACGTTGCCTTTAATGTATTTCGGGATCCTATGTCTTAACACCCTACAGTTTTGTTAACATTGTCCAGATCACTCCTTCTCTCCTCTCTTTTCTCCCTTAGTCACAGGGATGGATGGGGCATCAGAGACATTTGCACATGGGTCATTCCACTATGTAGGTGCCTTTTGAATAGTGTAACTTTTTATTTCAGCTTATTTTAATATTCTGTCTATGGAAGCCCTAAAACCCAAGGCCCCAAAAAAAGTAGATTGTTGGAATGATCTTTTTCGAATGACTTAGTGTCTCATTTGAGCGACTTAGTAAAAAAATAAAACATTTATACTAGAATTTTTTTACTTAGTCGTTCAAACGAGATACTAACTCATTCGAACAGGATACTAAGTCTTTTGAACAGCTCATTATTAGGGATGTAACGATTCACCAATACGCATCGGTCCCCGATTCAAATGTTTAAGATACAAGTGCATTGGGCCGCGGACCCCAAACCAATCCAATTGTAGCAGGTCCAAAAAAATCTATTCAAACGTTACGAATCGCCAGTTCACAAAAATGTTTTGCTCATATTACATTATTTCTACTTTCCGAAAATACCTCATCTTTTGTGACAACTGATGCGTCCTCTGCTTCATTGAACTGCATGTAACTGTGTTGACAGTCATCGATCTACAAAGCATTTTGCATGCCGAACAACCCCAGGCAATATCAGTAGCGCCCAGCTTTGCGCACTGTGCTCAGCTTTGTGCGCTGACCAACGCGAGGTAGGCAGCCTGTTCCTGATCTTGTACATCTGGCACCTTTAGCATTCAAATGCTAAAATGGCTTGCGTAATATTAGGCTTTATTAGTTGAGTGACAACATATGTCATTTGCTAGATTAATGTTATCTATGCGCTGTTGAAAATTGTGTTTTACCGGAATAAAATGAAGCTACCATAGACAGAACTCTCATCTGGCTATAGCTGCTGAACGGGGTTTACAATAGATTTTATTTTGATTGTTCATGGTTCATCATCAGCAATAGTTTTGGTAGTTTTGCTTTAAACAATCAGTGTACAGTATATGGTAATTTTGAGATACACAGGGTCAAGTTGATAATGTCTTAACGAGGACAGGAATTACTTTTGCGAGGTAAACTGCATGGCCGTAGGGAAAGGAGAAGATCACTCCGTAAAAACTTCTAAACGGTCAAAACCATTTGATTTTGAGAAGGGGGTGAAATCCAAAGTTGTGCTATGTATTCATTGGCTAAGTCATATCTCATTTGTAAACGATAAATATTGATATATTACAAGCTCAAACACATCATCTGGAAAAATTACAAGTTAATCAGTGGGTGGTGGTGATTTCAGAACCAAAGTGGGGGGTCAAAAATCATAGGCTACATTGAAAACTTTTCAAACTAAAACGTATCGTACCTGCATTGTGTCAGAGCCCATGTATCTAGATACTGTACGTAATGAATCGTCTTGAAAGGGAAAGATGCACATCCCTAATTATCTTGTTCAAACGACTCAATTTTTATTTAGTCTAATTAGGCCTCATTTGTTGGAGCACCAGTTGTGCTTGTCAGGCTAGGCATGCTAGGCTAATATGAGGTGAGGATCAGCTAGATGAGCCGGACAAACTACTCTCTTCGATGAAAGTCCAAGCACGCTCCCAGTGTTTCCCCAGTTTAAGAATCGACACATTTGCGCATCTCCAGTCAGAACCGAACCTGCCCAAACGTTTTCCCCCTGGTGCATTTTCCAGCTGGCGTTTGCATTGCCTTCATTGTTGTTTTCCTTACTAATCATTACTTTGGACATGTGTGTGTTACTATCAAAGTACAGTACCAGTCAAAAGTTTGGACACACCTACTCATTCAAGGGTTTTTCAAAATGTTTACTATTTTCTACATTGTAAAATAATAGTGAAGACATCAAAACTATGAAATAACACACATGGAATCATAAAGTGACCAAAAAAGTGTAAAAAAATCTAAATATGAAGTAGACACCTGTAATGCATTTCAATTAACAGGTGTGCCTTGTTAAAAATTAATTTGTGGAATTTCTTATGCGTTTGAGCCAATCAGTTGTGTTGTGAAAAGGTAGGCGTGGTATACAGAAGATAGCCCTATTTGGTAAAAGACCAAGTCCATATTATGGCAAGAACAGCTCAAATAAGCAAAGAGAAACGACAGTCCAGTATTACCTTAAGACAGGAAGGTCAGTCAATACAGAAAATTTGAAAGTTTCTTCAAGTGCAGTAGCAAAAACCATGAAGCGCTATGATGAAACTGGCTCTCATGAGAACCGCCACAGGATCCAGAGTTACCTCTGCTGCAGAGGATAAGTTCAATAGAGTTACCAGCCTCAGAAATTGCAGCCCAAATAAATGCTTCACAGAGTTCAAGTAACACACACATCTCAACATCAACTGTTCAGAGGAGACTGTGTGAATCAGGCCTTCATGGTCGAATTGCTGCAAAGAAACCACTACTAAATGACACTTGGGCCAAGAAACACGAGCAATGGACATTAGACCGGTGGAATATAATGGTTTTTCTATTCCAAGAAAAACAAAAATGCATTTCTTACTGTAGCCGATGTACTATAGGCCTAAGGGTTTCCGTTAGGAAGATATGGCACCGTACAACGTGTTTCTATTCCGAGAAAACGAAAATGCATCTGATACTGTAGCTGTTTTAGCATAACATACTTATTGGCATAAAGGCCTACAGTGGTTCATCCTTTAAAAGTTGCAGCGTACTGCTGCGCAGTTTGCATGGTGCCGCAGAATTCTATGGCACATTATTTAAGTGTGAGCCACTGGTACCATTAATGCTAGTTAGTGCTAGTTTGACCACCAGAGGGCATATTTGAGAAGCATTTGATAGCCTTCAATAGTGGCTGTACTAGAGAATTTAAAACCTTTTTTAGTAAGAGCATAGTATATGGGACTGATTTTAATAAATTTTGCGAAATGAAAATATGGCGCTGTACAATGTGACGGTCGGCAGTAGGTGTCACGACTTCCACCGAAGGTGGCTCCTCTCCCTGTTCGGGCGGTGCTCGGTGGTCGTCGTCGCCGGCCTACTAGCTGCCACCGATCCATTTTTCCTTTTTGTTTGTGTCTGTCTTTTGTTTACACCTGTGTCCTATTAGTTAATTTCGGTGGGTTTATTAACCTCCGCTGCCTGCTAGTCTTTGTGCGGGATTATTTGCTGTGTTTGCTTTGTAAGGGGTGCGTGTTTGCGCCACAGGGTTTTGTTTCTCACTGTCGTTGTACCGTTGGTATTGTTTAGGATTAGAGGTTTCTCCTCCGTGTGTTCAATGAGTTCCCCTATGTGTGGTGACTTCATTGGGGTGTGTTTCCCCACCTGTTGATGTGGTATTGGGACTTAATAATAAACGTCTGTGCCACTGGAACTTCCTGCTCTCCTGCTCCTGACTCCTGCACCTACCTCTCCTTAAGAGGCACGTAACAGTAAGTTACAGTACTTAGCTATTTAGCTAAAGAATCCCTGTGTTGTGCGGGCATGCAGGAGACCGGGGTTCAATTCACAGACGGGGAGGAAGGAGTAGCCTGTCCTTGTAAATAAGAGTTTGTTCTTAACTGACTTGCCTAGTCAAATAAAGATTACACTAAGAGCATAATATTTCTACACCATAATTGTAGTCTAACCAATACCCAAACGGAGATTCAGTCAAAAATAAAATCTCATTGATTTATCAAGACCAGTCCCCATGCTTGTCTCAGAGCAGCGCAAAACGGTACTAAAATAGGCTATTGCTTCAAATCCTATTGCTTCTAACTTCAAAATGCTCTTTAAATAAATAAGACCTACACCACTTTTAACAGCACATTACTCAACACTAGTGAGACTCATGTCGCCTACGGTAGGCCTACAGTATATACAAAAATATGACGTGACTCTCCACCATTAATTACATATAGAGGAATGGATGATTCTAAATTAAAACCGAAAGCCGCCTAATGGGTCTCCGGGTGGCGGCCAGCACGGGTATCTGTAGCAACGCATTTTGGGCTATTATAATACTGTACATGGTGTCCAGGTCAGGATAACCAAAATATTTCTTTATTAAAGACTATCAGAAACAATGTTGTTACTAAATTATTTTGATCCAAATCCATGAATGAGTGAGTCACTCAGCTTTATGTAGGTGCAGGCTATATGACTGTGCCATCAACTTGATTATACAGTTGAAGTCGGAAGTTTACATACACCTTAGCCAAGTACATTTAAACTCAGTTTTTCACCATTTCTGACATTTAAAAATTCCCTGTCTTAGGTCAGTTAGGATCACCACTTTATTTTAAGAATGTGAAATGTCAGAATAATAGTAGAGAGAATGTTATTTCAACTTTTATTTCTTTCATCGCATTACCAGTGAGTCAGAAGTTTACATACACTCAATTAGTACTTGGTAGCAATGCCTATAAATTGTTTAACTTAGGTCAAATGTATCGGGTAGCCTTCCACAAGCTTCCACAATAAGTTGGGCGAATTTTGGCCCATTCCTCCTGACAGAGCTGGTGTAACTGAATCAGGTTTGTGAGCCTCCTTGCTCGCACATGCTTTTTCAGTTCTGCCCACACATTTTCTATAGGACTGAGGTCAGGGCTTTGTGATGGCCACTCCAATACCTTGACTTTGTTGTCCTTAAGCCATTTTGCCACAACTTTGGAAGTATGCTTGGGGTCATTTTCCATTTGGAAGACCCATTTGCGACCAAGCTTTAACTTCCTGACTAATGTCTTGAGATGTTGCTTCAATATATCCACATAATTTTCCTTCCTCATGATGCCATCTATTTTGTGAAGTGCACCAGTCCCTCCTGCAGCAAAGCACCCCCACAACATGATGCTGCTACCCCCGTGATTCACAGTTGGGATGGTGTTCTTTGGCTTGCAAGCGTCCCCCTTTTTCCTCCAAACATAACGATGGTCATTATGGCCAAACAGTTCTATTTTTGTTTCATCAGACCAGAGGACATTTCTCTAAAAAGTACGATCTTTGTCCCCATGTGCAGTTGCAAACCGTAGACTGGCTTTTTTTATGGTGGTTTTGGAGCAGTGGCTTCTGAAAGGCTGAGCGGCCTTTCAGGTTATGTCGATATAGGACTCATTTTACTGTGGATATAGATACCTTTGTACCTGTTTCCTCCAGCACCTCCACAAGGTCCTTTGCTGTTGTTCTGTGATTGATTTGAACTTTTCGCACCAAAGTACGTTTATCTCTAGGAGACAAAACGTGTCCCCTTCCTGAGCGATATGACGGCTGCATGGTCCCATGGTGTTTATACTTGCGTGGTATTGTTTGTACAGATGAACGTGGTACCTTCAGGCGTTTGGAAATTGCTCCCAAGGATGAACCAGACTTGTGGAGGTCTACAATTTTGTTTCTGAGGTCTTGACTGATTTCTTTAGATTTCCCCATGATGTCAAGCACTGTGATACAAGTTAGGCCTTGAAATAGACCCACAGGTACACCTCCAATTGACTCAAATGACGTCAATTAGCCTATCAGAAGCTTCTAAAGCCATGACATCATTTTCTGGAATTTTCCAAGCTGTTTAAAGGCACAGTCAACATAGTGTATGTAAACTTCTGACCCACTGGAATTGTGATACAGTGAATTATATGTGAAATAATCTGTCTGTAAACAATTGTTGGAAAATTACTAGTGTCATGCACAAAGTAGATGTTCTAACCGACTTGCCAAAACTATAGTTTGTTAACAAGAAATTTGTGAAGTGGTTGAAAAACGAGTTTTAATGACTCCAACCTATGTGTATGTAAACTTCCAAATTCAACTGTATATAACGATATTTTGGAGTTTTTTTCGTAATATTTTTTTTATTTTAAAGTGAGCGATTGTAATCTGAATAAAGGCCAAAATAATATTTGTAAAGGCCAAAACACTGGGAGAGAAACGCTGGGCCAATTGTGCGCCGCCCTATGGGACTCCCAATCATGGTCTGATGTGATACAAAATAATACTTTTTGTGGTATTATTTGTTTTGTCTTTTCTGGTGCATTAAACTGAAATTGCAACCAATCACGGCCAGTTGTGATACAGCCAACCTAACTTAGAAATATATATTGACGATAGAATTCTCCCCCTACCCTCCTTCTAGACAAGTCTATTGTCCAGCTATCTGCTAATAGCCATAATGAAGCTGTACAACATGCCCGTGTGTGTTTGAAAGAGTATTTTCCAGTAAGCAACATTTTGTTTACCTTCATTAGACAATTTTTTTGCAAATGCAAATTAATTACTTAAAAGTCATACAATGTCATTTTCTGGATTTTAGTTTTAGATTCCGTCTCCCACAGTTGAAGTGTGACAGACCTCTACATGCTTTGTAAGTAGGAAAACCTGCAAAATCGGCAGTGTATCAAATACTTGTTCTCCCCACTGTAAGTATGGTTCTCAATCAGAGACAACGATAGACAGCTGCCTCTGATTGAGAACCACACCCGGCCAAACACAAAGAAATACAAAACATAGAAAATGAACATAGAATGCCCACCCAAATCACACCCTGACCAAACCAAAATAGAGACATAAAAAGCTCTCTACGGTCAGTGCGTCACAATTTCTCAAGCAAGAATTTTGTTATGACTGTCTGGGAGTGGTCTGAGTGGAAGGGAAAACTGAAAACTGAAAACTTGGTGTTATTGACAGAGATTATTGGAACTCTCTTTCTTATTGGTCCATTAACAAATGTACCCCCTGCTGATATCACCAGGCAGGCCAAAACTCCATCCCACCAAAACCTGAAAAAATTTCAGTCTGTCTTTTCAGACAGCTCTTACACTAAAAGGGCATTATCATAATTTAACAGTATTATTCCAACCTCATAATGTGGAAATATACACAGAGTGTACCAATCATTAGGAACACCTGCTCTTTCCATGACATAGACTGATCAGGTGAATCCAGGTGAAAGCTATGATCCCTTATTGATGTCACTTGTTAAATCCACTTCAATAAGTGTAGATGAATGGGAGGAGACAGGTTAAAGAAGGATTTTAAAGCCTTGAGACAATTGAGACATGGCTTGTATTTAAGTGACAAAATATTTAAGTGCCTTTGAATAGGGTATGGTAGTAGGTGCCAGGTGCACCGGTTTGAGTGTGTCAATAACTGCAATGCTGCTGGGTTTTTCACGCTCAACAGTTTCCCGTGTGTATCAAGAATGGTCTACCACCCAAAGGACATTCAGCCAACTGTAGGAAGCATTGGAATTAACATGGCCCAGCATCCCTGTGGTACGCTTTCGACACCTTGTAGTCCATGCCCCGATGAATTGAGGCTGTTCTGAGGGCAAAACAGGGCGGAACTAGGGCTGTTGCGGTCATGAAATTTTGTCAGACAGTTATTGTCATGTAAAAGACTGCCGGTCTCATGATAATTGACTGTTAATTAACAAACACGTTTAGCATCTCCAGGCCGCTGATGTTCGTCTTTGGAACATCTACATTTTTAAAAAGTCTAATAAATAAATGTAATATACGCCATCACAATAAATCCATGATTTATTTTAGTCGGGTCTAAAAAACATTATGATATGAAGAAAATGTATTTCAGAAGAACAGAATATGACTTGGCCTACTGTTAGCTGGCTGTGCTTCATGCCATAGGCTGTAGGCTTGTTCATTTAGCTGACAAGATATGCTAATAAGTCCCGTGCCATAATTTTTATATTATATGAATTGATAGTAAGAAGAATATAATTGAACTCGTAATAAAGCGTAATAAAATCGAAATGATATTTTTCCCATTCTGGAGCGAGTGCGCATACGAAGTAGCTATGTTGAGCGTAAAAGTGAGTTTGAAGCAGATCCTATGCGCTAGATTTAGAGTCATTTGCCAACTTTAGTTGTGAATGATACAAACCTTTCTTAGAATTTCTTAGAAATCAACACATGTATGAGCTGCATGATGCGACTATAGGCTATTGATGATTTGAGAAAGTTGCAAAAAAAGCTTGTGCTCTGTTCCTTGCCTCAGGCTGCACTGCTGTTCTTTCATCAAGTGATCATATCTTCACCCCTCAGACTATTCTCCAATTGAATCTTTACTAATATGTCAAATTAGTTTGGATTTGGAATGGCCCATTATCAATGGGCAGGAACAGTGGGCAGGAACAGGGGCAGGGGAAAAATACATGTCCTCCGTATGCACTCGAAAAGCGAATGGAGGCCGGTCCATTTTTCAATGATGCCTGAAAGGCTACTTTGATTTTATAGCTGAGCTTAATATGAGCAGCTGAGAAATAAATATAACAACACTTATTTCACTCCATGCATCAACCACTATTTGAGGAGGATATACCGCCCAAACTCTGTATACCATGGCCTCTCCAACCCTAACCCTGGAGCTACCCAGTGCTTCATTTGGGAAACCAAGTGAAATCTGTTCGGGAACATTGTTAGTAACATTTCACTAAACAGTTGACAGCCCTTCTGCACGCTCGAAAAAGGAATAAAGGGAGAGAGATGGAAACACTTGGTAGTGAGAAATTCTGTATAGCTAAAGGTAATGTGCCACCCAATTAATTATAAAATATTTTAAAAAATGCCTATTACTAGGTTATTCAAAATCCAATACAAATTCACTATAATTATAGGCTACCTGTAAGGCGGCCTGCACAATCAATGAACCATCAGCATCGCCTAGGGCTCTCTCCCAGAATCAGGGATAGACATTTTGCATAAGGTAACCAGTCCACCTAGTATGCATAATAATACAGTCCACACTCAAAGGCGATTACTAAAATGTGTTTAATTTTGGATTATTGGCTAGACCAATGATGCACCGAAGACATCTTAAATCAGTTTTGTTTGATGTTTTTCTGCTATGGGTAATATGCAGTAGGCTATGTTTTGTATAACTGCACAATCAGAATTTTAATTCAGGGGGGGTTCGGGCTTGGGCTTGGGCTCATAAGCGTATGCATAAGCTCTGCATTGATGTCAGAGTGGTTAGAGGGACGATAGAGCCCTGAGTACCAGACCATTAGCGGCCTGATGATCGTTAGCAAGTTGTGTACTACCAAAGCATGTCCAGAGTGCATAACAGGAGATTACCGTGCCTCATGACTGTCGGTGAAGCGACATGTATGGTCAGCCCTACATGCAACTCAATATTAGGAAGGTGTTCCTAATGTTTTGTACACTCAGTGTATATATAAAATACAGGAAAATCACATTGACTGCACTGGCTCTTTAGAACATTTCTAGTTTATCTATAGATGGTTGAAAGGAACGACGTGTTATGCCCGATCCGCTCAGTTTCCCATCACAAAACAACAGAAAATGGCCCATATGAGTAGAACCAGCTCACCTGTTTTTACACTATGATTTGACTATTAGATGTTCAATGTTTCTTTAAAAAAAAAAAAAAAAGGGGAGGGAGGGAGGGAGGGAGGGAGGGAGGGAGGGAGGGAGGGAGGGAGGAAGGCTTCACCATATTAAAACAAGAGTTCAGTTACCGTAACAGGGTTGACCTTAAAATGAGGAACAGGTTGTTTGTTTTTTTACCTTAAAAATGAATCACTAATCACAGGAAATAAATACTTATCTTCAGAAATGACTTTGAATAACTAGGGCTTTACAACAGGGCTCAAAACTGTGACCAAAACACTCGCTTTTGCGACCCTTGACTTGGCAGTGCACTTTTGATTTATGATTTATTCAAACTGTATTGTGCAATTGACCAAAAATGTACCATCTGAAAGTATCTGCCTGTCCCTGTTTCACTGTCGGCTGCTGTGTGAGCGAGCCACTCTCTCTCCCTACTGTGCGCATGGAGGAGTGGTACATTCTAATAAGCACAACCAAATGACTGTTGCTCAAAATGCAATTGCGGGAAAAATACAGTTTTCAAAGCAACTACTGTCACAGCTTTCTGTGAGTATATAATTTATTTCTCTCAACACTGAGTTCATGGCACCACTTTACCACCGGAGTAGTAGTTTCTATGTGGTCTATATTAAAAGGCATTTCATTTACTATAATATGCTTATACAATTCAATATTTGTGCCCAATTTCTACTTGCAGCAGTTTTTTAAAAATCTCAATGTCAAATCATTCTGTGTAACAATTTAATATGATTGTTTTCAATCAAAATGGTCAAAAAGAAACAGAAAAAGCTTCTTTGCAAAAGCAATTTCTCAAGCAAGAATTTTGCTAGGACTGTCTGGGAGTGGTCTGAGTGGGGAAAACGTAAAACTAGCTGTTATTGGCAGAGGTTTGGAACGGTCTTTCTTATTGGTCTATTCACTAATTTACCACCTAGCGATGTCACCAGGCAAGCCAAAACTCCATCCCACCAAAACAGGCTGAAGTTTCAAGTTTCACATTAAAAGAGCATTATCATCATTTTCAATTTCACAGTATTATTTCAACCTCATATTTTGGAATTATATATAAAACACAGGTAAATCATGCTTTTGATTGTACTGGGCCTTTTAAATATCAAAGGGACGCAAAAGGCACTCATTTCGTGGAATGACCCACATGATATGTCCTCTCCTGAACCAGGAGAGGCTCAAAGACAGCCAAGAATGCATATATATATTTTTGTCATTTTTAATATTTTTTGGAGCTAACGCACCTGGTATTCCCAGGCGGTCTATCGTCCCAGTACTAACCAGGCCCGACCTTGAACTGGCGTGTTCAGGGTGGTCATCTCTGCAACTCCTCAATTTGCTCGGGAGAGGCAAAGGTCGAGTCATGCGTCCTCCGAAACATGACCCGCCTGGCCACCTACGTCTTATCACACTGCTCGCTTAACCCGGATGTCATCCGCACCAATGTGTCAGAGGAAAGACTGTTCGACTAACGACCAGAGTCAGCTTGCAGGCTCCCGGTCCGGTTGCAAGGAGTCACTGGAGCACGATGAGCCAAGGAAAGGCCCCACCGGCCTAACCCTCCCCTACCCCAGACGGCCAATTGTGCACTGTCCTATGGAACTCCCTGTCACGGCCAGATGTGGCACAGCTTGGGATCGAACCCTAGGCTGTAGTGGTGCCTCAGCACTGCGGTGCAGTTCTTTTGACCTCCGCGCCACCCAGGAGTACAAGAATGCATACATATCATGAGGGATGCAAATCATGCAAACGTCTTCAGGCTCAACAAGAAAACAGATTTGGTAATCCATCTTGAGTGCATGTGCTCTGATCATATTCCCTGCTTTGGAACTGGAACAAGGAAGCAGAGTGCTCCAGTGACTCCATTGCTACACTCACTGCTTTCAGGGCTTGAAGGGGCTAACTGTGCACTCTGTCCTGCACCTGGCTATGTTGACTGCTGAGTTGGACAATCACCAGGATAACTCTCTTTCTTTCTCCCTCCCTCCCTCTCCCCCTCCATCTCTCTTTCAAACAATCCCTCCTTGTATAAGTCAAGGCAACAACTTTCCCTTTAAGGCAAAATCTCCAGCCTCGTGCTTCTTCTGCACCAGACTTGACCCCTGTCTTACTGTCTGACATTCTCAGATCGACAGACAATAGCTTCAGGTCAGCGATAGCGAGCATCACAGGGTCTCTCTTCTTCCTGCCAATAACATACGGAGGGAGCTTTATCCTATTTCCTCTGTGGAGGGGCTCAGTTCCTCAGAGAGCAGTGTGTGGGGTTTAATTGAGGAGTGTGTGTGTTTAAGTAGAGTGGGGGGGTCTCAGTAGAGAGACTGTACACCGTGTGAGACCCCTGCTGAATAGAAAGAGCATTAGCTTCTCCGATTCCGAGAGAGGGGAAAAAAGAGCCTTTCATTGGCCCCTTAGCCCCGCCAACAGGTTGTTTACTGCAGCCTCGGCCAATGACACAACATTTTATTCCATAACAACGTCAAACGTTCACGTCAACATTCGGCCACAATGAACAAAGCCCTGGCTCACAGTAGCAGTATCATCATGCGCTTGTCATTTCTTAAATATGATCCAAATATGTATGTAAAGTGCCTGCATACCCTCGTAAACCTGGTCATGATATTCACAGACAGCCAACAATAAAAACAAAAAACTAAGAAACAAGCGTGACATTCACAGAAAAATGTATAGGCTAAGAGCTCGTTGTACTGCTCCAGCTGAACAGTGAACACATGAAGAATTGATTCGGACTTACCCCCTAACACCCCAGAGCGCTTCAGCTGTGCTTGAGGTGACCAGACAGACAACATACAGAGCTAACAGAGGGAAAGTGGAGTGAGAAGAGAGAGGGAAAAAGTGAGTTTGGAGAGTAGGAGGAAAAGAAGAGAGGGGTGATTAGAAAGAGGGAGAGTGGAGAGGTTGTGAGTAATGCAGAAAGAGGGGACAAGGCAGGAAGTTGAGTTCAGCCCTATTAGGAGTCTCTGAGGAACACGTTGAGTCTTTTAAACATGGCCAGCCTTAGTCCCAGACACAGCCATGCTAAGACCTAACAGCACCCAGGAATAGTTGTAGGTCTGTCTAAAACTCATACACAGCAGCTGCTGCTGCAATGAATCAACCCTCTCTCCTTCAATGTTATACAAAGAGAAAAAAAAGAAGAGAATTGAGAACCTGCCTCAATTGGAAGTAAATAAGAAGTTGAAATGTTCCACGTAATATTATTCATCCTACTGACCCAAGATTGCTTGTAAACATCTGTGATAACATTCTGAGCAAATAATGAATGATGCTCATCTATATTATCTGTTTATAGCCTATATATAAATATATGTTGTTAGACAAAGGAAGATGACGATGGTTGCTAAAGATGGTTGGCGATGGTTGGTAATGGTTGTTTTATATGGTTGGCATAAGTAACGACTACTTGAGATGGTTGGCATAAGTAACGACTACTTGAGATGGTTGGCATAAGTAACGACTACTTGAGATGGTTGGCATAAGTAACGACTACTTGAGATGGTTGGCATAAGTAACGACTACTTGAGGTGGTTGGCATAAGTAACGACTACTTGAGATGGTTGGCATAAGTAACGGTTGCTTGAGATGGTTGGCATAAGTAACGACTACTTGAGATGGTTGGCATAAGTAACGACTACTTGAGATGGTTGGCATAAGTAACGACTACTTGAGATGGTTGGCATAAGTAACGACTGCTTGAGATGGTTGGCATAAGTAACGACTACTTGAGATGGTTGGCATAAGTAACGACTACTTGAGATGGTTGGCATAAGTAACGACTACTTGAGATGGTTGGCATAAGTAACGACTACTTGAGATGGTTGGCATAAGTAACGACTACTTGAGATGGTTGGCATAAGTAACGACTGCTTGAGATGGTTGGGATAAGTAACGACTACTTGAGATGGTTGGCATAAGTAACGACTACTTGAGATGGTTGGCATAAGTAACGACTACTTGAGATGGTTAGCATAAGTAACAACTACTTGAGATGGTTGGCATAAGTAACGACTACTTGAGATGGTTGGCATAAGTAACGACTGCTTGAGATGGTTGGGATAAGTAACGACTACTTGAGATGGTTGGCATAAGTAACGACTGCTTGAGATGGTTGGGATAAGTAACGACTACTTGAGATGGTTGGCATAAGTAACGACTGCTTGAGATGGTTGGCATAAGTAACGACTGCTTGAGATGGTTGGGATAAGTAACGACTACTTGAGATGGTTGGCATAAGTAACGACTACTTGAGATGGTTAGCATAAGTAACAACTACTTGAGATGGTTGGCATAAGTAACGGTTGCTTGAGATCGTTGGCAAAAGTAATGGCAAAAATACAGCATTTCCATAGACCCAGGTGTGCTTCCTGCTACTCACCGAGACCCTTTCTGAGCATCTGTCTATGTCCAGCCAGTCCATGAGCATGTGAGCGGTGCTGCTGGGGACCTGGGCCCTCAGGGTGTCCCTCTCCTCCTCTCTGGGCTGCAGCTCCAGGGCCAGCCTCAGGTCCTCAACCAGCTGCAGCACCTGCAGGGGCCCTGCGCTGCCCGGGGAGCCCAGCTCAAACAGGCCGTTGGTGTACTCGGCTGCAGCCTTGGAGCCTGCCAGGGATAAAGGACAAAGAGCCATTATAGTGGACAAGATAAAACATATCAGCACATATACATATCGCAGTATCAGACCCACTCAGCTCCCTACTACACGCCCAACCTACAGGAGGGTAGCTCTCCAGGAACAGGGTCTGAGAGCCCTAGGTAAGAGCAATAAGTGTACAGTGTGGCGCCTGAAAGAAGAGATTTTACGTTTGGTAGCTAATCCCAGATTACGGAGAGAGGATCAGAGCAGCAGTGTATTATCATGACATCTTAATGCTCCAATACGCTTCCTTTTTCCCTATTAGCCTACTTTACACTAGCATCAGATCGAGGCAGAACATGCAAACACATTTCCTTTGTTTTGCCATTATGGAACTAGAGATGATGTGACCTAAAGGACAGGTCAGGACAGAGGACATTTTACATTTACATTGATAAGACCACGGTGAAGTACTATAGCTGGTTAAGACCAGGGAATGCCTATGTGCCCTAGAGGTCTGTGGGTATCTAAAACAATATGAAAATGGCCTCACCACTCCTATGATACTGGGGTGGGCCATGAGGTCACATGGGCCTGTGGATAGAGTTGTCACGTGTTTCTGTCCCCCTAATGCCTTCACACTCAACTGGCTGATGTATCATGACATCATAATGATGTTTCTTCCTATTGTTATGTTAGCAGAAAAGTGAAGTAAAGTTTAAAAAAAAAAATTACATTTAAAAATCTGGTGGTCTTGGCAGTACTAACCTGATCCCAGATCTGTTTGTGTTTGCTTGCCCACTCCTATGGTCAATGTCATAACATGTAGCACAAACAGATCTGGGACTAGTCCATATCTATGTATACAAAGAGCCGTACTTTCGCTGATGAAAAAACATGCAGCGATACTATGGTACATTGAGTGCATGCTATGGTTGGCTTGACGTTTGAGGACGACGTAGAAAAGAAAACCCTAGATTTTCCATAAATATGCCTGTGCCTGCCTGAGGGTCAGTGGGGATACAAACATAGAGGAATGGATTATATACTCATGCTCAACTGCATCTCTTTTACAAATCTCAGTATCTCAATCAGTATCTCAAAATATGATGATTGGGATTCCTCGCAGCAATTACATTTTGATTCAATTCTATTTGTAGTTCGTGACACACCAAGGCTACATAGTGAAGTAATGCACTTGACTTCTAATTGACCATATCTTACTGTGGTAATAGCAATGCTTAGTTGGTGAACATATTGTTTTCACCTTGACAACTTGGTCAGTCAAGCATATTGAACCTGATTTCTTGTCATGGTGGATTGAGAGGAAAGGGGAGGACCAGTGGCATGATATTCAAATATTAGACAAGATGTATTTAGATTTACACAATAACACACACTGCTGTGATATTCCCGAACACACAGTAAGTCACTCCATGATGAATCCTGTGGTTGTCAGTGTTGCAGGCCTTTCTCTCTCTCCACAGAGTCTGATTGTAGCGAGTTGTCTTGCTGATCCTTTCGGCAACAAACTGGCATGTTGGTCTCCACCCCCCACACTCTAATTTGTTGACTGACTGCATTAAACATTTATCCTCTATTAGTTAAATCATGTTGGCAATAGCTGAGCTTGCTGCAGGGAATGTGACCCCGAACCACACTCCCTACAAAGTATTGTCCCTAATTTAACAGCCACGCACACACACGTACACGTACACGCACACGCACACGTACACACACACACACACACACACACACACACACACACACACACACACACACACACACACACACACACACACACACACACACACACACACACACACACACACACACACACACACACACACACACACACACACACACACACGGGTACACACACACGGGTACACACGCAGTGGCTTTCCAAAAGCTTGGCAGTCGGCTAAGTAGCCGATAACAGACTCATTGTAAGCCGGCTACTTTTTCTACTTCATATATTAACCAGACTTCTTTTCATTTCAAAGTTTACATTCGCTAGACAGAAAAGTCTATATATACTTCTCCCGCTAGAACGAATGATATGCATCTTTTAGCGATCTATTGATAGGACAGGCGCCTGTCAGTCACAAAGGAAATGATGACAGGGAAACTGCTGGTGTGCCAATCTGCTGTCTGTCCCGCCTCTCGGTAGGCCTACCTGCGTTATTTTTGTACGCTGTGGTTGGCTGCAGTGAAATTTATTTTCACGGAGGAGGGAGAGCATGATGCTTCTTAATTGTCTCCTGTGAGTGAATTTACACATCCCCGTGTGAATGTTTCCCCTCTAATTTTTCCAGCAGCAGCGGCAAAGTTAGCATATGGGAGGGGGGGGGCATTGCCCTTCTCTCGGCCACAGAGACAACATTTGTTTCCTGCAATACTACACATTTTGTCATGGGGCTGAGAGAGGCCTAGACAATATCCAAAACAACTAACAACACACTGAATTCATACAATTAATATATTTTCAGTAATCATGTCTTTCTACTCAATACCACAACTCATTTTACCAATTTGGGAGGTAAAGTCATTTAAGTATTCAATAATTTAGCTGTTTATTTCAGTTGGAAGCAAGGCAATAGAATGTACCAGAAGACACCAAAATAGAGCTAGTTCCGGAACCCCCCAAACCGGATTCCATGGCGGGCTACTTTTTATATCTGGCTGCTTATTCCATGTACTTACAGAAAACACTGCACACACACACACACACACCCACCCACACACACACAAACTGTTACTGCATAGAACCTTTAAACAGGATTCATACTGTACATGCAAGAAAAAGGACGATGCCATTCAAACACACTCATATCTTGGGAGCACATCATAGCAGAACAGACTCATCTGATTTCCACTGTAAACAAGCTAAACATCCAATCATTCTCCTTCCTTATCCTGGAGGATCTCCAACAAAGCCCATTGAAATAACATTCAGGTCTGACATACTGTAAGCCAGTGTGGGTTCTTCATTTGAATGCTATCTCTTTCATTCATCTTCATCTTTGCAACATCAACTGTATTTGGCTGGTTGACGTTTACTGGGACACATCTTGTCCAGGAGACAGAGCTGAGCGATTTGAAAACAAAGATGTGTCTTTTGGTCTTAATTTAAGGTTAGGGCAGCAGTGTGGTTACAGTTAGGGTTAGGTTTAAAATCTTACATTGTGGCTGTGCAAGCTAGTAGCTACAGAGCTGCCTCTGTGTTTTCAGCGTGTTGGAATGAAATGCATTAGCTGGAGATTTCCATCCACACTATGAATACTGTTTTTATATGTCATTCAGGCCATCACTGCCTGCTGGGCATCTTCAGCATGAGTAGACAGACCCTGTCCTCCATGTCTCTAAACATGAGTTATGGCGTCAAAGATTATATAAACACATCATGGTCCTCTCTGGCTCAGTTGGTAGAGCGCGGAGCTTGAACTACACAATTGTAGATTTGATTCCCACTGGGACCACCGATACAAAAATGTATGCACGCATGACTGTGAGTCGCTTTGGACAAAAGCACCTACTAAATGGCATGTATTGTTATATTGCTATTATAGTATCACAGTATGTATCATGTCAACGTTTTTTCAGACCCTGCGACTTGACCAGAAAATACCCAGCTAGCACATAACGTTCTGAGAACCTGGTGAGAGCGTGGTTTTCCTATAGTTATTTTGCATAGAACCTTCCCATAACTTTCTGGGAATGTTGCAAGATAGTTGCTTGGCTTTGGAACATTCTCAGCACATTTAAGGAACTTCACAAAAAACATTATTTTCTTGGTATTTCATTACTTTAACAGAATGTTCCTAAACATTCAAACATGGTTACATTTAATAAAACATGTGGTAACGTTCTAGGAACATTCTCCAACTGGTTTAACATTGAGAATGTTCTCAAATAGTTCAGAGAACGTTAACATTCTTCTGTGGGAATTTCAGTACTTCCACATTATGTTTCCTACAGGTTTTCTAATATTTCTATTTAAAGTAATCTTCTCAAATTGTTCCAAGAATTTTAAGAAACAACGTTCTTCTGTGGGAATTTCAGTACTTCAACATAACGTTTTCTGCAGGTTTACTCATGGTTCTATTTAAAGTAATGTTCTCAGAACGTTCAGAGAATGTTAAGAAAGGCCACCCATTTGGAAGCCGGCCCCACCCACTGGGGAGCCAGGCCCAGCCAATCAGAATGAGTTTTTCCCCACAAAAGGGCTTTATTACAGACAGAAATACTCCTCAGCACCCCCACTCTGCCCTCTCAGACGATCCCGCAGGTGAAGAAGCCGGATGTGGAGGTCCTGGGCTGACGTGGTTACACGTGGTCCTCTGCTGTTGTGAGGCCGGATAGACATACTTCCAAATTCTCTAAAACAACGTTGGAGGCAGCTTATGATAGCGACATTAACATTAAATTCTCTGGCAACAGCTCTGGTGGACATTCCTGCAGCCAGCATGCCAATTGCACATTCCCTAAAAACTTGAGACATCTGTGGCATTTTGTTGTGTGATAAAACACTGTCCCATTCTTGCATAATCAATGCTTGGAGTTTGTCAGAATTTGTGGGTTTTTGTTTGTCCACCCGCCTCTTGAGGATTGACCACAAGTTCTCAATGGGATTAAGGTCTGGCGAGTTTCCTGGCCATGGACCCAAAATATCGATGTCTTTTTCCCCGAGCCACTTAGTTATCACTTTTGCCTTATGGCAATGTGCTCCATCATGCTGCGAAAGGCATTGTTCCTCACCAAACTGTTCCTGGATGGTTGGGAGAAGTTGCTCTCGGAGGATGTGTTGGTACCATTCTTTATTCATGGCTGTGTTCTTAGGCAAAATTGTGAGCCCACTCCCTTGGCTGAGAAGCAACCTCACACATGAATGGTCTCAGGATGCTTTACTGTTGGCATGACACAGGACTGATGGTAGCGCTCACCTTGTCTTCCCGGACAAGCTTTTTTCCGGATGCCCCAAACAATCGGAAAGGGGATTCATCATTGAAAATGAATTTACCCCAGTCCTCAGCAGCCCATCCCCGTACCTTTTGCAGAATATCAGTCTGTCCCTGATGTTTTTCCTGGAGAGAAGTGGCTTTTTTGCTGCCCTTCTTGACACCAGGCCATCCTCCAAAAGTCTTCGCCTCACTGTGCGTGCAGATGCACTCACACCTGCTTGCTGCCATTCCTGAGCAAGCTCTGTACTGGTGGTGCCCCGATCTCGCAGCTGAATCAACTTTAGGAGACAGTCCTGGCACTTGCTGGACTTTCTTGGGTGCCCTGAAGCCTTCTTCACAACAATTCAACCACTCTCCTTGAAGTTCTTGATGATCCGATAAATGGTTGATTTAGGTGCAATCTTACTGGCAGCAATATCCTTGCCTGTGAAGCCCTTTTTGTGCAAAGCAATGATGACGGCATGTGTTTCCTTGCAGGTAACCATGGTTGACAGAGGAAGAACAATGATTCCAAGCACCACCCTCCTTTTGAAGCTTCCAGTCTGTTATTCGAACTCAATCAGCATGACAGAGTGATCTCCAGCCTTGTCCTCGTCAACACTCAAACCTGTGTTAACGAGAGAATCACTGACATGATGTCAGCTGGTCCTTTTGTGGCAGGGCTGAAATGCAGTGGAAATGTTTTTTGGGGGATTCAGTTAATTTGCATGGCAAAGAGGGACTTTGCAATTAATTGCAATTCATCTGATCACTCTTCATAACATTCTGGAGTATATGCAAATTGCCATCATACAAACTGAGACAGTAGACTTTGTGAAAATTAATATTTGTGTCATTCTCAAAACTTTTGGACACGACTGTAGATGGACAATGGTCCGAAGCATACTGCGAAAGCAACCCAATACTTTTTTAAGGAAAAGAAGTGGAATGTGGCGCAATGGCCAAGTCAATCACCTGACCTGAATCCAATTGAGCATGCATTTCACTTGCTGAAGGCAAAACTGAAGGTAAAACGCCCCAAGAACAAGCAGGAACTGAAGACCGCTGCAGTAAAGGCCTGGCAGAGCATCACCAGGGAAGAAACCCACCAGCTGGTGATGTCTATGGGTTCCAGACTTCAGGCAGTCATTGACTGCAAAGGATTTTCAACCAAGTATTAAAACTCACAATTTAATCTATGATTATGCTTGTTTGTCCAATTACTTTTGAGCCCCTAAAATTGGGGGGCTATGTATACAAATTGTTGTAATTCTTACAAGGTTCATACAATCATTTTGACAAAACCCTTAAATTAAAGATGAAAGTCTGCACTTAAAGCACATCTTGATTGTGTCCTTTCAAATCTATTGTGGTGGCGTACAGAGACAAATTTATGCAAATTGTGTCACTGTCCAAATACTTATGGACCTGACTGTACATCTGAATCTCACTGAATCTCACTAGGTTAATGCCTAAGCAAATTAATTTACATGTGTCCCATCTGTGCTTGGAGTTCAAAACAGTTAACCCAAATTAAGCTAGCATTAATCGAAGTGTTATTAAAAGTCCTCTTGAAACATTTATTGAAAGGTTTAAGGAAGTAATTCAAAAACCTTTACATTTCGTTCAAAACATACACAACATTTAGAGAATGTTCTCAGAACGTTATATAATACCTTAAACTCTCATTTCCGTCCTCAGAATGTTATAAAAGTTTCAGGGAACCAAAGTAAAACATTTTCAGAACCTGCCTGCAACCTAAAAACTAACATTCCCAGAACAGGCAAAATGTTCACTTTGTTCTCAGAATGTTAAAAAAATCGTTCTGTTTAACAGTCAGTAAACTTATGGCTTCAGTACCAGAACCAATAAGAAACTAAAAACATACGTTCCCACAACTTCCAAGAATCCAAATGTGCTAGCTGGGCAGTAACTGTGTACAAAGAAGGTATAATGCTGTAATGAGCTATTTTCAAAAGAAATTAACAAGTTGATCCTGTTTGTTTTGTATTCCAAATGTATCTTTCAGCTTTGTTTAAATTTACAAATCTTTTCAATGGTGAATCAAAAGAGCATAATAAGAACTGTGATGAGTGGATTATATGTATTTAAAGTGAAAGATTAAAGTGACAAAATACTGGAATATGATAATGAGTTCAATCACTCTTACCTGCAATGATGTCATCCATTTGCTCCAAGGCCGCCTCCAACATGTGACTTGCATCTGAGGCCATGGCGACAGACTACTGCATCGGCCTCTATGCTTGGTGTCCTAGGAAAGAAAGACCATTGTTAAATTCTAAGAATCAGGAATTCTAGATGAGTTAAAATCTAATATATGCTAGCTTTGTTAGCTTTGTACACATTGAACAGTAAACAACATAGAAAAAAAGGGTAACAAAAAAAGAGGTTAAAGATTAGAGGTTAAAGTGAAATATATTTTCCATAACCAAAAATATAGTATTTTCAGCTGTTTGAAGCTGGTGTACAAAACTGAAAGTAAAAGACGCAAAAACAAAACTTAACAGCACACATAGAACCGATCTACCGCTTCTTAGACTTGCTTTCAATGACAAAGACAGATCTGTAACTCATATTTCTATGTGAATTTGGTTGGGTCGCCCAAAAAGTTACATATTGCAGCTTTAAGAAATGTCACATGGTACGATTACCCACATATACATACCTAAACGGAGTACTGAGGATCAATTGTACTGCTGTGATATATTCTCCATTGAAATGTTTTCAGATATTGTATGTCTTCTTCCTAGGCATACATTTCAGTGTGGTACCATTGGCTTGGCCTGGTATAGTGAGTACTGGTATTTTCCCTGGATCATCACCGTCAGTAAGACAGGGCATGGCTTAGGGGCTGGTTCCCCCCCACCCCTCTGATGACTGTACAGCACAGGACCCCTGTTCTAATGAGGCCTCCGAGCCACCCAGCAGGGTCTCCACCCTCTGTCATTCTGCTTTTCAGCCGTCAGCATCTACCCTCTTAAACAGAGAGAACAGCACATCCCCTGAGTAACCCCCCAGGTTACGGGATTTAAACACACTGTGAATGTCTTCCTTCTTTCAGCTGTTGACAGAGCTGATGGTTGGTGGGCTTGGGGCAATGCTTCCCCTATACTAATTTAGCAGCTACATTGTTGCCACTGCTGCAAACAATCTAATTTTTCAGATTTAAAAAAATATATTTACAGTTGAAGTCGGAGGTTTACATACACCTTAGCCAAATACATTTAAACGCAGTTTTTCACAATTCCTGACATTTAATCCTAAAAAATCCCTGTCTTAGGTCAGTTAGGATCACCACTTTATTTTAAGAATGTGAAATGTCAGAATAATAGTAGAGAGAATGATTTATTTCAGCTTTTATTTCTTTCATCACATTCCCAGTGGGTCAGAAGTTTACATACACTCAATTAGTATTTGGTAGCATTGCCTTTAAATTGTTTAACTTGGGTCAAACGTTTCGGGTAGCCTTCCACAAGCTTCCCACAATAAATTGGGTGAATTTTGGCCCATTCCTCCTGACATACCTGGTGTAGCTGAGTCGGGTTTGTAGGCCTCCTTGCTCACACACACTTTTTCAGTTCTGCCCACAAATTTTCTATAGGACTGAGGTCAGGGCTTTGTGATGGCCACTCCAATACCTTGACTTTGTTGTCCTTAAGCCATTTTGCCACAACTTTGGAAGTATGCTTGTGGTCATTGTGCATTTGGAAGACCCATTTGCGACCAAGCTTTAACTTCCTGACTGATGTCTTGAGATGTTGCTTCAATATATCCACATAATTTTCCATCCTCGTGATGCCATCTATTTTGTGAAGTGCACCAGTCCCTCCTGCAGCAAATCACCCCCACAACATGATGCTGCCACCCCCGTGCTTCACGGTTGGGATGGTGTTCTTCGGCTAGTAAGCCTCTCCCTTTTTCCTCCAAACATAACGATGGTCATTATGGCCAAACAGTTCTATTTTTGTTTAATCAGACCAGAGGACATTTCTCCAAAAAGTACAATCTTTGTCCCCATGTGCAGTTGCAAACCGTAGTCTGGCTTTTTTATGGCGGTTTTGGAGCAGTGTCTTCTTCATTCCTGAGCGGCCTTTCAGGTTATGTCGATATAGGACTCGTTTTACTGTGGATATAGATACTTTTGTACCTGTTTCCTCCATTATCTTCACAAGGTCCTTTGCTGTTGTTCTGGGATTGATTTGCACTTTTCGCTCCAAAGTATGTTCATCTCTAGGAGACAGAACACGTCTCCTTCCTGAGCGGTATGACGGCTGCATGGTCCCATGGTGTTTATACTTGCGTACTATTGTTTGTACAGATGAACGTGGTACCTTCAGGCGTTTGGAAATTGCTCCCAAGGATGAACCAGACTTGTAGAGGTCTACAATTTTTTTTGAGTTCTTGGCTGATTTCTTTAGATTTTCCCATGATGTCAAGCAAAGAGGCACAGAATTTGAAGGTAGGCCTTGAAATATATACACATGTACACCTCCAATTGACTCAAATGATGTCAATTAACCTATCAGAAGCTTCTAAAGCCATGACATAATTTTCTGGAATTTTCCAAGCTGTTTAAAGGCACAGTCAATTTAGTGTATGTAAACGTCTGACCCACTGGAATTGTGATACAGTGAATTATAAGTGAAATAATCTGTCAGTACACAATTGTTGGAAAATCAAATCAAAGTGTATTTGTCATGTGCGCCGAATACAACAGGTGTTGACCTTACAGTGAAATGCTTACTTACAGGCTCTAACCAATAGTGCAAAAAAGGTATTAGGTGAACAATAGGTAGGTAAAGAAATAAAACAACAGTAAAAAGACAGGCTATATACAGTAGCGAGGCTATAAAAGTAGCGAGGCTACATACAGAAACTGGTTAGTCAGGCTGATTGAGGTAGTATGTACTATGTAGTGCTTTGCGGTCAGAGGCCGAGCAATTGCCGTACCAGGCAGTGATGCAACCAGTCAGGATGCTCTCGATGTTGCAGCTGTAGAACCTTTTGAGGATCTCAGGACCCATGCCAAATCTTTTTAGTTTCCTGAGGGGGAATAGGCTTCGTCGTGCCCTCTTCACGACTGTCTTGGTGTGTTTGGACAATTCCAGTTTGTTGTTGATGTGGACACCATGGAACATGAAGCACTCAACCTGCTCCACTACAGCCCCGTCGATGAGAATGGGGGCGTACTCTGTCCTCCTTTTCCTGTAGTCCACAATCATCTCCTTAGTCTTGGTTACGTTGAGGGAGAGGTTGTTATTCTGGCACCACCCGGCCAGGTCTCTGACCTCCTCCCTATAGGCTGTCTCGTTGTTGTCGGTGATCAGGCCTACCACTGTTGTGTCGTTTGCAAACTTAATGATGGTGTTGGAGTCGTGCCTGGCCATGCAGTCGTAGGTTAACAGGGAGTACAGGAGGGGACTGAGCACGCACCCCTGCGGAGCTCCAGTGTTGAGGATCAGCGTGGCAGATGTGTTGCTACCTACCCTCACCACCTGGGGGTGGCCCGTCAGGAAGTCCAGGATCCAGTTGCAGAGGGAGGTGTTTAGTCCCAGGATCCTTAGCTTAGTGATGAGCTTTGAGGGTACTATGCTGTTGAACGCTGAGCTGTAGTCAATGAATAGCATTCTCACATAAGTGTTCCTTTTGTCCAGGTGGGAAAGGGCAGTGTGGAGTGCAATAGAGATTGCATCATCTGTGGATCTGTTTGGGCGGTATGCAAATTGAAGTGGGTCTATGGTTTCTGGGATAATGGTGTTGATGTGAGCCATTACCAACCTTTCAAAGCACTTCATGGCTACGGATGTGAGTGCTACGGGTCTGTAGTCATTTAGGCAGGTTGCCTTTGTGTTCTTGGGCACAGGGACTATGGTGGTCTGCTTGAAACATGTTGGTATTACTTGTGTCATGCACAAAGTAGATGTCCTAACTGACTTGCCAAAACTATAGTTTGATAACAAGAAATTTGTGGAGTGCTTGAAAAACAAGTTTTAATGACTCCATCATAAGTGTATGTAAACTTCCAACTTCAACTGTATATTTCTACCGAGACACGCTTTTAAATGGATAGGCGTTGGCTCAATGACTGAAAGTCTATGGGAACAGCTAGCATATCATTGCGCTAACTCTGTTAGCCATGCAACCCCTCCACCCCCACCCTTGCCTCCACTGCTGAAAAGTACCAGGTTTGTTTTCAACACAGTTCAAAAGGGATCCGAGTAAAGCGTGACTGATAATTTGATTGTTGTGCCAAGAAAAACATCAACCTATGATGAGTTCCAATTATCAAAGTCAATAGAAATATCATGAACAGGGCTTTAAATTCTTAAGTATTTCATTCCCACAAACTAAATCCATACTATCATATGACAGAATGGAAACATATCTATTATTATTCAAGAAATCTTCTCTGGAAAAAGTATAGATGTGACCATTGACTGTGAGGCGTTGGCGAAACACAGGCATAGGCCTCTGAGACAAAAGGCAACTGTAGACGTCGGACAGGCAGGCAGGGAGAAGCAGGCAGCTCGTTGAAAGGAGCCAGGCGTCAACAGTGTTAATTATGTGGCTGTTCAGATTTAGCTGGACACGGCTGAGGGTGATGGCTACATTTATTCAGAGCCTCTGTAGTGACAGCTCCTCTGTGTAACAGCAGCACAGTGGGCAGCAGACAGTAGAATTCTAATAACTGGCCTGATTATACAAACCCAATTAAAGCCTGCAGTTAAAGGCCATGAGGACATCAGGGCTCCCTGGTACTGCAAACCACTAATGGACAGGCCAGAGAGAATAATGCAGTCTACTGCCCCTATATTCAACTGGCACAGTGGGCAGCAGACACGGGGTCAAAAGGGTCCGCGGGTCCCGAAAAAAAATACAAATAAACATATATACAGTATCAGTCAAAAGTTTGGACACAAACTTTTTTTACTATTTTCTACATTGTAGAAAAATAGTGAATACATCAAAACTATGAAATAACACATATGGAATCATGTAGTAACCAAAAAAGTGTTAAACAAATCAAATATATTTTAGATACTTCAAAGTAGCCACCCTGTAACGGTTTTCTTCTTCTTCTGATGAGGAGTAAGAAGGATCGGACCAAAATGCAGCGTGGTAAGTGTCCATGTTACTTTAATATAACAGAACACCAAAAAATACAAAAATAACTAAGTGAATGACAAAGAAAACCGAAACAGTCCTGAATGGTGAAACAAACACAAAACAGGAAATAACTACCCACAAACACAGGTGGAACAGGCTACCTAAGTATGATTCTCAATCAGAGACAACGATTGACAGCTGCCTCTGATTGGGAACCATACTAGGCCAAACACAGAAATACAACACATAGAACAAAACATAGAAAATAGAACATAGAATGCCCACCCCAACTCACGCCCTGACCAAACCAAAATAAAGACATAAAAAAGGAACTAAGGTCAGAACGTGACACACCCTTTGCCTTGATGACAGCTTTGCACACTCTTGGCATTCTCTCAACCAGCTTCACCTGGAATGCTTTTCCAACAGTCTTGAAAAAGTTCCCACATATGCTGAGTACTTGTTGGCTGCTTTACCATCACTCTGCGGTCCAACTCATCCCAAAACCATCTCAATTTGGTTGAGGTCGGGTAATTGTGGAGGCTAGGTCATCTGATGCAGCACTCCATCACTCTCCTTCTTGGTCAAATAGCCCTTACACAGCCTGGAGGTGTGTTGGGTCATTGTTCTGTTGAAAAACAAATGATAGTCCCACTAAGCGAAAACCAGATGGAATGGCGTATTGCTGTAGAATGCTGTGGTAGCCATGTTGGTTAAGTGTGCCTTGAATTCTAAATAAATCACAGACAGTGTCACCAGAAAAGCACTCCCACACCACCACACCTCCTCCTCCATGCTTCACCATTGGAAACCGCACATGCAGAGATCATCCGTTCACCTACTCTGCATCTCACAAAGAAACCAAAGGACAGATTTCCACCGGTCTAATGTCCATTGCTCGTGTTTTTTGGCCCAAGCAATTCTCTTCTTATTGCTGTCCTTTAGTAGTGGTTTCTTTTCAGCAATTTCACCATGCAGGCCTGATTCACACAGTCTCCTCTGAACAGTTGATGTTGAGATGTGTCTGTTACTTGAGCTCTGTGAGGTGCAATCTGAGGAGCAGTTAAATGCAAATTTCTGATGCTGGTAACTCTAATGAACTTATCCTCTGCAGCAGAGGCAACTCTTGGTCTTGCTTTCCTGTGGCGGTCCTCATGAGAGCCAGTTTCATTATAGCGCTTTGATGGTTTTTGCGTCTGCACTTGAAGAAACTTTCAAAATTCTTGAAATTTTCCGGATTGACTGACCTTCATGTCTTAAAGTAATCATGGCCTGTTGTTTTTACTCAGTTGGGCTTCGACCCCTGGTACCGTATAAACGTGCATACGACATGGAAAAATGCATAGAATTGCAGAAAATGCGCTTTAAAATAGCAACAAAAAAATCTCTGCCCCATGCAAAAGTTGTAGAATTGCAGGAAATTACCTTTAAAACTGAAAAATGTTCTCTCCGCCAACAAGAGGGGTGTGAACAGTTTGGGGTTGCAAGTTGGGGGTTTGTTACTACGCCGATAAAAAAATATTATCCATCGGACCTCTGCCACCTAGGAAATTTGTGTTACCGAACTTTCTCAAAAAGTACTTGAGTACCCCTGGTCTACTGTCTGCTACTGTACAATCTAATGTATGTCTTGAAGACACGGCCTTGGTAGAGCTTAAATGAAATCAAATGACATTTTATTTGTCACATGCTTCATAAACAACAGGTGTAGATTAAAGGCCAAGACAAACGAAACGCGAACGAGCGAACAAGCGTGTACTTGCTGGAAATAGAATACACGGTAGTGAATGACAGAAAACAGACGTGCTGCGTGCTGTCAACGGCGTCAAAAGCATAATGCGCTTCAAATTAGAAAATAAGTCTATTTTTCTTTCGTCTACATGAAGCAATGCTTGTTCGCATTTAATTTAATTTGTCCTTCAAAATTCAAAAGGAACTCGCACATCCAAGCAATCTTTTTTGCAGGTGCATGGTAACAGTTGAATAACATTTGATAAAAGAAGAAACCCGCAGCCTGCTCTTGATAGTATCACTGCTCTTTAATCAGCTTTACGTATCGTCCTCACAGCCTTCGTCAGAGCTTTTGTGAGTTTTCTAAATTCGCACCCTCTAGGTCTACATAAGGGTGGATATGGGAGAACCTTCCAGAAGGACAACCATCTCTGTAGCACTCCACCAATCAGGCCTTTATGGTAGAGTGGCCAGACAGAAGCCACTCCTCAGTAAAAGGTACATGACAGCCTGCTTGGAGTTTGCCAAAAGGCACCTAAATACTCTCAGACCATGAGTAACAAGATCTGATGAAATCAAGATTAAACTCTTTGGCCTGAATGCCAAGCGTCACGTCTGGAGGAAACCTGGCACCATCCCTACGGTGAAGCATGGTGGTGGCATCATCATGCTGTGGGGATGGTTTTCAGCGGCAGGGACTGGGAGACTAGTCAGGATCGAGGGAAAGATGAACGGAGAAAAGTACAGAGAGATCCTTGATGAAACCTGCTCCAGAGCGCTCAGGACCTCCGACTGGGGGCGAAGGTTCACCTTCCAACAGGACATAAACCAAAAGCACACAGCCAAGACAACGCAGGAGTGGCTTCGGGACAAGTCTCTGAATGTCCTTGAGTGGCTCAGCCAGAGCCCGGACTTGAACCCGATCGAACATCTCTGGAGAGACCTGAAAATAGCTGTGCAGCAACGCTCCCAATCCAACCTGACAGAGCTCGAGAGAATCTGCAGAGAAGAATGGGAGAAACTCCCCAAATAGTTGTGACAAGATTGTACCCAAGAAGACTTGAGGCTATAATCGCTGCCAAAGGTGCTTCAACAAAGTACTGAGTAAAGCGTCTGAATAATTATGTAAATGTGATATTTACGTTTTTTTTTAATTATAGCAAAAATGTCTAAAAACCTGTTTTTGCTTTGTTGTTATGGGGTATTGTGTGTGGATTTATGAGGGGAAAAAATTATTTCTTCAATTTTAGAATAATGTTGTAACCTAACAAAATGTGGAAAGCGTCAAGGGGTCTGAACTTTCCGAAGGCACTGTATATAGCTATAGTTGATAATAGTTGTAAAGAATTTGAAGTTAGGATAAGGTAAACATATGACATCTGGTTTGGTGACTCCAGTTTGAACTGTTCAAGAGTTATTGTTGGTGTTTTTATTATGCTAATCTATGCAAATGCTTATATTCATAGATTTTTGAAGTTAGGATAGCATGAAGGTTTTAAAATTGGTCTTGTAGCTTAATTGGCCAAGAAGCTAGACCATTTTGAATAGCTACCTCTGTTTCTACAGTGAATAGAATGCTGAGGAAATCCCATGAAAGTGGATGGAGGACAAAAAAAAAGGACAAAAAGTTGAATAGTCAGGTCTCCAGACCTGAACCCAATAGAAAATCTTTGGAGTGAGCTGAAAGTCCGTAGTGCCCAGCGACAGCCCCGAAACCTGAAGGATCTGGAGAAGGTCTGTATGGAGGAGTGGGCTAAAATCCCTGCTGCAGTGTGTGCAAACCTGGTCAAGAACTACAGGAAACGTATGATCTCTGTAATTGCAAACAAAGGTTTCTGTACCAAATATTAAGTTCTGCTTTTCTGATGTATCAAATACTTATGTCATGCAATAAAATGCAAATTAATTACTTAAAATTCATACAATGTGATTTTCTGGATTACAGACCTCTACATGTTTTGTAAGTAGGAAAACCTGCAAAATCGGCAGTGTATCAAATACTTGTTCTCCCCACTGTATATACAGTTGAAGTCGGAAGTTTACATACACTTAGGTTGGAGTCATTAAAACTCATTTTTCAACCACTCCACAAATTTCTTGTTAACAAACTATAGTTTTGGCAAGTCGGTTAGGACATCTACTTCGTGCATGACACAAGTAAATTTTCAACAATTGTTTACAGACAGATTATTTCACATATAATTCGCTGTATCACAATTCCAGTGGGTCAGAAGTTTACATACACTATGTTGACTGTGCCTTTAAACAGCTTGAAAATTCCAGAAAATTATGTCATGGCTTTAGATGCTTCTAAAAGGCTAATTGACATCATTTGAGTCAATTGGAGGTGTACCTGTGGATGTATTTCAAGGCCTACCTTCAAACTCAGTGCCTCTTTGCTTGACATCATGGGAAAATCTAAAGAAATCAGCCAAGACCTTGGAGACCTCCAATTGGAGACCTCCACAAGTCTGGTTCATCCTTGGGAGCAATTTCCAAATGCCTGAAGGTACCACGTTCATCTGTACAAACAATAGTACGCAAGTATAAACACCATGGAACCACGCAGCCGTCATACCGCTCAGGAAGGAGACGCGTTCTGTCTCCTAGAGATTAACGTACTTGTCACGTTCCTGACCTGTTTTCCTTTGTCATGTATTTGTTTTAGTTGGTCAGGGCGTGAGTTGGGTGGGTTGGTCTAGGTTTGATTTTCTATGTTGGGATTTTGTGTTCGGCCTGGTATGATTCTCAATCAGAGACAGCTGTCAATCGTTGTCCCTGATTGAGAATCATACTAAGGCAGCCAGGGTTTCACTTGTGTTTGGTGGGTGTTTGTTCCTGTGTCAGTGTTTGGGCCACACAGGACTGTTTCAGGTTAGTCACGTTTGTTGGTTTTTGTATTTTGTAGTGTTTGTTGTTTTTTCATTAAATAATGAATACTTACCAATCCGCATCTTGGTCCGATCCATGCTCCTCCTCGTCTGAGGAGGAGAACGACTACGACAGCCGTTACAGTACTTTGGTGCGAAAAGTGCAAATCAATCCCAGAACAACAGCAAAGGACCTTGTGAAGATGCTGGAGGAAACAGGTACAAAAGTATCTATATCCACAGTAAAATGAGTCCTATATCGACAAAACCTGAAAGGCTGCTCAGTATTGAAGAAGCCACTGCTCCAAAACCGCCATAAAAAAGCCAGACTACGGTTTGCAACTGCACATGGGGACAAAGATTGTACTTTTTGGAGAAATGTCCTCTGGTCTGATGAAACAACAATATAACTCTTTGGCCATAATGACCATCGTTATGTTTGGAGGAAAAAGGGTGACACTTGCAAGCCGAAGAACACCATCCCAACCGTGAAGCACAGGGGTGGCAGCATCATGTTGTGGGGGTGCTTTGCTGCAGGAGGGACTGGTGCACTTCACAAAATAGATGGCATCATGAGGATGGAAAATTATGTGGATATATTGACGCAACATCTCAAGACATCAGTCAGGAGGTTAAAGCTTGGATGCAAATGGGTCTCCAAATGGACAATGACCCCAAGCATACTTCCAAAGCTGTGGCAAATTGGCTTAAGGACAGCAAAGTCAAGGTATTGGAGTGGCCATCACAAAGACCTGACCTCAATCCCATAGAAAATTTGTGGGCAGAACTAAAAAAGCGTGTGCGAGCAAGGAGGCCCACAAACCTGACTCAGTTACACCAGCTCTGTCATGAGGAATGGGCCAAAATTCACCAAACTTATTGTGGGAAGCTTGTGGAAGGCTACCCAAAATGTTTGACCCAAGTTGAACAATTTAAAGGCAATGCTACCAAATACTAATTGAGTGTATGTCAACTTCTGACCCACTGGGAATGTGATGAAAGAAATAAAAGCTGAAATAAATCATTCTCTCTACTATTATTCTGACATTTCACATTCTTAAAATAAAGTGGGGATCTTAACTAACTGACCTAAGAATTTTTACTAGGATTAAATGTCAGGAATTGTGAAAAATTGAGTTTAAATGTATTTGGCTATGGTGCATGTAAACTTCTGACTTCAACTGTAGGTAGGGGTGAAGTGACTAAGCAACAGGATAGATAATATACAGTAGCAGCAGCAAATGTGGTGAGTCTGAAAGTGTGTGTGTGTGTGTGTGTGTGTGTGTGTGTGTGTGTGTGTGTGTGTGTGTTGGGGTGTCAGTGTGAGTATGTGAGTGTGTGGGTAGAGTCCAGCGTGTGTGGATAGAGTCAGTCCTTGAGAGTTGCAAAACAGGGTCAATGCAGGTAGTCTGGGTAGCCATATGATTATATGATTAGCTATTGAGCCGTCTTGTTCAGGAGCTTTATGGCTTGGGGGTAGAAGCTGTTCGGGGTCCTGTTGGTTCCAGACTTGTCGCACTGGTACTACTTGCCGTGAGGTAGCAGAGAGAACAGTCTTTGGCAGGGATCATCAACTAGATTCAGCCACGGGCAGATTCTTTCTTGAGTGAATGGTCGGGGGGCCAGAACATAATTACAAATCATTTGTACACTGCAAATTGACAGCAATAAGCCCAAACAGATACAGTGGCAAGAAAAAGTATGTGAACCCTTTCGAATGACCTGTATTTCTGCATAAATATGTCATAAAATTTGATCTGATCTTCATCTAAGTCACAACAATAGACAAGCACAGTCTGCTTAAACTAATAACACACAAACAATTACACTTTTTCATGTCTTTGTTGAACACACTGTGTAAACATTCACAGTGCAGGGTGGAAAAAGTTTTTCCACCCTGCACTGTGAATGTTTACACAGTGTGTTCAACAAAGACATGAAAAAGTATAATTGTTTGTGAATCCTTGGATTTAATGACTGGTTGACCCTCCTTTTTGCAGCAATAACCTCATTCAAACATTTTCTGTGGTTACGGATCAGACCTGCACAACGGTCAGGAGGAATTTTGGACCATTCCTCTTTATAAAACTGTATCAGTTCAGCAACATTCTTGGGATGTCTGGTGTGAACCGCTCTCTTGAGGTCATGCCACAGCATCTCAATCAGGTTGAGGTCAGGACTCTGACTGGGCCACTCCAGAAGGCGTATTTTCTTCTGTTGAAGCCATTTTGTTGTTGATTTACTTCTGTGTTTTTTGTCGTTGTCTTGTTGCATCACCTAACTTCTGTTGAGCTTCAATTGGCGGACAGATAGCCTTACATTCTCCTGCAAAATGTCTTGATAAACTTGGGAATTAATTTTTTTGTCGATGATAGCAAGCTTTCCAGGCCCTGAGGCAGTAAAGCAGCCTCAAACCATGATGCTCCCTCCACCATACTTTACAGTGGGGATGAGGTTTTGATGTTGGCGTGCTGTGCCTTTTTTTCTCCACGCATAGTGTTGTGTGTTCCTTCCAAACAACTCAACTTTAGTTTCATCTGTCCACAGAATATTTTGCCAGTAGCGCTTTAGAACATCCAGGTGCTCTTTTGTGAACTTCAGACGTGCAGCAATGTATTTTTTGGACAGCAGTGGCTTCTTCAGTGGTGTCCTCCCATGAACACCATTCTTGTTTAGTGTTTTATGTATCGTAGACTCGCTAACAGAGATGTTAGCATGTTCCAGAGATTTCTGTAAGTCTTTAGCTGACACTCTAGGATTCTTCTTAACCTCATTGAGCATTCTGCGCTGTGCTCTTGCAGTCATCTTTGCAGAACGGCCACTCCTAGCAAGAGTAGCAACAGTGCTGAACTTTCTCCATTTATAGACAATTTCTCTTACCGTGGACTGATGAACATCAAAGCTTTTAGAGATACTTTTGTAAATATTTCCAGCTTTATGCAAGTCAACAATTCTTCATCTTAGGTATTTTAAGATCTATTTTGTTCAAGGCATGGTTCACATCAGGCAATGCTTCTTGTGAATAGCAAACTCAAAATTTTGTGAGTGTTTTTTATAGGACAGGGCAGCTCTAACCAACATGTTCAATCTCGTCTCATTGATTGGACTCAAGGTTAGCTGACTCCTGCCTCCAATTAGCTTTTGGAGAAGTCATTAGCCTAGGGGTTCACATACTTTTTCCAACCTACACTGGGAAAGTTTAAATGATGTATTCAATATAGACAAAATACAATAATTTGTGTGTCATTAGTGTCTGTCTATTGTTGTGATCACATCTTATGAAGAAATCCAGGTAATTCCAAAGGGTTCACATACTTTTTCTTGCCACTGCTAAAAAGCAAAACCCTAGACACTGTCGTGCATGAAAAGCCCAGGAGAACAGCCATTTCTAAGATACTGCAACCAGCTCGCCTGACACCGACGAACATACAGTAGGTCACTCGTTTTGCCCATTCTAACATTCAATCAAACAGTAATGGAATGCCTCGATGCCTGTCTCCCTGCTTTATATAGCAAGCTACGGCCACATGACTCACTATCTGTAGGATCTAAACCTTTTCGTGAACTGCATGGTGTAACTAATAAACTGGCCACTGAGTGTATAACACAGCAATAAGACCTATCAATAACCTGACAGCACCTAGACCCAAAGCCTTCTATTTAGCCCCAGTCTCACCAGTCGGCTATCACAGGCATTCTTCCCACAGAGAAGAGGAGTACGCTGAGACTGTTTGAAGAGGATAACATTAGCCAGCAGTTCCGGACAGTGCAGCCTTGCAGTCTCTCATAATATTGTTCCATGGGTCAGCACCTTTCTCTGCCACGAGGTGTATTCTCCATTCAAACACCTGCACATGCTGCTAGCTGGATAAGCCATTGACTCGACAAAGAGTGAGATCCAGCCCAGTGCCATCAAAGGACATTTATGTAAAAAATCCAACATTTTAGCAGTGGCTAAATTTCAAAATGCAGAAAAGAGGAGGTTCAGAACAATGTTTAGCTGTCTGGGGAAGGTATAAAGGACTTTCAACTACTCCAAAGAACACATCAAACGCTGCATAACCTTGAGGTTCCGTGCTGAGCCAAACTGAGCTGCTGGTGCATTTTTGTGGTGTGCCCAAAAACTCTGAAGGTTAAAACGACAAACCTCCCCTATCCTGAAGCGCATCATCCCCCTAAACAAACTCTGAATCAGAGCTGGTTTGGATAAACATACATTACCCTACCATACACAACCTCTTTTAACTTCTCTGAGGTCAAGTTACATCTGTAGCCTAATACAATCATATCGGTTGTATGCTGTTGAAAATTATCACATCTGGGCTAAACAAAAACCACTTATCAAGAATACGATATAAAGATTTGATCATCTCTTGCCGCTGTTTTCAAAAATGTGTGAACTGTAACACTATAACTTCCTAAAATATATCTTAATAGGTTCTTGGCCTGGACGAACAAATATACAAATCCATTGCACGTGTGCATAGTCCGTACAGCCCCAAACCGCTGTTTCTCCTAGGTTTATTCTGTCCTGCTGCTCGGTCAGTGACTTGCATAAGTGCATTTCTGAGCCACCCACAGTTTGGAGAGTCACCAAGCAGCTCCTCTATCAGTAAAATTAGTAGTGACATCAGAAAACATCACATGCCGAACAGTGTCCTAAGTACATTACAGACATCCAAATCTGTATCTGGTTTCTGCACATCATCCATTTGGAGAACTCTGATAAGCAATGTATGGGACATGCTTAAAAAGGCTGAACACTTTCCTCTAAGAGGCAAAAATCAACATTCCTACAAGGGAGAAGGGCTGAACCTCTAAATAGTTCTTTGCATTTTCCATGACTTTGCCTAATACAAACAAACAAAAAAATCGCCAGATTATTTTCTGTTGATTTTCCCTCCAGTCCTATCGAAGCACTATAAAAAGCAGCATATTTGAGCTCCCAGTTTGAAAAAAGAAAGCAGGGTTTAATGCTGGTCAGATCCTCATGGCCCTCTCTCTGTTCCCTCCCTGGTACGGTTTGCTGATGTAATTAAAGTGTTGTCTCGAGCCGGTCCTTCACGCTGGCCAAGAAATACTGTAGCCTTGTGAGTGTGTTTAGAGTCCTGTTCGCAACAAGGCACTAAAGTGATACTGCCCCCCCCCCCCACAAAAATGTAAAAATGTACATGAACTTTCTGTCCTGAATAGAAAGTGTTATGCTTGGGGCAAATCCTACACAACACATTCTTCATATTTTCAAGAATGGTGGTGGCTGCATCATGTTATGGGTATGCTTTTTATCTGCAAGGACTAGGGAGTTCTTTGGGATAAAAAGAAACAGAATACAGCTATAAGCACAGGCAAAATCCTAGAGGAAAACCTGGTTCAGTCTGCTTTCCAACACACACTGGGAGACAAATTCACCTTTCAGCAGGACAACAACCTAAAACACAAGGCCAATTCTACACTGGAGTTTCTTACCAAGAATGAAATTGAATGTTCCTGAGTGGCCTAGTTATATACTGAACAAAAATATAAACGTAACATGAAACAATTTCAAAATTTTACTGAGTTACAGTTCATTTACAGTCAATTGAAATAAATTCATTGGGCCCTAATCTATGGATTTCACATGACTGGGAATACAGATATGCATATGTTGGTCACAGATACCTCTAAAATTTGGTAGTGGCGTGGATCAGAAAACCAGTCAGTATCTGGCGTGACCATCATTTGCCTCATGCAGCGCGACACATCTCCTTCGCATAGAGTTGATCAGGCTGTTGATTGTGGCCTGTGGAATGTTGTCCCACTCTTCTTCAATGGCTGTGCGAAGTTGATGGATATTGGCAGGAACTGGAACATGCTGTCGTACACGTTGATCCACTGCATCCCAAACATGCTCAATGGGTGACATGTCTGGTGAGTATGCAGGCCATGGAAGAACTGGGAAATGGTCAGCTTCCAGGATTTGTGTACAGATCCTTGCAACATCAGGCTGTGCATTATCTTGCTGAAACATGAGGATGGAGGCGGATGAATTGCACAACAGTGGACCTCAGGATCTCATCACGGTATCTCTGTGAATTCAATTTGCCATCAATAAAATATGATTGTGTTCATTGTCTGTAGCTTATGCCTGCCCATACCATAATCCCACCGCCACCATGTGGCACTGTTCAGTGTTGACAATAGAAAACCGCTCTCCCACAAAACGCCATACATGTTGTCTGTGGTTCTGAGGCAAGTTGGACGTATTGCCAAATTCTCTAAAACGACGTTGTAGGCAGCTTATGGTAGAGGAGTTAACATTCAATACTCTGGCAACAGTCAGGATGCCAATTGCATGCTCCCTCAAAACTTGAGACATCTGTGGCATTGTGTTGTGTGACAAAACTGCACATTTTAAAGTGGCCTTTTATTGTCCCCAGCACAAGGTATTGCTATGCTTGGTTTTAAATCAAATCAAATCAAGTGAAATTGAATTTAACATTTTTTATAAAAACGATGTTTATAGGCACAAAAAGCACATCTCTCGTTCCATGTGCATTTGGCACTGTACGTCACGGCTGGATAGGCTGCGCTTCCGTTGTCAAAATCCATGCCACAACCAACCGTGTTACCGCTAAAACCAACTTTTAGTTGGTCTTAAATATCCACACCAGCTCTGCCTGAAATTGGCACTTTGGCGCACATTTAAGGACACACCTCAGATATTGCCACCACTGACACCTCAGCGCAAGTGAGTAAATTGCCAATCCTGGCGTTAGGGTTTGAAAACGGAAGAGCGCCGGTTTTAACAGGTCGAAATTGCAAACAAGCGTGCATTTGACAATTGCGCTGGCTTCACGCCAGCCCCACTAGTTACCACAGGAATAAAGACATTGCACCTTTATCTGTAGGAGGAACGCTCAGATCTTATGACACCAACGGCTGGGCCTAAGAAGTGGTCCTTCTGCTTTGAGCAGAATTGTCTGAGCAACCTGCACTTTTGTGAAGTCGGTTGAATATTGATTTTACTGTTTCCCTCATTGACTCTGGCCTGTTTGGATTAATAGAGCCAGCTGCTGCTGAAGCCCAGAGAGAGAAAGAGAGAAAACTGGAGGCCTGGCTGTCACAAACACAAATATAAGAGGCTGAGCAGGAAACAGGAAGAAGCAGGAAGAATTTAGACCACAAAGGCAGAAGAGATGAACAGAAGATTCATTATATATGTTACAGTGTTCTTGAAATAAGATTTATATTGGAAAAACATCCTGCGCCTTAAAAGTACGCCTTGGAGAACATAAATCCACTATTGGACGTCAAGATATCACCTCGCCAGTTGCGAGACACTTCATAGAACAAAATAATTATTTTAATGAATTGTGTCACATCGGGATTGAAAAAGATCATCCACCACGTAGAGGAGGTGATTACGACAACAAATTACTCCACAGAGAAGCCATGTGGATATATACATTTAATTCTGTATCTCCACACGGTTTAAACGAAGAATTCGATTTCACCTCCTTCCTATAAGCCACATTTAGACTGTTATACAAAAACACTGTCCTTATCAGATTTTGCATAACCGTTGTTCTTTACAATTGCTGTTTTGAATTCAAATAAAATTTTACCTACACAATGAAGAAGGCTTTAAAGCCGAAACGTTTGTGTACGCTATCCCTGATGCAGTGAAAAAAATATATAATAATTGAATAATGAAGTAAGCTTTATGCAAAAATGTTTTGAGTCCGAACCCATTACACCTTTTTGTTTCAGGATTTTCCCTTGTCTGACCTTTACCAACACTCCTTCACATGCTAAATCATGCTCACAGAAAAGTAGGTCATCTTCACCCTTTAAAATGTGTAAATATCAAATCTAGAATATTAGTTTACAGTCAATTACATGGAAAAAGAAAAGTCCTCACACATTTGGCAATGCCTACAATTCACACATTACAACTCTTAAGAAAACAGAAAAGACTGCTATGTGGTACTCTTGCTTTGCATGTCAACAGAAGCATGCATCCTCAGCAGATTTATTACAAGCCAGGAGGCATGAATATTCAATGATCAAATCTCTAACAGCAGCCTACAGAAACTCTCCCTATAGGTGATGATTGAAACATTCATTAACTAATAACTAACCAACTAAATAACTAAGCTCTCGGTTAACTGATATGTTTTCAAAACGTGGGAAACCCTGCTGTAACCTTGGGTTTTCTTTACTCAGTCAGCCTTATATTTAGCCCCTCCACCTCTCCCCTCGCTGACGAAGCTTCGTTAGCGCTCTAAAATGTCAACATCAGGCGGCCCGAGTGTAATCGTCCTGGCAGTGGATGTTACGTGGCCCTGTCATACTCATATCAGCAATCAAGCACAATCATGACAGAGGATGTCAAGCAAACATGAGATCTCAGCCACCTCACAACTGCATTGCTCCTTTCAGTGGCAGATAAAGCTACCTCCAACACTATAAAATGAAGTCAAGAAAACTCAGTAGCCATAAACACTACCTCATTGGTACCATACACGTAAGAGAACCTGGGAGAGTATGTGTGGACCAGGTTTTTACATGTTTCAGGTTTTACTAGCTCAGGAAAGTAGGAACACATTTTAATCACATGGTTTGCATACTACAATCGTTTTAAATGTTTTATTTAAAGATGCACTATGCAGAAATCGCTCCGCCATTTTCCTGGTTCTGCCGTTCTAATGGATTGCCTAAGTTCAGTTTATGTGACAAAATAAACAAGTAAAGTGTAGAGAATCAGTGTACCATCTAAACCGCTGTGAAATATATTTTCCATAACCAAAAATATTGAATTTTAAGCTATTTGAAGCTGGTGTAAAAAAAAAAGGTAAAAGACACAAAAACAAAACTTAAGAACAGGAAGCATAGAAATAGCGCACATAGAACAGATCTACCACTTCTTTGACTTGCTTCTAATGAGAATTATTGGTTGGGCTGTACAACATGCAAAAAGGTAGGGAGCTTGGGTCTAGAAACGACTGGAGGGATTAAACTAGCAAAAGAGTGGGTGGGATGTACATTAAATTAACATCCTATGCCTCAAACGTGAAAAAAACAACAGAAAGAAGGTTTTTGAACATACCCGAACTTAGGCGCATACTTGGTTTTACCTGGATTAAGTACCAATTTCAGTTCAACAAAGGCTTTCTGCAAAGCAATGAAGGCAGATTGAAGCTCCGAAAAAGCCTGGTCAACCGTGGGGGCAATAGTATACACAACAGTGTCATCTGCATACAGGTGTATGTTACAATTTTTGCAGATAGACGAACATTGTTTTTAAGACAGCAAAAAGTACAGGACCTAAAATCGTTCCTTGTCGGACACCTTTCGTAATATCAAGGAAACCTGAATTAACACCATCAGAAAAAACACATTGTGTCCTCTCTGTCAAGTCATTTTCGAACCAATTACATGACGCCTGATTGCCTGCGGAAAAAGTCGACACTATAAAAAAAATAACATGATCACACTAAACATTCTCTATTTTCAAACACAAATATTTATCGTGCGTTTAAAACTTTGCGTTTCAAATCTCTCTCACCAACCTTCTGCCAACACAGCTTAATATATAAGCACCAAAGCCAGAGGCCCACTGACAGCTCCAACATCCTATCAGGGCCTCATTCTGCCACTTACATGTGTTCATGTGTTGTTGACAAGATGACACGTCGGAGGGGTCTAGCTGCCTGCAGGCCTTTAGTTTAAACAGCCTTCCATTTCAGCTGGTGGCTTGAGAGGTAGTCAACAAATCAGTAGTGGAAATCGACTCGTGTCTGTGGCGCTGAGCACCTGCGTGATCTCTTGCATAATAGACAAGGCATCGTTGTTACAGTGCTGGCAGAGGGCCCAAAACATAGCATTGAACCTTTTTGGAACAACAACAAAAAAATCGACAGCAACTCATTCAAAATGGCTGATAGACAAGACTCCTATATACAGTGCATGACTCCTGTTGCACAGAACAGAGTAAAGTCACATGGATTCAAGATCTTAACCTACAAGTCAGCTCAACCAGGACAAACCCTGTTCAAAAGACAGGATAACATTACACACTGTGCAAAGTGTGTCTTATAACCAGTGAGCAACATGGGCTCAGATGAAATCAGCACATCCAATGTGGGGCCATTGTTGGAGTGAGATATTTTGCTTTCAAATTCATACTGCATGTGCATGGCATGCAAACTGTATGGACGTGGAAATCAAACACAAAACAAAAGTCTATACCAAAAGTATATCATGAAAGACAAGTATGAAGTCATAACAGTAGCTGCAGGCTGATATTACTCATCCTCACTGAGCCTTCCTGACCGGGGCTCTGGAGTTGGGTGAGGACAGGTGACCTGGACCGGGTTGACTTTTTGCCAGCTCACTGGACCACTCATCGTTCCGCTCACCTGGCAGCTGTGATGCGGGGAAGTGCAGGTTGAAGGAGAGGAGAAATGTCACCCACAAGCAGGTGAAATCTAGTGTGCCGAAAACATCAGACAAAAGGCTAGGAGGCAACTCAACTCAACTCTGGAAAGTCTAGCCAGTCTCACATCACAGGCCACAACATGGCCTTCCTCTCTCTTTTCTCAGTTGGCTCTCCAAATCCATCATACTTTGTTCTTTAAAAATCAACCAATCCTATAACCAGGTTCTGTAGGTTTACATATTACAACACGGTAGTGTCTGTCATCGTGCTGAAACACAAAGGAAATATTTCACAATGGTTCAGGCTGTAAAAAGAATGTAGTTACAGTTTAGTGGCATCCTTTAATCTCTGAGAAAGAATCAGATAGTGAGAGAGACTCTAAATTATTGACATAGATAAATGGGCCAAGTCAAACAGAACTTAGTGCAGTGTTTTCAAATCCACATTTTGTTAGAGCTCATCCGTCAGGCAGGACCCCATACTTCACTAAGATCTGGGCTGGGAGTGGAGCGGTGGTTGCTTTAGGGATCATATTCCTGGAGAACACCGGGATACCTGATTAGCTCAGGAACACAAACTGTAACTGGAAAACAACCAACCTGCATGAGAAAAAACATCAAACTGTCCCACAGCCTTTCCCTCCCACAATAACTCCCCACGCAACTCTTCCCTGCTCTGCTGAAGGCTTTGGCTTGATTGGCCTTGACAGGCGATGGTCATATAACTCTGTCAGATTAAAACAATGCTCACTTCATCCTCTCCATTTGGCTTCCGGCTGACTCTGGGCTGCCTGTTTATCATGGAGCAATTCTACGGTAACGGACTCAGATTTTCTACTTAAAAATGTATGCCAAAAGAAAAAACACTGAAATCAAAGTTTAACAAACCATACAACTCTATGCACAATGACTAATTTGAACAATTTACAGATAACATTTGACAAAAACACATTTACTGGAAGAACTGTGCAGAAGCAAAGTTTGATAACAGAATTTCGGTAAAGTCTCCCTTCATTTTTTTTATGTGACCACGTTTTCTAAAAACTCTGAAATAAGATTCAACGATGTCTGCAGAAAGAGTGGGGTGTCGGCTATGACATGACATCTTGAAGAAAAAAAATGGGGTGATTGAACTACAGTACGTGACGTGGATTACCACTCAGTAACAGAATTGGTGTTATGGAATTTCATCATGATCTGTACTACACATAAATGCATGATTATGGATATGAATGTAATTCTCTACATGATGATGTATCCTAAATAGTACACAAAGGTGGAAATATGCAATATCCTCTGCATATGTGGGTATTATTCGACACACACAAGTGTGTAGAATAATATGGTTGGTCCGGACCAGACCAAATCTGAAACAATCAGACGTCTATGTTTCACGAGTTTGGACATTACAGTACAGCACAGTAGAGCTCAGTAGAGTACAGTACAGTACAGTACAGCACAGGCCAGTAGAGTTCAGTACAGTACAGTATAGTGCAGTACAATACAGTAAAGCATAGTTCAGTACAATACAGTACAGTAGAGTACAGTTCAGTACAGTATAATACAGTACACTGTAGTGTACTCAACCCTAGTGTGCTCTACTGTGTACTGTACTGAACTCTACTCTATTCTACTCTACTGTACAGTAAAATACAGGAATGTACTGCACTGAACTATACTCTGCTCAATTTTTTTTAACTTTACTGTACTGTTCTCTACTCTGCTCTACTGTACTGTACTGTGCTCTCTACACTTGTGAAAGACGTCATGGAAATCTCTGTTGGGACAAATCAAGGCTGGTCCGGACCAGACCAAAAACAATGTCTGTGGACAGTGAAATCAAGGACAGGGCGGACTGACCAAATTTCAACTACTTTTCAGGAGGAGGGGTTGTCCAGACTTTTTTCACACTTACTTTGACCACCAGAGAACAGAAATAGAAAGAAAACAGTTATGGGTTGAACGTAACAATATGCCAGTGGAAGGGAGGACAAAGCAGGTGACCCAACTGTGGTTTGTGACTACTATGATTTCCCATAGAAGTCAATTGCAGTAAATCCGTTACAGATTTTTCTGAAATTCTGCTACCAATTACGTAACAGAATTTTGAGTATTAATCACTTAATAATTCATAAACAAAATAGATATTTTTACATGTTACTTCTGTGAACTTTCATTATTCTCCCTCCTCATAAGGGAGAGAAATGTGGAAATATCTTAAATATACAGTACATTCGGAAAGTAAACTTTTCCCAAATGTTGTTACATTAGAGCCGTATTCTAAAATGGATTGTATTACATTTTTTCCTCATCAATCTACACACAATAGCCCATAATGACGAAGCGAAAACAGGTTTTTAGCGATGTTAGCAAATCTATAAAACATAAAAATAGAAATTCTTTATTTACATAAGTATTCAGACCCTTTGTTATGAGACTTGAAATTGAGCTCAAGTGCATCCTGTTTCCGCATCCTGTTTCCATTGATCAACCTTGAGATGTTTTTACAACTTCATTGGAGTCCACCTGTGGTGAATGCAATTGATTGGACATGATTTGGGTTACAGTACAAGATCCCACAGTTGACAGTGCATGTTGACAGTGCATGAGCAACAACCAAGCCATGAGGTCGAAGGAACTGTCCGTAGGGTCGTGGTCTGGGAGGTTACTCTGACAGAGCTCCAGAGTTCCTCTGTGGAGATGGGAGAACCTTCCAGGAAAGACAACCATCTCTGCAGCACTCCACCAATCAGGCCTTTATGGTAGAGTGGCTATACGGAAACACTCCTCAGTAAAAGGCACATGACAGCCTGCTTGGAGTTTGCCAAAAGGCACCTAAAGGACTCTCAGACCATGAGAAACAAGATTCTCCAGTCTGATTTAACCAAGATTGAGCTCTTTGGCCTGAATGGCAAGTGTCACGTCTGGAGGAAACCTGGCACCATCCCTACGTTGAAGCATGGTGGTGGCAGCATCATGCTGTGGGGATGTTTTTCAGTGGCAGGGACTGGGAGACTAGTCAGGATCGAGGGAAAGATGAACGGAGCAAAGTACAGAGAGATCCCTTGATGAAAACCTGCTCCAGAGCGCTCAGGACGTCAGACTATGGCGAAGGTTCACCTTCCAACAGGACAACAACCCTAAGCACACAACCAAGACAACACAGGAGTGGTTTCGGGACAAGTCTCTGAATGTCCTTGAGTGGCCCAAACAGAGCCCGGACGAACTGGATCGAACATCTCTGGAGAGACCTGAAAATAGCTGTGCAGTGACGCTCCCCATCCAACCTGACAGAGCTTGAGAGCATCTGCAGAGAAGAATGGGAGAAACTCCCCAAATATAGGTGTGCCAAGCTTGTAGCGTCATCCCCAAGAAGACTCAAGGCCGTAATAGCTGCCAAAGGTGCTTCAACAAAGTACTGAGTAAAGGGTCTGAATACTTATGTAAATGTAATATACGTTTTTTTTTATACATTTGGGGAAAAAAATCTAAAAACTTGTTTTTGCTTTTCATTATGGGGTATTTGTGTAGATTGGTGAGAAAAAATATCAAATGTAGTACCTTTTAGAATAAGGCTGTAACTTAACAAAATGTGGAAAAAGTCAAGGGGTCTGAATACTTTCCAAATGCACTGTATGTGGGGTTTTGGTAATGGAATTTAAAGGCACAGGGCAATGTTTCTTAAACCTACACAAGGCAAATAATAATAATAATAAGTATTGATATTAGTTGGCAGGGGTCTTTAGTCCAACAATATTGTGTTTTGATGTATTTTTTATTCCTTTTAAGACTTTTTCTGGTAGATGTTTTATAAGACCCCTTCTCCATATCTTTGACCAGAAATCAAATCCTTTGCTTATTCCTTGTATTCAGTATAGAAAAAGGTTAAAAATTTATATATGCCTTAATTTCTCCAAAATATAGACTCTTTAACTTTCATTTGCAACCAGATTTGACATGCCCCTATGAGATTCACATGATGGTGCTCATGGGTCCTTTTAGATGGAAATTACCCTAATTACTTTCCATCGTTTTGTATATTTTTCAAAGAGTATGCAACACCAATAGAAACTCTCAAGCTCTATCGATCGGTATATACATTCAGTCTTAATCTGCCTCCTAATCAGCGATTGGATCATCTCTAACAAATCTAACCAATCAATGTTGGCATTCTAGAAATCGTAGACTCATCATGGAGAAGAAACGTCCGTTTTGCAAAAGAGCGATGTGGATGGGTAGCTAGGCATCCTCTTACATGGAAATGACCCATGGAGCTATAAACCTTTTGTCAAGCAGGGAAAGAGTTAATGGCCTGGTGGAGGTGGCTCACCTATGTCTCCTGAATTCTCATTACAGTTAAAGGGGTAGCACACAGGTTGAAGAATGTCACTGGTGGAACCCAGGATCAATAACTTAAGTAATATGTTTTTTAGTTACAAAATGAGTCATTTCAACAAAGCTTGGATGTTCATTTGTTTACTATACAGAACATATACAGGCATAGCAGTCCAAATACCATAAACATAAAATCCTGCTTATTAAAAAAAAATCCAGTCATCCTGTGGGGGAAGTTGCTAAACAATCGCATTATCTGTTGCATTTGGCCTGGGTCCTGGGATGGAATGTCATCTCAAAGGCATACAATCGCATTCTGTTTCCTATGGGCTGGGGAGCGGGACAAAGCAGAGCTGAAGACAAATAATGTGCTTTATCCATTTTGTCTGAGCACATGATCCTCGGAGCACAACCCCGCTGCCTGCCGCCCAACACACTCATTACCGAGGGAAATTTACACCCTGGAGCTGTGGGATCACTAACGTGTTGTCTTGACTTTTTCCAGATATATGAGTTTATATGAGATAAGTGAGTTTAAAAAAAATATGCAATAACACAGCAGATCCCCATCACAGGCTTTTCTTTATCTTAGGTATCTTCACCACCTCAAAACAGAGGTGTCCAGCACCATCCATAGCCAACCCAGGGGTCTGTCCATGAGTATCTTTCACTGAGTGAACTCTGGTAGAACCTTCCTTAAAGGCCCAGTGCAGTCAACGTATTTCCATACTATTAGGTTGAAGTAATACAGTGAAATTTGAGCCTGTTTTAGTGGGATTGAGTTGTGGCCTTCCATGGTGACATCACCACGTTGTAAATGAGTAAATAGACCAATAACAAAGTGACTTACAAAATAGCCAAGATCCTGCAACCTTGGAGAGGTAAATACCTGTCTATTTATGGAAAGATTGCACCGATTAACTTCTTAGTCATATCTCAGTTCACAAATCATATAAGCAAAACATATTTCACTTAATCTGGGAAGCTAAACCAGACAAGATAAATCATGCCTATCTATATAATGAATATGAATTGGGTGAGTTGAGATTATCAAAAGCACTAAACCTCTCTAAAAGCTTCACTTATTAAAAAGTTTTATTTGAACCCTAAATGGTTCTCAAGTAGATTACTAAGAAAAGCTCATCCGTTGTTTAAAAATTGCCTTTTTGCCTTTGTGCAGATTGCCATGTCTCATTTGCGATTAATTCAAAGTATCTCTCTTTTTTAAACAAGCATTGCGGAGCTAGCTACAATTTCAGTTTCACCCCCCTGAAAAGATTGAACAAATATTACAACAAATATTATGTCTGAACTCAAATGTGCTGGTTGATAAAAGACCTGTATTTAAGGGAAAGATGTTTGAAAAGGGTATTTTGTTTTTAAATTATATTGTAAATTGGAATGGTAGAGATGTCTTTCATGAAGTTATCTGAATTGTATGGGAAGGTCTGCTCAATCCAAGATTACAACCAATTGATTACAGCATTACCCCAAACATGGAGGAGGCAGGTGGAAGCGGGAGGAAGTAGGGAACTAGTCTGTCTGCCCAATATAAAGAATCAAAGGAATAAAAATAGCATAAATAGGTATACCAGTAAATAAAGTATATCAGTTTCATTTGAGGACCAGGATGTTGACAGCTGTGCCATACAGATTGCAAAATAGTTGGTACAGGGTGTATGAGTTGATATATAAAACAACGCAAGATTCAAGACTTTGTGCTTTTCAGCTAAAATTATTATATAGAATTTTTGCAACCAACAAAATGTTGAATATTTGGGGCATACAATCATCGCAGCTCTGCAGATTTTGTTGTGTGGATACAGAAGCAATAGACCATTTATTTTGGTATTGCCCTCAGGTAGCCTGTTTCTGGTCTCAGGTTCAGGAATGGCTGAAAATGCATAACATTGATCTAAAATGTACCCTAGAAATAGTACTGTTGGGAGATCTGGAGAGACCGGGTCAGTCAATTACTAATATACTAATACTCATAGTAAAAGTATTTATCTTCAACTTGCAATCTGTAGATTCTATTCGATTAGATAGATTCAAATTGTATGTTAAACATCACGGCATAGTTGAAAGATATATGGTGCGTAGAAATCCGAAGAGGGTGGCCAGCAGAGATAGATGGGATGGGCTGAGGGAAGCTGAGGGTTGGGATGTGGAATTGGAGACAAGTGGGAGTGGAGTTGCTGGACGGGGGATAGAATGACGGTCAAAGATAAAAGTAAAAAAAATTAAAATAATTAAGTCAATATAAAACATAACAAAAAGTTACAGCTAATGCCTGTTTGCCTGAGGCTGATGTCGTGCAGGTGTTTGTACACATGCATATACACACACTCTCATTCAAATGCACACATGTGCACATAATGTACACAGACACACACACACACATGTAAATAGTGCCATACATGCACTCAAACATTTTCAGTTGGCCTTGCTGTTATGATTTTTGTTGTCCTTGATGTCGTTTGTTTTTTGCATTGTTGTTGTCTGTTTTTTCTTTGTCTTTCTCTTTTTCTCTCTTTGTTCATTTTGTTGGTTGTTGGTACATTGGGGACGGGGGCTTGAGGGGGGTCTTGGATGGTTGAAGGGCAGCTCTTGGGGAACTGTGGGGGGGGGGGGGGGGGGGGGGGGTCTTGGAGGGCTAGTGGCCTGGCGGTTGGGAGCTTGGGCCGGTGGATGATGGATCGCTGGTTTGGGTCCCCATTTTTTTGACCTTGTGGGAGATCTGTCGACGTGCCTTTGAGCAGGGCGTTGACCCTGGTTCCTTCTGTGTGTCGCTCCGGATGGGAGTCTGTTAGATGACTAATGTGATGTCGTTGTTGAGTGGCTTCATTGCAAGTATATTGTATGTTTTAAATATTCAATAATAAAAAATACTTACAAACCGCTCTGCCAATAACGGCTAATTTTCAGTTTTCCCCTCCCTACTCAGACCACTCCCAGACAGTCCTAGCAAAATTCATGCCTGAGAAATGTCCCTTTGCTAAGAACCTATTTTTGTTTCTTTAATTGAAAACAATCACAGTAAGGTACTTAATTGTTACGCAGAAATAATTTGATATTGACATTTGAAAAAAAGGCTTCATTGAACATTTAAAGGAGACATAAACAGAGCAGCAATAACCGCTTTTCTCTGCTAGAAGTATGAAAATAATATATAATAACTTGATTATGTGGTGCTAAATCAACACGAAAGAAGTAAAGAAATGTTATTCCCTCGGATTTGTCAAGTCTTCCTGGGAGTAGTAAGCTCTCTCCTCTCTCTGACATCCAGTATCTGACTAAAGATGTAGATGACTGACAGAGCCATAGCTGTGTGAGTTGACATAATAATTATCCAAACGTAAGGTTGGAGGAGGACTACTCCCATTGGTATTAAACACACTCTTTGATCATCAGAATATAATGTCCTGATCTGCTGCTATGGTTATGGGCAATTCCACAATAACTGAACAAAAAACACATTTATTTGAAGAACAGTGCAGATGCAAAGTTTGGTAAGAGAATGATGGCACAAACAGCACAAAACATCATTTTGTTACTAAACTTTGCATCTGCACTGTTCTTCAAGCAAACGCGTTTTTAAAAAAAGTTTTCAGTGGAAATGATTAAAAGAAGTCTTGTGCTTAGAGTTGTATCATTTGTTTAACTTTGCAATCATTGGTTTTTGTTTGACATACATTTTAAAGTGTCTCAGTGTCACTCCGTTTACCATGGAATTGCCCTTAGGTATCATCTTCCTCATTCTATGACTTAGTGCAGGACATAAGCTTATACTGCACATGCAAACTCTCTTTTGCATACTGTTCGTATGTTGGAAGAATTCGTTTTTCTTCATTTGAAATTTCATTCCAAATTGATAATACAATCTGAGACAGACCATGGTTTCACCATGCATCAAATTAGTTTTTGATCAATCAAGGGTATCTTCAACAGAATGTAACAGGCAATCTCTGTGATAACAACAGCATTGTGAATTATTTAGGAGGCCAAAGAACCACTGGTGTTTAGGGGAATTCTCGTCAAATTCATGTGACCTGTGCCACTTCCGATGAGCATGGCAACAGAATACATTATATCCTAGGTGCAAGACCCCTCCAACTCTGTGTCCATATTCAAGACACTCAAGTATTTTCTGGTCTATGAATCATCTTCGCTGTTTGATGACAACACACACAGCTGGGTGTACTGCAGCCTTGATATTCAGAAATTACCATATCATTCACAGCAAGAAATATTTAGCTGCTTGTCATGTAGTCCATAATGGATAGTCTGCGATTACACTCTGGTGAGTGGGGCTGCAATGTCATTTAACACAACATAGGCTTCTATAGCATACTGAAAACAGAACAGAAGCCATCAACAGAAGCCACACCAAACAAACCAATGTAAATGGGGAATTGCTTTTGTGTGGATCAAATGTATTTGCTCCTCTTAATTCTTACACCTTAAACATCAAAAAGCAACTGCAATTTAAAGTGGAAATCACCGGTTGAAACAATAACAAAGTGTGCTCCCTGCTTCTGTTTTGGTAAAACGCTGAGCAATGGGGTTGAAGACATGTAACCACTCTCAAATGCATAGACAGAGCTATGGATGCAAGGACTGACCATCCATGATATCAACATTATAGTTTTAACCATGTTTTGAGGCTATATAGTGCTTGTTACGTTTACTTTGTTTACAAACATTGGCGTAAAACAAGCTTATATTTTGGGTTATGATATGGTATAACAGTTGAACTAAGCTCATAACTTAATTATTTAAGTTATATTCTTAAATAATCATTGGGTACATATCATTAATTTATAAATCCAAAAATAAATGTAGCAACAGCAGATTACCATTTTAAACAAAGTGAGGGAAAAAACGACTTATTTATTTGAATAACGCTACAGTACATGCAAAGTGCTATACGATGCTACAGCAGCCTATGGACTGCTGAGAAACAGTGGTGAAACCTACAGAACAGTACGTGTCATGTTCAGACAGGTTTTATTCTCTAGTCTGTGTGACCTTCCCAGCGCTCATCCACAGGTGGACATCCACAGGTATGTGCCGTATGTAAATCGGTATATTGAACATATACTGAAAAAATCTGTATAGAACTGGCAAAATAGGATTTATTGGCAAAGTCGACGTACATTAGGAAATATGTAGACTTTGAATCGATCTACTTCTGTTTATGACTACCTGCGAATGGGATAGAAATTATAAACTATATGAAAACAAGTGTGTCTCTGGCATTACTTACTATATGCTGGACTTCGGGAGACTTGCTCTCCAACGCGAATTCTTCCCATGCACCCGTTGAAAATACTATTTTAACCACTTTAGATTAAAAATGTCATAGACACGGACAGTGGTATCTTTTCCGATAGGATGCTCCGCGCCTTGCCCGACTATGCACTCCGGGTGCCATTAGTGCGTTCATCGTAAAGCCGCTCCACCAATCATCTGTCATGGTATTCCAGGGGCGTGCCATCCCATCAAACTACACAGTCCACGTGCTCTAGCCTACCGTTTCCCCCTAGTCGATTATCATGTAATAATAAGGAAATCCCCTTGACCACACACGAAAATTTGGGGAAAATCAACATTCTTTCATATTGCAACCAATTGTAAGAGCCAACTTCGTTGCCGATTTATTGTTATACAGAAATAACAAATCCTGCCGAAAAGCTGCTGTGTTGTCCAATGTGCATGTAACCAGGTCAAAAATCCAGACCATCGGTTCGCAACGCTCTCACGTACATAGAACCTGCGAGAAGTGCTGTGGCTTCAGGATTTCCGTACTCCTAGTAGCAGAATAGATGGCACAATCGTGGATAATTAAAATAAAATAAGAGTCCCACTGCAAAGACATGCTAAACTTTGTGAATATCAATTATTTTTGCACTCTAGTGCGGTAAAACAGTTTTTCACAGTATTGCAACCATCTTTGAAAAAATGTATCGATAATTTGACCTATTTTATTTTTTATATTGTATTATTTATACCAGCGTTTCTTTTGAAAGTTTACACAAATACTGGTATGTTGAAAGCTATGGTGTAGGTAGACTATATTTGAAAAAATACAAATATGTGTTTGGAATTACTTAATAGAGCCTGCAAAACTTAAATGGGTCTCTTGTGCTGGGCTATGGGTTTAATACAGAATACTGGTGATTCCTTACTCCACCCACTCCATTCACTGCAGTGTAATACACAGTATATGGGATACTCATTGACAGAGAGTCAGCTACCATCCTCAGTAGCTTTCCATTTAAGTCGTCAATGCGAGGTTTGTCCTTATTGATCGATAACAACAATGTTTCCACCTCTACCACACTAACTTGACAAAATTCAAACTTACAATGCTTTTCTATCATTATTTGTTTTTAATATGCATGAATACGATGGCTCACTGTTTGTTGTTGGCCTAAGTTTGCCTAAATTTGCCCACTTTGCCAATTAAGTAATCATTAAAATAATTGGCAACATGAAATGGTTTTGTGATGAATAAGCCATCTGATTCGATGAAAGATTGAGTTGAATGTGTCTTTCTGACCTTAATTCTGTTTAAAGTACTCCATTTAAAGTGGCTTCATAATACAGTTTCTTCTTCTTTTTGTTAAGTTTAGTCGCATACTTTCTCAATTTGCAGTAAGTCAGCCAATCAGATGTGCAGCCAGACTTATTAGCCACTCCTTTTGCTCCATCTCTTTCAACCATACAGTTTTCCAATTCCTCATCAATCCAAGGAGCCTTAACAGTCCGTTTCTTAAAAGGTACATGTTTATAAATATTTGGAAGAAGCAATTTCATAAAGTCATCAAGTGCAGCGTCTGGATGATCCTTATTAATCACATCAGACAAACAAATAATCATCCACATAAGAGTCACAGCAAAATCTTTTGTATGATCTCTTATACACTATTTTAGGCCCAGATTTTGGAACTTTGGCTTTCCTGGATATAGCCACTATATTGTGATCACAGCATCCTATGGGTATGGATACAGCTTTAGAACAAAGTTCTACAGTATTAGTAAACATTTGATAAATATATGTGGATTATCTTGTTCCTGTAGTGTTTTTAAGCACCATGGTAGGTTGATTAATAACCTGAACCAGATTACAGGCACTGGTTACAGTGAAGAGCTTCCTCTTAAACGGACAGCTTGATGAAAACCAGTCAATGTTCTGGTCCCCAAGGAAGTAGACCTCTCTGTTCACATCACATACACTAGAGAGATTGTAGAGAGAACTTTTCTACCTGTCTACTAACCAAATATGGTTCGTTTTGGAGGGGAACTGTGTTGCACGGCCTGCTGCTGGCTTTTCACTCCGCCCCCTCTATAACGCCCAATGCAATACACTGTAATAGACTCTAGATGGGATACATATTGACTTCTTGAGAGAAAAATGTTCTACCTGTCTCCGCTAAAGGGGGGTGAAAAATACTCAGTAGGTTCTCTACTAACCAAATATGTGTAGTTTTGGTGGGGGACTGTGTCGTACATATCCAGCAACAAAGCTTTAAATGGCCTGGAACTATCCAGGACCCTGAAATCAATACACACTCAACAACAACAAAAAATAAACACAAAAGCTTTTTTTTTATCAAAATGAAATCTAATTTATTTACAAGATAAATGTAAGGAATATTAACCAGGCTATTAGGACACAGTATAATCACACTTTCTGAACAGCAACAGAGGAAATTATTTTGATGTTGTTGGACGATATGTGCTTGTTATCTACAAAGGTTTGCAGTAAAAGGCAGTAAAAGGCCCAGTAAAGGCCCATTACCTAGTTAAAAAAATTATTATAACAGAGACAAGATTATTTACAAGCTATATTGTCATGATTATTGATCAAGGTCAGCAAAGGCACTTTTGGTATAGTTTAAGATGTATTACAAGAGACAACGAGGCTACAAGGCTAGCAGTACACAGTGTAATCAAGCTTTCAGAACAACAATGGAGAACATTATTTACAAAGTTATAGGCCTCTTTTTATCTACCAAGGTTAGCAGTATACTGTAAAGTCCTATTAAACAGTTTTCAAAACCAATAACAGTGACAAGATTAAAAACTATTACATAATAGAGACACATGTTGATTATCAATCAAAGGCATTTTCTGTAGAGTTTAAAATGTTTTATAAACTGGGTGGTTCGAGCCCTGAATGCTGATTGGCTGACAGACCGTATACCATGGGTATGACAAAACATTTATTTTTACTGATTTAATTTTGTTGGTAACCAGTTTATAATAGAAATAAGGCACCTTGGGGGTTTGTGCTATATGGCTAATATACCACGGCCAAGGGCTGTTCTTATGCACGATGCAACGCGGAGTGCCTGGACACAGCCCTTAGCCGTGGTATATTGGCCATATAGCACAAATCCCCGATATACCACACCTCCTCTGGCCTTATTGCTTAATTATACAAAGGGTGGGTCTAATCCTGAATGCTGTTTGGTTAAAACCACATTCCATCCGGTGTCTATTCTACAAATTACCACAGGCTAAATCTATTACGTTGAAATTCCTATTTACTCTGTTCCATCTGACTGCGCAATCCACTATGTTATCGGTCCAGCCAGGCAATTTATGAACTTGATCTCCGCTATAAAAAGCATCTAGACATTATCTCACATTTCTTTTGGACTAACGTTTCGTTTTCAAAAGCGGAGATTTGCATAAACCTTGGTGTCTGTCTCTATGACATTTGCAACAGTGTTTCAATTGATTAAATAGCATGCTCATTACATAGGTGCACCTTGTGCTGTGGACAATAAAAGGTCACTTTAAAATGTGCAGTTTTGTCACACAACACAATGCCACAGATGTCTCAAGTTTTGAGGGAGCTTGCAATTGACATGCTGTCTGTATGAATGTCCAACAGAGCTGTTGCCAGAGACTTTAATGTTCTTTCCTCTACCATAAGTCGCCTCAATGTCGTTTTAGAGAATTTGGCCGTACATCCAACCAGCCTTTACAACCGCAGACCACGTGTAACCATGCCAGCCAGGACTTCCACATATGGCTTCTTCACCTGCAGGATAATCTGAAGAGGGGGAGGGGGGGGGGGTGCTGAGGAGTATTTCTGTCTGTAATAAAGCCCTTTTGTGGGGGAAAAAAAATTCCGGTTGGCTGGGCCTGGCTTCCCAGTGGGTGGGCCTCTATGCCCTCCTAGGCCCACCCATGTCTGCACCCCTGCCCAGCCCCGGCTGTGTGAAATCCATAGATTAGGGCCTAATTTATTTAAATTGACTGATTTCCTTATATGAACTGTAACTCAGTAAAATCTTTGAAATTGTTGCATGTTACGTTTATATTTTTGTTCAGTATATATGTTGTGTATATATGGCTATAACTGTCCAATGTGACTTTAAGTTCACAGGCACAATGACATGCTCAACACGTCACCAATTGGGCACCATTCCAGGCACATTTGACAAAACCTCTTTGCTGTCACAAAACAGACTCCATAATTCCTTCAGATGTGACTTCAAAAGACAATTGTACCCGTCAATTATTTGGTAATTGAACCACTTGTTTTCATTGCTTAATATTTTATAATCATCTTTAGTAACTGGAGATGGAAGAGTTTGGTTGTCTTTGGAAGTAGAAGTTTAGACACAGACGAGTCATTCTTTATGCATTTGTCAGAGCACAGATTACTTTTGTATTTCTGAAGAATATGTAGTGTGCTTCTTTTTGAATGATACCAGATAGAACACAGCTTGCTTCATGAATTCTTGTACCTGCTCTGAGGTAAAGCCCGCACTTGATTTTGATACTTGAGTGCAGTCGATATACCAGAGCTTGCCATGTAGTGTGTACGACTTCACAAATGGGTAAATAATAGATCATTCAAAGAGGTGTATGTTATACTGTTGAATATGCAGGATAGAATCAAGCTCTTGGGTAACCAGCTCTTTTCTGGCCTTTCTACCTTCATTAGTAATGTCTTTGGAGCATAGATTACTTTAAAGTTTGACCGTTGAAAGTTGTTAGCAGTATTACATGTTTTAACAAATCTTGTTTTCTTGGGATGCTTGAAGTGAAAGGAATTCTTAAATACCTCTTTCTGAAATATGACTTGGTTCAGCTATTCTTTTTTTTTTACCCTGGCTATACATGGCTTTTGCACTGACTGCAATTTTGACTGCAATTTTGAGGGCATAAACTGTGAATGTGGAGGAGATCATTGGCAAAAAAAATTGCAGGTAGCATTTCCTACACAAAAGATTCTATAATGTCCCACATATCGCTGTTTTGAAGCCTCTGTTGAAGCAATGGTTATATAGTCTATCCTGTTTTCACTCCATCCAACCGTGAAATGACTTTGCTGAATTGTTCATTTGGACTCATTCTGTTTGCTTTAAGTAATCTCTATAGAGATTATCTTAATATTGGAAAGAGTCAAATATGAACTTTGCCCAGTAGAGCCCTTTTTTGCCATTTTTCCCTGAATGACAGATTAATGAGCTCAATATGTAGGTCAACCTCCCATTGCCAACTGATGGAAGATCAATAAAGTGAGATGGGGATACAGAGTTTCGCATTACAGTGGTGACTTTTGACCTTAGACAAAAAAACATAAAGTACAAGAATATCATGAGTGCTTTTCCAAATTGTCTCTCTACTGAGTACTGCTGCACATTTAATGCATGTGCGCGTTGCTTTTCCCGTTGTAATAATTTGCTTGTAAAGAATGTCAAGCACGCCTTTTATGTTTGGAAGTGGAATGCTAAACATTGATGTTTCTAATAAGACAAAGGCCAAGTAATAATCACTTGCATTTTCTCACAAATTACAATTTAGAGAGATTGGCTATGATCCATAGAATCAGTCCAAGAGGCGAACCTTTGGATTAACTGCGACCAATGTGGGTCTAGGTTGTTAACAGGTAATGCAGTCAATCATCGTTTACATTGTGTGTTTGTCTTTGTTTACATGTTATTTCACACTGGAAGCAAACAGGGTAAGCAAGTGTTAAAGTGTTTGGTCTTCACAGCTAATATTCAACACAACAGTACATGCATGTATTGTTTTGGAATTAATATAACACGCAGGACTAAATGCATATGTCTATAACACAGTGCCCCTTCAAAACTAAACATATTTGGTTAGTAGAGACCGTACTGAGTATTTACCATCCCACTTTAGCTGAGACAGGTAGAAAAGTTGTCATTGTACAAGTCAATATGTATCCCATGTACAGTCTTATCACAGTGTATTGCACTGGGGGCTATGGAGGGGGCAGAGTGAAAAGCCAGCAGCTGGCTCAATCTGCTGAAGTTCTTGACAACAGTGTCATCTGGTGGTTATTAGTGAGACAAGCATAGTTACATCAGAAACTCATCAAAAATATATTGGGTTACATTAAGGGCTAGTGTCTTCCTAATCCCTTTCACCTACACTTCTGCCCATGCGCAATTAGCCTGGTGAGGAGGTTACTAGCTATCATATATAATAACATGTCACGTGCTGCCTATCAAAGGGCTCCCAAGTGGTGCAGCGGTCTAAGGCACTGCATCTCACTGCAAGACGTGACACTACAGTCCCTGGTTTGAATCCAGGCTGAATCACATTAGGCTGTAATTGGGAGTCCCATAGGGGTAGGCAGTCATTGTAAATAAGAATTTGTTCTTAACTTACTTACCTAGTTAAATAAATGTTTTAAAAAATGGTAGGTTACCACAAAACCAGAAGCTCATATTTTTCTCAAATGAACATTATTATATTAACATGAATAGGACTATATAACGTTTGTCTGTTTATAACCTAAAGTGCCATACGCTTGTAGAATGGGACAGCTGGAGATTGAATTTGAATATTGAAACGATGTTGCAAATGTCGGAGAGACACTTGTTTTAAGTGTTACCTCAATTTAAATGGATATATTGTTGGCTATACTTTTCATTATGATAACAGATTATGCACATTCATAAGTCATCTTTTTAATTGAATACACCTGTGGTTCTTTGACTGACCATTTTTTTTAAACCACCTGTGGTAAATTCAATTGATTTGGAAAGAAACACACGTGTCTATATAAGGTCCCACAGTTGACAGTGCATGTCAGAGCAGAAACCAAGCCATGAGGCCGAAGGAATTGTCGGTAGAGCCCCAATACAGGATTGTGTCGAAGCACAGATCTGGGGAAGGGTACCAAAACATTTCTACAGCATTGAAGGTCCCCAAGAACACAGTGGACTCCATCATTCTTAAATGGAAGAAGTTTGGATCCACCAAGACTCTTCCTAGAGCTGGCCGCCCGGCCAAACTGAGCAATCGGGGGAGAAGGGCCTTGGTCAGGGAGGTGCCCAAGAACCTGATGGTCACTCTGACAGAACTCCAGAGTTCCTCTGTGGAGATAGGAGAACCTTCCAGAAGGGCAACCATCTCTGCAGCACTCCACCATTCAGGCCTTTATCGATCCTTGATGAAAACCTGCTCCAGAGCGCTCTGGACGTCATACTTGGGCAAAGGTTCACCTTCCAACAAGACAAAAACCCTAAACACACAGCCAAGACAATGCAGGAGTGGCTTCAGGACAAGTCTCTGAATGTTCCTGAGTAGCACAGCTAGAGCCTGGACCCGATCGAACATCTCTGGAGAGACTTGAAAATAGCTGTGCAGCAACACTCCCCATCCAACCTGACAGAGCTTGAGAGGATCTGCAGAGAAGAATGGGAGAAACTCCCCAAATACAGGTGTGCCAAGCTTGTAGCGTCATACCTGTCACGATCGTCTTCTTTAGAGAGAGTGGACCAAGGCGCAGCGTGTGCAAAATACATCTCTTTATTGTGGAAGAGAGAAAAACACGAAAACGAACACTATACACGAACTAACAAAAACAACAAACGACCGTGAAGCTAAATAACGTAAGTGCACAGACAAGCAACAAACGTTCAACACAGACAATTACCCACAAACACATGATGCCCATGGCTGCCTTAAATATGGCTCCCAATTAGAGACAATAAACCACAGCTGTCTCTAATTGAGAACCAATCCAGGCAGCCATCGACATACAAACACCTAGACAAGACATTACCCCATTAAACCTACAAACCCCTAGACAAACCAAAACACATACTTCCCCATGTCACACCCTGACCTAACTAAAATAATAATGAACACAAAGATAACTAAGGCCAGGGTGTGACATAACCCCCCCCTTAAGGTGCGAACTCCGGGCGCACCAGCATAAAGTCTAGGGGAGGGTCTGGGTGGGCGTCTGTCCACGGTGGCGGCTCTGGCACTGGTCGTGGTCCCCACCCCACCATAGTCACTACCCGCTTTCGTAGCCTCCAAATGACCACCCGCCAACTTAACCCCACTGGATTAAGGGGCAGCACCGGACTAAGTGGCAGCACCGGACTAAGGGGCAGCACCGGACTAAGGGGCAGCACCGGACTAAGGGGCAGCACCAGGATAAGGGGCAGCACCAGGATAAGGGGCAGCACCAGGATACGGGGCAGCACCAGGATAAGGGGCAGCACCAGGATAAGGGGCAGCACCAGGATAAGGGGCAGCACCAGGATAAGGGGCAGCTCCGGACTGAGGGACGGCAGCTCCGGACTGAGGGACAGCACCGGACTGAGGGGCAGCACCGGACTGAATGGCGGATCCTGGCTGGCTGGCTCTGGCGGATCCTGGCTGGCTGGCGGATCCTGGCTGGACGGCTCTGGCGGATCCTGGCTGGACGGCTCTGGCGGATCCTGGCTGGATGGCTCTGGCGGATCCTGGCTGGACGGCTCATGGCTGGCTGACGGATCTGGCTGCTCATGGCTGGCTGACGGATCTGGCTGCTCATGGCTGGCTGACGGATCTGGCTGCTCATGGCTGGCTGACGGATCTGGCTGCTCATGGCTGGCTGACGGATCTGGCTGCTCATGGCTGGCTGACGGATCTGGCTGGTCATGGCTGGATGACGGCTCTGGCTGGTCATGGCTGGATGACGGCTCTGGCTGGTCATGGCTGGATGACGGCTCTGGCTGGTCATGGCTGGATGACGGCTCTGGCTGGTCATGGCTGGATGACGGCTCTGGCTGGTCATGGCTGGATGACGGCTCTGGCTGGTCATGGCTGGATGACGGCTCTGGCTGGTCATGGCTGGATGACGGCTCTGGCTGGTCATGGCTGGATGACGGCTCTGGCTGGTCATGGCTCGCTGGCGGCTCTGGCTGGTCATGGCTCGCTGACGGCTCTGGCTGGTCATGGCTCGCTGACGGCTCTGGCTGGTCATGGCTCGCTGACGGCTCTGGCTGGTCATGGCTCGCTGACGGCTCTGGCTGATCCTGTCTGGCGGAAGGCTCTGGCTGATCCTGTCTGGCGGAAGGCTCTGGCTGATCCTGTCTGGCGGAAGGCTCTGGCTGATCCTGTCTGGCGGAAGGCTCTGGCTGATCCTGTCTGGCGGAAGGCTTTGGCTGCTCCTGTCTGGCGGAAGGCTCTAGCGGCTCCTGTCTGGCGGAAGGCTCTAGCGGCTCCTGTCTGGCGGAAGGCTCTAGCGGCTCCTGTCTGGCGGACGGCTCTGTAGGCTCATGGCAGACGGGCGGCTTTGAAGGCTCAGTACCGACGGGCGGCTTTGAAGGCTCAATACAGACGGGCAGTTCATGCGGCGCTTGGCAGACGGACAGTTCAGACGGTGTTGGGCAGACGGACAGTTCAGGCGCCGTTGGACAGACGGGCAGTTCAGGCGCCGCTGGGCAGACGGCAGACTCTGGCCGGCTGAGACGCACTGTAGGCCTAGTGCGTGGTGCCGGAACTGGAGGTACCGGGCTAAGGACACGCACCTTCAGGCTAGTGCGGGGAGCAGGAACCGGGCACACTGAGTTCTCGAGGCACACTATAGGACTGGTGCGTGGTACCGGGACTGGTGGTACCGGGCTGAGGGCACGCACCTCAGGGCGAGTGCGGGGAGAAGGATCAGTGCGTACAGGGCTCTGGAGAAGCACATGAGGCTTGGTGCGTGGTGCCGGAACTGGTGGTACCGGACTAGAGACACGCACCTCAAGGCTAGTGCGGGGAGCAGGAACAGGGCACACTGGACTCTCAAGGCGTACTATAGGCCTGGTGCGTGGTACCGGCACTGGTGATACCGGGCTGAGGGCACGCACATCAGGGCGAGTACGGGGAGAAGGAACAGTGCGTACAGGACTCTGGAGACGCACAGGAGGCTTTGTGCGTGCTGTAGGTACTGTCTTCACCAGACGGCTAGCACGCACCTCAGGACGAGTATGGAGAGCTGTTCCCGGTGACATTAACTCACCAACACGTTCGTTAGGACGGATGCCGTGCCTCATGCACCAAACCAATACATCCCTCATAACTCTCTCCTCCAATTTCTCCATTAACTCCTTTACTGTCTCTGCGTTGCTCACCTCCAAATCCGCCCTCACCGGCTCCCTACGGTAAGCAGGAGGAGTTGGCTCACGTCTCCCGACTGACCCAACTAAATTACCCGAGAGCCCCCCCCCAAGAAATTTTTGGGTTTGACTTACGGGCTTCCAGCCTTGTTTCCGTGCTGCCTCCTCATATCGCCTCCTCTCGGCTTTAGCTGCCTCCAGCTCTTCACGAGGGAGGCGATATTCTCCCGGTTGTGCCCAAGGTCCCTTTCCATCCAATATCTCCTCCCATGTCCATGAATCCTGTGTAGGTGGGTCCTGTTGCCGCTTGACACGCCACTTGGTCCTAGATTGGTGGGTAATTCTGTCACGATCGTCTTCTTTAGAGAGAGTGGACCAAGGCGCAGCGTGTGCAAAATACATCTCTTTATTGTGGAAGAGAGAAAAACACGAAAACGAACACTATACACAAACTAACAAAAACAACAAACGACCGTGAAGCTAAATAACGTAAGTGCACAGACAAGCAACAAACGTTCAACATAGACAATTACCCACAAACACATGATGCCCATGGCTGCCTTAAATATGGCTCCCAATTAGAGACAATAAACCACAGCTGTCTCTAATTGAGAACCAATCCAGGCAGCCATCGACATACAAACACCTAGACAAGACATTACCCCATTAAACCTACAAACCCCTAGACAAACCAAAACACATACTTCCCCATGTCACACCCTGACCTAACTAAAATAATAATGAACACAAAGATAACTAAGGCCAGGGTGTGACAATACCCAAGAAGACTTGAGGCTGTAATTGCTGCCAAAGGTGCTTCAACAAAGTACTGAGTAAAGGGTCTGAATACTTATGTAAGGGTGATAGATCAGTTTTGTATTTTTAAGAAATGTTCTAAAATATTTAAAAACCTGTTTTTGCATTGTCATTATGGGGTATTGCGTGTAGATTGATGAGGAAAAATAAACAATTTAATCCATTTTAGAAAAAAAAATGGTCTGAATACTTTCCGAATGCACTGTATGACGCTGTACTTACTATAAAGTCAGACACCTTTGGTCATTCATAACACATACATAAAGGCGTAATGATGTAAACACAAATGTATTAACACTTAGGGAATTATCACTAACAGCAAAAACAAATTAACATTATAGACATGTTTAAACCCTACATTTCCTTTTATTTTGACATGTTTAATACAATACAAATACATAAAGTGTCAAAAAGTCCAGCAATGCAATTAATTACATTGAACATTACATAGGGCTGTGAATAGTGTAGCTTGTCCTTGAGCGGGCAGATTAATGGTTCTTGCCTCTCTGCCTGCAGGTGGTACTGCATGTTGGTTCCAACCTTAAAAGTAACAACAAAGAAAGTTAGCAGGTCAGTTAGAAAATGCCATTTTTACACCCTCTGAAGAAGGGAATTTCTGTGCTGTGCCAGAAATACTCTAAATGGGTAGATGAGGAATTCTTTTCATATTATTCTATTCCTCTTTCGTTTACAAATCTCATGACATGACTATGAAACATGGCTGTATCTAGGGGGATTATTATTTAGCTGAGCCTGCTAGCTAGCTAGCTAAATTTCATTCGCTAGCTAGCAATTGCTGTGAAGTCACCAAACTTATTTGAAATAACGATTTAGGTAGCTATGTGATATAACTCAACACTTAACTACTACAAATGTAATTTAAATTACAATAAATGAAGGTTAACGTACTGGTTTTTTGCTGTCCGCTGGCACCACAAGAGGGCATTTGATCTGCGAACTCATCACAAATGCACTTGTTGCGCTACATAAACATCGCTATCCAAACAACAGTGCAGGGCATGCACACAGAATTAAATCGATTTTTATTTTCCCAGAGCTCAAAAGTCATCCCCTGATGTGGTTTAAGCATTGTTGTGAACACTCTAAATCATTTTATCTGGTTCCTTTTTGACAGGTTTTAGATTTTTTATTTCTTCTGTGTGTCATCCTGCAGCACAGCATTTTGGGGAAAGTTAAGGTTCGGTCCAATAATGGCTATGCACCCAAGAGGGAAAGAGGTTGGGCCATTCTAGAAATGTTTTAGAGTAATATAATACAATATATACAATTTAGCAGACACTTTCATCCAAAGGGACTTACGTGCATCCAGTTTTACGTATGGGTAGTCCAGGCAATCGAACCCACTATCCTGGCGTTGCAATGCTCTACCTAGATGCATGACAAGGTTCTAGTGGGTTATGTCACATTTGATATTGGTGGTTATGTCACACAGTTATGCAACATTTATCAACCCTTTACGGAGCATGACATAGTTCTAGATGATTTGTGACACATTTATGTAGTGTTTATGTAGTACGACTGAAACTAGTCTTTTGGGGTATCTGTACTTTACTTAATTATTTATATTTTAGACAACTTTTACTTTTACTCCACTGGATTCCCAAAGAAAATATCGATTTTTTTATTCCCATACATTTTCCCTGGCACCCAAAAGTACTTATTACATTTTGAATGCTCAGGCAGGACAGCAATATGGTCCAATTTACACATCTATCAATATAACAAGTTGTCATCCCTACTGCCTATGATCTGGCAAACTCACTTAACACAAATACTGCATTTGTAAATTATGTTGGAATGCGCCCCCGTCGGTCTGAAAAAAAAATACATAAGGAAATTGATGCATAGCATTTACTTTTACTCAGGTATAACAATTGAGTACTTTTTCCACCACTGTACTTAAGTACATTTGAAACCAAATACTTTTAGACTTTATTTAAGTAGTATTTTACTGGATGACTTTCACCTTTACTTGAGTCATTTTCTCTAAAGGTATCTTTACTTTTACTCAAGTAGGACTTTTGAGTACTTTTTCCACCACTGCTCCTACGAAGGTTCTAATGATTAACTTCATCCTTCCTGATTGATTGTGAGTGGAACTTGAGTTCCAGAGGCATCTGGCTGTGTTTGTTGTTCTGTAAGAGATGGTTCTAGGAGGTTCTGGATCAAATAGGCTCTGGGTCCTTCTTTCTGAGAGAGAGTTTCGCTCAGGCTGCTGTGACTTGAGTTCTAGTATTATCCAGATGGGCCTTTGACACATCCCCAGTCCTGCACAAAGATACACCTATGCATGATCAAAACGTCTAATGAGTATTATAGTGCCCTCATGCAGGCATTGATGTATTGTTTTTTTCCCCATGGTATAAAGATTTCCCAAAATGTAAAGGCCTGTTGTCTATTTAGGATATTGTAATAATATAATGCATTCATGAAATAATTTAGGTTTTGCATTTCATTGTTATAACAATGCATTTCATTGTTATAGATCTTGAAGCGTTAGTCAGATAACTGCTGAAAAGGCACAGGCTCTGAATAGATTTCTTCATCTATGTTTAGAGTTTTAGGAGATCCCTTTTGGCCCCATAAAGCTAGACCTCTTCCAATAGGGTTGATTTCAGTGATTCCAACAGATAGTGACCTTGTTCCAACCAGCAGATGGTGCCACATCATCCGGAGAAGACTGATGTTTACATTTCCTCCTGAGGACCTGCATTCTAGCTGTATCCAGTGCAGTAAATCCATGTTATATTGGTAGATTGATAGAGTGTGTGTACTTTCAGCAATCACCACTTCCTGTAATACGATATGTATCATTGCCAGTTTGTTTTGTTACTTTAATAGTTTGTTATTGAGAATTTTATATAGGCTACAATTGTTAGCAAAATCTTCATCCAGAGAATTTTTTCATTGCACCGCTGATCAGTCCCACTTAACAATTTATGTAGTGATACAGTGTGTATTATGAATGCAAAAGGCATAATTGCATTTCAAATCCTAATGATCAATTATGTATGCTATTGTATAGTGCAATTGGTGAGATGTGGGTTTTAACTTGAATAGTAATAACTAGAGATGGTTTCTACATTAACCTTCATGTAAGGCAGAAGCACTTTATGTCTGGAGTGGAGATCAGGTTGCATCTGTTTCAATGTGTGTTTGCCCCTGTGCCTGTCTGTCTGTTGTGAATGAGAAACGCTATCATCTGTTTGTCTGTGTGTGATATGGTAAACAACCCCTCAAAAGCTGAATTGCATAAAACTTGTTTTATGAGGTATTATACAACGGGTGGGTCTAATGCTGATTGGTTAAAACCGCGTTCCAGCTGGTGTCTATTCCATAATTTACCACTGGCTAAATCTATGACATAAATGCCTATTTACCCTGTTCCATCTGACTGCACAATCCACTGTCTCATCAGCCCAGCCAGGCAATTTATAAACTTGATCTCCACTATAAAAAGCATCTAGACATTATCTCACATTTCTTTCAGACTAATATTTTGTTTTCAACAGCAGAGATTTGTATAAACCTTTATGACACTTGCAACATTGTTTTAATATTCAAATTTGATCCTCAGCTGCCCCATAGTAATGAACGTGTCGTGAGTCGGGACGAGGCAGACAGGCAGGCCGTGCTTCTCAGCCAGTCGAAATCATGAATCAGCTGGCATCATTTTTATGAATTTAGCTTCAGTTTGAAGTGATTGTGTTAGATGTGTTGTTGACTAGCCCCTCTGAACAACAGTGTCCTGACGAGAGAGCACATTTTCTATGCCAGGCGAAATCGCGCCACATTAGTTCATTGATATGGATGCATACAATGCATAATGCAGCTACTTTGCTGTTATTCTGGCTGCACCTTTTGACGTGACTGTAAGTTAGCCGGAGTTGGCTAACTAACAAGCAAGTGATAAGAACGTTGCCAGCCAGTATGGCAATGGAACATTTAGACTGAACGACTGAGTCGCGTCCATAGATACAGAACAAAAAGACTGAACAACTGGGTCGCGTCTCTGGCAACCGAACCGATAGAATCAATGACCAACTGCCTTGGGTAGCAATCCTAGATTTGTGTCAGGACTATATCTTGTGGTAGGATGAAATAGGATGAATAAATTCAGAAAAATTAAGTTTTTAATGAAAATATGTAAATCATTATAGGAATATGTTGATAACCCATTGTACAAAAGTGATAATGCCCTCGAAGCTGGTGTTTGGATGAATTATTGCCATGGTTTGCCAGCACTCAACACCCGAGTGTAGGGAAATGCTTCTAGATCTGACAGTGCAGCAGTATCTAACAGGTAATATCTAACAATTCCACAACAAAACCTAATATCTAACAAATTCCACAGCAAAACCTAATGCACACAATCTAGTTAAGGAATGGGATGAGAACATATACAGTTGAAGTCGGAAGTTTACATACACTTAGGTTGGAGTCATTAAAACTTGTTTTTCAACCACTCCACAAATTTATTTTCAGTAAACTATAGTTTTGGCAAGTCGGTTAGGACATCTACTTTGTGTATGATACAAGTAATTTTTCCAACAATTGCTTACAGACAGATTATTTCACTTATAATTCACTATATCACAATTCCAGTGGGTTAGAAGTTTACATACTCTAAGTGAATGTGCCTTTAAACAGCTTGGAAAATTCCAGAAAAATGTCATCATTTGATTCAATTGGAGTGGATGTATTTCAAGGCCTACCTTCAAACTCAGTGCCTCTTTGCTTGACATCATGGGAAAATCAAAAGAAATCAGCCAGGACCTCGGAAAAAAAATGTAGACCTCCACAAGTCTGGTTCATCCTTGGGAGCAATTTCCAAACGCCTGAAGGTACCACGTTCATCTGTACAAACAATAGTACGCAAGTATAAACACCATGGGACCACGCAGCCATCACACCGCTCAGGAAGGAGACGCATTCTGTCTCCTAGAGATGAACGTACTTTGGTGCGGAAAGTACAAATCAATCTAAGAACAACAGCAAAGGACCTTGTGAAGATTCTGGAGGAAACAGGTACAAAAGTATCTATATCTGTTACGGCTGTCGTCCTCCTCATCTGAAGAGGAGAAGTTTGCAGGGTCGGAAGACCAAAACGCAGCGTGGTAAGTGTTCGTCATTTTAATGGAAAAAAACTGAACACTACAAAACAAAGAAATAACCGTGAAGCTAAATACCAATCGTGCTGACACAAACACTACACGTAGACAATCACCCACCACCCACAATGTCAAAACAGGCTACCTAAATATGGTTCCCAATCAGAGACAACGACTAACACCTGCCTCTGATTGAGAACCATATCAGGCCAAACACAGAAACAGACAAACTAGACATACAAAATAGAATGCCCACTCAGATCACACCCTGACCAAACAAAACATATAAACATACAAAGCAAACTATGGTCAGGGCGTGACAATATCCACAGTAAAAAGAGTCCGATATCGACGTAACCTGAAAGGCTGTTCAGCAAGGAAGAAGCCACTGCTCCAAAACCGCCATAAAAAAGCCAGACTGCACATATGGACAAAGATCGTACATTTTGGAGAAGTGAACACCATCCCAACCATGAAGCACGGGGGTGGCAGCATCATGTTGTGGGGGTGCTTTGCTGCAGGAGGGACTGGTGCACTTTACAAAAGAGATGGCTTCATGAGGAAGGAAAATTATGTGGATATATTGAAGCAACATCTTATGACATCAGTCAGGAAGTTAAAGCTTGGTCGCAAATGGGTCTTCCAAATGGACAATGAGCCCAAGCATACTTCCAAAGTTGTGGCAAAATGGCTTAAGGACAACAAAGTCAAGGTATTGGAGTGGCCATCACAAAGCCCTGACCTCAATCCTATAGAAAATTTGTGGGCAGAACTTAAAAAGTGTGTGCGTGCAAGGAGGCCTACAAACCTGATTCAGTTACACCAGCTCTGTCAGGAGGAATGGGCCAAAATTCACCCAACTTATTGTGGGAAGCTTGTAGAAGGCTACCCGACACATTTGACCCAAGTTAAACAATTTAAAGGCAATGCTACCAAATACTAATTGAGTGTATGTTAACTTCTGACCCACTGGGAATGTGATGAAATAAATAAAAGCTGAAATAAATCATTCTCTCTTCTATTATTCTGACATTTCACATTCTTAAAATAAAGTGGTGATCCTAACTGATTCAATTTTACTAGGATTAAATGTCAGGAATTGTGAAAAACTGAGTTGAAATGTATTTGGTGTATGTGTATGGTGTATGTAAACTTCTGACTTCAAGTTTGTGACAACTGTTACGTTCTTATTTTTCAGAGTAAATAACTCACGGACACTAGAGAAGCTTAACCAAGTTTAATTCTTCCCAAAGGGTCGACACAGCTGTATTCTGACAAAACGTTTCCCCCACCACAAATGTAAATACTCCACTTTAGGCACTCCTCCTTATCTCCAATCCTTACATCTTATGGTTTGAAAGGAAGTGGGTAATGAACCATCATTTCTTCCTTCAGGGGATCTGACCTGACCTCAACCCCTCCTTCGCCCAATCCACAGATGTCTCTCTGCTTCCCCTATAGCAATCCTGTGACTTCCTCCGGTCCACCCAACGCATTCCAAAGCCATCTGTCTTTCTACAGAGAACCTTTCACTTCTGATGTAAAAACCAGTCTCTTTCACTCCTTTATATACTATGCTTCTGATCTATCATGTCTCTAGTATATCAATGTTCAAAGTTTACCCCGAATCCGACACAACCAGTATTGAATGCAAATATCAAACTTGAAATTGATTTACTGATCAACAGGCTGGGACAGTGACATGGCTGCTGTCTTGCTGCTGCTACCACCAGCTGTGCAAGGTTGTAAGAAGCCTGGAAAGATGTCTGCATGTCAAGCGGAAGATCAGCTTATCAAATTTCAAAAGGTGTGTTGAAAAGTTGTCTGGAATGTGTACACCAGAAATGGCTCAAGTTTAATTCATCTGTCCCTACCCCAAGCTCCTATGCATAGTGTGAAGTGATTTAATGTTCCTATAACCTTTGTCAGAAGTTAGTCACTAAATGCTCCTACCAATATCTCTTGTGTTTTAGGTTGGAACCAGTGTGCAGCAGCATCTGGACAGCATCACCCAAAGCAGTCAGCCTTACCTTCTTGCCTTGGGATCCACAAAGAGAAGCATTCACTCCTACTTTGTTGTGATCGACAAGCATGTGGTTCCATGCAAAGGCAACGGCCTCAGTGGGAGCCTTTGATGAACTCTTTAAGGCTCACTTCGTCTTTGGTACGTCATACAGTTCTTGCCTGAGTAACTCCTTCACTTTTGTGCAAACAACCATCTATAACATTGATATGGGGGAAACAAAGGAGACTCCCCAAGTTGCTGAGTTGAGAGCAAGAATGTTGCGTTGGTGAAGATCTGCTGAGGTGAAATGATGAAGTGTTTTCTATGCAAGACTGAGCATAAAAGTTCAAACACCCTTGTCAAGCACCTTAAAGTAATTCATGGACTCTGTCCAGGGAAAACTCTTCATCTAGAATGTGGTCAAGTGGGATGTTCACATTCCTTTGGTAGCTTTTCTGGTTTTAGAAATAATTTAAATAATTGCCACATTTGCAGTTAATTTGGTTCAGTCGGTGATGTTGATTTTTCAAACCCTCAAAGCACCTTTAACACTTAAGGGTAGTGGTGTTGGAGAAGTGTTGAGTGAAAATCTAGAGAGTGAGTCAGAGACGTCTTCCCCAGACATTGTAAATAGCTGTGCGTCTGTAATTGCTGATCTAAAGGCAGCAGGTGTAGGTCAAAGTACAGTTAATTCTGTTGTGAATTCCATGGAAGAGAGAGTTCATGATATCCAACAGCGAGCTAAAGAAACCGTCGTTAAGCATGTTCTGTGTGATGAAGGACAAACTGAAATGTCCAAGAAAGTTGAGGCATGTTTTGAAGGGTTAGAGAATCCTTTCACTGTGCTAAATTCTGAATACAAGAGGTCCACATTTTTCACGGAGAAGTGGGAAACTGTAGAACCAGTTGAACATGTCACTGGCTCAAGATTTGACACAAGACGAAACAAAAAGACTGGAACATATGACCAGATTGTAGTTCAAGACAAATTCATGTATGTTCCAATATTGTCTACCTTGCAGTCAATATTCAAAAGTCAACATGTTTCAGAGATGTTGCAAAGATGCGATACCAGTGACACAAGACTCTGTGATATTTGTGTATATTTATCTCAACAGAAAGGCACGCCATACAGATTCCATTGTTCTATGATGATTTTGAGGTTGCAAACCCTCTGGGTTCCAAGCTAGGAATTCATAAATTGGGTGCTATATATTTTACTTTAAGGAACTTCTCTCCTAAATGGAATTCTTGTTTGGCTAACATACACCTGTGTGCCTTATTTCATGCTCAAGATCTTAAACGGTATGGATTTACTGCAATCCTTGCTCCTATTGTTCGAGACCTTAAAGTGTTAGAGAGTGATGGCATTGTGGTTCCTTTATACGGTATTCGTGGCAGTGTGGTCCAGGTTACTGGCGATAATCTGGGCCTACATAGTTTGTTTGGCCTGGTGGAGTCTTTCAGAGCAAGGTATTGCTGTAGGTTTTGTCTTGCAGAAAAGATGACTATCAGACAGAAGTCTCTGAAGATTGTCCCAAGAGGGGTGTGAATAGTTTCTGTCATGGACAGTGCTTGTGCCTAAAGAAATATACCTGCATATGCAGCCTATATTTTCCCATTTGTCTATATACACAATCTACAATAGAACATGACAACCCAATTAGAACTCTGAAAAAATGTGATTAGTTAATTTGATGCAGTGTTATCTGATGTATTTCTGCAGTCCTAAATTATGTAGGCTACCAGTTTTATTTTCTTTATTTAACTAACTCTTATTTTCAATGAAAGCCTAGGAACAGTGGGTTAACTGCCTTGTTCAGGGGCAGAACAACAGATTTTTACTTTGTCAGCTCAGGGATTCAATCTTGCATCCTTTCGGTTACTAGTCCAACACTCTAACCACTAGGCTACCTGCCACCCTGTACTCTACATGTACTCTACATTCTCTACATGTACTCTACATACTGTACTGTATGTACCCCCGAACCGGCTGACCCCATTGTGCATGTTAATGTCTTGCAAATGACTGCTGGTCTCACGGTAATCTACCACAAATGAACATAAACATGTTTTGCATCTCCAGGCCTCCACGCACACAAGTCGCTGATGCACGCTTTTGGAACATCTAGGCCGCTACATTTAAAAAAGTCTAAATCCATTTTAATATACACCATCGCAATAAATCATATTTTTTTTACAAGCAGGTTTAAAGAAACATTATGATTATAAAGAAAATGCATTTCAGAATAACCAAATATGATTCGGCCTACTGTATGTTATCTGGCTATGAACCACGCCATAGGCTGTTGGCTTGTTCATTTAGCAGACAATATATGCTTAATAGTCCTGTGCCAATATTTTATATTATATAATTTTATAGTAAGAAGAATATAATTGAACTTAGCTGAATAAAATAGAAAGAACAAGTGTGTATATGGAGTGGCTATGTTGAGCCTAAAAGTGATAATTTGAAACTGGCCCTATGTGCTAGATTTAGAGTTATTTGGCAAATTTTGTTGTGAATGATACAAACCTTAGAATGTCTTAGAAATCCAAAAATATATGGGCTGCATGATGTGACTATAGGCCATTGACTATTTGAAAAAGTTGCAAAAAAGCTTCCGCTCTGTTCCCTGCCTCAGGCTCTATCTTCTCTCATCAAGTGATCATACTCAACTTAATTTAGTTTTTACTATTATGTCAAATTAGTTTAGATTTAGAATGGCCTATTATCAAATGGGCAGGAACAGGGGCAGGGGAAAAATACATGTCCTCCGTATGCACTCGAATAGCGAACGGAGGCCGCTTTCCCTCAGTTAGATTTTCAAACATGTTGCTTAATTTCTACGGTTTTATGGCGGAGCATTTGCTTAATATTAGCAGCTGAGAAGTAAATATAGCAGCAGCTGGGATACTCCTCTTTTTAGTGGCAACCATCAAAACTGCTTTCACATGAGATTGCATATATAAATGTCTGGGCTTATACTGTACATAGCTGTGGGAAGTAGGGGTGCTGAGGGTGCTGCAGCACCCCCTGAAAAACCATTAAAAAATATATTAATTAAAAAAAATCTTCACAAAAGTAGTACACTGGGCCTTTACTAGTCCTGTATTAGCGTACCGATATAGCCGTCTGTAGCGCAGCCCCCCCCCCCCCCCCCCAAAAAAATCAGCTCCTACCCCAATGCTCTGTTGCTGATGACTGGGATGAATGCAGGAGCAGATTTCAGGAGCAGGACAGGACACCCTCTTTTTGACTGATGACTGACATAAGGTCTATAAGGTCTATCTGGCTTATATGATTATAAAGGTCCTAACGCTTCTTGACAGTGTCATAAAGTGTATTTTCTTAGTCCAAGTAAAGTGACACAGGAGGATCATAATGCTTCATGACAGTGTCATAAATTGTATTTTCTACAAGATATTTAAAATTTGATGGAAAAAAAAAACATAACTGTAAAGAATGAATTACAACAACAACCAAGGATTTCAGAAAAAAACTTTCAAACAAAAGGACAAAATGTGGGTTTTGACACTTATGTACTGTAGGTGTCATAACCAGCCATAAAATAACACAATATATATCACAACAGGTGTAAATACAGTGCATTCAGAAAGTAGTCAGACCTTATGACTTTTTCCACATTTTATTACGCCTTATTCTAAAGTAGATTAAATCAGATTTGTTCCTCATCAATCTACACACAATACCCCATAATGACAAAGCCAAAACAGGTTTTTGCACACGCATTAAAAATAAAATACAGAAATACTTTATTTACATAAGTATTCAGACCCTTTGCTATGACTCCGAAATTGAGCTCAGGTGCATCATCTTTCTATTGATCATCCTTGAGATGTTTCTACAACTTGATTGGAATCCACCTGTGGTAAATTCAATTGATTGGAAATTATTTGGAAAGGCCTACACCTGTCTATATAAGGTCCCACAGTTGACCGTGCATGTCAGAGCAAAATCCAAGCCATGTGGTTGAAGGAAGAGCTCCGATACAGGATTGTGTCGAGGCTCAGATCTGGGGAAGATTATCAAAAAAATATCTGCAGCATTAAAGGTCCCCAAGAACACAGTGGCCTCCATCATTCTGACATCATTCTTAAATAGAAGTTTGGAACCACCAAGACTCTTCCTAGAGCTGACTGCCCGGCTAAACTAAGCAATCGGGGGAGAAGGGCCTTGGAGGTGACCATTGAACCCGATCACTCTGACAGAGCTCCAGAGTTCCTCTGTCGAGATGGGAGAACCTTCCAGGAGGACAACCATCTCTGCAGCACTCCACCAATCAGGCCTTTATTGTAGAGTGGCCAGACAGAAGCCACTCCTTATAGTTCCACTACTCAGTAAAAGGCACATGACAAGTTTCTCTGGTCTGATGAAACCAAGAACTGTTGAACTGTTTGGCCTAAATGCCAAGTGTCACGTCTGGAGGAAACCTGGCACCATCCTTATGTTGAAGCATGGTGGTGGTAGCATCATGTTGTGGGGATGATTTTAAGCGGCAGGGACTGGGAGACTAGTCAGGATCGAGGGAAAGATGAATTGAGCAAGGTAAAAAGAGATCCTTGATGAAAACCTGCGCCAGAGTGCTCAGAACCTCAGACTGGGGCGACGGTTAACCTTCCAACAGGACAATGATCCTAAGCACACAGCCAAGACAACGCAGAAGTGGCTTCAAGACAAATCTCTGAATGTCCTTGAGTGGGCCAGCCAGAGCCCAGGCTTGAATCCGATCGAACATACCCGGAGAGACCTGAAAATAGCTGTGCAGCGACACTCCCCATCCAACCTGACAGAGCTTGAGAGGATCTGTAGAAAAGAATGGGAGAAACTCCCCAAATACAGGTGTGCCAAGCTTGTAGTGTAATACCCAAGAAGACTCAAGGCTGTAATTGCTGCCAAAGGTGCTCCAAAAAAATACTGAGTAAAGGGTTAGAATACTTATGTAAATGTCATATTTCAGTTTTTTATAATTTATGCATTTGCCAACATGAATAAATACCTGTTTTTGCTTTGTCGTTATGGGGTATCATGTGTAGATTGATGAGGGGGAAAAAACAACAAGTGAATCCATTTTAGAATAAGGCTGTAACGTAACAAAATGTGAACAACATTATTCTATAAATCATTATTCTATATGTGTACCCCTTCACCACGCTTGGCTAGTACATGGGCTTGATTATCTAATTTCTTATACCCAATTAACTTGAAAGTTGTCGAGGCGATCTGAGCCCAGAAACGTCTTACTTGTTACACAATTTAGTTGCGGTATTAATTCATAAAATAATGAAGTGACAGTCAAAATATAACTCTACAATATGGATCAAGCAATAGACTTCAAAATAAACCAATCAGTATGATGTCATGCTCAAGCAATAGACTTCAAAAATACATAGCAACAACTCAGTGTCATTCACCATCAAATAAAAAAGGTACACAATCAATTGATTTGTCTTCAGCCTCCATGACAACCAAATGAAATCAGAATGCAGGGATCAACATTTATTATATCACTTGGGCGACAGTCAGCAAAGAGGAGGAGTTTAACTTATAGTTCCAATCGGTGTGCGATGTAAATTGCTGTGCAACAGGCTTTACTAGACTACTTTATGACTCAAATTTGAAATTCTCACCTGGTGATCTGTCCCTGTGCCTCAACATGGGCGGCGCTCTCTTTGTCTCTACTGACTGCCTCTGACCCCTGCCATGCCAGCCAAATGAAATCAGAATATAGGCAATCTCTTACAAAAAAGATGCCAGTTTTGAAACTGCAGTGAAGGTGCAGTAACTGCAGTCGACTGTGGCATTTTGGACGCAGTAATTTCAGAATAACTGCAGTGTACTGCAGTTGAACTGCAGTTATACTACACTGTAACTGTAGTTACACTGCAAAATTACTCTAGTAAAAAAAACTTATTTTGTACGCAGTATTTGCAGCATACTGCAGATAGACTGCACTTTAACTGCAGTTATACTGCATTGTACTGCAGTTAAACTGCACTCTGACTGCAATCTTTTTTGTTATAGCACTTGGGCTACAGTCAGCAAAGAAGAGGAGTTGAACTGATATTGCCTTATAATTCAAATTCTCATCTGATGACCTGTTCTTCCTCTCGCTGTCTCAACATGGTCCGTGTTCTCTCTCTCTCTCTTGCCCGTCTTTGAACCCTGCCAAAATCATATGACCAAATACCATTAACATATGACAAAAATGGCTGGCCTTTGGGGTTAGCTTATTAACATGAAATAGATTCTGCTTTTTATTAGATAAATTATTTATTTACTGTCTGGCAATAGGTATTGCTAGCTAGCTGAATAGATAGTACCAGTCTATTATGAATGGTAGAATGTACTTAGCTTGCTGGCTAAGTAGCCATTTATTCATTTACTTACAGCCCTCTGTACTCCCCCCAAAAATCTCATGTACTGCATTTTTCTCCTCTTTGGCATTCGCACCATTAGGGCACTTGCTACTTTTTCACTAGGGTGAACACTGACTCACTGTGTGCTGCTCATCTGAAACTGCTGTTGGAAAAGGGGAAGATCCAGATATTGTGCTAGTTTTGGTACTAGCTTAGCTAGCTAACTAGCTCGCTAACATTAGCCTAGCTAAAATAGCCAACCTAGCATTGCATCACTCTGTATGAAACAATATTATCTCATCACCAATAGTTCGCTAGTTACACAACAACATAAGATTACAGTAGTGAAATGTTCATGAATTTTACTCATTTTAAACTTTCAGAACATTTATACATTGCACCGCTCATGAACACAGCTACCCAGGGCTTGAGACTATCGTCCCGAAGTGCAATTTCAACTCTCCCAAATTAAAATAATGTGTTTCTTTTTATGTTTTGACATGCAAACATGGATCTACTTTAGGACCTAGGTCATTCACTGTGATTGAAAAGGCTACTCGGGGCTCCTGAGTGGCACAGCGGTCTAAGGTACTGCATCTCAGTGCAAGAGGCATCACTACAGACACCCTGGTTCAAATCCATTGGGAGTGGGATTGGGAGTCCAGTGTAGGCCGTTATTGTATATAAGAATTTGTTCTTAACTGACTTGCCTAGTTAAAATAAAATAAATAATAAGACTAGGCCTATTACTGAAATAGATAAGTGGGGCTGTCAACTGAGCCAAAATTATGCCTCTAAAAAGGCCAACATTGGAATAATGTTAAAATCTATTTTGCATAAATGTACAGGTAGCTGACAAAATAAATTAAACACTTGAGTAAATGAGGGATACAAAGTATATTGAAAGCAGGTGCTTCTGCACAGATATGGTTCCTGAGTTAATTAAGCCATTAACATCCCATAACGCATAAATGTACAGGTAGCTGACAAAATAAATTAAACACTTGAGTAAATGAGGGATACAAAGTATATTGAAAGCAGGTGCTTCTGCATAGATATGGTTCCTGAGTTAATTAAGCCATTAACATCCCATAATGCTTCAATTGGATTGATTGGGTCTTGTATAAAAATGCCCAGTTGTCCATTATTTTGGCTACCATGGCTAGAAGAAGAGATCTCAGTGTCTTTGAAAGAGGGGTCTCGAAGGAGCATAGGGGGTTTAAAGGGTTTGTGTGTGTGTATGGGTGTGCGTGTGTGCGTGTGTGTCTCAGTCACCAGATCTCAACCCAATTGAATAATGTCAAAGTGGAATTTTGTTTGTAGATATTGTTAAATTAAATTAAAATCTGAACTGTCTTGAGTTCAATAAGTATTCAACCCATTGGTTATGGCAATTCTAAATAAGTCCAGGAGTAAAAATGTGCTTAATAATAGTAGTTAGCATTATTTTTCAATGACTACCCCCTCTCTGTACCCCACACATTCAATTATCTGTAATGTCCCTCAATCGAGTAGTGCATTTCAAGCACAGATTCAACTACAAAGACCAGGGAGGTTTTTCAATGCCTTGCAAAGAAGAGCAGCAATTGGTAGATGTGTAAAACATTTTAAAAAGTAGACACTGAATATCCCTTTGAGCATGGTGAAGTTATTAATTAGGCTTTGGATGGTGTATCAGGATACAGTAGCATCCTTTTCTGCAGCTTAAGTTTTGATTTCTAATTAGATAGTGTTCCTCATATTTAGCTTATTCAAATGTTTTGATGTTCATTTTCAAACTAAATAATGTTGTACTTTTAATTACACATTACATATTACACATTTTATTTAAATGTTCATTTATCCCTGTAATGTGAACGACTAAAGTGTGAAATGCCACTGGTGCACAGTTATCAAAAGCATTACTTTTACATTACTTTTACTTCATAAATTGCTGGTCCAGCCACAACTGCTTTGTAAATATCATGTTAACTAACATTGGCTGAGAAGATGCCTTGATCAATCTAGGTAACCCTTACCTGGCTAATTACAACAGCTAATGTCGTTACTGAGTAGAGTGTATTTGTAAAAGTATACTTGAAACACATTATAAATACACTTTATTGTAAAGAAAATACAGGAATTCTCATTCAAATTTCATTTGAGTATATTTCTAATTTATGATGAATATACATAAAATATACTTAAAGTGAATTCAAAGTATATTTGTTTTGCTCTTTATCTAATATACAAAGAATATACTTAAGTACAAAAAAAGTACACATTTAGATCACTTTAAATGCATTTAATATGCTTAAATGTTAATAAAATATAAATAGAATTGATATTAAATGCATATAATATTTAAGTGTGTTTATCACAGATATACTTAAATATATACAAATATATTAATGAAGTATGAATTAAGTAAATACAAATAAAAATAACCCTGCTTGGGTTATTTGAATAAATAATATACTGAAAAAATATATATACACAACATCTAATGAAACATTGTTCTAATGTTTCATTAGCTGAAATAAAAGATCCCAGACATTTTCCAAATGCACAAGAAGCTTATCGTTCTCGAATTTTGTTCACAAATTTGTTTACATCCCTGTAAGTGAGCATTTCTTCTTTGCCAGGACAATCCATCAACCTGACAGGTGTGGTATATCAAGAAGCTGATAAAACATCATGATCATTACACCAGTGCCCCTTGTGCTGGGGACAATAAAAGGCCACTCTAAAACGTGCAGTTTTGTCACACAACACAATGCCACAGATGTCTCAAGTTTTGAGGGAGCATGCACATGGAATGCTGACTGCAGGAAAATCCACCAGAGCTGTTGCCAGAGAATAGCATGTTTATTTCTCTACCATAAGCCGCCTCCGAAGTCATTTTAGAGAATTTGTTTGTACGTCCAACCAGCCTTACAACTGCAGACCACATGTAGCCATGCCAGCCCAGGACCGCCACGTCCGGCTTCTTCACCTGCAAGACCTGCCACCCGGACAGCTGATGAAACTGTAGGTTTGCACAGTCAGTTTTTGTCAGAAACCCTCTCAGGGAAGCTCATCTGCGTGCTCGTGGTGCTCACCAGGGTCTTGACCTGACTGCAGTTCGGTGTCGTAACCGACTTCAGTGGGCAAATGCTCACCTTCGATGGCCACTGGCACGCTGGAGAAGTGTGCTCTTCATGGATGAATCCCGGTTTCAACTGTACCGAGCCTGTGTGGGCGAGCGGTTTGCTGATGTCAACGTTGTGAATAGAGTGCCCCATGGTGGTGGTTGGGTTATGATATGGGCAGGCATAAGCTACGGACAATGAACACAATTGCATTTTATCGATTGCAATTTGAATGCACAGAGATACCGTGATGAGATCCTGAGTCCCATTGTCATGCCATTCATCCGCCATCATCTCATGTTTCAGCATGATAATGCACAGCCCCATGTTGCAAGGATTTGTACACAATTCTTGGAAGCTAAAAATGTCCTAGTTCTTCCATGGCCTGCATACTCACCAGACATGTCACCCATTGAGCATGTTTGGGATGCTCTGGATCGACGTGTGAAACACCCTTTCCAGTTCCCGCTAATATCCAGCAACTTCGCACAGCCATTGAAGAAGAGTGGGACAACATTCCACAGGCCACAATGAACAGCCTGATCAACTCAATGCAAAGGACATGTGTCACGCTGCATGAGGCGTGGTCACACCAGACAGTTTTTTTGATCCACGCCCCTACCTTTTTTAAAAAGGTATCTGTGACCAACAGATGCATATCTGTATTCCCAGTCATGTGAAATCCATAGATTAGGGCCTAATTTATTTATTTAAATTGACTGATTTCCTTATATGAACTGTAACTCAGTAAAATCTTTGAAATTGTTGCATGTCCGTTTATATTTTTTTCTGTGTAGTTTATCAACATTTTTCTCTAAATGTTCTGATCTGTTGCATCAGCCTGATTGCTTTGCATTTTGGATCTATCATCCCAGAACTGTCCCAGAGTCTGTTTTGAACCGTCCCAGACATGTTTTTTATCGCCCCCAGGAGGTCGGGATGCCCTTCATTTTTACCCTCTCCTCAGCAAGCACCACAAAGAGAAAGAGAGAGAGAGAGTGCACTGCTGTGTGTCGTTTTCCAGGAAGAATGTGTTCAATAGTGCACGTTGCTGAACTGTTAATGCAGACCAAAGCAGTACATCGCAGACCGATGAAAAGGGAAAGAGAAGAGAAATTGTGAGTTTCTCCGGTTTCTCCTAACAGGCCGGCTGCCTCTGGGGGACCGGCATAACCAAAATTGTACTTGGCAACTGGGGTATCCAATCATAAAATAAGTAACTGAGTCACTGTGGTGCAAAGCCATTACAATAGTGATTTTTTTTCTTCAAATCAATCAAACTCATCATGGTATATTATTGAGGGGGTCCAATTGACCTGTTTCAGTCTCTTGATCCCCTGAAGTTGTCCCTCTGAAAGACAAAAATGCACTGATATGAGTCCTTTTCCTGGCCCAATGTGCTCAATAACAAGAAGAGAGCCTTTTATCAACCTGGTCTCAGAGCATTGCAGAATTTTCTGTACGTAAATCCAAAATTCAAAAGGCATTCGCACATCTGAGCAATCTTTTTTGCAGGTGCATGGTAACAGTTGAACAAGATGAATGAAAAAGGAAACCGCACACTGCTCTTGATAGTATCACTGATCTTTAATAAGCTCAGGCCTTCGTCAGAGGCCGATACGTACGCTTATTAAAGATCAGTGATACTATCAAGAGCAGTGTGCGGTTTCCTTTTTCATTCATCTGTACGTAAATCTGAAATACTCCATTTAGTTTGATATGCTATGTTTCATATGGTACATAAGACAGATGGTTACTTAGGGCAAAAATGAACGTAGGGTGACTGGGTGGGCGTATAACCCGAACATCTAGTGATCCAAAGGTTATCACAGACAACTTTAGTATTTTAGCAAATTAGCAACTTTTCAACTACTTACTACTTTTAGCTACTTTGCAACTACTTAGCATGTTAGCTAACCCTTCCCCTTCCCCTGACCCTAACCGTAACCCTTTTAGCTAACCCTTCACCTAACCCTAATCTAAACCCTTTTAGCCAAACCTTCCCTTAACCCTAACATAATTTAAAAAAAATGATTTAACCTTTATTTAACTAGGCAAGTCAGTTAAGAACAAATTCTTATTTACAATGACGATGCTGGGCCGATTGTGCGCCACCCTATGGGACTCCCAATCACGGCCGGATGTGATACAGCCTGGATTCAAACCAGGGACTGTAGTGACACCTCTTGCACTGAGATGCAGTGCCTTAGACCGCTGCGCCACTCGGGAGCCCAAACCCTTTAACCTAACTCCTAACTAAGCCCTAATCTTAACCCTAACCTTAACCCCTAGCCTAGCTATCGTTAGTGAGCTAGCTAATGTTAGCCACCTAGCTAGAATTTGTAACATATTGTACGTTTAGTTAATGTATAACATATAATCCATTTGCAAATTCGTAGCATATAACATGAATAGTAATTCTTAACATATCATACGAAAAGGTGATGGACATCCACAAATTAATACATACCATACGAAACGTAATATATCATACTAAATGTAGTGTCTTGGAATTACGTACATAATAATACAAAATGTTTCTGAGACCAGGTTGCTTTTATGTGGGGAAATTGCCTTGATAGGCTATGGTATCTCTTTGCTGGAAAAGTATTATGATTATACTTCAATGAGATGTCTCTATTTGTTCATATTGTTTTGTTTTTTCAAATCACGTTTCTTCTGTTTGATATCTAGCGACTAAAAAATACGAGATTAACTGCAGGGAGTGATAAGTCGTTTTGTGATCCAAAATAAAGAGAAGACAGCAATACTGTGAGCTGAGCTTAGCGTGGGTGTGTCCCTTTAATAGAGATGGATGGGGTAAACACTGGCAGACTGACTTTAAAGTGCTATCCGTTTCTTATTGGGATGCTGCTGTCTGTTCCCTGTTTGTCAGCCCCCACAGTCGTCTTGGTCAAAGCACATGGCTGGATAATCCTGTTTGTATCTGATTCCATAGTCTGTCTGGTCAACATCTGGGCTGTATGTCGATGATGCATCAAGACCAGCTTCAGAATTAACTCTTGATGCTTATAGACTGACGCCTGTAGAGGAGACCATACTCACAGCATGTGTAGCTGGTTCTATTTACCAATAGAGAACCTACTCTAAGATCAGATGTTCTAAAACCTGCTGAGAGTAAAATGAAATAGAACAAATAAGTCTTACAAGAAAGCTTTTAAGCACTGTTTGATAAATTGATGAAAGATTTTCTGTCACCTAGAAGAACAATAGCCATGTTGCAGCTTCTCGACATGAATGAAGGATAAATTAATTTCTATTGGCATTTAGAAAAACATTGTTTTTATCAGCAATGCTAAGAACCAGCTTCAACCAGCCTCATGTCCCTGTATGTTAGCTGAGTACCACAGTGGTACCAGTGTGCCCTATGCATCCCAGAGTGGTATTCATGGTGTAGTGAACAGGGGTCCCAGGGGAAGGCCAGTGTTTCTGTAGCTGTTCTCGCCCACTGCACCGAGCTGTCTGTCAGTCCCTGGACTCCAGAGGAGCTCTGAGGCCCTCCAAGTGCCTCACTGAGGATCCAGCGCTCTGATCCCTGAATAAGATGAATAATGCAACTACTTCCCCTCGACTCATTTACCTAACACATTTTAGTGGCCGCCCCATCTGAACACCTATTATGACATTTATCAAAAAAATACACTCCTTTTTGCTCTTTAGAGTGATCAACCTCTTTGCCTCATTCAAATTTCTTGGTGGGCAATCTATCTCAACCCATCAATGTTTTTGTTTTCGTTCTCAACCCCAATAGATCACCTATAATTCTATGAGCAACGGGTCAGACGATAGCAAGCCATTCTTGTGCTGTGAAATAGGCAGGACAATTATCTGCTAATAGTCAATGTGTGCAATCTCTTGATGATATCGTAGTGTTTGCAGGCTAAGTGACCTCTTTGCTGCTCTTTCAATTAAGTGCTGCTTGCTGGTGGAATAATCTAAATTCTACCCCTGATCCAGGCTGGCTGTAATTTACAGTGCTGTAAATAGCAGGAGCTTCATACGGCCACTCCTCTGATTGCCGTCCATTTAGATGAGAGCATGAAAGTGGGCCACACTTTCCTTCCTGCCGTAATGAGCTGAGAGTCAAACTGGCTGATGAGGAACCATTATGATCAGAGCACGCCATTGAGTAAAGCAAGCCTAATGGGCATGTTTACTACTGGAGAATGCAATGTGTACGTGCATGCATGCATGTGTGTATAGAGGTGAAACGGATGTCTGCAATTGAAGTAATTTATTTATTATTTTAATAATCAGTTTATCTAAATTTACTTTATGTAATATTCTGAAGTTATATGTTATTCAAACAAATAGTGGCCAACTTGCACTACATGACCAAAAGTATGTAGACACCTGCTCGTCGAAACACACCTGCTATAACAGCCTCCACTCTTCTGGGAAGGTTTTTCACTAGATGTTGGAACATTGCTGCGGGGACTTACTTCTATTCAGCACAAGAGCATTAGTGAGGTCGGGCACTGATGTTAGGTGATTAGGCCTGGCTCTCAGTCAACGTTCTAATTCATCCCAAAGCTGTTCGATGGGGTTGAGGTCAGGGCTCTGCGCAGGCCAGTCAAGTTCTTCCACACCGATCTCGACAAGCCATTTCTGTATGGACCTCGCTTTGTGCATGGGGGCATTGTCATGCTGAAACAGGAAAGGGCTTTCCCCAAAATGTTGCCACAAAGTTGGAAGCACAGAATCGTCTAGAATGTCATTGTATTCTGTAGCGTTAAGATTTCCCTTCACTGGAAGTAAGGGGCCTTGCCCGAACAATGAAAAACAGCCCCAGACCATTATTACTCCTCCACCAAAACTTTACAGTTGGCACTATGCATTTGGGCAGGTATCGTTCTCCTGGCATCCGCCAAAGCCAGATTCGTCCGTCCAACTGCCAGATGGTGAAGCGTGATTCATCACTCCCGAGAACGCGTTTCCACTGCTCCGGAGTCCAGTGGCGGCAAGCATTACACCATTCCAGCCGACGCTTGGCATTGCGCATGGTGATCTTAGACTTGTGTGCGTCTGCTCAACCATAGAAACCCATTTCATGAAGCTCCCGATGAACACTTCTTGTGGTGATGTTGCTTCCAGAGACAGTTTGGAACTCGGTAGTGAGTTTTGCAACCAAGGACAGATGATTTTTACGCGCTATGTGATTCAGCAGTCGGCGGTCTCGTTCTGTGAGCTTGTGTGGCCTACCACTTTGCGGCTGACTTGTTGGAAAGGTGGCATCCCATGACAGTACCACGTTGAAAGTCACTGAGCTCTTCAGTAAGCCCATTCTACTGCCAATGTTTGTCTATGGAGATTGCATGGCTGTGTGCTCGATTTTATACACCTGTCAGCAATGGATGTGGCTGAAATAGCTGAATCCACAAATTTGAAGGGGTGTCCACATACTGTTGTATATATAGTGTATTTCATGAAAGAGCTGTAACACAATTCATACTTTCCAGTCCTGGTGTGTGGAGCCGGTTGTTATTATTATCTTCCAAATTGAATGAAGTGAGAGAAATCACAGAAAACAGTGTGATTCCTGAGTCTCTAAAAGGAAAAGGCCCTTGTTAAACAGCCCTATCGTGTCTGGGTTTCATTTAATTTGAGGGCAGAAGGGGAGAAAAATTGAAGTAATTAACGAGAACACCCTGGGAGTCTAGACTAGTCTACCGGAACATTATGAGTCTGCACGTCCGGTGACCCTAGATAATTACATTTTAGTCCAAGGAAGGGGCTTGAGTTTGATAATTGAGTTCATCGTTCTTTTGAAGTTGAACCTTTGTAGCCCAGTAGCTATCAATTGCACAGTTTCTCTACCAATAGGTAACAGTTTCTCTGTAAAGAGACATACGTGTAGTGTGTTAGTAGTTGAAGTATCACTGAGATACGCAGAGGAAAAGTAGTGGAGGTCAACTAGGTGCAGCCTCCTGTTTGAAAGGACCCAGCTAAGAAGCACGTGCACAGATATGCATGGGGAATGTTTTGAAATAGACTATAGATTTAGCGGTGTTGGAAATGGAAGTAGTCATTTAGGTCAGGCTCTACCAAGGGGATGGCGTATGTGAAGCACATCAGATGACCACATCCGAACATACAGTACGGTGGGCAGCAGCTCACCTGTGCAATGTGTGAGAGATGCATTCATGTGTGTGTGAATGTGTGTGTGCATGCTTAGGTGTGGCTCTGTGTGCGTGCTTGTGTGTGTGCGTGCGTATACGGGTAACTGCCAAAATAATGGAAACACTTGAGTAAATGAGGGATACAACGTTTATTGAAAGCAGGTGGTTCCACACAGGTGTGGTTCCTAAGTTAATTAAGCAATTAACATCCCTTCATGCTCATGTATATAAATGCTGGGCAGGCCATTATTTTGGCTACCATGACTATGGCCCCATAGGATGATAATGCCCCCATCCACAGGACATGAGTGGTCACTGAATGGTTTGATGAGCATGAAAACGATGTCAACCATATGCCATGGCCGTCCGTCTGTCACCAGATCTCAACCCAGTTGAACACTTATGGGAGATTCTGGAGCGGCGCCTGAGATAGCGTTTTCCACCACCACCAACAAAACACCAAATGATGGAATTTCTCATGGAAGAATGGTGTCACATCCCTCCAATAGAGTTCCAGACTCTTGTAGAATCTCTGCCAAGGTACATTGAAGCTGTTCTGGCTCGTGGTGGCCCAACGCCCTATTAAGACACTTTATGTTGATGTTTCCTTGATTTTGGCCAGGTCCATAATTAAGGGCTCCCTTGATATAGACATTATAAAATAAATACTACAAATACTGAGATATATTGTTTGCAAAAGTATATTATTACATATTAATACAATTGCTCAGACAAATACATTTTATTTAACAATTAATATGGGGTTCTTTTTGATGCAAAACCCACCAATGGTGTGCGTGGACAAAGAACTCTATTTTCATGTCATCTGACCATTTTACCGGTTTCAATCCAAGTGACAATGCTGTTTAGCAAACTCCATGTGTTTACATTTGTTGGATTACATTAAAATAGAGCTCTTTGGTTGGTCTTTGATGTTATGGGGCTATTTTGCTTACACTGGTCCTGGGGCCCTTGTTAAGGACAACGGTATCATGAACTTTACCCTGTTGTAACGGCTTTCCTCCTCCTCTTCATCCGAAGAGGAGGAGCAGGGATTGAACCAAAATGCAGCGGGTTGTGAATACATAATGATTTATTAAAGCAAACGACGAAACACGAAAACAAACACTTGGAAGGATTACAAAATAACAAAACAACGTAGACTGACCTGAACGTAAGAACTTACATGTAACACGAAGAACGCACGAACCGGGAAAACAGACTACACAAAAACCGAACGAACAAACATACCGAAACAGTCCCGTGTGGCGCAACATACACAGACACGGAAGACAACCACCCACAAACAAACAGTGTGAAAACACCTACCTTAATATGGCTCTCAATCAGAGGAAATGAAACCACCTGCCTCTAATTGAGAGCCATATCAGGTCACCCTTAAACAAACATAGAAACACATAACATAGACTACCCACCCAAACTCACGCCCTGACCGTCAAACACATACAAAATAACAGAAAACCGGTCAGGAACGTGACACCTGTACTGGGCCATTTTAGCCAAAAACCTGGATGCCTCTTCCAGGAGGCTGAAACTGAGCCGCAAGTGGATCTACCAGCAAGACAATAACGCCAAGCACACATCAAAATCAACAAAGAGATGGTTCATTGACCACAAAATCAGTCTCCAGGACTTGAACCCCATTGAAAACCTGTGGTTTGAAGTGAAGAGGGAAGTCCATAAGAGCAGACGAAGGATATTGAGAATCTGGAAAGATTCTGTATGGAGGAATGGTCTAAGATCCCTCCCAACATGTTCTCCAATCTCATTAAACATTTTAGAAAAAGGCTCAGTGCTGTTATCCTTGCAAGGTATTGAACGGTATAGAAACAGGAGTGCCAATCATTTTGACCCCTATCTTTTTGAGAGATTTTTCGTTTTACTTGTTCTCTGAGCGACAGCATTTGTATAAACAAATATAACTTTCCCTTTTTTTGCATACAATATATGTCAGTATTTGTGTTATACATTTTATACAGTGTTTTCTGCTCATCTTCATCAAGGGTGACAAAAATGTTGGACCTAACTGTGTGTGAAGAGGCTGGGTTAGAATGTCAAGTGTGAAGTAAGAGGTCACATTAGTCGTGAGCACAGTACAATTTACGGGTGTTCAAAAGGTAACACACAAATCAGATGTCTTGCAGATGCTGCATTTGAGCACAGAATAAAAAGCCCCGAATTTGTTAAGGTCAATTGTATTTTTATATTGCACTTATACAGGTGTGTAGGAGGAGGAAAATGTTGAATAGACTCCCACACACTGTCACTAAGGATACCACATTTTCAGTTTTCAGCTGTAAAGAGTCATTTTCCTTGGACATGGACTCATCCAATGGTAGTAGTCTAGTGTGTCTGTTGAGTGTGAGCTTCTGCTCTGTTGAAACTGAAAATCAAAATGTTCTACCCATTGCGTTATTAAGGTCTCATCTGTCAAATCCTCATTATGGATGGCTTTTTATACATGCTTGTTTGTCGTAGGCACCTTATGTGATCTTCCTATCTTGTTCATCAATTGTTTTCCTGGGAGATCTACTTGGGGCATTTTGTCCCCTGACAGGCCACATGTTTTCAATTAGCACCTGACTATGAGCAGACTGCAGCCTGGGAGCATCTCAGGTCTCCCAACATATCACATGGCTCTGCCTGTCTGCCGGGGGATTCTTATTCACACTCTCTCTTTTGCTCTGACACACACCATTAGGCAAACCACGACTGAAGACCAGTGGATAGATTTAATTACATTTTCATTAAACAAGAGGTTTCATTAAAGTAAGATTAGACTGAAGGGTAAAGAGTGGAATGAAGATATGAATTTAAACAAGGATAAATTACTTTGTCCATATTCCCGCTTTGCCCCCAAGGGTGGGTCCCCTCTGCTCTCTAATGGTGGCTGTGTTGTTAAGAAGTAGTCATGAAGAGAACACCCAGTTTGGCACTGCTTTGCACTTCAGAGAGATCCTGCTGTTAAATTATTTATTTTCCAAACAGTAATTACTGGAACAGAGGGGCCTGGATGCTGAAATACGTGATTAGTGAGAGAGCATGCGCACCACGGAACCCAACCCCCGTCGGCCCTACCATCTATCCCATCCCTTTGTCCTGATTACAGTAGTACACAGCACCTCAACCAGGTGCTCCTGGGCCTCCCTCTCCTGTAGTAGTATTACTACTACCGTCATAACATGCTTGTTCACTGACTCTATTTACCGGAAAGAACATGCCAGAAGTGTCCGTGGAAAATGTCCCAAATGGGGCCCTGTGCAATGAGTCGAGAATGTTCACAAAATCAGTTGTCTAAGCTGCATTCTGACTACCTCATGTTTTCTGCTGTCTAACTGTTGGTCTTCATTGCGGGAAGCAATTCCAGTTAAAAGTGGCTTCCGTCGTATTTTTAAGTACAGAAATATATTGCCATTTGCCTCTATTCACGCCGTTTGGCATTTCATGTCAACATTAATATTGACGTGTGTTTAATTCTGTGATTGATGTTGAGATGTGTGTTTGAGGTATTTTTTTATTTTTTTTATCTGACCCTGCGTAGTAGTAATCAGTGGTCTTGTTCTGATGTCATTAATTGAGATCTCCATGTGGCTGCTGCTGGGGCCCCATCCTCCTCATCAGAGGTCACCTGTTGACTACCTGCAGACTGCACAGTGCTGGGTGTGATTTCACTGAGGGAGGGGACTGATTCGAAACCTGGCTCCAGCACTGCAGATGGATCTGTCTTTGTTCCTGTGTTGTGTTCCCATCAGCAGCCCAGTGTGCAGCTCAGACACACTCTGATTGGAGCACTCCCCACTGTCTGTCAATCACATCTCATCAGTTTTGATATTTTATCATCCTGCTGCAACCTCGTTGCTGTTTGTTAGGCCGTCAACTGGTTTGGTGCAGGGCTCGGCATCTGTCGTGTGTGTCTGTGGCCTGTTGGGGACTTGTCACTGCAGGTGTGAAGAGAGCGTCTTTGTGGTGAAAGGTGTCGAGGACAGGCTCTAAGGCTTCTCTCTTCTTCCTGACACAGAAATTCACTCTTGAGATCATAAAATCACCCATCTGTCTTTGTGTGGTAAATTTATAATATAAATATTTATTTAGTAACATCTGAATGGACAATTTACATACTAGGTCTTAGTTTCATGGTACATTTTATGTTTACAGTATGTTAGTATCTCACAAAGTAATCAACCAAAGAGCAATATTACGCACAAAGAACCATGCACTGTACCCAAATAACAAAGATCAATTAATTCTAACAATGTGTTATTAAACAAGACATAAACAAGACTATACTATTACCTCCCAACTGAAACTTTAACACTTTTTAGATTTCTGTAGTTTTTTAAACAAATAGTACTAATGAATGGCCACTGGACATGCAGTTGACTAAACATATATTCTTGGTGCCATTTGAAAGGAAACACTTTTTGTGGAAATGTAAAAGGAATGTAGGAGAATATAACACATTAGATCTGGTAAAACATAATACAAAGAAAAATATATATATTTTTTTGAATTTTTTTTGTACTATCATCTTTGAAATGCAAGAGAAATTATTCCAGCCCAGGTGGAATTTAAATTTTGGCCACTATATGGCAGCAGTGTATGGGCAAAGTTTTAGACTGATCCAATGAACCATTGTATTTCTGTTCAAAATGTTGTACCAGACTGCCCAAATGTGCCTAATTTGTTTATTAATAACTTTTCATGTTCAAAACTGTGCACTCTCCTCAAACAATAGCATGGTACTCTTTCACTGTAATAGCTACTGTAAATTGGACAGTGCAGTTAGATTAACAAGAATTTAAGCTTTCTGCCAATATCAGATATGTCTATGTCCTGGGAAATGTTCTTGTTACTTACAACCTCATGCTAATCACATTAGCCTACGTTAGCTCAACCGTCCTGCAGGGGACCCACCAATCCTGAAAAAGTTTTAAGCCTGTCCTGGATCAGTAACCACTTTCAAATGGATATTCTATTGAGCATGCTTTTTAGTTCAGCACTAAGCTTAATCTATGTTGGGGAAACCAAGTGTAACATCTACCATTACTAGCATACTGATCTCTCCTCCTCTCTTGATGCTTGGGGTCTCTGCTGTTCCTCTCCTTCACCACCCTGTGTTCTCTTTATGGTGAGGGAGGAGTCTTCAGAGAGTTGGTGGAACCGCCCTGGCTTTCACCTGCAGTTCCCTGACCCATCCACTAGAGAACACACCGAGAGGAAACACAGTCAGAGAGATGAGCATAACCAGGTTATATCAGGTAAGGGAATACAATTTGACAGCTGAATTGCACAAAGAGGGAAAGAGTCGGAGGTGAAATCTAATTTCGGTAAATAGAGACTGTGAGGCTGAAGTCACAATGCACTCTGTAGTTTTAATTCATTTTACCAAAAAAATAGCCTTGGTGTGTGTAGACCCCCTGTGGGTTCTGTCGTGCCTCTGTCTGAAAATCATTGTCACCGCACTGTGTCTCCGAAATTCCTTCTCCGTTTAATAAGAAACATTCTCTAAATAAATTGTCCTACTTTCAAGAAACACAAAATCAGTAGGAAATACCAAACATTTTTATTTTTTGCCCTTTTTTATTTTCCTCCTAGATGGAATTTAACAGCCAGAAAAAGCAGCCCAGGGGAAGACAGGGAGCGAAAGAGAGATGTAAGCACAGTTTAAAGGGCTGTTTTAGCGGTTCTGTGTAGCGGGAGCACAACCTTGGCTCAAGTGGCCGGGGATGTGAATTATTGATGAGAACTGTCTGTGGCCTTGAGGGTCAGCGAGTCTTGCACTAAGATTTCAAAACACCAATCCATGAAAAGATGCGAGCGAAAATAATGAAAAGTCAAGTGTGTGTGTGTGTGTCTTCTTCAGCTTAATAGGAGGAACAGGGTTGTATTCATTAGACGAAGACCGTGGCAAACAGTTGCAAAACATTTTACAATGGCAACCGTTTACTCCCAAAAAGTTTTTTTGGACAAATTCAGGAAGGTCCCTCCCCATATCATTCCGTTTGATTCTGTTTGCTTTTGTTTGGCTCTGTTTGGTTCCAAGTGAATACACCCCAGGGCTTCTGACTGTGCAGTTACAATGATATCCAATGACAAGCACTTCCGTTATACCACTGTGTAGGCAACATTACTGTTCCAATTTCTGCTTTTAACCTCTTAGATGAATATGAATAGATTTTGTGTCAACAACTCCAAATAAATGTTGATCTATTTCTGGCGTCCATTAATGAGGATGGAGGAGTAGTGTTTTTAAATAGCAATAAAGCCGCCTTCTCCCCTCCTCTCCCACTGCAGGAATGGATTGTTCTGATGATGGCACAAAAACAAGTCAAGCAGACGTTTGTTTTATGTAATCCTGCTTGTGTTTTATTGTCCCTATACAAGCTAGAGAAGTAGAGCTCTACCGCTTGCTGTCTACTTACACTTGAGATGTGGGGTCATAATGTCAAGGATAAAGCTTTCACAGTCTTTCTTCTTCCATCACTTTATGTGTTGACTCACATAGAAAGACGGAGGGAGGGACAGACAGATGGATGAATGGACTGGCACACACACAGACACAGACACAGACACACAGACAGAGACACACACACACACACACACACACACACACACACACACACACACACACACACACACACACACACACACACACACACACACACACACACACACACACACACACACACACACACACACACACACACACACACACACACATACATACCTCTACCAGGGGGTGCCAGTGCGCGATGGGCTTGCGGGGGTATAACAGCATCTCGTTCCAGTGGTCTCGGCCCAGGCTCTCCGCCTCATTGCCCACTCTACACACTCCAATGACCTCATTGTGACCTACACTGTGAGAGGGGGGAACAAACATATGGTCATTTTAAAACCTTTTGTTGCCATAAATGCACTCCCATTCATGTTTTTGATTTAAAACCATGTTGATTTGTGCACCTCTACATGTTTTCATTTAATAGGTAGTGCACTTGTCTTACAGATAGATTTAGAAGCCCTGCAGTTGTGCATATCCTAGTGCATTTTCTGTCCAACATTGTGTTCCTTCGTGTAATTATTATAGTGATGTTCGGCAGATTATTTTTAACTCCTCAAATATTTACTCTGAACAGCATAAAGAGGAAAAGAGTCTGTGCTCTGTGCTTGTTCGTCAGTATTTTTGTTTTGTAATGTTGTTTCCTCCTCTCTTGAATGCCAGCTGCTTTCTAGGCCAATGATCAACTAAAACACATTACACTTAGGGAGTCTCAGCTATGTGCTTGTATAGGGGAGGAAACAGGATAATAAAGTTGACGAGCTCAGGGCAAGGATTTCTTCCAGAGAGACATCAGGAATTGTAACATACTCGGTTTCACGGAAACATGGCTCTCTCGGGATATACTGTCTGAGTCCGTCCATCCAGTTGGGTTCTCAGTTCATCGCGCAGAAAGGAATAAATATCTCTCCGGAAAGAAGGGTGGGGGTTGTGATGTTTCATCATTAATGACTTTTGGTGTGATTGTGATAACATACAGGAACTCAAGTCTTTTTGTTCACCCGACCTAGAATACCTCACAATCAAATGCCGACCGTATTATCTCCCAAGATAATTCTCTTATAGTCACAGGCGTGTATATTCCACCTCAAGCCGATACCACAACGGCCCTCAAAGAACTTAACTGGACTTTATGCAAACTGGAAACCACATATCCTGAGGCCACATTTATTGTAGCTGAGGATTTTAAGAAAGCAAATTTGAGGGAAAGTCTGCCGAAGTTCTATCAACACATTGACTGTAGTACTCACGTTGCTAAAACAATCGACCACTGCTACTCCAACTTTCTGGATACCTACAAGGCCCTCCCCCGCCCCCCTTTCAGCAAATCTGATCATGACTCCATTTTGCGCCTTCCTTCCTATAGGCAGAAACTCAAACAGGAAGTACCTGTGCTAAGGACTATTCAAAGCTGGTCTTACCGCCCCAATAGATCCAAAGACGATGCAATCTCCATCGCACTGCACACTGCCCTAACCCATCTGGACAAGAGGAATACCTATGTAAGAATGCTGTTCATTGACTACAGCTCAGCATTCAACACCATAGTACCCTCCAAGCTCATCATTATCTTGAGGCTCGGTCTGAACCCCACCCTGTGCAACTGGGTCCTGGATTTTCTGACGGGCCGCCCACAGGTGGTGAAGGTAGGAAAAAACACCTCCACTTCGCTGATACTCAACACTGGGGCCCCACAAGGATGCGTGCTCAGCCCCTCCTGTACTCCCTGTTCACCAATGACTGAGTGGCCACGCATGCCTCCAACTCAATCATCAAGTTCGCAGACGACACAACAGTAGTAGGCCCGATTACCAACAATGATGAGACAGGGAGGAGGTGAGGGCCCTGGGAGTGTGGTGCAAGGAAAATAACCTCTCAACCAACGTCAACAAAACAAAGGAGCTAATTGTGGACTTCAGGAAACAGCAGAGGGAGCATCCCCCTATCCACATCGATGGGACAACCGTGGAGAAGGTGGAAAGCTTCAAGTTTCTTGGCGTACATATCACTTACAAACTGAAATAGTCCACCCACACAGACAGTGTTGTGGAGAAGGCGCAACAGCGCACCTTCAACCTCATTAGGCTGAAGAAATTTGTCTTGGCACCTAAAACCCTCACAAACTTTTACAGATGCACAATTGAGAGCATCCTGTCGGGCTGTATCACCACCTGGTACGGCAACTGCACCTCCCGCAAACGCAGGTCTCTCCAGAGGGTGGTGCGGTCTGTCCAACACATCACCGGGGGCAAACTACCTGCCCTCCAGGACACCTACAGCACCCAATGTCACAGGAATGCCAAAAATATTATCAAGGACAACAACCACCCGAGCCACTGCCTGTTCACCCCGCTATCATCCATAAGGCAAGGTCAGTACAGGTGCATCAAAGCTGGGACCGAGAGACTGAAAAACAGCTTTTATCTCAAGGCCATCAGACTGTTAAATTCTGTTAAATAGCCATCCTTGCACATTAGAGGCTGCTGCCCTATATACATCTGTCACGAATCCCACCGAAGGCGGTTCCTCTTCCTGTTCAGGCGGTGCTCGGCGGTCGTCGTCACCGGTCTACTAGCTGCCACCAATCCTTTTTTCCCTGTTCGGTTGGTTGAGTCTTATTGTTTTCACCTGTTCCTTGTTTAGTTGTAATTAGGGCTATTTAAGCTGGCAATGCCCGCTTTCTGTTGTGCGGGCTTGTTCCTTCTGTTAGGTTGTGGTGGATTGTATTTTGTTGTATTTACGCCGTACTGTCGTGGGTCCTGGTTTGGGCCGATCTGGGTTTTATGCTCCTAGTGTGTTGACGTGACCGTGTCAGTACCAGGATTAAATACGTTTGTCCTAACCTTCCGCTCTCTGCGCCTGATTCCTGCACCCACGCATTACACATAGACTTGGAATCACTGGCCACTTTAATAATGGAACACTATTCACTTTAATAATGTTTACATATTTTACATTACTCATCTCATATGTATATGCTGTATTCTATCCTATTTTACTGTATCTTAGCCTATGCCACTCTGACATTGCTTGCCCAAATATTTATTCGTAATTCCATTCATTTACTTTAGATTTGTGTGTATTGTTGTGAAATTGTTTGATATTACTGTTAGATATTACTGCACTGTTAGAGCTGGAAACACAAGCATTTCGCTACACCCGCAATAACGTCTGCTAAACAAGCGTATGTGACAAATAATATGTTATTTGATTTGTATACAGCAAAGATACTGTCCACTCAAAAGCATGGTATCGGAGTCCTTTTCAGTGCATCATAGTCACCACAACCTTGCAGGCTATTTTCTGAATAAAAAACCTAAACTGCTGTCATAATGATAGGAAGTTCAGTTCATAAAAAGCGTTGCGAAACGAAATGTATTTACCGATCGTAGTCCATCACTGCTATTAGGAGACTGATCTGATCAATGTTCTCAGGAGGGACATCAAATACTATGGCTTCGTTGTAGACTGGATTCAGAGTGTTTCGCTTGGTGGATGTTTTCCTCTTCTTCAATCTCCGTCCCTCACACATCAAAGACACCTTCACATATGGATCTAGAGAGAGTTGGGACACAGTGTGAACCCAGGTAAACCCACGGAGTAACACATGGGATGCATCCACACAGGCCTCTGGTCAAAAGTAGTGCAGTATACAGTTGAAGTCGGAAGTTTACATACACCTTAGCCAAATACATTTAAACTCAGTTTTTCACAATTCCTGACATTTAATCCTAGTAAAAATTCCCTGTCTTAGGTCAGTTAGGATCACCACTTTATTTTAAGAATGTGAAATGTCAGAATAATAGTGGAGAGAATGATTTATTTCAGCTTTTATTTCTTTCATCACATTCTCAGTGGGTCAGAAGATTACATACACTCAATTAGTATTTGGTAGCATTGCCTTTACATTGTTTAACTTGGGTCAAACGTTTCGGGTAGCCTTCCACAAGGTTCCCACAATAAGATGGGTGAATTGTGGCCCATTCCTCCTGACAGAGATAGTGTAACTGAGTCAGGTTTGTAGGCCTCATTGCTTCTTCAGTTCTGCCCACAAATTTTCTATAGGATTGAGGTCAGGGCTTTGTGATGGCCACTCCAATACCTTGACTTTGTTGTCTTTAAGCCATTTTGCCACAACTTTGGAAGTATGCTTGGGGTCATTGTCCATTTGGAAGACCCATTTGGAACCAAGCTTTAACTTCCTGGCTGATGTCTTGAGATGTTGCTTCAATATATCCACATAATTTTACTTCCTTATGTTGCCATCTAATTTGTGAAGTGCACCAGTCCCTCCTGCAGCAAAGCAACCCCCACAACATGATGCTGCCACCCCCGTGCTTCATGGTTGGGATGGTGTTCTTCAGCTTGCAAGCCTCCCAATTTTTCCTCCAAACACAACGATGGTCATTATGGCCAAACAGTTCTATTTTTGTTTCATCAGACCAGAGCAGACCACATTTCTCCAAAAAGTACGATGTTTGTCCCCATGTGCAGTTGCAAACCGTAGTCTGGCTATTTAATGGCGGTTTTGGAGCAGTGGGTTTTTCCTTGCTGAGCGGCCTTTCAGGTTATGTCGATATAGGACTCGTTTTACTGTGGATATAGATACTTTTGTACCTGTTTCCTCCAGCATCTTCACAAGGTCATTTGCTGTTGTTCTGGGATTGATTTGCACTTTTCGCACCAAAGTACGTTCATCTCTAGGAGACAGAACGAGTTTCCTTCCTGAGCGGTATAACGTCTGCGTGGTTCCATGGTGTTTATACTTGCGTACTATTGTTTGTACAGATGAACGTGGTACCTTCAGTCGTTTGGAAATTGCTCCCAAGGATGAACCAGACTTGGAGGTCTACAATTTGTCTTGGCTGATGGTCTTGGCTGATTTCTTTTGATTTCCCCATGATGTCAAGCAAAGAGGCACTGAGTGTGAAGGTAGGCCTTGAAATACATCCACAGTTACACTTCCAATTGACTCAAATGATGTCAATTAGCCTATCAGAAGCTTCTAAAGCCATGACATAATTTTCTGGAATTTTCCAAGCTGTTTAAAGGCACAATCAACTTAGTGTATGTAAACTTCTGACCCACTGGAATTGTGATACAGGGAATTATGAGTGAAATAATCTGTCTGTAAACAATTGTTGGAACAATTACTTGTGTCATGCACAAAGTAGATGTCCTAACCGACTTGCCAAAACTATAGTTTGTTAACAAGAAATTTGTGGAGTGGTTGAAAAATGAGTTTTCATGACTCCAACCTAAGTGTATGTAAACTTCCGACTTCAACTGTATAGGGAATAGGGTGCCATTTCGGGCGCACACATGGCCTCCTTAATTCTTATGCTCCATTGATATGTTTCGTCATGGCTTCTACTTATTGGGCCATATTATTAAAAGACTGGGAGACAGAAATGACCATTCCATTTCATATACTAGTCTGTCATATAATTTATCCATCCAGTGATGACTAAGCAGAATCCACATCACATTTGTACCCCAGTCCCCACATTAAGGACCCCCTACCTGAGGCTCCAGTGATGTCCATGGCTTTGAGGTTCCTAGCCTTGATCATTGTGATGGTTAGCCTTCCAGCCGTTGGTAGGTAACACAGGGAGAACATGAGATCCCCCAAGTCCACATTGTCCTACAAAGCAATGAAAACATCAGTGAAATTGGTTAGTAACTGAATGTCTCATGATGTCACCATATAGCTCTGGCTTCGCTGTTAGAGATTCCGCTGGTTTACAGTGGACTATGTGAACAGTCGGGACCTCAACTTACTGTTGAGAGTTAGAATAATAGAATGCACAACGTGCAATTTCTAAGCTTGGTTATGCATCAGCAGTTTGTCTTGCATCTTGTTATATGTCACTCATTGACAATCACTCAATTAACCCATGTCAGCAAAAAAAATAATATTGGTACTGCTTAGTGTACTTAGACTTTCCAGCTATCTAAAAACTTGCTGAATTACTGACCGGGCACGCAGAGCACGTGACCAGAGGCCCTGAGCTCCAGGGGGCCCCCACTGATTTTATTAGTTTCTCTCAATAAGATATCATATTAACATGGCATAAGACATGGCAAAATGTGTAGAATTTCAGGGAATTAGCTGTAAAATTGCAACAACCAAAATAACAGTTCTGTAAAGCCAACAGATTTGTTTACCTTTTGTTAATAAAATATTTTGTTCTGCTAACAGATCCCTCTGTACGTATTAAATTATAGTTTTGAATCCCGGTGCTGAGTTTATGTGCGTAAATGTGTAGCGGCTAATTGTATAACTACTGTAATAGGCTGTGTGTTTGTAGAACGACTGAGGTGATTGAAGTTACAGCAACCAATGTGATAATCACTGGGGTAATTGTCGCTGGTTTTTGCTGGCTACGGCAAGGCGTATGTAAGTGAACAGGAAGAGAAGCGCTCCAATTATCACCTCTGAAAATAGCATGTGTTCGTTAGACACAAGCGTCACTCACAAGGTTAGTTACCGGCATGAATTATGAAGGCCACGAGTCTCACCTCAAGTTGAGGCATGCACCTCACGTTGTAATGTAACCCTGACAAACCTGTTACCACTGTACGTTTCTCTCAGCTTGAGGTAGGAGCAGGAAACACCAAACATAGTTAAGATGCAGACTACTGGACCATAAACTTGGTCAAAGCCCCTGGTTTTAGAAGCTGGGAACCTACTGTAAATAAGCAGCATCTCCAGGCTTGGCTGACACTAGCCTGACATCTGAATTAGTCTTTGTGTGCGTGTGCGTGTGCGTGTATGTGTGCGTGTGCATGGCCGTGTGTGTGCTCCTCAGCCCTGAGCTGTATGGGCCTGTTATAACAGATCATTCTCCCTGTGTGAAAGTTCCCATTGGCAGGCCCCTGGGCTCAGTGGGAAGCCCCAGTATTCTGCTTCAGCAGGAAAGGTCAGTTCAGCTCTCCACAGAGAACCGCTCATTATCAGGTCTGGCTTGGTCACCAGCCTGGTCAGTGGTCAGTCCCAGTCTCACACAGACACAGCCTCCCCGAGAAGCTATCTAGCTCACACCCTGCTGGAGCTTGCCAGGGCTATCAGGCCTTTCTGCCTAGCTGCCATGGCTTTGACAAGCCCATTGTCAATAGTGGCAACAGGTTTTAGTTCTCCAAATAGCAGAGGTGTACCAGAGTTGTCCCCCCCTAGGTTATGACGTGGTCATATCCTGGGTTGGGGGCCCCACAGTGACTGTGCTCTCTGTGGGTTGGGTTTTACTAAGGGGATATGTTCAATGATGAAGTTATTAATGAAGTTTGAATACAGTGCCTTCGTAATGGGAGTTGCACCCCTTCTGAAAAAACCTACACTCGATCCCTCCGATGTCAACAACTACAGACCAGTATCCCTTCTTTCTTTTCTCTCCAAAACTCTTGAACGTGCCGTCCTTGGCCAGCTCTCCTGCTATCTCTCTCAGAATGACCTTCTTGATCCAAATCAGTCAGGTTTCAAGACTAGTCATTCAACTGAGACTGCTCTTCTCTGTGTCACGGAGGCGCTCCGCACTGCTAAAGCTAACTCTCTCTCCTCTGCTCTCATCCTTCTAGACCTATCGGCTGCCTTTGATACTGTGAACCATCAGATCCTCCTCTCCATCCTCTCCGAGCTGGGCATCTCCGGCGCGGCCCACGCTTGGATTGCGTCCTACCTGACAGGTCGCTCCTACCAGGTGGCGTGGCAAGAATCTGTCTCCGCACCAAGTGCTCTCACCACTGGTGTCCCCCAGGGCTCTGTTCTAGGCCCTCTCCTATTCTCGCTATACACCAAGTCACTTGGCTCTGTCATATCCTCACATGGTCTCTCCTATCATTGCTATGCAGACGACACACAATTAATCTTCTCCTTTCCCCCCTCTGATAACCAGGTGGCGAATCGCATCTCTGCATGTCTGGCAGACATATCAGTGTGGATGACGGATCACCACCTCAAGCTGAACCTCGGCAAGACGGAGCTGCTCTTCCTCCCGGGGAAGGACTGCCCGTTCCATGATCTCGCCATCACGGTTGACAACTCCATTGTGTCCTCCTCCCAGAGTGCTAAGAACCTTGGCGTGATCCTGGACAACACCCTGTCGTTCTCAACTCACATCAAGGCGGTGACCCGTTCCTGTAGGTTCATGCTCTACAACATTCGCAGAGTACGACCCTGCCTCACACAGGAAGCGGCGCAGGTCCTAATCCAGGCACTTGTCATCTCCCGTCTGGATTACTGCAACTCGCTGTTGGCTGGGCTCCCTGCCTGTGCTATTAAACCCCTACAACTCATCCAGAACGCCGCAGCCCGTCTGGTGTTCAACCTTCCCAAGTTCTCTCACGTCACCCCGCTCCTCCGCTCTCTCCACTGGCTTCCAGTTGAAGCTCGCATCCGCTACAAGACCATGGTGCTTGCCTACGGAGCTGTGAGGGGAACGGCACCTCCGTACCTCCAGGCTCTGATCAGGCCCTACACCCAAACAAGGGCACTGCGTTCATCCACCTCTGGCCTGCTCGCCTCCCTACCTCTGAGGAAGTACAGTTCCCGCTCAGCCCAGTCAAAACTGTTCGCTGCTCTGGCACCCCAATGGTGGAACAAACTCCCTCACGACGCCAGGTCAGCGGAGTCAATCACCACCTTCCGGAGACACCTGAAACCCCACCTCTTTAAGGAATACCTAGGATAGGATAAAGTAATCCTTCTAACCCCCCCCTCCCCCTTAAAAGAGTTAGATGCACTATTGTAAAGTGGTTGTTCCACTGGATATCATAAGGTGAATGCACCAATTTGTAAGTCGCTCTGGATAAGAGCGTCTGCTAAATGACTTAAATGTAAATGTAAATGTAATGTATTCAGATCCCTTGACTTTATTCACATTTTGCTACATTACAGCCTTATTCTAAATTGATGAATAAAATAAAAATCCTCACCAATCTACACACAATACCCCATAATGACAAAGCAAAAAGCAAATTTATAAAATGGGTGCTCAGGTGCATCCTGTTTCCATTGACCATCCTTGAGATGTTTCTACAACGTGATTGGAGTCCACCTGCGGTAAATTCAATTGATTGTGCATGATTTGGAAAAGCACACACCTGTTTATATAACAGTGCATGTCAGAGCAAAACCAATGAGGTCAAAATAATTGTACTTAGAGCTCCGAGACAGGATTGTGTTGAGGCACAGATCTCGGGAAGGGTACCAAAAAATTGCTGCAGCATTGAAGGTCCGCAAGAACACAGTGGCCTCCATAATTCTTAAATGGAAGAAGTTTGGAAGCACTAAGACCCTTCCTAGAGCTGGCCGCACGGCTAAACTGAGCAATCAGTGGAGAAGGGCCTTGGTCAGGGAGGTGACCAAGAACCCGATGGTCACACTGACAGAGCTCTAGCATTTCTCTGTGGAGATTGGAGAACCTTCCAGAAGGACAAGAAACTTGGCAGCACACCACCAATCAGGCATTTATGGTAGAGTGGCCAGACAGAATCCACTCCTCAGTAAAAGACACATGACAGCCCACTTGGAGTTTGCCAAAAGGCATCTAAAGACTCTCAGCCCGTGAGAAACAAGATTCTCTGGTCTGGTGAAACCAAGATTCAACTCTTTGACCTGAATCCATTCAGTTAAGTATGGTGGTGGCAGCATCATGCTGTGGGGGTGTTTTTCAGTGGCAGGGACTGGGAGACTTGTCAGGATCTAGGCAATGATGAACGGAGCAAAGTAGAGAGAGAACCTTGATGAAAACCTACTCCAGAGCGCTCAGGACCTCAGACTGGGGAAAACGTTTTCCTTCCAACAGGACAACGACCCTAAGCTCACAACCAAGACAACGCAGGAGTGGCTTCGGGACAATTCTCTGAATGTCTTTAAGTGGCCGAGCCAGAGCCTGGACTTGGACTCGATCGAACATCTCTGGAGAGACCTGAAAATAGCTGTGCAGCATCGGTCCCCATTCAACCTGACAGAGCTTGAGAGGATCTGCAGAGAAGAATGGGAGAAACTCCCCAAATAAAGATCTTGCCTAGCTTGAAGCATCATACCCAAAAAGACTCGACGCTGTAATTGCTGACAAAGGTACTTCACCAAAGTACTGACAAAAGGGTCTGAATGTAAATGTGATATTACCGGGGGGTTTTCTTCAGACATTTGCTAATATTTCTAAACCTGTTTTTGCTTTGGCATGACGGTGTATAGTGTATAGATTGATGAGATTATTTTTTGAAATCCATTTTAGAACAAGGCTATGACCTAACAAAATGTAGATAAAGTCAAGGGGTCTGAATACTTTCCGAAGGCACTGTATATTGAAATGCAATCACAGCTACATTTGTGCTCACTGCTAACTCACAACGACCATGAACCTGAATTGGAAAATGTTTTTCTGTATGAATAGAGCCCAAATAGACTCCAAAGTTAATACTAACGTTTAAGAATAACAACACATGCTGTCTGATGTGCTGCATTGTTCTAATGTTCTGTACATGAAAATCCTTGTTACTATAAATGGCTCAATTCACACAGTTAGCTGCTTACTTTGATGTTCCATTTAAAAGCGTCTGTGTAAAACACCTCACATCACATCCAACAGAGATGGTTGCTAATGGTTGCTAATGACTTGAACTAATAATGGGTGCGACTTGTCCTGCTATTCTTTGTGCATTATAAATCATGTCATGTCCTGTAAGGAATGACTTTGGTGGTTGTTGTTGGATATTTGTTTTTTAGACAACGTCATTGATTAGGACATTGATTGGGAGTGTAATAGTGGAACATGTAGAATTGGCACATCCATTCAAGCATCAATAAGTCCTCTATGTGGATGATTGAAATGACAGATCTAATGCGATCTATAACTGCTCTCTGGCCTGTGTCCAAAATCACTGTAAATGTAATCAAACAAATGAGTTGATTTATCAAGGCTGTCAACATAGGGCAAGACACCACAGTGACCTCTAACCTACAGTACATCATCATCGGTCCGCACTTTGCTACACTGACCTGGTCACTCAGAAGGCGCGGCAGGAGGTCTCTGTCGTAAAGTGGTATAAATCACGCATGCACACACACGCACACACACACACACACACACACACACATACACACACACACACACACACACGAGCACGTGCGTACACACACATGCAACCTCCCCACACATACTCACAAAGAGATTAGGGGTGGACCATGCAGCCCATCCCTCTCAGGCTAAATAATCCAATTACCCACTTCCATTTGCAGACTATAGGATAACAGTCTCCTCCATTCATTGAAGTACTTAAATCAAGTCAGTGGTGGAATTATCGTCACTTGTGCTCTTTCAATGAAATTAAACTGGCCCCCAATATGGCTGAGAGAGAAGGCTGACAGTCTATCTTGTGTAATTATCCATCTTTCACCTTCCCCCCTAGGATCTCTCTCTCTTTTAAGAGCCTCTTAACATACAGGGTGTTACTACCATGTTTGTAGAGAGAAACAGAGGGAGACAAAGAGGGAGGGAGATAGAGAGGGAGGTAAAAATGGCTTCGCAATAGCCAGCACGTGTAAGACCATGTCTTGGCATGTCATCCTATTACGTCAGCAGACAGTAAGTCAGCAGCTGTGGAACGACATGATTCAGCATTTTAGATGTGTTTCACTGGGCTTCTAAATGAACACAGACACAATCAGGGGAAACTAACACATTTCAATCACTCATAAATGTAGTACTCATGTAATAATAATGGACTTTGGAATGACTCTGTCATCTTCAAAAATAAAATATTCTTAAGACAATGGAATAAGTGGACTTTTGAACCAAAACGTGATAGCTCCTCTCTCAGCAGTTGGCCCGTAGTTAAGGCATATTGTTGTAAACCCATTTTATCTTTCCTTCCTTCTTCATCAGTCATTCCTCAAGTATTATTTTCAGCCCATGTCTGTTTCCACAATGCAGATCAATAAGACATAACGTAAGGAGATGTGATGTGCTCATCACTTAGACTGCTGCGCCACTGGAGGCTTCCGAGTGGTGCAGTGATCTAAGGCACTGCATCGCAGTGCTAGAGGCATCACTACAGACCCTTGTTCGATCCCGGGCTGTATCACAACCGGCTGTGATCAGGAGTCCCATAGGGCGGCGCATAATTGGCCCAGTGTCGTGCGGGTTAGGGGAGGGTTTGGCCGTCATTGTAAATAACAATTTGTTCTTAACTGACTCGCCTAGTTAAATAAATTAAATGATGCTGTCACGCCCTGACCGTAGATGGCTTTGTATGTTTCTATTTTTAGTTTGGTCAGGGTGTGATGTGGGTGGGTATTCTATGTTGTATGTCTAGGTTGTCTATTTCTATGTGTTTGGCCTGGTGTGGTTCCCAATCAGAGGCAGCTGTCTATCGTTGTCTCTGATTGGGAGCCATACTTAGGTAGCCTGTTTTCCATTGTGAGTTGTGGGTGGTTGTTTTCTGTTTAGTGTATGTCACCTTGCAGAACTGTTTGTTTATTGTTTTTGTTGTTTTGTTATAGTATTCGTATTCATTAAAAGTAATTATGAGTACTTACCACGCTGCACCTTGGTCTTCTCCTTCTCCTCTATACGACGATCGTTACAGATGCTGCAGTGGTGGTTATTGTGGAGCTAGGTAGTAAACCTGCTGCATTGGATCAAGCCACATACTCATCCCATTAATCAAAGACCTAATTATTTTATTTACTTTTTAGTCATTTAGCAGAAGCTCTTATCCAGAGCTCCTTACACGAGCAATTATGGCTAAGTGCCTTGCTCAAGGGCACATCAACAGATTTTTCACCTAGTCAGCTCAGGGATTCAAACCAGCAACTTTTCAGTTACTGGCCCAATGTGCTTAACCGCTAGGCTACCTGTCGCCCAAGTTGGCTCACATTAATACTATCAACTGCTGTTGCAGGGACACAGATTACAGTGCTCTTGAAATCTTTGTTATATCAGCCTGACAATTAATGTGAACCTGAAGAGGCTATTGGTCTTCTATTGAGTTCTAGAATAGATAAGTTAAGCTGTGTCTAATTAAAGAAAGTATACCACAGGAACAGGTCATCCATCCATACAAGTCCTTTATCTCCCTGACAGGATATTTGATTGAATCTGTCATAATGGTGGGTGTAGCTGGTGTATGCAGTCAGGCGCAGGAGAGCAGAGAATTGGGAGCAACGTAACTTTACTTAGAATAATGAATGGTGCAAGGTAAATCACTACACTTGCCCAAACACAAACACACGAACATCAACTTTTACGCACGGGCAAAAAACAGCACCCGTCGAAATAACCAGTCACCAACATTACCGAACATGACACAAAACAATCCCGCACAACACCATGGGGGAAACAGAGGGTTAAATACCTGAACAATAATTAGGGGAATGAAAAACAGGTGTGTAGAAACAAAGACAAAACAAATGGAAAATTAAAAGTGGCTCGGTGATGGCTAGTAGACCGGCGACGCCAACCGCCGAGCGCCGCCCGAACAAGGAGAGGAACCGACTTCGGCTGAAGTCGTGACATAACCCTTATTTTACCAGGTAAGTTGACTCATTTACAGCAATGACCTGGGGAGTAGTTACCGGGGAGAGGAATGAGCCAATTGGAAGCTGAGGATGACTAGGTGGCCATGATGGTATGAGGGCCAGATTGGGAATTTAGCCAGGACACCGGGGTTATAACCCTACTCTTAAGATAAGTGCCATAGGATTTTTAGTGACCACAGAGAGTCAGGACACCCGTTTAATGACACAGGGTAATGATCCCAATCACTGATCTTTTTTTTAGACAAGAGGAAAGAGTGCTTCCTACTGGCTCTCCAACTCCACTTCCAGCAGGATCTGGTCTTCCAGCTAGAGACCAACCAGGGCCAACCCAGCGTAGCCTCAATGGCAAGCCAGCAGTTGGATGCAGGGTGGTATGCCGCTGGCCAAAACCACCAGTGATTCTGTTCTGTTGTCTAACAGTTTAATTCAACCCTCATAAAGGTGGATATGAGACCTGCTTGTAGAAGCTTACAGAGATCATGTAAAAGATTTAGAGCTGGTCACTTGTATGGGTATTTGTATAGCTCTCTGTCCCTGGAAGGTGTCCTGTATTTTAGAGGTATGTTAAAAACATGTAATAAACACGCTACATGACTTGTAATTGATGTTATCTAAGAAGTAGATGGTGGGTTATTCTTGACCCCGTTCATATGGTCCTACAGTTCAGTTATGGAGATGTAGCACTTCAATGTCAGACTTGATGCCGGTTTACAGTTTGTATGTTACATATGGGATGTTTGAAACACAACTTAGCGCTGAGGTATGATTTATGCATGGACTAGTGGTTGGACTTGTGATGTCACATGCTCTGGGTCCCAGAAGGGCTGGCCCAGTTCTGAGATGGAGAATGGCTGTGTGTGTGGCTATGTATGAGTGTGTGTGTGTGTGTGTGTGTGTGTGCTTGTGATGCTTGTGTTTCCTAGATGCTCTGGGTTGCATCCCCAGATAAATCTAGGACTCTGTCCAAGCCCCCCCGGCACAAGTTTTCTCCCTAACACTACACAGCTGATTCAAATAACCAACTCATCATCAAGCTTTGATTATTTGTTTCAGCCGTGTAGTGCTAGGGCAAAAACTAAAACTCGTACCCGGTTTGGCCCCCAGGACCGAGTTTGGAAACCCTGACCTATGAAGTCGCCAAGTTTGACAGCCTTGATACAAAATACTAGCTTCAGACCTATTCATTGTCTGAGCCTAATCTGTAACGCCCAACACAGGAGATGAGAAGCAGGTACAGGGAGTGAACCATGTAATATAGACGGACGTGTAACGGAACAAGAACAGCGTCTGGAAATAAACACGACAAACAACGTTACTGCAGGGTACAACACAGAGGAGCAGACATATATACAGGGGCAATCAACAAAGTGAGGGAGTCCAGGTGAGTCCAAATGAGCGCAGCTGCGCATAATGATGGTAACAGGTGCATACGATGACAGGAGCCTGGCACCCTCAGGGGGGAGCAGGCATGACATAATCAGGGAAAGGGGGGATAGCTAGTCAGTTGTACAACTGAATACCTTCAACTGAAATATGTCTTCCACATTTAACCCAAACCCTGTGAATCAGAGAGTTGCAGGGGCTGCCTTAATCAACATCTATGTCTTCAGCACCTGGGGAACAGTGGGTTAACTGCCTTGCTCAGGGGCAGAACAACAGATTTTTACCTTGTCATCTCGGGGATTCGATCCAGAAACCTTTGAGTTACTGGCCCAACACTCTAACCACTAGGCTAATCATAGACTTTTGATGTCCTCAAACCCTACTTGTCGATGGGAAGTGAAAATGAACACATCTAAAAAAGAAGTGGCCCTCAAGGGGAGACAGTATAGAGATATATCATTGAGACATCACTCAGACTACAGTCCTCCCTTGAGAGTGCAGACAGCCTACACTCCTTCAATGACACCATAAGTCCTTATTTCCACAGTGAGACTCCAATGAGACTGACTTCTATTGAGACCACACTTTGACAAATTGAGACTTCAGTATGCCTTATGATTAACGAGACGTGGTGTGATCATAACAACATACAGGAACTCAAGTCCTTCTGTTCACCTGACTTAGAATTCCTCACAATCAAATGCCGACCGCATTATCTACCAAGAGAATTATCTTCGACTATAATCACAGCCGCATATATTCCCCCCCAAGCAGACACATCGATGGCCCTGAACGAACTTTATTTTATTCTATGTAAACTGGAAACCACATATCCTGAGGCTGCATTCATTGCAGCTGGGGATTTTAACAAGGCTAATCTGAAAACAAGACTCCCTAAATTCTATCAGCATATCGATTGTGCTACCAGGGCTGGTAAAACCATGGATCATTGTTATTCTAACTTACGCGACGCATATAAGGCCCTCCCCCGCCCTCCTTTCGGAAAAGCTGACCACGACTCGATTTTGTTGCTTCCAGCCTATAGACAGAACCTAAAACAGGAAGCTCCCGCTCTCAGGTCTGTTCAACGCTGGTCCGACCAATCTGATTCCACGCTTCAAGATTGCTTCGATCACGTGGATTGGGATATGTTCCGCATTGCGTCAAACAACAACATTGACGAATACGCTGATTCGGTGAGCGAGCTCATTAGCAAGTGCATTGGCGATGTCGTACACACAGCAACTATTAAAACATTCCCCAACCAGAAACCGTGGATTGATGGCAGCATTCTCGCGAAACTGAAAGCGCGAATCACTGCTTTTAACCAGGGCAAGGTGACTGGAAACATGACCGAATACAAACAGTGTAGCTATTCCCTCCGCAAGGCAATCAAACAAGCTAAGTGTCAGTATAGAGACAAAGTAGAGTCGCAATTCAACGGCTCAGACACAAGAGGTATGTGGCAGGGTCTACAGTCAATCACGGATTACAAAAAGAAAACCAGCCCCGTCGCGGACCAGGATGTCTTGCTCCCAGACAGACTAAACAACGTCTTTGCTCGCTTTGAGGACAATACAGTGCCACTGACACGGCCCGCTACCAAAACCTGCAGACTCTCCTTCACTGCAGTTGACGTGAGTAAAACATTTAAACGTGTTAACCCTCGCAAGGCTGCAGGCCCAGACGGCATCCCCAGCCGCGTCCTCAGAGCATGCGCAGACCAGCTGGCTGGTGTGTTTACGGACATATGCAATCAATCCTTATCCCAGTCTGCTGTTCCCACATGCTTCAAGAGGGCCACCATTGTTCCTGTTCCCAAGAAAGCTAAGGTAACTGAGCTAAACGACTACCGCCCCGTAGCACTCACTTCCGTCATCATGAAGTGCTTTGAGAGACTAGTCAAGGACCATATCACCTCCACCCTACCTGACACCCTAGACCCACTCCAATTTGCTTACCGCCCCAATAGGTCCACAGACGACGCAATCGCAACCACACTGCACACTGCCCTAACCAATCTGGACAAGAGGAATACCTATGTGAGAATGCTGTTCATCGACTACAGCTCAGCATTTAATACCATAGTACCCTCCAAACTCGTCATCAAGCTCGAGACCCTGGGTCTCGACCCCGCCCTGTGCAACTGGGTACTGGACTTCCTGACGGGCCGCCCCCAGGTGGTGAGGGTAGGTAACAACATCTCCACCCCGCTGATCCTCAACACTGGGGCCCCACAAGAGTGCATTCTGAGCCCTCTCCTGTGCTCCCTGTTCACCCACGACTGCGTGGCCATGCACGCCTCCAACTCAATCATCAAGTGTGTAGACGACACTACAGTGGTAGGCTTGATTACCAACAACGACGAGACGGCCTACAGGGAGGAGGTGAGAGCCCTCGGAGTGTGGTGTCAGAAAAATAACCTTACACTCAACGTCAACAAAACAAAGGAGATGATCGTGGACTTCAGGAAACAGCAGAGGGAGCACCCCCCTATCCACATCGACGGGACAGTAGTGGAGAGGGTAGAAAGTTTTAAGTACCTCGGCGTACACATCACGGACAAACTGAATTGGTCCACCCACACAGACAGCGTGGTGAAGAAGGCGCTACAGCGCCTCTTCAACCTCAGGAGGCTGAAGAAATTCGGCTTGTCACCAAAAGCACTCACAAACTTTTACAGATGCACAATCGAGAGCATCCTGTCGGGCTGTATCACCGCCTGGTACGGCAACTGCTCCGCCCACAACCGTAAGGCTCTCCAGAGGGTAGTGAGGTCTGCACAACGCATCACTGGGGGCAAACTACCTGCCCTCCAGGACACCTACACCACCCGATGTCACAGGAAGGCCATAAAGATCATCAAGGACAACAACCACCCGAGCCACTGCCTGTTCACCCTGCTATCATCCAGAAGGCGAGGTCAGTACAGGTGCATCAAAGCAGGGACCGAGAGATTGAAAAACAGCTTCTATCTCAAGGCCACCAGACTGTTAAACAGCCACCACTAACATTGAGTGGCTGCTGCCATACATACTCTATACGTACTCTATACCATCTACTGCATCTTGCCTATGCCGTTCTGTACCATCACTCATTCATATATCTTTATGTACATATTCTTCATCCCTTTACACTTGTGTGTATAAGGTAGCTGTTGTGAAATTGTTAGGATAGATTACTCTTTGGTTATTACTGCATTGTCAGAACTAGAAGCACAAGCATTTCGCTACACTCGCATTAACATCTGCTAACCATGTGTATGTGACAAATAACATTTGATTTGATTTGATTTGACACCAGTGAGTCCAGTGTCAGTGAGATTCAATCAGACAGGTGAAACCTTCAGTATGTCACACCTCACAGTGATTAATGGGATCCATGTGAATAATGGAGAGAGGAGCTCCAGCTTTGTATCCTCATGTCAAAGCAGCCACTGCTGCCAACTCAGATGTACGTCTCCACCCCATGTGTTTCCTGGTGTGGTCATGTATTATTCATCCCATCTAAGTATCATTTTATGTTAGTCTTCTTTTTTTATTAAACCAGGGTGGAGGGGTTCTGTGGGGACAGACATACTTACACTTTGGTATTTTCCTCCCTGCCTTGCTGTTACATGGCCTTTACACATTTTTTTATTGTTTGGACAGTTTTTGGTAGGCCTGAGGGGAAGGCTGAGCTGGTTCCGATATGCTTCTAAGTGTTTAACTCTTTCCAGTCCCACTCCTAAACTGACATAGTTGAATGATCAGGAACCAGAACTGAAGGGACTTCCAACTAAACTCTCTCAGATAATGTACCCTTATTCACTACCTCATTTCAAGTCACAATGTTGCATTTATTGTTGCATGTCCACGTACCCAAGCAGATATTATGATACTGTAGTGAGACTGATATAGAGGTTAGCTCACCGAGGTGACGTACTGGATGTCCCTACAGAGTTTAGTCTCTCTGGGGAAGTCTGCAAGGTCCAGGAAGTTATCCACCTGCACCTGGCCAATGATGTCGTGGCGGGAGAAGCGGTCAAAGTCGTAGACGCTGAAGTGCAGTTTGCGTGTGGGCAGCTCAGTGTAGGCCACAGGGAACAGGAAGACCTCGTCAAACACAGGGTTGAGGGTCTTGCGGTGCACCTTGGTCTGGTGCTTGGTCTTGCGGTCGGGGAGCAGGTAGATCTTGACGTAAGGGTCAGAGGTTCCTGAGAAATCCTTGGCCGGTAAATCCTGGGCCTTGTGGATCTTGATGATGAGCTGCTCCAGGTCACAGTCAAACTTGAGGATGAAATGTATGCGGCCGCAGCTGTCCGTCTTCCTGCCGTCGTCCGTGTCCACAGAGCGTTGCTTATAGAGCTCGGGTTTGATCCGGCCCAGAGTGGCCAGGGACTCCTGTCTCTGGAACTGGCCAATGTTGAAGTCTGGGTTGGATAGGTTCATTTGGCGGCGGATGGAGTTGTGCCTACAAGAGGGTAGAGAAACCAGTTATCATTAGCTATAGACACAATGCAACATGGTTAGTTGAATTGACTTGTTCATTTTTTCTGTGTTGTGGGACTGACCGGACAGAGGAGGTGGGCTCAGTGATCTGGCGCTGCACGCGGGTGGTGTGGCGGACATGGTTCTCCTTGAGCTTGGATTGGGCCTCCAGGGGGATGTCTGGGGATGTGTGGCTGATCTTCATGATTGCCTCGGGGACTAAGAGGCCTGGAGGCTCCTTGACACAGTCTTCACTGTACTCATTCTCCACCCCATCCACCTCCATCATGACTGGCTGCTGGTCCCCCTGGCCATCCTTCAGGCCGTTGGGGAGGCCACGGTCGCGCCATGGCACCCAGCACAGCTTCCACGAGACGAAAAGTGAGACCCCGAAAAGGGCTAGGCCACAGGTGGTCACCACCAGAGACAGCAGGCTCACTGACACATCTGCATAGACAGACCCAGGGAGAGAAACAAGTTAGCAGGGAACTGTGGGACGATATATTTTGTATTGATAGCAAGATATTATAATATGCTATCAACTTTTCTTTCAGTCTCTCCCAATGTGCTGCTCAAATTGATATTGTACAAACATTAGTATTAGTATGACAGACGTGACAATTGTTTCCATTAGCAAAGGAAGAGAAACTCATCAGATAGGTAGCATTGTTCAGTTCAATCAACATGAACTCATCAGTAAGTGCTCTCATCTCAAATATCCGCTCACAGATAGTAAAAGGGAAGTGGTTGGTGTCTGGAATAGCCTGGTGTGTTCCACCGGAATATGTTATGTTTCTCAGAAAGTGCATCTCACTATCTGATGAATGAGCTCACTCTGTCTCCATGTCTCCTCTCCAATCCCCAGTCATTACGAATCAGGCCATGCAGACACAGAGAGGGCTTTTAGTCCACAGTGAATAAGCCCTTGTCAGAGTGTCCTGCCACTAGCTTCCCATCAGATCTACTGTCTACATTGTCTGTACCTGGACCATGTGTCCTCTCGACCATACTTTCCTGTCATTATCTAGACCAGTGGAGGGAAATGGGTTATTCCTCCCACCAATCCATCCTGGTTGGGCTTTACCCATGAGAAGATGTGGAATCCACAGGCTCATTGGGCTGGCCCACATACTGCACTGTAAACCAGCTGGGTCTTTTGCGCTAAGCCACAGAGATAGATGGCATGCCCAGACATTGTGGCACATTTTAGTGGTGACACATTTTTTGAGGATTCACTCATTTAGTTATCTGCTATTTTGACAACCTTTGGTACATCTCAACGTGGCTGTTCTAAAAAGCAAAAATAAATTCAAGATCAAATATCAAAGACACTATATGAGTTTGGAAGCAGAATATCTCTTGCCCATGTTCATTGAATGCATGGAATGATAGACATTGTGACTGTGTGTGTTGTCCCAACAAACTCCCAGCCCTGCTGGGACAACTGCACTTCCTATCCTAAAACTGACAAAGTGCCATCAACACAATGAGCTCTAAACACCACTCACTTTAATTGATTCTGCAGCTCAATCAATTACAAACAGGACACATGTCTAAAGTTTAAACTTTCTCAAAGCAACACTGTCTGACAAGTTTAATTAGCATTGGCTTATTTACTTTAATTATCAATATTGTATCATTCAAACACCCAGCAACCACCCAAAACTGCACTGCCACTCCCACACACATGCATATCCACACACACACACACACAACCTAAATGTGTAAACATGCTGATTTGTGCGAATTCTTAAATTATCTTTGCATTGTTATTTATAATTGTATATCCAGTATGTATAGGCCTATGCATATTCAATGCGCTGTGTAGGTGATATAATGCAGTGGTTCCCAAATTGTGGGTCGGGACCCACTTGTGGGTTTTGGCAGGGGTCCAGGTAGGTCGCAAGGATGACATTGGCATCATTTTCAAACTAGCTACACACAGCCTGGTCCAGGCCAACTGATGCAAGCCTCTGAATAAGTAATGAGTGACCCACATTATCGAAGGCTTTAGACAGGTCAATAAAAAGGGCCGCACAGTGTTTCTTCTTATTCAAAAAATTAAGAAAATTATTAAAACCAAAGAAGTAGCAGAGATGGTGTTATGACCTGGTCTGGAACCGGGCTGGTGTATAGTTGAAAAGGATCTAAGTTAAGTACTGAATCTAGGATTTTTGCTAGGCAACAGAGTTTGGAAATGGGCCGATATTTATTTCAATCACACAGGTCCCCACCTTTAAAAACATATATATTGTTTTGTTATTCTTTGGTCTGTGTATGTTTTTTTAACCGTTATGTTGGGTTGCGACTCAAAACACACCTCAATTGGTAGGTCACACAAAAAAAAAGGCTGTCCAAGCATGCATGAAAAATAAATTAGTTGTACTGTAGCTGCTAAACTATTTAATTAGTTTTAGACTTTTTATGGAATCACACGTTACAATACAATATTTTATAAATTATGTGTGCAGAAAACACAGTCAAATGTAAAGGCGTCAACTGTCTTGGGAAATAACAGCAGCACAGCATAGATTTTTTTTAACAATGCAAATGTTTAAATAGATCTCCTGGCAAGGATGTTATGTCACTTTTGAAGTGAACCAAACTGCTCAATTTAATTTGACAATGTCTAACTATCTCTTTAATGAATTCATTGTACAAAACATGACAAACGAGGGTTGCTGTGGGCCAAAGTTGTCTGATGATCAAGCTAGGGGTGTGAAAGCTTAAACATTTTAATTAAATTGGGATTGTTAACGTTTAGAAAAAAAACTCTAACCTCCCCAAAATTGTTCTGTTTGTTTTCCCCATACAACAGGTCCCGATCATCATCATCATCATCATCATAAAGGGAAAATGTTTTATTTAACCTAACGCAACAATGATGTAACGTAAGTAGGTGGAGATACTGTATGCATCTTTCAAATGATTTGCCACGGATATAAAATGCTCTGCACATCATTGTCGTTAACAGTTGGAAAAATGGCAGAGAGTGAGACAGGGAAGCGACAGCAACGAAGTCTTGTATGGCAAGTTAAATGAGTAGGTAGGGAAATGCAAACTTTGCGAGGTCGATTCTGTAACGGCAGTCTACGTCGTCCTCCTCCTCAGACGAGGAGAGGCGAGAAGGATCAGAGGACCAATGTGCAGCGTGGTAATTAGACATAATGAATTTAATAAAACAAAACAAGACACTATACAAACTGACAAAAACACTAACCGTCACAGTCCCGTGTAGCACCAACACTGACACAGGAACAATCACCCACCAACAAACAGTGAGAACAGCCTACCTTAATATGGTTCTCAATCAGAGGAAACGTCAAACACCTGCCTCTAATTGAGAACCATATCAGGCAACACATTTACCCCAACATAGAAACAGACAAACTAGACACACAACATAGAATTCCCACCCAGCTCACGTCCTGACCAACACTAAACAAGCAAAACACATACGAACTCTGGTCAGGACGTTACAGAATTGAGCTCAAATGACAGTACAGGTGCAATGCTTAACAATCTGAAAGAGCGGCACCATGAGACACAAACCATTGCTGGCAGCAGCACAGGCCCCCAACAACAGATATTAGACTGGCTCTTCAAATAAAATGTATGTGCCACATGCTTCCTAAACAACAGGTGTAGACTAACAGTGAAAGGCTTACGGGCCATTCCCAACAATGCAGAGAAAAAAAGATAAATAATAGAAAAATAATAACAAGGAATAGATACACAATGAGTAACGATAACTTGGCTATATACACAGGGTACCAGTACCGAGTCAATGGGTATGAGGTAATTTAGGTAGATACTGTATGTACATATAGGTGGGGTATAGTGACTAGGAAACAGGATAGATAATAAACAGTAGCAGCAGTGTATGTGATGAGTCAAAATAGTTAATGCAAAAAGGGTCATTGCAGATACTGTAGTTCACACGAAAGAAGTGCGATAAGGGAGTGAGAAAACCACAGCACTGATTACAGAAATTATTGCAGTTGATATGCAGCCATTGTCAATGGTAAAGGATGTTGGCTTCAATGCCTTAACGGCATATCTAGAACCAGACTACAAGATGCCAGGTCTAAAAACTGTGATGGTCGAATGGAAAAATTGTACAATGATTGCTCTGCAAGTACAAAGCACGAGCTCTCAAAACACCCCATACGTGAAGTTAACAACAGATTGTTTGACGTCTATGAACACGCTGTCATACATCACTGCAACGAGCCATCACATTGACGAGAAGTGGGACATGAAGTCCCATGTACTGACCTCTGAGAGCATGGAGGAGAGGCACACAGCAGAGAACCTAAAAAATGGCATTAACTACCATCATTGCTGAGTGGGTGGGGGACAGCAGTAAGGTGAGCGCCGTCTGGTAGCCAGGACTGCGGTAGATTGAACTGCATCACCCCCTAGCGGTCAAATGCAGGACCATATGTGCATTGTGAATTCCCATGTAATTTTATGATTTTTTTCTTATAGTTTAAATGACAAAAAATTGCTGTTTAAACATTTAGAACATTTTTACATTTGTCACATCCCGAGATCAAACAAATATTTCACAGGAATGATTGGTGTTGATCTTCAAAAAGAGAGCAAGAAGTTGAAGGATGGATTAAAGATGAAAAGGCATCGTAAGAGCCATCTAGCTCACCTAAAAGCCATGTGCAGTTGCACACGCAATAGAAGAGCACAATAGCTACTGCTGTTTTTTTACCATGCTGTGCGACGCTCCCCAGATCAGCTCGGCTACAAAAACAATAACAACGGCGGTGGGGCGGCCAGTAGTGCGGATTCCATCTTTAAATCTAAAGATGTGATACGCATGATAATCCAGTCACATACGGTACTGACATATCAAACAGGTGTCATCTTCATCCTCTCTTTCATCACGATTTCTCCTGTCAGGCACGAACACAAGCGTGTTCCAAATGCATGCATGATGTATGATGACTTATTGATGGTGTGTGTGTGTGTGTGTCTGTGTGTTGAGGTGGCCTCCTGCTGAACCAAATGGATCACAGACGTGTCTCCACAGCAGGACACCACTCAGTGTGGGGAATACACATCATTGTGACCTCTAGCATACGTGCTGCTGCTGATTGCAAAATGATTTGGTGTTCGCCCCTTCACATGCATGCTGAATCAAACTCATTCACCTATTGTATTCAGTGATTACCAAAGGAGCAATCAAGCTGACAAACCTCTGATTTAATCTTGACATTTTGTTAAGGATGTGTTGGATAGACGCTATGGAAATGAAGAAGAGTGAGAACCACTGTGCAGGTTCACGTGGGACATACAGTACTAAAGCAGATGAGCTCTTATGTATTTAGTGTACACTGTATTGTGATGTTCTGTTTTGTGGCGTAGAAGATGGCATTGCAGTGGATAGCTGCCGTCTTAAGGGCTCCTGACCAACTCTGCTATTTTTTAAATATTTTTTTTACTCTGATCGTAACTTTTTTTGTACACCATATTTTCACCATCATTTCCTATGACCGAAAACAGTTTCTGGACACCAGAACAGCGATCAACCAACCTCGATATGGATGAAGATTTGTAAACTCCCTGTCGAGACTACGTCGGCGACTGAATAAACCGCCCACATTAGCGCTTTTCCCAGGACAAGGAAAATAAATTGTTGGACAAAAGGATAATATGAACTAAGCTTGTCCAAATGGACAAGCAAAAGAAAAAATAAGCCAAAAATATATCTTCCTAACAATTAATCTGATCCATTGGATCAAAGTGTCCTAAGGATGCTTGTTGACACCTCACACCCGGTCATACGTTTTTTTATGCAGCAGAGAACTTTCTGTATCAACCAAAGGAATGTCTTAGCCTCCAGAAGACTTTTGCCGCCCAAAGAATCTAATGTCCAAAAAGTGAACACTGGAACAATATTCCTAACATCAGAATGTGGGGAATGGTCAGTGGGGACCTAAAGAATAATCATGTCATATTGTTTTTCATTTTGTGATGTCATTAGTAAAGTTATAAAGGGAATACTGTAACTTGAAAAGTATTTACACTACAGGTACAGTGGTTCCTCCTTTAAAAGTTGCGTCATACTGCCGCACACCTTGCGGGCTGCTGCAGCATTCTGTGGCACGTTATCTATTTGTCAGCCATTTTTTCTGTTAATGCAAGTTATTGCTAGTTTGACCACCAGAGGGCATCTTTGAGAAGCATTTGATAATCTTCCGTATTGGCATTACCAGAGAATTTAAAACCTTTTTTGTAATAACATTGTATATGGGATTGATTTTAAGAAATGTTGCTTAATTAATTTGATTAATATTATGGTGTTTCTATTCCGAGAAACATGAAGAACTAAACAGAAGGGTTTCTGTTAGGATGGAATGGAAAATATGGAGCTGTACAACAGCTGTAGGCTACAGCATGAGGATTGGAGGATTCTAAATTGTTTGCCTTCATTAGACAACTTTGTTCCAATATTTCTGTAAATCAGTGATATTTATTCCCATAGTAATTCATTATGAATCCATAACTAAATCAACATCTGCATTTTGAAAGAGTATTTTTATCATTATTTAATTAATGAACGCATAAAGAAGCTGACGAAGAAATACCGTACTGTACAGTATATGCTTTTACATTTGGATAATAAAGCATTTAAGCATTGAATACATTGCAAGTTGAGGGATTTTCACGACAGTAGCCGGACTATAAAAAGTCTATTGTCCTGCTAATAGGAAACATTTGCATAATGGGCTGCACCTGCTACAGTTGTGAAGACACAGCATCTTGTTTACAGTACATCTTGTTTACATGCTTTATTATAATCACAATGTCACACATTATTTGTATCTAACTTTCCAATTACTTTTAGAGTTTGGGATTTACAAATGTGCGCTTTTCATTATTAGTTACATTGTTTTAGTTTGAACGTGCAGACTTTTTTTCTTTAAATGATTGTTTTATGTAGGATGCTACATTTTTGCCCAGTTGCAATTGTAAGCAGGCCTAATAAAGAAAATCCTACTTCTATTAGGCTGTTAAGCATCATAGCCCTCCTCAGCCAGTTAAGTTATTTTATATAGGTCTAGTCTCTGAAGAAATAGACTCCAATAAAGACCTCTTGTTGTTTGTAAAGTCAAATTAATTATTTAATTAATATTATCTCGTATTATCTCTATCTATGTGTAACAAGCCGTCATATCTTGTCAGTCCACTAGGGACCTTTGTCTCATGTAAGTGTGTATGTGTATTCTGTGTAATTATTTAGTTAGCTAGAAATTAAATAATAAAACCAATTTGTGTAGTACTGAATAATTCTCAAGGCTGTTGGTTTTGCGGATCCAAAAAGGTTGTGACCGTTCAGATTATGAGACTGATATGAAGTAATGATTAGTAAGTGACTGTTATCGATATATACACTACCGTTCAAAAGTTTGGGGTCACTTAGACATTTCCTTGTTTCTGAAAGAAACATTTTTTTGTCCATTAAAATAACATCAAATTGATCAGAAATACAGTGTAGACATTGTTAATGTTGTAAATGACTATTGTAGCTGGAAACGTCAGATTTTTTTATGGAATATCTACATACAGTAGGCATACAGAGGCCTATTATCAGCAACCATCACTCCTGTTTTCCAATGGCACGTTGTGTTAGCTAATCTGTAACGGCTTTCTTCCTGTGGTGAAGGAGAGGACCAAAATGCAGCGCGGCTAGTGTTCAATATGATTTAATAACGAAGAGACAATAACGTGAACACTATACAAAATACAAAATAATAAATGTGAAAACCGAGACAGTCCTATCTGGTGCAGAACACAAAGACAGAAGACAACCACCCACAATCCCCAACACAAAACAAGCCACCTATATATGATTCTCAATCAGGGACAACGATTGACAGCTGCCTCTGATTGAGAACCATATTAGGCTGAACACAGAAACAGACAAACTAGACACACAACATAGAATGCCCACCCAGCTCACGTCCTGACCAACACTAAACAAGCAAAACACAAGAACTATGGTCAGGACGTGACAGTACCCCCCTCCTGAGGTGCGGACTCCGGACGCACCCCTAAAACTCCAGGGGAGGGTCTGGGTGGGCATCTGTCCGCGGTGGCGGCTCCGGCCCAGGACGAGGACACCACTCCACCATTGTCTTTGTCCCCCTCCTTAGCGTCCCTTGAGTGGCGACCCTCGCCCCGACCCTGGTCTAGGAACCTTCACAAAGGTCCCCCCTAGATAGAGGAGACAGCTCAGGACAGAGAGGTAGCTCAGGACAGAGAGGTAGCTCAGGACAGAGAGGTAGCTCAGGACAGAGGGGCAACTCCGGACTGAAGGGCAGCTCCGGACAGAGAGGCAGCTCCGGACAGAGAGGCAGCTCTGGACTAATGGCAGCTCCGGACTAATGGCAGCTCCGGGCTGAGGGGCAGCTCATGACTGGAGGGCAGCTCATGACTGGAGGGCAGCTCATGACTGGAGGGCAGCTCATGACTGGAGGGCAGCTCATGACTGGAGGGCAGCTCATGACTGGAGGGCAGCTCCTGACTGGCTGGCGGCTCTAGCGGCTCCTGACTGACGGACGGCTCTAGCGGCTCCTGACTGACTGACGGCTCTAGCGGCTCCTGACTGACAAACGGCTCTGACGGCTCGGGACAGACGGGCGGCTCTAACGGCTCGGGACAGACGGGCGGCTCTGACGGCTCGGGACAGACGGGCGGCTCAGATGACGCTGGGCAGACGGATCTGCCAAACTAGACACTCAAATGTACTTGCCTCTTGCTGAGTTGTGCACCGGGGCCTCCCACTCCTCTTTCTATTTTGGTTAGAGCCAGTTTGCGCTGTTCTGTGAAGGGAGTAGTACACAGCGTTGTATGAGATCTTCAGTTTCTTGGCAATTTCTCGCATGGAATAGCCTTCATTTCTCAGAACAAGAATAGACTGACGAGTTTCAGAAGATATGTATTTATTTCTGGCCATTTTGAGCCTGTAATCAAACTCCTAAATGCTGATGCTCCAGATACTCAACTAGTCTAAAGAAGGCCAGCTTTATTGCTTCTTTAATCAGAACAACAGTTTTCAGCTGTGCTAACATAATTACAAAAGCGTTTTCTAATGATAAATTAGCCTTTAAAATGCTAAACTTGGTTTAGCTAACACAACGTGCCATTGGAACACAGGACTTATGGTTGCTGATAATGGGCCTCTTTACGCCTATGTAGATATTGCATTAAAAAATCTGCCGTTTCATGTTACAATAGTCATTTTCAACATTAACAATGTCTACACTGTATTTCTGATCAATTTGATGTTATTTTAATGGACAAAAAATGAGCTTTTCTTTACAAAGCAAGGACATTTCTAAGTGACCCCCAAACTTTTGAACGGTAGTGTATATTTTCCAGAGTTTAATTTGGGAGATGGTAACTCGTTAAACAACTCATTCGTGGTGCCCCTAATCCTAATGAGTTAATTGTTACGTGGTTAACTGAATCGAGTAACAATTAAACATAGTTAGTGGATTATATAAATAACAGTCATCAAATTAATGAAAGTAAAGTCACGACAGTGTGACCGTGGTTTCTCAACAATGAAGAGGATCAAAACAGATTTGCCATCCAGTCTGACTACCCCACAACTGCAAAGGCTCATGTTCCTGTGGTGGAGGGTCCTCCCATGGAAGACTTTACAGCTGCTGCAGCTGCCCAAAGATAGTGGTCTTCAAGTCTGAGAAAACGTAGACCAGGGTTCAACCCCTGGTTGTCCAGACAACAGTGACAGAGGGGAGACGAACTGGAGGAGGACTGATCACACACACCCACACGTGTCTATGTATCTCCGTCTATGTCTGCCTGCCTGCTAGAATGATATACAGGAAAGTGATCCTCATTTAAAGCAGTAAGTAGGTATACACCATGTCTGACTTCCTTAGTAAGTCTTATAAGTACTGTACATACTGTACTGTCATGCATCATTCATGAGTAAAGTATATTTTATATAATTTAACTTGGTGGGTAGTTGTGTGTTATTCATCAACATGTGGACTTGAACTTCATTGTGTGAGTCATTGTGTTCTGTGACATTTTGATCTCTGCGTTTTAGAGATGCATCTCTTTATCTATGTATGTTGCTATTGTGAGGTTAACAGACATCAAGCAGCTTTAATTAGCCTGGCATAGGTTGTCATATACGGTAATTAATCAATTCTACACCTCAAGGGAAAATGTAAATGAATTCACTGATTAACTTATGCACTTTATTGTATGCAGATTCAGTTTGTTATAGTTCCCATATTGTTGGAGAGTCAGGAAATGTCCACTGTTATTAAAATAACAATAAGGATCAAATCGCATCTGTCAATAATATTTTTTTTACTACAACAGAATTTTCAGTTTCGGACAAGTATTTTTAGCTATTGAACAAGTAAAAAATAAGTTCCACCCAGCGATCTGCTCCCCACATCTGGTACAGGTACCTCCGCCACACTCCCCTCTCTCCCTAGCCTTTGCTCGCCTCCAGCACACACACACATACATTCACACACACCGCAGACTTTGCACTGATCTGAATTTTATGTAGGCTAATTAACTTGTGAAGCTTATTATGTGAGCTCACTCAGAAACACTTTAATTAACTAGCATAGACCTAGTATTATTTGATTTTGTCTCAGACTTTTATAGCCTACTGGACTTGAGAGCTACTCTCTTATGTTGTTGGGGCGAGTGACTCTTTGAACTTACAATGCCTAGCCCCAAGTTGTTTTTTTATCTATCTATTTATCTATCTATCTGTTACACGGTCTCTTGACCTCCCATACCATTTTAACCCCCTCTAGCTGGATTTGCATTCATATTACCTGATGAAAGTGCTGTACAATTTGATCTTGTTGCCATCTGATGCACATTCTAACGTCATAAATAATCAACACTGCAAAGCTCTCCCTGTCCTCTGCCGTGCCCTAATTGTATTACTGCTGGTGATATCTGGAAATGTACACCTTGGCCCGTCGTACTGTTGTCGGATGATTTCTGCTTCACTGATCTCTTCTCTCGTAAAAGCCTAGGTTTTTTTCACGTTAACACTGGAAGCTTATTATCTAAAATGTAACAATTGAATGTGTGGGTTCACAGCTCCAATCCAGATGTGTTTTGTCATTGCTGAGACATGGTTAAGAAAGACTGTTCTGAACACTGACGTTAACCTTTCTGGTTATAACCTTTGACTGCAAGACAGATCTTCCAAAGGTGGTGGAGTGGCAATCTTTACCAATGAACACCTTCAGTACTCGGTTGTCTCTTTCAAGTCTGTCCCCAAACTATTTGATTTGCTGGTTTTAAGCATTAAGCTTTCAAATAGCTCTTTGCTGACTGTTGCTGGGTGTTTTCAAACTCCATCAGCACCGGCCTGTACCCTACCAGTCCTAAGCTCTCTCCCCTTATACTAAGTCTGAATTCATCCTGCTATGTGAACTAAACTGACATGTTTAAACCATCCGACCAAGTCTTAAAACAATGGGACTTCCTAAAGCTCTCAGATTATTATCAATCCCACAAGGTATGACTGCAAATACCCAGGAAAGGCCAATCTCCTCGATGTTATCCTCACAAATAATCCTGAAAGGTATCAGTCTGGTGTTTTCTGTAATGCTCTTAGTGATCATTGTTTTACGTCCTGTGTTCGTAATGGCTGCTCAGTGAAACGACCTGTCCTGTTTTGTCATAAACGCTTGCTGAAAAACTTGAATGAGCAAGCCTTCCTTCATCACCTGGCCTCTGTAAATTGGGATAGATTCAGTTTGATCCCCTCAGTTGAAGATGCTTGCGGCTTCTTTTTAAAATATTTTCAGTGGTATTGTTAACAAGCACGCCCCCATAAGGAAAATGTCAATTAAAAACAGTTTCAGTGCCTGATTTGACGGTGATCTGGCAGAGTTACTCCACCTCAAAAACACCATTTGGCGAAACGCTTGGCACACAAATACTCAGGCTGACTGGCTGTCTTTCAGGCAAATGAGAAGTAAGTGCACTCAGGCTATCCCGAAGGCCAGCGTTAGTTACTTTAAGGAGCAGTTCTCTCTCTGTGGGTCGAAACACCAAGAAGTTCTGGAAAACGGTGAAAGACCTGGAGAATAAACCCTGCTCACAGCTGCCCATGTCCCAATTTATAGCACGACATTTGATGATCCTTGGTTGGTGTCTGAGCAGATTATTTGTTGCGATTGCAAACGTAATAAAATGGTGGTCTGATAGGATTATGAGGAAAAACATTAAGATCCACAACATTTATTCCATGGGACAAAACTAGGTCCAGAGTATGACTGTGGCACCCTCTTTTACACCGCTATTTTTATTTTACTGCTGCTCTTTAAGGTTGATGATGTGGTTGTTACTAACAAGGAGCACATGGCTGAGCTCTTTAATCACCACTTCATTAAGGTTGCAGCCCCTATCATCGCCGAGCCTAACTCTCAACAATTTAAACTGTCTCTCCTCTCTGGGGAGGTTCCCATTGATTGGAAGGAAGCCACGGTGAGTCCTTTATTTAAAGGGGAGATCAAGCTGACCCTAATTGTTATAGGCCAATTCATGTCTTGCCCTATTTATCAAACGTGTTGGAAAAACTTGGCAATATTCAACTGACTGGCTGACTTGATGTCTATAGTATTCTCACTGGCACACAATCTGGTTTTCGCTCAGGTTACAGATGTGTAACTGTAACCTTACATGTTCTAAATTATGTCACCACTGCCCTTGATTCTAAGCAATGTTGTTTTGCTATTTTGATACGGTAGACCAACTACCTCTCAAAGATTTCAATGAGTAAAGTCAGAACATATGATGTCTCAGCTACCAAGGGAGTACCCAAGGCTCAATCATAGGCCCCAAGCTCTTCTCAATTCACATCAACAACATAGCTCAGGCAGTAGGAATGTTCTCTCATCCATTTATATACAGATTATATAGTTTTATACTCAGCTGGCCCCTCCCCTGATGTTGTGTTAAACGCTCTACAACAAAGCTTTCTTAGTGTCCAACAAGGTTTCTCTGCCCTTAACCTTCTTTTGAACCTCTGAGGATGTAGAGCATCCTAACCAGAGATGTAATCCTACAGAGATGTCATTTATAGATCGGCAGGTAAGGGTGCTCTCGAGCGGCTAGACGTTCTTTACCATTTGACCATCAGATTTTCCACCAATGCTCCTTATAGGACACATCCCTGCACTCTATACTCCTCTGTAAACTGGCCATCTCTGTATACCCAGCGCAAGACCGACTGGTTGATGCTTATTTAAAAAACCCTCTCAGGCCTCACTCCCCCCTATCTGAGCTACCTACTGCAACACTCATCCTCCACATACAACACATCGACGGGGCAGTAGTGGAGCGGTTTGAGAGATTCAAGTTCCTCAGTGTCCACATCACTAAAGAATTATCATGGTCCACGCACACCAACACAGCTGTGAAGAAGGCGCGACAATGCCTCTCCCCCATCATGAGTCTTAAAAGATTCGGCATGGGCCCTCAGATCCTCAATTTTTTTTACATCTGCACAATTGAGAGCATCTTCACTGGCTGCATCACCGCTTGGTATGGTAACTGTTAGGCTTCTGACCACAAGGCGCTGCAGAGGGTAGTGTGTATGGTCCAGTACATCACTGTGGCCGAGCTCCCTGCCATTCGGGCCCTAAAAATTGTCAAAGACTCCAGCCACCCAAGTCACAGACTGTTCTCTCTGCTACCGCATGGCAAGCGGTACCGATACACCAAGTCTGGAACCAACAGGACCCTAAACAGCTTTTACCCCCAAGCCATAAGACGGCTAAATAGTTCACCAATAGCTACCCGGACTTGACCCTTTTTGCACTAACAATTTTTTTTATCACGTACGCTGCTGCTACTGCTTATTATCTATCCTGTTGCCTAGTCACTTTATCCCTACCTACAGTATATGTACATATCTACCTCAATTACCTCGTACCCCTGCATCGACTCATCGACTCTACCAGTATCCCGTGTATATAGCCAAGTTATTTATACACATTGTGTATTTATTCTTTGTGTTATTATTTTTCTATTTTTCAAATGTTTTCTCTCTGTATTGTTGGGAAGGGCCCGTAAGCATTTCACTGTTTGTCTGTACCTGTTGTTTACGAAGCATGTGACAAATAAAATGTGATTTGAATTGATTCTTTGAATGCTGAAAAGAGCAATATCAACCACAGGGAATATAAGAGCACTAGAAGGTTAGTAGATTAACAAAGGGAAGAACTCATCGAACCAGAGGGCAACAGCACAGTTCGACCGGCCACATTTTTCTCAGCTTGAGTGGAAAGCTATGAATATGTTATACTTTCTCAAGGAGCCCCTCTGGTCTGACCTGTGTTTTCTCCTACACTGGGCTGCTGGCTCCTGGCCTATCCACCAGGGGTTACACTCTGCCTGCTGGGGATGACCTCGGTTTGGGAGAAAGAAGCTCTTTGAAGTGCCTCATTCTGATGAGATGAGGGAAATCCCCATAGTCCTATAATGTTTGATCAAATATTAACTGTCTTCACAGATCCATACACATCCACAACCCTCAGTAGGTTTAGATCTACGAAAGTTGATATTTTCATGAAGGTGAAATGATTTGGCGAATTACAGAAGACTCCTAATATACACGCCTGGGTCATAGAGGCCCTTTCATTATACCCATTGTGTTGTTTATATTGGTCTGCTACTCATCCATAGAGAGGGCAAGCCCAGGTTGTGACAAACAGCAGCACAGCCAACAATATGTCAATAAGGGACCATTGCAAAGGTGAGAGGTCATTTTAATATGGGGGATTGGGAGACTGGAGTTACATTTACATTTACATTTAAGTCATTTAGCAGACGCTCTTATCCAGAGCGACTTACAAATTGGTGCATTCACCTTATGACATCCAGTGGAACAACCACTTTACAATAGTGCATCTAAATCTTTTAAGGGGGGGGGGGGGGGGGGGGGGTCAGAAGGATTACTTTATCCTATCCTAGGTATTCCTTAAAGAGGTGGGGTTTCAGGTGTCTCCGGAAGGTGGTGATTGACTCCGCTGTCCTGGCGTCGTGAGGGAGTTTGTTCCACCATTGGGGTGCCAGAGCAGCGAACAGTTTTGACTGGGCTGAGCGGGAACTGTACTTCCTCAGTGGTAGGGAGGCGAGCAGGCCAGAGGTGGATGAACGCAGTGCCCTTGTTTGGGTGTAGGGCCTGATCAGAGCCTGAAGGTACTGAGGTGCCGTTCCCCTCACAGCTCCGTAGGCAAGCACCATGGTCTTGTAGCGGATGCGAGCTTCAACTGGAAGCCAGTGGAGAGAGCGGAGGAGCGGGGTGACGTGAGAGAACTTGGGAAGGTTGAACACCAGACGGGCTGCGGCGTTCTGGATGAGTTGTAGGGGTTTAATGGCACAGGCAGGGAGCCCAGCCAACAGCGAGTTGCAGTAATCCAGGCGGGAGATGACAAGTGCCTGGATTAGGACCTGCGCCGCTTCCTGTGTGAGGCAGGGTCGTACTCTGCGGATGTTGTAGAGCATGAACCTACAGGAACGGGCCACCGCCTTGATGTTAGTTGAGAACGACAGGGTGTTGTCCAGGATCACGCCAAGGTTCTTAGCGCTCTGGGAGGAGGACACAATGGAGTTGTCAACCGTGATGGCGAGATCATGGAACGGGCAGTCCTTCCCCGGGAGGAAGAGCAGCTCCGTCTTGCCGAGGTTCAGCTTGAGGTGGTGGTCCGTCATCCACACTGATATGTCTGCCAGACATGCAGAGATGCGATTCGCCACCTGGTCATCAGAAGGGGGAAAGGAGAAGATTAATTGTGTGTCGTCTGCATAGCAATGATAGGAGAGACCATGTGAGGTTATGACAGAGCCAAGTGACTTGGTGTATAGCGAGAATAGGAGAGGGCCTAGAACAGAGCCCTGGGGGACACCAGTGGTGAGAGCACGTGGTGAGGAGACAGATTCTCGCCACGCCACCTGGTAGGAGCGACCTGTCAGGTAGGACGCAATCCAAGCGTGGGCCGCGCCGGAGATGCCCAACTCGGAGAGGGTGGAGAGGAGGATCTGATGGTTCACAGTATCGAAGGCAGCCGATAGGTCTAGGAGGATGAGAGCAGAGGAGAGAGAGTTAGCTTTAGCAGTGCGGAGCGCCTCCGTGATACAGAGAAGAGCAGTCTCAGTTGAATGACTAGTCTTGAAACCTGACTGATTTGGATCAAGAAGGTCATTCTGAGAGAGATAGCGGGAGAGCTGGCCAAGGACGGCACGTTCGAGAGTTTTGGAGAGAAAAGAAAGAAGGGATACTGGTCTGTAGTTGTTGACATCGGAGGGATCGAGTGTAGGTTTTTTCAGAAGGGGTGCAACTCTCGCTCTCTTGAAGACGGAAGGGACGTAGCCAGCGGTCAAGGATGAGTTGATGAGCGAGGTGAGGTAAGGGAGAAGGTCTCCGGAAATGGTCTGGAGAAGAGAGGAGGGGATAGGGTCAAGCGGGCAGGTTGTTGGGCGGCCGGCCGTCACAAGACGCGAGATTTCATCTGGAGAGAGAGGGGAGAAAGAGGTCAGAGCACAGGGTAGGGCAGTGTGAGCAGAACCAGCGGTGTCGTTTGACTTAGCAAACGAGGATCGGATGTCGTCGACCTTCTTTTCAAAATGGTTGACGAAGTCATCTGCAGAGAGGGAGGAGGGGGGGGGGAGGGGGGGGGGAGGGGGAGGAGGATTCAGGAGGGAGGAGAAGGTGGCAAAGAGCTTCCTAGGGTTAGAGGCAGATGCTTGGAATTTAGAGTGGTAGAAAGTGGCTTTAGCAGCAGAGACAGAAGAGGAAAATGTAGAGAGGAGGGAGTGAAAGGATGCCAGGTCCGCAGGGAGGCGAGTTTTCCTCCATTTCCGCTCGGCTGCCCGGAGCCCTGTTCTGTGAGCTCGCAATGAGTCGTCGAGCCACGGAGCAGGAGGGGAGGACCGAGCCGGCCTGGAGGATAGGGGACATAGAGAGTCAAAGGATGCAGAAAGGGAGGAGAGGAGGGTTGAGGAGGCAGAATCAGGAGATAGGTTGGAGAAGGTTTGAGCAGAGGGAAGAGATGATAGGATGGAAGAGGAGAGAGTAGCGGGGGAGAGAGAGCGAAGGTTGGGACGGCGCGATACCATCCGAGTAGGGGCAGTGTGGGAAGTGTTGGATGAGAGCGAGAGGGAAAAGGATACAAGGTAGTGGTCGGAGACTTGGAGGGGAGTTGCAATGAGGTTAGTGGAAGAACAGCATCTAGTAAAGATGAGGTCAAGCGTATTGCCTGCCTTGTGAGTAGGGGGGGAAGGTGAGAGGGTGAGGTCAAAAGAGGAGAGGAGTGGAAAGAAGGAGGCAGAGAGGAATGAGTCAAAGGTAGACGTGGGGAGGTTAAAGTCACCCAGAACTGTGAGAGGTGAGCCGTCCTCAGGAAAGGAGCTTATCAGGGCATCAAGCTCATTGATGAACTCTCCAAGGGAACCTGGAGGGCGATAAATGATAAGGATGTTAAGCTTGAAAGGGCTGGTAACTGTGACAGCATGGAATTCAAAGGAGGCGATAGACAGATGGGTAAGGGGAGAAAGGGAGAAAGACCACTTGGGAGAGATGAGGATCCCGGTGCCACCACCCCGCTGACCAGAAGCTCTCGGGGTGTGCGAGAACACGTGGGCAGACGAGGAGAGAGCAGTAGGAGTAGCAGTGTTATCTGTGGTGATCCATGTTTCCGTCAGTGCCAAGAAGTCGAGGGACTGGAGGGAAGCATAGGCTGAGATGAACTCTGCCTTGTTGGCCGCAGATCGGCAGTTCCAGAGGCTGCCGGAGACCTGGAACTCCACGTGGGTCGTGCGCGCTGGGACCACCAGGTTAGGGTGGCCGCGGCCACGCGGTGTGAAGCGTTTGTATGGTCTGTGCAGAGAGGAGAGAACAGGGATAGACAGACACATAGTTGACAGGCTACAGAAGAGGCTACGCTAATGCAAAGGAGATTGGAATGACAAGTGAACTACACGTCTCGAATGTTCAGAAAGTTAAGCTTACGTTGCAGAAATCTTATTGACCAAAATTATTAAAATGATACAGTACTGCTGAAGTAGGCTAGCTAGCAGTGGCTGCGTTGTTGACTTTGTTTGAGAGTGTCGCTGGCTAGGTAACCTCGGTAGCTAGCTAGGTAACCTCGGTAACTGGCTCGTTAATTAGTATAAACTACACAATTGTCTTAGATACAAGGACAGCAAAGACAACTATGTAGCTAGCTAACACTACACTAATCAAATCGTTCCGTTGATCCGTTGAATGTAATAGTTTCTACAGTGTTGCTATTCGGTGGCTAGCTGGCTAGCTAGCAGTGTTGACTACGTTACGTTACGTTAAAAGGACGAAAAATAGCTGGCTAGCTAACCGAATTAGTCTAAACTACGCAATTATCTTAGAAACAAAGACAGCAAAGACAACTATGTAGCTAGCTAACACTACACTAATCAAGTCGTTCCGTTGAATGTAATAGTTACTACAGTGTTGCTATTCGGTGGCTAGCTGGCTAGCTAGCAGTGTTGACTACGTTACGTTACGTTAAAAGTTACGTTAAAAGAACGAAAATAGCTGGCTAGCTACACAATTATCTTTGATACAAAGACGGCTAAGTAGCTAGCTAAGATTAAACAAATCAAACCGTTGTTGACACCCAGGCACCTCTGATGGATCTTTAGAACAGATCTATTGCTCCCCTAGAAGGGCTGTGATAACAGACTGTTCGATCCACGAAGAAAACTACTTGGAACTGACAATGCTTGCTCCACTAGATGCTGCTGCACTGGTCCAACTGGCCCAGAGGCTTTGTTTAGCATGAGACAATTGTGTGAAGAAACCGGCCAAAAAATGTTTTCTTAAAGTCTTCATCTGGAAAGCGACAATCTCTGTCGTTTGATTCTAGCTACTTTGCCAAGCAACCTTTATTGCATAATCAGAGGATATGATATGGACTTTTCTCAACTGTCCAATTATTACAACTGCTGTTTGTATATTGTTGTAAGTAAGCCCATTGCCCTTAGGCATTTAATGCCAGCAGTTTATGTAGCTTTATGGCCAGTTAGTGTCCAACTAGAAATCCCATTTGTGACTGTTCAGACCAGATGAGGCTCTCTCCTCAAGTGGGCCTGACCAAAACCAAGGCATCAAGTTTCATTGTGGTCCTCTATTATTCAGACATGGATGGCAGTATGGGAGGGTCAAAAATAGTTTCCACACTTTCCGTGGTGTTGTTATCATTTTGCATCTATAGAACCTTGCTCATGTGGAGTAATGTGCAATAAATAGGTCACAGAGTCTTTCAGGAAAATATCTGTTAGCAGAAGTTCCGTAGGATCATACATGTTTAATGTCATTTGTAACATGTTTAAACGCATCAGTCAAGCCCAGCATCTAATATTGAGCCTACTGTAACAAAATGACTCACAAACAACTCTGGTCTGTGACTTGATAGTATATGGTGGTTAGACTGGGGTACCAGCTCAATTTCCATTTGCTCAATAATCACTATTTGTCACTTAAAGCTAGACTCCTTAACTGAAACAATTACAAAGCGGACACCCCGTTTCTGTTTCGGTAAAAAGCTGGGACTAGAGAAATGTAACGACTCTCAAATTCATAGACAAAGCTATGGATGCAAGGACTGACCATCCATTATATCAAAATGATCGTTTTAACCACTCCAAAAAAATGTGTGTAGCAACTACCCAGCTAACAACAAACGTTCCCACAACTTTAGAGAACGTTCCCTTAAGAGTCTCATTAGGTCATTAAATAAAGTTTTCATATGAATGTTCCCGTGATGTGCAAGGAATGTTTCCAAAGACCATTCCCTGAATGTGAAATAGAACTTACCCAGAACGTGGTTACGATGTTCTCAGAATTTAAAATATTAATGTTCTAGACACATCTCATGGGAACGTTGCAAGAACATTTATGTGTCCAGGTTTCTGAGGGTTAGGAGAATATTCCATCAACGTCCCACCAAACATACACAGAACATGGTTGCCATGCTCTCAGAATATAAGATACAATTGTTGTAGACACGTTTCATGGTAACGTGGCAGGAACATTTCTGTGTATCAGTTGTCAGAATGTTGCCTGATGATCCCAAAGAAACGTTCTCCAAAATCAAGTGACATTACACATCACACCTTGATTGGTGAACTGTGAACCACTGATCCATTCATAGCTCTTTGTCTGTTGGCAATGTTAGGGATATGACGTACACACAGACAATGCTTTTAACATACTTAAATATTTGACACACTTTAACATAGATGACTACATTGTGCATGTTCAGCTGTACTGTAATTATTATTCAACATGTCCTAAACTGGAATTTGAACAGTAGCTGTGTGTGGGTAAAATCACTGGGGAAGCCGAGCCAGGAAAAACTTTCCATATTACAACCTATCTGTTGTGATGATTGCGTTGTTTGCTCTATAACCTGCTTGTTCATATGCCTTGCCACTGTGATATATATAGGCCTAAGGCAGAGAAAATAAGAATATACAGTGGCAGAATAAATTCAACCACACCGGTGTTTCATCAAAAACCGGAGAGTAACATCTGTCCGGTGAAGGAGGCTGGTGGCACCTTAATTGGGGAGGACGGGCTCATGGTAATGGCTGGTGCGGAATCAGTCGAATGGCATAAAATACATCAAACACATGGTTTCCATGTGTTTGATGCCATTCCATTTACTCCGGTCCAGCCATTATTATCAGCCATCCTCCCCTCAGCAGCCTCCGATGTGGTAAAGTCCACAAAGCATATTACAATAAGGCTGACAGTGTCACCAGCAAAGCACCCCCACATCATAACACCTCCTCTTCCATGCTTTACGGTGGGAAATACACATGCAGAGATCATCCGTTCACCGTTCATCCGTCTCACAAAGACACGGCGGTTGGAACCAAAAGTCTCCAATTTGGACTCATCAGACCAAAGGACAAGTGTCCACAGGTCTAATGTCCATTGCTCATGTTTCTTGGCCCAATCAAGTCTCTTCTTATTATTGATGTCCTTTAGTAGTGGTTTCTTTGCAGCAATTCGGCCCCACGCTCTTCTCAATTCACATCAACAACATAGCTCAGGCAGTAGGAAGCTCTCTCATCCATTTATATGTAGATAATAGTCTTATATTCAGATGGCCCCTCCCCGGATTTTGTGTTAAACGCTCTACAACAAAGCTTTCTTAGTGTCCAACAAGCTTTCTCTACCCTTAACCTTGCTCGGAAAACTTCCAAAACAAAGGTCATGTGGTTTGGTAAGAAGAATGCCCCTCTCCCCACAGGTGTGATTACTACCATTGAGGGTTTAGAGCTTGAGGTAGTCACCTCATACAAGTACTTGGGAGTATGGCGAGACTGTCCTCCTCTCAGCACATATCAAAGCTACAGGCTAAAGTTAAATCTAGACTTGGTTTCCTATATCGTAATCGCTCCTCTTTCACCCCAGCTGCCAAACTAACCCTGATTCAGATGACCATCCTTCCCATGCTAGATTACGGAGACATAACTTATAGATTGGCAGGTAAGGGTGCTCTCGAGCGGCTAGATGTTCTTTACCATTCGGCCATCAGATCTGACACCAGTGCTCCTTATAGGACACATCACTGCACTCTATACTCCCCTGTAAACTGGACATCTCTGTATATCCGTCGCAAGACCCACTGGTTGACGCTTATTTATAAAACCCTCTTAGGCTTCACTCCCCCCTATCTGAGATATCTACTGCAGCCCTCATCCTCCACATACAACACCCGTTCTGTCAGTCACATTCTGTTAAAAGGTCCCCAAAGCACACACATCCCTGGGTCGCTTGTCTTTTCAGTTCGCCACAGCTAGCGACTGGAACGAGCTGCAACAAACACTCAAACTGGACAGTTTTGTCTCAATCTCTTCATTCAAAGACTCAATCATGGACACTCTTACTGTCAGTTGTGGCTGCTTTGCGTGATGTATTGTTATCTCTACCTTCTTGCCCTTTGTGCTGTTGTCTGTGCCCAATAATGTTTGTACCATGTTTTGTGCTGCTACCATGTTGTTGTTATCTGTGTTGCTACCGTGCTGTGTTGTCATGTGATGCTGCCTTCCTATGTTGCTGTCTTAGGTCTCTCTTTATGTGGTGTTGTATTGTCTCTCTTGTCGTAATGCATGTTTTGCCCCTTATTTATATATATATACAGTACATATATATACACTGCTCAAAAAAATTAAGGGAACACTAAAATAACACATCCTAGATCTGAATGAATGAAATATTCTTATTAAATACTTTTTTCTTTACATAGTTGAATGTGCTGACCACAAAATCACACACAAATGATCAATGGAAATCAAATGTATCAACCCATGGAGGTCTGGATTTGGAGTCACACTTAAAATTAAAGTGGAAAACCACACTACAGGCTGATCCAACTTTGATGTAATGTCCTTAAAACAAGTCAAAATGAGGCACAGTAGTGTGTGTGGCCTCCACGTGCCTGTATGACCTCCCTACAACGCCTGGGCATGCTCCTGATGAGGTGGCGGATGGTCTCCTGAGGGATCTCCTCCCAGACCTGGACTAAAGCATCCGCCAACTCCTGGACAGTCTGTGGTGCAACGTGGCGTTGGTGGATGGAGCGAGACATGATGTCCCAGATGTGCTCAATTGGATTCAGGTCTGGGGAACGGGTGGGCCAGTCCATAGCATCAATGCCTTCCTCTTGCAGGAACTGCTGACACACTCCAGCCACATGAGGTCTAGCATTGTCTTGCATTAGGAGGAACCCAGGGCCAACCGCACCAGCATATGGTCTCACAAGGGGTCTGCGGATCTCATCTCGGTACCTAATGGCAGTCAGGCTACCTCTGGCGAGCACATGGAGGGCTGTGCGGCCCCCCAAAGAAATGCCACCCCACACCATGACTGACCCACCGCCAAACCGGTCATGCTGGAGGATGTTGCAGGCAGCAGAACGTTCTCCACGGCGTCTCCAGACTCTGTCACGTCTGTCACGTGCTCAGTGTGAACCTGCTTTCATCTGTGAAGAGCACAGGGCACCAGTGGCGAATTTGCCAATCTTGGTGTTCTCTGGCAAATGCCAAACGTCCTGCACGGTGTTGGGCTGTAAGCACAATCCCCACCTGTGGACGTCGGGCCCTCATACTACCCTCATGGAGTCTGTTTCTGACCGTTTGAGCAGACACATGCACATTTGTGGCCTGCTGGAGGTCATTTTGCAGGGCTCTGGCAGTGCTCCACCTGCTCCTCCTTGCACAAAGGCGGAGGTAGCGGTCCTGCTGCTGGGTTGTTGCCCTCCTACGGCCTCCTCCACGTCTCCTGATGTACTGGCCTGTCTCCTGGTAGCACCTCCATGCTCTGGACACTACGCTGACAGACACAGCAAACCTTCTTGCCACAGCTCGCATTGATGTGCCATCCTGGATGAGCTGCACTACCTGAGCCACTTGTGTGGGTTGTAGACTCCGTCTCATGCTACCACTAGAGTGAAAGCACCGCCAGCATTCAAAAGTGACCAAAACATCAGCCAGGAAGCATAGGAACTGAGAAGTGGTCTGTGGTCACCACCTGCAGAACCACTCCTTTATTGGGGGTGTCTTGCTAATTGCCTATAATTTCCACCTGTTGTCTATTCCATTTGCACAACAGCATGTGAAATTTATTGTCAATCAGTGTTGCTTCCTAAGTGGACAGTTTGATTTCACAGAAGTGTGATTGACTTGGAGTTACATTGTGTTGTTTAAGTGTTCCCTTTATTTTTTTGAGCAGTGTATTATTATTTCAATCCCAGCCCCAGGAGGCCTTTTGCCTTTTGTTAGGCCGTCATTGTAAATAAGAATTTGTTCTTAAAACTTCTTGCCACTATAGGGGGTGCTGTTTTCGCATTAGCATAATTTCCTCTACAGATTAAACTGCCTCTTATTCAATTATTGCTCTTACATATGCATATAATTAATACCATTGGATAGAAAACAATCTATAGTTTCTAAAACCGTTTCAATTTTGTCTCTGAGTTAAACAGAAGTCATTTGACAGCACTTTCCCTGACCAAGAAGAAGAATGCAAGATGTGTATGCTCGCTTCAACGCTCTGCCTATATATGGTCACGCCACCTATGACCCGAAACACACTTCATTCGTCTTCCTCTGGGTGTCAAGAGGACGTCAGAGGAGAAATTTTTTGTTTACCTTGTACTGACGTGAAATAAGACCTATTTCTTTGGCGTGACCGACAACTTCCGGTTCTCTGACTCGCGCTATTTGGAGGTGCGATTGTCTACTGTTTTGCTGCCGTTACGGATGAAAACTATCTCCGTCTCGAAGTTTGTTTGATACATGTGACCATATCATCTTAATGTATGTTTTTTCAATATAGTTTAATCAGATTATTTGAATTTTTTCGGGAGTTTTGCCGTGTTCCGTTCTGTGACTTTTTTTTACTTTGGCCAGTCGACCAGTACATATGCTAAATGAAGAGGGAAAGTTGCCATTATGAATGGATTGAACGACTCATCAGGACTAAGGACACATTGATCAACATTCTGATGAAAGATCAGCAATAGTAAGACCCAATTTACGATGTTATTTCATATATCTGTCGTGCATGTGAACTGGTCGCGGGCGCCCAGCTGGTTCTGGCTGGCGTGGCTATGCTAATTTAGCGCTACATTTTGTTTTCGCTATAAAACATTTAATAAATCTGAAATATTGTTTGGATTCACCAGATGTTGGGCTTTCAATATCTGTACGCTGTGTATTTTTCTGAAATGTTTTAAGATAAGTAATTAGTTATATGACGTTGGTCTCTGTAATTGTTCTGGCTGCGTCAGCACTATTTCAGATTGCAGCTGCAATGTAGAACTGTGATTTATACCTGAAAAATGCACATTTTTCAAAAAAAAACTATGCTATACCATAAATATGTTATCAGACTGTCATCTTATGAAGTTGTTTCTTGGTTAGTGGCTATATATATTTTTATTTAGTCGAATTAGTGATAGCTACTGACGCAGGAAAAAACTGTTGGAGTAAAAAAATTGTGTCTTATGCTAACGTGGTTAGCTAATAGATTTACATATTGTGTCTTCCCTGTAAAACATTTTAAAAATCTGAAATGGTGGCTTTATTCACAAGATCTGTATCTTTCATCTGGTGTCTTGGACTTGTGATTTAATGATATTTAGATGCTACAATTTACTTGTGACGCTATGCTAGCTATGCTACTCAGTGGGGGGGGAGTGGGGGGTGATCCCGGATCCGGGTTGGTGACTCGTTAAAGGTTGTTCTTAACAGACTTGCTGAGTTAAATAAATGAAGGCCTGATTTACACAGTCTGCTCTGAACAGTTGATGTTGAGATGTGTCTGTTACTTGAACTCTGTGATGTATTTTTTTGGGCTGCATTTATTTAACTAGGCAAGTCAGTTAAGAACAAATTCTTATTTTCAATGACTGCCTAGTGGGTTAACAGCCTTGTTCAGAGGCAGAACGACAGTTTGTTTTACCTTGTCAGCTCAGGGATTTGATCTTGCAACCTTCCAGTTCCAAGTCCAATGCTCTAACTACTAGGCTACCTGCCACCCCACTTGTAGTTATCCATTGTTTGTACTAAGACACTTGTATGTACCTGTAATGAACTTATCTTCTGCAGCAGAGGTAACTCTAGATTTTCCATTCCTGTGGCGGTCCTCATGAGAGCCAGTTTCATCATAGCGCTTGACGGTTTTTGCGACTGCACTTGAAGACACTTTAAAAGTTATTGAAATGTTCCGTGTTGACTGAACTTCACATCTTAAACTTCTTCAGGCTAGGGTCCTTTTTTTTGTATTTCCGCCTGACTGACGTGCCAAAAGTAAACTGCCTGTTACTCAGGCCCAGAAGCCAGGATATGCATATAATTGCTACCATTGGGATAGAAAACACTTTGAAGTTTGTAGAAATGTTAAAATAATGTATGAGATTATAACACAATAGATATGGTCGGAGAAAATCCAAAGAAAAACCAACAGGATCTTACAATGGAAAGCATATGGGCATATGCAATTCCAGCTCCCAGATTGCAATTCCTATGGCTTCCACAAGGTGTCCACTAGGCGTCCCGCTAGCCTGAGAGGTTTTAAAGTAATGATGGACTGTCATTTGTCTTTTATTATTTGAGATGTTCTTGCCATAATATGGACTTGGTCTTTTACCAAATAGGGCTATCTTCTGTATACCCCACCTACCTTGTCACAACTCAACTGATTGGTTCAAATGCATTAAGAAGGAAAGAAATTCCACAAATTAACTTTTAAGATGGCACACCTGTTAACTGAAATGCATTCCAGTTGACTACCTCATGAAGCTGGTTGAGAGAATGCCAAGAGTGTGCAAAGCTGTCATCAAGGCAAAGGGTGGCAACTTTGAATAATCTCAAATATAAAATATATTTTGATTTGTTTAACACTTTGTTGGTTACTACATGATTCCATATCTGTTATTTCATAGTTTTGATGTCTTCACTATTATTCTACAATGTAGAAAATAGTAAAAATAAAGAAAAACCCTTGAATAAGTAGGTATTCTAAAACTTTTGACCGGTAGTGTACCTCTCCCAAATTGAAGCCTCTCCCAAATTGAAGAAAAATTATGATGCACAGAGAGTTAATAACTTCTTATGGCTGCAAGGGGCAGTATTGAGTAGCCAGTTAAATCGTGCCCATTTCAAACGGCCTCGTACTCAATTCTTGCTCGTACAATATGCATATTATTATTACTATTGGATAGAAAACACTCTCTAGTTTCTAAAACCGTTTGAATTATTTCTCTGAGTGAAACAGAACTCATTCTGCAGCACATTTCCTGACCAGGAAGTGGAATGTCAGAAATCGATGCTCTGTTCAACTTCCTGCCTATACATGGGCATGATACGTAAGAGTCTACGTACACTTCATACACCTTCCCCAGGTTGTCAAGAGGCGGTGAGAGAAGAAATTTCGTGTTTATCTTGGTCTGAGGTGGAACTAAAGCTCTTTGTATGACGTGACCGTCCATTTCCTGTTTCTGGAGCGCGCGAAAGGGGACATGGATTTGCCTTCTGTTTAGCTGTCGTTATGGACGACTAACATCTCCGGTTTAGATTTTATTTGATACATGTGACCATATCATCGTAAAGTATGTTTTTTCAATATAGTTTAATCAGATTATTGAAATTTTTTAGGGAGTTTTGCCGTGTTCCGTTCTCTGACTTTGTTGACGTTGGAGAGATCCGTGCCACTTGGCAAGTGCCCATGCTAAATCAAGAGGGAAATTTGCCGTTCCAGATCCAAACAACGACTGTTCTGGACAAAGGACACCTTGTCCAACATTCTGACGGAAGATCACCAAAAGTAAGAAACATTTTATGATGCTATTTCTAATATCTGTCGTGCATGTGAACTGGTCGTCGGCGCCCAAGTGTTTCTGGCTATTGTGGCTACGCTAATATAACGCTATATTGTGTTTTCGCTGTAAAACACTTGATAAATCAGAAATATTGTCTGGAATCATAAGATGCCTGTCTTTCAATTGCTGTACACTATGTATTTTTCAGAAATGTTTTATGATGAGTATTTAGTTATTTGGCGTTGGTGTCTGTAATTTTTCTGTCTGCTTTCGGTGCAATTTCTGACTGTAGCTGCAATGTAAACTATGATTTATACCTGAAATATGCACATTTTTCTAACAAAACATATGCTATACAATAAATATGTTATCAGACTGTCATCTGATGAAGTTGTTTCTTGGTTAGTGGCTATTTATATCTTTATTTGGTCGAATTTGTGATAGCTACTGATGGAGTAAAAAACTGATGGAGTAAGAAAAGTGGTGTCTTTTGCTAACGTGGTTAGCTAATAGATTTACATATTCTGTCTTCCATGTAAAACATTTTAAAAATCGGACATGTTGGCTTGATTCACAAGATGTGTACCTTTCATATGCTGTATTGGACTTGTTAATGTGTGAAAGTTAAATATTTAAAAAAAAAATCTTTTGAATTTCGCGCCCTGCACTTTGAGCTGGCTGTTGTCATAAGTGTACCGACGTCGGGCTTGCACGCCAAACAGGATAAAATACATCATTTTATATGTTTTTTTTTTGGTACATTTTCTGGGAAACCTGACCTTCTTTGGTATCCATGAATACACACCACTGGATTTGAGCTCACAACCTCTTGGATCACAGTACTCCAATCTTCCCACTACACCACCAATGTCAGGTATCGGTTGAGCTCAGCATTCAACACCATAGTGCCGTCCAAACTCTTCCCTATTCTAAGGACCCTGTCATTAAACACCTACCTCTGCAATTGGATACTCGACTTCCTGACTGCCACCCAAGTCACAGTCTGTGCTCTCTGGTACCGCACGGCAAGCGGTACCGGAACGCCAAATCTGGGACCTAAAGGCTCCTGAACAGCTTTGACCCCAAAGACATGACTGCTGAACAGTTAATTAAATGGCTACCCAGACGTTCTGCTGTTCACCCCCCACCCCCCAATGGCATTGAGGAGTATACCACATCAGTCACCGGCTTCATCAATAAGTGCTTCGACGATGTCGCCCCACAGCGACCGTACGTACATATCCCAACCAGAAGCCATGGATTACAGGCAACATCCACACTGAGCTAAAGGCCAGAGCTGCCGCTTTCAAGGAGCGGGACACTAATCCCGCTATGCCCGCAGACAAACCATCAAACAGGCAAAGCGTCAATACAGGTCTAAGATTTTATCCTACTACACTGGCTCTGATGCTCGTCGGACTACAAAGGGAAACCCAGCTGCGAGATGCCCAGTGACACGAGCCTACCAGATGTGCGCTTCGAGGCAAGCAACACTGAAGCATGCATGAGAGCACCAGCTGTTCCGGACGACTGTGTGATCACGCTCTCCATAGCCGATGTGAGCAAGACCTTTAAACAGGTCAACATTCACAAGGCCGCGGGGCCAGAAGGATTACCAGGACCTGTACTCAGAGCATGTGTAGACCAACTGGCAAGAGTATTCATTGACATTTTCAACCTCTCCCTGACCGAGTCTGTAATACCTTCATTTCAAGCAGACCACCATAGTCCCTGTGCTCAAGAAAGCGAAGGTAACTTGCCTAAATGACTACTGCCCCATTGCACTAAAGCTTTGAAAGGCTGGTCATGGCTAACACCAACATCATCATCCCGGAAACCCTAGACCCACTCCAATTTGCATACCGCCCCAACAGATCCACAGATGCCGCAATCTCAATTGCACTCAACACTGCCCTTTCCCACCTGGACAAAAGGAACACCTATGTGAGAATACTGTTCATTGACTACAGCTCATCGTTAAACACTATAGTGCCCACAAAGCTCATCACTAATCTAAGGACCCTGGGACTAAACACCTCCCTCTGCAACTGGATCCTGGACTTCCTGACGGGCCACACCATCATTAAGTTTGCTGATGACACAACGGTGGTAGGCCTGATCACCGACAACGATGAGACAGCCTATAGGGAGGAGGTCATAGACCTGGCAGTGTGGTGCCAGGACAACAACCTCTCCCTCAACGTGAGCAAGACAAAAGAGCTGATTGTGGACTACAGGAGAAGGAGGGTAGAGCACGCCCCCATTCACATCGACGGGGCTGTAGTGGAGCGGGTCGAGAGTTTCAAGTTCACCAATAAACTATCATGTTCCAAACACACCAAGACAGTCATGAAGAGGGCACGACAATGCCTTTTCCCCCTCAGGAGACTGAACAGATTTGGCATTGGTCCTCAGATCCTCAAAAAGTTCTACAGCTGCACCATTGAGAGAATCCTGACTGGTTGCATCCCCTCCTGGTACGGCAACTGCTCGGCATCCGACCATAAGGCATTACAGAAGGTAGTGCGTGCGGCCCAGTACATCAATGGGGCCAAGCCAAGACTCCAGTCACCCAATTCATAGACTGTTCTCTCTGCTACCGCACGGTAAGTGGTACCGGAGCGCCAAGTCTAGGTCCAAAAGGCTCCTTAACAGCTTCTACCCCAAAGCCATTAGACTGCTGAATAATTAATAAAATGGCCACCCGTACTATTTGCATTGACACCTGCCTCCCCCAATTGTTTTTACATTGCTCCTTTCTGTCACGCCCTGGCCTTAGTATTCTTTGTTTTCTTTATGTTTTTTAGTTAGGTCAGGGTGTGACATGGGGAATGTATGTGTTTTTGTCTGTGTCTATGTTCTATGTTGCATGTGTGCACCTAGTTCATTTATATAGCTTCACGTTCGTCTATTTGTTGTTTAGTTTCGTTTTTCTTCTTAATAATAAAGAGAAGATGTATTTTTCACACGCTGCGCCTTGGTCCACTCTCTCACCCTTAGACAGCCGTGACAGAATTACCCACCTAAATCGGACCAAGCGGCGTGTCAAGCGGCAACAGGACCCACCTACACAGGATTTCTGGACATGGGAGGACGAATTGGATGGTAAGGGACCTTGGGCTCAACCAGGAGAATATCGCCGCCCCAAAGCTGAGCTGGAGGCAGCGAAAGCCGAGAGGAGGCGATATGAGGAGGCAGCACGGAGGCAAGGCTGGAAGCCCGTGAGTACTACCCAAAAATTTCTTGGGGGGGGGCTTAAAGGGAGTGTGGCGAAGTCAGGTAGGAGACCTGCGCATACTCCCTGTACTTACCGTGGAGAGCGAGAGTACGGGCAGACACCGTGTTACGCAGTAGAGCGCATGGTGTCTCCTGTACGCGTGCATAGCCCGGTTCGGTACATTCCAGCTCCACGTATCGGCCGGGATAGATTGAGCGTTGAGCGGATGTCATGAAGGCTGGTGCTTACATGGCACCAGCCTTACGCATGGTGTCCCCGGTTCGCCTACATAGCCCGGTGCGGGTTATTCCACCTCCCCGCACTGGTCAGGCGACGGGGAGCATACAACCAGGTAAGGTTGGGCAGGCTCAGTGCTCAAGGGAGCCAGTACGCCTGCACGGTCCGGTATTTCCGGCGCCACCTCCCCGCCCCAGCCCAGTACCACCAGTGCCTACACCACGCACCAGGCTTCCAGTGTGTCTCCAGAGCCCTGTTCCTCCTCCACGCACTCGCCCTATGGTGCGTGTCTCCAGCCCGGTATCACCAGTTCCGGCACCACGCACCAAGCCTCCTGTGTGTCCCCAGAGTCCTGTGCGTCCTGTTGTTGTTCCCCGCACTAGCCTGAAGGTGCGTGTCCTTAACCCGGTGCCTCCAGTTCCGGCACCACGCACCAGGCCTACAGTGCGTCTCAGCCGGCCAGAGTCTGCCGTCTGCCCAGCGGCGCCTGAACTGCCCGTCTGCCCAGCGGCGCCTGAACTGCCCGTCTGCCCAGCGGCGCCTGAACTGCCCGTCTGCCCAGCGGCGCCTGAACTGCCCGTCTGCCCAACGGCGCCTGAACTGCCCGTCTGCCCAACGCCGTCTGAACTGTCCGTCTGCCAAGCGCCGCATGAACTGCCCGTCTGGACTGAGCCTTCAAAGCCGCCCGTCTGCCATGAGCCTGCAAAGCCGCCCGTCTGCCATGAGCCTTCAGAGCCTTCCGCCAGACAGGAGCCGCTAGAGCCTTCCGCCAGACAGGAGCCGCCAGAGCCTTCCGCCAGACAGGAGCAGCCAAAGCCTTCCGCCAGACAGGAGCAGCCAGAGCCTTCCGCCAGACAGGATCAGCCAGAGCCTTCCGCCAGACAGGATCAGCCAGAGCCTTCCGCCAGACAGGATCAGCCAGAGCCTTCCGCCAGACAGGATCAGCCAGAGCCTTCCGCCAGACAGGATCAGCCAGAGCCTTCCGCCAGACAGGATCAGCCAGAGCCTTCCGCCAGACAGGATCAGCCAGAGCCTTCCGCCAGACAGGATCAGCCAGAGCCGTCCGTCAGCAATGACCAGCCAGAGCCGTCAGCCAGCCATGACCAGCCAGAGCCGTCAGCCAGCCATGACCAGCCAGAGCCGTCAGCCAGCCATGACCAGCCAGAGCCGTCAGCCAGCCATGACCAGCCAGAGCCGTCAGCCAGCCATGACCAGCCAGAGCCGTCAGCCAGCCATGACCAGCCAGAGCCGTCAGCCAGCCATGACCAGCCAGAGCCGTCAGCCAGCCAGGAGCTGCCGTCCCTCAGTCCGGAGCTGCCGTCCCTCAGTCCGGAGCTGCCGTCCCTCAGTCCGGAGCTGCCGTCCCTCAGTCCGGAGCTGCTGCCCCTCATTCCGGTGTTGCCCCTCAGTCCGGTGCTGCCCCCTAATCCAGTGGGGTTAATTTGGAGGGTGGCCATTTGGAGGAGGCTACCAAAGCGGGTATTGACAATGGTGGAGTGGGGGCCACGTCCCGCACCAGAGCCGCCGCCATGATGGGGCCCACCCCGGACCCTCCCCTTTCTATGTCAGTTTGTGCGGTCGGAGTCCGCACCTTTGGGGGGGGGTACTGTCACGCCCTGGCCTTAGTATTCTTTGTTTTCTTTATGTTTTTTAGTTAGGTCAGGGTGTGACATGGGGAATGTATGTGTTTTTGTCTGTGTCTATGTTCTATGTTGCATGTGTGCACCTAGTTCATTTATATAGCTTCACGTTCGTCTATTTGTTGTTTAGTTTCGTTTTTCTTCTTAATAATAAAGAGAAGATGTATTTTTCACACGCTGCGCCTTGGTCCACTCTCTCACCCTTAGACAGCCGTGACACTTTCACTGTTTATTATCTGTGCATCGTAACTTCACCCCTACCTACTGTACATGTACAAATTACCTTGCCTAACCTGTACCCCCGCACATCGACTCGGTACCGGTACCCACTTTATATAGCGTCATTATTGTGATTTGATTGTGTTACCTGTGGTACATAACCAAGTCTGACATGCATTTGGGTGTACAATCATGGATTGATTTAAAAACCAACAGAATAATCTTTAAATTATTTCTAAAACTCACAGGCAGCCAGTGCAGAGATCTTAAAATTGGTGTAATGTGTGCTCTCTGTCTGGTCTTGCTAAGTACCCTTGCTGTAGCATTCTGTATGTTTTGCAGTTGAACAATGGCTTTCTTGGGTAGACCAGACAGGAGAGCATTACAGTAGTCAAGCCTGCTTGTTATAAAAACATGGATGAGTCTCTCTGTATCAGCCTGAGAGAGAAACAGCCGCACCTTGGCAATGTTCCTCAGTTGGTAAAAAGCTATTTTTGTCACAATCCTAATGACTGATTAGAAATTGAGTTCAGAATCTTAAATAACACCTAGGTTTTTTACCTGGTGTTTTATTTTTATTGCCATGAATTAAAATGTGCGGCCAGAATCTCCCTGTGCTTTAGCTCCAACAATCTCTCTGTGACTTGGGCTCTCGAGTGGCGCAGTGGTCTAAGGCACTGCATCTGTGTCACTACAGCCACCCTGGTTTGATTCCAGGCTGTATCACAACTGGCTGTGATTGGGAGTCCCATAGGGTGGTGCACAATTGGCCCAGCATTGTCCAGATTTGGTCAGTGTAGACTGTTGTAGTAAATAAGAATTTGTTCTTAACTGACTATCTGGTTAAATAAGTACCATGTTCTTGGCACTTATATAGGGATTAGGGTTTCTTCTGGACAGGGCCTAACTATACTGGCCCAATAAGCATATGTCCTAGAGAAATCCCTTATTGGGACAGTGGTTACGGTGTTTGACATTGGTGCTGGTCACCCTACTCTCACATTCTTAGCAATATACAGTACCAGTCAAAAGTTTGGAAACACCTACTCATTCAAGGGTTTTTCTTTATTTTTATTATTTTTTACATTGTAGAAAAGTAGTGAAGACATCAAAACTATCATGTAGTAACCAAAGAAGTTTTAAACAAATCAAAATATATTTTATATTTGAGATTCTTCAAAGTAGCCACCATTTGTCTTGATGACAGCTTTGCACACTCTTGGCATTCTCTCAACCAGCTCCATGATGTAATCACCTGGAATGCATTTCAATTAACAGGTGGGCCTTGATAAAAGTTTGTTTGTGGAATTTCTTTCCTTCTTAATGCGTTTGAGCCAATCAGCTGTGTTGTGACAAGGTAGATAGAAGATAGCCCTATTTGGTAAAAGACCAAGTCCATATTATGGCAAGAACATCTCAAATAAGCAAGGAGAAACAACAGTCCATCATTACTTTAAGACATGAAGGTCAGTCAATCTGGAAAATGTCTAGAACTTTTAAAACATTTTTAAGTGCACTCGCAAAAACCATCAAGTGCTATGATGAAACTAGCTCTCATGAGGACTGCCAAAGGTAAGGAAGACACAGAGTTACCTCTACTGAAGAGGATAATTAGAGTTCATTAGAGTTACCAGCCTCAGAAATTGCAGCCCAAATTAATGCTTCACAGAGTTCAAGTCACAGACAGATCTCAACATCAACTCACAGAGGAAACTGCATGAATCAGGCCTTCATGGTCGAATTGCTGCAAAGAAATGACTATTAAAGGACACCAATAAGAATAAGAGACAGGCTTGGGCCAAGAAACACAAACAATGGAGATTAAACTGGTGGAAATCTGTCCTTTGGTCTGATGAGTCCACATTTGAGATGTTTGGTTCCAACCGCTGTGTCATTGTGAGACGCAGAGTACGTGAACGGATGATCTCCGCATGTGTGGTTCCCACCGTGAAGCATGGAGAAGGAGGTGTGATGGTGTGGGGGTGCTTTGCTGGTGACACTGTTGGGGATTTATTTAGAATTCAAAGGCACACTTAACCAGCATGGCTACCACAGCATTCTGCAGCGATTTTCAACCCCATCTGGTTCGCGCTTAGTGTGACTATCATTTGTTTTTCAACAGGACAATGACCCAAAACACACCTCCAGGCTGTGTAAGGAATATTTGACCAAGGAGAGTGATGGTGTGCTGCATCAGATGACCTGGCCTCCACAATTACCCGACCTCAACCCAATTGAGATGGTTTGGGATGAGTTGTACCGCAGAGTGAAGGAAAAGCATCCAACAAGTACTCAGCATATGTGGGAACTCCTTCAAGACCATTAGAAAAGCATTCATCATGAAGCTGGTTGAGAGAATGCCAAGAAGGTGTAAAGCTGTCATCAAGGCAAAGGGTGGCTACTTTGAAGAATCTAAAATCTAAAATATATTTTGATTTGTTTAACACTTTCTTACTACATGATTCCATATGTGTTATTTCATAGTTTTTACAATGTAGAAAATAGTAAAATAAAGAAAAATGCTTGAATGAGTAGGTGTGTCCAAACTTTTGGCTGGTACTGTATGTTAATGTCACTATAAGGCAACAGTTACAACACGCCTATCTGATCTAATTAGAATGAGTTTGTAATTTGGCAGATTGCTATAGACCCAGGTATTTTCTAAAATAGCAATGTCGCCAAAAATAATCTTTGCGACGTGTAATGAAAATGACAGACATAGGAAAAAAATGGTAAAGAGCGGTGACACCGTTACAGTATGCAACCAACTGTGACATGTTTTACTATGGCCCTGGGTTGTTTTGAGTTTGTTCCTGCTAGTTAGTATACTGTTATAGTCAGACATGAGTTATCTATTAACACCATAGCTGCATCCATTATATATTCGTGCCTCAACGATTAAAATCATACCCATAACATGATGCAGTCACAACTATGCTTGAAAATATGGAGAGTGGTACTCAGTAGAGTGTTCTATTGGATTTGCCCCAAACATAACACTTTGTATTCAGGACAAAAAGTTGCTTTGCCAATTTTTTTGCAGTATTACTCTAGTGCCTTGTTGCAAACAGGATGCATAATTTGGAATATTTAGATTCTGTACAGGCTCCCGTCTTTTCACCCTGTCAATTAGGTTAGTATTGTGGAGTAACTACAATGTTGTTGATCCATCCTCAGTTTTCTCCTATCACAGCCAATAAACTGTTTTAAAGTCACCAGTGGCCTCATGATGAAATCCCTGACTGGTTTCCTTCCTCTCCCCCAAGTTAGGAAGGATGCCTGTATCTTTGTAGTGACTGGGTGTATTGATATACCATCCAAAGTGTAATTAATAACTTCACCATGCTCAAATGGATATTCAATGTCAGCTTTTTTTCTTTTTTTAACACGTCTATCAATAGTTGTCCTTCTTTGCTAGGCATTGGAAAACCTCCCTGGTCTTTGTGGTTGAATCTGTATGTGTGGGGTACAGAGATTAAGTAGTAGTAGTCAAAAACAATGGTAAACACTATTATTGCACAAAGAGTCCATGCAACTTATTATAGGACTTGTTAAGCAATTATTTTACTTATTTAGACTTGCCATAACAAATGGGTTGAATGCTTATTGACTCAAGACATTTCAGTTTTTTATTTTTAATACATTTGTAAAAATGTAATTCCACTTTGACGTTATGGGGTATTGTGTGTAGGCCAGTGACAAACAAATCTAATTTGAATACATTTTACATTCAGGCTGCAACAAAGCAACATGTGGAAAAAGTAAAGAAGCGTGAATAATTTCTGAATGCACTGTAAGACAGAAAGTGACTTAAGACAAAAAAGTAGGGTGGTTGGTCTGGGTGGATGGGTCGGCGTATAACGCAAACGTCTAGCACGGGTGTTTCGAATCTCATCACGGACAACTTTAGCATTTTAGATAATTAGCAACTGCTTTTTTTTTTACCTTGCAACTAGCCTACTTAGCATGTCAGCTAACTCCTAACTCCTAACCCCTAACCCTTAGCCTAGCTAACGTTAGCTACCTAGCCACCTAGCTAGGAATTAGAATTCGTAACATATCATACATTTTGCAAATTCATAACATATTGTATGAATTGCAATTCGTAGCATGTTGTACCAATTGAAATGTGTAACGTAACTTGTAATTCATAACATATCATACAAAATGGATGATGGACATCCACAAATTCAAATCAAAGTTTATTTGTCACGTGCGCCGAATACAACCTGTGTAGACCTTACAGTAAAATGCTTACCTACAGGCTTGAACCAATCGTGCAAAAAAGGTATTAGGTGAATGTTAATATAAATTAATACATATATAAACATATAACATATGATACTAATTGGTGTGTCCGGGATGTATGTATCTATGTTACATCTACCCCTGAGTCCAGGTTAATGCCACATAAGCCCTTTTCAAAGGGATTAGTTGGGTTTTAGGGGCAGTTGCTCTTTAAAGGTAGTTTTGTTATCAAAGTCAATATACAGCAATATAAATCATAAATAAACAGTCAAATTAACATTTAGAATACAAAACATTTAGAATAATTTAGAATGATACTGCCACTGGAATATTGTGTCATGCAATCTTCAAAGCATTATGTTATCTGGGCTATGGAGAATGGGTGGGGCTCATATCCCCTCCACAGGCAAGCTCATGTAGGTCGTTTAAATTGAAATACACAATGCACTGTTATCCAGTTTTAATTGATATAAAGCATATGCAACAAGTTCCTAAAGCTCCTAATCAATGGAAAAGTGTCTTAAAAACAGTTTTAAAAACCACTGAAATCGTTTCAATTTTCAGTCTATTTTCCAATATATAGTTTACATTAACTTCTGAAATTGAGTTGGCATAAGTTTCAAATCTCACAATGCAAAAGAAAATCTATTTAAATACATCTCATGATTTTTATATTAGTTACAGCATTCCACAACATACCTGAGTCTGAGTATCTTGGTCTGGCAAGATCTCGAAAATAGTATATAAAATCCACACAGTTTTCGTTTTGCACTTCGCCCCTAGAACAGAGATCCGACAGCAGTTCCAGAGCCTTTCGAAAAATCTCGTCCTCTCTGTCTCCAGGCATTTCCCACCAGCATCCTTCTTAATAATGAAGGGGCTCTCCGGCAGCTCCACAACACTCCTAACGCCTACAGTATCAAGACCCCGATTCCAGGCGCCGGGCGCATTCAGTCATCCCTAATAGCACTTTTGCCTACACCAGCATTACGCAAGCGAAGAGTGGCTAAACTCTTTATCCAACGAAGTTTTCCTCTGAAAGATGACTTTAGTTAAGCCTATGTCAAAACTTTATATTCTATCTTGAATATATTTTAAGTCTTAGAATTGTACCACTGGTTGAATCCATCCACTGGAATTTGATGTCCTCCGTTGCGTTGTGTGTTGTGCGGTGTCCACTAGACTGTGGTGCTGAATTACTGAGCTGGTGCTCCTCAAGGTCTTGAATGAATGGCTTTGACTGCGTGCAATTATTTCCCAATGCACACTCATAGGAATCTCCGTTCTGCCTACCCACGGTACCCTGCACTATCGTTCCCTGCAGAGCCAGGGATGGAACAGGCAATAAAAACACAGACATTGTGGTGAATCAATCTTTCAAGGTTTGTTATTAATTGATGAATTGTGGATTTTTTATTGTGACAGAAGGCTACTTTCCATGTTTAACAATTAACTAGAGCTTTGATCAACCTGGCATTTCTGTGTTTAAAAAAAAAAATTACAGCCCAGCTAGCACGTACCGTTCCTGGAACCATATGTTTCTTAGAGCTTGGTGAGAGCATGGTTGTCCTATGGTTGTTTTGCATACAACCTTCCCACAACTTTCCGGGAATGATGTAGGATAGTTGCTTGGCTGGAACATTCTCAGCACATGACGAAAAACATACTTTTCTTGATATTTCATTACTTTAATAACAGAATGTTTCCTAAACATTTAAACATGGTTACATTTAATAAGAAATGTGGTAATGTTCTAAGGAACGTTCTCCAACTGGTTTGACATTGAGAATGTTCTCAAATAGTTCAGAGAACGTTAAAGAAACAATGGTTCTTCTGTGGGAGTTTCAGTACTTCAGTATAACATTTCCTTCAGTTTCCTCAAAGTTCTATTTAATGTCATGTTCTCAAATTGTTCTGAGAACATTATAAAAACGTTAAATAAAAATGACAGGAAAACTTTACTAACTTTCAGAGCACGTTCTAAGAATGTTATTTAAAAACATATACATTCCATTCTCAGCATCAACAAAACTCTCTATATCCTCAAAATTGTTCAGTGTGTTCAGGTGTGTTGGCTGTGCTCAATAATTGGCCACACCTGATCTTAATGAGTGCTTGTAAACTTAAAAAAGGGGGGTGTTTGAATAGACTAAAATGAACAGCTTTGTATGTGTAAAAAAAATATGTCATGCTAGCTCCATCCTGGTTGAACAGGAGATAATAGGTTCAAATCTCACTGATGCCTTGTCAGAAGAAAAAGAAGTGTGTTTGCATGATTAATGCCTAAGGAATTGCATTGTGTGTTCTATCTGTGCTTGGAGTTAAAAATGCTAATCCCAAATAAGATAGCAGTGCTTACAAGGTTTACTGAAACATTAAGTGAAAGTTTTAAGGAAGTTACTCAAAACTTAAAAATAACCTATAATTTCTGTTCTCATAGTGTTAATAAAAACTCCCAGGAACACTTTCAAGGAACCAGAGTATAAGGTTCTCAGAACCTCCCTGCAACCTAAAAATAAACAGTCCCAGATAAAGCAAAACGTTAACATCTCACTGGACGAAAATGGTTCATATAAGGGAATATCTTTATATGATATGTTTTGATATTCTACAGAATACAGACCATTTCCAATGTATATTTAGACTTTAGAATATGCACCATATCCTGACAAATTCTGAATTCATGTGTCTTTTAGACATATATGATATTGGGATTACTCAAAAAATCCACATGGACATTTCCTATGGCCGGATATGGACTCATTCAATATCCTGAGATAATGTATGTGACACCCTATTTTCTCTCTTCATGTTGACAAATACTGACCTTATACATCACATACAGTATCTGTGTTTTCTCAGCACATTCAAGATATGAAGCTATATTGATTCATGCTTCTCTTGGCTGAGGTCCATATATGAATCTTGATATGCTTTTTGATATGCTGAAAATAAAGACGATTTCTGATGCATTTCTGAGTTTACACGCTTAATAATTTGACAAATATGAAATCCATATTTTTCATCAATGAACAAATCATTTTTGGATATCACACTTGGTATTGACTCCTTAGATATCCTAAGACAGGCCTATGTGGAGATCTAATTTTCTCTTTATGGTGACAAATACTGACAGTAGGCCTACATAGTATATTTTCTCAGCACATACAATGCATATGCTCTTGACTGAGGTCCGTATCAGGATCTTCATATGCATTTTTATATGCTAAATAAGGACAATTTCTAATGCTTATTTGAGTTTTAAGGACATGCTCAATAATTTGGCAAATATGAAATCCATATAATTCGTTCAGACACTAGCTATAATTTTGGTATTCCCTCTGGATAAAGGCTTGCAAACCGCAAGCTAAAAGCACTCAACAATCACATATTTTCTGCTATGGGGTTCCAACTGTCCTTTTAGAATTTGGGCACCACAAATAAGTGTGTTAACTGTGTGTGGTCGAACTGACAACTGGAGAAACAAAGAAGTGAGATGTTTTATCTTAGTAACTAGAACCAAGAATGTTAGCTAATTTGGTCAGCAGCCAGTAAGGCTAGCTAGCTAGGCTTGATAGGGCAGTAAAAGCTAACTGGTAGCCTAACTAGCTAACAAATAACAAAATTGCCTTTTTACCCCTATCAAGACTCAAGGTGACAGCTAACTTTTTAAAATGTTTAGGTGTATTTTGTAATACTGGTTAATATAATCTAGCTAGCCAACTAACTTAGCCAGCTAACTAACTAGCGAGTTGGCTAGTTTTTTTTTATTTTTAATTTCACCTTTATTTAACCAGGTAGGCAAGTTGAGAACAAGTTCTCATTTACAATTGCGACCTGGCCAAGATAAAGCAAAGCAGTTCGACATATACAACAACACAGAGTTACACATGGAGTAAAACAAACATACAGTCAATAATACAGTAGAAAAAATAAGTATATACAATGTGAGCAAATGAGGTGAGATAAGGGAGGTAAAGGCAAAAAAAAGGCCATGGTGGCGAAGTAAATACAATATAGCAAGTAAAACACTGGAATGGTAGATTTGCAGTGGAAGAATGTGCAAAGTAAAGATAGAAATAATGGGGTGCAAAGGAGCAAAATAAATACAGTAGGGGGAGAGGAGTTGTTTGGGCTAAATTATAGATGGGCTATGTACAGGTGCAGTAATCTGTGAGCTGCTCTGACAGCTGGTGCTTAAAGCTAGTGAGGGAGATAAGTGTTTCCAGTTTCAGAGATTTTTGTAGTTCATTCCAGTCATTGGCAGCAGAGAACTGGAAGGAGAGGCGACCAAAGGAAGAATTGGTTTTGGGGGTGACCAGAGAGATATACCTGCTGGAGCGCGTGCTACAGCGTGCTGGGGGGTGCTGCTATGGTGACCAGCGAGCTGAGATAAGGGGGGACTTTACCTAGCAGGGTCTTGTAGATGACCTGGAGCCAGTGGGTTTGGCGACGAGTATGAAGCGAGGGCCAGCCAACGAGAGCGTACAGGTCGCAGTGGTGGGTAGTATATGGGGCTTTGGTGACAAAACGGATGGCACTGTGATAGACTGCATCCAATTTATTGAGTAGGGTATTGGAGGCTATTTTGTAAATGACATCGCCGAAGTCGAGGATCGGTAGGATGGTCAGTTTTACAAGGGTATGTTTGGCAGCATGAGTGAAGGATGCTTTGTTGCGAAATAGGAAGCCAATTCTAGATTTAACTTTGGATTGGAGATGTGATGTGAGTCTGGAAGGAGATTTGATGTGAGTCTGGAAGGAGAGTTTACAGTCTAACCCGACACCTAGGTATTTGTAGTTGTCCACATATTCTAAGTCAGAACCGTCCAGAGTAGTGATGTTGGACAGGCGAGCAGGTGCGGGCAGCGATCGGTTGAAGAGCATGCATTTAGTTTTACTTGTATTTAAGAGGAATTGGAGGCCACGGAAGGAGAGTTGTATGGCATGGAAGCTCGTCTGGAGGGTTGTTAACACAGTGTCCAAAGAAGGGCCAGAAGTATACAGAATGGTGTCGTCTGCGTAGAGGTGGATCAGAGACTCACCAGCAGCAAGAGCGGCATCATTGATGTATACAGAGAAGAGAGTCGGTCCAAGAATTGAATAGAGACCCCATAGAGACTGCCAGAGGCCCGGACAACAGGCCCTCCGATTTGACACTCTGAACTCTATCAGAGAAGTAGTTGGTGAACCAGGCGAGGCAATCATTTGAGAAACCAAGGCTATCGAGTCTGCCGATGAGGATGTGGTGATTGACAGAGTCGAAAGCCTTGGCCAGGTCAATGAATACGGCTGCACAGTATTGTTTCTTATCGATGGCGGTTAGGATATCGTTTAGGACCTTGAGCGTGGCTGAAGTGCACCCATGACCAGCTCTGAAACCAGATTGCATAGCGGAGAAGGTATGGTGGGATTCGAAATGGTCGGTAATCTGTTTGTTGACTTGGTTTTCGAAGACCTTAGAAAGGCAGGGTAGGATAGATATAGGTCTGTAGCAGTTTGGGTCAAAAGAGTGTCCCCCCCTTTGAAGAGGGGGATGACCGCAGCTGCTTTCCAATCTTTGGGAATCTCAGACGACACGAAAGAGAGGTTAAACAGGCTAGCAATAGGGGTTGCAACAATTTCGGCAGATAATTTTAGAAAGAAAGGCTCCAGATTGTCTAGCCCGGCTGATTTATAGGGGTCCAGATTTTGCATCTCTTTCAGAACATCAGCTGACTGGATTTGGGAGAAGGAGAAATGGGGAAGGCTTCATGAATGAAGTAGGTAGAGTAGCTACCTTGTGGTATGGCTATGTGAAATGACAATATTTTCTTGAAATGTCAACACAATTTTGATTCATGATTTAAACATTGACAGTTTGGAGTGGACCACAGACCAACACTACCACCACCTTTGGTCTGGACTGTGAAGGACGACCGTTGATGACCCAATCTGCACCCATGGCATCCATAACAAACAGGGCAGGCAGGGGTATTGAGGGTGCGCAATTTTTATTTTCTGTTAAATAAATAAAATACATTTTTTGGCCTACGTTTGCATCTTTACAGCAAACGTGTTGTGATTGGCGCTCTGGATTTGCTATGATGCATTCTTTAAAAATAAATAGATGTGCTTTTGGAAATAGCAACTGGGATTAAATATGACAATGTTTGCCTTTCCGTTCCTTGTATAGCCTACTACTAAGTATATGGTGCAAATGTGTGCTCAGATATGTGAAGGAGCACAATCATTTTCGGGGCCTGAACATGTAAAATAATTTGGGGCGCTGGACATTTCATGAGTCAGATTTAGCTTGTTTTAGATGAGACATATGAGGATGACTATTACATATCAAGGATATCTATTAAAATTATGCATTTAAAAAAAATACAGTCAGGTAATGACTAAAGATATCATACATTTCTGAAAATATGTGGATTCGTTTTAAAGGCTTATACATGTCAGCATGTTGACACAACCTTTCTGGTGTTAATATTCTACAAATATGTAAACGGGTGCAGGCGCATCAGGTGCTTTTGTTGTTGAACGTGTCTCACCACAGATATCTCACTGGACTCATATGGTAGCAGGGAGATTTCTGAGGTCCGGATTAGATGCATGTAGAAGCTCTTCCATTACAGAAAATATCCTAGCTCTTATATGAGATTAAGGACGTGTATCTGGAGTCTACTCTTTATATCTAATAAAATATCAGATATCAGGAAATATATAGTTAAAGATATCCCCTGATATTGACCGTTTTCACCCAGTGTCTGTTCTCAGAATGTTTAAAAAACGTTCCGTTTTACCGTTAAGGAGACATATGGCTTCGTTCCCACAACCAATGTGAAACCAAAAACAACTTCCAAGGAACCAAATGTGCTAGCTTGGAGTATAAATAATTATTATATCTTCTTTAACCCTCAAGCTATTGACTAAGTATATATTTTTCTATGATTGTTGCTTTTTTCAATAGTTTCTTCTTTTGACCCCAGTTGGTAATCTACCGTATGTAAAATATGTTGGTAATTTGAGTTGTGTTTGAAGCCTCTTGACAAGGCCTTCAATTAAAGGTCATCTACTCTTTAGAACCAACTTCTATGGTTTTAAATGGCCTATGTGGCATCGATATGAGTCAGAAACACTCATTCTAGTGTCAAACTGACTGTAGATAGGATCATTTCTATCATAAATTCGGTCATAAAGTGAGTTTGTTGAAATTTACTGGAGGGTTGGTTATGGATTACTTACATACTCACTTTCGCCAATGATGCCCAGAGAAAACACGTTGTAGTCCGCCCCCATTTGCCATGTGGATATTTGTTGACAAGTCTGCATATGGGTGCAACGCACACACATTTCGCTCGGCAAATAGGAATGAAAATAGACTTTCATAAAGTTGGTACCAATGCATTTCAACAATATTGCCAGAAGGCCAGGAATGGATTACATCCGACAAAGTCACTTCTGCTGCCTGTCAACCGTCAAACCCCTAGTGTTGGTGAGTACGTTAGCTAAGTAGATAGCGGGTGCTAGTAGCTACTTTTGGTTATAAAACATTATTTGATAATTGTAGCGAGACAATTTAACGATGATACCACAGATGAAAGGGGAACGATACTGTAGCTAGCTAAATACATCAATCTGACGTGTGATGTAACATGTCAGAGGAAGATGTGCATAGCTCACGTTAGCTAGCTACCTTGCTAACAACAGCTAAATATGGGCAGCAGTTAGCCTAGTGGTTAAGAGCATTGGGCCAGTAACCAAAAGGTTGCTGGTTCAAATCCATGAGCCGGCAAGGTAGAAAATTGAGCCATTCTACCCTTGAGGAAGGCAATTAACCCCCTACAACAACTCCTCCCCTGATGTCAATTAAGGCAGCACCCCACACCTCTCTGATTCGAAGGGGTTGGGTCAAATGTGGAAGACAGGTTAGGTGGCTCGTTTATTTTCTAGGGCAAAAATAAATTGTACTTGTCTACTACAAATATAGCTATGGCTCTGGCAGCAAATAGCAAAACGTATCAGCAAGCACTCAGCAACGTTCACAGCTGGTTGCATAGTAACGGTATCACCATCACCGGCCTGAATCTATTCTGTAGTTATACAACGGGTGGGTCTAATTCTGAATGCTGATTGGTTAAAAGCGCTATCCAGCTGGTGTCTATTCTGCAAATTCCACCTGCTAAATCTATGATGTTAAAATGCCTATTAACTCTGTTCCATCTGACTGCACAATCCACTGTTTCATCAGCCCAGCCAAGCAATTTATAAACATGATCTCCACTATAAAAAGCATCTAGACATGATCTCACATTTCTTTTAGACTAAGATTTGTATAAACATTGCGTCTGTCTCTCCGACATTTGCAACATTGTTTAAATATTCAAATTCAATCTCCAGCTGTCCCATAGTAATGAACGTGTCGGGACTAGATGGACAGACAGGCAGCATTTCTCAACCAGTTGAAATCATGAATCAGCTGGCATCATTTTTGTGGATATATACAAAGTAATATCAATTGAAAAAAAGTAAAACGAAATTAAGTGCAGCTAGTTTGCAGTCTTTCCAGCTTCAGTTTGAAGTGAATGTGTTAGCTGTGTTGTTGACTAGCTCCTCTGAACAACAGTGTCCTGATGAGGAAGCACATTTTCTATGCCAGGCAAAATCGCGCCTCATTAGCTCATTGTTATGGGTGTATCGAAATAAATGTAGCTAGAAAACAGCTTAAACAAATGCAAATGCAGCTACTTTTCTGTTATTCTGGCTGCACTTTTTGACGTGACTGTGGGTTGGTAGTAGTTGGCTAGCTAGCAAGCAAGGGATAATAACGTTGCCAGCCAGTATGGCAATGGAACATTTAGAACGAATGACTGGGTTGCGTCAATAGATACAGAACAAAAAGACTGAACGACTGGGTCGTGTCTCTAGAAACCGAACCGATAGAACGAGCGTCCAGCCTGCTTGGGTAGCACCCCTAGATTTGTGTCAGACTATATATTGTGGAAGGATGAAATAGTATGAATAAATTCATAAAAATTAAGTTAATAAAAATATGTCAATCATTTTTGAATCAGCACTATGAACAACAAATCCACCAGGTTTTGTACATAACATTTGAATGAAATAAAATATCATCACTCAATAACATATAGCGAGAAAAATACGTTTCTCTATTTTGGAAGTAATTTATATGCTAATAGAGGGACTGTAATCAAGTGATAATGCCTGAGAAGCCGGTGTTTGGAGGATATACTGGCATGGGTGTTGTTAGGTCAAACCGTGGCGATATATCCTCCAAACACCGGCTTCGAGGGTCAATATCAGGGGATCTCAGGGGATATCTTTAACTATATATTTCCTGATATCTGATATTTTATTAGATATAAAGAGTAGACTCCAGATACACATTTCCTTAATTTCATATACAGAGCTAGGATATTCTTATTTTTGTCGCTATATGTTTCTTGAGTGATGATATTTTATTTCTTCAAATGCTATGTATAAAACCTGGTGGATTTGTTGTTCATAGAGCGATTACAAGTTTGAGGTTGGTTCAGTTTTAGGTTGATTATTTAAAAAATTATGGGTTTCAATTTAGTTTTTATTTGACATTAAATGCACTATGCATTATGTGGGTTGAATGCTTTAACAACACATAATAAAATAATTAATAAAAGTCCCATGATGGTAGTGACTGCCCAGTACTGCTTATCACTTATTAACCATCATTCATGCACATTACTTTACTTAGAAAAAATATTTCAGTTGTTGTGTATATTACATTTGTTTTATTTGATTACTTTATTATTTATTCCAAGTCATCATCTCTATAGAGCTGCTGCCTATGCTGTCTGACAAAATCAAAGTAAATAAGGGATACTTTTATGACTGCTGAATACCAACTCTCAATCACTTAGATCATGTATTTTCAGGGAGAGATACCTTGCGAAGCAACCACTGCTCTCAACTGACTAGTATCCCCTTTACCTTTCCTTTCTCTATACCAACTTAAGATCCCGCATTCTTCTCTCTTCTGTAGCAGTTGTAAAAGAAACACAGACTGGACAAGTAGATGCGCAATTGGGGGGAGAGATTGGAGAATTAGAGGGAGCATATCTAAGGTCACACAGGACACTAGATAAGACAGGAGAATTACACCAGATATGACAGACTGACCCTTGACCCCTGGCACACAAAGTATTGCAGCATAGTGTCATGACGTTGGCCTGTGGGCAAGGTTTATGACCCCCCCATAAATACCTTTCTCCCTTCCCTCTCTCTCTTGAATAGCCTTTGTTAAACATAGAGAGTCTGGGAACATCTAACAAGTGGAGGGAAAGGAACCATATTTCGGTAATAGAACCAGTTGAAAATATGCGTTAATGAATATGATGTCAGTTCGGTTGTCATCTGAGACATTATGACTGATGACAGGACGACATAAACTGTATCTGGGAAAGTCTACACATTATAGTTATCAGATTCACATGGAATTGTTGTGCAATTTAAATGCAATTCAAATTAAACTATTTGCGAAAACATTAAATGTAATTTTAGCTTCCAAATGAGAGAATTGGGTTTTCATAAGATTAGAGCTCTGCTCAATCAGTGGCCCGCCCCTGTGAAGAGACATGGGTTATAAACTATGAAACCCACCCTTCTCTCCCTCCACTATATAAGCCCTTGACGAAAATGTAATCTCCGGTTCCGGGTACATTAGGATGACGGTCCGATGTCAGAAGGATTCAGATAATAACTACAGAATGAAGCTAACCTCAGCGTGAGCTTTGGTTGCGAATGGTATGAACTTTGAACTCTTATTCGCTACAGAAGTGATACCTCCTAGCCATTGAGTTAGCAGCGGCCGCTGTAAACATGGGCTAGGAGAAGACAGACAGAGTATCCCGTCTACCACACAACGACGACACTACAACGTTTCCCGGTCACCACCAGAGACACTCTTCAAAGGACAAAGGACTCTGTTGGGCAACACGGCCTTCCATCTACCACCAACCTATTGAAGCGCAGCTCAGAGTAAATATTTATTGCATTTTCCTTTTCCAAATGGGCGGTAATTTAGAATGCATAGGATACTGTATTTACGATAGCACAGCTTCTCCCTTTGTTCTTCAGTCTTCCCGCTCTTTCACTCAAACCCAACCCCCTTTTCTTTGTGTAACCAGATGTCATATCTGTTCCGTCCGCTAGGGACGTTTTCCTTTATGACATAATTTGTAATCAAGGTATGATTCATTCTGTGTATATGTAATTCTGTGTGATTAGTTAGGTATTTAGTAAATAAATAATTAAACCCAATTTTGTATTGCTGATTCAACTTGTTAGCCAGGGTTCGTGAAGATAACCAAGAATTTACAACTTTCAGATGAGACTGAAATAAGGTGACGATTAATATTGACTGCTATTGATGTACAATATTACTAGGTCTTTAAGAGTTTATTCGGAAGATAACTGCTCTATAAATATTATTTCGTGGTGCCCCGACTTTCTAGTTAATTACATTTACATGATTAGCTCAATCAGGTAATATTAATTACAGAGAAAGGATTTTATAGAATAGCATGTCATATCACTTAATCCGGCATAGTCAAAGACACGACAATAGATACTGGAGGGACATTGTCAAAAGTTTTTTGTTAATTAAGCCAGTTTGTTATTTAGAATGATTTATTTCTGTTTTTGAGGGAAAGAAACCAAAATCCCACCATCACCTCATGGGTCTGCCGGTCGCGGCCGGCACAAGTATTGAACCAGCATCTATAGCAACGCAGTTTGCACTGCGATGCAGTGTCTTAGACCAATGCGCCACTCGGGAGGCCCCATCCACAAGGTTTTTAATGCTGATCAATTGCCTCACACAAAGTATCTATTGTCCTGCTAATAGCCCATGATGGCGCTGTACAACGTGACCGGTCAGGAGTAGGCTACAGTACTACAGTAAGAGCAAAATAATCCTAACATTTCCACACCATAATTGTAGTCTAACCAATACCGAAGTGAAAATAAAAATCTCATTGATTTATCAAGACCAGTCCCCATGCTTGTCTCAGAGCAGCGCTGTCTTGACCTCTGAATGCTGTCTTTTTTGAAAGAGTATTTTCCAGTAAGCAGCAATTTGTTTACCTTCATTAGCCTACTTTGTTCCAATATTTATGTCATTCAGTGATATTTATTTCCATAGTAATTCGTTATGGATCCATATGGAAAATGACATGCACAAGAGATGATGGTAATATTTTCCCTTTTAGAGACTATAATACTTGGTGCCTAGGTCAGGATAACCAAAATATTTCTTTATTAAAGACTATCAGAAAGAATATTGGTACTTATTTATTTTGATCCAAAGCCATGAATGAGTGAGTCACTCAGCTTTATGTAGGTGCTGAGGCTATATGACTGTGCCATCAACTTGATTATTTTAGCAGACATCACTTGCTTATATTCAGTCAACACATATATCTTAAGAATATCATGGAATATAATTGAATATTGTAGTTTCTCTTAGAATAAAAACCTTAGTGTAACAACAGTAATTTGTAACAGTAAGTAATACTGACGAGTAGTAATAAAAAAATAAGTGTATTTTTCCAGGTGTGCGCGTGCAGGACAGAGGAATAGTAATTCTTACACTATTGTTCTAAATTCAATCACCTTCTTCATCCTCATCATTCAGTTCATTGAAATTACATTTTGAAGTTGTGCACAATTATCAGTTTCTATTTGGTTTATGTCGCCCATTCATTGTCAGAGACACATTAGCGCCTTGGGACACAAAAGCATAATCAGTGGTCTAACTCCCCCTTGTGGTGGTCTGGAGCAATGAAGCAGTGACGCAGGGTACCGTACTAAACCACAAATGACCTCTAAATCCCACAGCATAATCTCAAAACCTTTAGTTGAGGTAACCACTGTAGCTAGCTAGCTTCTATCAGCTTGGCTAACCACAAGGTCAGCGCAGGCTTTAGCCTACACATAGAACTGAATCAGCTGACCATTTTGAGATGAAAAGTCAGTCAGGAGGGGAGAAGTCCTCAACTTCAAAACTTTGTTCTCTCCACAGCAAAGCTAGCTTAGCTTACCTTGCTGTATTCACTACTTGCCTTTTTTGTTGTTTACACCCCCAAGACAACTCTTGTTTGCCTTCATTCATGGCCACTAGCATTTGTTAACGAGCCTTGATGAAAAAGAAGGCCAAATCAGGAAGTGAAGTCGCCTTTTAAATGGATGTGATGTTAATTGATTTACCTGGATAAAGAATGGATAAAAAGAAAATGTAAACATGACTCTGTTCCCTATTTGTCACTTTGTAAGGATTCACCACAGACCTTTAACAATTAAGCTAATTAAGGAAAAGGACAGTAAATGTCAGCTAGTTGGAAAATAAGCCTCACTAAATGAGCAAATACAGGTCTCTTTCATGTTCCCTAGCTATTCAACTTGTAAGATATCAAAGAAATGCCTTTTGTGAAGATATTAACTTGTAAAATGTCAAAGAAATGCCTAGGAAAATATGTTTTTCATTCTCCAGCCTCTGTTATGAGTCAACTTGTGTTTCAAGTGCTTTTCTTGTTTCAAGTTAACCATGAACCATGCTCTCCTTTGAATGCACACCATACTATGGACCTACATTCTGTTTGTGTAGACTCATATTTATTGAAAAACACTGGCTTGTGTAAGTGTGTGTGTCTATGTGTGCATGTGTGTGAGATGTGCATGTGTGTGTGTGTGTGTGACCATTTGTGTGTGCATTGCTTACATATGTATGCATGTACAAAGCTGGTTCGGCTGCAAATTAATGATATTACAATTGTGTCCACAAGATGCAGAGCTACCACCCCATCTCTAATATAACTCACTGAAATGTCAAATTTTCTACATGTAATAGTTTGAAGACATCAGTACGTATCACCTGAAAGGGGTGATGTCATAGGGCAGAGGTGAAGTCGTCAAATGGCGTGCTAACATGAAACTCACTGATAAGTATGATGCGATCAAACAGGGGTCTCTGGAGCCTTTGGCATGTGAGTTTGTTATTTAGGGAGGATTTACTGAAGGCTTAGCTTCTCCCAGCTGCCTTTAGGAACAAAGGGGATCTGGTCCTCCTCACTGTGGATATGTCAATCAGTCAACGTTGTGATAGAGAAGCTCCTCTCATGGTTCTGCCAAGGTCTTCAAGGTCTTCAGCCATGATGACAATAAACAGCAGAAAACTCTGATTCAGTTTATGTTGATAACAGATGGATAAAGAGATGAGATGAGAGCTTAGTCCAAAACAAAGCAGTCCTTTAAACTCTTGGCATTAGGGTTCAGGAAGTGAGTGAGAGAAAAGACACACTTCGTTGGTATGCAGAGCAGTGTCATTGGTGCCTTGTATCGGAATCCTCAGCTTTTTACTGATAGACAGTGATGCACTACCATACAAACACCTGTATCTTCATCTGGAAATATTATTGAAATTGTGCTTCAGGAAAGCAATTTGGACTGTACATTTAAAAGACTATTTGATTTCTCCACACCCAGATTTTTAGTGTGCAATACACACCAATAGTACAGTTGCCCAGCAGCAACAGTTGTGGCTACATGCTGAGGAAAAAAAGGGTTTGCTTTTCGGTTCCTCATATCTGAGTCTGCCTTCTTGTCGTCTATGGCAACTAACAGACGAAAGAAAAACTAACTGTAGCTTTCTGCCAGTGTCCTTGTTGCTCTCACGTAAACAATGTATGTCTCTGAGAGGCAATATAAACCAGAGAGAGACTAAAGCATAAGACACACACACCTCTCTCATCATGGAATGAAGACTAATGAGAGTGTGGTACAGAGGCTCCTCTATGTCTCTGCTCCCACCTGCCACTGGGTCTCACTGTCACAAAATGGTGCCAACTCCAGTTAATTAGACCATACATATGCAACCAAACACATAGGATCTTATAACCCATACATTTATAAAGGAAATATGCAGTTTAAATAAAAACACAGGTTCACAACGCCACTGATTTGGTAAACAGCTGCGAAATGGGTCTGGAGAAATGTAACCACTCTAAAATACAATATATATACAAAAGTAAGTGGACACCCCTTCAAATTAGTGGATTAGGCCACTTCAGCCACACTCGTTGCTGACAGGTCTATACATTCGAGCACACAGCCATGCAATCTCCATAGACAATCCTTACTTAAGAGCTCAGTGACATTCAACGTGGCGTTCATCAAATCTCTGCCCTACAATAGCTGCCCCAGTCAACTGTAAGTGCTGTTATTGTTAAGTGGAAACATCTAGGAGCAACAATGGCTCAGCCGTGAAGTGGTAGGCCACACAAGCTCACAGAAGGGCACCGCCGAGTGCTGAAGCATGTAGCGGGTAAAAATCTTCTGTTCTCGTTTGCAACACTCACTACCGAGTTCCAAACTGCCTCTGGAAGCAACATCAGCACAATAACTGTTCATCGGGAGCTTCCTTAAATGGGTTTCCATGGCCGAGTAGCCGCAAACAAGCCTAAGATCACCATGCGCAATGCCAAGTGTCGGTTGGAGTGGTGTAAAGCTTCCCGCCATTGGACTCTGGAGCAGTGGAAACGAGTTCTCTGGAGTGATGAATCATGCTTCACCATCTGGCAGTCCGATGGACGAATCTGGGTTTGGCGGATGCCAGGAGAATGCTACCTGCCCCAATTCATAGTGCCAACTGTAAAGTTTGGTGGAGGAGGAATAACGAACTTGGGCTGTTTTTCATGGTTCGGGCTTGGCCCCTTAGTTCCAGTGAAGGGAAATCTCTTTGAGGAAGGACCTTTCCTGTTTCAACATGACAATGCCCCCGTGCACAAAGTGAGGTCCATACAGAAATGGTTTGACGAGATCAGTATGGAAGAACTTGACTGGCCTGCACAGAGCCCTGACCTCAACCCCACCGAAAAAGATGTTATAGCAGCAAAGGGGGGACCAACTCCATATTAATGCCCATGATTTTGGAATGAGCAGGTGTCCACATACTTTTGTTCATGTAGTGTTTAGACAGAGCTATGAATGCAAGGACTGCCCATCCAAGATCAAAATTACAGTTTTAACCATGTATTGAGGCTATACAGTGTTTGTTTATAATTACATTAATTACAAACAACAGAGTATATTTTTGGGTCCGACTGTTGAGCTAAATGATTTATACCCATTCAAGAATCAATGGGTATAAATCATTCATTTAAAGCGCTACAGACATAGGATCATAACTTTGTTTGCTACAGCAAGGATTTAACCCGGCAGCAACAGGAAATGTGAATTATTTTGTTAATTTACAAACTTCAGCAGCCTTTTTAAACCTGAAATACACTAGTATTTGCAACAGGATGATCAAATTAAGATTCTACATCTGTAGTACAGAGACTGCATGGGATCACTTAAATCACATGTATACTGTAGCATGTATCTTATTTTTATAGTATACACAGTACACTGTATACAGTGTACACAATACTTATCTTTGTCTTGATAGGATGTGTTTGCTGGCAAAGATACTGCATAAACTTTGCTATGTCAGGTTTGATAACGTTTACAGGAACAATGGTGATCATTATACCTTCCAAAATTAATGTAGGTCTATGGTAAACCATTGGTGGTGTGTTCATCAAGTCAGTGTTATCATTGAGATGAGATTGCAATCACAAACAGTAGTGTTTGTGCTGTTGGCTACATTGTTGTTAAGGGGGTTGGATGTTTGAGCAGTACACAAAACAATACAACACAAAACAATTGCATGAACTAAGAGTTAATCATATCATGCTGTAATGTTGTTCCTAAGGTTGAGGATGTGAGGAATGACGTTCATATGGAGGCAGTGGTTTAAATGAAAGTACGCAGGGAGCTCTCATTAGCCTCAGATGAAAAATTATGCCAGTGTGTTCACGTAATCACTTATTTCCTGTGTGACTAATAAGGATGCTCCCCCCTGTACTGCTAGGGGAGGTAATCATGATGCTCTGAGACAACACTGGAGTTTCTCATAAGTCCCTGATGCTGGAGTGTTGATGCCCCGGGTGACAGATCTCATCAGAGGCGCTCCATACATGGCAAGAGAAGCAGAGGCCCATTGCTTTGTGTCCATCCTCTGCAGTGGAGAAAAGCAATAACCACACAGTGATGTAGTACACTTAAGTGGGGGCGTGAATAGCTGAGAAGTGGTGGTCATATGGACATAGAGGGCTGTGAGTCTGGGCTGAAAGGTTATGTTCAGCCTAAAGCTGCTGTTCACACAGAACTCTGTGGTCATCAGTTCAGAGAGCGAGAGTAGTCTCGGAAAATCCCAGACCTAGGACAACAACACTAGGTCTGGGAATCATGTCGGATTTTCTTGGTCAATTCAGGAAGGGTGCTCTTCAGACTGACAGCTCTTCTAACAAATCACAAGTTTGGGCAGGTAGGGCTTAAAAGTAATCCCCTCAGAAACATGACAGAGGCGGACACAATGCGGACACAGAAAGCTAGGCACATTTTTAACACAACCAGTCAGTGGTTGTAAGCTTGTATCTCTAAAATCATGGTGAATGCAAAACTATTTACTTGCGAAATACTGTTATTGAAAATATCCTTCGCGAGCTCCATTTAGCTAGCTACCGGGAATATTTACAGCAGGACATGAATGTATAAGGCTCTGGACGGATTTGAACATTTAGGGCTCTGGACGAATTTGCAAGAAAATTCAAATTAAGACCCTACACCTGTAGTACCCAATTTAGCCAAATGAAACAAGCTACGTTTGTGAATAGCCAGAGCCATTAAGTCATAAGGGAAGGAATTGCCTCTATTTCCGATTTATTTAATGGGCATCGATATATTTTCAACTCCATCTCAAGTATGAGAGTACAAAGCTTTTAAAAATCAAATGTCTTATTTTATGACCAGATAGAATCTGTAATGTAATCTACAACCCATTTCAATTTCATTTGCACCTCTCTCTCTGTACGTCTTATCCGTCTTGAATCAATATTTATTACATTTTAAACAATTTATGATTTCATGGTCTGTGATTACATTTGTTCTTGTTTGGCGACCATTCTCTCTCTCCTCAGATGGAGAAACTGTAATATCTACATTTGAAATGTGATCTACATACTCAATGTTTTATATTGCATCTTTTAGCACCCTGTGAAGCATCCCATGTATGATAGTATAAATAAAGGAGGTTCGAAGCTCTATGGCTTTCCTTGTTTGATGAAGTAGTTCACTTATTTAGTGTGCAAAATAAAAGCCAACAATCTCCATGATTCTTATCCCAAAGTAATCTCCAACATAGGTGTGGCACTAAGGTTACAGGGTTCTGTGTGACAAGCTTATTCAAGCAACTCTGAGTATCCTATCCTACTGTGAAAAGGTAAGGAACACCGACGTGTTTACTACACCCAGGAGCACTGGGATGTTCTCTTAGGGGTGCAGTACTGGAGGACTGAGGGACCTACTGCCTTGTGGTAAAATCTATTGATAGATTGAAACCAGTATTTGAATCGGCAATTACTTTCTATGCAAATAATGATGACAATCAATGAAATGGTAGGGCAGAGCCAGAATTAGTACCCCTGAAGCATTGATGGCCTTCTCTTCTCCGTTGTGTTAAAAGCTACATTTACATTAAAGGTAACACAACTAATGGAAATAAACAATTCACCAAATCAAATCAAAACAATCAAATACAATTTTATTTTCACATGCATAGTAGACAACAGGTGTAGACTAACAGTGAAAAGGTCACTTACGGGTCCTTTTCCAACAGGAATTAAAGATAAGATAAAACATTTTAAAATAAATTGAAATAGTGAAAAGAGTAATAAATACACAGTGAATAACAAATAAATAATTAAATAAATAACATGGCTATATATAGGGAGTAGAAAATAACATGGTTATATATAGGGAGTGGAAAATAACATGGCTATATATAGGGAGTGGAAAATAACATGGATATCTTAAGGGAGTGGAAAATAACATGGCTATATACAGGATGCATAAAAGAACATGGCTATCTTAAGGGAGTGGAAAATAACATGGCTATATATAGGGAGTGGAAAATAACATGGCTATATACAGGAAGCATAAAATAACATGGATATATATAGCGAGTAGAAAATAACATGGCTATATATCGGAAGGGGAAAATAACATGGCTATATATAGGGAGTGGAAAATAACATGGCTGTATATAGGGAGTAGAAAATAACATGGCTGTATATCGGAAGTGGAATATAACGTGGCTATATATAGGGAGTGGAAAATAACATGGTTATATACAGGGAGTAGAAAATAACATGGCTATATATAGGTTGTAGAAACAACATGGCTATATATAGGGAGTAGAAAATAACATGGCTATATATAGGGAGTGGAAAGTAACATGGCTATATACAGGGAGCAGAAAATAACATGGCTATATACAGGGAGTGGAAAATAACATGGCTATATATAGAGAGTAGAAAATAACATTGCTATATACAGGGAGAAAAAAATAACATGGCTATATACAGGGGGTAGAAAATAACATGGCTATATATAGGAAGTAGAAAATAACATGGCTATATATAGGGAGTGAAAAATAACATGGCTATATACAGGGAGCATAAAATAACATGGCTATATATAGGGAGTAGAAAAAAACAGATATATACAGGGAGAAGAAAATGACATGGCTATATATAGGAAGTGGATAATAACATGGCTATATATAGGGAGTTTAAAATAACATGGTTATATACAGGGAGTAGAAAATAACATGGCTATATATAGGGAGTGGAAAATTGTAACGGCTTTCTTCCAGGGGTGAAGGAGAGGACCAAAGTGCAGCGCGGCTTGTGTTCAACATGTTTAATTAAAGAACAAGTGAAACACTACAAACAACATACAAAATAACAAATATGAAAAAACCGGGACAGACCTATCTGGTGCAGACAAAACACAGAGACAGGAAACAACCACCCACAATCCCCAACACAAAACAAGCCACCTTTATATGATTCTCAATCAGGGACAACGATTGACAGCTGTCTCTGATTGAGAACCATATTAGGCTGAACACAGAAACAGACGAACTAGACACACAACATAGAATTCCCACCCAGCTCACGTCCTGACCAACACTAAACAAGCAAAACACATAAGAACTCTGGTCAGGACGTTACAGTACCCCCCCCCTGAGGTGCGGACTCCGAACACACCCCTAAAACTCAAGGGGAGGGTCTGGGTGGGCATCTGTCCGCGGTGGCGGCTCCGGCGGTGGACGAGGACACCACTCCACCACTGTCTTTGTCCCCCTCCTTAGCGTCCTTTGAGTGGCGACCCTCGCCCACAACCTTGGCCTGAGAATCCTCCCCAAGGCCCCCACATGATTTAGGAGGTAGCTCAGGACAGAGAGGTAGCTCAGGACAGAGAGGTAGCTCAGGACAGAGAGGTAGCTCAGGACAGAGAGGTAGCTCAGGACAGAGAGGTAGCTCAGGACGAATGGCAGCTCCGGACTGAGTGGCAGCTCATGACTGGAGGGCAGCTCATGACTGGAGGGCAGCTCATGACTGGAGGGCAGCTCATGACTGGAGGGCAGCTCATGACTGGAGGGCAGCTCATGACTGGAGGGCAGCTCATGACTGGAGGGCAGCTCATGACTGGAGGGCAGCTCATGACTGGAGGGCAGCTCATGACTGTAGGGCAGCTCATGACTGTAGGGCAGCTCATGACTGTAGGGCAGCTCATGACTGGAAGGCAGCTCATGACTGGAAGGCAGCTCATGACTGGCTGGCGGCTCTGGCAGCTCCTGACTGGCTGGCGGCTCTGGCAGCTCCTGACTGGCTGGCGGCTCTGGCAGCTCCTGACTGGCTGGTGGCTCTGGCAGCTCCTGACTGGCTGGCGGCTCTGGCGGCTCCTGACTGGCTGGCGGCTCTGGCGGCTCCTGACTGGCTGGCGGCTCTGGCGGCTCCTGACTGGCGGACGGCTCTAATGGCTCGGGACAGACGGGCGGCTCTGAAGGCTCGTGGCAGACGGATGGCTCAGATGGCGCTGGGCAGACGGATGGCTCAGACGGCGCTGGGCAGACGGATGGCTCAGACGGCGCTGGGCAGACGGATGGCTCAGACGGCGCTGGGCAGACGGATGGCTCAGACGGCGCTGGGCAGACGGATGGCTCAGACGGCGCTGGGCAGACGGATGGCTCAGACGGCGCTGGGCAGACGGATGGCTCAGACGGCGCTGGGCAGACGGACAGTGCAGGCGGCGTTGGACAGACGACCGACTCTGACCTGCTGAGGCGCACAGTAGGCCTGGTGCGTGGTGCCGGAACTGGTGGTACCGGACTGGAGACACGCACCTTAAGGCTAGTGCGGGGAACAGGAACAGGGCACACTGGACTCTCGAGGCGCACTATAGGCCTGGTGCGTGGTACCGGCACTGGTGGTACCGGGCTGAGGGCACGCACCTCAGGGCGAGTGCGGGGAGAAGGAACAGTGCGTACAGGGCTCTGGAGACGCACAGGAGGCTTGATGCGTGGTGCCGGAACTGGAGGTACTGGGCTGGAGACACGCACCATAGGGAGAGTGCGTGGAGGAGGAACAGGGCTCTGGAGACGCACAGGAGGCTTGGTGCGTGGTGCCGGAACTGGTGGTACCGGGCTGAAGACACGCACCATAGGGCTAGTGCGTGGAGGAGGAACAGGGCTCTGGAGACGCACAGGAAGCCTGGTGCGTGGTGTAGGCACTGATGGTACTGGGCTGGGGCGGGAAGGTGGCGCCGGATATACCGGACCGTGCAGGCGTACTGGCTCCCTTGAGCACTGAGCCTGCCCAACCCTACCTGGTTGTATGCTCCCCGTAGCCCGCCCAGTGCGGGGAGGTAGAATAACCCGCACTGGGCTGTGTTGGCGAACCGGGGACACCATGCGTAAGGCTGGTGCCATGTATGCCGGCCCGAGGAGACGTACCGGAGGCCAGATACGTTGAGCCGGCTTCATGACACCTGGCTCAATGCCCAATCTAGCCCGTCCAGTGCGGGGAGGTGGAATAACCCGCACCGGGCTAAGCACACGTACAGGAGACACCGTGCGCTCTTCCGCATAACACGGTGTCTGCCCGTACTCCCGCTCTCCACGGTAATCACACACCTCAGGGCGAGTACCGTGTATACTACGCCAAACCAACATCTCTCTCTCTTCGCTCTCCCCCAATATCACCAACAACTCATCAAATGTCTCATAATCTCCCATCCTTTCACTTTCCTCCAATCTGTTCAATAACTCCTCCACATTCTCCGACTCGTACCTCAATTTAGCCCACTGCTCCTTCTGGTAAGCACGGGGAACTGGCTCAAATCTCCCACTTGACCCAGCCATACTCCCCGTGTGCCCCCCCCCCCCCCAATAAGTTTTTGGGGGAGCCTCTCGGGCTTCCAGCCACTCTGCCTTGCTAGCTCCCGCTGCTGCTGCTGCTGCTGCCGCTGTTGCCTGTTGCCACGCTGCTTGGTCCGAGTTTGGTGGGTGGTTCTGTAACGGCTTTCTTCCAGGGGTGAAGGAGAGGACCAAAGTGCAGCGCGGCTAGTGTTCAACATGTTTAATTAAAGAACAAGTGAAACACTACAAACAACATACAAAATAACAAATATGAAAAAACCGAGACAGACCTATCTGGTGCAGACAAAACACAGAGACAGGAAACAACCACCCACAATCCCCAACACAAAACAAGCCACCTTTATATGATTCTCAATCAGGGACAACGATTGACAGCTGTCTCTGATTGAGAACCATATTAGGCTGAACACAGAAACAGACGAACTAGACACACAACATAGAATTCCCACCCAGCTCACGTCCTGACCAACACTAAACAAGCAAAACACATAAGAACTCTGGTCAGGACGTTACAAAAATACCATGGTTAAATACAGGGATCAGAAAATAACATGGCTATATACAGGGAGCAGAAAATAACATGGCTATATACAGGGAGAAGAAAATAACATGGCTATATACAGGGAGAAGAAAATAACATGGCTATATATAGGGAGAAGAAAATAACATGGCTATATATAGGAAGTAGAAAATAACATGGCTATATATCGGAAGTGGAAAATAACGTGGCTATATATGTCACGCCCTGGCCTTAGTTATCTTTGTTTTCTTCATTATTTTAGTTAGGTCAGGGTGTGACATGGGGGATGTTTGTGTGTTTTTGTCTCGTCTAGGGTGTTTGTATTGTCTAGGGGGTGTTTGTAGAGTTCATGGGGTTGTGTTCATTGTATGTGTTTATGTAAGTCTATGGTTGCCTAGATTGGTTCTCAATTAGAGACAGCTGTCTATCGTTGTCTCTGATTGGGAGCCATATTTAGGCAGCCATAGTCATTAGGTAGGTTGTGGGTGATTGTCTATGTGTAAGTTGCCAGTGTCTGCACTTATTTGTTTTGTATAGCTTCACGGTCGTCGGTTTGTTGTTTTATAGTTTTGTTTAAGTGTTCTTCAGTACGTCGCTTAAAACTTCTTGTCAATAGGGGGAGCTGTTAGCACTATGTTTTCTTGACGTTCCCAAATGAAACTGCCTCGTACTCAATTCTTGCTCGTACAATATGCATATTATTATTACTATTGGATAGAAAACACTCTCTAGTTTCTAAAACCGTTTGAATTATGTCTGTGCGTGAAACAGAACTGGACTTAGAGCAATTTCCCTATGTGGAGTTGAGAATGCAGAATTTTCCAACCTGTTCTCAGACCTGTGTATAACTCTGCCTGTCTTCTATTGGTTGAGATGCACTGCATACGCCTTCCCCTGGGTGTCAGCGAATAGAGGGCCTTGAAATGGAGTCTCTAGGCAGATCCGAAAGTCTATAAATTGATTGGAATCAACGTGTCCCCTCTTTTGAATCTTCGCTCTGACGCAGGGAGGATCTTGGCATGTCGTTTTAGAAGCTCCTGTTTTAGCTCCTAGATATATCCGGCTCTGTTTTTATTCGATATAGGCTGTAAAGACATCATAATCTTGTTATTTTAAACCGAGTTATATCAGTTTATGTCAGTATATTGCGATTTTCGGGTATTTCATTTTCTGGCGTTGTAGGAAGTTGGGTATCTCTCTCTCGCATGCTATTGTTTACTGCTAATTGCAACGTGGAAGATGACTTTCTCCAACCCAGCAACGATTCTTTTGGACAAAGGACACCTATCCCAAGATTCTGATGGGAGGTCATCAAAAAGTAAGAACTATTTATGCTGATAATTCATTGTTCTGTTGAAAAAAGTCAAATGCATAAGACGCCATTACTTGCAGTGTAGCCTTGCTTTATCGCACGCTGTATTGCGCAGTGACGTTAATTTTAAAAATGTAATTCAGCGATTGCATTAAGAACTAATTTGTCTTTCAATTGCTGTCCAACCTGTATTTTTTTAGTCAAGTTTATGAATAGTTTTCGATAAGAATAGGTGCCTTTCCAAGATGGCGCCGGACAGATTGCTTGAGGATTTGGACACTATTCTCATTGTATAAGCACGATTTGTGCCGCTAAATATGCACATTTTCGAACAAACTCTATATGCAATGTGTAATATGATGTTACAGGACTGTCATCTGAAGAATTCTGAGAAGGTTAGTGAAAAAATTAATATATTTTGGTGGTTTATACGTTATCGCTATTTTTGCCTTGAATCAATGCTGGTGTGATGTTTGCTATTGTGGTAAGCTAATATAACGCTATATTGTGTTTTCGCTGTAAAACACTTAGAAAATCTGAAATATTGTCTGGATTCACAAGATCTGTGTCTTTCAATTGCTGTACGCTGTGTATTTTTAAGAAATGTTTTATGATGAGTAATTAGGTAATACACGTTGCTCTCTGTAGTTATTCTAGTCGCTTTGGTGAGAGTTGTAATGGTGGCTGCAATGGTAAACTATGATTTATACCTGAAATATGCACATTTTTCTAACAAAACATATGCTATACAATAAATATGTTATCAGACTGTCATCTGATGAAGTTGTTTCTTGGTTAGTGGCTATTTATATCTTTATTTGGTCGAATTTGTGATAGCTACTGATGGAGTAAAAAACTGGTGGAGTAAAAAAAGTGGTGTCTTTTGCTAACGTGGTTAGCTAATAGATTTACATATTGTGTCTTCCCTGTAAAACATTTTAAAAATCAGAAATGATGTCTGGATTCACAAGATGTGTATCTTTCATCTGGTGTCTTGGACTTGTGATTTAATGATATTTAGATGCTAGTATTTACTTGTGACGCTATGCTAGGCTATGCTAGTAGCTTTTCTACTGATGGGGGTGCTCCCGGATCCGGGTTTGGGAGGTGTTAGAGGTTAAATAAATAGATTATGTATTCACTTCACGCTGCGCCTTGGTCCTCTTCTCTTTCACGTTACGACGATCGTGACAGAATCACCCACCACACTCGGACCAAGCAGCGTGGTAAGCGGCAGCAGCAGCAGGAGCAGCGATCGCAGGACTTATGGAGTTGGGAGGAAATTCTGGACAGCGGAGGACCCTGGGCACAACCGGGAGAATATCGCCGCCCTCGTGAAGAGCTGGAGGCAGCTAAAGCCGAGAGGCGGTGGTATGAGGAGGCAGCCCCAAAAATTTATTGGGGAGGGGCTAAAAGGGAGTGTGGCGAAGTCAGGTAGCAGACCTGCGCCAACTCCCCGTGCTTACCGTGGAGAGCGAGAGTACGGGCAGACACTGTGTTATGCGGGAGAGCGCACGGTGTCTCCTGTACGTGTGCTTAGCCCGGTGCGGGTTATTCCACCTCCCCGCACTGGACGGGCTAGATTGGGCATTGAGCCAGGTGTCATGAAGCCGGCTCAACGTATCTGGCCTCCAGTACGTCTCCTCGGGCCGGTGTACATGGCACCAGCCTTACACATGGTGTCCCCGGTTCGCCAGCACAGCCCAGTGCGGGCTATTCCACCTCGCCGCATTGGCCTGGCTACGGGGAGCATTAAACCAGGTAAGGTTGTGCAGACTCGGTACTTAAGAGCTACTGTACGCCTTCACGGTCCGGTATATCCGGCGCCACCTCCCCGCCCCAGCCCAGTACCACCAGTGCCAACACCACGCACCAGGCTTCAAGTGTGTCTCCAGAGCCCTGTTCCTCCTCCACGCACTCGCCCTGTGGTGCGTGTCTCCAGCCCGGTACCACCAGTTCCGGCACCACGCACCAAGCCTCCTGTGCGTCTCCAGAGCCCTGTGCGCCCTGTTGCTGCTCCCCGCACTAGCCTTGAGGTGCGTGTCCTTAGCCCGGTACCACCAGTTCCGGCACTACGCACCAGGCCTACTGTGCGCCTCAGCCGGCCAGAGTCTGCCGTCTGCCCAGCGCCGTCTGCGCTGTCCGTCTGCCCAGCGCCGTCTGTGCTGTCCGTCTGCCCAGCGCCGTTTGAGCTGCCCTCCAGTCATGAGCTGCCCTCCAGTCATGAGCTGCACTCCAGTCCGGAGCTGCCCTCCAGTCCGGAGCTGCCCTTCAGTCCGGAGCTGCCCCTCAGTCCGGAGCTGCCCCTCAGTCCGGAGCTGCCCCTCAGTCCGGAGCTGCCCCTCAGTCCGGAGCTGCCCCTCAGTCCGGAGTTGCCCCTCAGTCCAGAGTTGCCCCTCAGTCCGGAGCTACCACTCAGTCCGGAGCTGCCCCTCCGTCCAGTGGCGCCCTCTACGATGGTCTTCAGTCCGGGACTCGCTGCAAGGGTCCTCGTTCCTGGGAGGCCCCCTAAGCGGGTATTGACTATGGTGGAGTGGGGTCCACGTCCCGCACCCGAGCCACCGCCGTAGGAAGGCCCACCCGGACCCTCCCCTTCTGTGTCAGGTTTTGCGGCCAGAGTCCGCACCTTTGGGGGGGGTGGTACTGTCACGCCCTGGCCTTAGTTATCTTTGTTTTCTTTATTATTTTAGTTAGGTCAGGGTGTGACATGGGGGATGTTTGTGTGTTGTTTTTTTTGGTGTTTGTATTGTCTAGGGGGTGTTTGTAGAGTTCATGGGGTTGTGTTCATTGTAGGTGTTTAAGTCTATGGTTGCCTAGATTGGTTCTCAATTAGAGACAGCTGTCTATCGTTGTCTCTGATTGGGAGCCATATTTAGGCAGCCATAGTCATTAGGTAGGTTGTGGGTGATTGTCTATGTGTAAGTTGCCAGTGTCTGCACTTATTTGTTTTGTATAGCTTCACGGTCGTCGGTTTGTTGTTTTATAGTTTTGTTTAAGTGTTCTTCAGTACGTCGCTTAAATAAATAGATTATGTATTCACTTCACGCTGCGCCTTGGTCCTATTCTCTTTCACGTTACGACGATCGTGACAATATACAGGGAGAAGAAAATAACATGGCTATATACAGGGAGAAGAAAATAACATGGCTATATATAGGAAGTAGAAAATAACATGGCTATATATCGGAAGTGGTATATAACATGGCTATATATAGGGAGCAGAAAATAACATGGTGTCACGCCCTGACCTGAGTATTCTTTGTTTTCTTTTATATTTTGGTTAGGTCAGGGTGTGACGAGGGTGGTTTGTGTGTTTTTTGTCTCGTCTTGGGTGTTTGTACTGTCTAGGTTTTTTTTGTAGATTTATGGGGTCGTGTTCATTCTAGGTGTTTGTGTAAGTCTATGGTTGCCTAGATTGGTTCTCAATTAGAGGCAGGTATTTATCGTTGTCTCTGATTGGGAACCATATTTAGGCAGCCATGTTCTTTGGGTATTTTGTGGGTGATTGTTTCCTGTATCAGTGTTTGTGCCACACGGGACTGTTTCGGTTTGTTCACGTTTATTGTTTTTGTATTTGTGTTCATGTTCAGTTTTCCATATTAAAACATGGACACCTACCACGCTGCGTATTGGTCCGATCCTTGCTACACCTCTTCAGAGGAAGAAGAGGATGACAGCCGTTACACATGGCTATATATAGGGAGTAGAAAATAACATGGCTTTTTATCGGAAGTGGAAAATAACGTGGCTATATATAGGGAGTGGAAAATAACGTGGCTATATATCGGAAGTGGAAAATAACATGGCTGTTTTTAGGGAGTAGAAAATAACATGGCTGTATTTAGGAAGTAGAAAATAACATGGCTATATATCGGAAGTGGAAAATAACATGGCTATATATAGGGAGTAGAACACAACATGGCTATATATAGGGAGTAGAAAATAACATGGCTATATACAGGGAGCATAAGATAACATGGCTATATATAGGGAGTGGAAAATAACATGGCTGTATGTAGGGAGTAGAAAATAACATGGCTATATACAGGGAGTAGAATATTACATGGCTATATATAGGGAGTAGAATCAACGTGGCTATATACAGGGAGTAGAAAATTACATGGCTATATATAGGGAGTAGAAAATAACATTGCTATATACAAGGAGAAAAAAATAACATGGATATATACAGGGAGTAGAAAATAACATGGCTATATATAGGAAGTAGAAAATAACATGGCTATATATAGGGAGTGAAAAATAACATGGCTATATACAGGGAGCATAAAATAACATGGCTATATACAGGGAGCATAAAATAACATGGCTATATACAGGGAGTAGAAAATTACATGGCTATATATAGGGAGTAGAATCAACGTGGCTATATACAGGGAGCATAAAATAACATGGCTATATATAGAGAGTAGAAAATAACATTGCTAAATACAAGGAGAAAAAAATAACATGGATATATACAGGGAGTAGAAAATAACATGGCTATATATAGGAAGTAGAAAATAACATGGCTATATATAGGGAGTGAAAAATAACATGGCTATATACAGGGAGCATAAAATAACATGGCTATATATAGGGAGTAGAAAATAACATGCCTATATATCGGAAGTGGATAATACTGTGGTTATATATAGGTAGTTTAAAATAAAATGGTTATATACAGGGAGTAGAAAATAACATGGCTATATATAGGTTGTGGAAACAACATGGTTATATATATGGAGTGGAAAATAACATGGTTAAATACAGGGATCAGAAAATAACATGGTTATATACAGGAAGAAGAAAATAACATGGCTATATACATGGATAAGAACATAACATGGCTATATATAGGGAGAAGAAAATAACATGGCTATATATAGGAAGTAGAAAATAACATGGCTGTATATCGGAAGTGGAAAATAACATAGATATATATAGGGAGAAGAAAATAACATGGCTATATATAGGGAGTAGAAAATCACATGGCTATTGATAGGGAGTGGTAAATAACATGGATATATATAGGGAGTAGAAAATAACATGGCTATATACAGGGATCAGAAAATAACATGGTTATATACAGGAAGAAGAAAATAACATGGCTATATACAGGGAGAAGAACACAACATGGCTGTATATAGGGAGTAGAAAATAACATGGCTATATATAGGGAGTGGATAATAACATGGATATATATAGGGAGAAGAAAATAACATGGTTATATATAGGGAGAAGAAAATAACATGGCTATATATAGGGAGAAGAAAATAACATGGCTATATATAGGAAGTAGAAAATAACATGGCTATATATCGGAAGTGGAAAATAACGTGGCTATATACAGGGAGAAGAAAATAACATGGCTATATATCGCAAGTGGAATATAACATGGCTATATATAGGGAGCAGAAAATAACATGGCTATATATAGGAAGTAGAAAATAACATGGCTATATATCGGAAGTGGAAAATAACATGGCTATATATCGGAAGTGGAAAATAACATGGCTATATATAGGGAGCAGAAAATAACGTGGCTATATACAGGGAGAAGAAAATAACATGGCTATATATAGGAAGTAGAAAATAACATGGCTATATATCGGAAGTGGAAAATAACATGGCTATATATAGGGAGTAGAAAATAACATGGCTATATATCGGAAGTGGAAAATAAGTTGGCTATATATAGGGAGTGGAAAATAACGTGGCTATATACAGGGAGAAGAAAATAACATGGCTATATATCGGAAGTGGAAAATAAGTTGGCTATATATAGGGAGTAGAAAATAACATGGCTATATATCGGAAGTGGAAAATAACATGGCTATATATCGGAAGTGGAATATAACATGGCTATATATAGGGAGCAGAAAATAACATGGCTATATATCGGAAGTGGAAAATAACATGGCTATATATAGGGAGTAGAAAATAACATGGCTATATATCGGAAGTGGAAAATAAGTTGGCTATATATAGGGAGTGGAAAATAACGTGGCTATATATTGGAAGTGGAAAATAACATGGCTGTATTTAGGGAGTAGAAAATAACATGGCTGTATTTTGGGAGTATTCGTTCCATTCCAGCCATTATTATGAGCCGCCCTCCCCTCAGCAACCTCCACTGATGTGTGTGTGTGTGTGTGTGTGTGTGTTGCGGTGTTGGATGGGTCACTCTAAGTATGTGTGAGTGTGTGGGTAGAGTCCAGTATGAGTACATACTAAGTGCAAAAGAGTTAGCGCAAAAAGGGTCAATGCAGGTTGTCCGGGTAGCCATTTGATTAGCTATTTAGCAGTCTTTTTTAGAAATCTTATGGCTTGGGGGTAGAAGCTGTTCAGAGTCCTGTTGGTTCCAGACTTGGTGCACTGGTACCGCTTGCCCTGCGGTAGCAGAGAGCAGCACTCATCTGCCGTGCTTGAGCTGATTTCCAAATAGTGTTGGTCAGGGTTGTTACTCTGTTCCTAGTCCACCTCGTATTACGTGGTGTGTGCGTGTGCGTGCGCATGCGTGTCTGCTTCTGTGTCTGTGTATGTTTTGAGAGATGTGTACAATATTAACAAAGGTTTGGTGAAGATATTGTCAGCCCCTGTCTGTCTACAGCTCCTCACCAGCCCACCAGAGCATCACATGCTGCAGTAGATCTTTCCTTTTCATCCAATTTGCACATCAAAATGTGGATACTCTTGTTGGTTTGCTTTGTTTGACATGGTAATTGACTAACTTAGACCTGAGGTTCATTTGTAGTGTGCTGTTTCCTCCTCTTTTTGTGTCTCCTGCCTAAACCGCGATGTATGGTATCAGAGCAGCACTCCACTGTGCTGTGCTGTGCTGTGAGGTGATACATTCACTGAGCTTTGGGAATCTGTGTTTTCTCAGTTTCTATTTATAATGTGCACGTACGTGTACAACCAATTGAGGCAGACTCTGCATAATATCTCTTTAGCAACAGGCGTCATGTCTCTGAGACTGTAGGCTAATTATGGACATTGGAGTATATAGGCAATTTTAAAAAGGAGGACATTTTGGGAACACAAACATCTGTCATCTCCCAGCCAATGGCCATGGGGTAAGTTGAGCCAATGGCCACCATACCCAAGACAAATTATGATGACATTTAGTCAGTTTTATTCATAATATGCATAGTATTTTTGCAATGTGTCATGCACATGAACTCAAGATAGTGCCTTTTTATTGTTATAGAGCAGACATCATCATTCCCCGTGTATAGAAACATAAAACAAGCAGGGGTCTAGCCCCCCTTGTGGTTCTTGAGAGAGCAGCCAAGGAAGTGAAAAAAGGGAAGAAGTCAATTCGAGCATCAGCAAGGGACAAAGAAAATACTGAAGGACACTGAAGACCCTGCTGAGAAAAACCTGCATAGACCAGCATACGTTGTGTTTTCGCAGGTGACCAGCCTTCGCTGTGTTTTTGCTTGTGACCAGCCTTCATTGTGTTTTGGACACTGGTGACCAGCGTAAGCATAAGCAGCATATGCTTGTCACCTGCAAACCCAGCATCAAGTCACATTCTGCTGGCTTGCAAAGTCATGTCTATTACTATTGGAATCTAGCCTGATTGAGGATATCCAACGATTTGAACTTTTATTCACCCACAATCTACTGAATTATTTGTATGAACATAACAAGATTCAACAACTGAGACATAAACTGAACAAGTTCCACAGACATGTGACTAACAGAAATGGAACAATGTGTCCCTGAACAAAGGGGGGGGTCAAAATCAAAAATAACAGTCAGTATCTGGTGTGGCCACCAGCTGCATTAAGTATTGCAGTGCATCTCCTCCTCATGGACTGCACCAGATTTGCCAGTTCTTACTGTGAGATGTTACCCCACTCTTCCACCAAGGCACCTGCAAGTTGCCAGACATTTCTGGGGGAAATGGCCCTAGCCCTCACCCTTCGATCCAACAGGTCCCAGACGTGCTCAATGGGATTGAGTTCGGGGCTCTTCGCTGGCCATGGCAGAACACTGACATTCCTGTGTTGCAGGAAATCACGCACAGAACTAGCAGTATGGCTGGTGGCATTGTCATGTTGGAGGGTCATGTCAGGATGAGCCTGCAGGAAGGGTAACACATGAGGGAGGAGAATGTCTTCCCTGTAACGCACAGCGTTGAGATTGCCTGCAATGACAACAAGCTCAGTCCGATGATGCTGTGACACACCGCCCCAGGCCATGACGGACCCTCCACCTCCAAATCGATCCCTCTCCAGAGTACAGGACTCGGTGTAACGCTCATTCCTACCGTCTGTAAGCTTTTAGTGTCTTATCGACCGTTCCACAGGTGCATGTTCATTAATTGTTCATGGTTCATTGAACAAGCATGGGAAACAGTGTTTAAGCCCTTTACAATGAAGATCTGTGAAATTATTTGGATTTTTACAAATTATCTTTGAAAGACAGGGTCCTGAAAAAGGGACATTTATTTTTTTTGCTGCGTTTACAACATACCACACTCCCCATTCCATTAATGAAACTTTTACCTACCAGCACCATCACCCACTGTCACAGGGCACCATCACCCACTTACTCCAAGGTGTAAAAACATATCCTGTCCGTACGCTCAATTTACCCCAATTTACCCCGGGTTAAGTTGTGCCAAGAGACCACTTTTTTTGGGGACAAGCTATGTTTTCAAAACTGTTATGTTTACATGAATTCTGATTAGTTCCAGGGATACACAACATCCTGAAATATATTTAGGTATCTTTGTTAGCACGTGTAGAAGCAATAAGTTAGAAATAATACTATTATTCCCTTTATGTAGTGATGCTGAATGTAATAAATGGCTCAACTTACCCCACGCTCCCCTACTCCCCTACTGTGCTAAGTTTCTGTTTAGAAGTAAACCAATTGACTGGTCATGACATTCTTCATAACTATTCGTTTTCGGCATTGATGTCTTGAAGTGAACAAATTAACTGGTCATCCTTGATTCTGACATTTCTCAGATGGTTTCACAGAGTTAGTATAAGGCATTTCCTGAGTTTCCCTGTGTGTACATGACATGTCTACCAATTTGTAGTATGGCCCTTTCTATGTCTGGACTTGGTATCGATGTGCTAGATTTTGAAATTCCAAATATCCTATTTCCATCCAACACGGCAGCAACGAAGCCCTGACCTATAGGCTCAACACATTTTAACATGATACAGTAGGAAAGATATGTGAAAGGGCGATTGGAAAATGAGTATAAATGTCACATACATTTTTGTCTCCCATCAATTCACTAAATAGATTTGTATCAATATGCCAGATAAATGATCAGCCTCCAGCTCTTGAAGTTGCATTGGAGAAATGTATGTATTTTGTTTAGTATATCTCTAATGTAAAGCCCCCCCCCCCCCCGAAAAGCCCCCCCCCCCCCCCCCCAAAAGTAGGCTACCATAATGCCAGATCGTGATGCGCATGTTCAAATACATTTGTACCTTTCCAAACTATTAGATCATCTGTGAAAACAAAACCTCCAAAAAATTAGCGTGGGGCAGAATGAGGTTCTCTCCCCACTATTTATTGTTTCTGCAGTGCGGATTCACCATCTTCAGAGAATTATTTTGTAACTTATTTGCAGATAATCATTGATTGAAGTTCAAAAAGCAATAGCAGCAGTATACAAATCATGGAGTCGATGCGGTTCGTTTCCCAACGTTCACCACGACGTTCGCGAACGACCCATCACTAGTCTACACTTCACAGCTTGTCAAGATAGAGAAAGACCAGCTCCCTCAGCAGCATCAGAGTTTCCATTCCTTCCTCAAAGTGCAAGCTGATGTGCTTCTGTTTACGATGATTGAGAACACAGCTCTATATGGAGCTCAGAGGACATGCACTGTATGGGTTAGCTCAACACAATTACTACCCACCAGGATACAATAGTGCTGAAGCAATCACAGGGTGGTATGGTGGGAGGGAAGGGAGGCTGGAGGGGGATGGAACACACAGCAGAGACATGTCAGGTGTTGTGGTGGTAGTTGATTGAAAGAACCCATGGTAACCAGATTCAGACCTAACCTCTAAAACATGATCACGACATACTGCAGAGGTGGTACCAAGTCACTATTATTCAAGTCACAAGGTCCGAGTCTCAAGTAGAGTCCCAAGTAGAACGGGGTGAAGACTCGAGTCAAGTCCAAGTAGGGCATTCTAAGAGCAAGTCGAGTCGAGTCACAAGTTAAGCAAAAGAAAATATCTATACATGCAACGACTTATTCAACCACAAATCTTTGTCTAGTTATCGAGGCTACAGGACAGCCCTTTTCATTATTTTGTTTACAACTCATTTTTATCAGCCTATCTAATTGTAAAATAGGGACCTTGTAGCAGTCGTAAGGGCATCAAATCAGCAGAAGGCAAGGCAGCTTGACATGCTCTGAGTGTAGATTTACAGGTCTTGGTGATCCAATGGTGAAAGCACCATATCATACAAAATAATATTTAGATTTACCAAATATACACAAGCAATAGCCCAAAAGGAAATAGCCTCTGTATCAGGTCTTACCTGTCCTATCTGAAAAACCAAATCGAATCTGTCTAACAGGAGCTCAAACAGGTAGGTCTACATAATAAGCACTTGGGCCCCCAGGACCATGCAATTACCCTATTGGCAATTACATCATCCTATAAACTGGTTCTACAATATAAAAGGCAATTTCAACCTCCATTGTTACATTGGTACCATTCTTCTTAATCAGACTTAATGATTATTAATGATATTCCAACACCATGTATACATGGAACAATCATTTTATCTTATTCAACATTCTGACTCCAAAGCGTGGAGCGCAGGCCACTTAGCCTATTTCTATGCGAAGTAAGGCGCACACGCTCCTATTACGCACAGCAAAAGTGGCAGAGACATAGGACACACACACACACGGAACCCCGACATAACCCGGGAAATATGAACAAAGGAAACCATTGACTTAAATAAACATAACGTCTACCTCATGACTCTTGCGAATGTTCATATGCACTATAAACATCGCTCCCACTCAGAGCACGGTAAGAAATGGTTGGCTTTAAAATGAAAATGTACTGTAGGCCTATCAAACATGAAACATACATGTCGACGTGTTCCAATAAACAGTAAGGTAATGGAATGATGAAACGCTAGCAATTATTGTAGTATTAGATGGAATATAGATTTACCACATAGGACCAATTCTTTTAAATGTGTGAAAGCAACAGCACATATTTCAAGGAGAAAAAAGCAGTCTCCGCTGGCGGGAGTTTGGAGAGCGCAAGTGAATTGCTCTTGGTGCGTCTTCGTCACAGTAATATTTGATTTTAACAACATATTGTAAATGGTCAATATCAAACATTTGTTGCCCCTTTACTGGTGAGCTTGCAAAGAAAACAGTTAATAGTCTTGATCACCAAATTTTTGGGGAGCTGCATATTTATTTATCATGGTAATCCTCTTTCCCTACAATTTCACGTTTGCGCTACACCAGATCCTATAGCTGTACAGCAAATCAGCAATCTGTTCGCTAGCTCACCCGACCTGTGTTGATTGACAGTTTGCTGGTCCAATCAGAGTGTCCCGATTGTGCGTTTCACTAGTCTATCGGTTGCAGTTTTTATTTTGGGAAGGCGATGCTGCGGCTACTGTCTCGGCTGCATGTAGCTTAATCCACTTAGACTCTGTGGCACAAAACGAATGATAAAACATTACAAAACCTGGCCAGAGAATTTCTAGGTCCAAGTCCAAGTCAAATCTCAAGTTATTTTATTTTCTATTAAGTGGAGTCTCAAGTCATCAAATTTGTGACTGAAGTCAGACTTGAGTCCAAGTCATGTGACACCAGTCCACAACTCTGACATACTGTACTACTGTATCCTTCCACTATCTACAGTTCCTACACCAAACAGGACCCTTTGTTCAAATCTCAATAGAAAAGTGGACCTGCTTATCATACACTACATGATCAAAAGTACTGTATGTGGACACCTGCTCGTTGAACATCTCATTCCAAAATCATGGGTATTAATATGGAGTTGGTCCCCCTTGCTGCTATAACTCTTCTGGGAAGAGTGGAACATTGCTGCGGGGACTTGCTTCCATTCAGCCACAAGAGCATTCGTGAGGTCGGGCGTTGGTGTTGGGCGATTATGCCTGGCTCACAGTCGGCGTTCCAATTAATCCCAAAGGTGTTCGATGGGGTTGATGTCAGGGCTCTGTGCAGGCCAGTCAAGTTCTTCCACACCGATCTCGAAAAACAATTTCTGTTTGGACCTCGCTTTGTGCACGGGGGCACTGGAACTAAGGGGCCTAGCCCGAACCATGAAAACAGCCCTAGACCATTATTCCTCCTCCACCAAACTTTACAGTTGGCACTCTGCATTGGGGCAGGTAGCGTTCTCCTGGCATCCGCCAAACCCAGATTTGTCCATCGGACTGCCAGATAGTGAAGCGTGATTCATCACTCCAGAGAACGCGTTTCCACTGCTCCAGAGTCCAATGGCGGCGAGCTTTACACCACTCCAGCTGACACTTGGCATTGCCCATGGTGATCTTAGGCTTGTGTGCGGCTGCTCGGATATGGAAACCCATTTCATGAAGCTCCAGACAAACAGTTATTGTGCTGACGTTGCTTCCAGAAGCAGTTTGGAACTCGGTAAGGAGTGTTGCAACAGAGGACAGATGGTTTTTACACACTACGCGCTTCAGCACCCGGCGGTGAGCTTGAGTGGCCTACCACTTCATGGCTGAGCTATTGTTGCACGGGGCAGCTCTAGCAGGGCCGAAATTTGACATACTGACTTGTTGGAAGTTGGCATCCTATGATGTAGTTATATCCTTGAGCTGTTTTTGTCTATCAATGTTATGTATTATGTCATGTTTCATGTTTTTGAAAGTCAGTGAGATCCTAAGTAAGGCCATTCTACTGCCGATATTTGTCTACGGAGATTGCATGTCTGTGTGCTCAATTGTATACACCTGTCAGCAATGGGTGTGGCTGAAATAGCTGAATCCACTAATTTGAAAGGGTGTCCACATACTTTGTGTATATATAGTGTATGTGGGGTGAATAATAATGACCATAGTGACCATGATTATAGCGCAGGTTAGCGTTTTTTGTCATAAATCTTGTTCTGGAGGCAGCTCTGCAGAGTGGTCACTAGCTGCCACAGCCACAAAGTCATAAAATCTGACCCAAACCTTAATCATCATGCTAACCCTGATGCATAACCCTAACCTAATAATTAAGACCCAAAAGCAAATGTTTGTTTTTATGAATTTTTACAATATGGAAAATGTTGACTTTGCATCTGTCCTTTCTAGGGGAAATTGCTCAATTCTGCCCCCAGGGCAAGACTCATCCCAATAAATATCAACCTTTGATTAAAGCTGTAGATGTTGTTTGCTGCATTCCGTGCCCTGTGCCTGGAGAAATGGATGGTTGCAGGGGAATAATGCCTGGTTGTGAGAAATGGTTTAAGAACAATATTTCTTAAAGGCCCAGTGCACGGAATGCAGCAAACAACATCTGCAGCTTTAATCGAAGGTTGATGTTTATTGGGACGAGTCTTGTCCTGGAGGCAGAATTGAGCGATTAGGTATTCAAACCAGCAACCTTTCAGTTATTGGCCCAACGCTCTAACCTCAAGGCTACCTGTTGCCACTGACATCACATGGTTAAAAGACCAATAACAAAGAGAGTTCCAAACCGTTCTGCCAATAACAGCTAGTCTTCCCGTTTTCCCCCCGCCACTTAGACCACTCCCAGACAGTCCTAGCAAAATTCTTGCTTGAAGAAGATTTTTTGGGGTAAAAAGCAATTTTTGTTCATTTTATTGGACATCTCTTATAGTAAGGTATTTGTTATCCTCAAATAATTGGATATTGATATAAACACGTCTAAATTATGCATTTAAAGTATAAATGAACCACACCTTGTTTCTCTTTCCTCTTCTGTATTATTAACATATGTATGCTGAATAATGAGCATATTAAAAATATATATTTACCATCAGACATTATTCGACAGAAATGCTTAAAGTTATTTTTAACTGTGACTACTCAAATCATGGTCAAAAACAGGCATTTCTCTTAGCTTATTGTTATTTTAGTGAACCTATGAAGTAATCAACCACCTACTTATGACTTATTAACTGTTTGAAAAACAGGTAATTTTGTGCCTGAATGGGCTTTGTTTAGAGATTTGCTAAACTAACACTAACAATACTAACACTAAAGAGTTGGCCAGTGGTTGGGACTTTTTTTTTAGCATGGACCTTTTGAAATGCAGAAAGAAAATATAGTAACACTTTAGTTGAAGTCAGGTCAGAATGTTAACAGGAACTCCAACAACACCAGAGTTGAAGCTCATCTACATGTCCATGAGGTATGAGGTCTGGCAGCCTATCCATAATGCAGCCATTATCGCTCCAAAGGCTGAGTGTTTGAAGATGACTGGTATAAGGGCACAAGGCGAGACCCAGATGCAGACACAGGAGGCAGATGGTTAGAGTCCAAGATGTTTATTAACAATCCAAAAAGGGGTAGTCAAGAGAATGGTCATGGACAGGCAAAAGGTCAAAACCAGTTCAGAGGTACAGAATGGCAGGCAGGCTCGAGGTCAGGGCAGGCAGAATGGTCAGGCAGGCGCGAGTCCAGAAAAACAGGCAAAGGTCAAAACCGGGAGCACTAGTAAAAGAGAATAGAAAAGCAGAAGCACGGGAAAAACACGCTGGTTGACTTGAACATACAAGACGAACTGGCACAGAGAGACAGGAAACACAGGGATAAATACACCAGGGAAAATAAGTGACACCTGGAGGGGGTGGAGACAATCACAAGGACAGGTGAAACAGATCAGGGCATGACAACTGGAGAATATCGAGCACATAGGGGCCGATTTAAGCATGCGTAAATAGAAAGTAATTCCCTTTTTATGCACTTTTCTCTCTATGCGTATTCTGACCTTGAAAATGCTATTCACCCGCTATTCGTTTGGGGTGGAGGTGAAATAAATAAAGATGTGGCGGAGATGTGTCTACAGATACACTGTATTCTGACCTTGACTTAATTTCCTAATATTTCACCACCTTTACACGCAAGGAAACCGTGAATAAGGTCTAGCAAACCTACCGGTTCCAAGTGGAAAAAGCATCTACTTTAACACCATTCTCCATGCACTATAATTTACAACTTAATAAGAGCTATTGATGAGTTAGGTAAATGAGTAATCCGTTTGATCAAGGGAATTGTAAATATAAATTACACTTGTTTTAGATCTATTATACCTTATAATCACTGGAGACAAATTTAAAACCAGTCATATGGCAGCAAACTGAAGCATATCAACCAGTGGTGATGCATCATATTTAGCATAATAAAAAATAAACATTTTTAGTTTTGCATGTTATTTTGACATTAATATGTGTCACATATCAGTTTGCAAACAATGTTAAAAAAAGTATATTTTTGCATTCTTGATTCAGCTCCAAAATGTAGGTGTTTCAGCCTAGCTCAGTGCTTTCTGTGGTGGTGGGTCAGCCAGAGGAAAATACGGAGTGTAGGGGCTGGTAATGTTCTCTAGTCATGCCGTGATTGGCTCAGTGTTCTGTCATTCATAGGGACACTACGTCGCCGCAAAATCTACGGGTAGAGCTTGAAAATTCAAGGTCATTGGCCACAGATAAAATGACATCAAATCACGTTATATATCTACCTTAGCTTTGATTGGACTGATCATGTCAACATCATACTTTCAAAATCTTAGCAAGCTAGACAAGCAGTCATCATCATGCATCAAGTCGGCAATCTACTGGCAAATCCTTTTCAATCCTTGTCATATGAATAGAAATTTTAGATAAACATATCGGTGCTCATCAGGCAATGGACATAAACATTACACAACAAGCTAGAAAGCACAAATTCAACAATGAGTGCTAAGGTGCCACTGCAGCCCGGGTTCGATCCCAGGCTGTGTCACAGCCGGCCGTGACCGGGAGACCCATGAGACTGCGCACAATTGGCCCAGCATCGTCCCGGTTATGGGAGGGTTTGGCCGGCCAGGATGTCCTTGTCTCATCGTGCTCAAGTGACTCCTTTCGGCGGGCAGTGTTTCCTCCCACACATTGGTGTAGCTGGCTTCCGGGTTAAGCGAGCAGTGTGTCAAGAAGCAGTGCGGTTTGGCTCTCGACCTTGGCTGAGTCCGTAGGGGAATTGCAGCGATGAGACAAGATCTTAACTACCAATTGGATATCACTAAAAATGGGGTAACGCCATGGACCAGAAAAGTTTGAATACATTGGCCATGGTGTCAATCCAGCATGACTTCTGCTGTGTACAAAACAACTGGAATACTTGGATCTGGGAAATCTCAGACTTCAGTGAGTTCAAGACAACTGGGAACTCGGATTAAACTAGCAACTCGGATTAAACTAGCTCCGACTGGAAAATATGGAAAATAATTTTGAAAGGACATCTCTGAATTCCAAGTCTGGATTTCGGGCCTCTTTTCTAGAGTCCACAAGAAGGACTGCCCCGCCACCTTCCTGTTCCAAGTGAGACCAGCACAACAAAGGGAGTCCAAAAATGTCTTGTATGCTGCTACATGAATTATGTAATATGCCAGGGATATTTGTATACTGTAGCTAAGAAAGTAATACTAAGTGTACAGTATGTTGTGTAGTAAGCTGTTAGTAGCCCATGTGCCTCACCCTAATACTTTGGTACCTTTCCCCCTCATAATTTATCCATACTGTTCTGACTTGGAGGGGCACATGTATAGCCTGTTTTAGAGAAATGTAATATTCGATTATTGTAAGAGCTTTCATTGTCTGCTTATATGCCCCCTTTATTTATTCTACGGTTCTGATTGGTGTGCTGGGAGAATACTGTAAGAACAGCCCATGTTCTGTACATTTCAAAAGTGCTGAACAAATATTTATATTGACTACTTCCATCCTAGCTCACTCATTAATGTCTTAATCGAAATTACAGATTGCCACTTATCCGCTCGTCGTACCCTTATGCCATAATTTCTACATTTTAATTGTCAGTAGAAACCACATTTGTTTAAGCAACTCAGCCATATCAGCTATGTTTTTAAAAAGGCATGTAAATGAGGCTGAATTAACTGTTTTTATGCCAGACAAGGCTCTGCTGATAGCCAGGTGTAGCAGTGGGAAGGATTCACTCCATGGTGCTGAAAAGAAAGCTCTGCTGTTGGGACAGCTTTATATAGGCCAGTTTGTGGGCACCATTTGTCACCGTTATAATGCAGTGCATGTATTGTTTAGTATTGAGTTGTGTAGTGGCTTTGCTGGCATGCATCTACAAATAATGTGGGGAGTTTTACATGCTAAAATCGCCACTGCATATATATATGTAGGCATGTAGGCTAAATAAATCATTATGGAGCGCAGACCAAGCCGTAACAGTTTGAACCTAACGCATGGAGCAATACTGGGCCGTGTCATCACACAGTTACATGGTTGGTGCAGGCAATAGATGAGGGTATAGACAATTATTATACACTATTCTCCCTAATATAATTATATGTACACTAGTCTTGCAACATTACCATGGGTTGAAGAACTGAATGTGCCAAGTTTCAGAATGAATCAAACCACTGTTTTCTATCTGCGTGCGTAAAGGCCTGTTTTTTAAAATTATTCATGAATACTTTCCAAAACCTAAATAATCTACAAGATCAGAGATTTTTAAATCTACCAATTGGTGGTGAAACACTGAGGAATATGCATATATTTACGTGTCTTTCTTTCATTAATCCCTGATATTCTTAACCTGTTCTCTCGATGTATTTGTAGACAAAATTCGAACTAAAATGTACAACGTATTTAAAAGGATGGCTTAAGATAAGTGCACTGAAAACACTATTGAATGAAAACTCCACAAGAAAATCTGTTGGCCAGCAAGTGGAAGGGTTTTCAGTGGTTGAATTCAATTTATTCAGAGCGTGCAAAGTTGCCACACCCGCAGAGTGTGTTACGGACTGAATAAGGTAAGTCCAAATACCAAATACTGAGAAGTGCTTAGGAAAGGCATACATTCCTAAATTGGAATCGACCCCTGCTTATGACTTATTGAAAGTTCCAAAACCAGGGGATTTTATCAATGAATTGGCTTTGTTTAGAAATTTGCTAAACTAACACTAGGACTTTTTTTTTGCATGGACCTTTCGAAATGCTGAAAGAAAATATAGAACCACTTTAGTTGTTAACCAAACATATGAAGTCAGGTCAGAATGTAAACGGGAACCACAACAACACCAGAGTTGAAGCTCGTCTACAGTGCATTCGGAAAGTATTCAGACCCCTTGACTTTTCCCACATTTTGTTACGTTACTGCCTTACTTTGTTTTTTCCCCTCATTAATCTACACACAATACCCCATAATGACAAAGCAAAAACAGGTTTTTAGAAATGTTTGCAAATGTATAATACAAAAACCCCGGAAACATCAAATTTACATAAGTATTCAGACCCTTTACTCAGTACGTTGTTAAAGCAGCTTTGGCAGCGATTACAGCCTCGAGTCTTCTTGGGTATGACGCTACAAGCTTGGCACACCTGTATTTGGGGAGTTTCTCCCATTCTTCTCTGCAGATCCTCTCAAGCTCTGTCAGGTTGGATGGGGAGTGTCGCTGCACAGCTATTTTCAGGTTTCTCCAGAGATGTTCAATCTGGTTCAAATCCGGGTTCTGGCTGGGCCACTCAAGGACATTCAGAGACTTGTCCCGAAGCCACTCCTGCGTTGTCTTGGCTGTGTGCTTAGGGTTGTTGTCCTGTTGGAAGGTCTGATGTCCTGAGTGCTTTGGAGCCAGTTTTCATCAAGGATATCTCTGTACTTTGCTCCGTTCATCTTTCTCTCAATCCTGACTAGTCTCAAAGTCCCTTCCGCTAAAAAACATCCCCACAGCATGATGCTGTCACCACCATGCTTCACCGTAGAGATGGTGCCAGGTTACCTCCAAAGGTGACGCTTGGCATTCAGGATAAAGAGTTCAAACTTGGTTTCATCAGACCAGAGAATCTTGTTTCTCATGGTCTGAGAGTCTTTAGGTGCCTTTAAGGCAAACTCCAAGTGGGCTGTCATGTGCCTTTTACTGAGGAGTGGCTTCCATCTGGCCACTCTACCATAATGGCCAAGAGGAACTCTGGAGCTCTGTCAGAGTGACCATCGGGTTCTTGGTCACCTCCCTGACCAAGGCCCTTCTCCCCCGATTGCTCAGTTTGGCCGGTCGGCAAGCTCTAGGAAGTGTCTTGGTGGTTCCAAACTTCTTTCATTTAAGAATTATTGAGGCCACTGTGTTCTGTGGGATCTTCAATGCTGCAGAAATGTTTTGGTACGCTTCCCCAGATCTGTGCCTTGACACAATCCTGTCTCTGAGCTCTAAAGACAATTCCTTCAACCTCATGGCTTGGTTTTTGCTCTGACATGCACTGACAACTATAGACAGGTGTGTGCCTTTCCAAATCATGTCCAATCAATTGAATTTAGCACAGATGGACTCCAATCAAGTTATAGCAACATCTCAAGAATGATCAATGGAAACGGGATGCACCTGAGCTCAATTTCGAGTCTTATAGCAAAGAGTCTGAATGCTTACAGTTGAAGTCGAAAGTTTAGATACACCTTAGCAAAATACATTTAAACTCAGTTTTTCACAATTCCTGATATTTAATTCGAGTAAAAATTCCCTGTCTTAGGTCAGTTAGGATCACCACTTTATATTAAGAATGTTAAATGTATAATAGTTAGTAGTTAATGTATAAATAATAGTAGAGAGAATTATTTCTTTCAACTTTTATTTCTTTCATCACATTTCCAGTGGGTCAAAAGTTTACATACACTCAATTAGTATTTGGTAGCATTGCCTTTAAATTGTTTAACTTGGGTCAAACGTTTCGGGTAGCCTTCCACAAGCTTCCCACAATAAGTTGGGTGAATTTTGGCCCATTCCTCCTGACAGAGCTGGTGTAACTGGGTCAGGTTTGTAGGCCTCCTTGCTTGCACACATTTTTCAGTTCTGCCCACAAATGTTCTATAGGATTGAGGTACTTTAGAAGTATGATTGGGGTCATTGTCCATTTGGAAGACCCATTTGCGACCAAGCTTTAACTTCCTGACTGATGTCTTGAGATGTTGCTTCAACATATCCACATAATATTCGTTCCTCATGATGCCATCTATTTTGTGAAGTGCACCAGTCCCTCCTGCAGCAAAGCATCCCCACAACATGATGTTGCCACCCCCGTGCTTCACGGTTGGGATGGTGTTCTTCGGCTTGCAAGCCTCCCCCTTTTTCCTCCAAACGTAACGATGGTCATTATGGCCAAACAGTTCTATTTTTGTTTCATCAGACTAGAGGACATTTCTCCAAAAAGTATGATCTTTGTCCCCATGTGCAGTTGCAAACCGTAGACTGACTTTTTTATGGCGGTTTTGGAGCAGTGGCTTCTTCCTTGCTGAGCGGCCTTTCAGGTTATGTCGATATAGGACTCGTTTTACTGTGGAAATATATACTTTTGTACCTGTTTCCTCCAGCATCTTCACAAGGTCCTTTGCTGTTGTTCTGGGATTGATTTGCATTTTTCACACATAAGTACGTTCATCTCTAGGAGATAGAACGCGTCTCCTTCCTGAGCGGTATGACGGCTGCGTGGTCCCATGGTGTTTATATTGGTATACTATTGTTTGTACAGATGAACGTGGCACCTTCAGGTGTTTAGAAATTGCTCCCAAGGATGAACCAGACTTGTGGAGGTCTATAATATTTTTTCTGAGGTCTTGGCTGATTTCTTTTGATTTTCCGATGATGTCAAGCAAAGAGGCACTGAGTTTGAAGGTAGGCCTTGAAATACATCCACAGGTACACCTCCAATTAACTCAAAGTATGTCAATTAGCCTATCAGAAGCTTCTAAAGCCATGACATAATTTTCGGGAATTTTCCAAGCTGTTTAAAGGCACAGTCAACTTAGTATATGTAAACTTCTGACCCACTGGAATTGTGATACATTGAATTGTAAGTGAAATAATCTGTCACCATGCATGAGAGCACAAGCTGTTCCCGAAGTCTGTGTGATTTTCCTCTCCGTAGCCAATGTGAGTAAGACTATTAATAAAGAGGTTAACATTCGCCATGCCGCAGAGCCAGACGGAATACTAGGACGCGTACTCCGAGCATTCGCTGACCAAGTGTCTTCACTGACATTTTCAACCTATCGCTGACCAGAAATGTAATACCAACTTGTTTCAAGCAGGCCACCATAGTCCCCGTGCCCAAGAACACCAAGGTAATCTGCCTAAATGACTATCTCCCCAGAGCACTCACATCTATAGCCATGAAATGGTTTGAAAAGCTGGTTATGGTTCACATCAACACTATCATCCCAGAAACCCTGGAACCACTCCAACGACCCAACAGATCCACAGATAATGCAAACTCTATTGCACTCCACACTGCCCTCATCCACCTGGACAAAAAGGAATACCTATGTAAGAATGCTATTCATTGACTAGAGCTCAGCATTCAACACCATAGTCCTCTCCAAGCTCATCACCAAGCTTAGGACCGTGATACTGAACACTTCCCTCTGCAACTGGATCATGGACTTCCTGACGGCCATCCCCAGACGGTGAGGGTAGGCAACAACACATCCTCCACACTGATCATCAACACAGGCCCTCAGGGATGTGTGCTTAGTCCCCTCCTGTACTCCCTGTTCACCCCCATGCACGACTCCAACACCATCATTAAGTTTGCTGCAAACACAACGGTGGTAGGATGAGCCTATAGGGAGGAGGTCAGAGATCTGGCAGTGTGGTGTCAGGACAACAACCTCTCCCTCAACGTCAACAAGACAAAGGAGCTGTTCGTGGACTGCAGGAAATTAAAGGGCAAGCACACCCCCATCCACATTGATGGGGCTGTAGTGGAGCAGGTCGAGAGATTCAAGTTCCTCAGTATCCACATCATTGGAGGCTCCTGGGGGAGAACGGCTCATAATAATGGCTGGAATGGAGTGAATGGTATCAAAAACATAGTTTTCTACCATTCCATCCATTCCATTCCAGCCATTATTATGAGCTGTTCTCACAAAAGGAACCTCCACTGGTCCATATCACTAGAAATTAACATGGTTCACACACACCCACACAGTTGTGAAGAGGGCACGACAGCGCCTCTACCCTTTCAGGGGGTTGAAAAGATTTTTCATGGGCCCTCAGATCCTAAAAAATGTCTACAGCTGCACCATTGAGAGCATCTTGACTGGCTCCATCACCGCTTGGTACGGCAACTGCAAGGCAGCCGACCACAAGGTGCTACAGAGGGTGGTGAGTATGGCCCAGTACATCACTGGGGCTGAGCTCCTTGCGATCCAGGACCTCTGTACCAGACTGTGTCAGAGGAAGGCCTAGAAAATGTTCAGAGTCCAGCCATCCAAGCCATAGACTGTTCTCTCTGCTATCGCATGGCAAGCGGTACCAGTGCACCAAGTGTGGAACCAATAGGATCCTGAACAGCTCCTACCCCCAAGCCATGAGACTGCTAAAAAAGACTGCTAAATAGCTGATCAAATGGCTACCCGGACTACCTGCATTGACCCTTTTTTGCACTAAATCTCTTACACTGACACACAAACTGGACTCTACCTACACAATCACACACACATAACATGCGCACACATGCATACTGACACCACACACACATGCTGCTGCTGCTGTCTATTATCTATCCTGTTGTATAGCCACTTTACCCTTACCTATATGTACATTGCTATAGTACCTCAACTACCTCGTACCCCTGCACATCGACTCAGTACTGGTACTCTCTGTATATAGCCATGTTATTTTGACTCTTTATTGTTATTAGTTATTCACTGTGTTTCTTGTGTCACTATTTATATTCTTTATCTTCAACGCTGTATTGTTGGAAAGGGACCCGCAAGTAAGCATTTCACTGTTAGTCTACACCTGTTGTTTACGACGCATGTGACAAATAAAATTAGATTTTTGGTGCTCGGCCATTCATCTCGGCGGATGCCTCCCCCCACCACCACCATCGATATTTAATATCTGTGTCAGCAAGTGTCTCTCCCACAATTCATAGTAAATCTTTCATGAGTGTACAACGTAGGCCTCTGTATTTGTTACCATGGCTACAATGGCTGGCTTTAACACTACCCAGTCAATCAACTCAGTGGCCATTACAGCTAAGACCAATTTATAAAGACACATTGTATGCTTACCTTATTGAAAAACAAGTGTGTTCTTCCCCTTTTGAAATTCAAGAAAGGAATGCAACTGTTCAATTCTCTCTATGGTTTGACATTGAATGGAAATGAAAAATAAACGTTTTGTGACGAAGAAAGTCAAATGAGAGATTGTTTTTTAAAGTCCATCTGCTATTGGTTCTCTTAAATCTATCACAGCCCTGGTTAAACCTGTGGTTGAGCAGTAACTGAGGCACATGGCTGATTTGACAGTGGCAGAAGAACATTTATAAATAAACAGTGCTCTTTCTCTCCCTGTTGGTTGATCTTATACAGTGCAGCTGGGAGGTAGCTCATCTCTCGAACCCTGGAGCTGGGAGGTAGCTCATCTCTCAAACCCTGGAGCTGGGAGGTAGCTCATCTCTCGAACCCTGGAGCTGGGTACTCACTGTCAAAGTCAATAACTATCTCATTGAGAGCAATATGAAACAATGGCTTTTACAATAACATACAAGCGCTGTATGATTGAGCTAGGTCATTTCAGACAAGTGGCTAAGCTGCAAGGTCCTTCTTCCTCTCTCAATTTCCTTTTCACGGTCTCCACCTAGTGGGTTCATATTGTGCCTACAGTCAAGGCAGACATTGAAAGTACAGTACATATGCTCTGTCAAAAGAAAGTGTGACATGAGCAAAAAAGACATTCAGAATTATTTCTCACATGTACTTTTATTGTAAAGGTGATTTATTCCAAAATATGGTGTGATGTGGTGTAGAGGCAAAAAAAGAAAGAGAGAGGACAGAAAAAGAGAGTGAGAACATCTAAATATGAGTTTGGCAAGTCTTGGCTGACATTTTTATCAAAATACACAACAAAAAGAACACAATATCTAATGATGCGCACAATCGCTGCCCTCTCAATGAGGCATCTCTGTTTAAGCCTCTACATGTTTTACAATGGAATAAAAAGTCACAACAGATTCTTGTCTTGAAAAGAATAATCTATTTGAGGCATACAAAAACCTGGAATGATTGTTCACCTGTGCTTTGATTTAGAATATAATTGTCAAATTAACAAACTAACCACAGGATACAATATTTTTTATAAATTACTTGGTTGGTATTTTCATTTAATAACGTTTCATTACAATCAACACTTATTTTCGAAAAAAGTCTTACTGTGTATACAGAGGTACTTTGTACAAACTGTATGGAGTATTGTGGTTCAACCAACGGGGTTATTATGCCCAAATCAACAGGGCAGTGATGTTTGGAGACCTGCCTTAATGATACAGGAATGCTGGAGTGACCCGGATAAAAACATTTGGGTCAGGAAAAAAATGCCAAAAGCTAATTCCTTGTGATGCCCTAGGCTAGAGGCCTGGACTAATGCAGCTCTTTCTAAGATTTGCAACTGCCCTTTTAAACATGGTGATCATCATAATCTGGCCACAGTTTGAAGTCTAGGGCCACAACCAGTGAAGTGAAGTCTTCTGACTGAGAAACGTTAGACATGCAAGAGTGAAAGAGTGTCATCACTGCTAGCTAGTGAATCCAATACAACGGTAGTATAAAGACAAAAATAACATTGTAAAAAAACGTGTTGTATTGTGTGTGGTTTTGAAGTTGTGGTGTACTGTATAGTGTTGGTTACATAGTAATACATAGGCCTGCTGAGTGATGAGGCTACTAGAAGACTAATGACTGACGCTGGTCTCGTCCTCAGCCCAGTGATCCACTAAATGCTTACAGTAATGGCGTCTCTGGAGAATCTCTTATCTCCATCCAATACACAGGTGGACTGTCTCCACCACACTGACTGCCAACCTTGGCTAAATCAACACTGACTGAGTCTGCTTCTCCTTCCTCCCCCCAACCCTAACAGAGTGCATTGTATAATATCACAGAGAAACACAGATAAACAGCAGCGCCCCCTAGCAGGGATGGACTTTACAGGCGCGGATCTCCTTCCTGTCCTTGCAGCTGGTGACCTGTGCCGGGGTGTTCTTGGCTCTCTTCTTCACCGTCATGAAGCGCTCCTGGATCCCCCCGCCGCAGTGTTTGGTACAGTCTGTCCAACTAGACCAGGGCCTCATCTTGCAACCTGTCGGAACAAGTCAATGACATAAGAGAGGAGGGTTTCAGATTACTTTCTTTAGTTTGCCAAATCCATCCCGTTTAGTAATATCCTAATTGAATATGACATATCAGTTAAAGATGCACTACGCGGAAATCATTCCGCCATTTCCTGGTTGCTAAAATTCGAATAGTTCGCCTAATTTCAGTTTGTGAAAAACAAGCAAATGGTGTGCAGCAGGGTTTCCAAAAGTCGGTCCAAAATGGAAAGTAATGTTGCAGATAAAGTCTGAAGACCTGCATCACTATACTGAGAGTGTTGACGTTTCAAAAAAATGTGGGTGTTTTTTTTAGCTTTTGTTCATATTTTATCCAAGCCCTGGCACTGCAGAACGAGCATGAGGAAGGGTATCGCTGGTTGGTGTAAGTTGCTCCAAACCAAGTGAAATCGAAAAAAAAGTGTCTGAACTCTTCTATAACATGCAATTTACATCCACAATACAGATTTGATTCAAATAAAGTGAACTTCAACGTGAGTGATCACAAGTGAGACCTATCAAATGTGCAATGTTCAAGCCTCCATTGCATGACCAATCATCATCATCATTTGTAACTGATTGATCTGTCATAAATTGACATTGTAAGAACAAGGAGTCCCTATCCAGCCTCCATTTCCCATTATTACTGATTATGCATGGTAAGTGGGGGGGGGTAATGCTGCCTAGCAACCCTAGAGGATATACCACGGCGGGGGGGATTTGTCACCGTCTACAGCTCATTAGCCCCAGGTTAAAGAGGCCTGCCCCTGTCTCTGTTGGGAGGCAGCAGTCCAAAGTCCACCCTGACTATTTGGCCTCTACCTGCTTGGATCATCAGGACGGCCATCTGTGAGCTGGACCAGTCACTGTAACACCCTGACAGGGCTGATCAGCATTGAGTGTAGCCGCTCTAACAGCCATCGCTCTGCGCCCGGCTGGCAAGGCAGAGAGGGAGTGAGGAGGGGGCAGAGTTGATTCTCATGCCTTGGGCGGGGCGATTTGAGAGTGGGCTGCATGGGCCCCTTGACTGAGAAATGTCTGTTTACATTCAGAGGTACAACCGATACCTCAGCGGGACTCATGGAGAATTAATGATGAGTGACTGTGAAATCATCGTCAATGACTTGCCCTATAAATGTTTTGCCCTTTATATTTGGGATATAAAGGATACATCAAGATGGTGTATAAATCATGAATTAAGCATGGCTTGACAGTGACATTAATCAAAATGTGGAACATGGCTGAAACAGTTAATGACAATGATAGAGGTGATGAAGATGGTCTTGATGAAGATGATGAAGACAGTGATGAAGATGATAATAATAAAGGTATATACAGTGGCTTGCGAAAGTATTCACCCTCCTTGGCATTTTTCCTATTTTGTTGCATTACAATCTGGAATTTAAATAGATTTTTGGGGGGTTTGTATCATTTAATTTACACAACATGCCTACCACTTTGAAGATGCAAAATATTTTTTATTGTGAAACAAACAAGAAAAAAGACAAAAAAACAGAACTTGAGCGAGCACAAATATTCTATATATATATTGAGGTTATTCTTTTGTGTAATGAAGAAATACGGCCATCTTGAAGTCGAGGCACTTCAGGTGTCCTGTACATGCGCTTCAATCAAACAGAAGGCATGCAACATTTCGTTTTAGTCCTGTATTGAACACAGATCATCCCGTCTTCAATTTTATCGATTATTAACGTTAAAAAATACCTAAAGTTATATTACAAAAGTAGTTTACAGGTAACCTTTGAGATATTTTGTCGTCATGTTTGAGCAAGTTGGAACCGGTGTTTTTCTGGATAAAAAGCGCCAAATAAATTGACATTTTGGATATATATCGACGGAATTAATCGAACAAAAAGGACCATTTGTGATGTTTATGGGACATATTGGAGTGCCAACAACAGAAGCGCGTCAAAGGTAAGGCGTGAATTATATTTTTATTTCTGCGTTTTGTGTCGCGCCTGCTGGGTTGAAATGTTCTCTCTTTTGTTTACTATAAGTGCTATGCTCAGATAATAGCATCGTATGCTTTTGCTGAAAAGCCTATTTGAATTCCGACATGTTGGCTGGATTCACAACCAGTGTAGCTTTAATTTGTATCTTTCATGTGTGATTTAATGAAAGTTTGATTTTATAGTAATTTTCATAGTAAATAATTTTAATTTGGCGCTCTGCATTTTCTCAGGCTCTTTGCCAAGTGATACAGTAGCGTCTTGCCTAAACTCAGATTTTTGGATATAAATATGAACTTTACCGAACAAAAAATACATGTATTGTGTAACATGAAGTCCTATGAGTGTCATCTGATGAAGATTATCAAAGGTTAGTGATTAATTTTATCTCCATTTCTGCTTTTTGTTAAAGCTCTCTTTAGCTGGAAAAATGGCTGTCTTTTTCTGTGACTTGGCTCATACCTAACATAATCGTTTGGTGTGCTTTCGTCGTAAAACCTTTTTGAAATCGGACACTTTGGCTGGATTTACAACAAGTGTAGCTTTAAAATGGTGTAAAATACTCGTATGCTTGAGGAATTTAAATTATGGGATTTCTGTTGTTTTGAATTTGGCGCCCTGCAGTTTCACTGGCTGTTGACGAGGTGGGACGCTACCGTCCCACATACCCTAGAGGTTAATGCAACCGCTGTGTCAGATTTCAAAAAAACTTTACGGAAAAAGCACACCATGCAATAATCTGAGTACCACGCTCAGACACAAAAACAAGCCATACAGGTACCCGGCATGTTGTGGAGTCAACAGAAGTCAGAAATAGCATTATAAATATTCACTTACCTTTGATGATCTTCATCAGAATGCACTCCCAAGAATCCCAGTTCCACAATAAATGTTTGTTTTGTTCGATAAAGTCCATAATTTATGTCCAAAAACCTCCTTTTTGTTTGCGCGTTTAGTTCCAAAATCCAAATTCATGACGCGCAGGCCAGACGAAAAGTAAAAACATTCCATTACAGTTCGTAGAAACATGTCAAACGATGTATAGAATCAATCTTTAGGATGTTTTTAACATAAATCTTCAATAATGTTTCAACCAGAGAATTCCTTGGTCTGTAGAATGCAATGGAACGCAGCTAACTCTCACGGGGGCGCACCTGAGTGAGCTCGTGGCACTCTGCCAGACCCCTGACTCAATCAGTTCTTATTCCATCATCCTTCACAGTAGAAGCATCAAACAAGGTTCTAAAGACTGTTGACATCTAGTGGACACCTTAGGAAGTGCAATATGACCCCATAGACACTGTATATTGGATAGGCAAACCTACAAACCTTAGATTTCCCACTTCCTGGTTGGATTTTTTCTCAGGTTTTTGCCTGCCATATGAGTTCTGTTATACTCACAGACATAATTCAAACAGTTTTAGAAACTTCAGAGTGTTTTCTATCCAAATCTACTAATAATATGCATATCTTAGCTTCTGGGCCTGAGTAGCAGGCAGTTTACTCTGGGCACCTTATTCATCCAAGCTACTCAATACTGCCCCCAGCCATAAGAAGTTAAACCACTCGAGTGTTGCTTTAGCAGTATGCTTAGGGTCATTGTCTTGTTGGAAGGCGAACCTCAGTCCCTGTCTCAAATCTCTGGAAGACTGAAACAGGTTTCCCTCAAGAATTTCCCTGTATTTAGCGCCATCCATCATTTCTTCAATTCTGACCAGTTTCCTAGTCTCTGCCGATGAAAAACATCCCCACAGCATGATGCTGCCACCACCATGCTTCACTGTGGGGATGGTGCTCTGAGAGGTGTTGGGTTTGCGCCAGACATAGCGTTTTCCTTGATGGCCAAAAATCTCAATTTTAGTCTCATCTGACAAGAGTACCTTTAAGCAATGTTTTTTTTCTGGCCACTCTTCCGTAAAGCCCAGCTCTGTGGAGTGTACGGCTTAAAGTGGTCCTATGGACAGATACTCCAATCTCCGCTGTGGAGCTTTGCAGCTCCTTCAGGGTTATCTTTGCTCTCTTTGTTGCCTCTCTGATTAATGCCCTCCTTGCCTGGTCCGTGAGTTTTGGTGGATGGCCCTCTCTTGGCAGGTTTGTTGTGGTGCCATATTCTTTCCATTTTTTTAAAATAATGGATTCAATGGTGCTCCGTTGGATGTTCAAAGTTTCTGATATTTTTTATAAGCCAACCCTGATCTGTACTTCTCCACAACTTTGTTCCTGACCTGTTTGGAGAGCTCCTTGGTCTTCATGGTGCCCCTTGCTTAGTGGTGTTGCAGACTCTGGGGCCTTTCAGAACATATGTATATATACTGAGATCATGGGACAGATCATGTGACACTTAGATTGCGCACAGGTGGACTTTATTTACCTAATTATGTGACATCTGAAGGTAATTGGTTGCACCAGATCTTATTTAGGGGCTTCATAGCAAAGTGGGTGAATACAAATGCACACACCACTTAATTATTTTCATTTCACTTCACCAATTTTGACTATCTTGTGTATGTCCATTACATGAAATCCAAATAAAAATCAATTTAAATTACAGGTTGTAATGCAACAAAATAGGAAAAACGCCAAGGGGGTGAATACTTTTGCAAGGCACTGTATACAGTATATATGCCATAAAGGTGACAATGATGACTGACCTGGCTGTTCCTCCACTGCTGCATCTCGTTCTTGCTGTTTGTCCCTTCTCTTCTCTTTCCCGCCGCCCACCTCTCCCCCCCGCCGTCTCTTCCTCTCCTCACTGGCCCTGGAGCCCCTTTTGCACTTCCTGATCTTACACTTCTTCCTCTGGACCGTCTCGGGGCAAGGCTCCCCTCCAAACTGGGGCTCCAGCTTCACCATGCGCGTCCTGATGGTGTGGCCTTTACCGCAGGACTTATTACACTCAGACCACTCCGTCCACTCTGATACCATGCAGTCCGTAGCTGGGGAGAGATAGGAAAGGGTTTGGGGGGGGTATTGAAAGGTTGAGTGAAAAGTTACTTGCTAAAGTCTCTATTCATGCTCATTGGACAACTACTTACTTACCTGACAATGTTGAAAACTCCTTAATTTAAGCGACATAAACTTAGCTGTGTGTTATTATTGCAAGTCAACCCTTGCTAAAAGACGCTGAGGGCTTATAATGTCCAGTAGGGGACTGGTATGGTTTTCATTTCAACCAGAGGAACACAAAGAAATGTTTATTGATAAGAACTAAATTGTCATCTTTTCATATGTTATATCAGTCTGCCTGAAAACCAGAAAACTATTTCTCGTTTCAATAATTCTTTCCATAATCCATTTTCACATTTGACTGCATCATTCATGGAATAATACGATTGTGTATTTTTGCGGAACATTTGTTATTACTTTGCAGGGAACAATTGTGTATTTGTTGCAGAACATTTTGTTTTTTACTTTGCAAGGAATCCGATTAGAATATAAATCATGGAGCTCCGCTTTAAATGTCAAAGTACAAGGAGACGGTAGATGTCAAATCCTCCATGACGGAAATCTGCCTGGTGTCTGATTTCCACTATGTCTGTCTCGCAACACCTGTTTTGGCAACACACAGGCTATTGTTATGCAAAACCAACCATAGGAGTCAGCTATACAACACAGAAAGATCTGGGACCAGGCTATGACAGTGCTAAAAAAAAACATGAATGTAAAATATTACGCACAAAGTTGGGCACTAGTTTCTAGTGGTCACACTGTGTTTTGGCATTGATGGTAGTGGTAAAAAGCATGGCAACATCTGATGGTGATACTTACGACACTCGGGCTGCATACACTGCTCCACCTGTTCCAGCTCCTCAGTACACTCCCCCAAGTCTGGAGACTTGAGCATGCGCTGGCGTGTATGCACTCCCTTCCCGCATGTCACACTGCAGTCGCTCCAGTCGGACCACGGAGACAGCATACACGGAATAGAGTCTGCAGGGATAGATAGACCAAGCATGGGACTGTCAGTCTGCACATAATAATGTCCCCTGCTCTTCAGATCAACTGCTGTTCGGTAGTTTCAACATACAACATTCGTTTACGCTACCTTCAACTGCTGTTTTTCATACGTGGGACTTAAAATGATCTTAGTGGGTGAATATACAGAGTGTACAAAACATTAAGCACACCTTCCTAATATTGAGTCTCCCTTCCCCCTTTTGCCCTCAGAACAGCCTCAATTCTTCAGGTAATGGACTCTACAAGCGTTCCACAGGGATGCTGGCCCATTTGGACGCCAATGCCAATATCCTTTGGGTGGTGGACCATTCTTAATACACAGAGGGAAACCTTTGAGCGTGAAAAACCCAGCAGCGTTGCAGTTCTTGACACAAACTGGTGCGTCTGGCAGCTACTACCATAGCCCGCTTAAAGGCACTTAAATATTTTGTCTTGCCCATTCACCCTCTGAATGGCACACATACACAATCTCTCTATTGTCTCAAGGCTTAAAAATATTTTTTTAACCGGTCTCCACCTCTTCATCTACACTGATTGAAGTGGTTTTAACAAGTGACGTCAATAAGGGATCATACTGTAGCTTTCACCTGGATTCACCTGGTCAGTGTATGACATGGAAAGAGCAGGTGTCCTTAACGTTTTGTACACTGAGTGTATTCTCATGCATTCTCTCCACTGAGATATTCTGTCAATTTTAGTGTGTACCTGGCCTGTTGGATCTAGATACATAAAAACTACAGATGCCCCTTGGCAGATGGCTGAACAAGGCTGCCTGTCACAGTGCTTTAAGATGTAGTGTCTCTGGCCTGCAGCCCGGGACCTGGGGGATGAGGCAGGTGTTGAGTGGGTGTGGAGGGGCGTTACTCACGGCACTCGGGCATCATGCATTTCTCCACCTCTGCCACCTCCACTTTGCACATGGAACCATCCGAGGGGGGCATCTTCACCATGCGCTCACGCCGCTTCATGCCCAGCCCACAGGTGGTGCTGCAGGGATCCCACTCACCCCACTCCGTCACCACACAGCTACTGGGGGCTAATGGAAGGGACAGGGACAGATAAACGCTCATACAATGAGATGGTTCTTTGTTATGGCAGCTTGCGATTACTGTTATTAACATTACTTGAGAAACTTGGTTTCATTAACACACTGACTGAATAAGCCTGTTGGCATATAGCAGCTGGTCAAAGGAAGTATACCTCAAAAGAACAGAAATGCCCGCACACTGAATATGCTCACTATTACCACCTTTATTGACAATGTTTCGATTCACACGGATCTTTATCAGGTCAAACGGAGTGAGTGCTCACATCCCAAAAATATTGACACATTTCACCTCACATGACCATTATGCACATGGCTATACAAAGGGCACTAACCATTCATCACAGAGGTGCATATGGTGATAAAGGATCAGGTTCATACAAATAGGGCCGAGTTAAAACCTAGGCAACAGTAAAAAAGATCATGTTGGAAACTGTTAGAATGCCGGCCCACATGATTATGCGCAGGTATATCTTACGCATAGTTTGAAGATTTTCAACATAGGATTTGTGGTTGTTTTCATGTCCTGTTCTAGATTACTTTGACTATACATCATCACGCCATCATATTATAGACTAAACATCATATCGTAGTCTTTAAAGCTACAATCCTACGTTGAAACAAAAACAAATGAACACCCCGCCTCTGTTTTGGTAAAAGGCTGAGGGTGGGCCTGGAGAAATGTAACCACTCTCAAGTTGATAGACAGACACAGTATATATGGACTGACCATCCATTATATAAAAATTATAGCTTTAAGCATGTTTTTAGGCTATTCAGTGTTTGTTTACAGTTACGTTGTTTACAAACATTGGAGTAAAACTAGCTTCTATTTTGGGTTCTGATGGGGTATGACAGTTGAGCTAAACTCATGAGACAAATAAGCAGGATTGGGGAGTAATGGATTACATGTAATCCATTACATGTAAGGGATTACAAAAACGAATACTGTAATCTCTTACAACTAAAATATTGTAATCAGATTACAGATACTTTGAAAAACTAGATGATTACTTTGAGGATTACTTTTAAATTCAGAAAGGATGTTTGCAGAAAAAAATACTTTGACACTTCTGTTTTCTCAATGACATTCAAATCAGCATTGAAAAAAGGTGCAAGTTCAAGTTTGTTCCACCTGAGCGAGTCAGACCACAAGTCAGAGACCACTATGTTGACACACCAAATGTGTTTGATGGATTGCGGGAGAAGAGCAGGAATAGGCTTTTGTAGGCTACAGTCCAATCTATGTCTTCCAATGGTGCGACTGCTGTCGACATCCAAAGAGTATCCAACTTGAATAAACGCTTGGAGGTAAGGATGACAGCAGTGGTGTAGTCTACGGCGATACGGATATAACTTATTATTGATATATACCAGTGGCGGTCAGTGTCGTTTATGATGAGGGAGGAAATTCTTTTTTCATGAGCATGGCCTTATTTCTATTACAGCATGTTGGATGTTTGTCATTCATATTCCATTCACCCAGCTCAATGTAACATCGATAGGTTTAGGCTACTACATGATACTCAAATTTTCCCTTAACCCATCATGAGGTTGCTACAAATTAGCCTATGAATGAAAGTTTACAATGTAGGAGCACACAGGTCGAGAGAGAAATTTGAGATGACAGACAGTGACACTTTCAATACCGCCTTGCACACTCTTGCCTGCATCTAGTTTATCTAGGGTATAATCAGTAGTCCAACAGTTACAAAAGAGAGTTTCTATTGGACAAATTCAGGTATTTTTATCCCTGCTTTGTTTGCTTTCGCTTAAGAAAAGTTTTAACAGAATCGGCGGAATGAATACACCCTTGATCATAGCAGCCACGCTGTATTCATTCTAGAATCTATGCACTCTCACCTTTTCCCTTTGTTTGTGGACTTCAATGAACAACACATCAGCTGTATGTGACCAGGACAAAAAACCTTTCCAAGCCAAACCATGTCATAATCACTGCACACAGCCTACATCGTTGTTCCCATATTAGCTAAATTAACATCCTAGTCAACATAGCTAATAGAACTAATGCGTTAGTAAACCAGCTAAAATCAGTAATGTTACAGTGTATAGTCAGTAAGCAGTTACACCGGCGGGCCCCTTTTGGCAATTATTTAATAAAACCAAAAGCTTACCTTGACTTGGAAGAGTTTCAGTGTTGTGTTGGATAGTCATAGCCAGCTAGCTAACATAGCATCCCTCTGTTTGAGCCAGGCATTTGAGTAACTAAAATAGCCAGCTACATTTGCTAGCTAAAGAAATGACACTCTTTCTTTTGCTTCTCTGTCATTTATGAAGAAATTAATTTGTTGAAAACTATTCAACTATTGTCTTTCTCCTTCGAGTCAACTACTCACCACATTCACCACATTTTATGCACTGCAGTGCTAGCTAGCTGTAGCTTATGCTTTCATTCTCTGATCCTTTGATTGGATGGGCAACAGTTCATTCTGCAAGAGCTCTGAGGTTGGAGGACGTCCTCTAGAAGTTGTCATAATTACTGTGTAAGTCTATGGAAGGGGGTGAGAACCAAGAGCCTCCTAGGTTTTGTATTGAAGTCAGTGCACCAAGAGGAGGACGGAAGCTACCTGTCCTCCAGCTACACCATGGTGCTATCTCTACAGAGTGCTTTTGAGGCTACTGTAGACCTTCATTGCAAATCAGTGTGTTTTAATTAATTATTTGGTGACATGAATATATTTAGTCTAGTTTTTCAATGTTTTACCATTTTTAAAAAAAGAAATTCACTGAGGAGGATGGTCCTACCCTTCTTCCTCTGAGGAGCCTCCACTGATATCTACATAGCGCATTGATGTGAATCACACTGCTGCTCTCTCATTTAGCTACAACTGATTGCCCACCTCAACAACAGCCCCTTCACATTACACTCCATGCAGTTTGGCTTCAGAGCGAAACACTCCACAGAAACTGCCAACTGCTTTCTTCAGGAAAATGTGAAGTCCAAGATGGACAAAGGGGGCATTGTTGGGGCTGTGTTTCTGGACCAAAGGAAGGCTTTTGATACTGTTAACCATGAGATTCTCATCACAAAATTGTCCAAGTTCAACTTTTCCCCCCGATGCCTTGAGATGGATGAAATCATACCTTGAAGGCAGAACTCAGTGTGTCAGAGTGAGCAATGAGCTGTCGCCCACTCTTACCTATGATGTTGGCGTGCCCCAAGGGTCAATACTGGGGCCCCTCCTGTTCAGCATGTACATTAATGATCTGCCTTCTGTCTGTACTGGGTCTGAAGTTCAAATGTATGCAGATGATACAGTGATATATGTGCATGCAAAGAGCAAACAACAAGCTGCACAAGAACTCACTACTGTAATGGTCCAGGTTACAAAGTGGCTCAGTGACTCGTGTTTGCATCTCAATGTGAAAAAAACTGTTTGCATGTTCTTCACAAAGAGGGCAACAGATGCTACTGAGCCAGATGTCTATGTGTCAGGGGAGAAGCTCCAGGTGGTATCTGATTTTAAGTACCTTGGCATCATACTTGATTCCAACCTCTCTTTTAAAAAGCATGTGAAAAAGGTAATTCAGATAACCAAATTCAACCTAGCTAATTTCCGATTTATACAAAATTGTTTGACTACAGAGGTAGCAAAACTGTACTTCAAATCTATGATACTCCCCCACTTAACATACTGCTTGACTAGTTGGGCCCAAGCTTGCTGTACAACATTAAAACCTATTCAATCTGTCTATAGACAGGCTCTCAAAGTGAGTGATAGGAAGCCCAATAGCCATCATCACTGTTATTTTCTCAGAAAGCATGAGCTCCTGAGTTGGGAAAATCTTGTGCAATACAACGACGCATGTCTTGTATTCAAGATCCTAAATGGCCTGGCTCCCCATCCACTCAGTATTTTTGTTAAACAGAAAACCCAAACATATGGCAGCAGATCCACAAGGTCTGCCATGAGAGGTGACTGTATAGTTCCCTTAAGGAAAAGCACCTTTAGTAAATCCGCTTTCTCTGTGAGAGCTTCCCATGTCTGGAATACACTGCCATCAGACACACATAACTGCACCACATATCACACTTTCACAAAATGCATGAAGACATGGCTAAAGGTCAATCAGATTTGTGAACATAATCCCTAGCTGTGTATTACCGCTTTCCATGTTGTCTGTTGTCTGTAGCTTGTGAGGTGTGGAAACACTTTGTTGCTTTTATGGAGTTTGTCTTGCTGCTTTTTGTTCTATGTTGCTCTGTCTGTATGCTATGTCTTGTTTCTCCTATGTTGCTCTGTATGCTATGTCTTGCTTGTTCTATGTTGCTCGGTGTGTATGCTATGTCTTGCTTGTCCTATGTTGCTCTGTCTGTATGCTATGTCTTGTTTCTCTGTATGCTATGTCTTGCTTGTTCTATGTTGCTCTGTGTGTATGCTATGTCTTGCTTGTCCTATGTTGCTCTGTCTGTATGCTACGTCTTGTTTCTCCTATGTTGCTCTGTATGCTATGTCTTGCTTGTTCTATGTTGCTCTGTGTGTGCTCACTGCTCAATGATTGTCTATATTGTAATTGTTTTTAATAACCTGCCCAGGGACTGCGGTTGAAAATTAGCCGGCTGGCTAAAACCGGCACTTTTACTGAAACGTTGATTAATGTGCACTGTCCCTGTAAAAATAAAAGAAACTCAATAAAAAAAATTTAAACCAGTGGACAGCCGGTGAAAAATGCGCTCTTGCAACAGCTGCATAGTGTGGATCCCAGCATATGGAATAAAAGTGGGGCTTTATTGCTCAATCTAATTCATGCTGATAAAACAAAAAAATCCATAAACCTAATGGACACATGCTCAAACTCGCACACTTTTGATAGACTTAAAAGGGGCAATCTGTAGTTGCTACATACATTTTTATTTATAAATTATATATATTAATGTAAAGATATAATTTATTCCTATTATTGTATGTAGTAGAAAGCGGTGGGTTACAAGAAGTCTACATAACCAACAAATAAAGTAAAATGAACATCCATATATGGCCAGCTATGTAAACTTTAACATAGATTTATCCTGCAATAGATGTGGTTCAATTGGTAACATACATGTGTCTTCTTCTAATGCCTCTTAAGAGGGAAGTAATCTAAAAGTAACTGAATGTAATCAGATTACGATACTGAGTTTGGGTAATCCAAAAGTTATGTTACTGATTACAATTTTGGACAGGTAACTAGCAAACGGATTACATTTAGAAAGTAACCTACCCAATCCTGGAAATAAGTTATATTCTTACAGAATCAATGTGTATACAGTATATCATGAATTATAAGTACAAAAATGGGAAAGGGGGATACCTGGTCAGTTGTACAACTGAATGCATTCAACTGAAATGTGTCTTCCACATTTAACCCAACCTCTCTGAATCAGAGAGGTGCAAGGGGCTGCCTTAATCGACATCCACGTATTCGGCGCCCCGGGGGCGGTGGGTTAACTGCCTTGCTCAGGGGAAGAACGACAGATTTTTACCTTGTCAGCTCGGGGATTCGATCCAGCAACCTTTCGGTTACTGGCCCAACACTCTAACCACTAAATGATGTAACAACTAAGGATTCTAGCTTTAACACAGAAGACCTGAACCCACAATATGATCCTAATGTCACAAAGACTCAGAGCAACTAGTACCCCCATGTTTCAGTGAGACTCACAGCAGTCATCGTTGACCACACACTTCTCCGTCTCCTCAGTGTTCAGAGAGCAGATGGATCCATCTTCCGGGAACTGTTTGATGTAGCGCTCCCGAGACCTCATCCCCATCCCACAGGACACACTGCACGGAGACCAGTTGATCCACTCTGACATCATACAGGTAGACGCTTCTGGGAATGACGAGGCAAAGACAAAGCCTGGTTAAACCACACTGGAGGCTGTGGTCACCATTGTGTAATGGTGAGTGCAGGGTTCAGTCTGGTTTAACCAGGCTAGAGAAAACGAGCAGGGTAATTAACATGCCATACATGCAACAGCTCTGTCCATTCATTTCATTAATACTAGCTGACACCTCTGAATTACACCTGCACCTTCTTGTGGTAACAAGTAACACACCCTAAAATAATTGATTTAGTCCTACCTAATCTTACTCTGCTCTCTCCAATTATCTGGGAACAGAGCATGTAAATAGATTTTTTTTCCATAGAGGATGGATATACTTTGGGGAACTTTCCATAGATTTCTCTTTCGTCTGGTCCATCTGCCTGCCTGCGGATTGGAAGCAGCTGTGAGTGTAGCTTAATAAAGCAGAACTAAGTGGATCATTAATAAGAGCTGTAAATAAATGTGGCCCTGATGAGGCCCCCAGGGGCCACGTCCAGCTTCAGGAATATCAATCAACCACGGACGTTAACGGAGCGATACAAGAAAGGAAAGGAGTGACGTGCAGGAAGAAAAGCATACGCTGCCGGTCCTATTAATCGATAGTGTGTGTTGGAGGGAAACAATAGCCTTGAACAATTCAAACACACTTATCAAGCCCTGACAAAGCTGAGATTTGGGGCACGAGTAGAGATAAAGGGAGGAATGACAAACACCTCTGCATGACTGATCATGTGCCTTTTGGCATAGTGGACTAAACTGACAACTTTGATGAGAATTGGACAAAGGACCAGTTAGTTCCTGAGAAACAAAGTTGATGTCAATCTGACTGAATAGAACAGCTTTCAGATCTGTCTTGTGTACTGGAAGAAGAAGCTTTTGTGGAATATCATATTCTTGTCTTTGGATCTTTACCTGGTTGTGGGACTTGATGAAACTCCAAAGTCCCATCTTTACATGTTGTATTTGAATGCAAACAACAAAACGGTATTAATTGTGCATCATACGTAGCATGTAAACCGGGAAAGGGAAAACAATGGCAACAATGTATTTTCTCGTGCTTGGCTAGTAAATTGGAGGAGCGTGACACCATTTCAACCCTAATCCCTGTTCTCATACATGGATATGCTGACTGTCTTTAGTCAATATGACATGTACACGATTACACAGGGGTCACCAGCTCAGCCTGCAGAGCAGCAGACAAACCTTTAGCCAACAACCTCTTCTTTATGACCTGCTTTCTTTTAAACAATAACATATAATTCACTGTCTTTTCCCAATTTTTGGAAGCTATTTTACAGCCATTGGAGATGGAACAACATGTTCTGAGAAAGACAAAACTGTTGGATTTCAATTCTCACAAATTCAGACGTTTCACGTTTCACCCAATTTATCAGGCAGGCAAACAACTGTATTCATGTCTAAGCTGAGGCGACTTTGTCAGCTGACTCATACCAGTGATTGAACGGTGCTATTGAAGTGCATGCATTAGCGCTAAATGAGAAACAGGCCTATGACACTGTCCTTAGTCCTCACCCTCCTCGCTGCAGCCAGGCCCCATGCAGGGCTTGAAGTCCTGGGTGTGAGGGCAGGGAACACCGAGGTCCAGCTGGGCCTTCAGCATCCTCTGTCTCATCCTCCGGCCCTTGTCACAGCTGGCTGAGCTGCAGGCTGACCACGGAGACCAGTTGGAGTAGATGCACGTCTCTGGAGTGTCATCTGGAGGAAGAAATACTCTATCAGACAATGCATTGACAAGTCATCTTGGTCAGCTTGGGTGACAATAACTGCATTGGTTAAATGTCACTATCTTGACATATTCTAATGAGATCATGTAAATGGGGGTATTCAAACTCTATTTTCTTGCTTATAACCCTATATTTTCACTGCTTTAGAATGTGCTGGTGCTGTATAGGTATGGACTAATGTGCCTAACTGCCTAAAAAAGTCAATGCAAGTTCATACAGTTCAGGTCTTGCTCTAACCACAGTGTATAGTTACTGTACAGTACGTGTATTGTAATGTACTAGAGACCTTCCTGTTAAGGAAACAGACAGTGTTGCCCTCAACAGAAAGAGGTTAGAGAGAACCCGGTTCAAAGGTAGAATTGGACATTAATTGCAGAGTGTGGCTAGAAACAAAAACTCCACAGGTTAATTTCTCCTGCTTGCTGTGTTGATGGTGTTCAGCAGACAGACATCTGGAAGTTTAAACATGGATTCAGGCAAAGCAAGTCCAGCAGCTAGAGTGTGTGGCTTTTAAATTGAACATCCCAAATTGGTTGAGATAAAGTGCTTCCACACCTTCCTCCTTCTCCTCCTGGCCAATATCTGCCACGATATCGTCCACAGTGTCCGGGACAATATTGCACTGCTCTCCCTGTGGACAAGAAACATGATTCAACATCACAAACACTGATAAGATTCTCAATTTACCATTTAATATCACATTCTCATCGGAGACAAGGGTAAACACCCGAATATGTGTAATTTATTTTCTTGGCAATCTTCTGTAAAATGGAGGTTCGGTCAATATGACATCTGGTTGTCGGTTTAAAAGATAGACTTTTTTTTTGAATTCTTTGCTTCAATTGTCAGGAGACAAACACATTGTCATTTTTCTATGTGTTTTCCAAAGACTTGCTATGATCACTATGGCAATATACGCTGAGTGTACAAAACATTAGGAACACCTTCTTAATACTGAGTTGCACCTCCTTTTGCTCTGAGAACAGCCTCAAGTCGTTGGGGCACGGGCTGTACAAGGTGTCGAAAGCGTTTCACAGGGATGCTGGCCCGTATTGACTCCAATGCTTCCCACAGTTGTGTCAAGTTGCCTGGATGTCCTTTGGGTGGTGGACCATTCTTGATACACACGGGAAACTGTTGAGCGTGAAACAGCGTTGCAGTTCTTGACACACTCAAACCGGTGCTCCTGGCACCTACGACCATACGCCGTTCAAAGGCACTTAAATCTTTTGTCTTGCCCATTCACCCTTTGAATGGCACACATACACAAATCATGTCTCAATTGTCTAGAGGCTTAAAAATCCTTCTTTAACCGGTCTCCTCCCCTTCAACTACACTGATTGAAGTGGATTTAACAAGTTACATCAATAAGGGATCATAGCTTCCACCTCGATTCACCTGGTCAGTCTACAGCCCATTCAAAGAGCTATGTATCCAAGGCAACATTACATGTATAGTGACTGTGAGGAGAGTTATATTGCATGGACATTCACATCTCTTCAGAGAGAGGGAGCAGACACAGACAAAGATAGCGGAATGAATGAGCCAGGTGCTGAAGGTACCTTTCTGGCTATCCTTTCCACCACCACCCGGGCCAAGGCTGTGATAGGGCCTCCCTCAGTGTCGTAGAAGGGACTCTGGGGGTGGTCCAGGCTGGTCAGGGGCCGGATCCTCTCCTGGGGTATCGTAGGCTTGTTGGGAGACTGGAATGGTACGAGACAGGGTGGCATATGAGTGACACAATATGGACATTGGGCTAGGAGTAAGTGTAAGACAGGGTAATATAGGTCCACGGAAGTGGAGTTAGTACAACAGTGCTAACAGTAATTCTAATAGGAGTTAGTATAGGTGCAGAGTTGGTATTAAAGGCCCAGTGCAGTCAAAAATATGATTTCCTGTGTTAAAACTGTGTAAATATGTGTGTATATACAGTGGGGAGAAAAAGTATTTGATACACTGCCGATTTTGCAAATTTTCCTACTTACAAAGCATGTAGAGGTCTGTAATTTTTTATCATAGGTACACTTCAACTGTAAGAGACGGAATCTAAAACAAAAATCACATTGTATGATTTTTAAGTAATTAATTTGCATTTTATTGCATGACATAAGTATTTGATACATCAGAAAAGCAGAACTTAATATTTGGTACAGAAACCTTTGTTTGCAATTACAGAGATCATACGTTTCCTGTAGTTCTTGACCAGGTTTGCACACACTGCAGCAGGGATTTTGGCCCACTCCTCCATACAGACCTTCTCCAGATCCTTCAGGTTTCGGGGCTGTCGCTGGGCAATACGGACTTTCAGCTCCCTCCAAAGATTTTCTATTGGGTTCAGGTCTGGAGACTGGCTAGGCCACTCCAGGACCTTGAGATGCGTCTTACGGAGCCACTGCTTAGTTGCCCTGGCTGTGTGTTTTGGGTCGTTGTCATGCTGGAAGACCCATCTTCAATGCTCTTACTGAGGGAAGGAGGTTGTTGGCCAAGATCTCGCGATACATGGCCCCATCCATCCTCCCCTCAATACAGTGCAGTCGTCCTGTCCCCTTTGCAGAAAAGCATCCCCAAAGAATGATGTTTCCACCTCCATGCTTGACGGTTGGGATGGTGTTCTTGGGGTTGTACTCATCCTTCTTCTTCCTCCAAACACAGCGAGTGGAGTTTAGACCAAAAAGCTCTATTTTTGTCTCATCAGACCACATGACCTTCTCCCATTCCTCCTCTGGATCATCCAGATGGTCATTGGCAAACTTCAGACGGGCCTGGACATGCGCTGGCTTGAGCAGGGGGACATTGCATGCGCTGCAGGATTTTAATCCATGACGGCGTAGTGTGTTACTAATGGTTTTCTTTGAGACTGTGGTCCCAGCTCTCTTCAGGTCATTGACCAGATCCTGCCGTGTAGTTCTGGGCTGATCCCTCACCTTCCTCATGATCATTGATGTCCCACGAGGTGAGATCTTGCATGGAGCCCCAGACCGAGGGTGATTGACCGTCATCTTGAACTTCTTCCATTTTCTAATAATTGCGCCAACAGTTGTTGCCTTCTCACCAAGCTGCTTGCCTATTGTCCTGTAGCCCATCCCAGCCTTGTGCAGGTCTACAATTTTATCCCTACTGTCCTTACACAGCTCTCTGGTCTTGGCCATTGTGGAGAGGTTGGAGTCTGTTTGAGTGTGTGGACAGGTGTCTTTTATACAGGTAACGAGTTCAAACAGGTGCAGTTAATACAGTTAATGAGTGGAGAACAGGAGAGCTTCTTAAATAAAAAATAACAGGTCTGTGAGAGCCGGAATTATTACTGGTTAGTAGGTGATCAAATACTTATGTCATGCAATAAAATGCAAATTAATTACTTAAAAATCATACAATGTGATTTTCTGGATTTTTGTTTTAGATTCCATCTCTCACAGTTGAAGTGTACCTATGATAAACATTACAGACCTCTACATGCTTTGTAAGTAGGAAAACCTGCAAAATATATATATATATCCATCCACACTAATAATACTGTACAATTGTGAAAACTGATCATGCCCTTTTAGTGCAAGAGTGGGTTGAAAAGACTTGAAAATAGTTCTGCCTGTTTTGGTTTGATGGAGTTTTGGTCTTCCATGGTGACATCACCTAGCAGTAAATTAGTTAAGAACAATAAGAAAGAGTTTCAAACCTCTCTGCCAATAACAGCACATTTTCAGTTTTCCACTCCCCACTTGGACCTCTCCCAGACAGTCAAACTCTTGCTTGAGAAATGGCCTTTTCCTAAGAAGCTATTTTTGTTTATTTTTTACCATTTTAAGGTACTTCATTGTTACCCAGAAATGATTTGATATTGAGATTTAAAAAAATGGCTTTATTGGACTTTTAAGTGTAACACAGGGCAGTATGTGCACAGGGCTGGCAGTAACTGTAACACGGGGTATAGTGTCTTAAAACGCCTGAAATATCTCTTTTGTATACAAGTTGAGCACACCTAAGATGTAAATGCGGAATCAATAGTAAACTTTGCAATAAAAGCACAACATTTGGTACAGAGGTACAGTATGTACCCTGAAAATAAATAGATATGGATCCACCACAGATTTGGCCTCTGGGGGGCGTGGCAGCCCCGATTAACTCAAAAATATCTCAAAAATGTAAATACATATTTAGGTTCCAGTCAATGTCTCTACACCAAGCCGAGAGTCTCATCTTTTAGATGAAATTTGAACTAGAGCAAAAAGTCTGATGTCACCGGCACCCATATCGCCTAAATCGGCCTTATCTGTGGCCATTTTAGGTCATACCGGTGTGTCAGATTAGCTCAATCGTCAAATTATTAGCCTCTCAGTATCACAGAAACACAACACTTTGAATAACAGACAAATATTCATAACAAGTGGCTATGGATGAGATGTATCAAAATATATTTTCAAAACACTTAAAAAACTGTGTATTTTGAATAATGGGGAATTTAAAGAATTTACTACAAAAGGTTAATAAAATCAAAAAGGGTTACTGTTTGACAGAAAGTGTATTTTTTCATCACATCCCAAAATGACCCCTGTTGTTGCTTTTAGGGGTTGAAATACTGTATGTTGTTGCTTTTAGGGGTTGAAATACTGTATGTTGTTGCTTTTAGGGGTTGAAATACTGTATGTTGTTGCTTTTAGGGGTTGAAATACTGTATGTTGGTGCTTTTAGGGGTTGAAATACTGTATGTTGGTGCTTTTAGGGGTTGAAATACTGTATGTTGGTGCTTTTAGGGGTTGAAATACTGTATGTTGGTGCTTTTAGGGGTTGAAATACTGTATGTTGGTGCTTTTAGGGTGAAGATGAATGCGCTCTGGATAAGAGTGTCTGCTAAATGACTAAAATGTAATGTAATATGTAGTATGGGCACAGGGAAGGGAGCTAGTGAAACAGTATGGGCACAGGGCTGAGAGCGAGCACCTCGTCATGTTCAGCTGCCATCTGTTAGGGGCTTCTGTGTTTGATCTTAATATGCATAATTGATCAGCTGTGTAATATTCCTTTTATGAGTGATTTATGACATTGTTTCCTGCTTGGTGCTTTGTGAATCACCTTTCATGCTGCCGTTCCATAACAGTAACTTCAGTTGAAGAGAAAAAAACAAAAGCAATTGAGTCCCTTTCTACTTTAACTCCAGGGAATCTAGTTTTAGTTCATTTTTGGCTGATATATTAATTGGTGCTGCAGCCAACATGTGGAGCCAAAAACGAAATAACTAAATCACATCTGGGGTATATGAATGCATGATTCATCCGCTTTCTTTGCATAGAAAGTATAAAGGCTATTTACAGAGTGTGTATGATTATGCTGTGTGTGTGGGTATGCATTGGATATACTGTATCTTCAGTGTCTTTTCTGGCCTATAGATGGCAGTGTCTTTCCTTTTCTTTTCCCAGTATCTTTTCAAGCCAGCAGAAAATTAACTATAAATTCCAGCGCAGGATTTGTTGGGTACATATTTACAGGGTAGCGACACAAGACTAGTCAGTGAGGCAGCCTCTTGGGTAAATATGTCCGCCTCAATAAAACGACAACACAGTGGATGTGCTGTTTTATGTTTGCAGTGTGTTTTTCGCTGAATCTGTTTATGCGTTTTTCAGCCGAGGTTGGATGATTTGTATATTCATAAGTTATAAACAAAAAATAAAAAAGCAACGCTCCTGCACTATTAATGAAAGTAGATCAACAGCTTTCGTTCCAGATTTATGGCAAAATACAGACGCCTGGTTATGTAAATTAGAATGGCAGAAATATTTTTACTAGATAACTGAAACCAGAGCCATTTACTACATATTGACCCCCATGTCTGGGGCCCCAGGGCCTCACCTCGTAGGTGACCCCGTTGTCGGTGCCTGCGTCCCAAGGGATGAGGTCTTGGTCCAGCCTCTGGACCCAGCCACACTCCTTGGTGCAGAGGTCCTCTGCAGACAGCCCCACGTTCCAGTCAGGGCTGGGCCCCAGCATGCTCAGAAAGGACATGAGGTGACGCGTACGGTCCACTGAGAACTCAGCCGAGGGAGCTGCCCGCCTGAATAGACAAACAGATACAGACACGCATCGTATGCTCCTCAATGTGCAGATTGATCTGATTGATCAACACACAATGACATAATGTTAAAGACTGGTGAAGCCAGCTTGGTTTTCATTTTAATGCATCACATACCACACCAATTATCTGCTTTAAGTGTTTAAATGAGCTATATACTGTCCAAACAAAAACGTATAACACATTCCGTTCATAACAGCTCAACATATTAATAAATAATGACTTGTTTCTATTTAGAACTTAGAGAGAATAATGTTGTATCACTAGAACACATAAATAAGTGTGAATGAAATAGATGTTACGGTGGAAATGTTTAGGCTGGTGAATGTGCGTGGAGGCAAATAGACAGGTTCTATCCCAAATGGCCCCCTATTCCCTATATAGTGGACTACTTTTAACCAGAGCCCTATAGGCCCTGGTGAAAAGTAGTGCACTATATAGGGAACTGGGTGCTTTTTGGGACTCTATTTATGTGTTAATTTCCACAACACAAATACTAAGAGGAGAATAACAGCCAGTAACATCTGAATAGTTACTGACATGTGAAGAGATACTTATATAATATTCCTCCTTGTCATGTTAATTAGGTGATAAACAACAAAACTCTGTACATTTCTGTAATATAACACGACGTGGGAGTGTAGTACTGCTCAGTTAGATACAACTGATCTAATTCAAGCAGTTCCTGTGAGATGATTAAACAAGTATGGAGACTACAACCTACACTTCGCTGTGCCTTATTTAGAGAACTTATTCCACAAGCACATCAATCTCTTTAAACAATCTCCTTCCCTTTGAGACATCTATGTTGTTCTGATCCCCCCTTTACATAAAACACATGTATATGACTTCTCCAAACAGCCTCTTCTAAAGAGAGAAAATTGCCCGGATTAATTGGTTGGCTAATGTTAAAATAGGTAAATGTAACGTCTTAAAATATTGGAACTGGAGGCAGTCAATAACACTAATCACAGAAACACCCAGAGGAAACACATCTCTCATCAAAACAGGAGTCTTCCTTTTGCAAACAAAATACCTCATGAAAAATGTACACAATCATTAATGAATTTAAAGAAAACACCCGCAGGCCAGGCAGGTAGCTATTGAATTAATGCTGGGTGATTATCTCCTCAGCCTGTTTTCTGATGAAGTTAAAAAAATTATGAGAAATTCTGTTTTCATCTAAATTCTCAATTAATGATTATCAAATGATAATCTCTACAAGTAATTTCACCGTTTTTTAGACAGACAATTAACATTTTCAAACCTGTGAAAAGTGAGGGTACTCTTGTACATCACAGTGTACTCACACATTCAGGGGCTGCCATGCTGGCCACTGCGCCTTGGTTTTTATCACAGTCAGAACTTCATCACCCTGTGGATGACAAACACAGAGAGAGAAAGATACATTAGTTCGGTCAAATTAGAGAAAACTGCATGGAGAACACAGAAAGACACCCAACAGGGTTAATTCCTCTCTTTCGTATGAAATCTAAAACACTTTCCAAAGTTGAGAGCTGTGAAAGTGGGCATCTTGGGACCAGATGTGTCTGTTATTTTATAATGGCTGTTTTTTCCACAAGAGGATCCCACTTGTGAATCACACACAGTAGCTCAGCTAAGCTGGCCGGTCTGGGGGAGCAGGGTGTTAACATAGCAGCATTGTCACCTGCTGCTGAAAAATTAAAAGGTCCAGTAGCAAACAGACCCTTTTGATGTATAACTAAGCAGGGGTTGTTGCTGCTCTGTGAGACAGTGTGGTGTCTGAAATCAAACAAAGGAAAAACAGGGTGGTAGAGATCTGTGGTGTTGCCTACTATTATGCTTTCACACACACACTCCTTCTCTTTGTGGATTTCTATAGAAAACAAGTCATTTTGAGAAAAGAGATATTGACATGGCTACAGGGTCTCCTTGTAGCTTTTTTGTTGTTGAGACTATCAACAGTAGCCAGCATATTGCTTTAACGTTCACTATTGAAGGTTTACTTTTGTAAATCACTTTCCCGAAAAGAAATAAGCTCAACGAGCAGATTGATGGGAACACCACAGGCTATCGTTTGTCACACACCCTACACAGATTTGTAAGCTTCAATCTTGTTCTAAAAAGTAAATGAGCCAATCCAGTTCAACAGTGATTGAACCGAACGGTAGCCGAGCGAGGGCTTCGGAGCTAGCAGACGTGTGGCATGGCAGCGGCTGGCGGATCGATACTGAGTTTCCTGAAGTCCCACACAGAGATGGAATTCATGTCGGAGGACCGGGCGAGGAAGATGACTGATGGCGAGAAGAAGTGAGACAGAAAAAAGGGTGCGAGGTGCAAACCCAAACCGGCTGTGAAATACAAGCACAAATATCATACCCCTAAGACATACTAACCTCTCACCATTACCATAACAGGGAAGGTTATTTTTAGCATTTTTCGGGGGGTATGATATTTGTGAGTTTGTGACTTTCTTACTCATCATTACTCACGATTCATTCAAGGTTATCTGTAATCATGGGAGCATCCACATTAATGTAGACGTTTTAGAAACATATTCTATTAATATTTAGGATAAAAGTGACTCCAAAATGACACAATACATTATTTACCATTAATTTCTATTGGGCACAAAGTAATCTGAAACACAACCAAAACAAGCAGCAAATGCATCCAACAAGTTTGTAGAGTTATAAGCTTGATGTAATCATTATTTGCTAAGAATAAGGGACCAAATACTAAACTTTTCACTACTTTAAAGTAAATTTGTCCCAATACTTTTGGTCCCCTAAAATGGGGGGACCATGAACAAAAAGTGCTGTAATTTCTAAACGGTCCAGGCGATATCAATGAAAATACTCTCAAATAAAGCTGACAGTCTGCACTTTAACCTCATCATCATCGTATAATTTCAAATCCAAATTGCTGTTATACAGAGCCAAAACAACAAAAAAGGAGTCCGTGTCCCAATACTTTGAGCTGACTGTATTTGGCAGCCATTAAATAAATATTTGTTTTCAGATTATCCTTCCGGCCTCCCACTGGCTTTTCCCCCCCGTAATAACACTCTCTCTCCTTCAACATATATACATTACCACTTCAATTACATACAAGACTGTAGGGAAGACTGAATCACAACCAGGTCTATTTATCAAATCTGTTTGGATTTAACTACGGTCGATTTCATGAACAACGTTTCCGTTGAGAATTGGCTGGGCCACTCAAGGACATTCAGAGACATGTCCCGAAGCCACTCCTGCGTTGTCTTGACTGTGTGCTTAGGGTCGTTGTCCTGTTGGACTGAGGTCCAGTCTGATGTCCTGAGTGCTCTGGAGCAGGTTTTCATCAAGGATCTCTCTGTATTTTGCTCTGTTCAACTTTGCCTTGATCCTGACTAGTTTCCCAGTCCCTGCCTCTGAAAAACATCCCCGCACCATGATGCTGCCACCACCATGCTTCACCATAGGGACGGTGCCAGGTTTCCTCCAGACGTGACGCTTGGCATTCAGGGCAAAGAGTTCAATCTTGGTTTCATGAGACCAGAGAATCTGGTTTCTCACGGTCTGAGAGTCTTTAGGTGCCTTTTGGCAAACTCCAAGCAGGCTGTTATGTGCCTTTTACTGAGGAGTGGCTTCCGTCTGTCCACTCTACCATAAAGGCCTGATTGGTGGAGTGCTGCAGAGATGGTTGTCCTTCTGGAACGTTCTCTATTCTCCACAGAGAAACTCTGGAGCTTTGTCAGAGTGACCATCGGGTTCTTGGTCACCTCCCTGACCAAGGCCTTTCTCCCCCGATTGCTTACTTTGGCCAGGCAGCCAGCTCTAGGAAGAGTCTTCGTGGTTCCAAACCTCTTCCATTTAAGAATGATGGAGACCACTGTGTTTTTGCGGACCTTCAATGCTGCAGAAATGTTTCGGTACCCTTCCCCAGATCTGTGGCTCGACACAATCCTGTCTCAGAGCTCTACGGACAATTCCTTTGATCTCATGGCTTGGTTTTCTGCTCTGACATGCACTGTCAACTGTGGGGCCTTTATATAGACAGGTATGTGCCTTTACAAATCATGTCCAAACAATTGAATTTACCACGGGTGGACTCCAATCAAGTTAGGAACATCTCAAGGATGATCAATGGAAACAGGATGCACCGGAGCTCAATTTTGAGTCTCATGGCAGAGAGTCTAAATACTTACACTACCAGTCAAAAGTTTCAGAACACCTACTCATTCAAGAGTTTTTCTTTATTTTTACTATTTTCTACTTTGTAGAATAATAGTGAAGACATCAAAACTATGAAATAACACATATGGAATCATGTAGTAACCAACAAATCAAAATATATTTTATATTTGAGACTCTTAAAATAGCCACCCTTTGCCTTGATGACAGCTTTGCACACTCTTGGCATTCTCTCAACCAGCTTCACCTGGAATGCTTTTCCAACAGTCTTGAAGGAGTTCTCACATATGCTGAGCACTTGTTGGCTGCTTTTCCTTCACTCTGCGGTCCGACTCATGTCAAACCATCACAATTTGGTTGAGGTCGGGGGATTGTGGAGGCCAGGTCATCTGATGCAGCACTCACTCTCCTTCTTGGTAAAATAGTCCTTACACAGCCTTTACTTTTTACTCATTATTGCTGAATGTGAGCTCAATGACACACAGCGTGTCGCCATTTTTATAGAAAGCTAAACAGTAGCTAGTTTTTTTTAACATACTTTTTTTTGTAGTAAGTAGCCTACCTAAAGTTTCTCTGATAAATAGCACTCTGACAAAGAATATATCTTAGCCTTTGTCTTCACTTTTATCTTTGCTCTTACCTCCCCAGAATCAAGGCACTCATATCTTTTACCTTAAAAAGTTTGTATTTTAATTATTTGTCATGTTGACCCTAGGCTGACCTCATGTGATGCCCTGTCCAGCCTCTTGAATCCCCTAAATGGCCCCGTCTGTTTGTCTATATCCAGCTACAGAGAAGTCTGGGCCGTAATTGATTTGATTTCAGTGAGGTACCAGTCAGGCCAGTCACTCCTGCAAGCGGAGAGGAACTGAGAGGCAGGGCAATAAGCCCCCATAACCACACTGCTCTCCCCCATCACATCATGCTCAGAGGCAGACAGGCAGAGCAGCTCCCCTGACTCAGCCGTCTTGCCAGCGTGTGGCACTCCGAGGACCCAACGTACCCAGTATACTTCTGCCTCCGCCATTGCCGCTCCCATCTGATGCCCGAGCACAATCAAAACCTAGTGACTTTGCCAAGGGATCTGTTGCATGGCAGCGGAAGAAATATTGTCAAATCGTAATAATGTTAAATGAGCTGGGAGCCTCTGGGAGAGTGTGTAATAAAGAATAAACGCTGTCATATTGGAGTTTAAAAGCAATTCTGGGTGACTGTCTGGAGAATGAGACTGGGCTCTGGGAGGTGATGGTGTGGTCTTCTGTTGTGCTGCAACCGTGCAGTTCGGAGGGTGTATTATGCACTCATTACAGGAAACAATTACCCACATAACCTTGTGGCGGACCTTTTTAATCTCTTAGTTCAAACAGTGTGGAATGAAGTACACTATATACTGTGCATGGTGCAGACAACAAAGCACATTATTAGATATCAATGTATGTATACAGTAGGCCTACTATTTTAAATAAAGCAAATTAACTCCTGTTATATAATGTACTGTACAGTGCCCTCAAAGTATTCACACACCTTTACTTTTTCTACATTTTGTTGTGTTACAGACAACATTTAAAATTATTAAATTGAGGTTTTGTGTCACTGGCATACATACACACAAAACCCCATAATGTCAAAGTGGAATAATGTTTTTTGGAATTTTAACAAATTAATACTTTTTTAAAGTTGAAATGTCTTGAATCAATAAATATTCAACCCCTTTGTTATAACAAGCCTAAATAAGTTCAGGAGTAAAAATGTGACCGTGTCAGGAAGCTAGGCATATGTCCCACGTCATTACTTTACAGGGGACGCATTTGAATGCAGTTATACAATTTTTTTATCAAAATTTGTTTTTTGGGCAAAATGCCTTCTGGAACATGTGAACTTTCATGTGCCCTAATAACACACTTGTATGCCATCTGTAAATACGAATAAAATGTTAAATTAGGAGCCTACCTGGTTTAGCCACGGAAAAAGGCAGGAACTTTCCCAATAGCCATGATTGTCTGAATGAATGGATGGGATGGAAATGCCGAGAGACGAGTTCGGATTGGTCTGCCATGTAGAATTGTCACGATCGTCTTGCTGTGAGAGATTGGACCAAGGCGCAGCGTGTGCAAAATACATCTTCTTTATTATAAGAAGAGAGAAAACAAACAAGAAACGAACAACTATACACGAACTAACAAAATAACAAAACTGACGACCGTGAAGCTATAAATACAGATAGTGCTGACACAAACACTACACATAGACAATCTCCCACAATCACCTAAAGCCTATGGCTGCCTTAAATATGGCTCCCAATCAGAGACAATTAATGACATCTGTCTCTGATTGAGAACCAAAACAGGCAACCATAGACTTTCCTAGAACTCTCTCCTGAACACAACCCCATACACTATTCAACACCCCCTAAACAATACACACACCCTAAACGAGACAAAACACACAAACTTCCCATGTCACACCCTGACCTAACTAAAATAATAAAGAAAACAAAGAATACTAAGGCCAGGGCGTGACATAACCCCCCCCTCAAGGTGCGAACTCCGGACGCACCAGCATAAAGTCTAGGGGAGGGTCTGGGCGGGCGTCTGTCCAAGGTGGCGGCTCTGGCGCTGGTCGTGGTCCCCACCCCACCATAGTCACTACCCGCTTTCGTATCCTCCTCCAAATGGCCACCCTCCAAATTAACCCCACTGGATTAAGGGGCAGCACCGGACTAAGTGGCAGCACCGGACTAAGGGGCAGCACCGGACTAAGGGGCAGCACCGGACTAAGGGGCAGCACCGGACTAAGGGGCAGCACCAGGATAAGGGGCAGCACCAGGATAAGGGGCAGCACCAGGATAAGGGGCAGCACCAGGATAAGGGGCAGCACCAGGATAAGGGGCAGCTCCGGACTGAGGGACAACACCGGACTGGCTGGCTGACCCTGGCTGGCTGGCGGATCCTGGCTGGCTGGCTCTGGCGGATCCTGGCTGGCTGGCTCTGGCGGATCCTGGCTGGCTGGCTCTGGCGGATCCTGGCTGGATGACGGCTCTGGCGGATCCTGGCTGGATGACGGCTCTGGCTGGTCATGGCTGGATGACGGCTCTGGCTGGTCATGGCTGGATGACGGCTCTGGCTGGTCATGGCTGGATGACGGCTCTGGCTGGTCATGGCTGGATGACGGCTCTGGCTGGTCATGGCTGGATGACGGCTCTGGCTGGTCATGGCTGGATGACGGCTCTGGCTGGTCATGGCTGGATGACGGCTCTGGCTGGTCATGGCTGGATGACGGCTCTGGCTGGTCATGGCTGGATGACGGCTCTGGCTGGTCATGGCTGGATGACGGCTCTGGCTGGTCATGGCTGGATGACGGCTCTGGCTGGTCATGGCTGGATGACGGCTCTGGCTGGTCATGGCTGGATGACGGCTCTGGCTGGTCATGGCTGGATGACGGCTCTAGCTGGTCATGGCTCGCTGACGGCTCTGGCTGGTCATGGCTCGCTGACGGCTCTGGCTGGTCATGGCTCGCTGACGGCTCTGGCTGGTCATGGCTCGCTGATGGCTCTGGCTGATCCGGTCTGGCGGAAGGCTCTGGCTGATCCGGTCTGGCGGAAGGCTCTGGCTGATCCGGTCTGGCGGAAGGCTCTGGCTGATCCTGTCTGGCGGAAGGCTGGCTGATCCTGTCTGGCGGACGGCTCTAGCGGCTCCTGTCTGGCGGGCGGCTTTGCAGGCTCATGGCAGACGGGCGGCTTTGCAGGCTCATGGCAGACGGGCGGCTTTGAAGGCTCAATACAGACGGGCAGCTCATGCGGCACTTGGCAGACGGACAGTTCAGACGGCGTAGGGCAGACGGGCAGTTCAGGCGCCGTTGGGCAGACGTGCAGTTCAGGCGCCGTTGGGCAGACGGGCAGTTCAGGCGCCGTTGGGCAGACGGGCAGTTCAGGCCGGCTGAGACGCACTGTAGGCCTGGTGCGTGGTGCCGGAACTGGAGGTACCGGGCTAAGGACATGCACCTTCAGGCTAGTGCGGGGAACAACAACAGGGCACACTGGACTCTCAAGGCGTACTATAGGCCTGGTGCGTGGTACCGGCACTGGTGGTACCGGGCTGAGGGCACGCACATCAGGGCGAGTACGGGGAGAAGGAACAGTGCGTACAGGGCTCTGGAGACGCACAGGAGGCTTAGTGCGTGGTGCCGGAACTGGTGGTACTGGACTGGAGACACGCACCATAGGGAGAGTGCGTGGAGGAGGAACAGGGCTCTGGAGACGCACTGGAAGCCTGGTGCGTGGTGTAGGCACTGGTGGTACTGGCCTGGAGTGGGGAGGTGGCGCCGGAAATACCGGACCGTGCAGGCGTACTGGCTCCCTTGAGCATTGAGCCTGCCCAACCTTACCTGGTTGAATGCTCCCCGTCGCCCGACCAGTGCGGGGAGGTGGAATAACCCGCACCGGGCTATGTAGGCGAACCGGGGACACCATGCGTAAGGCTGGTGCCATGTAAACCGGCCCGAGGAGACGCACTGGTGGCCAGATATGTAGGGCCGGCTTCATGACATCCGGCTCAATACTCAATCTAGCCCTGCCAGTGCGGGGAGGTGGAATAACCCGCACCGGGCTATGCACACGTACAGGAGACACCGTGCGCTCTACTGCGTAACACGGTGTCTGCCCGTACTCCCGCTCTCCACGGTTAGCCTGGGAAGTGGGCGCAGGTCTCCTACCTGCCCTCGGCCCACTACCTCTTAGCCGCCCCCCAATAAATTTTTGGGGTTTACTCACAGGCTTCCTTGCTAGTCGCGTACCCTCATATCTTCGGTTCCTCTCTCCGGTTGCCTCTGCTCTCCTAATCGCCTCCAGCTGTTCCCATGGAAGGCGATCTCTTCCAGCTCGGATCTCCTCCCATGTGTAGCAACCCTTGCCGTCCAATACATCCTCCCATGTCCACGAGTCCTGGTTACTTTGCCGCTGTTGTTGGTTCCGCTCACGCTGCTTGATCCATGTGTGGTGGGAGATTCTGTCACGATCGTCTTGCTGTGAGAGATTGGACCAAGGCGCAGCGTGTGCAAAATACATCTTCTTTATTATAAGAAGAGAGAAAACAAACAAGAAACGAACAACTATACACGAACTAACAAAATAACAAAACTGACGACCGTGAAGCTATAAATACAGATAGTGCTGACACAAACACTACACATAGACAATCTCCCACAATCACCTAAAGCCTATGGCTGCCTTAAATATGGCTCCCAATCAGAGACAATTAATGACATCTGTCTCTGATTGAGAACCAAACCAGGCAACCATAGACTTTCCTAGAACTCTCTCCTGAACACAACCCCATACACTATTCAACACCCCCTAAACAATACACACACCCTAAACTAGACAAAACACACAAACTTCCCATGTCACACCCTGACCTAACTAAAATAATAAAGAAAACAAAGAATACTAAGGCCAGGGCGTGACAGAATGCTTCTGTTTATAACATGAGCTGCTCAGTATGTGTAGATAATCCTTGCTACCGTGGAGTTCTTTAAGATATGGAGAACTGCAAAAATGTTGCTACTGCTCTCAACATTGCTGCCCAGAATTTAACAGGCGCTATCGATGAAGATCAGCGGGGAAAAGTTGTGATGAACTACTTTCTGGAGGACGATCGTCCCATGCTGACTCTCTCTGACTCTGAAAATGAATCAGACGATGAGGAAATCCCTGTTTTAGTTCAAAACTTTTTAATTGAACCAGACAGTGATGGGAAAGAAACGGCAATCAACAGTATTGTTGTCACGGAAGATGTTGACCGAGTTTTGAAATCAGTGCAATGCCCGGTGGAAGCAGAGTATGCTTGCAAATGCGGAAGGAGTCGAAAAGACACCACAGAAAGCTGTTGTTTAAAACACCTGTGTCCGGACTACATCTTCAAACTAAAGGCAAACATGGCATCCGTGACAGAGAGAGGAGAAGCGTTCATCCATGTACACAGGTAAGAGTCTAGCTACATTTTCAGATATGATGTTTCTAATTTTGTCCGAAAGTAATTTCATTGCAAGTTAAAGCGTACTGTTAGCTAGCTAGATAACATTAGCTGGCTCGCTTGCTAGCTAATGTTACGTGTATGATCTGTGTAGTAATATTATTCGTATCTCAGAAATCTATTTGCATTGCTAGTTATAGTAATGTTAGCTAGCTAGAAGTTGGAAAATTGCTGCGGGGACTTGTTTCCATTCAGCCACGAGCATTAGTGAGGTCGGGCACTGATGTTGGGCGATTAGGCATGCCTCGCAGTCGGCAATCCAATTCATCCCAACGGTGTTCAATGGGGTTGAGGTCAGGGCGCTGTGCAAGCCAATCGCATTAAGATTTCCCTTTACTGGAACTAAGGGGCCTAGCCCGAAGCATGAAAAAGAGCCCCAGGCCATTCTTTTTCATCCACACTTTACAGTTGGTTCTATGCATTGAGACAGGTATCTCCTGGCATCCGCCAAACCCAGATTTGTCTGTCGGACCCCATAGAACGTATTTCCACTTCTCCAGAGTCTAATAGCAGAAAGCTTTACACCACTCCAGCCGACGCTTGGCATTGCACATGGTGATCTTAGACTTATGTGTGGCTGCTTGGCCATGGAAACACATTTCATGAAGCACCCGACTAACAGTTCTTGTGTTGACATTGCTTTCAGAAGAAGTTTGGAATTCGGTACTGAGTGTTGCAACCGAGGACAGACGATTTTTACACACTACTCACTTCAGCACTCGACGGTCCCGTTCTGTGAGCTTGTGTGGCCTACACCACTTCGTGGCTGAGCCGTTGTGGCTCCCAGACGTTTCCACTTCACAATAACAGCAATTACAGTGGACCGGGGCAGCTCAATCGACTAATTTTAAGGGGTGTCCACATACTCTTATAGATATAGTGTAGTTGGTTAGCCTTAGCTACCTGAGGATTCATGCATGGTGGCTAGCTATGAGAATCAATTTGTATTTGCTAGTAGTATGGGTTGGGATTATAGTTCATTGTTTAGCTACCAAGCTACATGTCTAAACAAAAGACTCCACTATGCAAGTAACCATTTCACTGTACCGTTTACACCTTCTGTATCCTGTGCATGTTTACTACACTACCATACTCATTTTGTTTAGCACATGGCCTCACATGTGAATCCTTAAAGAGATGGGTGGGGTTAAGGCTTAAGAGGGTGTGAACGATGATGAATGGTTGTAGACAAAGAAGAGCTCTCCAGTAGGTGTACCAAAAACATTCAAGGGCCATTTTCTCAAAAGTGGGGTAACAAGTTTAACTTTCAAAGCAGAATTACTTTCCCATTGTTCCTCAACTGTATAATACAATTTTCTAGCACTAAGTCTCTACTTTTATCCAATGTAAAAAACACAATTTTTTTATTTTGGTACATAAGACCGAATCGAGGTGGCCACACATGTGAGACAATGCTCTAAACAACCAAATATTTCAAGACTAAAGGCTGGTTTATACTATGTCTATCTACATGTCTGTAGACAGTTGTCACTGTGACATCATGAACATTCTATTGTCGTCCGACATCAAACTTGTCGTCGTCATTATGAAAAAGTATAAACAAAAACGACAAGCTGCATGATATCAGCAGCCTGGTGGTCAAAAATAGCATAACTGGTGTAATTTGACACCAACAAACCCAACCGTTTAAAAATGAATTAAGGATATGTCAATCTAGCAAACCAGGCAACTACAATAAACTTTCTAAACAATGTTTTGGTTAGTTTATAGCTTGTTAGCTAGCTAGCTAATGTTAAGTTAGCTCGATAGCCAGTTCAAATAATGACCATATCATAGCTGACAACGTCTTAACTTCAGTTAATTTTTTACAATTATCACAGGAAAATTCATTCACAACAAGATCATTATTTACAAGTTAATGGCGAGCTAATTACAGAAAATAGCGGTTGTGAGTGTGACAAAATAAAAGCAGGGCATTCTACCGGAGAATTTTAGAACTTGGACACTGTCTCGTTGGTATAATGTTATATCCTAATTTGATTTTGGTGCAGGTCATGTTGTTCTTTGCATTACCGTCTCTGGTAAACACACACTATATCAAATAAACCAACGTTTATTTGTCAAATGCACAGAATACAGAAAGTGTAAACAATACAGTGAAATGATTACTTGCATAGTGGGGTCGTTTGATTAGACATGTAGCTAGCTAGCTAAACAATGAACCATAATCCCAACTCATACCGAATCTGCAGGTAACTCAATTTATCCAACTAGGTTCAATGTTAGCTAGCTAGTTAACATTAGGCTATAACTAGAATTGCAAAATCGATTTCTGAGATATGAATAGTATTACTACACAGATCATACATGTAATGTTAGCTAGCTAGCTAACAGTATGCTTTAACTTGCAATGAAAACGTCTTTGACAAAATGAGAAATATATAATATCTGAAAATGTAGCTAGCTAGACCCTCTTACCTGTATACATGGATTAACGCTTCTTCCTCTCTGTCACGGATGCTATGGTTGCCCTTAGTTTGAAGATGTAATCTGGAGACAGGTGTTCTCTTTTCGACTCCCTCCGTAGTAATATTTGCAATCAAACGAGAGAATTTCCTCCATATCCTTAGCTATCAAACTCTGCTTCTACCGGGCATTCCACTGATTCCACTGAGGGGTGGCAGGTATTCTAGTGGTTAGAGCATTTGGCCAGTAACCGAGAGGTTGCAAGATCGAATCCATGAGCTGACAAGATATAAATCAGTCGTTCTGCCCCTGAACAAGGCAGTTAACCCACTGTTCCTAGGGCGTCATTGTAAATAAGAATTTGTTCTTAACTGACTTGCCTAGTTAAACAAAGGTTTAAAAAAATTTAAACTTCTTTGTTGCAGTTCGAGATATCTTTTTTTTTTAAAAGCCACGTTAGAAAGGATTACCTACACATACTGAGCAGCTTGTGGAATAGACAGAAGCAAGCTACATGGCAGACCAATCAGAACTCATCTCTCGGCATGTCCAGCACATCCATTATCCCAGCCAATCATGGCTAGCGGGAAGGTTACTGTCTTTTTTCGTGGCTAAACCAATTAGGCTCGTAATTTTTTTTTTTTATTCGTATTTACAGATGGCACACAAGTTTGTTCCAGAAGGCATTTCTGCCAGAAAATGCATTTTGATTGTTTTTAAATTACGATGAAATGCCTCTCCTGTGAAGTAGTGAAGTGCGAAATATGCCTAGTTACCTGAAACGAGTCACAAATGTGGAATAAGTCATGGGGTATGAATACTTTCTGAAGGCACTGTATAAGAGAAATAAGCCTTATGCATTTGCATGAATATAACCTTTATATGAGAACTAATCCTACCTTCTAATAGTTCAATCCTTTACATCCTGACGTTCAAACAAACTGCCCTTACAATGTTTATTTCAATGCAAATCATGGTAGATACTTGTTTTGAATTTTTAACTTTAATCCTTAAATTATACTTTGGCAAAAGGTCATTGTTCTTAATTGATCAAACTTCCTGGCGATCCCGTGTCCTGCCTATTTCATTATAGACAGATTACCAGTGTACTATACCTTCCCCTAATCCTATGTATGGGTTGATAGAGGTTGCTTGATTTCACACAAATTAATAAGATATGGATGTAACATTACAGTATCTGAGCTGGCTGAAAAGCATTACGTATCACTGACTTTCCAAGTTAGGTTAAAAAGTATCTCCTGTTATGTGGCATATTCCCAAAAAAGAAGAATTGATACTACATTGAATAGAGATTTCTTTGATATCAACAATGACATTCATCTGTGTCTCTCATCTACAGTGCTTGGCATCATTTACACATTACTACTGTGCTGTAAGTCAAATGAGGGAGTGCAAATGGGAAAATGGAGGAGTGCATAGGAGCACTAAACCAGGTTAAATAAGGTATAGCAAGTCAGGAAATATATATTTACATTAAACATTTTAGTCAGTTAGCAGACACTTTTATCCAGAGCAATTAGCGTTAAGTGTCTTGCTCAAGGGCACAGACAGACTCTTCACATAGTCGGCTCGAGGATTCAAACCAGCAATTGTTTAGTTACTGGCCCAAAGCTCTTAACCGCTATGCTACCTGCCACCCTTCATAAATAAAATCAATATGACATACATGATTCCAGACTCCCTGAGCCAGTAGCGTAGCCCAAAATGTGTTGGTGGGAACTGCTAACTTCCTGCAATTCTACACATTTTGCTACAGGGCAGAGAGGAACATTTGCAGTTTCATAGCTCATCTCATGCTATTGAGCACACAATACCATGAGGCTAATTAAAGCTAAAATAAAGATGTGTTGACTGTGATAAAGGCACTGGATTATGAAATGTCTTGTTTGCTAAATGAACAAATGCAGTAGGCAGCGGTATGGTCCATATAAACAGAAGCACAGCGACATTTGCCTCAATGCGGTCATATTTGTGGCTTGCTGGGGATGTGGCTTTCATTTAGTTATTTTTCGCCACCCATCCCATGAGAGTGAATTGTCATTCCAGGTCATCTGAATGTCATTCCAGTGCACTGCTTGCTATGAATTCTATCTGATGGTGTTTGCATGTTTAGGTAAAAAGACATATAATTATTGGGTGGGCCTTGCTCCCCAGTGGGCGGGTCTGGATATTGTGTGATGTATTTTCAATTCACTGTGGAATTATCTCTCATAGGATGTACGCGATTTTACGTAATCCCTGGGATGCAAGATATTCAGACTATGTGCCTGTGCTTGCATGCGTGTGGGTTGTCTTTAATGTATTTTTGTATTTCATAAATAGGGAAATGGGACTATTACACAACATTGGTTTAGGTTGCTATGTTTTTTCATTTGAGACTGAGTGCAAGGTTAGTTCTTAAACATACACATCATTTTGACTGTAATCTGTCTTCTGTCTGACCTAGACTGCGAACTGTGACCAGCTTTTCTCCATTGAATTTCACGTTTGATAAGAAGTACATCTCAATGCCTCTCACCGGTCTCTATGGAAAAATCATATGTGGAAAAGATGTCATGATCAAACAGTCTGCTGCCATTTAGTGATTTGCCTCGTCAATTGTGCCGGTCTCTAATCGTTTCGGAGGCTAGCATTTATACATACGCAGCTCTGTAGTGTATTTTATTAATAAATGTCTCGCAACATGAGACAGGAGCCATATGACCAACAACACTTGTCTTTCTTTCTCTGCCTCAGGCCTGGAAAAATACTGTGTGATTAAATATGGCCTTTTAATAACATCACTGCGGCAACAGCAAAAGCATCTAGTGTAAGTTTACTCCGGCACATCAGATAAGGGTAATTTGTCATGTTTGGGTGCTGGAGGATGTTTTCTGCGGCGCCAAGTGATAAATCATCCATAATTCAGAATTTATGTTAGATATTACTTGACTAGAGATTACATTAGTCAAACATAAATCACAGACTATTTAATCATGTCAGGGTATAGGCTCTGTTTTATCAACCAGGGGAATACATTTGTAACAGCAGATCTGCAGGTAAAAGGACATCATGGTATAATGTTGTCTGAGGCTACTCAAGCCATAATAGATACCAGTGGTGGGCCGTCAGGGCCAGCAAGGCCTTCTCTGCTGGCCTAAACATCATCAGAATATATATATTTTTTAAATATATTTTCCCACAAATATGTATTAAATTATTCCCCAGAGTAAGAATTATACTCTTCATTTCATAGCTTTCTTCTTGGTTGCACTGCTTCCAGCCCCAGGTTGAGATTTGGACGGCTGGTCTTAATGTTAGATCTTTTATCCAATCATATTCAGCCATCATGTGTTGCCAGGGGTCTAAAATCTGCCCTCAGGCCTTCAGAATCAACAGTGCGGGCGCTTGTAGCTTAAATGAATGGAAATGAAAATTTAGTGTCAACCAATCAGCTTTAGAGTTGGCTATTGTACGCCTGCTGGCTGGCTCCAGTGTTACACAGGAGCCAGCTAGCAGGCGTAGTGCGTGCACGTCTTTTGATTGGATTACCAATATTGAGAAGCAGGTCCTATGGGCAGGTCTATGCAGATCCTCAGAACTAGGAAACTGAATTTGATAAACGAATTAATTTGCGTACGACTAAGCTGTTTTTTCAACCCACAATGGCGGAAGGAGGAGAAGATATCGATTTGGTCGAGGATATAATTATAACGCCATTCTCAAGACGAACTTTTCAAGAAAAGTTAGACATTGTAAGGAGAGGTCGCCCGACGCCGATGCTACAAAGCCTGTCACAGGCGGGAAAGGGGTTCGTTCGCCACTTTCAAAGTTCCAACTACGAGCGCTACCAATGGCTCACAGGCTCCGAGAAGCACTGCAAACTGTACTGCTGGGAATGCCTATTATTTGCAAGTGATCGATTTGGTGTTTGGAGCCACACTGGCTTTGCAAACTTGAGTTGTCTAACCAAGGCAGCAACGAGACACCAAAGTACGGCTGGGCACTTACAAGCAATGGTGCTTTTGAAAACTTTTGGGGACACCCGAGTGGATCTACAGCTCAATGAACAATCGCGCAGGGCAACGGAGCTGCACAATGAAAAGGTGAAGAAAAATAGGGAAATATTGAAAAGACTCATTGATTGTGTCATGTTTTTGGGTAAACAGGAACTTTCTTTTAGGGGACACGATGAAAGTGCTGACTCCACAAACAAAGGGAACTAAGTGGAGCTTCTTTCTTTTCTTTCTGAAAGCAACACAGATTTACAATACCACCTGTCCACTAACAAAGTGTTCATTGGGACGTCCGGCAAAATACAAAATGACCTAATTTATGCTATTGCTGAAGTGATGGGAGAAGAGATCAAAATGGAGATTAAAAAAGCTCCCTTTGTTGCTGTTATGGTGGACGAGACAACAGATGTGGGAAATGCAGCACAGCTCTCACTCGTCCTGCGTTATGTGACGGACACAGGAGTCAAGGAGCGATTTATCCGATTTGAAGATGTGACAAGCGGCAAGCGAGCTGATGACATTGCCGCTCTTATTTTCCGTTTCTTGGAGGAAAATGAATGTAGTCTGGATAAAATTGTGGCACAGTGTTTTGATGGCGCAGCAGTCATGGCATCTGGACTCAATGGGGTGCAGGCTAAAGTTAAGGAGAGGGCACCGATGGCCTTATTCATTCACTGCTATGCACATCGACTAAATTTAGTACTGACTCAAGGAGCCTCAAAGCTTAAAGAATGCAAGGTCTTCTTTGCCAACCTCAATGGCCTTGCAGCATTTTTCTCACGATCCCCTAAGCGCACGCAACTGCTGGATGACATCTGCAAGCGTCGTCTTCCTAAGGTTGCACCAACGAGGTGGCAATATACATCTAGATTGGTCAATGCAGTCTTTGAAAAGAGAGTTGCCCTAAAGGAGCTGTTTAACCACTTACTGGAACATCATGATGACCATGACGGGGATACTGTGCTTATGGCTGATGGATTTAATGCACGTTTGGATGATTTTGAGTTTTGTTTTTTGCTTGAAACATTCAATGGGATTTTTAATTATTCGGATGTGCTTTTTGGAATTCTACAGAAACAAACTTTGGATGTACAATTCTGCCTGACAAGGGTGAACGAGTTTTGTGACACAATTGAGCGAGAGAGGTGCAGGTTCAGTCAAATCTACGATGACACAGCGCGCATCTCAAGTTCACCCAACGCACGCAGAGGCCCAGCACAAGGAGACCCTCGCACATACTATCAACAACTCCACAGCAATATTCTGGACAACATTCTTTGCCAGATACGAAACAGGTTTCAAGACCACGAAAAATTAATGTTTCTCTCCCTCCTGGACCCCCGGCACTTTCAGACCTACCGGAAAAAATTCCCGCAAACAGCCTTCTCCAGCTTAACAGAGAGTCACGGAACACTGTTCGACCTATCCAAGCTAAAAACAGAACTGACTGTAATGTATGCTATGACTGATTTTGAAGGGAAAAGTCCCTCTGATCTCCTTGATTTCCTTAAGCAGAAAAATCTGAATGAGGACATGGGGCAACTTTACACATTGGCATGTGTGACAGTGACTATCCCTGTGTCCACGGCTTCTGTCGAGCGAGAGCATTAGCCTCCATGTCGATAGAAAAGGACTTATTGGTGGAACTAAAACGCACAGATAGACTGTACAACAGAGTCATTGAAGTCTTCTTGAGGAAAGAAAGGAGGAGGGATTTTGTGTTCAAATAATCAGTCTTTGGTGAGTAGGCATACAATGCATGTTATTTTTTATTAAATGTGTATGTATGTTTCGCATTTTATTTCGTTAATATTAAATACCCTATATATTAACAAAATAAAATGGCAAATAGCCTATGTTGCAAATTATTTGTTTTCTTTCTTTTATTTTCAGTGAATAGTTATGTGTCTTTATCATCACGGTGAAACTGCTTTGGGTGCGACAATGCGCTGTTTAGTGAACACACTGTATTTATTTTTTGGGGGACTTAAAGCTCAAAGTTTGTGGACCAGAAATGGATAGAAGAAGAATATTAATACAACTCTGTTGCACTCGACTATGTTCTTGCCTATTAGTTGAACTGTACTGTATTGTACTCTTCCCCTGCAATTCTCTGAATAAAAATGTCAATTTCAAGGTGACGCAACGCCTGGTTATACTGCGTTTCTGTAATAAGAGGTGGATTAATTCGGGTGGGACTGTGTAGGACCTCACTGAAGGCCCAGGCCCCAGGCCCACGGCACGCTACTGATAGATACTGTATACCAGTGACGCCTGAGGCTAACCAAAGCTACGCACATTATAAATAATATCACTGCCTGTCTAATGAAAAAAGAATTCAATCAATCATGGGATTTACAGTGTGCATGTTATGTCAAAACTCCAGCGCATTCTAACATTAAACACTCTCACCGCTATTGGTTCCAAACTACATTCCAAACTACATCATATCCTTTAACAAAGCTAGTCGTGGATACTGAGCATGGTTGATGTGACTAAAGGAAAAACCACATGTCTGTGACACGCTAAATTAGTTGGACTTAAACTATATATACAAAAGTATGTGGCCACCCCTTCAAATGAGTGGATTCGGCCATTTCAGCCACACCTGTTGCTGACAGGTCTATAAAATCATGCACACAGCCTCGCAATCTCCATAGACAAACATTGGCAGTAGAATTGCATTACTGAAGAGTTCAGTGACTTTCAACATGGCACCGTCATAGGATGCCACCTATCCAACAAGTCAGTTCGTCAAATTTCTGCCCTGCTGGAGCTGCCCCGGTCAACTGTAAGTGCTGTCAATGTGAAGTGGAAACATCTAGGAACAACAACGACACAGCCGCGAAGTGGTAGGCCACACAAACTCACAGAACGTGACTGCCAAGAGCTGAAGCGTGTAAAAATCTTCTGTCCTCGGTTGCAACAATCACTACCGAGTTCCAAACTGCCTCTGGAAGCAAAGTCAGCATAAGAACTGTTCGTCGGGAGTTTTATGAAATGGGTTTCCATGGCCGAGCAGCCGAACACAATCCTAAGATCACAATGCTTAATGACAAGAGCCGGCTGGAGTGGTGTAAAGCTCGCCACCAATGGACTCTAGAGCAGTGGAAATGCGTTCTCTGGATTGATCAGTTACGCTTCATCATCTGGCAGTCCGACGGACAAATCTGGGTTTACCAGGTGCCAGAAAAACGCTACCTGCCCTAAAGCATAGTTCCAACTGTAAAGTTTGATGGAGTAGGAATAATGTTCTGGGCTGTTTTTCATGGTTCAGGCTAGGCCCCTTAGTTCCAGTGAAGGGAAATCTTAACGCTACAGCATACAATGACATTCTAGACAATTCTGTGCTTCCAACTTTGTGGCAACAGTGTGGGGAAGGCTCTTTCCTGTTTCAGCATGACAATGCCCATGTGCACAAAGTGAGGTCCATATAGAAAATGGTTTTTCGAGGTCGGAGCCCTGACCTCAACCCCATCAAACACTTTTGGGATGAACTGGAATGCCGACTGCCAGCCAGGCCTAATTGCCCAACATCAGTTCCCGACCACACTAATGCCCTTGTGGCTGAATGGAAGCAAGTCCCCACAGCAATGTTCCAACATCTAGTGGAAAGCCTTCCCAGAAGAGTGGAAGTTGTTTTAGCAGCAAAGGGTTAGAGCAACTCCATAATAATGTCCATGATTTTGGAATGAGATATTAGACGAGCAGGTGTCCACATACTTTTGCCCATGTAGTGTATGTCTAATTAGCACGAAGCGGCTATACAGATGGTTAAAGCCCTCTTGCAAAAACATACTCTATTGTAAACCTACAGACATACGAGCTACCAGATCTGGTCTCAGAGATGGCTAACTCCAGAGATCCCTTCGGTCTCTACTGAGTTAGGTAGATCTGTGTTTAGTTTTTTTGCACCTTACTTGTGGAATGATCTCCAGTAATCTCTAACATTTGATGTTTTGGTGCCGCTAGGGCAGTTCAGACAGCTGGTTGATAACCTTTTTACTGAGGAATGTGTTTATTTTCCATTATTGTGTTTTAGAAGTTACTGTTCTTGAATTACTTGTAAATATTGTATGTTTTATTGCTTTGGAATTGTAAATATTATGAATTTGTATGATTGTGTGCAGGGTTCCCTTGTAAAAGAGGATTTCATAAGATTTCCCTGTTTAAATAAAGTTTTTAATTGACACTTTATGTCAAGCTTTAGACAAGCTTTATGTCTTTCTGTCTGTCTATCCTGCTTCGTTACATGGTATTTCTCTAGACAATGTTTAGACCGACGCATGAATTGTTCTGTTGTCAGTGTTCTGTTGTCATCAGACCAGCATTAATTAGTTTAGGCTATGACTCAATTTAATTAACCCAGCCAAAATGAAATAATATTGCAGATACGGTATCATAGCACTTTGACGTGAGACATGACTGAAAACACATCGGCGCATAATGATGAGAAGAAAGTTTGCAGAAGAAAGACACTTAAGATGTTTGGTTTCTTAAAACTTTGACATATTTTTTCAACATTTTTTCAAACAATTTAACATGAAGATGAATAGAAGTACACAAACAGTGTCCCCTCATTTGCCTTTAAAGTTGTAAACATTTCAAAGTCAGTTTTCAAAGCATTTTTTCGACCCTGCCATGGACATTTCAAACTTTCATTCGGGTGTAATTTGACAATTCAAATTTCCAACTAGCATGGGCCATCCATATGCTACTGGTCACACCAGAAAAGTGTCCATCCCTATGAGAAAGAGCTCCTGAGTGGCGCAGCGGTCTAAGGCACCGCATCTCAGTGCAAGAGGTGGCACCACAGCCCATGGTTCGAATCCAGGCTGAATCACATCCGGCTGTGATTGTGAGTCTGATAGGGCATAATTGGCCCAGCATCGTTGGGGTAGGCTGTCATTGTAAATAAGAACTTGTTCTTAATTAACTGACTTACCTAGTTAAATAAAGGTTACATTTAAAACCTCTCTGGCCCAGGCGTTCCGCTAGCGGAACTCCTCCCACATTCCACTGAAAAGGCAGAGCGCGAAATTCAAAAAATATTTTTTAGAAATATTTAACTTTCACACATTAACAAGTCCAATACAGCAAATGAAAGATACACATCTTGTGAATCCAGTTAACATGTCCGATTTTTTAAATGTTTTACAGCGAAAACAGCACGTATATTTATGTTAGCTCACCACCAAATACAAAGAAGGACAGACATTTTTCACAGCACAGGTAGCATGCACAAAGCCAACCTAACTAACCAAGAAACAACCAAACTAACCAAGAAACAACTTCATCAGATGACAGTCTTATAACATGTTACACAATAAATCTATGTTTTGTTCGAAAAATGTGCATATTTGAGGTATAAATCAGTTTTACATTGCAGCTACCATCACAGCTACCGTCAAAAATAGCACCGAAGCAGCCAGAGTAATTATAGAGACCAACGTGGAATACCTAAATACTCATCATAAAACATTTCTGAAAAATGCATCGTGTACAGCAAATGAAAGACAAGCATCTTGTGAATCCAGCCAATATTTCAGATTTTTTAAGTGTTTTACAGCGAAAACACAATATAGCATTATATTAGCTTACTACAATAGCCTACCACACTTCCGCATTCATTCATCAAGGCACGTTAGCGATAGCAATAGGCACGTTAGCGTTAGCGAATAAACCAGCAAAAGATATACATTTTCACTAACCTTCATAAACCTTCCTCAGATGACAGTCCTATAACATCACGTTATACATACACTTATGTTTTGTTCGAAAATGTGCATATTTAGAGCTGAAATCAGTGGTTATCCATTATGCTAACGTAGCTTCTTTTTCCCAGAATGTGCGGATATTTCTATTAGACTCTCACCTATTCTGACCAAATAGCTATTCACAAACATTACAAAAAAATACATGTTGTATAGGAAATGATAGATACACTAGTTCTTAATGCAATCGCAGTGTTAAAATTCTAAAAATATCTTCATTACGACATAAGGCTTATGTTATAGCGAGAGAGTGGCCAAAACCGGGGCGCAAAACTACTAGTATACAGTTCGACAGATATATGAAATAGCATCACAAAATGGGTCCTACTTTTGGTGATCTTCCATCAGAATGTTGGACAAGGGGTCCTTTGTCCAGAACAGTCGTTGTTTGGATTTAGAACATCGTTTTTCCCTCTTGAATTAGCAAGCACACTGGCCAAGTGGCTCGAAGCTCTCCTTTCTGAACAAAGGCACACAACGCAACACGCCTAACGTCCCGAATAAATTTCAAAAATCTAATAAAACTATATTGAAAAAACATACTTTACGATGATATTGTGACATGTATCAAATAAAATCAAAGCCGGAGATAGTAGTCGCCTATAACGACGGCTTTTCAGAAGGCAATTCCAGGTCCACCTTCGCGCTTTCCAGAAAACAGGAAATGGATGACTCGTCGTGCCAAGAGGATATATTCCACCTCAGACCAAGATAAACACTTCCTTTCTTCTCTCACAGCCTCTTGACATCCAGGGGAAGGTGTATGACGTGCATGTATACTCATACGTATCATGCCCATTTATAGGCAGGCCCTTGAACAGAGCATCATTTTCAGACTTTCCACTTCCTGGTCAGAAAGTGTGCTGCCAAATGAGTTCTGTTTTACTCACAGACAAAATTCAAACGGTTTTAGAAACTAGAGAGTGTTTTCTATCCAATAGTAATAATAATATGCATATTGTACGAGCAAGAATTGAGTACGAGGCCGTTTAAATTGGGCACGTTTTTCCCCCAAAGTGACAACAGCGCCCTCTGTCCTCATCAGGTTTAACAGTGAGGAGGCTGACAATGAAGATAGTTCTTGTTGCCCAGAGTTACACGTTTATTAGCAAACGTGACACATAGCCGGCTACTGTACAATGTGTACAAACAAAAATAGCAAACAGGCCGTTATTCAAAGACAATCTGAATCAAAATAAGTAGAGCTCTATCAAAGAAAAAAGCATGCTTCAAATATAACTGTAACCGACAGCATGCCAACTTGTTCCCTGTCCTGTCTGACAAACAAGGAAATTACAGGGTTTAAATACCACTAACCATAATGCATCAGCCAATAGGAATAACCATATTATTTCATGATCAATTAACATTAACAATGCATGACCGAGGTGAGAAGGACGATAATACATGGCGTTACATCGGGATGCCACAAAGTCGGGAGAAGAAGAATATTGGGACAGGGACACAGAAAGGTGGATTTCTGAGGAGGAGTGGAAGGGAAAAAGAAGAAGAAGAGGTTGAAGAGAAGGAGGAAAAGAGGTTGGATTTGAATTTGAATTTGAGGAAGATGGTGATAAAAATACAGATGGTTTGTCGAAGAAGAGTGGTGTCAAGTGCAAACAAAGTGTGCCGTGTGCCAGACCGAGTTCTGGAGGTGAAATGGAAGTGAATGAGGGCGAGTTAAGTGAGGTGGAAGGTGCGATGAAGAACTCGGAACCCGACCCTGGCACCAATGAACATGATAAAGAATGATAAAGAACCTGATTAAGAATCTGGTAGTAGGAGTGACATTTTTTAAGAAAATGGATCCTTGCCTTTTAGCGGTTCCATTTGTGGTTTCAGGTTGGGTGGGAAAGGAGTTGGGTGCAGTTGAAATCAGTGAAGGTAACCTAGGTAACCTGTAGAGGACTTGTGATATTTGTTTGTTTTTCTTCTGACCAGAGGGAGCGGGCACTCCGTGTCACGCAACTTGGGGTCAAGATCTGTTTCTTGCTTTGCTCTTAGGAACAGGGCAACATTGAAAGGAGTGATTTATGGGATAGCTTAAAGGGTGGATTTGGAGCAATTTAAGTTAAAGATTCCTGGTGTTTTTGATTCCCGCCGTTTTGATGCGACGCAAACCCAGTGGAGAGCATGGTGAAACAGAGCAGTCACTGTCAGTCCTTTTGAGGTTTGAGTCTTGACCCGACAAGGTCATGTTAGGATGTATGAGTTATCCTCTTAGAACTTTTGTGCCCAATCCACTGCAGTGTTGCAACGTTTATGGTCAAGTCGCAGCACTTTGTAGGAGGGAGATTCCAACATGTGGGAAGTGTGCAGGAGGGCATGAGCTAGCTGCTAGAGGATTGTGTTTCAGGGGATAAAATGTAGGGGTGCCCATTTCAAACCAAGGAGGATTTGAAACTTTAAAGACAATTATCTCAATCATCTTTTTGTGGATAGAACCTTATAATCCCAAGTTCTCAATTTGTTAGTCAACTGTTTATAATTACATACATACAGCTTCTCTGCTGTCATTATACGTTGCCTTAGAAGACTAAATAAACCCTTGATCACCAGAATAAACTTCTCTTTGTCATCTCTGCTTCTTTCACGGAGCAAAGACGTTTAGGCACCGGAGAGAAAGTGCAATAACTTTCTTCCTGTGCAAAATGACCCAACATGTTTCTGATAATATTTCAATTCGGCTTCGATGCATTTTATGTGGTTGAATATCAGCTTTTATGAAGCTGATAAAGATAGCACTTCTACTGCAAGAAATGCTTAATTCTGCAGGAGTTAATATTAAGGCTATGTGAGAGGTTGTAGACCTAAAGTCAGTGTACAGATTTCAGTTTCCATTTAACCCATCTGAACAGTAGGCTACAGTTCCCTTGACGTGCCATAGGCCTGTTTGATGTCCCCGTCTTGTCACACTGCTATCATCCTCTTTGACCACTTCACCAAATCTTTCCCAAACATTATTTTTCTGACCCTCCCTTCTCATTATTTTCAACTCTCCACTTCGCAGCTTTTCTCTTATTAAATTAAACTCAGACATTGTCCTTTTTGCCTCAGTGGCTCTACATTTACTTTTTCTGCCCGTTCCCAAAAGCATTTGGCGATTGGCGTGTAGGCTATTTGGTGTGCGTACAGTTGGGCCCTACAGGTTATAGCCCTATGCATTAATGCCAGATAGCCTAAAAAGAATGAAAGAAAAACCCAAACCTCATAAATTGAACAATAATTATACATTATACATTTATATGTTTTTTCTTTATTCAACCCACCTGCCCTTCATCCACACAATATTTCATGACCCTAAATCTGCCCGCCCCATAGAGTCAACCCACGAATCACTAGCGGTAACTGCTTCGACTGCTTTGCCAGCAGCATACCACCCTGCATCCCACTGCTGGCTTGCTTCTAAAGCTAAGCTGGGTTGGTCCTGGTTGGTCTCTGGATGGGAGACCAAATGCTGCTGAAAGTGGTGTTGGAGGCCCCCTTTCCTCTGGTTTAAAAACATAACCCAATGCCCCAGGGCAGTGATTGGGGACATTGCCCTGTGTAGGGTGCCGTCTTTCGGATGGGATGTTAAACGGGTGTCCTGACTCTCTCTGGTCACTAAAGATCCCATGGCACTTATCGTAAGAGTTGGGGTGTTAACCCCAGTGTCCTGGCTAAATTTCCAATCTGGCCTTCATACAGTCACCTAATCATCCCCAGCTTACAATTGGCTCATTCATCCCCTGTAACTATTCCCCAGGTTGTTGCTGTAAATGAGAATGTGTTCTCAGTCAACTTACCTGGTAAAATAATAAATACAATTTTAAAAAAGACCTTCAGCTGAGTTGACTTTACTCAGTCTGGCCAGGTAGGCAGGCTTCCAAATGAGTTTCTGGCCCCCTGCCCATCCAAGAAATCATCTGACTGGGAGGGATGTTGACTCCATTGATTCAGCTTCTTACAAAAACAAGTAGTGATGAAGTCAATCTCTCCTCCACTTTGAGCCATGAGAGATTGACATGCATATAATTAATGTTAGCTCCCTCTGTACATTTAAGGGCCAGCCGTGCTGCCCGGTTCTGAGCCAATTGTAATTTTCCTAAGTACCTCTTTGTGGCACCTGACTAGGGCCTGTGGGACCTGCCTTGTTGATAGTGTTGTTATTAAGACAGACTTCGCCCCATCTAAGCTACTGTTGTATCAATATGTTTTGACCATGACAGTTTACAATCCAGGGTTACTCCAAGCAGTTTAGTCAACTCAACTTGCTCCACATTATTCATTACAAGATTTAGTTGGGGTTTAGTGAATGCTTTGTCCCAAACACAATGCTTTTGGTTTTTGAAATATTTAGGACTAACTTATTTCTTGCTACCCATTTCTGAAACGGACTGCAAGCTCTTTGTTAAGTGTTGCAGTCATTTCAGTCGGTGTTGTAGCTGACGTGTATAGTGTTGAGTCATCTGCATACATAGACACACTGGCTTTACTCAAAGCCGGTGACATGTTGTTAGTAAATATTGAAAAAATTAGGGAACCTGGACAGCTGCCCTGGGGAATTCCTGATTTCCTGAATTCCTGGATTATGTTGGAGAGTCTTCCATTAAAGAACACCCTCTGTGTTCTGTTAGACAGGTAACTCTTTATCCACAATATAGCAGGGGGTGTAAATCCATAACGCATATGTTTTTCCAGCAGCAGACTATGATCGATAATGCCAAAAGCCGTACTGAAATCTAACAAAACAGCCCCCAATCTTTTTATCATCAATTTCTCTCAGCCAAACATCAGTAATTTGTGTAAGTGCTGGGCTTGTTGAATGTCCTTCCCTATAAGCGTTCTGAAAGTCTGTTGTCAATTTGTTTCCTGTAAAATAGTATTGTATCTGGTCAAACATAATTTTTTCCAAAAGTTTACTAAGGTTTGGAAACAGGTTGATTGGTCGGCTATTTGAGTCAGTAAAGGGATCTTTACTTTTCTTAGGTAGCGGAATGACTTTAGCTACCCTCCAGGCCTGAGGGCACACACTTTCAGGTAGGCTTAAATTGAAGATATGGCAAACAGGAGTGGCAATATCGTCTGCTATTATCTTTAGTAATTTTCCATCCAAGTTGTCAGACCCCGGTGGCTTGTCATTGTTGATAGACAACAATCATTTATTTCACCTCTTCCACACTCACTTTACGGAATTCAAAATACAATGCTTGTCTCTCATAATTTGGTCAGTTATACTTGGATGTGTAGTGTTGGCATTTGTTGATGGCATGGCATGCTTAAATTTGCTAATCTTGCCCATGAAAAAATCATTAAAGTAGTTGGAAATATCCGTGGGTTTTGTGATGAATGCGCCCTCTGATTCAATGAATGATGGAGCTGAGTTTGCCTTTTTGATGAAGAGTTCATTTAAGGTGCTCCAAAGCTTTTTAGTATCATTCTTAATATAATTTATCTTTGTTTCATAGTATAGTTTCTTCTTCTTTTTATTCAGTTTAGTCACATGATTCCTCAATTTGCATTACGTTTGCCAAATCAGTTCTGTTGCCAGACTTGTTTGCCTCATCTCTCTCAACCATACAATTTTTCAATTCCTCATCAATCTAAGGCGATTTAACCGTTTTTACAGACATTAATGGGCGCATGCTTATTTGTAACTGGAATAAGCAATTTCATAAATGTGTCAAGTGCAGCATCTGATTGATCCTCATTACACACCAGCTAATATTCTTTACATCATTAACATAAGAATCACTACAAAACTTCTTGTATGACCTCTTATACACTATATTAGGTCCAGCCTTTGAAACTAAATCGCAATTGGATATCACAAAATTGGGGAGAAAAAGGGGGTAAAATTACAACAACAATTATTTTTTATTTTTTATAACGTCATCATGGTTAAATCACTGAGCCATTTTCTTCCTCTCCGGGAACTGAATTAGGAAGAACACATTGTTATGACTGGGTGTATAGATACACCATCCAAAGTGTAATTATTAACTTCACCATGCTCAAAGGGATATTCAATGTCTTGCTTTTTTTTTTACTAGCAATAGGTGCCCTTATTTGCGAAGCATTGCAAAACCACCCTGGCCTTTCTAAAAACATAATTCTACTTTGACATTATGGGGCATTGTGTGTAGGCCAGTGACAAGAAAATCTAAATTAAATCAATTTTAAATTCAGGCTGTAACACAACAAAATTTGGAAAAAGTCAAGGGGTGTGAATATTTTCTGAAGGCACTGTATATGCATGCAGGTATAAGCCAAGCTTGGATCTGTCTTTTATAGAATTGTAGGGAGTTACGCACTAAATATTCTATCTTGTCTTGTTCTTAGGCCCATCTGATAGACACTTTTCTTTTGTAGTTTTTTGTACCACTTTTTTTGGAGAACTCTTTTCTATAGTCACATGCTTTTATCTATATAAACATGTAAAATACACGTAGCCTAACTGTAGAGATTTTAAAAAACACTATTTTCCCCAGCGTCAAACTGCTGATAAAAGTATTACCATACCATCCACGTACATTCAGTTCTGAGGTGCTGTAGCTACCCCCACCGAAGCTCTATGGAGATGACTAAATGTAAAATGTAAATGTGTGATTCAGGCTGTTAGGATAGCAATAACCACATAAGCCACGCAATTGCAATTATCTTGTCTCCTCTAGTAACTCTGAACAACATTAATGGAAAGTGACGGTAGAGATAACTGAGTCAAACAATTATAATGAAGAGGGACGAGAACCCAAGTCACCTACTTGTCACACAGAAAATATAATTCACAAATCATCTCTAACAAAGTTAACAGGGTCATATCCAAGGCCTTTGAATGTCTCATCATCAATAAACCAGCCTGCCAAATGTTTAATGAAACAAAGGAATCAACAGCCAGGCCTACTATGATTGTGGGTTTGAAGGGATTGTTCACCGCTCTTACCCCATGTTTTTCAATGCACGGCTAACTGATACAATACATTTCCACTAGCATTGCTAAATGGTACACTACAAAGGCTTGAGCAGAACGTTCCTTGTGGCTAAGACACACGTAGTTTGTTAATCGCTAACATGCTACAGTAAAAAAATGCACTCTGGATTTTGATGAAGTGGCAGGTGGCAGCATGAAAGGCACAGCTTGTCCCATGAATTAATCACAAAAATTGAGGATTAGCTGATAACTACGAAACAAACATTCTGGATAATATAGAGAATCTGGAACTATTTATTGATCAGCATTTTGATACGCTCGAAAAAGAAGCGGATACATCGAAGCGAACAAGAGAAGACCATTCCTCGAGTTCTGCGAGCGAAACAGGAGGAAAGTCTAAAATTCCTACTTTAACATTGGGGGGGGGGGGGGGGGCATTTTTATAACTATCTCTCCAGAAGATTGAGCATTGCTTACAAGCATGAGCGAGCAGTTAAAGAACTGGATCTATTGCCTGGGCTACTGGGGGAGGTTGAGGCCTTAAAAACAGGAATGGATTACACTAATAAAATGATGGAAGAAATACGAGTGGAAAATAAGATATTGAATACTACCGTGGACTCCTATAAAGACACTACTACAGAGAGGCTACGGTATGATAATATAACAATGAAAGCCGAATGACTTGCTCTAAAGTGCAGAAGTATGAAAAATAATATTGTTATAATGGGAATAAAGGAGGACGAAAACTATTAGTCTACAGAGGAAAAAGTCAAGTTGTTCATGAAACATAATCTCAAGATGACGGAAAAACAGGTGGAAACAATTGATTTTCAAAGAGCTCACCGTCCGATCATAGCTATGCTAACCCACTCAAAATGAAAATTGCCTTTTTACAACAGGGTAGGGAATTGAAGAACACCCCATTCTCTATTAATGAACAATTTCCTCATGAAATAGTGGACAGACGGCGTGCCCTGTACCCCACTTTCAAAAGGCTCTGAGCAGAGAAGCAGAATGTTCGTCTAGTGCTGGATAAATTATAAGTAAACAACCAAATGTTCAAGGACTTGAAGATTACAACGTGGCTGTGAGTGATAGCTACCTCCTGTTGAAGTAGTCCCCGACACATATTTGCACCGCATTACACAGTACAAATATGGATTCATTTGTTTTTTACAAAAACATTTTGTAATTGTTTTTTTATTTTCTTTGTTGCATGAAATATTTTTTATATACAGTGGGGAGAACAACTATTGGATACACTGCAGATTTTGCAGGTTTTCCTACTTAAAAAGCATGTAGAGGTCTGTAATTTTATCATAGGTACACTTCAACTGTGAGAGACGGAATCTAAAACAAAAATCCAGAAAATCACATTGTATGATTTTTAAGTAATGAATTTGCATTTTATTGCATGACATAAGTATTTGATCACCTACCAACCAGTAAGAATTCCGGCTCTCACATACCTGTTCGTTTTTTCTTTAAGAAGCCCTCCTGTTCTCCACTCATTACCTGTATTAACTGCACCTGTTTGAACTCGTTACCTGTATAAAAGACACCTGTCCACACACTCAAACAGACTCCAACCTCTCCACAATGGCCAAGACCAGAGAGCTGTGTAAGGACATAAGGGACAAAGGGATAAAATTGTAGACCTGCACAAGGCTGGGATGGGCTACAGGACAATAGGCAAGCAGCTTGGTGAGAAGGCAACAACTGTTGGCGCAATTATTAGAAAATGGAAGAAGTTCAAGATGACGGTCAATCACCCTCGGTCTGGGGCTCCATGCAAGATCTCACCTCGTGGGGCATCAATGATCATGAGGAAGGTGAGGGATCAGCCCAGAACTATACGGCAGGACCTGGTCAATGACCTGAAGAGAGCTGGGACCACAGTCTCAAAGAAAACCATTAGTAACACACTACGCCGTCATGGATTAAAATACTGCAGCGCACGCAAGGTCCCCCTGCTCAAGCCAGCGCATGTCCAGGCCCGTATGAAGTTTGCCAATGACCATCTGGATGATCCAGAGGAGGAATGGGAGAAGGTCATGTGGTCTGATGAGACAAAAATAGAGCTTTTTGGTCTAAACTCCACTCGCCGTGTTTGGAGGAAGAAGAAGGATGAGTACAACCCCAAGAACACCATCCCGACCTTGAAGCATGGAGGTGGAAACATCATTCTTTGGGGATGCTTTTCTGCAAAGGGGACAGGACGACTGCACCGTATTGAGGGGAGGATGGATGGGGCCATGTATCGCGAGATCTTGGCCAACAACCTCCTTCCCTCAGTAAGAGCATTGAAGATGGGTCGTGGCTGGGTCTTCCAGCATGACAACGACCCGAAACACACAGCCAGGGCAACTAAGGAGTGGCTTCGTAAGAAGCATCTCAAGGTCCTGGAGTGGCCTAGCAGAGACAGGAGTAGCTAGTAGACATACTTGGCATTCACATCTCAAAAAATATAAATGAACTTACCACAATTCATTTCAATAGAAAGTTAGCAAAAATAGATAGGATTCTGCAACCATGGAGAGATAAATAGTTGACTATTCATGGTAAAATCACATTGATTAACTCTTTGGTCCTGTCACAGTTTACTTACGTACTAATGGCACTGCCTACTCCCGATGACTAGTTTTTTTAAATCATATGAGCAAGAAATATTTCATTTTATTTGAAATGCTAAGCCAGACAAAATTAAATGTGCCTATTTATATAATGAATATGAGTTTGGGGGACTAAAATTATTCAATATTAAAGGTTTAAACCTCTCACAAAGCTTCACTCATACATAAGTTATACTTAAACCAAAAATGGTTCTCCAGTAGATTATTAAGAAAGGCTCATCCTTTGTTAAAAAAAATCATTTTTGCCTTTATACAGATTACAACTTCTCATTTCCAACTAATTGAAAATGAAATGTTGTTTAAAGTATCGCCCTTTCTTAAACAAGCCATACAAAGCTGGTTACAATTTCAGTTTTATCCTCCAGAAAAGATAGAACAAATATTGCAACAAATGTTATGGTTAAACTCAAATATACTGATTAATTAAAAAAACATAATTTATGGAAATTAAAAAAAAGAAAATGTATTATATTTGTTAATGATATTATGAATGGAAACGGAGGAGTTATTTCACATATGGGAATATCTGCTCAATCCAAACTTACAACCAACTGATTGCAGCTTTACCACAAAAATGGAGGAGGAAAGTGGAAAACGGAGAAGGTAGGGAACTTGTTTGCCTGCCATATATTAAAGATACAAATTGGCTGAAGGAACTGGCATAAAAAAAAATTAAATACCAGTTTCATCTGAGGACAAAAATGTTGACAGCTGCGCCATACAGGTTGCAAAATAAATGGGAGGAGCTTTTCGATGTTCCAATTCCATGGCATATGGTTTATGAACTGGTACAAAAAACTACACTTGATTCAACACTTAGTTTTTCAATTGAAATCATTATATAAAATTCTTGCCACCAATAGAATGATATATACAGTTGAAGTCGGAAGTTTACATACACTTAGGTTGGAGTGGTTAACTTGTTTTTCAACCACTCCACACATTTCTTGTTAACAAACTATTATTTTGGCAAGTCGGTTAGGACATCTACTTTGTGCATGACACAAGTAATTTTTCCAACAAACAAGACTGATTATTTCACTTATAATTCACAGTATCACAATTCCTGTGGGCCAGAAGACTACATACACTAAACTGACTGTGCCTTTAAACAGCTTGGAAAATTCCAGAAAATGATGTAATGGTTTTAGAAGCTTCTGATAGGCTAATTGACACCATTTGAGTCAATTGGAGGTGTACCTGTGGATGTATTTCAAGGCCTACCTTCAAACTCAGTGCCTCTTTGCTTGACATTACGGGAAAATCAAAAGAAATCAGCCAAGACCTCAGAAAAAAAATTGTGGGCCTCCACAAGTCTGGTTTATCATTGAGATGTAACGCTCCTCCTCTTCGTCTGATGATGAGGAATAGGAATCATCGGACCAACACGCAGCGTGGTAAGTGTTCATAGTAAATTTAATCAAATAAACTGAACACTAAATGACAAAAAACAACAAAGAGAGTGAACGACACGAAACAGTCCTGTAAGGTGAAAAAACACAAAACAACTACCCCCAAACACAGGTGGGAACAGGCTACCTAAGTATGATTCTCAATCAGAGACAACGATTGACAGCTGCCTCTGATTGGGAACCATACCAGGCCAAACACATAGAAAAGGACAACATAGAACAAAACATAGAACGCCCACCCCAACTCACACCCTGACCAAACCAAAATAGAGACCAAAAAAGGATCTCTAAGGTCAGGGCGTGACATGAGAGCAATTTCCAAACACCTGAAGGTACCACGTTCATCTGTACAAACAATAGTACGCAAGTATAAACACCATGGGACCATGCAGCCGTCATACCGCTCAGGAAGGAGACGCGTTCTGTCTCCTAGAGATGAACGTACTTTGGTGCGAAAAGTGCAAATCAATCCCAAAACAACAGCAAAGGACCTTGTGAAGATGCTGGAGGAAACAGGTACAAAAGTATCTATTTCCACAGTAAAACGAGTCCTATATTGACATAACCTGAAAGGCCGCTCAGCAAGGAAGAAGCCACTGCTCCAAAACCGCCATAAAAAAGTCAGACTACGGTTTGCAACTGCACATGGGGACAAAAGTTCATACTTTTTGGAGAAATGTCCTCTGGTCTGATGAAACAAAAATAACACTTTTTGGCCATAATGACCATTGTTATGTTTGGAGGAAAAAGGGGGAGGCTTGCAAGCCAAAGAACACCATCCCAACCGTGAAGCACGGGGATGGCAGCATCATGTTATGGGGGTGCTCTGCTGCAGGAGGGACTGGTGCACTTCACAAACTAGATGGCTTCATGAGGGAGGAAAGTGATGTGTATATATTGAAGCAACATCTCAAGGCATCAGGAAGTTAATTAAAGCTTGGTCGCAAATGGGTCTTCCAAATGGACAATGACCCCAAGCATACTTCCAAAGTTGTGGCAAAATGGATTAAGGACAACAAAGTCAAGGTATTGGAGAGGCCATCACAAAGCCCTGACCTCAAACCTATAGAAAATTTGTGGGCAGAACTGAAAAAGCATGTGCGAGCAAGGAGGCCTACAAACCTGACTCAGTTACACCAGCTCTGTCAGGAGGAATGGGCCAAAATTCACCCAACTTATTGTGGGAAGCTTGTGGAAGGCTACCCGACACATTTGACCCAAGTTAAACAATTTAAAGGCAAAGCTACCAAATACTAATTGAGTGTATGTAAATGTCTGACCCACTGGTAATGTGATGAAAGAAATAAAAGCTGAAATAAATTATTCTCTCTACTATTATTCTGACATTTCACATTCTTAAAATAAAGTGGTGATCCAAACTGACCTAAGACAGGGAGTTTTTAATGGGTTTAAATGTCAGGAATTGTGAAAAACTGAGTTTAAATGTATTTGGCTAAGGTGTATGTATATGTAGCAAAAAAGCTGTAAAAAACTAAGATGTGTCCTCCAAAGAGGGTGGGTGGTGGAGGGGTTAATACATTAAAAAAAAGCACTAAGAGAAAACGCTTTTGGTATTTTGTTGTTGGGCTGTTCATTAGTATCTCTGACATCAAGCATGAGGGCTTCGCTACCTCCTCTTTCCTCTTAACAGAAAGTTCCTCAACCTGAACTGAATCAAATCCCTCTCCGTCAAAACCATAGTCCCTTCTTTCGATTACATGACAACAATTATACAAGAGAACAATTAGGATAGAATACAATCTACATAAAAACATCCTTTAATCTTTTTGTTTTGTTGAAATGCCCAACCATCCATTCCCACTTAGGGTTTCACATGTAATTGCTGATTCATAAGCTCATTCTTGTTTTTGACAAAACTGACTGTGTTCTGTCTGGCTAATAATTCTAAGCCAGTGTCACAGTTAAGAGAAAAAACACCAGGTATGGTGGGCATCTTACCATTCAGCCAGTGTTCAGGGAAGAGGATATTATAATACATTCTTAACATACCAAAGCAATCATATTAATCACCTTCTGGGCTGTGTGATACATATTCAGAATGTTAATCTTGTTGCAAAGGCAATCCCTCAGGCTTGTAATTACGGCCCAGTTTATATATCTAATAAAATTGTGGATCTGCTTCTCCACCATAGTATTACCACTTTTTCAGGCCAGAAAATGTTTTCTTGTAAACATTGGAGATTAGGGGCTTTTATGGCTAGTTGAAAGGGGGAGAGAGCTTCAGCTACTCACAAAAAGAGTTTTGATATTGCAAGCCTCCTAAAGTTTTCCTTTCAACTTCTCATATCTTATAACAAACGATTTGTGGATTCCAATAACACCCTAGTACGAAAAGAAAAGAGACACAAGACAATCCTATTTGGACATTCTGCCGGTTAACATATAGAGAGAGCTTTCTCCTGATCCGATCTTTACAATTGATTTGCTGACAGAGGATTTCAGCTTCACCTTCAGTGAGGCCAACAGACAGGCACCCTGTGCAGCAACAATCTTTCATTTCAAATTCAGGGAGCCTTGATGTCTTGAATAGGATATATGCATTAGTTGTCGTCAATTCGGATGACTGATTTCAGTGACTAAATTCTGATTATCAATAAAATGACCTTCTCTTCCAACATCAAAATCAGGTGATTACAAAAACATCAAAATAAGCAATTCACCAGTGCATTATCAAAGAGAGAAGCTTCACCTATGAATAATACACACTTGATTGGTTGGAAGTCCTGTTGATATTAGCAAATAATACACTGCTCAAAAAAATAAAGGGAACACTAAAATAACACATCCTAGATCTGAATGAATGAAATATTCTTATTAAATACTTTTTTCTTTACATAGTTGAATGTGCTGACAACAAAATCACACAAAAATGATCAATGGAAATCAAATTTATCAACCCATGGAGGTCTGGATTTGGAGTCACACTCAAAATTAAAGTGGAAAACCACACTACAGGCTGATCCAACTTTGATGTAATGTCCTTAAAACAAGTCAAAATGAGGCTCAGTAGTGTGTGTGGCCTCCACGTGCCTGTATGACCTCCCTACAACGCCTGGGCATGCTCCTGATGAGGTGACGGATGGTCTCCTGAGGGATCTCCTCCCAGACCTGGACTAAAGCATCCGCCAACTCCTGGACAGTCTGTGGTGCAACGTGGTGTTGGTGGATGGAGCGAGACATGATGTCCCAGATGTGCTCAATTGGATTCAGGTCTGGGGAACGGGCGGGCCAGTCCATAGCATCAATGCCTTCCTCTTGCAGGAACTGCTGACACACTCCAGCCACATGAGGTCTAGCATTGTCTTGCATTAGGAGGAACCCAGGGCCAACCGCACCAGCATATGGTCTCACAAGGGGTCTGAGGATCTCATCTCGGTACCTAATGGCAGTCAGGCTACCTCTGGTGAGCACATGGAGGGCTGTGCGGCCCCCCAAAGAAATGCCACCCCACACCATGACTGACCCACCGCCAAACCGGTCATGCTGGAGGATGTTGCAGGCAGCAGAACGTTCTCCACGGCGTCTCCAGACTCTGTCACGTCTGTCACATGTGCGTGTGAACCTGCTTTCATCTGTGAAGAGCACAGTGCCCCAGTGGCGAATTTGCCAATCTTGGTGTTCTCTGGCAAATGCCAAACGTCCTGCACGGTGTTGGGCTGTAAGCACAACCCCCACCTGTGGACGTCGGGCCCTCATACCACCCTCATGGAGTCTGTTTCTGACCGTTTGAGCAGACACATGCACATTTGTGGCCTGCTGGAGGTCATTTTGCAGGGCTCTGGCAGTGCTCCTCCTTGCACAAAGGCGGAGGTAGCGGTCCTGCTGCTGGGTTGTTGCCCTCCTATGGCCTCCTCCACGTCTCCTGGTGTACTGGCCTGTCTCCTGGTAGCGCCTCCATGCTCTGGACACTACGCTGTCAGACACAGCAAACCTTCTTGCCACAGCTCGCATTGATGTGCCATCCTGGATGAGCTGCACTACCTGAGCCACTTGTGTGGGTTGTAGACTCCGTCTCATGCTACCACTAGAGTGAAAGCACCGCCAGCATTCAAAAGTGACCAAAACATCAGCCAGGAAGCATAGGAACTGAGAAGTGGTCTGTGGTCACCACCTACAGAACCACTCCTTTATTGGGGGTGTCTTGCTAATTGCCTATAATTTCCACCTTTTGTCTATTCCATTTGCACAACAGCATGTGAAATTTATTGTCAATCAGTGTTGCTTCCTAAGTGGACAGTTTGATTTCACAGAAGTGTGATTGACTTGGAGTTACATTGTGTTGTTTAAGTGTTCCCTTTATTTTTTTGAGCAGTGTATATACAGGTAGGCCTCCTTAAAAAGTAGTTGAAGAGCAGTTAACTAAAGTAGAGTAGTTTGGGTGAAATATTTGACAGTGAGCTACTATAACAAAGGAATAAGAGAGAAATAAGGCCATCGACTGACTGTATGAGTCTCTGAGCCTTGATGTCAGATTGTATCCCACTACAAAGTTTGCTATCAAAGGCATCGGACATCAAACATGACAGAGAGGAGTGTGTTAAGAAATAGTTGTCTCTGCAAACGTTCTAATTTCAGCGTGAATATGGATGGAGTAACTTTAGGTAACAGTTTTAGACATTCTGAGAAAGATGTGCAAGAATTGCAGCAGATGCAAGTCACCAAAATCCCCAATTGTCAATTTAACCTCATCAAAATGCACAACTAATTTCTTGCCATTTTGGAAACTCATCATATATTATTAGTGAGACAGTAGCCTAGGGGTCCGTATGAAGGCCAGTGCTCTCTCTCTCCACTCTCTCATATCCCCACTCTAATCATTACCCAGACAGCACTGAGACATGTTTCCAAGCAGTGTGTGCTTCTCTTAAATCCTCCCCGTCAACATCCCTACACACACGCACACGCACACACACACACCACACACCACACACACACACACACACACACACACACGGAGAGCTCAACCATGTCTCTCTACCCAGGCACCATCACCATCACTATCCTCAGCTCATTGTGTCCAATCAGCTCCTTCCGTTTGGCTTCACTGCTCGGCACCAATTAGGTCAGCTTGGTGAGTTTGTCTGTCAGCGGCCAAAGCTCACTACACAACCTCAGGAATGACTCCACTCTCTATACACCTCCCTCCCTCTGCCCTCATCTTCTCCCACAAATAACTGACAACCACTTTCCCATGTCTCTACTCAGTGCTATCTTACGCCAGCTCACTTCACCAGTGCTCTCTGAGACAAGTGTCCTCATCCGTCAACATATCCCTTTCACAAAACAGTCGTAGGTTGGCCAAGGGATACAAGCAGAAGTAAGAAGTATTCTAAAATTAGACTTGGCAGTACAGGTTTGTACTTGTAAGGTTTGGAAGACAATATGAAAATACACTTAAGTTCTGAATCATTGTGGATGAGGAAACAAACTGTTATTTTCTGCTGAGAGGATACAGTGCATTCGGAAAGTATTCAGACCCCTTGACTTTTTCAAAGCTCCCATACATTTATTTTTGCAAATGTATATTTTTTTAATCACATTTACATAAGGATTCAGACCCTTTACTCAGAACTTTGTTGAAGCACCTTTGGCAGCGATTACAGCATCGAATCTTCTTGGGTATGACGCTACAAGCTTGGCACACCTGTATTTGGGGAGTTTCTCCCGAGCTTCTCTGCAGATCCTCTCAAGCTCTATCAGGTTGGATGGGGAGCGTTGCTGCACAGCTATTTTCAGGTATCTCCAGAGATGTTCGATTGGGTTCAAGTCTGGGCTCTGGCTGGGCCACTCAAGGACATTCAGACTTGTCCCGAAGCCACTCCTGTGTGGTCTTGGCTGTGTGCTTAGGGTCGTTGTCCTGTTGGAAGGTGAACCTTCGCCCCAGTCTGATGTTCTGAGTGCTCTGGAGCAGGTTTTCATCAAGGATCTCTCTGTACTTTGCCTCAATCCTGACTAGTCTCCCAGTCCCTGCCGCTGAAAAACGTCCCCACAGCATGATGCTGCAACCACCATGCTTCACCGTAGGGATGGTGACAGGTTTCTCCAGACGTGACGCTTGGCATTCAGACCAAAGAGTTCAATCTTGGCTTCATCAGACCAGAGAATCTTGTTTCTCATGGTTTGAGAGTCTTTAGGTGCTTTTTTGGCAAACTCCAACTGGGCTGTCATGTGCCTTTTCCCGAGGAGTGGCTTCCATCTGACCACTCTACAATAAAGGCCTGATTGGTTGAGTGCTGCAGAGATGGTTGTCCACAGAGGAACTCTGGAGCTCTGTCAGAGTGACCACCGGGTTCTTGGTCACCTCCCTGACCAAGGCCTTTCTCCCCCGATTGCTCAGTTTGGCCGGGGGGCCAGCTCTAGGAAGAGTCTTGTTGGTTCCAAACTTCTTCCGTTTAAGAATGATGGAGGCCACTGTGTTCTTGGGGACCTTCAATGCTGCAGAAATGTTTTGGTACACTTCCCCAGATCTGTGCCTTGACGCAATCTTGTCTCGGAGCTCTACAGACAATTCCTTCGACCTCATGGCTTGGTTTTTGCTTTGACTGTCAACTGTGGGACCTTATATAGACAGGTGTTTGCCTTTCCACATAATGTCCAATCAAGAATTGACTACAGGTGAACTCCAATCAAGTTGTAGAAACATCTCAAGGATGATCAATGGAAACATGATGCACCTGAGCTCATCTTCAGTCTCATAGCAAAGGGTCTGAATAATTATGTAAATATGTATGTATGTAAATAATAATAATCTGTTTTTATTTTTTATGAATGTGCAAAAATGTCTAAAAATTGGGCCATTTTCAGCTTCCAGGAATTGTGTAAAGATCCTTGTGGCTGTGCATTATCACACTGAAACATGAGGTGATGGCGGAAGATGAATGGCATGACAATGGGCCTCAGGATCTCGTCACGGTATCTCTGTGCATTCAAATTGCCATTAATAAATGTAATTGTGTTCGATGCCAGTAGCTTATGCCTGCCCATACCATAACCCCACCTCCACCATGGGGCACTCTGTTCACAACGTTGACATCAGAAATTGCTCACCCATACGACATCATACCATCTGCCATCTGCCTGGTACAGTTGGAACCGCGATTCATCCGTGAAGAGCACACTTCTCCAGCGTGCCAGTGACCATCGAAGGTGATAATTTGCCCACTGAAGTCGGTTACGACGCCCAACTGCAGTTAAGTCAAGACCCTGGTGAGGACAACGAAAATGTACATGAGCTTCCCTGAGACGGTTTCTGACAGTTTGTGCAGAAATTCTTCAGTTGTGCAAACCCTCAGCTTCATCAGCTGTCCGGGTGACTGGTCTCAGATGATCCCGCAGGTGAAGAAGCCGGATGTGGAGGTCCTGGGCTGGCGGTTACACATGGTCTGCGGTTATGAGGTCAGGCGTACTGCCAAATTCTTTAAAACGACGTTGGAGGCGGCTTATGGTAGATAAATTAACATTAAATTATCTGGCAACAGCTCTGGTGGATATTCCTGCAGTCAGCATGCACACTGCATGCTCCCTCAAAACTTGAGACATCTGTAGCATTGTGTTGTGTGACAAAACAGAACATTTTAGAGTAGCCTTTAATTGTTCCCAGCACAAGGTGCACCTGTGTAATGACCATGCTGTTTAATCAGCTTCTTGATATGCCACACCTGTCAGGTGGATGGATTATCTTGTCAAATGAGAAATGCCCACTAACAGGGACGTAAACAAATTTGTGCAACACATTTTAGAAAAAATAAGCTTCTTGAGCATAAGGAAAACTTATTTTATTTCAGCTCATGAAACATGGGACGAACACTTGACATGTTGCGTTTATATATATTCGGTCAGTATATTTACTATCAATATGAATAGAATGCCTCCAGGCTTGTGTAGGTGTATAGCTACAGGATAATGTACTCTAGGTTTACATCTTGGCAGATACACTATATTCCTCCCACGGATTATTATCAAATAATTATATGGTAATGTGTATGAACTGTATTATAGACAGTGTTCACTATCACTGTTACTCTTAGATAAAGATAATAGAGCAGCAGTATGAGAGTGACCACATTGCAGCAGTGGGGAACTGTACAGAGGAATGAAATGTTTGACATGCCGACACTGAGACGGTTCTGCAAATCCTTTTCTTAAGGAATATCACATTCCTACCACAGGACAATAGCTGCCTTGGAGAGAGTGTGAAGTGTGTTTAGGGGAGAAAGTCCAGACTGTCACTCAGACCAGTGTGTGTGCGTGTGTAAGTGCATGCTCTCAGCCCTCTCACTGCGGTACAGGAGGGAGGAATCCACAGAGCAAATTATGGGTAGAATACTGTCAGAAAGGCCTTTGGACCTAAGGGTTCATTTACATAGGAAAACCATGGCCGCCAAATGCCTTTAATTGAAAACAGATTTATGAGGGGACCCTCATGAATTAAAGAAGCTCTGTGCATAATGTGGCTTTATTGTGTTTACAGGGTTCTGTGTTATGAGGACTTTAGGAGCTGGAGGGATCGGGCCATATCGCCTGAATCGTAACATGGGAATACTCCTACTACTAGAGACAGAGACATTCAGTACAATCCCTCTGGGGAACAAGCCAAGAACCATGTTGAATGTTTCCAACAACAACAAAAACCCACCAAGGGAACCTTCACTTCAAAAGCCTAGGACACTGACCCTCAGCACACACTGTCAATCACACAACAGTTAGTTGTTCACAGCTCCTGCTAAAGTTTCCAGGGCTTTCGGGACTTCAGTATACTGATGTTGCCACGAGGTGGCAAAGTACTTCCAAACATTTGAGATTCCATTTGAAGATAGCTTTACTAAGCAGAAATTCATTATTTTATTGTGCTTTAGAAATGTCAAGATTGGAGGGGATCGGAATAGATGCTGTCAAGCGCTGCCTGGATGCTTCAGGTTTTCACCCGCTTACTGGGATGTATATGGCAGGCAATAAAGGCTGAGTTTGGCTTTCGGATAGGTTTGCAGCAATTTCCTCTGAAGCAGTCAAGTATTCAGATGAAAGTGAAGGACAGCTATGCAAGCTGGCATGCCAGCTGATTTCATCCCAACCCTCTGACAATCTCAGTGAAATGAAGCCTTCGGGGGGGGGGGGGGGGGGAGTAAAGTAAAAAGACAGACCGAAACACTTAGGATTTGTTTATGAGACGGAGGAAAAGACATTCCAGTCAAAAATAAATTCTATCTGTGAAGTGTCTGGTGAGAGGATAAGATATAGATGTGCTTTGTCAACTTCCAGACCGACGATAACTGACAACAAACTTCCAACTTTGTTTACAGCAAAAACGGAATACTCCAGGAAATAGTCGGACATGTTTGTGCACTAATTTCGATATCTCTGTCCAGATAAAGACCCTGTGCATAGCTAGCGCATGTTGCCTATGACGTTTACATATAACCTCCAGTATAGAGCTATATCGCATGACACTGATACCATGCTGCTCTACTACTACAGGAAGTCTTTGTGCTCTGCAGAACTATACAAACAAAACAATCTCCAACCAATGTAACATTTCAATCAAAATATTCACGTGATTATTCTTCCAGCTAAACAGAAAGTCAAATTAACCCCAGCAATATTGTTTACCTGTGCACACCTGTGGGTGCTCTGAGGCATATCACTCCTCCAGGCCCAAGATCTTGGGCTTTGTCTTCATATTATCAGAGCTAATTCCCAGCTGGATGTTTGAGATTCCTCTGTAATCCTGGGCTTACTGGAATCCATGAACTGTGCACCTTTGGACCAGACTTTCTCCCCTGCTGGAGTTGTGTCCACCAGACCTGAACAGAGTACGCTGGCAGACTGGACAGAGTCAAACATGGGTGCTTAGGATATATCCTATCTACGGAGGAAAAGCCTCTCTCACCCCCTGGGAAAGCATTTCAAGTGGGTGGTGGGCACGAACAAACACACACAGGTTTGACCAGCTGTAGTGGAATGTGTATGGCCACTGGCCAGACTGTAAAAAGATTAGTTGGATCCACAGTTCTGTAGAAACCAGATAAAATATTCACGAGCATATCACATCGTTCTGAAGTGACAATGGTGAGTGAAGTCAGAAATGTAATAACAGTCATGAGAGTAGCTCAAACAATAAACACCAGATGGTCGGGGTATGATTACAAAGCAATATCATTTTACATCTATTTTTCAAGTGACAATCGTTGCTGGTTGAGGAAACTTTGATATAACAAAAATATAAAGTACAGAAACTTCTACCTCAGTAAAATTCTATTCAGTTTCAAGTCCATTGTAAAAACAGCCTCACAAGCCAAGAGAGGGGTTAGGCCTGTCTTTCAAATACTGATGTCTCCATGCAACATCGCAAAGCTAAGCTGACAGGCAGCCAGGAAATTGCCAGTTGGTTGAAATTAGACAATTGTTCCTTGGTAAACTACTGGAACTCCTGTCAAACAATGCAGCGGTCTACTCTACTGAATCCTGCCTGAACAAAGGGCTCAGCGAGCAGATGATTCACACAGGGAAGAATTCTGTGGCGGCCATCCAAACCGAGATAGCTTAAGACTCTGTAAAAAGTATTGGGCAATATTTCCCATCATGTACTGTGGACTGGACGGGCTAGCAGGCGTGGTGGAAAGGCCGGGCTGACAGAGACAGCTCCCCAGAGATCTTATTTACTCTAAATTGCCCCAGCTCTAGACTGAGCTAATCCAAGCCTTGTGAGGAGGATATAGAGGGGGACATACTCTATGCCTTCTGTATAAAAGTGATGTGCTGCCAAATGTTTAATTAGAGTCGGATTCAGACGTTGCAAGGCACATTCTTTAAGTTTTTCTGCTTTTTTTGCAACAAGCAACGCAATTAGAGACCACATACTCCACAGGAATCTTTACTTGCATTTTCGAGTCTGGAAATGTGATGAGCATTTTCATGGTTGCAATTTGCTGCGTCTGTGTAGGTTCTCAGCCCACTCCAGTACTCCCTATTCACCCATGACTGCGTGGCCACGCACACCTTCAACGGAGTCATCAAGTTTGCAGACGACACAACAGTGGTAGGCCTGATAACAAACAACGACGAGACATTTTGCTTGGCCCCTAAGACCCTCACCAACTTTTACAGATGCACCATTGAGAGCATCCTGTCGGGCTGTATCACCACCTAGTACGGAAACTGCAGCGTCCGCAACCACAGGGCTCTCCAGAGAGTGGTGCGCTCTGCCCAACGCATCACCGGGGGCACACTGCCAGCCCTCCAGGACATCTACAGCATCCAATGTCACAGGAAGGCCAAGAAGATCTTCAATGACCTCAGCCATCCGAGACACGGCCTGTTCACCCCACTATCATCCAGAAAGCGTGGTCAGTACAGGTGCATCAAAGATGGAACCGAGAGACTGAAAAACAGCTTCTATCTCAAGGCCATTAGACTCTTAAATAACCATCCCTAGCCGGCCTCCACCCAGTTACTCAAACATGCACCTTAGAGGCTGCTACCCTATGTACATAGAATGGTCACTTTAATAATGTTCACATATTGTTTTACCCATTTCATATGTATATATACTGTATTTTCGTCAAGGCCATCCTGTTAAACCATTGCTGTAAATATACTATTCTATCCTACATATTCTTCATATATACTACATATTCTATCCAAATACTGTCCATAATGCCTATACATCCCATCTCCCAGTTCACTGGTCACGATAACAACACCCACCCGTAGCACACGTTCCAGCAGGTATATCTCACTGATCATCCCCAAAGCCAACACCTCATTTGGCCGCCTTTCTTTCCAGTTCTCTGCTGCCAGTGACTGGAACGAATTTCAAAAATCGCTGAAGTTGGAGACTTTTATTTCCCTCACCAACTTTAAACATCAACTATCTGAGCAGCTAACCGATCGCTGCAGCTGTACATAGTCCATCTGTAAATATCCCACCCAATCTACCTACCTCATCCCCATACTGTTTTTATTTCATTTACTTTTCTGCTCTTTTGCACACCAGTATCTCTACTTGCACATCATCATCTGCTCATTTATCACTCCAGTGTTAATCTGCTGAATTGTAATTATTCGCTCCTATGGCCTATTTATTGCCTACCTCCTCATGCCTTTTGCACACACTGTATATAGACTTTCTTTTTTCTACTGTGTCATTGACTTGTTTATTGTGTTATTGGCTTGTTTATTGTTTACTCCATGTGTAACTCTGTGTTGTCTGTGTCACACTGCTTTGCTTTATCTTGGCCAGGTCGCAACTAGCCTACCTGGTTAAATAAAGGTGAGAAAAAAAAAGTCAAATCAAAAAGTGTTGGAAAAATGACTGTCTTCCTGATGTCTTTAATATTTTCTCTGGTATTTAATCTGGTTTCCACTCAGGCTATGTATGTGTCACTGCAATCTAAAAGGTCCTAAATTATGTCACCATTGCCCTTGATTCTAAGCAATGTTGTGCTGCTATTTTTATTGACTTGGCCTAAGCTTTTGATACGGTAGACCATTCCATTATTTTGGGCCAGCTAAAGAGTATTGGTGTCTCTGAGGGGTCTATGGCCTGGTTTGCTAACTACCTCTCTCAAAGAGGGCAGTGTATAAAGTCAGAACATCTGCTGTCTCAGCCACTGCCTGTCACCAAGGGAGTAACCCAAGGCTTGATCCTAGGCCCCACGCTTTTCTCAATTTACGTCAACAACATAACTCAGGCAGTAGGATGGCTCTCTCATCCATTTATATGCAGATGATATTTGCAGATGATATATGCAGATGAGTCTTATAATCAGCGGGCCTCTCCCCAGATGTTGTGTTGCTCTACAACAAAGCTATGTTCGTGTCCAACAAGGTTTCCTTGCCCTTAACCTTCTTCTGAAAACCTCCAAAACAAAGGTCATGTGGTTTGGTAAGAAGAATGCCCCTAACCCCACCCATGTGATTACTACCTCTGAGGGTTTAGAACTTGAGGTAGTCACCTCATTCAAGTACTTGGATAGACGGTACACTGTCCTTCTCTCAGCACATATCAACACATATCAAAGCTGCAGGCTAAGGTTAAATCTAGACTTGGTTTCCTCCATCATAATCGCTCCTCTTTCACCCCGGCTGCCAAACTAACCCTGATTCAGATGACCATCCTACCCATGCTAGATTACGGAGACGTAATTTATAGATCGGCAGGTAAGGGTGCTCTCGAGCAGCTAGATGTTCTTTACCATTCGGCCATCAGATTTGCCACCAGTGCTCCTTATAGGACACATCACTGCACTCTATACTCCTCTGTAAACTGGTCATCTCTGTATACCCGTCACAAGACCCACTGGTTGATGCTTATTTATAAAACCCTCTTAGGCCTCACTCCCCCCTATCTGAGATACCTGCTACAGCCCTCATCCTCCACATACACAGAACACCCATTCTGCCAATCACATTCTGTTAAAGGTCCCCAAAGCACACACATCCCTGGGTTGCTCGTCTTTTCAGTTCGCTGCAGCTTGCGACTGGAACGAGCTGCAAAGAAAACACTCAAACTGGACCGTTTTATCTCCATCTCTTCATTCAAAGACTCAATCATGGACACTCTTACTGACAGTTTTGGCTGCTTCATGTGATGTATTGTTGTCTCTACCTTCTTGCCCTTTGTGCTGATGTCTGTGCCCAATAACGTTTGTACCATGTTTTGTGCTGCTACGATGTTCCGCTGCTGCCATGTGTTGCCACCATCCTGTGTTGTAATGTGTTGCTGCCATGCTATTGTCTTAGTGCTCAGCATATGTGGGAACTCTTTCAAGACTGTTGGAGAAGCATTCCTCACGAAGCTGGTTGAGAGAATGCCAAGAGTGTGCAAAGCTGTCATCAAGGCAAAGGGTGGCTAATTTGAAGAATCTCAAATATAAAATATTTTTTGATTTGTTTAACACTTGTTTGGTTACTACATGATTCCATATGTTATGTCATAGTGTTGATGTCTTCACTATTATTCTACAATGTAGAAAAGAGTAAAAATAAAGAAAAACCCTGGAATGAGTAGGTGTGTCTAACCTTTAGAATATATATACAGTACCAGTCAAATGTTACCTAAGACCTTCACAAACACAGCCAAATTATAATTTTTGTGATAGAAGTTTCTCTCCAGTTTTGCCTCCAGCACCTTCACAAATCAGCTTTGGATGTGCGGTAGATTCTGCCTATTTTCTACATGTGATAGCATATATCAAATGTATGAATTATTCTGTTAGAATGTTGCAGTCACCCGAGGCCCAGTGGTTATGGTGTTCTAAAATGTGTCCGCCTATGGAAATCAAATGCCCGTCCAACTGATTCGATCTGGCGCCGGGCCTGGCCTTACAGCAGCAATCAGCAGTTGAAACAATAACAAAGCATACTTCCCGCTCCGGGTTCGGTAAAAAGCTGACAGATGGGGCTGGAGAAATGTAACCACTCTCAAATTCATTAGACACAAGGATGCTATGACTGACCATCCATGATATCAAAATGATAGACTTAAACAGGTTTTTAGGCTATATAGTGCTTGTTTACATTTACTTTGTTTACAAACATTGGAGTTCTGATGTCGTATTGACAGTTTAACTAAGCCCATGAGGCATTTCTAAGTTATATTCTTCAAGAATCATATATTTTTTTAAACAATACAAAACATACATATAAAAGCGACAACATACAGACCCACACAAATATCCACAACATCAGTCCTACCCAGACCCACCTGCTTACACATCCATCTCCAGCACCCGCATCACTCTCCGCCACATAGCCTCAAACTGCACCATTTTGTTTCCCTCCGTCACCCACACACTTTTAACATTTAGATAATAAAGCATTTGACCTTTCCATTCTCCAAGAATCAATGGGTGCATATCATTAATTAATGACTCCAAAATTGTATGTAACAACTGCCTGAATGCCCCTTTAAGGATGACATGCACAGGAGAGAGACATTATTAGCACATTTCACTATAATGAGGTTGCGCAGAAAGGAATATATTAAGGATCATTTCATTTCATTTCAAAATAAATGTTGCTTGACAAAGTTGAAATTTGTTTGCTTCATTTTATGTATCATCCTGGTGTTATTATATGCAGTTCAACATCATCACCACAAGGTGTGAGCACTAGCATTTGTGTTATAGTCTTGCTTCACTACCTGTAAACAAACCACTAACGTAAACTCACCCCATTCCGTACAAATGTGCGCAACCGCGACATTCAAACGAGGCTGCAAAGAAAACTAATGGGACTGTAGCGACTGTGTTGACTTCAACATCTGGGGTTTGAACTACGTTTCTATTCAAGCGTTGATCGACATGGTAATGGCTCTATAGTATTGGAGAAAAGTTGAAAAAACTGACCCTCCGTTACATCGTGACGTGTCATGCCGTAACGTACAGCCCGCATAAAGCAACTATTTCTGTCTTACAATCTCTTTCCACCAGGTGTAGCACTTCTCTCTCATCGTTTAAAAACAAGAAATGGACAGTGACGGGGCTAAGGGGGGTTACCTAGTAATTTTTTGCGTCATCACTGCAAGCATCATGACTCTCAAAGCCGCTGTTTACATCTGAAGATTACTTTAGCACCGCCCTAAAAACCTGATTCAAATTCGACACAAACCTTCAAATAGGTATGTAATGACACATTATATAAACTCTTTATAGTGTTTTATTTACACTTTATAGGGTGATAAGTTGGACAGATCGAGTGAAAAAAGCAGTTTTGCCACACACATCTCTCTTTCTCACTACCACGCAGTAGTTTCGCTTCCCCACCCGCCATTTTTAAAGAGACCCGACGGAGCTCATTGCCTTGTTGAATTATGCAGAAACGGGCAGCGTGGAGGTCATGCAATTGATTCTGTTGGAAAGTGGAGAAATTGTGCTTTACAATGGTATTGACATTACAGTTGATCTGGAAGTATTACGTTTTTTGGGCACTAAAATAAGGTCAATTGTACGGACCAAGGCGATGTACAAAAGTGAGTGAGTTCAAGGCGATGTACAAAAGTGAGTGAGTTTACGTTAGCTAGGTCTCATAACCGGAGGTCAATATTACATGCCTAGCACAAGCTAGCGGCTCATTATTATGTTTCTTAATTGAAACTAAGTAGGCAATACAGCTGGATAAAATATAGTTGTGTTTTGAAGAAAGAAAATTAAGAGCTAGTAGGCGAGAGAGGGGTTGATAGTGGGGTAATTACTGCTGCTAGCTCACTTTTGACATACACAATGTGGTCGTCAAACATTGGACTCGTATGCTAGCTACATTTAGTTTAATTATATTGTGGGCTGTCATGAGATAAATTAATCTCTATCTAGCTGGCTAACAAAGTAAGCTGAACATTCTCTACCTTCACATCCCACTAGCTCCGTGGTTATTTGCTGTGCTAGCCAAATGTATTTAGCTAACACCACTAGAGAAAACTAATAATAAATGGGAAATAGGCCCATCAGCACACGTATTTAAGGGTCTGCAGAGGTCGTGGCATCTGATAAATGTTTTGTTTAGTGGATCTGGTAGCAAGAAGTTAATGTGTGTATATAAATTGTGTGATCTGTTTTTTGGTTGGATGAAGAAATACGAACTTGTAATTTTGTTCTAGCTAGACAACTAACTAGCTAGATGGCTAGCTAGCTAGCAATTATGGCACACTGCAGCACCTGATGTTTACTGGGGAACCTCTTGGTTGCACATGCATATAGAACGTATTATTGTTTTGACAATTAAAAAGGTCTATAGCCTCAAAACACAGTTAAAACTGTCATTTTGATTCCATGGATGGTCAGTCCTCGCATCCATAGCTCTGTCTATACATTTGAGTGTGGATATATTTCTCCAAACCCATCCATCATCATTTTACCAAAACAGAGGCAGGGTAGCAACTTTGTTATTGTTTTAACTGCAGATTCTAGCTTTAATCTTCATTCATTATTTACAAAAATATCCAACAAAACATTGTAATAAAGTGTTCAGAAGATGGAGATTTACATTCTGAGTATTTTTTCCTGCTCTTGTCTTGCGGTGTCTCTTTTAAGTATATTCAGATTAATCCATGTTTTGCCCTGCCTTATCTTGATGCTACTGTTATGTACTAGTGTGTCAGTGTTAAGAAGAAACTATGTCCCTTCCCTGGCAAGAAATGAATGCTGAGCTCCTTCAGTAGCATTTCCCCAAGGTCAGTAGCAGAATTAGAAAATGTAATCACCCCATAACCGGACAATGTCCCTTCCCGGGGCATTGTCAAATGATGAGCACGGAATGTTATAATCTACCCTTATCGTGTGAGAAAGATGAGAAAGAAAGGGCATTCTACAACACCCGATAGCCAGTGTCTCAATTCAACAGAATAGAATAAATTGCTGTGGCTTAGAGCTACAGTGGCAAGAAAAGGTATGTGAACCCTTTGGAATTACCTGGATTTCCGTGACACCACGGAAAAAGCCATTGCTGTCCAAAAAAAACATTGCTGCATGTCTGAAGTTTGCAAAAGCGCACCTGGATGTTCCACAGCGCTACTGGCAAAATATTCTGTGGACAGATGAAACTACAGTTGAGTTGTTTGGAAGGAACACACAACACTATGTGTGGAGAAAAAAAGGCACAGCACACCAACATCAAAACCTCATCCCAACTGTAAAGTATGGTGGAGGGAGCATATAGTTTGGGGTTGCTTTGCAGCCTCAGGGCCTGTACAGCTTGCTATCAGACGGAAAAAATGAATTCCGAAGTTTATCAAGACATTTAGCAGGAGAATGTTATGCTATCGGTCCGCCAATTGAAGCTCAACAGAAGTTCGGTGATGCAACAGGACAACAACCCAAACACAGAAGTAAATCAACAACAATGGCTTCAAAAGAAGAAAATACACCTTCTGGAGTGGCCCAGTCATAGTCCTGACCTCAACCCGATTGAGATGCTGTGGCATGACCTCAAAAGAGCAGTTCACACCAGACATCCCAAGAATATTGCTGAACTTAAACAGTTTTCTAAAGAGGAATGGTCTAAAATTCCTCCTGACCGTTGTGCAGGTATGATCCACACCTACAGAAAATGTTTAGTTGAGGTTATTGCTGCCAAAGGAGGGTCAACCAGTTATTAAATCCAATGGTTCACATACTTTTCCCACCCTGCACTGTGAATGTTTACATGGTGTGTTCAATAAAGACATGAAAACGTATAATTGTTTGTGTGCTATTATTTTAAGCAGACTGTGTTTGTCTATTGTTGTGACCTAACTGAAGATCAGATCAAATTTTAATACAAATTCATGCAGAAATACAGTTATTTCCAAAGGGTTCACATGCTGTTTCTTGCCGCTGTATGTAGTTGCATTTAACCCTATACAGCATGAAACATTCGTCACTGTCACAAACATCAGGACATTTAGAATGTATTGTGTGAGCTTTGACAAATGAAGCATGAGTTTACCTCTGGATCTGTGTGTGTGCAGCAACTGTGTTCTCTCTTTTGGATTAGCAATGACTGAGAAATCACAGTAATCTAAATAAAGATCACAATGATACGTACTCAGCAAATAAAACAATACACAGATGGAACAGACTGACGATCTCTAAGAAAAACACTCCATAGACCAGATAGTAGAAACCCCAAACGCACTCTCCCAGACACAGCCATGTTGTCAGGGAGACACTCACAGATGCCAAAACACTGATTATCTAATCCTGCTGTCATATCTATGATTTCACTCTAAATATCTTCCTCTTATGGCTTCATCTTTAGAGAGAAATGTTTACAGTATGTAAGCCATTATATGAATGGCCACCATAGAATCATATAAAAAAACAAGAACTCTGATGGCCACATTGATATATGATCAAGGAGATGCCGTTCCAAAGCAAACAGATGACAGGTATGATGAATGATGTAGACTGTTAACAGGCCAGGGCACAGCAGTGGATGGATGACAGAAGGGATGAGCATAGAGATCCTATGAAATTTCTAGAGTGGCTATGGCAAACCCTCAAAGTTCTAGAATGCTTTAAAAATGGCAGCCATTGTTTTTTTTTATTCCATTCATTGTGAAGGATACGCAATAAAATGTGTTATAAATTTTAAGAAGGATGTACAGTATATATTTTTGTAACACAAAACATCAAACAAACAAACAAACAAACAAACAAACACAAAAACAGAAACACACAGGGTTTTTACATTCAAAGGAATATGAAAAGCTTAAGAGTATCAATTGGTTTCATTACTGACTTTTCCTTACAGAGCATAGTATTAAATGTGGCAAAGTAAGTATTTAAATCTACCTTTAAAAATATTGAATCTGATGTTTTTTTATGCATTTTATAATGAAATTCATCACATACTTTTTGTTAGTGAAAAACAAAGTGAACATCAGAAGCTTGCAGATGGATGTCCCTACTGTACCAAAATATTCTACCTAAGTCCAGCTGAAAACCCACCCACAACACAGTCACATACACACATTAGAAAAACAAATGCTCAAGAGATTCTGTCCCAGATTGACAAAATGTACATTTCTCATCAACATTTTTCATATATTTACAAATACTTTCGTTGAACAGGTAACACCTTAGTTATTTTAAAGAGTGTTTTTCTCACTTTGTTTGTGATCACATATTTGTATGATAAAGTCCATACCTTTAACCAATTTACAACACATTGCAAGTTCCACCTACATTTTGCTATTGGAAAGACACGATCAAAAAGTTTCTTTAATTAATGAATTATTGATAAAATATTACTTTGGCTGAATGTAGAAGTGATGGATCTGCATTGACCACAATTTGTTTCAAAAGGAACACCATCTGGTAACACACTATCTCATATTCCTTTAGTGAGACAGTGAGCTCATACACTCTAAAAAAAATTATTTTATGTATAAAGATGTCCGTCTGAAATGAGAAGCTGACCCACAAGTAAAATGTCCGTTCTAAACCAATGTCATAAAAATAGTGGCTTGTTTTTATATTTTAGGACAAGATTATTCCATACAACATACTTATGAGGGGGGGAAATATGTTTGCATAGAAGGGACCAACAGTTAAGCAACTAAGCCCATTCTTTCAAATGCATAAGGACACTGCAAAAGGAAACTTAAGCCACTAAACTTACTGAAAATAAGATTTGGTATTGTAAACCAAAAGGTTTGGGTCCATTAAAGTAATGATTTATCCAATATATATTTTTTGACTTGGTTAAAAGTAGTCAAGTCCAACACATTAAGAACACACACTATATATACAAAAGTATGTGGACACTCCTTGAAATTAGTGGGTTTGGCTATTTCAGTCACACCCATTGCTGACAGGTGTATAAAATCGATCAAACACAGACAAACATTAGCAGTAGAATGGCCTCACTTAAGAGCTCTTGACTTTGAACGTGGCAAACTATACCACCTTTCCAGCAAGTCGGTTCGTCAAATTTCGGCGCTGCTAGAGCTGCCCCAGTCAACTGTAAGTGCTGTTAATGTGAAGTGGAAATGTCTAGGATCAACAACGGCTCAGCCGCGAAGTGGTACGCCTCACAAGCTCACAGAATGGGACTGCCGAGTACTGAAGCGCGTAGCGCATAAAAATCGTCTGTCCTCGGTTGCAACACTCACTACCAAGTTCCAAACTGCCTCTGAAAGCAACGTCAGCACAAGAACTGTTCGTCGGGAACTTCATGAAATGGGTTTCCATGTCCGAGCAGCCGCACACAAGCCTAAGATCACCATGCGCAACGCCAGGCGTCGTCTGGAGTGGTGTAAAGCTTGCCACCATTGGACTCCGGAGCAGTGGAAACGCTTCACCATCTGGCAGTCCGACTGACGAAACTGGGTTTGGCGGATGCTACCTGCTGTAATGCATAGTGCCCACTGTAAAATTTGGTGGAGGAGGAATAATGGTGCTCCCAACTTTATGGCAACAGTTTGAGGAAGGTCCTTTCCAGTGCACAAAGGGAGGTCCATACAGAAATGGTTTGTCGAGATCGGTGTGTATCAACTTGACTGTCCTGCACACAGCCCTGACCTCAAACCCATCGAACACCTTTGGGATGAATGGTAACGCTGACTGTGAGGCCTAATCGCGAGGCCTAACCGACCAACATCAGTACCCGACAATACTAATGCTTGTGGCTGAATGGAAGCAAGTACCCACAGCAATGTTCCAACATCTAGTGGAAAGCCTTCCCAGAAGAGTGGAGGCTGTTATAGCAGCAAAGGGGGGGACAACTCCATATTAATGCCAATAATTTTGGAATGAGATGTTCGACAAGCAGGTGTCCACATACTTTTGGTCATGTGGTGTATTCTTTTTACTTTGTGAGGGTTCCTTTTCCATATAAAGTTAAAGAGTGTCTTATCTAATTGGGAGCAAATAGATTTGGGACTGTCAAAACAAGAGAACACATACAGTTGAAGTCGGAAGTTTATATACACCTTAGCCAAATACATTTAAACTCAGTTTTCACAATTCCTGACATTTAATCATAGTAAAATTTCCCTGTCTTAGGTCAGTTAGGATCACCACTTTATTTTAAGAATGTGAAATGTCAGAATAATAGTAGAGAATGATTTATTTCATATTTATTTCTTTCATCACATTCCCAGTGGGTCAAAAGATTACATACACTCAATTCGAATTTGGTAGCATTGCCTTACATTGTTTAACTTGGGTCAAATGTTTCAGGTAGCCTTCCACAAGCTTCCCACAATAAGTTGTGTGAATTTTGGCCAATTCCTTCTGACAGAGCTGGGGTAACTGAGTCAGGTTTGTAGGCCTCCTTGCTTGCACACATTTTTCAGTTCTACCCACAAATGTTCAATAGGGTTGATGTCAGGGTTTTGTGATGGTCACTCCAATACCTTGACTTTGTTGTCCTTAAGCCATTTTGACACAACTTTGGAAGTATGCTTGGGGTCAAATAGGAAGACCTATTTGCGAGCAAGCTTTAACTTCCTGACTGATGTCTTGAGATGTTGCTTCAATATATCCACATAATTTTCCTCCCTCAAGATGCCATCTATTTTGTGAAGTGAACCAGTCTCTCCTGCAGCAAAGCACCCCCACAACATGATGCTGCCAACCCCGTGCTTCACGGTTGGGATGGTGTTCTTCGGCTTGCAAGCATCCCCCTTTTTCCTCCAAACATAACGATGGTCATTATGGCCAAACAGTTCTATTTTTGTTTCATCAGACCAGAGGAAATCTCTCCAAAAAGTACAATCTTTTTCCCCATGTGCAGTTGCAAACCGTAGTCTTGCTTTTTTATGGCGGTTTTGTGGCAGTGGCTTCTTCCTTGCTGAGCGGCCTTTCAGGTTATGTTGATATAGGACTCGTTATACTGTGGATATAGATACTTTTGTACCCGTTTCCTCCAGCATCTTCACAAGGTCCTTTGCTATTGTTCTGGAATTGATTTACACTTTTCGCACCAAAGTACGTTCATCTCTAGGAGACAGAACGCTTCTCCTTCCTGAGCGGTATGACGGCTGCGTGGTCCCATGGTGTTTATACTTGCATACTATTGTTTGTACAGATGAACGTGGTACCTTCAGGCGTTTGGCAATTGCTCCCAAGGATGAACCAGACTTGTGGAGGTCTACAATTTTTTTCTGAGGTCTTGGCTGATTTCTTTTAATTTTCCCATGATGTCAAGCAAAGAGGCACTGAGTTTGAAGGTAGGCCTTGAAATACATCCACAGGTACACCTCCAATTGACTCAAATGATGTAAATTAACCTATCAGAAGCTTCTAAAGCCATGACATAATTTTCTGGAATTTTCCAAGCTGTTTAAAGGCAAAGTCAACTTAGTGTATGTAAACTTCTGACCCACTGGAATTGTGATACCGTGAATTATAAGTGAAATAATCTGTCTGTAAACAATTGTTGGAAAAATTACTTGTGTCATGCAAAAAGTAGATGTCCTAACCGACTTGCCAAAATTATAGTTTGTTAACAAGAAATTTGTGGAGTGGTTGAAAAACAAGTTTTAATGACTCCAACCTAAGTGTATGTAAACTTATGACTTCAACTGTAAGAGGCTTTAGACTAGCTTTCAACCTTAGTCAGCAAAACTCTTCACCTGAATGGACAAATCTCTGGCTAACCATGAGTTTAACTTTTTTTTTTTTTTTTATAGCCGAGACAACAGGGGAAAGAGTAAGAATCTTCATTCTCTCCTTCTCTTTTGTAATAATTATTTCTAAAATGGCAGCCATTGTGGTTAGGGAGAAATCTAAACCAGTCTAACTGGAATTAATGGCAGTTGAGGCATAGGTGATGCCTTTTCTGCTTTTACTTATGCAAGAAAATAAAAGTAAGGCTTGTGATACAGTGCCTTAAGAAAGTATTCACACCCTTGGGCATTTTTCCTATTTTGCTGCTTTACAACCTGGAATTAAAATAGATTTTTGGGGGGTTTGTAACATTTGATTTACACAGCATGCCTACCACTTTGAAGATGCAACATATATTTTTTTGTGAAACAAACAAGACAGAAAACTTGAGCATGCATTACTATTCAAACCCCTCCCCCCCCCAAAAAAAAAGTCAATACTTTGTAGAGCCACCTTTTGCAGCAATTACAGCTGCAAGTCTCTTGGGGTATGTCTCTGTAAGCTTGGCACATCTAGCCACTGGGATTTTTGCACATTCTTCAAGTCAAAACTGCTCCAGCTCCTTCCAAGTTGGATAGGTTCCACTGGTGTATAGCAATCTTTAAGTCATACGACAGATTCTCAATTGGAATGAGGTCTGGGCTTTGACTAGGCCATTCCAAGAACATTTAAATGTTTCCCCTTAAACCACTCGAGTGTTGCTTTAGCAGTATGCTTAGGGTCATTGTCCTGCTGGAAGGTGAACCTCTGTCCCAGTCTCAAATCTCTGGAAGACTGAAACAGATTTCCCTCAAGAATTTTCCTGTATTTAGCGCCATCCATCATTCCTTCAATTCTGACCCGTTTATAAGTCCCTTCTGATGAAAAACATCCCCACAGCATGATGCTGCCACCACCATGCTTCACTGTGGGGATGGTCCTCTCGGGATGATGAGAGGTGTTGGGTTTGCGCCAAGTCCCTTCTTTCATATGTTTGGGGAGTCTCCCACATGCCTTTTGGCAAAAAACAAATGTGTTTGCTTATTTTATCTTTAAGCAATGGCTTTTTGCTGGTAACTCTTCCGTAAAGCCCAGCTCTATGGAGTGTACGGCTTAAAGTTGTCCTATGGACAGATACTCCAATCTCCGCTGTGGAGCTTTGCACCTCCTTCAGGGTTATCTTTGGTCTCTTTGTTGCCTCTCTGATTAATGGCCTCCTTCCCTGGTCTGTAAGTTTTGGTGGGCGGCCCTCTCCTGGCAGGTTTGTTCTGGTGCCATATTCTTTCAATTTTTTAAATTATGGATTTAATGGTGCTCCGTTGGATGTTCAAAGTTTCTGATATTTTATATAAGCCAACCCTGATCTATACTTCTCCACAACTTTGTTCCTGAACTGTTTGGAGAGCTCCTTGGTCTTAATGCTGCCGCTTGCTTGGTGCTGCCCCTTGCTTAGTGGTGTTGCAGACTCTGGGGCCTTTCAGAACAGGTGTATATATATTGAGATCATGTGACAGATCATGTGACACTTAGATTGCACTTTATTTAACTAATTATGTGACTTTTGAAGGTAATCGGTTGCATCAGATCTTATTTAGGGGCTTCATAGCAAAGGGGGTGAATACATATGCACGCATTCTTTTTTTGAAACAAGTCATTTTTTTCATTTCCCTTCACCAATTTAGACTATTTTGTGTATGTCCATTACATGAAATCCAAATAAAAATCAATTTAAATTATAGGTTGTAATGCAACAAAATAGGAAAAACGCCAAGGAGGCCCATTATCAGCAACCATGACTCATGTGTTCCAATGGCACGTTGTGTTAGCTAATCCAAGTTTATCATTTTAAAAGGCTAATTGATCTGTATCTGGAGCATCTGGAGCATCAGCATTTGTGGGTTTGACTACAGGCTCAAAATGGCCAGAAACAAATAACTTTCTCCTGAAACTCGTCAGTCTATTATTGTGCTGAGAAAGGAAGGCTATTCCATGCGAGAAATTTCCAAGAAACTGAAGATCTCTTACAATGCTGTGTACTACTCCCTTCACAGAACAGCGCAAACTGGCTCTAACCAGAATAGAAAGAGGAGTGGGAGGCCCCGGTGCAGAACTGAGCAACAGGACAAGCACATTAGAGTGTCTAGTTTGAGAAACAGACACCTCACAAGTCCTCAACTGGCAGCTTCATTAAAGACACCAGTCTCAACGTCAGCAGTGAAGAGGCGACTCCGGGATGCTGGCCTTCTAGGCAGAGTTGCAAAGAAATGCCATGTGATTGTCATTAGGACTTCATGCGGGGTATATATGATAGATTTTTATCTAGAACGCTTGTATGTTCTGTAATTGTAATTTATGTGTGTCTACGTCAAAATTCTGTTTATGGTGTGTCTATGTCTGTAAATTGTTATGTCTGATATTTGTCTGAAATATCATTCCCCACTGCTGCTGTCTTGGTTGGACCAGGTCTCTCTTGAAAAATGTATTTGATCTCAATGAGTCTAACCTGGATAAATAAAGGTTAAATAAAATAAAACAAATAACCTAAAGAACTTGAGACAACAGCATGCAGTAATAATGCCGATTGGCTTAGCGGTCCAAGGCACTGCATCTCAGTGCTAGAGGCGTCACTACAGACCCTGGTTCAATTCCAGGCTCTATCACAACCGGCCATGATTGGGAGTCCCATAGGGCGGCACACAATTGGCCCAGCGTCATCTGGGTTAGGGTTTGGCTGTCATTGTAAATAAGAATTTGTTCTTAACTGACTTGCCTAGTTAAATAAAGGATAAATGTTTTTTTGCTTTTTCAAATAAGCCATGGAATGCGTTGATTGGCCAGTGGCCAAGCCCTCATCACACTTACAACTTCAAAACCAGCCCTTTTGAGCCACCGCCAGCTTTTGTGCTCATAATTCTGGCTGTGAAAATATAAAAAATATTTCTCACACACCCCCGGACCTATAGACCTACAGCCAGCGCTTAGATTTACCATTGCGTTAGGTTTGTTAAACTAGAGCCCACTGTGCAAATAATCTTCAAATTCATTGTTTTACACAATATCTTATGACAGCACTGGCTGACCTTTTATACTGTCATAAGAAGGTTCATGTACATTAATCTATTTGAATTCCTAATTCTATGGATTTGAGAACACTTGTCACTGCCACATACACAAACAAAGTCATAACACAACCTAAAGACTGCTCATTGAATTCTGGAAGCATGTGTATCTTATATGGACCATTAACTAATATGTTTCCTGTGTAATTCTATCCCTATTTTATTACCAATATCAGTAATAGGTGTTTCAAATGTATATTGAGCACATTCCTATGGGTTTAATTCTACTTTGATTGATATCACAGTAATTTATTTTACAACAACAACAAATTAACTTATAAACAGAAAAGTTGAAAGCGGAAATTGGTGATTGTGGCCCACCTTCAGAATCCGTGACAACCAATCATATTTGCTTGTGACAGGAAGTCAAACAGAACACTATCCTCCATCTGACACTTGTCAACATTCCCATTATTAGTCGGCCCTCACAGCATTGTGGGAAAGAAAGGATCACATGGGTTATGAGCCTTTCCTGTGTGACCTTTAAGATTCTCTGTGAGGCGGCCATCCTTACTCACCTCTCCCTCCATTAGCCATGCCACCGCTCCTCCAAAGCCATCCCATAATGCCCCTCTGCATCTCATCTGTCCCTGGCCTCAACACTATTGTTGCCATGTCACCCGAGAGCAGGGAATTAGCACTAAATAGCAGAGCGGTGCAGATCAGCCAATATACAGACTTGTGTGTTTCATTAATATGCCAGAGAGGGCCTTCCTTTAACTGATCAACCTTTGACATGCTGTTTCAGAAGCGGAGACAGGCACATTAAGACATCAGAAAGTCAGATCCAAGCCGCTTTTTGTCTGAAGATCAGATGTAGCGGATCAGCAAACATGAACAGTTCGGAACCCATGATGTTTTTTTAGGACCTACCTTCTGTCTTATCTCCTCCTCCATCTTAACTGGAGACCCCAGCTCTGCCACCTGTTTCACCCCTTCGCTGGCGAGGCCACCGTACTCCCACAGGACATAGCTCCTGGAGTGGGACGCCCCGATGAGGGCTGACCAATGATTGGCGCGTCCTGTATAGGGTGGTGACAAAGAAACAAAGTCGCCTGCGTGTGTCTGTGTACAGATGTAGGATCTTAATTTGATCACCATGTTACAGGAGAACTTAAACTCGTAGTGCATTTGAGGTTTAAAAAGGCTACTGAAGTTTGCAATTTCCACTTTGAAATTTAAGACTTGATTTTCCCTTATGAAAAATGTATCAACCTCTACAAAAATGTTCCTGCTGTAACAAACTGTAGCAAAATTAAGATCCTACATGTGTAGGTGTAGCGGCTGACAGATCGCTCCTGGCTTGAACTGTGTCTGCTGGGCGTGTGAGGCTAACAGCAGAGTGGTGGAGACAGTGTTCATTAGCCATGCATGTGGCTGGAAGGCCACTGTTAGATATACTGTGACAGGCCCGCACTTCCACTGGTGGAGCCCTCATCATTACTGAAAGAGTTGAGGCTGGAATAGACCCGGTCAGACCACACACACACACCAACCAATTTGTATATATCATTGTTTTTACTTTGGTCACTCAACACTCCCCTCAGAAACCCTTGAATGTAATTACGTTTTTCCATGAAACGCTTCCCTCAGTGAAAGATTATATATAAAGCTGGAGGGAAAGGGAAACTATACAGTTCATCTCTTTAAGCCCAACAGGCCTATAGAGAATCCATGTGATGTGCTTTAATGTACAAAAACTTTTTTCTTGTTTCCTGCCAAAAGTGCGTCTTCCCATCTCAAATTATTTATGGCGATTCCCTTTGTAAGCTGTGACTACATAACACTGACTGCAGGGAATATGTGTGTGGTTCGGATCATCAGCTCCAAAAGAGGAGACTGTATCATAACAGCTATCCAATATCATACTGTTTTACTGACTTAGGCTTACTGAAAAGTATTTGTTTAAATCCCAACAACACACAAATAATTTGAGAGAAATCCTCTAAACCAGTGGTTCCAAAGTGGTTTCCAGTGAGGAACTCCCAGGGGTCCAGCAAAACCTTCCTAATCTTGTTTCTTTAACTGTTATAAACATGACCTGTGGAATGCAGTGCCGGTCTGATAAAACATTAAATGGCACATGATTACGATCTGTATCGTTGTTTCAAGTCCAGTGCACTCAGGCTGTTGTTATGTTTGTATCATTTTGAGGGGTGCCCATCACGAGCAAACTCATTTGTATGATTTTACTTTGTCTGTGAAAACGATTAGAACAGGCACGTCTGATTAGTCATTTGGGCTTAGTTATACTCTGGGCTTAGCTATACTAGCTATACTACAGCCTCTGCCATATAACTAAACAGAGCATGGCTTTGCGTCTGTGGTTGCACCTTTACAATGCAGAAGGCAGCTCATCTTTAGCCCAAACCGTTCAAAACTAAAGACCTATTTTATCAGAGCTACATGTTTTTCTTTCTGGCTCAAATTGACAGGAAGCTCTTAAAAGGGTACACACAAATGAACCATCATGAGTAAGAAACTATGAAAACAAACCTTTAAAAAACGTCACAGACATTAGATGAGTTGCAGTATGGATCAGATGAGGTCATTACCACTAATTAAATTAGAAGGGACATTTTAGGTGTGCCACAGAATTTAATATCCCATCAAGGTGTCCCAAGGTTCCTAAAAGGTTGGGAACCACTGCTCTAAACTACAGTGTGCTGTTCTTTCCTGCAGTATGTTACTCTAGTCAACAGACAGTCTAAATATGTCCAGGGTGAAATGTCATCTTTTTGTGTTTCTTCCAAAACCATAATGTCTTGCTTAATGACTATAAATGGTGCAGATCCTTTCACACTCCAGAGCAAACGGACAGTTGAGCAACAGGTGGGAAGTTGGACAGCAATGGCAGTGTGCGAGGGTGTACATACATGACTGCAGTGAAGGACTTACTGGGGTAGTCTTTAGGGTGAATTTTCTCTGACCAGTTCCCATAGAAGGTGACTCTGTACTTGGCCGTCCCACAGGCACAGCATTCCGGAGGGGGCTTCTCTGTGGTCTCCCCAAACACAGCCTCTGAAACACACCCACCCACACACACCCACCCCCACACACACACACACACACACACACACACACACACACACACACACACACACACACACACACACACACACACACACACACACACACACACACACACGACCCCTCAACCCCCCCACACACACACACACACACACACACACACACACACACACACAAAGTGAAGATAAGAATGGTGATCTTGCTTGACCGAATATAATTTTTGAATATGACTACATACAATATCTCCATTATAATCTACTACAGTAACAGATCATATAAAAGCATTGGGCTGTTCCGTGAGAAGTAATATTCGTATAGGACAGATATGCTGTACCTTTCTCACACAGTCTGACAGTGAGGGAACCTTCATCCTGGAAGTAAATGATCCTCTTCTGCACAATGCTGGCTCTGCAGAGGAGAAAGAATAGCATTCCTTCTATTCACTGACAGCACAATGCAATACAGCGCTCATGTTAGCTCACAACTCCCAGGGGTGAACACACACACACACACACACACGCACACGCACACACAGACACACACACACACACACACACACACACACACACACACACAAACACACACGCAGTGCATGAGGAGGAGCCTCGTAATTACCAGGCTGATTACCGATGCGCTGTAGCGAAAAATAATGTAAGCTTGCGAGACTTCCGGACGGTTTTACAAGGTTACGTGAGGAGTGCAAGAGGCACTGACTGTCTGTTTCCCCTGAGGAGAGGTGGTAAAATCCGCCCCGTCAGAGCGCACGCCAGAGGCACTGCCAGACCTGCTCCCCATCAACCTCAGCAGAATACCAATGTGCAGAGAGCCAGACTGAGGCTGATCCTCAGGACAGTCCATCAAAACTCTGACAGATACTGTATGACTACTCTGTCTCACACTCTCTACAGCTCGTCTCCCAGGAGAGACTATTCTCAGCAGACAAAAACTTTTTGGGGGGTAAAAGACAAAAGATAAAATTGTGATAGTCTCATCAAACCACGGGATCTGAGGCCACGACACGTACATGTGTTTCTCCAAACAGACAAACTCAAGCCCAAACTTTTCTCCACAACTGAATCTTTTGATATATATCCTCAGCCATACAGCTGTTCTAAAGGCCACAGTTACATTGTATGGAGCTCAGCGGGGACTTTGCATGTTATAATACATCATTTTCACTATCATTTCATTTTAAAATGGGGTGGCAGGTAGCCTAGTGGTTAGAGCACTGGACTAGTAACCGAAAGGTTGCAAGATCGAATCTCTGAGCTGACAAGGTAAAAATCTGTCGTTCTGCCTCTGAACAAGGCAGTTAACCCACTGTTCCTAGGCCATCATTGAAAATAAGAATTTGTTCTTAACTGACTTGCCTAGTTATATAAATAAATAAAATGTGATACAGGTGCATCAAGTTAATGACTTTAACCCAAAGTAAATATCTTAATATTTGCTGGCATCAGTGGGATCCAGTTACAGTTGGGTAATCTTTGGTTAATATATCCCTGACTTCCATGGCTCTCTCCATGGTTATGTTCTTCGCGCCAACGGTTTGGGCTGGGCTTCTGTCCACAACATTAGTTCCTGCGGGAGTGTTTAGGATCCTTTAGTTGTGGTCCCACACACAGGCCTGTGGGCCCTGGCTCCGCATGTCTCCGGCGCTGCTGCCCGCCTGCAATCTCTGTGTCACTGGGGAGAGGGTGGCTATAGAGAGCGGAAGCTCCATGTAGACCTTCATCTCTCGTTCTTCTTCATCTGACTCTCAAACACTGTTTTTTAACATCACCCTCAAAAAGAGAGTCTGTCTTTCTTCTTCGTCAACTCTAAGACACTATTCAGGTCAAACCTCTAAGGGCTTTATATGCCGTGCCCTATGACATAATAGCCGTTGACATTTCAGTATACAAGATAAACTAGCACTAATGGCAGGACTCTGTAGTGTTGAAGGAGGAGCATCGTGTTGGGATCTCAGCTGTTAAATGTGATATCCTTTATGAGATTCAGTGGGAGGAGAATTGGATCCTCTCCTAGCAGTAATTTGAGTTCTATTTGATGTTCAGTGGATAGAGTTGGCAGCTGTGTTTCATGGCCTTTGTCTGGCAGGCAGCCCAACGCTCCGGTACGAGGTAGAGAGCTGTAGCTGTATTTGACAGGCAAAGACAAAGTGACAGCAATACGGCGGGATTTGCATAGCAGATGTTTCTCAGTGCAACATTTATTGGAATAATACCAGGACTGCAATAAGCCATCTGTCGTATGGGACGGGAAGATATATTAAAAATAACTATTGTGGATATAGCTTCAAAAAGCTAGGCAGAGAGGAGTGAGTTACATCTAGCACTAAGTCAGTGAAGCTAAGCACTATTTGCAGGGTAAATACAGGGCAGGGGATGGAGAGACAAGATTTGTTAGGGATAAATATCTCTTAAATATCTATACAGCAGAGCTTAATTGTTCAGTATTCATGCACCAATTCGATCTCACCTCAATTTCACATTTCTTAACATAATAAAGAGCTTTCAGGTGAGCAAGCAATATGCCATGGAAATAGTTATTTAACACCCAATTTCAACCGTTTTTGAGAATTATTAGGGCTAGGCTGCCTATTCTCCCTTTATGCTAATCATGCAAGTTTGTGTGTGCGTGGGTAGCGCAGCTACTCTAGGAATCCACTGAGGCAACGCCTAGCCGCCTGGCTTCACAACTCATGAAGCCGATGCAATAAAAAGACACTAAATCTGATCGTGCTTTTCCTGCCAATTCATTTTAGGTCTGTACTAGCAAGTATCCCCCACAAATGACATGTTAACGAAGACATAAACATTTGAAGACATAGTCGAAACAGTGATGAACTGTTGATCTTTACAAAATGTGTTGTTTAATCAAGAATTCATCAGCTAATGTTGAATTGGTCAGCTAAAGGGCATTCGGACTGCTAGCTCACTAGCTGTTGTGACAGTACATTTTTTCGTTTTTAGCCAGTATAACATGTTTACAGTTAAGAGGCTTACTGATAACGAGTTCATAACATATCTAACAGGTTATGAAATTCATATCCAAATGCAGCTTCATATGTAAGTGCTATTTTCTTGGCTGCCAACTTCCAAAGAAAGCTTGGAGTGAGATTTTCTATCTTGAAAATCATTGCCCCCTGACACAACCCCAAGATGTGGGGTTTGGGGGTCCTCCCCCAGAAAAATGTTACAGTTTTAAAGCTAATTTCCTGCAATTCTACGTATTTTGACATGGCTTAGGCCTATGACCAATAAATAAATAAATAAACACACACACACATAGTGCATTCGGAAAGTATTCAGACCCCTTGACCTTTTCCACATTGTTACGTTACAGCCTTATTCTAAAATTGATAAAATAATATTTTTTTCCCTCAATCTACACACAATATCCCATAATGACAAAGCGAACAGGTTTTTAGAAATGTTAGCAAATTTATTACAAATTTAAAACAGAAATAACTTATTTACATAAATATTCAGACCCTTTGCTATGCTATTGCATCCTGTTTTCATTGATCATCCTTGAAATGTTTTTACAACTTGGAATCCACCTGTGGTAAATTCAATTTGGAAAGGCACACACCTGTCTATATAAGGTCCCACAGTTGACAGAGAATGTCAGAGCAAAAAAACAAGCAATGAGGTCGAAGTAATTGTCCGTAGAGCTCTGAGACAGGATTGTGTCGAGGCACAGATCTGGGGAAGGGTACCCAACATTTTCTGAAGCATTGAAGGTACCCAAGAACACCGTGGCCTCCATCATTCTTAAATGGAAGAAGTTTAGAACCACCAAGATTCTTCCTAGAGCTGGCATCGTGGCCAAACTGAGAAAATGGGGGAGAAGGGCCTTGGTAAGGGAAGTGACCAGGAACCCAATGGTCACTCTGACAGAGCTCCAGAGTTCCTCTGTTGAAATAGGAGAACTGTCCAGAAGGACAACCATCTTTGCAGCACTTCACCAATCAGGCCTTTATGGTAGAATGGTCAGACGGAAGCCACTCCTCAGTAAAAAGCACATGACAGTCCGCTTGGAGTTTGCCAAAAGGCACCGAAAGACAAGAAACAAGATTCTCTGGTCTGATGAAACCAAGATTCTTTGGCCTGAATGCCAAGTGTCACGTCTGGAGGAAACCTGGCACCATCCCTACGGTGAAGCATGGTGGTGGCAGCATCATTCTGTGGGGATGTTTTTCAGCGGCAGGGACTGGGAGACTAGTCAGGATGGAGGCAAAGATGAATGGAGCAATGTACAGAGAGATCCTTGATGAAAACCTGCTCCAGAGCACTCAGGACCTCAGACTGGGGCAAAAGTTCACCTTCCAACACGACAACAACCCTAAGCACACAGGCAAGACAATGCAGGAGTTGCTTCGGGACAAGTCTCTGAATGTCCTTGAGTGGCCCAGCCAGAGCCCGGACCTGAACCCGATCAAACATCTCGGTAGAGTCCAGAAAATAGCTGTGCAGGAACGCTCCCCATCCAACCTGACAGAGCTTGAGAGGATCTGTAGAGAAGAATGGGAGAAACTCCCCAAATACAGTTGTGCCAAGCTTGTAGCGTCATACCCAAGAAGACTTGAGGCTGTAATTGCTGCCAAAGGTGCTTCAACAAAGTACTAGTATTAGTATTAGTTTAAGATCCTTGCCATCATCTTATTCTATATAGACAAAATGTAATGTGTTTATAAGTTGTGAGTCCCCCTACCATCTCTGCCTAGGAAGTGCACAATACAAAAATGTCCTAAAATGATATTTGAGGCCTGGAGCATTTAATATCCAACACTGTCCATGAATGGCTGCAAAAATACATAGCCTCATATTCATTTTCAAAGACACAATCGGCATATCAGGTCTTTGATGCTATTTTGCTTCCACTGGTCCTGGGGCCCTTGTTAAGGTCAACGGAAAAACATGAACTTCACCCAGTACCAGGATATTTTAGCCATAAACCTGGTTGCCTCTGCCAGGAGGCTGAAACTTGGCCACAAGTGGATCTTCCAGCAAGACAATAACCCCAAGCATACATCACAATGGTTAATTGGCCATAAAATCAACATTTTGCAATGGCCATCTCAGTCTCCGGACTTGAAACCCATTGAAAAAGTAACATTATGACTAACTATTGTTCCCTGAAGGAGGGAAACAAGGCAAAACATACTATTGGGAGTTGCACTCTTACGACTTAGGTTGAAGGATCTACAAATGAAATCTATGACTTGCTGTATGATAAGCGTGAGGCTCGGATTCATTCCTTCAATTTAATACCGCACTTCACAGAGCCCAGGTATGGGCGGAGCGGGGCCAGACAGGTGTTGTACCTTGTTCCCTCCTTCAGGGAACATTAGTTATAGTCATAACGTTACTTTCCCTTTGTCAGTCAACTTCGGTACACATGCTATGGGGAAATATAGTCACGTGCCAATCCAACCCCAATGGGTACTAAATGAACTGGACAATGGAAGACCACCCAGACCTGACCCCACCAGATGTAGCAGCCTGGGTATTATGCACACAATGTGTTGCCTAGTGACTTTCCCCCTACACTGTGTGTTACACTGGGAGCGGTGACATCCAAGCGATAAAAGTAAAAAGTGTGTGGTGATGCCCAACTCGCCGCAGCAGGAATATCTCCCACAGTCAACCCTTTAAACAACACCCAAGACGATGCCAGACCCCTAGCGGAGAGGGTGCGTACACCGCTAGGTAACATTTGCCCCTTGCTGCTATATGCCAGAGACATACCCTTTACAATCCAGTGGGAGAGACGCTGCTTAGAGAGCACCCTGCCGCGACCTGGATTAGCAAAACAGACAAAAAGTTGGTCACAAAACCGAATAGCTCAAAAAGCTAAGGACCTGTAGGACATAGCCATGACTTTCGGGGCAAAGGCCACTTTTGGACGCAACGTCACCTTAGAGTACAGGAAGAGTGTACAGAAGTCCCCAACACATTTAGTTGAGGCCAAAGCCATGAGCAGGGAGGTTTTGTAAGAGAGGATCTTCAGATCCATCGACTCCCGAGGATCAAAGGGGGCCACATACAGTGTATCCAAAACCAGCGGCAAGTCCCATGTGGGCACAATGGGAGTTTCCACGGGTCCCCGCTTAAAAGGCAGATGATCACCACAAACCAAGGCTGCCTGGGCCAACGGGGAGCCACATGAATCAATGTTAAGCCCTCCCGGCGCACCCAATTCAACGTGGGCTGAATCAGAACCACTGGCGGAATCACGTAAAGGAGTGTTCGAGGCCACTGGTACGCCAGAGCATCTGTTCCCAGCGGGGCACTCAGGTACCTCATTGAGAAAAATAGATGACACTATGTTTTCTCGCGTTGCGCAAAGATCTACGTCGGCCCTGCCGAGCGACTTAAAGATTTGTATAATACTAAACAAGAGAGCTACCCCAGCAACTCTACCGTGGGGATGCAGAAATAGCTAGTAATAGCTAGCTCACCTCAGAGAGTTAGCCAACCTGGCTAGCACGCTATGTAGCATTCGTTTAGCTAGCCTGGTCTCGAAAAGTTCACATAGGACCGGATCATCGAGGTGGGACCGGACCCTTCATCAACAAGTCTGGGAAGAGAGTCAAGCGGTGCTTGCCTCTCCTCCCAGGTTCAGTACCTAACGAACCTGGCCACCCTCTCTCTTCGAGTAGCCTCCTGTAACCGGCGACAGAGTGCACAGGAGCCAGGTTGGGTGCAGGCAGCCATCACATACCCCACACAGACAAGACATTTGCTCCAATCACCCAATCCATCTCCGCTTCCTGCACCTCAGTCCCAGCCGAGTATCGGCAACTGGGAACGGAAAGTTGCCATTGTTAATTGCAAGCTTCCTCAATAATGCTACCAGGGACCGAGGGGAGGTTGTACACAGTACGTGGCAATGTGCACACAAACTGGTTCGAGCGAGGGCTGCCTGATCATGCTCCAAGCCGAGACAAACTACACATAGATTGTGAGTATCTTTCAGAGAAAGATGTCTGCATGAATGGGGGCATGATCTCGACCCCAAAACTGGCTTAGTCATTCCACCACTATGGGACAGTTTAGTTGCCGCAACGTAAGACAGTCTCGTTATCTATTTGTTTGTTTTAGTAGCATGAATCGTTCATTCCTGTTCACACCGAGGTGAAGAGCGGAATAATTAACCTTTTGTCAATAGGGGGAGCAGTTAGCATTTTTTTTTTCTGGGTGTTGCCAAATTAAACTGCCTCGTACTCAATTCTTGCTCGTACAATATGCATATTATTAATTCTATTGGATAGAAAACACTCTCTAGTTTCATAAACCGTTGGAATTATGTCTGTGGGTGACCCAGAACTCTTTCTACAGCGAAATCCATGACAGGTACTGCGAAGGTCTGAGAGCGAAGCTCTGGTCTCAGATCAGTTTTAAAGGTCTGTGTGTATCCTATGGAACGACATGAACTGCACCCGCCTTCCCCTGGATGTCAGTAACCAATGAGAAGTGGAATGGGCTTTATACGTAGCTCTCAGAGGTTATAAAAGGCCAAGGAGTGAGGTGCGCCTTCTTTTCGACGCTGACCATTGCGCAGAGAAGGACCTCAGGATGCCATTTTCAAACGCTCAGTTATCAACCTTAGATGTATCCGTCTGTAATTTAATTCGATATAGGTGTTAGAAACATCATAACGAAGCTATTTTAAACCGAGTTATATCAGATTATGCGAGTATATTGCTATTTTTCGGAATTTCCTCAGTATTGCGTCTTGAGGATTTGGACACGTTGGGGCAAAATAGCTATTGTTAGCTATTGTTAGCTGCTATATCAGAAGTTGAATGCAACGTTTTACAACCAAGCAACGATTCTTTTGGACAAAGGACCACTTGGCCAAGATTCTGATGGAAGCTCGTCGAAAAGTAAGAGCTATTTATGATGTTATTCCGTTTTTATGTGGAAAAATGTAAACTCAATAATGGCGACTAGTGACGCCATTATTGCGGCACTAGTCTGGCTGTAACGCACACTGTATGTCTAGTAACGTTAATTTTAAAAATCTAACTCAGCGGTTGCATTAATAACTAATGCATCTTTCATTTCATGTCCAACCTGTATTTTTTTAGTCAAGTTTATGAATAGTTTTCGATAAAAATAGTTGTATTTTCAAAATGGCGCCGGGCAGATTGCTTGAGTAGTTGGACACTATTTCCATTGTGTAAGCACGATTTGTGCCGCTAAATATGCACATTTTCGATCAAACTCTATATGGATTGTGTAATATGATGTTACAGGAGTGTCATCGGAAGAATTCTGAGAAGGTTAGTGAAAAAATTAATGTATTTTGGTGATGATAACGCTATAGCTAATTTTGCCTTGAATCAATGCTCGGGTAACGTTTGCAAATGTGGTATGCTAATATAACGATTTATTGTGTTTTCGCTGTAAGACACTTTGAAAATCTGAAATATTGTCGGAATTCACAAGATCTGTGTCTATCCATTGCTGTGAGCTGTGTATTTTTAAGAAATGTTTTATGATGAGTAAATTGGTAATACACGTTGCTCTATGTAGTAATTCTAGTCGCTTTGGGGAGATTTGTGATGGTGGCTGCAATTGCAAACTATGATTTATACCTGAAATATGCACATTTTTCTAACAAAACCTATGCTATACAATAAATATGTTATCAGACTGTCATCTGATGAGGTTTTTTCTTGGTTAGTGGCTATCAATATCTTTATTTGGCCGAATTGGTGATAGCACCTGATGGAGTAAGAAACTGATGGAGTTAGAAAAGTGGTGTCTTTTGCTAACGGGGTTAGCTAATAGATTTACATATTTTGTCTTCCCTGTAAAACATTTTAAAAATCTGAAATGGTGGCTTTATTCACAAGATCTGTATCTTTCATTTGGTGTCTTGGACTTGTGATTTAATGATATTTAGATGCTACTATTTAATTGTGACGCTATGCTAGCGATGCTAATCAGTGTGGGGGGGTGGGGGGTGATCCCGGATCCGGGTTTCTGAGGCGGTAAAAGTTAATGGAATGAATCCGAGAATCACTGTTATCACCTGTGGCTTCCAGCGGGGAGTAGATTTTATTGGCCTTGTCGGGAGGGATTGTAGTTCTTTAACCGAAGTCGTGAGAGTGCGACTCGTCCTAGTATGTTGCCGAAGTTGACTGAATAAAATGGTTAACTGTGGTTTGACCTGAAGAGGGCAGTCCATAAGCGCAAACAAATTATATTAAGGATCTGGAAGGATTCTGTATGGAGGAATTGTCTAAGATCACTCCCAATGTGTTCTCCAATTTACAAAACATTTAGAAAAAGGCTCAGTGCCATTATCCTCGGAAGGTATTGAAATCAGAGCTATAGATTTTGACCCCTACCTTTTTCAGAAATATATTACTTTCTTTCTCTGAGCAATTGAGCAAAGGAATATAAATTCCTTATTTTTGTGAGCATACAATATACAGTAGCTCAGTGTTTGAATAATTTATTATATATAGAGTAATTTTTCCTCATTTTTATCAAGGGTGTCAATCATTTCAAACCCCACTGTAGGACTGTCTGTTGCCTTTTTGTTGTCACAGCCCCCTGGAGTTTAGGCTCAATGCCAAACACGAAACGAGGGGACCAGGCTAATTCAAGTGTGGATTAAATCGACTTTAGCACATGATGTCAAAAGGCAACATTCTGCATTTGGGACGCGAGTAACAGCAACCTAATTTGTTGACAACATTATACAAGACAACAGTGCTACCATGCTGCTCTTTCTACAGTTTTATAAACTCAGAGGAGAACATTCTCTCTCTCCATTCAGCTGCGTCTGCTCCACTCTAACCTTGAGGGCCGTTTCTTTAAGAAGCGCATTCAATCCTCTTGATCCCTTACATACCTAGACAAATAATTTGCTTCAATGTGCCGCGGTTCACAGTTCTGTGGCAGGACATGGCCATGTTTAGTATGAAAACATTCTCGAAAGTTGCAGATAGAAATACCACAAATAGAGCAGACGTGATTCCTTATTCTATATGAGAGAGATGCATGTTTAAAACCTCTCTGGGATAGGTGGGACATTAGCGTCCCACCTGGCTAAAATCCAGTGAAAATGCAGAGCGCCAAATTCAAATAAATTACTATAAAAATTTAACTTTCATGAAATCACACATGCAATACACCAAATAAAGCTACACTTGTTGTGAAACCAGCCAACGTGTCAGATTTCAAAAAGACTTTACGGCGAAAGCAAACGATGCTATTATCTGAGGATAGCACCCCAGCAAACAAACACAGACAATCATATTTCAACACTCCAGGCGCAACACAAAACGCAGAAATAAAGATATAATTCATGCCTTACCTTTGACGAGCTTCTTCTGTTGGCACTCCGATATGTCCCATAAACATCACAAATGGTCCTTTTGTTCGATTAATTCCGTCGATATATATCCAAAATGTCAATTTATTTGGCGCGTTTGATCCAGAAAAACACTGGTTCCAACTCACGCAACATGACTACAAAATATCTCATAAGTTACCTGTAAGCTTTGTCCAAACATTTCAAACCACTTTCCTAATACAACTTTAGGTCTTTTTTAACGTAAATAATCAATAAAATTTAAGACTGGATATACTGTGTTCAATACCGGAGGAAAATAAAGTGTAGCGAGCTTTCAGGTCACGCGCCTCTAACAAAGATTAAACTTCCCTCTACCCTCGTTCTGAACAGTGCTACTTCTTCCTTTCTCAAAGGAAAAACCTCAACCAATTTCTAAAGACTGTTGACATCCAGTGGAAGTGATAGAAACTGCAAGAAAGTCACTTAGAAATCTGGATTCCCAATGAAAAATCATTGAAAATAGAGTGACCTCAAAAAAATGAATTCTGAATGGTTTGTCCTCGGGGTTTCCCCTGCCAAATAAGTTCTGTTATACTCACAGACATGATTCAAACAGTTTTAGAAACTTCAGAGTGTTTTTCATCCAAATCTACTACTAATACGCATATCTTAGCTTCTGAGCCTGAGTAGCAGGCAGTTTACTTTGGACACGCTTTTCATCCGGACGTCAAAATACTGCCCCCTATCCCAAAGAAGTTTTAACTCGTGAGGCACAGTTGAAACTGGAGGCACAGTTGAAAAGTTAACGCACTGACTATACAATTAGACCAATTACAAAAATAAGAGCAGTACTTTTTTTTAACCACCTTTTTCTCCCCAATTCCGTGATTCCGATCTTGTCTCGTCACTGCAACTCAGTGCTCGGGAGAGGTGAAGTTTGAGTCATGCGCTCCCTGAAACATGACCCGCCAAGCCGTGCTTCTTAACACCCTCCCGCTTAACCCGGAAGCCAGCTGTACCAATGTGTCGGAGGAAACATCGCTCAACTGACGATCATAAGCCTGCAGGAGCCCGGTCCGCCACAAGGAGTCGCTAGACTGCGATGAGCCAAGTAAAGCCCCCCCGGCCAAACCCTCCCCTAACCCAGACGACGCTGGGTCAATTGTGCGCCGTCCTATGGGACATCCGGTCATGGATCGAACCCCAAACTGTAGTGTGATGCAGTGCCTTAGACCACTGCACCACTCGGGAGGCCAAAAGGCAGTACTTTTTAATGCATGAGGTGTGGCATGTGAGCGTGAGATGAGGGTCAAATACGTGTCTCACGCCCAATGCGTGAAACAGTGGCGACCCGTCATTCAGGGAAGGTGAGGCAGAGCCCTACCTGTTTTGAGCCCCACCTGTTTAGAGTAAAAAAATACGTTTTTTGCATGTTATTTTGGCATTTATACGTGTCACATATCAGTTTGCAGACAATGTAAAAAAAAAAAAATGTTTTTAAATCATTCAGTTAATAAAGACAGTTTGCTGTCTTGCTTAAGGCAGCTCCAAAAAATGCAGGTTTTTCAGCCTAGCTCAGTGCTTTCTGTGGTGATGGGGCAGTCAGTGAAAAATAAGGGGTTGGTAATGCTCTCTAGTTGCGCCGTAATTGGCTCAGTGTTCCGTCACTCATGGGGACAATACGGGTAGAGCTCGAAAATTCAAGTCTCTTGGGTACTGCCATAGAATTACATTAGATGCGCCCATCCAAGAAGGCTCAGATAAATTGGACACAGAAAATTACGGCTAATTATGTTATATTTACAGTAGCAATACCATACTTTCAAAAATTTTGCTAGCAGTCATCATCATGAATCAAGTCAACAATCTACTGGCAAATCCTTTTCCATCCTTGTCATATGAAGAGAAATTCTGGAGGGAAATTATAGATAAAATGTATCGGTGCTCATCGGCCACTGGACATAAACATTACACAACAAGTTGGAAATTGCAAATTCAACAATGAGTGATTTGGAAGGCATCTGTGACTACCTGCAAGCATTCAAAGCAATCACTAGCCTACTATTCAGACTAGTGATAGTGTGGTCCAAGTGTGTGGTCCAAGTCTAGGTTTAAGGGTCTCTTTTCCAAGCTTAAAAGGATAAACATTCACATTGGCCATGCTGTCAATCCAGCATGACTTCTGCCGTGTTCGAAACAACTCGGAACTCGTAAATCTCAGACTTCAGTGAGTTCAAGACAACTGAGAACTCAGACGAAAATGAGGTCCGACTGGGGAAATACGTTTTGAATGGTTATCCAACTCGGAATTCCAAGTTGGGAACTCGGGCCTCTTTCTAGAGCTCCGACCTGAAGATCACTGACGTCATTATTCAACCTTGTTTTTTTCTGAGTTCCCAGTTGTCTTGAAAGCACCATAAATCCAGAGAATGCCAGACTTTGATGACAAAGTTTGATAACATTTTCCACAAAGGACCAACGCACCACCTTCCTGTTCAAGTGAGCACATCAAAACAAGGTGAGTCCAAAAATGTCTTGTATGCTGCTGCATACATGACGTAATATGCCAGGAAGATATGTATACTTTAGTTAAGAAAGTAATACTAAGTGTATGTTGTGTAGCAAGCCGTTAGTAGCCCATGTGCCTCACCTTAATAATTTTCTCCCTTTCCCCTCATAAATTAGCCTACTGTTCTGATTTGGTGGTGCACATTTAGCCTATAGCCTGTTTTAGAGAAATGTCATCATCAAATATTGTAAGAGCTCTCATTATGTGCTTATATGCCTTGTTTCTTTATTCTACGGTTCTGAGTTGGTGTAGAGGGAGAATACTGTAAGAATAGCCCATGTTCTGAATTCTGTTGCTGTACATTATACAAGTGCTCAACAAATATTTATAATTACTAAGTCTGTCCTAGCTCACTCATTGTCTTAATCGAAATTACGGATTGCCTCTTATCAGCTCGTCCTCCCCTTATTCCATAGTTTGTACATCTCAATTGTCAGTAGAGACCACATTTGTTTAAAGCAAGTCAGCCATATCAGCAGTTTTTTTTTTATGCAGTAAATGAGGCTGAATGAACTGTTTCTCTGCCAGACAAGGCTCCGCTGATAGCCAGGTGAAGCAGTGGTAAGTATTTACTCCATGGTGCAAAAAAAAAACTTTGCTGTTGAGACAGCTTTATGTAGGCCCTAACAGTTTGTGCGCACTGTTTGTCACGGTTATAGTGCAATTCATGTATTGTTTGGTGCTGTGTAGTGGCTTTACTGGCATGCATCTAAAAACATTATTGAGTTTGCCTCACCAAGATTTACATGCTAAAATCACCACTGTGTGAGAGGTGGCAGATCTGTATTTTGGAGTTTGTTGCTACATTTAGCAAATCTTTTAGGTTCCTAGCTACCATAGCAACTGAAGTTGTTTTCTTTATGGCTAGCTAGCCTAGATACCTGTATTCCAGTTTGTCTATTTATTCAGTTGGCTCTTTGCTATGTTGTGTTATTTGTTCTAATGAATTGTTGAACCCTATGAAATGAATCTGTATGGACAACTCATGAAGCTGATGCAGTAAAAGACACTACATCAGATCCTGCTTTCCTGTCATATCATTTCAGGCCCCAGACATTGTGGGGGCTCATCCGGGATTGCTACAGTGGAGTGAGGAGACAACCAGCCTGCTACAACTTCAGCACAGCGATCAACAGCAGGACAGAACTAGTCTACGTGTAGACCTACGGTGTGAAGTTTCAAGTAGTTGTCCACAACAGTTAAATGAACTGGAGCTGCAAGCAGTGGCACCTTTAGTTGAAAGGGAGACAGCATTCCAGAGACAAATGACTGTGATGAACTGTTTGAGTATATCAACATACGGTTAAGCTTCTCTGCATTGATGGAATCAGAGGATCAAGGCTTCTCAATACCACTTAACTTGAAAGATGATATTGATGCGATGGTTAATGGTGGAGAGAAAACACAAAAGGAGAGATAGTCAAAGGGAATGAAGGAGGTGTCTAGGACCACAGGGTTCCAACCAATAAATTAGCATGTCTTGGGGGTATGATTTTTCATCCTCTAACTTTCTCACTCATCATTATATTCATTCAGGATGACCTGTAATCATGGAAGCATCCATATTAATGTAGAAGTATTTAGAAACATATTTTATTCTTATTTACAATAAAAGTGACTCCAAAACGACACAATAGATTATTTACCATAATTTCTATAAGGCACAAAATAATCTGAAACACAACCAAAACAAACTGCAAATGCATCCAACAGGTTTGTAGCTATTGGGTTTTGTGGGTTACTAGAGATCATACATCCAGGACTTTTCCAGAATTGCCAAAGCGTTGTATGAATTGCTCCAAAACCACCAAAAAAACAGGTGACCTGACACTCCCAGCTGTCAAGAAGAAATCCAAAACGAAACAAACATTCAGACATAGGCCAACTCCCATCAACAGCACTGGTGAACTGGACAGCCAAACATCTACAAACCATAAACCGGCTCATAGACCTACTCAGCAGCCCACCAATTACCTTTTCAGAATTTGAACTTCCATTTGTCCTTCACACAGATGCGCCAGGTGAAGGTTTGGGAGCTGTGTTCTACTCGGCCTTGTCTCAGGATGGTAAGTTGGTGGTTGAAGATATCCCTCTAGTGGTGTGGGGGCTGTGCTTTGGCAAAGTGGGTGGGGTTATATCCTGCCTGTATCCTCGGATGGGGCCACAGTGTCTCCTGACCCCTCCCGTCTCAGCCTCCAGTATTTATGCTGCAGTAGTTTATGTGTCGGGGGGCTAGGGTCAGTCTGTTATATCTGGAGTATTTCTCCTGTCTTATTCGGTGTCCTGTGTGAATTTAAGTATGCTCTCTCTAATTCTCTCTTTCGGAGGACCTGAGCCCGAGAACCATGCCTCAGGACTACCTGGCATGATGACTCCTTGCTGTCCCCAGTCCACCTGGCCGTGCTGCTGCTCCAGTTTCAACTGTTCTGCCTGCGGCTATGGAACCCTGACCTGTTCACCGGACGTGCTACCTGTCCCAGACCTGCTGTTTTCAACTCTCTAGAGACCGCAGGAGCGGTAGAGATACTCTCAATGATCAGCTATGAAAAGCCAACTGACATTTACTCCTGAGGTGCTGACTTGTTGCACCCTCGACAACTACTGTGATTATTATTATTTGACCATGCTGGTCATTTATGAACATTTTAACATCTTGGCCATGTTCTGTTATAATCTCCACCCGGCACAGCCAGAAGAGGACTGGCCACCCCTCATAGCCTGGTTCATCTCTAGGTTTCTTCCTAGGTTTTGGCCTTTTTAGGGAGTTTTTCCTAGTCACCGTGCTTCTACACCTGCATTGCTTGCTGTTTGGGGTTTTAGGCTGGGTTTCTGTACAGCACTTTGATTTATCAGCTGATGTAAGAAGGGCTATATAAATACATTTGATTTGATTTGAATAACCCCTTGATTTATGTTATGAGCACTGCTAAGATGAATGCCAATGGGCATAGATGGGTGGGAGAGCTGGACGATTTTTTATTTAACAAAGTATAGGCCAGGACAAACTAATGCTGATGCAGACACTGTCACAACTGCCTGTGACTCTGGAGGGGCATTTGTAGGTGGTTGACAAGGAATTGTCACAGGAGACAATCTCAGCCATTTGGCAGGGGAGTAGGATGGCAGAGAATGAGTCCTCTTGGCTGGCTTCCTTGAACATCCAGTTCTGTCCCGTTGGAGAAAAGACTGAAATGCTGCTGCCGGCTGTGACCAACAACAAGATCCGGAGAGCTCAAGAGGAAGATCCCACTATAGGCCCACTGCTCAAGCTCCTCAGAGAGAACAATCAACCACTTGGTCAGCAATGGACAAACTAGAGCACTGCTCTGAGAAAATACCTCCATGAATGGAACAAACTGTATCTGGAAGGAGGTGTACTGTTCAGGGGAGCAGGTTCAAATAAACACCTGATTCTACCGGAGGGCTACAGATGAACAGTCCTTTTATTGGCCTGTTATGCAAAGAGAAATTGAGGATTGTGTTACCATGAAATTCCAGTGCATCAAGCTACTACCCCAGAAAACTACCCCAGAAAGGGCCCCAGTGGGAAGTATGAGTATCACCTCTTACTCTCCTCTTGAACTGACCTCTTGACTAGGTACCTTGAGAAAAGTACCGGAGGGCATGGGTATATCCTAGCGTAAAATAGGTACCTTCTAGCAGTCAAAATGACATAGATTCAGCAGGAGGCAGCTAGAGGTGCAAATGGATGTTGCATTTATTTTCACAGCGCTGGTGTTTCAATATGATTTTGATATTTACAAATATTTACAAAACGTATGACTTTAAAATGTCAGCATTCAAAAGGAAAAACTCTCATCTGGCAAAACCAGACTTATCCCGTAACGCACAGGTTACCAGGCTCAGATTCAGCCTTTAGATGATCAAAATATATTTTTCCATACTGTCTCCCAACTTGTCTGTCTGTCAGAAAGTGTCAAATCTTTTTCCCATACAGTGGATAGAATTAATTGTTTTTGTGCTGCTAGAATTAATTGACTATAGACATAAGAAACAACTTATTCTGAGGATCATCTGTTCGTTAGAAGTTTGACTAATGGGTGTACCGGTAAATCTGGTAATTCTGCTCCACAGAGGACCCCATAGGCTCGAATAGATAGGTGAAGTTGAAGGTAAACGCAAAATGATGAACCTGGGACATTAAAACACTGGCGAATTTCCTAGAAACTGAGGAGTCCATTCACATTGAATATGTCTTTGAAAGTATAAATACCAAGAATCTGATATACAGTGCATTCGGAAGGTATTCAGAGCCCTTGACTTTCCCACATTTTGTTACGTTACAGCCTTATTCTAAAATGTATTAAATACATGTTTGTCATCAATCTATACACAATACCGCATAATGACAGAGCGAAAACAGGTTTTAGCAAATTCAGACCCTTAGCTATGAGACTTGAGATTGAGCTTAGGTGCATCCTGTTTAAATTGATCATCCTTTAGATGTTTCTACAACTTGGTAGTCCACCTGTGGTAAATTCCATTGACTGAACATGATTTGGAAAGGCACACACCTGTCTATATAAGGTCCCACAGTTGACAATGCATGTCAGAACAAAAACCAAGCCATGGGGTCGAAGGAATTGTCTGTAGAGCGTCGAGACCGGATTGTGTCGAGGCACAGATCTGGGGAAGGATACCAAAATATTTCTGCAGCATTGAAGGTCCCCAAGAACACACTGGCCTCCATCATTCTTAAATGGAAGAAGTTTGGAACCACCAAGACTCTTCCTAGAGCTGGCTGCCCAGCCAAACTGAGCAATCGGGGGAGAAGGGCCTTGGTCAGGGAGGTGACCAAGAATGCGATGGTCACTCTGACAGAGCTCCAGAGTTCCTCTGTGGAGATGGGAGAACAGCCATCTATGCAGCACTCCACCAATCAGGCCTTTATGGTAGAGTGGCCAGACAGAGGCCACTCCTCAGTAAAAGGCACATGACAGCCAACTTGGAGTTTGCCAAAAGGCGCCTAAAGGACTCTCAGACCATGAGAAACAACTCTTTGGCCTGAATGCCAAGCATCACGTCTGGAGAAAACCTGGCCCCATCCCTACGGTGAAGCATGGTGATGGCAGCATCATGCTGTGGGGATGTTTTTCAGTGGCAGGGACTGTGAGACTAGTCAGGATCGAGGGAAAACCTTCTCCAGAGCGCTCTGGACCTCAGACTGGGGAAAAGGTTCACCTTCCAACAAGACAACGACCCTAGGCACACAGCCAAGACAACGCAGGAGTGGCTTTGGGGCAAGTCTCTGAATGTCCTTGAGTGGCCCAGCCAGAGCCCGGACTTGAACCCGATCTAACATCTCTGGAGAGACCTAAAAATAGCTGTGCAGCGACCAGTGGTGACTCGTCAATCAGGGCAGTTGGGGTTGCCTGTTTTGCATGTTATTTTGGCATTGGAGACCTTATAGCTTGAGAGGATCTATAGAGAAGAATGGGAGAAACTCCCGAAATACAGGTGAGCTAAGCTTGTAGCGTCAAACCCAAGAAGACTTGAGGCTGTTATCGCTACCAATGGTGCATCAACAAAGTACTGAGTAAAGGGTCTGAATACTTATGTTATATGTCCGTTTTTTTATTTGTAATACATTTCCAAAAATGCCTAAAAACCTGTTTTGCTTCGTCATTATGGGCTATTGTGTGTAGATGGATATAAATTGTTTTTTTTTTAGGAGTCAATACAGAAAATAAATCTTCTAATCTAATCGGATAAATTATTGACTCTTCTATAGTAAGCCAAGGAGCTGACACCTCTGGGTTTAACCAGGTCTTCAGGAAATTCATTTGGAATGACAGGTGGTAAAATTCGAAATTTGGAACTACAAGTCCACCTAATGCTTTTGTTCTCTGTAGTGTTGCGTATTTAATCTGTGCCCCCCCCCCCCCCCCCTCCCCCAAATTAACTTCTTTATGAGATAGTCAAATTAAGGCAAACAGTCTATAGGAGGAGGCAGTGGTAACATGAAACACGTAAAATTGATATGAGGAAGGACATTCATTTTAATAATTGAGACACTAGCATGCAAAGAAGTGGGCATACCGGACCATCTTGTCTTTTTGGACCTTTTGAAAGGTTTCTAAGTAGTTCTTCCTGCACATAGTGTGAATAGAGGGGGATATGGAACAGTGGTCGCTCAACTAAAAGTTTTGAGATTATGCCGCGGGACTTGTGGTTTAGTACGGTACACTGTGTCACTGCTTCATTTCTCCAGACCACCACAAGGGGGAGTTAGAGCACTGATTATGCTTTTGGGTCCCAAGGCGCTAACGTGTCTCTAGCTGACAATGAATGGGCGACATAAACCAAATAGAAACTGATAATTGTGCACAACTTCAAAATTGAATTTCAATTAACTGAATGATGAGGATGAAGAAGGTGCCTGAATTTAGAACAATAGTGTAAGAATTACTTTTCCTCTGTCCTGCACGTGCACACCCGGAAAAATACACTTATTTTTTTGTTTCTACTCATCAGTATTACTTCCTAAAACTGTTTTTACACTAGGGTTTTATTCTAAAAGAAACGAAAATGTTCAATTATATTACATGATATTCTTAAAATATGTGTTGACTGAATATAAGCAAGTGATGTCTGCTAAATAATCAACTTGATGGAGCAGTCATATAGCCTCGGCACCTAAATAAAGCTGAGTGACTCACTCATTCATGGCTTTGGATCAAAATAAATAAGTACCAACATTCTTTCTGATAGTCTTTAATAAAGAAATGTTTTGGTTATCCTGGCCTGGACACCACGTATTATAATAGCCCATTATGGGCTATTAGCAGGACAATAGACTCTTGCCAACACCTCTCTGTATTTTGATTATTTGTGCAAGGCAATTGATCAGCATTAAACTTTGTGGATGGGGCCTCCCGAGTGGTGCAGCAGTGCAAACTGCGTTGCTACAGATGCTGGTTCGATACCCGTGCCATATGCGACGGGGAGACCCATGAGATGACGGTGCGCTTTTGGTTTCTCTCCCTCTAAAAACAGAAATAAATAATTCTTAATAACAAACTGGCTTTATTTACAAATTAGTAAGAATGTATCACCCCTTGTTCAAGAATTGCCTTTTTCTCGCTCACATTAGGTTATTTGAAAACAAAATAATCTCCAAAATATCGTTATTTTTTAAACAAATATTATTATTATTATTAATTTAGAATTATATAAAAGTCCCTTAGATATTTTCACAGGTCAGATTTTCCCTAACGAAAAATGCCCCTTAGAAATTAATTTAGAATCCTCCAATCCTCTAAATCAAATTATTGGCAGAGAGTCAAGTCATTAAAAAAAATATTTTTAGATATACTGTAGGCCTACCGTAGGCGACATGAGTCTCACTAGTGTTGAGTAATGTGCTGTTAAAAGTGGTGTAGGTCTTATTTATTTAAAAACCATATTGAAGTTAGAAGCAATAGGATTTGAAGAAATAGCCTCCCCACTGTGGTCAACTACAGTATTTCAGCACTGCTTCGCGCTGCTCTGAGACAAGCATGGGGACTGGTCTTGATAAATCAGTGAGATTTTAATTTTCACTGAATCTCAGTTTGGGTATTGGTTAGACGACAATTAGGGTGTGGAAATGTTATGCTCTTAGTACTGTAGCCTACTCCCGACCCGTCACGTTGTACAGTGCCATATTTTCCTAACGGAAACCCTGAGGGTTTTCTTTTTCGCTTTTCTTGGAATAGAAACACTATAATATTAATCAAATTAATTAAGCTAGGGGCCTCCCGGGTGGCGCAGTGGTCTAGGGCACTGCATCGCAGTGCTAACTGCGCCACCAGAGTCTCTGGGTTCGCGCCCAGGCTCTGTCCCAGCCGGCCGCGACCGGGAGGTCCGTGGGGCGACGCACAATTGGGCTAGCGTCGTCCGGGTTAGGGTGGGTTTGGCCGGTAGGGATATCCTTGTCTCATCGCGCTCCAGCGACTCCTGTGGCGGGCCGGGCGCAGTGCGCGCTAACCAAGGGGGCCAGGTGCACGGTGTTTCCTCCGACACATTGGTGCGGCTGGCTTCCGGGTTGGAGGCGCGCTGTGTTAAAGAAGCAGTGCGGCTAGGTTGGGTTGTGCTTCGGAGGACGCATGGCTTTCGACCTTCGTCTCTCCCGAGCCCGTACGGGAGTTGTAGCGATGAGACAAGATAGTAATTACTAGCGATTGGATACCACGAAAATTGGGGAGAAAAGGGGATCAAATTTAAAAAAATAAAAATAAAAATAAAATAATAATAATAATAATTAATTAAGCTAAATTTCTTAAAATCAATCCCATATACTATGTTCTTACAAAATGTTTTAAATTCTCTAGTACAGCCAATATTGAAGGCTATCAAATGCTTCTTAAAGATACCCTCTGGTGGTCAAACTAGCACTAACTAGCATTAATGGTAACAATGGCTGACAATTAAATAACGTGCCATAGAATTTTGCAGCAGCCCGCAAGATGTGCTGCAGTAAGACGCAACTTTTACAGGAAGAACCATTGTAATACCTAAAGGGTAGTGCCAGTAGATACAATAGAAGAAAGATTCACATACATGGTGTGGATCATATGTATAAATCTAGCCCCAAAACTAAAATGTTCAAGAACAAGCCATAAATATTCCCACTCTAAGCAGTCAAAGGTCTTTTCTGCATCTAATGATAACACTGCATATGGGGTATCCAGGTTAGAAGCCTCAGCAATCACATGAAACAGGCAGTGCATGTTATCGGCTGCCTGACGAACCTCTAAAATGTAAAGTCCCATGTTTAGGGGATCTGCGTGGTTCTGCTACCGGTATATTTTCTGAACCTGTATGACGTAGGATGTGAAATCTAGAGCTCTGTGAGACGTTCACAGTGATGGGGGTAGACGTTTTGATCAATAGAGACTTTTAGAAAACAAACATACAAATATATGCATTTTACAGTTATAAGTAAGGAGAAATCTTATAGTTATCCGTTACTACATTTAGAAAGCATATACTGTAAGTAATGTCAAGCCTTATTCATAATACATAATAAATATTTCATATTTTCTTCGTATTTGTACTGTGTACTTGAGATGGTGTCCTCAAAAGTGACTACACCTCAGCAATTTATAATTTTTTTTTACAAGAAAGGTAATATTTTAACCTTTGAGTATGCAGCATTACTAGTTATTGTTAATGGCCCTGACAAATAACTACTTTTGGGGATTACGTAGATTACATTTTCGATTACATTTAACTTTTAATAAACCCTGTTAGGTCAGGATGCATGACCTTGTTCAAAACTTTCTCTAGGCGCAAGGCTAGAACTTTGGCATACATCTTCATGTTCTGTTACGATTAAACTGATTGGCTGATAATTAGCACAATATGTGAGGTCTTTTCCTTTCTTAGGGATTAGGGATATAATAGCTGCACTCATCCCAAAAATTGAGAATGTGTTAAGGAGGTATTCCATCAAAACCAGGCGCTTTCCCTTTCTTCATATTTAAAAGAACAGCTTTCAGTTCACATAAAGTGACAGGTTCCTTCCTGATAAAGTTTGGGCAACATAAGGTTCTCCAGGAACTGCCGACAAGCAGAAGTATCAAAGCTATGTGAGGAACTGTATAAATCAAAATAATATGCTCTAAAAGTTGCATTTATTTATGTAGGATCAGATATTTATTTCTGATGATCTTGTTTCAGCATGTTTAAGCTACAGTGCCAGTAGCTGGCTAGGCCTACTCCCTTGAAAATGTTATATTTGTCGCACCCTCTGCAAAAATGAATTCTGTTCTACATTGCAACAGGTCATTAAATTCCAGTCTACTTGTTTTTAGCTCAATTTCTCTCTGTTGAATAGTTGTTTTTAAGCAAGTCTTCCAGCATTTTACAATTATGTTCTAATTCACTGATCTTCTGAAGTCTTAATTTCTGTAAATGAGAGGAAAAAGGTCTAGTGTTACCTTTTATGAAACCTTTTGCAGTTAACCATACCATAATTTTATTTATTTAACTAGGCAAGTCAGTTGAGAACAAATTCTTATTTATAATGACGGCCTACCCCAGCCAAATGCTAACCCGGGCGACGCTGGGCCGCCCTATGGGACTCCCATTCACGTCCGGTTGTGATACAGCCTGGAATTGAACCAGGGTCTGTAGTGACGCCTCTAGCACAGATGCAGTATTTTAGACTGCTGCGCCACTCGGGAGTAATTGAGTCCTCCACTGAGAGATAATTTATTTCAAAAAAGTATTTTAAATTTAATCTAAACAGTTATGTAGTAAAGTATTATTAAATCTCCATCTCAGTCCACGCTTTCATTGGGAATATTTGAAAATTGACAAAGAATGGGATTATGATCAGATAGAATGGCCGGTAATGTTTTAATAAATTCCATGTAACATGCAATAACAGTAAATGTTAAAGCATAGTCAATTCTCGAGAAAGTCTTAAATCTAGCAGAAAAGCATGTATAGTCCTTAGTTGTGGGATTATGAAATCGCCAACAGTCATTAAGATTAAGATCTTTAAGAAATTGTTTGGAAATTGTTTGGAAGCATTCACTTGTAATGAGCTATGAGAAGGTCCAGATCTATCTAACTTAGAATCAGGGAAAGGGAAAGGCGGATACCTACAGTAGTCAGTTGTCCAACAATGTATTCAACTGAAATGTGTTTTCCCGCATTTAACGCAACCCCTCTGAATCAGAGAGGTGCAGGGGGCTGACCAAAGGTTGCTGGATTGACAAGGTAAAAATCTGTTGTTCTGCCACTGAGCAAGGCAGTTAACACACTGTTCCCCAAATCAATAATGGCATCCATGTCAGTTCTAATAATAAGCTTAGAATCCGATAAATTGAGCAAGCTTCTGGTTCCAGAAGGGAGAACATTTTTGTCATATGAGATAGGAGCATAAATAGATACAAATGCTATTTTCCTTCCATAACAGAGTGGAACATTCTGTATGTAACTATAAAAATCTGTCCTGTTTATAATTTCCACTTTTTTCAATTTTAAGGGGTAAATTGTGTTTATGTAGAATAAGCACCTCTTTAGATTTCGATGTGAAAAAGGAAGCAGCTGCCAGTTTGTAGTATTTGTTTTGAAGTCTACAGACATCACCCTTTAAAAGATGTGTCTCTTGCAATAGAGCAACGTCAACTTTATTCCTATGAAATACGTCAAGACATTTAATTTGCTTATTTGGCTCATTAGGACCCCTCAGATAACAGGAAATAATCACTAAATTTATCTGAATTCCAGTTTGATGGATAAGGGGAGGGGGAGTGTAATTTATGATAGCTATAGAATTACTATTCAGTTGCCAACTAAATAACTGTAAACCAGATATTCCAGGAAAAACTGTAAACATATTCATTGTGATAAAATTACATATCAAATTACAAAACCCTTCAGATTGCCATCCCAACCTAATAACCCTACAAAATGAATTGAAACAAATAATCCCTCCACTCCCTGACAGGTTAGGACACAACAGTTCTCCCTCTCCCCTCAATGTTAGACCCATGACTGAACGCAGTGGTTTCAACTACAGTGTCTAAAACCCTCCCCATATCCCTCCATTTCCTAAATATTTGTGCATTAACTGACACAAAGGAGATATGAGAAAGGCAAGAAATGCTCAAATGACTGAACAATTAAGCCTAAATGTAGAACAAACATGGAGATCTAAAAGAACAGAACAGTTGTTGAAGAACAGTTGTTGATTTTCTGTTTGCTTTCCCTAATTCCACCTTGCTGATTGTCCACTTTAGTAGGCAGGTTGTCAACAACTTTCATCCATCTCCCAATGTCAATTGTAAGTGCTTCAACAGCCGCTAAAGTCTCTTGATGTTTTTCTGTTGAGTGGTTCCACCGCCTCAGCTAACACCCATTGTAACATAGCTTCAAAAGAGTTCTGTTGCTTGGCTAACGCCTCAGAAATGTAGCCAGCTATGAAGGCCTCAGTTTCAGTACTGAGGGCTTTCTTCTGACACTTAACTATAGGCAAAGAAGTCAGAGAAGTGCCATGTTTCTTTCCTCCTTGGGTCATTAGCATTGTTAGTCAGTCTTTGGTTCATTTTTTAAGAGTTAATTATAGAAATAATGTGTTTAAAATATGAAAAAAATAGGAATTGGGTTAGCGGAGCTCTGGTGATTAGAGCGATGATAATGCCTGTTGGTGACGTGACCCCTCTTAAAAGATCTTTAATGACTATATTCCACGCTTTGGATATCCAGCCAAACTTCACCACAACCTGGGCCGTGAGTTTAAAATGACCTGTTCAGTTGCCTTGCTATCAGATTACCTCAAAGAACAGCCAACAATCATTTGCACAGGGAAAGTTAAAAAAAAAAATAAGCATAGCTCTTCAACCCGGGGACCGTGTGCTTGTCAGAAACCTATGGGAAAGAGGAAGGCCAGGAAAACTGTTACTTTGTTACTACTTGTCAATGACTTGCCTTCGAGACAGAGGGAAAGATACTAGGCCATGATCCAAATAAACGACGGACAAGGAGGACTCAATAGGAATCAGCACCAGTCAGAACTGAGAACAATCTGAGTGACACTGACCTCTCTGATGATAAGGACAATGAGATGGTTTTGTCTTTGTGTCCAGAATTTCTAAATGACAGACAGCTGTGTCAATGGGTGGGTTTCCCTACGGGTCCGTTTCCTATGGGTCCTGTTTTTGTTTTACATCCATGGGCTTGGCTTATTAACACTAAAGTTAATAATTACATCATTAATACAACTTTTTTTTAAATAATAATGGTAATGCTAGCTATACGTTAGGCCTAAACTCACCTGTTAAACCTTCCAGCTGTCTTGAAATCCTAGCAAGAAACCATATTGATGTAGCAATGTTCCAAGAAACACACCTGCTGCAAAAGGACATGCATAGAATAGAGAACCATTTGTACAAACTGGCTGCTTTTTCATAAGCCCCAAACAAGGCTAAAGGTGTAATCATAATGATACATAAGAAACTCAAAATTTCCATCTTGGTTAAAGGCGAAGACCAAGAAAGCAGAATCACTTTCCTTAAATGTATCCATAATGGAAAGAAAATTTCCTTTAATAATGTGCATGTTCCAAATTCATATGATCCTATGTTTCTTTTAATTCTCTGAACAGCATATTGTTAGAATTAAATGAATTACAACTGGTGTTTTAACATGTTTTAATCACTCCTATATAAATGGTAGATTATCGGAAACGCAACAAGAAGGACTGATTTCATTATTACTGAAACAGGATCCAAGTGGCATATATAAAGATCCAGTCCATTTAAAAAAAATGGAGGTCTTTTACACTTCAGTGTTATGATGCAAAAATTCTAGCTAAACGCTTGGCGCATAGAATTAAAAAGGTTTTGTCAGATATTACTCATCCTTATCAGACAGGTTTTTTACATGGACGATACATTGGAGATAATATTAGACAAGTACTGGAAACAATAGAACACTATGAAATATCGGGGAAACCAGGTCTGGTTTTCATAGCTGACTTTGAAAAGGCTTTTGATAAAGTACGACTGGAGTTTATATACAATTGCCTGGTATATTTCAATTTTGGAGAACCTCTTATAAAATGTGTTAAAGTTATGTATAGTAACCCTAGGTGTAAAATAGTAAATAATGGCTATGTCTCAGAATGTTTTAAACTGTCAAGAGGAGTAAAACAAGGTTGTCCGCTATTGCCATCAAAATGTTAGCTGTTAAAATTAGATCCAACAATAATATTAAGGGATTAGAAATCCATGGCTTAAAAACAAAGGTGTCATTGTGCGCTGATGATTCATGTTTTCTTTTAAAACCACAATTCGAATCCCTCCACAGCCTCAGAGGATCTAGATACGTTTTCTAACTTCACCAGATTAAAACCAAATTATGATAAGTGTACTAAAAAAAAAAATCAGCTTTTACATTACCGTGTAGTTTACCAATAAAATGGTCTGACGGGAATGTGGACATACTAATTATACATATCCCAAAATAAATAAATGATCTCACTCCAATAAATCTTTATAGAAAGTTAGCAAAAATAGATAAGATCTTGCTACCACGGAAAGGAAAACATTTTGTAGAAAAATCATCCTGATGAACTCTTTAGTCATATCACAGTTTACCTATTTGCTTATGGTTTTGCCTACACCTAGTGTCCTGCTTTTTAAATTATATGAACAAAAAATATATTTTATTTGGAATGGCAAGCCAGACAAAATTAAAAGGGCCTATTGATTTATTGAATATGAATTCGGAGGGCAGAAATGATTAAATATGAACTAATTAGACCTCTCACTAAAGGCATCAGTCATACAAAAGTTATACTTAAATCCGAAATGGTTCTCTAGTAAATTAGTAAGAATGTCTCACCCCATGTTCAAGAATGGCATTTTTCCCTTTATTCAGATTACAACTGCTCACTTTCGGTTATTTGAAAACAAAATAATCTCAAAAATACCGTTATTTTTTTAAGCAAGCCTAGAAAGTTGGTTACAATTTCAGTTTAATCCACATGAAAAGACAGAACAAATAATTCAACAAATATTATGACTAAACTCAAATATACTAATATATTTTTTTACAGCGTGTTTTTCGATAAAATGTTTAAAAAAGGTAGAGTCTTTGTAAATTATATCATAAGTAAGACTGGTGGAGTCACACATGCAGCTAAACACAGATATATGGAAATGTCTGCTCTAGCCAAAATTACAACCAACTAATTGCAACATTACCACAAAAATGGTAAAGGCAAGTGGAAGAGGGAAAAAAGTAAGGAACTTGTCTGTCGGCCCTGGATTAAAAACCAAAAATGGTTAAAGACAATAGTGATAAATAAAAAATATATACCAGTTTCATTTAAGGACCAAAAAGTTGACAGCTGTGCTATATAAAATGCAAAATAGTTGGGAAGAGATTTTCGATATACCGATTCCATGGCACATGGTTTATGAATTGACATGCAAAACTTAGAATTTTTCAATTTAAATTATTATGCAAAATTCTTGCAATCAATAGAATGTTATATATATGGGGGATACAATCTTCCCAGCTCTGCAGATTTTGCTGCGAGGAGGCAGAGTCATTAGATCATTTATTTTGGTACTGTCCATACGTAGCTCGTTTTTGGTCACAGGTCCAGGAATGGCTGAAGAATTGCAACATTTACCTAGAACTAACGCTGCAGATAGCAATACTGGGTGATTTGAAAAGTCATAGTCAATCAATCAATAATATAATAATTATTTGTGCAAACATTTTTATCTTTAATTTACAATCTGTAGAAACTATGAGAATAGAAAGGTTCAGTACTTTTGTGAAGCATCACAGCACAGTTGAAAAATATAAAATATAAGATAAATGTAAAATATACGGGGTCTGTAAAATGTATATAGGTTCAGAACTTTTGTGAAATAGCACTGTTACAAATTGAAATCAAACTGGATTGACATCAGAAACAGAGGAAGGCCAGGACTAAAAACAAACAAAATATAACTATTGTAAAATAGATTGTGTCTGTAAAATGTGTATAAGATGTATAAACTCAAGGTAGAAGCCTACGTGTTATTGTTTATTAGTTTACTCCAATTGGGGCAGGGGTGGTAGGGTTTGCGGGGAATAATAAAGGGATATTCTAAAAAAAAGTTTGTATGTATATATATGTGTATATATGTATGAATGTCTATGTATTTATATGGATATATATATTTACCCCAAAAATATATGGGGGATTGGAAATGATACAGACAATTACATTGATGGACGCAACAATCTATCTGCAATATTAAAGCTGATCCACCCACAAAAAAATAAAAATTACAACTGGTTATCGGGACAAATTTGAATGCCATTCTGGACATGCGGGACAAAAATCTGTATAACAAGCTTCTCAGTAATGATCAATTAGCAGATATTGCAACTATTGAATCTGAATCAGGTGAATTACTATCCTAACCAACATTAATTAACCAAAGATTCTCCCATTTCTATAAAGAATTCTACACCCCTCTGATTGTATATCCACACCAAGCCAGATTGAGTCTTTTTTTTTTAAAGATATAAAAACTCCTCTTCTCTCAACTGAGGAAGCCAGCTTACTGGGAGCCTACATCAGCTTGGATAACATTGGATAACATGAACAAAAGGAACATCACCAGTATTTCTTCTGAGGTCTATTTAAAAATGTGGAACCAATTAAGTCCACTGTTACTTGAAATGATTAGCAGAGCCGTTCACAAAAAGGTTCATTTGGAAGGGATGTAAATACAGCAGTAATTTACCTTTGTTAAAAAAAAAGTTAAGGACGCCATCCAGTGCTCTCACTATTGCCCTCTACCTTTGATAAACACAGATATTAAACAATTTTCTAAAATTCTGTTGTCCCATCTCGAAAAGTACTTACCCAAATTTGTACATCTGGACCAAAGCGGGTCTGTTAAAAAAATGATTATCCTCAGATAACCTCTATCGTTTATTACAGATCTAACATTCTTCATCAGAAACTAAAGCTCCTTGGGCAATGATATATCTCGACACAGAAAAGCTTTTGATAGACTAAAATAGTCATATCTTTGGTCAGTTTTGAAACATATGGGACTTGGCTTCAATTATTTTTAAATATTATTAAAATACTATATGCCAATCCCTCAGCCATAGTGATAACATGCATTACCTGCTCTCTTCCATTTAGACTAGAAGTAGCAGGCAAGGTGATCCCATCTCAACTCTGCAATTTGTATTGTCTATGGAGCCCCTGGCCAAGGCAATTCGACAACGTAAAGAAATTACACCAATAGCTCTCAGTTCTACGGATGACATCATCTAATTACACGCCGATGATATATCTCAATCCCTCCCAAAAGCTCTGAAGATCATAGACAAATTCAGCTCCATCTCAAATTATACAATTGCCAGAAACATTCATTTAAATTTACGGCTGCACGTGCACAGTTCAGCGCGACACAACCATTAGACCGGATGACATGTTTCTGCGCATAAGCTATGCTAGCTAACGTCATGACATCGCCTACAAGTGTGACCAGGGATTTATTGGAGAAGCAATTTTTACATACAGTGCCGTAGGAAAGTATTCAGACCCGTATTTTGTTATGTTACAGCCTTATTTTAAAATTGATTAAAATGTTTTTTCCCCCTCATCAATCTACACACAATACCACATAATTTTTCATAAAAAATTGAAATATCACATTTACATAAGTATTCAGACCCTTTACTCAGTACTTTTCTGAAGCACCTTTGACAGCGACTACAGTCTTCTTAGGTATGAAACTTGAAACCAAGATTGAACTCTTTGGCCTGAATGCCAAGCGGCACGTCTGGAGGAAACCTAGCAACATCAAACCCTCTGGGTTTCCGTTAGGATGGAACAGAAAATATGGCGCTGTACAACGTGACGCTCATGAATTCAGACCATTGTCAGATTGTAAATTCAGACCGTTTCGCTCTCGGAGGGCACGCTGGACGTTCGGGCCGAGGAGTAGGGTTGATTTGAGCGGTGTGGCCTTATAACGACAGTCAAGCATCCAAGCTAATGTTGGCTAGCTTGCTAGCTAATTCCAGTCACAAATGAGACCACTCTGACCATTTTACTCACCCTAGCTGAGCTGGTAAGGCAGTTTTCGTGTTAACCAGAGCGTTGGTGACTGTAAATGTGGTACTGGAAACAATTTAATTATGCTTTTTTCCCCGACGTTTACTGAGCGCTCGTAAATTAATTATTCTGCGCTCTGGTACACTCAGACGAGAGTGCTCTGAAATCCGTGTAGAGAGTAGGCTGGACACATGAAATTCTAAACAACGTTCTTTTCTGATAAAAACTAGTTCATTGCATCCAACTAGTTCATTGCATTTTTCACCCTGCCAGCTCCTATTGAGCACTGTGGCACCAACTCACCTTCAGAACGTTCTATTCCCAGCTAATTGTTCAACGTCACAATGCCTGCTTCGCTATTGTTGGCAATGAGACCTGCTTACGTTGTTTTATAGTTAAAATGTAAAAAACTAAAAAATTATATTGGAACTTTGCGGTCTTCCCATTGTTTCCTATGGGGGAAACATAGGCATATCTGTCTATTTCGCCAAATATCTCGCAATGTGTATATTTAGATTTTTTTCAAGTCAGACGCCATTTTAAATCATGAGCATCTCCTCTTTCTAATTATGTGAGCCTGGTAAGCTAGCTCGGTTGTCATCAAATGCTAGCCCCAAAATACTTTTTGCCCTTGGAACGCTGAGCTCCCCCCATTGTTTTCTTACGGAGAGGCATGCTGGTCTATTTCGCCAAATATCTCACTGTGAATATTTTGGTTTTTTCAAGTCGGGCACCATTTTAAATCAGGAGAATCTCCTCTTTGTAATTATGTAAGTCTGGGCAACGAGCTCCTTTGTCATCGATCGCTAGACCAGAAAAAGTCAGAAGTTTTTATTTTTTCCCTACTTTCTCATTATGCAGACATAAGCACAGTTGACACCATCGAGGTGCGGATGTTTACCGTCTACACAAGATTTTTTTCCAGTTTCGTCCGACGAACAGATTGTAGTGCTAAAATAAAAAGGGATACATTTTTTGTGCCATTTAGGCAAAATGGAATTCTAAGAATTACTCCAGTCAAAACAGGCTCTGCGAACGTTCGATTCCATTAATTTGCTATGGGCTCTCGCTAGTGTTTCAGCTTAGCCAACGTTCTTCAGACATTTTTGATTTTTTTTTTTGACTCGTTCTATTGTCCAGCCTATGGATAGCCAGAACGAATTTACGAAAGCACCCGAATGTCCATTGAGAACGCACAACGACTATACCATTTTGCTCAGCTAAGAATGACGGGAATAATCAAGTCAATAAATGTTGGGTAGTTAGCCTATAGTTAATATACTGGCAAGTTTGATGTATAACTACTAACGTTAGGTAGCTAGCTAACATACCGGTACATACTGCTGTAATGATATACTATGTGGTTCGTAAGGACAGCGTAGCTAACAAATTTTCAGCGAGGTAACTTATTTGAAAAGTCATGACTTTATGGTCATTATGACCTTTGGTCATTAGGGCAAATCTGGTCTGTGATAGGAGTTTTTTTTTCTCACACCTAGCTCAGCTATTAGACTATTATTTGGTAAAGGTTGAATAGTCTATTGTTCAGCTATTAGCCCCCCTCCCCAACTTGCAACAAATTGTTGTTGTTCACAACTTGTTCCTTTCCCTCTTCCATGCTCTCTCTCTATCCATCTGTCTCTCATTTGCAGGTATGTTTTGATGTGAGAGAGGAAGCCAGTCCCGTCATCGCCACCTCACCCACTCTTAAGGTAACCTTTGGGCCAAATGGGGGCCCAATGCTGGTTAGGAGACACCGCAATTGTGATGAACTGAGAGAATATTAGGGTAGCACTGTAATTCATTAATCATATGCTGTCTGCCGCTGTTCTTACCTCTTTCCCTTTCTGTCTTCTACACCTCTCTCCCAACCTCGTCTTTCTTCCTTGTTTTATAATGCGCACACCAGATTGAACTTGTATTTATTTTATAATATTACAATTATCATAATTATAAATGCATGTATTATGTATTTTTAACACCTGGATAATGAACTTCTTTCAATAAAGCGTTTCACATTCTCCACTGGTTGAAATTAAGTATCTCATTGAAATACTATCCTGTGTCCTCAGATTAATGCAGAAGGGAGTTAGACATGCATCGTTTTTTAATGCATATATGAATTACAAATCAATCATGTTTCTAATCTATTGCATAGTTACAATGTGTAATCATTGATGTCCCAGGAGCAGGAGTGGTAAACACTGTTGAAATGTATAATTCTAATACATACATGCAGACAGCATCATTCAAATAATGGAGTTTGATATGACTGAAAAGAATGTCTCAGATTCATACCTGAACCGCACCTTAATTTGCCAATGAAGAGTACATGTTCAGCGAATGTATATTCAATGTACAGGCTACAATGTGGGGATCTCATGCGGGGTAATAACTACAGTACGTGTACAGTTGAAGTCAGTCTGTAAATTGTTTAAATTTAAATTGTTTAAATGTTTCGGGTAGCCTTCCACAAGCTTCCCAAGATACGTTTGAATTTTGGCCCATTCCTCCTGACATAGCTGGTGTAACTGAGCAGGTTTGTAGGCCTCCTTGCTCGCACATGCTTTTTCAGTTCTGCCCACAAATCTTCTATAGGGTTGAGGTCAGGGCTTTGTGATGGCCACTCCAATACCATGACTTTGTTGTCCTTTAGCCATTTTGCCGCAACTTTGGAAGTATACTTGGGGTCATTGTCCATTTGAAAGACCCATTTTCGACCAAGCTTTAGCTTCCTGACTGATGTCTTGACATGTTGCTTCAATATATCCACATAATTCTCCTACCTCATGATGCCATCTATTTTGTGAAGTGCACCAGTCCCTCCTGCAGCAAAGCACTCCCACAACATGATGCTGCCACCTCCGTGCTTCACGGTTGGGATGCTGTTTGTAAAAAGCCTCCCCCTTTTTCCTCCAAACATAACAATGGTCATTATGGCCAATCAGTTCTATTTCTCCAAAAAGTACGATCTTTGTCCCCATGTGCAGTTGCAAACCGTAGTCTGGCTTATTTATGGTGATTTTGGAGCAGTGGTTTCTTCCTTGCGGAGCGGCCTTTCAGGTTATGTCGATAAAGGACTTGTTTTACTGTGGATATAGATACTTTTGTACCTGTTTCCTCCAGCATCTTCACAAGGCCCTTTGCTGTTGTTCTGGGATTGATTTGCACTTTTCGCACCAAAGTACGTTAATCTCTAGGAGACCGAACACGTCTCCTTCCTGAGCGGTATGACAGCTGTGTGGTCCCATGGTGTTTATACATGCGTACTATTGTTTGTACAGATGAACGTGGTACCTTCAGGCCTTTGGAAATTGCTCCCAAGGATGAACCAGACTTGTGGAGGTCTACAATTTATTTCTGAGTTCTTGGCTGATTTCTTTTGATTTTCCCATGATGTCAAGCAAAGAGGCACTGAGTTTGAAGGTAGGCCTTGAACTACATCCACAGGTACACCTCCAATTGACTCAAATGATGTCAATTAGCCTATCAGAAGCTTCTAAGCCATGACATTTTCTGGAATTTTCCAAGTTGTTTAAAGGCACAGTCAACTTAGTGTATGTAAACTTCTGACCCACTGGATTTGTGATACAGTGAATTATAAGTGAAATAATCTGTCTGTAAACAATTGTTGGAAAAATAACTTGTGTCATGCACAAAGTAGATGTCCTAATCAATTTGCTAAAACTATAGTTTGTTAACAAGACATTTGTGCAGTGGTTGAAAAATGAGTTTTAATGACTCCAATCTAAGTGTACGTAAACTTCTGACTTCAACTGTATATAGAACTTTCATCCTTGGCCCAATAAAGTTATTATATTCTACTCTATCCATAGGCTTCATTAATGCCATTCAGACTTGAAGTTGATACAACAACTATGATAGGTGAGGTTCATAGATTAGTATGAATATTAGTTCAGAACCTAACGTTTTAGGGTCCATACACAGATCGGCTACATATTGTAGCTAGCTACACATCCACAGGCATACAGTTATTTTTATCCTCCACTACACAATAAGCAAGTAAATAGTTAGCTAGCTATATTTCTTCAGCTGCATTGCAAGGCAAGTTTACACAATTGTACATTCAATTTGAAGTAAATGCTTTAGCTAGCTAGATTCTTTACATCCATTGTTTCACAAGATGACAGCCTGGTTTGCTGGTGTTCTCATTAGACCCTAAAACATTAAACAACACGGATTACAAATTCATTCTCCTAACACTAGCTAGCTGGCTAATGTTAGCTAGTCAGATAATGGCTATTTAGCAAGTTGGCTATATAGCAAGTTAACTTTATGACAAAAAAATATGCACAAACGTTTGTCTCTAAATTAACATATTCCTCTCAATTGTACATTTCTTGCATGACTCGTTATGACGTTATAACTACTTACATTTGGTTCCACCGTAATGATTTGTCAGCCATCTTTGTTGGAAAAACGCCACCAGGCACGGGTGGCTCGCGTCAAAACTTGTCATTGGAATCACTTGATATGATTGGTCATATAAAAACATTGGGACCCAAATGCATAATGAGTGCTCTAACTCCCCCTTGCGGTGGTCTGGAGCAATGAAGCCATGACACTAGGTACCTCTTAAGTCCCGCAGTGCAAGCTCGCAACTTTTAAAAGGAGGAACCACTGTAGCACCATCCCTACGGTGAAGCATGGGGGTGGCAGCATCATGCTGTTGGAATGTTTTTTAGAGGCAGGGACTGGGAAACTAGTAAGGATTGAGGCAAATATGAACGGAACAGAGTACAAAGAGAGAGATCCTTGATGAAAACCTGCTCCAGGGCACTCAGAACCTCTGACTGGGGAGAAGGTTCACCTTCCAACAGGACAATGACCCTAAGCACACAGCCAAGACAAAGCAGGAGTGGCTTCGGGACAAGTCTCTGAACGTCTTTCAACGGCCCAGCCAGAGCCCAGACTTGAACCCAATCGAACATTTCTGGAGAGACCGGAAAATAGCTGTACAGCAACACTCCCCATCCAATCTGACAGCGCTTGAGAGGATCTGCAGAGGAAATACAGGTGTGCCAAGCTAGTAGCGTCATACCCAAGAAGATTTGAGGCTGTAATCGCTGCCAAAAGGTGCTTCAACAAAGTACTGAGTAAAGGGTCTGAATGCTTATGTAAATGTAATATTTCCCTTTTTTATAAATTTGCAAACATTTCTAAAACCCTGTTTTTGCCTTGTCATTACGGGGTATTGTGTGTAGATTGAATAAGGCTGTAATGTATCAAAATGTGAGAAAGGTCAAGAGGTCTGAATACTTTCCAAATGTACTGTAAGCTTTCTGAAACCTGTCTCAAAAAATATATATCACTGACAAATCAAATTGGTCACATAGACATATTTAGCAAATGTAATTGTGGGTGTAGCGAAATGCTTGTCTTCCTTGCTCCAACAGTGCAGTAGTATCTAACAATTCACAACAATATACACAAATCTAAAAGTAAAATAATGGAATTAAGAAATATACAGTACCAGTCAAAAGTTTGGTCACACCTACTCCTTCCAGGGTTTTTCTTTATTTTTAACATTTTCCACATCATAGAATAATAGTGAAGATATCAAAACTATGAAATAACACATATGGAATCATGTAGTAACCAAAAAAAGTATTCAAAAAGAGTCTTCAAAGTAGCCACCCTCTGCCTTGATGACAGCTTTGCACACTCTTGGCATTCTCTCAACCAGCTTCATGAGGTATGCTTTTCCCAACAGCCTTGAAGAATTTCCCACATGCGCTGAGCACTTGTTGGCTGCTTTTCCTTTTCCTCTGTGGTCCAACTCTTCCCAAACCATCTCAATTGGGTTGAGGTTGGGTGATTGTGGAGGCCAGGTTATCTAATGCAGTACTCCATCACTCTCCTCGGGCAAATAGCCCTTTCACAGCCTGGAGGTGTGTTGGGTCATTGTCCTGTTGAAAAACAAATGATAGTCCCACTAAGCCCAAACCAGATGGGATGGCGTATTCCTGCAGAATGCTGTGGTAGCCATGCTGGTTAAGTGGGCCTTGAATTCTAAATAAATCACAGACAGTGTCACCAGCAAAGCACCCCCACACCATCACACCTTCTCCTCCATGCTTCACAGTGGGAACCACACATGCAGTGATCATCCGTTCACCTACTCTGCATCTCCCAAACACACAGCGGTTGGAACCAACAATCTCCAATTTGGACTCATTAGACCAAAGGACAGATTTCCACGGGTCTAATGTCAATTGCTAATGTTTCTTGGAACAAGCAAGTCTCTTCTTATTGGTGTCCTTTAGTAGTGGTTTCTTGGCAGAAATTCGACAATGAAGGCCTGATTCACGCAGTCTCCTCTGAACAATTGATGTTTTGTCTGTTACTGGAACTCTGTGAAGCATTTATTTGGGCTGCAATCTGAGGTGCAGATAACTCTAATGAACGTATCCTCTGCAGCCGAGGTAACTCTGGGTCTTCCTTTCCTGTGGTGGTCCTCATGAGAGTCAGTTTCATCATAGGGCTTGGTTTTTACGACTGTACTTGAAGAAACTTTCAAAGTTCTTGGCATTTTCCAGATTGATTGACCTTCATGTCTTAAATGAATGACGGACTGTTGTTTCTCTTTGCTTATTTGAGCTGTTCTTGCCATAATATGGGCTTGGTCTTTTACAAAATAGGGCTATCTTCTGTATACCACCCCTACCTTGTCACAACACAACTGATTGGTTCAAACGCATTAAGGAAAGAAATTCCACAAATTTAGGCACACCTTTTAATTGAAATGCATTCCAGGTGACTACCTCATTAAGTTGGTTGAGAGAATGCCAAGAGTGTGCAAAGCTGTCATCAAGGCAAAGGGTGGCTACTTTGAAGAATCTCAAATATAAAATATATTTTGATTTGTTTAACACTTTTTGTTACTACATGATTCCATATGTGTTATTTCATAGTGTTGATGTCTTCACTATTATTCTACAATGTAGAAAATAGGCAAAATAAAGAAAAACCCAAGAATGAGTAGGTGTGTCCAAACTTTTCACTGGTACTGTAAATGTTAGATCGAGCAATGTCGGAGTGGCATTGTCTAAAATACGGTAGAATAGAATACAGTATATAGATATGAGATGAGTAAAGCAGTATGTAAACATTATTAAAGTGACTAGTGTTCCATTATTAAAGTGGCCAGTGATTCCAAGTCTATGTATAAGGTACAGGGTTTGCGTAACTGCGTGGAAGCCGGCTAGTGATGGCTATTTAACAGTCGGATGGCCTTGAGATAGAAGCTGTTTTTCAGTCTCTCGGTCCCCTCTACTGACCTCGCCTTCTGGATGATAGCGCTTTGAACAGGCCGTGCCTCGAGTGGTTGATGTCCAAGATGATCGTTTTGTGACATCGGGTGCTGTAGGTGTCCTGGGGGGCAGGTAGTTTACCCCCGGGGATGCGTTGGGCAGACCGCACCACCCTCTGGTGAGCCCTGCGGTTGCGGGTGGTGCAGTTCCCGTACCAGGCGGTGATACAGCCCAAAAGCATTGATAGTTAATGTTTTTTGGTCTGAACGCAAATCTAAGGGTGGTGGTGTTGCTATATACATAAAGAAGTTTTCAGCGATCATTCTGACTTCTTCTACCAAACCCAAGCAATGTGAATATCTGTCTTTCAATATAAATCCCTGCGCATCCTTGAATCTTGTTGTCTCCTGTTGTTACTGACCCCCATCTGCTATTGATGGCTCCTGGATTGTATTTTTTTTTTATTATACTCACAGAATGTCAAATCTCAATGTGTGCTTATGGGTGACCTGAACCTAGATTGGTTGACATCCAACTCTGATAAACTCTGATTGTTAACAATGTAACAAGGTTGAATGCAAAGTGTCCTCTAAAATGGTCTTTGATCTTATTTCAAACAACACTCCACATTGTTTTAATGCTTCTGGTGTTTTGCAAATTATATAAGTTAATAAGTTATCACTATACTACTATCTATATAAGGGATGGTTCCTAAATTACCTCCACGTATCATCATGAAAAGAAACTGCAGTTTGATATTCAGAGTTTTTTTTAAATTGCCTGGAATTGAGTTGAATTCATCCCTGTTGTTGAATTAGCCTTTTCTTATTTCCATGAAGTATTCCAGGATGTATGCAACAAACATTCCCTAATAACTATCAGCCTGTATCTAAATTGCCTGTCCTGGCAAAGGTATTGGAGTCCCTTGTCAATAAGCAGCTTAAGGCCTACCTCCACTCCAGGAACACAATATTTTGAGTGGTGCACAATCTGGTTTTCAGGTCTAGCCACAGCACTGTCACAACACACTTGGAGGGTTTTAAATGATAGGCATTGTGCCCTGGATAAGAAGCCGCATTGTGTATCTGTATTCATAGACTTGTCAAGAGCATTTGACACTGTGGACCATACTGTCTTGCTGCAGAAGTGTATTGGGATTACTGGTCATGCTCTGGAGTGTTTTGTGAACAACATGTCAAATCGAATCCAGTGTGTTAAGACAGATGGTTGTAAGTCGGACACCATAGAGTTGTGCTCGGGTGTGCCTCAAGGATACATTTTAGGTCCCGTAGTTTATTATTTATATCAACAACATTGGGAGACATATTGAGACAGCTGATGTTCATTTTTATGCGGATGACACTGTTTTCTATTCAAGTTGCAGCAGTTTGACTTTGGCTTTTGAAAAAGCTCAAACAGTGTTTAACATTCAACAGAATCTGTATGATTTGAAGGTTCTTCTGAATTCCTTGAAAACAAAATGCATAGTATTTTCCTATCCTAAACACTCTGGAAACGATGTAATTACTACCTTGGAAGGCCATTCTATAGAACAAGTGAAGACGTACAAATATCTGGGAGGTTGGGTAGATGAGAAGTTGCACTTCACCACCCATGTAAAGAACCTTGTCAGGAAACTCAAGATGCGTATTGGGTTTTATTACTGGCATAAAGCTTGTTTTTTCATTGCCGCCAGAAAAGAGTTGATTCGTCAAACTTCTTTCTGTGTTGGACTACGGTGATACTATGTATGTGCAAGCCTCAAGCTCTATACTGAAGGCACTTGACTCTATCATGCAGCCCCTTGTTTGGTCACCAATCTGAGATGTCTAACTCTAACTCAACAGGGTTGTCGGGTGGACATCACTAGCAACACGCAGACGTGTAGTTGTCTCTAGTTGTCACCTGATGTCACTAGTTTGCGTTGCCATATGTAAGGAAGCATGTTGTTGAACTTCAAACACACCACACACATGCCTCCACGCACACACGTTGTTTGCTGTTGTATTTGCGCTGTTGACAGTGTCGTGTTGTCCATTTTGTCTTACATTGTTTAAAAAAATGTATTTTTTATCCCAGTCCCCATCGCCACAAGAGGCATTCTGCCTCTTGCCAGGCTGTCATTGTAAATAAGAATTTGTTCTTATTTTAGAAGAAATTGTGAATTGTGCTAAGGTGCCAATGTATTTGACCACATCTGTATCAATATTGAGAAATAGTATTCTGAAACAAATAATTGTTAGCTTTAACAGGTCTTGTCCCATCTTGATTACTGTCCGGTAATATGGTCAAGTGAAGCAAAGAAAGACTTGGCAAAGCTGTAGCTGGCTCAAAACAGAGCTTTGCGCCTTGCACATACAGAACTTATATCAACAACATGCATGCCAGTCTTTCCTGGTTGAGGGTTGACGAGAAACTAACGGCTTCTCTTCTAGATTGAAATGAGAAATATTACTGAGGGGACATTCAAACACATGTTATTATTTTATTATATGTATATATATATATATACACACACAAGTTATAAATCATTGTATTTAAAATGTGTGACTGTCTGTCTATCAGTGTTTTTGTGACTTGTTTTGTGCTTTTTGTGGAACTCAGAAAGATTAGCCTGCTGCTTCTGCAAAAGCAAACAAATAAATTAACATATCCCAGTAACAGTGGTTAATGGTAGTGGTAGTAGTGTAATAACTGTTGTAATAGTATCAGTATTTAAAAAAGGTACCCACTTGAGGATGACACAGCCGCTGCCAGAAGGTGGTGCTGTCCAGAACACTTGGATCCGGGTCCTCCTGCGGGGGGTGCTCTCCGTCACAGCCGGGGGACAGTTGGTCATGAACTGGGTGTCCTCCTCATCTATGATCTAGGGAACACAGGAAACCAGTCAGAATTACAACACTTCTCACCAAAATCCCTTTTTGGACAAAAAGCAAAATAATTTTAAAAAATGTAAAACTATTTTTTTGCCCCCAAACACACACGTTTTTCCAAGAAACAACAGTTATAGATGCAAAAAAAGTGAGTAATTGAGTCAATAACATTTTCCATTTTCAAAAATAGATCAAGAATCTTTGAGAAATGTATTTTAACTTTCACCCATGGTGCTCTGCTCACTACATCTGTGCCGAAAAAGTTTAATGTTTTAATTATCACAACTCAGACATGATTCATTTTCATTATTGATCTATGCTATTATTCAGGGCTCCTTGTAATAAACCAATGGTTTAGCGTTTTAGACAGGCTGTAATTTGTATTCTGTTGTCACCTCGCTGCTGGGTCACACTCCACTACGCCCTCATACCAGGATCAATAGTGTATTTCACAGTCACACGTGGCTGAATGTTTTCAAATGGAATCCTTTTCAGACGCCAACACTGGCATTACACGTACTGTAACAATCTGTTTTGTGTAGTTTGATATGTGAACAACTTCTCTTAAAACTGATGAAAACTCAGATGTCTTCAGTTCAAAATGATAGATAACAGAGTTGTCGTAATACATTATGACATTGAATTCCACTGTAGGTATGTTGTTTCACCTCATCTCTCTACAAATGTGACTGATTGATTGACAGTTGAGTGTACAGTGCATAACATTCTAGGCATCCCTTCACCTGTCCTTGAAAGTAGGACAGTAATAAAATAACTTTTTAATTTATTTATACTCCAAATTACGCAATGAAACAGTGATAAAACAGTGTTGTGAGTCCATGGTGTGTCCAGCCCTGTCACGGCCATGAGAGAGTAATAAAAGCCAGGCGTGACGAGCAGCAGACTCACACAGAGATGACCTCTGGGGCCCCGTTGAATGATCGCCAGCTGCCCTGACTCCACAATCATATTGATCTAACAGCCAGATGCTTTACACATGACAGAAAGTAAGGGAGGGAAGCAATTTTCCTTGATACATTTGTGTAAGAGGAAGAATTCCTTCTGGAGGTCTTTTAGAAGAAAAAAAAGTCTTCATTGATACTGACAATTGTTTCAATTTGCATTCTGTCTAGGCACCCGTGAGCCCAGTCTTCCCTCCCTATAACTAGTATCTCTCACTCTCTCTGTCTTTGTCTCTTTCTCTCTGTGGCTCTCTCTTTTCTCTCTCTGACTCACATAAGCTCCACCAGGATTCCTCCATAGTATTCCTTAGGCCTCATTATACTCATATTGAAATGTCTTTTTGTGCCTCTTCACCATTGAGGTCCTGTCAGTCACAGGCAGCTACAAACAACTGACAGTGCTGAGGAAAACAACACATTTATAGGAGGAAGCTGAACTTGGAGTGGAGTTACTTCGGAAACTGTGCTTTTCTTACAGAACACCCAGCCTATATCTATTTGTTACCCTGTGGGAAGGAGGAGGGAATGATTCCATTGTCTTGTAGGGGGGGGGGGGGGGGGGGGAGTCTGGAGGAGCAGCTGAACACTGCTGTTTTCATAGTCATTCCATCCCGGGTGACACAGCAAACACAGATGCTTTGCAGCGCCTGCTGAAGTGTATGTGTCTTTTCAAGGAGATGCAGATGGGAGAAAATCAAGACATGGAATAAATGATAGCTTGGCAAGCGACTCAGGGCGGATGTAACTTTCTGACACAATATTTAAAAATGTCACAACGTGATTTAAAAGTAGCATGTTTCTTCCGATCGATGGAAATCTCCAGACTCGAGAGCACTAAACATTTGCCTTGAGCCTCCTATCAATCAAATCTTTACATTACTACGGAAACCCGTAGAGATGTTCAAGCAATCTCTGATATCAAATCTTATTATGTGATATTTTTCAAACAGTACAAATGTCTGAACATGTTTGCTACAGTATTAGATAATCAATATATAGAGTTATACCTCATATTACTGTATACTTTATTAGCAGATTGACTTTAACTTCTTATGGCTGGGGGCAGTATTGAGTAGCTTGGATGAATAAGGTGCCCAGAGTAAACTGCCTGCTACTCAGGCCCAGAAGCTAAGATATGTATATTATTAGTCGATTTGGATAGAAAACACTCTGAAGTTTCTAAAAATGTTTGAATGATATCTGTGAGTATAACAGAACTCATATGGCAGGCAAAAACCTGAGAAAAAAATCCAACCAGGAAGTGGGAAATCTGAGGTTTGTAGGTTTGCCTATCCAATATACAGTGTCTATGGGGTCATCTTGCACTTCCACTAGATGTCAACAGTCTTTAGAACCTTGTTTCAGGCTTCTACTGTGAAGGATGAGGGAATGAGAGCTGTTTCAACCAGGTGTCTGGCAGAGTGCCATGAGCTCACTCCGGCGCGCCCCCGTGAGAGGTAGCTGCGTTCCTTTTTGTTTCTAAACACAAAGGAATTCTCCAGTTGAAACATTATTGAAGATTTATGTTAAAAACATCCTAAAGATTGATTCTATACATCGTTTGACATGTTTCTACGAACTGTAATGGAATGTTTTGACTTTGTCTGGCCTGCGCGTCATGAATTTTGATTTTTGAACTAAACGCGCGAACAAAGAGGAGGTATTTGGACATAAATTATGGACTTTATCGAACAAAACAAACATTTATTGTGGAACTGGGATTCCTGGGAGTGCATTCTGATGAAGATCAAAGGTAAGTGAATATTTATAATGCTATTTCTGACTTCTGTTGACTCCACAACATGCCGGGTACCTGTATGGCTTGTTTTTGTGTCTGAGCACCGTACTCAGATTATTGCATGGTGTGCTTTTTCCGTAAAGACACAGCGGTTGCATTAAGGAGAAGTTTATCTAAAGTTCCATGTATAACACTTGTGTCTTTTATCAATGTTTATTATGAGTATTTCTGTAAATTGATGTGGCTCTCTGCAAAATCACCAGATGTTTTGGAGGCAAAACATTACTGAACATAACGCGCCAATGTAAACTAAGATTTTTGGATATAAATATGAACTTTATCGAACAAAACATACATGTACTGTGTAACATGAAGTACTATGATGTCACGCCCTGATCTTAGAGATCCTTTTTATGTCTCTATTTTGGTTTGGTCAGGGCGTGAGTTGGGGTGGGCATTCTATGTCTGGTGTTCTATGTTTTCTTTTCTGTGTGTTTGGCCGGGTGTGGTTCTCAATCAGAGGCAGCTGTTTCTGTTTTGTGTTGTTGCACCAGACAGAACTGTTTCGTTTCGTTCACTCTCTTTGTTGTTTTTGTTGTTTCAGTGTTCAGGTTATTTTATTAAATTACAATGAACACTTACCACGCTGCGTTTTGATCACCTTCTTTCCAGGACGATCATTACATATGAGTGTCATCTGATGAAGATCATCAAAGGTTAGTGATTAATTTTATCTCTATTTCTGCTATTTGTGACTCCTCTCTTTGGCTGGAAAAATGGCTGTGTTTTTCTGTTACTAGGTACTGACCTAACATAATCAGATGGTGTGCTTTCGTCGTAAAGCCTTTTTGAAATCGGACACTGTGGAGGAATTAACAACAAGTTTATCTTTAAAATGGTGTAAAATACTTGTATGTTTGAGGAATTTTAATTATGAGATTTCTGTTGTTTGAATTTGGCGCCCTGCACTTTCACTGGCTGTTGTCAAGTCGATCCCGTTAACGGGATCTCAGTCGATCTCAGCCGTAAGAAGTTAAAAGGAGATCACTTGGACAGAAAACACACTCTTAAAGTAATGATGGACTGTTGTTTCTCTTTGCTTATTTGAGCCGTTCTTGCCATAATATGGACTTGGTCTTTTACCAAATAAGGCCTTCTTCTATATACCATCCCTACCTTGTCACAACACAACTGATTGGCTCAAACACATTAAGAAGGAGAAATTCCACAAATTAACGTTTAACAATGCACACATGTTAATTGAAATGCATTCCAGGTGACTACCTCATGAAGCTGGTTGAGAGAATGCCAAGAGTGTGCAAAGCTGTCCTCAAGGCAAAGGGTGGCTACTTTGAAGAATCTCAAATATAAAATATATTAAAATTTGTTTAACACTTTTTTGGTTACTACATGATTCCATATGTGTTATTTCATAGTTTTGATGTCTTCACTATTATTCTACAATGTAGAAAATAGTAAATTGACCAGTTCGGTCACTTGGGTACATTTGGGCAAACTCGTGAGGGACACCTGGCAGACTTTTAAAAAATAAATGTTTAACCTTTATTTAACCTTTCCCTGCTACATGTAATGCACTCGCACCCTTTGACCTAACGAGCAGATATCCAACTGAGCCAGCTTGTCCGTCTATCCATAGCAACGTAGAAACAAAGTGATGCTTTTAATCTCTGTAAACACAAGGTTATATCTAATCTGGGCTCATCTCTCTCCAAACAAACTTAGTTTGCTTCCCTTGCTTCCCTGGGTAATAACTTCTCTGGCCTAGATAAATAAGAGCGAGGAGGGTTAGGAAATCTGTGTTTGTTTCTCTGAGGTCTAAGGCACAAGTGGAGTATTTTACTAACTTTATCTACAGATACTTTAGTTTTATTTAAATTGATTGAGGCCGTTGTTTGCACATCTCCCAGCAGATGTTCATTAGGATGGGAAATAAAATTTGCTGTGTCATGCTGATCTCATTGAATAATTTGTCAATTATTTGTGCAATTAAATGATGACAATCAGTCCCACTTTATAATAGGTTGTTATCAATTTCTAGCTTAGCGATACACAAGCAAATTTGCCCTTCTTCTGTTTGACGGGCAGAGCCCACAATGGATGGAAAATGAACCTAAACCATACATACTTGTCAGGCAATAAATAGTACACTTTTATTTTATATCACTCAAATATACAAATAAATGGTGGCTACTATTGAGAGATACCGTTAATGCATTGGGCGGGCTGTGGGCTTGCCCCCCAGCTGTGAATGGATTGCTTGATATTTAATGAAATGTAACATTATTGACAACTTCTACAAAGACCTAAAACCAGTCAGTAGTAATGCGATTGTAATAATCATGTCATGACCTCAACAGGACCATAATGCATATTGAATGCATTTGATTATCTATTATGGGTGGCATTAGGGATATTTGAAGATGCCAATGAAAATGGGATTCAAACCTTGAGAGTAGAAAACGGTTACACACTCAAGGAGACGAAGGAGCCAGTGTGGGCTGAAGCTAAGCAGGTTGTGGGAGCGTTTGTTCCTTTTTATATTATGAGGTAGTTAAGGATGTTTGTTCTCACTGTTGGAGAACTCTCTCACTCAGTAGGGGGTGTATTTTCATCGCAAGTTGAGCGAAAGAGACAACTCTTTCGTTTAGCTGTTCTTACTGAGGTTTTAGGAGGGATGTATTGACTCTTTTAGTGGTGATTTTGTAATAAAGATAATTACTCAAATATGAGCATAGACAACATGCACAGTATATTACCTGGAATTTGCCAGTATAGTGGTCGTCTCTGGTTCCTTCCGTCCCCTCCTTCAGAGCGATGAGTGTAAAGCCTCTAAAATAGGAGGGACTGGAGGCGTACAGAGTCACTGGAAACAGGAAAGGAGGGGAGTTAAGAGAATATAGGTCAAAGATAAAGTAAGTAGTCCCATCCCAAGTGCAGACCCTCCCAGGTACTGAGAAGAGAGAAACAAACTCAGCCGGTAGAGCCTACGTGGTATGTGGGCCATTTCCTGGTTGCTAAAATTCGAATAGTTCGCTTAATTTCAGTTTGTGACAAAACAAACAAGTATAGTGGAGAGAATCATTGTACCAAATAAACCGCTGTGAAAAATATTTTCCATGGCAAAAATACTGTTTGAAGGGGTGTACAAAACCAAACGTAAGAAAGACTGACATGCATGTTACTGACACTTTCCCTCTGTGTACATCTAAGTGCGATATGTGCTGCTTTGTTCGGGACCAACTTCAATTTACCTACAGCTGAAGTCGGAAGTTTACATACACTTTAGCCAAATACATTTAAACTCAGTTTTTCACAATTCCTGATATTTAATCCTAGTAAAAATTCCCTGCCTTAGGTCAGTTCGGACCACCACTTTATTTTAAGAATGTGAAATGTCAGAATAATAGTAGAGAGAAGATTTATTTCAGCTTTTATTTCTTTCATCACATTCCCAGTGGGTCAGACGTTTACATACACTCAATTAGTATTTGGTAGCATTGCCTTTAAATTGTTTAACTTGGGTCAAACGTTTCAGGTGGCCTTCCACAAGCTTCCCACAATAAGTTGGGTGAATTTTGGCCCATTCCTCCTGACAGAACTGGTGTAACTGAGTCAGGTTTGTAGGCCTCCTTGCTCGCACACGCTTTTTCAGTTCTGCCCACAAATTTTTTATAGGATTGAGGTCAGAGCTTTGTGATGGCCACTCCAATACCTTGACTGTGTTGTCCTTAAGCCATTTTGCCGCAACTTTGGAAGTATGCTTGGGGTCATTGTCCATTTGGAAGACCCATTTGCAACCAAGCTTTAACTTCCTGACTGATGTCTTGAGATGTTGCTTCAATATATCCCCATAATTTTCCATCCTCATGATGCCATCTATTTTGTGAAGTGCACCAGTCCCTCCTGCAGCAAAGCACCCCACAACATGATGCTGCCACCCCCGTGCTTCACGGTTGGGATGGTGTTCTTCAGCTTGCAAGCCTCCCCCTTTTTCCTCCGAACTTAACGATGGTCATTATCCAACCAGTTCTATTTTTGTTTCATCAGACCAGAGGACATTTCTCCAAAAAGTACGATCTTTGTCCCCATGTGCAGTTGCAAAACCGTAGTCTGGCTTTTTTTAATGGTGGTTTTGGAGCAGTGGCTTCATCCTTGCTGAGCGGCCTTTCAGGTTATCTCGATATAGGACTCATTTTACTGTGGATATAGATACGTTGTTTCCTCCAGCATCTTCATAAGGTCCTTTGCTGTTGTTCTGGAATTGATTTGCATTTTTCACACCATTCTTTTGATTTTCCCATGATGTCAAGCAAAGAGGCACTGAGTTTGAAGGTTAGCCTTGAAATACATCCACAGGTACACCTCCAATTGACTCAAATTATGTCAATTAGCCTATCAGAAGCTTCTAAAGCCATGACATAATTTTCTGGAATTTTCCATGCTGTTTAAATGCACACACAATGCATGTAAACTTCTGACCCACTAGAATTGTGGTAGTAAATTATATGGGGAAATAATCTGTGTGTAAACAATTGTTGGAAAAATGACTTGTGCCATGCACAAAGTAGATGTCCCAACCGACTTGTCAAAACTATAGTTCGTTCACAAGACATTTGTGGAGTGGTTGAAAAACGAGTTTTAATGACTCCAACCAAAGTGTATGTAAACTTCCGACTTCAACTGTATGTCCTTTTTGCCGCACATGACCATTCAACTGGGCAGTAGTCCAGGTGCGACATCTAGAACCTGTAGGACCTGCCTGGTTGATTTAGATGTCAAGAAAGCAGCGCAACGCCTGATCATGAACAAACCTCTTCCCATTTTAGCAACAATTGAGTCAATTGATCTTATTTAGGGACAATACAATGAATAATTGCATTATTGTTTTTAAGTGAGTACAAAATCAGACTCTAGGCTGCAGTGAAAATGTCATTTGAATAACAGCCATAAAGCCCTGTGATTTTAATGTTTCATTCCATTTGGATCTGCTGTGGGTCTAATCTCAACCATTTATAAGGTCTAGAAAGGCACATTAGCAGGCCAGTCTGGCTGTATTTTAAGTTCTGATACTGAGATGCGGTGTCATTTCCAGATCATCATTCTCCCAATTTGTCCTATAATTTCACATGACTGGGCAGGGCTGAAGCTATGGGTGAGCCAGGCCCATCCAATCAGAATAAGTTTCCACACAAAAGGGCTTTATTTCAGACAGAAATACTCCTCAGTTTCATCAGCTGTCCCGGGTGGCTGGTCTCAGACGATCCAGCAGGTGAAGAGCTCCTTCAAAACTTGAGACATCTGTTGCATTGTGTTGTGCACATTTTAGAGTGGCCTTTTATTGTACCCAGCACAAGGAGCACCTGTGTAATATTCATGCTGTTTAATCAGCTTCTTAATATGCCACACCTGTTAGGTGGAAGGATTATCTTGGGAAAGGAGAAATGCTCACTAACAGGGATGTAAACAAATGTGTGCACTAAATTTGAGAGAAAGAAGCTTTGTGTGTCTGGAAAATTTTGGGGATCTTTTATTTCAGCTCATGAAATATGGGACCCACACTACATGTTGCATTTATATTTTTTTCCCGTACCTTTCAAGACGGTAGCCCGCTTTAATTAAACAGCATGGAAACAACTCGCAAATGCGCATATTGTTATTATGCAGATTTTAGAATATTTCCATGAAAATCTTTAACCAATTGGATGGAAACCTAGCTATATACACCCCAATGACTCTGGCAAGTGCGCTAGTCCAGTGTCACTTTGATTATGCCTCCACATCATGGTTCACCAGCAGCCCCAAACATCTAAAGCATAAACTACAGACAAACTTGTAAGAATTGTACTTAAACTCAAGCATTTTTTGTCTGTATCTATGAAATTGTATATGTATTTATGTAAAATAAAATAGGGACCACAATGGAAATAGGTCCTCGACTTTATAGTGCAATCACGGTCACTTTTAAAAATCTTCACACTGTGTGTGTGTCAAATCGTATTTGTCGCATACGGCTTTTTTTGTCGCATTTCACCTTACCGTGAAATGCTTACTTACAAGGCCTTAACTCTATTTTCTTCAACTGCATTGTTGGTTAAGAAAATATTGACTAAATAAACGATATGTAAAAAAAAAAAAAAAAAAAAAAATATTGGAAAATCCAATAGTAACAAAAGAAAATGACGTAACAATAACAATACTATACAAAAACGGAGTATCGGTAATGAGTCAATGTGCAGGGGCACAGGTTAGTCGAGGTAATTTGTAAAGTGACTATGCATGGATAATAAACAGCGAGTAGCAGCAGTGTAAAAACATATCTTTGACAATTTTTGGGTCCTTCCTCGGACGAAGATGCAACCAGTCAGGATGCTCTCGATGGTGCAGGCTATGGTGGTTGTTTGAAACATGTAGGTATTACAGACTCCGTCCAGGAGAGGTTGAAAATGTTAGTGAAGACACTTGCCAGTTGGTCTGCGCATGCTTTGAGTACAAGTCCTGGTAATCCATCTGGCCCCGCGGCTTTGTGAATGTTGACCAGTTTAAACTTGCCTAGTTAAATAAAATAAACAAATATTTCAAAAGTATCTCACATTGGCTCCGGAGTGCGTGATCACAGTCGTCCGGAACAGCTGGTTCTCTCATGCATGTGTAACGGATGTGAAATGGCTAGCTAGTTAGCGGTGGTGCGCGCTAATAGCGTTTCAATCGGTTACGTCACTCGCTTTGAGACCTTGAAGTAGTGGTTCCCCTTGCTCTGCAAGGGCTGCGGCTTTTGTGGAGCGATGGGTAACGATGCTTCGTGGGTGACTGTTGTTGATATGTGCAGAGGGTCCCTGGTTTGGGCGAGGGGACGGACGTAAAGTTATACTGTTACACATGCTTCAGTGTTGATTGCCTCGAAGCAAGCATAAAAGGCATTTAGCTCATCTGGTAGGCTCGCATCACTGGGCAGCTCTCGGCTGTGCTTCCCTTTGTAGTCCGTAATAGTTTGCAAGCCCTGATGGTTCATCTGAGGGCGTAGCGGGATTTCTTATAAGTGTATAGCGGATGTGGCCTGTAATCCATGGCTTGTTTCTGAAATGTACGTACGGTCACTGTGGGGATGAAGTCGTCAATGCACTTATTGATGAAGCCGGTAACTGAGGTGGTATACTCCTCAATGCCATTGGATGAATCCCGTAACTTATTCCAATCTGCGCTAGCAAAACACTCCTGTAGCGTAGCATCCGCGTCATCTGACCACTTCCGTGTTGAGCGAGTCACTGGTACTTCCTGCTTTATTTTTTGCTTGTAAAGCAGAAATCAGGAGGATTGATTTATAGTCAGATTTGCCGAATGGAGGGCGAGGGAGAGCTGTGTATGCGTCTCTGTGTGTGGAGTAAAGGTGGTCTAGAGTTTTTTCCCTCCTGTTGCACATGTGACATGTTGGTAGAAAATACGTAAAATGTGCATATCTAAAAAATAATAATTGTATATCCCAACAACAACAAAAAATGATTGACAAATAAAATCAATCAATCCAAAATGTGCAGTGGCCATTTGATGAATGGAAAGAGACATCCGTTACAAAACACCAACATATTTAAAAGCATTTGATACTGGGTAGGCCTACAAGATAGGGAAGGAGGTATTTTCTGACATAGTCCATTTATTGTGATGTTTAAAAATGTAAAGTGCCGGAGTCGTTATGCTTTGTTTATTGGTTATGTGGTGCATTGGAACAGAACATTTGTGGAAAATTCATTGCATATATTTTATATAATTATAAATATGGCATCAAAATGTTGAAAATCTGATTTCCCCCTAGCTGATCATTGTCTGCAGCCAGCTCTGATCGTAGTGTAATGAAACAGGCAGGGAGAGTGTCTGACTACTAAATGGAATGGACAAAAGTTTTTGGAAAGATTTTCAGTGTTAAACACAATTCATATTAGCAGCACAGTTCTGTTCAGCAGTGGGAAGGACGTGGCACACTCACCCTAGCCTACATCAGCTGGTGAGCTGCAGGCGAGCAAGCGATGAGTGTGGGCAGACAGGCTCCGAATACACATATCGCGCAGGCAATGCTTGCTTCCATGTAGCTAACTAGTCACCACCAGACTTCTAGTTAGTTACCCTTTGCCTAGTTAAGAAGCACAAGCTGCTTTATGAAAATAAAAACAATACTCCCTTGAGTATAGAAAAGTTGTTGAATTTGTAGTTTCACTCAACCCTCACACTTTTCCCACTGTATTTCATAGCCAGGTTCTGTAACCAACATACTAACCAAGTCTCCCTCATATCCTCTGACAAAATTGCTTGATTCTATCCATTACCATCCAAAAGATATGACCCACAATAACGGCGCTACGGTTTTTTCTTTCTATTGTGCATTTTACATTCATAAAGCGTATACCGGGCTTTTCTAAAACTAGGCTATTTGCTGACCGGACAGTTAACTATTTGTTTAGACAACACCTTGTACACTCATGTTACCTCATTAGCTAGCTATAGCTAAGAACCTGGGGCGCGTTCAGCAGGAAGCAACGTTTTGGAACGTTCGGATAGAAATATGCTATGTAGAACAAACATGCCTCTCTGACATTTTGAATAAGGAATAATGTTGGCTCTGTTAATAGAATTTCTATCTGCAGAGTTCAGGTATATTTTGCAACTGAACGTGGCCCTGGTGGCATGGAAAGAAAGGGAAATGGATAGCGAACAATTTATTGACTAAATCCCACTACGGAATATCTGACTGGGTAAATAACTTTATTTTGAGTTCATGTGGACCCAGTGACTCAGACTTGAACACTTGAACCAGGACTCAAGCACGAGGACTCGGACTTCAGCCATAGGGACTTGTGACTTGACTCGTGATTCGACCATTGGTGACTCATTATTTAATCGGACTCAAACACAAGGGACCTGGAACTCGATTCTGACTCGAGGTTTAGTGACTCGACTACATCACTGGGCGAAACAGTCATTAGCTCCAGTTCAAAGTCATTAGCCCCATTCTACTTTTGGACATCAATGTGGCTGCAACGTCTGTGGAACGTTGATAACAATGACAACTGAGTGACGGAGGTGCAACCCATACTACTTTGCATCTGGTGATTGTACTACTCTCCGTTTCTCTCCCACTCTCTCTGCTTGTGTCTGTGCTTGTTTTGTATGTAATATGCAATATCTAGGTAGGCTGAATTAAGTCCCCTTACATGGCCAGATAATTGTTATATATTATTTACTTGTCTGTCATATTTCTGCTGTTGGGAAGAAAATATGTTATGCTTGGGAAGAACATATGATGTTATGCAGAAGAATATGTTGGTAGGACAAGGCTATGTATGTTTGATCAAATGGAAGTTAGTGATTTATGTTTACTGTAAATGAATGAGGCAATACAAATGTGATGTGACTAAAATGAAAGGGCATTTTGTTGACTAAAATGGCCCACTGTTTGTGCTATTTTGACAATAACAAGACTAAATCATTATTTAAATGACAAATCTGACTCAGACTTAATGCTATTTTAATCAAAATGACTAAGGCTAGACTACATTTTTTTTTAAAGAGTGCCAAAATTAACACTGCATTGGGGAGGGGGGGTGCATTTGTTTTATGACACCTTGAGTTGGACCAACCCCGCCCCCCGTAAATTTCGAACTGTCCCTATATGTTTTGCATTTCAAGTGACATAATGAGGTGTGATAATTAGCCTACTCTGGTTGGATACATTTGCGAAATGAAGTCACTTGTGCACGGAACTTAAACTTGACTTTGGTGTTAGGCTACTGGAGTAGGCTAATTTCTGATAGTTGTCATTTCAAAGCCACCAATTTGGTGGGTATAACAAAAGCCAAGCAAGTAACTGTAAGTAAAATGTGCTCTAGTTGCATACCTCTGTAGATGCTAGCAGGTTGGTAGTTTTCGGGGTCCCCCTCGACTCTTAGCCGAAACTCATTGTAGCCATCTCTCCGTGTACCCTGTGTCTGTGCCCGTAAAATCCTGCCGCAATATCCATCCGACTTCGCGTGCTTATCTGTGGGTTCTTCGACGAAAGCGAGAGCATTGCACATAAAACTCGAAACCAAATACTGCAAAAGCAGCAAATGCATATACATTCCCATAATGTATGTTGTGGTGCGAAGTTATTTATTCCACCTATAAAAAGGAAACAAAATATAGGAGTATAAATTCTCTCACCACAGTCCCCACGAAAATAAATACCTGCAAACTATTTAGCCCTGACACTTGGTAGAAATTGTGTGAGAAACCGCGGTGAATCCATCCCAGACGGGCGGGTTTTGAAGTTCGATGGCACTGCTTCAGTACCTATAGTTACACTGATTTGAGAGGAAAGCGGTGATAGGTGGCTTGAGTGATGAGTTAAGGGAGTAGGCTAATTCTCAGGGTCGGGGAAATAGCGAAGCGCAGCATTGAAACGAATAGATTGAAGCGATGAAAGCAGCAGAGTTTAAACAAAACCCAGACATTCCTACCAGTGGCCGCTGTGAGCCTGTGACCGAGGAGCGTTTGACATTCTTGATGAGACGCAGGAAAGCTGTCGGCCAATGTTTGCACAGCCGTGGATCTCACAAGGTAATTACATCAGCGCGCTCATAACAATTGTGCGTCTTTTCTTTGCGTAAAACATTGTATTAATGGTAATGGTGATACAATCGTTTGGTATGTCAAAACCATGTCTCAATTAGTTACTTTTGACGATGAAATAATTATAGTTTATTTGAAAGTGCATGATTTATTTTTAGGGAATAGATCGGCTTTAATATTACATATAGAGTGTGGCTTCATCAATCTAATTGTCTGCATCATTTCCAATCCCCGATAATGTATTTATAAAACATATACAATACCAGTCAAAAGTTTGGACACACGTACTCGTTCATGGATTTTTCTTTATTTTCACTATTTTCTACATTGAGAATAATATTGCTGACATCAAAACTATGAAATAACACATATGGAATCATGTAGTAACAAAGAAAGTGTTACCCAAATCAAAATGTATTTTATATTTGAGATTCTTCAAAGTAGCCACCTTTTGCCTTGATGACAGCTTTGCACACTCTTGGTATTTGAGCCGCTCAAAGGGTGGAAATTGAAACTATGCAGACCAGTAGGTGTCACAAGAGTATCCTCACACCTCTAATGGCCGGCCGTCTGTCAGTAGCACTCTCCATCCATTGTCTTCTGTCCACACAAATCACTTTGCATACTGTACATAGGCTATACTGTGCCTGCCAATGCGAGTTATTAGTGATCTGGTCTGTATTGAAGACTATGGGAGTTTATTCGCTCTCCTTTCGTACTTTAGCCTACGTTATCATAGATGGCTGTGTGGATGTCTGCCATAATGCTCCCCGTGCTACCGTTCACTAAAACCTCATTGAGGCAAGCCAATCTCTGCGTTGCTATGTAAACATTTCCCCTAGCAAGGTGAAATAAACATCACTTAACATACATCATTGAATAATGGTGGGTGTTTGGTATGTATGGTAAGGAAAGGTATTCTGGTGTGGACCTGGGAGTGGGACCATGAGGTAGTGGTAACAACACGTAGAGGAGAACAGTGCCTGAGGCTGGAGGTGGTTACTCTGCATCTGCCATGACGTTGTCTGAGGAAACCCATCTGGCATCCAATCTCTATAACATGTGTATGTATGAGGGGGTGGCTGTTTCCCGTATAGAGGCATGTGTGGCTGTTTTTGCAATACTGTTGTGCAATGGTTCATTTTTATTTTACATCATGCATAAACACAGACACAGATGTGTACATGTACGCTTCAACCTACCAACGTACGCCTCAACCTATTACCTACTCAATTTTACTGATAATGCCTGACATTAACAACAATCAAGTGCTTCTCGCAGTACTGAGCCGAACCCAGCTAGACGATGCTGTAGTGTGTAGTTAAATAAAGGTTAAATAAAATAAATAAAAAGTGTTCTGGACTGGTTACGTATCCACCATAGTTGCTTAACTGTGCTGGAAATGACCGTTTAAAAAGAAAACGTCAGAGGCAGCTTGGTTTGGGTCAGTACGATGGTGTGAAAGGGGTTTAAGATAAAGATATGAATAATATCATATACCATGTTCTGTATCTTCATAAAATAAATCTATTAATAACGTGTAATAGACTATAAAGTGCTTGGTCACTCTCAGCAGGCAGTGTGTTGTGTGCTGTGTCAGTCTGATCTGCTTCTCTGAGATTATACACTTTGATGGGAGTTGCAGGTAATTGATTCAGACGTCCATTACACCCTTCTTAAATATTCTAAACGTTTGGAGGCCATCAGATGCAATTACAGTGAGTAAAGGCAGATAACTGAATCTAAATGCATGTCCTGAGGTAGTTGCAGTGTTACTCTCTGAGTGAGACTATATCATATATCCCAAGTAATATTTGAATTAAACACACTGTTGAGGTAGTGCTTAGCTCTGATACAGTAGCGCAGTCTATCAGAGATAATGGTGAGAATTAAGATAGGAAATGTGTTGATTATTGACTAAATAATCAACACACTAAAAGCCTGAAACTGTCTATGAATTGCCCAATTATGTTACAGTTCTTAAGCAGTGTTTCATTTAATTTGAGTGAGATATAAAGTACCTGCCTAGTAGAAGAACTAAAGTATATAAGGGGTACTTCATTTAGCACCTCCCTGTATGAATAAACACTATTTAGCATTAGAGTGATCCTGAGGTTAGCAGACCATTCTTCACCCATGCTGATGTGATGTAGGCTCGCCTCACTGAGCTTCCACACATAGTGAATCTTTCTCCTCCTCAGGATGGTGGCTTCCAATTGGGCTGCTGGAGACGAGGAGCATATAACTACATGTGTAACTCATTGTGCTGAAGTACTGTACATCACCAACCAACATATGGTGAAAAAACTGTTGGTCGCTAATCCGGCGAGACCTAGAATCATGACAAACCCTCTAGCTGGAGCTCGTCTGAGCAGTCGGCTGTGAATGCCCTCACCCGCTAGTACACTTAATGCTGATTGGTTTTTGTTTTGACCACTATAGTGTTGTCTGGTTAGAAGGGGATGTTGAGGCCCTTTACTGTAACTTGGTCACTCACACGGACACCAGTGGCAGTCGGTGCCGTTTAAGATTGGGGAGGATGTTTTTTTTCTTTTATGAGCCATGGCCTTATTTCTATTACAGCATAGTGGATGACTGTCATTCATATTCCATTCACCCAGCTCAATGTAACATCGATAGGTTAAGGCTAATACACACATTTCCCCTATACCCATCATGAGGTTGACTACAGCCTAGCCTACGAATTAAAGTTTATAAATTAGGTGCACATGTCGAAAGTCAAATTGGAGTAATCAAGGTGACAGACAGTGACACATTCAATACCGCCTTGCACACTCCTGCCTACATCTAGCTGATCTAGGGATATAATCATTAGTCCAAACAGTAATTATGACAACTTCCAGAGGACATCCTCCAACCTATCAGAGCTCTTGCAGCATGAGCTGACATGTTGTCCACCCAATCAAAGGATTAGAGAATGAATCTAGTACTGAAATCATAAGCTACAGCTAGCTGGCACTGCAGTGTATAACATGTGGTTAGTAGTTGACTCCGAGAGAAAGACAATAGTTTAACAGTTTGAACAAATTAAGTTCTTCAAAAATTAAGGAAAAGCAACAGAGAGAAAGAGAGCTAGTTATATTTGTTTAAAAAAAATATTTTTCACTGTCACTTACTTAGCTAGCTAATGCAGCCTGCTAATTTATCCCACTCAAACACCTGTCTGCCTTTAGTATCACTAACAAGGTTTCCAGCCAACCTTTTTATGGGAGTAAAGTATGTTGGATAAAAAATGTCGAAGTTCGGTGAACTTTCCAAATGTTGAAAAAACTAAATACGCTACACAAGTTGAGATCTTTTTGTGTTGGTAAAATGAATGATGGGAGAAATGTCAGTGGAAAGCCTGCTGATGTATTATGACGCTACAGATGAAATAAGTTATGATGAACTTCACAAGCTGGTGAAAGTAAAAGCTGATGAGCTTAATGATCCTTTCCAATAAATATCTAGCGTCTTATTCTGCTGACATGATAATCGATGCTTTGCTGCCGTTTGAATAATACAAATAATCTTGCTCTTTTATGCATATAATCTTATCATGTAAGATACACGTGCCCTCAAGCCAACAGCGCACTTGCCAATATCAGAGTGGGCACACTCGCTATATAACGCAACATTTTTGGTGAGAAAACCATCAGTAGAGTTGAAAATGCAATGCAAACCCATTTAACTTGTATTTTTTATTCAGTACATGGGTATTTAACAGCAAAATGTATTTATATGTAAACTACTGTCACGTTCTGACCTTAGTTCTTTTGTATTTTCTTTGTTTTAGTATGGTCAGGGCGTGAGTTGGGTGGGTTATCTATGTTTTGTGTTTCTATGTTGGGTTTTTCGTTTGGCCTGATATGGTTCTCAATCAGAGGCAGGTGTTAGTCATTGTCTCTGATTGGGAACCATATTTAGGTAGCCTGTTTTCTGTTGTGTTCTGTGGGTGGTTGTCTTCCGTGTCTGTGTGTTCCACACGGAACTGTTTCGGTTTTCAGTAGTTCACTTTATTGTTTTGTATCTCAGTGTTCAGTTTGTTCTATTAAAGATTCATGATGAACACTTACCACGCTGCGTATTGGTCCGACATTTCTTACTCCTCGTCAGATGAGGAGAACAAATTCCGTTACAGAACTACCAACCACAACCGGACCAAGCAGCTTGGTAACGGGCAGCAGCGGCAGCGATATCTGGAAAAATGGACTTGGGAGGAGATTCTGGACGGTAAGGGACCCTGGGCACAGGCTGGTGAATATCGCCACCCAAAGACTGAGCTGGAGGCAGCGGAGAGGCGGTGGTATGAGGAGGCTGCACGTAAGCGCGGCTGGAAGCCAGAGAGGCAGCCCCAAAAATGTCTTGGGGGGGGGCACACGGGGGGTGTGGCTAAGCCAGGTAGGAGACCTGAGCCAACTCCCCGTGCTTACCGTGGAGAGCGAGCGTACGGGCAGACACCGTGTTATGCGGAAGAGCGCACGGTGTCTCCAGTACGTGTGCATAGCCCGGTGCGGTACATAGCAGCGCCTCGTATCGGCCGGGCTATAGTGGGCATCGAGCCAGGTGCCATGAAGCCGGCTCTACGCATCTAGTCTCCAGTGCGTCTCCTCGGGACGGGGTACATGGCACCAGCCCTACGCATGGTGTCTCCTGTATGTGTGCATAGCCCAGTGCGGCCTATTCCACCTCGCCGCACTGGCATGGCTACGGTGAGCATTCAGCCAGGTAGGGTTGGGCAGGCTCGGTGCTCGAGACCTGTAGTGCGCCTCCACGGTCCGATCTATCCGGTGCCTTCTCCACGCACCAGCCCTCCTGTGGCAGCCCCACGTACCAGCTCTCCTGTTGCAGCCCCTCGGACCAGCCCTCTGGTGCCGGCACCACGTACCAGGCCTCCAGTTCCAGCACCCCGCACTCGCCGTGAGGTGTGTGTTCCCAGCCCGGTACCACCAGTTCCGGCACCACGCACCAGGCCTACTGTGCGCCTCCCGGGTCCAGTATGCCCTGTTCCTGCTCCCCGCACTCGCCCTGAGGTGCGTGTTCCCAGCCCGGTACCACCAGTTCCGGCACCACGCACCAGGCCTACTGTGTGCCTCAGCAGGCCTGAGTCTCCTGTCTGTCCAGCGCCGTCAGGGTCTCCCTCCTGTCCAGCGCCGCCAGAGTCTCCCGTCTGTCCAGCGCCGCCTGAGTTTCCCGTCTGTCCAGCGCCGCCTGAGTTTCCCGTCTGTCCAGCGCTGCCTGAGCCGCCCGTCTGTCCAGCGCCGCCTGAGCCGCCCGTCTGTCCAGCGCCGCCTGAGCCGCCCGTCTGTCCAGCGCCGCCTGAGCCGCCCGTCTGTCCAGCGCCGCCTGAGCCGCCCGTCTGTCCTGAGCCGCCTGAGCCGCCCGTCTGTCCTGAGCCGCCAGAGCCGTCCGTCTGTCCTGAGCCGCCAGAGCCGCCCGCCAGTCAGGAGCCCCCGGAGCCGCCCGCCAGTCAGGAGCCCCCGGAGCCGCCCGCCAGTCAGGAGCCGCCGGAGCCGCCCGCCAGTCAGGAGCCGCCGGAGCCGCCCGCCAGTCAGGAGCCGCCGGAGCCGCCCGCCAGTCAGGAGCCGCCGGAGCCGCCCGCCAGTCAGGAGCCGCACGCCAGTCAGGAGCTGCCAGAGTCACCCGCCAGTAGGTGCTCCAAAACGTTCAAGGGCCATTTTCTCAACAGTGGGGTTACAAGTTTATCAGCTTTATGAATGTGCTATTCAATGTGTTTCTATGGGCTATAGTAGTAAAGGCCAAATTTAATATTGAATCTTTTTTTTTACATGATATACCTAAAGGGGTCCTAAATTCAAAATCAAATATCTAAATGATCCATGGTATGACCATCTTAAAACAATTCCATATGTTAGCTTAGTAGAATCCCCCCCCCCCCCTCCCCGCATCGGCTTAGACTTTTAGAGGTTAAAGGAATTGACCCATTGTCAAATACACCATTAAATGATTTAACAATTGAATCAATATTTTGATGTGAAACCTTAGTGGAAACCTGCCCATTTGTAACAAGCATGGTAACAAGCATTCATTATTACCCTTCTGTAATTACAGCACGCAATTATTACCAGGTACATGTTGTTATTACATTGTAAATATGAGTCGTTACAGTTCACTACAATACTTTTCAGTTTAATTACACATGTAATTACACTGTAATAAGGACCACTTAAAAGGAAGTGTTACCAAATGTGCATTAATCTGTCACCAATTGGAGGTAAACCTAGCTAGTGTAATGAATGTTAACATATTCTAGCCACACTTTCCTCTGCCCCCTGTTCCTCCCTGGCCATCTGCCTCTGTCAGATGCCCAATCTTCTAGCTAAACATGATTGAGAATGGGAACAAGCATGATGACTGACACAAATGCTGCATATATTTGTAGGGTACAACAACAAGTCTCCTTTTAAATGGGGTGAAAACTCAATTTTGCCGGGTCCAAGTTAAGACTTAATTGAGCATAGAACAATGGAGGTGTCATTTTTTCGAAGGTACACAAGCTGGAAGTCTTTCTAAAGTTCACTCTTAACTATTTATACATCAGTCCACACAGCTTGGAGGACTGCTGAGTCCACATATCCACCACTGTATTAGGAAGTTCAAGCTACTTCTGAAACAAAAGTTAATGGTGCAATCTTGAAGTCCATAAAAATTGGAATTATACCTCATCAGCAAACCTACAGTACAGTTACATTTTGGACACCCTGATTTACATTTCTGTGTCCTGGCTTTCAACTAAAACCTGAATGCCAAGTTACATAATTTTTGCAAAGTCATGAGTTTATAATCTATATTTCACAAGAATACATATAAAAAATTATGCTATGCACAGCAAATCATAGGTTTATGTAATGTTTTTGAAAATAATTGAACACGATTATATGTTGCAGTAACAGTGAAGAGCTCCCACACATACAGTACAGTACCCTGCTGTACAATAGATAGAATCACAAAGCAGTACCTAAAAAGCACTACACTGCAGTGGGGACTTAAATGAACCCATCTCCCTCTTGCCTTAGGATGTGTGTTACACAATCTCAGAGCCTCACTCCCTCTCAGTTTGCTGACCATCAGCTGAATGGGCACTCTCCTTTCCCTTGGCTCTATTCCCAATGTGTTTGGCTTCACGTTGCCCACCTGTGATTTAGATTGTGTGGTCAGCTGTTTCAGATTGTCTTTTGGAGCCCTGGAATTTATAGCACATGAGAGAACTTGGGGACAATGCAGTGATACACTATATGGGTAAAAGTATGTGGACACCTGCTTGTCGAACATCTCATTCCAAAAACATGCATTAATATGGAGTTGGTCCCCCCTTTGCTACTATAATAGCCAATCTCAGAGCCTCACTCCCTCTCAGTTTGCTGACCATCAGCTGAATGGGCACTCTCCTTTCCCTTGGCTCTATTCCCAATGTGTTTGGCTTCACGTTGCCCACCTGTGATTTAGATTGTGGGAAGGCTTTCCACTAGATGCTGGAACATTGCTGTGGCATCCACAAGAGCATTAGTGAGGTGGGCACTGCTGTTGGCCAATTAGGCCTGGCTCACAGTTGGTGTTCCAATTAATCCTAAAGGTGTTTGATGTGGTTGAGGTCAAGGCTCTGTGTAGACCAGTCAAATTTTTCCACACCGATCTCATCAAACCATTTCTCACTTTGTGCACAGGGGCATTGTCATGCTCAAACAGGAAAAGGCTTTCCCCAAACTGTTGCCACAAAGTTGGAACCACATAATCATCTAGAATGTAATTCTATGCTGTAGCATTAATATTGCAACTAAGGGGCCTAGCCTGAACCATGAAAAACAGCCCCAGGCCATTATTCCTCCTCCACCAAACTTTACAGTTGACACTATGCATTCGGGCAGCTAGCGGTCTACTGGCTTCCGCCCAACCCATATTCGTCCTTCGTACTGCCAGATGGTGAAGCTTTATTCATCACTCCAGAGAATGAGTTTCCACTGCTCCGGAGTCCTATGCAGCGAGCTTTACACCACTCCAGCCGACATTTGGCATTGCGCATGGTGATCTTAGGCTTGTGTGCGGCTGCTCGGCCATGGAAACCCATTTCATGAACCTCCCAATGAACAGTTCTTGTGCTGACGTTTTTTCCAGAGGCAGTTTGGAACTCGTGGTGTTGCAACCGAGGACAGATGATTTTTACGCGCTCGGCTCTTCAGCACTCGGCGGTCCCATTCTGTGAGCTTGTGTGGCCTACCACTTCGCAACTGAGTTGTTCTTCCTTCTAGACGTTTACACTTCACAATAACATCACTTACAGTTGACCTAGACAGCTCTAGCAGGGCAGAAATTTTACGAACTGACTTGTTGGAAAGGTGGCATTGTCACGTTCGTCGTAATGATGAGACCAAGGCGCAGCGTGCATAGAGTTCCACATAATTTTAATAAAGAGAAACTCACTAAACAAAACAATAAAGAACAACGAACGAAACGTGAAGCTATACAACTAGTGCAGACAGGCAACTAAACCTAGACAAGATCCCACAACTAACAATGGGTAAAATGGCTACCTAAATATGATCCCCAATCAGAGACAACGATAAACAGCTGCCTCTGATTGGGAACCATATCAGGCCACCATAGAAATATAATACACCTAGATGACCCACCCTAGTCACTATCACACCCCAACCAACACAGAGAAAAACAGCTGACTATGGTCAGGGCGTGACAGTACCCCCCTCAAAGCTGACTCAATAGGGGAGGGTCCGGTTGGGCATCTATGATGGATGACGCAGGGCGTCGGGGGCGGCTCCGGTATGGGGCGCATCGCTGGAAGCTCCGGACTGTGGGTCGTCGCCGGAGGCCCCGGACCGTGGATCGTCGCCGGAGGAACCGGACCGCAGACCGTCGCTGGAGGTTCCGGACCGCAGACCGTCGCTGGAGGTTCCGGACCGCAGACCGTCTCAGGAGGCTCCGGCCCGTAGACCGTCTCAGGAGGTTCCAGACTGTAGACCGTCTCAGGAGGCGCCGGACTGTAGACCGTCTCAGGAGGCTCCGGACTGTAGACCGTCCCAGGAGGCGCCGGACTGTAGACCGTCTCAGAATGTTCCGGACTGTAGACCGTCTCAGGGGGTTCCCGGACCGTTGACCGTCTCAGGGGGTTCCGGATCGTTGACCGTCTCAGGAGGTTCCGGACCGTTGACCGTCTCAGGAGGTTACGGACTTCCCGCTGGACTGGGAACTGTCGCCGGAAGCTCTGGACTGGGAACTGTCGCAGGAAGCTCTGAACTGTGGAGACGCACTGGAGGCCTGATGCATGGGACCGGTACCGGTGGCACCGGGCTGATGACACGCATCTCAGGGCGAGTGCGGGGAAGAGGCACAGGACGTACTGGACTGTGGAAGCGCACTGGAGACCTGATGCGTGGGACCGGTACAGGAACAGGACGGACCTGACTGGGGACACGCACTTGAGGAAGAGTGCGAGGAGCAGGAACCGCACACACCTGACTGGAAAAGCGCTCTTGAGGGAGAGTGCGAGGAGTTGGCACAGGACGTACTGGGTTGTGAAGGTACACTGGAGACCTGGTGTGTATAGTTGTTCCGGAACTTTAACACACGTTTCAGGACGAGTACGAGGAACTGGCACAGGTGGAATCGGACAGCTAACACGCTCCTCAGGGCGAATGCATACTACGCCAAACCAACAGCTCTCTCTCTTCACTCTCCTCCAATTTGATCAACAACTCCTCGAAGGTCTCTAACTCTCCCCTCCGTTCACTCTCCTCCAATTTGTCCAATAACTCCTCGACAGTCTCTGACTCACCCCTCAACTTCGCCGACTGCTCCATGTGCCCCCCCCAAAAAATTATTGGGGTTTCTGTGGCCTACCTCCCCGACGTCGTTGCTGTCCTCTCATGCTCCTAGGTGACTCCCGCCAAGGAAGGCGATCCTGTCCTACCAGGATTCCTCCCAAGTCCAGGATCCCCTCCCATCCAGGATCTCTTCCCAAGTCCAGGATACTTCCTCCTCCTGGGCACGCTGCTTGGTCCTTTGTTGGTGGGATCTTCTGTCACGTTCGTCGTAATGATGAGACCAAGGCGCAGCGTGCATAGAGTTCCACATAATTTTAATAAAGAGAAACTCACTAAACAAAACAATAAAGAACAATGAACGAAACGTGAAGCTATACAACTAGTGCAGACAGGCAACTAAACAATGTTATACTCTTGTCAGCAACTGGTGTGGCTGAAATAGCCAAATCCACTAATTTGAAGGGGTGTCCACATACCTTTGGTCATGTAGTGTATGAGCTTTAGATCTGGCCTTGGGAGCCTATGGTTCAAATTATTTTACAAAAGCAATTTATACCCAGTTTATATCCAATTAAATGTCCTAATAGCCAAATATTCAAATATACACTTCTTGTTGCATTTATTTTCATATTTTTGAGTGATGATTGTGCAGTAATGGAATGAGGACAAAGAGGGGGCACCACATCTAATTTCAGTAACTCATTACCAGTAACTCATTGGGGTGGCAGGTAGCTTAGTAGTTAGAGCATTGGACCAGTAACCGAAAGGTTGCTTGATCGAATCCCCGAGCTGACAAGGTAAAAAACTGTTGTTCTGAACAAGGGAGTTAACCCACTGTTCTGAGGCTGTCATTGTAAATAAGAATTTGTTCTTAACTTTCTTGCCTAGTTAAATAATAATTTAAATAATGGTCTCCCTTTATGAGTTTACTCTAACCCACTGTGAAATCTCAGTTGTGAAAACTCTCACATACAGGTATCTGCCAAAACAAAGGAAACACCAACGAAATTCCTAAATAGGGCATTGGGCCACCAGAACAGCTTCCATGTGCCTTGGCATAGAACTCTATTCGAGGGATGCAACACCATTCTTCCCTAAGAAATTCCATCATTTGGTGTTCGAAAACATTGTCTCAAGCGCCTCTCCTGTATCTCTTGTAAGTATTTAATAGCATATGTACATTTAGCAGATAATCTTATCCAGAACGACTTCAGTGTTTTGCTCAAGGGCACATCCACAGATTTTTCAACTAGTCTGCTCAGGGATTTGAACCAGCATTCTTTCGGATACTAACCCAACACTCTTAACCACTAGGCTACCTGCCACCCCGTGGTCTATGGTATATCCCCAGTATAGCCCCCCTCTCCCCTAATCTGCGTCAGACGCACTCATAAATGTGCTGCTAATCACAGAATGTTTCAGAGATAAAGTTATAGGCTACTGCGTGCATTTAATCAAATGTTCGCAGTCAAACAACCAATAATACTACATGCATCTGGTTCTTCTCCCGTGTTTGGTCTGGACTGTGTTCTGGTATGAATGGAGACCACCCTTTTTGAGCGAACCCTGGTGCGTTGTTCAGTGCGCTCCCGAGTGTGGATAGTGTTCACACCAGTCCAAACGATCCGAATTAAGGGGGAAAATACACCAGAGTTCGGAAAAACCACTCCAAACCAATTTGGTATGAAAGCCCCCTGAGACAGACACACACACTTTAAGCCCCTAGGCTAATTTGAGACCCCTCTTTCAAGGTCACTGAGATCTCTTCTAGCCATGGTAGCCAAAATAATGAATTTGATACATTACTCGAAGCATGGCGGGATGTTAATTGCTTAATTAGCTCAGGAACCACATGTTTCTGGGAGCACCGGCTTTCAATATACTTTCTATCCCTCAAGTTTATTTTATTTTGTCATTTACCAGTATAATAGCTTGCAGCATCAGCAGAGTTTTTTGAACATGAAGTCCAGGGCCTTAGAGGACCTCAGGGCCCAAACAGATTCAAGAAGCTAAGTTTCTTACATGTACATTTTTAGAAGCTTTTTATTTTCATCTCAGCATTTGCAACAACACACTGTCAGCTCCTTGTGCTGGCTGCTTAAGGCAGTGGATGTGAGGTGAAGCACATAGAGGAGTGAATCCTTGACCTGACTGACATCTGACAGGGTAGGTAGGGAGCTTCTGCATAATGCTGACCAAGCAAAGATTTTTCATTGTAGAGTAGCGGGGGAAGTTCCAGTTGAACTTCCTTTCACTATCACCTTTGTTGCTCATTATGAATATAAAGCTACGTTACCTCATGGCTCTCTTGGCAATGAAACGACTCAACCGAAAAGTGGTATGCACAGTTATGTTGTGTGCCAGTTGATGACCTGCAAAGACCTGGATCTGATACAGATTATTTCATCGTCAATCTCATCTCTCCAAGATGGCGTAGCAGTGCGGACATGTTTGTTGATGTCCCGTGTAAATTTTAGAGCTAGAATGTCCATCAGAAGCTAGCCATCAGAAGCTAACCAGCTAATTAGCTGCTAGCTATTTAGTCATTGTTAGCCACTGCTAGCGACCTTTACCTTTAGCTCAGACATCAGCCGGTTTTAGCCTGGATAATACCTACCAGTCTGCACAGCGCGATATCAACCCTGAGCATATCGGACTGCTTTTCTCCACTACATCACCGGATTCCTGCTGTAAGGTCTGGACCATTACACCGGATCATCGCAGCTAGCTAGCTGCTACCGAGTGGCCCAGCCCCGAAGCTAGCCTTGAGCCAGGCCCATCTCTCGGCCTGCTCTGTTGACCCTATACACAGCTGATGCCTCCCGGACTCTTCACTAGCACGAACAGAAGCCACTACATCACCGGATTCCTGCCGTAAGCTCTGGACCTTTGCACCATCATCGCAGCTAGCTGCAACCGAGAGGCTATAGTGGCTAACGCCCTTGTCCCGAAGCTAGCACCTGTTAGCCTCAAGCCAGGTGCATCTCTGGCTAGAAAACTAAATTACTCTAGCCCCGCCAATCCATCACGACTGGTCTGCCGACGTAATTCCGTCCGATGTGCCCTCAACCGGCATTTGCCGGACGTCGGTGAAGACGCTTCTGCTAGCCCTGGCCTGCTAACTTTCTGAACGCCGTGTCTCCCGCTCGCCTAGTGTAGTAACGGCTTCCCTGTTTCATCTATTGCTGTTCACTGGACCCTATGATCACTTGGCTACATAGCTGATGCCTGCTGGACTGTTCATTAATCACGGTACTCCATTTAGTTTATTTTGTTTATCTGTCGGCCCCAGCCTCAAATTCAGGCCCTGTGTGTAATTAACTGACCCTCTCTGCCCATTCATCGCCATTTTCCCTGTTGTTGTTGTCTTAGCTGATTAGCTGTTGTTGTCTTACCCGTTGTTGTCTTAGCTAGCTCTCCCAATCAACACCTGTGATTGCTTTATGCCTCGCTTTATGTCTCTTTCTAATGTCAATATGCCTTGTATACTGTTGTTTAGGGTAGTTATCATTGTTTTATTTTACTGCGGAGCCTATAGTCCCACTCAACATGCCTCAGATAGCTCTTTTGTCCCACCTCCCACACATGCGGTGACCTCACTTAGTATACCTAGTGCCTCCAGAGATGCAACCTCTCTTATCGTCACTCAATGCTTAGGTTTACCTCCACTGTACCCGCACCCTACCATACCCCTGTCTGTACATTATGCCCTGAATCTATCCCACCACGCCCAGAAATCTGCTCATTTTATTCTCTGTTCCCAACGCACCAGACGACCAGTTCTGATAGCCTTTAGCCGTACCCTCATCCTACTCCTCCTCTGTTCCTGGGGTGATGTAGAGGTTAACCCAGGCCCTGTGTGTCCCCAGGTGCTCTCATTTGTTGACTTCTGTAACTGTAAAAGCCTTGGTTTCATGCATGTTAACATCAGAAGCCTCCTCCCTAAGTTTGTTTTACTCACTGCTTTAGCACACTCCGCCAACCCTGATGTCCTTGCCGTGTCTGAATCCTGGCTTAGGAAGGCCACCAAAAATTCTGAAATTTCCATCCCCAACCACAACATTTTCCATCAAGATAGAACTGACAAAGGGGGAGGAGTTGCAATCTACTGCAAAGATAGCCTGCAAAGTTCTGTCATACTTTCCAGGTCTATGCTCAAACAGTTCGAGCTTCTAATTAAAAAAATTAATCTCTCCAGAAATAAGTATCTCGCCTGTTATAGACCCCCCTCAGCTCCCAGCTGTGCCCTGGACATCATATGTGAATTGATTGCCCCCATCTATCTTCAGAGTTCGTTCAGTTAGGTGACCTAAACTGGGATATGCTTAACACCCCGGCCATCCTACAATCTAAGACAGATGCCCTCAATCTCACACAAATTATCAAGGAACCCACCAGGTACAACCCTAAATCCGTAAACATGGGCACCCTCATAGATATTATCCTGACAAACTTGCCCTCCAAATACACCTCTGCTCTTTTCAATCAGGATCTCAGCGATCACTGCCTCATTGTCTGCATCCGTAATGGGTCTGCGGTCAAAAGACCACCCCTCATCACTATAAAACGCTCCCTAAAACAATTCTGCGAGCAGGTCTTTCTAATCGACGTGGCCCGAGTATCCTGGAAGGATATTGACCTCATCCTGTCAGTAGAGGATGCCTGGTTGTTCTTTAAAAGTAATTTCCTCACCATCTTAAATAAGCATGCCCCTTTCAAAAAATGTAGAACGAAGAACAGATATAGCCCTTGGTTCACTCCAGACTTGACTGCCCTCAACCAGCACAAAAACATCCTGTGGCGGACTGCACTAGCATTGAATAGTCCTCGCGACATCCAACTTTTCAGGGAAGTCAGGAACCAATACACACAGTCAGTTAGGAAAGCAAAGACTAGCTTTTTCAAACAGAAATTTGCATCCTGTAGATCTAACTCCAAAAAGTTTTGGGACACTGTAAAGTCCATGGAGAATAAGAGCACCTCCTCCCAGCTGCCCACTGCACTGAGGCTAGGAAACACTGTCACCCCACGATAAATCCACGATAATCGAGAATTTCAATAAGCATTTCTCTACGGTTGGCCATGCTTTCCTCCTGGCTACCCCAACCCCGGCCAACAGCTCCGCACCCCCCGCAGCTACTTGCCCAGCTTCTCCTTCACCCAAATCCAGATAGCTAATGTTCTGAAAGAGCTGCAAAACTTGGACCCATACAAATCCTAAAGATTGGAAAGCTGCCGCGGTCATCCCCCTCTTCAAAGGGGGTGACACTCTAGACCCAAACTGTTACAGACCTATATCCATCCTGCCCTGCCTTTCTAAAGTCTTCAAACGCCAAGTTAACTAACAGATCACTGACTATTTCGAATCCCATCTTACCTTCTCTGCTGTGCAATCCGGTTTCCGAGCTGGTCACAGGTGCACCTCAGCCACACTCAAGGTACTAAACGATATCATAACAGCCATCGATAAAAGACAGTCCTGTGCAGCCATCTTCATCGACCTGGCCAAGGCTTTCGACTCTGTCAATCACCGTATTCTTATCGGCAGACTCAACAGCCTTGGTTTCTCAAATGACTGCCTCGCCTGGTTCACCAACTACTTCTCAGATAGAGTTCAGTGTGTCAAATCGGAGGGCCTGTTGTCCGGACCTCTGGTAGTCTCTATGTACCACAGGGTTCAATTCTCGGGTCGACTCTTTTCTCTGTATATATCAATGATGTCGCTCTTGCTGCGGGTGATTCCTTGATCCATGTCTACGCAGACGACACCATTCTGTATACGTCTGGCCCTTCTTTGGACACTGTGTTAACAAACCTCCAAACGAGCTTCAATGCCATACAACACTCCTTCTGTGGCCTCCAACTGCTCTTAAATGCTAGTTTAACTAAATGCATGCTCTTCAACTGATTGCTGCCTGCACCCACCCGACTAGCATCACTATTCTGGACGGTTCTGACTTAGAATATGTGGACAACTACAAATACCTAGGTGTCTGGCTAGACTGTAAACTCTCCTTCCAGACTCATATTAAGCATCTCCAATCCAAAATTAAATCTAGAATCGGCTTCCTATTTCACAACAAAGCCTCCTTCACTCACGTTGCTCTCTTAAAACTGACTATCCTACCAATACTCGACTTTGGCGATGTCATTTACAAAATAGCCTCCAACACTCTACTCAGCAAATTGGATGCAGTCTATCACAGTGCCATCCGTTTTGTCACCAAAGCCCCATATACCACCCACCACTGCGACCTGTATGCTCTCGTCGGCTGGCCCTCGCTACATATTCATCGCCAAACCCACTGGCTCCAGGTCATCTATAAGTCTTTGCTAGGTAAAGCTTCGCTTTATCTCAGTTCACTGGTCACCATAGCAAAACTCACCCGTAGCACGCGCTCCAGCAGGTATATCTCACTGGTCATCCCCAAATCCAACACCTCCTTTTGCCACCTTACCTTCCAGTTCTCTGCTGCCAATGACTGGAACGAATTGAACAAATTGCTGAAGTTGGAGACTTATATCTCCCTCACTAACTTTAAGCATCAGCTTTCTGAGCAGCTTACCGATCGCTGCAGCTGTACACAGCCCATCTGTAAATAACCCATCCAACTACCTACCTCATCCCCATATTGTTTTTATTTACTTTGTTTCTCTTTTGCACACCAGTATTTCTACTTGCACATCATCATTTACACATCTATCACTCCAGTGTTAATTTGCTAAATTGTAATTACTTCGCTACTATGGCCTATTTATTGCCTTACCTCCTTACTCCATTTGCACACACTATATATAGATCTTTCTATTGTGTTATTGACTGTACTTTTGCTTATCCCATGTGTAACTCTGTGGTGTTGTTTTTTGTCGCACTGCTTTGCTTTATCTTGGCCAGGTCGCAGTTGTAAGTGAAATCTTGTTCTCAACTGGCCTACCTGGTTAAATAAAGGTAAAATCATTTTTTTAAATAAAAATATTATCTCGGAGGATTCACAATAATATGATGATTGCTGATAGCAGGGTCAGTTAGACAAAAGGGATAGCATGTCTGTAAGTCATTGGAGTTGGACTGGACAGGAGATTACATTGACTCTAATGAGAACCTGCACTACGTCTACTGAACTAGTATAACAGAACCATATGCTGCTGTGCTGGGTGAACAATGAGGTGAACTCTGTTAACCCCTAAGTAAAACTAGCGTAAAACTAGCATTGAAAGCTTGATCAGCATGCCAGGGCGGCCTGATAGAGAGGGGGCAGGAGAGGCATGGTGGCTTCCTGTCCTAATCTGATTAATGTTAACATGGTTGGGAGCTAATGTACTGTGCCAGGGACTTCTTTCACTGGTTTTAATGGAGAGAGAGAGAGAGGCAGCTGATGCAAATAGACTCCATATGCGTTCCTCCACTTCCCTATACTCCTCTCACTCCTCCACTTTTATTCCATTAAATCTAGATGGGACAATGTTTCAGATAACCTCTATAACAATAAGTTGCAGCATGGCAATAAAAACTGTCGAGAGAATGAATGAATCATTAAATGCAAGATAGCAATTTTCAAAAACATATTGCTTAAAGCATAAGAACAGATGCTAAATATTACCTGAAACGTTCCCGGTCTATCTTCAGTATTCAGAGAGGGGTGTGAATAACTGGACACTTTATTTGAACTTCAGAAAGTCCAGCCTCAAACAGGATGTGTCTTACAGGCCTGCTGGGGAGAGTCAATTCAGCCAAGCTTTGGGCTGGTGTTCGTGTTCACAACGGGTCAGGTCCCTGAGGGAACAGCAGACGCTCTCTGACGAGCACCATCACCACAGGAAAGACGTCAGAGGGAGATGAAAACAGAATTATAGAAGTACAGTAACAGTGCCTTCCTCATTCCTGACCAAAGACAACAACCAGAGATTTAACAGTAAAAGTAAAGAAATCAGAACCATTGATTAATAAATGACTATAGTAACATTGCCAGCTAATGAACAAGACACCCAACCCCACCTCAACTCACAGAGCCACAAAGTATATTACAGACAGCAGCCAAAAAAGGGAATAATCTGAAACAAATGTGAAAGTGATAAAGCAGAGGAAAGCTGCAGGTCCATGGGGTTTGTGCTGTACCTAATAATGCTTTGTGTGATTTGTAAAATCCCTGCTGGATCCAAAGCCCTGCCAGCAAGCACTCTCCTGCTTCCATACGACAGCTCTGCCGCTAACAAACAACTGGTGTTGGTGTGTCACAGGGTGCTGGGGGGGATCACTTGTTTATAATTCAAGGCTAGGGCCATGGAGGGGCCCTCGCCGTCTGCCAGTGTAGGGCCCAGGGGCCCGGGATGGAGGCCAGATGAGATGGCTGGGAGGCTGTTGTACACCCTACAGAGTACAACAGCTGTCCTATGGGTGATGCAGGTCCATGAGGTAAATAAAGCCTGCAGTAGAATGATAAATATGTAACATGACAAAAAGTCATCATTCAAAGCATGAATCACATTGAAGTTAAAATTCAACGTCATGCAACTCTAGTTACATAAGCTAACTAGAAGTTTCTGGAGAGAGCAGGGAAACTGTTTATTCATTTAGACCTGAAATGCTGTCCTGCGCATATCTTTTCTCCTGTTGAGCTACAGTAGATGCAGCTCTATTTGCATAGAGGACAAAGGCATTCTGAGTCTCTGAGAAAAACCTAGCTAGACAAAATTAGGCCTGACAATGTGAGAGTGAGAGAGGGAAAGAGAGAGAGAGAAAGAGAGAGAGATCATTCATGAATCTAAACAGAGAGGAACAGAAGAGTCCCTTGTCCTTCTAATATAATTGCCTTTCTCTGCCCAACTCTTAGTCTCTCCTTCAAGTTTCTAACCTCCTCCTTCCTCCCTCCATCCCTCCCTCATCCCAAATCGGTCTTCCAAATGGACAATGACCCCAAGCATACTTCCAAAGTCAAGGTATTGGAGTGGCCATCACAAAGCCCTGACCTCAATCCTATATAAAATGTGTGGGCAGAACTGAAAAAGCGTGTGTGAGCAAGGAGGCCTACAAACCTGACTAAGTTACACCAGCTCTGTCAGGAGGGATGGGCCACAATTCACCCAACTTATTGTGGGAAGCTTGTGGAAGGCTACTCAAATCGTTTGACCCAAGTTAAACAATTTAAAGGCAATGCTATCAAATACCAATTGAGTGTATGTAAACTTCTGACCCACGGGGAATGTGATGAAATAAATAAAAGCTGAAATAAATAATTCTCTCTACTATTATTCTGACATTTCACATTCTTAAAATAAAGTGGTGATCCTAACTGGCCTAAGACTGCGAATCTTTACTGTGATTAAATGTCAGGAATTGTGAAAAAGTGAGTTTAAATGTATTTGGCTAATCTGTATGAAAACTTACGACTTCAACTGTATACATTTACGTGACCTATTTTATTGATTTCCCACCATTTGAGAAAGTCAGAAGACAGCCACCCAGACCTTCCTAGGACGATGTCAACATCTTCTGTCGAATTTGCCTCCCTCTGGTAGGCAGCTCCATTTATATAACTTCACAGTAACGTTACATCCTTAGAAAAACATTTATTCAGCTCGACTGCTTCACTGCACAGACCTGGCAAGCAATTGCTGAATTTGTCTCAAGCAGGTGGATCTAAATACGTAACTTTCATAGTTCTATGAAAAAGAATGCAACCTAAAACACTTCCTTAAACCTAAAATAAGTAAAGAAGTAATTTGTGTGGAAGTCATGCATTTGTTTTAAGTCAGAGGCAGAAATTGCATACCACCCAGCATCCCAATGCTGGCTTGTTTCTGAAGCTAAGTAGGGTTGGTCCTGGTTAGTCCCTTGATGAGAGACCAGATGCTGCTGGAAGTGGTGTTGGAGGGCCAGTAGGAGGCACCCTTTTCTCTGGTCAAAAGCAAATATCCCAATTCCCCAGGGCAGTGATTGGGGACATTGTCCTGTGTAGGGTGCTGTCTTTCTGATGGGCTGTTAAAAGGGTGTCCTGACTCTGTGGTTGCTAAAGATCCCATGGAACTTATTGTAAGATTAGGGGTGTTAACCCTGGTGTCCTGGACTTCATACCATCATTGGCACCTAACCATCCCCAGTTTACAATTGGCTCATTCACCTCCTCTCCGCTGTAACTATTCCCCTGGTTGTTGCTGTGAATGTGTTAGTCAAATTACCTCATAAAATAATGGATCAAAATAAACAAACACAGTACATATGCTCAGAAAGACAAAATATAGCCCTTGTCTATAGGAAGGACTCATGCTGTTTAAATGGCTCAAATGTTGATTTAGAAGTTCACAGATTATAACTCTATATGGACATATTATTAAGAATGAAAAGTCTTATTCATTCACATTTTTTATTATTTTTATTATACCATCATATTTGTATATGTTTTGTTGTATCTATTTTTTGTATTTAAAAAAAAAAAAGTTTGACCCCTTTTTCATGATATCCAATTGTCCTATCGTTGTAACTCCCGTACGGACTCAGGAGTGTTGATGTCTTCACTATTATTCTACAATGTAGAAAATAGTAAAAATAAAGAAAACCCCTTGAATGAGTAGCTGTCGTAAAACTTTTGACCGGTTGTGTATGTAAATTAGATATTTCTGTATTTCATTTTAAATTAATTTGCTAAAATTTCTAAAAACATGTTTTTAGATGGGTGAGAAGAAAAAAAAAGAATACATTTTTGAATTCAGGTTGTAACATAACAAAATGTAGAATAAGTCAAGGGGTGTGAATACTTGTGAAGGCACTGTATGTACATAATAGGTAGGGATAAAGTGACTAGGCAACAGGATAGATAATAAACAGTAGCAGCAGCATAATGTGAGTCAAAAGAGTTAGTGCAAAAAGCGTCAATGCAGATAGTCCGGGTAGCTATTGGTTAGAGGGATACTTCGAGATTTTGGCATTGAGGCCCTGTATCTACTTCCCCAGAGTCAGATGAACTTGTGCATACCATTTTTATGTTTCTGTGTCCATAATGAAGGAAGTTAGAGGTAGTTTTGTGAGCCAATGCTAACTAGCGTTAGCGCATACTGGCATATACTAATAGCATACTAGCATACACCCATAGACTTCCAGTGATTGAGCTAACAGTAGTTAGCAATTGCACTCGTGCTAGTTAGCAACTTCCTTCAATTTGCACGCGGAGCCATACAAATGGTATCCACAAGTTTATCTCTCTGGGGAGGTAAATAAAGGGCCTCATTGCCAAAATACCAAGTATCCCTTTAACTATTTAAATAACTATTTGGAATTCTTATGGCTTGGGGATAGATGGTGTCGAGGGTCCTGTTGGTTCCAGACTTGGTGCATCAGTATGTTCTCATTAATCTTTGATATGCTGGTAATAAGTCCACTGAGGGTATTGACCTCGCAGAGACTGGCTCATATCTGTACTTTCTGTATGTTTGTGTCCAAAGAGACACATCCAGATATTGATCTTGAAAGAGTTTAGTCAACTTTCCCATTTACACACACTGTCTGGGCAAGAATGAGCAGGTCAGAGTGAAAATAACAAGACGTTATAGACTCAAACATGATATAGATGTGTATGAGTGGTGTTGTGTGATCATGTTGATGAAGTAGGCTGAATGAGTCATCTATCCAATCTATAGATACGGTCAAATATACTGAACAAAAATATAAATGCAACATGCAACAATTTCAAAGACTTTCCTGAGTTACAGTTCAGATAAAGAAGTCAGAGAATTGAAATAAACTAATTTGGCCCTAATCTATGGATTTCAGGTAAGTGTTTACCATAAGGGTTAACCTTAAGGAATAATTTCCCCTTCCATAAGGAAATGTTAAGGGCATACTTAAGGAGTTTTACGGTAGTTTGAAGGCATGTATGACAGAAAGAGTATCTGGTAACCATGGAGACGGCCTGATTCACTGACTAAACATCTCTTCAAAGAGATCGCTTTCATTTTGTGAGATAGCAAAATATAACTTCTCCAATCAAGACACGATAACCAAATTGTTTCAGAAGATAATAAGCACGTTTCTTGGAGTTACTTGTTTCTCAACTTGCTTATATCAAGGCAGTTTACAGAGTAGCTAACTAGCCAGCTAGCTTTGTAGCCATGGATTGTGCACCTTCCATTGTATAGCTAAGTAGTTAGCTGGTTGATGTTTTCTTTTCGTAACCAGAGCAGGTGAAGGCAACATACACCTCCACAACTGCTGTTTATATTGATATCCATACTGAATGAAGCCGTTAAGGGACCACAATAACGAAACTATAAACAGGGGGTACCAGTACAGAGTCAATGTGCGGGGGCACAGGTTACTCAAGGTAAGTGAGGTAATATGTAGATGTGGGGGGGGGGGTCAACGCAAATAGTCCGGGTAGCCATTTGGTTAGCTGTTCAGGAGTCTTATGGCTTGGGGGTAGAAGCTGTTAAGAAGCCTTTTGGACCTAGACTTGGCGCTCCGGTACTGCTTGCCGTGTGGTAGCAGAGAGAACAGTCTATGACTAGGATGGCTGGAGTCTTTGGCAATTTAGAGGGCCTTCCTCTGACACCGCCTGGTATAGAGGTCCTGAATGGCAGGAAGCTTGGCCCCAGTGATGTACTGGGCCGTACGTGCATTGCGGTCGGATTCAGAGCAGTTGCCATACCAGACGGTGATGAAACCAGTCAGGATGTTCTTGATTGTGGAGCTGTAGAACTTTTTGAGGATCTGGGGACCCATGCCACATCTTTTCAGTCTCCTGAGGGGGAATAGGCATTGTTATGCCCTCTTCACGACTGTCTTGGTGTGTTTGGACCATGACAGTTCATTGGTGATGTGGAACCCAAGGAACTTGAAGCTCTGAAACTGCTCTACTACAGCCCCGTCGATGAGAATGGGGGCGTGCTAGGTCCTCCTTTTCCTGTAGTCCACGATCATCTTAATCACATTGAGGGAGAGGTTGTTATCCTGGCACCACACTGCCAGGTCTCTGACCTCCTCCTTATAGGCTGTCTCATTGTTGTCGGTGATCAGGCCTATCAATGTTGTGTCTTCAGCAAACTTAATGATGGTGTTGGAGTCGTGCTTGGCCATGCAGTCATGGGTGAACAGGGAGTTCAGGAGGGGACTGAGCGCACACCCCTGAGGGACCCCCGTGTTCAGGATCAGCATGGCAGATGTGTTGTTACCTACCCTTACCACCTGGGGGTGGCACGTCAGGAAGTCCAAGATCCAGTAGCAGAGGAAGATGTTTTGTCCCAGGGTCCTCAGCTTAGTGATGAGCTTTGAGGGCACTATGGTGTTGAATGCTGAGCTGTAGTCAATGAATAGCATTCTCACTTAGGTGTTCCTTTTGTCCAGGTGGCAAAGGGCAGTGTGGAGTGCAATAGAGATTGCCTCATCTGTGGATCTGTTGGGGCGGTTTGCAAATTGGAGTGGGTCTAGGGTTTCTGGATAATGATGTTGATGTGAGCCATGACCAATCTTTCAAAGCATTCCATGACTACAGACGTGAGTGCTACGGGATGGTAGTCATTTAGGCAGGTTACCTTGGTGTTCTTTGGCACACGGACTATGGTGGTCTGCTTGAAACATGTTGGTATTACAGACTCGGTCAGGGAGAGGTTGAAAATGTCAGTGAAGACACTTGTCAGTTGGTCAGCGCATACTCAGAGTACACGTCCTGGTAATCCGTCTGGCCCTGCGGCCTTGTGAATGTTGACTTGTTTAAGGTCTTACTCACATTGGCTACGGAGTGCGTGATCACACAGTCGTCTGGAACAGCTGATGCTCTCAAGCATGCTTCAGTGTTGCTTGCCTCGAAACAAGCATAGAAGTAATTTAGCTCGTCTGGTAGGCTCGTGTCACTGCGAAGCTCGCGGCTGTGCTTCCCTTTGTAGTCCGTAATAGTTTACAAGCCCTATCACATCCAACGAGCTTCAGAGCCTGTGTAGTACGATTCAATCTTAGTCCTGTATTGATGCTTTGCTTGTTTGATGGTTCGTCGGAGGTCATAGCAGGTTTTCTTATAACCACCCGGGTTAGAGTCCCGCTCCTTGAATGCGGCAGCTCTACCCTTTACCTTGTGCGGATGTTGCCTGTAATCCATGTCTTCTGGTTGGGGTATGTACGTACGGTCACTGTGGGGATGACGTCATTGATGCACTTATTGATGAAGCCAGTGACTGATGTGGTGTACTCCTTAATGCCATTGGAAGAATCCTGGAACATATTCTAGTCTGTGCTAGCAAAACAGTCCTGTAGCTTAGCATCTGCGTCATCTGAGCACTTCCGTATTGAGCGAGTCACTGGTACTTCCTGCTTTAGATTTTGCTTGTAAACAGGAAGTAGAAGGATAGAGTTATGGTCAGATTTGCCAAATGGAGGTCGAGGGAGAGCTTTGTATGTGTCTCTGTGTGTGGAGTAAAGGTGGTCTAGAGTTCTTTTCCCCCCTCTGGTTGCACATGTAACATGCTGGTAGAAATGAGGTAAAACGGATTTAAGTTTGCCTGCATTAAAATCCCCGGCCACTAGGAGCGCCACTTCTGGATGAGCAACTTCTTGTTTACTTATGGCCTTATACAGCTGGTTGAGTGCTGTCTTAGTGCCAGCATAGGTTTGTGGTGGTAAATAGAAGGCTATGAATAATATAGATGAAAACTCTCTTGGTAGATAGTGAGGTCTACAGTTTATCATAAGGTACTCTACCTCAGGCGAGCAATACCTCGAGACTTCTTTAGTATTGCGCAGCAGCTGTTATTTTCAAATAGAAACACACCCCCTCCCCTCGTCTTCCCAGGTGTAGCTTCTCTGTCCTGCTGGTGCATGGAAAATCCCACCAGCTGTATATTATCCGTGTCGTCATGCAGCCACGACTCAGACTAAGATATTCCAGTTTTTAATGTCCCGTTGGTAGTATTATCTTGATCGTAGGTCATACGTTTCATTTTCCAATGACTGTACATTGGCCAATAGAACAGATGACAGTGGGAGTTTACTCACTCACCTATGAATTCTCAGAAGGCAGTCCAACCTCAGCCACTTTTTCCCCCGTCTTTTCTTCATGCAAATGATGGGGATTTGGGCCCGTTCCCTAGAGAGCAATATATCCTTCGTGTCGGACTCGTTAAATAAATATTATTCTTCCAGTTCGAGTTTAGTAATCGATGTTCTGATGTCCAGAAGTTATTTTCGGGCATAAGAGAAGGTAGCAGCAACATTATGTACAAAATAAGTAAAAAAAAATAAGTTACAAACAATGCAAAAAAACTAGCAAAATAGCACAGTTGGTTAGGAGCATGTAAAATGTCAGCCATCCCCTTCAGCGCCATTCTACCATACCTGTTGAGTATGCAGGCCATGTTGTTTTTGCAAATTCAGCAAAAAAAGAAACGTCCCTTTTTCAGGACCCTGTCGTTCAAAGATAATTCGTAAAAATTCAAATAACTTCAAAGATCTTCATTGTAAAGGGTTTAAATACCATGCTTGTTCAATGAACCATATACAATTAATGAATATGCACCTGTGGAACGGTCGTTAAGACACTAACAGCTTACAAACGGTAGGCAATTAAGGTCACAGTTATGAAAATGTAGGACACTAAAGAGGACTTTCTACTGACTCTGAAAAACACCAAAAGAAAGATTTCCAGGGTGAATATGCCTTAGGCATGCTGCAAGGAGGCATGAGGACTGCAGATGTGGCCAGGGCAATAAATTGCAATGTCCGTTCTGTGAAACGGCTAAGACAGCGCTACAGGGAGACAGGACGGCCAGCTGATCATCCTTGCGGTGGCAGACCGCATGTAACAACACCTGCACAGGATCGGTACATCCGAAAATCACACCTGCGGGACAGATACAGGATGGCAACAACAATGCCAGAGTTACACCAGGAATGCACAATCCCTCCATCAGTGCTCAGACTGCCCGCAATAGGCTGAGAGAGGCTGGACTGAGGGCTTGTAGGCCTGTTGTAAGGCAGGTCCTCACCAGACATCACTGGCAACAACGTCGCCTATGCGCACAAACCCACTGTCGCTGGACCAGACAGAACTGGCAAAAAGTGCTCTTCACTGACGAGACGCGGTTTTGTCTCACCAGGGGTGATGGTCGGATTCGCGTTTATCGTCAAAGGAATGAGCGTTACACGAGGCCTATACTCTGGAGCGGGATCGATTTGGAGGTGGAGGGTCTGTCATGGTCTGGGGTGGTGTGTCACAGCTTCATCGGACTGAGCTTGTTGTCATTGCAGGCAATCTCAACACTGTGCGTTACAGGGAAGACATCCTCCTCCCTCATGTGGTACCCTTCCTGCAGAGGAGGAAGAGGAGGAGATGCACTGCAGTACTTAATGCAGCTGGTGGCCACACCAGATACTGACTGTTACTTTTGATTTTGACTCCCCCTTTGTTCAGGGACACATTATTCCATTTCTGTTAGTCACATGTCTGTGGAACTTGCTCAGTTTATGTTTCAGTTATTGAATCTTGTTATGTTCGTACAAATATGTACACATGTTAAGTTTGCTGAAAATATACGCAGTTGACAGTGAGAGGACGTTTCTTTTTTTGCTGAGTTTATATTTGTTCAGTGTATATTTGCACCCTTGCACTTTACCAATATACAGTATTTGACCGCATATGTATCTTCAGTGCCTGTTGAATCATGGGACAGCTTCAGCAGTGATGAGATCTGACAGGTAAAGCAAACAAAACCATCGAACGTATTTCATTATTGGACATAGAAAACCCCATTTAATGCATGATTGTGCTTGTACTTGAGAGAGGAGACTGCTCCACACCATAACAAGGGAATTTGCCCAGCTCAGCGACAGGAAATTACTTTTGAACAGCTTGATTAATGATGTTTATGAGCCATGAGAAACATTCAATAGAATATCATTATTTCTGTGACCACACCCCTGACGCTTATGTGTATGTTCTTTCACGTGCATCTGTTTTCCCCAGTGATTCATACGGCGCTAAATTAGACATCAGATTGGCTGTTGAGAATGATGACTGATTGTTTATTTTTGTACCTCTCAATGAGGGAGGTCAAAGACAAACAGATCAAGACGAGCACTTCAGTCAATCAACAAGCCTACATGTTCACTATAGTCTTTTGATTGATAGGGGAACATGGATGATAGCAGGGACAAGAGACTATAATTAATGAATGCCTACTTGTAAATCCTCTGCCTACAGTATGTGAAAGAAAGGGCAAATTATTTCACATTGAATTGTATGAAAGGCCTCGACTGACACTCTCTGACAAGGAAACAGCGATGTCATTGTAGGAGAAAAACCTAGCTAAATCTAGCTGGTGTGACCTCACAGGTTGAGGTCACACCAGGGTTCCAAAATAGTTATCCTCTCAATTAGGAGAGAAGATGATACATAGATTTGTCATTTTGGTTCTCTTTCTTAAGTGTCTGACGGGAGTGTTTTCAATAATACAGCACTCCAGTCAGTGAATAATGACTTATAGAGGTGCCAACGTGGGCGCTAGATAAGGTCATTCCAATTAGTTCAATAACAAAGAAAAAAGTTGTCCTCCAGTTTAGTTTAGTTTATTGGAATACCCATTAGCTATTGCACATGCAGCAGCTACTCTTTCTGGGTTCCACATAAAATGGAAAAATACATGACAGACTACAGAATAGTTACAGACAAGAACAACATAAGATAATATTAAATAAAAAATAGAAAATAAATACAGTGCCAAGTGCTTCTCAACTTGAACACATTACGTTAGAGGCAGTTCTGGAAAAACTATTGTGCAATATATATTACAGTGTAGAGGAGTAATTTAATTTAAATAATTGATGAAGTTCATCAATCATTTGTAAATCATGTTGGACAACTTCTTATTTCTTTAACTTGTTTCAAATAAAATAACATTTTATTTGCACATGCTTCGTCCACAACAGGTTTAGACTAACAATGAAATGCTTACTTACGGATCTTTTTCCAGCAATGCAGAGTTAAAAATAAAATTTAAATAAAAAATAGCAACAGTGAATAACAAATAAAAAATAATGAGCAAAAACAACATGGCTATAGGAAGTAGAAAATAACATGGCTATATACAGTATGTAGGGCATGATGCAATATGCTATTCTTTACTGCTTATTGAGGGCGTGTTCGGAAAAGCTATCAATACATCTCCCAGCGATTAGATCCAGATATGCTAGTAATCATCTTTAACGTGAAAGGAATGTCAAACTGTACTATAGAAAGGTCCATCTGATTTGTCCTGGAGCCCATTTCTCAGAAACAGTAAAGTAAGAATAAGAGCATGCTTTGCTGAAACAGTCAGTGGTGTAAAGTACTACTTTTAAGTTAAAAAAAACTTAAACTAAGTAGTTTTTGGGGGTATCTGTACTTTACTATTTATATTTTTGACAACTTTTATTTTTACCTCATTACATTCCTAAAGAAAATGATGTACTTTTTACTCCATACATTTTCCCTGACACCCAAAAGTACTCATTACATTTTGAATGCTTACTAAAATTGTCTGATTCACACACTGATCAATAGAACATCCCTGATTTTGAGTGTTGGAGCATGCCCCTGCCTATCTGTAAATACATTTAAAAAACTAGAAAATGGGGCCGTCTGGTTTGCTGTCTGTGTAATTAACAAATTCAATGAGCTGCTCCTATCAGGATATAAAAACAGCACCACATATGACTTCCTTTCCCACGTTATTTTTGTTATTCTTTAATTATGTTCATTACGGTACAGTTCAGTTTGTAAACCCAGACCAAACTTTTGTACTTTTTTGACTTTCGGTACTACTTTACCATCGAGGACCACTTTGGAAACAAGCATTTTAAATAATACTTTCAAGTGATATCCTCTGGGTCCACATTGTACATTTTGTTGTATATGTCTGTTACACAAAATACATTATTTTCAATTCAATTCTGTCAAATGTGTCTCATGTCGTCTACTGATTGAGAGAGGATCAAGTCTGTCTATCAGCACAGCCGCGGTCCCCTGGCGTGGGCGCACCGTTCCTGCTCCATGCTTTACTAGCTCTACCCTGTCTTTAGGAACCACTGCACTCACTGGGAGTCTGGGCTGCATCATGTTAGCTCCCCACTCATGCTGCACAGAATAATGCAACACGGCATATAGAAATGTTTAAATTGTTCATTACTTTTAGCAAAACAATGTCCATTACAAGCTAGAACGCTTTAAAACGGTAGCTTCTAGCTTTGTAGGCTAACTTTAAAGCTGATGCGAACATCAATTCACTACCTTAGTACTTTGTGATAATATGGAAACCATAATGCAAAATATGCTGATTTCAAAGCTGTCACCAAAAACGTTATTATTTCACTTAATCTTCTCTCCTTCTCCATTTGCCTAATACATCAGACTGTTACCATGGTTACCCCATGGATATTCAGTCTGAAAGAAGTCACCCTAAAAAGACACAAGAGTCTCTACAAGTCAGAATGTTGAATAAAATCATATTTTCGATTACTTTACCGGTTCTCCGTGCTGTTGGTCCTTTTGACAGTAGGAAGTGGAGATAAAATGTCCACAGGAAAGTATTATTAACCCGACTTCTTGGGGCACCTGTCTGTATATGGCTCTGTCGGATTGCATTTCTGGTTTGTATTTTCAATCTCCTTCACATGATGCACAATATTTAAACAATAGCCTTTTCCTCGCAATCAGCTGGAAGTGCTTGCATCTTACTGCAAATTGACAGAAATATCTCATTTAAATAAGTATTCACACCCCTTTGGAATTACCTTTGGCAGCGATTACAGCTGTGAGTCTTTCTGGGTAAGTCTCTAAGAGCTTTGCACACCTAGATTGTACAATATTTGCACATTATTCTTTTTAAAATTCTTAAAGCTCTGTCAAGCTGGTTGTTTATCATTGCTAGACAGCCATTTTCAAGTCATGCCACACATGTTCAAGCCTGTCAAAACTTTAACTAGGTCACTCAGGAACATTCACTGTGATCTTGGTAAGCAACTCCAGTGTATAGGTGAACTTGTCTTCCAGTGTCTGTTGGAAAGCAGACTGAACCAGGTTTTCCTCTAGGATTTTGCCAGTACCTAGCTCTATTCCGTTTCTTTTTATCTCCAAAAAACTCTCTAGTCCGTGCCGATGACAAGCATACCATAACATGATGCAGCCACCACCATGCTTGAAAATATGAAGAGTGGTACTCAGGGATGTGTTGTGTTGGATTTGCCCCAAACATAACGCTTTGTATTCAGGACATAAAGTTAATTTCTTTGCCACCTTTTTTGCAGTTTTACTTTAGTGCCTTATTGCAAACAGGATGCGTGTTTTGGAATATTTTTATTAGGTACAGACTTCCTTCTGTTCACTCTGGCATTTAGGTTAGTATTGTGGAGTAACTATAATGTTGTTAATCCATCCTCAGTTTTCTTCTATTACAGCCATTATACTCTGTAACTGTTTTAAAGTCACCATTGGCCTCATGGTGAAATCCCTGAGTGGTTTCCTTCCTCTCCGGCAACTGAGTTAGGAAGGATGTCTGTATCTTTGAAGTGACTGGGTGTATTGATACACTATCCAAAGTGAATAATAATAACTTCACCATGCTCAAAGGGATATTCAATGTTAGTTTTTTAACCCATCTACCAATAGGTGCCCTTCTTTGCGAGGCATTGGAAAACCTCCCTGGACTTTGTGATTTGAAATTCACAGCTCGACCGAGGGACTTTATAGATAATTGTATATGTGGGGTACAGAGATATGGTAGTCATTCAAAAATCATGTTAAACACTATTATTACACACGTTAAGCAAATATTTTCTCCTACATTTATTTAGGCTTGCCATAACAAAGAAGTTGAATATTTATTGACTCAAGATATTTCAGCTTTAGATTTTTCATTATTTTGTCAAATTTCGAAAAACATCCTCCCACTTTGACATTATGGGGTATTGTTTGTATGCCAATAACAAAAAATCTAAATTTTATCAATATTAAATTCAGGCTGTAACACAACAAAAAATGGTAAAAGTCAAGGGGTGTGAAAACCTTCTGAAGGTCCTGTATTGTGTTTGAGCGGCATGTGAATTGCATCACTATTGAAAATACAAACTGAAAATACAAACCGACAGAACCATATACAGACCAGCATAGTAAAAGTCTGGCTAATAACACTTCCCTGGGGATATTTTGTCTCAGATTACCTCCGACATAAGGATAAAATAAGCGGACCACAGGTATGTCCAAATTAAGTTTATTAAACATTCTGACTTGTAATGGGACTGTTCGGAAATGTTGAGCCTACATGTTAGAGACAGATTGCAATAACGTATGATGTGGTGAGCTGATACTTAAAATACCTGCACAGGCATTGTAAGATCTGGCATGCGTCAGCAACGCCTAGGCACAGGAACGCGCCCTTTGAAACTCTATGGTGTAACTGTGCATATACGTAGTGAATGACATCATAACTCTTAAAGAGACCACAAACACTTTTATACAAGAAGCTATCACTTCTTCTATGCAAATGTTGTTGATCAATACAATAAAATAAGTCCCAAATAGAAGGTAAACAGATTGATTTCGTGGGACTGCAGATGAAAAACAAACAAAACAAGTGCAATAACTCAATGCATGCACACACTCCTATTATATGCATTCACCTGAATATGCATTCACCTGTATTGTGAATAGGCCTAGACTACATCTTTACCCAGTTTATCAATAGCTATATTTACCATTCAAATAAATAATTACCATTATGTTATTATGTAGTTAGACTAGTAAAAACAAAGTCATACATGGCTCTCCGAAAAATTGACATCAAAAATGTCAAACGTAATGTTATTGAACTCAAAAGATCTGTCTAGATCAAGTGCCTTTCTGCTAATACGGCATATTTTTTGCTGTGGTATCGTTTTGGTATCGAGTATTGTGATGGTATCGAGTATTGTGATACTAAACCTGGTATCGAAGTCAGAATTCTGATATCGTGACAACGCTACCAAACACATCACAGAAGACACTTTGCTTCCAGCGCTGATGTACTCTCTCTAAAATAATGAGCCCACCATGGCTTTGCTTTAGACCAGGGATGGACAACTTTGATGAGGTGGGGGCCACAAAAAAACTGAACTCATCAGTGGCTCGCGGGTCTGTGTACCCACATCTATTCCCACACATACAGTCAGAGCCAGTCCTAGCATTTTGGGGGCCTTAAGTGAAATTTAGTTGCGAGCAAAACCATTTAGCGACTCACCTCTTGACAGCATAAAGGAAAAAAATATGTTTTAGAGTTAATTTCCTGCAATTCTACACTTTGCCATGGAATGGAGAGAAATGTTTGCAGATTTGAATATGAGTGAGAGTGACTAATACATTCAATTGGGACCCCCCGGTTGGTAATTCGACCATGATTACTACAACTTTAGATAGTTGACTAGACTAATTTACCAATCCAATTTTTTTTTAGCTGACATGGGCTAATTGAGTTACTATCAGGGACTGACTTAACAAGAGAAAATTGCACCTTGTGTATTCTACTATTCTAACTTTCTTAAGTTGAGACCCTGCCTGAGTTCCTACAAAAGGGGGACCGCACGGGCCGCCAGTTGCCCATCCCTGATTTACACTATACATTAGTGCTGAAATAGCAGAAATACCCCATTATATTTAGTTCAGAAAGGAAACATCACGTAGAAATATGTAAGTTTTTATAAAAATAAAAAAAATATGAAAGTCTTAGTGATATAGGCTCTGCTCCTTCAGGCTAACTCACGGCCCAAGCAAAAGAGTCAAAGACAAAGTTCCTCCACACTGATGTGAGAGACTGATAAACAAAGGTGGCACAACCAGTTATTGAGTGTAAGGGGGCAATTATTTTTCACACAGGGGAATTTGGGTGTTGCATAACTTTGTTAATTAAATAAATTAAAAAAGTATCAATTTAGTTTGTTATTTGTAAATGCAGGTTCACTTGATCTAATATTAGGTTTTGAAGATCTGATAACATTCAGTATCAAAAATCTGAAAAAATTGAGAAAATCAGAAAGGGGGCAAATACTTTTTTTATGGCAGTGTATTTGCTGTGTTTTGGGAAGGGAGAGTATCAAGTTTAATACTGCTGACATAGTGAGAAATAAATACAGTCAGGTCCATAATGGCAGCCTTGATAAAGATGAGCAAAAAAGAGTATATAAAATGAAAAGTACAACTACTGAGCTATATTGTATGCACTAAAAAGGGAAACTATATTATTTATACCAATACAATTGCTTGTCACCCCTGTTTTCAATATTCTAGCACCCTCCCCTTGCGAGAATAATGACTGAGCTAGAATGTTCTAAAATGTTTCAAATGTTTTACATTTTAAATGTTTTAAATGTTCAAAACATTTTATGAGATTGGAGAACACATTGGGAGGGATCTTAGACCATTCCTCCATACAGAATCTTTCCAGATCCTTGATATCCTTCGTTTGTTCTTATGGACTTCCCTCTTCAATTCAAACCACAGGTTTTCAATGGGGTTGAAGTAGGTTTTCAATCGGGTTGAAGTAGGTTTTCAATCGGGTTGAAGTCCGGGACTGAGATGGCCATTGCAAAACGTTGATTTTGTGGTTAATTAGCCATTTCTTTGTGGATTTTGATGTGCTTGGGGCTATTGTCTTGCTGGAATAGGCAACAAGGTTTTTTGTCTAAAATGTCCTGGTACTTGGTAAAGTTCATGATACCATTGATACCAAGGGCCCCAAGACCAGTGGAAGTAAAATAACATAACATCAAAGATACACCACCATATTTTACCATAGATATGAGGCACTTTTCTGCATTATGCTTCTGTTTTTGAATACCATACCCACCACTGGTGTACGTGGCCAAAGAGCTCTAATTTCATGTCATCAGACCCCCCCCCCATGTATTAATTGTGATAACAATATATGTCAATCACATGTGCCCCATTAGATATGGTAACAATTAAGTAAGCAGTTGAGTTCATAGTGTACATGCCAGGTCACAACTTGTGTATTTTCTTTCCCGATCATGTGAAATATGCCATTATCAACATTTTACTCTGATGAACGTATGTGTTTTGTTTTCACTTTTTATTCATGCACTTTCTTGCACTATGGTATATTCTTTGGGCACCATGATGTTTCAATAATCATCTTTATTTTGCATTCAAGCATCAGTTTTGGATCTATTCCTTTATTTCGACAGTGTGCAGGTCTCTATTTCTTCCAGTATTCTTAGTTTGGAACAGACATTTTTCAGTAATAAGGATCTTAAAAGAGCACAGACGGCCTCTGATCATTCAGGTCACAACTGAAACAATGATGTCAATACCAAAACGCCTGATGTTTGTCAAAAATAAACATAGGAAAAGCAACAATTTATCATCTAACAACATAAATGATTAGATGCACAATCAACATTGGACATTCTAAACACAACAATAGAGATTATGTCTAACATCGGGTTTAAAATCATGTTTTTTGTCATTTGTAAATTGTATGCAAATAACATTTTCTAAATGAGTCTGTAATAGAAGGTTGATCAAAATGATCAACACTGTGCTTGGTTCTCCCTTTCTTGCAACTTTTCCCACTATGTTTAGGTAGTGACAAATGTAGTATGGTCGTAAGAAATTAATGTAAATATTTCAAATATTCAATATTAACAACTTCTTCGGGATAGGGGGCAGTATTCAGAAGTTTGGATGACTGAGGTGCACAAAGTAAACTGCCTGTTACTCAGGACCAGAAGCTAGGATATGCATGTAATTGGTAGTATTGGAGAGAAAACACTCTAAAGTTTCCAAAACTGTTAACATAATGTCTGTGAGTATAACAGAACTGATTTAGCAGGCAAAAACTCGAGGAGAATCCATCCAGATTTTTTTTTCTTGAGCTCACCACTCATTCAAATGGCTGTCTATGTGATTGCAGTTCCTAGGGCTTCCGGTAGATGTCAACAGTCTTTAGAAAGAGGTTCAGGCTTGTTTTTTTTTAAATTTGCTAGAATTTGTAGATTTCTAGGTGGCTCCCATTTTGGCTGTAATATTGTGGCGTGCGTCGGTGAGGGCGCGCACTTCGTTATTTATCTCCGGTAATGAACATACTATTCTCCGTCTTAAATTTTATCGTTTATTTACATATTAGGGTACCTGAGGATTGATTAGAAATGTTGTTTGACTTGTTTGGACGAAGTTTATTGGTAACTTTCGGGACCCATTTGTATGCATTTTGAACGAAGGAAACCGGTGGATTACTGAGTCAAGTGCGCCAACTAAACAGACTTTTTTGGGATATAAAGAAGGACTTTATCGAACCAAAGGACCATTTGTTATGTAGCTGGGACCCTTGTGATTGCAAACAGAGAAAGATTTTCAAAGGTAAGTGATTTATTTTATCGCTATTTCTGACTTTCGTGATGCCTCTGCTTGTTTGGAAAATGTTTGTAATGCTTTTGTATGCGGGGCGCTGTCCTCAGATAATTGCATGGTGTGCTTTCGCCGTAAAGGCTTTTTGAAATCTGACAAAGCGGCTGGATTAACAAGAAGTTAAGCTTTTAAACGATGTAAGACACTTGTATTTTCATGAATGTTTAATATTACGAATTTTGTATTTTGAATTTCGTGCTCTGCAATTTCACCGGATGTTGTCGAGGTGGGGCGCTAGCGGGATGCCTATCCCAAAGAGGTTTTAACAGCACATGTGTAGTCGATGTGTCTATCTAACATATGTTGTAAAACGTGTGCTGAAAGTTTGGGAAAAATAGGATATCAATTATAATTTTTTTACAACCCCCAATTTTCACCACTTCTGTAGAATCACCCTTTAAACAAAGAGAAAATGAGTCCATAAAAAGACTGGCTAGTGATGTGTCTTTCTGAATGGTTCTCTCTTCCTATTCTACTTCTGTGTCCAAAGGATCACTGTGACTAAGTGGATTTTGGGTGGCAGTGGCAGAGTCCCTGGCACACTCTCCATCACAGATGCCAGGGGAGAAGTAAGATCAATTGGAGATTTTGACATGATGAGTCTAGGTCAGACCCAGTCCAGCCCAAAAATGATCTATAAGCTTGTAGCCACTATAGCATGTCACTGGCAGAGACAGCATGTTGTACATAATTGCAGTGTAGATCTATGAGACAGGAAAGGACTTCACTGGTGTGTTTAATGAATCCTAAACACACACACACACGTTTGTTTTACTATGCTTGTGGGGACCAAACAATTGATTCACATTCAAAATCATATTACCCCTAACCCTTAACCTAACCCTAAACTTAACCCTAACCCTAACCTTAAACCCAAATCCTAACCCTAATTGTAACCCTAACCCCTAAGCCTAAAACAACATTTTTCTTTGTGTGGACCAGCTAAATGTCCCCACTTGTCCAAAAACACACACACACACACACACACACACACACACACACACACACACACACACACACACACACACACACACACACACCAACCCTGGTCCTGGTTCGTGTTTCTCCTTAGGTAGTCGTCAGTCTTTGAAACCCAACCGCCTCTCTCCCCAATGCTCAGTGGTGGGGATCTGAGTGATGAATTTCAACAGCACTAAGCTAATAATGTTGAGCGAGAGAAAACAAGTCGAACCGCAAGTATACAGGGGAAAAAACAACCTTTGCTGGAAATGAGGGATTTATGATTTGGAGACTGGCTTTATAGCCACAGCAAAAAAACAAATAAACATTCAAATGGCTGTAAAGAGGAAACAAGATCCCATAATTGCAGGAAATAGGGAAACCGAGAAACGTAAGTGAATTACACAAGGGGAATAAGTTTATCACATCAAAGTACCACACTATGCCACAGTCCCCACCACCAGATGAGATGAACTCTCTCGCTCGCTCTCACACACACACACACACACACACACACACACACACACACACACACACACATGCACACGCACACACACGCACACGCACACGCACACACACCCACACACACACATCCACATTCTCAAATCCCATCATCCCTTCAGACTGGAGGGGGACAGAGGCCCATTTCAGGTCATTGACTTACTAAAGAACACCATACCTCTCAACTGTCACAATGCAATGTTTTCATTAAGTGCCTGCCGTTTGCTAAATAGCCTATAGACTCATTGTAGCCGGCTACCTTGTCCACTTCATTAATTAACCAGGCTTCTTTTCATTTAAAAGTTTCAATCCGCTAGTCAGAAAGGTCCGTATAGCCTTCTCCCTCTAGAATTAACTATACAGTATGCATCTTTTAGTGATCTATTGATAGAACAGGTGCCTGTCAGTCACAAAGCAAGGAATGACAGGGACACACTGCTGATTTATCAGTCTGGCGCCTGTCCCGCCTCTCGGTACCTGTGTAATTTCTGTGCACTCTGGTTGGCTGCAGTCACATTTATTTTCAGAGAGGAGGAAGAGCATGATGCTTCTTGATCTTCTCCTGGTTGTAAAGGAGAGCATGAGCATCATCTCCTGTGAGTGAATTTACACGTCCCATGTAATGTAAGTGGTGACAATGAGTTGAAATCCACATAATTATTGTTTTGTGGCACAAAGATTTTGTGTGTTTCATAGGCATACTACAGCCAGCCACAGAGTAGGGACGCGTAGTCTATTTACTGTGCTTTGATTGACAACCGAATAGCAAGTGTTGAATAGTTTATAAAAGGTGTCAAACTGACTGATTTAAAGTATTCCTCCTAAATATCTTTGCTATTCAGAAATCATACAACGTAGTTATATGTCCATGGAATCGCATCGGGACAAGTAAACCAAAGATCTTGTTTGTATATTCCTAAGATTTGAGGCACATGTTGAAACTTGCCAGTGAGCACTAAAGTGACTCATCAGTGTAGCCTAGTGATGGGTTGTTCGCAAATGAACAGATCTTTATAAACTGATCTTTTAGGTGAACAGAACCCAAATCGCATCGCTGAGAGAGCCACTCATTTGACTCCCTAATTTGCATACTGGTAGGCTACTACTGCTTTTTGCCGATTATTTTCAGATAAATTATGAAAACATTCAATGAAGATGTTGAATTCTCACTGCAGGAAATCAAATCAAAAATCAAGAATCAAATTTTGAGGTGATATGTACATGTAAGTAGAGTTATTAAAGTGACTATGCATAGGTAATAACAGAGAGTATCAGCAGCGTAGAAGGGGGGGAGGCAATGCAAATAGTCTGGGTAGCCATTTGATTAGATGTTCAGGAATCTTATTGCTTGGGGGTAGAAGCTGTTTAGAACCTAGCTGTTTAGACCTAGACTTGGTGCTCCGGTACCGCTTGCCGTGCGGTAGCAGAGAGAACAGTCTATGACTAGGGTGGCTGGAGTCTACGTAGAGGAGAGAGAGCCTCATTCTGGTCCAAAATATGATAAAAGAAACAGATTGAAGGTTATGAAAGCTAATGTCATGATACTTGGTATTACTATGGTGTACAAAACCCGACGTGCACCAGTAACATAGAGTACAAACACTTACAAACAAACAATTCCACACAAGGACATGGGGGGAACAGAGGGTTAAATACACAACACTTATTGAGGGAAATGGAAACCAAGCACATTCAGAGACTTGTCCCGAAACCACTCCTGTGTTGTCTTGGCTGTGTGCTTAGGGTTGTTGTCCTGTTGGAAGGTGAACCTTCGCCCCAGTCTGAGGTCCTGAGTGCTCTGGCGCAGGTTTTCACCAAGGATCTCTCTGTACTTTGCTCCTTTCATCTTTCCCTCGATCCTGACTAGTCTCCCAGTCCCTGCCACTGAAAAACATCCCCACAGCATGATGCTGCCACCACCATGCTTCACCGTAGGGATGGTGCAAGGTTTCCTCCAGACATGACGCTTAGCATTCAGGCTTAATTAAGTTAAATATTTGTTTCATCAGACCAGAGAATCTTGTTTCTCATGGTCTGAGAGTCCTTTCGGTGTCTTTTGGCAAACTCAAGACTGCCCAAATGTGCCTTTTACTGAGGAGTGGCTTCCGTCTTGCCACTCTACCATACAGGTCTGATTGGTGGAGTGCTGCAGAGATGGTTGTCCTTCTAGAAGGTTCTCCCATCTGCACAGAGGAACTCTGCAGCTCTGTCAGACTGACCATCGGGTTCTTGGTCACCTTCTGACCGAGGCCCTTCTCCCCCGATTGCTCAGTTTGGTGAGCTCTTGGAAGAGTCTTGGTGGTTCCAAACTTCTTCCATTTATTAAGAATGATGGAGGCCACTGTGTTGTTGGGGACCTTCAATGCTGCATAATTATTTTGGTACCCTTCCCCAGATCTGTGCCTCGACACAATCCTGCCTCTGAGCTCTACGGACATTTCCTTCGACCTCCCGGCTTGGTTTTTGCTCTGACATGCACTGTCAACTGTGGGACCTTATATAGACAGGTGTGTGCCTTTCCAAATCATGTCCAATCAATTGAATTGACCACAGGTGGACTTCAATCAAGTTGCAGAAACATCTCAATGATGATCAATGGAAACAGGATACACCTGACCTGAATTTCGAATCTCATAGCAAAGGGTCTGAATACTTATGTAAATAAGTTATTTATGTTTTTAATATTTAATAAATTAGCAAAAGTTTATAAAAACCTGTTTTTGCATTGTCATTATGGGTTATTGTGTGTAGATTGATTAATATTTGTATTTATTTAATACATTTTAGAATAAGGCTGTAACAAAATGTGGAAAAAGGGAAGGGGTCTGAATACTTTCCCGAATGCACTGTATATGTCACTGGCTGGAAGGTCTAAATGTGTATACAATCACAGGGTCACACAACCTTAAACCTGTCCAGTCCTGAAGGATATGACGCTGTCCCATCTGGAGGACAGAATTGGCGTGACACACCATTGGCCGCAGACACAGACATCACTGTGCTTCCTATAATCAGAGATGACAAAATTGAATGTAAATGGTAAACGCTATAAAAGCATATAACAGGATTGTAATTACATAGAACGTAAATGGTAACAAATTATGAATCACAATAGGATGCAAAGTAGCTGTAACAACAAAAATGTCCACAGCAAGCCTACTTCATGATTCTTGAGGCGGGTTTAAGCTCTTAAAATAAAAAAAGCACTCTGAAAACACATAGCTGATTTGTGTTGAGCTGATATGCTGATATGATATGCCACATTGCAAGACCTGCTTCATAGATTCTGATTTCCATCACATCAGGCAGAATGTGCTGAGCTCAACAGAACTCTTTATTGTCACACCTGCTATGCAATGCATAGCTTACTGTATTCACAGACTGTTAGTTGCATCTGCGTAATGATCCATTATCCAGCATCTGAGAAGCATCTGCTAAATGACATTACTTTCATTCTAGTGTAGTACATAACCCTGGCCGGCTCTACTCACCATGTTACCAGGTACTGTAGTGTAGCTTGTTATTGTTCAGAAGACAAAACTGCTTACACCCTATTATGTCCTCAACCTACTTCCCAGAAAGAAGCATTTTACTATTTGGCTAAGCCTCATTAGCAGCGAACATCTCTAAAAGCTCTAAATGTTAACTTGCAAATATGACCAATTCCTCTGTGACCAGGCACAAGTTGGGGGCTGTGTTATAGCTTCAGTATGTAATAACCCAGTTACTGTGAGGGGGATGTGTTATCTCTGTGAAGCAGCTGCTGAGTTGTACTGATATGGATCCAAGCACAGTTTACATCCTGGTGGGACAGACATAACAACATACACAGACGGAAAACAACTAAATACAGTAGTTGAATGCTTGAGTGTGTGTGTGTGTGTGTGTGTGTGTGTGTGTGTGTGTGTGTGTGTGTGTGTGTGTGTGTGTGTGTGTGTGTGTGTGTGTGTGTGTGTGTGTGTGTGTGTGTGTGTGTGTGTGTGTGTGTGCATATGATATCTCTGTATCAGTGGAGGGATGTAGATGGGACTGTTCCTTTTTCCGATAACTGGAAACAGACAGAAAAACAGGATGTCATAAGACAGATATTTATGCAAACACAAGGATGGTGATGAGAGATTATGCCAAAAAGGGCTCACAGTTCTTTGCACATCGTTTGAGGTTTCCGTGGAATTCTGAATTCAGACCAGGAGTCTACATGACTGCTTAGTGGAGCCTAAGCTCTCTCTCTCTCTCATTCCTATTCCACCAGTTCTTTCCCACCTGAAGTACTGTCCCTGCAGGAAATGTGCATTTATGCACCTTGTTGTCTGTTCGAAAACATCAGACTTGTATCAGAAACCAAAGCCACCTCTTATTTTGGATCAGAGAGAAAGGGAGGCAGGGGAGCACATTAGGAGCAGCTCTCCATCCATCGCAGTGCGGTGCACATTGGGTGCAATGCACATTGTAAAGCAGCGACTGCACTGTGGATTTTACCTACCATATAAACTCAGCAAAAAAAATAAACGTCCCTTTTTCAGGACCCTGTCTTTCAAAGATAATTAATAAAAATCCAAATAACTTCACAGATCTTCATTATAAAGGGTTTAAACACTGTTTCCCATTCTTGCTCAATGAACCATAAACAATTAATGAACATGCACCTGTGGAACGGTCGTTAAGACACTAACAGCTTACAGACGGTAGGCAATTATGGTCACACCAGGGTCCCTGCTCATCTGCGTGAATGGGCCTTAGGCATGCTGCAAGTAGGCATGAGCAATAAATAGCAATGTCCGTTCTGTGAGACGCCTAAGACAGCGCTACAGGGAGACAGGACGGACAGCTGATCGTCCTTGCAATGGCAGACCATGTGTAACAACACCTGCACAGGATCAGTACATCCGAACATCACACCTGCGGGACAGGTACAGGATGGCAACAACAACTGCCCGAGTTACACCAGGAACTCACAATCCCTCCATCAGTGCTCAGACTGTCCACAATAGGCCGAAAGAGGCTGGACTGAGGGCTTGTAGGCCTGTTGTAAGGCAGGTCCTCACCAGACACCACCGGCAACAACGTCGGCTATGGGCACAAACACACCGTCGCTGGACCAGACAGAACTGGCAAAAAGTGCAGTCCATGAGGAGGAGATGCACTGCAGTACTTAATGCAGCTGGTGGCCACACCAGATACTGACTGTTACCTTTGATTTTGACCCCCCCTTTGTTCAGGGACACATTATTCAATTTCTGTTAGTTACATGTCTGTGGAAATTGTTTAGTCTATGTCTCAGTTGTTGAATCTTGCTATGTTCATACAAATATTTACACATGTTAAGTTTGCTGAAAATAAACGCAGTTGACAGTGATAGGACATTTCTTTTTTTGCTGAGTTTAGTTAGTGCTGAGGTCCCTTTAGTGGAACTAGTGGAAAATATTTATAAATGGTCAGAAACATCTGAACTGATTACATGGAATCACAGTGCACAACTTTGTGTTTGACCTTGGAAGGGTCTCCTCTGTGCATACTGTTAGCACAGTGTCCATCTCACAACAGACTCAGCATGTCCGTCTTCTTCATTTATTTTGCAGTGCATGTTAACCTCTTTAATGGCTAGACCTAAGCTGTTCAGAACTCCTGCTAATTGATGTTAGCCTCACTGTGCTTTTACAGTCTCCCTCTCCGTCCTGCCCTTGGTGTCAGGGCCCGGTTGCATAAAACATTTAAGTGTTTCCCTTAAGAAATTATTTTCACTTACCTAAGAGAATTGTGTAAGGGCGTTGCATAGAGCCCTTAGGTAAGGGCATAGTTAAGGGGTTTTACAGTAGCTTGAAGGCATGTATGGCAGAAAGTGTCACGATCGTCATAATAAGCGGACCAAGGCGCAGTGGGATATGAAGACATTTTCTTTTATTAAAGATGACGAAACACGAAACAAACACTTTTACAAAACAAAACAACAAACGATCGTGAAGCTATAGACGTAAGTGCAAACACAAGCTACAAACGTACAACATAGACAATTACCCACAAACACCTAAAGCCTATGGCTGCCTTAAATATGGCTCCCAATCAGAGACAACAATAAACAGCTGTCTCTGATTGAGAACCAAATCAGGCAACCATAGACTTTCCTAAACACCTACACTGAACACTACCCCATACCTACTACAAAACCCCCTAAACAATACACACACCCTAAACTAGAAAAAACACACAAACATCCCCCATGTCACACCCTGACCTAACTAAACTAATAAAGAAAATCAATATAACAGAGGCCAGGGTGTGACAGTACCCCCCCCCCCAAAGGTGCGGACTCCGGCCGCAAAACCTGACACAGAAGGGGAGGGTCCGGGTGGGCCTTCCTATGGTGGCGGCTCGGGTGCGGGACGTGGACCCCCCTCCACCATAGTCACTAACCGCTTTGGTGGCGCCTTTGGAACGGCGAGTCCTGGACTGAATACCATCCCAGAGGGCGCCACTGGACGGAGGGGCAGCTCCGGACTGAGGGGCAGCTCCGGACTGAGGGGCAGCTCCGGACTGAGGGGCAGCTCCGGACTGTGGGGCAGCTCATGACTGTAGGGCAGCTCATGACTGTAGGGCAGCTCATGACTGGAGGGCAGCTCATGACTGGAGGGCAGCTCATGACTGGGAGGTGGCTCTGGCGGATCCTGGCTGACTGACGGCTCTGGAGGATCCTGGCTGACTGGCTCTGGCGGATCCTGGCTGGCTGGCTCTGGCGGATCCTGGCTGGCTGGCTCTGGCGGATCCTGGCTGGCTGGCTCTGGCGGATCCTGGCTGGCTGGCTCTGGCTGATCCTGTCTGGCGGAAGGCTCTGGCTGATCCTGTCTGGCGGAAGGCTCTGGCTGATCCTGTCTGGCGGAAGGCTCTGGCTGATCCTGTCTGGCGGAAGGCTCTGGCTGATCCTGTCTGGCGGAAGGCTTTGGCTGCTCCTGTCTGGCGGAAGGCTCTAGCGGCTCCTGTCTGGCGGACGGCTCTGAAGGCTCATGGCAGACGGGCGGCTTTGCAGGCTCAGTACAGACGGGCGGCTTTGAAGGCTCAGTACAGACGGGCAGTTCATGCGGCGTTGGGCAGACGGACAGTTCAGACAGCGTTGGGCAGACGGGCAGTTCAGGCGCCGTTGGGCAGATGGGCAGATGGGCAGTTCAGGCGCCGCTGGACAGACGGCAGACTCTGGCCGGCTGAGACGCACTGTAGGCCTGATGCGTGGTACCGGAACTGGAGGTACCGGGCTAAGGACACGCACCTTCAGGCTAGTGCGGGGAGCAGGAACAGGGCACACTGAGTTCTCGAGGCGCACTATAGGACTGGTGCGTGGTACCGGGACTGGTGGTACCGGGCTGAGGGCACGCACCTCAGGGCGAGTGCGAGGAGAAGGATCAGTGCGTACAGGGCTCTGGAGACGCACATGAGGCTTGGTGCGTGGTGCCGGAACTGGTGGTACCGGACTGGAGACACGCACCTCAAGGCTAGTGCGGGGAGCAGGAACAGGGCATACTGGACCCTGGAGACGCACATTAGGCCTAGTGCGTGGTGCCGGCACTGGTGGTACCGGGCTGGAGACACGCATCTCAGGACTAGTGCGGGGAGCAGCAACAGGACGCACAGGACTCTGGAGACGCACAGGAGGCTTGGTGCGTGGTGCCGGTACTGGTGGTAATGGGCTGGAGACACGCACCATAGGGCTAGTGCGTGGAGGAGGAACAGGACTCTGGAGACGCACAGGAGGCTTGGTGCGTGGTGCCGGTACTGGTGGTAATGGACTGGAGACACGCACCATAGGGCTAGTGCGTGGAGGAGGAACAGTGCGTACAGGGCTCTGAAGACGCACATTAGACCTAGTGCGTGGTGTCGGAACTGGTGGTACCGGGCTGGGGACACGCATCTCAAGATGAGTGCAAGAAGCAGGAACAGGACACACCGGGTTGTAAAGATGTACTGGAGACCTGGTGTGTATAGCCGGCATCAAATCTTCCGGAACTTTAACACAAGTTTCAGGCTGAGTACGAGGAACTGACACAGGTGGCATCGGACAGCTAACACGCTCCTCAGGGAGAATGCCATGCATACTCTGCCAAATCAACAGCTCTCTCTCTTCACTCTCCTCCAATTTCGTCAACAACTCCTCGAATGTCTCATAATCTCCCCTTCGTTCACTCTCCTCCAATCTGTCCAATAAATCCTCGACAATCTCAGACTCACCCCTCAACTTCGCCGACTGCTCCAAATGCCCCTCCCCAAGAATTTTTTGGGGATGTCTCTTGGGCTTCCTACCGTTTCGCCGTGCTGCCTCCATTCGCCGGTATCCCTCCTCGCACTGCGCCAGAGAATCCCAGGCGGGCTCCGGCACTCTCTTAGGGTCAATCGCCCATCTGTCGATCTCTTCCCACGTAGTGTAGCCCAGATCCTTCTCCTGTTTCCGTGCTGCCTCCTCATACCGCCGCCTCTCGGCTTTAGCTGCCTCCAGCTCTTCACGAGGGCGGCGATATTCTCCATGTTGAGCCCATGGCCCTTTACCGTCCAGTATTTCCTCCCATGTCCAGAAATCCTGTGTAGGTGGGTCCTGTTGCTTTCTCCCGTTACACCGCTGCTTGATCCTTTGTTGGTGGGTAATTCTGTCACGATCGTCATAATAAGCGGACCAAGGCGCAGCGGGATATGAAGACATCTTCTTTTATTAAAGATGACGAAACACGAAACAAACACTTTTACAAAACAAAACAACAAACGATCGTGAAGCTATAGACGTAAGTGCAAACACAAGCTACAAACGTACAACATAGACAATTACCCACAAACACCTAAAGCCTATGGCTGCCTTAAATATGGCTCCCAATCAGAGACAACAATAAACAGCTGTCTCTGATTGAGAACCAAATCAGGCAACCATAGACTTTCCTAAACACCTACACTGAACACTACCCCATACCTACTACAAAACCCCCTAAACAATACACACACACTAAACTAGAAAAAACACACAAACATCCCCCATGTCACACCCTGACCTAACTAAACTAATAAAGAAAATCAATATAACAGAGGCCAGGGTGTGACAGAAAGACTATCTGGTTACCATGGAGATGGCCCGATTCACTGACGAAATGTCTCGTCAAAGAGATCGCTTTCATTTTGTGAGATAGCAAAATCAAGACAGGATAACCAAATTGCTTTATAAGATAATAAACCATGTTTCTTGTAGTTACTTTTTTCTCAACTTATTTATATTACTTTCTAGTATGTCAAGGTAGCTTACAGAGTAGTTATAGCTAACTAGCCAGCTAGCTTTGTAGCCATGGATTGTGCACCTTCCATTGTTTAGCTAAGCTGGTTGATGTTTTCCTTTCGTAACCAGAGCAGATGAAGGCAACATTCACCTCCACAAATGCTATTGTCATGCCTGCTCCCGCTCTCTGGCGCTTCAGGACGCCAGGCTGCCCTTCATTACGCACACCTGTCACCATCATTGTGTGCAGCTGCACAATATTGGACTCAACTGGACTCCATTACTTTGTTGATTACCCCCTCTATATCTGTCTGCTCCTCAGTTCGTTCCCTGTCAGAATTGATGTCGTTATTTTTCCAATGTCCAGACGCTGTTCCTGTTCTGTTTCATGTCCATTGTTAATTAAATGTTCTCCCTGTACCTACAGTACTTCTCGTCTCCTGCGTCGATCCTCACAGAACACTGACACCCCTAAAGGAAGCATCAGGGAGTTTGTGTTTTTGTTTGTTACGTCGGGTCCGGGTGCCATCACCGATGGAACCGGGGGTGCCTCAGCAAGCTCGTCGGGCTTCCACGCCTTAGCTGGCTCGAGAGATCTTCTTGCCTCGGTTGGCTCGGCAGACGCCCATCCAACGTCATGCTTTAGTCTGCCCATCAGGCTCCCACGCCTCAGACGGTTTGTCAGGCTCCCACGCCTCAGTGGGATCATCAGGCTTTCAAGCCTCAGCCGGATAGTCAGGCTCCCACGCCTCAGCCGGCTCCCCGGGCTCCCACGCTTCAGCCAGTTTGTCCAGCACCCATGCCTCGGCCGGCCCGTCAGGCTCGCCCAGGTGGGACGCCAGATGTGTGGGGGGGTACTGTTACGCCTGCTCCCGCTCCCCCTGTCTTGCGCTCAAAGGTGCCAGGCTGCCCTTCATTACGCACACCTGTCACCATCATTACACACAGCTGCACAATATTTGACTCACCTGGACTCCATTACTTTGTTGATTACCCCATCTATATCTGTCTGCTCCTCAGTTTGTTCCCTGTGTCAGCATTGATGTCGTTATTTTTCCCCTGTCAGGATGTTGTTCCTGTTCTGTTTCATGGCCGTTGTTTATTAAATGTGCTCTGGACTAACTGTATCTGGACTAACACACATTATTTCCAAAAGTTTACTAAGGGTTGGTAACAGGCTGATTGATCAGCAATTTGAGCCAGTAAAGGGGGCTTTACTTTCCTTGAGTAGAGGAATGACTTTTGCTTCCCTCTAGGCCTGAGGGCACACACTTTCATGTAGGCTTAGACTGAAAACATGGCAAATAGGAACGGCAATATCATCCGCTATTATCTTCAGTCATTTTCCATCCAAGTTGTCAGACCCAGGTGGCTTGTCATTGTTGATAGGCAACAATATTTTTTTCACCTCTTCCACACACTTTATGGAATTCAAAATTACAATGCCTGTCTTTTACAATTTGGTCAGTTTAACTTGGATGTGTAGTGTCAGCGTTTGTTACTGAAATGTCATGCTTAAATTTGCTAATCTTGCCAATGAAAAAATCATTGACGTAGTTGGCAATATCAGTGGGTTTTGGGATAAATGATGGAGCTGAAGTTTGCCTTTTTGCCTAAAATTTCATTTAATTTCAATTTCATTCATATTATCATTCCTTATATAATTTATCTTTGTTTCATAGTATAGTTTATTCTTCTTTTTATTCAGTTTAGTCACATAATTTCTCAATTTGCAGTACGTTTGCCAATCGGTTGTGCAGCCAGACTTGTCATTCCTTTTACCTCATCCCTCTCAACCATACCATTTTTCAATTCCTCATCAATCCACCGGGATTTAACAGTTTTTAGTCATTTTATTAATGGGTGCATGCTTATTAGTAACTGGAAAAATGTATCACATACATTATCAAGCCTTTTACATGTATTATCCAGATACTCACTGTTAGCACTTTGTGGTCTATTGCAGCTTCCCACAATAATTGGCTTTAGGTGAGGCAAGTGAACCTGTAGCCATATTACTTCAACAGTATTTAACATGAGAACCTTTCTAAGTTTTACAGGAATTTGGCTCTGATATTGTGACGGTTTTCGTCGGAAGGAAGAGACCAAGGCGCAGCATTCTTTGAGTTCCACATAATTTAATAACGAAGTGAAACTTTGAAAGGACAAAACAATAAAGAATACAACGACCGAACAGCTTCGATGTGCAAACTACCTGCACACAAACAAAGAACAAGATCCCACACAGAAGGAGGGAAAGGGCTGCCTAAGTATGATTCCCAATCAGAGACAACGATAGACAGCTGCCTCTGATTGGGAACCACACTCAGCCAGAAACAAAGAAATACAAAACCTAGAAATAAAGAACATAGAATACCCACCCAAATCACACCCTGTCCAAACCAAAATAGAGACATCCGGCTGCAAAACCTGAACCTATAGGGGAGGGTCTGGGTGGGCATCTATCCGCCGTGGCGGCTCTGGTGCGGGACGTAGACCCCGTTCCACCTCTGGCTCACCCCACTTTGGTGGCGCCTCTGCTGCGGGGACCCTCGTCGCCGACCCCGGACTGGGGACCCTCTCCGCAGGCCCCGGACTGGGGACCGTCGCTGCGGGCCCCGGACTGGAGACCGTCGCTGGAGGCTCCGGACTGGAGGCCGTCATTGGAGGCTTCGTGCCGTGACTCATCACTGGAGGCTTCGTGCCGTGACTCATCACTGGAGGCTTTGTGCCATGGATCATCACTGGAGGCTTGGTTCGTGGAGCAGGCACAACCCGTCCTGGCTGGATACCCACTTCAGCCCGGCACTTTCGAGGCGCTGACACAGGATGCACTGGGCTGTGCAGGCGCATTGGAGACACCTTGCGCAGAGCCGGCGCAGGATACACTGGACCGTGGAGGCGCACCGGAGGTGTAGAGCTTCAGAGCTAGCACAACTCATCCTGGCTGGATACCCCCTGTAGCCCGGCAAGTGCGGGGAGCTGGAACAGGCCACACTGGGCTGTGCTGGCGAACCGGAGACACCGTGCGTAGAGCTGGCGCAGGATAACCTGGACCGAAGAGACGCACTGGAGGCCAGGAGCGCTGAGCCGGCACCATCCGTCCTGGCTGGATGCCCACTCTAGCCCGGCCGATGCGGGGAGCTGGAATATAGCGCACCGGGCTATGAGTGCGCCCTGCCCGGTCACTCTCTCCCCACAGCAAGCACGGGGAGTTGGCTCAGGTCTATAACCTGACTCCGCCAATCTCCCCTTGTGCCCCTCCCCCCCCAAAAAATGTTGGGGCTGCCTCTCGTGCACGCCTCGTTGAGCCAACTCCTCGTAGCGTCGCCGTTCCGCCTTAGCTGCTTCCAGCTCCTCCTTAGGACGGCGATATTCACCAGCCTGTGCCCAGGGTCCCTTGCCTTCCAGTATCTCCTCCCATGTCCACTCCTCCAGGAAACGCTGCTTGGTATTTTTGTGGTGGGATCTTCTGTGACGGTTGTCGTCGTCGGAAGAGACCAAGGCGCAGCATTCTTTGAGTTCCACATAATTTAATAACGAAGTGAAACTTTGAAAGGACAAAACAATAAAGAATACAACGACCGAACAGCTTCGATGTGCAAACTACCTGCACACAAACAAAGAACAAGATCCCACACAGACGGAGGGAAAGGGCTGCCTAAGTATGATCCCCAATCAGAGACAACGATAGACAGCTGCCTCTGATTGGGAACCACACTCTGCCAGAAACAAAGAAATACAAAACCTAGAAATAAAGAACATAGAATACCCACCCAAATCACACCTTGACCAAACCAAAATAGAGACATAAAAAGGCTCTCTAAGGTCAGGGCGTGACAGATATAGACCGCAACACCGCCCACATTGGCATTTCTGTCTTTTCTGTTGATATTATAACTATATATTGCTACCATTATATAATCAAAAGTATTACCTAAGTGAGTTTTAGAGATAGTCAGAAAATGAATGTCATCTGTTACTAGCAAGTTACGGATTTCATGTACCTTGTATCTTTGGCTACATATGTTAATGTGGGCAATTTTTTGCACTTTTCTGGGATGCTTGATTGTTTTTATTGCTTTACTGGGAGGCTTATCAGAAGTAGACATGACAATGTTATTTATGTTTGAGCTGATAGTGCAGGGTGAGCTGCACACAGTGGACTTCCTACTAGGGCACACCGCCTTAGTGCTAACAGTATAACTCTGTTTCATAGGCACATGATTACTGTATGCTGTAGGATCTACAGAGGCACTCAGGGGAGTTAGAGGGACATAAATTAGGTTACTTATATTGTGATTGCCAAAGCCCCTGGGATAATGTACATTTGCTACATCATTACGACAACTCAGCGACACAATGGTAGGGATTAGCTGAGCTGGCCTTCAGTCATTGATAAGTTATTGTCTCAATGCATTCTTGAAATGTGTGGACAGAGTCCAGGAGCCAAGGTGATTTGGATGGACTATGTCATTCCTGTAGAGCATCATCTGTTCCTAGAAGGTGTCAAAGTTATCTATAAAAGTTAATCCAACAGAGCTACAGTCATTTTTTATTGGAATTGGAAGCCCCCAGGGAAGGTGCCGGAACCTTTGGATCCAGGTCGGCGAAGTTGTTTTTAGTCTGTGTCCGGTCCGGGCTTACCTTCGCCAAGGACACCCCGTTGTCAGAGGTCTCTGTTTTCGACTTCCACAGTGAGTGACATGTATCCATGGCTGGTTGGTAGGATCGAGAACAGGAATATCCACCAAGTCATCCAGGAGCATCCTACTAACTCCATTCTCTGCAGGGAAGGGGGAGTCAGCCGTGGAGAGTTCCACCTCAAAAAGCACAAGAGACACCCACCATCTCAGATTGTTCTGAAATAGTTTATGTTGTTAGAAACAGATAATATTAGCATTCCTGCAAGATTATTTTTTGAAGTATAATTTGATCTCTGAGAAATTAAGCTATTTGATTGCATCCAAATTGGCTATTTTAATTTAAACGATTAAATTTTATAGAGAAAGGCGCATGGGTGCAGTTTCTTGTCCTCCTCATTCCACTGTGAAAGGACCGCCCCTGCTCAGGTGTCCGAGGAGTCCACCTCCACCACAAAGGGACAAGTCGGATCAGGATGAACGAGGATGGGTCCAGAGGTGAAACATCCCTTGAGCTCCATGAATGTAATGTCAGCCTGGGGTCCAGCAAAAACGGGTCTGGGACTTGCAGGTTAGGACCATGAGAGGTGCTACCGACGCACCAACGTTGCTTTTAAAACGGCTGTATTAATAGGCAAACCCGAGCAACCGCTGGACCTGATTGAGTGAGGTGAGACGGGGCCAGTTGGGGACCGCCTCAATCTTTACGGGGTCCATTTGGATGCCTGTGGTAGAGATAATGTGACCCAGGAAGGAAACCTGGGATACGTGGAACTCACACTTCTCTATCTTCACATATAGTTGACTCTGCAGGAGGCTTCTCAGGACTAGTGGATATGCAGTGTGTGTTCCAGAAGGGTCTTGGAGAAGATCAAGATGTCGTTGAGCAAAACAAAGACAAACAGATTCAACATATCCCTCAGGGTGTCATTGACCAATGCTTGAAAGACTGCCGGTGAGTTCGATAATCCGAAGCGTATGACTAAATACTCATAGTGGCCACTAGACGTGTTAAATGCAGTCTTCCATTCATCTCCCTCCGTGATTCTCAACCAGATTGTAAGCGTTGCGGAGGTCCAATTTGATGAAGAATTGGGCCCCTTGGACCAACTCCAATGCGGAAGACATCAGTGGTAGGAGGGAATAATTATTGATCGTAATCTGGTTCAGTCCTCTGTAGTCGATGCAGGGACGCAGGCCTCCATCCTTCTTACCCACGAAGAAGAAGCCTGCACCAGTAGGGGATATAGAGGGGCAATGAAACCTGCCTCCAGCGACTTCCGGATGTAATTGTCCATGACTGTTGCTTCAGGGGTCAAGAGGGAGTACAAACAACCCCGGAGAGGTGTGGTGCCGGGAAGGAGTTCTATGGCACAGTCATAAGGATGATGAGAGGGAAGGGTGGCGGTCTGCCTCTTACTGAAGGCCTCCTGGAGGTCGAAGTATTTAGGAGGGAGAGCGGAAACTTCTTGGTCTTCAAGGTATGCAGGAGGACACGGCGAGGCTTTTGGTGGGGGTCTTAGACATTTAGTCTGGCAGTCCTTACCCCAGTCTAGTAGGTTTCCCGTGGACCAGGAAATGAGTGGATTATGTAGCGCTAGCCAGGAGTACCCTAGGACAAGGGGGTTCTCGGGAGCAGTGATCAACAGAAAACTAAGAGTCTCAGAGTGGTTCACCCCAACCTACAGTAGAATGGGATTGATCTGATATTCCACCTGACCCGGGGCCAATGGGGCGTCCATCGAGGGTTTAAAACTTCTTATGGCTGCAATCCCATTAACAGTATGATATGACAACAGCCAGTGAAAGTGCAGGGCGCCAAATTCAAACAACAGAAATCTCATAATTAAAATTCCTCAAACATACATGTATCTTATACCATTTTAAAGGTAATCTTGTTGTTAATCCCACCAAAGTGTCCGATTTCAAATAGGCTTTACAGCGAAAGCACCACAAACGATATGTTAGGTCACCACAAAATCACAGAAAAACACAGTAATTTTTCCAGCCAAAGACAGGAGTCACAAAAAGCAGAAATAGAGGTAAAATGAATCACTAACCTTTGATGATCTTCATCAGATGACACTCATAGGACTTCATGTTACACAATACATATATGTTTTGTTTGATTAAGTTCATTTTTATATCCAAAAACCTCAGTTTACATTGGCGCCATGTTCAGAAATGCCTCCAAAATATCCAGAGAAATTGCAGAGAGCCACGTCAAATAACATAAATACTCATCATAAACTTTGATGAAAGATACATGTTTTACATAGAATTAAAGATACACTTGTTCTTAATGCAACCGCTGTGTCAGATTTCAAAAAGCTTTACGGCAAAAGCACAATATTCAATAATCTGAGAACAGCGTTCAGCCACAAAAGGAAGCCATACAGTTACCCGCCAAATTGTGCAGTCAACAAAACTCATAAAAAGCATTATAAATCTTCACTTACCTTTGCTGATCTTCATCGGAATGCACTCCCAGGACTCCCACTTCCACAAGAAATGTTTGTTTTGTTCGGTAATGTCCATAATTTATGTCCAAATAGCTATTTGATCCAAAGTCAGGAAGCGCGTTCACTAAAAGTTCAGTAACAGTCAGTAGAAACATGTCAAACGATGTATTGAATCAATCTTTAGAATATTTTTAACATAAATCTTCAGTAACGTTCCAACCGGAGAATTACATTGACTTCAGATGTGCGATGGAACAGAGCTCCCTCTCATCCCTCTAGTGATAGACCTGACTAATTCCTGTCTCCTTTGGCCCCACTTCACAGTAGAGGCATCAGACAAGGTTCTACAGACTGTTGACATCTAGTGGAAGCTGTAGGAAGTGCAAACTCATCCATATCCCACTGTGTATTCAATAGGGGCTTGGTTGAAAATCGACCGACCTCAGAATTCCCACTTCCTGTTTGGATTTTTTGTCAGGTTTTTGCCTGCCAAATGAGTTCTGTTATACAGTGGGGCAAAAAAGTATTTAGTCATTTAGTCATTAATACAGGTAACGAGTGGAGAACAGAGGAGCCTCTTAAAGAAGAAGTTACAGGTCTGTGAGAGCCAGAAATCTTGCTTGTTCGTAGGTGACCAAATACTTATTTTCCACCATAATTTGCAAATAAATTCATAAAAAATCCGACAATGTGATTTTCTGGATTTTTTTTTCTCATTTTGTCTGTCATAGTTGAAGTGTACATATGATAAATTACAGGCCTCTCTCATCTTTTTAAGTGGGAGAACTTGCACAATTGGTGGCTAACTAAATACTTTTTTGCCCCACTGTACTCACAGACATCATTCAAACAGTTTTAGAAACTTTAGAGTTTTCTATCCAATACTAATAATAATATGCATATATTAGCAACTGGGACTGAGGAGCAGGCAGTTTACTATGGGCACCTCTGGGCACCTTTCATCCAAGCTACTCAATACTGCCCCTGCAGCCATAAGAAGTTAAATCTGCAGAGGGACGGGACATTTCACGCAGGGGATCTGTAACTCTCTGGCAAAGTCTTGGTCAATGAAATTATCCGCAGCCCCGGAGTCCACAAACGCTTGAATCTGGTGCTGACGGTTGTCCCAGTGGAGGGTAGTAACAGACGGTGACGAGGTAACTGGGAGGTAACTGCACAGCTTGTCAACGTCTCCCCCTGTCCTGACGAGCCCTGGCATTTCCCGTGAGCTCCGGGAAGGTAGCACGGAGATGGCCGAGACTTACATCGTAGAGGCAGCAGCTTTCACACATTCGCCTGTCACGCTCCTGTGGGCTCAGACGTGTGTGACCCAGCTGCATAGGATCCTCCATGCTGGGCTTGCTCAGGAAACAGGAATTCTGGAGTTATGTCAAAAGGGCGCTGTCTCACCCGTTCCCAGATCTGGTTGTCAGTCCTGATTACCTGTGTTATCAGGGACTCGAGGTCCTCTCCCAGTTCCCGAGCGGCCAGTTCATCTTTGATGTAGATAGACTGACCCTGGTGGAAAGCGGTAACCAGTGCCTACGTATTCCACCCACTCTCGGCGGTGAGGGTGCGGAACTCAATGGCGAAGTCAGCCAAAGGTCTGGCCCCTTGGCGGAGGTTGAACAGTCGGCTGGCCGCTTCTCGTCTGCCGACTGGGTGGTCGGGGACTCGACATAGCTCAGCGGTGAAGGCTACTATGGATCTGCAAGATGGTGGCTGCTGTTCCCAAACCGCCATTGCCCATGCCAGCGCCTTGCCCGAGAGTAGAGAAATGGTGTAGGCGATCATGGCCCGATCGGTGTGGAACGAGGAGGACTGTAGCTCGAACACCAGAGAACACTGAGTGAGGAACCCCTTGCATTCTCCCCGGTGGCCGTCATACCGCTCGGGGGCTGGGATCTTGGGTTCCCGGTGCAGATTCCCTGGAGGAACCACAACGACATCTGTAGGACTGGGCGATGAGACCTGGGCATTGGCTCCTCCTGTGTTGGGGGCGTGCCGTGGTTGGAAGGACTCAGCAAGTGCCCGAAGGGTCCCGGAGATTTGAGAGAGCTGTTCTTGCTGCCGTCCTAACAGTGTTCCTTTTTGGGCTAACACATTCCGTATCTGCGTGATCTCTGCTGAGTCCATGTTGTGGCAGAAGCTTGCTGGGAGGTGGTAAGGTTGGACCCAGTACAGAGAAGAGACCAAACGAGGAATCAGTGGTTAAGGATAAACATAATACTTTACTGAGATACGGTAGCCGCAGGATCACAGTACACTTGAAAAAACAGCAAACAATAAGTCTCAAAAACTCACTCAGGAAACGAATGCACACAGTAAACAGCTTCTGCAAAGGACCACAGAAAACACACCTCTTTTAACAGGGACACAATCATGAAATAATAAGACACACCTGAGTCCAATAAAAGTCTCTAGGGCGGTCTCTGCCGCCCTCTGGTGCCAAGAGGAACCATGACACATGCCAAACCTTTTCAACCACTTGGACGGGGAAGATACCCTGTCATGCCTTCTTCACGACTGTGCGCGCTTTTGTGGGCATCAGAGCCTGTGTAATATGATTCCACCTTATTCCTATATTGTCCTTTTGCTCATTTGATGACTCTTCAGAGGTCATAGCGGGACTTCTTCTACTTGTTCCTATCCTCGGCCATAGTCTCAGGGCTGTCTGCATACCACTGTGTGCGGTAGCCCGATCCTTTAGTTTAGGGCCAACCTCAGTGTTAATCTAGGACTTTTGATTGGGGAAGCAGCAAACCTTGACTGTGGGGACGTTGCCTATGCATTTCCTAATGAGGCCGGTGACAGAGGGGGTTCGCTCATCGATGTTATCAGAGGAGTCCCGAAACATATTCCAATCAGCGCTAGCAAAGCAGTCGTGCAGCATAATCTCTGTTTCTGGAGACCATTTCCCAGAGTGAGTTATGGGTAATTCATGTTTGCGCTTCTGCTTGTAAACAGGGAGCATGGGTATAGAGTCATGATCTGAATTGGCGAATGGCGGATGAGCGAGGGGCTTGTATGCTTGCTTGTGGGTAAAATAACAGTGGTCTAGTGGCAATGGAAGTTGGGCAACGCTTGTCTTAATGATACGAAATAAAAATTGATGGCAACCAGAAAAGCAGCCTCTAAGTTTTCCTGCTTGGTTATAGCCTCGTACAGTTCGTTAAGTGCCAGCTTGTTCTTTTTCTTGTCCTGGGGTGAAACCTGTACAACAGTCACGATAACAGCTGAAAACTCCCTCAGGCATTTGACCATCAGGTATTCCAAGACGGGTGAACAATGGGTCGACACGTCCAGAACACTCGAATCAGCACACCAGTTATTGTTGATGAAGAGGCAAACTCCTCCCCCCTTCGATTTCCCCGACGCCACTGTCCTGTGGGCACGGTCAATGAAGAATCCATCGAGTTGGATTGCCATCTTGTCCAAGAGCCAGGTTTCATAAAAGCAGAGAATATTGCAGTTTCGAGAGTCCCATTAGTAGCAAATCCGCGATCGGAGGTCATCCATTTTATTGTCAAGTGACCAGTAGAATAGAGGGAAGAGGGGGCCATTTCTCCCTTCGCCTTAATCACGGCAGGATCCCCCCTCTCTTGCCTCTGTAACGTTGACGTTTCCTCTTGAGTAGCCCTGAAATTGGGTCAGAATTACAGAAAGAGCTCAGGGCAGATGAGTCAAAGTTGAAGACAAAACTGGTAACTAACTGCTGATCTGATGTTCAGAAGTTGTCGGTTGTAAGAAATGACAGCGGATACATTGAGAAAATAATGTAAAAATAAAAAACAAAAGAATCACAAAATAGCAAAGTTGGGTTGGAGCTTGCAAAACGGTGACCATCCAGTGCGGCGCCATCTTGTAGAGTTTGTCAAGCAGGTCGAGTGACCGCATGTGTGGAGTGTTCTGCTCTCAAGACCAGCCAGGCCCGGTGGGGAGCACAGGACTGCCGCTCCAAACCCTGAATGCACACACACGCACGCACACACGCGCACACACACACACACACACCCACCCACACACTCGCACACACAGCAGAGGAATCTAAACAATAACCCCAAGTAATTCTGCAGTCCTCCATTGGCTTCAGTCAGCAGTCTCAGCACTCTCTCCTCACAGTGAGGGCTCATCTGAATACAAACAAACTCAGATCGATACAACCCACTGTTCAATCACATGTAATGAGGACTCAGGAAGGCTGTAGGTATCACATTATATTTGGCTTAATTACTATTATGAAAAATGTGGCTTTAGAAAGATCTGTCTTGAAGTATTGCACTTCATTATAAGTGCTATGGAAAGATAATTGAGGTTTAGATGAAGTGGTAAGGATTTGTCTTTGCTTTCAATATTGTGAAAGGCAGTCAAGATGGCTATTGATTGTTTTTTCTGCTACTGTATATGAAACATTGAATACATTAGCATTTTAGTCATTTAGCAGACGCTCCTACAGTGGCGTAGTGCAGTTTCACTGGACCTCCCTGCAAGGTCCGAGCATTTTGTTCACGGCTTATGTGTTTATATGCAATCTGGGGGGGGGGGGGGGGGGGGCAGATATATTTTCCTCAATAAAGTAGCTATCAGCAAAGTCACAGCAAGTAGGAAAAAAAGTAAATTGCTAGTTCAAAAAAGGCAAGGATGACACACACACACACACACACACACACACACACACACACACACACACACACACACACACACACACACACAGTCAAAAGTTTAACAAAAACCCTTGAATGAGTAAGTTCTTTATTTTTACTATTTTCTACATTGTAGAATAATAGTGAAGACATCAAAACTATGAAATAACATATATGGAATCATGTAGCAACCAAAATAAAGTGTAAAACAAATCAAAATATATTTTATATTTGAGATTCTTCAAATAGCAATGAATACTCAGGGAGAAAAAGGTGTAGATTCACGCGCAGAGCGCGGCCGATGGAATCGTGGTCACAGGCAGGCAATGATCAAACACAGGTAGGCAGTCAAAAACAAACAATACCTCAAAACAGAAAGAACTGAACTAAATAGGGAGCTGATGAGACCAGGTGAGAAACGAACATAGGTGAAATCAATGAACAAAAATGAAAGACAGGGCTACGTCCCAGAACACAAAGAAAAATAACACAAGGTTGACTAAGAAAAGAAAAGCAGAATCTTATAGCTTTGATGACAGCTTTGCACATTCCTGGCATTCTCTCAACCAGCTTCACTTGGAATGTTTTTCCAACAGTCTTGAAGAAGTTCCCACATATGCTGAGCACTTATTGGCTGCTTTACCTTCACTCTGCGGTCCAACTCATCCCAAACCATCTCACTTTGGTTGAAGTCGGGGGATTGTGGAGGCCAGGTCATCTGATGCAGCACTCCATCACTTTCCTTCTTGGTAAAATAGCCCTTACATAGCCTGGAGGTGTGTTGGGTCATTGTCCTGTTGAAAAACAAATGATAGTCCCACTAAGCCCAAACCAGATGGGATGGCGTATCGTTGCAGAATGCTGTGGTAGCCATGCTGGTTAAGTGTGCCTTGAATTTTAAATAAATCACAGACAGTGTCAACAGCAAAGCACCCCCACACAATAACACGTCCTCCTCCATGCTTCACGGCGGGAAACACACATGCGGAGATCATCCGCTCACCCACACTGCGTCTCACAAAGTGTTTCTTGGTCGAAGCAAGTCTCTTCTTATTATTGGTGTCCTTTAGTAGTGGTTTCTTTGCAGCAATTCGACCATGAAGGCCTGATTCACATAGTCTCCTCTGAACAGCTGATGTTGAGATGTGTCTGTTACTTGAACTCTTCAAAGCATTTATTTGGGCTGCAATTTCTAAGGCTGGTAACTCTAATGAACGTATCCTCTGCAGCAGAGGTAACTCTGGGTCTTCCATTCCTGTGGCGGTCCTCATGAGAGCCAGTTTCATCATAGTGCTTGATGGTTTTTGCGACTGCACTTTCAAAGTTCTTGAAATGTTCTGTATTGACTGACTTTATGCCTTAAAGTGATGATGGACTGGCATTTGTCTTTTCTTATTTGACCTGTTCTTGCCGTAATATGGTCTTGGTCTTTTACCAAATAGGGCTATCTTCTGTATATCACCCCTACCTTGCACAACACCGCTGATTAGCTCAAACGCATTAAGAAGGAAAGAAATTCCTCAAATTAACTTTTAAGAAGGCACACCTGTTAATTGAAATACATTCCAGGTGACTACCTCATGAAGCTGGTTGAGAGAATGCCAAGCGTGTGCAAATCTGTCATCAAGGCAAAGGGAGACTATTTGAAGAATCTCAAATATAAAATATATTTTGATTTGTTTAACCTTTTTTTGTGTTCTAAAGTGTTTTTTTTAATGGGGGATGGAGGGGTGCTGTGGGAATTTAAAAAAAAGCAATTTTTGGAGAGGTAAGGTTTCATATGTTTTCGGAAGATGGGTAAGGACTCTGCTGTCCTATTACCAGGGTGAAACTCGTTCCAACGTTGGGGTGCCTGGACAAAGAAGAGCTTTGACTGGCCTAAACGGGAGCTGACCTCCCATAAGGAAAGAAGGGCCAAGAGATCTCCGCCCAATCATTGCCGTCAGGGGCTGTGCTTGACGTCGACTGAAATACGTAGGTGCTGTTACTCAATTTGGGTGTCGATACTGTTTATATTTAGGTGCAGGAACTCAGCAATACCTTTGAGCTAATATTCTATAAGAGGCACAGGAACTCAACCCAGGAGTGTTTCTAGGATTTGAAGACATTCTGGGCTTAGCCCAAAGACAGAATTTCAATGGCTAAATGCATGCATTTGGCCCACTTTGAGATTAGAACATTCAGAGATTAGATATTTATCAGGTAACTTGCACCTTCCCACCTGCCACAGTAGACACTGCCAGTATTCAGTTACAGTAGCAACTGTGAGTCTCTCTACTCTGGAACACATACATCTACAGTGTATTGCCAAAAACCTCCATACCACTCAACAACTTCCAACTTTGGCTCATTGGACGGGTCAGAGTCTAACTGACTAAAGAATCCCACAGTACCCGAACACCCTCTCTCTCTCTCTCTCTCTCTCTCACACACACACACACACACACACACACACACACACACACACACACACACACACACACACACACACACACACACACACACACACACACACACACACACACACACACACACACACACACACACACACACACACACACACACACACACAAATTAGAATCCATAGTGCAGCTATAAGTGATACAGTCTACTGTGTGCACACCCCTCCTCTGCCTCTCTGAATCGCGTTCTCTGTGTCATCTGTTGCTGTCTCCATTGTCTGCCCTCTTCTGTTGCTGTCTCTTTTGTCAACCCTCCTCTCTCCTCCTGTCCTTGTTGTAAAAAGTGTAAAAGTAAACTATTGTTTTAACAGTAATTTCACAGGTTTTTTCACCTCAAATGTAAATTTTTTGTAAACCATGTTTTACTTTTCACTGTCTGTGTAAATACAATTTATAAAAATCTATAGAGGCCCGTTCTGTCCTTCTGGTGTCTCTCGCCATCATATCCTATTCTTCTGTTGCTGTCTCTGTGTCTTATCTGGTATGTCTCTCTCTATCACTTATTATTATGTTGCTGTCTCTGTGTCTTGCCTGGTGTGTCTCTCTCCATCACCTATTCTTCTGTTGCTGTCTCTGTGTCTTATCTGGTGTGTCTCTCACCATCACCTATTATTATGTTGCTCTCTCTGTGTCTTGTCTGGTGTGTCTCTCTCCATCACCTATTCTTCTGTTGCTGTCTCTGTGTCTTATCTGGTGTGTCTATCTTTCTCTCACCTATTATTATGTTGCTGTCTCTGTGTCTTGTCTGGTGTGTCTCTCTCCATGACCAATTCTTCTATTGCTGTCTCTGTGTCTTATCTGGTGTGTCTCTCTCTATCACCTATTATTATGTTGCTCTCTCTGTGTCACGTTCTGACCTTTATTTTCCTTTGTTTTTGTCTTTAGTTAGTATGGTCAGGGCGTGAGTTGGGGTGGGCAGTCTATGTTATGTGTTTCTATGTTGAGGTTTGTCAATTGGCCTGATATGGTTCTCAATCAGAGGCAGGTGTTTTGCATTGTCTCTGATTGGGAACCATATTAAGGTAGCCTGTTTTCACTGTTGGTTTGTGGGTGATTGTTCCTGTTCGTGTGTTCCTGGTTTTTCTGTGTTCACTAGTTCGGAACTGTAGCTTCGTTGTTTTTTCGTCTGTTTATTGTTTTTGTTCATATTGAGAAGTATTCTTATAAATTATGGATACGCACCACGCTGTGCTTTGGTCCTCCTCTCCTTCTACCGACGAAAGCCATTACAGAATCACCTACCACTAAAGGACCAATCAGCGTGGTAACAGGGAGCGGCAGCAAGACGTTTTGGAAGGCATGGCTGCTACACATGGGAGGAGATCCTGGCTGGAAGGGATCGCCTCCCATGGGAACAGGTGGAGGCAGCTAGGAGAGCAGAGGCAGCCGGAGAGAGGAGCCAGCGATATGAGGAGGCAGCACGGCAGCGCGACAGGTACGAGAGGCAGCCCCCCCAAAATTTTTTGGGGGGGCACACGAGGAGTGTGGCTAAGCCAGGTAGCAGGCCTGAGCTCACTCCTCGTGCTTATTGTAAGCAGCGTGTTACTGGTCAAGCACCGTGTTATGCGGTTAAGCGCACGGTGTCGCCAGTACGTGCCCATAGCCCGGTGCGCTATAGGGCAGCCCCCCGAAAGTGTCATGCGAGTGTGGGCATCCAGCCAGGGCGTATTGTGCCTGCTCAGCGTGTCTGATCTCCGGTACGCCGTTTCGGTCCAGGGTATCCTGTGCCGGCTCTGCGTGCTGTGTCTCCGGGGCGCTGGGAGGGTGCAGTGCGTCCTATGCCTGCGCTCCGCTCGTGCCGGGCAAATGTGGGAGTGGAGCCTAAGGGAGAGGTGCGTGTAGTAGGCACTAGATCTCCAGTGCTCACCCACAGCCCGGTTCAACCTGTGCCTGCACTCTGGAGGGTCCAGGCTAGAGTAGTATTCCAGCCTGGGGGAGTGGTGCCAAGGCTGTGCACCAGAGCTCCAGTGCTCCCCCACAGCCCGGTCCTTCAGGTGCCTCCTCCTAACACCAAGCCTCCTGTAGGTCTCCCCAGCCTGGTGGGTCCTGTGGCAGCCCCACGCACCAGGCTGTCTCTCCGTCTCTTCCCTACAGGTGTGCCCGTCTGTCCAGCGCTGCCCGTCTGCCCAGCGCTGCCTGCGCTGCCCGTCTGTCCAGCGCCGCCTGCACTGCCCGTCTGCCCATCGCCGTCTGAGCCGCCCGCCCACCTGCGCTGCCCGTCTGAGCCGTCCGTCTGCCCAGCGCCGCCTGCGCTGCCCGTCTGCCCAGCGCCGTCTGAGCCGCCCGTCTGTCCTGAGCCATCAGAGCCGCCCGTCTGTCCTGAGCCGTCAGAGCCGCCCGTCAGTCAGGAACCGCCAGAGCAGCCCGCCATTCAGGAGCTTCCAGAGCCGCCCGCCAGTCAGAAGCTGCCAGAGCCGCCCGCCAGTCAGGAGCTGCCAGAGCCGCCCGCCAGTCAGGAGCTGCCAGAGCCGCCCGCCAGCCAGGAGCTGCCAGAGCCGCCAGCCAGCCAGGAGCTGCCAGAGCCGTCAGTCAGCCAGGAGCTGCCAGAGCTGCCTGTTAAGCCGGCGATGCCGGAATTGCCTTTCACTCCGGCGCTGCCGGAGTCTCCCGCCTGTCCGGCGCTGCCGGAGTTGTCCTTTACTCCGGTGCTGCCGGAATCTCCCGTCCATTCGGGACCCATGGCTAGGGTCCCCAGTCAGAGGTCGGCGGCAAGGAGCGCCGCTCATAAGAGGCTACGGGGGCGGTTGAGGCGGACTAGAACTATGGTTAAGTGGGGTCCACGTCCCGCGCCAGAGCCGCCACCGCGGACAGACGCCCACCCAGACCCTCCCCTATAGGTTCAGGTTTTGCGGCCGGAGTCCGCACCTTTGGGGGGGAGGGGTACTGTCACGTTCTGACCTTTATTTTCCTTTGTTTTTATCTTTAGTTAGTATGGTCAGGGCGTGAGTTGGGGTGGGCAGTCTATGTTATGTGTTTCTATGTTGAGGTTTATTGTTTTTGTTCATATTCAGAAGTATTCTAATAAATTATGGATACGCACCACGCTGCGCTTTGGTCCTCCTCTCCTTCTACCGACGAAAGCCATTACACTCTGTGTCTTGTCTGGTGTCTCTCTCCATAATTTATTATTCTGTTGCTGTCTCTGTGTCTTGTCTGGTGTGTCTCTCTCCATCACCTATTATTATGTTGCTCTCTCTGTGTCTTGTCTGGTGTCTCTCTCCATCATTTATTATTCTGCTGCTGTCTCTGTGTCTTGTCTGGTGTGTCTCTCTCCATCACCTATTATTATGTTGCTCTCTCTGTGTCTTGTCTGGTGTGTCTCTCTCATCACCTATTCTTCTGTTGCTGTCTCTGTGTCTTATCTGGTGTGTCTACCTCTCTCTCACCTATTATTATGTTGCTGTCTCTGTGTCTTATTTGGTGTGTCTCTCTCCATCACCTATTCTTCTATTGCTGTTTCTGTCTTATTTGGTGTGTCTCTCTTCATCACCTATTATTATGTTGCGGTCTCTGTGTCTTATCTGGTGTGTCTATCTTTCTCTACCCTATTATTATGTTGCTGTCTCTGTGTCTTGTCTGTGTCTCAAAATCAAAATATATTTTATATTTGAGATTCTTCAAATAGCCGTCCTTTGCCTTGATGACAACTTTGCACACTCTTGGCATTCTCTCAACCAGCTTCATGAGGTAGTCACCTGGAATGCATTTCAATTAACAGGTGTGTCTTCTTAAAAGTTAATTTGTGGAGTTTTTCCCTTCTTAATGCGTTTGAGCCAATCAGCTGTTGTGATAAGGTAAGGGGTATACAGAAGATAGCCCTATTTGGTAAAAGACCAAGTCCATTTTATGGCAAGAACAGCTCAAGTAAGCAAAGAGAAACGACAGTCCATCATCACTTTAAGACATGAAGGTCAATACGGAAAATTGCTAAAACTTTGAAAATTTCTTCAAGTGCAGTCGCAAAAACCATCAAGCGCTATGATCAAACTGGCTCTCATGAGGACCACCACAGGAATGGCAGACCCAGAGTTACCTCTGCTGTAGAGGATACATTCATTCGAGTTACCAGCCTCAAATAATATGTTCATTAGAGTTACCAGCTTCAAATAAATGCTTCACAGAGTTCAAGTAACAGACACATCTCAACATCAACTTTTCAGAGGAGACCGTGTGAATCAGGTCTTCATTGTCAAATTGCTGCAAAGATAAACGGATGATCTCCGCATGTGTATTCCCCACCGTAAAGTATGCAGGAGGTGTTATGGTCTGGGGGTGCTTTGCTGGTGACACTGTCTGTGATTTATTGTGAATTCAAAGCACACTTAACCAGAATGGCTACCACAGCATTCTGCAGCGATACGCCATCCCATCTGGTTTGGCTTTAGTGGGACTATCATTTGTTTTTCAACAGGACAATGACCCAACACACCTCCAGGCTGTGTAAAAGCTATTTGACCAAGAAGGAGAGTGATGGAGTGCTGCATCAGATGACCTGGCCTCAACCAAATTGAGATGGTTTGGAATGAATCGGACTGCAGAGTGAAGGAAAAGCAGCCAACAAGTGCTCAGCATATATGGGAACTCCTTCAAGACTGTTGGAAAAGCATTCCAGGTGAGGCTGGTTGAGAGAATGCCAAGAGTATGCAAAGTTGTCATCAAGGCAAAAGGTGGCTATTTGAAGAATCTCAAATTTAAAATACATGTAGATGTGTTTAACACTGTTTTGGTTACTACGTGATTCCATATGTATTATTTCATAGTTTTTATGTTTTCACTATTATTCTATAATGTAGAAAATAGTAAAATACAGAAAAACCCTTGAATGAGTAGGTGTTCTAAAACTTTTGACCGGTAGTGTACATTGTGTTCTGATGGTCCCTAACTATCCTCATAGGGATATCCAAAGTCAACCCAGATTTACCACAAGCATTACGACCGGGTCCCTTGCAGCTGCACTCCGAATTGATGATTACTTGTGTGCTGCCTGCTGTGGGCATGTGGGTAACCCAACTTTAATTTCCGTTGCGATGCAGTTACGACCACAAGTCTCACAAATCTTTGTTTTGGACAAGACTGACTTTATGACCAAAATTATCCTATTTACATTCGTAGTCATTTTTGACAGTAGAATAAATGTTTCTAACTCATATTGATGCCACATAGGCTGTTTTCTAAATGAGAAGTTGGTGTTTAGGGGCAGTTGCTCTTTAAATTTACTGTGTACTGACATGACCAGGGCAACTCAACTGTGAAGAAAAATTCAAGTGTACGCATAACAGAGCACCATAACTCCAGACATGACAGATAAGAAGCTACATAGCCCCTAGGCTATATGAATATAAAGAGGCATGAGCCAAAACAAATTACCTGTAGAATGGAAAATTGAATAAGTTATAAGACCTCTATGATTCATTTAATTTAGTCAGTTCTAGCAGCTAATGTGAGATTTTTAGAATAAATAACATTTGAGGACACATAACTTAAGGGCCTATGTATTTTCAACGTTTTGTTCACCTACAATCTAACCATTAATCTGGCAAGCTCTTCCCCTCTCTTTCTGGCTGCCCCCTTACCTTCTAAGTTGAAGTTTGTTTATTTTTCATATGCACAGGCTATACATGCAGTACACAGTGCATTGAAATGCTTACTTGCAGGTTAACCTCTCGACAGTGAAACAACAATAGAACAATTAAGTAGCTATGAGAATAAAAAGAGACATCAAAATAAAATCTCATTGAAATAATTTCAGGCAGTGTTTTGCAAATAGTTACATAGCCTATATGAAAATAACAGACATGAGCCAAGCATGTTCACCTGTAGAATGAATGATTATAAGACCTCGATGATTCATTTCCTTTTATCAGTTCTACCACCTCAACATTGCCAATTTTAAACAGGGTTAAATATCAAGTTCTTGTAAAGTTCAGCTTCAGTCCACTGCCAGAAGATATGTGCTTCAGTCAAAAAATCGTTCTCTCATCTCTTCGGCCTCAGCTAGCTAGCCAGCCAGTAGCAACCAAAAAGGGCTAGCCAGCCAAGCTAGCTACAGAAACCAAACCCATCAAATACAGTCGTAAGAAATAAACACTTTTCCTAATATCATGACTTCTACGGACATCCTTAGCTTGGTCACTAAATATACTGTTAAATAACTCTGACTGACACCCAATAGCTTAAGGGTGCTGAGCGATAGCATATTAGCATTAGCCAACCCTTATGCTGAAGGAGACTAGCTAGTTAGCTGCCACCAACCCTGGCTAACTCTACTGCTCTTGCTGCACTTTGACTTTCTGGCTGTTCTGCCCTCTCCAACTCATTCACTTCTGCCTGCTTGTGCTCAACCTGCTTGCTTTTTTGCCTCTCTTTCAGTAGAAGTTCAGAATATCCATATTTGCTCTGTGCTATGCTGCACACTGACTGAATGACAGGTGTTTTGGTGAGTGATGACATTGACATGTAACCGGTGCTGTAACGGTGGGGGAGAGGTCAAGGCATGTGGGTGGCTCACTGCATTGTGAAATCTCAACCAATCACAGCAGGCTCCGCGTCACTCCAGGGGCTTCCTGCAGTGCCTGCTACTGCCTAGTGCAGTATATTGTATTGTTAATTTTGTCATAAAAATGTCAGTAAAACTTTTTTTATATACTGAATAGCACAAAAATGTGTGTTTATGGAAACGGCAGCATATCCTAGTGGTTAGAGCGTTGGACTAGTAACCGGAAGGTTGCAAGATCGAATCCCCGAGCTGACAAGGTACAAATCTGTCGTTCTGCCCCTGAACAAGGCAGTTAACCCACTGTTCCTAGGCCGTCATTGAAAATAAGAATATGTTCTTAACTGACTTGCCTAGTTAAATTAAAAAAAAAAAATATCAGCCACAAATGTACTTTAAAAAAATGACCATCAAAAGATTCAGGGCTGGACCAAAAACATCTAGCACTTAAGCACCAGAAGCCCAGACCTAATGACGCCACTGACTCAAGCAGTAGAACATTTGAGGTGCCTGTCCTCAGTTCAGGTGAGCTCCTGCCCAAGTCAAGCATTGGTCAGGGGTAAGAAAAGTTAAAGCGCCCTGTCAAAATGTGCTAGCAAATTCTAAATGTTCCAGCCAGTGTATACATGACTGACTTCGCACTTTGGTTGCAATGCATCACATCAGATGACACGAGAAGCATCACCCATTAATTAATCTGACAGAAGCCCTCCCTCTCCTCTTTTTATCTCTCTCTTCTCTTTCATCTGGAAGGTCTAGCTACCATAGAGGAGCCTGGAAAGGCCTCCTGCTGTCACAGCTATTCTGTATCGGAGGAAGGTAATAGATACAGTGTCTGTTGGTGGAAAAAAACAATCTAGATGGGCCTCTGACCAGTCAGCATGTTGTGATAACCATGACAAGTGAGGAAGCTACTCTTAGAAAAAAGGTGCTATCTAGAACCTAAAAGGGTTATTCGGCTGTCCCCATAGGTGAACCCTTTGGAGAACCCTTTTGGCTTCCATGTAGAACCCTTTTCACAGATAAAAAAGGGTCCTATGTAGAACACTTTTTTTCTAAGAGTGTATGTCAGATAACTCCTTGGGAAAGGAGCTACTCAATTTTGTATTTTATTGTCAATTATTGGGCGATTCACTTGATTAAATTCATTGTCAGTTGTAGCATAGTCAGCTGAAAGGTTATTCTTTGCAACAATAAAACAATAAATGTTTGCCTGGTGGATCTGAAAGAATGACACAAAAGATACCGATACAGGTAAAACTTTACAATAACCTTCCATTTGTAAAGGGTTTATAAAGTGGTTATAATTACGTTAATGATTATTTAATCTTTTGAAAATGCAATATAAACCATAAAAAAATTGTTATATCGTATTAGTCAAAGTAGTGCAATAACTCATCAGTGTTTGCCAAGTAGTGAGCCACTATTTCTGTAATTTTGTGGCCCATAATGCAACTCTTTAGAAAATAGGCATGGCTTCACAACATTTTCAAATTTGAAGAAAATGGCAGAAAATATGCAGCCGAAGTACGACCAGAGCGGATACAAATTCATTACTTTAACTAATTATGACAAATGTTAAGAAAATGTTGAGCAATGTAATAAATTAATGCCTTTTCAAATAATTTACGTTGCATGTTATGTTGTCTGACAATTTGTTAGCCTCGCTAGCCTTACGAATGCATAGCATATCATTACAGCAGTGCATTCGGAAAGTATTCAGACCCCTTGACTTTTTCCACATTTTGATACGTTACAGCCTTATTCTAAAATTGGTTAAATTGTTTTTTCATCTCATTGATATACACACAATACCCCATAATGACATTTGAGCAAATGTATTTTTAAAAAACAACGTATTCAGACCCTTTACTCAGTAATTTGTTGAAGCACTTGTCCTACAGCCTCAAGTCTTCTTGGTCATGACGCTACAAGCTTGGCACACCTGTATTTGGGGAGTTTCTCCCATTCTTCTCTGCAGATCCTCTCAAGCCCTGTCAGGTTGGATGGGGAGCGTCGCTGCACAGCTATTTTCAGGTCTCTCCAGATGTTTGATCGGGTTCAAGTCTGGGCTCTGGCTGTCCCGAAGCCACTCCTGCATTGTCTTGGCTGTGTGCTTAAGGTCATTGTCCTGTTGGAAGGTGAACCTTCCAACAGGTCCTGAGAGTTCTGGACAGGTTTTCATCAAGGATCTCGCTGTACTTTGTTCTGTTCATCTTTCCCTCGATCCTGACTAGTCTCCCAGTCCCTGCCGCTGAAAAACATCCAAACAGAATGATGCTGCCACCACCATGCTTCACCGGATGGGATGGTGCCAGGTTTCCTCCAGACGTGACGCTCTGCATTCAGGCAAAAGAGTTCAATCTTGATTTCATCAGACCAGAGAATCTTGTTTCTCGTGGTCTCAGAGTTCTTGAATTGTCCTATGCCAAACTACAAGCTGGCCTTTTACTGAGGATTGGCTTTCGTCTGGCCACTCTACCATGAAGGCCTGATTGGTTGGGTGCTGCAGAGATGGTTGTCCTTCTGGATGGAGGCCACTGTGTTCTTGGGGACCTTCAATGCTGCAGAAATGTTTTGATACCCTTCCCCAGATCTGTGCCTCGACACAATCCTGTCTTGGAGCACTACGGACAATTACTTCTTGGTTTTTGCTCTGACATGCACTGTCAACTGTGGGACCTTATATAGACAGGTGTGTGCCTTTTCAAATCATGTCCAACCAATTGAATTGACCACAGGTGGACTCCAATCAAGTTTTAGGAACATCTAAATGATGATCAATGGAAACAGCATGCACCTGAGCTCAATTTCGAGTCTCATAGCAAAGGGTCTGAATACTTATGTAAATAAGGAATTTCTGTTTTTTAATTTTGATACATTTGTTATAACCCATTTATTAATGGTTTATGATGCATTTACAAATGATTAAATAACCGGCTAATGTAATTATAAACCCTTTACAAATGGAACCTTATTGTAAAGTGTTACCGATTCAGGTAGTGTTTTCATTTTGGCTCTAGCCAAAGGTTATGTTGTGGACCAGTCTGACACCTCTCCAGATAACAAGAGAGAACTCTGTTGTTAAAGGGATAGTCGGTTAAAAATAAACAATGGTAGTAGAAAGGCATATCGAAGCTGGGAAGTTGATAGTCTATTAGGCTGTTATGGAGCTTGTACACTTGAATACATTTGCGCAGTGTTTAAAATACAGGTAACTGACAAAATAATGGAAACACTTGAGTAAATGAAGGATACAAAGTGTATTAAAAGCAGGTGCTTCCACACAGGTGTGGTTCCTGAAATTAATTAAATAGTTAACATCCCATCATGCTTAGGATAAAAAATGTAAAAATGTATAAAAATGCTGGGCACACCAGAATTTTGGCTACCATGGCTATGCCCCCATAGAATGACAATGCCCCATCAACTGGAGTGGTCACTGTATGGTTTGATGAGCATGAGAACTATGTAAACCAAATGCCATGGCTGTCTCAGTCACCAGATCTCAACCCAATTGAACACTTATGAGAGATTCTGGAGTGGCACCTGAGACAGCATTTTCTACCACCATGAACAAAACACCAAATGATGGAATTTCTCATGGAAGAATGGATTGAAGCTGTTCTGGTGGCCCAACACCCTATTAAGACACTTTATGTTGGTGTTTCCTTTATTTTGTCAGTTACCTGTACATCTTGACAGTATTGTAAAGCCTGTGTAACAGAATGGGAATCAACCTGTGTTCATTTATCACCATGGGCCTGAAGGTGACATGCATCGTCCGTGTGTAATAGAGTGTGGAGAAACACACCCCGGGGCAACGTCTACCAAGGAGCTTTAATGCCCCTGACAGGCTACACAAGGAGGCCATGCTGCAGTGATAAGAGCTGATATTATTCACTACACCTTCATATCACATCAAACATTTTGCAAATCCATTTCTGCTTGGGCTGATAGATGCAGGCCTGGTGTGCTATTCATCAGAACTATGTCAAACAAGCCTCTTTGGGCTCCTCATGCCTCCAGAGTTAAGCCTTTCTTTCTCCCCCCCCCCCCCCCCCCCCCCCTTCCCCTCTGTGTCATTGGTTGTTAACGCACTCATCTGACAGGAGGAGAAAATCCTCTGTCGTAGGCTAATTGGGAGATGACTGTGCTCCCATTCTTAGGTTTGTCTTCAGTTCTATCCAGTTTGGGGACTTTAGAGCTGTACTTTAGGCCTAGCTCATTTTAGTTCCCTATTAATGTATCTAATGTTCCGCTTATCTAATATGCACAACTATAGTATAAGATATTATTTTATTTGAAAGGACTTCATTTCTGGTGGTCGTGCTTGTCCTGTCTGCCAAGACTAATGCTGGAGCTGTCCTGTTTTATTTTCACTGTAATCGCTGCTCTGTGTGTTGAAAGCTTAGGATAGAGGACAATGGGACTGTCATTTCACTAGCAGAGAATAAAATATTGTAAGTCTCCTAGCTGGATGTCTTGCCAGGATCATATTTGCACAAGGCTGTAGACAATGACTAAAACATTCAATATAGGGCTGGAGTTAGGGATAACATTAAACCTTGCACAACTTATCTAAAATCGCTGAAGGTTAAGGAAGGTCAAAGGTTCAATCTAAAAAATACAAATAGCAGATAACATTTGGAACCTTGATGAAACCATGTGGTCACAGGAGCCGTGGCAGACGCTGATTGCATCATTATTGAGATTTGGCTGGTACCTCCTACAAGGTCTCTGAGAAGCATCAGCTAGCCCAGTCTGAAACCATAGAGCTGCATACAGAGGGTCTAAAAGATGTTGTGATTAGTCTATAGGCATACATGATGTATGGTCCTGTATCAACATCTGGCATCATTTGTAATATGACAGTCACAGTTTTTCAAATTTAAAGATGAATCAGAGATATTGCAATATATTCCCATAAAATCCAACACAATTGGTTCCAGTGAACTTACTGTAAGAGTGTACATTAATTATTTAGCAACATTGAATCATAACCATTGTTTAATGGTACAAAAATTGAACACGAAATGTTAGAGCAAAATTTAAACTGCCTGTTCTCCGTGTGACATTTTAACAATGTCAGTAATTCATCACTCTTACGAAACTGCTTGTTATGAGAAACTAAATGTGAATGTAATATTGATTTAAGCAATTGTACCTTCAAGTGTTTTAAAGTGAAATCCCAGCTAATACAGATTTATGGAGGGCACTGTGTCTCCTCCAGAAATCGAGAGTAATAATGTCATGTGCTTTGCCAAGAAGACCATCATCCGGATGAATGGGGCAGCGATTACTCAAAATTAGATTCTCGTCATCTCTGCATTGGAATTCGTTACAGTTTTCCATTATAGTTTGCTATCAGTCACCAACCAATCATTCTTATTAAGTGAAACAGAGTTGACAGTGTGGCCGTCAAAAGAGGGTTATTTTGTAAACCTAATACAGTGGATGCATGGATAAAATACCCACCTCAATTACCTGGCTGTAAACGTTGGTTCCCACCTTCACTCTCACCCACACACAGGTGTAGGCCTATATACAGTACATTCTCAATACATATCTCTGCCTAGCTCAACTTGGTACTAGCTTTCCTGCCCCTCAAAGGAATTTGAATATTTTTCCCCCTTAAAATGCACTCCAATGTCAACTTTAGGAAAGTTTTACACAGTTAGGGCTGGATTTAATCTGTAGCACCGAAGATCAGTGTTGAAGCGGGATTGAAATTTAAAGGCAATCTTTCTGTGTTCGCAGAGACAGCATTAAAGGTAAACGCTGCATATGTCGGCTCAATCGAAAATTACTTTTAGATTTCGACCGTGCTACAACGCTGATCTTCGGCACTACGGATTGAATCCAGTCCTTCATTTTTGCTTCTGTTTTTCAGAATAACAGCTTTTATGTACTGTATGTTCTCTCTCTCTCCTCTGTGTCCCTAAACTCCAAAGAACATGTTGAATTCGTTTTTATTTTTGGTTCAAATCACTTCTGGAATAGTGTTACCAACAGAGAGCAAGGAGAGAGAGAGTGTGAAAGACAGAGGGAGTGTGGGACGGATGGACGGACGGACGGGACGGACGAGACGGACAGACGGACAGGAAGGGCAGACGGACAGACAGAGACAAAGGAACTTTGACAGCACAACATTCTTCTCCTGTGGGTTGTGTTTTGGTTGCGTAATCTTCAAATCAAATTGTATTTGTCACATGCGCCGAATACAACAGGTGTAGACCTTACCGTGAAATGCATACAAGCCCTTAGCCAACAGTGCAGTTCAAGAAATAGAGTAAAGAAAATATTTCCTAAATAAAATAAAGTAAATATAAAAAGTAACACTGTAGAATTACATAACAATAACGAGGTTATGTACAGGGGGCCCGGTACCGTGTAAATGTGCGGGGTACAGGTTAATCGAGGTAATTTGTACATGTAGGTAGGGGTAAAGTAACTATGCATGGATGATAAACAGCGAGTATCAACGAAGGGGGTGGGGGGCAATGTAAATAGTCAAAGTGGCCATTTGATTAATTGTTCAGCAGTCTTACATCAAATCAAACTTTATTTGTCACATGCCCTGAATACAACAAGTGTAGATCTTACCATGAAATGCTTACTTACAAGCCCTTCACCAACAGTGCAGTTCAAGAAAGAGTTAAGGAGCCTTTTGGTCCTAGACTTGGCGCTCCGGTGCCACTTGCCGTGCGATAGCAGAGACAGCATTCTATGACTTGGGTGACTGAAGTCTATGACAATTTTTGGGGCTTTCCTCTGACACCGCCTAGTACAGCGTCGGAAGTTTACATACACCTTAGCCAAATACATTTGAACTCAGTTTTTCACAATTCCTGACATTTAATCAAAGTAAAAATTCCCTGTCTTAGGTCAGTTAGGATCACCACTTTATTTTAAGAATGTGAAATGTCAGAATAATAGTAGGGAGAATGATTTATTTCAGCTTTTATTTCTTTCATCACATTACCAGTGAGTCAGAGGTTCACATACACTCAATTAGTATTTGATAGCATTGCTTTACATTGTTTAACTTGGGTCAAACGTTGTCGGGTAGCCTTCCACAAGCTTCCCACAATAAGTTGGGTGAATTTTGGCCCATTCCTCCTGACAGAGCTGGTGTAACTGAATCAGGTTTGTAGGCCTCCTTGCTCGCACACGCTTTTTCAGTTCTGCCAACACATTTTCTATGGGATTGAGGTCAGGGCTTTGTGATGGCCACTTCAATACCTTGACTTTGTTGTCCTTAAGACATTTTGCCACAACCTTGGAAGTATGCTTGGGGTCATTGTCCATTTGGAAGATCCATTTGCGACCAAGCTTTAACTTCCTGAATGATGTCTTGAGATGTTGCTTCAATATAACCACATAATTTTCCTCCCTCATGATGCAATCTATTTTGTGAAGTGCACCAGTCCCTCTTGCAGCAAAGCACCCCCATAACATGATGCTGCCACCCCCGTGCTTCACTGTTGGGATGGTGGTCTTTGGCTTGCAAGCCTCCCCCTTTTTCCTCCAAACATAACAATGGTCATTATGGCCAAACAGTTCTATTTTTGTTTCATCAGACCAGAGGACATTTCTCCAAAAACTACGATCTTTGTCCCCATGTGCAGTTGCAAACTGTAGTCTGGCTTTTTTATTGTGGTTATGAAGCAGTGACTTCTTCCTTGCTGAGCGGCCTTTTAGGTTATGTCGATATAGGACTCGTTTTACTGTGGATATAGATACTTTTGTACCTGTTTCCTCCATTATCTTCACAAGGTCCTTTGCTGTTGTTCTGGGATTGATTTGCACTTTTCACACCAAAGTACGTTAATCTCTAGGAGACCGAACACGTCTCCTTCCTGAGCGATATGACAGCTGCGTGGTCCCATGGTGTTTATACTTGCGTACTATTGTTTGTACAGATGAACGTGGTACCTTCAGGCATTTGGAAATTGCTCCCAAGGATGACCCAGACTTGTGGAGGCTAATTGACATCATTTGAGTATTTTGGACGTGTACCTGTGAATGTATTTCAAGGCCTACCTTCAAACTCAGTGCCTCTTTGGTTGACATCATGGGAAAATCGAAAGAAATCAGCCAAATCACCAGTCTCAACGTCAACAGTGAAGAGGCGACTCCGGGAAGCTGGCCTTCTAGGCAGAGTACCTCTGTCCAGTATCTGTGTTTTTTTACCCATCTTAATCTTTTCTTTCTATTGGCCATTCTGAGATATGGCTTTTTCTTTGCAACTCTGCCTAGAAGGCCAGCATCCTGGAGTTGCCTCTTCACTGTTGACATTGAGACTGGTGTTTTGTGGGTAGTATTTAATGAAGCTGCCAGTTGAGGACTTTTGAGGCGTCTGTTTCTCAAACTAGACAGTCTAATGTATTTGTCCTCTTGCTCAGTTGTGCACAGGGGCCACCAACTCCTCTTTCTATTCTGCTAAGAGCCTGTTTGCCCTGTTCTGTGAAGGGAGTAGTACACAGCGTTGTACGAGATCCTCAGTTTCTTGGCAATTTCTCGCATGGAATAGCCTTCATTTCTCAGAACAAGAATAGACTGACGAGTTTCAGATGAAAGTTCTTTGTTTCTGGCCATTTTGAGTCTGTAATCGTACCGACAAATGCTGATGGTCCAGATACTCAACTAGTCTAAAGAAGGCCAGTTTTATTGCTTCTTTAAATCAGCACAACAGTTTTCAGCTGTGCTAACATAATTGCAGAAGGTTTTTCTAATGATCAATTAGCCTTTTCAAATGATAAACTTGGATTAGCTAACACAACGTGCCATTGGAACACAGGACCCATGGTTGCTGATAATGGCCCTGTACACCTATATAGATATTCCATTCAAAGCATCCGTTTCCAGCTACAATAGTCATTTACAACATTAACAATGTCTACATTGTATTTCTGATCAATTTGATGTTATTTTAATTGGCACATTGTTTTTGCTTTTCTTTCAAAAACAGGGACATTTCTAAGTGACCCCAAAATTTTGAATGGTAGTGTAGGTCCTGGATGGCAGGAAGCTTGGTCCCAGTTATGTATTGGACCGTACGCACTACCCTCTGTAATGCCTTACGGTCAGATACCGAGCAGTTGCCATACCAGGTGGTGATGCAATGGGTCAGAATGCTCTCGATGGTGCAGCTGTAGGATTTTTTGAGGATCTGGGGACCCATGCCAAATCTTTTCAGTCTCCTGAGGGGGAGAAGGTGTTGTCGTGCCCTCTTCACGACTGTCTTGGTGTGTTTGGACCATGATAGTTCGTTGGTGATGTGGACACCAAGGAACTTGAAACTCTCGACCCGCTCCACTACAGCCCCGTCGATGTTAATGGAGGCCTGTTCAGCTCTCCTTTTCCTGTAGTCCACGATCATCTCCTTTGTCTTGCTCACATTGACGGAGAGGTTGTTGGCCTGGCACCACACTGACAGGTCTCTACCCTCCTCCCTATAGGCTCTCTCATCATTGTTGGTGGTCAGGCCTACCACTGTTGTGTCATCAGCAAACTTAATGATGGTGTTGGAGTTGTGCTTAGTCACGCAGTCGTGGGTGAACAGGGAGATCAGGAGGGGACTAAGCACGCACCCCTGAGGGGCCCCTGGGTTGAGAATCAGTGTGGCAGATGTTTTCTTGCCTACCCTTACCAACTGGGGGATGGACCGTTAGGAAGTCCAGGATCCAGTTGCAGAGGGAGGTGTTTAGTCCCAGGGTCCTTAGCTTAGTGATGAGCTTTGTGGGCACTATGGTATTGAACGCTGAGCTGTAGTCAAATAACAGCATTCTCACATAGGTGTTCTTTTTGTCCAGCTGGGAAAGGGCAGAATTGAGAGTGTGATTGCCTACGGAAACCAGACAAACGGTAGCACTGATTATATTCAGATACACATTTTAAGGCAAATTAACACACTTAAGTTTAGCCATCACTATTGCATGAGGTAGAAAAGTTCTTAGTTCTTGCCTTTCCTACCCTGAGCTTATTGTCTTGACCCACTGGGGAAAAAGTGTCTGAATAAACATTGTTTTCACATCATTTGAACCAAAACAATTCTATGTGATGACGTTGAATCAACGTGGAAAACTGATTGGCTTTTGCACAAAGTCTGGGAATTTCGTATTTTCTCTAACCTAAATCCAATGACGGGTTGAAATGTTGGTTGATTTCACATTGAATTCACGTTAGTTGACAAAATTAGACGTGAAACTGACGTCTGTGCCCAGTGGGGTGTGTCCAATTGAACAACCTATGAGTAATCCTTCTTAGTTTTAAATTAATTCAACACAAGTTTGGCTGTGTCAATTTATATTTTCTGTGCATGTGTGGGGCAGAAATGTATTTCTCTCTTCAATCTCCATTATGTTATTTCCTCCTGATTTCAAGCCTATCTCTTCGTCCTTGTACTGCACACAGTCAGACATTTCAGTGGGCATGTTGTTTAGATAAGAGTACAACAAGGAAGGGACGATTCATCAAAATGAATCAGACTGAAGCAAAACAAAACTGTTTATTTTATTTCGTTCTAAGTTTATATTATAATGTCCACTGATTACCAATGCATGGGCTAGGCAATCTGAGAGGGATGTTTGTCCAGAGTTTAGCACTCTGGAGAAGAGCTGTGTGCAGCAAGCATGGTATGCTATGGAGGCACTGTATGAACAGAACATAGTGTATCACTGTATGTCAACTGGTGTGGTGAGTGTGAAACTATTCCCTCATTACTGTCATTTAGTTTCAGTTCATGGACTTTAATTGATGCATCTCTCTAAATGGGGTCACCTTGCAGGGTCAGGTGGTGGCCGGGTGGGTGGGTGGAGGGATAGCCTGTCATTAGTTAGAGAACAGCCAGTGAGGGTGAGGTGGAGTGAGCTGAAGGCTCTGGCCCTCACCCCTTTGTGGAAGTGTGGGCTTAAATCTGGAAAGCTCTTTCACTCTCTCCCATTAGTCCCTGCTAGGTAATAGTGTATGGCATTCAGCCTGATAATGAGTAGTAACATGATCATATAAAACTGACATGATGTAGGGAAACACTTAAATTTAATTCATTATATTTTTTCACATTTTCTTATTTTCAATATCATTAAATGTTCAACTTGATAGGCATTAATCCATGAATTTCTATTGATGTTTAGCAGTCAGTCTTCCTTTGCAAACAGGGAGAGAGAGAGTCTGAGAGATCAAAGGATCCAGGTCACTGGGTCTTGTGGTTTACAGTTATTTTGATAGTCCTGGGGCACTACAGTTTGTTCCACAGAATCCTGCTTCCTTGATAGTGCAAAGTAATGTGGAAGGTAAGTGGAAAAGCAGTTGAATTATACATACTTGTGTTGCGGTTGCCTGAGCCAGTCTCATGGGGCCTCATAAGTGACCTAAGACCTTTCCACCCCCTAACAGGCTCTGATTGACGGTTGTAATTTGTTTCCGAGCCCCAGTGTTATTACAGCTGTGCAGATAACCCTGTGCCTGTTCTGAGCTGGAAAGAGATGTAATTGTTGCCATGGAAATTAAACACACACAGCTGTGGTAAATAAGAAGGGAGGGTTCAACTACTTGACCCCTGGGTAAATATGCTGTCTCCCTTTTCAGCCAATCAATAGAGTCCAGATATTTCCAGGCGACAGAGCTCACTTCATTCACATTGTTTAAGAAAAAAAGTTGGTGGTAGGTTTACAATCTTTGGGTGTACATTGTAATCTGCATTGTTGTAAAAAGCTATTAAACATTTTGTTTAAAATCGGCTTCCAAATATTTTAAAGAATAATATGTGTTTAAAGCAACTTTATATATTCATGTTTAGAGAAGCGCTTAAGGCCTACTGTTCACAACTCCATTGAGCATGAAAAAGTGTGACAGATCTCGACCAGACTGGGCTGGTTTATGTCTGTTCAAGCTGCACCGTAGAGTTTGAAGACTATAGAGCCAATGAGTCATATAGTGATGCTTTGACGGTTTGAATGCCAAGCGCTATTTATTATTTTTCTGACATCTTACCCTCACCTCCTGGACCATTGACCTCTATTCACATGCTAATGTATTGGAGTAGCGAGGTGATTGTTATGTGTGCTTTGTGGCAGTGTGGCAGTGTGGCATTGTGGCAGTGTGGCAGTGTGGCATTGTGGCAGTGTGGCATTGTGGCAGTGTGGCATTGTGGCAGTGTGGCAGTGTGGCAGTGTGGCATTGTGGCAGTGTGGCAGTGTGGCATTGTGGCAGTGTGGCAGTGTGGCATTGACAGGGATCTTCTGATACTCATCTCCTTCTGTCCCTTTCATCAATCTGTCCATCCGCAGGAACTTTCAGACGGAGATAGACATTTTTACCTTCCTTTCACACATGATTTACACAGTGCTGGTGTAGAGCTACCTCAATACCCTTCTCATTAAAAAGCATGATTTTGCCATTTTATAAAACATTCTCTATTATGATTCAGTAGATATTGTAAAAGATATATGCTTAGATAGATACCTGATTTGAATGACCTTATTCTCCAAGCAATTATTGAGTGAGTGTCTGCCATAAAAATTTCAGTTGGTGATTAGAATGAGCAATATTCAGATAAGGCAATGCTTTGAGACTTAATTATATGCATGTGGATGTTCTGAAGTTTAACGCAATAATGACTCATAAGGAGAGTGAACAGACTGCATCTGTACAATAGTACAATTACAACGTCCCTGTTTCAAACTGTATAGCAAGCAAACATCAGCAGTCACTATAGGCAATGCTCCATGCAGCTGAAAAGTCAGGCTGACACTAAAACAATGTCCTGCTGAGACTGAGGCTGTCCTAATATGGACACCGTACTACTCTGCCATTCTCCTGGGTCAATGCATCCCTAGATTATTCATCTCATCTAATAAAATATTGATCTCGTCATATACCTGGGAGTTGACATGGAGCTATGTGCTCTCTTAGAGACAACGTCTTTCCTTTGATTATATTTGCCCTCTACTCCACTTCTTATGAATCGTGCTCAATATAAGGAAAGGAATCCTCTGAGATTGGTTTGTACGCAACAGGGTGGTGGGGGGTGGGGGGTGGGGGGGTAATCATTTCTTTATCGATTCATCAGGAGGAGTTTGGGACAGACTTGAGAAAATGCTGGAATTTCAGCGTTTTATGCCTTATGATTTTTTTTTTTTTAACAATGGTGATTTTATCAGGGACTGGAATTCAATCAAAAGTCAGAGCCACTCTCTCATAGCGAGATGTCAAAGTTATCAAAGGCAGGCCGGTTTTAAGTGCATGAAAGTTTAGATTTGGTTTGGCTCAGGAAATAGCTGTAGTGAATACATGATGTGGACTCGCCATGTCATAGTACTGGGCACTGAGCATGGTGTGGATCTCTGTGGTAGTCTGTGGATTTAAATCAACCTTCTCACAAGCATGTTCTTTCACAATAGCATATTAATAGCACATGAATTCATAATTGCATGGCCAGGGTGGCAATCAGTGAACTATTGTGCTTCATCAGACACTACAGAAGGCAATAGCTACCTACAATTTCATATCTATGCTTCCTTTGGAACTGAAAAAAATAGACACAATGAATTGGCTTTCCATTTGCAGAGAGTGTGTGGCGCCCAGAGAGGCAGCCACAATGTTTTGCTGCCGCTCAGGTCTTCGTTGTTTTGTCTGTCGGTATAGTCTGTTTATTGTGGCGGCACCATTTCACTGGGTCAAGTACCCGTACAGCATTAAGTACCGAGTAAGCCACTGTTTTTCAATGGAGGAGGACGTTATGCTCACCTAAAGAAAGATAGGCTGCATAAACATTGCTATGGCAGGTTTTATTGAATAGGGCACTGTGTATTTACTTGTCTGTGGTATTTTTATATTCATTTGGAACTTTTCAGGCTCTAAGAATGTCATTTAGATAAACCAGTGCAAATCCAACAATTTACAGGATGATAACAAATGATGTACCTGTATATTGGAGAAGGGTCCCAAGACGTATCTGGGTGTGTTGTGGGATCGTGGGTTGGCAGACTTGAATAGCTGACAGAAAGCGCACACAAAGCCGCTAGCCAAATCATACCACCACATGATGATAATTCAATTTCCCGTAATGATGCCTCACAGTAAACCCAAATGGTTCTGTTTTTGGACGTAACAAGTATTTGGACAGCTGGGTGACCGTGAGACTTTATGATCACCTGTTCGTGGGATGGTTTTTCTTTAGGAAGATAAATAACGGTGGACAGGCTCGTAGGTGGATAAGCTGTGAGGGGGGAACCAGACATTTCAGCCCATGTTTCAGACACTACCTCAAATCTCCCGGCTCCTATCTGTCTGGATCTGTCAGAGCTGATGGCTGTGACAGACTAATACCAATTGGATGCAGCTCAAGATTCCGTGGTTCCTTTTCAGTATGGCTGACCTTTCCGCTGGGATGGTTCATGAGAAGAGCTGACTGTGGGCTGGGTTCCAAAATGCTCTAAGTTAATGGCCCCTTGGATAGATGAAAGAAAGACGGCGAAAAGCCCAATTAGGTATTAAATTCACTATTACATTCATTCAGTATCTAACTATTCCCCTCATTCTATGACTACACCACCCTACTGTAGGTATCACCAAAGAGCATAGGGAACTCCGTGATACTCATTATTTTTAGGCTACTTATTTCCTATAGACTTATTCTCAACACTATTAATGTTTGCCTGACTTAAGACAGCTCATTTATTAATTCATAACCATTCATTATTAGGAAGAAAATGAATGAAAATATAAGTTCCAAGTGAGATGAATCATTTCATGTCCGCAGCTTTTATATTTTCTTATTTACTGGCTCGACATCATAAGCTTTTGAAGCCGGGGGAGCTGACTACGATGAATAGGATGAAAAACAGATATTTTAACACATTTCTGAGATTCTCTGCAAAACTTTCAGGATACAATTGATTTTCTATTCACTAAAAGCGCTCTGTGATTATATGGTATTTTACTGCACCTTGAAGATCAATATAGAATATTTCAAGAAAAAGTGAGAAAATTGCTGTGATATCTGGAAAATGAACAGAGTTCATCACTATTCGTCAAAGCAGTCTCGTGTGTTTGAAAAGTGTTCTAAAAAAGCCTAAATTGTGAGAGTTTTTCTTTTTTGGGGGGGGGGGGGGGGGCTTGGGCAGGTGAGCTGTCAGACATTTGCTTATCACTGTTCTTATTAGATGAACAGCTTTTCAGTCATGTTAGGTGCCAAAGAGTGTGGTAGACTGGCAGATAACAGTAGGCGTTCTGGATTGTGTACCCTCTATTCCTATGTACCCTCCATTCCTTATGGCGTACTCTCACTCACACAGAGGAAGCCAGTAATGCTTTTCTGATCTTAAATTGAATCACTTCAATTGGGATTCTCCCTCTTCAAGTGGTGGGTGATTTAGGAATGGGGGTTCAGGAGGATGGGGTTGGGGGGTAATGTATTAGCAAGCAAGAAGAAATCAATTTTTTACTGATTGGAATTATCATACCCAATCGACCTTGGCAATGTTCAAGACAGTGAAGTGGAGAAAAACCTAGTCTGTTTTTGAATGAAATTACCAAGATTGGCAATAATATGAGCAGCGAACTATGGCAGAGTCATCACAAGGATTATAAATCAAAACAGTGGATGTCATAGCTACATCCTGTAATAAAAAATGTTGGAGGCTTGGCGCGACACGCCCGGTGTCGCCAAGATGAAAACTCATGTCAGAGGGCTGAGCAGGAAAGAAGCTTGTTTTACAATCTGTGGCTGTTTCCTGTAACCTATACATATCAATTTAATTAAGTCGTTAGAAAAATGATTAGATGCAACATTCTGCTCTATAATTTGTATCGATTCGCAGCAATAGGCTTTTGCTTTCCTCAAATTGCTTTTCCGGAGTACTTTGCATTGCTAAGGGAACTGGGAGCAAGTTCAAAAAGACTGTTGATATTGAGTCCTGGCCTGTACCCCCTCTGTTAGGTAACTATTCACCCAGCTGGCTCTGTGTGTCTCTGTACTCTGTCTCCTGCTCTTAGAGAGTAGGAATGGAGCTGGAATACGACACACATCAGGCTACACAATAACATTGAAGTACTGTACACTAGGATAAGGAAACCCATCTCCTCTTCCACATTAACACATACAGAATATGTCGTCATACAGACACTAAATCATATGTCTGAGTTGAGAAAATGCTACTTTCTAGATAAAATGTATTGTGAAATGTATGTGTTCCACTGTGCACTTCGTCAATGCTTATTTTAAATGTGTGTAAATTGTAAGTATTGTTTTGGTCTGTAATGTCTTTTTCGTTATGTGTCTGTCACGACTTCCGCCGAAGTCGGCTCCTCTCCTTGTTTGGGCGGTGTTCGGTGGTCGACGTCACCGGCTTTCTAGCCATCGCCGCTCCATTTTTCATGTATCCATTTGTTTTGTCTTGTTCCCTGCACACCTGGTTTTCATTCCCCAATCAATCCATATGTATTTAATCCCCTGTTCCCCATCATGCATTACGTTTTGTCTATGTTCCGTGTTTGGGCACATTTTATGTTACTTTGTGCTGTCATTTTGGACCGGAATAAAAAGTGTGCCTGTTCACTACACTCTGCTCTCCTGCACCTGACTTCGCCTCCTATACACACTCCTAACAGTGTCGGACCCCAGTAAGACTAGCTGTCGCCACTGGCGTCGGCTAATGGGGATCCTAATCAATCAAATCAAATCTACCAACCAAAAGTGGCTTGCATTCTTTTGATCATATTGTAAGTTACCTGAATTTGTTCCTTTCTCACCTGAATTTAAAAGTCGTTTTTGGTAGCTGAACTAATGAGCATCTAGTGGTATAATTTATGCCCATATTCATTTGCAGCTTCCCATCTAATGTGAAGTTGTTTGGTTCAGCTTTTTAAATAGAGCACTCTACAGGCTTTTAGGGATTTGCTGTTTATCAAAGTCACTCTGTTGAAAGAGGAGATGGCTACTGTGTTGTGGACATAGATGAACGTGCAACAATCCCCTAATGAGTATGACCATAGTCCTATCCCAGTTTTATCCCAGTGTTATTTTATGTAAAAACCTGCTAAATGCTGCTAAGATATATAGTGAGTGCCATAAGTTATCTATGAATTATTTCACATGCTCTCTGGTAATTTATTCAATGAATACGCTACAGTAGCTAATTCGTTTCCTCTGTGTCTTGTGCTATGAATAATACCTAGTCCTAAGTAGCCTATCATCTCCATTTACTTCACCAGGTCCTGGCCTTTTATAATTGACAATAAGTACCTATAATATCTTGATATCATCTTTTATCATTTCCCTGATGGAAAATAAGACTGGTAATTTTCATCCTGGCAGCGTCCCCGTCTCGTTGCTTAGCTCTTTGTCTGTACGTTCCGTTTTCTAATAGATAATAAGGCTTTTTTGTATTCCTTTTATAACCTGTGGTACTCTAGCCTGTACGTGTTTCATGACTATGTCACTCCACATGCTTTTTGAAAGATAGATTTTCGTCAATCCAGAAGCCCAGATATTTATAATCATGCAAAGGATCAATGAGGGCACCGTCCAAGGTACGTATGCGTAAATCATCAAATACACTTTTATATAATTTGGAAAATAACATATACTTGGTTTTACCTGCATTAAGTACCAATTTCAGTTCAACAAAAGCTTTCTGCAAATCAATGAAGGCAGATTGAAGCTCTGACAGTCAGCTGTGGGGGCAATAGCATACACCACAGTGTCATCTGCATACAGGTGAAATTTACCATTTATTTTGCAGATAAACCAAAATTGTTAATGTAAATAGTGAAAAGAACTAGACCAAGAATCGATCCCTGTGGGACAACCTGATTTAACCAACGATGTATATAAATCCTGGACTGCTGATGCTATGTATTGGCCAATGAGAGGCTTTGAAGCCACCGGTAAGGCCATATTGGTACTCCCCAGTAGGAGCAGTCCTCCAAAGGAATGAATGGAATTCTACAGTATTTCAAATAAATGTTTCAAAGACAAAACTACATGACAACAAAACTATTTTTTGTTGTAATGGGGACCATAACATTAGTACTTTGTAAAGAAAATACTTAAAGGAAATTGTTTGTATATATTTTTTAAATATTTTTTTTAATGTTTAGCTCACATAATATAATTTAAAAGTATGCATTAAGGTGTCTGTAATAGAATACATGTATCAAAAAACGAATGTAGACATAAATAAATGCATTTCTATAGCTTCCAAAATCTTTTTTTACAATGGAGGAGGAGTACCAAGATGGTTGCGCGCTGGCTTCGATACCGCGCCCCCTGTCAGTCATCCAGGGTTTATACTGTACACATAATTGGATTTAACATCATCAGTAAATACACACTGTCCTTTAAATCATTTTCAAACCAGCTACACATGGCCTGGTCCAGGCCAATTGATTGAAACATACCAGAAATGAGCCTGTGGGATTTCCATACAAGTTATATAAGCAAGTTTAAAAAAAAAGAGCTAATTTAATTGGCTTATTGGTTTCTAAGATGGGAACCTGCTGGGTTGTGAGAAGTTACTCATAGCAGGGTTGAAATTTTGCACTACTACAAAAACACAGACAACGCTGCTTATTCTCAAAGCACTCTATCTCTCTCAACTAATAATTTCACTAAAAACCTCCCATTGACTCTAGAATTACGAGAAGCACTTATTTGGAAAGTGACCACAATTCCTCCATAGAAAGTTACCTTTCCAATTTTGGGGGGAAAGGTCCTTTAAATGTTTGTAATTAATACTTTGGAGAAATGTATTGATTTAGCCTTATCACGGCTGGGCTGAAGCCACAGACTGTGATCATGCTGGCCAGAGCTACCAGAGGAGAGTATATACCCTACCCCGTGCTGCAAAGACACTCAACAATCAGTCCAGGTGGAGTTATCACCAACCACATGAGTAATGCCTGTTGGAACCACCTGAAAGACGCTTTCAGATGAACCGTGTTCAGCTGCTCACAACAACCCTCAGTGTGCTGACTGTGCACCCAAGCTGCAGGCTTATCAGACCAGAACAAACCCCTCCTGTCTCATTGTGGCGTGTTTAGGCACTGAGGGCTGGTTACTGCTACTCCTCATTGTTTAGAAACAGTTCATGTACTGAGTGGATCATTACAGAGCAGACTCCAGTGCTTCCACATGCCTACACGCAACTTGTGTCTAACAGACTCTCTGTAGAGGATTGGAATTTTGGTAAAGAGGCTGGGAAAACAAAGACTTGCCTACAAAGAGTGCATGCAGCATGCTTCCATCTGGTGGGAGTCTGCTCAGAGTCTCAAACAAGGTGTGGAACTCATCGGGGAATATGTGCGCCGGAGAACCAGGAGCGAGAGAGTCTTATTCCATTCATGTATCAATGATAAGTCCATTCAACATTTTGTTTATTTTGTCTTTAGAATGAATATTATTAAGTGCCTATTACAGAGATAATGTGTATCTGATAAAGATAATCCATCAAAAATATGTTTTTGCTGTACGAACGGTTTCCTGCAATTTTCATCAAAGCGATGACTTAATGAAAGTTCACGACCCAAAAAAAGCACTTTGCTGATTTACAGCGCCATTAGTCTGGTCTGTTTAATTAAGCCAGGTTTCATTAGCACGTCTGTTACACAGAAACAGTGTGATTGAAGAGGTTTACCAGACAGGTGTACAGAGGGAGAGTGTGTGAAAATGACATGCTATCATGAAAGGTTAGGGAGGTCTGGAGTGGAGGTGGCACAGGAACCAGAGATATATCAAGTAACTTTACAATAATGGGCTCTGTAGGCTATACCGTTCATCTACTCATGATCATTGCCAAGGGCTGCTCAGACAGTATGCCTAAAACGATAACTACTCATTGGGCTCTTGTAGCAATTAAGTAAAATATGAACTTTGATGCATTTAGTTTTAAGTCAGATATTGATCGGCGTGTTTTTTTTTCTCCCTTGAAATGATTTTAGAATGCAAAGTCCCGTCTCGAGATGCCCTGAGCGCTCCTCTTGTCAGCTCTGACAACAGACAGCAGATACATTCATCTCAGCAATGAGAGTTGTTTTGAAAAACAGAAGACACTTGTTGAATCGCTGCTTACAGTGAATAAATATTGAACTCTGACCATAATTATGATGATATTACTGTATGCAGGAGCGTATAAAACTATAACTTGAACACATCATCGGACTGTCTGAACCCACACAGTACAGTGTGGCAACACCTTCACCTTTAACAGTTTGTGAACACACAGTATACCGGCTATAATTAGTGATTTAACTGTCTTTAATTGGCAATGAGATGCTCTTTAACCTGGGACACCTTGTGGCACCTGAGTTATGTAATGTATGGAAAAAGTGTGTACAGTACTTGTACATATGAATCCTGTCTCGAAAAAACAAGCATTTCATTTGCCACCACATGGCCATTTGCATTATCAGTCTAATTGTAAACATATTGCAGTGTATAGCAGGAGTGTCTGTGTGCGTGCAAAACTCAGTCTAAACAAGTCCATCTGATATCTTGTTGTACACAAGTCATGGAAAATGTCTGCTTTTTTTTCTTCTCACCCTCCCTGCATTCGTTTATAGTGTAGCGGCATTCATATTAAATCATTTTAACATCTCCAGAGTGCAAACAAAACAAGGGCAGTAATCAAATCAAAATCAATTCAAAGTTTTTGGTCACGTACACAGATTTGCAGATGTCATCGCAGATGCAGTGAAATTATTGTGTTTTTAGCTCCTAAAGTGCAGTAATAATACCTAGCAATAAAAAAATCATTTTACACACATAAATAAACAAATTTAAATATATACAGTTGAAGTCAGAAGTTTACATACATATAGGTTGCAGTCATTAAAACTCGTTTTTCAACCTCTCCACAAATTTCTTGTTAACAAACTATAGTTTTGGCAAGTCGGTTAGGACATACTGTATACTTTGTGCATGACACAAGTCATTTTTCCAACAATTGTCTACAGACAGATTATTTCACTTATCATTCACTGTATCATAATTCTAGTGGGTCAGAAGTTAACATACACTAAGTTGACTGTGCATTTAAACGGCTTGGAAAATTCCAGAAAATTATGTCATGGCTTTAGAAGCTTCTGATAGGCTAATTGACATAATTTGAGTCAATTGGAGGTGTACCTGTGGATGTATTTCAAGGCCTACCTTCAAACTCAGTGCCTCTTTGCTTGACATCATCGTAAAATCAAAAGAAATCAGCCAAGACCTCAGAAATAAATTGTAGACCTCCACAAGTCTGGGTCATCCTTGGGAGCAATTTCCAAACGCCTGAAGGTACCACATTCATCTGTACAAATAATAGTACGTAAGTATAAACACCATGGGAGGAAAAAGGGGGAGGCTTGCAAGCCGAAGAACACCATCCCAACCGTGAAGCAGGGGGTGGCAGCATCATGTTGTGGTGGTGCTTTGCTGCAGTAGGGACTGGTGCACTTCACAAGATAGATGGCATCATGACGTAGGAAAATTATGTGGATATATTGAAGCAACATCTCAAGACATCAGTCAGGAAGTTAAAGGTTGGTCGCAAATTGGTCTTCCAAATGGATAATGAGCCCAAGCATACTTCCAAAGTTGTGTCAAAATGGCTTAAGGACAACAAAGTCAAGGTATTGGAGTGGGCATCACAAAGCCCTGACCTCAATCCTATAGAAAATGTGTGTGCAGAACTGAAAAAGCGTGTGCGAGCAAGGAGGCCTACAAACCTGACTCGATTACACTAGCTTTGTCAGGATGAAGTGGGCCAAAATTCACCCAACTTATTGTGGGAAGCTTGTGGAAGGCCACCTGAAACGTTTGACCCAAGTTAAACAATTTAAAGGCAATGCTACCAAATACTAATTGAGTGTATGTAAACTTCTGACCCACTGGGAATGTGATGAAAGAAATGAAAGCTGAAATCAATGATTCTCTCTACTATAATTCTGACATTTCACATCCTTAAAATAAAGTGGTGATCCTAACTGACCAAAGACAGGGCACTTTTACTAGGATTAAATGTCAGGAATTGTGAAAAACTGAGTTTAAATGTATTTGGCTAAGGTGTATGTAAACTTCCGACTTAAACTGTATATATTTGGCTCATGGCTCATCTAATATAACGTTTTTTTTATTGCTAGGTATTACTGCACTGTTGGAGCTGGAAACACAAGCATTTTACTGCACCGGTGATAACATCTGCAAATCTGTGTATGTGACCAATAAACTTTGAATTGATTTTAGAATGCAAAGTCCCGTCTCGTGATGCCCTGAACGCTCCTCTTGTCAGCTCTGATATTACTGTATTCAGGAGCGTATAAAACCAGGATGAGCCATGACTAGAATAAAGTATGAAGTGGGTGAAACAGTATGTAGGTAGGGCAGCAGTCTCTAAGGTGCAGGGTAGAGTACCAGATGGTAACCGACTAGAACAGTGACTAAGGTTAAGGGCAGGGTATTAGGCGGAGCCCGGCTAGTGGTGACTGTTTAACAGTCTGGTGGTCTGGAGATAGAAGCTGTTTCTCAGTGTCTCGATCCCAGCTTTGATGCATCTGTAATGTCACCGCCTTCGAAATGGTAGCGGGGTGAACAGGCCGTGGCTCGGGTGGCTGAGGTCCTTGATGATCTTCTTGGCCTTCCTGTGACACCGGGTGCTGTAGATGTCCTGGAGAGCTGATCACAGAGCCCTATGGAGAGCCTCTAGAGAGCCCTATGGTTGCCGACGGTAAAAATACCGTACCATGCGGTGATACAGCCCGACAGGATGCTCTCAATGGTGCATCTGTAGAAGTTTGTGAGGGTCTTAGGGGCCAATACGAATTTTTTCAGCCTCCTGAGGTTGCCACGCTGTCTGTGTGACGGTTTCAGGTTGCCGGTGAGCTTTAGATCCTCTCCACTGCAGGCCCATTGATGTGGATGGGGGCGTGCTCTCGCTTCTATCTTCTATAGTCCACAATCAGCTCCTTCCTTTTGTTAACATTGAGGGAGAGGTTATTTTCCTGGCATCAATCCCCCAGGGCTCTTACCTCCTCCCTCTAGGCTGTCTCATCGTTGTTGGTAATCACTGTTGTGTCGCCATCAAACTTGATGACTGCGTTGGAGACGTGCGTGGCCACGCAGTCATGGGTGAATAGGGAGTACAGAAGAGGGCTGAGCACCCACCACTTTGGGGCCCCTGTGTTGACGATCAATGTAGCGGAGGTGCTGTTGCCTACCTTCACCACCTGGGGGCGGCCTGTCAGGAAGTCCAGGACCCAGTTGCACCGGGAGGGGGTTCAGACCCAGGGCTCTGAGCTTAGCAATGAGCTTGGAGGGCACTATGGTGTTGAAGGCTGAGTTGTAGTCGACGAACAGCATTCTCACATACCACAAAGTCAAAGATTACGTGATGAGTGTAAAAACACTGCAGTGCATCAGACGATTACAGAAGATCGAGAGGGCAACAAGTACAGGGGAATATAAGAACATACAAACTGGTGGATCATTATGGACAACTCCCCCAGGTCAGCAGAGACATTTCCAGAGCACCTCTCCTGCGGTCATTCTACCTCTGAGATAAAGAGGTGGTTTGGTCTCTGGATGTGAAGGGGATGTGGGAGAGACACACAGGGACAGAAATAGCTGCTGGCGGGCTCTGGGATTAGAGGAGGTGGTGCTGATGGGTTGTGTGTGTTTGTGGGGAGGGGGGGGGCACAGCTGGCCATGTGGAGGTGAGAGAGGGGATAACAGGATACACAGGAACAATCACATAAAGCCCCCGCCGAGGGTGCCAGTCAATAGATAGAGGGAGAGATAGATGGAGAGGTAGAAAAATATCCCAAACTGGACAGTGGCAGCAATAGAGAGAGCTGCTCTGGTCTTGTTCACAATTACTGTGCTAAGTGTAGACACAGAACAGTAACATATTATACAGTACCAACCAGTCTAAGAAAAGCCTAGTCAGAGGACGCCTTAGAAACCCACCCAAACAAGGGCTAGGTTTAGGGCTACACTCTTACACTCCAAAAGGGTTCTTTGGCTGTCCCCATTGGAGAAACATTTTTGGTTCCAGGTAGAACCCTTTTTTGGTTTCATGTAGAACCGTTTTTGTTCCATGTAGAACCCTCTCCTGAAAGGGTTCTGCATGGAACCCAATAGGGTTCTATCTGGAACCAAAAAGGATTCTTCAAAGTTTCTCCAATGGGGACAGCCAAGGAACCATTTTAGGTTCTAGATAGCAAAAAAATATCTAAGAGTGTAGGGTAACGGTTGACCAGAGATGTGGACACAAACCTATGGTTAGAGATGTGGCCATGAAGCTAGGCTTAGTGTTATCTAGTAATGGTAGCTAATACACTTATTCACACTGGGACAATAGTGCAAGTCCTGACAAGTCACTGAGTGTTATGATTTGTATACATAGCTGTGGGAAGTACGGGTGCTGAGGGCGCTGCAGCAGCCCTGATAAATCACAATAAATCAAATAATAATAATAGTAATAATAAATAAAATGAAAAAAACATTATTGCACTAGGCCTTTATTACTCCTGTATGATCTGAAAAAAATACTAGTCAGCAGAGAGAAATTCTTCACCCTCAGTATACAGTGCTCCCAACCCTGGTCCTCGAGTACCCCCTACAGTACACATTTTTATTGTAACCCAAGCACACCTGATTAAACTTGTCAACTAATCATCAATGAGTTGAGTGAGGTGTGTTTGTCCAGGGCTACAATGAAAATGTGTACCGTAGGGGGTATTCAAGGACCAGGGTTGGGAAACACTGCTGTAGTAATCCTCAAATACTTTAAATGCTTTGTCAGGCACACTGAGAAAATCCTACATTAGAGTCCTGGTCGACAGCACCCCCACCCCAAAACATTTTCCCGCGGCCATGCCTTTATCCCTTTGTCTCAGTTTAGGTCTGGCAACCTACCCCTGGAACGTAGCCTAAGATGTGTTCATCAGAAGAGTTCATACTCTATGACACAGAGATCCACCTATTGGTAACATCACTGCAATCTCTATTTCAAGAGTAAAAAAACAGTTGTGCCGTCGTCAAAAACACCAAATGTTATGAGGACGTATCATCTAAATACACCTTGCAATGAAAATGAATCATGGTGTAGGTGTACACCCAAACTTTTGTCAATACATTGGTACATTGAGATAAATACTTTTTGTCCCAGAAAACTATTTCACATGGAACGGCTTAATATTCTGTGCTTTCACACAGGCTGTAAAATTGTATTAAAGGTTATTTCCAGGCCACTGCCTTCTCTAAAACAGAGGACAATATTCTGTGCAGAAAGCTGCTGCTGTCCACCGCTACCATAAAAATACAAATTGCCTGCAGGATATGGTTATATTCTGTAATCAATTATCTTGGGGACAGTCTCGCAAAGCCAGCTAAACTAGAAGAGAGCCCCAATCGATACACAAGACCAGACAATGAGATGTCATATTCAGGAGACTTAGATGACAAAATGGCATCGTTTCAGAGAAAAGCATGCCTGGCTCTTGCTTTCTCTCCCATTATTGAAGTGCAAGCATCTCTTCCTGAGTGCTACCTGTAATTGTGGCGGTGCTGCGAGGAGTCATTAGTGTGGAAAGGAGACAACAGTGTGTGTGCGTGTGTGTGTGTGTGTGTGCGTGCGTGCGTGCGTGCGTGCGTGCGTGCGTGCGTGCGTGCGTGCGTGCGTGCGTGCGTGCGTGCGTGCGTGCGTGCGTGCTTAGAGTGCTGATATTGCATCCCCTACTGCCTGATCATTTGCATTTAATAAAGCAAAAAAACATGAAGTAGGTCTCTGTGTTATAATTGCCTTACATTGCCTCTCCATCAGTGATTTAAATTACCCACAGTGTATTTCTTGTGTATCCTAAGATAAGTGACATATTCTGAAGAGAGGGAAACGTTACGCTGAAGGAGACTAGCAATACATTGGGGATAAGTGATCACTGCAATGACTGTTACGATTTCATAACATGAACAAAAATGGCCTACATCTGACAAAACATACACAGAGACATACACACACTGCAGAAACGTTTGCAAGATCTGTAAAGTTTTAAGTGCCAAAGGCTTACATATTTCATCACTCTCCTGGCTCGCCATTTCTGCCCTCCCCCTCTCTCTCTTCCGCTGTCTCTCTCTCTCTATCACTCACTAGCTCTCTCTCTCCCCCCTGCCCTCCACCTCTCCCCCCCTCTCTCTTCACTTTACAGGTCTTCACATTACTATTTAATCAGAGCCTCTCCTCTGCCAGGTATATTCAACTGTAATTACAGTTTCAGTTTCTTATTAGCAGATAAGACTTTGATAATGGGCCCTGGGAGGGAAACCAAACCTAATTAATTCTGCCCAAACAAGGTGTCTGGCTAACTCTCACCGCTCCCATATTACACTGGAACAAACGGCTGTTGAGATCAGCGTCCCAGAACAGATAAGAGGAAAACTGCAGCCCTCTACTGGCCTGTCCCCCGTAGTTTACAAAGACAGCCATCTAGAGCAAATGGCACTCTGTCATCATCCTGGCTCAACTGAACCAGTGTCTCCCCCTGTGGCTTTGAATCTAACAAGGACATCCAATTCTCTCTCAATGAATGACATCCGCTATGAGGCAGTGGCTTCTTTCCACCATCTCTCCATTTGGTCCTGCCAATTACAAGGAGACACTCAGGCTGCGTTCCAAACACAAAGTAGACAGCCCTTGGCCCTCTGCCATCAGCCCTTGAATTATGTTTTACATTGTCACATCCGAGTGTAACTTAAATGTCTCTTGCCCAAGCGAGGGAGAGTGATGATCTAAGAGGCAACGTCCTTGATGGAAATCTTGGAAGTTGTGCCTAAAAGCAACCAACCTAAAGCTATTGATGTACCTAGAAAGCTAACCTAACCTGAGTGGTGTTTCTTTCTTTCCGGTCCTTTACCGGATTGGTTCTCTTTTGCACAGTTGAAACAAAGAGAGGAATAGGCGGGAGCTAGCCACCCGGCAGTTCTGCTCTATGGACAACGATTCCCGTTATTAGGACGGAGACAAAAGCATCTCATCATTATATCCATATCTCTGGCCTTACTGACTCCCAGCTGAATGAGGGTTGGAGGATAAGAGCTAAAAAACATGAATTATTCTTACAATGATGGCTCAAAAAATATGACAAACTGAGAAAGACACTGGTAGTAGTTATTCCTGTTTGAAAATTGTTCACTCAGATTATATTGAACATTTTGAAATAAGTCTCATAATTGAGCATTGGGTGATTACATTACCAGTAGGCCCTACATGTGATATTTTCCCAAAAATGACTGATATAGCCTATTTACTCAAAGAGGGGTAGTTGGCCAAGTGGTTAAGCATGTTGGCCCAGTAACCAAAGGGTTTCTGGTTCAACTCCCTGAGTGGGCTAAGTGAAGAAATGTCAATGTGCCCTTGAGCAACGCACTTAACCCTAGTTGCTCTGGATAAATCAGGGTTTCTTGAACCCAATCCTGTTTTGGGTTTTGCCCTAGCACTACACAACTGATTCAAATAACAAACTTATCATCAAGCTTTGATTATTTGAATCAGCTGTGTAGTGCTAGGTCAAAAAACAAAACGTGCACCCGAGGGGCCAGGACCGAGTTTGGGAAACCCTACGCTAAATTACTATAACGGATTGTGAGATAGGAGAAAATGTTAGCTAAATATTCAGAAAATTTTTTTGGGGGAGGTTCTCTTCTGCACTGTTCAACCAATCCGGTAAATGTGAAGGAGGAGTTAAGATGGAGTGTCGCCTTGTTAATATTCCGGATAGAAACAACTTCAGAGAGCTAACGTTAGCTAGCCACGCCTGCTACGTTAGGTTACAAGCTAGCAAATGTGCCGTAGCTAGCTGCTATATGTTTCACCGGGGACTGTAAATAGCAAGGTGCACATCCAAAAGCAGAAGTTGTGTCACAGGCTCTCTTCCTTTTCACCTGAAAACCGATTGTCTCTGATTTTTTTTGCTGATGGCACAGAGGGTGTGGTTTCCAATACTCCTGATAGGTTGATATTTCATTGGGGGTGGGAGTAGAGAACGTAGACAACAGATGTCTAGTATCATAATCCCTTGACACGGTAGTGAGAGATAAACCGATCTGTTGGTTTATTATTGTGGGGTTTTGGTTGCAATCAAGCATGTAATCTCCTGTTACTAGCGTTTTAAGAAATCCAGTGATAACCTGCAGGAGCTCGTTAAATTCTGCCTGTCCGTTGTAAACGACCCAGTATGATCGGCACATTGGAGCTTTGAATCATATCATCAGTGGCCGTCATGTCTAGCTAGCAATTAGCAATTTCGCACATTTTTATATTTTGTGACATTTGTTGGGTATGGTTACAAATAACTCAGAATTGTCAAATATTTTATTTACAGAATTTTGCAGTTTGAGTTTGTTTGTTCATTGTTAGTGCTATCCGGGATCCTTGGGACGTGCCTACCCTAAACCCTACCCCTAACCATTTTACATTTCAACTTCAATGGGGTAGGGCTGTCCCAAGGATCCCGGATAGAAAGCATGTTTGTTCATCACAGCCGGATTTTACTATGAAGTGAAATAGAGTGGTGAACATAGTGATCAGACTAGTTCCACCAGGCTAGCTCGCTGCCATGCCATTTTTTCTCTCTTTTTTAGATTGGCACGCTGTGCTTTGTGACAACAGTAAAAAATAAAAAATAAATGTCTTTGTTTTTATAGCTAAAGAATGTCTGTAGTTTTACCTTCCATTTTTAAAACTGAAAAACGCAAGTAGGCCTAACCTATGAGGAATTCTCCATAAAAATACATTCTTAGTACACTGCAGTTAGAGCAGCAATTTCCCCTGTGTTCCCATTCTCTATCAAAACGTAAATCCTCTGAACAGTTTGAGCCCTGTGCTCTGATCTTTTGCTGAGTTCCCCAATTTCATAATTCTCATTTGTTTGCCTTTCAGTGATTGCTCATTAATTACTGTGAGAAGCGATTAAACATCTCTCATTACAGTGGGCCTCCCAGGCAGATGAGCTGAGCCAGCACTGCCTGAAGGGCCTCCAAGCCCTTATTTACACACACACACACACAAACTGCTGGCCTAAAGATGCTGTTCTGTGCAAATCTGATGGACAAGTGCACAGTCCAAGCTGAGTGCAAAATCAACTCCAGCAGGCGGTGAAAGGATTAAGAGGCAAGCCATCCAAGGACAAAACAGAACATTCTCAAATCAAAATCCTTCGCAAGCACAAAAGAAAGCTGTCGGATTTTTCCATTCAAAGTTACATGTCCTTGGGCCATTTGGAAGACAGAACAATTAAAAATGTGTTGTTATGATAAGCTAATTATCTATCTACAGTACCAGTCAAAAGTTTGGACACATCTACTCATTCCAGGGTTTTTCTTTATTTTGACTATTTTCTACATTGTACATTTGAGCTATAAGACACCAATATTGAAAGGGGTGTTGGTTGTTTTGCTCAATGACGCACACAAGCTTCACAGGAGTGAAGGCACAACGTGCATAAGGGGGTCAACAGTGCCATGAATAAAGTGACCAAACTTGTGTCTAAATTGTATCTATTGTATCTCAGATATAGGATAGACATTTCAAAACCTTATTCTTCATGATACATTTTTGGACTGTCTGTTTTGCCATGTACAAATGTGATACTCAATGCATTTCTATGGGCTATAGCAGTAAAGGACAAATTCAATGTTTTATCAAATATCTTTTTATATAGAGTAACAGTCAAAAGTTTGGACACACCTACTCATTCCAGTGTTTTTATTCTTACTAGTTTCTACATTGTAAAATAACAGTGAAGACATCAAAACTATGAAATAGCACATATGGAATCATGTACTAATGAAAAAAGTGTTAAACAAATCAAAATATATTTTAGATTCTTCAAAGTAGCCACCCTTTGCCTTGATGACAGCTTTGCACACTCTTGGCATTCTCTCAACCAGCTTCATGAGATAGTCACCTGGAATGCATTTCAATTAACAGGTGTGCCTTGTTAAAAGTTAATTAGGGGAATTTCTTTCCTGCGTTTGAACCAATCAGTTGTGTTGTGACAAGATAGGGATGGTATACAGAAGATACCCCTATTAAGTCCTTATTATGGCAAGAACAGCTCTAATGTGACCCGTTTCAGGAAACTAGGCGTATGTTATGGGTCACTACTTCACACGAGAGCCTTTTGAACGTAATCTTTTTTTTTTTATCAAAATGAGTTTTTTTGGCAGCAACATGTGAACTTTCACGTGCCTTAATAACAAACGTGTATGCCATCTGTAAATACGAATAAAATTGTAAATTTACGAGCCTAGTTAGTTTAGCCACAGAAAAAGTCAGCAACCTTCCCGCTAACCATACTTGGCTGAGATAATGAGTGGGCTGGACATGCCGGGAGATGAGTTTGGATTGGACTGCCATATAGCACGCTTCTGTTTATTTGAGCTGGTTAGTATGTGTAGGTAATCCTGTCTAACACGGCTTTTAAAATATATATATGTTGCTTAGTAGAACTGCATAAGTGTTGCTCTCCACTTTCTGGAGGACCGAGTTTTGAAATCAGTGGAATTAGAGTATGATAGCTAAGGAGATGTATAAAACACCTGTCTCCAGATTACATCTTCAAACTAACGGCAACCATGGCATCTGTGACAGAGAGAAGTGTCCAAACATGATGTATACGGATAAGATAGTCTAGCTAGCTACATTTTCAGATATTACACGTTTCTAATTTTGACGAAGTTGTTTTCATTTCAAGTTAAAGTGTCTGGCTTGCTAGCTAAAGTTACGTGTATTATCATATTATTCGTATCTCAGAGCCATTTGCTTGGCTAGCTATAGCCCAATGTTAGCTAGCTAACATTGAACCTGGTTGGTTAGCTACCTGCAGATTCATGCAGGGTAGTAACATCATGAGTTGGAATTATGTTTAATTGTTTAGCTAGCTAGCTAGCTACATGTCTAAACAAAAGACTCATCAATGAAAGTATCCATTTCAATAGAATGTCACTGCGACAACTGTTGATAGACGTAACTTAGCTGGTAGAATCGCTCTGGCTATCTACTCCGATTTCAGACCACGGGTAAGATAGTCTAGTTACAGTAGCTACATTTTCAGATATATAACATTTCTAATTTTGACATAGGGTAGTAACGTCATGAGTTGGGATTATGGTTAATTGTCTTAACAAAAGGCTCCACTATGTAAGGAACCATTTCGGGTGCGTTCGTAAATTCAGTCTGGCTATCTACTCCGATTTCAGAGCACTCTCGTCTGAGTGTGCCAGAGCAGCAGAATAACTCATTAATTTACGAACGCTCAACACCCGTTGAATATGGCCGGTGTCAGGAAACGTTGGCAAAAAAAAGCCTAATTCAATTGTTGCCAGCAGCACTGTTACAGTCACCAACACTCTGGATAACATGAAAACAGTTTAACCAGCTCTGCTAGGGTGAGTAAAATGGTCAGAGTGGGGTGTTCTCTCATTTCTCTCATCTCAAGCTAGCCAATGTTAGCCAGTTAACTTGGGTGCTTGACTGCCGTTGTGAGGTCAGAACGGATCAACCCTACTCATCGGCCAGATCGTCCAGGGTGCGCTCTGAATACGCCGAGAACGAATTTACGAACGGACAATCTGACAGCACAGTTGCAGTCACCAACGCTCTGGATAACATAACAGCCTAACCAGCTCTGCTAGGATGAGTAATGTTCAGTGAGCTGTTCTCTCATTTGTGTCTGGAAGTAGCTAGCAAGTTAGCTTGGGTGCTTGACTGCTGTTGTTAGTACAGAACGCCCGGATCAACCCTTAAAGAGATGGGTGAGGCTGAAGCTTAAGAGGGTGTGAATAGGTGATGCTGAATGGGTGTAGACAAAGAAGAGCTCTCCAGTAGCAGTACCAAAATATTCAAAGGCCATTTTCTCAAAAGTGAGTTTACAAGTTTATCAACTTTCTAAGCAGAATTACTTTCCCATTGCTCCTCAATTGTAGTGTATGATATACCATTTTATAGCTCTTTTATCCAATGAAAAAAACACAATTTCAAATTTTCCTGCATAAGACCGATTTTAGCCAGTTGGTCACAAATAAGCAAAGAGAAACAAGACATGAAAGTCAGTCAATCCGGAAAATTTCAAGAACTTTGAAAGTGCAGTTGCAAAAACCATCAAGCACTATGATGAAACTGGCTCATGAGGACCGCCACAGGAATGGAAGACCCAGAGTTACCTCTGCTGCAGAAGATAAGTTCATTATTTTCTTTATTTTATTTAACCTTTATTTAACTAGGCAAGTCAGTTAAGAACAAATTCTTGTTTACAATGACAGCCTACCAAAAGCCAAAAGGCCTCCTGCAGGGACAGGGGCCTGGGATTGAAAATAAATAAATAAATACAATATAAATATAGGACAAAACACACATCCTAACAAGAGAGACAACACAACACAACATAAAGAGAGACCTAAGACAACAACATAGCAAGGCAGCAACACATGACAACACAGCATGGTAGCAACACAACATAACAACAACATGGTAGCAACACAACATGGTACAAATTAGAGTTACCAGCCTCAGAAACTGCAGCCCAAATAAATGCTTCACAGAGTTCAAGTAACAGACACATCTCAACATCAACTGTTCAGAGGTGATTGCGTGAATCAGGCCTTCATGGTCGAATTGCTGCAAAGAAACCACCGCTAAAGGACACCAATAAGAAGAAGACTTATTTGGGCCAAGAAACATGAGCTATGGACATTAGATCGGTGGAGATCTGTCCTTTGGTCTGATGAGTCCAAATTTTAGATTTGTGCTTCAAACCGCCGTGTCATTGTGAGACGCAGAGTAGGTGAACGGATGATCTCCGCATGTGTGGTTCCCACCGTGGATCATGGAGAAGGACGTGTTATGGTGGGGGGTGATTTGCTGGTGACACTGTTAGTGATTTATTTAGAATTCAAGGCACACTTAACCAGCATGGCTACCACAGCATTCTGCAGCGATACGCCATCCCATCTGGTTTGCGCTTAGTGGGACTATCATTTGTTTTAAAACAGGACAATGACCCAAAACCCACCTCCAGGCTGTGTAAGGTATATTTGACCAAGCAGGGTGATGGAGCGCTGCATCAGATGACCTGACCTCCACAATCACCTGACCTCAACCCAATTGAGATTATTTGGGATGAGTTGGACGCAGAGTGAAGGAAAAGTAACCAACAAGTGCTCAGCATATGTGGGACCTCATTCAAGACTGCTGGAAAAGCATTCCAGGTGAAGCTGGTTGATAGAATGCCAAGATTGTGCAAAGCTGTCATCAAGGGTGGCTTGATGATCAGCAAAGGGTGGCTACTTTGAAGAATTTGAAAAATAACAATTTTTTTGATTACTACATGATTCCATGTTATTTCATAGTTTTGATATCTTCCCTATTATTCTACAATGTAGAAATTAGTACATTTAAAGAAAAACCCTTGAATGAGTAGGTGTGTCCAAACTTTTGACTGGTACTGTATATATATATATATATATATATATATATATATATATATGTGTGTGTGTGTTTCTAGAGGTCAATGTTGCCATTAATTCATTAATGATTTCACCTTCTGTGTGCGTAGTTTGGTCCAGTTCAGGGGTAGTATAGATCCATCATGACAACCAGATGTAGATCAAGCAAAACACTAAGCTATCAGGGATTGAGAGCAGTGGAGGCTGCTGAGGGGAGGACCACTCCATTCCAGCCATTGTTATGAGCCGTCCTCCCCCCAGTAGCCTCCACTGGTTGAGGCACCCTGTTATTAAAGTTGGATATAATCCCATTGCTTTTGCAGAAGCAGTGGTCCTGGAGGCTGTGCTCTGTGTGTTGACTACCTCAGTAAGAGAGAGGAAGAAACAGATCAAAACCATGTGGTGAAGAGGGGATTGTTTTTGTCACTGCATCACTGCCTGGGGCTTGTTCCATGGTCAGGGAGATGAGCCGCGACAGACACCTTGGCAGGTAGGGACATCAGATCCAGAGCCGCAGGGGATGGGTTACCTGGGTATTGTGTTGTTGTTAAACATGGTTGTCTCAGCAGCAGCAAGATAAAGAGCAAGCAATGACGTCATTCCAACCAGTGTTGCCTGCTGGGCAGGCCCATTAGACAAGAGCCATGTCTGGATAACACTATAACATGTTTGAGAAGAAATCCAGGGGCATCATGGGAGGAAAATAGCATCTAGACCTCCATTAATGCAAGAAATGTTTTGCAAAAGGAGAGTAAGATGAAACCTTAATGCATTAGAGGAATTCTGCCTCCCCCTTATGGAAATACAGGAGAACTGCCAGTTGAGAATCACACATTTACTACGAGCTGAGTGTGTTTTGGTTCAAGTTGGTTCAACTTCTTTAACATCATTGTGCGATCCTGGTGCTGTCCTATCACAACCACGAAGGGTTGTCTAATAGTCCTACTCATCACGTATTATTATTATTATTACAAATAGAAGATGATCCCTTCGCACAATGGTGGTCGTTTAGAAAATCTCGATCAAAGCTGAATTACTGAATGATTGCCTCGCTGCTTCATGTCACGAGAATCTGTCTGTGGGAGATTACATAACGAATCATTAGTATTTTACATAACAGAACCGAATATAATAGCATAACATACAGTAGTAGGCCTATAATGTTACTGTTACAGCAAGAAAACACCTCCTCAGTTCTAATGAGATTTTAGGATGGTTAGCTGAAGCTGGATAGTCACCGGAAAAAATATCATGCGCCAAAACTCAACAGAGCGCGCCACTAGGCAGGATTTATGCTTTGATTGAAACAAAATACAAGACAGGCTAATAGTTTGTTATTAACGTCATCTGTTCTAATTCGCTCACGAAACACTAATTCAGGGATATCGAAATGCATAGGCTATTCCCCTAGAAAATGATTGGCATGCAGATGCAGTTTCACCGATAAAACGTAAATAATTACCATTCGCCATTGACAGTGATGATGACCTATTTTAAAATTAGGTATGCCTGTGTTTGAGGGTATTAAAAATACATGTTTTTCTTGAGACAATATGTGTGGGCATAGGCAGACGTTGGAGACAATTGGAGGATGCATTTTATGCATATTCTATCAGGGCTCTCCATTCCAACCCACATCTAGTGCACCCGATTCTAATAATTAGCTGGTTTATAAAATGAATTATGTTAGTTATAACTGGGGTTGAAGTGAGGGTTGAAGTGAAAACCTACAGGAGTATAGATCTCCAGGAACAGGGTTGGCGAGTCCTGTTCTATAATGATACATACTTCATTTACTTTTTTGTTGTTGCGTTCCCTCACCTAAAAAAGTCAAGGTCCATGACGTGGGATTCAGTGCTCGTAGAAAAGTCAAGAAATCCAGTCAAGAAAAGTCCTTTAACAGGCTAGAGCTGCGGTCTTTGTAAATCCTCCAATGTCACTGGTCAAATGAGTTTCACACTGGGGAAGTTCTGCTCTTTACACAATGGGAACAATGCACGTTAGATGACTGTGAGACCCTGACATTTATTCAGTGAACTAGTAGAAAATGTCAAACACCTCCCTCACATGCAGGTTTCTACAGTAGGGGAGAGTGGGGTAAATTGAGCCAAAGGATTAGTTGAGCCACCCCTTGTTTCTAGGAAACCATACACAAAGTGAATCATGTGACCAAATATTTAGTAAGAGGTCATCATTTCATGGAGTCTGTGAAGGAAGAAAACACATGAAAAAAGTGATAAGCAAGTTAGGTCATTTAAAAAAAACGGATTTTCACAAAGTCAAATTAATTTATTGTGTTATAGGTTTCATGATGGTTATATCTAAACCCCAACATCAGTTGGGGTCTCTATAAGCTACAATATGAGGTTCTAAACCTAGCATGAATGTCCATTTTTGTAGCTGTGTGGGCCAATATAGTCAAAATGTTTGTCTTGGGGTAAGTTGAGATGGGGGGTGGGATAAGATTTGAATCCCGAGCCAACTAGGTGAAAAATCTGCCGAAGTGTCATTGAGCAAGGCACTTAACCCTAATTGCTCTTGTAAGCCGCTCTGGATAAGAGTCTCTGCTAAATGTCAAAAATGTGAAATGGAAGGGTAAGTGATATTGAACAGAGAGATCTATATCCGAATGTTGGTCTACATTTATGATGTGCAATATACCACAACCCCATTCCATTAATTAAAATTGGACCTACCAATACCATCACCCACTGTCACAGGACACCATCACCCACTTACCCCAAGGCAGCTCAACTTACCTTGTCCCTATGCTCAACTTACCTCATACCTGGGGTAAGTTGTTTCAAGAGAACACTTTTTTTGGACAAGCTATATTTTCAAAACTGTAATGTTTACATGAATTCTGAATATTTCCAGGGATATACAACATCCTGAAATATATGTACAGTAGATATCTTTGTTAGAAAGAATACTATATTTCCAGTAGGGAAGCTGAATATAAAGAATGTCTCAACGTACCTCACTCTCCCCTAACTATTCTTTATTCAGAGTTGCAAACTGTAATGTTCCACACAAGAAACAAATTCTAAGTTGTAATTTATTGGTTTTTATTTCACCCAAATTCTGCATAACTACATCCAACTGCATTCTGCATGACATGATTCAAACTGCTGTGCCTTCCGACACCTCAGGGGCCTATAATCACATTCCATCTCAGAAATGTATCTGATAAAAGACACATCAATAGTACATCAACTTGTGTCAACTCATTCATTATGTTCCTTTTGACTGTTTTAATCAATCATATTTTCCATTCATTAGCTTGAAATATGGGTAACTGAACATACCAATGATTTTATTTTAAACAAATGGGAGTACCTTTTGTCTTTTAGCGATACAAGTGATAATGATGATGATTCCAAGCACCAACCAAATTGTTTGTGCTTGACAAAGGCCAAGATGTTAAATGTATAGGCTACATTATGATTCCTTTTCAAGTCTCAACCACATTGTTGAGTGAAACTTTACTGTGAATAAATCTGGAAGAGGAATTTTTACAAATGTATGAGTAGAGGTGAAAAGGGATGTAGTATTACAGAGCAAATCATATAGATTCTCAAAAGGTATTTGCGTTTCAGCTTTTTTCCCCCATCATATTTCCTTTGGAATATTACGCTTAAACTTTTGGAACTACATCTCCCAAAATAATTGATTCATAATTTTGTAGAAAAATAGTAAAATAACATTTGTCAAACTGGGTAGCAACAGTTGAGATCCATTTAAAGACACCTACCCAGTCAAACGAATGGACTAGATACTGACTTTGCATTTGCGCCATTATCATTGAGTATGACTCAAATAATTTGTAAAAAAAAAAAATCTAATATTTCAAATATGAATATTGCATGCTTTAACAAAGTATTCGCATTGATACTGCAGTTTTGTAGGGCCAGGTAATCTAAGAAAGTGCTATGTTCATCTAATCCATACTAAACTAATGTCGTACCTACATTGTGATAGACCAAACTGTATTTTCTATTTCCTATTATATCACATTGATTAGACCTTATTCTGTTACTATTTCGAAGTGTGAACGCTTTTCCAATGCTACGTCATTATCAGATATGCAATATCAGCGCAGTAATACACATCGCCAAGTCTGGTAACATCTTTTGGTGGCTGTTGATCTACACCTAACTGCACTGATAAACTGAACTCGTAGCATGTACAGTACATGGTAAAGGGCCCTAGCCATCACGTTTTCCTTGTTTTGAGATTCTGGAAACTCAGTAAATACTAGTAAAACATAGAATTATCCATCATTTTGCTTATGTTATGACCGAGTGAGTAATTGTGCATATACCAGCATATGCACCGACATGAATACATTCGAAATGTGGTATTTGTTTTACACTATGTGATCCTGTGTTGGTACCCTTTGACAAATTAGAAAATAGGATTGAAAGCAATCTGACCATCCTTCAAATTCAAAAATGCAGTAAAGCAAGTCAACATGTCTAAAGAAAATGGTGTCAAAATATACAAGAAAATCTCTCGCTCTCTCTTGTCTCTCACGGCTGGCAGAAGTCTCGTCAATAATTCATGTCATCACGTTACATAATATATTTAATCAACACACCTGTGGCCCATCCGACACCCATCTTCTTTACCACTCTGTCCAGTGAACGGATAGGACCCAATATAAGTCAAAATCTCCGAATACAAAACCGTAACACGTGAGGAACCATTGTAAGATCATTTGTGTGCAGCAATATACGCCTCTATCCATCTTTTCATAATCATGGTCAGTAGACAAACTTCATAAACATATGAATGACAGAACAGGTGACCGTTTTTTTTTTTTTACTGTAATCTGATTGGGTAAAGGTCATGAGTACATTTTAAAAATACAGAATGACATAGCCACTCACACCAAAGCCTTTCTTCGCACGTTGTTTTTTTTTGTTGGGCCTTTTAATAAGGTGAGCGCACAACATACACTCACTAAATTATTTTCCCCTTTTAAAAAGAAGTAAAGCATGAAAGTAAACGACAAAGCACACAAATATCCAACAACTGAAACTGAGAGACTAAGTTATTTTTTTAAATACACACAAACCACCAGTAGTAGGTACAACTCTTCTGTCCATTAAGGAATTTGGATAATCAAAAAGCACAGTTAGTTAGTCCAGCTTTGCCAGCCCTGTCGTTGGATGGTGTGGACCAGGGTAGAGGATGTATGTGGCACTACCATGAGGGATAGTGCTGCTGTACTGTAGTCTAGGCCATCCTCTGCTGGCTGGTGGCAGTTGACATGGAGGCTGTGAGGTCTGGGAGACCTGGGGCTCAGAGAGCAGAGCAGAGAGGGCCTGGCTGGGCTGAGGAGGAAGGCCAGGGGCCAGTAGCCAGGGCCAGGGGTGAAGGGCAGGGCGGGGTGCTTGAGTCCAGGGGTACTCAATGTGAGGGAGGGAGGCCCTACTGCCTAACCAAAAGGACACCTGGAAGACAAAGAGAAGGAAATGGAATGAGAGGAAATGAGCCACAACAACCCTGTACATTGATCGGAAAATTCTGTGTTGTGTTATGAAGTGTGTGTGCCCACCGAAATATATGCTGTCTCCACTCAGCTCCAAAGACCATGTAATCTCAACAAATGGTTTCTAAATGACACGGATTCTGCAAAGAGAAGAGACTGATTTAAAACAGGGACAAATAGTGAGGATAAATCCAGATCAAACCAACAGAGTTATATAGGGACAATATCAGAGGATATTGTTTGGTTCAGATACTAACAGTATTTACAGTATCATTCCACTGGTGTGGGATGTCCTCGGGTTCTGGTGGGTAGGACATCCAGGATGGGCTTCCATACGACGCTGGTGGAGGCATGACAAAGTAGTCTGAGTAACCAGGGCGGTTGGCTGATATGGCGTAGACTCCTGTCATTGGGTTTCCTGTATGAGATAAGCAGTGTTTAGCCAATCAGAGGCTTGAATGAGTGAACTGAAGCAATTTGACAGAGAAAGGTATACATATACATTTACATGTATATACATATACATTTACTAGTCATAATATATATATATAATATTTATTATTCGGACCTGAGTAGCTGGTCATGGACTGGTCAACAGTAACAGCAGGGAAGGGCGCTCTGTTGATAAGCAGATAGGGGGCACCATTGTGCTGACTCTGCATCTCAGAGGCCTCGGAAACACGAGGCTTCAGGCTGACATCGGGTGAAGAACTGCAGAAGGGGAAACAAAGACAAAAGCCTTGTAATTCATACATCTCACCACTGGGTGGCCTGTAATACCTCACACGCAAACCTGGTAAGAGTCAAGGCATTCAAATGAAGATGCTGTTTGTTTTAAATAATGCGGAAAGAAGTACAGCTCAGAGTAGAATTACAACACAATGCATGAACAGTATAACATCTAAAGCCAAAGGACTTAAACTAAACAATTTTTCAACTTCATATTCATCATCTCTAGCACCATCCCAACATCAACACCAATGGCAAAAAATGGCACATTTCTATGTTTTGTAGTAAAAAAGATAAAGAAAGACAAGTGTTTCTAATGACATCATCAACCAATTAGCAGGCAATTAGTAGGCAAAGCCTCCTCTAAAACTGATCAAACTCACACGATGCACACCGATGACATCCTAGGAAACGCTTATCTTCCTCTATCTTTTTAACTACAAAACATAGAAATGTGCCATTTTCACATGTGTTGACGTTGGGGTGGTGCTGGAGATGATGAATACGAATTTGACATTTTTCTTCTCCGTTTCCCTTTAAGCGATAGACAAAAATATGGGGGTTGCACTACAAGGATACACAGTGCACTAGTTAAGTAGACTTAAAAAATAAAATAAAAATAGGTTGGGCATGTTTAGCATTGGGAGGATGTGAATATATCAGAATGAATGTTATTTTCATCAGTTTACTGTCTTTCTAACAGCTAGAGGAGTGTTGAAGGGAAAAGGAGGAGGGGGGTTCGTACAGCCTCATTGAGGTCCCGGTTGGGGGTCCAGGCCTGGAGGGTATCAGAGGAGGTGGGGGTCCAACGCCCATGTCAGGAAGCTGAGTGAACCTGAAGCCCTGCAGCACCAAGCACAACACACACACACACACAACATAGTTAAATCAGTGTGTAGGTGTTTAAACATATGTACTGTGCAGCTACTCTCTCAACACATCTTGATTTTCTACAATAGCATTCAGGATTTTTGTTCAAAGCACCACCATAAGCAATTCTACAAGAGCACACGTACACAAATGCTTCGTTCTAAATAATGTGCTTTACATTGCACAGTCTAATCAATGCACTCACAGGTTTGGGTAAGCTACACTGGTGGATCTCCGGCCCGTAGGCAGACCCGCGCTGGTGGCCTCCTCCGCATGGATGGTTCATGGTGCCAGGGGCGCTGGTCACCCCTTCGGAGTAAGCGCTAGTGTGGCTGGGATTGTAGGAACTGTGGAGGTGGGGGTGAGGGTGGTGGTGGTGGTGGTGGCTGGCAGGCGAGGGCTCGTCTGGGGCCAGCCCAAAGGCATTACCCAGCAGGATATGCATCTGCTGCCGGACCTCGTCGATGGAGGGCTGAGAGCTCAGAGTGGACGAGTCCGAGAGACCTTTGACCTGATGGCTTCCACCATAACCCAGGGAGCACATCAGTCGGTCCACGTTGGTCTCCTGGAACGTCTCTGGCTCTGCCTGACTCACAGGAAGACAAAATACACACACACACACACACACACACACACACACACACACACACACACACACGAATCGTACACATACATGGTTATCCATTTGCAATTTAAAAGCACCGAACATTCAGAGCTATTAACTGGTATCGGACTTCCAATCTAAATCACTGAACAGGCTATAAATCATATTCACTGTCATTGACATTCAGCAAGGTTCAGGCAGCATAAAGAACGGACTCGCAGGCTGCACTAGATGGAGGTTTTAAAGTTCGGCTGAAGGTAATCCTTTTCATTTCAGCCATGGAGCTTAAAAGTGAGGATTGGGAGAGGTAGGTATAATGGGAAAGGCTTTGTCCTAGGGTTTTCCCTAGGTTATTGCACCCCAGTTCCAGAACTTCTCTAGGCTCAACTACCTTTGCCCCTGCAGTGACTCCAGGAGTACGGTGTTAATTTTAGGACATTCACCCTGCAGTTACTTCGGCAGTACGGTGCACATTTAAGGACATCTATGTCTCATGGATGCAGTGATATTCAGTGATGACTCACGTCATAACCGCTGTTGCGGATGCCTCTCCTGGACCTCTCCCTGAGGACCAGCAGGTCCATCTCCGTCTCCACGGGGCTAGGGCTGCTGGCGACCAGGGACTGACGGCTCCAGTAGGCTGGCTCTCTCGACGGGGGGTGCCTGAAGTAGGGATATCATAGTTGCGGTCGTCATTGTTACAGCCATCATTAATATCATCATCATCATCAGTAAAAAATGTCATCTGCAAACATCTACAGTTGGGCTGATTCAATGATTTCTCTGAGCTGCAGTACAGGTTTAAACTGAACACCTGGATATACAAAATGGACTTACAATGCTCCCTTACAGTAATATTTCAGACAGTTACTAAACAGGTACCAGGGAGAAGTGGCAGTCAGGCATCGCGTCAGCAGATACTCTCGCCCAGACAAAGCACCAGTGCTGCAGCACAGGCACTTTGAAAAGTGACTTTTAAATCAGTGGATCTGCATACGCTGAACGCCCACTGAACGCCCACTGAACGCCCACTCAAACATGAAATGAATGCTTCCTGTATAGCATACTGTATGTCTCTTGGCATATTACCTCCTGATGTGGCATCCTGCATAGGAGGCCCTCTTCTCCTCAGCAGTCATTGGCTCCTTTGCCATCTCAGGCCTACTGTGCCTCTCTCTGGGGTTGAATGGGTGGATGCCATTGTCTGTGATGGGGAAATCACAGTAGCCTTTTCTCTTGGCTTTCTGGCGTACTTTGTTCCTGTAGTGTTCGATGTCGGTTTTCTGCTTGAGCCCCATGTTTGCCTGTGGACAAAGTCATTTGTATCCATTACATTTGTATATTGATTCTAGTTTGGCATTGCTTGGTATTATGAGTATACTTGGTGAGGTTCCTCTTCCCTATAAATAAACAACTGGTTTCAATTCCATTCTTATTTCCCCTTGGCTCTAACTCATTGATGTTTGCAGATCTGTAGTCCAAGTGCAATATACAGTAGCTCCAGCTCTACACTGCCTGTTCTGTACCTATCCAGAACTATCTTCAGATCTGCGTATAAAGGGTTGGGGCCAAGGGGAAGGGAGCAATTTGGGACAGGCTGGCAGACTCAGTATGACATCATTGCCAGCAGGCCGGGGACGGGCTCTCACCTCCCCGTTGAGGACGACTGAGTCCTGGCTGTGACTGGAGGAGGATGGGTAGGAGTATGTGGGCTGGGCCGCCATTGGCTTGATGGTGATGAGTCGCAGTGAGCCAGTGTGGTCCTCGTAGGGATCTGCTGGGGTGAGAGGACATTGCTATTTAGCACAGCACTAGCTAGCCCAGCTACTACTGATCCTGCTGTTATCCCCACTCACACTGCCTGAGTTACTGCAGTAAGACATGCGGTGTGTGCGCCTCCCTGTGTGTGTGTGTGTGTGTGTGTGTGTGTGTGTGTGTGTGTGTGTGTGTGTGTGTGTGTGTGTGTGTGTGTGTGTGTGTGTGTGTGTGTGTGTGTGTGTGTGTGTGTGTGTGTGTGTGTGTGTGTGTGTGTGTGTGAGAGAGAGAGAGAGAGAGAGAGAGAGCACCGTGTGAGTGAGGGCATGTGTCCATGCATATATGTGTTTATTTACAATTCATTAGCTCTCTCCTATTGGTCCTACAGTGTCTCAAGCCTGTGTGATGACATAACATTGTGTGGACAAGCAGCAGTAGCCTACAGTAGCCAGAGTGTCGCTTCTCTCTCACCGTTCCTCTTGTGCAGCAGATCTTCCTTGGTGCTCTTCTGTGCCGCAGCCCTCCGTGCCGCCAAGCTCTTGCCCGTGTTGAGTTTCCCGGATTCGCTGCTTGCAACCGAGCCGTCCTCGCTTGGCAACCTGCTGCGGGTAACCATAGCAACAGAGGCAGGCAGTGGTAAGCTCTGTGCATACAGTATTATCCAAGGTTAATGCTGCTATCACACAGCCTCCTGGCCACAGTTCTAACCCGCGAAGACTGACTGCAGTGCGTAACATAGACACCTCTACAGGTGGTGTGCTAGCTAAGACCACAGGCTAGCACAGTGAGTGCTTCTATCTTAATGTAAAAATATCTCCCCTGGTATCTTTTCAGGAGTAACCAACAGGCAGACACAAGTGACTAACACACCAGTCTGATGTGATGTCATATAAGATAGCTTGGAACAAGTACACACATCATGTCAGCTCATATCGACATCCTCATTCAGAATGTATGAATCAGATCATTCTATGGGTGTTACGCATTCAGAAATGCAAAATGGAATCCACATTTGCATTCATGAGGCTTGTATAATGAGGTACCGTTCTACCCATGAGAGAGAGAGAGAGAGAGAGAGAGAGAGAGAGAGAGAGAGAGAGAGAGAGAGAGAGAGAGAGAGAGAGAGAGAGAGAGAGAGAGAGAGAGAGAGAGAGAGAGAGAGAGAGAGAGAGAGAGAGAGAGAGAGAGAGAGAGAGAGAGAGAGAGAGAATGTCTGTATTCCTGTCAACGTGAGCCCAGAAAAACACTGAATCAAACATGGCCCTGGAAGCATCTCTCCAGGCTGTGTAGTTCACTCACGTTTCCATGCCCAGTGTTCAGCCTCTATTCACTATACACCACTGTGTGTTTACCCCTTGTTTGTTTTTTCCCCAGTTATTATTCTCAGTATCCTTTCAAAGGCATTTTAATGTATAATCATCACACTGCAGAATCCCAATGACAGCAGCAGAGGAGCTGTGTTTGTAGCCTTGTGAAGCCTTGCTAATCCCAATCTGAATGAGCCCTGGGGTCCATCCAAAGGGTGACTGGAATAGCAGCTGCCGCTGCAGCAGACCTGGGTTCAGATACTATTTCAAATCGTTTCAAATACTTGATCAGTGTTTGATTGAGCTTGCCTGGTTTAATGAATCAATAGAACAGTCAAAAACGACAAAGCCCACTTGTCTGGTACTCCTGGCAGGCTAGAGCAAAGCAAATACTCAAAGTATTTGAAGGATTCACAGTACTATTTGAACCCAGGTCTGCACTGCAGTGCCTTCAAGGCCCAGTAATCATTGCAGCAGACTCATGTCACACCTCCAGCATGGCGGCCATAAATATGGCACTAAAAAGTCCAAGTGGGTCTAAATCAGCCAAAGATAGGGGAGATCTGTTTGACAGCTGACAATGACTGATGTTTTGGGTTGGGTCGGTAAAAAAAAAAATCAAGCCTTTGGTGGTCTGTACATTTCTTCCAGTGTGTTAGAATGAGCATTTTATGCATTGGAAATTCAAAGGAAAGATGGCTCAATAGGCAGCTCAAGCATAGCTTTGGCTGCGTTTAGACAGGCAGACCAATTCTGATATTTTTTTCACTAACTGGTCTTTTGACCAATCAGATCCGCTATTACAAAGATCTGATGTGACAATATCTGGTGTGATTGGTGAAAGACTAATTATTGGGAAAAAATATCAGAATTGGGCTGCCTGTCTAAACACAGTCTTTACTGTTCTACGCTAGAGGGAAGAGAGGAGGCTGTATTCACTTTGTGGCACGGCAATAACGCATTCATGAATCACATGTTTTTCATTACAAATCTTTCTTTCTATTGCCTTTTCCTAGTGATAGATGGCTACATTCTTGGAATTGGCAACACCCAGGCAAACTGTAAGCCAGTCAACATGAGCAGATTTAAGCAGATTCTATGCAATCTGTCCAAGACTGTCATATTTCTGCTGCATTTTCCTTGACTTAAAGTATTGCCACAAACAAATCCAAATGTGTTCTGGTAATCTAAAGAAAACAGGGAGATCATTCTGTTTAAATTGAATTCAGTGTTCTTCTTACCCTTTGTGGATGATGTCAGCAGAAGGAGGTCTTTTAGAGGCGGTCCCATCCTGGTGCACCTTCCTGTCCAATGACAACGGGGCATCTCTCACTGGTAGGCCCAGAACCAGCGTCTCCTTGGTAACAGAGATGGTCTCCTCACCTTGCTGATGGCCCATGTGCTTCTTGGCATAGTCAAATCCCTGCACATGCTGGGACAGAGAGGGTTTACGATGACATATGATCTATGGTAAAGTAAAGGAGTGCCTTAGGAGAACGACATTTCATTTACAGTTAAGGTAAATGAGCAAAGTTGGCTCGGTGAGCTCTGATTTCTCTCAGTCAGCGAAGAAAAGACTACTAAATGTTAAAACGAAATGTCTAATGGCACCTTTGAAGTTGGGATATATTGGAAGAAAGAAATGGACAATTAAATTGGTTTATGATTTATATTGTACCTAGGCAGTTTCTTTGTTTCACCAAATTACTCTCATTTCATGAAGCCTCTCTGCATTGCAAAACAGCGAAAGGAACAGAATGTACAGATATATTTGTTTTCAAATTCCATTTTTTTAATACTAATTTTGGAAAACTCTAAATATGTAAATACATTTTCTAGTGCATGTGGGGATAGAACGGGAGAATACAACCTCACACAGATTTAATAATTAAAGTGTCTTGCACGGTGCCATCAATTGTATCATCACACCTGGTTGTGAGATAAATCGATACACTGTTTGTGCAGACATCTTTACCTCATCCTGAGATGAGTGATATTTCACAACAGTGAGAGTCTGGCTGAGATAATGTATGAGATCAGCATGGCTTCATCATATTGGACATTCACAGTTAGGGGGAATGTTTCTACAGATGAACCTTGAAGGCTGAGCTCAACAGAGATATATTTCACTGGCAGGAGGCAGACCTCTCTGTCCACTTGATGCGGTTAACTTTATAAATGGCCTCCTTTCATCTTTCAACTGCCCAGTTTGATAAAGACATGGAGTTGATCCGAGACTCTGCACAAGGCTACTCTGTGATGTACTGGACAAAGATGGATTCTGTGTTTTGACTTGGGCTCCTTTGGTATACTGATGGAGAAGGAGAGGTTTGATTTTAAAAAAGCCAAGGGACTTTATGTAAAGAGACCTCATGGTAGAACCACTCGAAACAACTCAATTATGATTGATATGGTTTTTGTTTTTCGTTGCACAAACTGTCAAAAATAAAGCCACGTGACGGACTATACCACATACTGTATTTGGAGAGCAATGAAATACGCTCACATATTGAATGATCAACACAAAAAAACACTCATGCAGACTGAAGCCATGCCATTGATTTGCAGCTTTGTGTTGTTGTCCCACTTTGATGGATAATGATGTGCTGGGACTCGTGTATCAAGAAGTCCACTATCTCCCTAACGGGTGATGCTCTGCTTGGCGTTCTGTCGTCATTCCCAGAACGTTTGGACGCAAACACATTCCACGGCAACAGACTGCACATATGTGCAGCGTAGTGGAACCAGAGAGCTCAACTCAGCACATTTACCACTAACGTCCTTTTGTCATATCGCCACGAGCTATTCATAAGCCAAGTAATTAGAAGAACGTGTGTCTAATTTGCGCATGCGTGCCACATCTCTGGATCAGAAAGGGAAAGAGAGAGAAATCTGCAGCATCGCATGCGAATCTCCATTTTGGTACCGTTTTAAATCATTCATGTCACATTCAAAACCAACCCAGTGACATTAAATGTTTACAAACAGTATCAGAAATCAAAAAAACCTTGAAGCACTGTACTCGCACATGTAAAATACAGTTGGCAAGTATGGTGCTAATTGGCCACGTTTTGGGAGAGAAGTCCTATCCAACTGTCCTATTTTTACTTGACACTAGTGTATCTCTGACCTTGTCCTACACCATAAACTGGAGCTAGCGCTTGTCTTTCCCCATCCAGAAATATGCAATGATGTTACATCTGTTCTTCTGGAGGGAGTGATTTTGGTATGACGTACAGAAATTACACTGAAATCAGCTGACTTTCTCTGCTGCTGCACGAGTGCACGTTGAGTCGGAATCTGAAAGGTTGCGGGGCAGATTTAGATATGAATCTAAATGGCACAATATTTAATCCAGTAACAAAATTACTGATCGCTTGGATTGCGCCACTGAGCCACTGGCTGGTATGAGATGAGTAGAAGCCTGGTGGATAAGAATCATTACTATGCATCGGAAGGCAACAAGGATGTATAAAATGGCCCACTGATCGTAGACGATGAGCCATGGTGAGCCCACTCCATCCCTTCCATTGATTTCCCCAAGGCACTGTCAACATGCTTTATTCACAAATAACACTCAGTCAATACCTGGTGGTGATAACTGCCCTCCCTCCGATAGGATGTCTAAACAAGAAGACAATTAAAGGGACATTTAGCCGAGGATTCATTTCCATCACATTAACCATCTGGATTCTTATTTCGTCCCCCCCATCATGCTTATTGAGCACCCATCACTATCGTCACCATTGGCTATGAGAAATTGAGTCGAACGCAAGACGAAGTGTTAAGACCTGCCCAGATGTGACATTTCTCTGAACTGCACATTGAGATGTTAAGAGATATGTAAAGTTCACCTTGGAGCGGGGTTTGAAGCTCCTGAAAGCATTGGTCTTGAAGATGACCCTGTTCCTCTTGCACAGGATGGCGGTGACCATGGCGACAACGACCATCACCAGGGCAACAGGCGTCAGCACAGCCATGATCCACAGATTGGCAGGCGGGACCTTTACCACAGCTGTCGGGAAACCATGGAGACAAAATAAATACACGCCTACACACACACTATCTATCAATATGTATTTTTGTTTGCAATCATTACAAAATGATTGAGGCACACAGCTATTCAACAGGCTACGAGACAGATAGAAGTGCTTCAGCCTGAGCAAAACTAACATATACTGCAATAACTCCTGTGCATCCATCTGTTTATGACTGAAAAGCTAGTTCTGTACACTTCATGTAAGAGAATAATGTCAAGGCTGTTTGGTAAAGATGTGTAAAAAAATAACCTACGATCAGCTTGGAGCAGGACAAAGTAGCCCAGAGTGAGGGCCATGGTTTGGGAATCCAAGGTACTGAGGGTCTTAGCTGCAGTGGTGCCAGTTATGGGGGCACCGTTCAGTTGGGCATAGTAGGTCATTTCGGCTGAGTTCTTCGGCCCAGGGAGTCGACGAATGCCAACCATCTAGACAAGAGCAACACAATTTGGAGGATTCAGTGCTGTCATATGGCATGAAAGAGCCATTGCAAAAAATACAATAGCAATAACTATGTATCTGAAGGGGCAAACACTCAAAAAAGAACAGCACTCAGGGAACACACTCATGGGATGAATATGAATCAGTGGAATTCATTGTGAATCCAATGGTGGAACAAACTCCCTCACGACGCCAGGTCAGCGGAGTCAATCACCACCTTCCGGAGACACCTGAAACCCCACCTCTTTAAGGAATACCTAGGATAGGATAAAGTAATCCTTCTAACCCCCCCCTCCCCCTTAAAAGAGTTAGATGCACTATTGTAAAGTGGTTGTTCCACTGGATATCATAAGGTGAATGCACCAATTTGTAAGTCGCTCTGGATAAGAGCGTCTGCTAAATGACTTAAATGTAAATGTAAATGTAAAATTGTGTTTTGGTATAGATCAAATGTTTAATGTCCATAATACATCATCATGGTTTCATCAAGGGCTGTGATTAAAGCTTGCCATAAAGAAGGGAGGGTGTTAAATGGAAGAGATCAACATCCGTTACTGAGCTCTCCCCCCCCTCATAAAACCTGATCATCTGTGACGTTACATAAAAATGTTAATCTGTGACAAAACCTAAAAGGGGACATAGAAATTACGTGAATCTTCATAAAATAGTGAAACTCTGGGGCAAGTGAACATAAAATGGGACTGAGTGGTTTATCAGTGAGTGAGCATGCAGTCCCCTGTGTGTATGTGTGTGTGTGCGTGCCCGCCTCACCTGGACGGTGTAGCTCCCGACGGTGGTGGCCCTTCTAAAGCGGCTCCCCTGACTCCCCTGACGCCCAGACACCAAAAACAGCTCAGCCAGCCGCTGCTCCATTAAACTAGCAAAGCTCTGATAATTCCCTTCCAGAGAAGAGCTGTCAACATCCTGAATTACTGCAGAGCAGTGGAGTACAGAGTGAGAGAAAGAGAGAGAGAGAGAGAGAGGTGGAGACGGGGAGGGGGACGTGAGAGGGGAGAGGGGGGAGAGAGGGAGTGCAGGGAGGATGGAGGGAGGGAAGGAGGGAAGGAGGAGAGAGGGAAAGAGGGAGAGTTGGAGAGGGAGAGAGGGGGGGAGAGGTAAGAGGAGAAGAGAGGGATAGAGAGGTGGGATAGGGACAGAGGAAGAAAGAGAGGTTTGGTCATTCCTCAATTTAAAACTTGTAAGTCATATTACAGTAGGGCTGACCTGGGCGCACTGCAGTCTCATCACGACAGTGGCAGAAAGGTATGCCATTTAGAGTCCTCTCACAAAACAGGGACTCCTTCACACTGAGCATTTATCCGATGTGATCTCACAGAAACAGATGTCAGGAAGCTCTAAATAATGCATCGATAGGATTCGGAAGGAAAGGAGGAGCTCAAAGATGTTGGGAGAAGAAACACCACAGGCAAATGTACACAACACACAGTCGACCAAAGCACTAACTAACTAGCAGTTAGTGAAAATCAATGACAGTTTAAATTACCTGTGATCACCCAGTAGTGCTTTGTGGCAGTGGATGTGTTGAGGTTGTGGTACTCTAGTGCTGTGGAGTGAAAGGGAGAGAGAAAGAGAGAGGGAGAGGGAGAGCAGAGATGAGAGAGAGGTTACAGAGAGTAGGCTTGGGCAATATACCGTTTATACCGTATACAAGGGGCTGCAGGGGTGCGTGCTAGGCCACTGCTTATAACAATAAGTTAAGTATAACTATAAGAAATCTAAGATGTGCCAAATAAATGATATCCAGCTCCGGAGTCCAGCTATGCATTTGGTTGGCTAACTTGAAAGCTACGTGGCTAGATACCAAGATCAAGCCTCTTGGTTACAGCAGAGACATTCAATCCCCTTCTGGATCAAGATCCCTGTTGCCTAAATAGTTTTGTGCTTAAAAAATGCATATATGCAGTACCAGTCAAAGGTTTGGACACACCTACTCATTCAAGGGTTTTTCTTCATTTTACTGTTTTCTACATCGTAGAATAATAGTGAAGACATCAAAACTATGAAATAACACGATGGAATCATGTAGTAACCAAAAAAGTGTTAAATAAAGATTTTAGACTCTGCAAAGTAGCCAACCTTTGCCTTGATGACAGCTTTGCACACTCTTGGTATTCTCTCAACCAGCTTCATGACCAATGCTTTTCCAACAGTCTTGAAGGAGTTCCCATATATGCTGAGCACTTGTTGGCTTCTTTTCCTTCACTCTGCGGTCCAACTCATCCCAAACCATCTCAATTGAGGTCAGATGATTGTGGAGGCCAGGTCATCTGATGCAGCACTCCATCACTCTCCTTCTTGGTAAAATAGCCCTTACACAGCCTGGAGGTGTGTTGGGTCATTGTCCTGTTAAAAACAAATGACAGTCCCACTAAGCACAAACCAGATGGGAATAGTATCGCTGCAGAATGCTGTGGTAGCCATGCTGGTTAAGTGTGCCTTGAATTCTAAATAAATCACAGATAGTGTCACCAGCAAAGCAGCCCCACACCATAACACCTCCTCCACCATGCTTTCTGGTGGGAAATACACATGCGGAGATCATCCGTTCACCCACACCGCGTCTCACAAAGACATGGCGGTTGGAACCAAAAATCTCCAATTTGGACTCCAGACCAAAGACAAATTTCCACAGGTCTAATGTCCATTGCTCGTGTTTCTTGGCCCAAGCAAGTCTCTTCTTCTTATTGGTGTCCTTTAGTAGTGGTTTCTTTGCAGCAATTCAACCATGAAGGCCTGATTCACACAGTCTCCTCTGAACAGTTGTTGTTGAGATGTGTCTGTTACTTGAACTCTGAAGCATTTATTTGGGTTGCAATTTCTGAGGCTGGTGACTTTAATGAACTTATCCTCTGCAGCAGAGGTAACTCTGGGTCTTCCATTCCTGTAGTGGTTCTCATGATAACCAGTTTCCTCATAGTGCTTGATGGTTGTTGCGACTGCATTTGAAGAAACTCAATGTTTTTGAAATGTTCCGTGTTGACTGACCTTCATGTCTTAAAGTAATGATGGACTGTCATTTCTCTTTGCTTATTTGATCTGTTCTTGCCATAATATGTACTTGGTCTTTTACCATATAGTGCTATCTTCTGTATACCCCCCCCCCCCCCCCCCCCCCCCACACACACACACACCTTGTCACAACACAACTGATTGGCTCAAACACATTAAGAAGGAAAATAATTCCACAAATTAACTTTTAAGAAGGCACACCTGTTAATTGAAATGCATTCCAGGTGACTACCTCACAAAGCTGGTTGAGAGAATGCCAAGAGTGTCCAAAGCTGTCATCAAGGCAAAGGGTGACTGTTTGAAGAATCTCAAATATAAAATATATTTTGATTTGTTTAACACTTTCTTGGTTACTACATGATTCCATGTGTTATTGTATAGTTTTGATGTCTTCACTATTACTCTGCAATGTAGAAAATAGTCCAAATAAAGAAAAACCCTTGAATGAGTAGGTGTTCTAAAACTTGTGACCAGTAGTGTATAACAAGGCAATTAGAAATGCCGGACGGGCAAATTTGTCTTACTTGATCACTACTAATCAGAATTATTCGAGTGCTCTTCTCGATCAGTTGATGGCCTGATAAATCCAAAACTATGTGAACTTTCTTCCACATCTAAATGTGATGAGTTTGTGGCATATTACAGAGATACGATAACCAACATTAGGCTGGGTATCAGTCAAGCAAGACTTGATGACAGGCTACCAAGCAAAGGCACAATGGATGTATTTGACCTGGTTGACACAGACATGCTCAGGAAAGTGATATCACAACTTCAGCCATCTACCTGCCTTCTCGATCCTATCCCCAGCACCTTCGTCCAAAATGGTTTTAATTGCATATCTGAAGAAGTGTAAGCTATTGTTAATCACTCCCTGGAGAAATTGGTGTTCAAACAGCAAAATTATTTTTAAGTGCCAGCTGTATTAAAAAAAAAAAATACAATATGGTTTACGTGCCAACCACAGCACATAGACAGCCTTAGTTCAAGTGATAAATGATCTTAGAGCCAACACAGGCCAAACAGCTCTCTGTCCATGTACTCTTAGGTTTAACCTCTACAGGATTGGTGTATCCCTCTCGGGACGGTTGAGCTAACGTAGGCTAATGCGATTAGCATGAGGTTGTAAGTAACAAGGACATTTCCCAGGACATGGACATATCTATGGGCAGAAAGCTTAAATTCTTGTTAATCTAACTGCACTGTCCAATTTACCGTAGCTATTACAGTGAAATAATGCCATGCTATTGTTTGAGGAGAGTGCACAGTTATGAATTTGAAAAGTAAAAAATAAACCAATTAGGCACATTTGGGCAGTCTTGACACATACATTTTTACATAAATGCAATGGTTCATTGGATCAGTCTAAAACTTTGTACATACACTGCTGCCATCTAGCGGCCAAAATCTAAATTGCGCCTGAGCTGGAATAATACATGATGGCCTTGCTCTTGCATTTCAAAGATGATGGTACAAAAAAATACAAACAAACGCATGGTTTTTTATTTGTATTATCTTTTACCAGATCTAATGTGCTATATTCTCCTACATTCATTTCACATTTACACAAACTTCAAAGTGTTTCTTTCAAATGATATCAAGAATATGCATATTGTTGCTTCAGGTCCTGAGATTTGGGTATGTTATTTTAGGTGAAAATTGAAAAAAGGGTCCGATCCTTGTGCTGCATTTGACACTGTTGACCATGATGTCCTTCTGGACGGACTGGAGATGTGGGTTGGTCTCTCCGGTCCAGTTCTAAATTAGTTTACATAACTCTGAGAAAATACATATCAAATGTTGACGAGGTTCGATTTTGGGTCTGATACTGTTCAGTTTATATACTGTATGTTACCCCTTGGCAGTGTTATCAGAAAGTGCAGCATTGATTTTCATAGCTACGCAGACGATACACAACTTTACATTTCTGTGTCACAAGACGACTTTAGCTCCACAGATAAATTATTATACTGTATTAGTGATTACAATACTTGGATGGCTCACAACTTCCTCCAGCTAAATCAAGACCGAGGTACTTATTGTTGGAGCCAAAGCACAGAGAGAGAATCTGGCCGTACATTTGAATTCACGGGCAATAAAGATAAAACACCAGGTAAAAAACCTAGGTGTTACTTTAGATTCTGAACAATTATTTTAGGAATGTGACTAAAATAGCTTTTTATCACCAGAGGAACATTTTCTCTCTCAGGCTGATACAGACAGACTCATCCATGCTTTTATTATAAGCAGGCTTGACTACTGTAATGCTCTCCTGTCTGGTCTACCCAAGAAAGCCATTGGTGAACTGTAAAACATACAGAATGCTGCAGCGTGGGTACTGACCAAGACCAGGCGGTGAGCCCACATTAAACCGGTTTCAAGGTCTCTGCACTGGCTGTCTGTGAGTTTTAGAATTCATTTTAAGATTCTTCTATTGGTTTTTAAATCAATCCACGACTGTGCACACTAATACATGTCAGACATGCTTTTAAGTTATGTACCCAGTAGGTCCCTCAGGTCCTCTGGCACTGGCCGTTTAACTATCTTAAAACCCAGGACCAAGAGGCATGGAGAGGCAGCCTTTATTTATTACGACCCCAGTCTCTGGAATTGCCTGCCAAAGAACCTGAGGGGGGCCGAAACTGTGGGGGGGGCGAAATCTTAACACATCTTTTTAGCTCCCCTTTTCCTAAGGGTGCTTTTTAGTTGTTCAGTTTGTGTTATTCTTTGTGTTTTTCATATTATGCTTGTTGTGTAGTGGATATTTTAGCTTTTATTTTCATTGTTTTTATTAGTGTTTTCCTGTAAAGCACATTGGGTTGCATTCCATGTCTGAAATGTGCTGTATAAATAAAGCGTGATTTGATGGGTTCAAATACACTGAGTGTACAAAACATTAGGAACACCTTCCTACTATTATGTTGCACCCCCTTTAGCCCTCAGAACAGCCTCAATTCATCGGGGCATGGTCTCTACAAGGTGTCGAAGGCGTTCCACAGGGATGCTGGCCCATGTTGACTCCAACGCTTCCCATAGTTGAGTCAAGTTGGCTGGATGTCCTTTGGGTGGTGGACCATTCTTGATACACACAGGAAACTGTTGAATGTGAAAAAGCCAGCAGCGTTACACTTCTTGACACACTCAGACTGGTGTGCCTGGCACGTACCCCATTCAAAGGCACTTACATATTTTGTCTCGCCCATTCACCCTCTGAATGGCGCACATACACAATCCATGTCTCAATTGTCTCAAGTCTTAAAAATCCTTCTTTAACCTGTCTCCTCCCCATCATCTACACTGATTGAAGTGGATTTAATAAGTTACATCAATAAGGAATCATAGCTTCCACCTCGATTCACCTGGTCAGTCTATGTCATGGAAAGAGCAGGTGTTCCTAATGTTTTGTGTACTCAGTGTATAAATAGAATATTATTTGATCTTCCCTTCGTGCTCAAATCATCCATTTTCTGAAGAAAAAACCCAGAAGGTGCCGCAAATGATTGCAGGTTAGCATGAAGTGAGCTAATCAGCCTCCTCTCCACTGCACAATATTGGACCATAACGTCACCTTTGTCAATTAGTTCAACATCTAATTATCTACTTACATCTAATTATATGCTGGTATAATGAAATAAAGACACTATTCATATTTTCGTGTTCAGACCACACACTTACAAACACACAAACTTAAGCTTTCGCTGAAGGACAACGACAACACTCAGTGGAAACATGACATATTTCTGTATAAAAAATGAAGAAAACAAGAAGAAAACGCCACTGGAAACTTCTATCACGCAAACCCTTCCCATGATGCCCTGGGGCACTTACGCTCAGCGATGATGAGCGGGGGGAAGAAGAGGAAGTAGCCCACCAGCTCTGCGGTCAGCTGGTTCAGGAGACCGCTGGAGACGGTTCCGTTCAGCACCGCGTTGTCATTCTTCACCACGTAGACCAGAGACACGGCAGGAGAGCCAATCACCTGGGCGGTGCTCTGGATCTGAACAAACACAGACGAGGATGTTGAACAATATCAGACATGTCGAAGTAAATACAACACACTAAACAGGTATGCTAATTGCGTGGGATTGAATTTGGCCCAAAGTCATTAACACACCTCCACAGAAAGCCCGTTGTAAGATTCCAGCACTTTGTCCTGAGCTTCCTCAAATGCATTCTCCAGCCGTTGTTCCATCATTTGAACAAAACTGCAGGAGTTGACGTTGTCTTCTGGCCCGACGAACCTGAGAACTAAAACAAAACGCAGAGCAACAATCAATATACAAGTAGAGTACATTCAGTTACAGTACATAAGAGCGCAGTACTACATTTTCTACAATCATGGTCACATCATTCAGCAGTGTTACTGCGTTGGATGTGTTGTTGTGGAGTGTTGTCCCTATTGGGCCTCACCTGTTTTGAGCTGCAGATGGACACTGAAGCTGGAGGCCCAGGGGGCTACAGGGAGCAGAACAGCCTTCACCAGAGGACTGTGCTGCCGGATGTCTGCCAGCACTTTGTCAAAGCCATAGGCATTCATTGTCTCCACCACCACAGATGCTATGTAGACCGTTTTCCCACTGGCTACATAGTACCCAAGAGTGACATTATGAGGGCTGCAGAGGTCACGTTCAACCTGAGAAGAGAAAACGTGTTGTTTATATCTTGATCGCTATCGCTAACACCCAACACAATTGCAGTGGGTCAAGACTAGTGTTTCTAGCCCTATGTACTACCACTCACTCCTCTCCAGTCTCCACCAGTATGTGTTAGCTAGCTATCCCCGGACACATAACTATGCAGCTTGTGTTTGTGTTGTTTCCTGCTGATCACTTCCGGGCTCAGTAATAATACATGGGTTCTGATGGGGAGAGAAGAGGACTGGGATAGAGTAGCAACCACTGAATTACACCTCAGGCAGACAGACAGCACAGACAGCACAGACAGCACAGACAGACAGACAGACAGACAGCACAGGTAGGAAATCAATGGACTTAAACTGAGTCAGCCATCAGAGAGAGAGAGAGAGAGAGAGAGAGAGAGAGAGAGAGAGAGAGAGAGAGAGAGAGAGAGAGAGAGAGAGAGAGAGAGAGAGAGAGAGAGAGAGAGAGAGAGAGAGAGAGAGAGAGAGAGAGAGAGAGAGAGAGAGAGAGAGAGAGAGAGAGAGAGAGAGAGAGAGAGAGAGAGAGAGAGAGAGAGAGAGAGAGAGAGAGAGAGAGAGGACTGAGAGAGAGAAAGGACTGAGAGAGAGAAAGGACTGAGAGAGAGAAAGGACTGAGAGTAAAATAGAAAGACAGTAACACAGAGAACAAGAGAACTGAATAACAGACATGTCTGAAGAGGAGCTGGTAATAATAGGTTTTAGTCATTCAGCTAGTAGGGTCAATAAAGAGCTATTCTCTTCACATACTGTTAACAGCCTCTATAAAGCAAAGCCTATTCACCATTCAAGATGCCATTTATCATCATATTGAAATCCTTTCACCGTTAGTCACTTCAGTCTCCTCCTCTATCAAAGTGAGAGATTGTACCCCATGAATAGTATGGCTAAGAGGGGTGCCAGAATAAGTAAATACACTCACTATAGTTCCTAGAGCTATATTAGTTACTCTGGCCATCTAGAGTAACTAATATGAAATCCTTGTCCAACAACGTGAACATGGACTATCAACATTTAAACAGGACTACGGCACTGTATTCTGTATTTGATGTAGTCGATTTTCTTCTCCAGTTACACTACAGCAGTAACAACATCCGAACACAGAGAGTAGAGTGCGGAATAATACGGACCTGGACATAAACATTGGTGTCATTGAAGGCCCTCTGTAGAGCATAGGTGAGTCCTTTAGACAGATTCTGCCTCGTCATGATATCAAGCCTGTTCCTCCACAGCTGCATGGACAAAACTTTGGAGGAAAACAAACAGTTATATATTTTTTTTTTATGAAGGTCTTCATTAGGGATGTAATCATACGGTGGCATCTCAAATCTTGTTTGATTTATTTGGCGAAACAGAGTACACTAACGAAAGGTTTTCAAACTGAGCTGCTGTTGATTGAGAGCCCATACTGTACCTGTTTTGACCCAGGTCTTCTCAGTGATGTTACATGGTAGATGCTCCCCTTCAGGACTGGTGGGGGTAGGTTCAGTTGTGGTCGGTCCAGGGGTTGTTCCTTTAGTGGTGGTGGGGATCGTCAAAGTGGTAGTCGGTGCATTTGTAGTTGTAGTGGGAACGGTTGTGGTTGTGGTCGTGGTTTGGTCAGTTGTGGTTGCCATCACTGTGGTCTCTTGGAGGGTGGTCACTTCCTGTGTGGTCGTAGTGGTCCAGGTTGTGGTTGTAACAGCCTCTGTGGTCGAAGCTGTGATGGTCTGGGGTGTCACAGTTGTGGTGGTCACGGTCAGGGGCGTGACGGTCGTGGTGGTCACAGTTGTGAGCTGTAGACTGTCATTGGTCACAGAGTCTGGTGTTGGGTTGGTGTGTGCTGCTGTGGTGGATGGTGTAGTGGTGTTGGTGTCAGCCCTTGCAGGTGTAGTGGTGTTCCATGTGTGAGTGGAGAAAGGACTAGTCACATTGTCTGGGAGGATGACGTCGCTCTCCCCCAATGTGGCCAGAGAGGACACTGGGACTGTAGGTAAATCTGGGTTCGCATGCAAACTGCTGTCTCCCTCCTCTGCAATGAAAGAAGGAGCAGCGTTTAAATGATGCAAAAATCGGTTCATATCAGGTCATTCATGTCAGGTGAAAAATGTCCCGTTTGGATGATGTCCCATAATGTGAGGATGAGGTCAGACCTGGAGAGGCAGCATGATGGAGGGGATGGAGCAGGGTAATGTGGGACTGAGCTGGACCAAAAGAAAATGGGATTTTGAGGGAATGAAGGTGCAGAGCATAATGATGATGACGATGATAATGATGACAATGATGAGGATGATGATGATGACGACAACGATGATGACAAGAAACCAAAGTGTGTAGAGACACTAACAACAGTCATGAGGCTGTATGTACGTACATAACATTACGATTGTTTTTTTTCCTTCTACAACAAGATGGGGTTGATTATTGTTTGAAGACGTGTCCTACCTGGGCTGGTGTTTGAGGTGCTGTTGGTTACAGGGGCTAAAGACAAAGGGTCTGTTGTTCCTGCTGTTTGATTGTCACTGTTGATGGCTGAGGAGGAGGCTAAGGAGGAGGCATTAGCTAGCACTGACGGTTGCACAGGCTGCTCTCTGGTGCTTTCTGCTGTCAACCCTGATGGGTCTGTTGGGTCCGTGGGTATGGCTGGAGGGGCCCGGGGCCCGTCCTCCACTGGCGTTGCCCTGGCAGAGAGGTTAGAGGGCACGGCTGGGTCCTGAGGCAGAGCCGCATGCCTTGATGACTCGTTGTAGTGCCCTTCATCTGGAAAACGAGGAGAGAGATGGGACATAAACAGCAACTGAAAGCATGTAGATGTAGCATGGAAATGTAGAAAGAACACATTCTATATGGTCACCTCTCTCCCTCACACGCGCACATGCGCACACGCGCACACACACACACACACACACACAGCGCATGCGTTCAGGCTCGGATAGAGGTTTACCTGTGCCTGAGCACCTGCCCCTTTGCCCTCTCACTCTCTTTTGGGTATTGGTATCATTATTATTTTTTTGTATACAGTTTATGTCGTTGGCCCCAAATCGTTGTGATGTCGTGAAGTTCACCACCCCCCCCACCCCTAACCCATCTGTTGGTCTGCCCTGTGCCTGTACGGAGCTCACGTGTGCCCGTTTGTGCCTTTTTCCAGTCTGCCCTGCAGGGTACAGAGATTGCGTGTGCCCAGTATCCAAACATGCATGGCTTGAGAATTGACCGGTCGAGTGTGTGTAGCAAGCTATTTAGTTTAAATATCAACATTAGGCTACTACCACAGCAGCATAACACTTGATTTAGGCTACATCATCATCAATATTCAGTCTGGTTGGCCTACACACAGCAGCAATTCATCATTTATTTCCTTATAGAATCATAGCTGTGGGAAAGGTGCTGGAGGTACTGCAACCCCCTGATGAATTTAAATACATTTGCCAAAGTTATAGAATTAACTGCCGTATGTTCAAATGTAAATTAAATCATTCAGAACAGCCTACTACACCACGAGTAGGCTTATAACATAGACACAGAGGAGCCATAGCTTCTTTTAAAAAATGGCCTACCTGTGGATTGTATGTAGCCCAATAAGAAGGCATAGCCTAGGCTTGGAGTCGGGAACACGCGACAAATCTATCAGTGAACAGCATGCAGACAAAACAGGCCTTTCACTACATTTCTGGAAATGGCTCCTACAGAAAAGAGAAGACTATAATCTGTCTGCTGTAGGCTACCAAAATATTCTCTTAACATCCAAATAGGCCCATTGAGCAAACATTGTTTTACAAAGCAAAACAAGAGAGAGATAGGCTTTTAGCACGAGTGCATCAGCCATCAGCGAGTGAGCTGCGCAACGTTAGGTATTTTAGTGAAACTGGAAAGCTTTTTTAGGACTCCTCATATTCAGACACCTAGGCGTAGGCTAATCTATTGATGGCTTCAAGATGAGATCCTTTTGATTGATCGCAGATTCTCAGTTTGTTAGTGTCAAAGTAGCCTGTCGTGATCATTTGTGAGATATTGAAAAAATATTCTGTGAGGTATTGAAAAAATATTCTGTGAGGTATTGAAAAAATATTCTGTGAGGTATTGAAAAAATATTCTGTGAGGTATTAAAAAAGATTCTGTGAGGTATTGAAAAAAGATTCTGTGAGGTATTAAAACAGATTCTGTGAGGTATTGAAAAACGATTCTGTGAGGTATTAAAAACGATTCTGTGAGGTATTAAAAAATATTCTGTGAGGTATTGAAAAAAGATTCTGTGAGGTATTAAAAAAGATTCTGTGAGGTATTGAAAAAAGATTCTGTGAGGTATTGAAAAAAGATTCTGTGAGGTATTGAAAAATGATTCTGTGAGGTATTAAAAAATATTCTGTGAGGTATTGAAAAACGATTCTGTGAGGTATTAAAAAATATTCTGTGAGGTATTGAAAACGATTCTGTGAGGTATTAAAAAAGAGGCTCACAGGTAGTTTAACCACCATACACTCAAATTCCACACAAGCCACTAGCCAGCCAGCCAGCCATAAATCATGAGTTAGAAGGTTATGAATATTAGGATGTATCATAAAATTATTATTAAAGAGCACTGAAGCTAAATCGCAATCAGTAAAACAAATATTTAACGAGCTAACTAGCAGATTTACATCAATCATCAACAATTTTGAACACCTGCCCCCTGAAAGGTCTGTGCACGGCCCTGCATGCAGTGACGTGGGCTGGTGTAGATAAAATGGCAGGGCTGAATTCTTGTCCCAGTCCACCCCTGGCTTCACTGACATACAAGGACTGTTTCCAATAGACCATTCCCTTAATGTCAATCAGAACTTAACCAGAAGGTGGTTACCATGTTCTTAGAATATTTAACATTAATGTTCCTGTCACGTTTCTTGGAAACGTTGCAAAAGCATACCTGCATCTAGTTTTTTATGGGTTAGGAGAATATTCCATCAACGTCCCACCAAACATACACAGTACATGGGTTTCAGGGTTTTTCTTTCTTTTTTACTATTTTCTACATTATAGAATAATAGTGAAGACATCAACACCATGAAATAACACATATGGAATCATGTGGTAACCAAAAAAGTGTTAAACAAATGAAAATATATTGTATATTTTATATTCTTCAAAGTAGCCACCCTTGCCTTGATGACAGCTTTGCACACTCTTCGCATTCTCTCAACCAACTTCATGAGGTAGTCAACTGGAATGCATTTCAATTAACAGTTGTGCCTTGTTAAAAGTTCATTTGTGGAATTGATTTCCTTCATAATGCGTTTGAGTCAATCAGTTGTGTTGTGAAAAGGTAGGGGTGGTATACAGAAGACAGCCACTACTAAAGGACACCAATAAGAAGAAGAGACTTGCTTGGGCCAAGAAACATGAGCAATGGACATTAGACCGGTGGAAATCTGTCCAAATGTGAGATTTTTGGTTCCAACCGCCATGTCTTTGTGAAACACAGAGTAGGTGAACGGATGACCTCCTCATGTGTGGTTCCCACCGTGAAGCATGGAGGAAGAGGTGTGATGGTGTGGGGGTGCTTTGCTGGTGACACTGATTTGTTAAGAATTTGCTCAGTGGGATAAGTTGGACCGCAGAGTGAAGGAAAAGCAGCCAACAAGTTCTCAGCATATGTGGGAACTCCTTCAGGACTGTTGGAAAAGCATTCTAGGTGAAGCTGGTTGAGAAAATGCCAAGAGTGTGCAAAGCTGTCATCAAGGCAAAGGGTGGCTACTTTGAAGAATTTAAAATCTTAACTACATGATTCCAACTGTGTTATTTCATAGTTTTGATGTCTTTACTATTAAAATAGTCAAAATAAAGAAAAACCCTTGAATGAGTAGGTGTGTCCAAACTTTTGACTGGTACTGTATATACTGTATATATTTTTGTTTTATGTACAAGGGTCCTAACATTCAAAATCAAATAGCTAAATGGTCCATTTTATGACCCTCTTAAAACAATTCCATATGTTAGCTAGGTTTTGCTTCTGGGCAGGCCGAACAAGCACATGACCTAGAGATATCCCTTATTGGGACAGTGGTTAAGGTGTTTGTCATTGGCGCTGGTGGCCTGGGTTTGAGACCTGCTAGGGGAGTCACACTACTCTCACATTCTTAGCAACATACGTTAATATCATTACTTGGCAACATTTGCAACACCCTCATCTGGTCTAATTAAAATCAGTTCCTCATTGAAAGATGAGAATCTGTAGAATTCTACTTTCAGCACAAATAATATCCACTATCTCTCATAAATGATGAGTATTTATTCATTCTGAATAGCTGAGCATCTCTCCATCGTCTTCTTGAAATGCACTTTGAAGTAAATCTCAGCTCTCCTAAAAGTACACTCAAGAAAAACTGTTTTATTGATTATAGTGATTCAGGAGTAACATTAAGACCGGGTAAAATGCCCCACCAACATTTAGACCACTACACAGAAATGTTCCTGCAATGTTCCCATGAAACGTGTCTACAACATTAATATCTTATATTCTGAGAACATGTTAACCATGTACTGTGTATGTTTGGTGGGACGTTGATAGAATATTATCCTAACCCTCAGAAAACTGGACACAGGAATGTTCTTGCAGCATACAATGAAATGTGTCTCGAATATAAAAATAGGATATTCTGAGAACATGGCAAACACGTTCTGTTTGACATTTAGGGAACGTTCTCCTAACTCTAATTCCAAAACATGCAAAATAGCTTCTCAGGAGAGTTTTACTTACATACATAGAATGTTCACCTAACTAACTGAGAACTGGACACTTAAACATCTAACAATACAAAAACATTCTCTCCCTCCCTAGAATTGTTAGCTGGGAAGGCAGGAACACATTCATTCTCCATTTGACTCATCAATCCCAGAGGCCTGATGATGACATCCTGACTGTCCCCCTATGTTTCTCATCAGCATCGTCTCACTCTATAACTACATCTTGAAAGCATGAAATATTGTTCTCCAAAACGCAGCCTGGCCGTGCCCCCTGTCAACAACATGAGTGGCACGGGGAGAAACTGACTTCAAACTATGGAGCAGAACATTTGAGGATACAAACACTTCTTAGTCATCCAGGAGCAGTATTATGAAACCGTGACGGAGGACAAATAATCTTAATAAGTAGGTCACTTATGTTTTGTTCAGGATAAGCATAGGGAATTAATTTAGATGCTCTCAAGTACATATCTGGGGCACACATAAGCAGCTGCCGTGATTTAAAAAACATATAATCTCAACCTACGAGGGAAAGCTAGTGCGTTGAATCTGTGCTGATACGGTGGTGGTGTTTTCAAAGACATCTTTCCTCAGTGAACGATGAGGAATGGGCAGCTAGCAGGGTTTATTGCCTCCTATAAGGGAGACGATTAAATACTGGCAAACCTCCAGAGCGCATTTGTACTTCCATACCGAGCACATGCTTCCCCCACACTCTAAATCTATTCATCGGAGGATTGTTTAATTAAAAGGAAGGATTTCCGAACCAGGCTGGCTTTGTACAGTACAACCAGGCCTGTGCTTACATCCCCAGGATGCAAGCCCACTGTCTTCCATTAACACTACCTACTGGACTGTTCATCTCAAACAATGAGTCTAGCAGGAACTAGCAGCGCTTAATCCTACAAAAAGCTCAGATGAACCAATCATTTAAAGCTCTACATGAATATATATATGACAACGAGTTTGTACGTTCTTTATAGCAAACATGATCATTAGATATTTATCCTAAAAGACCCTATAGCCTCAGCAGTGAGAGTGTGACAGTATTTGGTGTCTTCAAGACAGGACACACTGAAGACCTCTCCTGTATCTATCCTATCCCCCCACAGAAAGCCACCTGCTCTAACAGGGTGCAACATAAGGGCCCTCCCTCAGAAGCACTGAGAGATCACTGAGAGGCTGAGCCATGGCAGTAGACACCAAAGCTCCTCCATTGGGCTCCTATGACAACACATGGCAGCTCCAGCCGTCCTGGGATTCATGAAGAACCTCTGCCCATTCAAAACAGTGAGCCGTTGGGGCAGGAAAGAGGGAAGCATGGAGAAACACAGTGCACCACCATCCAAGGCACAGGTGGTGAGGAGGGGGCCTTTGGGAAGTGTCCAACTGAAATTAAACCCATTGCGACAGTGTGGTGTGCTTTCCATGGAGTGACACCTTTCCAACAGGATGTACAGATACACAGTTCCTGAAACTATTCATAGTGTCCATCTGTCTCTCTGGGTTGAATATTGGATCTGGAGTGTAAGTTACACTTCTACAGTACTTTTCAGGAAGACTACAGGACCCAAATGCAACAATTAACCTTGAAAAGGATGATTAGAGCAATTTATTCCACAAGCAAAACACAGGAAATGTGAATATGAAAAATATAAAAATAGGTATCACATTTTATTGTACTTAGCAAAACTGCACGAACCTAAGACTCCCTAAGCTATGTTTTATCACAGCTACAGTGGCAACAAAAAGTACACTACCGGTCCAAAATTTTAGAACACCTACTCATTCAAGGGTTTTTCTTTATTTTTACTAATTTCTATATTGTGGAATAATAGTGAAGACATCAAAACTATGAAATTACACATATCGAATCATGTAGTAACCAAAAAAGTGTTAAACAAATCAAAATATATTTTATATTTGAGATTCTTCAAATAGCCACCCTTTACCTTGATGACAGCTTTGCACACTCTTGGCATTCTCTCAACCAGCTTCATGAGGTACTCACCTGGAATGCATTTCAATTAACAGGTGGGCCTTGATAAAAGATCATTTGTGGAATTTCTTTCCTACTTAATGCTTTTGAGCCAATCAGTTGTGTTGTGAGAAGGTAGGTGGGATATACAGAAGATAGCACTATTTGGTAAAAGACCAAGCACATATTATGGCAAGAACAGCGCAAAAAAGAAAGAGAAACGACAGTCCATCATCACTTTAAGACATGAAGGGCAGTCAATATGGAACATTTCAAGAACTTTTAAAGTTTCTTCAAGTGCCATCGCAAAAACCATCAAGCACTATGATGAAATTGGCTCTCATGAAGACCGCCATAGGAATGGTAGACCCAGAGTTGCCTCTGCTGCAGAGAATAAGTTAATTAAAGTTACCAGCCTCAGAAACCTCCCTACTCTTCTACATTTGCACACACTGTACATAGATTTTTCTATTTTTCTTTTCTATTGTGTTATTGACTGTACATTTGTTTATGTGTAACTCTATGATGTTGTTTTTGTCGCACTGTTTTGCTTTATCTTGGCCAGGTCGCAGTTGTCAATGAGAACTTGTTCTCAACTGGCCTACCTGGTTAAATAAAGGTGAAATAAAAATAAATAAAACAAAAGAAATTGCAACCCAAATAAATGCTTCACAGAGGTCAAGTAACAGACATATCTCAACATCAACTGTTCAGAGGAGACTGTGTGAATCAGGCCTTCATGGTCGAATTGCTGCAAAGAAACAACTACTAAAGAACACCAATAAGAAGAAGATACTTGCTTGGGCCAAGAAACACGAGCAATGGACATTAGACCGGTGGAAATTTGTCTTTGGTCTGGAGTCCAAATTTGAGAGACACGGTGAGACACAGTGTGGGTGAACGGATGATCTCCGCATGTGTGAGTCCCATCATAAACATGGAGGTGGAGGGGTGCTTTGCTGATGACACTGTTTGTGATTTATTTATAATTCAAGGCACACTTAACCAGCATGGCTACCACTGCATTCTGCAGTGATACGCCATCCCATCTGGTCATTAAATCAAATCAAATCAAATGTACTTATATAACCCTTCTTACATCAGCTGATATCTCAAAGTGCGATACAGAAACCCAGCCTAAAACCCCAAACAGCAAGCAATGCAGGTGTAGAAGCACGGTTTGGGTTTGGGCTTTGTGGGACTATCATTTGTTTTTCAACAGGACAATGATACAACACACCTCCAGGCTGTGTAAGGGCTATTTGACCAAGAAGGAGAGTGATGGAGTGCTGCATCAGATGACCTGGCATCCACAATCCCCTGACCTCAACCAAATAGAGATGGTTTGGGATGAGTCGGATCCCAGAGTGAAGGAAAAGCAGCCAACAAGTGCTCAGTATATGTGGGAACTCCTTCAAGACTGTTGGAAACCATTCCAGTTGAGCTGGTTGAGAGAATGCCAAAAGTGTGCAAAGTTGTCATCAAGGCAAAGGTTGGCTATTTGAAGAATCTCAAATATAAAATATATTTTGATCTGTTTAACACTTTTTTGGTTACTACATGATTCCATATGTGTAATTTCATAGTTTTGATGTCTTCACTATTATTCTACAATGTAGAAAATTATACAAATAAAGAAAAACCCTTGAATGGGTAGGTGTTCTAAAACTTTTGACCGGTAGTGTATATGAATGTGTGCAGAAGTTGGTCATAAAATTTGATCTTCATCTAATTCACAACAATAGACAAACACAGTGAGCTTAAACTAATAACACACAACTTATTGTCTTTTTCTTGTCTATATTGAATACACAATTTAAACATTCATAGTGTAGGTTGGGAAAAGTATGTGAACCCCTGGGCTAACGACTTCTCCAAAAGCTAATTGGAGTCAGGAGTCAGCTAACCTGGAGTCCAATCACTGAGACGAGATTGGAGATGTTGGTTAGAGCTGCCCTGCCCTAAAACACTCACAAAATTAGAGTTTGCTATTCACAAGAAGAATTGCCTGATAGAAACCATGCCTCTAACAAAAGAGATCTCAGGAGACCTAAGATTAAGAATTGTTGACTTACATAAAGCTGGAAAGGGTTACACAACTATCTCTAAAAGCCTTGATGTTCATCAGTCCACGGTAAGAAAAATTGTCTATAAATGGAGAAAGTTCAGCACTGTTGCTACTCTCCCTAGGAGTGGCCGTCCTGCAAAGATGACTGCAAGAGCATAGCGCAGAATGCTCAATGAGGTTAAGAAGAATCCTAGAGTGTCAGCTAAAGACTTCTGGAAATCTCTGGAACATGCTAACATCTCTGTTGACGAGTCTACGATACATAAAACACTAAACAAGACTGGTGTTCATGGGAGAACACCACGGAAGAAGCCATTGCTGTCCAAATAAACCATTGCTGCACGTCTGAAGTTTGCAAAAGTGCACCTGGATATTCCACAGAGCTACTGGCAAAATACAGTTGAATTGTTTGAAAGGAACACACAACACTATGTGTGGAGAAAAAAAGGCACAGCACACCAACATCAAAACCTCATCCCAACTGTAAAGTATGGTGGAGGGAGCATCATGGTTTGGGGCTGCTTTGCTGTTATTAGTTTAAGCAGACTGTTTGTCTATTGTTGTGACCTAGATGAAGATCAGATAAAATTCTATGACCAATTTATGCAGAAATCCAGGTATTTCCAAAGGGTTCACATACTTTTTCTTGCCACTGTATGTCATCTCACTTGAAGATAAGGCAGATAAGAAAAGGGAATCATCAAGTATGGACAGAGTGCGTTCAGCATGCAGTGACAGCAGGGCTTGCAGATTTGAGCTCTAAGCGATATGAAAGTTCAGCTGATATATCACTGTTTTGTTTGTCAAACACAACAGAATATGGCACCTATTTACCCTGAGTGGTACTGCACAGACACCTGCTAAGCATGATCACACTGCAGCTCAGCATGCATCTTCAGTCACAGCATAGCAACAACATTGCCTTTTAAAGATGGGGAGGTGGGGAGAGGTCTAGACGCAATAAAGAGATGCTCTGCTTTTTTGACACCACACTCAAAAAGCAAGTTCTGCATGCTCTAGTTTTGTCTAATCTTGATTATTGTCCAGTCGTGTGGTCCAGTGTGGCAAGGAAAGACCTAGTTAAGCTGCAGCTGGCCCAGAACAGAGCGGCACGTTTTGCTCTTAATTGTAATCAGAGGGCTGATATAAATACTATGCATGCCAGTCTCTCTTGGCTAAGAGTTGAGGAGAGACTGACTGCATCACTTCTTTTATTAAGAAACATTAAGGTGTTGAAAATCCCAAATTGTTTGCATAGTCAACTTACACACAGCTCTGACACACACACTTATGCCACCAGACATGCCACCAGGGGTCTTTTCATAGTCCCCGAATCCAGAACAAATTCATGAAAACGTACAGTATTATATAGAGCCCTTTATTGCATGGAACTTGCTTCCATCTCATATTGCTCAGATAAACAGCAAACCTGGTTTCAAGAAACAGATAAAGCAACACCTCGCGGCACAACGCCTCTCCCCTATTTGACCTAGATAGTTTGTGTGTATGTATTGATATGTAGGCTACGTGTAGCTTTAAAAATAAATGTATGTAGTTCTGTCCTTGAGCTGTTCTTGTCTATTGATGTTCTGTATTATGTCATTCTGTATTATGTTTCATGTTTTGTGTGGACCCCAGGAAGGTTAGCTGCTGCTTTTGCAACAGCTAATGAGGATCCTAATAAAACACCAAATACCAAAAAGCTGTTGTTCCATCTGAGTCAATGGAATTCTATTCACAGTAATTCAATAGTATTGTTACTAGTAGTCATTAAATATTACTAATCAGTAGAATCAAAGCAAACAACCTAGGCTACTGTAATTGCATGCACACACAAAAAATCGTAAGCTAGTGCCACTGTCTCCCAGGTAAGACATTACCATAAATGACGATCTGAAGATAGATATTTTTGTTCTCCATTTCACACTTGAAAGAAAACGCACACCAATTATTCTTATGATAGAAGCAAGGTATTAAGTTATGACAGTAAACCCTACAGCACACTAACTCATGGAAATGCCAACCTAAAGTAAAATCAGAGCCTGAGTTTTGCACAGCTTATGATTAAGGAGAGTATTAAACTTTTTTTCGAAAGTTGAAAAAAAGCCAATGATGTGATGTTGTGACAGTGACAGTGCTGCACACACGCTGCTAAAGACAGCTGTAAAAAAAGATTCAGCTGCAGAATAAACTAAGTGCCAAATTCTGTTTGATCTCTTGTTGGAGCCCAGGCCCTGTGTGTATGACCCATATTGCAGTGATCACACTCCTGGGTCCTGGGAGAATATGATGGACATACTCTGGCTCTTCAGTTATCACACACTTAAAGCCACAGTCTGCAATATATGCTACTGCCTGCAATATTTCCCAAACAATTAATGATTGATTAAAGTGGCCAGTGATTTCATAGACTTGAAATCACTGGCCACTTTAATAATGTTTACACATTTTGCATTACTCATCTCATGTGTCTATACTCTATTCTATTCTACTGTATTTTAGTCTATGCCGCTCTGACATTGCTCGTACAAATATTCATATATGTTTAATTCCATTCCTTTACTTTAGATTTGTGTGTATTGTGGGCATTGTTGTGAAATTGTTAGTCATTACTTGTTAGATATTACTGCTCTGTTGGTGCTAGAAACACAAGTATTTCACTACATCCACAATAACATCTGCTAAACATGTGTATGTGACCAATAAAATTTGATTTGATACGGTGCCTTCAGCAGGTATTCATACCCCTTGACTTATTACGCATTTTGTTGTGTTACAGCCTGAATTCAAAATGGATTAAATATTTTGTTCTCTCATCCATCTACACACAATCCCTCAAAATGACAAAGTGAAAACATGTTTTTAGAAATGTAAAGCTGTGAGTCTTTCTGGGTAAATCTCTAAGAGCTTTCCACACCTGGATTGTGCATCATTTGCCCATTATTCTTTTAAAAAATTCTTCAAGCTCTGTCAAATTGGTTGTTGATCATCGCCACACAACTATTTTCAGGTCTAGCTATATATTTTCAAGTAGATTTACTGTAAATATAAACTGTAACTCAGCCACTCAGGAACATTCACTGTCTTCTTGGTAAGCAACCACTGTAGATTTGGCTTTGTGTTTTTAGGTTATTGTCCTACTGAAAGTTGAATTAATCTCCCAGTGTCTGGTGGAAAGCAGACTGAACCAGGTTTTCTTCTAGGATTTTGACTGTGCTTAGCTCCATTCCGTTTAGTTTTTACCCTGAAAAACTCCTTGGTCCTTAACGATTGATTACAAGCATACCCATAACATAATGTAGCCACCACTATGCTTGAAAATAAAATATGGAGAATGATACTCAGTAATGTGTTGTATTGGATTTACCCCAAACATAACGCTTTGTGCTTTGTGTTCAGGACCAACATTTTTTTTGTTGCAGTATTACTTTAGTTCCTTGTTGCAAACAGGATGCATGTTTTGGAACATTTTTATTCTGTACAGGCTTCCTTCTTTTCATCTGTCAATTAGGTTAGTATTGTGGAGTAATTACAATGTTGTTGATCCATTCTCAGTTTTCAGCCATTAAACTCTGTAACTGTTTTAAAGTCACCAAATCCCTGTGGGGTATCTTTCCCCCTCGGCAACTGAGTTAGGAAGGTCGCCTGTATTTGTGTAGTGACTGGGTGTATTGATACACCATTCAAAGTTAAATTAATAACATTAATAACTTCACCATGCTCAAAGGGATATTCAATGTCTGCTTTTTATTTTTTACCCATCTACCGATAGGTGCCCAACCTTGCGAGGCATTGAAAATTGTGTTTAGGCCAGTGACAAAAAAATCTAAATTGAATCAATTTAAAATTCAGGCTGTGACAAAAATACCCATAGATTCTTGAAGAATATAAGTTATAAGATTTAGCTTAGTACAACTGTGTTATAACACAAGATCGCAAAAAACAACAACGAATAAGCCTACTTGTTAAACTTCCAACCAAAAACTAAAATGATTTGGTGTTAAAGAGCCTGGAAATGTATTTCATTGGAGGAATAAACAAGGTAACTAGCACATTGCACACACATGAAGAATGCTTTCTAAATGTGATAAACAAAACTAGGTTGTTATGTCAATGATGCAGATGGATAGCAGCTCATCTGTGTAGGCATTACATGGTCCCATGTGACTAGACAAGACAATCATGTGACCATTTCCGGCTTGGGGTATGTCAAGGCAGTCTAGCAAAAACAGAGTGAGACATTCTGAGCCACGACAATTTTAAAATTGGTCACGTAAGGACATACTGAGAGAGTGGAAATTATGCAGTTGACAATCTGGCCATATGGTGATCAGGCAGGCAGCAATGAAGAATCCACTAAGTGAGCTGCACTGAGGAGAGAGGCTCCTTTGACTTTTTCTACTGCATGCCTTTGATTTGGAGGGGACACTGCTGGGAGAGCTCTAGTCTAGCACTGTAGCTCATGAAAAGCAACACAGAAGGGGACACAGCAAACAGCATTACAGTACATCGCCCTAAATCCACCTTGGCAAACAAACATATCCTGATCCTGCCACACTGGCTTTCTACAACAAACCTGATGGCTTGCGGGACAGTGATAATGAATGGCGACAAAGATGGATGGAGCATGGATTTCAGCAGGCCTGGTTCGTTTTTGTATTCTGAATCGGGCTCAGTCTGGCTCTGCAGCCTTCTCCTTTGGTTAGCATCACAGCAGCCAGGGACTGAAATATTGAGAGCTTTCTAAGCTCCTGCAAGGGAGAGCATGTGAGATTCCTTCACCTCAGTGCATCCCAAGAAACACATGCTTCAAGCTTCACGTCCCAGGGATGCAGCAGGCAATCACAACCCTATTAAAAGTGAATGAGTGTCTTGCTCCTCCAGTACGACCCTGCAAAAGAGCAGCGAGAATTTTCTTTCTCATAGCTGAGGAGTCGAAACCGACCTCAGGGTACCAGAAGTAAGACATAGACACTGGGAAAGTTAGTTTCACTCTGCATTAGTTCTTGTTGAATTGTTCTTTGTAGCCTACTGATCCTCAGACAGACAATACCATGTCCACGTGAGTAAGACTCAATCATAAATATAAGACCAACACTAAAGACAATCCACTTAATTTCCAAATACTATCAGAAGCAACGTACGGCCTTTTGACAAAACAAGATACTGACATGATTGGTGTGATTGGTGCAAACACATTACTGATCATACAAAAATAAAATATTTTCATAAAAAAATATATGTAATTTATACAATTCAATACAACATGCCTGTTTTAAAACTGACTTGCTTGCCTTCTATAAGACCAATTTGTATATTAAGAATATTTTTTCAGTCCGGATATTTTTTTTAAAGGTGTTAAAAACATTTCTTATAGCTTCTCTCAAATTCAGATATCGTGTGAGGAATTCACAGTTATTTCACTACAGTATGATCAACTGACAGAACTGGCACTGAGGGTAGAGCGAAATTAGAAAAGTAAGCCACCTGAACTTTTGTAGCTAAGTGACAAACGCACGCACGCACGCACGCACGCACGAACGCGCACACGCACACACACACACACACACACACACACACACACACACACAGTACACTGGCAGGCATGTACACAAACCATATTTTTGATTATGAATTCCTATTGACTTAAATGGCCAAACACAGACAGTAAATCATAAAAGCCCATAGCAGCAGCCTATCCCAGGGAAGCAGAAGCACTTCAATTGATAAGACTTTTAACATGAAAGTATGCATTGATTTTTCATAACAAATGCCAAAACTGCTGCAGGACCACGTGACGCCACTTGTCCAATGAGGAACCACTAGCCATGCTTTGCCCTTTCTTGTCCCCTACCCTGGCTCAATACATAATAATATAAGCCATTTAGCAGACACTTCTATCCAAAGCGACTTACAGTCATGCGTGCATACATTTTACATACAGGTGGTCCCGGGAATCGAACCCACTACCCTGGCGTTACAAGCGCCATGCTCTACCAAATGAGCTACAAAGGACCCTGATTCATAACCTACTGTAGTGGGAGACTTGCAGGTACACATGGTGTGAGCATTAGAAGCGATTTCATCATTGTTTCTGGGAATCAGAAGCATTAACCTAACAGAGGCCACCACATGATCCCCTGACTTTCCAACCCCTCTTAGGAAACACATTTGTTAAATGGCTCTGATTCCATTGCATATAGTATTCATTAGAAGGCCAGGACTCAGTTGGCTGTCCTTTCCCGTTACATAATAGACACAGTCATACAACACACAGTGAGAAGGATCTTTGCAGCTCTCCGCCAGTTGAGGATACAGCAAGTGGGTTCTAAACGGACGTTAAAGTTGTAGGGAATAATATTTCTAAGATTCCAAACTCATTGGGGTTGTGCCAACCAGGTTTCATTCGCTTTACCTTCAGGGTATACAGCACAAGAAAATGTACATGCAAATTCCAAATACCTTTACAGCCATATATTTAAGCTGTGCCAAATAAATAACGACACAGGGCTTCTGTATGTCAGTGCTGAAATGAATCAAAGCAGTTACTTTTCTGTTCCTGTTGCAGTTTCTTTGAGTTTGACCTGCTGATCTGCTCAGGTCAAAGGTGAGGCCAGCCAGACAGCCCTTCTCTTTGTGTTTCTCTCTTTAGTCAGTACTGAAGTCTCCCAGGCCAACACAAAGTGAGGACTGCTGCTACATAGCAGGCAGCATCTATTAAGGCCGTCACACAGCCGTCACTGTGAGCGATGACGAGAGGGCGCTCTAATACATTGTGAGTTCAGAAATGCTCAAGGAGACGGAGACATACATCCATTCTTCATTCAATCTTGAGGGACTTGATGAAATGTTCATGCAAGTCAAGAGCATTCACTGGCTGTGATTTCTACTGAAAAATCTGTTACCTAATGTGTTGGTTTTGGGGTCAACGCTATTCCCCAAGGAAAGAAATGACAAAACACTGTGTCTATGAATATGGACAATCTCTGGGGACGTCTAAGCTTGTCAGATACAGATTACATGGCTCTCAGAATTACAGCTTTTAAAAAGGGGACACAGTAGCTGGACTTATAGCTGCTGTGCAGACTCCAAAGTACAGACATTTGGAAAACACACATATGCACACACAGTATAATATACTAACATGTATTTATGTAATAACATGTATTACCCACGAATACATTATATTGTGCATATATAATTACATCTTCTGCATCAAGGATTACACTTCATTACAACAACAAAAACACAAACTGTGTTTTCAACATACTCTCATGTTCAGAACACGATATAGAATTCCCCATAGATCAGGAAATAACTACTATAGCTAATTGGGATTAGAAATCAAATTAGCCAACAAGCTCATCCCAACCACATGATTTGTAGAGGCTTGTCATGCATAATGTATTTAATGTACAAGGGAAATATCTATTTAAGATCTGACACAGTGAGAGGGGCTCTAGCAATGCATAATTAACTTTCACAGCACAGGCAATCACCCTAATGAAGCACAGCAGAGTGCATGGGGCAAGGTGCTGTACAGGCCATGTTTGAGGCGGATCTATTAAAAAGACTAGGTATCCAAGCAACCCAACTATTAATCCAAATTGTGGGCATCGTATTATGGGGTTGAACAAGGCCAGTGTTTCCCAAACTCGGTCCTGCACGCCCCCCCGGGTGCACGGTTTGGTTTTTGCCCTAGCGCTACATAGCAGACTCAAATAACCAACTCATCATCAAGCTTTGATTATTTGAATCAGCTGTAGAACAAAAAACTAAACGTGCACCCAGGGGGTCCCAGGACCGAGTTTGGGAAACTCTGGTATAAGGAGCTAGCAAGCAGGACACATAACAGAGGCCCACATTTTCCCGCCATCATTTGAGCTACACATTCTTCATCAAGGACACCACTGAGCAATTGGAAAGGGGTTCTATAGTCTATCTTTACCTTTTTATTTTTCATCCTCTGACATGTCAAATTGTATCATTTGAAACCTAAAAAATCGACCAAACTGTGCCATGCTGTTTCCTATGATTGGTATCAACACATATATATATTTTTAAAGAAATCCCATTGGAGCAGCATGTATAAAAATCAGAAACACTATGAAAGACTAAATCAGCAGAATGCGAGTCCTGGTTAGCATAATTGATCAGTGCAATTGATGAAGACAGATTAAATATTATTGGGAATTCATTGCCTTGCGACCAGCAGCAGCTGTCATTATATACTCTGCAATAAATACACTGGCTTTTCATTGGATTACCACCACTAAACTAGTATTGGGTTACTGGTTGTTTCAGCAGCCTGCTCCAAGACCAGTGTGCTGCCCATTTTTCCACACCAATACTGATACAGCAGCAAGACATGACCACATCATGGACAGCCTGGTTAAAGAAATGTGAAAGGTCTAGTTGTGTGTAATGGTAGAACAACACTGGAAAGAAAATGGAGCACAAAATGCAGTGTTTTCTTGTGAAGAAAGGCTTATAGGCATGCACTGTACTGTATCTCCAAAATGCCTGTTGATGCTGTCGAGCAGTGTGAAATCCTATCTTCCATAATTTACACAAAGAAGCATTTTGTTTGCACGTACTATTCGATTCACACAGCACTTCTAATAATTTAAAATCAATCTTAAACTATTGTCTAAAAGCAGACACAAATTGGAGCGTGTACTGGTTATTCAGATGCTATAGGGCAGGCTATATATTTCCCAGTCAGAAAAAAAAGCATTAGACAGATCAGTTCCCATGGCAACAAGGCACAGTGAGCTCCATGTTGACTCAAAGGAACAGCTCAACCCCCCCCCATCCCTCAGGAAATACAGAAAAAACACCTCATTCTAAAAATGGTACGTGGATCTAGCCCTCCCTGGACCACAGCCAAACGCCAAATTCCAAATTCCAATATTGTTTTATGAATGGAGGAATAGGGGTATATTATGGCAATCTGAGAGGACTTGAAAGTGTATAGGTCAGGCCCATGGCTAATTCACGAGCTGTTTTCCTACTTGAATGAACAACGAGATGAAAACAACTACCTATGGTTAAATGATATGCTAATAAACACCAGGTACAAATCAGAGAGGAAAAGAAAAAACTAAACCCAATTTAGGCTAGTGGCTAGTTTTTGCTTCTTATGACAGCTTTATAAATAATGAGTATGAACGTTTCACGAGTTGTGTTCTTTTTTTCTTATATATTGTGAATAACCTCCACAAATGTTGCCAACACTGTCGATCAAGTAAGTTAGTATGGATATTATCAAAAGCGCGCTTCTGCGGCGCGCGCACGTTGCAGTATTGACTGCACACAGGCATGCAACCCCAGGCACAAAGGCCACTCCAGCGGTTATTTTACTAATTCGAAAGACAGTGTCTGGGAGGCTGCATTATAGAAAATCAACATTCATATTGATTTAGGGACGTTCAATAGCTTGAATGTGTCTGCGACAGATAACACGGCTAGTGGGACATTTAGATCATGCAAAAATAGGCGCAATGTCATCATTTACGCACAATAAACCACTACTACCCAAATTGTTTGAATATAACAAATTATGTGGATTTGTAAAGTGCCCTCCACAAAGGCTACATTGCAAGTGGCGCTTTTTTTGTTGTCTTCTAAAAACTAGATTGCTGTAATAAATCGCAATTTCCTACATCGACAAAAATAACTAGAAGGTGGCTACTATCTCCACGGTCATTATCCCCGTGTGTGAGCTGATAGTCATAATATAGGGACAGGGTACGAAGAGTTCCACCAACCTGAAGAGCAACCAATTTGGGGTACGGCTCTATAATAATACAGCCCAACATCTCAATGAAGACCAATTAGTTTGTCCAACCAAAATCAAGAAAAATATTACTCGAACAGGTTGTCATCAACCAAATAAGTCTTACCATCAGCAGCTAGGACCGATGGCATTAAAAGCAAAACCATTCCAACGGATAAAATACATTTAGTCCACATTCGATCCAGCCCCAGTGTTTTTCCGTTTTTCTGGAAACATAAGGTGGATCCCATCCCCATACCTATCCATTCAATCGAACCAAGCGCGCGAGCATTGTTTATTCCGCTGGCGATCAAATCATCGAGGCTGTTAAACGCATGTTTTGAAGCCATTTGTTTATCCTTGATACATCTAACAGTCTTAATCTTGTAAAATACATTTGATCAATCCTTCACTGCGGACAATGAGCGGTTCTGCGTAAGCCCGTCTCTCCCCGAGGTTGACACAAAACGGCAGCATTGACACTTGTGTGTAATGCGTCTGTAGGGCACACTCCATGCACCGCGTCGACCTGCTAGCGCGTAATAAGCTATTCTCTGCGAAAAATTAAAGATGCACTCATATCCATAGTAGTGAATTCATTCATTCTGACGAAACAAACGTCTCCCATTGAAAAAACGAACTGATAAATCATACTACACCGTCAGAATATTTACTTTCAAACCCGTCATTTCACGCCAGTGACGCCAGCATTGACTGCTAAAAATATTTGCATTCTCAGTGAGACGACCGCTTGTGGGTATAGATGGCAAACCAAACTAATAAGTAATCAATACTAAACCAACTGGAAAACGCTAATTCTATCACCAATTTGATTTGCATGAATTAAAATTGGGCTTCAAAAGGACAGGTTGTCACCAGGGGGCAGCCAGGGCGGGCCAATGGTATCGCATACATAAGTGATGAGACATTTGAGATCTGGGTTGTGAACAGCATTGCATAAGCTACATGTCATTTAAAAACAATTGGCCTGGTTTCAAAATGACAGCTTATATTAACATGTCTGCTATTATTTAGAACACTCCAGGCATAGGCTGAGGAACAATGTGTCATGTAAATCATAGTGATGTAGCATGCCCTATACTGTACGTGGTCAATGCAATCAAAATACAGGTAGTGCTTTTCTACTCTGCTTGCACAGGGTGGTGCTATTGGCTTCGACCCGTTTCATCTACTGTATTGTACTGCATCTGAAATTGGACAAACTGTAAAATACAAGTTAGCAAAACAAATACCTTGTGCAAAACTGGAGTAACACAGTGACAAGCAAGATGGCTGAAGCAATATCATTTTTTTTTATTCAAAGTGAATCTTGACAATAGTACACCAATTCTTAATTTGACACTCGCCAATATTCACCAGGAAAACCCGCTTTTTGTGACAAAGTACATAAGGCTTGGTCACATTGAAATCACTGAGAACTAGAGAGAAATACAACCGCAAACTGTAAAAGACATTACATCCAAAATAATAAATTGTCCCAGTCCTCATAATGTATATATATTGCACAGTGCATTTGCTACATGGCAAACTAGTGTAGCATAAAATCAAAAGCAAACAAAATCATAAAGCCACAAAAACTACACATTAAACCAGTAACAGTTCCAATCAAGTCTATATGCTGTGTTGTTTAGATACCGTATATTATCCAATAAATTGAAGTGAAATACAACTTCTGCTAACAGGTGAAATTCCTGCAAAAAAGATCCAAAGCAATCAAACAAAGTGGTAAGGATTGGAAGGTTAATACAGTAGAATACTGGACAACACAAAAGACCCTGAATGAATCATATAGGAAGTCATAAAACAATACAATACAGTTGCAGTATATGTGACAACTTTGGACCTAATATTTACGTGGGATGTTAAAGCAAATACCAACAAGTGATTCATCAAAACTAAGGCTGCTATATGGATGTTTATCATATACACAGAATAGAATTCTCTGTAGCCATCAAAAACTAAAAAAAAACATTTTGTCAAGTCTGCAAACCAACATATGCTCAACTCCACATATACATTCACATTGTATGTAAAGCTTTGCATTTGTGCATGTCCAATAAGAGAGAAACTGCGTCTTGGGTGAAGAGTGTAAAAAAATATTCCCTGACTAAGAATAACATTGTATTTTTATATTCTGTAGAAAAGCTTTATGGATTCAGACCATATGTTTAAGGTTGCGCATTGGGGTCAAGTGATCTGAAGATAGAAGCCAGCACCCATAAGAGCTTCTCAGAGAGAAGAATGCATTGTATTTGTCAGCTCTACTATATTGTACACGAGTCCAAAAGCAGAATGCTTTCTCACTTGATGGCAAACATGTAAAACATATTTGGATTTGGAGACAGGCTGCAGAAGTCCTGAAAAAACACAAGGCTGCTTAATCCTAACATCCTGCCACTTGGATGTGTAATACTCTATTCTGTTGAGGAGCATCCACGTCTGACTCTACTGCCACCACTCTGCAGGAGAGGGGACTGCCTAGGGGTAAGGGAGCTATCACCAACAGTTATTCTCTGGATCACAAATCTGAAAAGGCACTAGGTTGTAGACAGTCAGAATGAGAAAAATGCATCCGTGTGTGTCTGGGGTTGTGGGGCTAGTGAGTAAACAATCTCTCAGTCCACAATGTAATGAAAGACTACAAAAGGAGTAGCAAGATTTGAAAGCGAAAAAGATCAGTCATCATCCCCCTTGTTTGGATTAAAGATTTAAGAAAAATCCCACCCATATGCCTCAGTCAATCAACTATGAAAAGGTCAGAATAATCTGTAGAAAATCTGTCTCAATCCACTTTAGATACAAAAAGTGGGCTTAGAACATTTTCTTAGGCTTAAAATAAATGCCTAGGGGAAAAAATCATATAGTCAAAGTCCACAGAGCACAGCAATTTCATGAAAACTGAGTGGGATTTTGCTTTATACCGAACCTGATGAGCATATTGAGAGTTCAATCAATTTGAACAAGTGCTTACCGATGCATTTCATAACAAATAGTACGCGTGTGAAGGCCTCTCTGTAGCCCAATGTTTAGATAAGGACCAAATAGATGTGTTGCAGTAAATATATCTGCATGGTAATACAGATCTGTCAATGATAATGTGAGTAAGATGTAGGCTCTTGAGCGTGTTAACAGAATAATAACTAAAACTCAACACAAAATCGTCAACACATCAATTACTGTATGCAATGATGAACCCAACCTATAATTAATAAGATAAAATACTGATGCTATATGCGCACACAAAAAATAAAAAATAAAACCCAACAAAAAAAAAGCTAAATTCCATTACTTGCAATACAGTAGATACAATCGCACTTCAAAATGTCAAAGCAAATATAGAGGCACTAACAAGTCTTAATGCCATTAAGTATACTCTATACTAAAATAAAATCCACCTCTATTATATGGTAATTAAAACTATACAAAAGTAAGAACGCAGAGTAAGAACTAAGTTAATCATTTTGATGTGGCAATCAGTACATAGCTAGCAGCTTATCTAGGATACATTCAATACATAATATCATACAACTTGCCCAAAATGCTGAAAATAAAACCTCAAACCTTTTAAAAATATATTTCATCTCGATGACTCCAGAATACTTGAGGTCAACGGAAAAAGAAAGAGTAGCTACCTTGCTTAGGATATGAATTAGTCTTTGGTGCTAAAAGAGCATTTTCATTTGAAAGTAAGGAAAGACAAAAACCTAATGCAAGCACTTAAAAACAAAATTCACACAAAAATATATTTCCTCCCTGACGGAATGTAGAAAATAAGCACTAAGCAGTTGACGACGACAAATCTTTAAAATGGAACAATGAAAGCAAATTGCACTCAACCAATACACCTTGTCAAGCACTACATAGTCCAGCAATTATACTGTAGGTTGATAGATGGGTATATCAAACACTGTATAGGTGTTCTGAAGATAATGAGATCATACTGTACTAAGAACCAACCAACTATTTGCATGTTTGTCGATAGTCAACATTATGCCTCACATCAGTATTAATCTAAGAAAAAGGCTGTAAAAAACCATAACACAGCAAACCAGCGCCTAATATCTAGATTGTACTGCAATTTCAAAAAAACAATGTCAATACTGTTAGTAAATAAGTACTAAGTGACTAGAAATTGATTATCAAATATTAAAATCATTCAAATTGTGTTTTATGTACATTAGTTCATTTGGATAAAGTCCAAACCAAATAAACATTTGCCACAGCAAAGCATGCCGGCGTCCTCTGGTAAAAGAAGCCCAACTACTCAAATATACAGTGAGGCCAAATAAGCATGACTTATTTGATTATCTGATAAGCATATCAGAGTAAAAATTATCTTCAAGTGCTGCAGTCCAGTACATTTTATATATATATATACACGCGCGCGTGCGATAAGTAACATTAACAACCTCATATATTTAAGGCACTAATAGGCGTGGGAACAAGTTACGATGCAGCAAGTCTCACAGTACACATATAAAGAGTGACATCTAAGCATCTGTCAACGACTCGACTAAGTTATTTTGCCCATGCGACGTCATGCAGCGTGTGGAACAACCTTTTCAGACCACTGACAGTATCACACTGAAAACACAGAGGACATTAGCAAACAACACAGTAACACCTTTACACCACAATGAACCAACAAACGAACGGAGACAAACTTCTGCTGTCCAAGCACTGGAGACTGGGATGGCTTAACGAGTGATGTGATTAGCACACGTGCTAGATAGAAGGCAATACAGAAAAACAGGAAAAGGGGGGGTTGAGAAAACGACCTCTAACCCCCTCCATTTGACCCATTTCATAGAGAGAACCATTCGATCCAAATGACAAAGCAGAGCAAATGTGCAAAAACACATTAAAAGTGAGAATTTCTTAATCATTCACTGATTCATTCATTCTTTTCCATGATGTGTTTATAACTATTATATATATATTTTTTTTAAAGCTAACGGTTTCAATTCTTTTATCATCACCATCAACCAACATAATTTGTAAAAGTCAAAGGGGATTCTTTATCTGTCATAACTTGAGAGATGACAGATGAAGGCCTTGGTTGTAGTTGTCACTGCTGGCTGCCTCTGCTGGCCCATGGCCCTGGGTGGCTGGTTCTCAGATGTAAGGGTACTGGTTGAGTTTGGTGGGGCTGAGGGGAAAACCTGTATAGGCGGGCGAGGCGATGTAGGAGTGTGGTGGAAAGAGGGGGTTGTACTGGCCCTGGTGGTGGATGGTGGGCGAGGGCAGCAGCCGGTGGTTGATGCCCATGGTCACCTGGTGGACAATGCCGTAGGTGGGCTGCAGGACGGGCCGCTGGGCGCAGGGCGAGGCCAGAAGGTGGGCGACGGGCGCCGAGGGAGGGTAGGAGAGTAGAGCGGCCTGGGGGTGGTGTCCCGAGTTGTGGGTGGGGCTGCTGTGGGGGAGGGTGAAAGCGTGGCCGTGCACCGTGGGAGGGATGTAAGCGTGCGGCCGCCGGTGCTGCCCATAGTTTCCGTTCCACTCCTTGTTGCAGGAGCCGTAATGCTGGACCTGAGGGTGGGCAGAGGAGAGAGAGAAACCGTTAGACACCACTACAAACTAAGTCGTTCTAGATAAGAGCACCTGCTAAATTACTCAAATGTTAACAAAGTAAAATGATGCCGGTAGAATTAGATTTGAATGTCAAAACTTGGAAGAGACCAGTAAGAAGGGGGGGACTGACCTGGCCAAAGCCCAGGGGCTGCTGCTGGAATGCGGTCATCTTCTGTTGCTGCCGGGGATGGAGAGGTGCGGAGTGGTGGTTCAGTCGTCCGGGAGCACAACGCCCTTTGGACTGGCACGAGATTTCGAAGACTGCAAGAGAAATCAGAAAAGGGATCGGTAAGACTAACAGATAAAATAAGTATTTTAATATGACAGGGTAAAACAACACCAATAAGGACCCACTGGAAACGAGAGCATGCCTTGCTGAAATAAACACAGAGAGAGAAACTTCGGCAGACAGAAATAGAATTGCTCCTCCTTGCTAGTGGTAATGAAGCCCATTAGTAAGAGTATTCATCTCGGTTTCATCCGCATGGCCCACTAGAGAGGATCTCTATTTGGCACCAGGTCTGAGGCTTACGATCAGCAGATGGCACATGGATTCGATTTCAGGGCTAAGGGCGGCAGGTAGCTTAGCAGTTAAAAGAGTAGGGCCGGTAAACGACAGGTCGCTGGTTCGAATACCCAAGCCGACAAGGCGGGAAAAAATCTATCGATTTGCCCCTGTAGCGTCCGCACGTTTTAACCTACAGAATATTATGACCACTCTATGGAAAGGGGAGACTCATGGTCACAAGTGCAATGGGACTCGTCTGAAGGTAACTGGTACCAGTTTTAAAAAATGTATGGAAGTATGAAGGTAGTTTTGTGCCTACCCCAAAAAAGTGGTTAAATGTGCACAAAAATATATACTGAACAAAAACCTAAGCGCAACAAAGTGTTGGTCCCATTTTTCATTAACTGAAATAAAAGATCCAGGAAAAAAAGATCCTTTCCATATGCACCAAAAGCTTCTTTCTCTCAAATTTTGTGCACAAACTTGTGTACATCCCTGTTAGTGAGCATTTCTCCTTGGCCAAGATAATCCATCCACCTGACAGGTGTGGCATATCAAGAAACTTATTAAACAGCATGATCATTACACAGGTGCACCTTGTGCTGTGGGCAATAAGAGGCCACTCTAAAATGTGCAGTTTTGTCACACAACACAATGCCACAGATGTCTCAAGTTGAGGGAGTGTGCAATTGCCATGATGACTGCAGGAATGTCCAACAGAGCTGTTGTCATAGAGAAATTTACATAAAATTCTACCATAAGCCACCTCCAACGTTGTTTTAGAAGGTGGAATTTGGCAGTATATTCAGTTTTAAAGCAAATTTTCTGCAATTCCATGAATTTTGCCATGCAGTGTTCTTTCGCTCAAACAAAATAAATACTGCTAAAAATTGACTGTTTTCTCAATTTTCTATTCTCTGACTGCCTAGCCATTATTTTTAGTGATTGTTAGTTCTCAAAGATTATATTATTACAAAATATATAAGTCCATTATCTTTGACTTACACCACCCCCACCCCCCCCAAAAAAACAAGTATTTATTTTATACTGCTTGGATGTAGGTGGCAGAAAAAACCTTGCCATTATGCGCTGTATATGAAAATTCAAGAACATCTGACAGTGCAGATGGATGGTTTGAGGTTGATCATGTCTGGATTGTGGCATTACCAGTGTCTTAACTTCTCTAGGATAGGGGCAGCATTTTCACTTTTGGATAAATAGCGTGCCCAATTTCAACTTCCTTCTACTCATCCCCAGAATATAAGATATGCATATTATTAGTAGATTTGGATAGAAAACACTCTGAAGTTTCTAAAACGGTTTGAATCATGTCTGTGAGTCATGTCACAGAACTTATGTAGCAGGCAAAACCCCGAGGACTAACCATTCAGAAATTTCTTATTGAATTCTAAACAAATCACCAACAGTGTCACCAGCAAAGCACCCCAAAACCATCACACCTCCTCCATGCTTCACGGTGGGACTCACACATGCAGAGATCATCCGTTCACCTACTCTGCATCTCACAAAGACACAGCGCTTGGAACCAAAAATATCAAATTTGGACACATCAGGCCAAACGACAGATTTCCACCGATTTAATGTACATTAAATCGTGTTTCTTGGCTGAAGCAAGTCTCGTCTTCTTATTGGTTTCCTTTAGTAGTGGGTTCTTTGCAGCAATTCGACCATGAAGGCCTGATTCACACAGTCTCCTCTGAACAGTTGATGTTGAGATGTGTCTGTTACTTGAACCCTGAAGCATTTATTTGGGCTACAATTTCTGAGGCTGGTAATTCTAATGAACTTATCCTCTGCAGGAGAGGTAACTCTGGGTCTTCCATTCCTGTGGCGGTCCTCATGAGCCAGTTTCATCATAGTGCTTGATGGTTTTTTCAACTGCACTCGAAGAAACTTTCAAAGTTCTTGAAATTTTCCAGATTGACTGACCTTCATGTCTTAAAGTAATGACGGACTGTTGTTTCTCTTTGCTTATTTGAGCTGTTCTTTCCATAATATGGACTTGGTATTTTACCAAATAGGGCTATCTTCTGTATACCACCCCTACCTTGTCACAACACAACTAATTGGCTCAAACTCATTGAGGAAAGAAATTCCATAAACTAACTTTTAACAGTTCAGAGATCAGTTTAACCAGGCCTTTGCATTACACAAAACTGAAACAAAAGATAACTGTATAGGCCTATTCTTACTGTTATTACTGAAACAATTTTGACTTGAAATTCTCCAAATAGAAACTGACCCGTTCTGGCTGTGTGCTGGTCCATGTTGTTGTTGTTCTGCACCACCCTCATAGGGGGCACCACCATGGTTCTCACTGGGAGCTTGCTGGGCTCGTTCTCGGGGTCCATGCCACGCGTCGTCATACCCAGGGACTGATGGTTGTGGTTGCCTAGGTAGCGGCTCTCCAGGTAGGGGCTGTGGCTCTGGCTGGAGTCCGAGGCGGGGGAACCGTCTACCGTCTCGCAGCCGCTCCCATGACCATCGTCCTCAGACATGCTGAAAACAGACAAACACAATCAATAACAGAATAGCTAACAGAACAACTAAATGCCCAGGCGTGCCACTGATGATCAAGACTTTTGCCCCTCAGGCAAGTTATCAAAAGTTGTGCAGTTTGGCAGTACCTGTTGGGCCTCTTGCAGGGGGACGGGCTGGACTGCACCGAGGCAGAGGAGCTGGTGCTGAGGGTGCTGTCTGGGCTGCTGAGGGAGCACACCCTCTCCATGTTCAGAGAGCCCTTACAAGCCTCGCAGTCAGAGCCGCCTTTGCACCTGCAGGAAGAATCCTCCTCCCCATCCGTGTCACTGCTGATACTGATTACGCTGAGGGTGGGGCTGGGTAGGTCATCGATGACCACAGACTCTCGCTGCTGGTGGGACATATCTATCCGCTCGTCCTCCACTGCCTTACAGCAGCTCACTTCTTCATGCCTTTCCTGCTGAACCTCCACAGGCCTCTCCCGATGGGACGAATCGCCTCCTCCTGTGTTACTAACACGGTCGGACATCTTTGGAGATCGGCACATTGAGATTTGGATGTCCCTGTTGTTGTGTGAGTAGTTCATGCTCCTAATAGGTAGTAGAGTAAAAGTTGTTCATCCGTACATTGACTATTGTTTATGTAAGAAAAATATGACTATGATTTAGTAGTACACTCACTAAAAGGGAAAATCCACTCAAAACTATAAATTTATACTTTTTTTGTTAGTCCATTATAGTCCCAAAACAGTCAAGATAAAAATATTAGACTTTCAAGAAGCAAAGTGTCAACAGCCACCTTATCATGATGATGCAAAATCAATAATTTATCAAGCCAGAAACAATGAAGTCGGGTCAATTCAACAGCATTGATTTGCCATGGACACTATCTAACTGGAACATAGAGGAGAAGCGTTGGGCTGAAGAAGGAAATCTCACCTGTTCTGACTGGGCTGGTTCCTCTTGTTGGCGTGCGGCTGTGGCCACACCACGTGTGCAATTCCAATGTTGATTGGTTGTGGACCGGACATGGTCATTTGGTTGGTTAGAATAGGCTGCATCATGTTGGTGTAATGATTGCTGTGTTGCCGTACTTTCCTTTAAAAAGGCAAAACAACAACATTATATACACGTTTTATCTCCACAGTACAAAGGGGCAAGTGAAGTGTTAAAAAGGTAATATCTTCTATGGTAAACTAACTCACCCCCAGTCACTGAGCCTCTGTGGTCCAGCCACAGTATCAGAAGCCATAGCGGTGGTAGGAGGAGCCACTTGCTGCCAGGCTGGTACCAGGATTTGCTGGCCTCTACTTGGCCACGGTTGCTGCAAAGAAAAAAGACAGGAATCATTAACACGCCATAAACCTTTAAGATGCGGCAAACTCCTGAACCGCCTCACTTGAAAGTGTTACCTCCGACTAGCATGAGTCAAGGACCTCAACTAAGTACAGTGTGGCATCTGACCCCTGTATACAAATATCCCCAATGTGAGCCAGTCTCACCTGTGCCATAACTCCAGGTCGCATCTGCAAAGGCTGTATGGGAGGGGCTTGGTTCACCATTGGTATCGTGTTCTCCATCCGAACTGCATATCCTGACTGGTTTGGGTTACCTACAAAAACAACAAGCATAGCCTAGTATTGGATTTGAACTTTGATCGACATGGCCACTGTAAATCCAGCATTAATATTGTATCTTTCATGAAGTGACTTGACTGTGTGCTAATTTGAGGCGATCCATACCTTGCATGGTTGGGGGGCAAAGGATGAGGGCTGGCTGAAAGGAGTCGTTACACCCAAACTGACCATTTCCAGTCTGCAGCATCCCAGGATGCATACCAGAGGGAGCAGACTGCGTCAAAGCCTGCTTGGGGGGGGGGGGGGGGGTTAAGTTTAATCAACTTTTCTTTTCATTATTTACTTCAGACACTGAAGTGAGAGAGACAGCAGTACCATTAAAAGGTAAATATTAATAGCAATTAATAGCAATTCAATAGCACCAATAATCCTGTAGGTGGCAATATTGGTTAAATAAGAAGTCTATTTACCACAACCATAAATGTAACATAGATTTCCAGTTTACATCCATTCAGACCATACATTAAGCTTCTTGTAATTGTGAATAGATTACCTGGGAGTGAACCGATCCCATTTTACTGAAGGCCATTGGCAGTCCAGCTGAGTTGGTTGAGGGTCTGTGGAACGGCGCTTTGTTGCGGTTGAGTGTATCGTAAGTGTTGGGACGTGATTGACAGGCATCCATGATGTGGAAACACGATTGAACACTGGAGAAAAGGGAGAACGGGTGAGATGGACGATCGGGCAGAGCGCATTCATGGAACATTGCAGCCTACTTCTGATCCGTGTCCATCTGTAATCAGTTTGTAGTTAATTTCTTGGTAGAGCATGGAAGAGCTTTTGTTGGTTTGTTATGTCATTGTTTATCCCTAGGTTAGACTTACTGATTGCTGTGGGGGAAGTCAAGAAGGTGCTGCATGGTGACAAAGGGATGGTTGAGGGCATCTGAGGGAGCGAGCCTATTCTCAGCATCAATCAGCAACATGGTCTTCAGCAGGCCCACAAACTCCATCCGGTCTGCCTTCTCTGCCAGCGAGTCACTGCCCTCCATATTCAGCACCAGATTCACCTAAGGCGGCAAAACAAAACCAACATCTTTAGCTACTATGTATCAAAATACACAGGTATACTTGTCACACTACTGTATCAAATGGTCGTTTTCACAAATCATAATTTACCTGTACGCAAATTCGTACTTTGAATGATGTGATCTGACACATTTACATTTAAGTCATTTAGCAGACGCTCTTATCCAGAGCGACTTACAAATTGGAAAGTTCATACATATTCATCCTGGTCCCCCCGTGGGGAATGAACCCACAACCCTGGCGTTGCAAGCGCCATGCTCTACCAACTGAGCCACACGGGACATTTAAGCAAAGTTCTGTACTCACATGTGCTATGTCATCCAGACTGCTAAAAATGTACTTCCTGGCCTCTTTGGATTTCATCCCCGTCTCAGTCTCATGCTCCTCTGTCGTCTGCAGAAACAGAAAATGTGAGGGGTCTTCAATTGTGAAAATGCATTCTCTAGAATTCTACCTAGCGTACTCAGAACTGGATCTGTTGATGGTTTATGACAGGGGTCGGCAACAGGCGGTTCAGTTTTTGGCCAGTGAGTGATTTATTTTTTTTGCAAACACACAAAAAAAAAAATCACCAGTTCAGCAAAAAATAATAATAATAATAAAAAATAATAAAAAAAATCTGGAAATCTGTTCAAGTATTCCCACAAATAAAATAGATATGTGATCGTGTCTCAATGTAATCAAATACAATACATTTTTTGGCTTAGTTGTGGCCCATTTGCAGTACTCAAAATTATTACAATTATGTTCCGGCCCCCCTACCATCTGCTATGACAAAAATCACCCCGCGGCTAAATCTATATTGAACAAAAATATAAAAAAACGTAACATGCAACAATTTAAAAGAGTTACAGTTCATATAAAGAAATTAGTCAATCGAAATCAAATTAATTAGGCCCTAATCTATGGAGTTCACATGACTGGAAAAACAGATACGCATCCGTTGGTCACAGGTAACATAAAAAGGTAGGGGTGTGGATCAGAAAACCAGTCAGTATTTGTGGCATGTTGTCCCACCCCACTTCAATGGCTGGCAAAGTTGCTGGATATTGGCGGGAACTGGAACACGCTGTCATACACGTCGATCCAGAGCATTCCAAATGTGCTCAATGGGTGGCATGTCGTGAGTATGCAGGCCACGGAAGAACAAACATTTTCAGCTTCCAGGAATTGTGTACAGATCCTTGCGACACGGGGCTGTGCATTATCATGCTGAAACATGAGGTGATGGCGGCGGATGAATGGCACTGACAATGGGTCTCAGGATCTCGCCACGGTATCTCTGCATTCAAATTGACTTGGATAAAATGCAATTGTGTTCGTGTTCCGTAGCTTATGCCTGCCCATACCATAACCCCACCGCCACCATGGGGCACTCTTAACAACATTGACATCAGCAAACACTCGCCCACACGATGCCATACATGGTCTGCGATTGTGAGGCCAGTTGGACGTACTGCCAAATTCTCTAAAACGACATTGGAGGCAGCTTATAGAGAGAAATTAACATTCAATTTTAAAGCAACAGCTCTAATGGACATTCCTGCAGTCAGCATGCCAATTGCATGCTCCCTCAAAACTCTGTGGCATTGTGTTGTGACAAAACTGCACATTTTAGAGTGGCTTTTTATTGTCCCCAGCACAAGGTCGTCATACATCTACAGTGTAATGATCATGCTGCTTAATCAGCTTCTTGATATGCCACACCTGTCAGGTGGATGGATTATCTTTTCAAAGGAGAAATGCTCCATAACAGGGCCGTAAACAAATTTGTGCACAACATTTGAGAGAAATAAGCTTTATGTGCGTAAGGAACATTTCTGGGACCTTTTATTTCAGCTCAGGAAACATGGGACTAACATTTCACATGTTGATGTTTATATATTTTTGTTCAGTGTAGTTGCCTAGCCCTGGTCTAGGATGCCCATGTTCAGGAATCAGAGAGTGTCAATGTTACCTTCAGTCTCCAGGCAGCATAAGGCGAGTCGGAGTCTTTGCAGAAGAAGCGGGATGTCTTGGTCCCCGCGTTTAGCAGTTGCTCCCCCGGCAACACTTGTGTCTGAGATATGTAGCGAATCTGTGGAGGAGCGAGACAGAGAAAGACAATATGATTGCAGCGTTTACATCATATTCCTGCTTGTTGGACCTACTAATATACAGTTCCTTCAGAAAGTATTCATACCCCTTGACTTATTCCACATTTTGTTGTGTTACAGCCTGATTATATTGATTCTCACCCATCTATACACAAATACCCCATAACAACAAAGTGAAACCATTTTCATTTTAGCTAATTTATTGAAAATGAAACTAAATGAAAATGTAATCTCATTTATACAAATATTCACACCACTTTGCTATGAAACTCCAAATTGAGCTCAGGTGCATCCAATTTCCTTTGATCATGCTCTGCCTAGAGCTGGCCGTCCGACCAAACGGGCAAGAAGGACCTTGGTCAGGGAGGTGTCCAAGAACCCAATGACAGAACTACAGCGTACCTTGGCTGAGATGAGAGCTCTACTACACTATACCAATCTGGGTTTTATGAGAGAGAAGACAGATATCATAATGTAAAAGATCCTGTGGTCTGATGAGAAAATGTACCCTCCATGTCTGGAGGAAACCAGGCACCGCTCATCACCCGTCTAACGCCGTCCTTATCATGAAGCATGTAGGCAGCTTTTCAGTGAGGAGGGACTGAGAGTCTGGTAAGGATAGAGGGAACAACGAATGGAGCCAAATCCTTGAGAACCTGCACCAAAAAGTACAAATAACCTTGGAATGTAAATCCTCGCCCCAGTCTAACAGGACAATGACCGCAAGCATACAGCCAAAGCCACGTTGGAAATTGCTAACGCCCAGACTGGAATCCCAGTGAAAACCTATGATAAGACTTGAAGATGGCTGTTCACCACCACTATCAATCTAACTTAACAAAGCTAGACAAAATCTACAAGGAAGAATGGGAGAAAATACCCCAAATCCAGATGTGCAAAGCTGACACAGACATACCGAAGTCGACTGAAAGCTGTAGTCACGGCCAAAGGTGCTTCTACAAAATATTGACTCACGGGTGCGAATACATATGAGATATTTCTTTAATAAATTTGCCAACATTTCTCAAAACATGTTTTCACTGTCATTATGGGGTATTGTGTGTAGAAGGATGAAAAAAATATATTTAATCAATTTCGAGTTTAGGCTGTATGTGGAATAAGTCAAGGGGTACGAATTCTTTCTGAAGGCACATCTACAAAGGAATCACCAACATTAAGGATAATGGAAAAACATGTCAACTTAAATGACTAAAACCAGATGTAAAGTATGTAGAAAAGATAATGGACTTATATTTTCAAATAAGATCATCTTTGAGAACTAACAATCACCACAATAAAAGCTAGACAGAGAATCAAAAATTCCCCCCAAAAATGTGTATTGTATTTTTGTCATTGAATAGGGACCCCACTCATTTTGTTATGTTTGAGTCAGTCAGATAGCATAAGCCATGGCAAGATGTGGAATTGCAGGAAATTAACTTTTGTTACTGCAGTCAACAGGAGGGCCTCTAAAAATGGTGGTCGGCGACCGCACCATTGGCCACGCCCATGGCCATGCCCCAGCCACGCCAACCACCCAAAACCCCATTTTGATCTTGAGAAAACCCTGATAGCACTACACAGATATTCTTCAAAACAAACTAGACAATAGTATTTTAATGCAGGACGTAAATAGAGCTGACCACTGCACTGCTATTGATGGCATGCGATGACTGGCCTGCCAAGTGTGGTGATGGAGTTCTGTGTGAGGTTTGTGTGAGAGGTGTCGAGCAGAACTTCCCATTAGCAGCATTCCGTCACCCCCACATCGGGAGCCTGACACAGGCACACGGCTATCCCAGCCCTCCCAAACATACCCGCAGAACAAAGACACTTAAGCCAAACAGGGTGTTTCGGTCTCTACTAATCCAACCTAATCAAAAAGGTTACATGTAGGTCTTCCAAACGGAGTAAATAGACACACGTCATACACTTGTAAAATATAATCCCAGTAGGAATATCAGTTACTCTTCTATTATAGTACTGCTGCTCATCCCTTGCTACTTTGCCAGGTCAATATGCTGAGAGCCACTTGACATGCCCAGGACAGATGTAATGTGCTCCAAAATTGCCATGGAAACCTTTCCAATCCCACAAAGTGGAGGTAGGGTGACCTAGATAACTGCAAAAAAAACAAAATCACCTTACAAAAAGACATGTTGCTCATCTGGTAACATAGCAAAAACAATAATGAAGAGATCTACTTATTATTCAAACAACGTCATTGCTGCCCATGAGATCATTACTAAAATTGTTTTTAAAAACAGCAATAGAACAGACTTAGATTTTTGGACACTTGATCTCCTGTGGGAGCAGTGACACTGACAGTATGACAAATACAAGTTAGCATCTGTCCCTGACAGTAAAGCCAGTAAGGCCTATTGCTCAGAAAGGGTACGTCATAGCTACCCTCTTCCAGCCAAAACACTGTGCCTTAGAGCTGCTAAAACTACAAGACCAGGCATGTGTTAGGACAGGAGGCAGGGGTTTTTCCTCACTCTGCAAAGCTGCCGCTGTATCTCTCAACACAGCCAGGAGACCGGCGAGATTAACTGGCTCTGTTTAAGGCTTGATGATTTGGATGTTATAGAGATTCAAATTGGGTTGCCACAACGCTGCACAAACACAGTGAGAGCAATGAAGTGAGAACCTGCTGATGGTGCAGGCTTGGGGTGGGGGGGGGTCGAGGTGTGTGTGTGGTGTGTCTAGCATTAGGCTTATAAATACATTTTGCTGTGTGGCGTGGAACTGGACCCAGCGCTGGTGCGGTGCAGCAGTCAGCGGGGCTCATGGTCAGCAAAGCACTACTGCCTGGTTGTGGTCCAAATGACCACTAGACACAAGAATGACAGCCCTACCCCAGCACACCACAGAGCTTTCCCATGGTCTCCCCTTTAAGCTGGGGGACTCAGTCCCAATCACGTAGTTACTGGCCTAAGGGAAATAATCAAAGATGACACAGCCAATTTCCTGTTCCATTAATGTCCAGATTAGACATTTTGTATTCGTATACTTCACTGCTTAGAGAGCACCAACAAAATAAGACAGGGTTTCAATAAGAAAACAAACGAAAAGTGGAGGCTTTAACCATCACATTTAGAATCAAAATGCACCAGCACACAGGCATCAGGGGCTGTTACACTGCTCCACTGGTCTGTGTGTGGCCAGTCTTCACTGAGATGTCAGTTCTGTCAGTATCGTTCTCTTCCCTTGACAGTCTGCTAGCTTTGGCAATGTCTGGCAGGTGCTTTGATTTACCTGGTCATACTCCAGTGCTCCTGGGTAGAGGGGCCAGCCCAGAAAGAGCTCAGCGATGACACAGCCCAGGGACCACATGTCGATGGCCTCACAGAACGGCAGACCCAGGATGATCTCTGGAGCCCTGTATATAGGGAACACAAACAGGAAAGAGTTTAGTGGGGAGCACTTTCAACAACCATTGTTAGACTAGTACACACATACACAACAGGCATTGGATTTGTTATACTCATGGGAGGGCAGGGAACTCAAGATCTTAACATGATTTATTGTGGGAACTTGTGTATGAAGACCATGAGGTCACACAAACAAAACGCAGTATGTACTGTATATTGAACTCCTATTAGTTCTTCACAAATACTGAGACAGAGCACACACACACAAAAAACAAATGTTTAATCAAGCTGAAGAGTGACGCTCGTGGACTTTGACGGCCATCAAGCAATTTTGCGGGCATTACCGCAAGGTTCCACTTCCATATAAAATGAAGGCCAATCAATCAGATACCATTTTAAAACCAAGGCTGAGCACAGCGGCTGCCTTGACAGATGAAACATCCATTGCCTAGCGATGGTCAGACGCAACACCCTAATTCGACCATTACAGTGTGACACACAAGGTAATCTGTGACGTCCTACTGTCATCACTCGGTTTTGATATCCTGCTGGCAGGAAACGTCTGTCGACGGATAAATGCTGAAACAAATTCAGCGAGAGAAGGTGTGATAAAAAAAACAGGCTCTTAGTTCTAGGGAAAGGGCAGATACCTAGTCAGTTGTTCAACTGAATGTATTCAACTGAAATGTGTCTTCCACATTTAACCCAACCCCTCAATCAGAGAAGTGCATGCAAATTGGGAGGTTATATCCATTAGCGGTGGGCGGGTAAAATAACTGGGTAAGTTGTTTGCTCTTTAACAGGTTAGTTCTTATGCCTTGCCACCATGATACAGTACATTCTGAAAGTATTCAGACCTTAACTTTGTCCACATTGTTACGTTACAGCTTTATTCTAAAATTGATTAAAACATGTCAATCTACACACAATACCCCATAACGACAAAGCCAAAACAGGTTTTTAGAAATGTTTAGCAAATGTATAAAAAAATGTAAAACAAATACCTTATTTACATAAGAATTCAGACCCTTTGCTATGAGACTCTAAATTCAGCTCAGGCGCATCCTGTTTCCATTGATCATCCTTGAGATGTTTCTACAACTTGGAGTCCACCTGTGGTAGATTCAATTGATAGGACATGATTTGGAAATGGACCCAACTGTCTATAAAAAGGTCCCACAATTGACAGTGCATGTCAGAGCAAAAACCAAGCCATGCGGTTGAAGGAATTGTCCGTAGAGCTTCGAGACAGGATTGTGTCGAGGCACAGATCTGGGGAAGAAACATTTCTGCAGCATTGAAGGTCCCCAAGAACACAGTGGCCTCCATCACTCCTAAATGGAAGAAGTTTGGAACCACCAAGTCTCTTCCTAGAGCTGGCTGCCCAGTCAAACTAAGCAGTCGGGGGAGAAGGGACTTGGTCAGGGAGGTGACCAAGAACCCAATTGTCACTGACAGAGCTCCAGAGTTCCTCTGTGGAGATGGGAGAACCTTCCAGAAGGACAACCATCTCTGCAGCACTCCACCAAAACGGGCCTTTATGGTAGTGATCACACAAAAGCCACTCATCAGTAAAAAGGCGCATGACAACCCGCTAGGAGTTTGCCAAAAGGCACCTCAAGGAAACCAGATTATCTGGACTGATGAAACCAAGATTGAACTCTTTGGCCTGAATGCCAAGCGTCATGTCTGGAGGAAAACTGGCACCGCTCATCACCTGGCCAATACCATCCCTAAGGTGAAGCATTGTGGTGGCAGCATCATGCTGTGGGGATGTTTTTCAGCGGCAGGGACTGGGAGACTAGTCAGGGTCGAGGCAAAGATGAACGGAGCAAAGTACAGAGAGATCCTTGATGAAAACCTGCTCCAGAGGATTCAGGACCTCAGACTGAGGCGAAGGTTCACCTACCAACAAGACAACGACCCTAAGCACACAGTCAAAACAACGCAGGAGTGGCTTCGGTATGTCCAGTCTCTGAATGTCCTTGAGTGACCCAGCCAGAGCCCTTGAGGATCTGCAGAATAGAATGGAAACTCCCCAAATACAGGTGAGTCAAGCTTGTAGCGTCATACCCAAGAAGACTTGAGGCTATAAATCGCTGCCAAAGGTGCTTCAACATTGAACTGAGTAAAGGGTCTGAATACTTATGCAAATGTGATTTCAATTTCAAATTTTTATACATTTGCAACAATTTCTAAATTATGGGTTAGTGTGTGTAGATTGATGACGGGGGTAAAAACTATTGAATCTATTGCTGTTACGTAACATTTTGAAAAAGTCAAGGGGTATGAATACTATCCAAAAGCACTGTGTGTATAGGCCTAATGCCGAGACAATAAGACAGAGGCAGAATAAATTCAACCACACCTTTGTTTCGTCACAAAACCAGAGAGCAATACGTCAGGTGAAGTCCACAAAGCATTTTACATGTATCAAACAGTTACATGACCTACAGCAGGATCAGGCAAGTTAATGTTTCCTACATTTTCAGACTCTAAATCAACGGTTGTTTAGTAACCACGGAGAGTTACTGCAAGTCTAAAAGAAAACAGGAGCTGCCTCCACTATTCCAGCACCATTTCAACTTCAACATCAACTCACTTATGCTTAGTATAATATAGTGACAACTAAAAGATACCAAAAACAATTAAGTCCAAGCTAAATATGAAGTAGCTAAATATGGTTAGCATCACCGTTATAAGCATTGGCCAGTGTGGAGAACTAAGTAAAACCACAAATCCAAATCACTATCTCCATGCATGGCTTATTTTAGGTAAGGGCCAATTTTAGGTAGCTAGGTAGCCAGCCACTGGAGGTCAACGACACAAAGATGCAACAATTCAAGTTTTTCTGTAAATTACATTCTGTTTTTGATGTGATTGGTGTGAAGCCAAATCCAAACTGGCTTCCGTTAACACTTTTTAGCTCAATGCTGGTTGGCTATTATTTTTATGAAACAGAGACAACATTTTATCTTTCATGTTCTTTTTTTAGGTACATTTTTTGGGGAAGCCTGGCATCCATGAGTACACGCCACTTGTTATATAGTCTGTCATATTGTGCAGCAGAGACCCATAAAACTTCAGTTCAGATACAGACAAATAGGCCATCTGTAATTATTTCAGGCAAGAAAGAATGAACTACTTTCTCAAAACCTATTTTGGACATCTGAAGAGTGGGCATGGCTATGAGACGTCTGAAAAGAGAATATCAACAGTACAATCTGATATTGTGACCATGGGCACCCTCTCTTGCATCAGCAGTTAATTATGTGCCCTGATGACAGCATGGCTTAGCACACCCAGCATACAGGAAGAAGAGATGCAGAGTTACTCTATATCCAGCCCTGGACAACACTGGCAACAGCTGAGGGGGATCATGTACACCCACAGGGTGTTCGCCTCAGGCACCATTGTGAATAAGAGATAACCAGACATAGTATAAAACCTCAGCTATCTGGGAAAGTAACACCTGTTATAAAAGGCCTTTCTCTAACAGGAAGATAAGGACAGTACATGTTTTTCTACCCTGTGCTGGAAGGGGAAGCCACAAATAACTATTTCCTGTCATTCCTAAAAAGAGCAGAAAGTTAGAGTTATGTAAAGCAAAGAAAGGACAAGGGACATTGAGAAACGCAAAACATTTCAACGTCAGTATCCGTCGCTTAACTTCACTAGGGTAGGGGGCAGCATAGGGAATTCTAAAACTGTTTGAATGAGGTCTGAGTATAACAGAACTCATATGGCAGGCAAAAACCTGAGAAAAAAATCCAACCAGGAAGTGTGAAATCTGAGGTTTGTAGTTTTTCAACTCATTGCCTATCAAATATACAGTGTCTATGGGGTCATATTGCACTTCCTAAGGCTTCCACTAGATGTCAACAGTCTTTAGAACCTTGTTTGACGCTTCTACTGTGAAGTGGGGGCGAATGAGAGGGGATTGAGTAAGGTCTCTCCCAGAGTGCCATGAGCTGACCACGCGCGTTCACGTGAGAGGTAGCTTGCGTTCCATTGCAATTCTAAAGACAAAGGAATTCTCCGGTTGGAACATTATTGAAGATTTGTTAAAAACATCCTAAAGATTGATTCTATACATCGTTTGACATGTTTCTACGGACTGTAACGGAACTTTTTGACTTTGTCTGCACCTAGTGATCGCGCCTCATGAATTTTGATTACTGGGCTAAACGCGCGAACAAAAAGGAGGTATTTGGAGATAAATGATGGACTAACAAATCAAACATTTATTGTGGAACTGGGATTCCTGGGAGTGCATTCTGATGAAGATCATCAAAGGTAAGTGAATATTCTGTTGACTACACAACATGGCGGATATCTGTATGGCTTGGTTTTGTGTCTGAGCGCTGTACTCAGATTATTGCATGGTGTGCTTTTTCTGTAAAGTTTTTGGAAATCTGACACAGCGGTTGCATTAAGGAGAAGTGGATCTAAAATTCCATGCATAACAGTTGTATCTTTTAGCAATGTTTATTATGAGTATTTCTGCAAATTGATGTGGCTCTGCAAAATCACCAGATGTTTTGGAACTACTGAACATAACGCGCCAATGTAAACTCAAATTTTGGGATATCAAAACTTTACCGAACAAAACATACATGTATTGTGTAACATGAAGTCCTATGAGTGTCATCTGATGAAGATCATCAAAGGTTAGTGATTAATTTTATCTTCTTTTTTTTATTTATTTTTTTACTCCTGTACATGGTGTGCTTACGGCTAAGTTCAGAAGAGTCTGTTATATCATATTACAAAATGTCCCGTTAGAGATAAAGCCTCGCCTATATAACACCAGCATGAACTAATATAGATAACATGCAAGTAACTGATTAATCCAGGCTGGAGCAGGAAGTTCATCCCCAGAGAACGTGTTTCCTAGGCTACTGTGACCGAGGATCTGACCGCCTGGTCAACAAGGCCTGGGTATCCGCCTCCCTGTGGTCCAGGGGAATTCTGCACACTGCAGCTGTTCTGGGGAAAACACATGTCTTCCACAGGCCCAGGAGCAGGGAATATCTAACCATGGCCCTAACTAAACTCAATCTACTAAAATAAACACTACATGTGTCAGGGGAATGCCGATTAGGGGGGAGCTGTGGGGGGGTTTCCTCAACCTGTCAGCACAGCTGGGTGCAGGCGAAGACAATCTCTCTGAGCGACATTGGCTCTCCATTCCTACATCAGTTTATTCCAGTTCAGACGGTTCTCACGCTGTGTCTAGAGACATACGGCTCTACATACAGCTCTCCTGCCACGGTTCTCAACCTGCTGGGCTAAAAATACTCTGCCTCATGGGGTGCGTAGCTAGAAATCTACACAGCTGATAAACACAGCTATGTGTTCTTTGGAAAAACTTGGAGAATGTTCAAATGTAGTACATCAACCTTCCATTGAGATGCCTTAATAGAAGTCAAGGATAAATGACCCAATTTAGCCCATTACCCAAGCAGCAAGAACAAGGACAGAAGCGCTCTTTGATGCAAATACAGGTAACAGACAAAATAAAAGGAAACGCCAACATAAAGTGACTTAATAGGGCGTTGGACCACCACGAGCCAGAACAGCTTCAATGCACCGTGACATAGATCCTTCAAGTGTCTGGAACTCTATTGGAGGAATGAGACACCACTCTTCCACAAGAAATTCCATTATTTGGTGTTTTGATGGTGGTGGAAAAAACTGCTCTCTCAGGTGCTGCTCCAGAATCTCCCATAAGTGTTCAATTGGGTAGAGATCTGGTGACAGACGAACATGGCATAGTTTACATCGTTTTCATGTTCAACAAACCATTCAGTGACCTCGTGCCCTGTCGATGGGGGCATTGTCATTCTATGGGGGCATAGCCAAGGTCGCCATATTTACACATGACCCTAAGCATGATGTTAATTAAGCAATTAACTAACTCAGGAACCACACCTGTATCCCTCATTTACTCAAGTGTTTCCATTTTGCCTGTACTCTTAGAGCAGAACAGCGTATGAATTTTACAGCCCTTCAAATTCACAGAAAGTCAGAAATTCCTCCATACAGATGCCACAGGACACAGACTAGTTTAACAAAATGTTTTGTTAAGACCTAATGTTGGATATTTAGAAAGAGGAGATACGATCAAGTTCATTTAAGCTAGTGCGTTCTTTATGGGTTGTGGCTGAAGTGTGCGTGAGTGAGTGGCTGAACCTGTGAATATACATATCAGACCATTTGTGTAGCGCTCACACCCAGCGGGGAAAGCATACCGCTCATAACTGAACTCCGGCAGTGTGATAAAGGCTGCAGCCACGGCCTGCCTTTCCAGAAGCTGCCCGTACAATGCACACACCATATTTGATGGAACACAGCACTTTGTGGAGCCTCGTAGGGGGGGGGGCAACCATTTCCAGAATTAAAATACACTGGACCATTCACATGAGAGCTGCCTTATCTGGGTAAAAACAGACCAAACTGACATAGCTAGAATACTATGATGCCAAAATAGCATTTGGAATAGCAGCTAAGAATGTAGATTAGATTACACAGGGAAGGAAGATATTAGCTTCTAGCCAACAGCCACACACAAAAAAAAAATGGGCATCATTTACTTTACTCAACGACCATTAAATATCTTCCATGCCTGGGTGATTAAACAAACGGACTAGAGCCTCTGCACCAGCAGATAACTGCTCTCCAACTCGAGAAGGCACAGAATGAAGACCAGCGCTCCATTGAACCCATCTGCAGTCTGTCGACACAGGACATTGACTGACTTTATTAGGGACTCATCAGCAGCATCAGCCCAGACATGGCCAGATGACCCTCCTTTAATGTGCCAATTAAGAAACAGGTCTTCATCAAGCAGCCACAGGCCATTGTGTTCCTGACCATTTCTACTTTAATGATGTGTACTGCCAAGGGCATGTTTCTCTGATCAAAACAGCAGCCCTGGCTGATCAGACCACACGACCTTCTCTCTACTGTGGGATTGGATAACCATGGAAGCTTCAATCTTTGACTTAAAATTAGATTGTAAAACAGTGGTAGGGCTGGGCAGTAAACTGCATTTTACTATACACATCAGTATTGATGCACAGACCGGTTTGGATTTCTATTTTACCTTACATAATGGTATTTGTCAATGTTTCGAATGTTAAATAGAAATGTAATATTGATGAAAGTCAAACAATTCTGGCAATCGCCCATTCTTACTGCCAGTAAGAGACTGCTAACAGTCAAGAACTGCCAATTTGCTGAGAAGCATCCAGCTGCAGATGATGCATGCTGACGCCGCCTGGTCTGCGAACCTCAAAATTGTATTTTTGCGTCTCAGAATGTGTGCGTGCAAACGGTAGACGTTTGTTGGTCGCGTGTATCGCACGAGTCAGTAGCTTTGTTGCAGGGCATCAGTGTGCGACGCACACACCAACTGTTGGTGGCGGTAACGCACCATCCTCTCCGGCACCATTAGACCCGTCTGAGCTTGTCTGTGTCCTGAGAAGGTATCTGCTGGAGCCAGACCCTATTGAATTTGCTAGCAAGAGCTTTGGGTATGCATGTACATGTACTTTTGCACCATGAATAGTGCCTGTGAAGCAGCGCTGGCGCTGAAGGTACTTTTGGAATGTGCACACATGCCAAAAGCACTTTTTTTTTTTTTTAAATCGGCACAATACCCCTTGTGGCAAAAGTAAGAACTGCCATTGAATCCACTGAAAATACATGGTCAATAACGATGTTGTTTCCATCCACAGTAAAGTCATAACGTATATAAAATAAAATAAACGACAGCTGTGATGGAAACAGGAAGTACAATTTAATAAATGCCGAAAGATACTGTAATTTGTTAATTTGACATGGTGGGATCTTTGTAAAATTTATTATGCAAGAAATGGCAGTGGAAAAGCCTTTACAGGCTGACTATACTTGCAAAATAAATGTAGAAATCTATATTATTCAATTATTGCACCAACGAGCGTCTGCGTTGCCAAGGGCTAAAATAGAAGTCTGTTCTATTTGTGACGCAGATCGCGGTGCAAGTCCTGCCTCTCCCATCTCCTCATTGGTTTATAGAAGCAGGTTCCCACGTGCCACCTCATTGGTTATACACACGTGGGTGACTGAAAGACGAGTACGGTCAGTGGCGGTAATGCACCTAATTTATGAAAGTTGCCCATCTCAATAGTGCAAGCTAGCTAGCTAAATTGCCATAAATGTTTAATGCTTTTCGACCTGTCCCCAAATTAATGTAATTGGTTCAGAGTTTGTTTTGATATTTTAACCTGCGTGTCGTGAACGCGTTTGGTGTGGGGGGACAAAATACATTTATGCACGATGGCGCACGCGAGCAGCCGGTTTGGGTTCCGTGTTAGGCGCAAATATTAATGTAATAAACATGATATGGAAGTAAACTTGGAGTCAAACGATGACATGGCGTACGGTCATTCTACTACGACTCGGGTAAACCATGCAGTTTATTAGGCTACAGATTAAATAAGTGATGAACTTCACAGGGTGGTGAATGTGCACGGTATGCGCTTGATGCTCCTTTCCAGTAAATGTTGATGGTTTTATTCTGGTGACATTATGATCAATGCTCGACTCCCGTTTGACAAATACATACATTCTTGCACTTACGCATAATAATTTTATCATGTTGACCAAGGTTTCCCCAACTTGCAGCCCACGGGTGTTTTTATTTGGTCCCCAAAGTTTTGAGCAAATACATTTTTTAAAAGTTGGAAATAAGACTAAAAACACCAGCAAATCAACTACAGGTGATTTTAATATTTTGGAAATCTGTTCCAAAGTATTCCCACACAGAGATGTACAGTTGAAGTCGGAAGTTTACATACACTTAGGTTGGAGTCATTCAAACTCATTTTTCAACCACTCCACAAATTTCGTGTTATCAAACTATAATTTAGGCAAGTCGGTTAGGACATCTACTTTGTGCTTGACAAGTAATTTTTCCAACAATTGTTTACAGACAGATTATTTCACTTATAACTCACTGTATCACATTCCAGTGGGTCAGAAGTTTACATTTTCTAAATTACCTGTGCCTTTAAACAGCTTGGAAAATTCCAGAAAATTATGTCATGGCTTTAGAAGCTTCCGATAGGCTAATTGACATAATTTGAGTCAATTGGAGGAGTACCTGCGTATGTATTTCAAGGCCTACCTTCAAACTCAGTGCCTCTTTGCTTGACATCATGGGAAAAATCAGCCAAGACCTCAGAAAAAAAATTGTAGACCTCCACAAGTCTGGTTCATCCTTGGGAGCAATTTCCAAACGCCTGAAGGTACCACGTTCATCTGTACAAACAATAGCACGCAAGTATAAACACCATGGGACCACGCAGCCATCATACCGATCAGGAAGGAGACGCATTCTGTCTCTTAGAGATTAACGTACTTATGTGCGAAAAGTGTAAATCAATGCCAGAACAGCAGCAAAGGACCTTGTGAAGATGCTGGAGGATACTGGTACAAAAATATCTATATCCACAGTAAAACAAGTCCTATATCGACATAACCTGAAAGGCCGCTAAGCAAGGAAGAAGCCACTGCTACAAAACCGCCATAAAAAAAGCCAGACTACGGTTTGCAGCTGCAAATGGGGACAAAGATCGTACTTTTTGGAGAAATGTCCTCTGGTCTGATGAAACAAAAATAGAACTGTTTGGCCATAATGACCATTGTTATGTTTGGAGGAAAAAGGGGGAGGCTTGCAAGCCGAAGAACACCATCCCAACCGTGAAGCACGGGGGTGGCATCATCATGTTGTGGGGGTGCTTTGCTGCAGCAGGGACTGGTGAAGTTCACAAAAATAGATGGCATCATGATGTAGGAAAATTATGTGGATATATTGAAGCAACATCTCAAGACGTCAGTCAGGAAGTTAAAGCTTGGTCGCAAATGGGTCTTCCAAATGGACAATGACCCCAAGCATACTTCCAAAGTTGTGGCAAAATGGAAACAAAGTCAAGGTATTGGAGTGGCCATCACAAAGCCCTGACCTCAACCATATATAAAATTTGTGGGCAGAACTGTGTGCGAGCTCTGTCAGGAGGAATGGGACAAAATTCACCCAACTTATTGTGGGAAGCTTGTGGAAGGCTACCCGACACATTTGACCCAAGTTAAACAATTTAAAGGCAATGTTACCAAATACTAATTGAGTGTATGTAAACTTCTGACCCACTGGGAATGTGATGAAATAAATAAAAGTTGAAATAAATCATTCTCTCTAATATTATTCTGACATTTCACATTCTTAAAATAAAAGTGGTGATCCTAACTGACCTAAGACAGGGAATTAATTTTTACTAGGATTAAATGTCAGGAATTGTGAAAAACTGGGTTTAAATGTATTTGGCTAAGGAGTATGTAAACTTCCGACTTCAACTAATATATATATACTGCTCAAAAAAATAAAGGGAACACTAAAATAACACATCCTAGATCTGAATGAATGAAATATTCTTATTAAATACTTTTTTCTTTACATAGTTGAATGTGCGGACAACAAAATCACACAAAAATGATCAATGTAAATCAAATTTATCAACCCATGGAGGTCTGGATTTGGAGTCACACTCAAAATTAAAGTGGAAAACCACACTACAGGCTGATCCAACTTTGATGTAATGTCCTTAAAACAAGTCAAAATGAGGCTCAGTAGTGTGTGTGGCCTCCACGTGCCTGTATGACCTCCCTACAACGCCTGGGCATGCTCCTGATGAGGTGGCGGATGGTCTCCTGAGGGATCTCCTCCCAGACCTGGACTAAAGCATCCGCCAACTCCTGGACAGTCTGTTGGTGGATGGAGCGAGACATGATGTCCCAGATGTGCTCAATTGGATTCAGGTCTGGGGCACGGGCGGGCCAGTCCATAGCATCAATGCCTTCCTCTTGCAGGAACTGCTGACACACTCCAGCCACATGAGGTCTAGCATTGTCTTGCATTAGGAGGAACCCAGGGCCAACCGCACCAGCATATGGTCTCACAAGGGGTCTGCGGATCTCATCTCGGTACCTAATGGCAGTCAGGCTACCTCTGGCGAGCACATGGAGGGCTGTGCGGCCCCCCAAAGAAATGCCACCCCACACCATGACTGACCCACCGCCAAACCGGTCATGCTGGAGGATGTTGCAGGCAGCAGAACGTTCTCCACGGCGTCTCCAGACTCTGTCACGTCTGTCACGTGCTCAGTGTGAACCTGCTTTCATCTGTGAAGAGCACAGGGCGCCAGTGGCGAATTTGCCAATCTTGGTGTTCTCTGGCAAATGCCAAACGTCCTGCACGGTGTTGGGCTGTAAGCACAACCCCCACCTGTGGACGTCGGGCCCTCATACCACCCTCATGGAGTCTGTTTCTGACCGTTTGAGCAGACACATGCACATTTGTGGCCTGCTGGAGGTCATTTTGCAGGGCTCTGGCAGTGCTCCACCTGCTCCTCCTTACACAAAGGCGGAGGTAGCGGTCCTGCTGCTGGGTTGTTGCCCTCCTACGGCCTCCTCCACGTCTCATGATGTACTGGCCTGTCTCCTGGTAGCGCCTCCATGCTCTGGACACTACGCTGACAGACACAGCAAACCTTCTTGCCACAGCTCGCATTGATGTGCCATCCTGGATGAGCTGCACTACCTGAGCCACTTGTGTGGGTTGTAGACTCCGTCTCATGCTACCACTAGAGTGAAAGCACCGCCAGCATTCAAAAGTGACCAAAACATCAGCCAGGAAGCATAGGAACTGAGAAGTGGTCTGTGGTCACCACCTGCAGAACCACTCCTTTATTGGGGGTGTCTTGCTAATTGCCTATAATTTCCACCTGTTGTCTATTCCATTTGCACAACAGCATGTGAAATTCATTGTCAATCAGTGTTGCTTCCTAAGTGGACAGTTTGATTTCACAGAAGTGTGATTGACTTGGAGTTACATTGTGTTGTTTAAGTGTTCCCTTTATTTTTTTGAGCAGTGTATATATATATTATCGTATACAAAATGTAAGCAAGGTTTGAAATCATTAGGTTTTAGTCAAATTCTGTTCCGGCCCCTTGACCATCTGCTCAAGAAAAATATAAAAACTAAATTCCGAAGGGTGAATCTAGTTGATGATCCCTGACGTAGACTACCCTATCCACAGAGCCTACCAGCACTATCTGCCAGCTGTTGGTTAGAGTGCATGTGCCAAGACCAGAGTAGGCACAATTGAGACAAAACTAAAATCGGTAGAGTAGAAAATCCATGGAAACACATTGAACATTAGATTTTTATTTGGTGAACGAAAACTTAAGCGAAAAAGTATATTGCATGCACTGTTATTTATCCGCAACAAGTCAGTTTGGTGGAAACACACCACTGGTGGAAAATTGCAGATATTTCCTTTGTGCAGATCCCCCCCCCCCCCCAAAAAAAAAAATATATATATATATATTTTAAAAAATGAGTCTCACCTTTCCACAGACAGTTCATATTAGTGTGTATCCCAAACTGTTCGGACGCTACAGACAGAAGTTGGCAGATCGGCTGTACCGACTTCAGACGAGTCACAAAACGCTTGTGGGGGTCTTACGAGCAAAACAGAGGACACCATCGTGTTAATGAGAGTCATCTTTCCAGAGGGGTCATAGTAGTTTGTAGGCCAAGCCCTTTAACCTGTTTGGGCTGCAGGGGCAGTATTGAGTAGCCAGATAAAAGGTGCCCATTTCAAACGGCCTCGTACTCAATTCTTGCTCGTACAATATGCATATTATTATTACTATTGGATAGAAAACACTCTAGTTTCTAAAACCGTTTGAATTATATCTGTGAGTCAAACAGAACTCATTTGGCACAAACTTCCTGACCAGGAAGTGGAAAGTCTGAAATCGAGGCTCTGTTCTTCTTCCTGCCTATAAATGGGCATGATACGTATGAGTATACATGCACTTCATTAGACCTTCCCCTGGATGTCAAGAGGCGGTGAGAGAAGAAATTTAGTGTTTATCTTGGTCTGAAGTGGAATACAAGCTCTTTGTATGACGTGTCCCCCATTTCCGGTACTCTGGAGAGCGCGAGGTGGTACCTGGATTTGCCTTCTGTTTAGCTGCCGTTATAGGCGACTACTATCTCCGGCTTTGATTTTATTTGATACATGTGACCATATCATCGTAAAGTATGTTTTTCCAATATAGTTTAATCAGATTATTGAAATTTTTTCAGGAGTTTTGCCGTGTTCCGTTCTCTGACTTTGTTGACGATGGAGAGATCCGTGCCACTTGGCTAGTGTGCTTGCTAATTCAAGAGGGAAAATGGACGTTCTAAATCCAAACAACGATTGTTCTGGACAAAGGACACCTTGTCCAACATTCTGATGGAAGATCAGCAAAAGTAAGAAACATTTTATGATGCTATTTCATATATCTGTCGTAGATGTGAACTAGTCGTCGGCGCCCAAGTTTTGGGTACTCTAGCTATACCGAAGCTGGATGTCGTAATGAAGTTATTTTTTAGAATTCTAACACTGCGATTTCATTAAGAACTAATGGATCTATCATTTCCTATACAACATGTATTTTTTAGTTATGTTTATGAATAGCTATTTGGTCAGAATATGTGTGTCAGAAAAAGTGTCAGAAAAATAGTAGCTACGTTAGCAGAATGTATAACCACTGATTTCAGCTCTAAATATGCAAATTTTCGAACAAAACATAAGTGTATGTATAACCTGATGTTATAGGACTGTCATCTGATGAAGCTTATCAAGGTTAGTCAAAAATTATATATCTTTTGCTGGTTTGTCACGATCGCTAACTTTTACTACTGGGGAATGGCTTGTGTTTCTGGCTATTGTGGTAAGCTAATATAATGCTATATTGTGTTTTCGCTGTAAAACACTTAATAAATCGGAAATATTGGCTGGAATCACAAGATGCCTGTCTTTCATTTGCTGTACACCATGTATTTTTCAGAAATGTTTTATGATGAGTAATTAGGTATTTGACGTTGGTGTCTAATTATTATGGCTGCTTTCGGTGCAATTTCTGATTGTAGCTGCAATGTAAACTATGATTTATACCTGAAATATGCACATTTTTCGAACAAAACAGATTTATTGTATAACATGTTATAAGACTGTCATCTGATGAAGTTGTTTGTTGGTTAGTTTGGTTGGTTCTTGGTTAGTTAGGTTGGCTTTGTGCATGCTACCTGTGCTGTGAAAAATGTCTGTCCTTTTTTGTATTTGGTGGTGAGCTAACATAAATATACGTGCTGTTTTCGCTGTAAAACATTTTAAAAATCGGACATGTTGGCTGGATTCACAAGATGTGTACCTTTCATTTGCTGTATTGGACTTGTTAATGTGTGAAAGTTAAATATTTAAAAAGAATATCTTTTGAATTTCGCGCCCTGCACTTGAAGTGGCTGTTGTCATAAGTGTACCGACGCCGGGCTGCAGCCATAAGAAGTTAAACGCTAAAGACAAGTATTTTGTGTAGATCTTTGACAAACAATGACAATTAAATCATTTTTAATCCCACCTTGTAACACAACAAAATGTGGGAAAAAGTCAAGGGGTGTGAATACTTTCTGTAAGCATCGTGCATTTTTAGGCTATTCAAATAACAGATGAAACGCTTACATATTATTTTATTTATTTTTAAAAATCGGGGGACAGCCATGCATAAACCGATGAAGCGTAGCCTTCAGTCATATTCCTAGCCTATCAAATGGAGAGCGAGCGAGCGAATATAGGCATTTTTTATTTTTTTTAACAGCTAGACAAGATAGTAAGTCGCCCAACCCTAACCAGACACTGTGATATGGACAGGGTACAGCAATCAAACACAGAGCAACAATATCATTACATTTTAGTCATTAAGCAGATGCTCTTATCCAGAGCCTACAGGAGCAAATTGAGGTTGTGCCCTGCTCAAGGGCATATAAAACACATTTTTCACCTAGTCGGCTCGGGGATTCAAACCAGTGTCCTTTCGGCTACTGGCCCAACGCTCTTAACCACTACGCTACCTGCCGCCCCATGAGGGCCAGCATGCTTACCGAGACAAATCACAAAGTAGAACAATTGCATAGAGAGCTCCATACCAAGATGAGATGTACTACTATGCTGGTAACTATTAGTAGGATACACAGCTAGCTTCTCTACACTTTTTGGTGTAAATCTTCAGACCGGTCTTTACAGCTTAATCAAAGCCAATGCGTAATTAAAACTGCCCTAATTCCCTGCAGGCATTTCTATACACCAAGAGTCAAGTCAATTGCCAGACCTCATCGAGAGACTGGCCTCTGGTCAGAGGAGACTAAGCCCATGGTTAAGACATCCGAGGAGGCTTGTTACACCACAGTTCTGTGATCTGTTGACATGGGATCAGATCAAATACAACTACGCAGGTCATGGATTAGATCATATCCAACACCTTGTGATGAAAACTGCAGTTTGCCCTTAAGTTTAAGAGGGCACTTTTAATATGGACAAAATAGCCTTGGGTGGAGAGAACCAGGGAATGTCTATTGAAATCAAAACAGACACTTTTAGCAGGCACCTGGGCAAGTGAAATTTGTTCTGCCTAAACTTTTCTAATTTCTAAAGTTTACTAACGCTCGGTACAGAATGTTCAGAGTTTAAGGAGGTAGTGTTCAAACACATTGTGAGCCATTCCTGGCTCTATGGAATGGGGTCCAACCTAAAACATAACAGCAGGTATATGCATGTTAAGGCCATTCAAGTCTGCCATATGACAGAGCAGACATGAAAAATGTGCTTCATGAACCAAAGCGAAGAGGAGAGGAAGAAAAACAGTGATGTTGCATAATGTTGAGGGAGGGAGTAATTCATTTTACTGTGGCAAAGGCAAATAGCTCTGGTTAACGTCAAGCAGCTTGTATTGCACCCACAGACTGATCCTGTCTAGGCTTGCATGCAAGCATTTCACAAGGCATGTACCCAAAGAGAAAGGCCCTGAACGTGTTGTTCCAGGAAGTTTATGGCTTTTAAATAAATAAAAAAGTACAAAACCCATATCCCTACCCTATAGCATACTAGGCAATAAGACCAGCGCCTCCTATTCAAAGCTTAACATCGGACTCCGCGCAAGAAAAAAACATATTGTTGGATATTTTCCTAGCAAATAGAATTAGAAAGACAACTGCGGAGCACTAATAGGCCTATATCACAGTTATCAGCACTAGATCAATAAGCATGACGTAGGAAATACATTGACCTGGTTGTGTACACAGAGATCCGTGTCATATCAAAAAAAACTTTTTTTTTTTTTAAACGAACATGGCACAGTAACATTCTACAAGTCTAAACTAAATATGACGACCAACAACGTAACCGGCTAGACTGAAGCAGTATTCCTTCCTTCAAAGGCAAGTCAGCCATAAAAGTAAGGTTCTCCCCTGAGCTGGCACAAGATAAGCTGGTTATGTGGAAAGCACACACGATCTACATCTTAAGAATCCGCACCTTTTTTTCAATTTTTGCTTAAAATTACATACCAAAATATAACTGCCTGTAGCTCAGGACATGAAGCAAGGATATGCATATTTTTGATACCATTTGAAAGGAAACACTTTGAAGTTTGTGGAAATGTGAAATGAATATAGGAGAATATAACACATTAGATCAGGTAAAAAGAAAATAAAGAAAAAAAGTGTTATATTTTTTTGTACCATCATCTTTGAAATGCAGGAGAAAGGCCATAGTGTATTATTCCAGCCCAGGCGCAATTTAGATTTTGGCCACTAGATGGCAGCAGTGTATGTGCGAAGTTTTAGACTGATCCAAATAACCATTGCATTTCTGTAAAAAAAAAAGTGCATCAAGACTAAACCAATTAGGCACATTTGGGCATCAAGGCTTTCTTGGCGTTTCAGCTCTGTTCTAACGGTCTGTAATTACCTGGCTGTGTTTTAGTGGTGCTAGCCTAACTGTTACAAAATCCAAAAGTCATGGAAATGGAAGGGAGAAAATGTAGTTCACAATACAGTGTGGGAAGCATTTTATTCCAGATAGTCGTTATCAAGATTTGATCTAGGAGCTGACAAACTGTAAAACACTGATGAAAACCGGTTTACCTCCAATGCTAACATTTGACAGAGTCTTGTCATTGTCAAACAACAACAAAAAGAGTGGCTGAGCAGTGATGCCACTTGTGGTAGTACTCCAAGTAGGGCTGGTACAATTACAGTATAACCGACGGTTATGGCTGAAGACAGTAAATAAAATATCCCCCATAACCATGGAACGAACAGCTGACTGGAGACGTGACGGCTGGGCATTCGTGCGGTTGAGTCAGTTTCTGCTGTAACGGACTCCACAACGTGATGAAACTTTGTTGCTCCTTGCTAAAACATGCAAGCTGTTGCGGCAAACAAGTCTTCAGTAGCCTAGGCAACGTCCCCCTCCCTGCAGAACCAGCACATGCAGTCAGGAGCGGAGAAGGAGAAATGTGTCTTTAAAAGCAAAAAATGAAGGGCTCACTGCTAATGACAATTAGTGCAAAAATAACAGTATGGACACCGCAAACCCTGCATTTGACAGCCCTGGGGCGGTACAGGGAAAGTCCAACCTCAGGGCAGGGCTAAACCACAAAACTACTGAAACCTTGCATGAAGGCAAACTCTTTGGCTGTGTAACTCCAGACCTCTCTTGTCCAAAAAAACTAAAAACACACACACAGGAGCTGGTGGTTGAATTATTCAAAAGAGCACAGTGCTCCATTTATTCTGGGATAAGAACCTGAGGGGGAACACTGCCCAACTACAGCTAGAGGAGGCTAAACAGAGAGAAAAAGTTATTTTTTATTTTTTTAAACTACACTTAACCCATATCTTAACCACAAAATTAAAAAAATGTATTTCCCACAAGAGAATGATTAACTGACTAGCCTAACAATTAATAAGCCTACATTACTGGAGTCACTTCACAATGTCATATTTACAGATAACCTAATGTTCCTACTGTATTGTATATACAGTTGAAGTCAGAAGTTTACATACACCTTAGCCAAATACATTTAAACTCAGTTTCACAATTCCTGACATTTAATCCTATTAAAAATGCCCTGTTTTAGGTCAGTTAGGATGTAAAGCAGAGGCACTGAGTTTGAAGGTAGGCCTTGAAATACACACACAGGTACACCTCCAATTGACGTCAATTAGCCTATCAGAAGCTTCTAAAGCCATGATATTTTCTGGAATTTTCCAAGCGGGTTTAAAAGACACAGTCAACTTAGTGCATGTAAACTTCTGACCCACTGGAATTGTGATACAGTGAATTATAAGTGAAATAATCTGTCTGTAAACAATTGTTGGGAAAATTACTTGAGTCACGCACAAAGTAGATGTCCTAACCGACTTGCCAAAACTATAGTGCTAAAACGTAAGAAAAGCCCATTGGGCCTCAATTAACAAAATGCTAAGACAATTTGCACAAACTAATAGCGAAATCATTAACCAAATACTAACGTGCGAAAACGAACGTAAACAAAATTGCAAAGACAGGCAACTCGAGCTCAAAGTTAAGCATAGCTAATAGCTACCAAATGTCATTTTCTGTGAGTGTGGCCATTTACAAGCAAAAGTGAATGAGATAAATTGTGCAAATGAACAAAGTTGTGATGCACGCTTTTCTGAAGGAAAAGCAGCGTGTGTACACGGAGCAGAGTGGAAAAGAACAGAGAAAAAAAAAACAACACTAGAACGCACAGGGGTAAAAAAAAAATTGGTATCTGTACAGACTACTCATCCAGAGCTCTTTGACTTATAGCAGTAAGCCATTATAAGATATGATAGCAAACACTCAGTAGTGAATTGCATACAAGTGTAACTTTATCACCTCATATGCGCCTCATAGACTAGCTGATAGATACAGAACGCTTGGACTCATCAGCTCCCGCCGTCTCCCATTTACAAACAAACACGTGACTGGCTCAACTGTCCTGGGGAACTACAGTAGACTTCATAATGTGACAGGTGAAATGAAGAACGCGATCTGCTTCCTCTCCTAACGTATTGCACAAGCTGACTGCAAGTAAACTTAAAAAGTAGCTACAAATATTCAAATGTCGTGAAAAAACAACAACATTTGACCGTATTGAAGAACCACCCTGTGGCCTTTTCCAAATACCATTGTATACAGCATAAACAGTATACCGCCAAGTACAACCATAAGAAGTATTTTAAAATGTTTAGTTTGTTCTAAAAGGATGAACTTGTTACCAGTGCTCCTGATTAGGCCTAAATTAGGAATGGTATCCATATTTATGCAATTTTATCTGTTTTCTCCCATCTCAATAGGTTTAACTTCATTTTCTCATAAGAATACCACACTCAAACTTTCACTACATGTGGGCTGGAATCAAGAGCACACATGCCCAAATAACATCCAAACCTGAAAAACAGGGCAATGAAAACACACCCAGCGGTCAAATTCCTCAAAGGAGGCAGCCAGGTGACAGGCACATTATTCTACTTTTAAGAGAACGAACCCCCCCAAAAAATGTTTTTATAAAGTTATCCTAGAATATTCAGAAAGTATAATTTAATCTATAAACTGATCCGAGATCAGCCAGAAGAGTGTGACCCTCGGGGATTTACTTCTGGCATGTTTTACTGTGGTCCATGCCAGCAGCTTACCATCTGTAGCAGTCAGACTGCACTGTCCAACACCCAAAGGCTAGGCCTATTTCTAGCAGCAGTGTATCATGCTCAGCGTCTCTTACACACTCCTCAGCCAAACTGTAACAACAACCTCAACCCATAGTTGAAGAGAGAAAACTCAAGGCAAGTGCAAACTACACTGAACAAAAATATAAAAACGCAACATGTAAAGTGCTGGTCCAATGTTTCATAAGCTGAAAAAAAAAGATCTCAGAAATGTTCCAAATGCACAAAGAAAATGTAGCTCTCTCAACTGAGCACAAATTAGTTTACATTATTTGTCAACATTATCATTTGTCAACAATCCATCCACCTGACCGGTGCGGCATATCAAGAAGCTAATTAAAGTGCATTACACAGATGCACCTTGTGCTGGGGACAATAAAAGGCCACTAAAATGTGCAGTTGTGTCACAACACAATGACACAGATGTCTCAAGTTGAGGGAACGTGCAATTAGCATGCTGGCTGCAGGAATGTCCACCAGAGCTATTGCCAGACAATTGAATGTTAATTTCTCTACCATAAACTGCCTCCAATGTCATTTTAGAGAATTTGGCAGTACGTACAACTGGCCTCAAAACTGCAGACCACCCAGGACCTCCACATTAGGCTTTCACCACCTGCGGGGGGGGGGGGGGGGGGGGGGGGGGGGGGTATTTATGTCTGTAATGAAGCCCTTTTGTGGGGAAAAATTGACTGGGCCTGGCTCCCAAGTGTGTGGGCCTATGCCCTCCCAGGCCCACCCATGGCTGCGCCCCTGCTGAGTCCTGTGAAATCCATAGATTAGGGCCTAATGAATTTATTTAAAATTGACCGATTACTCAGCAAAATCTTTGAAATAGTTGCGTTTATATTTCATTCAGTATAGCTACCACATCTACCAGATGCGGTATAATTAAATGCAGTCTCTCATAGTGCGTTCGGAAAGCATTCAGACGCCTTGACTTTTTCCACTTTGTTACATTATCCTTTTCTCAATAGGGGGGGTGCTGTTTTCACTTTGTAAAAAATCGTTCCCAAATTAAACTGCCTCGTACTCAATTCTTGCTCGTACAATATGCATATTATTATTACTATTGGATAGAAAACACTCTCTAGTTTCTAAAACCGTTTGAATTATATCTGTGAGTAAAACAGAACTCATTTTGCAGCAAACTTCCTGTAAGGAAGTGAGAAATCTGAAATCGAGGGCTCTGTTCCAGGGTCAGTTTATTAATTTGCATGGAATCTATGGGTCTACATGCACTGCATACGCCTTCCACTAGATGTCAGTAGGCAGTGAGAGTTGGAATGGGGTGTCTAGCTAGATCTGAGGCTGAACAAGACGTCTTGGAACGGAAGGTCTGGTCTTTTCACCGTTTGGCCTGACGCAGGAGGGACATCTGCATTGCGTTCAGAAAAGCTTTCGTTTTAGAAGTTAGATATATCCGGCTCTGATTTTATTTGATATGTGTTAAAAACATCATAAGGTAGTTATTTTAAACCGAGTTATAACAGTTTATATCAGTATATTGCGATTTTCGGTATTTCCTTTGTTATGCGTTATTGTGAGTTGGGCACTTCCATGCCGCATGGCCATCTTTGTTAGCTAAATCGACAGATGAAGACGACATTCTACAACCAAACAACGATTATTCTGGAAAAAGGACACCTTGTACAAGATTCTGATGGAAGCTCATCAAATAGTAGGAACTATTTATGATATTATTTCGTATTTCTGTCGAAAATGTTTAGACGATATTCCGCCCAGATTTCGGGCGCTGTCTCGCTATAACGTAAGCTGTATGTCGTAATAAGGTTATTTTTAAAAATCTAACACAGCGGTTGCATTAAGAACCAGTGTATCTTTCATTTGCTGTCCAACCTGTATTTTTTAGTAAAGTATATGATTAGTTATTTGATTAGATGATGTGAGTGTCAGAAATATATCCGGATTATTTTGTGCTGTTTGGCTAGTATTCACATTGTTCAACCACGAATTGTACCGCTAAATATGCACATTTTCAAACAAACCATATATGTATTGTGTAATATGTTATAGGACTTTCATCTGATGAAGTTTGAGAAGGTTAGTGAAAAAATTAATATATTTTGCTGGTTTATTCGCTATCGCTAACGTGCCTTGAATGAATGCGGCTGTGTGGTAGGCTATTGTAGTAAGCTAATATAATGCTATAGTGTTTTCGCTGTAAAACACTTAAAAAATCTGAAATATTGGCTGGATTCACAAGATCTTTCATTTGCTGTACACCGTGTATTTTTCATAAATGTTTTATGATGAGTATTTAGGTATTTCACGTTGGTTTCTGTAGTTATTCTAGCTGCTTTGGTAACTACTGCAATGTAAAACTATAATTTATACCTGAAATATGCACATTTTTCGAACAAAACATATGCTATACAATAAATATGTTATCAGACTGTCATCTGATGAAGTTGTTTCTTGGTTAGTGACTATTTATATCTTTATTTGGTCGAATTTGTGATAGCTACCTATGCAGGAAAAACATTTTAAAAATCGGAAAAGATGGCTGGATTCACAAGATGTGTATCTTTCATCTGGTGTCTTGGACTTGTGATTTCATGATATTTAGATGCTAGTATTTACTTGTGGCGCTATGCTAGGCTATGCTAGTCAGCTTTTTTACTGATGAGGGTGCTCCCGGATCCGGGATGAGTACCAAGTAGAAGTTATACAGCCTTATTCTAAAATGTATTAAATAAAAAATCCTCAATCTACACACAAATCAGGCCTTTATGGTAGAGTGGCCAGACAGAAGCCACTCCTCAGTAAAAGGCGCAGCAGCCCACTTGGAGTTTGCCAAAAGGCACCTAAAAGAACTCTCAGATCATAAGAAACAAGATTCTCTGGTCTGATGAAACCAAGATGGAATACTTTGGCCTGAATGCCAAGCGTCACGTCTGGAGGAAGCCTGGTACCATCTCTACGGTGACGCATCATGCTGTGGGGATGTTTTTTCAGGGACTGGGAGACTAGTCAGGATCGATGGAAAGATGAATGGAGCAAAGTACAGAGAGATCCTTGATGAAAACCCATTCCAGACCGCTCAGGTCCTCAGACTAGGTGAAGGTTCACCTTCCAACAGGATAACGACCCTAAAAACACACAGCCAAGACAATGCAAGAATGGCTTCGGAACAAGTCCCTGAATATCCTTGAGTGGCCCAGCCAGAGCCCGGACATGAACATCTCTGGAGAGACCTGAAAACAGCTGTGCAGCGACTCTACCCATCCAATCAGACAGAGCTTGAGAGGATCTGCAGAGAAGCATGGGACAAACTCCCCAATTACAGGTGTGCCAAGTTTGTAGCGTCATACCCAAGAAGACTTGAGGCTGTAATCGCTGCTAAAAGGTGCTTCAACAAAGTACTGAGTATAGGGTCTGAATACTTATGTAAATGTGATCAGTTTTTTATTTGAAATAAATGTGCAAAAAAATAAAAGTTATTGCTTTGTCATTATATAGGGTAGTGTGTCGATTGATGAGGGGAAAATTAAACTATTTATCCATTTTAGAATAGGTCTGTAGCGTAACAAAATGTGGAAAAAGTATGGGTCTGAATACTTTCCGAATGCACTGTCTATTTGAATTAGAGTTCGGAGCAGTCTGACCGTACGTCGGATTGATGCCTTTCTAAAAACTAATTACTGTGTAAGCCCCTCAAGTGTGCTTCGTCATGACAACCCAGCATACGAGCCTGACTATGCATAAAGGCTGCTCTTCACCATGGTCAATCAATAACAGTGTGTATTACTGGCCACATTGACAATAAGAAAAACGGAGGCATGGGTTAATGGCATAACCCAAAACCATAGGCAAAGACACACCTACGCATATGCGCAATTACTTTAATCTAAAAGGTCTGCGCACATAACATTTAGCAACCGTCCTCGTTTATTGTTTCTGTCTGATGTTAACAAGAAATTAAGCTACCTGCCCATATAAGATATGTCTATGTCCCAGAAAGTTGGCTGTTGTACACAACGTTTTCTAGTCACATTATTGCATATTAGGAAACAACCGTCCCAGTATAGTGACACTGATCCTGTAGAGGTTTTAAGGGTATTTCACCAAGCCCTCAAGACCAGGGTTTTCCTGCAGTCCATGGATTTGCATAACTGATGTCAGAAAAGAGGTTACCATTTGAAACATGCAGGTACATATATAGGTCACTTTTATGGGAGGCAAAGTGAAGAAGACTGCAAACAGCAGGTACAAATGAGAGTAGAGGCAAAAGGCATCGTAGTGACTTTGAATAAACTAAACGAGAGCTTTTAAGGCACAGTGCGGTACCTCGGAAAACTCACTTTACATGTTCCGATAAAAAAACATTGGTCACCAACCAGTAGTCTCCAAGGCATTCCTAGTCAATCACCAAACATTTCAGCAATATATATATATTTTTTTAATTAATAAAAAAACACAGCGCTGTTGGCGATAGGTGCACTTGATTCAGCAGCCTTAGTGCCGGGAAGGAAAAGTGTTCCCATTTTGAACCATTTGTGTTTGAAGGTCGAACTCCACCTACCTGGCAGGCCCGGAGAGCAAATTAAGTCCCCTTACAGGCCTACCGCTCTCCAATCAGATTGCAGACAGTGATCTGAGTTCAGTTACCTCATGCCATAGACTGTAAAAAGCCTTGAACGCACAGCAAAGCTGATGTGAGATTTCAAAACCACGACTATAGAGACTAGAGGTCAACCGGTTATGATTTTTCAACGCCGATACTGATACCGATTATTGGAGGCCAAAAAGCCGATACCGATTAATCGGCCGATTTCTAAAATGTATTTGTAATAATGACAATTACAACAATACTGAATGAACACTTATTTTAACTTAATATAATACATCAATAAAATCAATTTAGCCTCAAATAAATAATGAAACATGTTCAATTTGGTTTAAATAATGCAAAAACAAAGTGTTGGAGAAGAAAGTAAAAGTGCAATATGTGCCATGTAAGAAAGCTAACGTTTAAGTTCCTTGCTCAGAACATATGAAAGCTGGTGGTTCCTTTTAACATGAGTCTTCAATATTCCCAGGTAAGAAGTTATAGGTTGTAGTTATTATAGGAATAATAAGACTATTTCTCTCTATACCATTTGTATTTCATATACCGTTGACTATTGGATTGTCTTATAGGCACTTTAGTATTGCCAGTGTAACAGTATAGCTTCCGTCCCTCTTCTTGCTCCTACCTGGGCTCGAACCAGGAACATATCGACAACAGCCACCCTCGAAGCAGCGTTACCCATGCAGAGCAAGGGGAACAACTACTCCAAGTCTCAGAGCGAGTGGCGTTTGAAACGCTATTAGCGCGCACCCCGCTAACTAGCTAGCCATTTCACATCGGTTACAACAGCCTAATCTCGGGAGTTGATAGGCTTAAATTCATAAACAGCAGAGCTGCTGGCAAAACGCACGAAAGTGCTGTTTGAATGAATGCTTATGAGCCTGCTGGTGCCCACCATCGCTCAGTCAGACTGCTCTATCAAATCATAGACTTAATTATAACATAATAACACACAGAAATACGAGCGTTAGGTCTCGAAAACAAAACATTTATTCTTTCAGTGAAATACGGAACCGTTCCGTATTTTATATAACGGGTGGCATCCATAAGTCTAAATATTCCTGTTACGTTGTACAACCTTCAATCTTATGTCATAATTACGTAAAATTCTGGCAAATTACTTCGCAATGAGCCAGGCGGCCCAAAGTGTTGCATATACCTGCGTGCAATGAACGCAAGAGAAGTGACACAATTTCACCTGGTTAATATTGCCTGCTAACCTGGATTTCTTTTAGCTAAATATGCAGGTTTAAAAATATATACTTCTGTGTATTGATTTTAAGAAAGGCATTGATGTTTATGGTTAGGTACACATTGGAGCAACGACAGTCCTTTTCGCGAATGCGCACTGCATCGATTATATGCAACGCAGGACACGCTAGATAAACTAGTAATATCATCAACCATGTGTAGTTATAACTAGTGATTATGATTGATTGATTGATTGTTTTTTATAAGATAAGTTTAATGCTAGCTAGCAACTTACCTTGGCTTCTTACTGCATTCGCATAACAGGCGGGCACCTCGTAAGGCAGGTGGTTAGAGCGTTGGACTAGTTAACCGTAAGGTTGCAAGATTGAATCCCTGAGCTGACAAGGTAAAAATCTGTCGTTCTGCCCCTGAACAAGGCAGTTAACCCACCGTTCCTAGGCCGTCATTGAAAATAAGAATGTGTTCTTAACTGACTTGCCTAGTTAAATAAAGGTGTAAAAATATATATATATATAAATAAATAGGCGTCCAAAATTACCGATTTCCGATTGTTATGAAAACTTGAAATCGGCCCTAATTAATTGGCCATTCCGATTAATCGGTCGACCTCTAATAGAGACTCAATGATAACAACAAAGAGCTGCTTTTTTATGAGTAAGTTCATGTGTAAGTTGTTATTCGGCCCTGTCAACACTTTGTTCAACCCTTTTATAAAGCCATGAAATGTGCGTTTTCCCTACTTCCACTCATGCTACAACCAGCTGCAATGAATGAGTATTGCAAAATGTTTTCGTTAAGTTTCCGTGGCTTGTGTCTTATTAAATATCAAGGAATATTGCACTTTCTCTGATCTCGGAGGCAGAAATAATGCAGTGCGAGTTAAGTTTCGCCATCAGCTGGAAGACTGTGTCCCCTTTTCTCAGCGGAAGGAGGGAGAGCGGAGGGGACGGTGTCTGGTGAGAGGCAGCCTCACGGCTGCTCCCTCCATCCCCTCAGACTGACCATCAGATGCAGGCCATCAGTTCAGTAACAAAAATGTATATATTATGCTCACTCAGCTGTGCTACAAGTAATACAACAAATTATCTATTACTAGTGTATACCAAATATGTTGAAATAGTCTGACAAGAACAACATTGGCAGGGCAAATCAAGCACAGCTGTGATAATGTATTGGGCCTATAGCCTACTGCACAAACCTCATTGCTACAGAACTGTTTTTAATTGGTTAATGTTGCATAGGCTTATGTTTAAATCATATTATTTTAAAAATGTGAATGGTAGATCTCAGCTTACATTTTGACTCAGTGACCTGGACTCAGAAAAGTTTGGTGACCACTGCTATAAAACGATAAGGCCTAAACTACATGTCACAGGCAGCAGTCTATGCATTGTAATTTGAACACATTTCTGATTTAATCCAGCAGTAATAGTCGAGAGCTGCATTCCGGGCCTAGTTGAGAAGTAAAAAAGTAGAGCTTTAGTCACCTCCAAAATGTGAAGCACTATGAATGAAGTAATATCCCTCTTATGAAACACTCGGTTTCAACCTTCAGTTTATGCACTCAGTTCCTCCTTATATCTATTTGACTGATAACCTGAGTGCAACAAAGTCACACATGGGTTCTGTACCCTCACTGAAGCATTACATAATCAACATCAAGAAAGTAGATAAGTCCAACACCTATTTGAGCAGCGTAGGGAGAGGTTTAGCAGGTGTGCAACTGCAGGGGTGTTCACATACTGCTGTCTGCGTAGGTTGAGTTCACTGGACATACTGGCATGTCTACACATAGATAAACTACAGTTATCACAATGAAATGGAAATATGAATCCAAGAGAAGCCAATTGTTCACTGTGTACAGTTCATAAGGCAGGCAACCAGCCTTAGCTGTTGTGAACCTCATGTCAGCCTCCGACACATGCTCCATGGCTGGCTGAACATGAGAACTGCTGTTCCAAATACCAAGATGCAGATAGAAAGAAAATAAAAATACCTTGGTGCCGTGTGCTGCACATACACGTGCACTCTAAAACAGAGGAACGTCCAAATGCCTTTCTCCGGTCTCTAAATGTGCGTTTACACGCAACATTCTTCACCCCGCCTACTGACCTCTCTGGCTATATGCAGCCAAGCCATGAGAATAAACTGGCCCTCTAAGCTCTTCATAGACCAGGACCATTTCTGAGAAGCACCATAACACCGAAGCGGGTCACGGAGGTATGTTACGTAACACTGTTTCAACATTTCACATACTTGTTAAATTGTAAGCATAGGCCTATATATGGTAGTGGCCACAAGGATTAGACATTGAGAATTTTCCATGTGTCTCATCCGGAAACATGTAAAACATTAAAGGCATTCTTGTTCATGTAAACACTTCTGTTCCTTCAACAGGTTACGTAATGTAGGCCCATTTGGGCGTAACCGTCTGATGGTTAACAGAGGCAGTGCAGGGAAAGCGTTTGCATGCCGTCAAGCTCCCTCTGAAAAATCTGCAGGTTATTACAGGGCCCTTTGTTCATATTACATAATGGCCTAAATGCATAAAGCTCTGGACAATAGACTAACCCTTGTGAAATGCTACCCCTGTATCTTGAACTGGTCAGCGCTTAATTGGTAGCCTAACTGGAGTTGTGCTGATTTGTCATCCCAACTTTTAAAATATTTCTATGAAGATAAAGGCATGAACAACACTCTATTCATGTAGTCAGGTCACAGTACTAAACTGTATTATTGTGACGTAAAAGGGCAGGCCCAACCTACCTGTAGTAGCGTGACTGCAGGTACGTGGAACACACAGCTTTGGACACGTGGCTGGCCGAGCCAAAGTCGATCACTTTCACCCGGTAAGGTTGTCGCACCGGGTCCACCAGCATGATGTTCTCCGGCTTCAGATCAGCGTGGATCAGGCCCAGGCTCTTGAGCTTCTTCAGCGCAGTGGCCACCTGCTGTAAGACCGGCCGGATCACCTTCAACGGCAGCGGGCTGAACTTGTTCTGCTTGAGGAAGTCATAGAGGTTCTGCTCAAGCATCTCAAACACCAGGCAGGTGTGGCTGCGGTGCTGGAAGCACTCAAAGGCCCGCACCAGGTTATGCTGATCTGCGTTCTCGCCACTCAGACGGGCAAGGATGCCCACCTCTATCTGGCCCTGTCGCGCATACGATGGGTGGTTCTTTAGGATCTTGATTGCCACGACCTCTCCTGTGCCCCGCTTCCAACACTTCACCACCTGTCCGAAGGTGCCGCGCCCCAGGAACTCCAGCACCTCGTAAGTGTTCTTCATGGAGCACAAGACCTCGTGCTGCACCAACTGGTAGTCCCCATCCCCGACCACATTGCGAGCCCCAGTCCCTCCCCCATTCTGTTTGCGGGGCACTCCCCCCACCGTGTTCCCTATGTTAGTTTGCAACATGGCAGGTATCATGGAAACGTCCTCCACTATCTGCATGGCTTTCCCACTGTTCTCCGGGTGCTCACCCTGACGTTTCAGCCCACATTGCAGGGGGTTTTTCAACGAGTTCAAACCTCCCCCGCTCTCTATCTCCTCACCTCCTTCACTGCTGCTTCTCTGGCCACAGTCCCCTCTACCCAGTCTGACTGCCCCTGTAGCTCCACTGCTGTTCCGGCTTCTCTGGACAGTTGCCTTGACAGGGGGGACCCTGGTCCTGGGTCCGAGGTGTTTTTTGGAGCAACTCACTGTGTACTACTTTTAGGGATGCAGCGGACTGCAAAGATATGTCCTGCCCACTCAGGGGTCTACAAGATGTTGAAGTTTGTCTTAAATGGAGGATATTGGTAGGCTGGGCAATGCCAAAATGTATTCCAATTATATAGGTCGACAGGCTCCAATCATAAAAAAAAACAGCTGTTGAGCTCAACTCTGTTTCTTCACACTGCAAAAGGCACTCGTTTGTGTTTGATAAAGATGTGGTGGGTACACCAACATTTTTGAGGCCATACCTGTAAGAGAGAAGGAATGGGACAGATTAGTTTACAACAATTACCCCAGCTCTGGTTTTGCAGGCAATAACTATCCAAAATACATTTTTCACGCTGTATAATAAAACTTAGCCAGCCACGTTGTTGTTACGTGGCTGATTGTTAGGCCATCTCAACACAACTTCCAACAAAAATTGCTATGGAGGAGGCAATTAGACATTTCAGTTAGATCAGATAGCATGTGGTTTCCAGAATTTCCATCGGTTCTCCATAGCAAGCTCTACCGGGGCACATTCAGCAAAAAACTAAAACCATATCAATGTAATGAGGGGGGAATCCCATCCCTCTTGTGGGTGAGCTATTCTGTGTCTGTCTCCCTCAGGCAGGAAAAGCAGAGCAAGCAAAAAAGGGAACTACAGTAGATGTGGGGGGGGGGGGGGGGGGGGGGGGCTTTATTCAAACAGCAAACTGTGTGACACTTTAGACCACAAGCAAACAGACAGCCAACCTGCCAGCCTGTCAAAAGCTAACCTTTCAGCATTACCTTTTAAAATGTCTCATCTTGTCACTATAGTCTCTGGAGTACCAGCACTTGTTAGATCATCAAAGTTGGGAAACATGAACGTTTTAGCTGTGCTGCAGATTCTATCAGAGTGAGTGTTTGCTTCAAACAGTATGGAAAGGTTTTATGCTGACAGGGCAATAGTTACACCATGGGGCACTAATACAGTGCCTTCAGAAAGTATTCATACCCCTTGACTTATTCCACATTTTGTTGTGTTCCAACCTGAATTCAAAATAGTTTAAATAATTTTTTCCCCGTCACCCATCTACACACAATACCCCATAATGACAAAGTAAAATACTTTATTTTTATTGTTAGCCAATTTATTAAATACAGAGATCTAATTTACATAACTATTCATACCCCTTTACTATGATGCTCCAAATTGAGCTCAGGTGCATCCAATTTCCTTTGATCATCCTTGAGATGTCTCTACAACTTGGAGTCCACTTGTGGCCAAATCAATTGTTTGATTTCGAAACACCTCTCTATAAGTTCCCACAGTTGACCGTGCATGTCAGAGCAGAAACTATGCCATGAAGTTCAAAGAACTGTCCATAAATTGAGTGTTTTCAATAATAGTGGTCTTCATCATTGGGAAATTGAAAAAATGCAAAACTACCCCGACTCTGCCTAGAGCTGTCTGACCAAACTGAGTAACCGGGCATGAAGGACCTTGGTCAAGGAGGTGACCAATAACCCAATGACCACTCTGACGGAACTACAGAGTTCCTTGGCTGAGATTGTAGTCCTTCTGGCATGTTCTCCAGTCTCTACAGCACTTCAACAATCTGGGCTTTATGGGAGAGGCCAGAAGAAGCCACTCCTGAGAAAAAAAAACACGATAGCACACCTTCAGTTTGCAAAAAGGCAAAGATTCTGTGGTCGGAGGAGACAAAAATGTAACTCTTTGGCCTGAATGCAAAGCACTATGTCTGGAGAAAACCAGGCACAGCTCATCATCCGTCTAACACCATACCTACCATGAAGCTGGCAGCATCATGCTATGTGGATGCTTGTCAGCAGCAGGGACTGGGAGACTGGTACAGCTTAAGGGAACAATGAGTAGAGAGAGACAAATACTGGCAAATCCTTCATGAGAACCTGCTTCAGAGAGCAAACGACCTTAGACTGGGGCAAAGAATTACATTCCAAATGGACAATGACCCCAAGCATACAGCCAAAGAAACGCTGGAATGGCTCCAGAACAAGAACGTAAAACTCCTTGAGTGGCCCAGCCAAAGGCCAGACTTGAATGCCATTTGAAAAATCACTGTCCACAGCTACTCCTGAACTAATTTAATAGAGCTTGAGAAAATCTGCAATGAAGAATCGGAGAAAAATCACCAAATCCAGATGTGCAAAGCTGACAGACATACCCAAGACGACGCAAAGCTGTAATCATCGTAAAAGGTGCTTCTACAAAGTATTGATTCAGGGGTGTGAATACTTATGCAATTGAGATATTTCTACATTTAATTTTCAATACAGTTTTAAAAATCATGTTTTCACTTTGTCATGGGTTATTAAACAATCTTGAATTCAGGCTACAACAAAATGTGGAATAAGGGGTATGAATACTTTCTGAAAGCACTGTATGCCATGTTCAGACAGACGAATGGGTGTGTCTTTCGTATTGAAATGGATTTAGTTTAGGGAGGGGCATGGTTAATCGAATATCCGAACAGACGTTAGTATTCAATTACCGTAAAACTACAAATAATTAAGCCCCAAGTCTCAAATAGCCACCTGTGTTTTAATAGCTGGGCAACGGAAAACATTATAGCAAATAAAACAGTCTAAATTAAATTGTTTACAAGCTTATCATAAATTATTTACGAGGTTAAATGTTTGATTTCTAACATTAAACAATTCAGTATTGACTTGAAAAAATTGTAAATCATCTGTTTTTGGTAAGAAACTACGAGCCATTGGCTGCTAACAGCTGAGAACTGATAGCTAACTGGCAAACACAAAAACAGAACAAGTTTGGGTGTACAGAACAATAGAAATAGTCCGATCACCCTTAGGAGACGAAAGTAAGAACTACCGAAATGCACAGTCAGAGAGGAGAATAAATATTTTGTAAAGAGGCATACTAAGACAAAAGCATTGTGAATGTGTGTAAATAACAATAAAGAAATGAAGAAACGTATTAAAATGCTGGAATTAAACAACTACGCAAATGAGCAAAACGTGTGTGCATTAAGGAAATAAGACACCTTGATGAACTAGATTCCTGTCTCTAATAAGTGCCTGTTGTGTTGAGCGATTTAAGCAAATAAACACTGGGGCTATTAATTGAAGATTTACGGTACTCGAGTTCATATATATATATATATATATACACACACACACCTACTCATTCAAGGGTTCTCTTTATTTTTACTATTTTCTGCATTGTAGAATAGTGAAGACATCAAAACATATCGAATCATGTAGTAACCAAAAAATTCTTAAATCAAAATATATTTCATATGATTCTTCAAAGTAGTCCAAATTTGAGATTTTTGGTTCCAATCGCTGTGTCTTTGTGAGACGCAGAGTAGGTGAACAGATGATCTCTGCATGTGTGGTTCCCACCGTGAAGCATGGGGGTGGCGTGATGGTGCTTTGCTGGTGACACTGTCTGTGTTTTATTTAGAATTCAAGGCACACTTAACCAGCATGGCTACCACAGCATGGCTACCACAGCATTCGGCAGCGATACGCCATCCCATCTGGTTTGCGCTTAGCAGGAGTATCATGTGTTCAACAGGACAATGACCCAGGATGTGTAAGGGCTATTTGACCAAGGAGAATGATGGAGTGCTGCATCAGATGACCTGGCATCCACAATCACCCGACCTCAACCCAATTGAGATGGTTTGGGATGAGTTGGACTGCAAAGTGAAGGAAATGCAGCCAGAAAGTGCTCAGCATATGTGGGAACTCCATAAAGACTGTTGGAAAAGCATTCCAGGTGAAGCTGGTTGAAAGAATGCCAAGAGTGTGCAAAGCTTTCATTAAGGCAAAGGGTGGCTACTTTGAAGAATATAAAATATATTTTGATTTGTTTAACAGTTTTTTGTTTACTACATGATTCCATGTGTGTTATTTCATAGTTTTGATGTCTTCACTATCATTCTACAATGTAGAAAATAGTAAAAATAAAGAAAAACCCTGGAATGAGTAGGTGTCCAAACTTTTGACTGGTACTGTATATATAGATGGCCTATTTTAACAATTGAAAGGCTTTTGTCTAAATTAAATTATCCTTGACATTTTTACCAACAAGTATACCCCATGACATTTGAAAGTCTTAATTGAGTAAAAACAACTTTTAAACGCAGTTTTTAATAATGGTGCATTGAGCTACTGCTGCACATTTAGCCCCCCAGGTTGCCCTGACATTAGTATGCCATTTCCCCCCCACTTCAAAAAGCAATTACAGGCACTCACCTAACAGTTTTCACAATACCTGACAGATGAATGCAAAACACTCACCCCAAAAACTTTTGTTACAGAATCAGTTATTATGGTGAAAATCTGACTTTTCATTCTGTATTGCTTTTAGCCAAACTACCGGAGAAAAGCAGCATGCCTGCTGTCTAGCATTTACATCAGCGGTCTCCAACAGGTTAATTGCGCACTACCAGTAGCTCGCTGAAAGTACATGCAATTTTCACATGTTCCACCGACAAAAATACTTGCCCCAAAACCTTCAATTAAATGTTAACTGCAAAGAAGGCTTACCTGGCAGAAGTATATCATGAATAAGTGTATCTATTATTTGTTATTTGCAAACGTTGCCATGAAATGAACAGCAGCAGTTGAGAACTGTCACTTGACCAGCAGAATAGACAGCACATTCTTCCCTCGCTAGATCTGCAACGTAAAAAGGGACAGAGGTGCAATTTAAATGATTCCAGATCTTCTGTGATTTACGCATCGACAAGGACTCAGAACATCACATTTTGTTGTTTCTTTAAGAGGGGCGGCAGGTAGCCTAGTGGTTAGAGCGTTGGACTAGTAACCGAAAGGTTGCTAGATCGAATCCCCGAAAAAAAATCTGTTGTTCTGCCCCTGAACAAGGCAGTTAACCTACTGTTCCTAGGCCACCATTGTAAATAAGAATTTGTCCTTGACTTCCCTAGTTAAATAAAATAAGAACAATTGTAATTTTTACTGAAACAATATTCTACAAGGAAAAATATAACACAATATAGAGTTGTTTATTAGCCACTATTTTATCAGGTATATTGACAGAAAACAGAGTGCACTTTTTCTTGTACACTAAGGACCCGGGGAAGAATTGCTAGGGAGAATAGGAGAAAAGAATGTGCCTATTTGAAAGGAGAAAATTATTAAAAATGAGTAGCTCACAGTAAGTAATTTTTTTTTTAAAGTAGCTCTCATGTTGGAAATGGTTGGAGACCCCTGACAAACATCATTCTGATTGCTCGATAGTCAGTAGCTATTTTATTTTGTATTTTGACAATCAGAAAATCCCCAAAAATGAATATGAATAATAACATAATATGAAATGCCCATCCCTACTTCAGTTCCTAATTTAAATTGTAAAAACGAACAGATAACAAAAAGCAGATTGCTAGTTGCATCACACATGAACTGAAATGATGTCATCCTACCAAAAGGAACACGACAAAATAAAATAAACTGATTACCCAATGAAAGGTTCACTTCACACTCAGGGGTACCCTGTGGTGATATAAATCAGAACAGCAAGGCTTAATTCTTTATCATTATTTACATAAACCTTGTCCAACACTTACTAGTTACCACACTAGCTAAGTACAAAAACAGAGTCAGCTGCAATGCCTTCTGTCCATACACGCAGTAGCTTGATTCCCCATCATTGGTAGGAGACCCTGGTCTAGTGTTGAATTACACTCCTCACCATTTCAGGATTGTAAAGTCTGCCTGCTGTAAGAGGCCACTAGTAACTAAGTCAAATCACTAGTGACTGACCTTTCTGTGTAAGTAATCAACAAATGGGTGGGGGTGCAAACTTGAGGGGTATGGGTGGTTGATAAGGCACCTGTTGACAACGTAGCTTTAAGTAATTTCAAATAAGTAGCTAACGTTAGTAGTGCCAAGGCAGAAATCCAATAGTATGTAAGTTATATAGCTAGCTAGGTAGTTAATGTTTTAACTAGCTATATGTCTGAGGGATAAAACATTGTTATTATAAGTTAGATGGCTGGTGAATGTAAGCGTTCATCTTGTCAGTTAACGTTATGTCACAACAAGAGGAAGGACATGACTGGGACTTCTCGTTACCCCCCGAGTGGATTACTACTCAGTGCAGTAACGTTACTGTTGCTATTCCACGAAATGTAGTTAGTTAACGTTAGCCATTCCATGACGTTGGCTAGCCAGCTAGTTGGTAGGCAATAATTAAATCACCCAAAATCAGATAATTAAAATGTACATACAATGTACATACAAACCAATGGACGAATCAAAAAGGCAACCCATGCTGACGAACAAACGTTTTGCTAACATTAACTATTGGCTAGCAACTAGTTAGCTAGTTTGACAGATTTGCTAACGTTAGCTAGCCAACGTCTACGTTAGGCATTGAAGTCAAACTATGAGTAAAATTAACAAGCTAGCTATTTACTAGTTACGAAATGCATTGGAATTCACACAAATGGCTTGATAATTTTAACGTTAGCATACATAAACGTTAGCTATCTTTATTAACAGTAGTTAGTGACAGAATACAGTTAGCAGGGCTTCTCTGAACATGCTAACGAGTTTAACAAGTACCCACACCATGCTCAGTCTGCCTGCAATGCTGCCATCTTGTTCTCCTGGACAACGAGGCTTTCGATAAACCCACCATCTCACACATTTTAAACTCCAAATAACTCACGTATTACACCATTAAATGAAACCAGTCTTCGTCCACAGCGTAGTCAACAACTGCCAGTTTCGCAAAAAAAGTGGCTCTTGTTTTCGTTTCAAGGGTAACGAAGCCCATATTTCTAAACTGGTCCCAACAAAGGTATCACAGAGAACGTACAGTTCCAGCACTTTGCTCGTTATTTCATCAAGTAGCACGAACTATGTTGGAAGCCAGCAGAAAAAAGTCTCCCCACTCCGTTGCGTGTGCAATTTTTGAGAGTCATAGAACAAGACCAGAGAAATCAACCATCGACACATTACGATCTGACTTCTGAGCATGATATCGTCAAAGCCGCTGGCCAAGTTCTTTTTGCATGGCCCGGTTCCCCATGGTAGCGGAGTTAACTGATTTTAGACCATTCCATTGGTCCTTAAGTGAAATCGCCATTCACCCGGGGCACCGGGCCAAGCAAAACGAACTGCACCAATTGTAATCTATAAAGAAAATAACATTTATGAAACATGATTTATAAAAAGAAAAAAATACAATTATGACAAATTTGAGCAAATATAAACAGTCCCCATAGCCTCAGTCACGTGATGTATTTCCTCAGTTACTAAAATCCAATTATAAATCAGGTTTACCAACCTAATTAGGACAGTAAAATCATTTTTTTTGACCAATGCATGGTCTACGGTCTGTTATAAACTGGGTGGTTCGTGCCCTGAATGCTGATTGGCTGAAAACGGTGGTATATTTAAGCATTAAGGCATCTCGGGGATTTGTGGTACATGGCCAATATACCACGACTAATGGCTGTACACAGGCAAGCTGCATTGCGTTGTGCTTTTATGAACAGCCGTGGTATATTGGCCATATACCACACCCCTCATGCTTATTGATTAATTATAGTATCAATTTCAAAATGAACTTTAGTTACCTCCAATATCTAATGCAATTAATGCAATTCAATTTAATCTATTTTCAACGGCAAGGTGACGACCCCACCACATAAAACATCATAAATAGGATTTGTTATTCAGTGCAAAATGCAACAAAAATTGATAAGGACATTTCTGCATTCTATCCATAGCTAATAATAATAATAGTAAAATAATAATAGGCTGTGTTATATTATGAGAAATTCTAAAATAACCCTCCCAGGCCCTCAGAATGCCCTTCTGTTTCAGCAATTGATAAAAAGAGAACACCTCTGTCATTTCCCCACAGCAATACATTAACCTTTTCCTAGATGATAGCGCTGGCCACTTTAATGTATGAATCAACTTGATTTGAATGTCTGTTTCAATATTGAGTATTGTTTCCCTCTGCTGTTAGATATGTGTATTGCATGCAACTCCAAATTGAAGGCTCTGCTAGTCCCAAAAGCATGGGGTTTAAAACAAGTGTATTTTTCAGCAAAGGAAATAAATATACACTACAAGTCAAAAGTTTGGACACACCTACTCATTCAAGGATTTTTCTTTATTTGTACTATTTTCTACATTGTAGAAATATATTTAGATTTTAAATATAAATATAAATATATTTTGTATTTGAGATTCTTCAAAGTAGCCACCCTTTGCCTTAATGACAGCTTTGCACACTCTTGGCATTCTCTCAACCAGCTTCATGAGGTAGTCACCTGGAATGCATTTCAATTAACAGGTGTGCCTTCTTAAAAGTTAATTTTGTGGAATTTCTTTCCTTCTTAATTCGTTTGAGTCAATCAGTTGTGTTGTGAAAAGGTAGAGGTGGTATACAGAAGATAGCCCTATTTGGTAAAAGACCAAGTACATATTATGGAAAGAACAGCTCAAATAAGCACAGAAAAACAAATGCCCATCATTACTTTAAGACATGAAGGTAAGTCAATCTGGAAGATTCGATGACTTTGAAAGTTTCTTCAAGTGTGGTCGCGAAAACCAAGCGCTATGATGAAACTGGCTCTCATGAGGACCTCCACAAGAAAGGAAGACCCAGAGTTACCTCTGCTGCAGAGGATAAGTTCATTAGAGTTACCAGCCTCAGAAATTGCAGTCCAAATACGTAAATGCTTCACAGAGTTCAAGTAACAGACACAACTCAATTGTCACACACCGTCTCTATTTCACCTGTCCTTGTTTCCACCCCCCTCCAGGTGTCGCCCATCTTCCCCTGTGTATTTATACCTGTGATTTCTGGTTGTCTGTGCCAGTTTTTGTTTGTCAAGTCAACCAGCGGTTTTGTCTCAGCTCCTGCTTTTCCCCAGTCTCTCTTTTTCCTCACCCTCGTGGTTTTGACCCTTGCCTGTCCTGACTGCTTGCCCCTGAGCCTGCCTGACATCCTGTACCCATACCTCACCTCTGAATTAACGAAATCTGCATGACCTGACCTTAACTGCTGTCCTGTACCTTTGCCCCACTACTCTGGATTATCAACCCCTGCCTGCCTTGACCTGTCGTTTGCCTGTTGCTGTAATAAACATTGTTACTTTGACACAATCTGTATCTGGGTCTTACCTTCAAACCTGATATCAACTGTTCAGAGGAGACTGGGTGAATCAGGCCTTCATGGTCGAATTGCTGCAAGGAAACCACTACTAAAGGACACCAATAATAAGAAGAGACTTGCTTGGGCCACGAAACATGAGCAATGGACATTAGAACGGAGGAAATCTGTCCTTTGGTTTGTTGAGTCCAAATTTGAGAATTTTGGTTCCAACCGTTGTGTCTTTGTGAGACGCAGAGTAGGTGAACGGATTATCTCCACATGTGTGGTTCCCAACGTGGAGGAGGAAGTGTGGGGGTGCTTTAATTGTGACACACGTGATTTATTATGAATTCAAAGCACACTTAACCAGCATGACTACCACAGCATTATGCAGCGATACGCCATCCCATCTGGTTTGCGCTTAGTAGGACTATCATTGGTTTTCAACAGGACAATGACCCAAAACACACATCCAGGCTGTGTAAGGGCTATTTGACCAAGGAGAGTGATGGAGTGCTGCATCGGATGACCTGGCCACCACAATCACCCGACCTCAACCCAATTTAAATGGTTTGGGATGAGTTCAACCGCAGAGTGAAGGAAAAGCAGCCAACAAGCACTCATGAAGCTGGTTGAGAGAATACCAAGAGTGTGCAAAGCTGTCAAGGCAAAGGGTGACTACATTGAAGAATCTCAAATTTAACATTTCTAATTTGTTTAACACTTTTTTTTTTGGTTACTACATGTTTCCATATGTGCTATTTCATAGTTTTGATGTCTACACTATTATTCTACAAATAGTAAATAAAGAAAATCCCTTGAATGACTAGGTTTGTCTAAACTTTTGACTATGTGCATACTATCATTTGGGATCACTTAGAAATGACCTTGTTTTTGAAAGAAAAGCACTTTTTTCCCATTAAAATAACATTAAATTGATCAGAAAAAGTGTAGACATTGTTAATGTTGTAAATTGCTAATGTAGCTAGAAACGGCTGATTTTGAATGGAATATCTACATAGGCGTACAGAGGCCCATTATCAGCAACCATGACTCCTGTGTTCCAATGGCACGTTGTGTTAGCCAATCCAAGTTTATCATTTTAAAAGGCTAATTGATCATTAGAAAACCCTTATGCAATTATGTTAGCACAGCTGAAAACTGTTGTTCTGATTAAAGAAGCAATAACACAGGCCTTCTTTAGACTAGTTGAGTATCTGGAGCATCAGCATTTGTGGGTTTGACTACAGGCTCAAAATGGCCAGAAACAAAGAACTTTCTTCTGAAACTCGTCAGTTTATTCTTGTTCTGAGAATTGAAGGCTACTCAATGTGCGAAATTGCCAAATTGCCTTTTCTGTGGCCTACAGGCTTGAGATAAAATGTATGACAATGTAATGAGACAGGCTATTTGATCTGATAAATCTGCATGATGTGTCTAACATAAATGGTGCCCAATAATAAACAGGACAGGTCAAAGTAAAATGGACAATATGGAACAGATAATCAGGATACTCACAACTGCTGTCCAGGAGCTTTACACCGTGGGCTAAATTGTCATGATAAGTGGTTTCAAGTTTTCATCCTTCAATTTTTGACGAGCTGATCATTACATTTTAGTAATTTAGCAGACTCTCATCCAGAGCAACTTACAGGAGCAATTGGGGTTACATGCTTCGCTCAAAGGCAAATTAACAGATTTTTCATCTAGTCGGCTTTGGGATTCCAACCAGCGACCTTTCGGTTACTAGCCAAAACACTTAACCACTAGGCTACCTGCCGCAAAAAAAGAAAATACTTACAGTGCACTCGGAAAGTATTCAGACCCTTTGACTTCTTTTTACACATTTTGTTATGTTACAGCCTTATTCTAAAATTGATTCAATTGTTGTTTTTGTTCCACAATCTACACACAATACCCTATAATAACAAGGCAAAAACAGATTTGAGTTTTTTGCAAGAATGTGATGGAGTGCTGAATCAGATGACCTGGCCTCCCCAATCACCCAATCTCAACCATATTGAGATGGTTTGGGATGAGTTGGACCGCAGAGTGAAGGAAAAGCAGCCAACAAGTGCTCAGCATATGTGGGAACTCCTTCAAGATTGCTGGAAAAGCATTCCAGGTGAAGCTGGTTAAGAGAATGCCAAGAGTGTGCAAAGCTGTCCTCAATGCAAAGGGTGGCTACTTTGAAGAATCTCAAATATAAAATATATTTTGATTTGTTCAACACTTTTTGAGTTACTACATGATTCCATATGTGTTAGTTCATAGTTTTGATGTCTTCACTATTATTCTACAATGTAGAAAATAGTAAAAATAAAGAAAAACACTTGAATGAGTAGGTGTGTCCAAACTTTTCATTGGTACTGTATATTTTTATTCATCAAAAAAAAAAAAAATCTGCGTTTTCAGGGGGTGCTGCAGCACCCTCGACACCCCTACTTCCCGCGGCTATGCATTGAAGGAGAGTTAATGTTGCATGGAATGAGTCAAAAGATCGATGGACATGCAGTAGATGTTGAGAAAACAATAAGTTAAACAGTAACATTAAGCTCTTACAGTATATACACATTTGTATGCATGACTGGTTTTATCTGCATCTATAGCTGGGTTTCCATCCAATTGGGGACAGATTTTAAATGCGAATATTCAAAAATTCTTAAAAACATTATGTACATTTTCCCACCACAGACGTTTCCATCAAATTGGCTAGTGGCCAATAAAAGGCCGTGCCAGATGACGTAGTGCCGAATAAAACATTTCCATCGCATTTTCAACTCTACTGATGGTTTTGTCACAAAACATTTTGTGTAATATTGCGAACGTCCCATTCTGGTGAGTACATGGGCGCTCTAGCCAACTGCTCGCACTCGCAGATACAGTGTGGGTATAGCCTACTACATAAGATTATTATGGACAAAAGATCGAGATTATTATTTGTCAAACGGCAGACAAGCATCAATTATCATGTCAACAGATTAAAACCCTCGATAGGTATTGGAAATGAGCATCAAGCTCATCACCGTGCACTTTCACCACCCAGTGAAGTGAAGTTCCTAACTTTTCATCTGTCTCCAATCGAAAACTAAATCTAGAATCGGCTTCCTATTTCACAACAAAGCATCCTTCACTCATGCTGCCAAACATACCCTCGTAAAACTGACTATCCTACCGATCCTTGACTTCGGCGATGTCATTTACAAAATAGCCTACAACACTACTCAGCAAATTGGATGCAGTCTATTACAGTGCCATCTGTTTTGTCACCAAAGCCCCATATACTACCCACCACTGCGACCTGTATGCTCTCATTGGCTGACCCTCGCTTCATATTTGTCGCCAAACCCACTGGCTCCAGGTGATCTATAAGTCTTTGCTAGGTAAAGCCCCGCCTTATCTCAGCTCACTAGTCACCATAGCAGCACCCACCCGTAGCACGCGCTCCAGCAGGTATATTTCACTGGTCACCCCCAAAGCCTCTTCCTCCTTTGGCCGCCATTCCTACCAGTTCTCTGCTGCCAATGACTGGAACGAATTGCAAAAATCACTGAAGCTGGAGACTCATATCTCCCTCACTAACTTTAAGCATCAGCTGTCAGAGCAGCTCACAGATCATTGCACCTGTACATAGCCCATCTGTAAATAGCCCATCCAACTACCTCATCCCCATATTGTTTTTTTGCTCCTTTGCACCCCAGTATCTCTACTTGCAAATTCATCTTCTGCACATCTATCAGTCCAGTGTTTAATTGCTAAATTGTAATTACTTCGCCACTATGGCCTATTTATTGCCTTACTTCCCTAATCTTACCTCATTTGCACACACTGTATATAGATTTTTCTATTGCGTTATTGACTGTACGTTTGTTTATTCCATGTGTAACTCTGTGTTGTTGTTTGTGTCCCACTGCTTTGCTTCATCTTGGCCAGGTCGCAGTTGTAAATGAGAACTTGTTCTCAACTGGCCTACCTGGTTAAAAAAAAAAAAAAAATGTAGCCTTACCTAATAAATTGCATGCTTTCCCAACTCGTAGTGGGAGGATCACAAAAGATCATTACCTGACTCCAATATGATCAATATTTGCACATGAAAACATTTCCACTGCCATTTCTCGCATAATACATTTTAGACAGAAAAAGATCCCCCCTTGTCTAGTGTATTTTGTTTTGTCGAGATTTGAAAAGTTTACAGACAAATTTGCTGTTTCCATCAGGCCTGTCAATAAATGTTTTATCCAACATTTACTTTACTCACATAAAAAGGTTGGATGGAAACCTGGTTTGCCAAAAAGCAAACAGAGCTTGTAAAAACATGGTGTTTTAGACTCTCTCTCTCTCTACCATACCTGCTGTCTCGACCTCTGAATGCCAGTGGTGGAAAAAGTATTCAAACGTCATACTTGAGTAAAAGTAAAGATACCTTAATAGAAAATGACTCAAGTAAAAGTGAAAGTCACCCATTAAAATAATACTTGAGTAAAAGTCTAAAAGTATTTGGTTTTAAATACACTTAAGTATCAAAAGTAAAATTATTAATAATTTCAAATTCCTTATAGTAAGCAAAGCAGAGAGATAGCCTTGGGCACACTCCAACACTGACATAATTTACAAATTAAGCATGTATTTAGTGAGTCCGCCAGATCAGACACAGTAGGGGTGAGCAGGGATCTTCTCTTGTGCGTAAATTGGATCATTTTCCTGTCAAAATGTAGTACTTTTGGGTGTCAGGGAATGTCAAGCCAACTGACATTTACACCTGTGGTACTGAACTGTTGCAACCTCTCTACAACCACTGTGATTATTATTTGACCCAGCTGATCATCTATGAACATACTGAAGACCAATCTGGCCTTAATGGCCATGTACTCTTATAATCTCCACCTGGCACAGCCAGAAGAGGACTGGTCACCCGTTTGAGCCTGGTTCCTCTAGGTTTCTTCCTAGGTTCCTGCTTTTGTCCTAGCCACCGTGCTTCTACATCTGCATCGTTTGCTGTTTGGTGTTTTAGGCTGGGTTTCTGTATAGCACTTTGTGACATCTGCTGATGTAAAAAGGGCTTTATAAATACATTTGATTGATTGTATGGTTCAGTATTACCTTTTGTCCTTTCATTAAAATTGTTAACATGTTTGAACAATTACCAAATCATGAATCTACAGCTGGTCACATGAAGGTGCAAGGCACCAATCATGATCACTGTCAATAACCAGGTTCCCATCCAACCTTTTTATGCAAGTAAAGTACATGTCAGATAAAAAAAATTTATGACAGGCCTAAAGATGCTAGACAAGGTGGAATTTGTGTTGGTATAATGAATTATGAGAGAAATATCAATGGAAACACTTATGCGCAAATATTGATATAATAACCATCACATCAAAGTAAACTTGGAGTCAAACGATGACATGTTGTGGTCCTCCCACTACGACTCGTAGGGAAAGCATGCAGTTTATTAGGCTAAAGATCAAATAAATTGTGAATTAGTGATGAAGTTCACAGGGTGGTGAAAGTGCAAGGTGGTGAGCTTGATGCTCCTTTCCAATAAACATCGAGGGTCTTATTCTGGTGACATGGTCATCAATGCTTGTCTGCCGTTTGAGATATATCAGATAATCTCGCTCTTTTGTCCTAATAATCTCATCATGTAAACTAAACATGCGGGCTTGCCAACAGCGATGCCAATACCAGAGTGGGCACACTCACTATATAATCCAACATTTTGTGTGTGAAAACCATCAGTAGAGTTGAAAATGCGCTGGAAACCCATTTAACTTGTTTATTTATTTTTATTTTTATTCGGTACATGGGAATTTAACCGCAAAAGCTATTTTCAGTTGCACTACATCATCACGCACAGCCTTTTGTCTGTCAATTTGATGGGAACACATCTCTGTTGGGAAAATGTGCATATTGTTTTATGCAGATTTTAAAATATTCGCATGAAACTGTCGCCAATTGGATGGAAACCTAGGTAGCGATGTGTGCTTTACAGTATACATAGCAGTTTACAGTGGAAATAAATATCCAACAAGGAGGGTCTCTACACAAAAAGTCCTCTTATGTTCTCCCCTTTACCATCGAGGACCACTTTGGAAACGTGTATTAAGGAATACTTTTTAGTGTTATCTTCTGGGAATAAATTCTACATCTTGTTGTATATTTTTTTTAAGCAATTCAATTCATGAGTAGCCTGTACCAAATAGTTTCCAGATGCTATCACAGAACTCCTTATTTAATGCAAGTAAAAGAAAACATGCCGTTTTGTATGCCTTTTTTTACCCGTGTTTGTTGTACCAATCCAGAAACAGAGGCACCATCATCAAATAAGTAACATGTGAATGCAACAGCGCTTGTGTATAAGTATTTTCATATCAATTAATACTGGCATTGTACAATACTGTCATTATTACATTATCTTTAGCCATACAATGGAAAGCATGGATAACCTACAGTAATCCCATTTTAATTAACAGTTCAGTGTTAAAGCCTAGGTGTCATGACTTTCTCCTTCTTGCACAATCTCCTGAAGGATCTTTTGGTAGAAAGGGGAATAAACCAACTTGTTGAAGTGGACCAGACGGCCAAACTTCATGGCAATCTCTTCCAGCTCTTTGCTGACTGGAGCTAGGCCCCCTGGCAGGGTTGGAGCACTCCTGTGACTGGACTCCAGGAAGGCAAGCAAGTAAGTCTGGATGCGGGAGCCTGAGTAAGGAAAGAATGTTCATGCTCAGAGGGTTAAAGTGACACAGAGCAACAAACTAGGTATGCTATCATCACAAGCACATAGTGTCATTGGCATGACCACACATGTAAACGATGATCAAATAGACAGAAGATACAGACCCAAACTATATTCTGCACAAAACTTCATTGAGGGGAATTGGGGATGGCATTGGCAAAATACATTCAACTATGGTTAGATTACCTATAAGCCTGCGGATGGCGTTGTCTGGGAGAGTAACAGCCGAGATCTGGCCTTTTAGAATGCTCTGCCGGTTGGTGGAGAACGGGGAGAAGCCATGTTCAGACAGACATCCACTTAGCTCCACACACATCCTCTCTCCAATGGTAGCCAAGGCTTCATCTGCACTGAAAGACCTTCAGACCAAAGTTAAGAGTTGGGCGAGTTCATAAATTCCTAAAATGAATGAGGGCTCTGGGTATTATGTATGACGAACAAGAGTAGTCACTATGCCTAATGTCGTAGACCATGGTTATGAGTATATTCAAGTGTGTGTATGATCATTCAAACTGTGTGTATTTAAATGTGTACTTACGGCATGTGCGTCTCTGTGAGCAGAACCCCGATGGTCCTCTTCAGTCTGTCCATAAGGCCTGGCAGGCCTGAGATGGCCTCTCCCGTGGTGTTGTACACTATGAGTAGCACAGACGCCACCAGAACCAGCTGCTCCAAGTCCTGCTGCATTTCCTGGAAACGCACCTGGTCCATGAGAAGAGTCTGGGACAAAGGAAAAAGAGAGAGAACATAAAAAAGTGATGATTTGATTTGGAATTTTAGGTATTAAAAAAAAGATATAGATTTGATCAAATATTGAATTTGGCCTTTACTACTATAGCCCATAGAAACGCATTGAATAAAACATTTATAAATGGCAAAAAAAGACAGTCAAAAAATAAATAATAAGGAATAAGGTTTTGAAGTGTCTGTCCTTTATCTAGGAGATATAAGAAAGCTCAGGAAATATTGTTGGGTTTTTTGACATACAGTACTTAACCCCTTATTATTGTTGGCACAAAACGACCTCCATACTTCCATACATTTGTATGGGTTACCTTCAGACGAGTCCCATGGGGTCATATTAGTTTGTAGCCCAAACGGTTCGGACGTTACAGACAGAAGTTGGCACATCAGCGTTACAATTCAGATGCTACAGATGTTTTTGTGAGATGATCTGGATTGTTTCATGGTCTGAATACCGCTGTAGCTCAGCCACCTTCCACCGCAGATGCGGAAGGCCAACATAGGTGAATGCGGTGGACTGAAACGCAGCAAAAAAACTGATATCTCTATCTTAAACTGATGGATTTTAAAAATGGGGGATTTTTTAAATTATGTTACTTACGACACCGCATCGCGGTCATTTTAATCCATAGAGACGTGAAGACTTAAGACATCAATAGACTTAAGGATTATTAACCACTGTTAGGCCATTGTTGGGCCTGTGCAAGGTGTATGACAGACAAGCCTACCTCAGGGAAAGGATCAGAGGCGTGGTTCCATTTAAGCAGACGCAGGTAAGCATGGTTGTGCACAGCGAGAGGAGTGGGTAAACTACCCGCCCCACCCGCTTGATCTTCATGAAGTACACATTTAGCAGAGTCTTGAAGCCACTTCTCAGTGAAGTCTAAGGCGTCTGAAAAAGTATGCATGTTACTCCACAAACATTTACATCATCTACAGTAAGAGCCAGCACAACATAGCTTAAGTAGGATTTTGCTCAACCAGGAATGATTGAAGCATTAGTGATTAGCAATGATCAGTTGTGAGACGCTCATGATGTCCTCCTTACTGGGTTGTTTTTCAACAAACTCCTGGAATTTCTTCCGTTCGTACTCCACGGATTGCTGCAGGAGGTGAGGTCGGATACTGCTGACGGCAAAATTGGCCATATCAAGTTTCATTTTATCCATCACTGGAAATATCGCCCTATGAGAGAGAGTATGAACATGTTTAAGTACTGACAGGGATGAAGACATTCCAAGCATAAAACTTAGCAAAATAAGGCCTTATGTTAGAATGACAAAAAGAGGGAGACATCAATTGTGTCACATTAACATATCATTGAAAAGATAACCCCATTCCAGCACTAAAAAGAATTGACTGCCGATTTACTTTAACAGAGGCACAAGATCTGTGATTTCCCGAAGCTTCCGGATTTCCTCATCCCGGCTCGGAGCGCAGAGTGAACCCATCATACCAATGACAAACTCAACCACCTTACTGATGTCCAGAGCTCCGTTCTCTGCCTGCTGCTGGATCAGAGAGAGGTCTAGCACCTCCTCAATTCGCCCCCTCAACCGACCATGACCCGGAAGCAGAAAGGACAGCAGAGTCTACAGTGGTAGAGAGAGTGACCGTTTAATGAAATTTGCTCTTTTGAATGATAAAACATAGATGCGGTAAAGAGGTCAATGGAACTCGACCGAAACAAGTTTCAAGTTGTAATGTCACATGCACAAGTACAGTGAAATGCCTTTCTTGCAAACTCAAAACCCAACAATCAATAACAATGTATCACTAGAAGAAAAAAACACGAGAAATAAGAATAGGAAATATGGAAACATGTGGGGGAAAGATCCCGAATCTCCTCATTGCCCTCCAGTAAAATTAGCCTACATTTAGGCTATTGTTTATACTGTATGTGTATTTCACACGAGGTAAAAATCTGAGTATAATGCTTGTATGGACTTCAACACCAATACATGTTCATGTCATCGTCACCAATCAACCGCATTACAGTTAAAAAACGACTTTGAATACCACCCTATGATTTCTCCATGCTAGCTATGCTACCAGCTCATACGAACTGGAGTTACAATTTAGCAGTCACTTTTTCTAAACCTGAAAAGGGACTACTAAATGTGATGCAGCGAAAACATATCCAAATCGGACTTTAGCAACCACCCTTTGGGCCTGATACAATACATCAATCGTGACGGATTTGACGAATATCTACTTTGTTAGATCAGAATTGTTGAATGTATGCCAATCAGGCGTCATTCTTCTATCCCACACGGTCTGCGGTCCATAGACCTCTTTACTGCATCTATGGCCTAGCAACAGCTGTCTTACCTCTTTGATCTCAGCAAGAAGTTTGATGGCGTGATTATATGATGGCGGGTTCTCACTCAGTTGTGCCTCTAGAACGTCCCAGAATGCTTTATGCATAATTTCCTTCACTCTTTTTTCCAAACTGGGAGCATAGCAAGATAAATAATATAAATGGCAATACAAAATGCAAAAATAGCATATTTACAAAATTGTGGATTCTAGCATCAGTACATCAGGTCTTATAATTGTGCATGGCACAGCAATCAGAATACATAGTGACAGCCACTTCTATAAGACTATCCATTGAGCTCACCTTCCTTCTGCTGGCTCTGAGGGCTTCACCTGGAAGTCATTATTCACTACGATCTCATGGGCCAGGGCCATGTTGGTCACACCTTTCGCCGTCTCCATGAGCTCCTCCACTGACACAAATCTTGGTGGGCTGGCTGTGAAACAGGGGTGCAATGGCAACAGGTTATGCAGCTCTAAAAGGGGATGTGGACCAACTTCACCTTAAATGACATCTGTTCGTTTTGGACTTCAAATAGTACACCTGATTTTGAACCATTAAGGCAGCTGGGTTGCGGCTAGACACATAAATTGTCAAAATCATATTTTTTGGTCGTTTCAGGGAGATATTTTTTTTATTTTAACTAACCCTAAACCTAACCATACCTTAACCCACATTTTCTAACCTGCTACAAAAAGTAAATTATGTTTGTAGCTGTATACCATCTAGTTCTCACCCTATAGGTGCTACTCACATTGTGGGGTGCTCCCTCTGTGAGGACTAGGTGTGCCTCTCCGGACTCTCTTACTATGAGACTGTTCAGAGGAGTCAGTTCTGTCCTCTCCACCCCCAGGTTTGTCAGAGTCCTTGGGCATGTTGCTCCTCTCACTTGAGTCCCGGGACTGAAAAATTTAAGTTGGGATAAATTAGGATAAGAAACATATTCAAATACTTTCAGTTGTGTGATGGCTGACCACTAGCCTCTACAAATCAGAGAGTGGAAGACTCTCTCGTCTCTAACATGTAGGCTCACTTTTTGTGTTCAGTCCCATCACAAGTCAGACTGTGGAATAACCTTCACTTGAACATACTTCACCTGTTGTCCGCTGATTTTGGCCTTATGTAGGAGGTAATCTGAGCCAAAAATAGCCACAGAGTAGTGTTATTAACACTACTTTCAGTATGATGGTCTGTAAGTTGGTTTGTATTTTCAATGCTGCCGCAATTCACACGCGATTTGCACAATATGTCAACAATAGCCGAGTTTAACCAAAGCACAGACCAAAAGTTGTCCCACACAAATCAGCTGATTGCAAGGGAAGAGCTTTGGTCGAGAACATTTGGTTACATTCGGCTATTGTTTACATACTGTGCACCACGTGAAATGCATCATGAGATGGAAAATACAAGCAAGCAACAGAACCTAACGGTTCCGCAAAAACTCGGGTAAACAACACTTTCCTGTGGTTACCCTATCTCCAGTAGTCCAGTTCCTACCTCCAAAACGACCAACAGCACGGACAACCGATAAAGTACGTTTAAATATCACTGTATTCAACATTCTGGCTTGTAGAGACAGACTACTGCGTTTTTTACAGCGACGTCTTTCAGACTGATAGCATGGAGTAACCATGGTAACAGGCTGATGTTTAGACAACCTGACCCCAACACAAGGCAAGCATTAAGACAACTTAAGGCAGCCAGGACATCGCACCATCCTAATGGTGTGATTGCAAACAAAAACAATCAAAGCTCTGTGGCGTCTGGTCATAAGATCACTGGCGCATAACAAACAATGCACAGTTCTGTCAAGGCTAAACCAATAGTGTGATTTCAATGACGTCACCGAGTCCTTACACCTCGACAGCAGAGACAGCCTAACATACGTCATGAGCTAGCAAGCAAAAACACTATTAATGTGAGCAACATACCGTATACTGTGGTTAGCTAGCTTGCAGGGTAGATTTCTTTGGTCCTACTTTTGCCAGACCTGAAGTGAATGGACAATGGAGTGATGGAGTAGTAGTCTCTCTGCTGGCTGAAAACAAAACAATAACGTTACCTACTGCCTGATGTTCATCATCTGGCTGCTAGGCTAACTATAGCTTCGATACAACCAATATAGTTTTTTTACAGCACAATGTAAAAACTATCTAGGTTGCATCGAAGCCAGGCTCGCTAATGTTACATGTAAAATAATTAGAATCAATTTGGTTACCTAATCAAAGTGTACTTCTGGCATGGTGAATGAAGTTACATAGCTAGCTAAATGCGTTGTTGATCTCTGGTGAAAATTAAGGAAGTCTTCCGGTAGTGGGTTGGGCCAAAGTGACGTCAAACTTCGACCACTCTCGTCGTGAGGTCCTGCTAAATAAATTCTCAGACGGAAGATGGCTACAATATTTATGACTGCAATGTGTCCCTCAACACAAAAACACGGAAACTTAAAGAAAAATAAGACTGATGCAATCAGAGTTCTCCCACGAGTTAAATTCAAATACCATCCATCTCCATGTATTAAAATACTTGGATTATTTAAATGCAATTCATAATGCATGTTTACAAAGTTTGTCCTAGGCCTATACAAACATGTACAAAGTGTGATCTTTTGACAAAATTGACACTGGCTACACACTGACAGCAGACATAGAAAGGATCCATTCTTCTCTTTGGCAGAGTACTTTGGATCACTGGAGGATGGTGGGTGCAGGGCCGATTCCAGGCATAATCGGTCGCTTAGGAACCCCAGCCGCTAGGTGGCCCCGACCAAAATAATTAAATATACACTGAGTCAAATTATGAACGCAACAAGTAAAGTGTTGGTCCCATGTTTCATGAGCTGAAGTAAAAGATCCCAGAAATGTTCCATACGCTCAAAAATCTCTCTCAGACTTCAGTGTTTTCAAAACAACTTTAACCAGCTCCAACTGGTAAAAATCGATTTGAATTGTCATCCAACTCGGGAACTCTGCTTCTTTCTAGAGCTCCGACTTTCCGACCTGAATATCACTGACGTCATGATTTGACCTAGTATTTTTCTGAGTTCCCAGTTGTTTTGAACGTGGCATGTCACCCCTACTCTTACGATAAGTACTATGGGATCTTTACTGACCACAGAGAGTCAAGACGATAATTTAACGTCCCATCCGAAAGACAGCACCCTACACAGGGCAAAGTCCCCAATCACTGCCGTGGGGAATTTAGATATATATTTTTAACTTCCAGCAGCATCTGGTGTCCCATCCAGGGACTGACCAGGACCAACCCTGCTTAGCTTCAGAGGAAAGCCAGCAGTGGAGATTACGTGACTCAAGGTCATGTGAAATTTTACTGCGGTCATGACTCATGACTGCTGATGTGACGGTAATACAGTCACCCCAACAGCCCTATGCACAACTGAAGAATTTTGTCACAAACTGTCAGAAACCATCTCAGGGAAGCTCATCTGCGTGCTCGTAGTCTTCACCAGGGTCTTGACCAGACTGCAGTTAGGCGTCATAACAGACTTCAGTGGGCAAATGCTCACCTTCGATGGCTACTGGCACGCTGGAAATGTGTGCTCTTCAAAGATGAATGTCGGTTTCAACTGTACCGGGGAGATGACATGTGTATGGCGTTGTGTGGCCGAGCAGTTTGCTGATGTCAACATTTCCCCCGGGTGGTGGTGGTGTTGTGGTATGGGCAGGGATAAGCTACGGACAACGAACACAATTGTGTTTTATCGATGGCAATTTGAATGCACAGAGATACCATGATGAGATCCTGAGGCCCATTGTCGTGCCATTCATCCGCCACCATCACCTCATGTTTCAGCATGAGAATGCAAGGCCCCATGTCACAAGGATCTGTACACAATTCCTGGAAGCTGAAAATGTCCCAGTTCTTCCATGGCCTGCATACTCACTAGACATGTCACCCATTGTGTCACATTCGTCGTATAGAGGAGACCAAGGCGCAGCGTGATTGGAATACGTTCTTCCTTTTAATAAACGAAGAACACTTAACAAACTAACAAAGTAACAAAATGAACGTGCCGCTAATAAACACTGAGTGCTGACATGCAACTACATATAGACAATAACCCACCAAACCAAAATGGAAAATGGCAACCTAAATAAGATCCCCAATCAGAGACAACGATAAACAGCTGTCTCTAATTGGGAACCAATTCAGGCCACCATAGACCTACATTTACCTAGACAATACCAAAACCCCATAGATATACAAAAACCCCTATACAAGACAAAAACACCCATACCACCCTCGTCACACCCTGACCTAACCAAAATAATAAAGAAAACAAAGATAACTAAGGTCAGGGCGTGATACATTGAGCATGTTTGAGATGCTCTGGATCAATGTGTATGACACCATGTTCCAGTTCCTGCCAATATCCATCAACTTTACACAGCCATTGAAGACGAGTGGGACAACATTCCACAGGTCACAATCAACAGCCTGATCAACTCTATGCAAAGGACATACAGTACATTCGGAAAGTATTCAGACCCCTTTCCACATTTTGTTACGTTACAGCCTTATTCTAAAATGGATTAAATTGTTTTTTCCCCTCATCAATCTACACACTATACCCCATAATATCCCAGACATCTTTGCAAATGTATAAAAAAAAATAGAAAAAGACTGAAGAATCACATTTTCATAAGTATTCAGACCCTTTACTCAGTACTTTGTTGAAGCACCTTTGGCAGCAATTACAGCCTTGAGTCTTCCTGAGTATGATGCTACAAGCTTGCCACACCTGTATTTTGGGAGTTTCTCCCATTCTATTCTGCAAATCCTCTCAAGCTCTGTCAGGTTGGATGGGAAGAATTGCTGCACAGCTATTGTCAGGTCTCTCCAGAGATGTTCGATTGGGTTTGTCTGGGCTCTGGCTGGCCCAGTCAAGGACAGTCAGAGACTTGTCCCGAAGCCACTTCTGCGATATCTTTGCTGTGTGCTTAGAGTCGTTGTCCTGTTGGAAGGTGAACCTTTGCCCCAGTTTGAGGTCCTGAGCGCTCTGGAGCGCTCTCTACTTTGTTCATCTTATCCTCGATCTTGACCAGTCTCCCAGTCCCTGTCGCTGAAAAACATCCCTACAGTATGATACCGCCACCATGCTTCACCGTAGGTATGGTGCCAGGTTTCCTTCAGACGTGATGCTTGGCATTCAGGCCAAAGAGTTCAATCTTGGTGTCATAAGAACAGAGACTCTTGTTTCTCATGGTCCGAGTCCTTTAGGTTCCTTTGACAAACTCCAACGGGCTGTCATGTGCCTTTTACTGAAGAGTGGCTTCCTTCTGGCCACTATACCATTAAGGCCTGATTGGTGGAATACTTCAGGGATGGTTGTCCTTCTGGAAGGTTCTCCCATCTCCACAGAGGAACTCTGGAGCTATGGGTGACCAGGGTGACCATTGGGTTCTTGGTCACCTCCCTGACCAAGGCCCTTCTCCCCCGATTGCTCAGTTTGGCCGGGTGGCCAGCTCTAGGAAGAGTCTTGGTGGTTCCAAACTTCTTCCATTTAAGAATGATGGAGGCCACTGTGTTCTTGGGGACCTTCAATGCTGTAAAACATTTTAGGTACCCTTCCCGAGATCTGTGCCTCGACACAATCCTGTCTCGGGGGCTCTACGGACAATTCCTTCGACCTCATGGATTGGTTTTTGCTCTGACATGCACTGTCAACTGTGGGACCTTATGTAGGCAGGTGTGTGCCTTTCCAAATATGTCCAATCAATTGAATTTACCACAGGTCCAATCAAGTTGTAGAAACATCTCAAGGATGATCAATGGGAACAGGATGCACCTGAGCTGAATTTTGAGTCTATAAGGTATTTCTTTTTTTGTTTTTTTATACATTTTCTAAAGTTTCTTCAAACCTGTTTTGACTTTGTCATTATGGGGTATTGTGTGTAGATTGATGAGGGACCTTTTTTATGTCATCCATTTTAGAATAAGTCTGTAACGTAACAAAATGTGGAAAATGTTAAGGGGTCTGAATACTTTCAGCATGCACTATACATGATAAGATTATTATGGACAAATGAGCGGTAGCTAAGCATCGATCGTCATCATGTCACCAGAATAAGACCCTCGATAATTATTGGAAAGGAGCATCAAGCTCTTCACCTGGCACTTTCACCACCCTGTGAAGTTCATCATAATTTATTTCATCTGTAGCCGAATAAAGTGCATGATTTCCTAAAGAATCATAGTTGGAGGGTCACAGAACATGTCATCGCGTGACTCCAAGTTTACGTCGATATGAGGGTTATAATATAAATATTTGCGCATTAACGCATTTTTCACCGACATTTCTCTCGTAATTAATTTTACAGACAAAAAGATCCCACCTTGACTAGCGTATTTAGTTTTGTCTACATTTGGAAAGTTTATCGGCAAACGTTCTGTTTCCATCAGGCATGTCATGACATTTTTCATCTGACGTAATTTAATCATAGTCTAATACCAATCGAGCACGCATGGCACCCGCCCAGAGGCCCTGACCTGCAACATTTTCTCTACGCCACATGGCAAAATGTGTAGAAATGCAGGAAATCAACTTCAAAACATAAATGTTTCTCTCCACCGTCAAATCTCGCATGGGCCCCCCAAAAGGCTAGAGCCGGCCCTGAGTGGAAGGAGTTCTAGTAGGACGGGTTCATTGCAAGGACTGGAATGGAATAAATGGAACGGTATCAAACACATCAAACATATGCAAACAGTTCAGTTTATTCCATTTCAGCCATTACAAGAAGCCCTTCCTCCTATAGCCCCCCCTTCCCACCAGCCTCCTCTGATTTGGCTATTCATCAAATCAAATTTCATTTCTCACATACACGTGTTTAGCAGATGTTATTGCAGGTGTAGCGAAAAGCTTGTTCTTCAATAATGCCAACAGCTCTTCATTTGTTGTTCTTTGAGTATAGTCCTTCTTTGAGTATAAGGCTTTGTTGAGGCTTGCTGACAGAAGGTGGAGCCTAAGGATAACAAAGAGAGCAAAATGTGAGACATCTGAGTCAGAGCACTCTCCACAAAGACTACCGCCAGATATATATTTTACCTCTGGTTGTTTCCTGTGCACAACTCTGGCAAGTTTGTCTCTGACCAGCTTGTGCAAAGATTCTGATATCTGAAACAGACATTTTTTCAATTAAGCCATGTGTCAAATGAAATTATGTAATGAATGCATGTTCATGAGAAATTCTCACAACATACAATGTTAATGAAACATTCATGTAGCTTTTCAAGGACCCAAATAAATCAGTCACTGCTCTGTCTGCAAAACAAGAATACCTTAAAAATATCAAGATGATTGTCCGGCATTTGCTGCGATTTGCTGTGGATAATGGCTCTGGAAAAAGATATCTTCATAACCATTTTGTTCTCAATCTGAAAATGAGACCATATAATGCCGATAGTAATTCCAACATAATTTGAAATGGAATATATTCTGGTTAATCAAGGTCTGAATTAGAATGCTCTGACTCCCTACAGAAACAGTAACTGCCCCATGTGCATTATCAATCAGTCAATCAATCAAATGTATTTATATAGCCCTTTTTACATCAGCCGATGTCACAAAGTGCTATACAGAAACCCAGCCTAAAACCCCAATCAGCAAGCAATGCAGATGTAGAAGCACGGTGGCTAGGAAAAACTCCCTAGGAAAGCAGGAACCTAGGAAGAGACCTAGAGAGGAACCAGGCTCTGAGGGGTGGCCAGTCCTCTTCTGGCTGTGCCGGGTGGAGAATATAACAGTACATGGCCAAGATGTTCAAACGTTCATAGATGACCAGCAGGGCATTAGTCTTACAGTCTCACCTCTTTGTCTAGCTTGATTCCCAGTGGGTCTGTAGCCATGAAGCACAACAATGTGCACAGCTCCTCCCGCTTAACTTACGAGGGTGCAGTTGCTTTTAACACAACTGCAATGCCTCCAGAGCTTTATCGAACTTTGTATTAACTGAATCTGCAGTTCAAACAACAACAAAGCAGTCACACCACCACAGTTTTGGGTAAACAGCTTAGGGGTGGGACTGGAGAAATGTAACCAAATTCATAGACGGGTATATGGATGCAAGAACTGACCATCCGTGAGATCAAAATGATAGTTTTAACCATGTTTTGAAGCTATACAGTGTTTGTTTACAATTACAATGTTTACAAACAATGGAGTAAAACAAGCTTATATTTTGGGTTCTGATGGGGTTAGACAGTTGAACTAAGTGCATGACACATTGATAAGTAATATTTTTCAAGAATAAATGGCTGCATATAATTAATAAAAGTGTAGCAACCACAGATTGCCCCTTTAATGCAGCATTACAAATTGCTTGTGATAGAAAAGGTGCCATCATGACCTAGGTCATATGAAGTGGTCACCTAGAAGTTCGGTAACCCCAATGTATATGTCGGACATGTGATTGGCGATCTGGGGCGAGCGGTCGGCTGGGCCGTAGTATTCACCATTGCTTCATACAGCATCAGTTTGGACTACTGTTTGCCTGTGCAATGGTGCTGGCCCTGGCCAACAACAACACATCATCTGGACACCTGGGCAGCTCACGGCTCACCTCCACCACCTGCTGGTCAGGCAGCAACTCCAGACAGACCAATGCTGCTGTAAGCCAATCATCCTCCCTTCAACAGAAGAAAACATACAATTGTGTGCCACTGAAAAAACTGTTGTCCCCAGTCCCTCACCAACAGGAATATTGTACTCTGTAGGCCTGTATGAGATCTTCAATTATAGAAATATTCATGTAAGATATTAAATTAAGAATGATAAAAAAAATCACACTACATACTGTGATTCCTTGAAGGCCCTCAGGGTCTCATTGTCCAGGTAGTTGCTGGTGTATATCAAGTGTTGGTCCCACTGTGCCATACGGTGGGGAGAGAGAGGCCTCTCTACCTTCCAACAGATTGTCAAGCATAGGAAGCGCTACTAGCTGCAGCAGTCTCAGAATTGTCTCCTCCTGCCTCACTTCATCAACCAGAGTAAAGGAATGGACTGTGAATGGACTGTTCTTCAATCCTAGTCCTGGGTACCTTACATGGCTCGACATTTAAGTTTTTGCCCGACACCAGCATCCCTGATGTACTTAGTTTTAGTTGAATCTGGTGTGTGAGTTCTGGGCTATAACAAAATGTGCATCCCTGTGGGTTCCCAAATGCTAAATTGAAGAGTATTAGACAATATAAACACAGTAAACAGGTTTCCATCCAGACTGTTTATGAGAGTACATAAATGTAACCTGATGAAAACAGCTAATTTGTCAGTGAACTTTCTTGATGTCGACAAAACAAAATGCACTAGAAAAGTTTGAAACATTTTTTTGTTGGTGAAATAGATTATGCGACAACTGCGCTGGAAATGCTTCTGTGCAAATATTGACAAAATAACCATAATGTCGAAGTTAACTTGCAGTCACGCGATGCTATGTTGTGTGGTCCTCCCACTGAGATTTGGAAACGTATGTGCAGTTGATTAGGCTACAGATGAAAAAGGTTATGATGAACTTCACAGGGTGGTGAAAGTGCACGGTGGTGAAAGTGCACGGTGGTGAGCTCGATGCTCCTTTCCAATAACTGTCGAGGATCTTAATTTGTATTGTGGCGACATGATGATCGGTGCTTGGCTGCCAATTGGCAAATAAAAATGATCCCGCTCTTATTTATAACCTCATCATGCACCCTCCGCACTGTAGAGTGGGCATACAGTGACTTTCAAATTGACATCGTCATAGAATGCCACCTTTCCAACAAGTCAGTTTGTCAAATTTCTGCCCTGCTAGAGCTGCCCCGGTCAACTGTAAGTGCTGTTGTTGTGAAGAGGAAACGTTTAGGAGCAACAACTGCTCATCCGTGAGGTGGTAGGCCACACAAGCTCAGAACGGGACCACCGAGTGCTGAGTTCCAAACTGCCTCTGGAAGCAACCAGCACAAGAACTGTTTGTCGGGAGCTTCATGAAATGGGTTTCCATGGCACGACAGATGCACACAAGCCTAAGATCACCATGCGCAATGCCAAGCATCAGTCGGAGTGGTGTAAACCTCGCCGCCATTGGACTATGTATCAGTGGAAACGCGTTCTCTGGAGTGGTGAATCAAGCTTCACCATCTGGCAGTCTGACAGAGGAATCTGGGTTTGGTGGATGCCAGGAGAATGCTACCAGCTCCAATGCATAGTGCCAACTGTAAAGTTTGGTGGAGGAGGAATAATGGTCTGGGGCTGTTTTCATGGTTCATAAATAAGCACTTTTATAAGCTTCCACTATCCTTAAAGTGTTGCTAAATTAGCTCTTCACTTCAGTTTGATTCTCAAAATATGCACCTTGGTTGGAGAGCGAGTAACGTCAGTGATTCCTTCCCTTTGCACAGGTAAAATAATGTGCAGTCACATATCTGGCATGTACCCAGTCACCAGTCGGATTTCCACTAGCTTCTGTAGCCACAGTCAGATTCCACAGCCACAGCCACAAAGTCAAACCTCTTAATTTAAGGTTAGGTTTAGCAGTGTGGTTATGGTTAGGTTGCAAATGTAATATTAAGATGATACGTTTTAGAAATTGGCTTTTTGTAGATATGTGTGCTGTGCATTCAGGTGTCAGAACACAGCTCCAAATTATGTCCATTTTGTTTGTTTTTCTCGCAGGCAGGCTGAAAGTGCATTGATCTGGCTGTGTGCGAGCTGTGCTAGCGGCTGATTACGTTTACACAACAGATGGCTAGCTAGGCCTACAACATTGCCTTTGTTACTTTCATAAATGTAGCTAACTAGCTATGCAAACAACACTGTCACTATATAATATTAGAAACCTTGCTAGATTTACTTAAAATCACTTATTGTGTATTCTCAAAAGTGTGCTTGTTTCTTCACATCTAAAGGAAATCAGCTGTGAAATTGGTAAGTCACCAACCATGCTACCTAGCCAGCTAACGTTAGCTCGCTGGTAGTGGCAGGGGAAGGGGTCTACCGGTAAGTCGGCGCCTTGTTCTGGTTTATAGGCCCTTGGTCTTGAAGACGGTTGGTGAAAATTATTTACAGGTAGCCCAGACTAACCAGGGTTGTACAAACTAGGAACCAAACGAAACGGGGAAACCGACCTGAATTTGTCCTGTAGAAAAAAACGTAGTAAAATACCATGTGCGACTAATACACCCCTGTGACCCCAGGCTCTGAGGTAGACGCCATGAGGCTAGTCAAAGGCACATTTCTCTAAACAGGGGTCTGCTAACTATATAGGCCTGGAGCTACACCAGTGGTTCTCAACCAGAGGTCCTATGGGTGCCCGAGAGAGCTTTTAGGGGGTTCCTGAAAAAGCAGGGAGAAATCTAGCCCAACATAGCTAGGATAACCTACCGTTACTCCTTAAGGTCCAAGGACCTTGCTATTTTCATAGGTAGGTTGGCTCTGACAGCCAAAAACTATATCTAAACGTGAATTAATTCTCAATTGTTATACGGTTCTAGAAAACATAAAGCCCTTTACTTTCATATCACACCAAAATCATTTCACAAATACAAAAATATACACTTACTATACACTGCTTTAACAGCTTTATTACAGTTGAAGCTGACAGTATTCTTCAGTTACAACATGTTTCTGGCAGCCTTACTTTACACACAGGTGTTCAGAGCATGCTAGATGTCTAATTAGTACAGGTGGTCGCCTTGACCGTCCGTCTGTCTTCCGTAAACACGCGCTGTAACATGGAGATATGGACATGTGCAACACTAACCCTTTAAATGTGTTTAGTCATTTTAAAAAACATGTATGTTTTGGGGTATTTTTCTCACTGTTATGAATGATACGTTCCTTATGTTTCCAAAACCATTCGGCAAGCTATGGGTGTTCACGTTCAGACCGAGCGTGGGGGATCTTAACAAAAGTCCCCCAGGAAAAATATACCTTCATCAATAAGCACTAAAGATACCTCAACAATAGGCGGTAACGGTAGTTAGTCTATGAACGGGGAAGGAGCAATCTAACAAATAGAAAACTAGAAGATTGATCAACTAGAAGATGGATCACACCGAGACAAGTGGATGCTGAACTCTTTTATTCAAAGAAATAGACATGGAAGCAATCAGTGAGATGTACAGGACACAATTCAATTAATTAATTAGTTATTCCAGTTTAGTGCTGAGCGATTAACCAAAATGTTGGTTATTTTTCTGTTTTCAAACAACTAATTGACCAACATCGGTTAAACTATTTTAATTCCATTTCATTCTGTTTTTTTTTTCTGTGAGCTCAATGCCCACATTGCACAGTTTCTCTAGAGATAAATCAGATCCAGCCTGAACTTTGCAAAGTTTTTCTTCCCTTATTTAACTAGGCAAGTCAGTTAAGAACAAATTCTTATTTACAATGACGGCCTACCCCAGCCAAACTCTAACCCCGACGATGCTGGGCCAATTGGGCGCCGCCCTATGGGACTCCCATTCACGGCCGGTTGTGATACAGCCTGGAAAAGTAGTAGGGAGTTGTAGTTTCCAACAGGCCAATGTCCAACATTTAGCACATAAAGGTAATTAACTACAGTGACCATAATCCATTGAGCATCTACTTGTCCATTCTGCTTCTTTTACACCTGCTACGGAAGAGACAGAAGAATGTGCGATCGTGAGGAGATAGAGAGAACAGCTGTTGCTTCACGAGGTATCACGACCTGAAAATACGTTGATAGTTTCTATTCAGCAGTCATGACCTATTTCGCTTCAAAACCTCCTTCACTCATGCTGCCAAACATACCCTCGTAAAACGGACTATCCTACCGATCCTTGACTTTGGCGATGTTATTTTCAAAATAGCCCCCAACTCTCTACTCAGCAAACTGGTTGTAGTCTATCACAGTGCCATCTGTTTTGTCATCAAAGCCTCATATACTACCCACGACTGCGACCTGTATACTCTCGTTGGCTGGCCCTCACTAAATATCTGTCGCCAAACCCACTGGCTCCAGGTCATCTATAAGTCTTTGCTAGGTAAAGCCCCGTCTTATCTCAGCTCACTGGTCACCATAGCAACACCCACCCGTAGCACACGCTCCAGCAGGTATATTGCACTGGTCATCCCCAAAGCCAATACTTACTTTGGCCGCCTTTCCTTCCAGTTCTCTGCTGCCAATGACTGGATCTAATTGCAAAAATCTCTGAAGCTGGAGTCTTATATCTCCCTTTCTAACTTTAAGCATCAGCTATCAGAGCAGCTTACCGATCACTGTACCTGTACACAGCCAATCTGTAAATAGCACACCCAACTACCTCATCCCCATATTATTACGTACCCTCTTGCTCTTTTGCAAATCATCATCTGCACATCTATCACTCCAGTATTAATGCTAAATTGTAATTATTTTCACCTCTAGAGCCTATTTATTGCCTACCTCCCTACTCTTCTACATTTGCACACACTGTACATAGATTTTTCAATTTTTCTTTTCTTTTGTGTTATTGACTGTACATTTGTTTATGTGTAACTCTGTGTTGTTGTTTTTGTCACACTTCTTTGCTTTACCTTGGCCAGGTCGCAGTTGTGAATGAGAACTTGTCCTCAACTGGCCTACCTGGTTAAATAAAGGTGAAATAAAAAATAAATAAAAGTATACCTTATTTACTTTGACGATCTACAAGGTGCCAATTTTGTCAGACAGCACAGGCAGCAGCTCAATAGAGATGACTTGGAATGAAATAATAAAGTATTCAAATCCCAGAAATTATGGTTAATAACTGATAAGCAGTAATGGGCAGTCACTACCATCATGGGACTTTAAAAAATATATATTCTGTGTTACAGCATTAATCGGGAACCGACCTCAAAAAGCCCTAATCGCTCATCACTATTCCAGGTATGCACTGTTCCCTTATGGAGTAAGTATAGAGAATATTTTTGGCTCTATTTTTCAGTTGATTTAGGTTAGGTTTGATTTAAAGTCCTGAATCATATTTGGACACAGAGAACCGATGTCATACCTGCTTAGTGCTCGGGTTCAAATAAGCTCATGTTGAAGTGAAGCAACCCGGGGATGTTGACATACAATGATGCAGAAGAGTTTCTAAAACCACAAGCTTTTGATATTTCAATGTTACAAAGTTACAGTGACCAAGGTTTTTAAAATATGGCAATTTGTGTGTTTTAGAACATTTCTAAAACTATTCAGTTGTACCATCCATCTGCTGCAAGTGGGTACTCTGGTCATCTCACGCCTCCTAGTGCTAGTAACAATTATTGGTGAATGCATAGGATTAAATGCAATTATTAGGCTACACATGCGTTAAACACATTATGGATTATAGCTGGAAGGGATGATAAAGCTGCCGACAATGCAGAAGCACTTGCACATACAATGTTGATGTCGCTTGCTAGATATCATATATTGTTTTTGTCAAAATACTGATAAGGTAAAAGACCATAGTAAAAAGTATGTTACTGCTTGGCTGAAACAAAAGCCTCCACTCACCCTGGCCCACCCTGACTAAGTATTTATTGTATTGTCTAACTTGGATGTTATATTTATTGTAGTTAACCTTTTATTTAAACAGAGAGTCAAATGTGAGGTTCTTTAGTGAGCTGTCATATCCTGTTTGGCAAGTGATCATGTAATTCTGAACCTCCCAGTCATCTAAATAATTTAAAATCATCCCATAAAAGAATCATCATATAATGGAAGCATACTAAACAAAAATATAAACGCAATGTGTAAATTGTTGATCCCATATTTCCTGAGCTGAAATAAAAGATCCCAGAAATGTTACATACGCACAAAAAGCTTATATCTACAAAATGTTGTGTACAAATTTGTTTACATCCCTGTTGGTGAGCATTTCTCCTTTGCCAAGATAATCCATCCGCCTAACAGGTGTGGTATATCAAGAAGTTGATTAAACAACATGATCATTACAGAGGTGCACCTTGTCACACAACATTATGGCTCAAGTTTTGATGGAGCGTGCCAGAGAATTGAATGTTCATGTCTCTACCATAAGCCGCCTCCAACGTCTTTTTAAAGAGTTTGGAAGTACGTCCAACTGGCCTCACAACCGCAGACCACATGTATGGCATCATGTGGGCGAGCAGTTTTCTTATGTCAACGTTGTGAACAGTGCCCCATGGTGGCGGTTGGGTTATGGTATGGGAAGGCATAAGCTATGGACAATGAACACAATTGCATCGATGGCAATTTGAATGCACAGAGATACAGTGACGAGATCCTGAGGCCCATTGTTGTGCCATTCATCCACCGCCATAACTTAATGTTTCAGCATGATAATGCACAGACCCATTTCGCAAGGATCTGTACACAATTCCTGGAAGCTGAAAATGTCCCAGTTCTTTCATGGCCTGCATACTCACCAGACATGTCTTCCATTGAGCATGTTTGGGATGCTCTGGACCGACTTGTACGACAGTGTGTTCCAATACCCGCCAATATCCAGCAACTTTGCACAGCCATTGAAGAGGAATGGGAAAACATTCCACATGCCACAATCAACAGCCTGATTAACTATGCAAAGGAAATGTGTCATGCTGCAGGAGGCAAATGGTGGTCACACCAGATACTGACTGGTTTTCTGATCCACGCCCCGACCCATTTTTTAAGGTATCTGTGACCAACAGATGCATGTCTGTATTCCCAGTCATGTGAAATCCATAGATTAGGGTCTAATAAATTTATTTCAGTTGACTGATTTCCTTCTATGAACTGTAACTCAGTAAAATCTTTGAAATGGTTGCATGTTGTGTTCATATTATTTTATTTGCACAGTCAGTATTTTCATGCTATTGTGTGGTCATTGATTGTCTATGGCATGAATTTATGATGCTTGTTTACGTTATCTCTTACAATATTATTGAGCTCAGTCATTACCTGGTGGTAATTACGTAATTGTGGTACAAGAGCCCTAAATACTTTGCTGTAGCTGTGCTTTAAGCATTTAAGTCAGCCCCGCCGTCATGATCGATGACATTGTGATTAAATACGTGTCAACTTCACCTCAGGGCTTTGGTTATGGCAGTGTTTTCCCTCAGTGCATTACAAGACAATAGTAATAAAACTTGAAGGTAATAAAGCCTTCATGTTGCTGATGGGAATTATCCCGTTGTATGGATGGTGTCCTTTTAATTTCGCTTTTCATGGCTTATAGAATTGTTTAATATCTGCTCAAATGAATCAGAGGACAGGCAAATAAAGAAATTGCCCCCCCCCCCCCCCCCCCAGGTCACAATGTCATTTATGATAGTAGCAAATTCTAACGGGTTCATTTAATCCCTGCACTTGATTGATAATGGTGCAGGTTGAATGGAGAAAATACTATTTTCTATTAAAGGATCGTCGGCAGTGGAGACCTCCCACTTAAAAAGTGGTCATGATGAGGAGACAGGGACCATCTACAGGTCAAATTAAATAACTTATATAATTTAAGATGAATGACAGGGCAATTTGTCCATTCAGTGTAATGGCTCTGACCCCTATTAGACTCTCAGGACAGCTTCATTTCCACCTTGATGGGTTGAAGATGTTATTCTCAATGCAGTAGAATTGCTACAACTACCAAATCATTGCACAGTATACCCTGCAGTTCTGTTACGTTAGGCGTATACCAAGTATGACTTGTTAAATATTATATATTTTTTTACTTGTACAGGAGTTATCAGAGTGTTAATTTGTCCCAACAAAACCTCCTGACCTGAACATCTTGATGGATCTCAGGGCACACTCAGGAAAACTCCCCGCCACCCTCTGCTAGGGTTACTGTAGAAAGACATCAATTATGGAATGCATTTGAATTCTTATTTCCCTAACTTACATCCTAATTATTGTAGTTTTTTGTTGTTGACTGGAGGACACGACTTTGAAAAGGAGCTGTCGTTATCGTACACCCCTCATGAGACAGACAGTGGGATAATTTCCTTACAAGTGTTGGAATTTAAAACAAGTCTTCTTGAAGCAGTGGAAGAACTACATATTCACATGGAACAAGGATTTATTAACATCCTTTAAATATCTCTTGATGTTACAGTAACATAAAGCCGGATTATCGATTTATACGTTCTTGGAAAAACGAACATTTTCAGGAATGTCTCCACAATAACAACTTCCTTTTCATCCCATTATTTACCAGGAAGAGCTCGTACACTTACGGCTCTATTTGGCCAAGTCATGAGGAATTGGGGAGTGTAATTTCGTAGGAGGTGTATTATGATTTTTCAGAGGAAGCTCACAGACATTTTTGGCCATCTGGACACAAGCCAGCTGTAGTTGCACATCAGAACGGGGTCATGCAAGCAAAAACCTGATGAATTCTCGTATTTGCTTGTAAAAAGGGGTACCCTGGAGCAAGCACTTTAAACCGGGCACTGGACATGTTTAAGATTATAAGAGGAAAATAAACTATTGTCTCTTGCCTTTTATTGTTATTACCATGTTTCTGGAACAGAAACAAAAGTATTCAATCTATGTGATCCTCAGGCATGCCATTAAAGTAACACTTTGTAGTTCTTGGGTTTATAGGTTTGAGGTTAAAAGAAGAGGATGTCACGTCAGAATATCTTGCGCAAGATAAATTCCATCACGTTTGTTTTCCTATACAGTGTGACGATGGAGTAGTGGCAAATATTTTAACTGCGCCATTTTTAAAAATAATCATATGGACGTTTTAGGGCCATGACGTCAAAGTCTGGGTATCTCATTGGTTTACCTGCATTCAAACTCCAGATGCTTTAATGCCCAGACTAGCAATTAAATGAAAACCGATGATAGGCATTTATCTGATCTTAGAATACTGTGTTGGGAATTTTCACATAAGGTTATTTACATGTATTCAGATTACATATGGGATAGGCCTGATATTTACAATGTGTTTTGGCTCGGGCATTATTTAATCTGCTGTTGCCTCTTGATTTACTTGGATACCCAAGTTTAATAACCTATTTACTGGGCTCACCACCCATGATTCCTCTGCAAACTAACAGCTTAATCTTGTGTGCACTTTTCGAGTATGCAATGCATAGTTTAATGGGAACTTAAATAAACTCCATGAGCCAAATGCCACACGCATATACAAATGAACTATATGTAGAAAGCTTTTTCCTTTTACCTGCTTTCCAGGGCACTAATATCACCACTCTAATGTACCGCTACTTCCCCGAAGATATCGCGGTGAACTACTGAAACTCAATTCATAGTTGAGCCTCCCTCTTTGAATTTATTCTGTAGACCGGTATCCAACTCTGTCTTTAGGAAAAATATATTGGTATTGATCATGATTTGTTCAATTATTTTAAATGATTGCAGCCGATTTTATCTCAATATCAAACCATTTCTGGTTAACAATTAAGTACCTTACTGTGATTGTTTTCAATTAGAATGGTAAAAAGAAACAAAACTCGCTAACACTGTCTGGGAGTTGTCTGAGTGGGAAGGGGAATACTGAAAATTAGCTGTTATTGGCAGAGAGGTTTGGAACTCTTTCTTATTGGTCTTTGGCCATGCAAGGCCAAAACTCCATCTCACCTAAACATGCTGAAATTTCAGGTGGCGTTTTCAAACATCTCTTACGCTAAAAGGGCAATGTCATCATTTTCACAGTATTATTCCAACCTCATAGTGTGGAAATATTTATAAAACACAGGAAAATCACGTTTTTGCCTGCACTGGGCCTTTTTGACGGCACTGCGAAGAATACTCTAGTAATAATTTTAAATCTGAGATTGACTATGTATTTTATATATTATTTGTATGCACTTTGCTTCAGGAGGCTGAAACTCAGTATGAAGAAAAGATTAGTAAACTTGTATCGAAGAAGCAGAAACTAGAATAGATGAATATCTCACAAATGACAGCCCCTCTTTTTTCTTTTATTTTTCTCCAGATTTTTCACCCTCAACACCCCTACTTCCCGCGACTATGTGGTGGAGTGGAAGCATGAGTATGGTTACATGCACACAATAATACGATTATTGTGGATTGTCAGATTAATGTAATAGTTTGTTTAAAATGTTTACATGCTTTGCAGGAAGAAGGATTACCCTACTAATCCTGTGTCACGCCCTGGCCTTAGAGATCCTTATTTATTCTCTATGTTTGGTTAGGTCAGGGTGTGACTCGGGTGGGAGATTCTATGTTTCCTATTTCTTTGTTGTTTTTGCCATGTGTGGTTCCCAATCGTTGTCTCTGATTGGGGATCATATATAAGTTGTGATTTTCCGTTTGGGTTTAGTGGGGAATTATTTTCTGTTTAGCTGTTTTGTTGCCTGACAGAACTGTGCGCTTTCGTTTTTTTCTACTTTGTTATTTTGTTGCGGTGTTCAGTTTATTAAAAATCACGAACGCCTACCACGCTGCACCTTGATCTCCTTCTTCATCCGACGAGTGCCGTTACATCCTGTTTACATGGACACATCTGAAATCAGGCTAACTGATGGGACTCAAATAAAATGCAGAAAATCGGCAATCAAAATGAACGTTCTAACACATCTGAAATCAGGCTACCTGGTGGGACCTAAATAAATGCAGAAAATCGCCAATGAAAATAAACGTTCTAACACATGGTTATACCATGTTATTTTTGCAAAGCCCATTTGATTCCGAGTTCGGGTATATAAAGGTTGTATGTGAAAACTATTTATAAAATGCATACTTTCAGTTTCTCTGAATTCACTGCACTCGTGCATAAGCAGGAGGTTTGCGTTGCTGGTGCTGGCACATGCGCAGATCAAATACACCGCTGGATAAAACTGTTAACATTTCCTTCCAAAGATTGCTCAGAAAACCAGGTGTTTATCCGTAGGATAAGCAGAGTAAAGTGTTTACATGACTATTGCCATACTCGGCCTACTGCCATAATCAGTTTTATATCAAATTATTGGTGTGCATGTAAACATGCTCAATGTAGCCAGCTTTTTTATTTTATTTTTTGTTTCCAATTTTGCTTTATAGTTTTGGTAACATTTGATTCTGATATCATGACATAATAATTTTGCAATCTGTTTAATTTTCTCCCCTGAATTAAGTGTCAGTCCAAAATCAGAGGTGTCGAAGATGAAAAAATATGATAAAACTATTCTTAACTTTTTTCCCTTTATTCATACATTTTTTTTAAATTACCTTTCACACCCAATACTGCGTGGAAAAGGTAATATGCCATTGTTTCATATTGTGTTGTACAAATGCAGTAATTCAGTAATGCCAAAATTAAGTTACTGAGTTTAGTTTATAGTTCACAAATACTATTCTATTGATTCTAATAAACTAAATAAATATATTTTGACAATGTTTAATTGAAGGGAAAGCACCAGCTGGACAAGGAGATTAACAGTCTGAAGGAGGAAGTGAAATTGTTACAGGTAACATTTCTAGAAAACACACAAGGAAGATTCCCTCCGCTTTTTTCCTGTTTGGAGGATATGGGTGAACGATGTGAAAAGCTATCCCACCGCTGGCCTTATGAGTTGGTGTGTATGTGGAATAGATACTGGTTTGAGACAGCTAAGGTGATATATGGCAGTCCCCATGGTTCACTGCATTTACAACCTAACCCTGCTATTGAGCAATACAGCCTCTTTTTGACATTTTATTTTGGAGTAATATAATTGACTTCTTGCTTATATTATGGCACAATTGTGTTGATTTTATTTTATGTCGCACTGTATATTAAATCATTTTAAATCCATGTGTTTTGTATTGTTAGTTATATTGAATGTTATTTGCACATATGCAAGGCTTTGCTTATACTATAAAACTTCCCTGAAAGTCTGCATTGTAGACTGTAAACATAACTGTCTTTTTACTACGGTTTTACAGTTGTTCGAGTACAGTTTGGAGAAGAAATTAAGCGAGCTGGTAAGGATTCCAATTATATAAAATGTCGACGGGGGAGAGTGGGAGTGGGCGGAATTAAAGAGGAGGATGAGGGGAGGGATTGGCTCATCAGGAGTAACGGATAGGGAGTGTGTGACACTTGAACTGCCAGTGCAGCCGAGAAAATATCACTATACTGTTTTATAACTGAGCCTCACTCTGTTTAACCTTCCAGTGGCAAAGAAAAAAAGCGGCTTGATACAGACAATCAAACAAAAATGACAGCGACGAACAATAAAAGGCTCTCAGGCATGTGTCAAGTTGACTCCTTATCTCTAGGAGGGGAGCCGGCGGCCAAGATGTTAAACAAAGGTCCTCTCAGCCCAAAGTGACAGCAAACTCTTTCCCAGTATCCTCCTTTGTGGCGGCTGACTTCGAAAAATCATACCAATCCTGACCATTCTACTGAGCGAGAACCCACTTTCCTTCTTATTAGAGGAGCAGAAGCTGCAGCTGCGGACCCAGACTAAAGACAGCCACCTGAACCAACTGGCGGAAGTGGAGAAGTGGTTTGGGGCTCTCTACAGACAGTGGGCCATGGTCAAGCAGGCCCACAAGAAGCTGGAGCAAAATGGTACTCCCACCACAGCCATGCCCACTAGAACATTTAGACATTTTATGTCAAACTTAAGTTGCTCTTATACCTGTGCAGAGCTACTTAATGTAAAGTGTTACCATACGTTTTAAAAGCCAGACTTTGCCCCAGACTCTAATACACACTGAATGTACATAACATTAGAAACACCAGCTCTTTCCATGACATAGACTGACCAGGTGAATCCAGGTGAAAGATATGATCCTTATTGCTGTCACTTGTTAAATCCACTTCAATCAATGTAGGTAAAGGGGAGGAGACAGGTTAAATGAGGATTGAGACGATTGAGACACGGATTGTGCATGTGTGTCATTCAGAGGGTGAATGGACAAGACAAAATATTGAAGTGCCTTTGAAATCTGAGGCAGGCCATACATTATCAGGTAGCTTGTCTGGCATTCAACCAGTAACTCTGTTGTGCTTGGTTTTTGAAACATGTTAATATTTTGCCCCTAAACCATAGTATCACTATTTATGTAAAGTGGTGATACAGTTACGGTGTGGTCAGCAGCTGTTGTTCATTTAAAGAAGATAGGGAAAAAAAATTCCACCTTGTGGAGTTCATCTGGAGAATGTTACCTTTCCATTTGCAGTAAAGATAAAGCTACATATGCAGTGCATTCGGGAAAGGATTCGGACCTCTTCCCTTTTTCTACATTTTGTTATGTTACAGCCTTATTCTAAAATGTATTAAATAAAAAATGCCCTCATCAATCTACACACAAAACCCCATAATGAAAAAGGGAAAACAGGTTTTTAGAAATGTTTGCAGAAACAGTAATACCTTATCTCTTATTACCTCCGAGACGGTATTGTGTCGAGGCACAGATCCGAGGAAGGGTACCAAAAAACATTCTGCAGCATTGTAGGTCCCCACGAACACAGTGGCCTCCATCATTCTTAAATCGAAGAAGTTTGGAACCCCCAAGACTCTTCCTAGAGCTGGCTGTCCTGCCAAAGTGATACATCGGGGGAGAAGGGCCTTGGACAGGGAGGTGACCAAGAACCTGATGGTCACTCTGACAGAGTTCCACAGTTCCTCTGTGGAGATGGGAGAACCTTCCAGAAGGACAACTATCTCTGCAGCAATCCAACAATCAGCCTTTTGGTAGAGTTGCCAGACGGAAGCCACTCCTCAGTAAAAGGCACTCTTTGGCCACACTTCACGTCTGGAGAAAATCAGGAGCCGATTATCACCTGGCCAATACCATCCCTAAGGTGAAGCATGGTGGTGGCAGCATCATGCTGTGGGGAAGTTTTTCAGCAGCAGTGACTGGGAGAGTAGTCAGGATCGAAGGAAAGATGAACGGAGCAAAGTACAAAGAGATCCTTGATGAAAACCTGCTCCAGAGCACTCAGGACCTTAGACTGGGGCGAAGGTTCACCTTCCAACAGGACAACGACCCTAAGCACACAGCCAAGGCAACGCAGAAGGGGCTTCGGGGCAAATGTCCTTGAGTGGCCCAGCCAGAGCCCAGACTTGAACCTGATCGAACATCTCTGGAGAGACCTGAAAATAGCTTGTAGACCAGAAGAATGGGAGAAACTTCTCAAATATAGGTGTGGCAAAGCTTGTAGTGTCATCAATCAATCAATCAATTTTTTTTAAAGCCCTTCTTACATCAGCTGATAAATCAAAGTGCTGTACAGAATCCCGGCCTAAAACCCTAAACAGCAAGCAATGCAGATGTAGAGGCACGGTGGCTAAGAAAAACTCCCTAGAAAGGCCAGAACCTAGGAAGAAACCTAGAGAGGAACCAGGCTCTGAGGGGTGGCCAGTCCTCTTCTGGCTGTGCCGGGTGGAGATTATAACAGAACATGGCCAAGACGTTCAAACGTTCATAGATGAACAGCAGGGTCAGATAATAATCATCACAGTGGTTGTAGAGGGTGCAACAGGTCAGCACCTCAGGAGTAAATGTCAGTTGGCTTTTCATAGCCGATCATTCAGAGTTAGAGACAGGAGGTGCGGTAGAGAGAGAGTCCAAAACAGCAGGTCTGGGACAAGGTAGCACGTCCAGTGAACAGGTCAGGGTTCCATAGCCGCAGGCAGAACAGTTGAAACTGGAGCAGCAGCATGACCAGGTGGACTGGGAACATATGACCAGGTGGACTGGCGTCATACCCAAGAAGACTTGAGGCTGTAATCGCTGCCAAAGGTGCTTTAACAAAGTACAGAGTAAAGGGTCTGAAAATGTATGTAAATGTGATATTGCAAAAAAAATATATATAAATGTGAAAAAATGTCTAAAAACCTGTTTTTGCTTTGTCTTTATGGTGTATTGTGTGTAGATTTATGAGTGGAAAAAACTATTTCATCCATTTTAGAATAAGGCTGTAACGTAACAAAATGTGGAAAAGTCAAGGGGTCTGAATACTTCCTGAATGCACTGTATATAAATCCCAGAAATATTTAACTTGGTCAACAAGTTGCATGATGTAATTTCATTAATGAATTTAGTTCATCAAGCTTACATTTGTTCAATGACTTTCTCTTTGTGGTCTCTGATGCCTCTCACAGTTGAAAATGTCATGAGACTCAACAATAAAACTAACGTCTGTAAACAGAAAACAAGAATCCACAATCATCTCCTTAAAACACTTGACACATGATTTAAATATGATTTTTAAAAGGCATGGTACATCAGCAGAGCATACTGACTGCTGTTTATAGGGAACGATTGTGTAGAGAAGGCAGTGTCTGGAGGTGTAACTCAAATAATTATCTGCCAAGGAGATCATATATCATTGTTGTGCAGTATCTCTGTAATATATATGTACAGCATTCACTGTGCTAAAGGGCATAGTGCACTATAAAGTGCCGGAGACTGAAGGTTACACACATTTTACCATGACATCATTTTGTTACTTTTCCCTCTTATGGATGTGGATCGGAGTTTTGGGGTCTCCAAGTTTGTAAATGAAAGCACTCTTATGTTCTTGTCTTCGTCAAGGATGTGGAGGAACTTAATAACAAGCTTCTTAAGGTCAAAGTGTCATCAGTGGGTGGATCTGTTTTTCTGGATATGTAGCAGGGTATTTATTACCTTGTATATCAAGACAACATGAATGAAATGTAAATAATTAAACAGGTTTTTATTTTGTAGGAAACAGAAATTAATTAAAGAAACTCAGCGATGAGTGTACGACTGAAAGGGCTGGGGAAAAGGTCAGTATCCAAATTGTCTTTCCCTGCATAGCATAGTGTATTACATTGGCTGCTCGATGGGGTGAAAATGTTAAAAGGTGACATTTGATGGATTTGGGGAAAGTGTGTCAGTGTAAAATAAAGGGGGTTGGTTTGTGGGGGTTTGGAAAGGGGATTTCCACACGGGGCAGGCAAGCGGTTGTGCTTTATGTCATTAACACAGCCCCCACCCCTTTGTGTGTGTTCAAGAGGTGATGATCTCGCATGTCCAGCAACTTCTGCTGTTATAAACTCAGGCTGTGAGCCGAGTGGAGCTGGAGGTTGAAGCACAGCGGAAGGAGTACCAGATCAGGCCTTTCAGCAGGTATTAGTGTCTCCTCGTTTCAAATAAGCAAACTACGCTAAAGAAAATGGTTTTCTTTTAAGATTACAAAATGGTCTGCAAAATTCACTTTCCCGTTCCATGTTTATTCTGTTCTATTAAAACTTATTGCATTTTTTATTGCCCCATGATTTTCTGAAAATAGAACAGAATTTGATAGGTATGATTTAAATGACCAGAGAGCACTGTTGATGGTTTAATACAAAACGGTGGAACAAACACTTCCTCTGTCACTCTCTTTTCGATCAAAGACTTCTTAAAACCAGTTAAATGATTATGAAGTGAATTTATACAAGGACAGAAATAAATGATGACAGTGTTCGCAGCACATAAAGATGACGGACTGCATTATATATCACACTTTGCACATTAGTACCCACGAAGTGCAACTGAATGATAGTGTGTTTATTCTCTGTTTACAGCCGCGTATCTTATTGCCTCTTACTCGCCCCTCTACCCCAGTTTAATTCACATATTCATTCATTTATTAAAATCATTATTAACATGACACAGCTCAGCTGATTTGTATTGGCTTCCATTCCTGTTTAGATCCCTCTGTCCAGGTTAAATAAACACATAAAAATGTATTATTGCACAAAAAACCTCTCGGGTGATTAATTTTATTGCAGGCCCTTAAAAGAGAACATGAAGTGATCCGAGAGAAAACCCAGGAAAAAGAAGACTGATCTGATGGAGGAGTACAGAAATTCAAAGATGACATGGGACAATGAGGTATCCCTGAATATTGTCAAATACGGTTGAATAAGATGTTGTGATGCACTGGACAAATATATTCAATAGACCAAGTCTCTCTTGTGATGTAAAAGCATGGTCAAACTTAACTAGACATTGTATGTTTGTGTCATTGTTCCACATATCTGAACACACTAAAGTTGTGTTCAAATTGTGTGTACTGCGTGTGCTTAAACAGAAGCGTATGTGACATGTGAGGATCCAGTCAGAGCACCTGAGATCTGTGAAGAAGGCTTCTGATCACCTTCACGAGAAACACACAGAACTATCATCCCATGCTACACTGCAAGCAGAATGCACACAGGGACTAGAGGTGGGACAGCAACATTTGCCAAGTACAAATCCGAGTTCCACATGCTGATATATGCCGAGTGTACAAAATACTAAGAACACCTTCCTAATATTGAGTCGCACCCCCTTTTGCCCTCAGAACAGCCTCAATTCGCTGGGACTGCAAGGTGTCGAAAGCGTTCCACATGGATGCTGGCCCACGTCAATATTTACCACAGTTGGCATGTTGGCTGGATGGCCTTTGGGTGGTGGACCATTCTTGATACACACGGGAAACTGTTGAGTGTGAAAAACCCAGCAGCATTGCAGTTCATGACACAAACCGGTGCGCTTGGCACCTATTACCATACCCCATTCAAAGGCACTTAAATCGTTTGTCTTGCCCATTCACCTTCTGAATGGCACACACACACACAATCCATGTCTTAACTGTCTCAAGGCTTAAAAATCCTTCTTTAACCTGGATTTAAAAAGTGACATCAATAAGGGATCACAGCTTTCACCTGATCAGTCTGTCATGGGAAGAGCAGGTGTGCATAACGTTTTGTACAGATGTTTAATTGCTGTATTTCGACCTTACACCATGAATACCTCAATAATACTGTTATCTGTTATCGTTCGCCTATACAGAGTGGGCTGAAAGACAACCAGAGACCAATCTGCCAAGGACATTCCTAGAGAGGATGCAGGTGTAGTGGATGGAGAGGCACAAACAGGGGAAATGACATGTCACAAATGTGTCAGGTAAGATGCATTATATTGTACAAAAATAACATTATATTGTTTGCCAGTCATTGCCATTGCATGATTCATTACCATCGCATTCAAGTTAATTGCATATTTAATTGTGGCATTGATGTCAGTTCAATAACTTTGTAGAAATTGTACCAAATGTATCTTTGATGTTGTTTGGTATGTGATTTACCTACACAGATCAAAGCTGTGAAGTCGGTCCTGAGGGGTGTTTGGAGACTGTGATGGATGTCTCTCCACAGACAGCCAACTATAAGGATATCAACAGCGTACAGGCCACCCATGGTTCCGATCCAGCGTACACAGACGTAAAGGGAGGTGGAGAGCCGTCAGGGTATTGACAAACCTAGCTCAGTGCTCCAGCCACCAGCAGGAAGTCTGGAGTGGTTGGCCTCGCTCCAGTCCGGATCTGCAGATGGTCCGACCACGGTCACAGACGTTGTCCATGTGCTGAGTATCTGCAGAGCAGGGGAAGGTCAGCCAGCTGACTCAAACAACAAACCTAACTCCAGTTATTCCAATGATCCAGTCTGCAGTTTGATTAATAATGTCTGGATGTCCATCTAACCGACACAGGTCACTCTATGGGGAATCTGGCTCTGAGAACAGGTCTGTCTGTGGTGCGCTAGACGTTGACCCAGTGGCTGGAGGAACAAGGGATGGATAGCAAGAACAGAGGGTGTATACACCAGAGATGACAACCAGCCAGACATGTGATAAACACGGAGGCAGCCAGAAAAGCAGCATCATAATTTCAGGACATTGGCCCAGTCCGAGCTGAGACCCCATTGGCAGTCTCACAGTCCTCAGATCCATGCAACGCGCTTCCTCAGAAGGTCATTGAAATCAATGTAATAAGATGTCACATGCCAGAGGTCAATGATGAGTCAACTAGCAGGTCATTACCAGCTTCAGCCTAACACAGCAACACACACATTGAGAATACGACAGAGCAAGAGATAATGGGCATATCTTGTCTTCCATCAATGCCCATGAATCTTCCACAGCAAAACAGTCCCCAGAGTGTTGTTGCACAGGACTGTGCTCAGTTGGACTATAATATTGGCATCAAGAAGTCGGAGGACAAGCATGAACAACCAGCTGTGACAGAGGATCCACTGGATCCTAACTGTCAGGAGACCTTGCCAGAGAGTGGAGAGCTTGATGCGAGCCCTGACGGAACCCATGGAGATGATGTCCCTGAACATCCTTCTTCAAATGTTTGTGTGGACGTTGCCGGCCCTGATGGATCACAGTCCCAACCTTCTCCACTTGCTATGGGCTCACCACAGTCTGAGAGGGTTCATGAAGGCCACTGCCGTAACTCTACAGTGGAGGTGGAGTTGAGACCACAACATGCCAATGAAAAGGATGCTGAAGTTACGCACAACAACCCACTGACGTCAACCAAGAATTGAGACCGATCTCTCCTCCAAAAACAATCATTCAAGACAATCTGACCCGCTAAAAGTTGAAGAGAAGACATTTGACATAGACAATACATTTTTTTGCAAACAACAAAAGATATCAATCATCATTTGTGTTAACTGCAGAAAAAAAGGGACATACATTCCAGGAACATGCAGGGCATCGCAAATAGTCAAAGTATCAATGACAGTAGCCCTACAACCTCTACATGCCAGATATCTCCAGTGTCTGAACTGAAAACCAAACAGTCCTCTGGGTTCCGACAGCTTCCTTCTCCATTCACAATACCCATCATCCTAAAGGGCAAGCAAAACAGTGAGTATGTGAGTACAGGTGAGTATGGCAATCATTTAGTCTTCAAATAATCTTTCAAAGTACTTTTACTCTGAAAAAGGAACGTCGTTGTTTTACGACTTCATGATTGCCTCCTTGCGATCGGCATACCTGATATTTGATCAAGGGAATCTGATTGGCTTGAGTATATCTTCCATTCCCTGTTTGTCATTCAGATCCGTCAGTGATGACCACGTCTGCAGACTCACAGGAAGCTGACAGCATCCTGACTTCCCACAAGACAGATCCTCAAGGGAAATGGAACAAAATCAGAGATACCTTTTATGAAATATCAAGAGAAAAAGTGAGTTCATATGCAGTATCTAAGGAGCAGTTATGCAGAGCAATGAAAATAGAAAGTGAGCTTCAAGTTTTCTTATTTTACAAAAACGTTTCAGCCGGGTGAAATGACGGCATTTTTCTCAGTTCGAGGTTGATGGAGAACAGTAGTATCTCGACTCCGAAGGGATAGATTGGTAGATGCGATCAACCATGCTTTGGGAATGTCTAGAATGTTGAATCAACTCATACGTTTATAGGGAACTCTCAGACATATCTGTCAAATGACAAGTGACAGAAAACAGTTCAAACTATTTCAGATAATTGTTTCCTGTAAATCTTTTTTATTTTGTATCCAGGCCTCTGGGTTGAGGGTCACAGAGTCTGAGTCTTAATGTTGAGGGTCACCGAGATGCTACTGTGGAGGGGTTGGGATTTTCACCGTGTGTTCAACACAAACCTCATATTGCTAGATAGAGAATGGAGTGGCTGTGGGAATAGGCTACCTAATGATACTTTGCTACCTCTCCTCACTCACACACACTCACTTACTCTCTCGTCACAATCATCGCAGTGTGACAGTCTGCTGTTTATTAGAGCCAGGTGCTGTGAAATGAGAAACAATGAGCATGAGGTACATGTATGAGGGGAAAGCACCTAAAACATGTAAAGGGACAATTTCAACAAGTTGGATCTATTATTTAAGCCTAAAAGGCTCATAACTAATAACTAACTGTCAGTCTGACCCCTTCCACTATGCGCAGCAGCAGGTTGTGGCAGGAGTACCCCAGGACCGACTCCTCTCCCTGTCACCCCAGCTTCAGCAGAGGGAGCTTCTGGTGCTTTTCCATCCAGCTCACAGGACAACGAGGTGTCGCAGCAGTCTAACATCAGAGCCCAGATTGCCAAGATCGAGCAGTTCCTGTGCTCCGAGAGGTTGAGACTCCCCAAGAGACTCAAAATGGATGAAACTACGCAGTTATAAAGAAGTACTAGAGTAGATTCCATTCATTTATTGATCATTACATTCCACAAGTTCACTTGTTCAAACGATCAAATGTGCTGTTGCTGAGATTTGAAAACTACTCTCAAGACAGGAAGGCATTGCTCGAGTATTTTCAGTGGTTTCCTGTATTTATTTTTGGATCCATGCAGTTTGTTATTTGCCTACTGTTCAGTCAATTAAAAATAGCCTAATTCTTTGTACCTGGCTTGTTTAAGTTGCATTGTTATAGACTTCAAAAGGGTCGCCAGCAGTCTTACGTTGCAGTATAGACACACTGAAATAGATAAACAAAGGTAGGAAGAAAATTGCTTGGTCTAATTGTTTACAAGCTAATTAACTCTTAATTACTCTACAGCCAATCTGGCAGTGTCTCAGAGGGAATTTAATGGCGAATACACCACTCATTTCCAGCAGGAGCAGGACCACTGGGCAACTGTAACTTGGGTTAATTAGAATACACAAGTTACAAGAATCAATTAGTGCACATTAACCCAAATTAACAAATGCAAATGAGCTTCTCATTAAGTTTATGTCCCCCCTGTGAGGAAGCAGTAGAGACCATATGAACACATGTTAGGGCGATACAGTATGTTGCTCACAGGCCTCACCGGTCAAGATTAACAAGTGGATATTTTATCCCGACTAACAGCGGGTGTAGAGAGCAGTGTTGAGAATAAAGAACTAGTCTTTAACCACAACACTTATACTATTTGTAACCATGGATAATTACTATGCTGTAAATTGGCTATTGGGATGATCACTTTGAAATGGATGCCAGAAGATGCTGTCAAATTGACTAGATCTAATCGAAATGCTGTACCATTTCCAATTTTTACAAATACAGAACCCTGGAAGATACAAAGGGAAATGTAATAGTTTTTCAGCCAGTTACCCGCACGAATGCAATTAAAACGCCAATTATCATTTTGCTCTTACGGATACTCAGTAGGCTTACCACTCAAGATGTATTCCACAAGAAAATTCCTCACACAGCACAAATAAGACCACACACCTTCGACAGTAGCACAAGGTCTCTCCGAGGTCCATCTTACTACACTTACTCATTATGAACACGTCAAAATGTTAATGCCTTCATAAAGAAGTCTTATGTGTTTGAGTGTCTCAGCCAGTGGTGGTGACCCCTGTCCTGAAACGGAGGGTGGGATATGGGGCAATATGGAGAGGGTAATATTAATACACAGCCAGGATTATGAAGCGGTGGTCCTTTTGAAACAGTCAATTACACTTGAGCGCGGGAGGGCGCCCCGGTGTTAATTACCAGTTGGTTTTTATATAGTGTGTAAATAAAGAGGCTGCTGACATTCACATTCCATCACTGTGTCCTCACTGAGTGCCAAGCGAATTAGCCAGGCCCTTCCTCTACTCTTCTCTGCATGCTCCACTGGGTCACGTGCATTCAGCTAACATTAGAATAACACTGTTGAGGAAGGTGCCTCTCTCTGGGAACAAGGCACCCTGATCAAAATCATGTCAACATAGTCTTCTTTCGCTGTGGGGTGTGTGAATCATAGACCTCAATGAATTACCATTTTTAATTAAGCCCTTCCTGTCTTATCATTTGAATGTCTCAGCTGTGCTATTGTTAATCTTTTTTTTGTTTTTTTTGTTGATCAGATAGACAATGCTGTTCATCACGGGTGAGTGTGTGAGCGATGATTACTGCCAGAGTATGAAAACAAAGTTTTCATACTAGAAGACCTTGACGTTCTTAACGTATTCCCCATAAACTGTAGGTGATGAGCCTTGAAGCCTGAACAAACACCTCACATCTTTACTGTTGGAGTCAAGTTTAAAGTTTGCTTATGATTTACATCCCAGATCAATTTAATTGAAAGTCTTTATAGGCGGGGAAAACATTTTATTTGCCAATTTTCTGCAACCGTCGACTAAACAGATCCCTCGGAATGCTCAGCACTTTGTGGAATATCCCGAGGTTATAGAGCTTGTTCTTTTGTCACGTTATGCCTCTTTACTTCAAAAGCCATCACAATAAATCTAACCAGGAAGTCTTATTAAATTGAGAAGAAAATGTCCTTTTAAGAAAGCTTGAGTGCAATCCTGGCACTCCGAGAGCACTGCCTCGTGAAGTGAAATACTGCAGCTGCTGGTCTATAAAATACTTCCGGTACATGAGCACATTATACTGGGCTGATTTTACTCTGGACCCCCCCATAGTGCCTCTGTAGAGAAACCAGAGTTTTTTTTAGAAAAGCATTGCCCACATAAGAGTGTTATAGCAATCCAATGAAAACATAAACCGAAGATGTGTATTTGAAGTAAGAAGGGATCTAGTGTTTGATTATATTTTCAATAGTTTTAAAGATCAAACAACCTTGAACTTTTTGCATTCATTTAACACATCGACTTTGTAGCATTTTTACACTTAAACATTGTTAGAAAAATGATACAGCCTCTGCAAGCAATAGCTGTACTAAAACTCACAACTTAATAACGAATAGCTCACTTTACCTTTTCTTGTAAGGTTTAAGATGAGCGACTACGCTCTTGGTCTCCCTGTGTGCACGCTGTGAAGCACTTCTGTTCAGGCCCTCTCATCTTACCCCGGGTCTGGAGCATAGTGAAGATAATCTTAGGCCGTCCCCCACTGTCAAAGGTCACCAGGGTTTGAAGTTCATCCTTTATATCATTTATGCTCTTAAATAAGCTCAGCCCTTGTCTCTTCGCGGTCTCACTTTTTGCCGTCAGTTATCAAAGTTATCAAAGTTATTCAAATGATGAAATATCACCGTACAAATCCTTCTGGTGAGAGATATGGAAGTAAGGCTAACACTCTTTGGATGGTTCCTCTGATTGAATTATACACATCAAAGACCACCATGCCAGCGCCACACACGTTTGACTTGAGCAAGGTTGAGAACATCACATGGGTACATCCTCCTCCCATGGCTAGGAGGTACAGAATGTCACCCTATATATCTGTATGAATAACTCTGACTGTGTGGAGCTCCATAAAGGATGAACTGTTTCGGCTGTGATTGAGGGAGGAACTGGAGCCGGGTCTTAACCCATATGCCGTCTTGCATTAAGCCGCGTCCCCATTGAGGTGTCAGCCCATAAGTCTCCAACAGCAGGACGCAGCAGCCAAATGACGGAGAACACTTCTTCACTCCAGGGGATCTTGTAAAACTGTCATGCCCCCAGCCTCTCCTCCTTGTCTGGGCCTCAACCTCAGCCTGCACTACTCTCTTCCTAAATCACGACTATATAATAACACGCCAACATCCAGTAAGCGGTAAATGTGTTTAGTTAGCAACTTGTAGAATAGCTAAGCGCGCTTCTGTTGTTCACTAGGTAGTTGTGTTCTATTTATTTAACATTGAAATATGGCTGGTAGATCAGAGCTAACTTTTGTCCTGTTTAATGTTTCAAAGGGCTAAAATATGTATAGAATACTGTACAAAAAACAATGTTCTCTGTAACCATGTCAATGCTAGTTTATGACAGGATAAATAAGGTGTTGTTTAAAGTTACAGTAGGCCTACTGTGTGTGGGCGTTCATGTGTTCAGAATTCACTGTGTTACTCAATACTGCTTTTCTCCACTATATTTTCCAGTGCAACGATTTTCTACATGAAATGAAAATACAGTTATAGAATGCTCTCTGAACTCTGCTTATAGCCTGAAGAAACTTAAGACTGAAACTTCTGCTTGATGTTTTTAGATTCACGTTATAGGGAATGTTCCGTGCTCTTGCTGTATTCAACACACCACAAAGTATTGTAACTCTGATTTAACCTGGTATTATTTGATATACTTACACTTGCGAACTGTCTTTCCTTTATTCCTTATAGGGTATCTGCTTACTTTACCAGCCAACCAGAGAATCTCCTGATGAGGCTTCAATGACATGCTCCATTACTCTTACCAAGCGACCCTTGACTTCACCTCCCTGATGAATGTAGCCTCTGACTTGGGGAGTGTTGATGCCAGGTTAGCTGTCCCTTTTTCTCTCTCTCACCCTGTCTCACCCTGTGTGAATCTTGGTGCAGGGTCTTCAGTGATACGACAATATTATATGAGACGGAAAAGGGCGTCGTGAGATGACAGATGTTATGGAGCGTGTTGTTTGAGGTTTGGTCTCTTTCTCTCTCATAAATCTGTTCAGAAGGGAGCTGTCGCATAGGCACTCATACATCCTCCAACTGGGTCATATTATTATCACTCAATTAGTAGATCCAGTCTCAGTTTTCAGCTCTGTGGCCCTTCACCCTGGTTCCCACTGGCCAGAGAAGAGCTCATCAGAGAAGGCTACGTCTGGGTGAGCTGCTGGTATGCTGGAGGGAGAAGCCCCAGATATAGGCAGCTCAGTGAAAGTATAGAGGATAGGCCATCCAAGAGGGGCTCAGTAGAGAGGAACCAGTGCCTGGAGCAGGTGCCTTCCATCACAGTCTTCCTCTAGGTTCATAGGCATCTGTAGGTACATAAAAGCACCAGGCTGACAGCCCCTGTCCATCCCTTAGCCCTCATCCAATCATGGGGATGCCCCTTAATGTCTTTGTCGTAGTTTTTTTTCCTTCTCACTAATAATGATAACTGACTTTATGTCTGGAAGGATGTTCTTTGGAAGGACAGTCTCTCTGATCTACCCACTTCCTTGTTTTGTCATGCCGCTCAGTGTAGGTTATTTGTTTCTTTCTCGATTATTGAGTTCCTTGGGATAACACGTAGACTTGTTGATAAAGTCTGTGAGCAACTTTCCGTAAACAATGATCAGATCTGATCAATGGCCTTCAGATTGATGATGTAGCGTTCAGTGTTTAATGATCTGTCAGATTGGAGGAAAAATGGGGTCAAAGGTCTTCAGATTGATGTCAGTGGAGTTCCTGGTGCCACTGTGTGTTCTATTCCTCAGCAGTGATAAGCAACGTTTATTTATTTAGTGTGTTCTGTACAGTATAACCAATGGAACTCAAGTTTTGGCATGTCTTCCAAGAGCAAAAAAGCAATGCATAACTGTATATCACCAAGAGTCGATAGTGTGAAATGTAAAGATCATTTTGGTGGGAACATTTGAAAAAAAAAGTTCCACTACATTAGAATGTTATTACAATACCTGCAATAATGTAATGTTGTATACAACAAAAATGTAATACAAACATTACATATGTCGCACATTTAATAGACATTACACACCACAACACAACATCATCACATGTTACTTCATTAATTATTAAATTGAGGAATGTGCATGACTCTTTATCTTCATCTAGAGAGCAAGGGCCAAGACACAGCAGGAATTCAGATGATTTAGCAGAGTTTGACCCAATCTCTCTCTCACATGCACTACAATGGCAGAGTCCGGTGATGGATGGCCTTCATGTCACTGAGGAGTGTTTAGTTAGTGGGTACTCACTGCCTCACAGCCACGGTCCAGAAGTGAGCTAAATTTACACTGATACTGGGTGAAGCGGCACTGCTAAAACGTCATGCCACAGAGCAATGGCTGATGATCAGGATGTCAAATCTGCCAATAACACAAAGAGAATATCAAAAAATGATGTTAGAATGTTACATTATTCTGGAAAATGTCAAACTTTTCTTTAGGAATCTGTGATGCATACGGTAGGCCTACTTGGAACTTGAGTGATGTTTTTTCTACTTCCATGTTTTAGTCGTGGTAAGGCCCTGCATTTAGGCTACTGTGGGCCGTGTGAAACTGTAGTGACCAGCCAGTGAACCCAGTGGCAGACACAGACAGACCTCATGTTTACCGTGCTCTTCTTAGTTTTCCTGCCAAACGTTCTAGCCAGAAAGGTAATCTTCTTTAGCCCGACTCCCAGTTAGTAACTACTGGAGTATGTGCCTCACGGACAGGTGACAAGGACGTGATGTTTAGGGAACAGAACACAACCTTGAATGTGGCTTCCGCATCCCTACTTATATTACAACGTCTCATGACTCACTCACCACCCAACAATGAGGATAGATAAAAATTGAGACCATCATCAAGTGACACTTCATTATCTCCCAGCTCTGGTGAGTCAGAGGAATCAAAACATCAGCCAGGCAGTGTAGCGTGACCAAAACAAGCTAGTACACCAATGAACGCTTGTCCTTGGGTGAGGCTTTTTTTCCATTTGAAACACTGTAACATTGTGACCTTTTTATCAAAGCAATTTGTTCTCCATTTACTATCAGCAGAGTTGGATCCCATCGCTGACACCAACCGTCTGACGCGCTCTTCACTTTTAGAGTTCAGTAACGTGGATTTGGCAGCAGATCAGAACTGCTCTGTTATTTGTAGGACTTTGATTCCTACTATACTGATGCTGTGGCGTTCTTATACACAGAGATAGTAAGTTTGAAAAAAATGGGCAGACCAAACATAATTTCTTCTGCCTGTTGAACCCCAGCCAGCCCTTCTCCACTTTCTCCTCCTCATAAACCATAGAGAGTAGAGACCGAACAGTTTCAACTCAAAGGATTGCTAGTGTGTTGTAAGGATGTAGAACTCACCGTTTTATACGACATGGGACTTTCCTTTATGTATTGTACATTACTTGTCGAACAATACCTATGAGGCATTTACGAAGAGGCAATGTAGTCTGTAAATTGTTTATAAAGGCTGTTATAGGGAGCCATAAGCAGTTGTCACGGCTTATAGTAATTCATATAGTTCACAATGGATGTCATTGACGTTTTGTATGTCCTACAGTACACAGGTAGACACTGTGTGAATGTGTTATATACCGCTGGTTCATAGAAACTATTACCAAAAGGGCTCCTTATGAATCCTTATCACTGCATTTCTAAATATTCCTATTGGTATGTTTCTGTAGTTTCCAGGCATAGTTTAGTGTAGTGTTTTTGACATGAATTCAAGTTAGTCTGACTTGCAGCATACCAAGGCGCATGAATTAATGGTGTGCTGCAGCTGGCGGTACCTCTCTGGCTGATACGGCGCTCAGTGCCTCAGTCTCCCTGTGTTTAGGTAATGTTGGATGGCTTCCAACATCCGCTCAAATAGCTGAATATTTCCCCATTCAGCCTTTTGAAGAGTTGCCAGTGTTTTTAAGATACTCAAGTCTCACACAAGTTTCGGCCTTTGCCTTATCAACTGCACTGCCCAAATCCATTACCACCTGCACATCCAGTACCACCTGTTATTCTTAGATCCTCCTCTTTCTGGTTGTAAATCAAACTCCCACATGTAACGCCACATTATTATTTCTGACCAGACTGCGAGCTCCATCTGGAACTTTTCCGTGGAGGTGTGCCCAGTTCAGGCTTATTGTCATTTGCATTAAGTTGATAAAAATATGATTAAATGTAACTTTTCCTCCCCCTCTGAGAGGTCCATGTTGCTCCTCCAATATAATCAGCGAAAGTTTGTTACATTTACTACAGTAGCTAGTATGTTTTGTGTTTTTGTTATAAACTTTTTATATAGTATTGAATTGACTGAATGGCGGTACAGCAGAAGATATATCTTAGTCAGTCCTCTGTAGCAGTTAGTAAACAATGGGCATTGTGGAACACCAGCCCCAAGGCCGCCTCTCTCTACTGGGCCTTAGTAATAACGACTGTATCAGTCTACTATCCCCAGAGAGAGACGCCCCAAAGAGGCTCTTTCTCTCCAACACCTGTGTAGTTTTAATGTCGTTCTGCACGTGGCCATGCTGCCAGCCGGCTGTGCTGCTGTGAACTGACCTCGGTGGTATCCGCAGATAGTGTAGAAGGGAGTGAGCAAGGGCCTTAACGGCACCAGTACGAGTACGAGAGAGTGTCCGATTATTTATGCTGAGCATGTGAACAGAGGGACATTGTTTTGAAGCAGACTTTGGGGGATTTCAAAAGCGAGTAGCCTAGTGTAAACGAAAGGTCGCTGGATTCGAATCCCGGAGCCGCCAAGGTGGAAAAATCTGCTGTTCTGCCTTGAGCAAGGAAGTTAACCCCCCAAAACAACTGCTCCCTGGGCGCCGATGACTTGGACGCCGATTACGGCAGCCCCCCGCACCTCTCTGTTTCAGAGGGGTTGGGTTAAACGCAGAAGACACATTTCAGAAGAATGTATTCAGTTGTACAACTGACTAGGTATCCCCTTCCCATTTAATGTAATTCACTGAAGACGAAAGCTGATTAAAGAAGACAGTGATTTATTTGAAAAAGATTTTGTGTTATCTGTCAGTTGTAACATCTGTACAGTTTGTTGCAGACTGCTCTCAACAGCTGTCCTCTGCACTCCATTGAAGTGAGGCCATATTCTCTCCATGTTTACAATAATTTGTCGCTTCAAGTGCTGTCTGTTTGCTCAAGGCGCCAGAAGCATATTCAAACTTGAGTGTTCTCTGCCATGGATTAAAAGCAGAATTTCTCATTTTCTCTAAGGCCTCTCAGTGGACTTCGACCACAGATGAATCAAACGACTGAAAGTCGACTGGGGCTATCAATTAGTGCAGAGCAAATGAAGTGGCCCAATGTTGTACCTTGAAGTCCATCATTTTCGAAGGAACTGAAGGGTGTGGAAAAACAAAATATTTTCCAGGTCAGCTGGATCACTGTGTTTCTTGAGACTGGAAAGCACTTGGGTAAAAGTCTGTCAGGTTTTATTTGAAGATAATTTGTTGTTTGTAGAGTAAAAATGCATTCTATGGCCCTGGGAGCTATTACTCCTCTTTGCTATTTTTAAGAAATGCCAGATCGGACATCTACAGAATGCCTCAGAGATCCTCTGGGATAGGAAAACCTTTGATACATATATATTTTTTAAAATAGAGTGAATAGAGTGAAAGGGTGTATGTGTGTATGTGTGTTAGAGAGAGAGAGAGAGAGAGAGAGAGAGAGAGAGAGAGAGAGAGAGAGAGAGAGAGAGAGAGAGAGAGAGAGAGAGAGAGAGAGAGAGAGAGAGAGAGAGAGAGAGAGAGAGAGAGAGAGAGAGAGAGAGAGAGAGAGAGAGAGAGAGAGAGAGAGAGAGAGAGAGAGAGAGAGAGAGAGAGAGAGAGAGAGAGAGAGAGATAGAGAGAGAGAGAGAGAGAGAGAGAGAGAGAGAGAGAGAGAGAGAGAGAGAGAAAGAGACTGCAACCTATTGTCTCATTCTATCTTCGTTGTCAAGGTGGGGTATTATCTCACAGTCCTTATCGGACATCTAAAGAACGATCATGATTGGTCTACCCATTGATCAGAACACAAAGAACAAAAAGATGTTCATCAGAGTACAGTTGTGGCATTCATGTTTTAAACAATAAATATGGAAATCAATCAAATATTTAACATCATAGCATTAAGCTGTGAAACCATAAGGGACCGGGGACCAAGCCCTGCTGTACACTACTAGAAGGAACAGCAGTCTGACTTGTCTCATAGCTCTGTCTTCATTTCCCCAGCCTCAGACGACTCAGGCCTCCAATCTTATTTCCAACTCCCCTGTTGATGGTAAGATAAAGGACTTTGACACAGTGACTCTTCCCGACATGACAGGCTTTTTTTCTTTCTTGCCTTCTTCCCCGAGTTTAAGAGTTGAAACGTGGGTCAGCAGCTTTTAGCAGAACCCCAGACTAGAATTCCAGATGGTGGAGTCAGAAACTATCTCAGCTCATCAATTTAACGGAGTGCTGCTGCGTCTATCTATGCTTGCTCGGGCCAAAGCTTCCGGCCACACCATGGCCCCAACGTGGAACAAATTGAGACATATCTTGTCTAATTGGTTACATGATGACCACTATGTACCCTACAAGGAAGCTGTCGAGGGGGAAATGATGCTGAGTGCATATTTCCGTTAGGAATCCCAAACTCTGACACGTCATCCTACAGTACAGACTGACCAAATGTCCATCTAGGCCTATGGCAGTTTTCCAGTGTATTACTGGACATTATTTTAGAACCAAGAGGAAAGTTGACACCATGTTTAAAAAAATGATCAGGGAAATATTCCCTGCAAGAACATTTCTGGCATGTAACAAATTGAGGCAGTTACTGATAACAGGTGGTGATGATCTACTTTTATTTCCATGTAAACAGAGATGGTGGCCATTTTGAGTTGACTTTCATCCATGTCTGCTGTTTGTGTCAGTGTTGCCATGAGCACTGAGGAGTTGGCAAGATCGGAAGCAGTAGAGATAGATCAAAAACAAGGACTAAATAAAATACTTGTGATTAAATGCAACAACACATTGCAAGATTTGGTTGGGGGGGCTCCCCCACCTCGCGTGAAAACATTTAATGGCCCCCTCTTGACTGTGGAGAGAAAAATGCAAAGTTAATTTCCTGCCTGGAACCAGCCCTGGGTCTATTGGTAACATTACCAAACGTATGTTTCTTTATTCATATATTTCTTCATTAACATGCTTTGTTTCTCCCAATGTTGTTGTTCCAGCAATGAATGATTTATCTATCGATACTGACGGCACAAAACGAAAACATACAGTATATCACAACGGCACGCCTAATCTCAGTTTTTGCAATTTTGCAAAACAGACATCCTGCATTGTTCAAAGCCATTTCACGCGCTAGCCTACCATCACTCTCAGATAGGCCCTGTTTCCAATGTTTTCTATGCTATAAGCACTTTTCACAAAAATCTCTGTTTTGCCAGGAAAAGCAGTGAGTCACTAACTCTAACCACACAAACACTATGCTGGGTTTAGTTTTCTCTCTGTGTGTTGCTGTGTGTTTTGATGGAACTCTGATCCAGCATTCTGCTTTGTCCCCCAGCCTCCAGCAGGCTAAAGCTGGGTCACCCCGGCTATTTATTACTGAGCTCAGTAAACTCACTGAGGAATACCAACAATACAGACACGGGGCCTGACAGATTCCTGGGTCTCTGCCTTGTTTTACAGTTGGACACTGCTTGTTGGGAGTTATGATGAGTGAGGAACACTGTGTGTGGGTGTGATGTGTGTTTGTTTATATGGGCAAGAGTCCTTGTTGTGGGCGTACAGAATAGGCTTCACTCCCAGGTGAAGATGGGCCACTCGTGGATTCCTATTCTCTCCCTTACTAAACATCTTGGATTGGATTACAGCTGAGACAGGGTTGAAAAGGGGAGTTGGTGCACTGTCACAGAAGGGAAAGTAGCCTACTATTTTCTTTGAAGCTGAATGTGCGTGATTTGGCAAAAGTTAATGTGATGTCCTTACAAGTCATTACTTTCTGTATCCACTTTTTCACATTCTTCACTTTGCTGGTTGACAAAGCTTATTATAGACAAGGATCTGATCATTCCTCTGGGACTTAAAATGCATCCATTTAACTTTCCTGAAATGTACAATTCCTGAAATTATTAACTAGCCGAGATAGGGTCAGGGTCATGATCACTCATCGCTGCAGAAAGTCTCTTTTCGTTGCTCTCGGGAGTCGGGATGGTTTGCCCCATAATATGGCCGCTGTCTTCTTAACTATAAAAGCGCCAACATATTTTTTTATCTTAAAAGCGTTAGCGGAGGTCATAATTGATAATGGCTGCAAATTGACACTGTCTGTCAAGCAGTAACACATTTTATTTTATTCACTTTTTGTAACACAAATAAATGGTTTAATGCCCCCAAAATAAGCACATATTAGAAAAAAAATTGACATTTATAGCAAATTGGATGTTTGAAAATAAACGTTCTTTTGATCAATTTGACCCATAGCCACTTGTCATGGACATTTTTCTGTTATTCATTCAAAGTGTTGGAGTTCTGTGATACTCAGAGGCTGAGAAATTGGCGATTGAGCTATTCTGACATACATGTACCAGTACAACCTAAAATGGCCACCGATATAGGAAAAATGAGCTCATCTGCCATCAGACTTTTAGCTCTAACTTTGGAAAGCTTTGGGCTATCAACTCAGTTCCAATTACATCTCAAATATGCAGTGGCGATTGTAGCACGTACATCTTGGTGGGGGAAAAGTGTGATGCATGCCAGCAAAGCCACTACACAACACAACACAACACAATACATCAATTGCACTATAACGGTGACAAACGGTGCCCACAAACTGTTAGGGCATGCATAAAGCTGTCCCAACAGCAGTCCTAACATCAAACCACTGCAACACCTGGCTATCAGCGGAGTCTTGTCTGGCAGCAACAGTTCATTGAGCCTCATTTATTGCCTTTCAAAAAAACATAGCTGATATGGCTGACTTGCTTAAACAAATGTGGTTTCTACTGACAGTTAAGATGTACAAACTATGGCATTAGGGGACGAGAAGCGGATTAGAGGCAATCTGTAATTTCGATTCAGACATTATTGAGCGAGCTAGGACGGACGTTATCAATATAACTATTTGTTTACCACTTGTACGTTTAGCAAATGTACGGCGACAGAATTCAGAACATGGGCCGTTCTTACAGTGTTCTCCCTGTACACCAAGTCAAAACCGTAGGATAAATAAAGGGGGCATGTAAGCAGACAATGAAAGCTCTTACAATATTTGATTATTACATTTCTCTAAAACAGGCTATAGGCTACATGTGCACCACCAAGTCAGAATAGTAGGCGAAATGAAGAGGGGTAAATATACCAAATTATTAGGGTGAGGCATGTGGGCTACTAACATCTTACTACACAACATACACGTAGTACTTTCTTAGCTACAGTATACATATCTCCCTGGCATATTACAACATTTATACAGCAGCATACAATACATTTTTGGACTCACCTTGTTGTGCTCACTTGAACAGGAAGGTGGCGCGGCAGTCCTTCGTGGGCAACTTTTGTCATCAAAGCCTGGCATTCTCTGGATTTATGGTGCTATCAAGACAACTGGGAACTCCGGAAAAAAACAAGATCGAATCATGAGGACGTCATTGACCTTCAGGTCGTAGCTCTAGAAAAAGGCCGGATTTACAATTCCTAGTTGGATGACCTTTCAAAACCTATTTTCCCAGTCGGAGCTTGTTATTTCCCGACTTCCCAGTTGTCTTGAACTCGCTGAAGTCAAGTTTTTGCAGTTCCTAGTTAACAATTGTTTTGAGCACAGCACAAATCATGATTCATTGACAGCATGGCCAATGTTGAATTTTTATCATTTTAAACTTGGAAACAAGCCCCTTCATCCCAGATTTGGGACCACACAGCCACTGTCACTGATTCCTTCCAAACCACTCATTGTTGAATTTGCGATTTCCAACTTGTTATGTAATGTTTATGGCCAATGGCCGATGAGCACCGATACGTTTTATCTATAATTTCTCTTCATTGTTTCTCTTCATATGAGAAGGATTAAAAAGGATTTGCCAGTAAATTGTCGACTTGATTGATGATGATGACTGCTAGCTAAGATTTTGAAAGTATGATGTTGACATGATCAGTCCTTTGCCTTGATGACAGCTTTGCAAACTCTTGGAATTTTCTCAACCAGCTTCATGAGGTAGTCACCTGGAATTCGTGCTGACTTGCCTAGTTAAATGGTTAAATAAAATAAAAGGTTAAATAAAAGGTTAAATAAAAAAATAAAAAATGCTTTTCCAACAGTCTTGAAAGAGTTCCCACATATGCTGAGCACTTGTTGGCTGCTTTTCATTCACTCTGCGGTCCAACTCATCCCAAATCATCTCAATTGGGTTGAGGTCAGCCGATTGTGGAGGGCAGGTCATCTGATGCAGCACTCCATCACTCTCCTTCTTGGTCAAATAGCCCTTACACAGCCTGGAGGTGTGTTTGGGTCATTGTCCTGTTGAAAAACAAATGATAGTCCCAATAAGCGCAAACCAGATGGGATGGTGTATCGCTGCAGAATGATGGGCTCGTGTATAGCTGCTCTGTGCCAAATATTGTGCTTTTATCACAAAGTGCACTATGGGGTCAACGTTTTCAGTTCAGCCACACGCCACTTTTTTGTTGTTGTAATTTTTACCCACTTTTTCTCCCCAATTTCATGATACCCAATTACGATCCAATTGTCATCTTGTCTCATCGCAGCAACTCCCCAACGGGCTCGGGAGAGGGGAAGGTCGAGTCATGCGTCCCCCGGAAACATGACCCGCCAAGCCGCGCTTATTAACACCCGCTCGCTTAAACCCAGAAGCCAGCTGCACCAATTTGTTGGGAAGAAACACCATTCAACTAAAAACCGCAGTCAGCCTGCAGGCCCTAAACAAGACAGCGCTGGGTCAATTGTGAGGTCCTATGGGACTCCCGTCACGGCCGGTTGTAATGCCGCAACACTGCGATGCAGTGCCTTAGACCACTGCACCACTCGGGAGGTCCTACACACACCACTTTTATACAAAAGAGAGACATTTTCCCAAACGGACCCATTGCCGCTTTTAGAGTTAATTTTGCAACCTGTGGATGGGTTTTGCGCGGCCCCTTTTTAGTAGGCTATAAGAAGACAAGACCTGGCCATATAGACTACTCTCTATTCGAAACGGAATGATCCGCGCTGAAGTAGGCTAGAGACACTTTATTCATCTTGTGAAGTTTTGTCTTGTTCCCTACCACAGCGGCTGCCATCATCAGATGCATGGTAACATTGGTAGAACAGCCTAATTCCATAGCCTTCCAAATCCTATCGCTGTTACAGTGGGAGCATAGAGAATATGTTGGAGTCTTCCCGAATGCGCAAAATGTATTTCTGGATTGAAAGTAGAGAGGTAGGCTAGGCCTACTTGTTTTGTCTTTCAGAATATTTATATGTTTAAAAAAAAAAATATAACCATATTGGACAAAATAAAAAATAATGCATTTCAATGTGTTGCCTTGTCATAGCGCCATAACACAGAATTTACACTGGAAGATCATTTGAAAAGTATTCATAATCAATGATGTTTTAACAGTCTATTTTGGTCTCAGGGTCACAATCCTTTTTTGACAGAATTTATGCAAATAACCCATGTCTAGAAAATGTACTTCATCATCGATAAAACATTACTAATATAAGTGTAGGCCTACTACAAATTTGAAGCATAGTTTGTAATTATTAATACACATATAATAGAATATAACAATATCATGTAATAATACTTTATTAGTAGTAGTATTAGTATTAGTAGACTATTAATATTATTTTGCTACTTGGATGAACTTTTAGCCTTTGAGCTAAATTCAACTTTTAGCCTTTGAGCTAAATTCAACTTTTAGCCTTTGAGCTAAATTCAACTGTTTCGATAGACAGAGGTTCATATAATGTTTAGAGATACAGTGAACGAATTAAGAAAAATTACAGGGATTATCGGAATACATTTAGTCAAAATAATTAAGTTTCACGTTGAAATGTCACATGCACAAGTACAGTGAAATGCCTTTCTTTGAGTTTGCAAGAAAGCCATTTCACTGTACTTGTGCATACGACATTAAAACTTGGAACTTAAATATGCCAATCAGAAAATAATTGACCAAGGCACCTATATCGAAAAACGAATTGTGTTACTTTGCATGAGCCGCTTATTTAATCAATGTCAAAACATATTCAGGTTATGGTATCATTTCAAGAGACGAGAATGTCACTCCATCGTTTATATGTTGTGTTCATGTACATTTTCTGTTCGTAAATAGAGGGCTTTTGATTGCATTCATGATATACAACCTAGGCTACGTGCAGTGACAAGGCATGAGCAACACATAATGTATATCCAACTCACCGAACCAAGATAACATCCTCATCGTGTCCGACTATATGAAAAAGAGACGCTGATTCCATTGCGTAAACAAGAATGTAACTCATTTAAGTGTATGTTCCAGTTATAAATGACCAACAATGTGAGATGATGTTGTTATTTCGAAAGCATTGCCTACATTTTGTTGTTCTATATGCAGTAATATTAAATAGGCTGTGTGTCAACATCCCACATATGTTCTATTTGTTAGTAAAGCTGATTATTAGATTTAGGCCACCCCAGGAATAAGTTTAACACACAGTAGGTATAATAATTCCAAATCGAACGTTTTGGCAACATCCAAAGATTCAGTGAATAATCCTGTTCAAGACAAATCAAGCAGTAATATTGGTACTCACAACTTATTTGCACATGCTGCGAAAGGAATATAGTGAAGGGATGTACACTTGTCTTATTTCTAAATCCCCAAAATTATTTCAATTTCAATTGAACTCTCTCTCAGTCACTCACTGTCTCACTCTCTTGCTCACTTTCTCACACGCACGCGCACGCGCACGCACACACACACACGCACACACATGAACACACACACACACATGCGCATGCATCCATACACACGCACTGATCAAGTGGACAGCAAACCTGGTTCCAAAAAACAGATAAAGCAACACCTCATGTCACAATGCCTCTCCCCTGTTTGACCTAGATATTCTGTGTGTATGTAGGCTATGTTTCATGTTTTACATGTATGTAGCTCTGTCCTTGAGCTGTTCTTGTCTATTAATGTTCTGCATTATGTCATGTTTCATGTTTTTTGTGGACCCCAGGAAGAGTAGCTGCTGCTTTCACAACAGCTAATGGGGATCCTAATGAAATAACCCAAATCACACAAACATTCTCATTTAGACTTACTGCATGGTGTGATCTTACATAGAGAGAGGTGTTTAGAGTGAGGGGCTGAGGAGCCATACTGTAAATGAAATGAAGCCAGCTTCTCATCCCTCTTGCTCATTGGCCTTGGCTCCTCCTCCAGCCTTCTCACTAGGTCTCTATTTGAGCTTTGTGGGCTCTAAAGAAAACAGACGCATGAGTAAAGGAATAGAGGGCTACTCCTCTCCTCCTCTCCTCCCTTCCCACTTTTTCTCCTCCATTCACAGAGCTGAGAGAACACTCCCCAGGTTGGACCTCCAGGCAGCACCTCTCTCTGTCCACTGCATGGACTCCCGGAGCACACAACAAAAGAAGCACTATTGTTTCACCTTCGTTTGGGGGCAATTGTGTGTGTTTCCCTAGATACAAAGTTTGCCGTCTTCCTATGTTACAATGAGGCTTTGTTGGACGTGAGTTTCCACAGAACCAGGAGCCGGGTACATCAGAACGCCGAAGAAGACTTAGGTCCATTTTCAGAGCGACCCTGTCGGGGTTTTGGACAGACTGGTTTCAGGGTGCGGTCGCTCCGCCAGAGATGGGCTCAGACGTACGTGACCTCAACGCCCTGCTGCCCCCGGTGCCAGCCTTGCCAGGGGGGAACGGCAATTGTACCCTGCCCGTCAGCAGTGCTCCTCAGTGGGGCCCCGTACTGGACTTCCACACTGGCACCCCCTACAGCTCGCTGGCCCCCCACCCCTTCATCAAGCAGGAGCCCAGCTGGAGCTCTGGGGACCCCCATGAGGACCCCCACTGCGGCCTGAGCGCCTTCACTGTGCACTTCTCCGGCCAGTTCACTGGCACAGGGGCCTGCAGGTACGGGGCCTTCGGGGCCCCCCCTCCACCCAGCCAGCCCCCACCAAGCCAGCCAAGGATGTTCAGCAACGCACCCTACCTGACCAACTGTATGGACACCCAGCCCCCCTCCAGGAACCAGGGTAAGATTAACCATAATAATCTATTCTGGAGATTAGATTAGATTAGTGTAGTGTAGTGTAGTGTAGTGTAGTGTAGTGTAGTGTAGTGTAGTGTAGTGTAGTGTAGTGTAGTGTGGTTGCACGAGGACTTGGTATTAGGTAAAATACAATATTTTAATTCTCAGAAAGAATGGATTTGTTCCGTGTTGTTCAAAGTAGTTTTAAGCAGTTACGTTTCTAGTCCTTCTGTATAATTTTGCAAATGTATGCTTTTCTTATGATTTGACTATTTTCCCTGCCTACAGTTTTTTGCTGACTCTAGTGATGTACATTTGTCTATAGTTCATGATCAATAAACAAACAAATGTTGTTGACATGAGTTTACAATTGAGAAAATCTCTGCATTTGCTATGCTCTTTTCTTTATTAACTTATCACAATTTTCACAAACTTATGATTGATTTAGCGAGTTTATAATTAGTGCATTGCATACATATATATAAACAATATTATTTAATGACGCTCACTGAACTTAGTACTGTTTAAATTATTTATCAGTAGTATATTCCACTGCAGCAAGTCAATTTCATAACAAATTATATTATGAATTACTGACATTGCTTTTAAATGAATGTGCCCTTTCAACAAAGCGTTATTTCAAACAGAATAGATGATTTTCATCACAAATGGATGTACAATAGGATCTCTGAAGTTCTAATACCAGCAGCTGTGTTATAGTTCAGCTGATCATACAGCCACAGGACTCTTAAACATTTACAAAAAAAAACCTTGCCTTTATTGTGGACTTGTGTTTTTTTTTTACAACTGAATCTCAAATACAAATGTTTAAGAGTCCTGCGGGAGGTTAACACACATAGCTACTGAACGTTCAGTATTATGCTGAGCCATGAATTAGGCATTAGGCTACTGTATAGGCTATAGAAGAGTATGGTAATGTAATACAAATTAAGGGGAAAAGGCTCAGTGATAACAGAAAAGGTCATTATTTTTTAACTTGTATTATGACATGAACTAATCTCAGTAGCGTTCCTTAAATCGATGAAAGTGTATCTGAAGCTGACCAATTGTGAGTGTGACATATACTTGGCTTATGATTTCCAAGTTATTTTTTAAATGATTATTACCCCTCGGTTTCACTTTGACCTGAGCTATTTGTAGTCAAGCTCTGGGATTTCTTTTTAGGGGCTGTTGGGGGTCACCAGTGTTCACACACCAAATGTAATCAGTCTGCACTTTTAACGGAGGATTAATTAGAAATAACATCAGTTTCAAAGGGCTCGTCCAACCTTCAACCCACTTATCACACCCCTTCTGTGCCTGGCCAAGCAGTGCAAACAAGCATGGCACAGACTCATGCGGGTCACTTTCACTAGATACTAAATCAATGATGGTCACTGAGGGAATGTCCACTGTGTTCATGCTCTGTTTACATTTAAAATACGAAACTTGAAAGTCAAAACGAGTTAGTGTGAGGACAGGTACTTTGTGCGTATTAGTGTCTGTGTCGTTAAAGTGTACTTGTGCTTGTGCAATTCCATGAGTGAGTGTGTGTGTGTGTGTGTGTGTGTGTGTGTGTGTGTGTGTGTGTGTGTGTGTGTGTGTGTGTGTGTGTGTGTGTGTGTGTGTGTGTGTGTGTGTGTGTGTGTGTGTGTGTGTGTGAAGTTTACTTGAATGGAAGCTGAGGAAAAGAGAATAGGCTAGTTAAGGTATTATAGTAGGGACTTTCCTTGAACAAAATGATTAAAAACTGCAAATATTTGTATTACCCTTCAAAGGTTTATATTACCCTTCAGAACCCTTTTTGTTATGTAAAGTTTTTGAAATGAACGTATTGTTTCTAAGTATCATTCTGATATTCCAACTGTCGCATAGTTTTATAGTTGACTTCCCTTGGTTTACCATCCTGGTTGACATTTCTAACACACGGAAACTCTGTAATAACTTATACAAGATTTGTAGGCTACTTCTTGGCCTGCTTTTTCAAAACGAACATTAAAAAAAGACACTTATCGAAATACAATTACTGGGAAAATATAGATGGAATTCTGAAGTTGATTAATATCTATACAGTCACTGTGATATTAGTTTATATTGATGAAGGCACTCATTTATAGAATTAGACACTTTGTATCTGACTATTGATTAGGTTACGGGTTGACAATACACAATTCTGTAATAATTGAACTCTTTGGGAGTCAGTCAAAACTCTTTATAATTTATTATTACATTGATGCTATACTGTAAGTAATACACATAAGGCCGTGGTTCAGTGATGTACATTTGAGTACTTGTCCTTATATGATTCATAATCTTTTCAGCAAAAGTAATAAGCAGACCATCAAATAAATTATTACAATTAACGTTCAACGCATTATATTGTAGAAGATATATGCAGTGCCTTCGGTAAGTATTCAGACCCCTTGACTATTTCCACGTTTTGTTCAATTACAGCCTTATTTTTAAATGGATTAAATAGTTTTCCCCCCTCATCAATCTATACACAATACCCCATATTGACAAAGCATAAACAGGTTTTTAGAAATGTTTGCTAATTTATTAAAAATAAAAAACTTAAATATAACATTTACATAAGTATTCAGACCCTTTACTCAGTACTTTGTTGAATCACCTTTGACAGCGATTACAGCATAGAGTCTTCTTGGGTATGACACTACATACTTGGCACACCTGTATTTGGGGAGTTTCTCCCATTTCTCTGCAGATCCTCTCAAGCTCTGTCAGGTTGGATGGGGAGCGTTGCTGCACAGCTATTTTCAGGTTTCTCCAGAGATGTTTGATCGGGTTCAAGCTCTGGCTGGGCCACTCAAGGATATTCAGGGACTTGTCCCGAAGCCAGTCTCCCAGTCCCTGCCGCTGAAAAACATCCACACAGCATGATGCTGCTACCACCATGCTTCACCGTAGGGATAGTGCCAGGTTTCCTCCAGACGTGATGCTTGGCATTCAGGCCAAAGAGTTCAAGCTTAGTTTCATCAGACCAGAGAATCTTGTTTCTCATGGTCTGAGAGTCTTTTAGATTCCTTTTGGCAAACTCCAAGCGGGCTGTCAGGCCTGATTGGTGGAGTGCTGCAGAGATGGTTGTCCTTCTGGAAGGTTCGCCCATCTCCACAGACAAACTCTGGAGCTCTGTCAGAGTGAACATCGGGTTCTTGGTCACCTCCCTGACCAAGACCCTTCTCCCCCGATTGCTCAGTTTGGTTGGGCAGCCAGCTCTGGGAAGAGTCTTGGTGGTTCCAAACTTCATCCATTTAAGAATGATGGGGCCACTGTGTTCTTAGGGACCTTCAATGCTGCAGAAATGTTTTGGTACCCTTCCCCAGATCTGTGTCTTGACACAATCCTGTCTCGGAGCTCTATGGACAATTCCTTTGACCTCATGGTTTGTTTTTTGCTCTGACATGCACTTTCAACTGTGGGACCTTATATAGACAGGTATGTGTATTTCCAAGTCATGTCCAATCAATTGAATTTACCACAGGTGTACTCTAATCAAGTTGTAGAAACATCTCAAGGATGATCAATGGAAACAGGATGAAACTGAGCTCAATTTCGAATCTCATAGCAAAGAGTCTGAATACTTATGTAAACAAGGTATTTCTGTTTTTTACGTTGTCATTATTGGGTATTGTGTGTAGATTGCTGATTTTTATTTAATTAATCAATTTTAGAATTAGGCTGTAACGTAACAACATGTGGAAAAAGTCATATATATATATATATATATATATATATATATATATATATATATATATATATATATATATATATATATATATATATGTGTAGCTCCGAGACAGGACTGTATATATATATATATGGCAGAAAATTCTGGTCACTTCGTAGGTGCATTTGGTATTTCTTCACATCCCGCTCTACTGCAGTGCGTAAAGCAGACTGGTTTAAGGTGAGAACACTACCACACAAACTCCCTGGGCAGTGCCCTTCACTATGCCCCCTTGTGTCCCAGACCAGCCCAGGAGGCTACCCAGCCCTATGTAGGTCTACTGTAATGGGGATCAGTCCTGTCCTCCTCTCCACTGTCAAGACAGAGATGAGTGGAAGACAAATAGAGCTCTTTAATGAGTTTTAAGTGAACCCTGCTGGGGCGCTGGTGAAAGTCGCTGTGGTGTGTACTTCCTGGCGTCGGTGTTGGTTGGTGTGTGACTGATGAACTGGTGCTCCACCCTGGGTCAGACATAGACATGATTAAGCCTTGAACCTGGTGTCAGCCCTCCAGTGTCCTGCCACAGTTTGTTTTCACTCCGGACGCTTTCACTCTCACCGCAACACAGGGGCAACTGGAGTTTGAGGAGGGAGGAGGAAGGTAATTTACCTACCCATTCAGTACAAAGGGTTATGGTGCTGAATGTTAATGGATGAGCTAATTCAGAATTTATAAAGTAACTTTTCACATGTAAACACATTTTTATGTACTTTCCATGGTCTTAAAACCTTGACATTATTAATTTAGTTTTTCTAAACCGTTCTTCTTTGTCTTTACAGGTTACAGTGCTTTCGATGGTACCACTAATTACGGTCACACTCCCACACACCACTCCTCCCAGTTCCCCAACCACTCCTTTAAACATGAAGACTCCCTCGCTCAGCAGACCAGTATGGGTAAACAGCACAATATTCTCACCTAGATTTCTGCTTGTGTGTTTGTGTGTGTGTGTGTGTGTGTGTGTGTGTGTGTGTGTGTGTGTGTGTGTGTGTGTGTGTGTGTGTGTGTGTGTGTGTGTGTGTGTGTGTGTGTGTGTGTGTGTGTGTGTGTGTGTGTGTGTGTGTGTGCATTCAAGTATATATGTGTGTAAACACGTGTATTGTGAACTCCATACTCCTCACCTAGGGAGTGGCCTCCATCTTAAAGTCACTGCGAGGTTAAGTCTTACAGTGACCTTCACGTCAGTGTCCTAAATCACTACCATCTTGGGTTTTTCATTTTCCTTTTCTTCATCCATGGCCCTCCTGTTAGTAAACGGCTGGACGTGTGTTGTTAATTTTATAACTGTGATGTTGTAAATTTCAGACTCTCTTCATGGAAATGATAACTGTAGGAAACAGCGATACAAGATTTTTGGAATGTTTAGAACTGCCCTGGGACCCATTCACAATATGTGGAGGCAGAGCCAAAGCAGAGATCCTTCATTTGCGCTTTGAAAAAGCAAAAAGATTCAGTGTGCTTTACGGCTTCAAAGAAGAGCCTCTTGTTTGTATAAGTGCTGTGTACATTCGGCCACAGGTCACAGGTTTCTTTCACAATTTCCATTTCAGGATAGTTTTTCTCAGAGAAGGATCCATTCGACCAGAGATGAGTTCCCTGAAAGCTTTATAGTTAATGTGGCCCTTCTTTCTTTGACCCATACCCACGTCACTCGTAGAACAGCAAAGTGCTTCATTTGAAACATTTTGTTTGTTCACGCACAGAAAATGAACCGTCAGACAAGTATGTTTACTATTGTTACTCTCTCATAGCTGTGCGTCTGGGTTGTCGAGAGAAGTAAAGAATCGGGGAACTCACTTCCAGTGCAGTCGTGAAGCTGTCTCTTATCCTTAGGAATGTCCCATGATACTGTTTACATTCTCAATCTGTAATGTGCTTAGTTGGTGGGTGATTATTGAGATGAACATTAACGGTTTAATGTGTCTGTTTGTGTAGGTGAGCAGCAGTATCCTGTCCCTCCACCCGTGTATGGATGTCACACCCCATCAGAAGGATGTGCAGGCAGCCAAGCTCTACTGCTAAGGAACCCTTACAACAGGTAGGCGCTGGAGCCTCCCCACTACAGTAGCTTCACTTGCCCTTACCTGACATCACATGCCTGCCACTCACCTTAGCCCCATCCTTATCAGTCACATAAGCCCCAGTCGAATAGGCCTACCACTCACCTGTCATCTATTGCTACAAAGCAGCATGCTGACAGGCAGAAATCTTACTAAGGAATCCTGTTTGTAGTGACTATAGTCTTGTTAAAGGTGGCTAGGAGGCTCTAAGGACAATCTGTACAGGATGTTCACCTGTGTAGTAGTCCTAGTCTGGCAAAGGTTGTGCTGCCCTCAGCCAGATTGTCTGCTAAGACAATAATCATCAGCATTGTGGTTCTAAAATGAAATGTAGAAAAGTCACGCTGCCATTGAGCACGCCCAGTGGCTAGAGGAAGTAAAGTAACAGGGAAAGGAAGTTGGGCAGAAGGAGAATATCCTGATTTTCAGTCAGGAAATTATCAAAATAAAGCCATTTGTCGACTTTGTACTCTCAAAACTTTCCATTGGACTAAATCCACCGCAGTCCTTCTTGACAAAGAATAGTATAATATAAAAGCACATTTACCGTGTTGTGTTGACGTTGAAAGTTAGTTGTCTTATGGAAAAAATACTTCAATACACTGCGTAGATGGTATGGATGAGGACCATGTCCAGATAAACTCATAACAGTTGTCAAGACAGAAGCAGTGCTCAGCAGGCCAAGATAAACAGTGTAATCCACTACTGCTTTCCAGTCTTAGACCAATGTTGAATTCTTCCTAAAAAGTAGCTCACTGTCCTCTGAGTGGAGAGATTCCCATCGTAACCTCGCACAACTGTTAACCAGTGGTCGAAAAAATACCCAATTGTCCTACTTGAGTAAAAGTAAAGATACCTTAAAGAGAAAATGACTCAAGTAAAAGTGAAAGTCACCCAGTAAAATGCTACTTGAGTAAAAGTCTAAATGTATTTGGTTTTAAATAAACTTACGTATCAAAAGTAAATGTAATTGCTAAAAATATATTTAAGAATCAAAAGTAAAAGTAAAAGAATAAGTCATTTCATATTCACTATATCAAGCAAACCAGACGGCACAATTTTCTTGTTTTATTATTTTACGGATAGGTACACTCTAACACGCAGACATCATTTACAAACGAAGCATTTGTGTTTAGTGAGTCTGCCAGATAAGAGGCAGTAGAGATGACCAGAGATGTTCTCTTGATGTGTGGGAATTGGACCATTTTCCTGTCCTGCTGAGCATTCGAAATGTAATGAGTACTTTTGGGTGTCAGGGAAAATGTTTGGAGTAAAAAGTACCTTATTTTCTTTAGGAATGTAGTGGAGTAAAAGTAAAAGTTGTCAAAAAATACAAATAGTAAAGTGAAGTACAGATACCCCAAAAAACGACTTAAGTAGTACTTTAAAATATTTTTACTTAAGTACACCACTGCTGTTAACTCACTGGTCTTGAGACGGCACAAAATTAGCTTGCATTCCTCGAATAGCTTTAACATTTTGTTTTCAGCTCAAGGGAACATAAAGATTCAAAATAAGAGGATAGTAGATAATGGGAGTGTGTTCGACAGACTGGATACATGGTCTGGAAGCCCATTCTTCAGGTTCTGCTCCTCCTGATATCTGGCTGATATCTGTTGGGGAAGGGAAGGGGCTGGGAATCCTCAAATCAAAGCCGCTCTCTAATCAAATTCCCGGTACCAACAGCTCTGTGTTTATACAGTGAGACTGCAGTCATGCACTTTCTAATGATTTGGAAGTACATTTAGTAAAAACAAGCTAGGAACAAGGTTTCTTTGGGAAGCGCTGGTGCAGAGGATGAAGACTGGTGTCCCCAAAACATTTTTTATTTTTAGAGCACCTTATTAAATCAAAATACCCAAACACAGGTTATTTTATCAAGAGATTAAGTCTCAGGTATGTATAGAACTTGTCATAGAGGACTTTACCTACCTTGTACAGTAATGGTTTAGAGAAAGTTCACAGTGTACCAGTGGCAATTTTAGCATGTAAATCTTGGTGGTGCAAAAAAAAAAGTTTTTATTATGCATGCCAGCAAAGCCACCACTCAACACTAAACAATACATTAATTGCACTATAACGGTGACAAACGGTGCCCAAAAACTGTTGTGTAGTGGCCTACATTAAGCTGTCCCAACAGCAGAGTTCCAACAGCAGTCCAAACACCTTACCACTGCTACACCTGGCTATCAGCGGAGCCTTGTCTGTCAATGAAACAGTTAATTCAGCCTCATTTACTGTCTTTTTAAAAAACATAGGCGGACTTGTTTAAACAAAATTTGTTTCTACTGACAATTGAGATGTACAAACTATGGCATAAGGGAAAGACGAGCAGATTAGAGGCAATCCGTCATTTCGATTAAGACATTAATGAGCGAGCCAGGACGGACGTTGTCAATATAACTATTTGTTCAGCACTTTTGAAATGTACAGCGACAGAATTCAGAACATAGGCCGTTCTTACAGTATTCTCCCTGTACACCAAGTCAGAAGCGCAGGATAAATAAAGGGGCCATATAAGCAGACTATGAATGCTCTTACAATATTCAATGATTACATTTCTCTAAAACAGGCTATAGGCTACATGTACACGTGCAACACCAAGTCAGAACAGTAGGCAAAATTAAGATTATTAAATGATTAGTGTGAGGCACATGGGCTACTAACATCTTACTGCACAACATACACTTAGTATTACTTTCTTAGCTACAGTATACATATCTCCCTGGCATATTACATCATTTATGCAGGAGCAAACAATACGTTTTTGGACTCACCTTTTGCTGTAGTCACTTCCTTCCAAACCACTCATTGTTGAATTTACGATTTCCAACTTGTGTGTAATGTTTATGTCCGATCTTCAAATGACAAGGATTGAAAAGGATTTGCCAGTAGATTGTCGACTTGAAAGATGATGATGACTGCTAGCTAAAATTTTGAAAGTATGATGTTGACATGATCAGCTACTGTACCTATAACGTGATTTGACATCATTATATCTGTGGCCAATGACCTTGAGGCTTCTTGGATGGGCACTTCTAATGTATCTCTATGTCAGAACCCAAAGGGCTCGAATTTTCGAGGTCTCCCCTTAGACTTCGCGGTGACGTAGTTTCCCCATGAGTGACAGAACACTGAGCCAATCACGGCACACCGCTCCGTATTTCCTGCTGGCTTGCCCCACCACCACCACCACCACCACCACCACCACCACCACCACCACCACCACCACCACCACCACCACCACCACCACCACCACCACCACCACCACCAGAGAAAGCACTGAGCTGGGCTGAAACACCTGCATTTTGGAGCTGCCTCACTCAAGAAAACAAAAAAGAGACCATGTTTGTGTGCAGCTTTATTAACTCAATGACATATATATATTTCTTTACATTGTTTGCAAACTGATATGTGACACGTATTAATGCCAAAATAACATGCAAAACAGGCAAGCCCTACCCCATTCTTTGCCAAAAATGTGGGGCTCAAAACAGGCTCTGCCCCACCTGCCCTGAATGACGGGTTGCCACTGCAGTGTACTAACAATGGGCACACCCTTCTTCTTCCTTTAACCCTCAAGACAGAACTGTGACACTTTCTGTCATCCAAATTGCTGAAATGATTTGAACTAAAAAACTACAGCCTAAAAAGTCAAACTTTTCTGAGCACTGTTGGGGAAAGTGGGGTAAGTCGTGCCAAAGGGTTAGTTGAGCCACCACTTGTTTTTAGAAAACCATACACAAAATTAATCATGTGACCAAATATTTAGGAAGAGGTCATCATTTCATGGAGTCTGTGAAGAAATAAACCACATGGAAAAAGCGGTAATCAAGTGAGGTAAAAATAAAAGTTCAATGAATTTATTGTGTTATAGGTTTCAAAATGCTTGTATCTAAACCAAAGTAGATCGTTGTAAGACAGTCGGGATCTCTGTAAGCTACAATATGAGGTCTTAAACCTAGCATTTAAGTGCATCCACGTAGCTGTGTGGGCTGATAGTCAAAACGGTTGCTTTGGGGTAAATTGTGCCATTTGGCAAGGGGCAAGTTGAACAAATGGCTAATCAATCTACCCCGTACAAATGATGATTACATTTAGTCAGTTTTATGCATAATATGCATAGTTTTTTGAAGACACCTCGCATTTGTGTGATTAGTCATGTTGAAATGATGAAAAAGGCCATCCTCAGTTGGGTGCGCCCCCCTCTAGGGCTAGGCCACAATTTAAGTGTTTTCTTCCCATGCGTAATGCAAGGCATTATCACTGGGATATGATGTTACACCAGGGCCTGACCTATTGTTAAAAGTGTATTATTTTATTTTACAAAGTGTTAGAAATGAGTCCCAATGCTTACCCTGGCCCTAAGCTCAATTTACCCCATCAATTGTGCCAAGAGACCACTTTTTCTTTGGACAAGCTTTTTCAAATCTGCAATGTTTACATGAATTCTGATTATTTCCAGGGATAGACAACATCCTAAAATATGTGTAGATAACTTTGATAGAAAGAATACTACGTTTCCCTTGACGGAGTGATGCTGAATGTAACAAATGACTCAAGATACTCCACTCTCCCTTATTGTATGTAGGTACCAAACAGAGTGTAGGCTACTACGGTCAATGTGCAGGGTACCAGGCACCAGAGCATCCCAGCGCAGTGAGCTGTTCCTGTGGTATGATAAAACGATGTGATGTCAGAGGCGGCAGTGATTTACATTGACATTTTAATCATTTAGTGGATGTTCTTATCCAGAGCAACTTACAGGAGCAATTAGGGTTAAGTGCCTTGCTCAAGGGCACATCAACCTCTTTTTCACCTAGTCAGCTCGGGGATTTGAATCAGCGACCTTTCGGTTACTGTCCCAATAATTCTAAAGTATGCGTTTGGGAAAGCACCTGGCAGGTTAACTAATGGTCTGATGCTTCATAACGGATTGCTATTTGGTTCTGAGTGATGGAGGGCTGTAATTATTTGTGTGGGAGGATCCTCATTGTGTAGTGCGTTCAAGAGCTGTTACCCAGGATGCACTTGCATAGATGGGGCCAAATTGTATAATCCTCTGACTCTCTTGTGGCGCTTGTCTACACTGAAAACAGTGGTGGCACCGCTGGACGTCAGCGCCCGAGGAATACATTCCAAGCGGCGATCAATTATATCAAATGGCATCTCAGCCGGAATGTACGGCACGGAACCCTGTTAACACGCTGGCTTCCACCATTAAGAGGTATGTCGACATGACCAGTTCCTGTCATCTGAAAAATTCCTATTTGATCTGGATTAACAGTCATTAATCTGCACTTGTCTCAGAATAGCAGAGGGGGTGGGTGGAGGGGGCAGAGGGGGGGGGTGGAGGGCTCCCTTCATTAAATAGCACATTTGACCACTCACTGGCATTGCTGAAGTATTTGATTTAGTGGCAGAGTGGGACTCCACAGGGGCCCTGTCATTTCTCACTGAGGTGATTATAAAGAAGAAAAGACCTTGTATCACAGAAGTCGCAGCCGGGTTGCTTGTTGTTTTATCTTAGCAAGTTCGGTTGTGCCTGAAATGGTGATTTCGGATGTTTTCCCTGCCTGTGTGTGACCCTGATATGTTAAAGGTGACAAGCCATGATAGTGAGTCTAGGATCGTTTCAGAGGGCTATTTCTAGTTGAGGGGGAAACATCACTTTTTCTCTTGCTTTAGTGCTGTAATGAAAATATCCTCTTTCATTCTTGCTTTCTTGTCATTTTTAGTGGCCCTCTTTTTCTAACTCCCTTTCCACCTCCTCCCGAACCCCCTCTCTGTTTCTGTTTTCGCCAGCGATCGTGTGCATGTTAAATTAGCTTCTCTGTTTTGTATGTCCTGTGAAATGTATCCTGCTATAATTTTCCCGTGCGGGGCATTAGCCTTGACCACAGTGGGACATGTAACGGAGGGGAAGGGCCCTGCACTGGGGAGTAGTGGAAGTGGATCAGTACACAATGGGATGGCTTTCCCCCTGGGATTCTCCAGCCAGGGTTACAGAGCCAGGGCTCAGTTAGACTGGAGGGGAGGGTCTGACCCTTCCACCACCTCCCCAAAAAAGCCAGCAAAGGCCGGGGTGACTGAATGATTAATCTGCTGCTAAATGAGAGGGACTCTGGTGCTTAGGCTGTGGAAAATCAGACTTGGAGTCTCATCTCCAGGGACTCACGCCAAAGTATGCATGTGCCTCTTCCAGATAAACGCCACCACTCCCCCGTCTCTCTCCCCAGGCCCCGTCTCTCTCCCCAGGCCCTGGATGCATACATTAACGTGAGCTTGAGGTGTTTAGCTCCACAGTGAATGAGTGAATGAATGAACTGTGAGGAGATGTATTGCAGCATGCAGCTTGCACTGTCCCGACTCCGGCTATCCTTGGAAAGAGTAGAGACAAATACAGCTTTATGCCTTCTCAACCATGTATTCATAATTTAACTGTACAGGATACAACCCCCTCCTTCCATGAAATACAAAAATGACGGACAGATTTGTAAGACTAATAATATAACGGTATTGCCATCTGGTTATTATGAAACTAGATGTGACCCTTAGCTGCCTTGAAATAGCTACAGTGTATGTAACTGAACCAACTTTAATGAATACTTTCAGAGGCTACCTTCATCTTTTGAGGGGTTAATAAGTGTTCAGCTAAAATGGCCATTTCTAAATTGATTTTTTTTTTTGATCTCATAAAATAAGTAGGTTAGTACACAATGGATGGATAGCACACAATACCTGACCTGTGTTTCCTATTTCTACATATACTACAATGGATCATTGTCCTTTTGTGCTACTGTATGTCCTTATCCTGTATGTCTATTTGATTGAGAGTCGTGTGTGGGTGACAACAAGTTTTGGCAGGACGTTTTGCGGTGTTAACCAGTTCCTCTTTGATTTACTAAAACAGGCCCTTATTTATGGAAGAAAAATAAGTTAGTATGCAGCTTGAATTTGTGTTAATCCAGGGTTAGAGTGAGAGGCCAGTTTACCGCCTAGCCATATGAATAAATCTGGGAATGACAGGAAGTTAACCATTAGTCTTTCCTCCGAGTTCCACTTTGGATGCTTTAGGTGAATATACTGCGC